>NW_026442130.1:5867500-10667500 GCF_026898425.1 Galleria mellonella | reverse complement strand
ATCACTTTGGTATACACGAACTATATGGGATGGAGAGGGTTACTCTTTACTGTTTCCTCCAAAAGATTACAATAGTAAACTTATTATAAATATAAATAATTACAGTAAGTACGTTCTGGTAGCTAAGTTCGTTAGTTACGTATAAATGTGAATGTATCTTTGTTTATTTGCTTGTTAACCTTTCGCGTTATAATCACTCTATTAATCATCGTGTGGTATAAATGTATACAGTGGTAGCATAGATTTTCAAACCATTCGATATAATTCAATTCATACTGATCTACCCGCTGACATTGATGCCCTTTTGGAATTGGAAGGTTTTAGAGTTAAGCTCGTCTTTGTACATTTGTTTACGTCAATCATATGTTTATATATTATTAGTGTGTACAATAAAGTATAAATAAATAATTCTGGTCACACAAATGAAGTCATGGGTTGAATCTAATACAAAAATAATTATGAAAGTTTTTTAAAAGAGGGACATTACATATTTCTTTCTAATATAAAATGTATTATTAACGTATAGCAAAAATTACTGTCTATAGACCTTTTAAAAAAGGTTCGATTCCACTATTTTGATTTGTGTTTGTAATAATTGTAAATTATATGGTAATTATAATAAATAAATTACAGAGTTATCTCGTGAAAGGGATTTCTTCCGTTTAAACTTTGAACGTCTATGAGGAATTAATGAATTGACGAAAACAAAAAAGTTTATAAATGAAAAATAAGAAAATTACGCGCATTATATGATATGGTAACAACATAATCGATAAAAATTATGATACAAGGGAGTCAATGTTACGTAGTTATTTAAAAGTATTTATAATATTACATAGTTATATAAAAATATTAGTAGTTGGTATGTTTATTTGAAAAGGCTTAAAATAATATAAAACTTTATAATTGAATTAATTCTTTAATATATATATATATATATATATATATATATATATATATATATATATATATATATATATATATATATATATAATATAATTCTAAGACAAAAGTTTAATATAATATGTAAAAAAAGTTTGCAATAGATTGCGAACAAAATAATTTTCCTAGAAAACGAACGAAATCCGTCCTTTCCAATAGTCGCTAGGTCAAGGTCATTGACGTTCATATCTTTTTATTTCGTATTGTATTTAATATTAATTAAATAATTTGTACTTAATTGTAGTTATTTTAGTTTTAAAATGTTTAAATTTGTTTATTATTCATACATATGACTGGAAATGTCATTAACATTTTCCGAATAAAGACTGGGTTGGTATATTTACAAATTACGAATCTAAATAAAAATCCCGTGTTACGCCAGTTTCCGAAACTGTTACATTGATGTAAATGTAAATAGGACTCTATTTTCCGCGCTTAGCCTCTCATTTGGGCCGTTGTGCATATGAAAAACGCTACTACATTGAATTCGATATAATTTTACAAATATATATTTCATAATTTTTACTTATTCGCCAATTCGTCTGTCAAGTGTGGCAATTACTGGCAAAATCCATTAAAACTCATATACCTCTTATTTCAATATGGTTAAACCTACAGCATCAGGAGATATGAGATGTTAGCGTATAGGCGAAGAATTAGATACTAACCATTGTAATTGCTAGTACATATTAATAGGGCAACACATTTATAAATGCCAAATTCATGATATTATTTACAGTAGGAAAACAGCTTTGTACAGCAGAACATACGCTGGAGGGAGGATACTGGCTTGTTTTGTATCCGAGGCGAGCGGAAGCCGCCGAGCGTCAGTTCCGGGAAAGGCACCAGTTTTCCCAGCAATTAATGTTTGGTAACCGGTCTGCCGGTCGATTGCTACGGACCGAAATTTTACTTAAGTGTATTTATTTTTAATTACTTAGTTTATTATAACGGCCTACGTAACATAATCGGTAAGGATGTTGACTATTAAAAACACAGGCCCGGGTTTGTAGAGGGAAATTTGATTGAGTCGGACCCTAAGCCCGGATATGAATTGCTATTATATTTAAAAAAAGAAAATAACATATAATAATATTTTCTATTATTCTTGTCTACGGTCGACTGGTAGATAACGTCATATAGTGCTAAGTCCGCCATTTATACTACCTACATGTATTAAAGTTTAATAAATAAATAATCTATAATATAAAACATTTTTTCTCATCACAACAATGAATGTAATATAATATGAAAGAATTAAGATTTTGTCTTCAGGTGGAACAATAATTAGACTTAATATTTGCGGCTTCTTTTCAGAAGACCTAAAAAGACATATATGGATTGTGTGAAAGATTATGGGCGGAATGGGAGTAAATGTGAAAATGTCCGCGAATAGGCAAGAATAGAAGAGAAAGACATATTACGCCTACCCCAAATAGTAATTGGGATAAGGATAGGAAGATTATGATTTTTTGCAGCTTCTTATATGTCTATTCAAAAAGTTGCCTGTCCTTTTATTTTTGTGTCTTTCAAATTGTTAGTACTGCTTTTACCTGTTCTTAGCGGTTTGGAATTCTTAAGGACATTTCCTAATTTTTTTCCCAATTCAAAAGGTTTTTATTTATTTATTTTATTTGGGATAACAACAGCTTTTTACAAAATAGAATACATATTACATTGCATTTACTACATTCTAGCCAATTATAGTTATCCACAACGCAAAACATAAGCATCCTTTAAGCGAATAAAACCATATTTTATAACAACAGTAGTTTGGTGCATCCGCTACAATGCTCGTACTGTAGGTATACTGTGCGAATATTATAGCAGATGATCCCACAAACCATCATTATTTCGATTGATTTTATTGTGTTTGTAAAATGGTAACCTATTTCTATAATTTATATTTTATTTAAAGACAGATTTAAAAAAAAATAT
The DNA here is from genome assembly GCF_026898425.1 of Galleria mellonella. Lineage (NCBI taxonomy): Eukaryota > Metazoa > Arthropoda > Insecta > Lepidoptera > Pyralidae > Galleria > Galleria mellonella. The sequence goes on along the minus strand of NW_026442130.1, from coordinate 10,664,620 downwards.
ATTCGGATTATAATTTTTATTTTTATAATGTATAATTGTTATTTAGCCGCTTTAAATTTATATACAATAATTAAGTCTAAAAATAGCTGTATATCCATTTTTATATCATCGTATGTAAGTATATCAATGTATCAGTGGACGTTTAAATTTTATTAAAAAAATCCTTATGAAATAATAAGACATTTTTAAAGAAAATGCTATATGTAATCGCTATTATCTAAGTTAGACTCGTGTAGAAAGACCGGTATCTTTACCCTCTCTTTTTGCGAGAAGAAACGTAATAACTTCTTATCGATTATAGATAGCATTTATAGCCCTGACTTCCTAGTACGATACATCAACAGCGCTACGGAAATTGGAAAGTCTGCACCACGACATAATCAGATAGAGGTTTCAAGATATCTAATATGTAATATATATATACTTACTATAATAATTTATTGTCTATTACCTTTTACTTGCGACTTAGTCTGCGTAACCGGAATATGTTGTTTGATCAATAAAAATAGGATAAAAAGTGTTCTCCTCTATCCTGAATAGAACGTATAGTATATATATCCTATAACAATTATTTTAAAAGTAAATTATCCAAAACATAATATTGAATAACAAACTTTTAAGATATTCCAAACTAGATATCCGATCGATATGGGCGATATCGAAATGGGTGATGACCTTTTTTCAGCCACCACTGGCCAAAGAAATCCAATATATAGATATCGGATCGTTACCCATGCTTAAAATTTTTATATTTATAATAGTAGGTAACTAAGGTATTAGATGATTGCGATCTGGAGTCTTAAAATCGAATCGTAGACTCTAGAAAATTATGTTGGAGACATTTTAATACAGAATAGATAGTATAGTGCTTTTATCCATGGTATTACACTAAACTCTCGTATATATGCATAAACAATTCCCACTAAATCATAGAAGAGAGGTCTGCTATTTCTTAAAAAAAAAAAGTCGAAACCCGATATACAATAATGCAATAACGGGTCCATATCTCGATTTAAAATCTGAAGTCGATACCTCTCAGAATACGGCACTTTCGTTGAGTGCCACTTTAGACGGAGGGTTGTATGACTTTATCTGCATCAGAACATGGAGGATTTCGATTCGTATGAAAATATGGTATGAGATTACGAAATAGGATTTATATCTGTGTAAATAAATACTGCCAACCTAACACGATAATGTCAATAGTCAATACAGAAGGGTCGTATTTGTTCATAAAAAGTAGCATTGCGTATTATTTATTTTGGGGGGTTACATGCCAAAAAGGAACCGTATTTCATGTACGTATCTATTGTACCAATGATGTCTATTTATTTGTTATGGGTACAAGTCCCTAAACGGTTTTGGATAAAAAAGAAAAATTACAGGAACTTGGAATTCATTTATATAATCTGAGATAACTATGGTTATGGTAAAATAAGTTATTTATATCTTAAAAATTAAAATACTAAACCGATTTTGATAAAATTTATATGAAACTAATCCGAGACCATAGCTAAACCTAAGTTTAAGGTACAGCGAAAGATCTTTTTGGTAGGGCAGAAGCCGTAATTAAGTGACTTTGAAAAAGCGAATCTGATTAATTTTCTTGAGGCCTTTCATTTTAAGGTAGGGCATTGGGCCTTTTAAGGTAGAGCATTGCCCCTCAATGCCCCTCCTTCCTCTTACTTACGGCCATAGACTAATCTGAAAGTATATCCTCTTACATAAAAAAAAATTCAAATCGGTTTATAAATAACGGAGTTATGAGTTAACAAAGATAAAAAAAATTACAACCGAATTGAGAATCTCTTTCCATTTTGAAGTTGGTGGAAAAACAATTGATTCTTATAAATTTAGAATAGAGTAGGAATAATCTTTATTCAAATAAACATGTTTACAAGCTCTTTTAGACCTTATTTTTTTATGGTTTTACTGTTGAGTTCGGAGTGTTCACTGATGGAAGAAACCACAAGAAACTCAACAGTTACTATTTTTAATTAATTTATGTAGGGTAGGGCGGGGCTAAAAGGTCCGCGGGTAAAAAGGTCCACCATGCCTATCTCCGAAACTAAGTGCACGTTAGACAACGGAGTGACCGGTGCGTGAAGGGGACGAGGGACGGGTGCGCATGCCGCCCCGCGCAGTGCATTTTCTAGAGCCGGCAAGAGTGTACGCGCAAGTGGTGCGAAAATTACACGTAAGTAATGTTTTAGATTTTACTTAGTTTTAGTCTCATTGTTCGATTTTTAAACTTACGAAACATAATTTCTCTGTATAAATGTTTAGTGGTATTAAGTTTCACGTAGTGCCATTGTTTTTTTGTTTGCATCACCTTGTTTTTCTACATAACCTAAAACAACAGTCCACCTACCATTGGGGCACAAAGGACCGCGGTGGACCTTTAAGCCCCACGAATTATTTTGATTCTATGTATTAATTTCTATTTTATTTTCAGAATGCGGAATTATAAAAAAACCACTGAGCGTGGTACGAAGTCCGTTGAGCTGATGAAGCGAGCGGCTGATTTAGTCGCAAATGAAGATAAATCAATAAGGCAAGTTTGTCGTGACTATGAGATTAGCAGAACTTCATTGAAGAGATTCATGGCGCGGTTAAAGGAAAATCCGGAGTCGCCAAAATTTGGCTACGGCACTCCCAGATTAGTGTTTAACCAAGAACAAGAAACTTCTCTCTGCGAGTATTTACTGACACTTGCACAAATCTTTCACGGTATAGGCCCTAAAGATGTTCGTCGCTTGGCTTATGAATGCGCTGTAAAATATAATTTGAAGATTCCTGAGGTATGGCACACAAATAAGATGGCTGGAAAGGACTGGCTGACGGGATTCTTGTCAAGGAATGACCGTCTCTCTATCAGGAAGCCAGAGGCTACTAGTTTGAGCAGGGCCACTAATTCCTCTTTCAATCGAACGAACGTTTGTGAATATTTTGATAAATTGGCACACGTGATGGATCGTCACAAATTCAGAGGTTCGTCTATATGGAATGCTGATGAGACTGGTGTCTCGACTGTAAATAAACCTTCAAAAATAATTGCAGCCAAAGGGAAAAGAAACGTCGGGTCTGTCACATCTGCTGAAAGAGGAACTAATGTAACATTGTTGGTAGCTGTTTCGGCAACTGGATCTTCGATACCTCCAATGTTCGTATTTCCAAGAAAGAAATACCAAGATCATTTCGTGCGAGATGGGCCAGCAGAATGTATTGGTGCAGGAAATGCAAGCGGCTGGATGACTGATACGGAATTCTTGCTTTTTATGAAACATTTCATCACTTATGTGAAGCCAACTAAAGAGTCGCCAGTTTTGCTTTTACTAGACAATCACAGTTCGCACTTGTCAGTGGAAGTGTTGGATCTAGCGAAAAATAATGGAGTAGTGATGCTGTCGTATCCTCCTCATTGTTCCCATAAGCTGCAGCCCTTAGACGTGTCTGTTTTCGGGCCGTTTAAAAGGTATTTATCGTCAGCACAAGATTCATGGATGCGTGGCCACCCAGGAAAAACAATGAGCATTTACGATATCCCAGGCATCGTCCGAACAGCTTTACCTTTGGCACTGACTCCCAACAACATCTCGAAAGGGTTTCAAAAAGCTGGGGTTTACCCGTTCAACCGGGAAGTGTTTGATGAGTCGGACTTCGCTCCAAGTTTTGTGACAGACCGACCAAATCCGAACAATCCAACAACGTCTTCTGTACCTAATGAGTCACAGCCGCCTATGTCTACAGAGCCCCAGTTGCCTATTTCTCCAGGTTCACCAAGTTTGTTAATTTCTTCGCAGCCCGAAGTTGTAGCAGTTGTTTCAGCAAGTATATCTCCTGTATCTCCTTCTCAGTTGTCTACAGTAGGGCCTCAGTTGCCTACCGTCTCAGTTTTGCTGTCCTCAAGTGACCTAATGTTGTCTTCTACAGCTGCTGTTGAAAAAGATTGTCTGCCATTAAGGTCCTGTACAGTTCCATCTTCAAACATTGAGCCTCAACCATCTACGTCAGCTTCATCCTTGTTTGCTCAGCCATCAATATTTTCTCCGGAATCCATCAGGCCTTTCCCTCAGGCAGGACCGCGTAATGTTACCAGCAGGAAACGACGAAAGGCAGCTATATTAACAGACACACCTGAAAAGGAAGCGTTGTCTTTGGAACAAGAAAATAAAAAGAAGAAGAAAATGGTCTCTCGTAAAAAAGCTGTCTCGAAGAAAAATAAACAAGTGAAAAAAAAGATTTTACAAGAAAAAGATACAAATAAAAATAAACAAGTGAAAAGAAAGATTATACAAGAAAAAGATACGAGTTCGAGTTCTGAAGAAGAAGAATGTCTTTGTCTGGAATGCTGCGAGTCATTTGCTGACAGTGTTGCAGGAGAAGGCTGGATTCAATGTAATACCTGTAAAGGTTGGGCCCACGATAAGTGTGCCAAACATCACTCATCATCTCTTGCATACGAATGTAAGAATTGTCAGTCTGATGAAGATTAGTTATTAGTTTTTTGTTGAAAATACTTATTTTTTTAAATTGTTTAAGTTGCTAAAGATGTTACCGATTTCTTTTATGAATATGTACGATTTTGAGATACTACAATTGTTTTAAGATGTTACCTTTATCAAGATCAAAAAGACCAAAGACCTAAAGATTTGTTATTAAGACTGATTATAACTGTGCCTTATAATTATATAACTTAGTTACCAGTGCAAAATAGGTCGCAACATATCTGTCGATTAAAATATAATAAATATAAAGATTATTTATTTTTATTTATTTCCTACATTTGACCACAAAATATGATTTAGTTGTCGTGGTTCTTTTTACCCCAAGACTGGTCCTTTTTACCCCACCTGCGGGGTAAAAAGGACCATTTGACATTACATTTTGTATCGCCCATATTGGGCGCATTGGTAAATTCTGGCCGTATTCACCTATGGCAACTTATAGATGAAGGATTAAACTTTCTATTATTATTAAAGTCTTTCCCAGGAACCTTAAACGTACGTAGTTATGACACAATATACGCAAAATGGACCTTTTAGCCCCGCCCTACCCTATATACAAGATAATTTTACATTTGTAGTTAAATAGTTTTAACTAACAATAGTTTTTTTTTTTTTACATATATCTTGATTCATTCATTTATAAAATTTTCGTGTAAATAAACATTTTGTTTTCACTTTTAATATTATGACTATAAAAATTAATTTTAAAATATTAAATCTTTACTAATATATATTATAAATGTGAAAGTGAATTTGTTTGTTTGTTACCACCTAGTTCCGTAATAGCTAAACCAATTACTATGAAATTTGGTGAACTCTTTATCCCGGACAGTGAATATATCTCGGTCACGTGAACAAAGCGCGGGTAAAAGCTAGTCTTAAAATATTTTGAGTATCTTTTCACTACATATCTTTAATATACATATTGTTATTATTTCAATAAGTACTGATTAAACTTATTTGTATTTTAGTCGACAAAGACTAGTTTCAGGACCGTCTGTGTCCCTTAGTCATGAGCGGTTCACTTAAGAGACTTTTAATATTGTAATTGTTATGTTAGTATAAACACTGTTTACACGTATGAAGCTTATCGATTTTATCAGATAATTAACTTAGATATTCCGGAAGCTAGAAGACATACTGAAGATAATCTAGTCCATCGATAAATAGGCACATATGGTTCGGTCAACGAACTATCTCAAGGCGTAAATAAATAGTTAATGAGCTACTTAATATCGGACCCCTATCTGAAATGCTCGTTACAATTCCGAATTCCCACAAATTACGTTAAACTTAATAACTTGACCCTGGCTTGACCTTTCGTAGGGGTATCTTGTGTTTACCTATAGCCAACTGAAAAGGTAGTTGATCCCTCTGAAGGCAGATTAATACCCAAAATCCCTGCCCTTTCATCGAACATAAATGTCGTTATGTAGGAAAATGAGTGTTTCTTAGATGTATCGGAATATTTCCAAATAATGCTGAAAGTGACCAATCAAGCTGATTAAAGGCGGTAAACGTTACTATAGACATGAATTAGGTACTTCATAATAAACATTGCGATATATACTGTACCAGCTTTTGAATATGTACAAATAAATACGACCCATGAAACTATATTAGAGACTGATAAGAAATGGATTCAAATCCATTAGTTATAATTACCTACTTATTTTTTGTGTAAAATTTTGACAACTAATTAATAATAATAACAAATATAATGTACTATAAATACTTACAATATTATTTATTTATAGAGTCATAGAGTCGAAAATTAGTCTGCAACTTTGAAGTTAATACGTGAATAAAGGCGGTATATATTATAAAATTATATTACTTAAAAATTGTTTAGAGCAGCAATTTATTTAATGATACATAATAATTGCACTTGTAAATTACATAGATAAGACAGTTATAAATATTGTGAACAAGGGTGGACTTATCTCTGAAAGAGATTGGATTAAGAAAAGTATTGTAATCAGACAATATAGGTTTGTTTTACGTAATATATTTGCGTATCAATATACTTTGATTACTGTTCTTCTATGTCAGTCCTTACTCATAGCTTATTAGGTAATTTTACTAAACTTAGGATGTGAAACTGATATGTTTTCATAAGATAAAAAATATCTAAAGATAACTGCATTTCTATAAGATTACAGAAACAAAAATAATAATATAGGTCGTAGGTTGCCTTGTTCTATATGAACAAAATCGCAAGGGCCGTGTATTTTGTACTCGCGACGCTGTACAAAAGGATATTGCATGTACGCATCGACGGTGGATGTATTGTTCTCAAAGTGCCTACGTATGTTACATAGATAACAAAATATGTAGTAAACGAAGAAAGAACGAGTCTTTACATTCAATATATTCACAAAAGATTTATTGCTGCGTACTATATTATGTTATGTTGCACACTAACAATACAAAGGGGGAAAGAATGACATTTTTAAAGAAAAATGCTATATAGATTTTTATTATATAATATTTAGAATATCAACTATTATATATTATATTTTTAGCATCAGAAGTGGAAAATAATTAAAAAAAAAGAAGACGGTAGCAACACAAATGATTTAATACTTATTATTACAAAATTATAACAATTTTATAAAGATATTTAAATAATAAATCGAACAAATCACCAATCTTAAGTAATTAAAATAATAATAAACCGATTACAGCAAAACACGTCACACACACCGTCTGCGCTCCTCGAGAGTTGGCGAACGAAAAAAGACCAATGCTATGAACTACCCGGTTTTTATAGGCTTAGCTCCCCACTCCTTGCCCCACTCCTTGTTTGTAGTAGTCTTAATATCTAACAATATAATATTTTACCAGAGGGAGACTTTGTACAAAAGTCGATTGCTTGGGTACCTCTGTCCCATTCGTGTTTCAACCGTGAAGCAGTTGTGTTTGCATGGCTGTGTTTCGGTTTGAAGGGTGGGATATGGCGTGAATTTACTGGGTACAGAGGAATAACACCCGAGTCCTCAGGAATGGCAACGCATGGGGGGTATCATGGGCGAAACTGTATACTCTGTTATGTCTATGGTAATGCTCATGTCTATAGGCGACGGTTAGCACTTTCCATCAGGTGGGTCGTCAGCTAGTTTGCCATTCGAAGTTGTATAAAAAAAATCAAATAAGCTGGCAGCCACTTGATGGTTAGTGATAACCATTGCCTATAGATAATAATCACAATAGGGCGATCACAGAATGTACTGTGACGCCTGTAGTACCTCTTATGCGTTGCCATTCCGAAAGCCTATTATAGTATTATGACTCCGTACCCTATAATTTCACTGCCCTATCCCACTTTTCAAACAGAAATATAGCATACGTCGCTTCACTGTAAAAACACTAATGGGACAAAAGGACCCGCACTAGATTTATTATATTTTTTGCTTATCTTATTTTACGTATTGGATAAAAGTAGATAATTATATGTACTAATACTAAAACGTCTCCACTATTCTACAGTATATTAAAAATCGTAACTCTTTCCTTAAAATTAATTTTAGTTAGTAAGTATAACTATAATAGCTAACTATTAATAGCTAATAAGGAACTCAAAAAATTCCTAAAAAAATAATTTTATATCACGAAAAATTTACCAAAACTATTTGGAGAGAATAGATGAAAAAAGAATTACGAAAGAGATTTATCGAGCAAGAATGAATGGAGATGTCGGTAGGGGCCGCCCTAGATGGTCATATATCAACCAAATAGGTGACACGCTGAAAAGGGGCCAAATTAAAAATACACGTAATCGGCGATCGTGTATGAAAAGATGTATGAATGTGGAGGAAACGAAAAAGGCTTGTTTGAATCGAAGCGTTTGGCGTTCCATTATTGTGTCATTGTTGTTCTATGTTCCTGCCTGTCCTAATAGGAGACAAGCGTGACAGATATTTATGTATGTATATATGACCAAAACCTAAAAAAGTAAAATGAAATTCTCATAAAAAGAACAATCTGTATCTGTACCAATGACACTACGCAGTTTTTTTTTACAACACAGGGGCAAACGAGCATGCGGCTCATCTGGTGGTAAGTGACTACCGCCGCCCATGATCACCCACAACACTAACGGCATTACAGGTATGCTGCCGGCCTTTTAAAAAGGAATATGCTTTTTTCTTGAAGGTTATGTTGTCGTATCGGTTCGGAAATACTGCTGCTGGAAGTTGATTCCAAAGAGTGGTTGTGCGTGGAAAAAAGTGCCTTGAAAAACACACGGTGGAGGACCGCCACTCGTCCAGATGGTTAAGATGAAATCTTAGTTTATGGCGGGTTGTACGATGGTGAAAATCAGCAGCAGGTATCAATCCGATTAATTCCTTAGAACACTCCCCATGATAAATTCGATAGAAGATGCACGGAGATGCAACATCTCTGCACAGTACAAGATATGTACATACTTATTATTTTTCTGAGACCCAATTAATGAACACTAACACTAGTTTTAAGGAATGGGGTACGTTTACATAACTGTATAATGATATATTTAAAATTATCTTAAAGATTTATTTATTATTAAAGATTTAATTGTATGTTTGTCTGCAATGTATAAAATAAAAAACTGCTCAAACCATTTTCAAAATTCTACATCATCAAGGAATAATATTGACGATTTATTATTTAAAAAAAATCTATTTTTCGATGCTATTATATTTACTATAAGAAGATATTAAGAGGAAAAACTTGATTTTTTGTATGTTTGTTTATAATGTATAAACTGGAAAATAACCGATTTTTAAAATAATTTCACCTACAAGCTTTCTGTAGGTGAAATTATTTTTAGCGAGTATATCTTATGTATAGTATGTCATAATTGAATGACACATGAAAATTACAATTTATCTATATGCCTACCCGTGCGAAACCAGGGCGGATTGTTATGTTATAAATATTAGCATACCTAATCTATTCATACTTACCAAAAGTTCCTAAAAGTAGGCACATATGTACTCTTAGACATGTTTTTGTGAAGCTTCGTTCACATCTTGCAGTGGGCACCCGCCAATCCTGTGGTGGGCGCCTCCCTCCTCCCTTTAAATACGCCGCCTATGTTACTGACGTAAGGCTCTCAGATGCCTACAGAATACAACAAACCAATATTTTTTATTAACACCGGGTCTCTTTCAGAATTCAAAAGCTACCCTCCTCATAGAGTTCCTTTACGGACATCCTCCTACACAATAATAATATCGCCGTTTCCCCGGGATAAGGACGCCGTTACGCGGTAAACCGACATTTGTGGTTATTACAAGATACTACTGTTTATTGGCACCCTAATTTATTCGGAGGAGGTCACATCTTGAGTAGAGTTGGCAAATTGTTGTTTTATTTATTAATATTATTTCTCTATCTGATATTTATTTAATAAAACTGGTCCGAAACGCCTTAACAACTTGATGTTATCCAGCCGTTATTGGTTTCTTATTCATTAAATATATTTTCTACTAGTTTTACTTACGACTTTGCCCGCGTTATTGGAATATATTCAATGACCAGTATAATACTCGTAAGGTCAAAACCAATATATTTCTTCATTACTTACAATACCTGTATACCAATTTTTAAGGCGCTAAGAGGTAACAAACAAAAAAACTCACTTTCAAGTTTATTATATTAAAATTAAAAAATATGTTCATCTTGGTATCTAATCTGTTTCTTTTATTTCTTATACATATATGTTTAATACTATTTTTTATGAACATGCTCAATATTTTTCATATTCTTTCCTTCAAGCAAACTTACATAATATATGTATTTTATCTACTGTTACAAAAGCGAATTTAGAAACTTATCTATTATTGTAAATTTACTATTTTTCGGTAGGGCAATAAAATATCATATATTTAATAAAAAAAGTTTTATATCTATACTAGTATTATGTACGTTTGTTTGTAATGGATAAACTCAATAACTACTCAACTGATTTTAAAAATTCCTTCATCTATAGAAAACTACATAATCAGCCAGTAACGTACGTAAAAAAAAACAAATACAGATCTAGACGCAGCGGCAGTGAGTCCAGCCAAGTTATAAAAAATGGGAATGATGATGCAGCAGCCGAGTATAATATTACACGAATCATTTCAAGCTACTTTTGATTCCCTCACAAATCGAAACTTATTTAAACTTATTTACTTTTATTACATTATTATCTATTGCAAGAATATAACCCAAAGGTATCTAATATTTGCCTTTACTACTTTGCCTATACTGATGCACAGACAGTGGGATGGGTGACGTATAAACATTAACGCCAAAGGATTGTGGTCCAACGACTACCAGAAAACCTATGAACAAAGGAATTAGGAACTCCACTAAGAAATAAATAGAACTGACAGGAAATGAAGTATAAACGGAATGAAAGAATGGATGGAAAGGAAGAAAACTAAGGAAACTAGCTAAATAATTAAAATAATTAGATACATAACCAGGAATTTAATATCCGGGAAAAGCGTGCTCATAAGGGGGAGCCACAATAAAAAAAATTGCCTATTTAATATAATATACTAGTTTACTAACTGCTCGTGCGAAGCCGAAGAGGATCGCTAGATTATCTATAAAGGAATGATACAACATTTCTTAAAATCTATCCAGGGATTTGATTGCTTCAATATCTACTTATAATTACGTCTCATATCACAAGACTCATACGTGTGTTTACACGTGAAAACATTCCCCAGGGGCTCGAGTAGAAAGAAAATAGTACTGAATTAACTGTGAACTAGTTGGCAAAAATCAACGGACAACAGACATAGGTCGTTATTTGTATGGCGACGTCATTCATCTTGACCTAGACGCGGCCAACAGCCTTTCCAGACTATTTTCGTCCAACGAACTCGGGGAGAATGATGCGTAGGTACTTCACTGTGCTGAATCAGTAACAACTTTCTGTTGTGTTCGTTTGTTTTCAAGCTACATCAAATAGAATGTGGTACCTACACAGTTAGATTACATTTGTTTGTTGTATTATGCGCCATCTTCGTTAGTTGACCAATTTTTGGTAGTTAATTTTTTAACCGATTTTAAAAGGGAAAAAGGCTGGTTTTGAATATTTTACCGTTATTTTGTGGAAGTCTGTAACACTGGTTAGTTGATTTGTTTAATTACACTACTATAGATATGATTATTACCACTGTTTTGTTAGTATATTCCGTAATATCTTCACTAAACGTGAGTCGATTTCGAATTCTTTTTTAACTGAGAGGATTCATACTATTTCCATATTGTTCTAATGCTTTATCAAAAAAAGTGTTGTTATGCTATAATATTTAGTACAATAGTTGCATCAGTGACATTTTTGTCTAGCATTTATTCTGAATTACTCGAATTTAAAAAAATAATTTACCCATATTATAATATTGCCTCAATATTTGTATATGAAACAATAAACAAAGGAATGGATTTATATCAATATCAAGTTACGCGATAGAATAGTCTACAACTCAAAGTAAGTCATTACTCACAAACGATATTAAAGTTAAAATCTGATTTTGACTTCAAATTTAGAACTTTTTCTTTTTGAAGTAATTTGAAAATAAATATGACAACTCTGCAACGAAAACAGCATTCCGCGAGATTTCAAAGGTGTAGGAGTAGGACCACTGCCTCTCTATACACTGTGACGTTATTATGAATGTATACGAAGTTGCGTGATTTTTCTCTTCGCCTTTCCCAACATTTGCAATATTTCACACGTGGGTTGATATATTACGTAGTTAGTCCACCCCTACACGATAATTAATCATTGGATGCATATTCTTAGTGTAATTTTAAAGGAGGCGTTGTACTTTATTAAAAATATTATATTTTGCAATCTTTGTAATAATAACTAATCAATCAAATCTTGACGGTAAGTAGCTTGTTATTGCACTAGGGTGAGTTTGCGTTTTTTAAATAATTAGAAACTAACGTAGATTATATAGATAGAGTGTCTTCGCACAAATGTATCGTCAAAATAGGCCAACTTTTATATCCATGTGCGTTTGAATAGGGTTACCATAATGCATATTTATTATTTAGTATATGGTAGAAAGTATATTATAAGGTTAAGTCGAGAAACAAAAACAAAAATTACAAATATACAAATATATAGGAAATAACAGGGTAAAGAGTGCATAATGATTCGTAATGATTTTTATATTTACTTAATGCTTTGATTTATATCTGAGTATATAAAATATATTTTTGTTTTAAAATCATTTAAAGTGGCCGCCATTGTAATAAATACATGAATATTAACAAGTAAGTAACAATACGTACATATATGTATATGTACGTATTGTTACTTACATGTTAATATATATGTATATATTTATATCAGAAAAAGTAGACCTGAATACAAATTTACAAAGTCGACCCGATCTGGGAAATTTTTAATCCAATTACTTGCAACACCGAAAAAAATTGTTTTAATTAAAAAAAAAATATGTGTCAAATTTAGTCAGCCGAACGTTAAGCTAGCTAATCAAATTTTGACCTGTTTTTGACACTCGTTGCTTTATCTATATATAATTCACGAGACGAAAGAACGGTGTATTTTAAACGTCTAGTCTATTTTATTATATCGTCTTATCTTATTACGTCTACATTATTCGTTCGTAGCAACGCTGCCTGGTGTTGACAGTTTCTAGGCCATCTTTTTTAGTTACAATACAACATCCTGATGATTAATATTATACTTTATAATGCAAAATATTGCACTGAAGCATTTTTTTTTATTTTATTTCAGTATATATTTAGATACTAAAGTATAATGAAACAATATACATAATACAAAATAAATTACTACACACAACTGCATAAAAACAACACAGTAATATGTCTCTACTAATACTATAAAGGGTAAAGATTTGATTATTTGTTTGTTTGTAATGGATAAATTTAAAAACTACTCATTCGATTTTAAACATACTTTCAACTAAGGAAAGTGACATTATCTACAAGTATCATTATCTACCTGTGCGAAGCCGGGCCGGAACGCTAGTCATAAATATTAAAATATTCATGTTCGATTTGTCTATTTTTTCATGTATTATTTGTAATACTATCAAGTACACATTCGGTAATCCTATTTGCTACTTTCATTTGTTTTACTGAAAATCAGTACTAAGGCATTAAGTATGCCTTAATGCCTTAGTACTGATTAGTAAATGCCTAGATATATAATTGAATGGTGATCATTCTTTTTTTTATGCAACTTAGAATGGTAAACAAGCTGACGGCCCACCTGATGGAAAGTGGTAACCGTCGCCTATAGACATGAGCAGTACCATGGACATAACAGAGTATACTGTTTGGCCATGACACCCCACATGCGTTGTTATTCCTGAGGATTCAGGTGTTAATCCTCTGTACCCTGTTATCTTTTTTTTTACTTTTATAATTGGTTCCTATTAAATGTTTATACTGTAATTGCTAATGGTATGCGCCAAATAAATATTTTTCTATTTTTTCCCCTTTTAAATACAAAAAATAAGCAATATAGTATATGATAGAAAATAAATTGAACATCAAGTAGTCACCACAGATGGGATAATGGAATGAAAACAGTGAATTTCGCTCCCGCAGTGTATCCCTATTTTATGTCCCATTTCCTGACAAGTTAACTTACGTTGAAGGTACAATAAAAATCTATTAACATAAATAAATATCATTGATATAATATATTATTTACTAGTTATAAGTACAGATTTAAAAATCGGTTAAGACAGTATTGGGTATACCGATAAATATCATGTTTATATGCATGTCTTTGTATACAATTACATGTATAAAAAAATAAAGTTAATGTCTAAGATTTTTTTTATATGGATGATAATGGAATAGTAACCCCGCCTGCGCTAACGGTATACACTGGCGGGGCACCAGTGAGGGATGATAGGTGAGGATGAAAGCAGGTCAGTTGGCTCATAGTGATGAATTCATAAAAACAGCTACTTGAAGTACCGCATAAAATTTGGCATTTTTTTTGATCCCTTAATTTTTTCCTCTGGTGTATTATAGGTTATACTGTAACTACTTTAAACAGTATTAGTTTATACTGTGTACAAAATCATCTACGTATAGGTACTTCTGACAAGATATGGCAGAGAAATTCCAGTGTATGGAGGCATGACACCATAGGTTTCATGAATGGTAACGCATGAGGGGCACCATGGGTATTCAGTGTTCAATGGGCGACGCCGTTCTGTTGCATATATAAAAACGGTGGTTACCTCTTTCAATTAAGTGGACCGTCAGTTCATACTTAGAATGTTGAACAAACATTCGATAATAATAAAATACTACCCTATTATCACAGATATTTGTAGAAATATAAACACAATACGAGAAATATTTATAATGTCTTTTTAATGTCTATCTACATTTTTCACTAGTTCACTATTCTACAGCGTTTAAAAAGGAATGCATTCTTGTGGAAAATTTGAAGATACCAGCTTATTTTTAGATTCAAACCGGGGTATTCCGTGACGTAGTATATAGCCGATGCCAGACGCACAAGCAATTCGAATAACAATCTGATCGTATATTTTATTGGCAAAATATGTGGGATTCCCGTTTTATAGCTGTACTTCTAAATCTTTTATGTATCGAAAGTACGCGGATCTTGTGGTTGTTTGTATTTGAATCGATTACTCGATGAAGTGAGTTTATGCAACTCGCTGCATGAAAGAATAGAATTAAATGCAGATAGATTTCTGATCGTGTAGATATACAACTTAATTTTAAAGATTATTCTTGAATGTAGATAGATAGATAGATACTCTTTATTGTTTCCTCCAAAAGATTACAACAGTAAACCTATTATAAATATAAATAATTACAAGAAATAATCACTATAAGAAAACAATGGGCGACCTTATCGCTAAAAGCGATCTCTTCCAGGCAACCTTTGGATGGAAAGGAGTAATTATAAACTGTATATCACATTTATGCTATTTTTTTATTATATTTATTTCACTTTTATTGACCTTTATGGTCAATAATAGAATAGAAGTTAGCGCGACAAATCGGTTATTTATATTTATAATCTCACAAATAAAATACTAAGATAAATATTTATATACTATATTTTAAGCTATACTAAAATAATATAATGTTATAAGAGATTTTTTTCTTATAACGGAATTAAATTATCACAAAGAAATTGTACTATTTTCTTTCTACATTTGGCGTTCGAAAAGATAAATAGATTGTCCACAATTGATCACGATTCGGCAGAAAATATAATTTAGACAAAACGCTATTATTGGACTTAAGTTCGACAGTATGCTGCCAAAATATAAAAGAAAAAGTTTAGTATAGATATAGTTATATTAAGATGTTATTGGAGTTGACAATAAAGGGTATTTATTGTTTATTACGTCTTGTGGTTACGGCATAGAATGGGCTACCCCTTCCCTTCCCGTGGGTGTCATAAAAGGCGGTTAAGGGAAGTTAATGGTCGAGGGATGGGCAGCAGCGTCCCTTTTAAAACATTAGCAAAGCCTAACTGCGGTTGCTAACTAGCAAAACTCCCCTTATAGAGGAGGCTTATGTTGAACAGTGGAAGGTTAACAAAAAAATGTTAAATTCCACTAGTAGAACACTCTCTTAATAGAAAGAACACAAATGATTTCAATTACAACCTTTTTTTTATACAACTTAGAATGGCAAACAAGCTGACGGCCCACCTGGTGGAAAGTGGTAACCGTTGCCTATAGACATGAACAGTACCATGGACATAGCAGAGTATACTATTTCACCCATGATACCCCCCATACGTTGCCATTCCTGAGGACTCGGGTGTTATAGCTCTGTACCCAGTAAATTCACGCCATATCCCACCCTTCAAACCGAAACACAGCCATGCAAACACTACTGCTTCACGGTTGAAACACGAATGGGACAGAGGTATCCAAGCAATCGACTTTTGTATAAAGTCTCCCTCTAGTAGTATATATATAATCATTTCAATACAGTTTGCATGACCGACCATTCATAAATAAAGACCGCATCATAAAAATGAGCTAATAAATTATCGCCTACTAAATACCGGGGTTTCATCAGAACTGTACTGTTTCACATGACAGTTTGCCGGAAGGCATAAAATGTAAAACAAAATATTACTGAAAAACAAAAACAATTCCTGAGAATAACGACGCGATCATGAAATATGCAGAGTGACCTCGGCAGTGCTTTATTTTTATTGGGATAAAACGAACAGCCGACCGCATTTGGGTCGGGAAGGTAGACTGGAGCAAACCACTAATGTCCCTGTGTGTTTATCTTTTTGCCATTCTACTCCCAGTAGGTTTCCCATTCTATTAAAATTATGAATGTGAAAGGTTGTAAAGATATTTGTACGTTAACATATATGTTGTTTCTAAATTATTTAATTACGTTTTTAATATAAATAGTAAATAGGCGCGTAAATATTACGTGAGCAATAATACTTCCATATAAGTTTAAATAAAATTAAGTCCTAACCGAAGGACTTCCCGTCGCTCCGTCAAAATCAGCATTGTAGCTCGTCGGATGCTACATAACGTTGAGCGGGGACTATTTTGGCCAACATTACTTAACACCTTTACTTCCTCTACATGTTATGTATGAACTCTGTATGAAGCTTCTTTGTAAGTCCAAAAATATTTCCTATTCAGGAAAGTTTATTCAAAGTATGTATTGTCATTATAAATCACATTTATAGAGTGGGTGAGTAATTGTTAATAATGGGGTTCAATTTCCCTCGACCTCCTCGCGGTCTTTTTTGGAAACCAGCATGCTTAATTCTAAGTAAATTCATTACAGTTGGCTAACTGATCTATCTGCTTTTGCATCCTTATCAATCATCTCTCACTGGTAGTCGCCCAGCGTATACCACTAGTGTAGGCGGGGATACCATTCCATTATCGTCACTTAAAAAAAAAATACTTATACATAAGGTATTTGAATGAAATGTGGTAAATAGATATATAATAAAATAAGATACATAATACGATACGTACATTCATACATACATACATATCTGTCATGCCTGTCTCCCATTAGGGTAGGCAGAAACAATGGAACGCCAAATGCTTCGATTCAAACAAACCTTCGCTTCTTTCACATTTATCAATCTTTTCATACACGCTCGCCGGTTAATACGATACGTATTATTGCAAAAATAATCACAAAATAAACAATAAGGTTGAAATGAATATTTGTTAAGTAATATTATAAGTAAGTAAGCTAGTACTCATATTTCATTAAAGAGCAATGTAACTTAATAAGCCAGAATTGAATTTCTCCCGGTAAACTTTTTCTTTTGTTGTAAACAAAAACCCGAAACGCTGTACACTGATATACATATAAAATAAAAAAAAATATTTTATACAGCTTAGTATGGCAAACAAGTTTTTTTTTATATAACACAGTGAGCAAACGGGCATGCGGCTCACCTGATGTGAAATGACTACCCCCGCTTATGATCACCCGCAACACCAGAAATATTGCAGGTGTGCTATCGGCTTTTTAAAAAAGAATATGCTCTTTTCTTGAAGGTTATGTTATGAAGTTCACAGTTAACCTGATAGAGTGGTAATCATCCACTATAGACGTGAAAAGAAACTTGGATATTACAAAATACACTGTGACACCTGCAATTGCAAATTCCAGAAGTAAATAGCCCCCAGTCGTTTGGCTCGGTACCGTTCCCTATGGTTTATAATGGTCAATAGGGGAGGCCTATTCTCAACAATGGATGATTAACGGCTGATATGTTAGTAATGGAAACTGAGAATCCCATTGCTAGCAATATACCCAACCAGGTCGACCTCCTCGCGGTTCTCCCTTGAAACTATCATGGTTAATTCCTGATGAACTCATCATGATGGGCTAATTGGCCTGTTTTCATTCTCATCTATCACCCTTCACTGGTGCTCCGCCAGCGTATCCCGTTAGCGCAGGCGGAGTTACCATACCATTTTTACCCATCAAAAAAAAAAGGCTGATATGATTGTTATACTATATCATTATATTTTATACAAATACATATTGTTATTTACTAATACTATTAATAGATAGTCAATTAATTGTTGTTGACGTTGTTATAATTCAATTATTAAATGTTAGTATATTTATTTTAATAAATACAATACAATATTTTATAGTACAATGTTAATAAAATATTGTCACGTAAATGCTAATTAAATTTTCGGAATGTCAATTGTTTCAAATTTGAATTTAAGTATTGTAATTGATTCGATCATGTTTCCGTTATATATTTTTTGTATTTATAATTTTTGGAGAGGGCAGTAATATAGAATAGACTGGCTTGCATTCATTCCTGCTTTAATTTTTGCCGAGGGAACACGTATTAAACCCACGTATTCAAGATTAAAAATATCTTTAATTTTGATAATAGCCGGTAAATAATCTTCCAGCCATGATATTGATAATAATCATCACTGTGACACTTACAGTGTCTCTAATGCGTTGCCATTCTAACATGGACTAATTAGACACATAAATAATTAAGTAGGTATAACTTGTATTTGAAATTATATTTCATTGTAATATTTTGATAAAATAAACCATAAATAATAATAGGAGTTGTCTTAAATGTAATTAATAGATACGAGTATTTATATAATAATTAATTTAAAGAAATTTAATATTGTAATACATTGGAATATTAATATAATTATTTCATTAATGTTTATGTAAATTAATATTTTGGTGATTGATAGACACTTCTAAGCTTTGTATGCTATTGTATACGGCGAAATAATAATAATAATAATTTTTATTATTCCACCACAACCATATTATACACTAATTAGCAATATATTAAACATTAAAAAATAAATTATAACATTTAATTATATAACTAACATAATCAATATCATCATCATCATATCGGCCCTTAACCGTCCACTGCTGAACATTGGCTTCCCCTTGGGGGGTTTCGCCAGTTAAAATTATATAATATATATTATAACTTTGTTTTTGGCAAATAAAAAATATTTATATTACTAAACAAACATACGTTTTTTGCTATTTCTTATGTCGTTATTAATATAAAATCAAGTTTATTCCAATTAATTGTTACGGAATTTGGTATACATGTAATATTTGGAATGAAGATGGGCCACTTTGTATCCTAGTCAATCAACATTAATCCGGTAACAAACTAGTTATAAAAAACTAGTTTATATATATATATATATTTTAAAGTACTTTATAAATATCTTCAAATAAATCCTATTATCATTACAAATGCGAAAGTTAATGAATATGTATGGATGTTGGACTAAACCTATTGAACTTAACTAAGTTGACAAGAGTAATGAAATTTAGTACACGGACTGAGGGGGTAAGGGATTATTATTGATGCGGACTACCAATCCCATTGCTAGCAATAAACCCAGTTAGGTCGACCTCCACGTGATACTCCCTGTAAACAATCGTGCTGAATTCCAGGTGAATTCATCACGATGGGCTAACTGACGTGCTTTTATCCTCACCTTCTATCCCGCAGTGGTGCCCCACCTGCGTATACCGTTAGTGCAGAGGAGATAATCATTCCATTATAATCCATTAAAAAAAAGGTACACGGATTTACATGATTGATATATACGGGCAAATCCGCGGGAAACATTTATTTTTATTATTTTATTAGCATTATTACTCACCAAAAGATATGAGGCCGCTGTTCAGCATAGTGAGCTTGATGCTGTTCGGTATAGACACAAGACTCGTTGTGCCCGACGTGCGCATATCTTTCTTCTTCGGCTTCTTCTCCATGTCGTACCTGGTGGTGGACCGCGACCGGTGTTTCCTTTGGCTGGTCGCTACCGACGTACCTCGCTGCCCGGTCCGCGACGACATTTCGACCAAACGATTATAACTCCACCAATTTAAATACCACACAACGGAACCTTAATTCCTTTACTAACACATATCCACTTAAACAACACCGATTATTACATACCAGCACAATTCACTTTTAATACAAAAATTGGTATCACTAGAAGCGTTTAAAAATAGCCCTAATTATTTATAATTAGTAAGCGTAATAATAACTTTATATCAAAACATTAATATATACACTTTGTACAATTCGACGCGTTCGCTGCTGATGGTAACATGTAAGGGAGTTATGATTTTAGTTTATATATCATAATAATACTGTCATGTTGTTTAGTTTGTTTGTGCTCTGCGCAGACGCCACCTGTAACAAAGGAAAAGATTGTAAGAAAACGGTGAAACCTATAGAAAACAAAGCGACAAATTAACAAACAAAATGTGATGATTGATCAAGAAGATATTTCATTTCGAAATTGAAACGAAAAATTTGGAATTAAAAAGTCCTTTAAAGTTCCAATACTGTATTGAAGTAAATTACCGAAGATCGATTTATTATTTATACAGTACTAGATGTTCCGGTGAAATTTATATCATCTACAACGCCATCTATTAAAAGAAATTCGAAGTAGCGATTCCTATACAAAATTAATTATTTTTAATTTTTAGATTTTGCAGCTCGATTTAAAGTCGATCAAAGTCTGAAAGTGTCCCTCCAAATCCGGATGGATAGTATCTCTACTATTTCAAAATTGTACTGTCACCCAACATTTTTTAAAACAATAGGACACAAATGGATTTTACGGCGGATAGATTGACGACTGGCAATCTGGTAAAAAAATAAAATCAATCAATCAACCTATTAATAGAGGTGATCAATTCTCTGTGGTGCTTCAGGGATTGCTATTAATTCCGTTTTGACTTACTGCTTTAAATACGAGTATTATATACGTATGTTACAAACAATAACTAAAGTAAAATATATTTTGGATTACCCAAATTAAAGTGCAATAAAGAATATATATATATATTTGAACTCCTTTATTTTTTAGTCATAACGCATACATATATATCGTTATATTGCCTATATATATAGTTATCGGTTCTTCGAGTTATGTGACCAACTGACTACCACTTCAGCTTGCTTATTTTTCGAGCTAGGATCATGTTCCACAAAAAAATCTGATTTTAATTGTGGCAAAATAAGTAATTTTAATTTAAAAATTACAGAATCGATTTTTATAGAATTTCTATGAGACCAATCAGACAGTATATCTTTTAAGATAAAAAAAAAGGATTTTCCAAATTGGTATCTTACACTGGAGTTACAAGGTAATAAACATAAAAAAATATATAACCGAATTGAGTGCGCCGTTCTTTTTGAAAATAATTGAAAATTGGCATTCGCATACTATTCATATTTTAAAACTAATAAAATAGACCAACAACCGGAACATTTTGTATACACATTACATCTTAAATATTTAAGTTTAGAACACGGAATGAATGTTTACATTTTAATCCGCAATAATCATGATTATACTTGCACAAAAAGACTGCTTCTTCGATGTTCAGGAAATTAATATGAAATAACACACAATAAACCCGATTGATTAAAAAAAAACAATAATAATAAATAAATATTGACTCAAAGCTGCATACATGAAAAACTACATTTGAATTGAGAACGTGCTTCTTTTTGAACTCCGTGAAAAAATCACAAGAATCCACAGCTGTGAGCAATAAATTTTATATAAGACACTGTTCTAATTTATGTTACATATCACCGGATGATGACAATATGATATACCTACTTGCATATGCACACTTTTAATTACACATACACTTAAGAAATTTTTAAATTATAATAAGAGACAATTACAACGATAATCCGGACCGTACCGAGACGCGCTTCGTTGCAAACTGACTAATTTACCATCTATCAATGGCGGAGATAATGCCAACGACAGACGCCAGTGGCTTCTTGCTACCTTGCCAACAATACACAAATCTTAGTATATACATATAACAGCATAATATTTAAAATTGTTGAGACGGAGGACTTCTGCCACATTTATAGTGTGCTTATTAAAGCATTAAATTCTATTAAGAATTTAATGAAAATTTAAACAAACGAACAATTTGATCCGAACAGTCTGCTGATGTCTAATAGTAGCTGGGAAGGGCTTAATAATAATACGGACTAACAATTACATTGCTGTCAGGACTACCTCCATGTGGTCTCCTCCTGGAAAGTATTATGCTGAATTCCAGGTGTATTCATCACGATGAGCTAACTGACCTGCCTTTTCATTCATTCATTACCTAACATCCTTCACTGGTGCCCCACCAACGTATACCGTTAGTGCAGGCGAGGTTAGCATTCCATTGAATGGATAATCCATTTAAAAATATATTAGTTACATATCTGATTTGCTACTTTTTTATTATACCATGAGGGTGGCAAACAAGCATCCAGCCTGTCTGATGGTAAACGGTCACTGTAGCCTTTGGACAAATGTAACTCTAGAGATATCACGTGTGCATTGCAGTCCTTAATACATTCTTTTTGAACAACTTCATACTATGATGTACCGTACTCTAGGAAAAATCTCTCGTCGACAATGCTCGTAGCCGTCTTTAATTCGAGTCAAGAGAACCAAGCTGGTATTCAGATGCTCCGGCTCACAGTTGAGACCAGTCCTTCATGAGAGGCCGGACTTGCAACTTGTACAATAATAGCCTTTGTCTCGGGCTGAAGTACCGTTTCGTTTTATTAGGCACTCCAAGATACTCAGCACTGTAGAAGCTCTGAACTCTACAATCCTGGAGATATCTAATTTAATTTAATTTAGAGGTGTTCCTGTAATAATTTCAACAAAACTTGGTTACCTTTACATCAGACTATACGTCTTTTGTGAAATTATGCACATGTGATATTTTTACCTTACATTTTTCTTTCCATTTTGCATCGAACATTTCAGTGATCAATCAATTACATAGCATTGAGAATTGATGAATATTTTTGTTTTCACTCCATATTGAATTTTGCACTGTTTTATTTACGTTGCAAGAATAAAATACATTTTTTTTTAACTCAAAAAAAAAAGTTCTTAATTCGATTGTATTTTATGTTTGTTTTTTCTTTTGAAAAGTTCTTTATTTATCATAATTTATTACAAATATATTGATAAATTCCAGTATACGTTAGCCTAGAAGTTACAATCAGCTAATAAACCGTTTGACGAGTAATATGCGTTTATTCAAACATTTAAAAAAGAGATACAAGCATGTAAAATTTTTCACAATTTAAAAAACCTACATTAAGTGATGTAACTCAATAAATATAATAAAAAAAAAGCACAAAATGCATATATTTGTAAATAATGCATTATAACAAAAATCATACATTTAATTTATGTTTACGTTTACCTCATAACTACGTCAGTTATTAATCGATTTGGAATATTATTTTTTTATCTCATGGGATATATATACCAGAGGGGGACTTTGTACAAAAGTCGATTGCTTGGGTACCTCTGTCCCATTTGTGTTTCTACCGTGAAGCAATTGTGTTTTGTCATGGCTGTGTTTCAGTTTGAAGGGTTGGATATGGCGTGAATTTGTAGGGTACAGAGGAATAACATCTGAGTTCTCAGGTATGGCAACGCGTGGGCGAAACAGTATACTCTGTTATGTCCATGGTACTGCTCATGTCTATAGGCGACGGTTACCACTATTCATCAGGTGGGCCGTCAGCTTGTTTGCCATTCTAAGTTGTATAAAAAAAAATGTACAGATAGGTTCTATTATTATTATATAATAATCTATAATTTGTATATTATATTTTATCTGTGCCTCTAAACATGAACTGCACCGTGAACTTTACCGAATACGTTGTGTATACATACATACTTAAAATACATAATTAAAACTATATCTATATATTAATACTATCAATATATTCACGCCAATTCTTACGCAAAGGGAATCGAGTGTCAAAGGTCTTATCCTAACATACCTATATAATTATGTGGCTTCATTAATAACTCGTCTCGTATATATGGCAGTTCTGAGGACCTTAACTACAGAACTGAATAATATATTACCTACTTTGTGCCCTAATTCTGTTCTTAAATACCTACAACGTCTATCGTGATAGCCTTTCTGTATACCTGCATTCACTTTCGTATGGTGCATGTTCTTTCATGTAACATTGGTCCCATATGCCATAACTAACGTAGTAAGTCCATTTTTATCCCCCCATTCTTTAAAAATGTTTGTCCTGTCAGAATACATATTGTATTTAGAAACAATGTTATTTGTGAATTATCGTACAGCCACTGTTTTATTTTATTCTACACATGAGGTTTGTTCTTGTTTTTTTTTTCTTTTATTATTGTTGTTTTTTCTGACCTATCGTTTTGCGCATATTTTTGTATTATATTATATTACCCTAAATGTTAATTTAGGATCTTGATGGACAAAGTGATGCGGTGCTTATTGAAACTCAGAGATTCTGCTTCTGCAGAAACATCAAGTTGAACTGACATCCTTTTTCATTTCCATAACACTGACACCGACTGATTTCAACTAAACTTTATATATAAATGTAAGCTTTTTTTTTAATGTTGTTATTACTTGCAGTCTAAGTAAAGATAAGTGTTATGGATTATTGAAATACATTTTCATTCATTCATTCATTTTATTTGTGCAGAATTACATTATTTACACAAAAAGTAATAAAGTTTCGATTTAGAACGTACGTTGTGTGCATTATCGCGATCCAAGAAAAGTTTCCATCAATTCTCGTTATTGGTTCACTGCAACATTAATCAACTCTACACAAAACAGCTGCAGATAATAAAAAAAAAAAGTTAAACTGACGAGACAGGTGGTATTTACTTTTTTTACAGCAATCTTTTGCGACGTGCTCAATCCCAATTCCATTTGACGATGTGCCAAAATTGTACGTAATATCTAAATTATTCAATGCACTTGTAATCAATGGAATCCTCAATTCTTTTCCGTGGGTGTCGCAAGAGGCGACTAAGGGAACTTAGTAATCGAAGGATGGGCAGCACTTTTCCTTCAAAGCCTAACTGCGATTGTCAAACCATCTACCAAGCGTAGCAAGTACTAATAAAACCCCCCCCCATTGAGGACGCCCATGTTTAGCGGCGGATAGTTAACAGCTGATATGATGGTAAATATATAAATTAATTTACCTCGATCGATTACCATCAATCATTTTAGCCATTAATCTGTTCAATACTGAACTTAACTTTCAGCCATAGACTGCCATAAGAAACAGTCCTTAGCCACCTGTATCCATTGACTTCAAAACAACTGTCGCTTTATCTAGTGAGAGTTATTCTATAATTATTTTGACAAAATCATTATCCGATAAACTTTTCCGTAAAAGCCTTTGAAGAAGTATTCAAATTTGTATGGTGCTTAATCACTTATTCTAAAATATGCATATAATTATCGCAAAGATATATGTTTTTTCATTTATTTATTGTTTAAAATAATATATAAATGCTGCCTAATGTTAAAATTATTCTCTCCCAGTTAATTTTACAGATGTAATAGAATATTCAACGGAAATAAAATTATTTACATAATAATGTTAGACAGTTACTTATATATCCCAAATTATTAGAACTATACAGATAAACAGAAAAACATGTGATATAAAAAGATAACATCTTACATCTATTTACACGGGTAAAGGAAATTTTCTGCGGCTGTCTATACATAATGAAACTTTTAAGGAAGACTACGGATTATGCTAAAAATAAATGATTAATATATTAGCTACCTACTCATTTTCAGAATCAAAACATGATAAAGCAAATACCTAATCGTAAAATTCATATTAAACGAAATTTTCACATGCAACCCATAAATAGCATTTGCGGGAAAAGTTACAAGAATTTATTTATTGAAGTCGCTCCAACATGCGTTCCGTTTTATGAATGAAACATTGACGGTGGGCGAACCGTGACGCAAAACCGATATTTAATGGTATGGAATGTTGTTTAAAAAATCTTATGATATCCGTTTCAGCACCTGGAGCTGGCATTAAACTAGTTTAAACTACTGCGTTGTAATTAACTAGCAATATTTTGTAAATATTTACCATTTTAACGTTTACTTACTTTCTTTGGTTTCGTTTTTTTTACAACTTGGGATATCAAAGTAATTGATGATTAATCTGAGCGGTAACGATCAATAGTGATAATGGTATAGATTTATTTTTCCATCGATTTTAAAAATGTGGTACTCAATTAGATTTTTCTATAAATAAATAAAAAAAAATGCGTAGGTAAAGTACACGATGTCTGCAAATTTCTATCTGAATTGCTTTTGATAATTCTTTCTTATTTAAAAAGGTTTACTCCTGCCGTGTGATTCCGGCATAGAATAGGCTAACCCTTCCTTTTTCGTGACTGTCTTAAGAGGTGACTAAGCGAACTTAAAGGCCGAGGGACAGGCAGCAGCGTCCCTCTTAACACATCACCAAAATACTAACTGTGATTGCAAATCCGCCTGCCAAGCATGGCAACTACTGGCAAAACTCCCCTTTAAGGGGGAGGCCTATGTTCAGCAGTGGACAGTACAGGACAGAACGGCTGATATGATGATGACGATAATGATTTCTTTGTAGGAGAAATAGTGTATTTTTTCAAAAAAAAGTAAATTACAGAGACGTTTTCTCCCACGAACACTCAGGTTATGAAATGAGTTTCTTATTGAGGTTTATCCAAGAGACCACAGCGTGAGGTTCTTCAAAAAATGGGTAAAAACGTTACAGCAGTGCTTGCATGACTATGTTTTAGTTTGAAAGGTGGAACATGGAACGGAAATTAGGTAAATAAGCTTCCGGTTAAGGTTTTTCCAAAAAATTACAGCATGTGGTTCTTCAAAAACGGAGTAAAGAGGTTTCTTCAGGGTCGGTAATACGCGCATAATGCCCTTGGTATTGCAGGCGTTCATAGGTTATGGCAACCGTTTACGATCAGGTGGGCCGTATGCTTTTGCAGTGTTATAAATAGATTTAATCGCCATGTACAATCATGCACAGCTATGCAAGATATTTTCCGTCAGAAATACGAGGGGGACAGCAGTACGTAGTCGTATGTCATCTGCATACTTTCAAAGGGATATATACATATATTTTCTAGAAGGAGATTTTGATATCCAAAGTCTCCCTATGGTAAAAATCATCAGCATTCTATAACAGTGCCGAGAGCTGGTATCTTGCTCGAGATATGCGGATAACCGAGCAGCGGGCACTTTGCCCAAGCTAATTACCTATTGATAATGTCCATTTGTGAACACATTATCAGCTACTCGTGTATTCTTGCCAGAAATGTGACGTAGGTACGGTGATGACGTTGTGAGTGGGCACTGGTGTATTTCTATACGAGTATAAATACCAAAAGGAATATCTATTTGTAAAATGTTTCATTTTTAAATGACTTTATAAACGGAAAGATTCGCAATTTAATTATATTTTTAGTAGTTTTTGTTTGCTACTTTTTAACGCGTGGACTTTATAAGTTGGAAAATCAATGAAATAGACTCTTCTAGATATTATATCAAAATAAAACACACCAGCTTTTAAGTAAGATCTTTAGAAACACAACTGTGAAAACCCATTTCAATTTGATGTAGTAGTTTTTGCACGATGCCGGAAAATACATACATATTGATATAAAGACGTAGACAAACAGAATTTCTAAAATCCTTGGTTTTCGCATCCATTGATTTTATTAAGATCCCTTATGACCCAATTTTTCTCAAATATCTCTCACCTACAGACTTTATCTAGATACAATTTTATTGTATTAGTATAATAGATACATACTTTTTATTGTTTCCTCTGAAAGATTACAGAAGTAAAGTTGTTATACAAATAATTTCAAGAAAAGTTCACACATGTAAGATCATCTATCGACAAGATAATCGTTGGCAAAAGTATCAGTTATAGTAAATATGTACTTTTAAAGCTCTTTTTTAAGATTGCATGCTTTTAAAATGGCCAGCAACGTAGGGCTGCCTGTCATTAGGAGAGACATAAAGAATACAGTTACATTAAATAAATGTCTATTATCTAAATTTTCCACTAAATTTATTTGAGTTTTATTTAAAGTTGAACATAACAGGATCAGCTAATAGAAGTCGACTCAGCTTTAATTAAGCTAATTGTAGCTAACTGAAGCGTTAAGGTAAACAAAATTTTGCGTTTCGCTTTGAGACGATTTTAGTTTGATCTGACGTAACAAAGTTAATAAATACAATTTTGTTTCGACTCGACGATGGAGTTGTTATTGACGGGATGATTTAGGCAAAGATGAAGGGTAAATACGAGTTGCGAATTTTACGCCGCGCGGTTTGTCACCACAATTCTACCAATTACCTTACTGGTATAGTTGACGCACTGTCTTTCTTTCCATTTAGGGTTCGGTCCCCGTATACCATACAAAAATTTTTATTTAGCAATTTTTTCAATGGGTGATAATGGAATGGAAATCTAAATGAATATATACGCCGGCGGGGCACTAGTTAGGGATGATAGGTAAAGATAAAAGCATGTTTATTAGCCCATCGTGACAAATTCCATCAGAATGACTACGACGGTTTCTGAGGAGAACTGGCCTGATAGATTAATATGAATTCGGTTGTTAAGCCTCGTTCATCATCATCATTTCAGGCATTATTCGCCCACTGTTGGACATAAGCCTTCCCCATAGACTGCCATAAACAACGATCCTGAGTCACATGCAACCACTGACTTCCTGCAACGCATTTCAGGTTGTCACTTCATCTAGTTGGGGGTCGTCCTACACTGTGTTTACCCGTACGTAGTCGCCATTCAAGAACCTTTCTTCCCCATCGGTTGTCCGTTTTTCGAGCTATGTGATCAGCCCATTGCCATTGTTCCTAACTTATAATAAGTGTTTGTATCTATAATAAGTGTACTATTGCAATCTTTTGTTGGAAAAAATAAAGAGTATCTATCTATTTATTTATCTCTTAACAACTTTTATTTATTTAAATTTTATTTAAATAAGATCATTAGAAATTAAACACAAAACTTTATACTTTTGTTGTTTAATTAATATTAAAATATTTTCAACATGCACGATATTTTCCCGGAGGCCAAAGCGACAGGTCATTTCCGATACGTTGAACGTATGTCGTTCGAATGAATGAATGAATCGGTAAACAGAAGTGACTCACTCACAACCTCGTTCTTGAATGGATGCCCTTAGCGTAGCTAATTATAAAACGCGAGTCATATAAAAGCAATGACGGAATGTTCTTTTCTAGAAATTATTTTTTAATATTATTAAAATTTTATTATTCCACGGTATATCTAATTTACGACGCAGACACATGACCTAGCTATCGGAATTACTGCTACTTACAATTTATTAATTAAATAATATTTTAATTAATAGTGTAATTAATCATAATTTAATGGTTAATGAATTAATTTGATTATCTATCTATCTATTTAAGAGCTGCGCTCTTGTCGGTGGAGCTCTTGCCACTCACTACGATTTTTAGCGAGTCTCTTCACCTCTTGATACGACACGACACCAACTCCTTCCTTGATCTGCCTGATGTAACTATGTCTCGGTCTCCCTCTCCCCCTTCTTCCTTCTATCTTACCTTCTATTATAATGTTTTAATTTGAATAATTAATCACAAAATGAAATAACTTTTCATTGTGAACACCACAAGTATAGTAGTGTTTACATCTGTACAAGCAATGATTATCAGATACTGATATCATATGCAATTTCAGTACTTATCACTGCATATTTTCCAAAGGTTGACTGAGAGAGAATACTATAGAGCTATACATTCAATGTTCGTAACAAGTATTTTTTTAATTGTGATAAGTAATAAATAAATAAGAATAGAACACACACGCTATATCTACTTGGATATAAATGAAATTATTTCATTGTTTTAATTAATTTAATATAACTACGAAAACATACAATTTAGATCTGAAACCACGTTACACATTATTCGCATCACAGCTGTTACTTCACTGAAATCACATCATTGCCGCTTCGCTACACCACTAAGCTTTTGTGGAAATACTCACATAGTTTCGTAGCTGAGCTTTAATTACACTTACAGTTTAGCCGCGTCGCACATCCTTGGTGGAAAGGCAATCTAGATAATAATAAATGAGTGACAAACATTGTTACGAATGAGTACTAGTGTATTCTGGAATACACACTCACACTATGTATTTTAAATTAAAAGATAATGTAGTCAATTCTGTAGCACCATTTTCTAAATCTCTAAAACTAATATTTAATTTGATAGTTTCATTAAAGTACTGTTTTTGTTTACTTGTTTCCCAAAGAGAGTTGACGTCAGGGAGGCGGCCAGTCGTAAAACTAAAAGCCAAATCTTTTTGTAATATGGATAAAAACATTACGCCGACCCCATATAATAATTGGGATATGGGTAGGAAGATGATAATGATGATCAAAGTACTGTTTTATGGACACAAAAATAAAAAAAAAATAAAGCACTGAATGCCATTGTGGCGAATTTTGATTTAAAAACCAAATTACTGAATCGAATTAGTTAAACATTTCTTTTTTTCAGATTCTTTTTTTTAACTTTCAAAGTACTCCTATCACTTTGAAAGTTAAAAAAATAGAATCTTATAGACAAAAAAGAAATTTTCAAGTCGGCTTATAAATGACGGAGTTCTGAAGTTAGAAACTTAAAAAATACACCAAATTGAGAATCTACTGCTTTTTAAAGTAGGTTGACAAGGATCTATACTCTCGACAGTAAAGGAACGCTAAATTATAATAGCGGCACTACACATCTCATTAATCGTTAGCAAGCTTCAAACAAACTTGCACGAAGTTGTAAAGTATTTACAAACTTCGCGGAAGTTTCTTTTCTTACTTCATAGAAGCTAATACATTAGCAAATAGTTTTACAAAGTGCTTTACGGAACTTGCGAAACATAGGCCATACGTTATCATATAAAATACAATAATGTAGTAGAATAATAGCGGTTCACTGAAATAAGGGGTTTGCTAAACGATTAGGGAAAAGCTTTTTACTAATATTAAATAACTAGCATCTACTTTATGTTTTTTTTATTTTTCAATGGATGACAACGGAATGGTTACCCTGCTTGCGCTAACGGTATACGCTGGCGGGGCACCAGTGAGGGATGATAGGTGAGAATGGAAAGGCAGGTCAGTTAGCCCATCGTGTGGAATACACCTGGAATTCACGATGGTTTCCAGGGAGATCACGTCGAAATCGATCTGATAGGGTATATTGCTAGCAATGTGACTGGTAGTGCGCATTGCTAACAAACCCCTACCCCCTTCTACTATATATTTAGCTACAATACCAACCCGCCTGCCAAGCGTGACAAGAACTGGCAAAACCCGCCTTTATGGGAATAGTCTTTGTTCAGCAGTGGACTGTTAACGGCTGATGGGATGGGGACAATAGTCTATCGGATTAGCTGTATGCGTAGGTAAATGCAAATTATATAAATTTAATTAAATTTATTTGTGTATCACGACCAATTTTAGCACTGATGATAATAATATTTTTTTTAAGTAAATCGTTATTTAAATGGAAGAAAGCTTCTTGAATGGCGACCCCGAATAGGCAAACGCAGTGTAGGACGACCCCCCACTAGATGGAGCGACGACCTCAGATGCATTGCAGGGAGTGGCTTGATACCGTTGTTTACGGTAATCTATTGGAGAGGCCTATGTTCAGCAATGGTCAGCTTATTTATTTATTTATGCTTATGTACATACACTTTATTATAGATATTAAGTTACAACAATAATGTATACAGGCGAACTTATCTCTTAAAGGGATTTCTTCCACTCAACCTTGAGAACTCGAAAGAAGAGAATATATATAGAGTTTGTATATAAAGCATAACACATATGGTGCAAAAATCATATATTAGTAGCTATATATATTACTGTATTGATAAATAAAATTATGAATATAAATATATACATATACACATGAATACATATATAAATATACATATGAAAACATAATTAACTGGCTGATATAATAATGATACCTATCAATAATTTTTTTCAGTCCATACACACTTTTAGTTCTAAAATAAACAAAAAAAAAATGAACGTTAGATAGTTATGAAAATACATTCGAGATTGTTTGAATTGCAACGCGACCAGTTAATCTCTGCGTAACGGAGGTCGTCTCAGCTATAAATATCAAACCTATAGGATTCTTTAAAACTATCATTATATCTACGACTGTACGATTGGATATTTATAAACGAAGATCTCGGTACGAATATATATATTTGAGTTTTGCAGTCTGATTTATATATTACTAGCTGTTAAAATCGACTTCGCACGCGTGAAACTCATTTTCACAATCCTGTAGGAAGTTCGAGAAATCCCTCCTTAATCCTCATTTAGATGCGTACTTTATGGAGTCTCTGTACTTACATGTTTCTACATTTTTAAAATAAATAGTTAGGTGGATTTTTTTTTATTTCTCTTTTATATATTTGGATCCTTTATTAATATAGATTTATAACAGTTTTATAAACTTTTAGATATACATTATAACACATTTTTTATTCAAGTCACAATCAAGCATAAATCCGACACCACAGAACATGTAAATCATTCCGTTCGGAAACGCATTATAACAACTTTTAAACAACTTTTTCTTTCATAATTCGCCCATTTGAGTCATTTTGAAATTAGAATACACTTTGAAACTGATTATGAGACTAGTTATGAGAACAGACAACGAACACTTGGAAATATAATTCAAAACATCCAGACTTGAGACATATTAAAAAAATTCTATTCCCTAAATTGACTCGATTGAAAATCGAACTAGGAACCTTATTAATGCAAAATGACGTGTTTACTACTACACTTTGGAGATAATAATTTAGATTTTTGTTTTCTTAAATGCTAATTAAGAATACCATATAAACTATTTTTAGTAAAACGCAATCAATAAGGAATAAAAAAGTCAGTCTTGATTTTGCGTTGATTAGTCAGTCAGTTTCTTCTTTTCCATGTGATAAATTCTTTGTACATTGTTTTTTTTTGACATCAATTTATTATCATTAGGAGAGAGTTACTCTGTTGTTGGGTTTTGAAATGATAAATACAACTCAAATTGTTGGTGATTGTGCGAAGGAAAAGTCCGTTAAATTGCAGTGAACCTATAGGAAATAGACATAACGTGCCTGTCTAATATTATTTGCGGAAAATTAATAGAGCTCCCCTATAATTTTGTACATTTTGCTTTCATATTATATCGTGATGATAATATGATATGATACAATTTGGTAACATACTAAATTATACATATGATCATAATTAATTTATTTTAAAATTTATTTATAAATTTGATAGATGTGACCGACATGTATGCGTGTGTACGAGTATTTAATAGTAATTTTTAATTCATTGTTAAGCAAATAACATTTAATTTCAAACTAGTTTGTGCTTACTCTAGGATTTTCGAGCTTGTTTCGTATTGCAGATATTGACTATAGATGATTTATAGTATTATGTAGCGTTTTCCTACCAACAGGTACCTTTTATATCCCTATGAAAGCTAAAAAAAAATACAAAAAAAACATCGCACCCAAACTCAAGGAAGACTTGTTTTACATAATGCTACCTTTCTATCTCAATAAATTATTTTATATTGCACATGATTTGAAGTTTTGGCATGTTTTATTATTTTATGTTCAACATAATTTTTCTGCTCACAGTGTTCATAATAAGTTACCTAGTTTAAAAAGCTACAACAATGAACGCAGTTTAAAACTTACGTGTTATATGTTAAAAAACTATATCCCATGGCTTTGACTATGTGAAATGGTATATAATGTATAATTATTTCAGATATCCCTGTAGTCAATCTTGGATATGGTTTATCAAAGTACCAAATTTTATTTAAATCTGTTCAAGCATGATTGAGTAACAATCATTCAAACATCATCTCATCATCTCAGCGATTATCTGTCCACTGCTGAACATAGGTCTTGCTCATAAACTGCCATAAGGAACGGAACTTGACAGTTCAACCAAATGTTTATGAAAATTTTTCCCACGTGAAAAAAAGCATCACATAATGTGACCTCCGGGACACAAGAACCCGACATTTTGGCATGTCATTATATAATCATCAATCCAAATGGTGGAATCCTAACTAACGAAGACGTATCCCATGAGGCAGGAAATTTATAATTAGGTATGCTAAATATAGATTAGGTCAGCTTTTATCTTTCCAGTGATGATATTTTTAGCAGCATCCTATATATTATAAATGCCAAAGTATGTGACGATGAACAAATAGATGTTTATTACACTTTAGACGCAAAAACTATTAAAAGGATTTGAATGACTGATTCACACGGGCGAAACCACGGAGAACAGCTAGTTATTAACAAAGATATCTTATTTATATAGATTAAAATAATTCCAATAAGTAATTATTCTATAGAAAAAATATTAGAGAGATATAAATAATTGGGAAAAATAAGTAATTCTTAATTTATTTATAACAATAGATAAATTATTAGTTCAAGTATCGCTTATTGTCGTTTTTGAATGTTTGTTACTCAAGTTAAATTGTTGGAAAGGTTATAATTTAATTGAGTACACAAAATTACAGATAGACTAGCTTAGATCATATTTTTTTTATTTTAATTTATACGGTCAAAGCCTAGACTTAGTTAGTAGAACAATCATATAGGTACTTAAAATTTTTTATTTTTATAGTAACATGTTTAGAATAACGAGATCTTCGTATTCAAATTCTATTGGATTTTAATTAGTTAGGTGTTATTGGCAGCAATCCCTATTGAAGTCATTGAACTTGAACCTATAAACTTAAATTATGTTATAATTGTACTCACCAATTCAGAACCAAATTTAGTACTCTTTAAACAAAAGCGTGTACTTCCATGTCAGTGACATGTTAAAGTAAGGTTTTTTTAGAAACTACAATGCACACAATGTTTTTAGAACTGCAGGCATACGTAAAAAACTGTGCCCATTTTCTGTTAGACGCAGCGTATCCTTGTTTATTACATTTTTATACTATTATACATTGTTGGCAAATACGCGTACAACCCTCTTAATAGGAAACATATTACAAGCGGTGTTATGTAGTGCGTGTTGTTTACTTTGAAGAAACCTTAATAAGTCCTTTTGAAGAACACCATATTGTTGTCTCTAAGGAAAACCTTTGTGGTATAATAATGAATAAGGAAACTATGAGAAATGGATAAACAAAGTTGCATCATAAGGGTTCCTTTATAGCTCGTTGGTATGGGATTCTAAATATATTGAGAATAATAAACAAGCTAACGTTCTACTTGATAAAAATAAATAACATCGCAGACTTGTAGAATACAGTGTTGATGTAGGATACAGGTACGAATACATAGCTTGTGCTTAGATTATACAGATCGAGCCTCAAAAACGGGTAAACTTTTTGTCAGCTAAACAACAAATTAGCTGCCTGAGTTTTTTATGAATATACTACATACTTACGCTGACGTATCTATATTAAATTATTCAATAAATAAAATTAATTTTTGCGCATTAAAAAGGTACAGAAATTATAATACAAAATAAATATAAAAGTTATAAAGGAATCACTCATAATTATTTATTACGCAAAATTGTATGGAAATTAAATCCGCTTTTTTCGAAGCATTTGTATGTAGACACTCTATCTATACAATCTAAGTGCTTGTAATACGTCTACATATTGTATTACCGATAACAGGAGTTTGCAAACTATCAATATTACTCGGGGCTCTAGTTGATTACTGGCGAGATTGAATTTGAAACACAATTTCGTGTGAAATCACAACGAACGAGCAATAAGCGGCTCCTGGTTAATTTTCTTATGAAAACGTTCAAGAACAACTTGGTTACCTGCACCCTTAGACAAGTTATCGTGTACGTGAGATAGAACGAGACAGTTATATTCTATATCTTGTTCTTTTCCATGCATCAAACAATACGTATCTATGGATAGATTCGATTGTCACTTGTCTACGGGGGCTGGTTAGACTTCTCGATATTGAATGTCAATATTGCTTCCTATATAAAATTTCTATAATATCTTCGTGTTAAGACAGAGTAAGAATACAGTACGACTCCAACATAATATTCAATATATTTGGGCAATTACAAGGGAAAGAAAACTCGAAATCAAACCTTAAACAAAAGTTGTGAATTGATACCACGATCTGTAAGGTCTTCTCAGTTGCGAATGGTAAAACAATTCTATATATCATATAAAATCAATAATTGCTATATAAATTCTAGATTTGATATGTTTAGACCACAGTATAAAAAAATCTTCTCTACCAGTCGTCCAACGAATAAGTCTAAATAGGTCAATGTGTTCCTAATTGTTATGTTTGAGACATATCAAAGGGCATATCGAACCACTAATTGTTCCTCACACTGTAATTTAGACTATTAGATTATATTAAGTGAAAATGTAAAATTTTATTAAAACGATTGGAGAATTTAATTTCTTCAATTTACAAGAGGAATTTCATTGAAACATTACAGTTTGAAAGTTTCAAAATGAATCAAAGGCAAAGCCGGAAGCACATTATATAATTGAATTTAGTAGGTTGCGAGGACATCTATTCTACAGTTTAGTTCACACTTGACCCATGGGAAATTTCAAGTTCGATGGATGTTTACCTGAGCGGCAACAGGGAAGTTTTGTGGGCATTTTCTCTCCTAATCTTATTTTCTTTATTTATGTAGCATACTTATCCACCAACTCTCGGTCCCACTTCTAACGGTCGAAACATCTACTTAATTTTATCTTTTGTTTTGTCTGGGGACCACAAACCTTGGTATATCTCAGTTCGTAAAATAAATGTTTCAAGTGGAGTACTATAAACACTCGGCAATTTGTTAATAATTGAGTATCTAGGTAAGATCACAAACATCAGATTATTCAAATAATATGTTGAAAGCGACGCACTAAAATTTAGACATTTTATCGGATTACCAATGAAAATAAGGTTAATTTTTTTCAGGTATATCCTAAATCCTTTTTGTTTAAAGCAAAGTAACCTGAATGGTGTGATGAATATTATTAAACGGTGTGTTATTAGATTCCTCTTATATATATATATATATATATATATATATATATATATATATATATATATATAGGGTGCTTTATGACACCATTAAATGCGTGTATCATCAAAAAAAAGACGTCAAAGGTTGACGTCGTATTTATATATTAAATATTCGTATTAGTTCAGAAATATTACACCTAGAATTATGACAATATATAACTATAAATATTGCGCCCTAGATGTATTTAATAAAACAATTTGCCTCGCTTTATAGCGATCACTTGCGTCTGTTATACATAAGACGGGAAGTATATTGGATTCTTACGGCGAGCTGTAAATCTTAAGGAAATAGTAATACATTCTACGTAGATATTTTTCAAGAAGTCAATAAATAACTTGGTAGTATTCGTATTTCAACTATTAGGTATATATTAAAATTATTTTCTTATATTAACTACGGTTGTCAACCTGCCTGCCAAGCGTAGCAACTACTGGCTAAACTCCCCTCATGAGGAATGCCTATGTATATAAATGGACACTTCAAGGCTGATATAATAAAAAATCAACAAGGCATATAAGTTCATTTCCAATGTCAATTATGTAAATCTAAGTCTCCCTCGATACATGTACCCTTCTACTTTCATATCATGATATCTGTTTCGTCAACTTAACATCAGAGATTCTCTCCACATGCTCGTACCAACGTAGTATGTCTTTTCTTATTTTTTACACCGACAAATTCTTTTAAATCCACTTGCTCTCGCAATAATGTATTACGAACACGATCTACCTGCCTTACTAAGTTCGCTATACGTGTTTGATTTTGCCTCCCACGTGGAGAATTACTTCTATCGCATTATATTACTATCTCTATTGCTTCTATTTCCGCTACCAAATAATTTGGTTGTTTTTCTATTTAAAAGTACTAAAGTTAATTGTACTTACTGACGATACTGTGGAAATAATCTTCATGTTAAAGGAACAACAACCAACGAGATATGTCTCTGTATTTGTTACAAGCTTTCTTGATTAGCGGCAGTCGTCCACCGACAATGTTGTATAAAAAAAAGTTATGTCAGAATATTACGTAAATTTTAACAAAGATTAAAATAAAATTACTCAACGACAGTATTTTGAGTTGTAAATAAATATTTTATTCTCTATAAATAAACAAATTTCTATCCTAAACTTTGTTTATTTTGATTTTCAAAAGATACATAAAGTCTGATAAGGACATAAGAACTTATTGTTCTTATAATAAGGATTTGTGTTATACTCGTATGTAATGTATGCGTGTATGTATTATATTAACGTGTAGCCTGTAATTACCTTGGATGTAGTTAAATTAATTATATTGCAAATTGAAAGACACACGTTGCGTTATATAGTACATCATCATTATCATATCAGCCTTTAACTGTCCACTGCTGAACATAAGCTTTCCCCTTGGGGGATTTACCAGTAGTTGCCATGCTTAGCAAGGCAGATTAGCAATCGTAGTTAGGCTTAAGAGATGTTTTAAGAGGGACGCCGCTGCCCATGCCTTGACCTCCCTTAGTTGCCTTTTACGACACCCACGGGAAAGGAAGGGGTGGCTTATTCTACGGTGGGATCACACGTCAATATAGTACGACGGTATAGTACATACGCAACAATAACTTCTTTATAAAATACTGGCTTTTATCCGCGACTTCGTCCACGTGACTAGGATAAGTTCATTGACTGGTATAAACAATGGCCTACGTCGTTATCCATCCCGTACACACACCAAATTTCATAGTGATTGGTTAAGCTGTTTAAGGGCTAAAAGATAACAAACAAACTCTCTTTCATATTTATAATATTAAAAAGGATTATCGGACACATTGTATTGGTAAACAGAGTTGCTCGAATCGATACTAGAAACTGGAAACGGGGGGAAGAGGTAGGTACCATAAAACAAGCCAGATTGAACTGGCTTAACATTGTTTGTATCTATGACAATCTGATAAATGATAACGAATTAAATAAAGTAGGAAATTTTAAACAAATATAATATTTATTAATTTACTAATAACCTGATGGAGTATAATGCTAGCAATAGGGCTTCCCGTGTGCACCCGGCATAGAATAGGCTACCCTTTCCTTTCCCGTGGTTGTCGTAAGAGACGACTGAATGAGTGCGAGGGATGGGCAGCAGCGTCCCTCTTAAAACATGTCTAAAATTCACCTGCAACTGCCAATCGGCCTACCAAGCATGGTAAATATTGGCAACTCCTTTAAGAGATAATATGATGATATTTATTAATTTACTAATGCATTCAGTCTTACTATAAAAAGTTCAACTTGCGTTTTTTTTTATTAAATATATATCTTTAGTACATAAAATTACAAATAAACAAAACAAAATTTATATAAATTGAGATGGAAGTAATTGTCGTACAATTATGTAAATTTCACTATCAACTTTAAATTATCATGCCGACCTCGACATGTTTTACAATGACATTCTTAACAATATGTATGACAAGCAAATTCAGAGGTTGTGAATTCACTGGATAGCTAACGTACCGTCCTGAAAGCACGAAGGGTACATTTTTGTTGGCTCGCCTTTGGAAACCGTTTAACCTGTATTTCTGTACTGCGTAGCCGGCGGAATAATTGAAATCCTTTGCGTACATATATTACCGGTCCTGAGGCGAATAATAATATAAAAATTTAATTCAAGTTCAAAACAATGCGACAATTTTTTTTATATATCTAATATATTTTTTGGAA
Source organism: Galleria mellonella (assembly GCF_026898425.1). Classification (NCBI taxonomy): domain Eukaryota; kingdom Metazoa; phylum Arthropoda; class Insecta; order Lepidoptera; family Pyralidae; genus Galleria; species Galleria mellonella. Next base: position 10,624,327 of record NW_026442130.1, on the reverse strand, counting down.
ATATTTTAATACCTATATTATGTATATAAAAAAATGCATAATAGAGAATAAGATATAGTGTCTTCAATAAAAACCAATGGAAATTTAAGCGAACGAATAACTGACCTGGCCAAAAGACAGTCCGTCCATGTTCAATTGTAGTACAATTAATTTTAGATTAATTAATTCATATTTTCGATTTGTTGCTTATTTCATTTATTATTGCGATAACTTCAACAAAACCATTTTATTAAGTTTTGTTGAAACAGATTATATCTGCCTAGCTTGATCTGACTATATTTGTGCTATTAGTAGATAAAATAAAATATCAGAAAACGACTGTACAAAAGTCGTTTGCTTAGGTACTTCTGCCCCATTTGTGTTTTTGTCAGTTATCCTATGCTTGCGTGGCTGTTTCGATAAAAAGCACAACAATATTGTCTACTTAAAATCACATTGCTATCTTACTATTTTGTGTATGTGTGTGGTATAAGTTCGTAGATTCTTTCATGGGCTCTAATATGACTAGCGAAACCAAGTTTGTTTCGAGTTTTTAAACTCGATCACACTATGCAGCAACTATACTGTAGCTAGATTCATCGTAAGTTATATGTACTCATATAGAAGCATTTAGTTAAAGCCTTACGGACGAAACGTTTCTTGTCCAAAGTCTTTGACAATCTCTTCAAATTTCTCAGAGTTCTTAGAAGAGTTAAGCGTCATATTGTTATAACAGTATGACGGAGATTATAATTTAAAGCAATCATGAAAATCGTAACAATAAATTGTGCCTATTAAGTAATCTGTGGCGTAACGTAGAAATATGTCTAGAGCTGTGATTCCTTCGAGTGATTTATTAACGCCGCTGGGTCGCCCCACCGCGCGACACAGCGATCGCCTTCTCATCCGTATACTGTCGGGCGATAAAAAATGTGTTTTTCTCGGAAATGCGAGGGGCGAAATAGGGAAAATTTATGGCTGTAAAGTTGGCCATGGGTACATATGTCATATTTTAACCCTCTTGTTTCTATATTTTATTTGGAAAATTAATGTGTACCGAAAAATGTCCGCGATAAATGACACTGCATAAAAAAACGAGCGTCTCTTGGCTGATTTTAAATTTTTACGAAACCACATGATAGATTTAGTGAGCAAAATTTTTTAAGAAACAGAATTGACACTCAAATTAATATATGTGTTTTTATTAATTAAAAAAATATTAATATTAGAACTAGAGACTGTGCAAATCATATGTTTGAGTACTTTTATAGCTATGTTTCGATTTAAAGAGCATTTCGCCTACGCTAAGCTACTCGTGATATCTGTAATCTATTGACGTCCAATGGATTCTGTAAACTCATCCTTCCACTCCAGATAATGGTTGTTCCGCCACCCATAACCGGCGTACCGACGTTGATTGGTTTCCGTCCATCAATTTCGTTTGCTACACCATCAACGCCTGTCTTCCCAATTGGAGAAACACCCAATAAAATCTACTTGGAAACTTACTATTGCGAAGTGTAAATGATTCCTTAGAAGTAGGTTAATAAAATCGATCGATTCAGAATAATCAGTAATAATTTTTAATAAGAAATACAAAATAAACGCATTAGTATATGTTCAGTTTCAATTATATCTATAGGCATATTTAGATATTATTAATTTACAACTAATGAATCATTTAAATTATATATTAATCTATAGAAAACAAAAATAATTGAAAGGTTATTTTATAATACTTTATTTATTTATTTCCTTGTTACGATGTCTTTATAGAATAGATCCTAAGTCAACAAAGAACAACAAACCACATTGGTTTAAATTTTGCAACAACATATAGCAAACAATCCAGCCTCTGTGAATTCTGTCATAGATCATGTAAAGAGATCAGTACCTCCAACCGAAATATTATTTAATAAAAAAGTGGTTTAATGAAAGGTATATGTTGGAGCACATTTGGTTTAGCCTTAGGTACTAGAAAAAATATGTGTCGTCAAGCACGAGTATATTTATCTGGCACAAAAAAAATTACGTTAACCAATATGAGAGAATTTTCAATCTTCCCCCTTAAAACCTTAAAGACATATGCACCTTAGTGAGTGAGTTCAACTCGCACTTGATCTGTTTGTTATTTTTTATATTACAATCATTTTATGTATTATTGTATGATACATTTTTATTAAATATCTACGAGCCGTCCTTGTTCCACTTACTTTTTTTTATTTCCATTCCGAAATAATAGCTTCTATTCCAGAAATTGGATTTGAAAAGTTATTACCTTCAACTTCTTAAACCCGGGTCCCCTGAGTAACAGACGTAGTTAAACTTTAAAATCTTTTCGTATCTCGTACCATTGAGGTTTTTGATATATAGATATGAATAAACTACTGTATTCTACAATTTATCAAACGGAATACTTTATTGCATATAAAAAGAAAATATTATATTCGATTGAAGCCATGCTGATGAGTAAATATATTTTGATATACATTGAAGACAAATTACTATTTTGTTAATTTTATAAACTACTGAGCTGATTTTGATGGAATTTCTATGAGGCTAATTTGAAAGTACATATTTTTGGATAAAAAAGAATTTTCCAAATCGCCTTATAATAGACGGATTTATGAAGTAACAATCATAAAATAAATATAAACGAACTGAGAAACTGCTCCTTTTTGAAATCCATTGAAAAAGGTAAATATATATAGAGTACTACAATAACTAATACGAAATTCAACTTTAGAATTTCTCTATTAAATAATTCTAAACGCAAAAAATTTAAGACTAAGTAAAATTTTTCAGTTTTTGATTTTCTGTTACAACTGATTCTTGGCGCTGTAATTATATCTTCATGAGTATTTCTAAAAGTGAAATAGAAAACCTTATTTAGGTTGTCTTGAAAAAATAGCTTTCAGCAATAAAACCGTCTTACTCTACTTATACAACTGTATCGTTACATTTATTAATTGTCTTGCTTATTTCTTATATTGTATAATGCAAATGAAGTACACTTGTTCATTCATTCAATTAATTGTGGTAATTCAAAGGCCATAATCAGTATTGAAAAGCCATATAATAATTTTCAATTGAAGAATAATGTTGAAATATATAGTATGAGATGAGTGATGATACTAAACTGTGCAAACTTAAAATCTTTACCTACCCTTTAGTTACTACAACTTTCAAATTCAGCCAGAAATTTTGCTACATTTATATTTGTTTAAATTTCATTTATTTCTTTTCTATTCCATCTTACATTTTAATATATTGTAATTCAAAAAATAAAATAAAGATAGCCCGATAATAAAAATATAAAAAAGCATTTAGAAGAATGTTTAAAAACTCAAAGCTTCAAAGTTGGTAACTAAAACCTTTGAAAGAATCGTAAAAATTTCTGCAAATGGCATAAAAGTAATGTGTTCTAGAAAATTCTGAATTTCACTTTGTAGTTTGTTACAATTCTTTATTTTCAATTGTTACAGTCTATTCTAACAATTGGAAATAAAGAATAGTTAATATACTCTATTGATGAAAGAAACTACCCAATAACGAAAAAAAAGGATTGTTAATAATGAGATATAACAGTTATATTGCTAGCTCTGTTAAGTCGACCTCCACGCGGTTTTTTTTAAGGCTGATAGCGAGGTGACAGGTGAGAATGACAAGGCAGGTCCATTAGCCCATCGTGATGAATAACACCTGGGATTCAGCAGGATGGTTTCCATATCATCACATCAGCCATTGAATGTCCACTGCTGAACATATCCACTTCATCTAATAGGGAGATCATCATATACTGAATTTGCCCGTACGAGGTCGTCACTCAAGAACCTTTCTTTCCCGTCGACTGTCGATTCTTCGAACTATTTAACCAGTCGATTGCCACTTCAGCTTGCTTACCCTTCGAGTTAAGTTACTTTGGTTCTTCTACGGATATTCTCATTTCGGATTCTATTATACAAAAAAACTCCGAGCATAGTCCTTTCCATAGCTGGCCAAATAACTTGAAGTTTTACATACAAAAGTCTTTTAAGACCATGTTTCAGAAGTATATTATACTCGTATATGAAAAACACCCAAATTATTGCCAAACGTTATACACTTTTACGGCGAACAAATTCGCGACCATCGAAGGGCGAAACTGTATGTTAAACCACTGCACTTTATTAGACACATCTAGGGAACGAAAAAAGTGGTAACGTCCTTATTTTGTCAGCATATGAAAACCTATATACACATCTGTTGCTAAACAATATTAAAACAGTATTTGCACTTGATGGGTCACCCTTACCCTGTCGTAGTGTTTATTCGGATGGAAACCGCCGAATCAACGCAGTTAGGTTTTCCGCTTGGCCGCCATTGCCCATCTCAAATATTGCTATAACAGGAACACCAATGAATATTATAGCGGTACCCTCTCGCTTGCGCTATAAAAGGCAAACTTGAATGTATTTTATTAACTTAGATTATGTACATCTAGATAGAATTTCCTTTGAAATGCTTCAATTATAACTTTTTTAAATGGTTGTACTTTTTGATAGATATAAAATAAAATAAATTTTGTAATAGGTAACATTTATCACAAATACTGTCATTTTATTTATTTATATTTATTATATTAGCTAATCCGCAAAATGTATCAAAAAATGTATTTGACGTCAATATTAAATTGAAATGTTTGAATTGGCAGCTAGAAACAGTTTGTATGTGAAAAAAAAAATAGAGTTTTTATCTTTTTCTAAGTAATTTTTCCAATTTTTCTCTTCATAATAGCCTTCTTCGAACTTCAGCGAATATTTGAAAAAAGAAATAAGCTGACTTGGTCTAACCGTTATCGAATTTTGCGCTCGGCAATACATTTAGCGATTTTTACTGTTAAAACAAAAAAAAATGACATTCAGTGATTCTTGTCTATTTATATTGATATTATTTTTTCAGACTTTCTTTCATTATGAAAAATAATGCGTCAATTCTTAGTTTTGCGATAATTTTTTCGACTAAACGCTTTATCAAGAGATTATTATAATCTAGATCAAAATTTATAGGATCAAGATTAATAGTGATTCATACAAGATTATTCCAGATTCGTACAATTTTTAGCAATGCCCATTAATGTTACATAAATATATATATAGCTATGAATATTGTATAAAATGTCGCATAATGTAACTCTTAAAACAATTGAGTATGCAATGCAGAAAATGTAAAATGAATTTTAAAATTCAGTTCCTCGTCGCTTAAATGAAAAAGTTATCTGAGATCAACGAACAAAAAATTGCAAATGAATTCCCTCGCAAAGTGAGTCCTTGTTAATCTAAACGAACTTACAAATGCTATGATTTAATTATTTGAACTTCAGAGCGATAATCTCGACTATTACGTGACTAGGCTCTTTGCTACTTTATGATCTATGTTTCTTTATAAAAAAGTATTGTATTCCTCTAGTATAGAAATAATAATCGTTTCAATTTCATTCACCATAATATTTTATTTATTTATTTATTTATTCTTTATTGCACAATAAAATTTTGTACAAATGGCGAGCTTAATGCCATATGGCATTCTCTACCAGCTATAGTTATATATAGTTTTATGAATGAATGAATGAATGAATGAATATTTATTTGCAAGAAATATGGTAAATATACAGATAGATAAAATAATATTAAGTCCACATATTTCGCTACAATTAGGCATGCAAAATTTTTAATACTTAAATTTTAAATCAACAATTCTTATAAAAAAACCATATGTCAATTACAATATCATGTCAATTAATGTACTTCATCTCATTTTTATGATACCTATACTAATTGCATGCCCTGGCTGTACACAGACGTATTAATGAAGAAAATAAAGAAAACTTGACAGGACGACCCTTTCTTTTTTATTATGGGGAGGATATATGATTTTTCAAATATTTTATTTTATACCAAACTTGTTTTAACAATTTTAAATACAGCAAAAAAGAATTATCCGAATAGATACAGCCGTTCTGAAGTTATGCACTTACATACATTCTGTAACGGACTTTTATGTATACAGAGAGATATTAACATAGTTTTTTTTAAACAGATGATAATGGAATAGTAACCCTGCCTGCGCTAACGGTATACGCTGGGGGGGCCACTAGTGAGGGATGATAGGTGATGATGAAAGCAGGTCAGTTAGCCCATCGTGATGAGTTGCACTAGAATTAACCATGATGGTTTTCAAGGGGAACCACGTGGAGGTCGACCTGATAGGGCGTATTGCTAGATTAGACTTCATTACTAACAATCCTTTTCTCCCCAATATTAACATAGTTACTATATAACAAAATTAATCTGATCCGTACCAGTGGAATTGCAAAATTAACCAGTTTAATATAAAAAGTCCGAATGTGGGCAAATTAAGGCCGAACAAGCTAGATTGACGGATTGATTAGGAAAGCTTGAGGTTGGGACTGATTAGGGTCAAATTATCGGTTACACATATACATGTTTTTATGGAACAAGTGAAGCTGCGAGCGCTAATAAACACAAATAGCAGGTATGTACTTAGGGCTTATCGGGAGCATGTATTTGGTTAAGGGCTCAATATTCTTTTGATAATGAAAGATTTTTTCCCAAATACTTCTCATAGTGGAATGCTTTTGACTCGTTAGAATTTTCTGTAAAAAAAAAAACAAACTTGTAATTGTGAGTGAGTGGGCAGTATTTCGCTTTATCGTAATGTATCGATTACCTACTTGATCTATGTCTTCGGTGAGGCAGGTAAAATCTCAAAGAATCAGGATAAATCCGATCATGTTCTAAAAGGTTTTGTAAGAGTTTTGTATTGGAGAAAGGTTCTCATTGTGAATATATATATCATACATTCAATTTCTTTTCGTGTTTCATGATATATGTAGGTATATTGTGATCCGTTTTGGGTTCTGTATAATAAATAAATTGTATTTAATGGAATTTGAAAACGAACCTTATCTTTTTCTTTATGTTACAATGGTAAAGAAACGAACGGCCTATCTATTGAAAAGTGGTTACCGTCACTTACAAATATGAACAGCATCATGAAAAAAACAAAATACACTGTGCTATCCACGGTACTACTCATGCGCTGTCATTTCTGAGGACTATGGTGTCATTATCATTCGGAGACTATGGAGTCCCACTGCTAATTAATGATCTCTCCCAACTGTTTTTACATCCAACTGTCACTAGCCGTTGTCTAATAAAAAAAAATAGCATATGAAATTTTGAAATTAATCTAATCTAATCATCAACATTCGACGCATCATCATCATCGCAGCATGTATCATCAACAACCTGTGGTATGTCATTACAGGACAACGGCTCCTTCCGATTATTTCCTACGGGTATAAACTGACTCTCATTGAGTTTCATCAAATGAAAAATTTGTGAAATCTTCCTAAATATCACTACTATGATAAACGCGAAAGTTTGTGAGGAAATATGGATGGACGTTTGTTACCCTTTGGCGTAAAAATTACTCAACATATTGAAAAGATATTTGGTACATGAATAAACTAATAGATACAATACTTTATATAATGAATGACGCGCATAAACCCACGGTTAATAGCTAGTTAAATATAAAACTATAAAAGATTTGAACATTGATATATTTCTCCCTCTTCCTTCGACGTAAGTAATATAAATGTGAATAATGTAAAGGAATCAGAAAGCAATTGGAAACCTTAAATCAGCTGCGGAATCCTATTAATGCATATCTTCCACCAATGGCCGGTTTTTCCTTGTAAATAGGGTGTATATACAAGTTTGCGTACGAACGTAATATCTTGAATTTGGAATCCGCTATTATGCCAATCTTTTGCTGATCTGCGTGTCTACCCTTTAATCTAATTTTAACCGTGAAGCAGTTGTGTTTGCATGGCTGTGTTTCGGTTTGAAGGGTGGGATATGGCGTGTAAACATGTGCATAATTGCCTTTAATAAATCCATGTTTGTGGGTTATACATAGCGCTTAAAATGTAGATATCCTAAAAATATAAATTCATAGACGGTTAAAAGGAAAAACATTTATATTTTTATATTTATATAAATTGTAAGATGATGCATCAAGTATTAATGAGCGATTTGAAGGGTGGGATATGGCAGTGAATTTACAGGGTACAGAAGAATAACACCTGAGTCTTCAGGAATGGCAACGCATGGGGGTATCATGGGCGAAACAGTATACTCTGTTATGTCCATGGTACTGCTCATTAATATAGGCGACGGTTACCACTTTTCATCAGGTGGGCCGTCAGCTTGTTTACCATTCTAAGTTGTATAAAAAAAAATCAATCTAATGTATTGCTAATGATAATTTTATACTGTACTCATGAAAGAATAGTTTAGGTAATAATTAGATTATAATTGGGATCGGTTTACAATAGTTTGCATTGGCAAGTTACAGTAATATATACTCGTACCTATCAGAAAAATATGGAATCATAATGCAATCCGAGAGTGCGAAACGTCTCAAATTTAAATATTGATTTATTGCAATTTATCTCAAGAGTAACCCCATTACACCTATTCTTCATTACAATACTCTCATCTATATAGTTTTTTTTAGTGATGAAAATGGAATAATAACGTTGCTTGTGCTATCAGAATATTTGGGTAGGGCACTAATAAGTGATGATAGGTGAAGATGAAGACAGGTCAATTAGCCTATCTTGATGAATTGATCTGGAATTAACCACGGTAGTAGTTTTTTTAATGGGTAAAAATGAAACTTTTAAAATTATCAGTGTTTCTCTACTATATTATGCATATTATATACATATAAACCTTCCTCTTAAATCACTCTATAAAAAACAAACCGCATCAAAATCCGTTGCGTAGTTTTAAAGATCTAAGCATACATAGGGACAGATAGATAGATAGGAATCTTTCTTTTATATTATGTAAGTATTTATACTCTACAAAACAATCAGACATTAATTTAACAAACAAAAAAAGTCAATTCATTTTACAAATTTCCTCAACTTATAAGAGTATTTCCTTTTTATTTTAGTAAGGGGTTTAATAAAGTCCTTAATTAGCGGCTACAGAGCGCCAGTTTCCGTCTTGAAGCTTCACAATTTTAACGGACAAAGTCGTTTACCTCAGCACTCGAGACGGACATCTTGAAGCGTCTTGAAACGACCTGCTATCATTTATATCTTAATAAATATATAAAAATTCCGTGTCCCGATGTTCATTCACGCTAATTGTTGAAACAGTTTAACTGATTTCAATGAAATTTCATAAATGTGTATTATTTAATTCGATTTTGAAATTGTACGCCACAAAATGGATGAATTACCTAAGCTGTAAGACCTTGTATAATATAACAGATATATAACAGATATATAAAAGATAATAATAATAATAAAATTGTGAGGATCTTAATAAGAGTAATAGAAAGTTAAATATTTTTTAAAAATTTCGTCTGTCTGTCTACATGCTTCTTCCAGGATCACGTAAAACCTATCTACCTACAGTACAGTAGGTACCAAATTGAATTTTCTCAGTTGTATATCTGAGAGTCGAACCTAAAATATGTTGTATGTTTTATTATCTATGTTTCAACCGACTTTAAAAAGGAGGAGATACGCAATTCAATTGAAATTAATTTTATGTTTGTTACTGCAAAACTCTGCAGTTGTACATCGATTTGGAAAATTCTTTTATTTGTCTAAAAGGATAATCTTACAGATTAGTCCCAAATCGGTTTAGATTTTAAATTAAAATAACTCGTTTAGCCACAAAAAAAGTCATTTTTTAAACGCAATTTCAATTATAAAATATAAACGTATACATAGTCACGGAAATAAGATAGTCTTAACTAAATATTTTATGTATATCTCATTACAATACGGTTCGCAATTAAAACCGTTCCTGTTAGCAATTCCTATTATTTATTTACTGTATCTCCGGACCTTAGAGCACTGAACTCTGTAATTACATTCAATCACAGTCACGTTACGAGTTGCTAATTATATTTGCAACCGACTTGAAATAGGAAGTTCTTAATTTGACTATATTTTTAGTATTTATACTCGTAATTTGGGGTAGATTTCTTTTTGTAACCATTTCCCTAGTTATACCAACAACCATAATTATTGAAGAAAAACATAATTAAAGCGAGCGAAGTCGCGGATAGAAGCTAGAAAGTAAATAAAATAAAAAATGAAACGCCAATATACTACCATGCGTATTTCAATAGCTATTGAGAACAATTTGATTTGAACGACTGATATCAAATCAAATTATCAATGCAGTTGCATTGGACGATTCCATTTATGGAGATCTGAAAATTGGCAGCCGCTTCTCGATATATATAAAATGTGTTAACCATATACGTACGCACATAAATACCATGTTGTGTATACTGGTTTTATTTACATTAATGACTATAGTCATTAAACGAACTATGTATTAGTCAAAGCTAAATATAGCTAAACAGATTGCGACTATTCCATAGATCCGAACATAGACAACGCTCTTCTAAAAACAAAAATACTGTCTATTCTCAGATTTTGAACTAATGCTCGTGTGAGAGCTGGTCTAGTGGTTCTGGTATTATATGATTTTATTACGCCTTATATGAAGGCCTGTGACATGGTTTACCGGCCGATAGTTTTTTTTTTATGAATGTCAATGGAATGGTACAGCTTGAGCTATCGTTATACGCTAGCGGGGCACCAGTGAGAGATGATAGATGAGAATGAAAGCAGGTCACTTAGCCCATCGTGACAAATTCCACAAAAATGTTTCCCAGGGGCAAACGCGTGCAGGTCGACCTGATATAGTATACTATAGATTGCTAGAAATGGGACTGTAATATTCTCATTACTAACAATCCTTTTCCAATGGATGAAAGTTTTAAGAGTTCTCTAAAGTACCTACATGTAAAATACCTACATGTATTTTAGTTGAGAAAGCTCAACTAGTTTCGGGACCATGCGGGATCAAATGATCAAATGCTCCAAACATGAATTTGAAAATTTATAATTCAAGACAGCTTAGTCTAACAACGCTTGACCGCGATTCAGTGCTATTTTAAACTCAGAATATATTAATAGAATAAAATTCATTTCCAGTTGTTTAATTAATAAAGGTATTCATTTCGTATGCCTATCAAGGGAAATAACGTAAGTACAAAGGTAATGAAATCAACATTATGTTTCTTGTTTATAATAGTACATAACTTGTTCAATGACCCCAAGCTCAATATACTCAATATACAAGGAGGGACCCCTACCTAGTCAATTTGGTCGTAATAACAGGGTCACGTTGACTAAGCCGGAGTCCCTAGGAAATGGACGTCTCAATCACAAAAAAGTGCAAATGTACCAACATCTAATATATAAAATTCTCGTATCACGGTGTTTGTTACCATACTCCTCCGAAACGGCTTTACCGATTTTCATGAAATTTTGTGTGCATATTGGGTACGTCTGAGAATCGGCCAACATCTATTTTTCATACCCGTCAATGATAAGAGTGACCCACCCTAAAATAATTATTTTTTTATTTTTTGACAATTTTTTTTATTTTACCTTTAAATTTTCATCGTTTTACGATCAACCCCTGTATTTTAATCGCGATTTTTATATTTCGCAATAAGTGGTAAAACAACGTTTACGGGGTCAGCTAGTATAACTATATAATTTATAAAAAAGGCAATATTTTCATTAGGAATTTGTTAGATATAAATTTTGAAATGTAATTTTCATTTAAACAATCTTTCTCGAAAAATTTTTGTCGCTGGGGGCCCCTAAGCTATTGCCTACACTGTCTAATGGATAATCCGGCCCCGGATATTTAGGTATACAATATTGGAGCACTGTTCATAAGCTCGCTTTGTTTCATCCGAACTTATAAATATGCATCTGGATTTGTTATGCCAGCTGTATCTCGTTTTTCATCTTGACCCCGCATTTTTTAATTGACTTAAAAAAAAAGAAGAATATAATTTCGCCTTTTCTCTCACAGATAAAGATAAAAAAGACTGTTAAATTATAGATAAGGAATTGTTCAAATTGATACCTGTTTCTGAATTTTATACGCCACAGATTAAAGTTCCATCCCAACCATCGAAATGAATAACGGTCCTCCATATATCAAGGTAATTTCTTCTACACACAAGCACGTTTTGAAATCAACTTTCAACAGCAGTATTTCCGAAACGATACGATATGAGTATTATAACCTTCGAGAAAAGAGCACGTTCCTTTTTAAAAGGGCGACAGTACACCTGCAATTCTTTCGGTTTTGCGGGTGCTTATGGGCGGCGGTAGTCACTTATCATGAGGTGAGACCGCATATTCGTTTGCCCTATTTGCCGTATTTAAACAGTTTATGACAACCATTTAATATATGAATATTTATTTCAAAAGAACATGAGTTGGTAAATGATAAAAAATTGTGAGTATACTACCAATGAGCGGTCAGCTATAAATATTATAGAGGCCAAGGATTTTAGAATTTTTGAAATGAAAACTTCTTTAGGTGCATTGGACATTTTTTGAGATGTGAAAAAATTATTGAACTCGCCACACTGTTACCGTAACCGACACCTCTGACGATTCAAGTTTTCACTTCTGTCGGTACTCCCGGAGTGCTACTAACATATATTTTTTTTTATTTTTGATTTATGAAATTTTCATGCTAATAATATAGGTAAATTCATCAAAGAACTTAAATTTTAACCTGTATATAAACTACTGACTCTCTTGTATACGATAACGCGGCAAATGAGCAACGCAACCCGTTGCGGTCCGCCGCGGATTCGCCGCAAGCCGCAATGGCTTACCAAGCGCCATACATCCGAAAAATATATAGAATACCATCTTAGATTCGACAGTCGAGAAAAATTTGTAAAGAAATTGAGACATTACCTATCTTATTTGTCGACAAGTTTTTCCTCAACTGGAGTTACGGTGCGGCGTCAGTTAATGCCATTCGCTCGTTACCAGACCCTCCGGATTGCCCAAGATTGAGTTATAAATAAGGGATAGTGAAACACCTGGGTTGACGCCCTCGCTCGATTGATAGCCGTCTCCGAGATATAGTGCTGTGCCATAAATCGATTCCGCCTATCTTGTGTCATCATTAGTCTGTCAAAGATAAAATTTTTTTGGGGCATAGAAAATTGAGTTCGGCCGTGTCAAATTACACCGTGCGTATTGCCCAATATTTAAATGTTATTAATAAAAGATTCGTTTCAATATTTCAAAATATAGGTCGGTTGGTAATTAAATAAGATTGAATCAAATAGCGTCTCTATTCGCTCGTTAATTTTTATCCATTTTTGATAAATAGAAAAAACCGTGTGTTTTAAGAATTAATATTTAATTAATTCTAATTTAAGAGTAATATTAACTTTTAATATTGTCTTATAATAGAATTTTTAAATATTTACTAATTAATCACACGGTAAACAGGTGAGCGGATTTAAAATTATAAGATTAATATATAGCTATTTATTTTAAAATACACACTGCTAAAAATAGCTAGTAAATAATAAATGAAAAGTGAACAGTTTTGTCAGTCTTGGTTACGGTATACGGAGTTAATTCTGATGCGCCATTGTCTATTTATATTTCATATCTAAAATTACAGTCGGATTATTACATTGAAATTATTATTCTAAGAACCATTTGGAAGTAAATTTTCAAAGACTTTAAATTGAAACTATGTTATAATCATATAAACATATTTATAATATAACATACATAATATTTAAAAAAATATATATTAATTTAATTCAATTTATTTATGTGTACATGAGTGTAAACTTAAATAAATATCTCAAACATGTCCAAATTCATTATTTTTATACATCAAGTCACATAAATATTAACTATTATAACAATAAAAATTACATTGCAAAAAAAAATTGTCATATTTATATCGTGTATTTTTTTGTCATTTGAATATTGCTTGGTCAAGTTATTTATTTATTTATTCGAATTATTATTCATTTATTTAATAACAAGTTTATTTTCATTTCCATTTATTTCAATTTTCATTTCCTAAAGTCAAATTTAGATTTGGGTTTAGGGAACGATACTTTAGAATCGACGTCATTGTTTGGAATTATTTTAAAATATTTATGAATATTATACCTTGTATATTATATCTTATTTATATTTATGGTAAATAAAATTATTAAAAATGTAATCTATTGTTTTCTGATAAATTTTAACCCTAACATCATTCAAGCGTGAACGCAACGGGTTAATGCCACTTCCACGCCGATGCGCATCCAGGTCTAATTACCCCTATAGATAATTGGGCCATGCCTGTTAACGGATACTAGCACGCTTAGGGCACTAAAATACTAAACAAAAAGTATTCCAATATCGTCGGATAATCAAGTTTTATATTTATTGCAACGCTATAAGCAGTACGATGTGCGAGTAGATATATATATTGCTATTATTTGTAGCATGAAGGTCTTTGAGTAGTATAAGTAGGCATGTGTAATATGGATACCGATCCGATATCTAATGTATTGGATTTCTCTGGATATTGACAGCGGAAAAAGGTCATTATCCATTTTGATATTACCCAATATCGGTCGGATATCTATTTGAGAATATGTTAAAAGTCTGTGTTAGTATTAAAAGTCTGTGTTAGTTATCTAATATTATTTTTTTGGGTAACAGACTTTTGAAATTTTCGTTACTGGATTAGTGTATAGATATTTATTTATTTTATTTATTAGGCGCACATAACAGAAGTTTACAAATATAAACTTAAATTATAACATGCAAGTACATTAATGTATTGATCAGGTAAATTTGTCACAACATGTGCACACAGCATGATCCAATAATAAATGTATACAAATATTGTATATAGTAACAAATATTGTAACTAAAATATAAAAAAATATATATATAAAGTGCAAGTAATGTATTGCTATATATTACGCACTCCCTACATTATAAGTACGATTTGTTAGGTACGAAATAAAACAAAAAATATATATATTTCATATAAGAAATAACATATAATCGAAATAATTACATGATAAAGCTTGAGAAAGATTTTGCGAGTGTAAAATTAAATATTCTCTAAATGTTTATATAGTTACTTTATCAAGTATAATAAATTAAATAAATCAAATTAATTAACGCCGTCAATATAATGTTGGTAATTTCAAAGAGAAATAAAGTCATGGGATTACGGTGTTTGAAATGAACTACTTTTGAAATTGTGTGGAAATATGAAAGCTGATTATACAAACTAACGTCAAAGGAAATCGACAAGAGCTGTAAAGCTACAGTTCACTCGATCTTGCTAATCAAGTTATGTTGATGTTGTTCGATATCGTTGCAAAAGCAAAAAGTCAAAGATTACATCAGAATACCGTATACAATACGTATATTAATAGTATTTATACGAGAAAAAATGTAGTCTTTATATCATATATAAAAGTTTTATTGAATCTGGGCAATTATGAATTGAATTACTTGCAACACTGAAAACATTCAAAGTTCGTTATCAATATTACTATTAATGTATACGTATATATAACTACTTTTAAATCCATGTTTGTGGGTTTTTTTTTATGGGTAATAATGGTATGGTAACCCCGCCTGCGCTAACGGTATACGCTGGCAGAGCATCAGTGAAGGGTGATAGATGAGAATGAAAACAGGCTAGTTAGCCCATTATGATGAATTCATCAGGAATTAACCATGATAGTTTCCAGGGTGAACCGCGAGGAGGTCGACTTGGTTGGGTATATTGCTAGCAATGGGATTCTCAGTCTCCATTACTAACAATCCTTATGTTTGTGGGTTATACATAGCGCTTAAAATGTAAATATCCTAAAAATATAAATCCGTAGACAGTTAAAAAGAAAAACATTTATATTAACCTTAGATCATTATGAATTGTAAGATGATGCATCAAGTATTAATGACCGCTTTAAAGGGTGGAATATGACAGTGAATTTACAGGGTACAGAGTAATAACACCTGAGTCCTCAGGAATGGCAACGTATGGGAGGTATCATGGGCGAAACAATATACTCTGTAATGTCCATAGTACTGTTCACATCTATAGGCGACGCTTACCACTTTCCATCAGGTGGGCCGTCAGCTTGTTTAGCATTCTAAGTTACATAAAAAAAGGTTATAAATGTTAACCTGTGTATGTTCCTGCTGTCAGGCAAACATTACTTTCGGCTGACCAAAATTGATACATAATTTTTTTTTTAACACAAACGAACAATTAAGCTCACTTTCACAATAAAGAATAAGGATTTAGTCTCACAATATAAGTTTTTTCCTCTTATTGGTGGTAACTACATATCCTGGTATCCCTGTTCACGCACACATACATAAAATAGTTAATACTTTCTTGTGCTAAGCCAATAACTACATCATAATATTATTAGTGTGTGTTTACTAAAGTAATAAGTAGATGTAAGGTATCAGCGTTTACCCTAATTTAAGCAAATGGTTTGAAAGTCGCATTAGCAAATTGAACTTAACTTTACTGTCACAACCTACTCTGTAATTTTACATGATTTATTACCTACTGTAACGTTAAATAAAGTAGCTAATTGGTGTGCTAAATTATTAGATTCGATAGGTGATTACCTATAGCGGTAAATAATTTAAAAAAATATATCTATGAAAATGAAATGATAATTTTGCAAATGTCAGTGGTTTTTGTTTAATAGATGATAATGGAATGGTAGCCCCGTCTACGCTAACGGTATACGCTGGCGGAGCACCAGTGAGGGATGATAGGTGAGAATGGAAAGGCAGGTCAGTTAGCCCATCGTGATGAATACATCTGGAATTCAGCACGATGGCTTCCAAAGGGGACCACGTGGAGGTCGACCTGATAAGGTATACTGTTAGCAATGGGACTGGTAGTCCGCATTACTAACAGTCTCTTCCCCCCAGTGTCAGTGGTTTACATTAAGTATTAGTAAGTAATAATCATAGGCGAGAATGAAGTCAGGTCAATCACGACGAATTAGGGAATACTATGGAAGTCGACCTGACAGGGCATATTGCTATTAAAGGGCCCATTAGTCCCCAATACAAACAATTTCTCCCGAAAAAGTAAATTCGACTTCTTGTCCGTAAAAAGAAATAGTGACGAAACTGACGGAGCAAATGCGTGATCATTCTATTACGAGTATGTCCCATCCATCCCATGGCATGAAAGGCGATTAAAGGAAAAGTACAATACATTAATTCAAAAGAAGAAAATTACGTATTTTTCTTAGGATTACAAGGGGAATTAGTATAGGATAAGCCTCCTTGTAATTCTGGTAATGCCTATATTCTTTATTCGAACTAGCAGAGAACGTTAATAGACGCCTCACTGTAAAAAAGACAACAAGTTCAAATTATAAATGTGAAAGTAGGTTTCTTCGTTTATTTATTCTTAGCTTCTTGAATTACTTGACTTGAATTAACACTATAAAATTTAGTATATAATTATGTCCTATAAGGGATTGAAAAGGGCATACTCGTAGACTACTTATTATCATATAAACATATTTCAAACTTGCGGATAAAAGCTCGAGTAAAAACTAGTGAGTATGTAAAATGCCGTGTAGGTCCTAGCATAGAATAGGCCACCCTTTCCTTTTCCGAGGGTGTCGTAAGAGGTGACTAAGGGAATCTAATATTAGAGGAATATGCCGCAGCGTCCTTCTCAAAACATCACTAAAAGCTAACTGGTAGCCAACCCGCCTGCCAAGCGTGGCAACTACTGGCAAAACTCTTCTTCTGGGGAGTGCTTATGTTCAGCAGTGAACAGTTAACGGCTGATATGATGATATAAAATTCGATGTCGTGTGAAAGGAACTTCATTATTTTATCCAACTTTCAACCTAAATATATAGACTATCCAAGAAATAAAATTAAGGCCTAAGTTCTCTCCAAATATGCTATATGGTAGGATAACCTCTCGTAATAAGTGAGGATTAAATGAAGATAGGGATTACACGGGGTTCTTACAATAAACAACTTTTTTGAGGTATAATAACACTGGCTGTAACTCTCGACTTGACGATGAATATTACATGAATAAAGATAAAACTATAACGTGTTAAAAAAATCTATTCTAATATAACAAAGAGTTTGTGCGTTTGAAAGCTAATTTCAAAAACTGCTATAGTTGGATTCGAAAAATTATTTTTGCATTTGATAGCTTATTTTTTAGCTTTATATATCTATTATAAAAAAAATGTTTAAATAAAAATGCTTAGAAACATATATATATATATATATATATATATATATATATATATATATATATATATATATATATATATATATATATATATATATATATATATATATATATTATCTACTAGCTTTTGCCCTCAGCTTCTATGGCGCATAAGTAAAGGACAAATGGTCTGTGATTTCCAAAGTACGAAGCAGGAAATTTCATTCTGGTTACAAAAAAGTATATAAACAACTAACAAACAACTTAACAAATTTTAATTGCAAAACATTGAAACTTCTTTATAGAATTTACAATTGTTCAATATTTTTGTAACATACTGTTAAAAGAGGTTTCTCGAAACCAATTTACTTTATGGTGTGCGAAGTACTCTTAAAAATAATTAATGCGGTGGAGTTTTAAACTTCCATCCGATTTCGTAGGGGCGACGAAATTTATTCCCGCCCTCGTAACATTCGAGTGTGTTTTACCATTTTTATAAAGGAACTAAAAAGGTATACTCATTTAATATTTGCTCTTTCATTATATTTTAAAACTAGCGGCCCGTCTCGGCGTCGCACGGGTGGATATTTTTACATTTTAAAAGGTGGCCATTAAGGCTACACACGCGACGGAAGCTTAAAAATGGTGTAATTTCTCCCATTTTCCCAACATTTCCCTTCACTGCTCTGCTTCTATTGATCGTAGCGTGACGAAAAGTATACTATAACTTGCCCAGGAGTATGAAGAATAATTGTACCAAGTTTCGTTAAAATCCGTCAAGTAGTTTTTGTTTCTATAACGAACATACAGACAGACAGACAGACAAAAATTTTACTGATTGCATTTTTGGCATCAGTATCAATCACTAATCACCCCCCGATAGTTATTAAATTTCTTACAAATAGTAGTAAAGGTGAGGGTTGACGTCGGGCAGGCCACCGGTGGTAAAATTAAAATCCAAATCTTTTTGTAATATGAATAAAAACATCCGACCCCAAAAAGAATTGGGATAAGGGTAGGAAGATAATGATGAGTAGTAAAGGTGTTATATGGTAATAAACAAATTTATTTTCACATTTATAATATTAATAAGGAATATTTGACTGGTTGGATTTGTCTTTACCATCAGCAATATATTCCAGAACATTCGAAAGATCAAGAGCAAATACAACATTGAACACGCTGTGTAAATTAAACACAAATACTAAACATTTCCATCTGATTGCTTATCGAAATCCATCGATTCCGTTGAGTTCGTAAGAAATTCTTGTATCTCGTAACAAAAATACCTATAATTTTAGTTTGACCATAGTAAAGTTTAGATATTAATCAGTCTACTTAGTGCAAATTTCTGATCACTTTGAAAAAAAAATTTTTTTTATACAACTAAGAATGGCAAACAGGCTGACGGCCCACCTGATGGAAAGTGGTAACCGTCGCCTATAGACATGAGCAGTAACATGGACATAACAGAGTATACTGTTTCGCCCATGATACCGCTCATGCGTTGCCATTCCTGAGGACTCAGGTGTTATTCCTCTGTACCTAGTAAATTCACGCCATATCCCACCCTTCAAACCGAAACACAGCCATGCAAATACAACTGCTTCACGGTAGAAACACGAATGGGACAGAGGTACCCAAGCAATCAACTTTTGTACAAAGTCTCCCTCAGATAAATATAAAATATTTATACATATGTGTAATGGTAATTTTATGAATTTACTATGTTTGTCGTTTCCGAGAATTATTTCATTCGAAAGTCATCATCTTCCTGCCTTTATCCCAATTATTATTTGGGATAATTTGTTTCTCTCTTTCATTCTTCTTTATTCGCAGTTATTTTCGCATTCACTCCCATTTTGGCCACATCATCTTTCACACAGTCCATCCGTCTTTTAGGTCTTCCTCTACCTTTATAGTTATCCATATTCATAATTAATATCTTTCTTAAAACATGCTCTCTATCCCTGCGCATCACGTGCCCATACCAGGATAGATAGTTTCTCTTCAACTTTTCTATAACTAGCACTATTTTTATACTTCTACTGATATACTAATGCTTAATTTTGTCCATTCTTATCACATCACACATCCATCTCAATATATGTATCTCAGATACATGCAGGCGCCTTTCATTCGACTTCGTCACTTTTACTGGTTAACACCCCGATCCGTATAAGATGACTTTATCCGGAAGTCTTCTATATATAATATATTTCCGATAATATACTAAAAACAATTTATATCTACAAAATTTATATCTATATTTCGTGACAGTACCAATGTTTTATTTTGAACAATCGTTCTAAATATCTAGAATTTTCTAAAATTTTGCTTGCAAATCTTTAAATACCAAAACTCGTCTAGTCAAATTAAAAACTCTTTAAAGCACATTTACATAAAAAGGTTTTTGTGATACACGCAAAAGTTAGCTTAGTTCATTTTCTAAAATCTTTGCTCCGTGTTTATTACGCAAACAGTGAAATGAAAAGCTGCAGTTTTTTTTTTTAAATAAAATAGCTCACAACAATTTTATTCACACATACGTTTGATTAAAAAAAATATTAATTGGTATGCGTAAAACAACACTGTCCAATTGATGAATGTTTACGTATTTGTATTGTATATAACCTTTCATATTTATAACAACTAAATTTGGCACGCGACTTCGTCCAAATGACCGAGATACAGTCGCGTCGGAAACTATTTGCGCGTTGTAAAATGATCAAGAAATTTTATTTTAATTGCAATTAGAGATAACTAAAAAGGAAAATTATGCACAGTCTCGAAGATTCATGTGTTTAAAAGAAAATAGACACATGTGGGTTATAAATTGTTGCTTGTAATAAACAAAATTAAATATTGATCATAATTAGTTAATTCGGAAAGTATTTGCGCCAAAAGTTTTTTTTTAGTTTTTCGTGTTTAAATTGTATATGTTACTAAAAAATAAGTGTTTTTTTGAATGTTTATGTTTAGATTGACTTTACATCTCCTAAAATTTTAATTAATTAATTATTATAATATTAATATTCTTATCAGAATGCCTAAAAAAATATAATTAACGGTTCAAGAGTGTGAAATAACAATTAATATGAAAAATAATGGAATAAAAATTTCTGAGATTGCTGAAAACATGAGTATTCCACTAAGAACAATTCAAGATACAATTAAAAAAAATTCTGAACGAAATTCAACAAAGTCTTTGCCTCGAAGTGGCCGTAAACGCAAAACAAGTCAACAGAACAGACAAACGAATCGTTTGATTAGTGAAGGAGAATCTAAAGATAAGAGCTACAGAAATAAAGGAAACTTTAAATCTCGATCTGGTTATAATACAAATTAAGTTCAGGATTGTTGAAGCTGGATTTGTAGGCCGTATTGCCACACGAAAGCTATTTATTAGCGAAAAAAACCGAAGGGCGAGATACACAATTGCCATCGAACACCAAGATAAACCATTGGACTTTTGAAAAGCGATAATTTGGTCTGATAAGTTGAAATTTGATTGTATTGGATCAAAATGACGACAATATCTGTGGCGAAAACCAAATTCAGTGCTAGAATCGAAAAATCTTGTGGGTACTGTTAAGCACGGCGGTGGATCAGTACTTGTATGGGGATGTTTTTCATATAACGGTGTTGGAAATCTTCAGATTATTAAGGGCAGAATGACCGCAGACTCTTATATTAATATATTTGAAGATAATTTGAATTCATGATAAAATTAATGTTAATAAAATGAATTTAAATAATAACTGGATTTTTCAACAAGTCAACGATCCTAAGCATAAGGCTAAAAAACTATGTTTTGGTTTGAACAAAAATAATTTAAACTACTGACTTGGCCTGTTTAAAGTCCTCATTTGAATCCCATAGAGCATCTATGGCATCATTTGCATGAAAATGTAAAGAAATCGGACCGACAAACAATTAAAAATTTTACAAATCGCCTTGAACAAGAATGGCATAATTTACCATTACAAGAACTACAAAATCTTGTCGAGAGTATCCCAAGGCACTTTCGAGCAGCCATCGCAACTAAAGACGGCCCTACAAAATACTAGAAATAATTTATTTCAAATTATAAACAATTTAAAATTAAATATTAAGTCAGCGCAAATAATTTCCGACTGCATGGATTTGAGAATATTTTGAATATTTTTTAATTTATAAATAATTTTGATTTGCAAATACATTATCTGAATAATTAACACTATATTTCACTATTTTCTTAAATATCTTGAATAATTTGAATTATATTTAACACACAAATTCATTAAAATGTTATAAAATTTTGCGCGCAAATAGTTTCCGACGCGACTGTATGTTTATTTACGGGATAAAAAAAAGCCTGTATCCTTTTCCATCCCACATGGTACGTATAAACCAAATTTCATAATGATTGACTAAGCCACTATAAGGCAAGAAATAAACTCGCTTTCACTTTTATAATACAAGTAAGTACCAGAGGGAGACTTTGTACAAAAGTCGTTTGCTTGGGTACCTCCATTAGTGTTTCAACCATGAAACAATTGTAAACACAACTGCTGCATGGCTGTGTTTCGGTTTGAAGGGTGAGATATGGCGTGAATTTACAGGGTACAGAGGAATAACACCTGAGTCCTCAGGTATGGCAACGCATGGGGGGTATCATAGGCGAAACAGTATACTGTGTTATGTCCATGGTACTGCTCATGTCTATAGGCGACGGTTACCACTTTCCATCAGGTGGGCCGTCAGCTTGTTTGCCATTTTAAGTTGTATAAAAAAAATTTTATACTATATCTTTGCCAAATATGAACCGTTTGAAAATATTTTCGCAGTGAATGTTCACGTCCGTGTTCGTACCATATCAAATTACCATGATTGAAATTCCTTAAAAGAATAGCTTCTTTTCATAAGTATTTTTTTTTACAAAATCGAATTATGTTAACGAAAAAAATAATAATAAACCAGACATCAATGGCAAATATTCTGAAAACAATGCGATGAAACCCATTAAAGAACCAGGGCAAAGTTAAAGACGTCTTATAAATTTCCCAACGAATTTAATCAGTAAGAACAATATAATAGAGAAGTAGGTATAAAGAAATAATTATATTTACTTCCCTGCAAAGTTTAGTTAATAATATCAAAGTGAAAAATGTAATGAAGCTACAGAAAATATATGGCAGGCTTAGTAGCTTTTTATATAATTATAATGAAATTATAAAATTTTTACATGCCCTATTGGTATACGGGGTAAACAATGACAAGTCAGTCGACTAATCGTGATAAATTCACCAGGAATTAACTACGAAAGTGAGAACTGCGCGATCAATCAGATAGGGTACACTGTTATCAAAGGGCCGATAGACCTTGTTACTAGCAATCCTTTTCTCTTCAATGCAAATTAACATGATTATTGACTCTAAAGGATGGCAAATATACTTTTCTAAATAGAGAGGCAAAATAGTTAGATTGAGAATTATTTACAAGAATTAGAACATAACTAGCAGAAATTAGATTTGTTAAAATTAAATATAATTACTAAATATACACCATTGGATTCCATAGACTATTCCAAAATGTATTACAAAACTGCTGTTAATTTTGTATCTATAACAAGGCTATTTTTGTATATCAATCTATGGATTTAATAATATGAATATTTTATTAATTATCTATTCACCGCAAAATTTCAATTTGATAACTTGATTGTTTCTATTTTACTTACATTCCAA
Organism: Galleria mellonella; assembly: GCF_026898425.1. NCBI lineage: Eukaryota > Metazoa > Arthropoda > Insecta > Lepidoptera > Pyralidae > Galleria > Galleria mellonella. Next base: position 10,600,404 of record NW_026442130.1, on the reverse strand, counting down.
ATTTAAATTGGATTTTATGGCTGGCGGCGCGGCGTACTTATAAAATCTACATTTCATTCAAATGCAATCGGACACAATTTTCACAAATGCAATAATTTAATATCTGAATTCTGAAGCTACGATAACTATAAAAAATTGAAGATTTTTTAAGATGCGGGATAAATAAAGATCACTGGAATACCATTATTTATTCGTTTAGAGTTTTTTTTAAATTAATTTTATTATGTAATACAAATTACATTAGCTAAATGTATTATATAAATATCTGGATTGAGACACAAAAATCATAAAATATTTATGCCAATGTATGTACGTGTGTGTATCAAATATGCGTCCAATGAAATTAATGTCTACGAAATATCATTTCTGGATGTATTTTATTAAGATTGACAAAAACAGCGGTTTTTGCGGAATAAAATATCTAAAAGTCAATATCATTATTTTCTGCATTCAATTTTTTTTCTAAAACTCTGTACAGCATGAAATCGAAATGGTAATGATCCTTTCAAGGAAATGTTCTACCGAGTAAAATTAACATGTTTACCATAAAACATTGGTTGAAAAACAACAAAAAATTTCAAGCTATCGTTATCCCATGGTGTACTTAGTTGTAAGTATAGGATAATTAAAATTATTAATTTATGGTTCGTGATATTTCTGTCGTAATATGCCTTCTATTATGGGTAAATTCTTACGTTCCGCTAAAAGTTTAATAACGTTTTTTAACCGACTTAAAAAAGAAGGAGTTTCTCAATTCGATTTTTTTTAATGTTTGTTCCCTCATAACTCAAAAAGGATTTTTTTATCTGAAGGGATATATTTATAGATTAGTTCCATAGATTTTTTCTTAAATTCGGCTCAGTAGTTAGTTTTGGAATCAAAAGAACTTATTTTATCACATCTGAAATAGTTTTTTTTATGAAACATATTCTTCTTTATAATACAGTAGGTATACGAGCATGGGACTTACCTGATGGTAAGTGAATACCGCCGCCTATGAGCACCCGCAACACCGGAGGAATAGCAGATGTGCTGCCGGCTTTTTAAAAAGGAATGTGCTCTTTTCTTGAAAGTTATGATAACGTATCGCTTCAGAAATATTTTACCCTGTATATCCAAATTACGCAATTGAATGAACCGATAATCGCATCAATACGATGTCATAGCATCCATAACAGCGACAGGCATCTGTTATAAATTATTGAGATCGGAATCTGTCATTGTGACAATAATAGGGTGAAGAGTGTAGCAATCTATGTGGACTCCATTACGAACCTCCGATGGGGGAGGGAGGGGAGAACCGCTGCCGTGAACTGGTAGGGGTTAGGGGGTATCTAACCTCGGGAAATGGAGGCAAATGTTTTGTTTGATTGTGAACGTGTTTATTAAAGTCATTGGTACGTGTCGAACGAGAAAGAGAGCTTTATATATGAAGGAGCGTATAACGAAGTATTCGTATTTTATTCATTTAGTTATTGCAAAATACGACAGGTTTACAGTTTTTTTTTATCGAAGTAATTATACTGGTAACCCCGCCTGCGTTCGCGGTTTATGCTGGCGGATTAGAAATGAGGGATATAGTTTACAAACTTTTAAAAACAAATTTAGGCCATGTGACTATAAACAGACATGTTTTGTCTATAATTTCAGTACTAATTTACAGAGTATACCTGTGTTTATCATAAGTTTCCAGGACCACAATAGTTTTTAGAGGGTACCTCACGGAGATTTGCCTTATGAGGTACCTATACGTACATACCAGAGGGAGACTTTGTACAAAAGTCGATTACTTGGATACCTCTGTCCCATTCGTGTTTCTACTGTGAAGCAAACGTGTTTGCATGACTGTGTTTTGGTTTAAAAGGTGGGATATGGCGTGAATTTACAGGGTACAGAGGAATAACACCTGAGTCCTCAGGAATGGCAACGCATGGGGGGTATCATGGGCGAAACAGTATACTCTGTTATGTCCATGGTACTACTCATGTCTATAGGCGACGGATACCACTTTCCATCAGGTGGACCGTCAGCTTGTTTGCCATTTTAAGTTGTATAAAAATATATATATATATATATATATTACTGGCACAGGACTGGAAACAAAAGGGATTGTTAATAGTAGGAACTACCAGCTTCATAGCTAGCAATACGAGTATACTCTGTCATGTCCACCTCCACGAGATCCCTCTGGAAACCTTCGTGCGGAATTCCACGTGTATTCATCATCTTAACTGACCTGCCTTTTCATCCACCAGCGTATACGTTAGCGCAAACGGAGTTACTATTGCACCAGATTGAGTTTCAATGAAATTACATTGAAAAAAACTTCAATTGTGGGAAAACCAGTTAGTGTGATTTAAAAACTAAACTAATAAATCGATTTTAATAAAATTTCTATGGAAACAATCTGTAAATAAATCATTTCACATAAAAAAAAAATTCAAATCAGTTTACAATTAACGGAGTCATGATGTAACCAAAATAAAAAAAAATACAACGGAATTGAGAACCTCTTTTAAAGTCGGTTGAAATAAGAAGCAATGGGGCCACCAGTCCCCGGCACGATAAATTGTCTTCCTTCTAGTCTAGATATAGAGTAGATAGAAAATAAAACTCCAAATGCAAACGTATCTCATATATCTCTTGAATAATAATTACACCAATTACCAACTGCTCGAACTAGGAAAACTGTATATCTAATATTATCCAGACTTGCTCTAATTCTAGTCCGTGCAATGACTGCGGTACGATTGGAAACTGAGAAATCTAAACCTTATATTATTGGCATAAGTCTTATTATGATAAAACTCAAACTATTTACAGTTATTATAAGTAGTACAAATTAGACATCGATAAATAAACAAATAACAAAAAACACTTGCGAAAAATACCGATGTTTATTACGTTCTAATGGAGGAACTGTACAACTGATTTGTATTTAATATAACGGGTAGACAGCTTAAACATAGGCACAGGGTATATAACAACATCAAATATTTTTTTATATGGACAGTTATCGTCTTAAATATTTATTTTCGACGTTAAAGATCATATACGAGCATAATTATTTAGCTCAAAAACTTTGTTGGTAATTGTAAGTTAGACAAACATACAAAAGATTTAGTTTTTAGTAAGGTCAGACTAATTAATAATATATAAAATAATTATAACACAAATACCAAACTTTGAGCTCGGCTTTATGAAACCATGTTAAATTAAAAATATATTCTTTAAAGCAGTTATCATAAAATTTTATTTTTTGTCAAAAGAGACGACTAAAGGAACCTAATGGTCGAGGGATGGGCAGCAGCGTCTCTCTTAAAATACCTCTAAAAGCCTAACTGCAGTTGCCAATCCGGCTACCAAGCGTGGCAACTACTGGCAAAACTCCCCTTATAGGGAACGCTTATGTTCATCTGTGAACAATTAACGGATGATATAATATATGTCGGCCTGTGGGTGTCGTAAGAGGCGATTAAAGGAACTTAATGATAAAGGGATGGGCAGCATCATCCCTCTTAAAATTTCTCTAAACGCTTAACTGCGGTTACCAAGCGTGGCAACTACTGGCGAAACTCCCCTTATGGGGAAGGCTTATTTTCAGCTTTGGACAGTTGAAGATGATGATGGTCAACCAACTAAGCATTCGGACTATAATTTCGAAAATTCTATCTACACGTGCGAAGCCGAACTGGATCAGCAGTTCATCATATAGCAATAAAAATCATTGAAACGGACAGCAAAGCCCGTGGGTGCATTATCAATATATTCTTCCCGGTTTTCCAGGTAGCAACTACTAAATTGTATTTGAATTAATTTAGAAAAGATAATTTCCAATATTCGCCCAATAAAGAAGCACGGAAATGCCTTGGATAGCAACACAGAGTGAACACTAGGGAAATCGTGTAATAAATAAGAACGTAAATATTCCCTAAGAGCAAACTAAAAAATGATAAATGAATTGTGTGTAAAGATGATATATTGAATACAGGACTAATGATAAGGATGAACAAGCAAACAATTCATACTGGAGACTTCATCAATTGAATTATACAGAAACTATAGGGCGACTTTCTTTTTTCTATTAATATTATTTAGATAGTTGAGAAAATTTATCTATCTGAGGGTATCGTGGCGAACAACGATAATTTGCAAGCTCTTTTTATTAAAAATTAGCTTCTGTCCGCTACTTTCGTCGTACTTACTGTCGTGCGCGAGGATTTCATCAGCAGGAAAACCAATGACCAACCTACAAATATTTATAAGGCCGGCAACGCACAAGCAATTTCTCTCGTGTTGCAGGTGCTCATGAGTGACGGTAGCCACTTCCATCAGGTGGACCGTCTGCACGTTTGCCTCCCTAACAATAATAAAAAAAAAACAATAGTCTATATCTAGTTGGCATATCAATATTCTACTTCTATTTCTTTGTAAATTGTCACAGTATTGTACACCGCTCTACCCGCTGACATTGCTGGTTATTTCTGATTTGCTGGGAGAGGGCTGTTGTAAAGTGTAGCTCGTCTTTGTACATTTGCTTTCCACTTTTACATTTCTTTACTTATTATTGGTGAGTACAATAAAGTATAAATAAAATAAAAATAAAGTTGTATAGAAAGACTAAGTGCCACACAATGTAAAGTAATTTGAGTTACATCAATGCCACGATTTTAGTGTTCTTGATATTTATAGAATTGTTTTAAAAAGTCGTTACTTTAAAATAGTAACTTTAAAACAAAACGAATGTTTTTTTTTTATTTTTTACTTATGAAACTATTTAATTTTTAATTAATGTGAGCACTTAATTAGACTTCTTTAACGTAATCTTATATTTTCAGCAAGCTTGAATCAATATTTACTCTGTTATACATATGTTATATTAATTTAGTTAAAGACATCGTACTCATAATCGGTATTATTTAAAAAAAAAATCTTGTAACAATAATTATTATTAATGTAAAACGTATCAAATAAAATCTAATAAAGTAACTAGAATTCTCCGAGTTATATAAAACTAGAAACTGTCAGTGATACAAACCAGAGCAATTTAGTAAAGTTTGTTTACATCGCTCGGGAGTTGAATCCGGGTCTACAATTATTTGTTTCAATTAAATAAACTCCTCGGTCCAACAGACAGACAAAGATTCTAACAGTTTTATTATTTACAATAGTCATTACGGTGAATCGTGATTATTACGAATCGTCTTAATGAGTGTTTAGGCACTTAATGTCGGTTTAAGTAGACTTACATTTTGCAAGACGAAAACACAAGAAATATGAGAGTTGAAAGAGCAAGGAATTTGTATAAGAGGAAGATAAATGACCCGTCGGCTAAACAAGTATGTCCTTTGACGAAACTTAATGGGCCGTCGTTGATAAACTTCTAAAACTTCCCTCAATAAATCTTTGATTAAAAAATATTTAGGTGCAAGATATAATAAATAAATACGTTAACAAATATAATCCCTAATGGACTAGTCACAGGCACTGTGGCAAATACTCAATGTCATATTGAGATTTCGATATCTTAGAATCTAAAGTGGCAAGCGCCGAGATTATTGCTGTTACTCGAATTAAATTTAAGTTTGTCAGTTTTGTCTATTGCATAAAATTTTTGAAATCTGCTAGATTCGACATTATTACCGTCAATACTTTTTGGAAGTATAAATCTTGATTTAACGGTATATCGGTTAGCCTTGAAGCTATATATTTTTATGAAAATAATTTACATCATTGTGCAATATATGTATATTAATATTATATCAGGCGGTAACTATGCACATTCGAACATAAAAGGCTCTCTTTTAAGGAGGTTTACATACCTACATTTATGTATATAATTATTTTTAATTACATAAGACTCTAAAATATAAAACACGACATTTAAACATAAATTAATATTATAAATTCGAAAGTTTGTAATGATGCATGGATGAATATATCGATGAATGGATGCTTGTTACCCTTTCGAGTAAGAACTATTATAGACGTATTATGATGAAACTTTACAATGTTATAGCTTATATATCTCAATAGAACATAGGGTACATTCTACATCTGTTACAACAAAGATATCGTGTAATTTATTCGAAGTATAACTATATTTGTCAAGTAAGCCAATAAAAAACAAAAATATATTTTTTTAACTTACCTTTTCCTCTTGTGGCGCCAGGGCACTCACTCTGTATAAGTTATATGAGTGTTCTGACATCGAACTAAACTCTATTAAAATTAGTAACAAGAAAAATATCTAATATTTAAACTGAAATGAAACGGTATTACATTTAGAAACTTATTGATGACTTCGTGCTAAGTTTGATGACAAGTTGCTACCCATGAAATGAACTTTGTTAAATTACTTTATAACCTGTAGTATTGTCGAATATTTTCGCTTTTCGTTCACAACGATCGAAATACTAAGATTATTGAATTGAAATGCACTACAACAGGTGATTACTGTATGTCAATAAAGGGGTGAAAAGATTCTTAATAATAAGGTTAGTTCCTATTGCTAATTATATACCTGGTGGTAATGACCTCCACGCGATCTCCCCTGGCAACTATCGTGGTTAATTCTTGACGAATTCATTACAGTGAGCTAAACGACTTGTCTACTTCTTCATCGATCGTCACTCTTTAGCATATACCGATAGCACAGGCAGAGTTACCATACCATAAAAATAAAAAACATTTCACCAGTAAAAATAATGTCAATATTTTACGCACGAAATTAGCAACTATAATCGTCTAAGGGACATGATAGGGCAAAATACCCTTACCCTTCCATAATCATAACAGTCGACGTAGTTGAAATCGACTGGGGAGAAACAGATATATACATTTTGTTGATCTTTTTTGTATTGTTGACTATCCACTGCCGAATATAGCTTCCCCTATAAGGGATTTTACCAATACTATTGACAAAACCTCCCTTAAAAGAAAGGTCTTTATTCATCAGTGAATATTTAACGGCTGATATGATGATGATGAAAGATTCTGTATAACACAGATTAAAAATGACTGCGGCTTTTTATGTACCTACGTCTTATAATATTCCAGTTCAAGTAATGCTGTCTCTATGACAAAAAATTCTATTTAAATTTATCCTATTATACCTACAAAGATACGAGATATAGATAGACGGCCAACAAATGTAATTACTACCGCTTCTAAAACAAAAAAAAAGATATTTTTTTACAATGCAAATTGCCCGTATCAAAATGCGAATTCCGTGTAAACCGAGGGCAAAGTTTTATAAGATGGCGACGAGACGCCGTGCACAAGACGCAATGCATTCGCTTCTGAACCAAAGGGAATCCAAATGAAGATTAGCATAACAACCAAACGGTTTAATATTGAAACGGAGATGATGATAGCGTTGCTGAATCTCTATCTGAATATCTACTTATATAATAAAAAAATAGAAAATCAAACATCAAAGATCAGATTTAATTTACCGTCATATCAACCTTTAACTGTCCACTGCTGAACATAAGCCTCTCCCTTGGTGGGTTTTGCCAATAGTTGCCATGGTTGGCAGGCAGATTGGCAACTGCAGTCAAGCTTTAAAGTTGTTTTAAGAGGGGCGCTGCTGCCTATCTTTCGCCCTCACTTAGCCTCTTCTTACAATAGCCACGGGAAAGGAAGGGGTGGCCTATTTTATGCCGGGACAATTTACCAATAAACTACAAATCCTTATCCGCTATTATTTTTTAATTTTCTAATGTATTTTTTTTTAACATTTAATCTACAGAAGGTCTATAAGTAATAAGGTGTTTGGGGTTATTTTGAAACAGTTGTAAAGCAATGATACAATATGAAGCAGACAGTAGAGGAAATTTTACTAACAAACTCTTTTATAGGCTACCTCTTTTATAGATTTTACCCGCGATTTCGTCCGCGTGACCGAGATTTGTTCACTGATAAGGATAAAAAGTAGCATATATCCTTCTCCGTACCATATAGTACGTATATAGCAAATGTCAAAGTAATTAATGAACTGCTTAATTATTAAGGCACTATAAGGTAATAAACAAACTGATTTAAAACATTTATAATATAATATTAGTAAGAATTACCTAACTTCTTCAAATTGGTTTTAAAACTTACTAAGTCCCGAATTACAAAGTCAACCTATTTCATAACGCTCACTTAATAATATCTTATATATCCCTAGTCATTAGAACTAGACAACTTCAGAGAAGAGGAGGTAATTCCGTTGCATTTTTTTTATATTTGTTACCAACTCCATCATTTATAATTGATTTGTAAAAATTCTATTTTTTATCTGAAAAAGTATATTTTCAGATTACTATCACAGAAATTTTATCAAAAGTTTAACGGTTTTGCTACTATTAAAATCGGTTTCTTTTTGTGGAATAAAATATTGAAATATTAGAATAGAATAAAATAGAATAGAGGATCGTAGAAATATACACTTAGAGAATTATGTGTACTAAAGGGACATAAAAATCACCATATTCAGTAAAATAAACAATCGGTGTGTTTTAGTACTTTATACTCGTATTATTTCTATCCGAGAGCGAATAAGCATTTGTTTTATAGTCATTGATCCTAAACCTTTTTTTTTAAATTGATAAATAACCCGAGGAACTGGTGGTCTACCATGAAACGAAAATCCGAATTTTTAGGACTCAATTTCGTGTTTTTGTTCGTACCAAAATCGACCCAGTAAATGAAGCTTAACATTTCGTTCATCATAAATCCTATCCTAATAGTCCAGAGGAATGATATTTTAACATTTTTAATAATTTTAAACGGCATGTATTATGTAATTTTAACATCAAATTTCTGTTTCGTTCGTGCCCGAAATTTCGGAAAATATTTCATGGTAGGCCCTCTGTTTACTTATTACGTAACTCTTTTGGAGTTGACTGAACTTAAAATACTAACAGAATTCCTTAGCTTTTGGTACAAGTTACGAGTACTTTAGTTAAGTGCGAATTTATTTAGAATCATGATAGTCTTCGCTTCTTTGATCGCGGCATTTGTAATTCCGTTTTAGTTAACGAGAAAGCGTTTTGCGGGGAATTCCATTAGTTCGTTTTTATTCCTCGATCTCAGATAGCTTTTTCGTTTCACGGCGACGAACCGTTTTTTAAACGACTTCCAAAAGTGGTTCTCAAGTCGTCTGAATGTTTTGCGATTATGTTACGCTATTGCCTTACCGATTCTGAATCGATTTTTGCAAATATTTTTTGTAGTCTATGGAGTTTCTTTATGTTGGTTCCATATTCATTTTATAACAATTGAAGCTATTTTGACCATGGCAGTATATGGGGAGGACTATGTTCAGCAATGAACAAATAATGGCTGATATGACGATGATGAAGCTATTATTCTCCGTAGAGCTATAAAAGTCACGATGCTGTGACATAAGCAGACAGATAGACATAAATAATAAGAATAAGTTTTCATTGTTACAAATTTTGCTACAGAATATAACTAGGCAAGGAATATAAATTGCTTTAATGCGATTCACATTCAGAAACTAATAAAAATATATTTAGCTCTTTAAAAAATTAGGACTTTAATTGTAAACATCTAAGGTATACTGATGAAGCACGAAATGTAATAATAAAAAAAATATATGCTATCGATGGTAAAAACAATTGCTAATGGATTCTGAAATTTCGAAATGTCCGCGAAATATACCCACAGTAATTAAGATTGTGTTTCACAAAAAAACCCCACTTCAATTCTTGTAAAATCAGTTATTTTGATTTAAAGACTGAAATACTGTATTTTATTAATATTATGTGTGGGTAGTAGGATGTAACAGAGCACCAAATAGAGGTAGGTAGTGAGTTCCATAGGCGAACTGCCTGAACAGTAAAGGAATTAGAATAAAAGGAAGAAGAATGAGTAGGAAATTTGAGGCGGAGGTTATTGACACTGCGTAAAGTATGATCATTAGAAACAAGAATCGGTCTTTTAGATAATCAGGAGCAACGGGATTAAAAAGGATTGCGTAAAGAAGAGACAGGATATGCAGATTACGACGAAAACGGATAGGGAGCCACTTGAGTTGAGTACGAAATTGGGAAATGTGATCATATCTGCGAAGACCAAATATGAAGCGGATCATAAATTTTGAAGACGCTCAAGCTTGTTTAATTGCTATTCGGTGAGGCCTAAATAACAGGAGTAGGCATAATTAAGAATGGGCAGGAGTAAGGTGTGTGCGAGCGCAATTTTGGTACTAACTGGAAGGAAAATACGTAACCTATTCAAGGCACTAGTAGCAGCAAACATTTTTTTACTGACCTCCGAGATTTGTAGAGATCATGATAAAGTGTTATCAAAAATAATGCCAAGATTTTTTTACTTTTTTCATTGATTTATACTGAGCTCTTTTTGTTAAAACTTCTATGGGACCAATCTGTAAAAATATTCTTCCAAAAAAATCCAAATCGGTTTACACCTGACGGAGTTATGACGTAATGAACATAAACATAATACAACCGAATTAATCCTTTTTGAAGTCGGTTAAAAATAAAAATAATTGACAACCGCATTCATTTCAAAATCGTTTAAAAATAAGCGAGCATTCGTAGCGTCTTCATTGATAATATTGCTATAGAGATTCTATAGGTATTTATCGAGTAAATCGATTCCCCCCGAGTCCAATTCGGGAAAGTTTTTTTCGGTTTCATTCACCATTATCATTATTGCTCAACTCTCGTAGATAGGTAATCGCTTAATATCTAAGTAATATGAGAACCTTAGTTGTCTACTCAAAAGATTTTATCTTACCGCACCTTAGACTTTACCTTACTGACATAGGTTATATACGTACTCATCCGTTGCCGTGTGGTCCCAACATAGAATAAGCCACTCCTTCTTATCCCGTGGGTGTTGACTAAAGGAACTTAATTTTCAAGGGATAGGCAACAATCCGAGGGAGACTTTGTATAAAAGTCGATTGCTTGGGTACCTCTTTCCCATTCGTGTTTCTACCGTGAAGTAGTTGTGTTTGCATGGATGTGTTTCGGTTTGAAGGGTGGGATATGGCGTGAATTTACAGGGTACAGAGGAATAACATCTGAGTCCGCCTATAGACCTCAGGAATGTTGCCATTCCTGAGGTCTATAGGCGGTCCTGGTTCCTGAGGTCCATTATGTCTATAGGCGACGGTTACCACTTTCCATCAAGTGGGTCGTCAGCTTGTTTGCCATTCTAAGCTGTATAAAAAAAATCATCAAAGCGTAACTGCAGTTAACAACTCGTTTGCAAAGCGTGGTTGCTACTGGCAAAACCCCCATTTATGAAGGAGGCCTATGTTCAACAGTGGACCTGTCAGGTTGACCTTCACGTGGTCCCCATGTAAACCATCGTGCTGAATTCCAGGTGTATTCATCACGATGGGCTAACAGACCTGGCCTTTCATCTCACTTATCATCCCTCACTGATGCCCTGCCAGCGTATACGTTACAAGCGAGGTGATCATTTTATTATTAGCCATTAAAAGAAAACCCCATATCAGTTCGACTACTATGCAGTACTCATTAAAAGATATCCAAGAAAAACTAACCGATCTGATTGCAGCCTCATCATTCCATCCTTCGCTACTATACTATTACATATTATATATACTAGTTGCATAGTCGGATGCACTATACCATCTTCATAAATAAAAAAAATCGCGGTTCCTTTTTAGAAACAATTGTGGTTAATTCTTAGTAAACCTCAACGATGAGACAACTAACTTCATCTATATAATTTCATACTTCTTTTTGTCTTTATCATAGTAGATGGATGTAGGCGTACATTAGCGGATATACGCCCATCCAACATCTTCATCCATAAAAAAAATCTCACACACTATCACTCATTCACACAAACATATGCTATACAAATTTAACTAGGAGCCTGTTCAATGAGATCTCAAAACACTAAATTCAAACAGTAACTGATGTAGACATTATTTATGCTTTAAAAACCGCCTGACGATCACGAGAGACCCCACGCCGCCCACGATGGCCGTAATATATTAAGGCAAAATAAAGATTACTCGACGTTAACACGTTACTCTACCATTACCATGAACACTCGGATTTTCTCTAAATGATCTCGATGTTGTCTTATTCATGAGTCTCTACCAGGGTTGCTAGATTAAGTATTTTTACTTCTGGGTGAAAATTTGTGTCGTGGAAAAATTGGAGAGAAATTTTTAAATAAGTTTGTGAAATCCTACGTTAACCATACTAAAACACTGAGGAAACGACTTTTTTTGTGATGTATTCCCTTAATTCTATAACTTCAAATTCTTCAAACTTCTTCTTCTTCTTCAAACTTCAAACAAAATGCGGCCAACCGTAGAGAGTAGAACGTTTCCATTTCAGTTGATCACATTCATAGATCATATTGTTCTTGTGTTTGCTCAGGATGGAATGATCACATGTCATGCAATAACATAGAACTACCAAGAAACTATAAAAAAATAAGTTAATTGTTTTGGTAGTTTTAGTATTTGTAATGTGTAAGTATGTTTTTATAACTGACGTGGCAAACAAACATACGGCCTACCTGGTTCTTATATTACATAAGACACAATTGAAGCCAGTAAAATGACTTTAGATTTTTTTTATTCATTGCTTGTTAATGTTTATGTACGTGATAAAGTAAAGTCGAAAACATTGATGGAATCGTGTCACTGTGTAGAAAAAATTTGGGGAGTACTAAAGAATCTGGCAACTCTGGTCTCTACTGAGACATTTACGAATGAAATTGCGTGCACGGCTACTTGATGTAAATACAACACATAAATAAGTAATTCTAAGTGGAATGTAAGAGTGAATAACTCCTGACCTCCGCTCAGAGGGCGCTCATTAACTTTCATGATATGTTTATTCTGAAAGCGCTTTTTATATGACTAGAAAGTTCAATTTTTCATGGAGAGAATATATTTCGTCTAGTAGTTAGATTATATATAAAATATATGCATAAATTAAAGGGTTGTGTTCATGGGCGACGGTAGCCGCTTTCCATCAGGTGGACCGTTTGGTAGTTTGCCTTCCTAATTATAAAAAACATAGGACCCTAAATGATTATAATTTTTTTGAAGAAGTTTTCTACGAGTACAACTAAAAGGTTTTAGAAGTATTGCAAAAATATATAAAAAAAAGATCAAACGTACGGTGTTGAAACTCACTCCTTCTTAATCCAAAGGTTGCCTGGAAGAGACTGCTTTTAGCGATAAGGCTGCCCATTTTTTTCTTGTTGAACACTTCTTGTAATTGTTTGTATTTATAATAAGTTTACTATTGTAATCTTTTAGAAGAAACAATAAAGATTGTCTATCTAACTATTTTCCACAATATATAAGAGTGCTCTTACCAATTGAGCCAACAATAACTATTTACAATTATTAAATTAACAATTATCTATAATTATAAATAAATATTATGACTTATTTTTCTCAAAGCAATAATGGTCCAATTTTCTTGTTATTTTATAACTCATGCTTCTTAAGGAACAAGGGTTCCGCACTAAAAAGAGAAAGGTCTTTGTACCTTTATTACTGTAAGGGTTTTCAATGCGACTTTGTTCTTTCATTCGTCCATCTGTCTGTCACAGCACTATGTCTTAACAATTACTAAAGTATCGATTTGTATCGATAATTATGAAAATTTGTAAAAATAGATGAATGGATGGATGTTTGTTTCTCTTTCACGCAGAAACTACTGAAACAATTTGAATGAAATTTGATACACGAGTAGTTTATACCGTAACTTAGTAAATACTTAGCTACATATAGTTACTTTATGTACTGATTCACGCAAGCAAACCCCCATTACACAACTAATAATAAAATATCAGTACAACAACAAACAACATTATAAAGCCAACTTTCCCATTATAACAATACAAAAATATTTGGAGTCCTTTGATTCAGTGTTGTTCAGCTAGCACAAAACTGTTGGGAGGCAATAACACGATTATTGGGGCGGAAATATTGATGGACGGCTCTCTAGGCCCGCCGATAAACCTCTCTGTCCACTAAGTTTCAACAGGAGGCTTTCCACTTATTACTTAGATAAAATCTAATGGGATTAATTATATGAAAAATTGAAGATTAATAATTTCAATGCTTTCAATGTGGGTATGGAAAAAATGCTTATATAAATTATATTGACGATCATTTATATATGATATGGCTACGATATAATTATAATTAAATTAAAAATAAATAAATAAATTTAAAATAGTTCTATGTAATAAATCTACGTAATAGCCGTATACGTGATAATTCTATATTCTCTTCTTTCTTCTACTGTTTAAATTATTGACAATATTTTTCATCGTCTGCTTAATAGCTTTATTTGAATATAATCTTGTATATATTTATTAATTATATCTGTTTATATTAAAATATGCATTTGTTTATATATATTTGTATATTCGATATTTTATACTAACGGGTGAAGATGAAATGGTAACCGCCTGCGCTAACGTTATACGCTGACGGGGCACCAGTGAGAGATGATAGATGACGATGAAGCAAGTCAGTTGGATCACCGTGACAAAATTAATCATGATGATTTCTAGGGCGAACAACGTGGAGGTCAACCTGATATCGACCTCGCTATATATTGCTAGGAATGAGGCTTTTAGACCCCATTACTAACAATCCATTTTCCCCTTTAAAGTTTTTGTATTCTTATACAATTTCTCTTTTATTTTAAAGTACCGCCACCAAACATCTCTGTTTACCACATGGATAACTGGGGACAAAGGGATTGTTAGTAATGAGGTCTAATAGCATTGCTAACAATATACTCTCTCAGATCGACCTCCACGAGGTTCCCCCTGGAAACCATCACGGTTAATTCTTGTCGAATTCATCATGGCGGGCTAACTGGCCTGCTTTCAACGTCACCTATCATCCCTCACTGGTGCCCCGCCAGTGTATACCGATAGCGTAGGTGGGGTTACCGTTTTATTATCACCCATTAAAAACCCTATGGATGACTGGTAGAGAACGTCTTTAGATGTTATATATGGACAGACACCTGCACTCTTCTTCAGTTCAGAGTTTTTGCCTAATAGATCTACATTACAAATACATAAGCTTCATGAAACAAGGGGGGAAGGAGGTTGCACAAGCGTCACAATATAATATATACAAAAACTAATAGAAGTAAAAAATGTTTCATCAAAACAAAAGAGTTTTTAATTGCTCTTGTTCTTTTTAGTAATACGAGTAAGCACGCAAATAGTAACACTGTAATTGGAAATTCCTCCGTCATTTTGGAACGTCAATAAAATATTTCTAACTGCAGACCTTAGTGTGTCGAATCGGGGAGTTAATAAATGCGAAAGTAGCCCTCGTCACACCGACAGGCTGCCAACTGAAGGCCAGGGCTGCCAAACGATATTAGCACAGAGGTACCTACTCTATAATTTATTGTGACTTTTGTTGTGGAAAAAAGATTGACATATTACATTAGAACGTTTAAAAAATTATCTAGTTTTTATGTAATTTAATTCATTACTGGTCACGCAGACAAAGTCGCGTTATAATGTTAGATTAATTAATCGCGTTATAATGGTAAAAGGTCATCTACATCCTTTTTATACCAAATAGTAAGTGTATGCTTCACTGAGTTGAAACAAACTTACATTCTCATTTAGAATATCAGATGTTTCCTGTGGCTCTGTCTGCACAATTCAGTATAACGAAAAACCTATGTGTTAAGTTAGGATATTATTCCCCCGTGTACCAGATTTGATTCATCAAATCCATTTAATTGCATGAAAGAGTAACAATTATAACATACAAAATGTTTTGAAAACTTTCGCAATTATAATACATATTAGTAACATTACTAGCATAGTAAATATCACTTTTAGATCATTGACCATTGTTTGATTTGAATCTTTCCCCGTTAAAGATTGATAAACGCTTACAAATATGCAATCGATGAATATTTCTAGCTTTTACCCGCGATGTCTTACGCGTGATTTGGATATGTTTACAAACTGGGGTAAAAAATAGTTTATATTCTTCTCCACTCCTATATACCATGAAATTTAGTATATATGTATTATATATGCATGTAAACTAAATTTCATAATAGAGCTTAACATATGTTAAGCCCCTTAGGGGCGTTATAAGGTAATAAACAAATAACCTTACTTTCCGATTTATAATATTAATAAGGATGACATATACATATTACATATTCTGTGTGACTACTACACTAGTCAGATAGAATGTAAAGAGAGAGAGAGAGAGAGAGAGAGAGAGAGAGAGAGCTAGTAGCTTAGTAAGTACAATTTTTTTTTAAACTGTCCTTTTCTGTTGCTGTTGAACATAAATTTGTAATTTTGTACATAAATATTTGCTATATATATATATATATATAAATATTTGCCTATGAGTATACCATGGGTAAGTACATATAGGGATATAAATTCAGCTGTATAATAAAAAACCCATCGCATTAACTGTTTTATTGGATTTTTTATTGGACTATTTGGAACTAATGGCAAATATCATTGGAATAAAACATAAAAAAGTTTTAATTGCACGTCACTAATATGAAACCAGAGATTTTTGTATGAAGCGTATCTTTTTACCTACTTTTTCATTACTCGTCGACCATCTAGAAAAGGCCGCAGGAAGTCTGACATTTCAAAGATTTAATGATGTGGTATCAAATTTTACCGAGTTAAAAAATACGAGTAGTATTTACGAGAAAATAATTTGATCTTTTTTAAGCTCTTGAAAAAATTTGAAAAATCTTATGAGCTTGTGTTTTATTATAAATCATTATTGCACGATATTTTCCTCAACAGTTCCTTTTTGCTATCGACAAAGCTACTCCTTATCGGTCTTATATTATATTAATTTGATCACGATTTAATTAGCTTTCTTGATCATAATAAAATTAACACGAAATTGTATCATAAATCAAGCTACATAAAGTTCATTATTTCATTTCCTCAGATCAGAAGTAATAGAAATATTTATTCACATTTATCCTCTTTGTCAATATACAGTATGTTAATAAAAGTAAACCCATTTCTTAAAATTGGTATTTATTACTTTACGCCTTTATCATAAGTTGGGTTTTACCAGTAGTTGCCACGTTTAGCAGGCAGGTTGGCAACCGTAATTTTTTTTTTATATAACTTAGAACTGCAAACAAGATGACAGCCCATCTGATGGAAAGTGGTAACCGTCGCCTATAGACATGAGCAGTACCATGGACATAACAGAGTATACTGTTTCGCTCATGATACCCCCCATGCGTTGCCATTCCTTAGGACTCAGATGAAATTCCTCTGTACCCTGTAAATTCACGCCATATCCCACCCTTCAATCCGAAACACAGCCATGCAAACACAACTGCTTCACGGTAGAAACACGAATTGAACAGAGGTACCCAAGCAATCGACTTTTGTACAAAGCCTCACTCTAGTTAGTTTTTTTTTTGATATTTTAAGAGAGACGCTACAGTCTATCCTTTAATCATTAAATTTCCTTAGTCGCCTCTTACGATACCCATGGGAAAGGATGGAGTAGCCCATTCTATGCCGGGTCCACACAGCAAAACTGGTATTAGTATTCATTAATAGAACATAAAAAAGAATTTATTTTCTAGAGAAAAAATTAAACAAAAAATAAATTAAAATTCTTGAAAAAAAAAAACAACTTGTATCTGTACTCGTATTAACGGTACTACATAATTATGAACATACCTTGTGCTGTACATACGTGTACGTATATATATAAAACATAAATATTTAACGATTATTGCCGTCTGGCATTTCGTCACAACACGTGTAGAATTACCTACCATTAGGCGGTAAAGTTCTTTGTAACTCGCAGGTATAAGTAAGCATGTGCTAGTGCAGGTATATATTCCTACTATAAAACAGCTATATATGCATAGTATATTTTAGTTTTTAGAGTGAAGGAAAGGCTAATAATAATAATAATAATAATAGCTATTTTACTGGCCTTCGAAATGGCAACACTTTTAATTGGGATAGATAGATAGATGGTAGTAAAAAAAAAGATTAGAGCAAGGAAATCTTCTATACAGCTATATTGCAATAGCAAATATATACAACACAAGCTGATCTATCACAAAATGAGAGTCGACTTTACTGTTTGAACTATAAATCGTTTTTGTTCTATATACCTTTAAATAAATAAAAATTTAATAATAACTTTTTATTTTTTTTTTTTATTTTTGATGATTTCATCAATAATTACATTTTGTAAACGACAGTGCAACTTTCATTTTTGTCAACCCTAAAACACAAATTAGAGTTCCCTTAATTTTGATTAATGACGCTTTGGAGAACTGACAATAGAGTTATGTCATAATTACTTATGTTGTTATTAAATTAAAGTATCAACAAGTTGTTATATTTAACCATAAAGTAAATTAAATCATACTGATGTAAATAAATGTGAAAGTTTGTAAATATATTTAGGTATTTGGATATTTATTACTCAATTACGCTGAAACGGTCAAGTGTTTGAATGAAAAGTACAGTAGAGATAAAGGGTTCTAAAATAACCCATAGTTTACTTTATATACTAAATTAATGTGAGCAAAGTTGCAGTATAAATATAATTATATATTTACTAATATTATAAACTAGACG
This sequence comes from Galleria mellonella, assembly GCF_026898425.1. NCBI lineage: Eukaryota > Metazoa > Arthropoda > Insecta > Lepidoptera > Pyralidae > Galleria > Galleria mellonella. Next base: position 10,581,756 of record NW_026442130.1, on the reverse strand, counting down.
TTTTCCGTGGTATTGCCCACTTCTATGTAGTTCCCGTATATCATTCCCATTGGAACTCTTCCTGAATCCGGGCTTATATTGTATTATATACTTAAAGGATAATAACGTACTTAATAACTTCATGAAGTTTCAGCCATTTCAACTGATCGGTTATTTCATAGCATTTTATATATGATACATTGATATAACTTTTTGACTCGTATTTATGATTGATATAAAACAAACACTAAATATTAAGTGAAATAAACCGCAATGCACTAGCGTGGATGAGCCGTTTCGGAGATTAGCGTGTACAAACGTACAGACAAACAGCCAAAAATTCTAAAAATCATTGTTATGGGTTCTATTGCATTCATAAAGCCCCCCTATAATAGTGCTTCCTATTGATGTTGGGTGGCCCATTCTATGCCACTATGGGATCACACGACGATCGTAAATAAATAAATACTACTATTCCCAAACATAGCATTTCTTATATTACAAGAGATAGAAAAGTCGATAAATTTCTCTGACTACCCCATGAGTGATCAGTCGTGAGCATACGCACGTATAGAAGAATGACGAAGATAAAATGTATAATCAGTAATTGGATACGCAACTCAATTACGAGTGCCTAGATACAGAATAAATTTAGCGCAACAAAGTCATTACAGCAGCCCCTTCATGGAAAGATTAATTTATGTATAAATCCCTAATAAAGAGATCGACTCCGGCCCATTAGCGTACCGTCACGTCGCACACGTCCGCGCAAGGTCGCCGTTGAATTAAGATATGTAATGTGACTCCACTGCTGAAGAATCTCCAGGGAGTTTTCTGTCTCTCATCTCTCATGGGGAGTATATATATATATATATATATATACATATATATTCCCCATGATAGTGGTATGGTAACCCCGTCTGCGCTATCGGTATACAATGGCGGGGCACCAGTGATAGATGACTAATGAGGATGAAAGCAGGTCAGCTATGAAATTTGGTTTATACATACTATATAGGATTCAAAATGACATAGACCAGTTTCATCCCGGTCAGTAAACATATTCCGATCACGCAAACAGATAGATAGATACTCTTTATTCTTGCCTCCAAAAGAATACAATAGTAAACTTATTATAAATATATGTAAATAATCACAATGAGAAAACAATAGGCGACCTTATCGCTAAGAGCGATCTCTTCCAGGCAACCTTTGGATGGAGAGGAGTTGTGGGTAATAACTAGTCTACTATAAAAAGAAATGAATAACAGTTATTTGTCATACCTTTACTTTAGGAATTAAGCACTGTTCACACAATATTACCGATTAAAAATTGTTTGCATACTTTGTATTAAATTTGTTGACATTATTATGAAGTAAGAAAAAATTATGCTAGTAATTGTGGCCATTATTAGAAATATTCTCTGTCAAGTTGACTCCGATATCTCCTGGAAACTATAGTGGTGGATCACTATTGAAATCGTCACAATGGGTTAATAAATTTGACTTTGTCCTTATCATTTCACCTTCCAATGCTAACTCACTATTGTATATCGTTGGGTGATGGATAAGTATATATGTATATATAGATAGGTGCATTATTCCATTCTATCTACCCTTGGAAAGCTGAGCCAGATCGCTAGTATTAAATAAGGACACCGCTAAATTTGCATACTAAAATATCGAAGTACGCTGACAAAGATTTCATCCGATATGTATGACAATGATCACAGGTAATATAATACTAGACACGGTTAATAACAGACCAGATTTCCATAGTCCTTGATTCGGAGTTGTATGAATGGCGCTTTAATATTTGTTCAATTTTTGAATTAACCTTTGAATAGGTTTATCTGACTGAAAAGGTTCTTGAACTGCTCGAAATTTCACAGAAACCAAAGTACCATAGATTAAGGATCCATCCACTTTCTAAGCAACGACCCTAAAGCAATTTTATGATACGATTTGACGATTAGTATTATATATTATTATTTTTATATATTATTCCATTTAAATAAGATTTGTTTAAAATTTATAAGATATCAGAAACATTTTATCATTATGATGAAAATTAATTTAATAGTAAACAATGAAATTTTATTAAGTTGTTCAAAGAATATTTTATAGACGGGGATAGATTCAAAGGACAGTAGAGACAACCTTTCCTTCACGGAAAGTAAGCAATTAGATGTTAATTAATTCAAATTGCAGTTGTAGTTCGCGTCGAGATCCAAGTACCTCGAAATTACAACAAATAGGTATTTTATATAAATTGTACTTTAACCATAATTATAGTGCGCTTGTTTTATTCTTTGTAAATTTAATTGTTTTTTTTTTTATTTGTAAAAATTCAAGAAAATATTGCGGCATTTAATATTAATGATCTGTTAAATGGTGATAAAGCTGGACTGCGGTTTATGTACTTAACAATATTATTCAGGGAAAGTTTGTGCGTACCTATTGTCGTCTTTCCTTTACTTTCAACTGACTTAAAAAAAAAAAAGCATTTTATGTTTATTACCTCATAACTCAGTCAGTTATAAATTGATTTGGAAAAATATTTCTTTATCTGAAAGGATATACTTTCAGATTAGTTTTATTAACAATTTATCAATAACAATTTAGTATCTAATTTAGTTTTTAAGTCAAAATACCTGACTAGTTTTATCATAATTGAAGTATTTTTTTTTATCTTAAATTATTGATTTTTATGTCATGTTTCTTGTAGGTAGGTACAAGAATTAATTCTTGCATACGTCTTCTTTACCCGCCCTCGAATATACCGCAAGAAACTGGTGATAAATTGAAGAGCAGACTAATATTATAGTAGGTAGCTTTGTCTAATCTAGTTTAATGAATTGAGGGGCGATGTCATTGAGAAATAGAAATTCTGAGTACACTCAGACGAGACGCTGAGCATGTGTTTCAAGAACGAGGCGCTTACAACATAGTTCGGGATACCACATATGAGCACTTCACTTTGATATACTAATTTAGCAACAATGTTTCTTATTAGTGTTTCATTACAGTACTTAATCTATTAACATTAAATTCCAAGTACCATAGAGTTACATGAATATAGTTTTACTCCAACTTCAGAAAGTATAAAACACCAGAGGGAGACTTTGTACAAAAGTCGATTGCTTGGGTACCTCTGTCCCATTCGTGTTTCTATCGTGAAAGCAGTTGTTTTTGCATGGATGTGTTTCAGTTTGAAGGGTGGGATATGGCGTGAATTTACATGGTACAGAGGAATAACACCTGAGTCCTCTGAAATGGCAACGCATGGGGGGTATCATGGGCGAAACAGTAGACTCTGTTATGTCCATGGTACTGCTCATGTCTATAGACGACGGTTACCACTTTCCATTAGGTGGGCCGTCAGCTTCTTTGCCATTCTAAGTTAATAAGTTTAAGTTAAGTTAATAAGTTTAAGTTTAATAATTAAGTTCTAGAATAATATCTAGTATATTTTTATATGCAGATATTAAAAATTATAATTATAGTGGAAATAACTTTTCAAGTATCGTTTATTTTAATGTTTTTTTATTTTTCTGTATGTACTGACTAAATAAATGTCTTTTTACCACCTACCGGGTTCATTTTTTATTTAATTCTTTACTTTATTGTAAATAAAGATTACATTATTATAAATTATTCTGTGCAAGATGTATGACAGGCGAACTTAACTCTGTAAGAAAAAGCGAGTGGTGGCCCCAATGAAAATCAGCGCTGCAGCACCACGCTGCAGCTTAAGCAGAGTGGAGACCATTTCAGTTGCTACCAGTGCTTTATTATTTTAACGTCTAAATGTTGTCATTCATATTGTTATGTTTTGTAGCCGAATAAATGATTTTATTGTTATTATTAAATTGAAGTAAAAAAAAACACTAATGTGTTTTTTTTAAATAAATTTTGTAATCGAAATTTATTTAAAATCGGTTGACTGATTTCGGAAATTAATATGAACAAACAAATGAAACGAGATTTCTACATAAAACAATAAGAATTATCAAACAACATCGAAAAGAAATATATTTTTAATTCAACTATATATTTTTCTGTACAATATATACATATCTTTGCATAAAAACACTAAATAATAAAACAATAAAAAAAACACTTTATTAAATTATAAATATACTCAATAACAGCTTAAGTAGTGCTTAATACATTTCGCTTTTCTAACGTCGATACCATGACGTAGGGGGGAAAGGGATTGTTAGTAATGGAGACTGAGAATCCCATTGCTAGCAATATACCCAACCAGGTCGACGTCCTCGCGGTTCTCCCTGGAAACTATCATGGTTAATTCCTGATGAATTCATTATGATGGGCTAACTGGCCTGTTTTCATTCTCATCTATCACCCTTCACTGGTGCTCCTCCAGCGTATCCCGTTAGCGCAGGCGGGGTTACCATACCATTTTCACCCATCAAAAAAAAAAGATACAGATATAATTAATGAAAGTATATTTATTCGTATTATTAAATAATATTGATAGCTCAATACGTTATTAAGTTAGCTGACAGCTTCCATTCCCCAGCGTAAACAATAAACACATACAATAAGCTCTTTGTGGGTTTAATATCATGCTTCCACAGAACACTAGTTATATAGGCACGTATATACACACGTTATATGAGTATGTAAACTGTTTATGTACTAAATTACGTATACTTGTTAAGGTTCCAGTGGTAGAAAACAAATTGTTCCATTGCTTCACATGACGTACAAATATCTAAGATTTTTAAAGACTTTCTAATTATAATTATGTATTGTTTATTAATATCTAAAATATACTAGTGCTCTAAGCCATGTGGTCCAGGCATAAAATAGGCCACTTCTTCCTTTCCCGTGGGTATCGAAGAGGCGACTAAGGAAGAGCGAGGGATGGGCAGCAGCGTCCTTATTAAAACATCCCCAAAATCTAACTGCAATTGCCAATTCGCCTGCCAAGCGTGACAACTATTGGCAAATCGCCCCAAGGGGAGGCTTATGTCCAGCAGTGGACAGTTAAAGGCTGATATGGTATGATGATGTAGTTTATATTTAACATGTACTAGTGCTCTTTATTGGGCTGATATATCCCGAGGAACTTTTGGATGCTTGTTTTTTTTTTGTTCCTTAGCACTTTTATAAAAGAAATTTATCTAATTTTGTAGTATTTATCGTGCAAAATAACATACATTGCTTAGCATAAAGAGTTTGTTCCGATTACATGAACAAAGTCGCGAATTTAACCAGTCCATACTGGAAACGTGAATTGTTTGTTAATTTATTTATAATATATAAATAAATAAATACATTCTGTTTTTAAAAATTTACCGTATTTTATAACCGTATAACGTTACCATATTTTGGTAAGCTTCGATGTGAACGTCCTAATCTTATTTGCCACTCCCAGTAGTATATAAGAACGCGAAAAATACTCTAGTACGTACCCAGGGGATTTATTACTTGTAGAATATAGTAAACCCTTGTAAAGTGACAAAGTAAATCCTAAACATCGGTAATCTTGTCATGAGACCTTACAGAAAATATTTTTCGTCATTTGGCGCGAACTATTCGGATGGGGATTACATTTTTTATTTCATTTATGGTTATAATCTCATCATATTGTTTTCTTACTGAAGATCAATAGTAATCCGTGTTCTAATGTAAAGGTATTTTTTATAGCTAATATAATAGTATCTCCACCTGTGCTAGCAGTATACACTAAGGAACACCAATGAAGGTTGATAGGGGGAAAGGGATTGTTAGTAATGGAGACTGAGAATCCCATTACTAGCAATATACCCAACCAGGTCGACCTCCTCGCGATTCCCCCTGGAAACTATCATGGTTAATTCCTGATGAATTCATCATGATGGGCTAACTGACCTGTTTTCATTCTCATCTATCACCCTTCACTGGTGCTCCGCCAACGTATCCCGTTAGCGCAGGCGGGGTTACCATACCATTTTCATCCACCAAAAAAAAAATATTAACCCCGCTTCTACTATATACATATGTGTATAGACTGGCGGTGCTACTGAGTGATGGTGAGAAGTGAAGATGAAGTTAATTAGTCCATCGAGGCGAATTCACTGGGAATTGACCGCGATGATTTCCAGAGGGGACCGCATAGAGGTCAACTAAACAGGGAACATGAGAATTAACAACCCTACTATTAAAGATCCCTTTCCCCTTTCTCCTTTTACGGCAAATTGTGCGAAAGAAGGAAAACTCGAAATAAAGTCTTATATCAATTTATCTGAAAAATGTGGTCAGTCGGTGAATAGTAGGCCAATATTTTCTTTCATATGTGCAGATTTGTTTCCAGTAGCGATATGTTAATATCTAGCTTTACTTATAATACGTTTATATATAACTAGCATTCCCCCTAGCTCCGTTTTCTTTTAGATAAAAAGCAGTTCATTACTTTACTCGCGGATAATTTAGCTTTCTGCAGGTGACAGAACTTTTAAAATAAATTGAGCATTTTCGAGTCTATTCATTACAAACAGACAATAAAATCTGTCCTCTTTGTTAGTTTAGATTTAATTTTCATTCGCTCTACTGTTGTCACTAATTAATTCCTTTATACCGTCTAAGATTAACCGAAAGATATCTCTTTAAGACATGAAATCCACCTTTGCTCGCTTTGCCTTGAAGTTTTAATTATTATTATAAATATTATACCAATATTATAAATATGAAAGCTTGTAAAGAGAATGTTTATTTGGATTCGGATTACTTATCGAGAAGATCGCTAACCAGTTGGCTGACTTAAATCCTATTGCCTTTACAAAAGCCAGCCCAATAATTTCTGCCGGGCACTTTCAAGGATCAGGCTTAATTACTTAATGTTCTTGTATCCCAATAGACGTTTTCTTTTCTCTTTTACAAGTATTAAAAATAAAATATTACCTACTTTTTCTTCGTATTCTTTATGGTAGATAGGTATTGTATTTTTTATGGACATTATTATAATACAATTTTAAGTACTTAATTGTATTTTAACAAAAGTACAAATCGTCATCGCCTAACGGCAAAAAACAGCAATTTAAATTTCAATACAAAATGAACTTTACGTTTCTTTTTAATTAGGTGCTTTATTATTTCATCGCTTTTGACGAAAGGTACAATAATAAAATCTCTACCAAAAAAACAATCAAAGCAATCAATGGCCTTGTTTATTTAAAAAGGAATCTGCTCACATCTTGTCCTGTCTATATTACTCTTCTGTTTATACTTTTGTCTTACCATCCAATAACGTATATATAATATATGTAGTTTCCATATAATGTATTATATAAATAAATGAATGAAGCTGTTGACATTTTCCTCAGATAAATATAATGGTTATGAAGATGAAGTGTCTGATTTCGAAGTTCCTGTTGCAAAACTCTAATGAGTTACGCAATAGGAACGCGCTTCAGTGCTACGTGACCAAGATAGTAAGATACGCTCTCCCGGTCACGTAACGTTATATTACTTAACAGAGATCATTATTAGGTTAACTATATCATAAAAGTACACCTAACTAGCTAGGTGCACATCAGTGATACGTTTAACCTTTGCAAAGGTCAGCTAAGAGGTAGAAATTATTCCTTCGAAAAATACAGAATGATACGTGATTAAAAAACCTTGATAATCTTAGTGCAGTGATGTATGTACATAAATCAATGCAACATTGATTTATTTATTTACTTATTTATTTATTCTTTTATATACATTATATGTATACAGAGTGGATTTACAAGTATGTCTAATGGAAGTCTCTATCAGTCAACCGTTAGACTTAACAGAGAGAACGATGTGGTTTAATTCTCAATTTCACCAATTCAAAAAACAAATTTTTGTTTTAATCTACGTGTTTTATGTTACCTAGTTGTTTGTAATCTGAACTCTTATAATAATAATTAGAGAAAATTATATTTTGGCGTTTGTTATTACATAATTGTGTCAACTCGGCAAAATTGATTACGTTTCAGGAATTCAGCTTATGTAGAAAAACACATGCATAGATTGCGAATTGAAAGTATTCTCTTAGTACTTTTAGCTATTAGAATAAAGCCGGATCATCGGATACTCCCGTGAGAGACCGAGGAGCTTAATTCTTCTTTCTCAGCGCTTTCAACTTCACTCTCCTGGGTTGAGTTATCCAATAGATTCTACAACTTAAATTTTCTTCTTTCCTGTTTATAATACTTATTACACGAATTGAAATCGAAGAGACGTTACGACAACCGTCCCTTTAGCTCGAGAGTTTTCAATTATCATGTTATGATGTCACGTGATCGTAACTTTTGCACAACGAGCGGCTCATAGTATGACCAATTCACAGATTACCCAGTGATTGGCGACTTCAATCCAGAAATGCCGCGTGTGATGGCCGAATTATTAAACGAATACAAACAAAAGAAAAATAATAATTGGTCTTGATTTTTTTTAATAATATTTATGTTATATAATTATATATAGCAATTCTAGCAATGATTGAAGTTTTGCAATATTATAAGCCTTAACGGATATCACTGGTATCTTCTGTAGTAATAGTTCAGTCTGGTATTAAATCGTAACGGCATAACATTTTGAAATCACACTTTTAGGGTTCCCTGAAACTATTGTTGTGCACGCAAAATCCATCTCTATCAGGCCTCTGCTTCGAAATAACATAAGATGCGAGCTTATTCATACATAATAATACTACAACCCAAAGCCGGAGAAAATACCAAAACCCAATAACAGGTTTATTTAAGGGGATCTTACTTGACATTATTTGCATAGAATAAAATGTGTATCTTGTTTTCAAAATCAAATATTAAAAGAAAAAAATCCAATTTCATGTTAAAAGACACGGACCAAAAGTAGACGTAACAAAGCCACAAAAAATCCTACTGTAAAATTTTGCAAGTTTATGACTCCCGTCATATTTTATACTGTCGTCATTTGGCTGAAACGAATGAAACGACACACCATTTAGACTACAACTTGAACCACAAATTCAGACATACATAGGTTGATAGATAGATACTTTTTACTGATAGTAAACTTACTATAAATACAAACAATTACAATAAAATATTACACTTAGAAATCAATTAACGATAATGCAGCATTATCGTTAAGAGCGACCTCTTCCAAACAACCTTTGGATGGAGAAGGGTAATTATAAACAGTTTGACTGGAGACATTTTACATACATGCATAATTAACCCAAAATACATTACTGTCCAATTTTGAGTTGGCGGATAAATATTTAAGATGGTTCATAGCTTGCTGATGTGTGACAAAGTCAAGATTATTTGTCAATTTTCAAAAAAAATTTAACAACACCCAAAATCTCTCATTAAAAAACCGTCTTGCACCGACACGAAGAAACTCTTAATTTAAAAGAGAGAGACAGAGAGAGAGTTAGTGTGTTAGTTACACGTTTTAGTCCCCTGTCAGATAAATTTTAACGTTTTTTATAAATATCAGGACTTTTAATTATTTTTTTTACAGTTTGTTTTAATTAACATAATTCTACTAATGTTATAAATCTGAAAGCGAGTTTGTTTGTTACTTTATAACTTAACAGCCTAACCAATCATTATGAAATTTGGTATAAACGTACTATATGGGATGTAGGGGGATATATGCTACTTATTATATTTATATATAAAAAACACCGTGTAAAAATTAGTTCATATATAATTTAGACATTGTCACATTTCGGTAAATTTTTTACTTAATCATAATAATTAAATTTAAAATAGGTAAGTACTAAAGTTATTCTGCTACGTACTATTAAAATTTTCAATTCATTTTGGCTTTATGGAAATAATATACATTTGTTTACCCAACCGCCCTTGCATGTTACAAACTTTACTATTATTATTAATACGGAACTTTTGTTACATCGGAAATTTACCAAATAACGAGTTTAGAAGTTACAATGAAATTACTTTAGTCAACGCAGAATGTACAGAACAAAACACTTGAACAAACCCAGATGTTTGCGAGAAATATTTTTAGATATAGTATACGCTAAAAGGTCATAGGTACTTTTATATACAATCTGAATAAAACTTTTACTATAAAACTTTGGTCATATATAGGTCCGCTTTATATGGCATTCTAGGCCACCAATCGAGTACTATCATTATGTAACCTTCATTTGTTTATTAATGATAGAAACAGCGTTATAGATAATATTTTTAATTAGTCTATTTTTTTTTATACAACTTTGAATGCCAAACAAGCTGACGGCCCACCTTATGGATAACCGTCGCCTATAGACATGAGCAGTGCCATGGACACAACAGAGTATACTGTCTCACTCATGATACCCCCCATGCGTTGCCATTCCTGAAGACTCAGGTGAAGATCAGGTTATTCCTCTGTACCCTATAAATACACGCCATATCCCACCCTTCAAACCGAAACACAGCCATACAAACACAACTGCTTCACGGGATACCTAAATTTTTGAGGTTTGTTAATGACCATATAAGATATGATTTTTTAACACCTTAATAATACACATAACACTGTTAATAGAGTAAATATGACACGTTTAGCTTTGAAATCTAGTAAAATAGATGCAAAAGTTTCTAACAAAGGATGAAAAGAATAAAAGGATGAACAGATTCGAATAAGATTTGGTATACGCGTAGGTTACGCCTTAAGTCAGGTACTTTATGTACTGATTTACGCGTATTAAGCTGCGGGATACAACTATATATTATTATTATTATATATTAATCTTACTACTTTTATAAACGTGAAAGTTTATGAGGATGTATGGATGAATTGTTACTCTTTCACGCTAAAATATCGAACTGATTTGAACGACATTTGGTACACCGATTGGTTATATTCTTATACATATAAGATACATTATACTAATGTACGCAGGCGAAGCCATAGAAAACAGCTAGTATTATAATTGCAAAAGTGTTTGTTTATTAGCTTTTTGCATGTTAATGGCTCAACTAATAGTAAATACATACATACATTACATTGTACTTGACATTACACATTACATATTATAATGACATAAGCTAATTTCTATCTCATTCAATTAATATATCGTGACTACATGTACGAAGTCACGAGTAAAAACTTGTATAGTATATAATGAAATAAATTAAACTTCCTATATGTGCGTTGCGCCGTCTATTTTGCCATCTCCATCTATGTCTATGTATTGAATAGCAAATAGTGAATTATTCATGATTCGACAAATAATATACTCATGACCATATCATAAAGAAGTCGCTGTGCAAATTTTTATCAACAGCGGCTTAGTAAAGTTACTACTGTTACCACCCAATTACTAACTACTATTATTACTAGTACTATTATAGTAATATTTTAACTGTAGGGGGACAACTGTTAGTAATCAAAATTAATAGACCCATTGTTAGCAATATACTATATATAACACAATAAATGTCAGGTTGACATCTACGTAGCCGCTTCAAATTTTTTTTTTTTAAAACAGGAAGCAAATAAGCGGCTCACCTGAAAGTAAGTGACTACATTTCTGGTATTGCGGGTACTAGAGTATAGTAAGTACCCGCAATACCAGAAATCAATTTGTAGTTGTTGATTACAGATGAATTCGTCACTATTGACCCACTGACCTGCTTTCATTGTCTCCTCTCATCCTATACTGTACTATATACTATATATGTTAATGTATGATGGCCCTCCAGCATATATTAACAGTATAACAATATTATCCATTAAAAACATGGCACTGCACCTTGATATATATCAAGTATATATATATATATATATATATATATATATATATATATATATATATATATATATATATATATATATATATATATATATATATATATATATATATATATATATATATATATATATATATCGCTGGTAATATAGTTTTCTATAGGTGAAAGAATTTTTAAAATGGTTTGATAGCTTTTGTTTTATCTATTACAAACAAACAATCAAATATTTCCTCTTTATAATGTTAGTATAAATAACATACTAGTCGAAAATTTGCCAAAAGTAAATACATATATATGTATTTTTTTTAATGACCTGAATCAGTAATAAATAAATATTAATATAATAAATGCTGATGGATGGGTGGTAGAGTCCCTTTGAACTTCTCTAAAAGCCTAATTGCGGTTGCCAACCTGCCTGCCAAGCGTGACAACTACTGGCAAAAGTCCCCTTATGGGAAGCTCCAATTCAGCTGTCGACGGTTAAAATAATGATAATAAATGTAAAAGATTATAACGATGGATGAATAAGTGGGCGTTTGTTACTCTTTCAAGGAAAAACTACTATATGTTTATTCCAGTAAATTAAATTTTAATATGTATATAACAAACTGTCATGAGCGCCGGCAGTAGGGTGCAAGGAGATGCATCTGTACTCCCCTGTCAGGAAAGAAAATAAATACATAACATTAAGAATTCTTTTTAAGTTACTGTTTGAATAAACATTTAAGACATCTAAGTTGCCAATAAAATTTGTTATAAGACATATATTTAAAATTTATATTGTATTAGTTAACTAGCAGTATCTCGCAGTTTCACTCGCATGAATCAATATATAAAGTATATGCTTTTTATGAATGATTTTTTAGATTAATATAACTTTTTTATTTATAAACCAATTGAAATAAAAAATATAGTAATTCTTAAGTAAAACAAGCTGCAACGCTTTAAGGAAAACCACATTCAAATCTGTGGTACCATTTCTGAGATTAGCGTGCACAAACGTACAGACAAATGTACAAACAGACAAAAATTATAAAAATCATTATTTTTATTTAATATTTTATTGTACACATTAGTTATAAAAATATGACAGAGGTAAACAAAAGTACAAAGGCGAGCTTAACTCTGATAGAGTTTTCTTCCAACAAACCCAAAGTGGAAAGGAGCATCAATGTCAGCGGATACAGCAGTGTACAATTTTTAAACAGCTAAAATTAAATTAATTACATTATATTTTATCGTACAACTACATATACATAAATATATACCTACATCTATGCATATACTTACACATACATACACATATACATACAATATATCTACCTATATAGATAAATGAATATATGTTCATAGAGATGTCATTATTTCTATGTACAGATAGCGACTAGTTACAATTTAATTATATATATTGATTGATTGATAGCATAGAGTGTAGATGCAGAAGCATTTTCCTGAAATAATTATGGCGACACCCATGCTATCAGGCATTTACAAATATAAAGGAATTAATGAAAAACAACTATGAGCGCCTCGAAGAAAGGAGAATGGAACAAGCGATCGTGAGATTAGTCACTTGTTTACAGGCATCTTAATTAACAAACTTCATAAGAACAGAGAAGTAACAGATTGTTATAAACCAGTTTGAATTGCCAAGTACAATATACATGTTTCTTTTACTATAAAATTTGTTGAATAATAACCGTTTATTATTATTTCAACGAGATACATCTGTATCTACACACTATACTATTATAATATACAAGTACATACATATACATGGTTAATTCCTAGTAAATCCATCACGATGGATCAACTAATCTGACTTCGTCCTCACTTATCATCCCTCACTGGTACCCTAACAACATGTAATGATAACGTGGTGATATCATTCCATTATCACCCCTTTTAATTTATCGCAACCACTACGATAATCGTCACAAAAATGGTTGCATGTATTATAGGGAGACTTTGTACAAAAGTCGATTGCTTGGGTACCTCTGTCCCATTCGTGTTTCAACCGTGAAGCAGTTGTATTTGCATAGCTGTGTTTCGGTTTGAAAGGTGGGATATGGCGTGAATTTACTGGGTACAGAGGAATAACACCCGAGTCCACAGGAATGGCAACGCATGGAGGGTATCATGGGCGAAACAGTATACTCTGTTATGTCCATGGTACTGCTCATGTCTATAGGCGACGGTTGCCACTTTCCATCAAGTGGCCCGTCAGCTTATTTGCCATTCTAAGTTGTATAAAAAAAACATTTTAATAAAGACAATGAGACATAATAAAAATATTTTAAATAATATTATATAATCGATAAACAGTTTTTAGATAATAGGCTTATACAATAACTTATGATTTTTTATAATTCTATATTTTTCATTGACTTCATAGTATTATTAAAATTAATTTTATTGTGTGATATTCAATAAGCGCAGTTTCTGTTTAATTTCAATTATTTGTTTGCTTTCAAGTCTTCAGTTATGTTGATATACCCGGAAAGCATTTTATATAATGCTTCCTTCTATATTCCAGGGACATCGGTTTTTCTGGGCACTCGAATTTGAAAGCACAGCCGGAAAGTTCATCGAAGTTGAACAGAAGTGGCACAAGCTGGAAATCATCCATTTAAATAAATTTTATTTTTAATTTGACGTATTCGATTACTGCATATACATTGATAAAATTTATTTATTTATATTATTTATTTATTTCCTTGTACTGAAACGGTAATATCGTACTGTGTTATTGTAATAAAACCACCCAACGAAAATCCCCACAAAAATCAAACCGGTAACGACGAGTGTGACTTAAAGACGGATAGCCCCCGGAACAACTACGCAAAGATTCCTCTCGTAGGGTAGCGGCACTCTAAAAACGATTTCATAAAATCTCGGCGAGCACAAATTGCAACATCCCCGGATTTCCTTTAAATTGTAGCCAGTTGGAATCGAAAACATTTTCTCTTCAAACTTATCCGTGAGGATTTGGTGTAAACATCAGCTGCTAGTGTTGCCATATCTTGGAATAACGAGGGACGTCTCGAATTTTATACTCGTATTACCCATTAAAGAACAAGTTTACCTGAAAACTTTTTATTAATATATATTTTTTTTATTATACATTAGTTTATACCCGCGACTTCGTCCGTGTAACCGGGATATGTTCATTCATGTAAAAAGTAGCTTATGTATAGGATATAGGCCATGTTAATCCCAATGAATGAACATCTCCATACTCCATGGGATGGTTAAGGTTCCGTTTATATCAAATTACATAGTAATTGATTAAACCGATAAAGCGCTATGAGGTATTATACAACCAAACTCACTTTCACTTTTATAATATTTGTAAGGATTGTATAGATATGTGGTTCTGCATCATTATACAATTCTCCCTGTGCTTATTATCATAATCATAAATTTTCAATAAGCGAATACATAAATTATTATATAAAAAATGAGCATTATTTATTGTAGGCATTTCGTAATCGAAAAATTAAGGATATAATCCTGTCCTATATTTGTGTACATTAATTTTGGTAACATGACTCTCGCCTCTCAAATCGCGTCATTGCTTCTATTCTGGCCCTGAGCGTTGTCACTTCTAGCAACACTTGAACACAGTGTGCTAAATTTACACTTTTTAAGTAATTCAGATTTTCACAATTTGACTATTTTTAGAGTTTCGATCTTAAATAGTGCATAGAAACCTTTATGGTGTGAATTTATAGATCTATATATCAACATTTAGATACTAATGCCATCAATATCAAATTTAAGATTGGTTAAATAATAAATCTTGATGATCAATCTTATTGTATAATAAATAAAAGGTTCACTTTCTCCCACGCACAACCACTCTTTGGAATCAACTTCCAGCAGCAATATTTCCGAACCGATACGACAACATAACCTTCAAGAAAAGAGCATATTCCTTTTTAAAAGGCCGGCAGCACACCTGCAATGCCGTTGGTGTTGTGGGTGACCATGGGCGGCGGTAGTCACTTACCATCAGGTGAGCGACATGCTTGTTTGCCCTCTGTGTTGTAAAAAAAAAATTAAATGTGCCCAAAATTTGAAAATAGTCTTACTGCTCCATTTGTATAAGTCCTTTTGCATATTTAAAATAGACTTTTTATTTATTTGTGTGCATATTTTAAATTATATCCTTACCAATCCTAATAATATTACTCAAATGCGAAAATTTGTATATATACATGGATGGAGAGATAGTAGGTATTCTTTCACGCAAAAACTACTGTACTGATTTGAATGAAATTTGGTACATGGATAGGTTATATTCTAACTTAGCACATATGGTACTTTATCGATAGCTTAATGATTATCGAATAGCTTTTTGTATTACTCTTTTCATAAGAGATGACTCAGGTTTGTTTCTTGATGTAGTGAGTAAACAATGATGATAATATTATTGTCAATAACATTTCTACTACATTAACAATTGGTAATATATAATATTCTTAATCTATATACTATAATCACAATACCTATATTGTATCTACGATATATATATATTGGTCCAATACAAAATATATTACATACATACGTATATATATAATGTTACGTTTATCTCCCATTAGGGTGCAGAAACAATAGAGTACTTATTTAAATATCGGTTATTCAACATATAATATCGGAACAGACGATGACCTTTTTCATGTCATTAATATCTAGGGGAATCCAATATACAGATATCGCAGAGATGCCGGTATTAACCATGCCTAATTGTTAATAGCGTTCTACCGTTATACGTACTAGGTACGTGCTTAAACATTACATCGTGAAATCGCAATATCCCCTTTATGTTACTGCCCTTCGGCACCAAGGAAATTGTGCTAATATTACTGTTGAATGGAATTTCTTGAGAGTAAAATAGAAGATGCTATATCCTTTGTGCCGCTCTAACAAGAGGGAAGCGGCACTGTATAAATTTTATCAAAATTTTTAAAAATATAGCGTATGATTTTAAATTTTGTGAATTAAATAAATTGTAATAATTATTTGATTCATCATCATCATCATTTCAGGCATTATCCGTCCACTGCTGGAGACAGAGAACCCCCACTAGATGGAGCGATGACCTCAAATACATTGCAGGGAGTCAGTGTATGCAGGTGGCTCAAGACTGTTTCTATGAGGGGGGCCTAACCGCTTTTACCGCTGGCTACGTTTGATTTTTGCTTTATTGTCGTATTTAAAATATTTTTACATCATGATACCGTAACTTATTATGAAATTAACTAGGAAACAAAATACATAAATATGAATAAATAAATAAAAAAAAAATAGTAGCTTAATGTAAGAAGTTAACGAACTGTTATATAATTAAGGTACTAAAATATTATTTAATTTAATAGAAAAGATTATCTCTATCAATCAAGCACAGCGTTATCGCAGTAGAGTTACTTTCGGTTTTTTTAATAGATATTAAAATTAAAAGATATTAGATATTAGAAGTGTACATAACTTATTCTTATTCTATTCCATTTTGTGCAATTTATTATACCTACTCATTTATTGTCTATATAGAAAAACTTGGTTATAATATGAGAACACTTGACTGAAAAAAATATTGTCACTTACCGATTTATTTGCTCGGTCTTATAATTCGGTTATCGACATCTGACGGCCCACACCTAACCTTATTCTGCCTGAAAAAGAAAAATATATCTTTAGTAAGACTTTTTTATATTTAATAGATTCGTAAAATAAATATAAATTCATCCGAATTATATACGTACATGAGTACAAATTATATATCAACTCTTTGATTTTTTTTATACAACTTAGAATGGCAAATAAGCTAACGGCCTACCTGATGGAAAGTGGTAACCGTCGCCTATAGATATGAGCAGTACCATGGACATAACAGAGTATACTATTTCGCCTATGATACCCTCCATGCGTTGCCATTCCTGAGGACTCGGGTTTTATTCCTCTGTACGCTGTAAATTCACGCCATATCCAGTCCTTCAAACCGAAATCGAACATAGCCATGCAAACACAACTGCTTCACGGTAGAAATACGAATGGGACAGAGGTACCCCAGCAATCGACTTTTGTACAAAGTCTCCAAGGAAACCTAAAATAACACACAAATCTATGAACCGCGCTCATGAATAGTGGCTTCTATTGAGTTCGAAACTCGTCTTACATATCTGAATTTAAAAACGTGAATATAGCTGACATTAATAATTTCAATACTATATAAAATAAGGCTATTTTTGTCTTAATATCACATCATAATTAATGCTTTAAAAATAAAAATACGTGTGAAATTCTAAAAGTAGGTGTAGTTTGGCTACTCTTTATTTAATAAATAAATAAATAAATTTATCACTAAATATATGCTTTCATTACATAAATAAATTCAACAATCGGACTCGCACTTATTAACTTAAAAATAATCTTACAATTTTGTAACTTTATGGTCAAACAAAAGATTCGAATAGATAAACTCAACAGAAAATCAGATAATCCTCTATCAACATCTGCATTAGCTAAACCATTAGTTAAACCATTTATCAATAAAATGAAGCCATCGTTAAACATACGCCCAATGGCAGCCATCTGTTCAAGACCGACGTTATATTTAACATAGTTAAAACATTCCAATAAATAAAATGTTCCGTCAAATATATTACAAAATTACCAATTAGCATTCTTTCTCTATTTTCTTTTATTTATTTTTTCTGTATTTTGGTGTTGCTGTTATAGTATAATGTTTTCTTGAAATACTTAATTAAAAATATTTTTTATTCAAATGAACTTAATTAAACTTTGACAGCAACGCTTTTGAATAGTCATGTCTTTATGAATCTACCGCCTAATTTGGAATGCAATTTCAGCTGAAGAAGAACAGGCAAGAAACTTATATATTCTTGATTTTTCTCAGCTGAAATTAAAACAAGCACCCACGCACGCACGCACGCATGCACGCACGCACACATACATACACTCACACACAAATTCTGGTTGTTTTAATCTCAAATAAATTTCTAATTATATATATTGAACTTATCCAATATCTTTGATTTTAATTAATCCATTGATTTTAAATTATTTTACAGCGAGTCATTGTGTTCCGAGCACATATTTTTAATTATTTTCTGAACGTATAACGTACCTTCTTCTTAAAAAAACATTGGTTAGGATTCAAAGAAGTTTCCAAAACGTAACGGTTCGCAAATTAAGAGTTTAATATTAGTTTAGATGTCAATATATACTATAATATATAAAAAAGCGTATCCCAAACATCAAAATTCTAATTTAATATATTTTACAATTTTGTTTTCAAGCACAAAATTAATTTCGAATTAAACATTTCACATTCTACTGCCAAGTCAAATGTGACAGACCATCAATGTCATTTTGATTGACATTGATTGTAGAAATGACGTTGGTAAATCGTTTAATAACTGTCAAATGCATGAGGCTTCTTAGTTGTGTTATTTTCGTGTAAAATTTCATATTCGCACATATGCAATATAATATTTTATCTATTTCTTTTTGCACAGTTTATAAAATTATTTAGTTACATATTTTCAGATGTTTAATTTTGTTTTTACATTTTTGTGGCTCGTAAATTAATTATTTATTAATAACCGAAAATATTTCTGTGCCTTTAAACTATACCGGAAATTGTTATTTTTTTATATTTTTCTGATAATCCATCTATTTTTATTTTATTATTTAAAATAAGTACTGTCTAATATTTGGAACCAACATTTCATCTCATCAAACGCAGTTTTGAATATTAAAGATTATTTCAAAGTCTGATATGATTTGATATAAACTAGTAACCAGTTGGAATTTATTAAATGTATGTTTTGGCTACTTTTAGCATTCCTAATGTGAAAGTGAGTTCGCTTATTTACTTTCTTGTTTGTTAGCTTTTAGCGCCTTAATTTCTCGTCGAGTTATCATAAAATTTTATATGCACATCGTATCTGAGAAGATAAAGAACATAGACTACTTTTAAACCCAGTCTATCAGTATATATAGATTCTGTTACGCAAACGCAGCTATGATAACAGCTAAGTAACGAAATAAAAAGTATGGAATATTTGATTTAGTAAATATAAAATTTAGGAAAATATTGAATACATATATTATATACATACGTAAATTTAATTTTTATAATATTGTTCATTTAATTTTCCAATATTTTTAGAATTCCAATTAACAAACGAATCACTTCCACCGGCAAATATGTCGAAAATTTGTTAAAGAGAAATCGAGAAGGCACTCAGAGTTATTCAAATATTAATTTGTATTTAATAATTTCGGAATTATTCTGAATATTTTGTTATACCTAATTAATTCTTAATATCTTGACCCAGTATTGGACCCGGCAACATATAGAATTTTTAAAACTACTAACTTACTAAAATCCCTCAAAATTTAAAATAAAAAAGGAACCTCTTAAATGAGAAGAGAGATGATCCAAACGTGGCCCCTAATCAAAGTATGGGAGGCTTATTCTTTGTAAATAATACACAAATTTCAATAATGATTGCTAAAAACAATTGTCAACAAAATGGTATTATGAGGCACAACTGCTTTAAATCTATTCGCATTTAAATAATACATGTCAAAAATGAAAATTGTATCTTTTAGCTTTTGCCATAAATCCCTAGTCAGGTATATAAATAATAGATAACAAGTTATTCAAAAAGTCCTATCAAGCGAAATAAAAATACGAATCAACTCTTAACTCATAATATAGGAAATTAAAGCGACATTTTTTACGATTCACAGTTCCACAAAAGCCCTAAAAAGATATGAGCACTCACATTTTTATGTTACTGTAAAACAAAAATAACTGACGAGCTCGACGAGAGGTACGCGCGTCGGGACATTGTGGTATCGTAGCTATTTCAAATAAAACATCATACATATGTTACACCGCATTTGAGACGGCTCGATCTGGATACTCAATATATCAACAATATTGCTTAGTTTATTTACTAGGTTACGAACCGTATCTAAAAATCATGTAAGTATCAAAAACGATAGATTACTACAATTAGGCTTCTATTTTCTTAGTGTACTGTTGTATTGTGCTATAACAATTATGATGTAGTTAAATATACATGAAAGTATAAGCATACATAATAAAGATGCCTTTGTAGTCCATAATATTCAGAGCTTTAAAAGAAACTCGAGTGGGCAAAACCACATTTCTGTACAAGATATGCCAGTGACGACGTAAGAGGAGATTATACCCTAATTAGGCTACTATAAGGAGACGAAAATAGAGAGAGTAAACATATAACTAAATCGCAGATAATATAATACTATACTAGTACCTAAAACTACATCCATAATAATAAAAATCGAGGACGACCTAAAATGTATTGTAGGAATTCGCTGTATGTGAGCGGTTACGTACTGTTTTTAGAGAGACTTACAGGCAATTAATAGTCAATAATAGTTTAAGTGATACCGACGACAATTAGCTACATATTTATTTATTTATAATTTACAATTAAGTTTAGCATTTAGCTATTAGTTTGCAAGAAAGCTGGCTGTTTTTTGTGCATACGGACTCGCCTTTTACATAAGTTACAACAATACAATTAGTGCTCATAATTTTTAAAGGTTAAACTCAAGTACATTAATAATAAATATAAGTATTCCTTAAAATTGTTTATTTCATTTCATACTGTATTTGATGTTATATACTATATGTTATAATGCAGTATGCTCTTGGTGTTCCTATAAATAAATAAGTAGGTACACACGACCTTTAAAAATGGTTACATTGGAAATTTGTTGGTAAAATTACGGTATTAGCCCAGTGCATCGTGCCCGCTGTCCACGCGTATACATAATTCTATAATATAATTTTAACAATGATAAAATAAAGAAGGTTTCATAATAAAAGAACAATAAACAAAAATGAACAATAATTGTATTTATTAATAATGTTCTTCCCTTTATAGAGGTTCCAAAACAAAAAAAGTATAGAAGAATTACGTTACAGTTTTAAAGAGCTGAACTGCATGAACAAACACAAAAGCTTCCAGAGCAGAAATTACCTTCTCATAAACACGACAGTGTTCCAGAAGTTGGCGACATTTCTCACGGCGCACCTCGGCGACGTTTAGAGGTTTATGTAACATTTGCGGCGGAGCTACCTCAATGTAAAAAGGTTTGTGTAATCAACGCTATAAGGTTCTTTTTACATTAGAATATTATTTATTATTTTTAAGAAACTTCTGAGCAACTAGGAACAGAGTGACAAGAACTTATTGTTTTGTCCAATTTTTATTTAATTCAATGGTGTACAAGTACCTACAAATTTTTATTTAGAAACTGCAATAACGGAGTTATTATGTTTTTTTTTTTTTTTAATATTTTAGGAGTAAATAAACGTAATTGAATAAACTGTGAAATTTGAGCAATGTTTCTGTTCTAATGGCTGTATATTGACCCTCAAGATGTCTTAAGAGCCAACCAATGGATCAAATCACAATATTAGTGCAAGGAAAAAAAACTTCAATTTAGTTAGACCAAGCTCTTTTTCAAGTGTGGTAATATTATAGAGAGAAACATACCTAGTAATGGGACGTCAGAGCTGTTGTTCTATATTTCGAATTCTTTTTTTAATAAAATCTTAAGACAGACACAGTAAACATTAATGTATGTTTAGAAAATGATTAGTGACACGTAACTGCAGTCACAATATACTGCCTCCTAAATAAAAAAAGTCGATGCATTTGTCACTGTAACGATGTGCAGCCCATCCATTATCCGTTTCTCATGAGTTATGGTTTCTATTCTCGCCTGTGATATGTAGGGATCGGGCTATTTATTACGCTTTATTTTATATCATTTTTAACTAGCTTTTTTTCGTGATGGATAAGATATTTCGTCTCAATCATTTATAAAACTTGATACTGATTATTAATACAATGAAAGTTTCACTTATATTATTGTTTCAAAGTACTTCATTTATGTAATTACTCAAAAGTGTACTTACTATAACTAAAAAGTGAGTAAAACAAAAAGGTTAAAAATCTTGTTCAATAATCGAACTTCTTTCGTAAGTCAAACAAATGAATAATGTCTTTATAAGCTAAATATTATACTATATAAATACTAATTAGATACTAATTAAATATTTAACAATAATTTTAAAGACTTTTTTAGTAGTAGGATACTTTAAAAACTATTTAAAAAATAAGTAAATTATTTCAGGAGTAAGAGGAATCAAATTAATCGTTTCCTCTATATCTCCGCAGAATCCCTGTGAGCTGCATCAAGCAGATCTAAAGTTATAGCAATTCGACGTAATCCCGGATTGTAATTGGAATTGGACAATGTAGCAACCGTCTAATTGGACGTAAATACAGAAAGTGACGGGACACGGGATTATCCGAGCCGTAATATAGCACTGATTGAAGCTTTGCGGTCGTTTTAAGTTTAAGAAACAAATATAATTGCAAATAGCTATAACTAGCTATGTCCCGTTTGCAAATCAATTAGAATGTTGTTATAATATTATTATCAGCTGTAAATTTTTATTGTTTTTCCACTTATGTTTCTTTATAAAAAAAATATTCAATTTCATTGCTAGACCACTCATTTAAAGGATTTTTAATAATTTTGATTTTTACTTCTATATTTTGTACTGGCATCTCTATGGACTTAGTAATATTAGAGTCAAATCATATCGATTTCCACGTAGTCATTGAATTCCTCATGATGAACCAACTGACTTTACTTCATCCTTTGCTGATGTCTCTTACTGGAACTAGTATTTCATCCAACAAGAAAAAGCATGAATATAACAATCTATTGATCTCCCACTTCTGAACTTCTTTTATTGGCATAAGATTCGGGCTTTTCCTTTTCCAATAAGCGTAAAATATGAGCCTACACTATTACCACACTGGCCAACTAGATTAGAATAAAATTTTATATTGAGTTTTCCTTTTACTAGTATATTTTGCTTGTTCTCCTAATCACTTCTGACGATATTCTAGAGATGAAAAGGGAAATGACACATTATTACTATATAAAAAAGAAAACTTTGTACAAAAGTCATTTGGTTGGGTACCTCTGTCTCACTTAGGAGTGTTTCTGCCATGAAGCAACTGTGTTCTCAGGTATAGCAACATATGAGGATTACTATGGACATCACAGTATATACAGTGATGCTTATGATGCTGTTCATGTCTATGTGCAATAGTTACCACTTTCCGTCAGTTGGGCCACTACCTTCTTTGTCATTCCTAGTTGTTTAAAAAATACACGCGAATACATGGTGATAAGTTTTTAAATACCACTGAGGTGGCAAACAAGCATATGGTCCACCTGATAGTAAGCGGTTACCGTAGTCTATGAACACCTGCAATACCAGGAGCATTACGCACGCGTTGCTGACCCTGAAAAAACCTCTTTGTCACTTTTTTGAAAACCCCATGCTGTGTAGTCTCTTGGAAAAACCTCAACAGGGAGCTCATTCCATAGCATTGAGTGGGAGGAAACATCTCTAAAACCGCACTGTACACGGCCACCTAGGCTCTAATCTAAGATATGGAGGTAAACTCCCTGTTAATGTCGAGCTGTACGATGGTAGTAGGCGATCATGGGCGTAATATTGAAAAAATCCTTTGAGCGCATTCCGTTTTACAAACGGTAGGACACGCAGAGTGAAGAAAAATCTCTCCTAAGACTTAAGGGTTCGATACCGCTTGTAAGCCTGGGATCATCGACAATTCGCATAGCTCATCATTGCACTGAGTCGAAAGGTTTAAGCTAGTGTCTATGTGCACCCGCCCGTAAGAGACAGTAATACGAAATTCAAATTCGCAATCCCAATCAAATTTGGTCCCACAAGGGGCCCAATTTGCGATTGATGACGGAGTATCTAACAATACAACGTCGAGTAAACATTGACTTCATACTAATTGTTACAGAAACAAATTCACTCTCGCCCACATCCTCTGAATCAATTCGACAACAAGATCAAAGTAATTAATTTACAGAAGAAGAAATACTTAATTTATATTTTCTTTATTCCTGTTTCTTATTACGTTTATTAATTTATTTTACATTTTTTATTTCAATTATATTTATTCACTTGCTCCCGTGTTCTTTATTTATGTGGGCTTTAATAAAATTTTCGATATTTATTCTAAGAAGTGGATGGTGTTTCTGAGAATAAATATTTAATATATTGTTATATTGAAAACTGAATAACTGTTAATATACCACAATTTATATTAAAATGCAACTTGTAATATATATATTGGTATACGAGGCTAGTATTTTGTGTCAGTATTCATAGCAAATCTACAAAACTGAATAATTTTCTCTAGGGAGCAGAATGCATAATTTTTGAAATTTCCATACTAAGGTTAAGTAATCGATATAGTACAAAAGATACATATTTTCGGATTTTGACTATTATTTTGAGCAAATTATTCAGTTACTATCAGGTGAGCCGTGCGCACGTTTGCCCTCTATGTTTAAAACAAAATCTTTGATATTTTCACTGGATTTCAGCTTGGTATGCTCTTTATGATGCCCTTCAAAATCTGTCTCTATTCGAACGAACAAATACGAGTATCAGTTAAAATAATGTAAATTATTGTAATCGCAATAAAGACCGACGCTACAGGAATAATGTACCTGTAACTCAATAACGGAAGTTTTTTCTAACTGCACGCCCCAACAAGACAGAGTTTATCGTCGAATATTAAACGATAAAAAGAGAGCTTCAAAGAAAAAATTTTCACTTTATAAACAATTGAGTTTTGTCCTTGAAATATGTCGGTCAATATCTACTTTGCTTTAGTAATTTAATAGCCATTTTCTGCAATTGTGAAAATAGTAGGTGGTATCTTATATGTTCATTTATGCTAAACCAAACATCCAATCCATCAAATATAAACAAACTATTACGTTTATAATATTCATAGGAATAAATGACTTTGTATATTTCGCGACTTCGCCCGTAATCAAATTGTTATTAAATAGTCTTCAAGAAATAAACTATCAAATGCAAAAAGGATTTTTCCAGTAGATTGGTAGTTCCAGAAATTAGCGCGTTCGAACAAACAAACAAAGTCCTCGGCTTTATTATATTAAATATATAAATATTATTAAATACGCATTATAATTATAGTTTTGTACATATTTTTCATATTCGTACTATGAAAAAGATGTTTTTTTTATCTCTACTTAGTTTGGGATTATATAGCTCTTATGTAATATGTGACATTTATTATTATTAATTATAAATATTTTTATAAAGAATAAATCTAAAAATAAAACATGTCAGGTAATAATAAATAATAGATAAAAGTTTGTTAAGGTAAGGTATGATGGTTAGATATATTGTTTTTGTATGAATATATTATAAATATTAATTATTTGTGTCCATTTGTTTTCTAAATTAACAGTGGTAAGTTGTTTTGTAAGCGCCAAATGCAAATAAGCACAATCTTCGACGCAAGATATTTAACTATTCTGCCCTCAGAAAGAATATTTCTACTATAAATAGTATCAAAAAGAATTATGTCTAACCAATTTATTAATATTATGGAAATAATACTTAAATATTGAAAATTGTCAATTAGAAAGCAATTTTAATTTCATTTTTTAATAATAGAATAAATAATAATTTTCAAAACAAATATTAAACAAAACTTGTTGATCTTTAAAAATAAATAAGATGTTTTTTTTTAATATATTCAATGTTCATTATTTTATCTGTTCGATTCATCATTTCTTTTATGGCATCGCAAAACTCGAGACCGTCTATTGAATAATGAATATCATTATTGAAAAAAAACTGCCGCCCTGTCATTAGGTCTTCATTTTGGAAGCACTTTCAATTTTACAGTATTTTACTTTCAATAGACTCTTCCATAAAAAACAAACTCTTTTGAATAAAGCAGGTACCCGATGTTGAAAACAGAAAAATTTTCTGCGTAAATAAACTGTGATAAATGATTTTTTAAGAATGAAAAGATTGTGATTTTACAAATGAATATAAGCGTATCTTTGTTGGTTTTACGGTAGGCAGGTAATATCGTGATGGAAAATACTAAGCAACAATGTCATTTAAAGTTTACCTGTACCAATCATCATTTCAACCATTATCCGTCCACTGCTGGACATAGGCCTTCCCCATACACTGCTATGAGAAACGGTCCTGAGCCACCTGCATCCACTGACTCCCTGCAATGTATTTGAGGTCATCACTCCATCAAGAACCTTTTTTCCCCATTAGTTGTCGGTTCTACGAGCTGTGTTATCAGCACATTGGTTAAAGACTTTCGTCTTTAAACTGAAGTATTTTATATGAAAAGATATGACGTAGTACATGCCATCACTACCATCTGAACGCTAACTGCCCAGCGGAGTTGAATTCGTCGGTTGACCTCTCGGTCGAAGTTGGACTTACCTATTCAGGCAACTTGTACCAATACATACATAAAATAATAAGAAGAACAAAAAATACCAAAAATAGAATATTAACAATGAGACATTACTACGAGTAGTAACTATACCCTAGAGATTTACTTCCATGTATTAGAATTAAAACTATCCAGTATATTAGCCGTGAGTATGGACCATCTATACAACAAACATTAAAAATTGTTCAAGATTCAATGGATTTAAATGAAATTTAGAGTATAAATTATATCAAATATTCAGATTTATAATATTATTGTAATAATATCTACAATATAGATACTATTCACATAAAGTACGCAATGTCAATTCCCAAAAAGTTAAAATAATTTCCAGACAGACAGTTATGAAGAGTAATGAACTAAATACCAAAATCAATCTTGGGTCGAAATGCAAAAAATGGCTAGAACTTAAGTCGTAAATGTTTCCTGTTAATTATGAAACCACAAAACTAATCTTGGTTAACTTACACAATCCAATTTAATGATATTTGATTAATTGACGATATAGAAGCTCTGCAAATGTTTTTTTTTTTCTGTTACAAAAATGGTACTCCTTTTTCGACTTCGGATCATTCTAAAATAAATGTAGGCAAACATTTATGCCAGCATATTAATATGTTTACATCTGTCTTGTCAGCCTCGTTTTGTTGTTAGACAAATCATATTTTTATAGATTTTTAATGGATGAAAGTACAATAATGTATCTAATAAAATACTGTCAGCTAAAACGTTCTTTTGTGCTACTGAATTTTTTTTTTCATTTAGGAGTTTCCATTTGTCGGTGCATCTAATTCATGCATCTTTTTCCAGCCAGCTCTATCCCAGGCCATATCCTTGACCTCCCTATACAACATGACATCTAGTATCTCTTTTATCTGTCCCATATAGTTATTCCTCGGCCTGAAAATATTACTGCTTTTAAAAATTTGCATACAAATATTATTGTTTTTATCGGATTTAAAATATTTATGAAATGAATGAATGCTCCATTAAGTGGAATGACGATAGTCGGGATCTCGAATAGATAAAATAATTCTATTCAAAAGCGTTTTCAACACCAATGCCTCTCAATCGCTTTCTATTTTTGTTTAGCTGATTTTATAGAAATTTTATTATACAGTAAGAAATAAAATTAATAATTACGTATGTAATATATTTATTTAATGTATTATAATATTGCAGGGATATAGCACATTTAGAATATATTCCATGATCTCGAAACCTTTCCTACAGTATTTTCAGAGATGCCTACGATCAGTCATGTAACTGTAATAGTGTCCATACTTTACTCCCTAAGTACGACCAATTCCATTTCCTCCCTGTGCTCAGTATAATCAAAATATATTTGTGTATGTACAAACGTCATGAGTCAAACGTAAATTGAAATCATTGTTAGAAAACCACCTAATCTATACCACTTAAATTATATTATATGTTAAACATTAAACAGTACCTCGTACACCTATTTTGATAATATACATGATTGTACATTCGACTGAAACTGAAAACTAAAATTGTTCTAAAAGATTTCGATGGTGTTTTTATTTGTATGTTACGCTACATTTTGCTAAATGCTGACTCGATTTTAATGAGTATTTTGCTATCGATAGTATACTAGTTTCATAAAAATATTTCGATTGCCTATATATAAATAATTTATAATTGTTCAAAACAAGTCAAAACTCCACACATTCCAAACCTACCTGTACAAACAACGCACTTTATTCCTGGCTTTAGGTACTCAGTAAACGAATCATTCCTGTGTAACCACTTGAAAACGTTACGCGTTGGCGAATATCCAAATTTAGTGTTTAGATTAGGCTAAAATATTATTAAATTCCGGGTAAACAATCAACATTGAAAATTGTGTATTATGCGTGGATAGAAGTACATACCGATTGTATGTGTGAATTTTCGATATTTAAAATCTTTAGATATCATACACTAGTGGGAAAATGAAAGAATAAAAAAAAATCTAAATTTTGGCGATATTTTAAATGGCTGTATCTTTGATAAAAATGATCGTATTGGAGTAAAAAAAGCTTTGAAGCTTGAAGTTTATTTTTTTTTCAAAAAAAAATTTTTTTTTCAGGTAACACGTATCGCACAATCTTAATAAATATCATGAAAAAAAAATTCAAAACTTTTTTGATCTTATTTTCTTACTGTAAATGGTCCATTTTCATTAGGTTCTAATTGGTCAGCAAACAACTATGAACCAACTATCTAATCCATAAGGTGGTTAAGTTGGAATTTTTTTAAGTCCGTACACCAAAAAAGAATCAAAAAACCAAAATCGAAAATTTCGATAATTATTTTTTCATAATTGAATATCAGATTGTGCGATACGTGTTACATGAAAAATTTTTTTAAGATTCCGTAATTAGAAGCTTCAAGCTTCAAATTGTTGTTTCTTTAATACTACCATTAATATCAAAGATATTTAATTTTTTAACTAGTGTATATTACATCTTTCCATATCTTTAGATATTATAGATTACACTAAGCTTCAAGCACTCACATTTAAATTTTCAATGCATTCACTATGTAGATGTACGTGAGAACATATTTTATCATACAAGCTTGCTACTGACCGAGTTTTTCAGAGAATGAAGAATAGTCCTTATTTCTGTGATATTAAAATATTTTTTACATATTTCAAACTTCAGCACTGCATAGCAATAATGGCAGTTTCACTATCCAGCTAGAGCATAATGGGAATTGATATTGCTAATCTAGTATTCAATGTAGGTAACATTGGCTTAAAAATTTAAACAAAGTAGATCATAACAGTAATTGGAAATGAATTTAATAGTTTCAGAAACATTCGTGTTTCTGCCTTAAAGTAGCTGGGCTAGTGTGATTGTATTTCGGTTTCAAGGTTGGAATAGGACACTGAAATTACAGGATACGAAAGTATAAGAACACAGTCCTTAAGAATGATAATAAATGAATGATACTATTGGCGTCATTGTATATACTGTGATCTCTTTTGTAATATACATATCTATAGACAATAATTACATTTTCCATGAAGTAAGCCTTTGTAAGTTACACAAAAAACTACGAAATACGTGATAAAATATAAAATAAGTAAACAAAATGACAAGAAAATTCACTGGTCTGAAGATATATTTTTTATATTGATTTTAATACAAATAGAAAAAAGAGGAACTACGAATCAATAAGAATTAATTAGATAGAGAACAAATGTAAGAAATATTATCCTCTTACGCCACCAATTATTCATGTCCACATAACCTCATAGCACAAGAATACGTAATTATCTACAAACCCCAATCATAATCCTTCAGTGTCCACTGGCAATACACAGTCACGATTTGCTTTTCAAATTACAACTTTATTACTAAAGCAATACGAGATAGCTAACTATTTACGTTTGCAATATCTTGAAAGATGTGATGTCGAAAGCGCCGTCCAGCGGGCGCGGTAATTTCCGCTCGTGCCATCAATAACTCGTTGGATTTATGTAACAGTGTTTATCCGAGTCTCTCTCCCCCTGGGTCCCTTTGCCCTTTTTGTGTCTGATAGGCAGTGATAAGAGATTGGTTTTAGATACGTTCTTGTCGATTTTCTACGGCCAGCAAATGTCAGAACAATGTTTTCTTTGTTTTATATTTTACCAGCTGCGCCTGGAAGTTTACTCGCCTATACTACTTATATAAGTAATAATCTGTATAAAACGTAACATAATATATGTTATGTTACTTTTTATATATGGCACACAAGCCAACCTGATGAAAAGTGGTAACCGTCGCCTATAGACATGAGCAGTACCATGGACATAACAGAGTATACTGTTTCGCCCTTTGATACCCCCCATGCGTTGCCATTCCTGAGGACTTAGGTGTTCATCTTTCCTCATTCCTCTGTACCCTGTAAATTCACGCCATATCCCACCCTTCAAACACAGCCATGCAAACACAATTGCTTCACGGTTGAAACACGAATGGGACAGAGGTACCCAAGCAAACGACTTCCTACTCTTATCCCAATGATTATTTGGGATCACCGTACTGTTTTTTATCCATATTACAAAAACCATATTACGACCAGACGCCTGCTTGACGTCAATCCACATTGGAAATGCATTTGTTGGTGGTTTCTGCCACCTACAGTATGAAAATGATCATTCAGAAATATTTAAAAGTATTTTTAAATGCTAGTTATATTTGAATTTTCAATTTATATTATAGATATATAATGCAGACGTCGTCAATCTTATGAAAGCATAAGTGCACTTTCAGTGAACGCATTAATGCAGAGAGTGAAAAAGAGCTCTTAAGCCAAATACTAGTTTCATACATATGAAAATACAAGAAAAATTTTAAATTTGTGACCCAATAGTGGTTACCATCCCAACTTAGATCTTTATTAGATTAGATAAATAGATATAGAACGGACGTAAGTTCAAAATGAGTCTAGACCAAAAAATTTTGTGTCAATTTATGTTTTAAAACTTATTCTCGAGTTATGAAAACATAGATAATTAACTAAATTAATCCTAGTGACGTTAGACGTTTCTTGCCAATTTGAATTCTAATATGCTCGATGAAATGTGGGCATGCCGAGAGTTACGTTCACCACAAATTCTTCTGACAAAAATATTAGAAGTTGTAGTCGTATATTTATCTATTTTTATTTTACGAGAAAATGTTTAATACTAATATATTAAAGGGGTGGGGGGAGATGCGAATAGTTGCTACGCTTGTCAAGCGAAATGGCAACCACAGTTAGACTTTGGAGATGTTTTAAGAGAGACGCTGCTGCCCATTATGTTAATAGCTGATATAATAATAGTAATCTATAATATATTCAAAATATTTCTTTCGTTATCACCATCAATAATAAAAGCATACAAATTTCATATAAACTTTTAAATATTAAAAAAAATATCTATTGCAACACATAACGCAATAACGAATTGGAGTAATAATGAATTATTTGCAGTTTAATATAGAAGAGCTCTTGATAAATGATGCCTGATTCTAATGATAATATAATTGCTCTATACAATGATGAAAACCAATCAACGGGCTGAGATCTGAGAATAACAATCAAAACCCCAGTATTATCTCGAAAACATCTCGGAACTCCTTTGGACTAGCTAAGTAAAATAGAGAAGTTTTGTCATTCACGATTTGAGAGCGTTAGAAACAAAGGACAAATCCTCTTTTATTTGTTAAAACAGAAACAATTGCAGTGTCTAACGCATTTGTTGTAAGTGCTGGATTTCGTTGGTTCAACGATTACTTGAATGACAAACGTGCATAGTATTAGTGCACGGGCTTTTTAGTGACCATGTAATTTTAGATATAGTACATTTAAATAAATATATGTCTACTCGTACTTATAATTTAACAACTTTTCGAGCACTGCAATAAATAAAAAAAAAATGATGATTTAAAAGTGCTTGTAAACAAGTCTATTTTATTTAAATTTGATTTAAATTTGTTGTCCACTAAGGAAAGTCTCTCATCTGCACAAACTATTATTTGAAAAGGGAAAAATTGTTCCCAAGCGGGAATCCTATACAGATGTTTCTCTAACAAAATGAAATAAAACGAATGTAGAATAAAATAAAAATAAATGTACCCCCCACGATGTTGAGTGACGACCTCAAAAATGTGGCTGGACGTCAACTAAAACGACTGGCTTAGGATCACTTTCTTTGTGAAGAAATACATGTAATCGAGACATATTCAGTACTGAACAATAGATAGGTTGTAGTAATGATGATGAAAATTGATCAATTAATATAATACAATAAAGCTTAATTTACATTACTTCTTTCTTCTCCTTTCAAACACAATTGTGAATAAATTAAAATTAACTACAGGAAACTAGATTTGCAAACTCAGAACAATTAAAACTAGAGTTTTATATAAAATGTGCTAATTTTCTGATAACTCCATGTACGATAGTCCTTCTCAACATATAGGCTCTTTCACAACATTAATTTCATGTCATAATTACGTAATGAAATTACATTACTCTGGTTTTGATAAAAAATGTTTTGGTTTCCTGAAACACGAATTCATGAAGTGCATACATGCAGTATGAAATCAGAAATCTACATCTAGAATTATAAATGAAAATGTTATGAAACTAGTTTCACGCCACTGCTTTTGTAATATAAATTAAGCTTGAGGTTGACTGCGATTGTAAATGCGATTATAACAATTAGAAACCATTGTATTATATTGTGTATATTATATTGTGTATTATTAAGAGTTTTGTATAAGTCTTCTGGGTATCTATTCAGGTGAGACTATATTATCTGTTTTGTACTCTGAAACAATTCTCGGAAACGGCAAAACACAGCGGGTTCGTTAATATCTCGTTATATATGTATATAGACAGGGTATAAAATTAACATAAATAAAAAAAAAAATTTACTATGCATTGTTTCGTTTCGGTTTGATACGTATAAAATTAAATGCAATTCATGAAAACCATAACACCTTGAACGGCACAGTATATTCTAGAATAGTCGTAAAGTTATACAATTTATTACTTTTCAATTGTTATCTTGTTTAAAATTCACAAAATTAAGTAAATAACAATGTATGTAGAAACAATAATAAGATATCAATACCAATAATGTAGCAATATCTATGATGTAGTATAATCCCGATTGCAGCTATGTTAATAGTTGTACGTTAAAGTACAAAAAAAAAAACTAAAATTTGTTTATAATTTAAGACGGGCATTAATGTATCACCAAACTATGACACCTAGGTGCGGAGCAATGTAAGAGAAACCCTGAAAATCTTCGCGGACCAAGACCTATTTGTAATGCAAGAAGTGTCAGAGCCTTGACATGATTCCGTGGCTTGTTTTCGTACAGTCCTAAAATATTAATGGTCAGGCGGGCCCTAATCCAAACAAGAAACTGATGATTTATTCTTAATGAAATTCTTCGCTCGCTATTTTTAACTGCGACATTCAACACCTAAATATAATGAGTCGCTTTGAAATAAAATAGTTTGTACTAACGCTGTAACAACCAAAATAATGACGAGTCAAGGTTGAGCTTTCTATAAAATGGCCGTAACGGTCCGACAGATGATTAAGACACCTCATGTCAAAGTTGTCCAAAGCGAGAGCATACTCACTGGTGTTCTGGGGCGGGAGACGCCGCTGAGTCACTCACACTGGATGATTGGAGCACAGATTCACTATGAGTGGGTCAACGGTTGTATGCCAGTGGTGGACTAGTAGGTAGTGGCGTGTAAAATTAGCGCGGCGAGCGCTGCTCAGCGGTGCGTCGCGCGTCGTCGCTGTATAAGCGGCGGGTGGTGACTAGGGCGTCTCGCCGGCGCCCGCCACGCCGCCGCCGCGCCGCCGCCCGCCCCGCGCCTTATCACACGAATAAAATTTATTTAATGGATAACCACCCGACGATGGGATATCCATTGAAATTTTCCGTTTTACGACGCGATTATTAATGACTTAAGTGCTGTTTGCCGTATTTTTTCTGACCTACCGTTTACGACTATGGACGCGTGTTTATTTGGGCGGGGACATTTTATTAAGAGCTTTGAACGCTAAATGACTCTTGTTTTAGAGCGGATTGTGTTTTATCACTAACCAAAGACGCAACCGGTCATTAGTGATGTAATTTAAACAGTTGCGTAGCGATGTTGTATCCTTATGAGTTTTTTATCGAACATATCATCTGCAGTAACAGTGTTTTGGTATTCGAATTACAGGCTGCTGAATTTCTTCATCGATTCTGAATTCCTGATTCGAATTTCTAAAGGAGTGACGGTCCTCCAGCGTGTGATTTCTAGACTCCGCTAACCAAAAACGACAATACTGAATAATCAAACTTTAGCAGCACCCGACATGGAAACATTAATAAAAAATCATGTCCCTATTTAAAAGTCTGATAGGAGCTCTGCAATTAATCCGATATTCAAGCAGCAGTAGTCATTTGCCATCAGAGGGTCTGGAAGTCAATGGACTTTTAAAAAATGCATGGGCATTAAAATAACTTAAGAAACTGACTGACAAAATAAACCTATCACCGATACCATAGAATTTTCATGAACGTAAACGTAAACGTTCCGCTTCTGGTCTACCCTGGTTAAATTCAGTCACGTTTTGACTTGAATAATCATTAAAGGCCTTGAAGATAATCGAAGGTCGTTGGGATCAAGTTGGTGTTTTTAGAAACATTTCCTGCTGCTCCTTCCTGTTTATACCTCCATCTATCTTCTATCTTTTTATCTTTAGAGGTTATTAAGTTAAGGAAGATTGTTTATTAATACTGGGGCCAAATCTGAGACGCTATTTCATTAAACCTATTTAATATTTCAATTTGATAATTAATGTAAATAATATATGTATTATACGAGTATATACCTATATTATTTTTGAAATATTGTTTTAATATAATATTGTTCATTACGTTGAACCATCAATTACATTATCTATTATTCCTTATTGTTATTATTAGTCTACAGTCGACTGGTAGATAACGCCATATGGTGTTAAGTCCGCCGTGTAAATGGCGGACTGCGAATGGCGAATATCTAGGTGTATTAAATTTAATAAATAAATAAATTATTTCACGAATTGCTATTTTATGGATCACCATTACCTAAATTTAAATTAAATTGTGACGTAAATCTATTTAGAAATTTAGTTCATATTGATCCTTACAGAATATAACGCTGTAATATAAAATTTAATTTTAGAGATACATTAAAGAAATAACGTCTCAAAATCGACTTCACTGTGATAATACGAGTATGTTGGTATAAAAATTAGCTTAACTAAAGGTCTTATTAAATGAACAAATACTAGAAGATAAATATGTAGGATTATATTTCAAACTACAAATTAATAAAGTTCTGCCATTATGAATTCTGCTAGATATTTAACCAATTGTAAATTTGTAACTATCCAGTTCTTGCTTTATTGATACTAACTAAATTCTCCGTAGTATGGTCTACAAATGTAAACATATGTCATTCCCTTACAATGACATGGGTAATAAATACAATAGTTAATACATTGTCAGTAGGTTAGGTCTGTTAGCTTTAATATATACGGAGTACAATCAGTATAAAAAATTTAATATCACATATTGATTTCCAGCCCCCCCCCCCCCCTTCGCGATTCTTTCAAATCAGACTTTGACATTTATAATATTAATAGGAGTAATATGCAAAAGCGAACCCTTAGCAATAGCTCTATGGTTCAGACTCGTGCTCGCGTCAATGTCGCTCATGACTAAGGATCACGAATTGATCCCAAAACTAGTTGACCTTTTTCGATCTACTTACACGGAAGTTAAACCGGTAGTTATTACATTAAAATACTATGGTAATAAGACTGTGTTCCATAAAAAAAAACTGATTTAATTTCTGGCAAAACCGATTATTTCAATTTAAAAACTAAACTAATGAACCGATTTTGATAAATTTTCTATGGGACCAATCCGTAAATATAATATAATATATATTCAGTGTCAGTTGTGTATAAAAGTTTAATAAATAAATCAATAGAGTGATTCTGTATTTATCTGAAAAGGACTTTCGATTTATTATTTCGTGAGAGATCGTATACTATGTATGAATAAAGAGACTGTACAAAACTCATTTGCTTGGGTACTTCTGTCCCATTCGTGTTTCAACCGTGAAGCAGTTATGTTTGCATGACTGTGTTTCGGTTTGAAGGGTGGGATGTGACGTGAATTTACAGGATACAGAGGAATGAGGAAAGATGAACACCTAAGTCTTCAGGAATGGAAACGCATGAAGGGTATCATAGGCGAAATAGCTATAATATAACTCTGTTATGTTCATGGTACTGTTCATGTCTATAGGCGACGGTTACCACTTTCCATCAGGTGGGCCGTCAGCTTGTTTGTCATTCTAAATTGTATAAAAAAAACAAAAAATCTTTCTAGTTTGTGTTACAATAATGTGTGTGTGTATGTGTGGGTGGGTGTGACTGTGTAGTGTAAATTTATGTAAATCTGTAATATGTCATGTTTAATAAATACATCGACTTTTGCTTCCGACTGTACCTACCGCTAGTAATCTATACAGCATAATTAAAAGTTCCACTTCAAACGTTGGTTATGAGCCGCATAATTATGAAGGGTAACTTCCGTTCTAATAGTGTGTATAATGGTATTACGGAATGAGTTTGTTATTAATGGTATTATAAGCTAAAGAGTATATATTTATTTTTGCACACGTTAAAATATGCATACAGGGCGAACTTAAGCCTGTATGCATATTTTAACGTGTGCAATTCTTGATCTTCGATAGCATTCTCTACCAGTGAACCATTACATTTACCAGTAAAATGTAGCAAAAAAAATCCAATTTGTTATTTATATGTATATAATATAGTATTTAGATATTTACTACATTAAAGAGAAATAAAATATATAAGCTGAGCTGAGAGCAATTAAACAAGTATTAATATTTATTTACTCTTAAGTACGTAATTATAAAAATAAAAAGAACTTAAAAAACATCAAAGGAGACTTTGTACAAAAGTCGTCCGCTTGAGTATCTCTGTCCCAATCTTGGTATCAGCAAAATTACAAGGTACAGAGACCTAACATCACATTCTTCCGAAATGACAACGCATAAGGCCATGCCATGGGCTTCACAATGTATTCTGTGATATCCATGGAACTTTTTATAACTATAACCGACGGTTACCGGACAGAAGGACTTGTTAGTAATAGGGACTACCAGTCCCATTGCTAGCAATGTACGCTGTCAGGTCGAACTCCACATGGTTTCACCTGGAAACCATTGTGCTGTATTCCAGATGTATTCATCACGATAAGCTAATTTCCTGCTTTTTCATTCTTACCTATCATCCCTCACTGGTACCCCGCCAGCGTACATCGTCAGCGCAGGCGAGGTTACCAGTCCATAAGCATCCATTAAAAAAAAAGGGAAAAAGCTGATGGTTACAATCTTTATTAGGTCGCCTGACAACTTATTTACTATTATCAGTATAAGAAAAAATACATT
This sequence comes from Galleria mellonella, assembly GCF_026898425.1. Taxonomy (NCBI): domain Eukaryota; kingdom Metazoa; phylum Arthropoda; class Insecta; order Lepidoptera; family Pyralidae; genus Galleria; species Galleria mellonella. Next base: position 10,543,545 of record NW_026442130.1, on the reverse strand, counting down.
CTTAAAACTTATTCTTAATAAAAAGTACTTAGCTATAACTTTTTTGTAAAATAACCAAATATATTCAAACACTTATCTTAATACTCGTAACTAGCCTCTGTAACCTTTAATTAGGTGGTAGACCCAAAGGTACAAGCTTCTAATTACGCAGACCCGACGGGCACAATCAATAATCTATTTTAAAGTAAACCCTTTTTCGATTATTTTTGTCTTATTTTTAATTAGGTGATACACGCCTACGAAAATTTGCAATTTGTTAATTTTATTTTCTTATTAGATAGATTAGTATGGCGACTATAACTGCGTGGCAAATTATGAGGTCACATTACCTTGTAATTCAACATTGTTATTTAAATTATATCTGTGGTAAATTTCATCCAAACTAGTTGAGTACTTAGGATCTTTCGACTGTTTTCTACTAAGAATAAATTAAGATTTTACTAATAAATAAATACTTAGTAGAAACAGACTCATTTTAATATTTAAAAACATTTTTTTTAAGAACTTTAAGAATTTACATAAGGTTTTGGGTCTAGCAATAAAAAAAGAGATATCTCTACTAAAAATTTTTATATGTACTTAGGAAAACCAAGATCTTTTGAAATTTGCACATACACTCTAAACTAAATCAGTAACAAATCAATACATAAGATCAATTAATAGATTTTTTATTAATACTACTATTAGACATCTTTTTGTCTGTTTGCTTTATGGTCGGTTCAATTATTTATTTGTTTATATTCGCATTAATTTTTCATTGAAATAAATTTAAATTCAAATCATTTCCATTCCAATAAACTTGTTTTAAAGCACTTGTAAATCGTTATTTCTTTAATCTACTGCATTTTAGATTATGCCTATATATTTCCTCTACTGAAACATACCCGAATGGAATAACGAGGGGAAATTCCAACGATTCGCCCGCGATATACCTCCTGTGTCGATTACAATTTTCTTTTCAGAATGATACTATCCTAAGCTGTGTTTAGTATAACAGGAAAACTACTGTAAAAAAACAGATACGAAGACATTTTGGTATATATACCTAAAAAAGAATAATACTGACTGAAAGAATTTAGTTGAGTGCACCTAAATAAATATATACTGGACGATTAAAAAAGTAATATCGAAAATACATCACAAACTATATTCTTTTAAATTTAGATATATTTCACATTATTTCTTTAAGGATTCTTATACATAATAAAATTTCAAAATGTTGATTCAGACAAAATGATTATTTAGTTATTTTTTTATTAATAAATAAGTTTCATCAGCATTCATTTTCAATAACATAGATTAGTTGCCCCGACAAGAGCAAACTTTTAAATGAAAAGGAAGACAGAGATACTAATGCAGTCTATTTTGAATGTATCAATGAAACTTTATCTTTTTATATTCTGTACTGCATTAATGTTATGCTAACTTTCTGATTTCATGATCTAAATTCTGATCAGTCCACCAACTACTCAATGAGTAATCTATCGAACTTGGATGAATCCAAGGATTTCCATTTAGATTTTATGAAAATCTTTTTGGCTCAACCAATAGACTGAAATGAAATAGATATGAAATAGGTATTTTTTTTTATACAACTTAGAATGGCAAACAAGCTGACGGCTCGCCTGATAGAAAGTGGTAATCGTCGCCTATAGACATGAGCAGTACCATGGACATAACAAAGTATACTATTTCGCCCATGATACCCCCATGCGTTACCATTCCTGAGTATGATATTTTTTTAATGGAATGGTTACCTCGCCTGTGTTATCAATGTACACTGGCGAGGTACCAGTAATAGAGGATGAAGCAAGTCAATTGGTCAATCATAACGAATTCAACAATAAATTAATCACGATGGTCTCCAAAAGGAACCCCGTGGAAGTCGTTCTGATAGAGTATATATATAGCAATGAGATTTCTAACCTCCATTACCAACAATCCCCTCTCCCCCCAATAGGTTATCCGACTTCATATACATAGACATAACTTTCTCGGACTAATTCTTTGATGTACTAAAATCATAAACTTTACAAGAATCCTAAGTTGGCATGAACTTCAGAAACTAGATGGGTCTTTGTCTCATTATTATAGATCAACTTTAAAATGAACTTTATTGCATCTGACTAAGAGTTGTTCTTCATAATGTATTCATTCATTTTCTCTGAGAATACTAGCCATTGGATGCATAAATAATAACTTTGCAACTTCCTTTGTTTTCTACAAAAACCTGTATTTATAACAAACTTAAGTGACTCTATGTGTAATGCTAGCTATTTTCCGCGACGTTGCCCTCGTAAATCGGCATGTAAAGTGACCTAACTTATCCGTCTTTCAATCAAATGCGTTCAGCCATATAAGCGATATTGTGTAACAAACATCCAATCCTGTTGGATTAGATATTAAAATACACAAGGATATTCTATACAATTCTAAATTAGTTGAATATAATTAATTTATTAATTTCTTAATTGTACCACTTAATATAATAAATTAATAGAATTATACATATATATACATATTTGCATAACCAATAATTTTGATTCATACACTACTGAATCATATTTGATAAAATGTCTATAAAACCAATTTGTAACTATATCCTTTCACATAAAAAAGAATTTTCTAAAACTGATGGATTTATGAAGTAAAAAATTAAGAAAACATAAAAAAAATTCAACCGAATTGAGAACCTCCCTCTTTTTAAAATCGGTTGAAAAGGCAATCTTATCGCTAAAGCAAACTCTTTCAGACTAGCTGTGGAGGAGAAAGAAAAGAAGACGGTAACTATTTGGCGCAAGAAATGTAACTAATAAAAAAACCACAAAAAAAAACCTTTTTCAATTGTAGTAAAACCAGTAATTTAGATTTAAAAACTAAACTACTGTACAAATTTTAATAAAATTTCTATGGGACAATACCAACAAATATATTATTGTTTTACTGTGGGCAGAAATTACAGAAGTACTCGACAGCTCGAGGCGCAATATGTATGGAACTAATTATGTACTTAATTTGAAATATAGAAGTTCCGTGCATTCCATTACTAGTAACTTTTTTTTTAATAAATTCGTCGACCACTCAGCCGATTTAAAAAAATCATTTGGTAGCGTTAGTTTACATTGTAACATTTGAATTCCGAGTAATAAATCATTGAATTGAATTTATATGAAATAAAATATTTTATATTTGAAACATTATATAGACCTAACAAGTTAAAACAGATTTATATTGAGCCATAAATTCCTTTATATACGTTAATATCATAACAATGTAACTGACAGTTTTTAGATATTTTCATAGAAACATCTTATCTTACTATCCTTAATATAATAAAATTATTAGTAGACAATATCTGTACATGAGAGATATTTATGAAAAATTAATATAAGGGGTCTTAATAAGATATACGCCACAAAAAATAACTTTAGAAATTTTGTCTGTGTATATATTTATTCCGACATTACTCAAAAAATATTTAACCAATTTGGATACGGTTTTCATAGTTGGGTTTCTGAAGATCAAACTTAATATCTGGTGTATAATTTTATCTTGATACGTCAGCAAAAATAACCTACTTCTGAAACCCACGCATTCGAAGTAGCAGAAATATAACTAATCACATTATATATGTTAATTTTAATGAACAAGATATTTCTTTTTAGAGATAAATTCATCTTCGTACGTTAACATTATAACGATGTCTCTCATATTTTTTTCCACATATCATAAAGAAAGAGACATGTATGGAACAAAATCAAACTAGGACTGTGCTCATATACCAAGATCAGCTTCCGCAACTCCGAATGCTATGGTAATACAGCAAAGTTTGTAGACAGAGACAAAGTTTAATCTATTTATCTCAAGCTAAGAGGTTGTAAACACGGTTGCACGACCCGGCCCACTAACCCGGCGCGCCCCACGGGATCCTACGCTTTCTTTTGATGGATTACATTTACAAATGTGTACCTTCGGATTTATATTCATATCGCATTTTTGAAACCCTGAAGTTCCTAGAACTTGCAAAACATAAATCTAGTTGATTTATCACTACACTGATTTCTTAAAGGTAATATAGTGAATGTCGACAAATAAATATTTAAAAAATTTTAATGTCCTCGTGGCAAAACAAAATAATCTCTTCCTCTTATTCTTCCGAGAATATTAAAAATAAATTGATGTATTCACATCGCTTCAATAATTTACGCATATTTTTTTTCTTTTATACAACTTAGAATGGCAAACAAGCCGACGGTCCACCTGATGGAAAGTGGTAACGTTCGCCTATAGACATGAGCAGTACCATGGACATAACAGAGTATTATGTTTCGCCCATAATACCCTCCATGCGTTGCCATTCCTGAGGACTTAGGTGTTGTTCCTCTGTACCCAGTAAATTCACGCTATATCCCACCCTTCAAACCGAAACACAGTTATGCAAACACAACTGCTTCACGGTTGAAACACGAATGAGGCAGAGGTACCCAAGCAATCGACTTTTGTACAAAGTCTCCCTCTGGTAGATTGACTATTAGATTAATTGAGTAGCAAACATTGAAACATCTTTTCAACTTCCACATTTATAAAACTTATTAAGACCATAGTTATTTTACCAATCATGACAAAAACTTGCAATCTTGAAAATCAAGATGTAACGACGCACAGATTGTTTCGCGAACAAAATCGCAGATTCACTGTCACCTAATTTAATGTAACTTGAGTCACGTCGTACGCACAATGCGTTACTACGTGACTCTCCTCCAATAAAACTAATATTATTTAATGGTTGACGCGAATGCCCGGGTAGTTTTGGACACTTCTTTTGAAGAGTAACATGAACACAACTTACAGACAAATTATTAACTTTCGATGATTCTTAATTATATATATTTTTTTAAATGTATACAAACAGACAATCATGTTTTTACATACCTATATGCAATTGCCGTATGGTCCTAGTATAAAATGTATAGGAGGTGACTAAGGAATCTTAATGGTCGGGGAATAGACAGCAGCGTCCCTCTTAAAACATCACCAAAGCCTAACTGGCGTTTTTTTTTGATGGGTGAAAATGGTATGGTAACCCCGCCTGCGCTAACGGGATACACTGGCGGAGCACCAATGAAGGGTGATCGATGAGAATGAAAACAGGCCAGTTAGCCCATCATGATGAATTCATCAGGAATTAACCATGATAGTTTCCAGGAAGAACCGCGAGGAGGTCGACCCGATGGGTATATTGCTAGCAATAGGATTCTCAGTCTCCATTACTAACAATCCCTTTCCCCCCGTCTAACTGGGGTTACCAACCCGCTTGCAAGCGTAGCAACTACTGGTAAAACTCTCCTTATGGGAAAGGCTTATGTTCAGCAGTGGACAGTTAATATATAACATATAATAATAATAATATGTAATGGAGACATTGAGTAATTTCACTTTATTTACTACTTTATTAACAAATATTGCAAACCAGTCTGAAAAATAAAGTGGATGTAAAATTTACATTTTTTTCGTCTTATAGATCACTATACCACATTACGAATCTCATTTTGGATGATTGACGTTATACTTATTTGTTACAATAACTGTACGGCGAAGACTGTGCTTAAATGTATGAAATTCACATGTCAGTAATATTGTTTGTGTATTACTAAATGTATATGTGTAATCTAAAATGGTGTGCAAATGTTAATTATTTATAATTGTTTCATTATTTGAGATTTTTAAATCTTTTATTATTTGAATATAAAAAAAAATATTTTTTTTATACCATGAAGATAACAAACAAACATATAATTTGTCTAATGGTAAACGTAATATATGGATACCTTTAATAATGTGATACATGCCTTTCCATTGGAAATATAATAATAAAAGTAAAAAAAAATATCAGGTACATTTATTTATCCTTAATTGGCCACATTACAAAAAATGATTGGTACAAAAGGCGGACTTAATTCTATATGGCATTCTCTCTCAGTCAACCTTTGGCAAAACAGAAAAGTAATTATGCGGTGAAAAATAAAAATATATGTTGGATATAAACAATAGCAAACGTATTCGTATTGACTTACAAATTATATAATCTAAACAATTTTGTTGCGTTTTTTGACAGTTATTATTACTGTTATTATTTCATTAAACTATATCATTAAAAACTTATAATTTTTTGATTCCTTTTACACCTTTTTTTAAGTTTATGTTCATTTTATTACATATGTATTAAATATTACAAAAAGAAATGCTTAGCTAACAATTTTTTGTTGTTATATTACACAAGTACAGAGACATCACGAATACAAACTAGGTTGGCAAAAAATAAAGTTTTTCATGATTTGACAAATACTTTAGTGCTTTCTTTTGAAATTGTTACGAGACTGGGACAATGTTGCTTCGTCACGTAAAATAGATAAAGGCAGTTACCCCGTTTTTGGATTAGGTCTACAACTGACTTAGGGTAGCAATAAAAGTGGGATTGATAATAAAATAGAAAGAGTCCCTCGAGTATATTTGTACTTATTGTGATCTGAAATTTATTTAATCATACCCGTAGCTTTTCCTGTCGCCTGTTTCCTGATATTTTATTCTAGGCACGAATTCTGTGCCAAATTTCTAACTAGGGTTAGCCACTAGGAAAAATGTAAGAAAAAAATGTAATCTTAATGGGTCAATGCTTGTCAAGATATTTCAATTATTGTCATTTAAATACTGTTTGCCCGCTACTTTATATGCGCGAGGAAAATCAATTAAATAGACAACTTGTAAATGGTAAATCGTAATGAAACATACAATAGATTAAGTTAGACTTTCAGGAATGCAGCTGTGAAAACCGCGTCTAATTTGGTGCAGTAGTGTTTGTCTTATGCAGAAACAAACCATAGCGTCTTTTGCTCTTATTAAGACTATTCTTTTTTTTTTCTTAAATATCTCCCATGTACAGACATCGTCTATTTACAGCTTTATATTATATTAGTAATATATCGATTTTATATTAAGATAACGATCTTATATCGATTACAATGGATCTTAACTTTCTATAACATATTCTGCCATATATATCTTAATGAATCATTTAAATTCTAGTCTCATACTGTACCCGTCCAAACACAAATGTAAGATAAGTTTACAAGCTATATATATATATATAAATACATGATGTACAAGGGTTAATACACATTGTAGGAAACCTGGATATATGAGACAATTTACTCACACTGGAAAATTTACCACTTTCAAGCCCGCATCAAATAAAATGAAGCGCCCTTTTAGAATGATAATTAGCCCAAGTTATGGTACTTGTACCTATGGTGTGAGTTAGAGTATTGTTAATGTTAATTAAAATGTAACACAAATAACAATAATACATTATTACGGCCGTATAAAGTCATACTAATCTTTACTAATATTTTAAATGCAAAAGTGTGTTTGTTTGTATTAGTGTAGGTATATTATTTATGGCTCAATTAATTATAATGAAATTTGTATAACTATACATATACTGTTTGGGATAAAAAAAACCATAGACATTTTATCCCAGTCAATTAACATTCTGGCCATATGGACGAAGTCGCAGGTAAAAATTTGTATTATAAATGTGGAAGTCAGTAAATATCTTTAATGTTGATAATGAATATTTACATATATATATATATATATATATATATATATATATATATATATATATATATATATATATATATATATATATATATATATATATATATATAGGTATAAGTACTCTTTGCTTTGCAACACCTACTTAAATCATGAACACGCAGAGAAACGCAAACGCATCTCACTCGAATATATACACTGAAGGAAAAAGAAAGAGAGAGTGATGTATATACACATGCATACACTGTTCATGCACATTCTCACGCACACATGAACAATGCGATGTTCCGTGGGCACATTACATAAATATTATCATATTTAATAAATTTTACTCTACAAAAAAAAACGTGTCTTGGATCTTTAGAAAATTAATATGGAAGTAAATGGGAATAAATCTTATTGCAATTCACAATCACGCTTTTATGTTGGCCCGGTGATAAAGTCTGCGGTAAGTGCGTGAATCGCAACGACAAGTAGCCTTAAAATTACAAAATAATCATACAAATCGGTTGAGAATTGGCGATATAATCGCGTAACATAACATAACAACAAAAAAAATCAAACTAATTGAGAACTTCCTTCTTTTGAAGGTTTATAAATTATTCTCTACGATTTTCTTATAGATATATTTTCAATAAAGATAATGACAAATTGTGATGGGTATTAAAAATAATTAGACCTTAAACATAATGAATTATTTTTGATTCAACAATCTTTGTCTTCTTTCTTTCTTTATTAATATTATAAACAGGAAAAATTTTATTGTTTGTAATAGATAAAATCAATTACTCGATCAAATTTAAAAATTCTTTCACTTTCAAATAGCTATATTATTAGTGAGTAACATAGGCTATATATTATTTTCGAAAATCCTATTTATCCGTGCGAAGCCAGGCCGGATCGCTAGTCATTTATATTCAGATATCTACGTACAATTTGCATTGCGTAGATAAATTATTTCTCGAAGCAATCCCCACTCGTACCCTAATTAGTAAAGTTTTGTCGTCTGACAACGTATAATTCAATTAACAGCATTTCATCTCACGTCGTATTCTGTTCGTATTCCAATTATAGACGTACATTTCTATAATTTAGGTACGTAGTTAGGTAATAAAATATTCATTTCTTATACAGCTAGCCAGAATTCTTACTAATTAAAACAACAGATATGATGATAACTTTTTTTATATCACAATATAAACTGTCATTTTTTTTTTAATTTATTCATGACTATGGATACAAAAACGTTATAAACTGACAACACAATCAGGGTTGCCAGATGCAATTTATGATTTTTACCAAAAGAAATTGCTGTCATATTTACAATCTGAATTATAAATATGACAACAATTTCTTGTCTTATTTGTTTGTTTGTTACCTCATAGCGTTTGCAAAATGGAAGCGTAACGGAAGCAGATGGAACTAAGATTGTGTTACACAAAAAGACTTGAATTTTGGTAAAATCAGTAATTTTGATTAAAAAACTAAACTGTTGAACTTATTTTGATAAAATTTCTAAGAAAATAATCTGTAAATATATTCTTCTAGATAAAAAAAAAAACCAAATCGATTCACAACTAACGGAGTAATGAGACGATAAATATTGAAAAAAAAATACAATCAAATTGAGCACTTTCTTCTTTTTGAAATCGATTGAAAATACATTTTTATAATTAAAGAAGACTTTATTTACAATCTCCCCATTATGCTGATATTACTAGATATATTATGTTAAAAAGAAACTGTTAAAGATACAAAATTCCAGTGCTTGTAGTCTATACAAGTAAGTATCTATATAGGTATAAAAAATGTATGTAGATAAAAAAAAATTATAATTTATTTTAATTATACAGAACATAAATAGACATTGCTAAAATATTTCTTTAAAATAAACTGTAGGGAGAAACGGTTTTGAAACCTGGCAAGTAAAAACAATTGACAGTTTAACATATTAGTTAATTATTATCTTTCAATCTCAAATAAAGGTTAGGTTATTGTTTCTATGTAAATACTGTATAGTTATTATATTAGGTAAGTAGGTAAAAGCATAGGAATTAAAATTACAAGTAGATTCCACCTAAAGTTATTACTTAGAAAATATAAATTCCTGATAATCTTTATTAGTGAAAAAAATAGCTTTTTTTTTATTATGATAAAATTGTCTATTAATAAATTAATTTATGTATCTACATTGATTGTGCTATTTATATGGTTATTGTAAACATTTTAATAAAAACAGTGCTTTGCTTAAAATGGTTTATATTTGGATCTCTATTATATTTATTTCAACTTAAAAGCCTGCTCAAAAGTACTATAATGTGTTATCAGAAACAATTACACGTACCTATATAATCCTCCTAGTATATATACTCTATTTCAACATAAAGAAAAAGTAACAAATTTTTGTTACAATTATCGCAGAAACACTCTTTAAATAAAATTAGTAACAAATCGAAACTTTCAACCAATTAATCTTTTTATTTATACCATTGATTATAATCTAAGATTTAAAGTTATTCGTTTGATTATATTATTATTAAATTCTATTAAAACAGACTATAGATCTGGGATTATAAGTAAACCACTATAGAGCAAGTGATATTCTTTGATGTCACTGTCGTTATATTGCCTAAAATAATTATTAATACTGTTAAGAAAGGAAATAATAATATACCAGAAATATCACAATTAAGGGCTTAGGTATTATGGGTGAAAATGAAATGATTGTCCCGCTTGCGCTATCAGTATATACTGGCGGGCTACCTGTAAGTGATGATATGGTCAGTAAAGGCGAAAGCAGTCCATCGTAATAAATTCAAGAATTAACCACGATTATTTCCACGGAAGACCCCATGGAGATCGACCTGATATTGCTAGTTCTGGAGCTGTTAGACCCCATTACTAGTAATCTCTTCTCTCCCCCCAATTGCTTAGGTATAATAATAATGTAATGACAAGAAATTCATTTCCTGTCAAACATAGGTATTTTAAATGCAAGCGACATCTGTGTAATAACGGAAGTAATACACATTTCCTAGTTCTTAACTCTTATTGTAGATGTCACTATAATGTTTTATTGTTAGTGCCGTTTACATGATATTATATATCATGTAAACGTCACTAAAGTGTCTCTCACAAAAAAAAATATGCATGGAACCAATCTATTAGTATATTCTTTCAGATAAAAATCCAAATCGATTTAGAAATGACGTAGTTATGAGGTAACAAATAGAAAAAATTGAACCGAATTGAGAATCTCCTTTTTTTTAAAATCGGTTGAAAATTTATTTTTTATGATTAAAAACGATATTTACAATCTCCCCGTTATTCGGATATTAGTTAACAATTACAAAAACAACCAAATTGACAATCTTCTGTTTGAAATAATTGAAAAAATCCTAGTTCAAAGGCTCTTATCTGTATACCTAGAATAAAACTCACGTCACTCTCCGTGTCTGCTTATTTGTTACTTTTGATACGGCTATTACTGTAATTAAAAGATATTTTCCAAAAAGTTTATTATACATATAATGAAATCTATTCTCAATTTCCATCCGTGCGAGACCGGGGCGGGTCGCTAGTATAACATAAACCTATCTTATCGCACGAGTACCAATATTATATATGTGAAAGTTTGTAAAATTGTTTGGAAGTTTGAATGTTTGTTGTTCCATCACGGTTGAACGGATTTGCATGAAATTGTTTGTACGGGTAAGTTACATCCTAACTTAACGCATATTCACGTAGACAAAGCCGCGGAAAATAGCTAATAACATATGAATATATTAACGCAATTATAAATTGTAGATGCAAGATTACAGATTATACCAAATTTAGAATTACCAAATTAACTAACAATAATTAGTAACTAAGTAAAGGTAATTTGTTATTATTATAAACCATAATGGCAACCTGTTAATACCTTATCAAAGTATACATAATAATATATAACTGATCTGTATGTAAGTACCTACATGTGTTTGATAACGACAATCCTAATACGATTGGCATACTATACTGATAATCCAACATTATCGCTCTAATATGCCTACCTATCTAAATCAACATTATCAACACAAAATTTTCTGGAACCTTAGCTCTCTATCGTTACCGTAACCATCTCAATATTTTATTTGCTAAAATTTATTAGTCTATTCGTTGAAAGTAGTATATTCTTTGGAACTTTTGCAATGAAATGTAACCAGGCAGAACACTAATGACTTTTTTTATAACGCTAAAGTGGCAAACAAGTACCTAAAAAACAAGCTCACGGCTTATCTGATGGTAGACTGAGTTACATCAGGGTAAATGTAACATAAGGGATGTCACGCGCGCATTGCCGATCCTTAAGAAATCTTAATACGCTATATTGAAGACTATAGGTACTAAGGAATGATGAATTCACTAAAAATTTACCCCAATGGTTTCCGCGGGAAAGACCGTTAGAAATATAAAGGTACCCTATATTGGTAATAAGCCGATAGTTCTTGCTACTATCAAATCCTAATGCTTAAACGTTTAGAAGAAATACGCGAGCAAACAGCCAAGCAAGTGCAAATAGCGACATCATATTACTGAGTGATGCATAAAATTGTTACATATTTGCTTTTGTATTATTCGAATCAGCTGTAATATCAAAAGATAAGTTAATGATAAAAAGTTCTAACCTAATGTACTTTAATTCGTTTCATTCACAAACCCAGTACCTACTGTGACGATTGTTCTGCAACAAATTGTATTGAATTATGTAATTTAAATATAGATAAAGAGAATTACAAAACGTTTATGGATTTTTGAACACAATTAAGTTTTTTTTATAGATAAATAGTTTTGAAATAGTTATACGTAAGTATAGTTGTTTATTTACTTCTTTAATAATATGTTTATCTCTTAATACATTAAATTGATGACATCAGCCGTTAACTGTTCACTGCTGAATAGGTTTCCCACATAAAGGGGAGATTTGCTAGTAGTTGCTATGCTTGGCAGGCGTGTTCGCAACTGCAGTTAGTCTTTGGTGATGTTTTGAGAAAGACGCTGCTGCTCATCCGTTAACCATTAACTTCTCTTAGTCATCTCTTACGACGCCCACGGAAAAGGAATAAGTGGTCTATTTTGTGACGGAACTACACGGCCATTTTAAGGTATTTGATAGTTTAATACTTATTTTTTTATAGATTATGGAGCCACTAGTAGAAATCCCACGGGATCAATGGCCGGAACTTCGAGACTTGTACCGAACTCATTGGCCGCGAGTAGCGGAAGCGTATTGTTTCCTAGACAGCCAAATATCCTGTCCACGGATAACTAATGAATTCAATATTAACATTTATAGCCCTCATGGTAACATTCGTAATGGTACAGTGGCTATTAGTGTTACGGTAAGTACTGTAATCTTAAACTTTTTAAATACAAATATTTAAAACACATCTCTTAGCACTTAATACATTAAAAAAAATCTAATCGTACTAGTACGTAATTTTTTTATATACATATTTTTTATATTCCATCTATATTATATATTTATATTCCATATATACTTTGATATATATAACTTGGAATAACAAAGTAGCCGACTATCTACTTTATGGATAATAGTAACCATTGCAAGAGATATCCGTTTTAAAAATGTCAAAAATTTGAATGGATTATTTTTTAATATCATGAAACTATTTTGTCGTCTATGCTTGTAATTATTATTATTAAACGTATATCTATCTGTCTGATTTCATTACACGTTCTTCTTGTCAAAGAACTGTAAAGGGTAGTCAACAATAAATACCTATAAAAAACATTTAAAATATAGCACAAATATTAATTACTAAGTAAAATTATTTTTATTAGATATCCATTCGTCTCATTCGTTAAATCGATATTTGGTTTTAAAAACTAATTTAAAATTGTTACAGGAAAAATACCAAATATACATATTTCCAATAAACGATGATTTGTCAGCCATAGAAAATGCTCTGCTCAATACTAAATTAATAGACTGGAATCGCCGTTTGATTATTGTGCCATCAGTTAAGTGGAGCACATTGGAATCTTTGAAAAGAGTATGCAAGCAACTAGATGTGAATATTAAATACGATGACGACGTCCTTGATTATATTTTAGACAAAAATACGCGCCCTTATGATATCAGGTAATAATTAAAAAATTTGCTCCGAAAAAATAGCGAATGTAATGATGACGAAATCACTGTTATACCAAAGTAACATTAACCTTACGGACTAAACATTATTTATTACAAAAAGTTATCAAAAGTTAGCCATATTGATATAATTACGTATTATAGAGAAAAAAATAGGCAATTTCATCCTATCCTGTTTAAAAATTAATATGTTTACTAAGGGAGAAGTTTTGTTCCAAGATTCAAATTATATATTACTAACACTAATAGGTACCTTTGTATAAAGACAAATAGTTAAATTTCATGGGTAAAATATTCCCTTAATAGAATACTATGTTTTTTTTTTGCTGTATAGTATATTTTGTGTTATGTATAACAGTGGTCTAATGTCTTTGACATGTCTCGATCGATTATATGACAATTCGAGACTCATTTCTCTGTCTAGACCACAGAGCAAATAATCACTAAGTTATTTAGTCTAGACATGTTATATAAACTAGAAATAATTTAGACAGTAATATTCAAATAAAAATAAAATATATAACATCAACTTCATTAATCATTAATTCTCTTCAAATGTATTATTTTTATAGTTGTCCACCAAATACTTATGTCGGGCCACTGAAACCAGAACATATAGACACCATCGATAAAGCGTGGACTTTCAAGAGCGATACATCCTTCGCTTACTTCAAAAGATTGATGGAGAACAACTTAAGTTACGTACTGTATTCAGATAAACACGAGCCCATCGCTTGGATCAACATCGACGAATGTGGATCTCTTTCTCACCTCTACTGTATAGAATCAGAAAGAAATAAAGGTTACGGAGAATTCATAACCAAAGTAGCTTTAAACGATTTACTAAACAAAGGAAGACACGTCCTTGTTTACACATTAGGAAAAAATTATAAACCACAAAAAATGTTTGTTAAAATGGGTTTTGAACCCATAGGACAAGTTTCATGGGTGTTCTTATCAAAACACGAATGATGTTGATTTATTAAGTGTTTAAAATTGTATATTTGTATTTTTATTATATGTATATTTTTGTTGAGTGAAAATATGTGTCAACTCTGTCATTATATAAACATCATCTTCTTCTTCCTACCCTTATCCCAATTATTGTATGGGGTTGGCGTAATGTTTTTATCCATATTACAAAAAGATTTGGCTTATAGTTTTACGACCGGTCGCCTGCCTGACGTCGACCCTCTTTGGGAAACCCTCTCTGTCATTATATAATATTAACAGAAATAAAATTATCAAGTATTATTTTAGTATCTATTATTTAATAGTATTTAGTATTAATGTACTGAAGTCGGCCATTACCAATTCAATTATGGCAACCCTTCTAGTTAAGTATAATAATATCATAATAGTATTAAATATAAACAATTCTTTTATAAGTAAAGAACTGTGCATTATCGAAAATAATAAATATGGATCTAATATGGGAATAAACGCTTTTGGCGAAAAATAATCATCACAATCATGTTTGTATATAATTAGTGGAGGTATCGCATTGTATATACAAAAAAAAACTATTTGTAAACCTCTTTTTTCTAATTCAGTTGAAAAAGAAAAATCAACATGATTAAAAAATGTATTTTACAAAAATTATTTAATAAATTAATATAATAGTCATCATCATCATATCAGCCTTTGACTGTCCACTACTGAACATAAACGTCCCCCTTGAGGGGTTTTGCCAGTAGTTGCCACGCTTGGCAGGCGGATTGTCTACTGCGGTTAGACTTTAGAGATGTTTTAAGAGGGACACTGTTGCCTATCTGTCGACCATTAAGCTCCCTTAATCGTCTCTTACGACACCCACGGGAAAGGAATGGATGGCGTATTCTATGCCGGGACCCCACAGTCAATTAATATAATAAATCCTTAAAATTTATTTAAAAAAAAAAAACAGAAACCAATGTAGTAGTACATATATTTTACACTCTTCTTTCTATTTGAAAATAAAGCGACATCTAGAGATAAATTAATCGGTTAGCGTAAAACAAAGCATAAAAATTTTACTTGAAATATTGTTACTAAGAGTAACAATATTTCATTATAGATGTCACCACTAATAACACGTGTTTTAACAATAACAGTATTGTTGTATATTTTCCTGACATCTGTTAATAATTGTTATTTTAGCACTGCACGTAGATATTAGGTTAATGTGTCGCCCCACCATTTTTATCTTAATGTCCTATATTTGTATTTAGTATATAAGATCATTTTTATTTGTTAATATTGTCAGTTCTTAGTCACTTGAGAGTTAGTTATAATCCAATCGGAATATATATCCTTATCAATGTCGTCGTCTCATTTCACCTGCGACAAAGACATAACAGATTGAAATATTCGACCATAATATTTCTTCCTAATTGTTTAAAAAAAAATCTCTTATACCATCATTTCCCTACGACAGATAGGTACAGAATTAACCATTAAACACCTACACATGTATTATATAAATAAGTCTGTACTTATATGAACTTGATAAGAATATTGCAATGTTAATAGTAACAGTTATTTCTGTGTTAAGGACACAGACAACGATAATTACGCAACTCAATTGACATTTCATTCATTCGTCGCTTGTCGTGCAAAGAAACAAATGAGTGAACCATTGCGATACTGGCCTGTTAAAAGATGGGAAGAACTGCAAGATACTTTGAAAAATGATTTACCACGAAGTTTCCCTGGATATATTTCACTGGAGCACCAAAAAGAGTGGTTGAATCTCGGTATAAACCATGGCTTTAACGTGTATTGTCCATACGCGGATGTTTCTAACGGAATGGTGGCTATTAACGAAAAGGTAAGTGATTAAAATTGAATTAGAAAATTCGTAATGATCTTCCTTAGTCACTAACTAGTTGAAAAGTTGCCCTTTCTCTCCACATTCTAGGTAAATTAAAAAACAATTAGTGTTTATTACATTTTAGGTAAAAACTAAGAAACATTATGCTATGAGTTTAAATGTTATACATACATACATACATAGCTGTCACGCCTGTCTCCCATTAGGGTAGGCAGAAACAATGGAACGCCAAATGCTTCGATTCAAACAAACCTCTTTTCTTTCTTTTCTTTAAATGTTATTATAATTTTAGCATAATAATATTATAGTGTAAAAACATACCTTGTATTGAATCTTATAACATTTATCATAGTGTATTCATGTGTGGCTACGGTATTTTGAGCAATTTTACAAGAGCCCGCAACGCGTAATAAACAAATCTACCCTCCTAGATAAATGGCAAACGAATCTAACACTAGATATATTTTCGTTACCCACGAGAATGAACAAGACACCAGAGGTTGCTGTCTCGTTCTATTTTACACCTGCACTAGCAAAAGTGTATTTATCTAGCGCTATAGCACTATAGGACCCTATTGTATATGTTACAAAAGTTCATAAGCTGGCGTAACTGCTCACCATCAGGTGGACTGTATATAATTGCCATATTTGTTATATAATTAAAGTGTTAATAATTTAATTATGTAATAAATATGAAAATCAACTAGTAATTGCTATACTTATTAATGAACAGTGTTGATTTTCAGAATACGGCATACGAGGTCATAATTCAGTGTCCCAAAAACGAAACCGATGAACTAGCAAAGGCATTAAAAGATACAAAAATCATAAACTGGGACCGACATGTGACTATACCATTTGCCCCACGTCATATATTTGAATGTGTTAAAGAGGTCGTAAAATTTATTGAAGCAGAGATATACCACACTATTCCATCAGTACTTTTCTTTTTAGATAAAGATACATTACCCTATCAAGATGTTAAGTAAGTGAAATACCTAGTTTATATTTTCTTAAAAACATATGATGTTTAAATTATAATGTGACGATCTCCATGACGCAGTAGCCGACATGTTGCTTTGCGTAAATGAAGTCCAGACTTAAATTCTCATTTGGACCAATTTAAAAAATAAACTTTTCTGAATTGTCTCGAACACATGAAGGTCGACATGGTTGGATATATTGCTAGCAATGGAGTCCTTAAACTCCATTACTAAAAATACCTTCGTAGTGTTAGCTATCTATAGCAGATTTACAAGAATACATGTGGCATGAAAACACCCAGTTCGATTAACAATATTGTAAATTTACTTTTATTTGACTAATTCAAATAAAAGTAAATTCTTCGGCTTTTTGCACGTCTAATAACAGTCAAGTCATTCAGTCCTCATTGCATTATATTCTTACTCAACTTCGGATTTATATTATTATTATTATTGTAATTCTAATACGAAATGTAATTATTTCAGCTTACCACCAGGCATTTCATTTAATCTTCTAAATAAACAATATATAGACCTTATCGACTCATGCTGGCCTCATCGTTACCCAGGTTCCAGTTGGTATTTTGAATTATTAATCAAAGCTAAATCTGGGTTTGGCCTTTTTCAAAATGGACACTTAATCTCGTGGATGCTTATTAATGAGACAGGGGCTATAACCCACGTATATACTATAGAACAATATAGGAAAAAAGGATTGGCAGGAACATTGTTAAAATTGGTTTGTAACATGCGATTACAGGAAAATAAACATGTGCTGATATTTAGTGTTGCTACTAACACTATTGCACGTAATTTATACACCAAAATGGGGTTTCAACTGTATGACGAGTTAGGTTGGATTTTTTTGAAAAAAAAATGTTTACTTAATGCTACGAGTAGTAACTTTAATAGTACTTAATAATTACTATTATTATTTATTTATTTTATTTTAATTATTTTTAACCCCTCTTTGGGTTCCGTTGCAAGTTTGTGCAAAATAAAGTTTCTTTCTTGTTTTTTATTTCTTTTTTCTTTAATAAATTAAAACTATAAAATATTTTTTTGTTATTTGATAAAAAGAAGATATAAAGTTTGTGATAAATTATGTCTCTTATAAACAAGTTACACAATCTAACAAACATGACCACGAGGGACTTCATACAATACAATAGAGTAGTCCAGCTGTAGGTATACCACTAAGATATTTTACTACATCTATAGTATTTCATGATTCACATTTATTTCTCTCGGACGAGCTTGTAAAATGAAATCTCTCTTATTTCGTACAATAACATTCTAATCAAACTCGGATGTTTTGTAGACAGGATAAAGTCACTTACTTCTAGCTTTGTAGTTTGCCCATTTTTCCTTTAGTTTAATTTCAAGATCACATATATGTAACAAAATAACACGATTCCACTAAAGATTTTACTACTACTAAGTTTTTTTTAATGGGTGATATTAGAATGGTAACCCCGTCTGCGCTATTGGTATCCGGTAGCGGGGCACTAGTAAGAAACGACGTAGAAGTTGATAGGGTATACTGCTAGCAATGCGACTTATATGGTGGAAAAGGATTATTAATAATGCGGACTACTAGCCTTATTACTAGAAATATACCCTCTCGGTCGACCTTCATATTGTCCCCCCTGGAAACCATCCTGCTGAATCCCAGGTGTATTCATCACGATGAGCTAACTGACATGCCTTTTCAATCTCATCTGTCATCCCTCACTGGTGCCCGCCAGCGTATACCGATAGCGCAGGTGGGGTTACCATTCCATTATCACCCATTAAAAAAATCCTTCACTGGTGCCCCGCTAGCGTGTACCGTTAACGCGGGATTGCCATTCTATTATCATCCATTAAAAAAATAGAAGTACCTAATATTTCCATTACTAACAATCCCTTTTCTCCCATACTAAGTATTCAATAACAATATTATATAATTTATTGTATATAATTTAGTAACATGTATTGATCTTTTGGTGTCAAGGGACGACTATTTCGCTAAATACCTAAATCATAAACTTAATCCTGTAATATTAAATATATACACCAAGGTCTCCAACATGATTTATCTGAGGCTAGTTAATAATTTGTAGTGAACATAGCAACAATTTATGCTACTGCAGTACAAGTTTACGTAAACTGTAGTGCACATAACTTTTACTTGAATTATGCATAGTAAAAATATTTTTTATAATCAAGTTACATCGAGCTGAGAACACAGTTACTATTATAATATATATGTTGTAGGTATTTATTTTATCAATAGGTAAAAATTCGATTATTGTTGTTAATGAAATGAAAAAGTGCTGAAAATATAAATGTATTATTATAATAGACAAGTAAGTATATTTATTAATTCTATATTTATTTATTATTATTTGAGTAAATCTATAAATTATTAAATAGATATAATGTTTTTCTATATAGCAGCAACACCAGTTCATTCATGTCAGACAGAAATAAGCAGGATAATTAGTCGCTATCTACATTGTCGTTAACAAGCATCAAGTTTTTATATTTTTACGATATTTTATGGAACTTTTCATTTTTATTTCAATTTAAAAGTAACAGTATCGGTGTTAATTTTTCAAAACACATTTACTTATACTTTGTTTCTATGTAATTTGTAATTTCATATTCTTACTCATCAACAGCAAGGTGAAACATTGAGATTAACTACTCGTTAGTTGACTATATACATACCTACTTTATTTCACTGAATATAAATTAAATACTTTATGGCGGCATCTGAACAAGACTCACTAGAATACTTGCCACTAGAAAAATGGCCAGAACTTCAAGCTATTTTTATGGATACTTGGCCTCGAGGAATATCTGCATATTATGCACTGGAAACTCAAAAAGAATGGAAACAAATAGGAATTGATCATGACTTTAAAGTTTACTGTCCGTTTGGCGATATGAGTAATGGAATGGTCGCATTCAATAAAAAAGTAAGTACTTAAGTGCTAGTTATAAATTTTGGTATACCAACTAACACTTTTAAAACTTTTGAATTACATGATTAATGTTTTTTAAAAGACAAAAAAATAACGTGATCCTATAACTGAAATATAACTATTAAACTAATGTTATCTCGACCTATTAAACTAAGGATATCTTTACCCTAATCTTAAATAATAATTTCTAATCTGGTAACACTGTCGCGTACACAATTGTATGAAAAAGTTGACTTGCTTTTTTTAAAGTATTTGTATAGAGACGCTCGTATCTATATAATCTAAGAAAAATAGATATATAAACTTAAATAAAGACACTAATATACTACAACAGAGATGATTTTCTTAAATAGTATTTTTGTACTTGTAACTTAAAATTTGGAAATGATAATGTGACTTACTGGTAATTTTTTTTACAGAGTACATTTAATGAAATCATTATTCAATGTCCGAAAGACGACACGATACAGCTCGAAGAAGCTCTTAAAAGAACCAAGTTGATAGACTGGAGCACATCTATTATTGTGCCCTTTACACCAAGTCACATTACGCATTGCATCGGAAATATTTTGGGAGATGTAAACATGAAAATAGCCGGAAAGGAACGTCGACACGAAATTTTTATTCTCGACAAACGAAGTCCCCTTTATGAAAACATCAGGTATTTACTAAACAGATATTGTTGGTTGTAATAAAATAATAACTTATATAAATACATATATTTGTGTGTGTGCGTGTGCGTGTGCGTGTGCGTGTGCGCGTGCGTGTGCGTGTGCGTGTGTTTGTGTGTGTGTGTGTGCGTGACTTGGTGTTTCCCATGTTTCATTTTTATAACGATTGATTGAACTGTTAAAAAACCAAGATATAATAAACTTCCTTTCCCATCATATTTGTAAGGATTCTATTATATCATTAACTTATTTAAATTTTAATTTACAGTCTACATGAAGGCATAACCTTTAAACCTCTGTTAAAAGATCACATACATTTAGTGGACTCGTCGTGGGTGAACCGTTACGATAGTTCCGCTTGGTACATAGACCTGTTAATTACAAGTAAGTCGGGCTTCGGGCTGTTCAAAGGCGATCAATTAGCTTGCTGGCTTCTCGTCAACGAAGTCGGAGCCCTCACACACTTGTTCACCCTACCAGAACACAGAAAGAAAGGATACGCAGAAACTCTGCTTAAGTTGGTTTGCAATAATAGATTAAAAGACAATAAAGACTCGTTTGCTTACTGTATGACAGGAAACGTAAATGCATCCAATTTGTATAATAAACTTGGATTTGTTAAATTCCATACAGTTATATGGCGTTATTTATTACCAAGAACTGAACTCAATTAAAACGATTTGTAAGGGATGATTTTATCCAGCTGTATAAAAAGCTGTATATTCTTCTACGAGGAATCAGAATCGTTGGAACGTAGTCGACTGTGATTCATACGTATCGTTACAACCATTGCATGTAGACATATTGCTGAATAGCAATATCATTTATTTCCATTTAAATCAGCAGTATTATGCCTATATAAACTCACACAAACCCTAAATCAGGCAATCGTAATTTACCTAACCAAATTGCTACCCAGCCATTGACCTGGTTTCTGCCCGCTGGTCTGGCTAATAAAATTAACTAGTTAGATTTATCATCCGGGCTCAATAAAACCCTGAACCAAAGATCTCGAATCAAGTTGACCTACAAATAAGTTAAAAGTGCAATGTAAATTAAATAAGTCAATAATAGAACATTGTGTAAAAATATTAAATAAATAACTTTGGTCTGTGATTTGTTTTTTATTAAACAAATGCCCCACACTAACAGTACGTACGTAATTTAACTGCACACTCATTAAAGATGCGCAGATAAATTACGTACTTATGGAAGGAAACGGTTTATTCAAAAGAATACTGTTACTGATATCTCAGAGCGCGAGGCACCTAAAGCTAATGACTAAAATTTACATATTGGTTGAACAAGACAAAGGACAGTACAAAAGATCCCATTAGGGCGAAGTGCAAAAGGAACTATCTTGACTACAAATGCAAAGCTATGATTGATCGATTAAACTGCTTTTCCAGAAGACATATTATTTGCATAAAAAGTGCCCTATGATTTGCTAATAGCCAGCATAATATATTTTATAGTGACGTAAACCTAAACTAATATATTCCTCTTATAGGAAAAGTCACACACAATAACTTTATAATGGATACATACAGAAAATATACTGATTTTAAAAATTCTTTCACCTATAGAAAGGTCAGCGAGTAACATAGGCAAGTAATAGAAATCTTCTACTTGTCTTCTAGCGCGCTATCATAGTATATTTGGATGCTAACTTCCATAAAAGTTTAGTCTTATATATATTCTCTTCTCCATCGGTTGTCGGTTCTTCGAGCTATTTGATCAGTACATTGCCACTTCAGTTTGCTTATCCTTCGGGGTATGTCGGTCATTGATTCTTCTACAAATATCCTTATTTCAAATTCTATCACGCAAAGAAACATCCGAGCATTGCCCTCTCCATAGCTCGCTGAAGCTTGATGCTTTTACTCTTGATGCTCGTTGAAGCATACGAACAACCATGCAGGACTATGTTTCGCTTCCATCACAGGTTATCACAAGCAACACACACTGCTTTTTTTTAATGAGCGAATGGAATGGTGACCCCGCCTGCGCTATCGGTATATGCTGGCGGAGCACCAGTGAAGGATGATAGATGAGGATGAAACAAGTCAGTTAGCCCATAGTGACGAATTCATAAAGAGTAGCGCCTGATAGGGTATATTGCTAACTATGGGGTTGTTAGATACCCAATACTAACAATCCGTTTCTCCCCACACACACAGGTTAGATCTTTGTGTTCAAAGTTTAAGGTATTTTGAATGAGAAGACATCGCATAGTTCTCTGCAGTATGCTTAGTTTTCTGCCCAGCCGAGTTAGATTCGTTGATTAACCTCTCGGTTGACGTTGTCCCAGATATAACAAATAGACAACTAGGAGCGTATTGTTCTCAATCATAAACAATACAGGTGGCCATGTTTATCTTAAAAACTACCTGTTGAGAAACACTATTAAGGTCATTAAGCATAGTATTGAAGTTCTCCAGGGATATGTTTAAATTGTGCTTATATGATAAACACTTAAATTTTTTTAACTTCGTTTTATAAAAACTATGTAAATGTATGCTTATTTAATGAATATAATTTATACTCAACATCTTTAGTATTTTCTATCAATCAACTCTGATCCAATCAAAGATTTAGAATAGATATGTCCTATGTGTCTACATTTATTGATGTAACGAGACCATAGAATACAGAACCCGCGGTGTCTGTGAACGGGGTCAATATACCAATAATAAATGCACATAAATTCCTAATCCTCTATTGGACATAAATTCAAATACTCATATTTCAATTGACAAAAACTTAAGCTCAAATACATTGTTACAACCAAAGGACACCCAATAACGATAATAGATTTCGGTATCACACAATGTTATCAATTTCCCACGCAACCGAGTAATATTATTGTTGAATATTATTCATCGATTTAGGATAAATAGGTTCACACGAGGCCTGTCTGATAGTTATCTGAAAATCTATTTTACATAGTTAAAAATGGTAAAAAGTTTGACACGTAATTATTGCCAACAGACGCATTTTGAACTTTATTCTAAGCAACTGCGCAAGTCTGTTAGGGTACCGTCGTCAGATAAACCACTTAGCAATCTTACTTCTTACTTTACTTTTGTAAACACAATAGTTTTTTTTTTCTTTCTTGCATTTTATAAAAACTGAACATTTACGTACAATGATATAATTGTGCGTCCTATATGTTTTACTACGTAAGTATACATTTTAAATGTGACTTTCACGAAATCTACATATCTGAATATATGTAAATTGAGCTGTTAAAACTAGAATAAAGTGTCGAAAAAGTGTATGAATAGAAAATACAAATGTAATTTATTTTTACAGTTCACATTTATGTATTTTTTGGATAAAAGACTTTTAACATATTCGTCATTAGACTAATATATAAATATTGTGATACTCGACCCTAATCCATGGGGGGAAGGGGATTGTTAGTAATGGAGACTAAGAATCCCATTGCTAGCAATATACCCAACCAGGTCGACCTCCTCGCGGTTCCCCCTGGAAACTATCACGGTTAATTCCACATGAATTCATCATGATGGGCTAACTGGCCTGTTTTCATCCTCATCGATCACCCTTCACTGGTGCTCCGCCAGTGTATCCCGTTAGCACAAGCGGGGTTATAACTAGAATAAAATTTAATAAAAAATGCTAAGGTCAATAAATTACCTACTCGTAAGCAACAACAAAGAATGTAAGCATTGTATAGGTACAACACACGCTTGACAATTTTTTTTACGAATCGACTTTATCATTTTCCACACTACAATGCAGCCAGTTGTGCAACAATGTATGTACGCGGTACAGTAAATGCATGTATATGACTATCATCCAATGCAATAAACTGGATTCTTCTTAGTGTATCTATATATTAATCCCTATCCTTTACTCCAGGAAATATTTTGGTTACAAAGACATACTTACCAAAGAAATACATTACTTGTCTTGGCATAGTAATTAGTGAATAACAAAGACAATTTTGTAAACAGGTTTTCTAAACTAAATACCGATCTATATTTACATTATATTAATACTAAAATCAAACACTTCGGTTAATTGTTTAAAAATTGTAAATTTCATTGTATATCAATGATCGATTTGCGTTAATGTAACATCAAACCTCTCGTAAACCTACTTTAGCTATGGAACTGTTTTGTCTCTTTCTTTCACACTAAATTCCCAATTTAAAAGACCATCATCAGTGAACATGTAAAATAGGTTTGTACAAAATATTAGTTTTTATGAATTAAAGAATAGAATGTTTAACGTTAAATCTGTTAAAAAGAAAATTAATTATAAAAATATAAAAAAAATTATATTTCATATAATAACTTAATAAGTCAGTAGTTTTATCTGTGAACTGGTATTCTAATTTGAATCCCTAATCAAATCAATTGTTCCGGTCAAAAGTAATACCACAGATAATATAATACTAACAAACAAATCCACGATCCGTCATCAGACTAAATAATAAGTCGACAAAATCAAGAGCATATATTGTTATAATTTATGAAAAAAACATGGTAGTATATACCTAAATATATGTATTTATATACTTAAATATGTTATTATGATACGGATAATAATCTTTGTTTCATAGCTGCTAAATATACATTATTCAAATTACAATTTTACGTTTGTTTCTTTTTTGTTATCTAATTTCATAGTAATTAAGATTTTTATATTGTATTAAGTAAAACATGTAAAGTAAATAACAAATAACTTTATAATTAAATATAAGTAATATTATTTGCTAGCTGTCAACCCTCTATTTCATTCACGTGGATTTTGGAAGTAGGAAAACCAATACTATAGACCACTTCTGGATAGCGTATCAAGATAAAACATATATCAGATTTTATGTTAAAATTTCAGGAATATAGCTGTGAAAGGCGTATCCAATTTGGTATAGCAGCTTACGTTATGCCGGAACAAATATATTAACTTTGCTTAAATGCAAATATTTAAACAATATTATTACTTAAGCAGCGTATCTATTAAAAGTTTCCAACTCTTAACACCACATAATAAACAAAACTGGAAATGTCATAAATGCACATCGAACAAACTTAAGACACAAATTACAAATTCTACATTGACATCCGATTCTCCTCAAAATTCATCTTCGTTGGATATTAATAATCGGAGCTCTGATATTAATAACAAATTACCATCGCCATATACCATGCGCGTACCATAACAAGTTACCATGACGAGACTTCAATTTTGTCAACAGATTCCAATATCAGAAGAAACCTCCCTGATCTTAGATTGGATTACACTGTGAATTGCATGAACTTAAGCAGCAAAATAGCGAATTGAAATTAAACTTAAAGAGTGCTCATATGGGAATAAACTATGTTAAAATTGATAATTATGAACTAAAGTCAAGTTTCTGTAGAAATAAACAGAGGGGTAGAATCTGTATTCTTACAAAAAAAAAAGGAGTTAAACACCTTAGTCCTCCAATTTTTAGCACAAAAGGCAATTCCCAAGATTTTTAAATGCTGTGGTATAGAGATAATGGAGTATAATCTTATTGTTATCTGTTTCTACACAATACCGTCATCCAATGCTACATATTTTTTTGCACCGTAATATGAAGATAAAAAACAAATAAAATCTCTAAATAATACAAATTGTGAAGGGTACGATAAAATATCTACAAGACTAATAAAATCTTGCATAGATAACTCCTATGCTGACGTACCTGATAAACTTATCATTTGAACAAGGATGTTACCCAGATATGCTCAAATATTCTTTAGTATAAAGCCTTTGTATAAAAAAGGAGACAAAAGTGAAATAAATAACTACCGACCGATAAGGAACAATATGCATTTCAAAAAAATAAGTCGACTACATTAGCTATTTCCTCTTTGATTATGGACATTTTAAAAAATACAGATAAGAAAAAATTAACTACTGCTTTATTTTTTGACTTCCGTAAAACTTTTGACTGTGTTTCGAATGACATTTTAATGAGAAAATTAAATGCCATAGAGGGTCAGCTCTTCAGTAGATCTCTTCGTACTTAAAAAGTAGGCAGCAAAATATTTTAATAACAAGACTCGACAAAAAATGAAGTTAAATCATATACATCTGAGTATGAAGTTTTTTTTTCTTATATAATTGCAAATTTATATACCTCGATAGATGGGGTTGTTCATAGAGGACTTATCTTGTTTTACCATCCATTGTTACCTATGTATCACAATTTAAATAAATAAATAAATAGTTAAGTGAATGAATATAACAAATCAGGAGTTCCACAGGACAGCACTTTAGGTCCTTTTTTTATTTTTAATATACAATGTAAATGACATTATAAATGTAAGTCATCATAAATGTGTATTATTTACCTATGACATTTCTATCATTGTCTCATCTGAAAATAATAAGAATAATGCAATTATAACCTATCAAAGTGAAATTATTAATACTATTGAATCGGTAGTTGATTAGTTAAAAAATAATAATTTACACATTAATATATCTAAAACCACCTATATACATTTCAGTGCTGGTAGGCCCAATTACAAAGACTAGAAATAAAATATGAAATAAAAAAATAGGTGTGAATCATAAAAAAATTCTAGGTGTTCATATAGACAGAGAGATTAACTAGCAGATACAAACACATATCACGCGTATGTTGCGTCTGTCATTAGATATGGATTTATTTTCTGGGGTAATAGTTCGAATGCAAAGAGGGTGTTCATTGCGCAGAAAAAATGTGTACGAGCTATGTGTAGCATAGCACCTTATGAATTATGCAAATCTGTGTTTCAAAAATTAAATTTACTACCACTACCATCGTAATGTACTCTATTGTACAATGTTCAATGCTATTATGGCCAACTAATCTAATTATGTCTAAATTAAACAGTAACTGAACAAGATGTTAACACAATGAGATGTCTTTTTATAAGGTGTTCTCATGACAATCAAAGTCAAATAGTTCTTACAGCATCGATACACTGTAATAATAACAACCAATCGGCTCTGTTTTAACCATTGATATAGATAACGTTAGACAACACAAGTATGTCAATGTATATGAAAATTGAAAACCAAATATCCCGCCAGACGTGTAACTGTTTATTTATAAGTATATAACATATATATATATATATATATATATATATATATATATATATATATATATATATATATATATATATATATATATAACAGTAGTAAACTAATTAAAAGCTAATTACTAGTAGTAACTAAACTAAAGCTAAACTATTTTCGAAGTCAAGATTTATCAAAAATATCACATTTAGTACTGTTTTTATCTTAGAACTTTTATTGCAGAATCATTCTAGACTCTTTTGAGCTTGCTGGTACATAATTTAAATTAAAACCAAAATTATATTTAAAATTTATGAAATTTGAAATCACGAACAACTTGTTCGTGATTTCGCCGACTTATGTGTTTAAAAGTAGTAACTGTTAATCGTTACCCATATGGTACTCTACATTCATTACCATTTCTAAAGACTACGAGTAAAATGTTAAGCTTCCGTATTATGTTATTTTGTCACCATATGCCATACTTCCAACTGAACCAGCTTTCTATGTATGTACTTACATGAAGTACAGCTACATAAAAACATAAACACGAGTAGAAGTAAACAAGGTACGCGCAATTACAAGTGTTTTAAATTTTTCTTCTATATGAATCAATATCTATGGTTTTAACGTATTGTTAACTCTCCCCCGCACACAACTGTGTTAGTTCCGTGGAGTAGTTAGGTAATGAATATGTACAACATGGTTACTCTTTCAATCAGGCCTCTCAGACAACGATTATCAAATATTTAATCATAGATGACGTTGCTAGATCGAATTTAAAAAACATAAAAGAAAATTTAAGATATTGTTACATAAAAATTTAAGCACCAGTGTTGCTAACTGCGCATTGCCGACTCGGAAAACATGTTATGTATTTTCTGAAAACTTCATGAAACCTTGGTAGGAAGCTCATTTCATAACTTGAGCATTCGCGGATGCAATCGCACCGAACGTGGCCATTTGCAACTGTCAGAATTTTGTGCAAAACGTATCTTATATATATATAATTTTGGTTGTTAATATAAACACTAATTAATAATTCATAAGTCAATTCTGTATAATGTATAAAAATCTACATCATAGGTATATTTATATACTACAATATATTATATATTATTTATGGCTCTGGCGAAAATGTAGAATTATCTGCTATGTCACAAAACAAAGATAAAAATCTTAGTAAGAACTTCTTGAAATACACTTCGGAGAGACCGTAATAGTTTACTGTTACGGTCTCTCTGACGATTAGATTCACAATAGTTTAACGCCGGTCGCGGTTCGATCTCTGTCCAGTAAAATATTATTACGTAAATTAAATATGTAGAAACTATCTCATATTCATACTATTGTATGAATATGACTGTACAAGTCCGATTCTGTTCCAGTGACAATCAATCTTGAAGTGTTTCTACCGTAGAATTCCTCACGTTCGCTGTCCTATTACATTCCAATTAGAGACAAAACTATTAAAAAATATTAAATATAATAATAATAAATACTTTGAGGTTCAAATAATGTTTAATATCTAATATTATAATACCGCGGATAATAATGTTTAAAAGTCTACTATGATTAATGCATCAACGAAAGTACTATTCCACGATCCTACCCTACGTATGGACTGACGTAAACAGTGTGCCACGCTCCTAACAATAAGGTGCGTACATACTAATGGGAGTTTTCGTTCCGTCTATTGATTTGGTATGGTCGGATGTATGGGCTTCAGCTCACCGTGGTAGGGCAGGAATGTCATAACCGAAACATAATACATGCACTGCAAAGAAGCCCGCCATTCTTACTGTCACCCGCGTTCACTCACAATGCTCACAACCGGTAATATCTTAATTTGTTCTTTTTAATTTATGTGACAAAGTAATTTGTATGCAGTGCAAACACTTGTGATAATTAGAAAGTTTAAACCGAATTGGACTTATGGACATTTGAAATGTGGAGCTTTTTTGTTATTTGTAAGTTGCATTGAAATTTTTAAAAGGGCCATATAATATACTCTTACTCATTAGTATTGTTATAATTATTAGAACAATAGGAGTAGAAATAAAAAGATTCAGATCATCTGGGTATTATATTTTATTAAAATTCATTTATATCAATGTGTTATTTGCGTGATGCCGAAATAAACAGACAGACAAAATATTAAAAATTATTCTTTTAAAAGAAAAAAAAAGAACAATTTATTCAAAGAATAAATTATTTCTTTAACTTTTATCTAGTTATATATTATATACAGATATATAAAAGACTACTAAAACAATTTTTATTGATCAAATGCGAGTATTATAATGTTCTTTTTCGAAAACAATAGGAGAATTTTATCTTTTATATCAAACTCAACCGTGGATGCAGAAACTATTGTCAGTTTATTAGTTAAAATACTAAATATTAATAGTTAGCATCTATCCAATACATTTATTGTTAAAAATTTATCCATGTCATATTTTATTGTAAAAATAATAACCCGTTGATGTATGTGTTTTTGGTGAAAATATTCAAATAATGTTAATTATAAGGGTCCCGGGTGGTACGGAAACTAATAACACATTCGACAAAAAAATACTTGTAAGTTGTACAGTAATGCTATTAATTTATCATTTCTTCTTCATGAAAAATTTAACGTAAATGTAAAGTATACTTCTAATTAAATTAATTTAAGAAGATTTATGCCGATGGTTACCTAAATGTAAACAGTTGAATAAACAATATTTTTGATTGATTATTTTAAAAGTGCTCTGATAGCGAAGTAAAATATTACAATTTTAAAATTTTTCTATTACTTGTGCTATACGACGTTATTTCCTCTCAATTTCATGATTCAAAATCAAGAACTTCTTCTTTTTTAAATTACATTTTTTCACAGCTTCAAGAGATTGTAGACTTGAGTACCTATTTGATATTAATTTTATGATACCTCTACGGGTTTATGAAGTAAAGGGTCTTAACAGACAGACAACAAATTCAATTTTTAATGTACGGAATCCTAAAAATAACATTATAGAGATGCCAGAGAAATACAACAAATTCATTCATTATCCGATTTATACGAACTGCATTTAGCTATATTATATTACAGGAAAATAGAGCAGTGCTTTTAACTAGCACAGTTGGCAAAACTATCAAAAGCCCTAGAAAGAAAATTACGGGGCCCGTTTTTAATATAACCACAAATACGATCCACAGTAATAACAACCTTATAGCATAAGTATTATTGTCTATTTCTTTTAAGAGACAAGAAACACATTAGTATGTAAACCAATATCTTTGATATCCACATAACCAAATATTTTTTTATATAATGAAAATAATAAGTAATAGGTTAATATATTTACGTACGGAACCTACGGTAAATCCTACTCGGACTCGACTTGTTATTGAATTTTATTTTTAACAAGTATTGCAAATATTTTTTTATGAAAAGTTTGTTGTTCGCCCTCTGTAAAAATAAATTTAAACAGTACAGAATTTTTATGCGTATTAATAAACTGTTATATTAAATTTTTTGGTACCCTAATATAAGAGTAATGTATAAAGTGATATTTCCAGGAATTGTAAAATATTACATTTATCTATTTTCATATTATAATTGCAAATGTCACTCTTTGTCGGTCTGTTTATCTATTACCTTTTCACACATAAACCACTAAACCAATTTTAATGAAATTTGATATAGAAATCGGAGAAGGACGTTGACGTATTTAAAACTATGTTCCTTGGACCCCTTAAGAAAGCGTATATATACTCTTCAACCTGTCTTTGATGATAGCTAAAAGCTCCACTCCTTATTCTGAAATGAGCACCAGATATATTTAAAGAACTCACTAGACCCCACTCTAAATACGAATGTGATGAATGTAATGAAATATCACAAAAATAAATCTTAAAGGGAGTGAAATAAGGATTAAGTTTGTACAGGAAATCGATCGTAAGAGAAATAAAACCCAGTTCTACACAGACGAAGTCACATGCATCAGCTAGTGAGTAATAATAAAATATATTATACCTAATTATTAAAAAAGCAAAAATACTTCCTTGTATCGAACTACAATATAATTATGCTACACAGATACAGGAATAAATTAATAATCTATTCCAATCAATTAATATTTCTTATTTGTTATTAAATTCTTTCCAAATCTTTAATTAATTGTTACACTTGTTTTGTATAAATGTTAATGGAGTCATAATTTTTTATAGCATTTCTAAGTTTGGGCGCAACAAAAGAAAGTTTATTATAAAATTACACATAGCCACATTTAGTCATTCTGTGAGATAGGCAAAGATAATTTTATGTGTTTATCATATTCAGTTTTTATATCCAGTTATACCGTTAATAAATACCATGATTAATTTTTTAATTACCGTAGATTTAGTCGATCTACTGCTCCTACGACACTTGTATCCAACTTACCACTTTCGTATTGTACTTACATCCGATTCATTATTCTTATATCTGTCATTCTTTCCATTACTCCATTACTCCATACGAACACAACATTTTTTTTTATGGGTGATAATTGAATGGTACATAAAGAACATAAAAAAATCGTAATTTGGCCAATAGAAAAGATGAAGTCAGTTGGCTCATCGTGATGAAATTCTCTAGGAATAATCATTAATAATTTATGAAAATCAACCACTACGATCTTCAGGGAGGACAGCGTGGAGGCCGAATTGATAGGCAGGAATTACCAGCAACGAAGCCGTTAGTAAAATAAGATACGTTAGATAGACGTCAAGTAATGGCATCATAATACCATATAACTGACCGTGCTGTTAATAACTATATAACTGAATCAAGAGAATAGAAGTAACCCATCGATATTTGAATGTGTACTCAACGTCACATCACTAGAATATACAAGTATATTTATTTTCAAAAGCAGGAGGTTCTTAATTCGGATGTTTTTTTTTAAGTTTGTTACCTCATAACTCCGTCAGTTATATACCGATTTGAAATATTCTTTTTTCATCTGGAAGGGTATATTTATTTACAAAGTGAACCCATTGAAATTTTATTTAAATTACTTCAGTAGTTAGGTTTTTTTTTTAATAAAAATAACTGATTATGTCACAATTGAAGTCGGGTTTTTTGTGGCACACAATCTTGAATGAAATTGATATGAATATGGAGTTTGGAATTTGCATGTAAGAGCGGACAATGAATTTTGTTCCCTTAAAGAATCGATCCTATGACATACGACTATGGTAATCTTTGACAAAGTGGTATCACTGTATTTAGTCAAAGATTACCATTTTAAATAATATAAATCACCAACATGTTTGTATTTCAAGTTATATAAAAACCATCCATATCTTTACACAAGTTCCTTTACAAAAGTTCCTTTCAGTAGTTGAATGTAGACACTTGTCGTTTTGAGCAATGATGAGTTTATATAAAGGACGAAATTTTATGATCAAAAGTTATGTTTTAATTGGATTTAATACCAATCCCGCATCATGACGTCATTCAAGTAGGGCATTGATGTCAGATTGTAGAAGGTCTTTTTAAATATTTTGTCAGACAACACTAGACTATAATTTCATATAATTACAGATTTACAGACATACATTTTATTGCCGTGTAGTCCCGGCATAGACTGTGGAAATAACTGTCCACTGCTGAACATAGGCCTCCCCCATAAGGGGAGTTTTGCACATAATTGTCACGCTTGACAGGCGGGTTGGCAACCGCAGTTTTTCTTTTATGAAATGGTAACCCCGCCTGCGCTATCGGTATACACTGGTGGGGCACCAGTGAAGGATGATAGGTGAAGCAGGTCAGTTAGCCCATAGTGACAAGATGAATTGTTCACGGTGGTTCAGGGGGAACTACGTGGAGGTCAACCTAATAGGGCATATTGCTAATGGGGCTAATGAGCCTAATGGGGCTGTCAAACTCCATTGCTAACAATTCCTTTCCCCCGTGACAACCGCAGTTAGGCTTTGGTAAAGTTTTAAAAGATACTGCTACCCATCCCTCGACCATTCCGTTCTCTTGTCTCTTACGACACTCATGGGAAAGAAAAGGGTGGCCCATTCTACGCAGGGACCACACAGCAATAATTAAAGGATTTTTAGTTTAATGAGATTACATGAAATGCGTATTATTAACTATCTATATTTTTATTCTTCGATGCGTGTGCTATATGTCTATCCATCTATATGGCACAAATATATGATTTGAAAATGAAATTAGTTACAAAAGATACCCTCATATTGTTTGACGAAAATCTAAAAAGTTTTGTACTTCTAGACTTGAACATCTATTGTGTATATTGAAGTGTCGAATATCATTGCGTCCCAATGGTGTTGCTTGATTGAATCCCCACATTAAACAAGCCATCAAACTTGACTAGTCGTACGCGTATTCAATATTCGATCTGGGAATACCGCCTCTCGAATTGTGGCTATCTATCAAAACTAACATAAAAGTTTTCCAATAGTTATACTACGTATTTACCACGAAGTTTTATTAGTAAGAAATAGGTAGAACAAGTACATATTCAGAGTAAAGTAAATACTATGAACATCAAAGAAGACAAACAAACATTTAGCCTGTTTGATTATAAACGGTTATTGTAACAAATGTAGGCTTGCATCTCTAGAGTGTCACGTGCTTGTTGCGAATCTGAAAAAAGAAAACAGTGCCAAAAGTATGCTTAATTTCATAATGGTTTCTAGTGAGGACCGCATTAAGATCGATTTAACACGGTATATTGTATAAATCTATACTAATATTATAAACCTGAAGTGTTTGTTTGAATACGCTAATCTCAGGAACTACTGGTTCGAATTGAAAAATTATTTTAGTGTTGTATAGTTCATTTATCGAGGAAGGTTTTAAGCTATATAATATCACTCTGCGACCAATAGGAGCGAAGCGTCAGTAAAAAAAGTTGCAAAACCGGGGAAAATTATTCATATTTGAGGGCTTGCGTTGCATGCGCTGCGTAAACGGTTCAAGTTAACCAAAAATAACGTATGAAAATATGCCTCTTAAAATGATCTAAACATAGGCTATATATTATTGTCGAAAATTCTAAATGCCCGTGCGAAGCCGGGCTGCGTTACTAGTATACAATATAACGTGTTATGTCCTGTATATAATAACAGGACTACTAGTCCTTATTACTAATAATCTCCTCTTTTCTTCAAAATTAATGTTATATAATAACTATCTTGAGTTATAACTATACTGTTTCGTAACTAGTCGGGCATCTCCGAATTTAAAACGTGATTAAAGCCTATATTAAAAATTACAAAATTAGTGTGACTTAATAATACAGACATTTGTGACGGCCAACTATAGAATTAAGCTGTTTTCTACATATAGGTAGGTAGGTGCGTGGGACTATACGAATACACATTGATCGACTTTTTGTTACATGATTACTTGAGCCTACAAAAACTCTATGAGAACTGTCTCCGTGCTTGTTAGTTTGCAACACTAACTGCAGAAAATACATAGAAATACTTGTACACATTACATAGGAAATGTAAACAACAAATCGGACAGAAGAAGTAATTATATATTTTATTTTAAGAAAGTGTTCCATCATTGAAATAAAATATTTTAACATGTCTGAAACATAGATTCAAAACGACAGAATTTTTTATACTGGCACCTACATTCTCAATATTTCAAATTTTTTTAGCGACACTAGAAAAGCACTCTGTGGCATTGTTATTTTCTATTTACGCCAACTTCGTACAAAATTTCCTCACACTTATATTTCCAGTACCTGCAAGTATTACAAACTGATTGATACTTAAACATCATCGTCATATCAACCTTTAACTGTCCACTGCTGAACATAAGGGGTAGGGGGGAAGGGTTGCCAGTAGTTTAAGCGGATTGGCAACTTTAGAAATTTTAAGAAGGGCGTAGCTGCCTACCCCTCGCCCTCACTTAATCGCTTCTTACGACATTCAAGGGAAAGGAGGGAAGTGATCTATTCTATGCCGGGATCACATGACCAATAATATTATATAGGCGATATATAAACGTACCTCGTTTATTTATTATAAATTTTATATAGGTACTAGCAGTAAATAATCTTGTTCATAAATATCATAATTATTATGTGTATTGAATAAAATATTGAAAGAGGTTTGTTTGAATCGAAGCATTTGGCGTTCCATTGTTTCTGCCTACCCTAATGGGAGACAGGCGTGACAGATATGTATGTATGTATGTATTGAATAAAATTCCACACTAAACTTTGAGTCCTTTTATATTGCTGAGTCGCACGGTATATTTATAAGCTATATTTTATGTTTTAAAATTATTGTTAATTGTTTTAAAACTTTTTTTGATGTGTATGTATATTAAGATTTTTTTTTTTTTATCTGTCTATCTATAAGTGAAAATCGTTGCAAATAAAAAATCATAGAGACAACTTTTTTATAATTAATTGCAGTGGTCTTTGGCTGTTCTTGGGTAGAAGGTCAGAATGGCAGAGAAGAACATAATCACGAACACCATGGGAATGGTTGGGACATAAGATTAGCAGTGCCGGGTGAACCTGGCTCCGACTATCCCATTCTGGGCACCATTCCCAAAACATCCTTCTCGTGTGCTGGAAGAGAACCAGGTAAAACAACGCATGCTATATTTTTAACTAATTAAGTATTTTAACAAAACATAATATATAATAATAATATTAATATTATAAATGTAAAAGTTTATAAAGATATTTGAATATGATTATCATGTTGATATTTAGTTATTATGTTACTTAATCAAACTTAAACACCTGAATAGATTTTAATGTTATGTGGCAAAAATCTCGTAACAACACAAAAATTATAAACGAATTGAGAATTTAAATAATTATTTAAATAATTTATGGACAAAAAAATATGGTATAAAAAGCAGACTTAATGCTAGTAGCATTCTCTTCCAGTCAATCTTTAAGTATTTCTTCTATTTTGAAGTACTGCAAAATCAAAATCTACAAATGAATTGTTAAATTTACGAATAATCTACATTATACATAAACTGTAATTAATCATATTCATTTTACGTTACAGGATACTATGCTGATTTGGAAACAAATTGCCAAGTATTCAGAATTTGCACTGTGGGTTCTACTTACGGCTTTCAATCGTTTCTTTGTCCCAATGGAACACTCTTCAATCAAGCTGTATTCGTTTGTGACTGGTGGATGAATGTCAACTGTGAGAAATCAGAAGAACTATTTAACAACAATAATGAAAGATTCGGCAATTTAAGATTGGGACCACAACTTATGAAAGATGTAAAAAAAATGCTGATGCATCCTATGAGGAATCCTTATGATAAAACAACAATGAAGAGTAATCTTGTTGTTATGCAGACATACAAACCTCCGTTTGGCCAAATGTATCCAAATGCCGCATTATTAGCTTATACAGACCGAACTCCTAAAAATGTGTATCTACCACCACAGCAATTACAAAGTCCAATTCAAAACGGTGACAATAATGATATTTCATTTTCTGCATCAACACCTCAACCACTATATTTACCAGCCTCTTTTAATGCTGCACAAAATACACCTCAAGGAGAAGCAGAAGTCTTTCAAAGACAAAAAGAGCAAAGAACACATCATAATCAATTTAAAAATATTATAACCAGCAGCCAATCTGATCGTTTTGCACAGAACAGTAACGCATTAAATTCAAACAATAATAATTATTCCCAAATAACACGACCCATTCAAAGGAACAATGTTCTAGTAAATGCTCAATATGGGCAAAAACAAGAAATAAATACTAACCCTACTTTTGTTATACCAAATCAAACAAACAATCCGAAAGGACAGGTTAGTCTACAGAATTCACAATATGACAATAATTTTAAATTCACTCAATTTAATACTGGGAAGCAACAACAATACTCTTCTAATCAAGATAATGAAGCATATATATACAATACACCCACTCCAAGATTCAATGAAATCACTAAACATGAAGAAGCAAAACAAAATTTGGTAAGTACAAAAGGTGACACAATTCCACCTACTATAATAACAAGAACACTAACTTTTAGTAGACTTGTAAATGAACCAAAACCAGGAAAACCAAAATCACGTGTGACTGTCAAAACATGGATTGTTAAACCGAAACCAAAATCGGCTAAAGTAATCCAAGCCACCTCAACTTCTTACACATACGACAGACCTACACGAGCCCCCACTGAAACATTAACCGACCCAATTACACCTTATATATATAGAAAGCCTGTATCTACATTTTCACAGTCACAAGTTATTTTAGAAACAGAAAAACCATATATTTATAGTAGGCCAACTATTGCCGCTAAACAGAAAATTACACCTGATGTAACACCTTATCCTTTTCCAACTGTAGAAAGTCAAGTAACTGTAAAACAAACATCTCCATTACCAACAAAGGCCTCTCGCCTATATTTAGTTCCCACCACTTTTAAACCAGCGGCGAAATTATATTTACCGCCACTTGAAAACGAATCTCCAAGTCCTATTATATTATCTCGACAATATCTCTCTCCTAATTCTATGCCACAACCCACATACTATTCTGGACAGTTGCGAGTAGCTCCTACTAGCGCACCAGTACCTACGTATACAATTCCTACTACAGTAACAACAAATGAACCGCCATTTTCAATTATGAAACGACCTCGTGTTAATAATAATCAAAACAACCTAACATTTACTGATATATTAACCAAAGAAAAATTAGATATTACGGTGAATGATATAGTAAAAGATACAAGTAAATTTTTAAGTACCGCACCTTCTGGACAATATGGTCAATATAAACAAGAAATTGCGCAATCTAACTATCCTGAAGATAATTATTTACCACCTCATGAAAGCATTGAAAGTGTTGAAAATTTGACTTCACAAATTCCTACTATTGCACCTTCTAGCTCACGACTTGTTGTAAGCCCTTCTGTAGATTTAGAACCTCCTGAAGAATCTTATGATATTAAACAAAGTAATAATGAACTTTCTAATCTACCTTTTTTTAAAGAACCACCATTCCGAACGAATACAATTGAAAGAACAGTTTCTTTAAAAATTACTATTCCGGAAAAAGTAGCCTCTTATTTATTTAGAAAACGTAATGAAAGTGACTTTGATAGATTAGAAATATTAAATACCGGGAGCAGTAATTATTTAGTATTAACAAATAATCCGTTCACTAAAAGTAACAGTGGCAATTTTATCCCCATAGGTAAACTAATAGAAGATAAAAATTCAAGTATTTCTAATTCACAGGCACTAGTATTTTCTCTTTTGGCTGACTCCATCAACATTGCTAAAGAATATAATAATGTTATACATGAAAACATGTTACCTACACCGAAGATAGCACAGTTCCAAAACGTCAACAGTGAACAATTAGCGCAAATCACGAATACTATATCTCAACTTACATCATCACAGTATTCTGGAAATAATTATAACAATATAAACAAAGCAAAAATTATATCTACACCACTAACGCCACCAAATACAGGCTATCAATACAGAGAATTGGCAGAGCAAGTCACAAAAAATCAGCAACAAATTCAATCAAATGATTTTCTACCTTCGACTATACCGACTCCACAACAGACAAATCAAAACATCTTTATGACACAATTTCAGAATGGAAAGAGTAATCTGAATTCCAATTATCAGACACATATGTCTGATCAAAATCAAATATACAGTGGACAATTATATCAACTTCCAGTACCAGATGTGATTGATCAAATATACAATAGGCAAAGTTTTAGCCAAAGTTCGGCTAATAATGCTCAATCTCAGGTTAGCTCAAATTTAAATAATATTAACAATGTGCGGTCAAGTAGCACGGAAATTGAAACAGTAAAATCGAAAACTATGCCTGCAAGATTACAACTACCTCCATCGGATGAGTCAAATAACATCCATGAGAATATTAATAAATATCTCAGCCCTGATAATACAATATCAGCGCAGATACGAGACAAAATTGTTGGTACTATTGTCCATCCGTTGGAAGATAATAAATTAGTAAACTATGAAAAAGATCAAACGTATATCGTGTACAGTAAAGCAAATAATGTTAATGGGCAAACTAATTCGTTTTCTCTACAAACGAGTCCAGTGCAAAATCAGCAAAGAGCTAGATTAATTCAAGGCACAAGCATGCCTAATCAAATATCATTTCAATTAATCCCTTCTATAGGATATCAATTAGAAGACGAAAAAGAACAACAAAAAATCTTAAATGCTTTCCAAATTAATGAATTTGGTAGCCCTAAAACGAAAACAGGTCAAATTGTCAAATCAAACACAAGACAAGATATTATAGCAAGCGACATAAATTATACGGTGGATCATACTTCCTCGACTAATAACCAAATTAACAGTCAATATAATAATATCAACAGTTTATATGCTGGACCATCCTCATATTCTGCACCTCAGTCATCCATAGGTAATTTAATACAAAGGCAAGATATTAATTCTAGATCAGAACTAAATGAAAATAATGGTTATTCTAGAATAATACCTGAACGTCCTTATTTAGTATAGATTTTTATTATCTTAAGGGTAATGATAGTCAAGATTTCAATATAAGATTAGCATTATAATTTATAGGTACTTAGTTGTTAATTAAATTGCTGATGTAAATAATAATAATTTTATAGCTTTAATTTTTAAACCAAAATATATA
The DNA here is from genome assembly GCF_026898425.1 of Galleria mellonella. Taxonomy (NCBI): domain Eukaryota; kingdom Metazoa; phylum Arthropoda; class Insecta; order Lepidoptera; family Pyralidae; genus Galleria; species Galleria mellonella. Next base: position 10,502,572 of record NW_026442130.1, on the reverse strand, counting down.
TTTTAGTAAGAAAGCGCACTTGATTTTTTTTTACAAATTCCTTTATCTATGATTTTGTTAAAGATAAAAATGTTTTTAATGTAACGAGATCACAGCGGCTGTATCGCCCATGACACTACTTTAAAAAAGAAATAAACCCAAACACGAATAGGTATACACGAATATATATCCTATATATAAAAGTTCAAGATTTGTAAAATAATAACTTCTATATTGATTGCACAACAAAGAGGTAATTAATTTAATAATAATAATTAAAAGATATTTATTAAAAATATTTATTTTATTATTTTGCTCAAGTCTAAAGATCCCAAATAGTTCTGCAACTAATTGAGCTTTCTTGACCTACCTTACCTTCCTTTTTTTTTTTGTTTAAATTACACGTAACTCAAACTGATAGATATTACATTAAAATAAAAAATTTAATAAATATTTTGCTAAGAATTTACTAAGAGGAAAGAAAATTAAGGGAGTTAAAATTGATAGCAATGGAGGTTAGCAGCCCCATTGCTAGCAATATACCTTGATAGATTGACTTCTTGGCAGACCCCACCCCTTCAACCCTGAAAATCTTAGACGTAATAATCGTAATTAATATAGACGTAGTTTTACGTACTAGGTACTTAGTAATTAATTCCGTTAAATAAAATCGTTACGATAGTCTAATGATCAGATTTCATCTACATTTATCAACAGATGAAGACTATCCATACAAGCATAATTAGTTAACCAGCCATTATCATGTTGACGGAATATTTTTTTTAATAGGTAAAAATTGAATGGTATCTCCGACTGCATTATCAGTAATGATAGATAACGATGAAAGTAATAGGTGAGTGTCAAAGCAAGTCACGTAGCCCATCGGGACAAATTAAACAAGAATTAACCACGATGGTTTCCAGAGGAAACCGAGTGGAGGTCGACCTAGTAGGATATATTACTAGCAAGGGGGCAGTTAGACTTCGTCGCAATCCAATCTCACAATCCCTTTCCCCGGGATGCTGCCAAGTTATAAGGTAAAGTAGGATATATTTTGAGTTTCTTGTTAAATTTATCTGGATGACCATCCATTTATTAAAAAACTTGGCAGCACCACCTTAAAAGATCTATAAGATTTCTAAAAATATATATTTTGCTTAGTAGATTTTTTCTTATAAGATATGGCAATACACGATTAAGCGCTAAATTTAAATAGTTGTCAACTTGTAACCATGACAGCAATAAGTTTTGTTTATTTTGCAGTTGATTATTTTGTCGATACGAATACATATAAAAATCATCATATAGCACTATATTTACGAATAATAATAGAATAATAAAGTGCATTGTTGTATTAAGCGATCTTAGTTTAGAAAAAATGGTGTAGGGTACATAATATAACGCACATCAAGCATTCTAAAGGTATTACACATCAAAGTTTAGTTGTTAATTGTTCATTAAAATGATAATGTGGAATGTAATACTTTCCGTATTACATATTTAATTATTTAACGTCAAGCATTGATTATTTCACTAATATAATACATCTGAAACATTTTAATACCTAGTTATAAAAAGAGAGTTAATGATCTTTCCATAATTCATATTAGGTGCCTACCTACCTTGTATTGCCACAATGATTTGAAATTGCATTACTATATAAATTTTTTCTGTCTAAATACCTACTTAAATATAGTCAGTTGAGTCCAAAAAAGTTTAAAAAGTGTTTGAACTTTTTACTATAGTCAATCTGAGTAACATTATCCTAATTTTTTTTTATACTACTGAGGTGGCAAACAATCATACGGCCCACCTGATGGGAAGCGTGTAAAGATATTACGCACGCATTGCCAACCCTGAAGAACTTCTTCAACCCCTTTTTGAAGAGCCCCATGCTGTAGTCTCTTGGAAAAACCTATTAAAAATTATTTTTTCTATCTAAAATATTCTTATATATAACTCACATTTTATATTATGTATAAGTAAGTCATAAGAGGTGACTAAGGGAGCTTATGGTGGCGGGATGGACAGCAGCATCTTTCTTAAACCATCTGTAAAAGCCTAACTGTGGTTGCCACCCACTCACCAAGCATGATAAACACTGGCAAAATTCCTCTTATGGGAAAGGCTTATGTTCAGTAGTAGACAGTTAAGGACTGAAATAATAATAATTATAAGTATAAGTGGTATATTTTATAATGACCTCCTACATAAAATTTCATAACTATCTTAAAAAGCAACAACTTATTTAATTTCCTTCCATTATTAACATTATATTTTATGGATAAATTTAAAGATTGATATTTTAGAATTAAATGAATAACTCTAATATGTAGTCAAAATTTAACCCAATGATCACCTTACCTTACTGAACCTATCTCACATTATATTCTGATGCCATGTTCATAAAACAAAGATGTCAGACAATGATGTCTGCTCCGATGGGGAGCCTTCCTACAATGAAGATATTGCACCAGAAGTGGATCTACACAGGGATCCTCGAGTCCTATGGCTCAAAGATCGGATACTCAGCTACATTGGCATGGATGATGATGAATTGTTCTACAACATGATGGAAGGTGAAAACAAAGCATTGCTGGTGGCATTCTTGACGGTACCATTGAAGCAAAATGAATTGTCACTGGATAAAAGAACTTTATATATACAAAAAATTATAGTTGATAAACTTATTCATGAGGATAAGGAGTTTACTGAGTGGAGTAAGTATACAATCATAATAAAAATATACATACTATGATATTTTCTTACTTCTTTATATTTAAATCTATGTCCTTCTCTATCCTGAATAATACTTGTTGGTATAATTTGTAAATTTAAAAATTAAACAAACACACTTTCGCTATTGTAATATCAGTAAGAATTTATAAATATAAAATGACTTATTTTATATTGGGAAACAGTACTTAGTACATCAGTGCTGTCCATGTCTATAAATAATGGTTATCAATTCTCATCATGTGAACCGTCAACTTGTTTTACATTTTATGCTGCATAAAAAATCTCTAATCGTCCATGACAACTCTGATCACCTCACACACACTTTTTATCCTGTTAATTTTACTGATAGAATTTATAATGTGGACTTAATTGTTGTTACTAGTACTAAAATTGGTTTATGGTGTCATAAATTACTAACTCATGGACTAATATGTCACGTGGTTATATATTTATGTACCATCACAGTGTTATCAAGTTTCAAAACTACTTATAGTACTTATATAAACATGTACTGTTAAATTATTATCTATGTTATTAGGTATAGTATTATATTTTCTACTATAGTCAATATATATCACATATATATATAAATATACATATATATATATCACATATATAAATAGTTATGTGAGAGATGTCTGTCACAATATTAGTTCCAAAGAGTCACCAGAAAAATTCTATTATTACAAAATAGTCTAACTCACCTTTATTTTAAACTATGTATGACTTAATGTGTAAAATCACGTATTTCAGGAATCATACCCCCACCACCACCACCACCAACGACACAAAAGAAAAAGAAAGGCAAAAAAGATAAAGAACCGGAACCTGAGTCTCCATCTAAAGACAAGAAAGGCATGAAAAGTACGAAAGGTGTTAAAGGCACGAAAAGTACTAAAGGTAGGCAAATATCTTTTTATATAAGCTAATTGTAATAGCAATTTAGTAAATTCACTGTTATATCACATTATTATTTTCATTAATTTCAACTTCTAAAAATAAACTTTTATTACTTAACTATTTGTAACTTTTAAAATGTGAAAAATAATTGTAATTTAATATATTGATTCTTGTGTGATTACAACCTAAATTAAATTGTTTCTCTATTTGGAACTATTATTAAAATATGAAAATTGTATTCCAAAAAACATTGAGTGATTGAAAAATTTTAATGAGGGTGTAATATTAACCTGCAATATTTTTTAATTATTTATTTATTGCAGATATTGATGCAGATACAGAGGAAGGTAAAATCTTCACTACATACTACAACAAGATCACATTCTATTTCAAATTCCCAGCTAGTTTATCTCTCTGTTAATTTTGATGCAAATTAGTCAAGTAGTTTTGTTGTATAAATTTGAGAAAGACTTACTAATAATAATAATTACCTATCTAAAACCACGCTAAGCAGAGCTTGTGCTATGGGTACTACTGCTACTACTCATAGGAGGGTAATGCCCTCTGGTGTGAAGACTTTTTAGCCGCCGGTTCACAGAGGTTACCGGACAACGACTATAGTTAAATTAAATATACTCATATATTTTCTTTATACTTAAGTACCTATAAATTTGTATGTATAAGTGCATACCGTATATATAGTTCTTGATCGGTGAAAATGGAATGGTAACTCTGCCTGTACTATCGGTATAAACTGACGGGGCATTAGTGATAAATGATGATAGGTGAGGATGAAAATTCACATAAATTAACCACCATGATTTTCATGGAAAACCGCATGGAAGTCGACATAATAGGATATATTGCTAGTAATGGGGCTATTCAACCTCATTACTGATAATTCCTTTCCTCCCAGGTACATACAGTTACATAAATATATCGTCATAGTCGTAGAATACTGACGGATCTTTATATGTAATCTTCGTCAGATCCGTCAGTATTCTACGACTATGATGATATCACATATATAAAGTTTAACATAACTTTCGTATATAATAGACCAAGGGGACATAGAAACTGCAGCGGGGGCAGTCGGCGACATCCCTGACAGTGAGGATGAAAACCAAACAGATACACAGGTTGAGAAAGATAAGCCACTTGAACAGGATCTGTACTCATTCCCACCCCGTAAGTATTTATTTTTGTCATAAAGTATAATTCCAAATTATTCCGACAGAGGGCGCCCATCGAGAGAAACATTATTGTCATACCTGACTTAAAAGAAACTTATTTAATTAATCTTAGATTATTAGTTAACTAACTATAATAAACGGCCATCGTATCTAAGTCTCAAGTAAAATAAAACTCCTTTATATTATGTATCACTAGTATGTCGCGTGGTCCCGGCATAAAATGGGCTACTCCTTCCTTTCCCGTAGATGTCGTAAGAGACAACTAAGGGAACTCGAAAGTCGAGGGATGGGTAGGTAGGTGTCCCTCTTAAAACATTTCAAAGCCTAACTGCGGTTACCAACCCGCCTACATGGCAGCTACTTACAAAACAAGGAAGGAGACCTATGTTCAGCACTGGACAGTAAACGGCTGATATAATAATAAAAAAATATGTATCACATATTTAACATTTTTTTTTTATACAACTTAGAATGGCAAACAAGCTGACGGCCCACCTAATGAAAAGTGGTAACCGTCGCCTATAGACATGAGCAACAAAGTATACTGTTTCGCCCATGATACTCCCCATGCGTTGCCATTCCTGAGGACTCTGATGTTATTCTTATATACCCTGTAAATTCACGCCATATCCCACCCTTCAAACCCAAACACAGCCATGCAAACACAACTACTTCACGGTAGAAACACGAATAGGACAGAGATACCCAAGCAATCGACTTTTGTACAAAGTCTTCCTCTGGTATATAACATTTTTACCAATATCAAAATTCCTATAAATAATAAGAATGTTGTCCCACAATTAAAGGTATAGCTTCCATATTTAATGCATACCTTCTTTTACAACTACTTTTCATTATTTTACGAATATTACATACGCTGATTTTGATATAATTAATTCGACTAAATTAAATATTTTATACTAAAACTTGCAGCGCCAGAAGATCTAGATCCAAAAGTGGATGGAACATTGGAGTATTACACCGTTATTGTAAGAACGTCAATAATATTACGCACTTAGTATTTGTATTTCGCAATTTAAATGAAAATCTTTTTTTTATTTCTATAATACTATGTTTATTAATTATTAAAGAAAAACGTAGGTATTTAATAGCTCTAGTGATATGTAATGTTATGTAATTTTCATATCAATTGTTATTCGCATGTGAAATATATCTATATTATTTTGTAATAAAATAATTAATAATAATATAAATGATCTTCTAAAGCACATAGCATAAATATTATCTAAACAATTCCAATAAGTTTTTTTTATATATATATATATATAGAATCTAGTTATTTAAAAATAATAATAAAAATAAGGGCAAATTCTTTTTCTTCTTTTTTTCTTTTTGTGGCAACTTTCTTCTGGAAGAGAAGCAGAAAGCTATGTTCTTTAATACTGCTCGAATATGGTTCGCTGGTATAGAGATAGTGGAGTTCAGGGTTTCAGGGCTCTCCCTGAAGTCCTGAACTCTGGCTGATCGTGCTTCTGCCGGGATTTCGTTTATCATCTCTCCGCCTTTGGAGGGGAGATGTGAGTTTTGTAAATATAAATAAGTACCACCATTTTCCTGCTCGCCTGGTTCTTAAACTGGGTAAACCCTGTGTTATCGATTAATGAAAGAACATTTTTATATTATACTCTGTTATTTCGATTAAAAGACATGCCAAGATGTCTACCAAGCAATTGTTCCAAATTTAAATTACAATATAAATGTATTGTTGTTGAATAACTTCTATCTAAACCATTAACAAATAATCAACTTTTTAGAGGTCCGTGCCGCGAATAATCAAGTATCCGAAACTCATTCCCATATTCGGAGCTTTTACGCCCCAAGTGATTGAACGCAATCGTCGGTATCTGTACTTCGTGCGGCAAACGCCCGCGGGCATTCCTCTTGCTGAGACTGACCGACTCACAATGATGACCATGTCACAGTATATACTAGTTGGGACTACTTCTGGAAGAGTACTGACTAGTTTGGGCCTTCAACTTCATGAGGTAATAAAAATTTTGATCACGTAATTTCCCTATAAGTGAAATAACATTATACAGAAGCGCGTGCTTTTCCCCGCACTGACCCTATCAATTGTCATATGTATAGACGTTACTTATTTCTGTAATTTTTGATTAACCATAACAATGGTTAATCAACAATTCCTCTAACCAGCATTTATGAAAATAGTTAATTTTTTATTCTAATATGGATTTTTCCATGTTACCATGTTGTTGGGAATTGATATTAAATACAACTACTTCTTGGATTTGGGAATTGATTCAGAATTAGGATTTTTTTTTTCTGAATCTCTTGTGAAAGAGTATTCTGTTTTTATAGGAGATATTCGGGGTTAACCGTCGATGTCTAACAATAATCAAACACGTGACTGCATCTCTATTAGTGGAACAGATTTTTTCTCAATCTACGAGATGGCGTTATTTCTATTTACAGACATTCATCCCATTGTTTGAGAAGCAGTTTCGCGAGACCACAGTTGTTAGTACTGAGTCAACCCATTCTATGCTCTCGCGGCAGATGTCCTACGCCGGCGACCATCACAGCAAGGACGAAACGGCTTCGAAGGTACTTTTTATGAATGAAGATTTTGTGTATATAGTTTTATTTTTTTTAATATAACCATTTTTGAAGAACCCCATATTGTAGTCCTAGGAAAAACCTCGGCAGGGAACTCATTCCACAACCTGAGCGTTCGTAGGAGAAAATTTCTCTGAAACCGCACTATACTTGAACATTTGAGCTCAAACGTGTGAGGATGAATTCCCTGTGTATGGCGAGCGTTGAGATGATAAAACGATTGTTCAAACAATTAGACATTAGTTTTAAATAATCTTGTACTTGTTCAAGATTTAACATTTTATGTAATAAGTGTTAATAGTTTGGTACAATTGAAACACTACCTAAAATTGTAAGAACTTATTAATCCCCTTTAGGTAAATTACCTTCGACCATCCGACTACCGTAGAATGTCAAATATCGCAAGAGGAGAAAATGCCGAAAGAAGGTGCGTGAAATATTATTTTCTTAACATTACGTTAATTTACGTAACCCACTCTTTATAATTAGTGTTAGTATTCACTATCAGGGATTCAGACAATTTTTTTCTTAGAAAAATTAATTATTTTATCTATCAAAAACTAAAAATAAATGGAAATTCTCGAATAAAAAGATAAACTATTTCTGTACCAATGGCGCTATTTGAGCGCTGTTCACGGCTGTGTCCCAAGTAGCACTGCACGACCAGTATGCTGTTTTGAGATAGTAATGGTTGTGTAAATAATTACATAAGTATTTATGTTGGTGATGGGGTATTACATAATTACCCTATGTGGAGACCACATAGAATAGGCTAGCTCGTTCCTTACCCTTGGAAATCGTAAGAGGTAACTAAGGGCAAGGGATGGACGGTAATGTCCCTTTTAAAACATCCCCAATAACTAACTTTTGCCTGTCCGCCTGCCAAGCGTGACAATTACAGGCAAAACCTCCCTAGGGAGTGGCTTATGTTCAGCAGTAGACAGTTAAAAACTGATATGATGATGATGATGAAATAATTATAGTACAGTATAATTCACGATATTTATTATTCGACAACTTTCACGTTTGTAATATTTTTGATGGGTGAAAATGGTATGGTAACCCCGCCTGCGCTAACGGGATACGCTGGCGGAGCACCAGTGAAGGATGATAGATGAGAATGAAAACAGACCAGTTAGCCCATCATGACGAATTCATCAGGAATTAACCATGATAGTTTCCAGGGGGAACCGCGATGAGGTCGACCTGGTTGGATATATTGCTAGCAATGGGATTCTTAGTCCCCATTACTAACAATCCCTTTCCCCCCCGTTTGTAATATTAGTATAGGTATTATACCATATTAGGGAGTTTAAAATGTAATATTTTATTTCCATTTAACTGCATAAAATGTGGTTTTACCATTTTATCTTTTCAGAATCAAGAACATGCGCTCAACCTCAGAATCTGTATTACCAAGACGGTCGTCTCGGAAGGGGGCCTCTTCTGAATTGGTAAGTGACATTCACTTCCATTTACTTCCATCCGGAATAGAAAAGGCCACCCTTTCCGTAGATGTTGTAAGAGGCGACTAAGCGAGGGCGAAAGATGGGCAGCAGCGTCCCTTTTAAAACATCTCCAGTATACATATATAAGCGAAACCTCTCGAAGGGGAGGCTTATGTTCAGCAGTGGACAGTTAAAGGCTACTGATGATTATGATGATGATTTAGGTTAACAAACAGTAACACATTACATATATTCCTTAAAATAGGTTGTTAGTTTATACTTACGTTATCAATTATAATAGATACGCCACCCACTACGTTAACCACATATAGTATACAAAGTTTCAGCGTATATCAATGACGAACATCTTCACAAATTTTCATATTTAGAATATTAAGTAGAATTTTGTTAGCATTCATTTGAATTTACTCCCCTATTCGTCCTATATGAATTCCGTTACAATTAAAGTAATTTTTATTTTATTATTAAAAAAATATTAACAAGTCTTATTATTCAGTTTTCTTCATTCGAAGCCATAACACCGCAGAGTTCGCAGAAGACTACTGCCGAAGAGGTCATCGTCGATATAAAGGACCTTGTTGGCATCGTAGACTGGTAAGCAATCTATTCATATTCAAATCACCTTTATTCAAATACACTTGTTTACAAGCACTTTTTAATCGTAATTTTTTTTTAAATCTACTGCAGGGTTCGGAAAGTTGTTATCTGTTGAGAAGAGCTCGCAAGAAACTCAACCGTACTGTTTTAAAGCTCTGTTAACATTATGTGTATTTATTTAAATGTACTATGTATAAAATTAAAGCACATGCGTGATCGACTAACACTATTACTCTTCTATACTACATTAAAAATGGTAAATATCCCGAGGCTGAGGGTTTTAGGGTCTACCGTGAAATGTGCTTTCAAAGTTTCGGAATGACATTTTATGTGTGCGAAAGAACACCTTACCTTAACGGCCCATTAACGTCCGAATGTAGAGAATGTATATTCCGTATGGGTGTAGCCTACTAATAAGTAACTTTGATTTTTTTTTTATTTAATTTATTATTATTTTTTGTCATGTGTTTTTTTTTATACAACTTAGAATGGCAAACAAGCCGACGGCCCACCTGATGGAACGTGGTAACCGTCGCCTATAGACATGAGCAGTACCAAGGACATAACAGAGTATACTGTTTCGCCCATGATACCTACATACATACCTACGTACATACCTACATACTGCTCATGTCTATCTTGTTTGCCATTCTATGGTGTATTAAAAAAAAAACATTTTATAATGTATTTACAAAACTTTGGCCATGTCGATTGTTACATTAACTAAACGGCAAATGTCTTTAACTATTCTATTATATAATATATATGAATTATAGTATTATTAGCATTTATTTTATTTATGAACTTCAGTGTTAACAATCTCTTCCACCAGGACAATAGAACATATAGAAGGTGAAATCCAGCTGCCCATGCCAAATATTTCGTTTCTCGAAGAACACCCCGGTCACGTGGAGTTCGATGATCCAGTGCTGACGGCACAGCTCAAAGAGGCCGTCATGATGTGGCAAACGCATATTGATAGCACCATAACCGCTTGTTTAGGGAAGGTATAATATCTTTTATTCAAAGAAGTTCGTATGTACCGTGCATACATCTCACAATAGTCTACAGGTATGCTTATATGGAATTGATGCAAAGCAAATATAGACGCGTGCTTGTTTAATATCATTAAACAATTACGTTCAGAATTACATACATTTTTCATTACTTCTTTGTCTACGGACTCAGTTGTTATTCGTTTGTTTAAATATTTTAGACTCGTGAGGGTGAAGGACCAGTGGCCGAGTACAAGTACTGGCGAGAACGCGACGCGGAAATCTCACTCCTAGTGGAACAGCTCAAGCAGCCGATGGTCGTCAAGATAATCTCGATGCTGCAGAGGTTAAACTCTACCTACATGGAGGTATAACTCTGTCTGTCCTCCCACTCCCTATCTCTCTCTTTCAAGGGGAAAATTAAATTTGATAGATATATAAAAAACGACTTACATGCCACAGTTCAGGCACTTTTACATAAACGTGACTCCGGTTCGAGTCTCCTTGTGTCTAATATAGGAAATAAATTTATTTCCAAAAATACTGCAATAACCTATTACATACCAAATGTAATGCCGAAATAACCTATTTTGGAGATAGGTACCTAATTCCACCAAATGACTGATATTTAAGATTATGTTGAATTAAAAAAGCTTAAAAAATTAAAAATTATTCCTTCTACTTTAGGATAATAGATAATGTTTTTTTTTTTCTATTTGTTTCAGGGATTCCAACATTACAAAGAAAAGTTGCTAGAACAGTATAACTTAGCTGGAGACAATCTGAAATTCCTATCCACTTTGATGCGTTTCTTCACCGTAAGCGCCATGTTTTTTTTTTTTCATGATACTTGGAATGGTAAACAAGCCAACGGCCTGCCTGATGGAAAGTGGCAACTGTCGTCTATAGATATAAACAGCACCATGAATATCACAAAATACACTGTGACACCCATAGTATCTCCTATGCGTTGCCATTTCTGAAGTCTGTTGTTATGTTTCCGTACCCTGTAATTTTACTACCATATCCCACCTTTCAATCCAAAACACACCCAGGCAAATCCACTTCATGGCACAAAATACACTGTGATACCCATAGTATCTCCTATGCGTTGCCATTTCTGAAGTCTGTTGTTATGTTTCCGTACCCTGTAATTTTACTACCATATCCCACCTTTCAATCCAAAACACACCCAGGCAAATCCACTTCATGGCAGAAATACGAGTGGGACAGAGGTTTTCATGCGGACTACTTTTGTACAAAGTTTTTCTGTGATATGTTATTTTTTTTTTTATAATAAAACATATTAAACAAAAAGGTATTTTAAAGAGTTTATTTATTTACCATTAATTTGAAACATGAGGTACAAGGTGTTACATATAAAAAGCATAAGTACATGTGTCATTGTAAATGTTAGATCCTTAACACTATTTTTATTTACATTCTTTTGTTATGTTATTTCAGTACGTTATCGTTATTTTAATAATTTATTTATATAATAACATTTTAATAGTGACAATACCAGAGGGAGATTTTGTGCAAAAATCGATTGCTTGGGTACCTCTGTCCCATTCGTGTTTCAACCGTGAAGCAGTTGTGTTTGCATGGCTGTGTTTCGGTTTGAAGGGTGGGATATGGCGTGAATTTACTGGGTACAGAGCAATAACACCTGAGTCCTCAGGAATGGCAACGCATGGGGGGTATCATGGGCGAAACAGTATACTCTGTTATGTCCATGGTACTGCTCATGTCTATAGGCGACGGTTACCACTTTCCATCAGGTGGGTCGTCAGCTCGTTTGCCATTCTAAGTTGTATAAAAAAAACATACAATATTCATTACACCAGTCAATCTATTATATCAAGTCTATCATTTTATATATGTATGTTATATTGGGTATTGTTAATGAACCAATACTGTATTAACATCACAATATTATATTGGAATAATTAATGTCAATTCAATAGATAATTATCAAAGATACCAAGACACGCCCTAGGTCCCATAAGGAGTAGGTATAGAATCGTGCTGCTCTTAAGTACTCTGGAACTGGATTTCTCAATCAAGTTTAAATTTTAAGCGCTTTAAAGCGATCTATATATTTTATATGTATGCTACGTGTAATATTCACATACTATGAATCGATTTTGATAATTCCTTTTTCAGTCGATAAGGTTTACTTCCGAATTGATCCTATTTTTGTCACAATTAAAATTGCTATTTAAAATTGTTTGCAAAGAAATATATATAAAAATATATATATAGTATGTATATATATATATATATATATAGTATGTATATATATATATATATATATATATATATATATATATATATATATATATATATATATATATATATATATATATACTATATCTGTATCCCGCTTTTTTACCTACTCGTATAAGTACATGATATATACTATTTGCTATGTTAGTATATAACCTACACGTGTACCAAATTCCGTACGAATTCATTTATTAGTTCTTGTGTGAAAGAGTTATAAACAAACATACATTCATCCATCCGTCCGTCCGTCCGTCCGTCCGTCCGTCCATCCATACATTCTTACTGACTCGTATTTATAATATTCAGTGTATTCACAATAGTTCTTATCGTATAATGATGGCATCCTATAAGGTGGCTCACTTAACGTCTTTACGTGCTCTCCCAAGTAAAAAGCAATTTTTAATAATGATGACCAGGTAATAGAAGACGACTCTCCACTACAACAAGTGATTGAGGTACTCCCCGAGCTCGTCGAGAGCATATACATGATGTGGGTGCTGTCTAAAGGATACCGCACCGACGAGACGATGGTGCCGCTGCTGTCCAGGGTCTCGTGGGCCCTCTGTGATAAACTCGAGAGGTTCCTCAACGTTCACAAGCTGTTTGAGTAAGTTTCATGTTATTAGATATTGGTAGTAATATGTAGATATTAGGGATGGGTAATATATATTATTTTTAATATATTCGTTATTGCGCCAATCTATGATACTTCTATATAGAAGTATCAATATATTGGTCCATATTTTTAATATATTCGTTATTATGTATTAGGACTTCTATATAGAAGTAACAATATATTGATACTTCTATATAGAAATATTAATATATTGGCCCAATAACAAATATATTAAAAATCTGTTATCTAAGTAAAGTAATCAAAACAAAATGAAAATAGATATCTGACTTTATACTATGTACATGTAAAATCCTGAAAAGATACATTCAGATTAGTTCCATATTTTTTGTATCAACATCACGTCGGTAGTTTAGTTTTGTACCAAAATAACTGGATTAGCTACCATTGGAGTCGATGTTTTCTTATTTACCAAAGTCTCTTTTTGCAACTTAGAATGGCAAACAAGTTGACGGCCCACCTGATGGAAAATAGTAACCGTTGCCTATAAACATGAACAGTACCATGGATATAACAGTATATACTGTTTCGCCTATGATTCTCCTAATGCATTGCCATTTCTTAGGACTCGGGTGTTATTCCTCTGTACCCTATAAATTCCCTGCCATATCCCACCCTTCAAACCGAAACACCACATGCAATCACAACTGCTTCACGGTAGAAACACGAGTTGGACGGAGGTGTCCAAGCAAATGACTATTGTACAAAGTCTCCCTCTGGTATAATCAGTATCAACCAATTATTTTTTTTATACCACTGAGGTGGCAAACAAGCATACGGCCCACCTGATGGTAAGCAGTTACCGTAGCCTATGAATGCCTGCAATACCAGAGGTATAACGCGCGCGTTGCCGACCCTGAAGAAACCTCTTTAACCCCCTTTTGAAAAACCCCATGCTGTAGTCTCGTGGGAAAACCTCGGCAGGGAGCTCATTCATTATCGAATATCAACAAATCAATATTAACTAGTAAACCAAACGAAGAGATCCTGACGTTATCCCGCGCCGGGCAGAAGATAATGGAGCTGTGGCACGACCTTTACAAGGAGACGCGGCGCCACATCGAGCTCAGCGGCAAGGGCGCGCGCTGGGAGTTCGACCAGCCGCTGCTGTTCACGAGCACCGACTACATCGCCACCGTCGCCCGGGACCTCGGCAACGTCGTGCAGGTGCATATTGACTGTACCCTCTATATCAGGGGGGGGGGAAGTATTTGTTAGAAATGCGGACTAACAGTCCCATTGCTAGCCATATACCCTGTCAGGTCCACCTCCACGCGGTCTCCCCTGGAAACCATCGTGCTGAATTCCAGGTGTATTCATCGCAGTGGGCTAACTGACCTGCCTTTTCATTCTCACCTATCATCCATCACTGGTAATCCGCCATTGTATACCGTTGGCGCAGGCGAGGTTACCATTCCATTATCATCCATTAAAAAAAGCACTCATTATATCTCAGTAATAAAACACTTTAGTTTTCACTCCACAACTTAGTTATTTTCTTTTTTTTTTTTGTTGTATCACACATTTACTATATTACCTATTATCACTTATTTTTCCGTTTCGTTTCGCTTCTTTTTTTATTCTTCTGTACAAATCCCTAATTGATGCTTGATATATTTTGCTTTTAATAAATTTAATGATAGACACGTTATCGCACCCGTATGCATGGTATGAATTGATTCGACATCTGATTCTTGGTAGCTAACGTATCTACTATTGTATTTGCTATCTTTCAGATTAATTTATTGAAATAAAATTAAATGATCTATAACTATACATACTAATATTATTATGTACATAAAGAGAAAAAAAGAACTCAAAAAATACTTAACCGACGAATACTTAACGCCTATCAGCGTAACAGCGTAATAACATAGGCTACATTGTTTTAAAAAAGGTTTTGAAATCTCTTCAATATTTCGCCAATTAAAGCTATTATAAACTACTAATTTCTTTCTATTTATCTACATGTATGAAGTCGAGTGGGACAGCTAGTTATTAAATAAATTATTATTTCTCCCCCTAAAGGTACTAATAGATTTCGAGCGCATATTCGGTCTAGAACTGAAGTCGATCATCAGCGATCCAACTCAGATCGACGACGTGCGGAAGCGGGTCAAGAACCTCGTGTACCCTATACGAACGGTCGACTTCAGCGTGTTCGTGTTCGACAACAAGGAGAACTGGGACGTGATCATGAACGACTTCTGGAATGAGGTGCGCTATTTGGAAGAGGAGGCCAAGAACTACATCAACCAAAGTTTTGGGAATTTACGGTGAGTATGCAGCGACATAAGCAAATTTTTTTCTCCACCAAGAAAAATGGCTGCTTCAATAGTCGTAATTAATATGGAACCAACACAGAAGTAAAACCTATTGATTCCAAAAAGATCTGTAAATATCGGTTAGAATTGAAAATTTTATAATACGATAAAACTTAGTTGCTAGAAAATCTGGCAAATTTGAAAGTTCTTTTGGAAGTCGCTTACAAATGGTGAATTAAATTAAAATACGTTTATTACTAAAAAGAAATAACAGGCTTTTTATAATGTAACTAATATCAAGTTACATTATAAAAGGCCTACATTACCATCAGATCGCAAATTTGATCAGACCCGTATCTGGAGAACTAAAATGTAGATAAAATGGGATAAAGTGAACAAAAGGTCCTTTATTACCTACTACTAATTGGAAACACATTCTGTTTAAATTACTGAGTAATCTGTAAAAACTATATAATCAAACAAGCAAATCAATTTTACCCTAATATTTATTAGGTCAGCGGAAGAGGCTTTAACAGTGCTGCTAAAGTTTCTCGAGTTCGACACGCGCGAGTCAATCCGTCAGCAACTGTCCACCAAGTTTGATCTCGTCATGCGACAGTTCATCAAGGAAATCACCGCGATAGAGGACAAGTTTACTGTGCGTTATCACTCATTCACTGTATCAGATCCTGCTTATAAACTAATATTTACCCATTACTTTGTCCAAGTAACAAAATATATTGATTGGCTGCAATAAAAAATAAATAGTGCTCGCGTGTGTGTGTGAGTGCGTGAATACTTGCGTGCATGCGTGCGTACTTAAAATTAGTAGCACGATTTTCTTAAATTTCTAAAGTTTGTAATTGTAATTGTACTCAAATAATATTTAATTTTATAGCGATATCGAAAAAATCCGCCTTTACTTCGGAACCATCCACCTGTTGGTGGTGCCATCTACTGGGCAAGAGCTCTCTTCAACAAAATGAAACAACCCATAATTAAATTTCAAAAGGTAATATAATGTTATTATTATTACCTACAATGAATTATGATAGTGCAGGAAGTAATTTATGGGTTAAATGGGACAGAGAAATTTAAGCGTACGGATATGTAACGCCTACATTCTTAGAAATGAAAATGCATGGTACTCCTAACATGAACATCACAAATCGTTAAATCGAAGTCAAGCATAGACTGCAACTTTCCGACAACTCGTTACTTTATGAAAATTTCCTTAGTAACTAGTTCTATTACGATTATAATGTTATGGCATACATTTGTGCTAGGTACCAGAGCTTAATGACTGTGAACAAAAGAAAGAGGCCTTTCAACAATACAAGGCGTTCTCGAAGATCATCAAAGAGTATGAGGAAACGAAGTACCAGGAGTGGGTACGCGGAGCCTCCCAGGTCGTCGACAATATGATGAAGCAAAACATACTCAAGGTGGTCTTCAAGAAAGGGGATGGTCAGTTTCATATCTGTTAATATATATGTGTATCAGTTTCGTAGCTCTTAAGAGAAATAGATGCAGTTACCTACTAGGAATTTGCTTTTATTTTTTCAAGCTAACTCGGTGGACAATGACGGTAAGTTTTGCATACAAAGTTCTTCTAAAACTTATAAGACCGTTTTTTTATGGTCTTTAAGTGAATACGATCGTTATTTCATTTTCTAAGTAAATAGGGCTTAAAGAAGTGAAAATGAAAAATTTTGCAATTTCTCGTAATAATCCTTGAACGAAGGTCACTGATCTGATGTATTTTATTTGATAAAATAATTTTAACAGTTTATTTGGTATGCCCAACCATACGACATCATTTAAAATCAGACATGTGAACTACAACACAGGTAATATAATATTTTTTTTATTATAAAGAGCCCTCGCCATCTTGTGGACGCGGAATGCAACTAACGGCAGCGGGTAAAGCGCACGTCGCCAAGAAGAAAGCGTCGCTACAATCGCTGCGGCCCGCAGATGTCGTCAATAAGGAGATCGCTGACAAACGTCGTAGGGATAAAGCGCGTAAGTTGCACAAATTATTAATCAAGAGCTTAAATTTCTTACTGTTTACAATTATCTAGTTATCAGTATTAGTTGCTTGTTAAACAATTTTGATGTGTGACAAAGATAAAGAGTCCGACTGTCATAATTTAAACTGAAATATCCGGCTTGAAGGACCGTTTCTTTATTCCTAACAGAGTCAATTTAAATATACTGTATTTTATAATTAATTAATTAATACAATATTGTGCACAATAATCAAACATCATGTTTAGCCAAATATTTTGGACTATATGGGCGTGGCATAACTAATTTATTCCCATTGATTGGCATGTATAATAGATATTGTTCTTGTAAATATACCTTAAATTGTTGTTTTTTTTTAAGTGATGCTGATAAGAATCCCAGGTCAACACTACGAAAACGTCAGATCGCCGAGCTCAATGTCTCTGTTGGCAAAAGAGGGGCTGGTAATGATTATAAACATATTATAAAAATTATAAATAAAAATATATGGGCAGTCAGCTTGTTGTCATTGCACATTTTAAATATTAGCTGTATCCCTCGGCTTCGTTTGTTCCAATTGTGATGTTAAATAGCCTGTAACCTACCTTAAGAAATCATCTGTCAAATGCAAAAAAAAAATATAATTCGCCCGGTGGAACTACCGGGCGGACGAAAAGATTAGCACGATAAAACTGACTTTTCCGCTTTATAAATTATTAAATATATGTAATTAACTTGAATGGCACGTTTAAACTAACAAACAAAGTTTTCCGTTTTATATATTAATAAATATATATACCTAATTATCATGAATAAAATAGAGAATGAATTAAGGATGGAGGCTGCTGGTATGCCGCCTTAACCGCTAGATATTTGGCGTGAACATGGAGACAAGTGTACTGTACTATAAAAGTTTCTTTTATGAAATTTGAAATACAACTACCTGACTATACCACATAATTATATGGTATATTTTTACAGACTGACGTAACATGGCGCGATTTGACCGTTCACAAGCTAATGCAAGAATATGACCTAGAGTTCCAACCGAATTTTGATAAAGAAATATTTCTGGTTATACACGAAGCAGAACTTATGGAACAACTGGGTATACCGCTATCTTTTCTACCTGCATGAAATCAAAATCCTTTTAAAGAAGTGTTTTATTTGTAAATCTGAACATTTTCTTAGAAAAAATGGATCTGAAAGAATGGATAACTATAAAAATTTCTGAACTGTCCAGTGGTCGAATCAGTAGGAAGCTAATAATATTAATTATACCCTATTATATGTATTTTTTTTTATACAACTTAGAATGGCAAACAAGCTGACGGTCCACCTGATGGAAAAGGTAACCGTCGCCTATAGGCACGAGCAGTACCATGGACATAACAGAGTATACTGTTTCTTGCATGATACCTCCCATGCGTTGCCATTACTGAGGACTCAGGTGTTATTCTTCACGCCAGCGTAAATTCACGCCAGTTTACTCTGAATATGTATTTATACTACACTCTCGTTGGATTCGTACCTACTTTATAGAACAAATCATCGAATACTGTCAATGCATTGATTTTGATTTTTTTTTTTAATTCACCACATTGTTTGTATTGAAGATTATTTATATACCAATCTCTTTATTCTTCTCTATTTTTGTTTATAATTTACTTTTGTTCTTGTATATGAAAAAATATGCATAGACAGACGGAATGGTTAATAGTTCCTTTTTAGCTATTAGAAACCCTAAAAAAATATATCAAAGATTTATTTTCCCTCATCATATGCTACAGTTCTACATTTTTCGATTTAGGTTTCGAACTCCCCTCCAATATAAGAGACGTGGCAATGCAGAAATCCCGACTATACTACGAACTGGAAGCGTTAGAAGGTGTTATAGCTAAATACAACGCGAGCTCCGCTTCGCTGAGCCCCTCAGAAACGCACCTGATGAAGCGCCACCTACTGGACATGGAGCGACACATCCTGCCGGGACTCACGCGTATCACCTGGACCGCGCTTGGCATCAACGACTATATCAAGGACATCACTAAAGGTACATTGTTTTTTAAAGCTGCACGTAATTTTAATGCAAGTTAAATTAAGTCCTTTACTGACTTTCTTTTCCGAATTCTATATATCAGAGTGAGCCACTGGTACTGCGACGTCATATTTCGTTGAAAACTTTTGTATAAAAAAAAACCTGACATAAAATTAAACAACAACAAAAACTTCGAGTCGATTCGACTTATTGAACAGTACAATAAATCCAGTACGAGAGAAGGAAAAAAAATATTTCGCTGATTTGCAATTTCGCAATAAAAGCGAATATTCTGAATAAAAAATCTTTGAGCCATTTTTCAAAACTTAATTTTGCATGATGTAAATAAGCCTGGTGCTGCAGTATAAGTTACATTCAGGCAGACAATGAATTGCAAAATCGGAGGGAGGATCAAACTTTGCCCATACTTACACAAGAATAATCTTGTGATGTGTTGAGTCACTGTATTCAGTAATTTATTTGCCATTTAAAAATTTTAAAGCGAAACATTAGTGTATTAGGTTTTGTTAAACCTTTATGCGTAATTTCCCTCCAAGCGGTGTACCAGCAACTAAAATAATTCAGTACCTTAATTGAAATCTTTAGGCGAAAATTCCCTCCAAGCGGTATATCAGCAGCTGAAAATGGTAGAAAAAGAGATCCAGTTCCTGATCGATCAATTGGAACAGTTCGACTTATTCCCCTTGGTCCGGCCGCAGAACTACGTGGACCCGGATACTGGCCTACCTGACGATACCTGGCTCTATCCTTGCAAGGTTTATTTTTATAACTTTTAATATTTTATTGAATTTAATGAGAGTTTTTCTTATTTTTTTCTCATTCGATTGAAGTAATGACAAAAAAAAACCCGGTTGCTTTTTTTTAATACCTTCTTTTTCCTAATAACTAAAACCTACAAATATACTCGTATTTTAATAATTTGTGTTTCGTCACTGTCTTTTGAATTAAGAAAATAATTCAAAAGAAAAGTCAAAATACTACAAAGACTAAAATAAGTTTGTTTACTTTTGACGATTTATAAATAAAGATGTTATTACTTTAATATAGAGTTAGATATATAACTTTAGTGAGCAACTTTAGCTTGCATCTAATCGAGGTTGCGTGCCCAAAGAGTTCTTAAATGAAGACGTTACTTATTGTAAATATAGAGTTTTGCTAAAGTATCAATTAAAATAATTAGTTTCCCGTTCCATAGACATATTTTGTAGAAGTGGAGAATGAGCGACTGGAACGTGTGGCCACTTTGTCTCGCATATACGAGCGCATCGGTCCCATACTGATGAAGCTTGAATATCTGATCCTGGGCTCCAGTACTGGACAGTCCAACGTCATGACTGCATATTATACGTACTGGGAGAAGAAGATATTTAAATGTCTAGTTAAGTAAGTTGTGCAATAGCTATACTAATCATCTTTTTTTTTATATAACTTAGAATGGCAAACAAGCTGACGGCCCACCTGATGGAAAGTAGTAACTGTCGTCTATAGACATGAGCAGTATGTATTTACGCCCATGGACATAACAGAGTATACTATTTCGCCCGTGATACCCCCCATGCGTTGCCATTCCTGAGGACTCAGATGTTATTCCTCTGTACCCAGTAAATTCACGCCATATCCCACCCTTCAAACCAAAACACAGCCATGCAAACAATCATCTATTTTAAATATATGATTTCTATATATCAAATAGTAGTAACAATCTAAAATCAAATCATAGTATTCATAAAATGTTACCACGTTCTCCAAAAACTCATGTAGCCGAAATATGAAAATAATGTACAAGTTTTTTCATGGCAAAACGGGCACTCATATGAATTTATAAATAGTCATCAGCTGAAATTTGAAACCACTGTAAATCTGTTTTCCAATTATATCTCTTTACAAATAAGTATGAACTCCGATGATATGCATAATGTTGAACAAGCTATCTCAGGACGTTATGTACATTTTTTTGGAAAATCTTCTTCCTATAGACTGACGATTGAGAACCTGGAACAATTCCAACATATGCTCAGCGAGAAGACACCGCTGTTCCAAGTGGACGCGGCGCTGGTGCCGCCTGACATCACTATGCGGCCAACTGCGTCAGAGTGCTGCAATATACTGCAGTACAACATTAAACACTTCCTCAACAGGTGTATACACAGCTTTATCCTATAACGACAACCCGGCTATTGCAAAAGAAGGGAATTGTTAATAATAGGGACTAACCTTAGTACGTTGACCTCCAAACAGTACCCTCTGAAGACCGTCATAATGAATTCCTGATAAACTCATTGTTGTTACCCAGCAGATTGCGTAGACTGGAGCCTGTGGCGGCAATTTTGAGGCCAAAAGTTACAGTTTCATTAACAAAAAAATTGTAATGAATGTGACGACGTCGGGTCTTCTTACCCACTTAAATAATACGGCGGATGAGTTAGGAGCATCGGGGCGAACCCCACTACCCCAGCTTCAACTCCGGAGGCGACAACTTCCGGGTCGCTGGATCTAAGCCGACATACAGATATTAGAGTATATCGGCGTAGCATCTTTTCATGTTTGTGGCAGTTTCATGTTGGTAGTAGAGTAATTAATATAATTGTGAACTTAGGTACCGCATTGTAGAGGGCAGTAGGGGCGCAAAATGTGTAAATCCGCCACTACTGCTGCCTCGCTATCGTAAATCAATAACGCAGGCGTTGAACACACGCATTAATGCTTTCACGGTAAAAATTGCTCATGCAGATACTCCATAACTACTTATTTAATCAGAGAAAAAACAACCAAGCTTACTTCTTTCAGACTAACAGCTTTTCCACGATGGATGAAGAAAAGTTGCTTACCGTGCCCACCGCAGCGGATCGCGGAAGCGACCGGTAATGAGTACTATGTGTTCTCATTCTTCGAAGACGTACTGCGGGTGGTAGCCGTCAACGACCTCACGCTGCTCATACAGGACACTATTTACCGACTAACACAAAATATCAACGCGTACATACAGAAGTAAGTTCGTCTGTAAAGCACAAAAGATCCCAAGCGATCGAAATCAATCTTTTGTGCTTTACACTACACACTTACATTTGTAAGTGTGTATTATAATGACCACATATGCGAAATATGCTTTACTAAGTTTTATCCATTTGGTGTCGTGGGTGCTTCTTTACAGTACGTTTATATCTGTACAAATATAACAATCTAGGTGGGGAAGGATTGTTAGTAATGGAGACTAAAGGCTCCATTTCGCGCAATATACTCAACCAGGTCGTAGTCCCCCCTGGAAACCATCGTGCTGAATTCCAGGCGTATTAGCGCGGACGAGTTTACCATTTTATTGTCATTAAAAAAATCTTTCTTTCAACCAACTTTATATCACATAATATTACTAAACAGGCAACTATTGCCTATAGTTGTTTTCACACATAGTTGACATACATATATTGTAGTAAAACTCGAAAACCTGCCACCTGAACAATATGGTAACAGTAAACTACTATAACCTGTGCCTCGTAATAAGACTAAAAAGTTATTATTGTTATCAGTTACCAGAGGGAGACTTTGTACAAAAGTCGATTGCTTGGATACCTCTGTCCCATACGTGTTTCAACCGTAAAGCAGTTGTGTTTGCATGGCTGTGTTTCGATTTGAAGGGTGGGATATGGCTTGAATTTACTGGGTACGGAGGAATAACACCTGAGTCCTCAGGAATGGCAACGCATGGGGGGTATCATGGGCGAAACAGTATACTCTGTTATGTCCATGGTACTGCTCATGTCTATAGGCGACGGTTACCACTTTCCATCAGGTGGGCCGTCCGCTTGTTTGCCATTCTAAGTTATATAAAAAAAAAAGTTTAGGTGCCACTTTATTATTAAATACAAAAGAACTTTCCAGGTGGTACAAATACCAGCACTTATGGGCGTTCGATAAAAGTCTATCGTGTGAGAAGTACATACAGAAACACGAGCAGATCCACAAGTACGACGAGAAGTTTTTCTTCTTCGAGGACATCATCGCTGAACTGGATCACCATGTGAAATATGTGGACGTTGGCGCAATCCGAGTCAACCTCCGGACTATCATAAAACAGGTGCAAGACCACGCCCAAGAGTGGAAGAACACACTAGGAAATTGTATTGCCTCTAAAACAAGGATAAATATGTACGACCTGAAAAATCAAATTGAGGTATGAACAATTATTTTTTTATGCTAACTTTTATTTTTCTTTTATCATTCATCTATATTGGAGTCAAACTTATTTAGTTTCATCCAACGGAAATATTTTAAAGCGAACCTACTTTTAGTTACAAAAAAATATTTAATAATTTTTGGGATATGTATTTATTATATATCATTCGTTAACAAAATGTGAATAAATAAATTGGCTTAATGACTATTGTCTTATTCACATATTTTTCATTACATCTGCCCTTCATACGCTTTCTCTTTGGTTAGGTGGTAGAGAATGCCATATGGCATTAAGCTCGCAACTTGTATAAATATTTATTATGCAATAAAGAATAAATAGATAAATAAGTAAATGACTAACGTAATAAAAGTAATACCACTGCTGTATTTTTCTGGCTAACCATACTCTAATCGTGTCTCTCAGTCTCTGCGCATGACGATGAACATGAACATCAAAGGGCTGGAGGACTTCAAGCTGGTGATGGCGACCATCACACAGGTGCAAGCGATGACCATCACCGCGGAGGTTAAGTACCGCGACATGCAGGAGACCTTCCATATGCTGCGGCAGCATGGAATCAATGTGAGTATAAGGCCCTTTAAATAACTTCTTTTTTATCACCACTCTATTTCATACCCAGGTTAGCGTAACAGGCAATTAATGGAATGAAGCCCAGTATACTAGTGAAAGTGTAGGAAAATGTGTAATTAAACCCACACCAAGCCGCAATGTCAGATTATTATTGTATAAGGAATGGGGAGAGACCTGTATCCAGAGTGGGATATAGCTGGTATCTATATCTTTTTCAGTAAATATAGATAGATAGATAGATAGATAGACAATTTATTTGCATTACTTACAGCACACAAATTACAATAAAAAAAAAAAAAAAAAAAAAACATACACGTAATACACAGCAAAAGAGACAAAAGAATAAAAATAAAAAAAAAAGCACAAATAAAAAAACAAAAATACAAAAACAAAATACATAATCTAACAATCTCCTTTGTTAACATTCCTTCATGCGTGTGCCATAGTAACACAAAATGGTCACAGATCAGTTTATTGCTTTGCCCTTAAAAGAGCAAAACACTGATATTCTGCTGTGGCCAAGAGTCAGTCGCGAAACTTTTCATTAAAAATTTACAATATAAATATACATATATATACATATACATACATATATCCCCCAACCATCATGGTATCTTTAATTTTATTCACTGCAGTCCTAAAGTAAGACCCGTTACTTAATCCTGTACCACTGAACAACTGAAATTATCAATATATCTTATGAATATGTCATGGCGAATCCAAATAAAACCTTCTTTACCAGGTATCAGAAGAGGACCTTCAGTTCGCAAAAGGCCTCGAATCCTCTTGGGGTAGTCTGTATCAGACATCACTTTTCCGTGGCAACACCCTCGAACAGACCAAGGAGAAATTCTCCAAACTCAACGTGGTGGAAATTGCAAACTTCTTGAAGGAACTCGACAATTTTGTGGAGAAGTTCGACCTCGAAGGGCCAGCTACAGTTGGTGATGATATGAACAGGGGCCTTCAGTTGATGGAGGTTGGTATTTCTTCTAAGCCTCGTATTCCTCCCACTTTATTTAATCAAAAAACCTAAACGTATTTACGCTTAACAGCCAAACAAATTAGCATCCTCACACGATAGAACCTGGATAGTTATATACAGTTCGGTTTCATACAAGTTTCCTCATGCGAACGCTTAGTTTTCCCTGGAGACTTCAGTATAGAGTACTTCAAAAAGGACTTTTTAAGGTTTTTTCAAGATAGGCAATGTGCACATGACATTCCTGGTGTTGCAAACGTCCATAGGCTATAGTGATCGTTTACCATCACACTGCTTTTTTTTTTGTAATATAAAAACTATAATATATCTAAGAATATTTGACATTTTTTTAATATTTTTCTGTTCTTAAATTGACTTACTCTTAATCCATTCTGTATAAAAAGGAATTTGCAAAATACTTCGACGAGCTAGAAACTCGTAAACGCATGCTGCAAGCAGCAGAACAAT
Organism: Galleria mellonella; assembly: GCF_026898425.1. NCBI lineage: Eukaryota > Metazoa > Arthropoda > Insecta > Lepidoptera > Pyralidae > Galleria > Galleria mellonella. Next base: position 10,476,634 of record NW_026442130.1, on the reverse strand, counting down.
TATTCGACAACCCGTTGGCCGATTTCTCAAACTTCAACCGTGCCAAGAGCGACTTCCTCGCGATGGATCAGATCTACAAGATATATAAGGCCCAAAAGAATGCTAGAGAACTGTGGGCTAGGACACTATGGGTCAATCTCAACCCACAAGCCCTAGTCGATGGTATAGAACAGTTCTTCAAAGAGTACAGGTGAGTTTAACACGGTAATTTCTTCTTTATCTATCATTACACCAAATCTACATAGAAGTAAACAAATAGAGCAAAGGCTCTATACAAAAGAAAGGAAGAAAAAAAGAGGAGAGGCTAAAAAAGTTCTCTAGCTTCTTCAGTACCCCCCAACACAAATTTACTGTTATGATCAATGTCAACCCCGACGTAATTTTTTTTTATAAGAATCTCTGGCAACAAATCGGTTTAGTGATTCGGTCAACCATCACGCAAATACTAACGTTCACATTATTAGTAGCAATTTATGTCAAGAAGAAACGTATAGGTCGCTTAAAGTATCGACCTATATGCTTGCCACTGTCATTGAATAAAAATCAAATAATGTTTTTTAATTATTAGAAAACTACCGAAAGTGGTCCGTCTTACGAACGCCGGTCTGATGTTAGACATGAAGATGAAACAGTTCAAAAGTATAGTACCGCTTATGGTCTCGCTCAAGAATGAGGCGATGCGCGAGAGGCACTGGAAAGAGTTGATGGCAAAAACCAGTAAGTTTTCGAACTATTGTTTCCTTATTATTATTATTTTTTTTTTTTTTACAAATAACAATATTTCATTTCCCTAAATAATAATATCGGGCTTAAGAATGAGGTTATCAGCTAACTTTTTTATTTATTGAGGAATTTTGTATATAACATAGAATAATCTTGTATAGAGCGGTGTCTCTGTCATACTGCAGTGAGGATTTTATGTAATGGTACTATGTCTGGTCAATAACCGTTTCCATCATCCAGAAATCACAATTCAGTTACGCCTTTGTTGCTAAGACCTTACGCTGACCCTTATATTGGCCTTCTTCCTCTTGTGATAGACCGTTTACGGCCATCATCATGAGCGTAGTTATACGAATGTGTACCTTATTGATTGTGGAAATAATTATCAAAATTGGTTGAGAACTAGTGAAAATATTACGTAATATTACATAGTGTACCGATAAATTGAAAACCTATTTTTTGACATAATATAAAAGTTTTGTTCACGCTCGTAGACATAGATTTTAAATTATGCTTAACTTATTACTCCCTTATTAATATAAACGTCAAACATTGCGTAAATGTATTTTAGTTAGTAAAGTGTTTTGTCTTTTTCTTTTGCTCTAAATTCTCAAAAGTGACAAAACACTTTAATAACTGAAATAGGTTTGTAGGACGTTTTAGTTCTTATGAATTTTCCAGGGGGTTAATATTTACTCATTGACGTATATTATTCTTCAAATTCCGTACAATATTATGTAAATGTACATTGAACAGATCAGGACTTCGACATGTCACCGGATCGATTTACATTGGAAAATATGTTCGCTATGGAACTACACAAGTATCAGGACGTCGCTGAGGAGATTGTAAATCATGCTATTAAAGTAAGTTTCTTACTTAAATGGGTTATACTATATCTAGGTAGACATAAACACCAGTAATTATAAAAATCTATTCAGAACTAGCTATATTTCGCGGCTTCGCCTGCGTAAATCAGTATATAAAGTATCCTATGTACTAAGTTACTTTATATTATTCTCAATTTCGTGTATAATATAGTATATGGCATATATGTGTAAGTATATTTGTTATTTATATATATTTATTCGTTTATATATCTAATTTTAGTATATCAATAATTAGTAGTACCGCATTCGAGTATTCTGACACTTCCCTATGGTTGACTGGGAGAGAATGCTTTTAGCATTAAGTCCGCCATGTACACATATTTATACTAATGAATAAATAAAAAAAATAAAAATAAATAAGTTAATATATAAACTACCCGTTTATCAAATTTCATTTAAATCTCTTTGAATTTTTTTTTATACAACTTAGAATGGCAAACAAGCTGACGGCCCACCTGATGGAAATAGATACCGTCGCCTATAGACATGAGCAGTACCATGGACATAACAGAGTATACTGTTACGCCCATGTACCCCCCATGCGTTGCCATTTCTGGGGACTCAGATGTTATTCCACTGTACCCGGTAAATTCACGCCATATCCCACCCTTCAAACCGAATCACACCCATGCAAATACAACTGCTTCACTGTAGAAACACGAATGGGACAGAGATACCCAAGCAATCGACTTTTGTACAAAGTCTCCCTCTGATGTTGAAAAAATAAGCAGAATAGTGGCTTTGTATGTATAGGATATTAGGAGTATAGGATTTAGTTTTATATGAATATTAGTTTAGTTTTATATTGAAAATTAAACGGTAACCCTGCCCCACGCTATCTATCTCTGTATCTATCTACATCGTGCAGTACCATACTGTCGGTACTATGATAGATGATGAAGACAAGTCAGTTAACTCATCGTGACGAATTCATCAAGTATTTAGAGATCAAGCTAATAGGGCATTTTGTTAGCTACCCCCAATACTAGCAATATATCTCCATCAGCTGTTAATCTAACAATCCCCCCCCCCCCCCAGGAACTGGCGATCGAGCGTGGCGTGCGCGACGTGCAGGAGACATGGGCAACGATCTCTTTCAGCGTGACACGTCACTTCAACCGCGGCGAGGACCGCGGCTACACGCTCAACCCGTGCGACGAGATCATCGTCAAGCTCGACGACGATGCCATGTCGCTGCAGAGCATGGCCGCATCGCAGTTAGTGCAGCACACACTTATACTTCGTTTATATCTACAAAGCACTTTGCGTCGTCCTTCATCCTATGTATTTTTTTTAATGGCTGATAATGAAATGGCAACTCAACCTGCGCTATCGGTATACGCTGGTGGGGCACCAGTGCGGGGTGAAAGGTGACGATGAAAGCAGGTCCGCTAGCCAATTGTGACAAATTCCACTACAATTAATCACAATAGTTTCCAGGGAGAACCGCGTGGAGGTCGACCTGACAGGGTATTGCTAGTTATGAGGAAATTAGACCCCATTACTAACGATCCCTTTCTCCCCTCATCATATGTATTTTTTTTAATGGGTGATAATGGAATAGTAACCCCGCCCGCGCTATCGATATACACTGGCGGGGCACCAATGAAGGATGATAGATGAGGATGAAGCAGGTCAGTTATCCCATTGTGACGAATTCAACAAGAATTGTTCACGATGGTTTCCAGAGGGAACCACGTGGAGGTCGACCTGATAGTGTGTTGCTGGCAATGGGTTCTTTAGACCCCATTACTAACAATCCCTTCCCCCCTTATCATACGTATTACCAAAGAGTAGAACTCTCTCCCTGCTTATAGTTTTCCATCCAAATATAATCTACACCATTTTAAGCCAAATGTGAATAGGCTAATGAATAGACGTTGGCCCGCGAGGCCCATCTTAGACCACATTGCTTTCCATCAGGTGAGGTCGTGAGAATCGCGGGACCCTTCAAAAGTAAAAAATATATATACCACGCGCCTGAAACACTACTATCCTATATGTCTATAGGCGACGGTTACCACTCTCCATCCGATGGGCCATCATCTTGTTTGACATTCTGAATATTATAACAAAATATAAAAATCCCGTGTCACTTATTTTGCATTTTTGTTTTTATTTTCCATTAGAAAATTATGGTTTTTATAAGCAAAATTTTTTGCAAATTTAAGTTAAATACATAATATTATGTATACGTAAATGCAGTGGACAGTTAACGGCTGACGTGATGTTGATGATATACCTCAGCAAAACCAAAACTTAAAGATCACTTTCCATCAGGTGGGCCATCAGCATGTTTGCCATTCTAAGTTGCATAAAAAAATAAACTTAGGATAATGACGAAACTGAGTAATAAAACTAAATTTAACAAGCTAAGGCGCATATCATAGAGTTGCAAGATTTAATCCTCTTATAAAAATTAATAGTATGTCTTTTCTCACCGTAGCACTGATTTATTCTAGCTTCTTTTATCATAATTCAGATTTATCGGGCCATTCCTATCGGTGGTGCAGACGTGGGAGCGACGGCTCTCGTTAATATCGGAAGTGATTGAAGAGTGGATGGCGACGCAGCGCAAGTGGTTGTACCTAGAAGGTATATTCGTGGGAGGCGATATTCGAGTGCAGCTGCCCGACGAGGCTAAGAAGTTCGATGACATTGATAAAGTTTTCAGAAAGGTCGATCTGTTTCCTATTTAAGAACTTTAATACATATTATTTTTAAATATACAATCGTGACTTAATGCGAGGATGTCCTGTCGTAATCACGACGTAGTGCAATCCACGTCGAAACGTCGACAATAAAGAAGCAAGTATGTGGGTACTGTTTACTTGTAAAAACTTTTTCGTCGCGTTTACTCCCGATTGTGTATTTAAAAATGTGTAATTGGTGAGCCGTGTAAGTACCGGCATAGAATAGGCCACCCCTTCCTTTCCCGTAGGTGTCGTAAGAGGCGACTAAGGAAGCTTATAATCGAGAGATGGGAAGCAGCGTTCCTCTTAAAACATCACTAAAAGGCAGACTGCGGTTGTCAACTCGCTTGCCAAGCGTGGCAATTACTGGCAAGACCTCCTTTATGGGGGAAGCTATATTTAGCAGTGGACGGTTAAAAATTTATACATTTTTTTTTTGCATTCAGAAATGCAGTAATAATTGCAATTAGGCACAATATAAGGAAAGGTAAACTTATCTCAAGCCTAACGCGTTCCTTACTAATATTACTAATGTGAAAGTGAGTTTGTTTAAATGTTTCCTTTTAACGCCGTAATGTAATGGCTTAACAAATTAGTATAAAATTTGGTATACAGGTATTATATGAAATGGAAAAGAACATAGGCCACTTTTTATTCCAGTTAATGAACATATCGAGTCACGCAAATGAAGTCGCGGGTAAAAGCTAGTTTAGTAAAAAATAAGGAATTTATCTGCAGATGTATATATATTCAGTTGACGCCAGTTACCCAAGGGGAAACCTACATGAAACTTATGTTCATTATTCTTGTTCTAATTTCAGCTATTAATTAAAATACATATTATTACATATTTTAAGTTCATATTAGTACTCGTACATATTTTAATTTTTTTTAGCTAATGACATTCGAAAGTGGTCTTTTTTTACTTTTTTTATAGCCAATAACCGTAATTCATTTTATAGATTATGTTGGACACTGCTAAGCGACTGAACGTAGTTGATTGCTGTACTATTAGTGGTCGACTAGAAGAATTTATCAATTTGGGATTAGGACTACAAAAGTAAGATGTTTTATATTATATATACATATATATAATGTTATCATCATACTATTATAATAAATGTTTCTTTCTTCATATGCTTCTCTTGTAAACATTAACACCCTTATGCATAAAAACGTCAAACTTGTCATAAAACTATTTTAGCTATTGGAGTGTTTTGTCTTTTTCTTTTGCGCTAAATTCTCAATTTGTCTGACAGTGACAAAGCACTGCAATGGTTTGTAGGAGTCTTAAGTTTTTATAATACAGATTACTTGAGAGGTATTAGTATTAAGTTTAATAATATTATGATTTGTCGAATTTGATATATAAAATATATTCTAGTTTTTGCAATACTTTGGCTTTAAGTTCAGACCGTATTAAATATTTTTATATCCATGTAATTTCATTTTTATTATATAAATTTCAGATGTCAAAAGTCACTGAATGACTACTTGGACTCGAAACGTCGCATATTCCCTCGATTCTTCTTTATATCGACAGATGAACTCTTATCCATCCTCGGCAGCAGTGAGTGTAGTTGCGTTCAGGAACACATGATAAAGGTAAGGCGGTAATAATATATTCTATGACTTTCAAATCGTTAGTTCGTTATAATATTTTTTACTCCCAATATAAGGAGGTGAAGTTTTTGTTTATGAAGCTATTTGCTGTCTAAACAAATAAAATTATATAGTAAATGAACTTGTAAATTTTGAACCTAAATGTATTTCAGATGTTCGATAACATACGAGCTCTCGACCTGTACGTGGACCACACCAACCGGCCCGTGGCTGCCAAAATGATATCCGCAGAAGGAGAGGTATCAATAGCAATTATATTTCTTACTAGCGGCCCGTCCCGGCGTCGCACGGGTGGACATTTTCACATTTAAAAAAATGGCCATTAAGGCAGTACATGCTCCTCTCCTCCTCACTCCTCACCAATCATCTCTCACTGGTACCCCACCAGTTACCATTCCATTATCATCCATAAAAAAAGTATTAAGTCTACCTTTTGTACCACATTTTATTAATCAATAAAGCTGAAATAAATAATAAATAAACCATAAAACCATAGATAATGGACTTTCGTCGCGTGGTGTACACGGAGGGCCGCGTGGAGGACTGGATGAATTTAGTCCTTACAGAAATGCGAAACACAAACAAGTTTATAACAAAGAAAGCTATATTCTATTATGGAAAGAACTGGAGAGTGCCCAGGTGAGTTAAAGTTTTAAACTGTCTGTTATTGATTTATTCCTTAGCTGCCTTATCGTTATCCCGATATTTTCAGATCTTGGCTACATATGCAATCTTGGCAAAATTAATATTACTAGTAGTACTTTTGGCCACAACAGAATATCAGTGTTTTGCTCTTTTTAGGCAAAGCAAAAAGCTGAGTTGTGGCCATTTTGTATTACTGTGGCACACGCATGAAGAAAAAAAAATTGTTACTATTGTTATTATGCATTCTGATTATGATTATGATTTTGTTTTTTTTTTTAATGTTTTGTACAAATATTTTTTTATCTTTTTTCAATTTGCATTTGTGTCTTTTGCTGTTTGTGTGCTGCAAGTAATGCAAATAAATTATTTATCTATCTATCTACAGTTTACACAAGCTAATTCCCGTTGGACTGTCTTATCCTAATGTCACATGGGGTATCATGGACGAAACAGTATACTCTGTTATGTCCATGGTGCTGCTCATGTCTATAGGCGACGGTTACCACTTTCCATCAGGTGGGCCGTCAGCTTGTTTGCCATTTCTAAGTTGCATAAAAAATCCTATAGATACATATTAGACAATAATATAGAAAGAGATAGAATGATATTGGGTTACCTCACATTAATTTAATTGGATACAACAAGCGTAACTATACAAACAACTAAACAAACAAACCACCAGAGGGAGACTTTGTACAAAAGTCGATTGCTTGGGTACCTCTGTTCCATTCATGTTTCAACCGTGAAGCAGCTGTGTTTGCATGGCTGTGTTTCGGTTTGAAGGGTGGGATATGGCGTGAATTAACTGGGTACAGATGAATAACATCTGAGTCCTCAGGAATGGCAACGCATGGGGGGTATCATGGATGAAACAGTGTACTCTGTTATATCCATGGTACTGCTCATGTCTGTAGGCGACGGTTACCACTTTCAATCAGGTGGGCCGTCAGCTTGTTTGCCATTCCAAGTTGTATAAAAAAAAACTATCAAATACTAGTATTTAGTCATTTGATGGGGCAAACGTTCAATTTTTTTTAATGTTTTTTTGACGATTTCTACAATGTGTTCCTAAATAAACACCCTAAATCTACTTCTCGATCGAGTCTAATTAATTTAGCATTCAAACTCAACAGCTACAAATTTTGTTCTTAATATAAAGAAAATAGAAGATTATATCCTTAAACTGTACATGACATTTTGTAATTCATAACGCAATACATTTTATTTTTCAATTTTCATTGTCTTCTTTCTATTGTATATTTAAATTTGTACGTATAACGGAAAATTTTTGAGTGTAACGAAATATTTACAGAGCTCTTGAGTTTGCAGCTTGCTCAATAATAAACAAAACAACTTCGATGTTTTAGAACGGAATGGATCCTGGAGTACCAGGGTATGGTCTGCTTGGCAGCCAACGGTGTGTGGTGGACAGCGGAAACGGAAGAGACGTTTGTGCGTATACGCAAGGGCAACAAGCGCGCCATGAAGGAGCATCTGCAACAGCAGAATGAACAGCTCGACGGACTCGTGGTCAAAGTCAGACAAGGTGGGTGCTAAAGAAAATATAAATGAAAAGAGTTTTTTTTAATGGATGGCAATAAAGTGGCATCTCCGCCTGCGCTAACGGTATACGCTGGCGGGGTACCAGTGAGGGATGATAGGTGAGATGAAAAGGCAGGCCAGTTAGCGCATCGTGATGAATACACCAGGAATTCAATATGATGGTTTCCAGGGGGAACCTCGTGGAGGTCGACCTCTCATAGTATATTGCTAGCAATGAGACTGGTAGTCAGCATTACTAACAATCTCTTCCCCCCGAATTAAAAGAAAATTTATTGATATACGAAATTTTTCATGTTGACCAGATCGAACTTTCAATATTTGTAGCCTTGTGTATGGAATAATAGTACCTATACTACTAAAAGAATTACTTGTTATTTAGCAAAAGTCGATATCAATAGTTGATTATACTTTAATTCCACTACCGTTAGTATACCATTCGACACCTGGAACGGTCAACACTAGACTCCTAGCGGCAAATTATTAATCGCCTGAAGATGTCCCGTTTAGATGTGTAACACATGTCACAACATGAGTATAGACTAAATTACTAAGAGAAGGTCGTAGAACATCTACTAATAATAATAGTAGTCAAATGACAGTCGCACGCATACTAATGGTAGTGGAATTAAACAAAATAATTCTAATCAACTAATCAAATTATCATATCTCGAAACTTTGATTTGTTCCACATACTTATAAAACCTATAATAAAGATGGAAGACCTGATTATTTGTTTAAAAATGATTTCACATACCTAAATATACATTATGTGCAAGTAACATAACCCGTGCAAATCGAACTAAAACGCTAGTATAGCATAAAATTAGCTTAAAAATGTGCTTATGAGACAGTAGTTAAAAGTGTAAAATAACATCTAGATCTTACGTCGAACGACCGGCTTAAGTTTCGCACGATTACGACCATCGACGTGCACGCACGCGACATCATCGAGGGCTTCGTACGCGACAATGTAACAGAAGCTACTGAGTTCGAGTGGGAGAGTCAGCTGCGCTTCTACTGGCTCAAGAGGGACGACAATCTCTGGATCCACCAGTGCACTGGTCTCTAATATTTTTGTACTATTTGTTTGTTTTAAAAATTAATATGCTTATTCTATATATTGATGTGTTTAAAGCTATTAATAATGCTTATTATAACTTTACCAGAGGGAGACTTTATACAAAAGTCGATTGCTTGGGTACCTCTGTCCCATTCGTGTTTCTACCGTAAAGCAGTTGTGTTTGCATGGCTGTGTTTCGGTTTGAAGGGTGGGATATGGCGTGAATTTACAGGGTACAGAGGAATAACGTCTTAGTCCTCAGGAATGGCAACGCATGGGGGGTATCATGGGCGAAACAGTATACTCTGTTATGTCCATGGTACTGCTCATGTCTATAGGCGACGGTTACCACTTTCCATCAGGTAGGCCGTCAGCTTGTTTGCCATTCTAAGTTGTATAAAAAAATAAACTCATCATCTTCGCATGACACTTATGTCATGAAATCGTCGTGTATGTCCTTCATTCGACATCCCTATCGTGTGCATGACACAGGACCGGTAAACATATCTACTAAGTAATGTTTAATGTACTCTCTCCCTGGTTGATCTCTTACCCCAAATCTTACCCATACGACCAACACATAAAGTGTGACAACTACGTTCATAATTAATAATAAATAAATAAATAAATATATTTAGTAATAAATAAATTCATTATGGTACCCTTTATAATATTATAAATATGTAAATTTGTTTGTTTGTAAATATGTCCCTATCCCGTAGTCTCAGACGCGACCACATCTTAATTTTATAAATATCCCTTTTGGAAAGTGGGTTTTATATAGCTGAAGATAACCCTCCTCTAATTAATAATAAAAGTTATCTAACTTATTCTCATTTCCTAATCAAGTTATACTTTTCAGGTGTATTCGAATACGGATACGAATACATGGGTCTGAATGGTCGGCTGGTGATCACACCTCTGACGGATCGCATCTACCTCACCATCACGCAGGCGCTCACCATGCAACTGGGCGGCGCGCCCGCTGGTAACAATACTGACATCTACCACGTACATACATGTACAAATACAAAAACACTTGTTAACAAAAAACTACACACACAAGCCGCATAATAAGCCAATTTTAATTTATGGTACTAGAGTACCATAAACTAAAATTGCTGTAGACAGCACTTACAATTAAAACGAATCTAATAACAACCTAAAGCGTGAAAACTGAGGGTGAAAGATGAAACGCGCTTACCCAGAAGGTATCTAATCGCCTCAGGCTTGAAAGAGAAGACTCAGAACCTGGAAGGTCTATCCTTATCTTTTATCAATTGATTCTTTAACACAGGCCCAGCAGGCACCGGCAAAACAGAAACAACGAAAGATCTGGCCAAAGCCCTAGGTCTACTATGCGTGGTGACAAATTGCGGCGAGGGTATGGACTTCCGCGCGGTGGGCCAGATCCTGGCGGGGCTGTGCCAGTGCGGTGCATGGGGTTGCTTCGATGAGTTCAACCGCATCGACATCTCCGTGCTGTCTGTCATATCAACGCAGCTGCAGTGCATCAGGAGCGCGTTGCTCATGAAGCTCAAACGATTTACAGTAAGTTACATTTATTAGCACTACAAAATAAAACTAGTCCTACACTATATATTTAATTAAATATCAATCCACAATTATATAATTGTGTAAATTGTAAATTATATAAAGTAAATGTACATATGGCGAACTTAACACCATAATTACATTAGGCCGGACTTCAGTCTACGAGTATTATTCGTAACGGAACATCTATAATTCAATTGGCATAAAATTTGCTTCTCGGAACGCTCACACACGGCGTGTATTCTATTTGCCCATGTAGATTTGCAGATGCTGGCCATTTAAAATGGCTTATTTATTAGACATATCTTTGCGAAGCTTCACTCGGATCCCGGGGTCAGACAATTTTTAGGGTCGGCACGACCTGCCTGATACTTTCTAATGTGATGCACCAAAAATTGGCGACTTGCAGCTTATCAATTTTGTATCTAGTTATGTAATCATATACTTATGTATTCATAGTCCTCTTACAGTTTTACAGAGTTCTTTCCCACTGCCTGTAGAACATTAATTATAAATAAATCTTTGTAGTTCGAAGGTCAAGAAATAGCGATGGACAGCAAAGTTGGTATATTCATAACAATGAACCCCGGATACGCGGGTCGCACCGAGCTTCCAGAGTCGGTGAAAGCACTGTTCCGGCCCGTCGTGTGCATCCTGCCCGACCTCGAGATGATATGCCAAATTTCGCTGTTTTCCGATGGATTCCTCACAGCTAAGGTTATTACTCATTTGTACTGTACAGTTTTCTAAATGATACCGTAGCGATCTATAGTACCACGTGTAGTTGGTACGAAGACATTATCAAGGCTAGAAGATGGCAAAATATTACCAATGGTTTGACAGATGAAACAACGCAGAGACAAACCAGATGATTAATATGAATGAGCCCAATACTCCCAATGGGGGGAAAGGGATTATTAGTAATGGAGATTGAGAATCCCATTGCTAGCAATATACCCAACCAGGTCGAACTCCCGCAATTTCTCCTGGAAACTATCATGGTTAATTCCTGATGAATTTATCATGATGGGCTAACTGACCTGTTTTCATTCTCATCTATCATCCTTCACTGGTGCTCCGCCATCGTATCCCATTAGCGCAGGCGAAGTTACCGTTAACATACCATTTTCATCCATAAAAAAAAAATACTTCCAATGACCAAAATTCTCTCTTAAGACGATCCTTCTAATAGTAGTTGAGTTGACACTTCTCATTCCGCTCCCCTCTCCTAAATCAAGAGTATCGTTATGCATTTGAAATTTTAAAACATTTCAATCATATCAGTATACCACATCATAACCTATAATTTGTGTGGAGAAAGGGATTGTTAGTAATGGGGTCTAATTGATCCCTTACTAGTAATACACCCTGTCAGGTCGACCTCCACGCAGTTTCCACTCTAAACCATCGAGGTTAATCGTAGTGGACTACGTCACGATGGGCTAACTTTCATCTTCACCTATCATCTATCATTGGTGCCCCGCCAGCGTATACCGATAGCGCAGGGAGGGTACCATTCCATTATCACCCATTAAAAAAACTTCTAAATTGTAGGTATTAGCAAAGAAGATGACAGTACTGTACAAGGTGGCGCGTGAGCAGCTATCGAAGCAGTCGCACTACGACTGGGGACTGCGCGCACTCACCGCTGTCCTGCGTATGGCCGGCAAGCTGCGGCGGGACTCGCCCGGCCTCAGCGAGATCATGGTGCTCATGCGTGCACTCAGGTATGGTTTTAGGTTATTTTTAATTACTTCGTATTATTCTTTTATTGAATATTATAATTAAATTTATCAATATAAATTATCAAAGTTGCGAGATTACATTTAATATTAATAAATGAGATCAAGTTATTCTAAAATAAGGAAAATATCTACGCAAAGCACGAAATGAAATCTCAGACAGTATTCCGTTGAGTGCCCACATTCTACGATATATATAGTTGACAAAAATGTGTAAATTACAAATTTGTTTATTTCTCATGCATATTGTCGCTTCTTAAATACCGTTAATACTTTTTTTCTGTATTGTATAATGCATACCGATTCGCGCCGTTTGATGTAAATCCTACTTTAGTCACAGCTCCTACTCACACATACGCACACACACGTGACTACGTAATCATTATATGATGCTTTAAATAACAGAGACATGAACCACCCGAAGTTCGTGTTCGAAGATGTACCCCTGTTTCTCGGTCTTATCAAAGACCTGTTCCCGGGGCTGGAGTGTCCGCGCGTCGGTTATCCAGAGTTCAACGCGGCCGTCATTGACGTACTTGAAAAGGACGGGTACATTGTGCTTGATCATCAGGTAATCTTACTTGACCTCACGTCGCTTAGAGTAAGCGGTGATTTATATATTGAATATCGAATGCTTAACTTAGGTCCACTATTATAACGTTATGCATATACACTCCGGTTCCAGAAACTCTTAATTTTTCTTTCAAACTTTAATCTATTATTACGAAGAATTATTATTCTTAAAAATGGCCTAAAGAACAGCCAAATAAAAAATATAAGTTATCAGTAAAAATGGGGAGGAAGCCAAAGAAGACTTTTGGAATCAGAGCATTTGGTATCTTTATGAGAAATAAATATAACGTATCTACACATACATTTTTTATGCAACTTAGAATGGCGAACAAGCTGGCGCATCTGCTGGAAAATAGAACCGTCGCCTATGGACATGAGCAATACTCTGGTCATAACAGAGTATACTGAATCTTATGAGGGGTGTCATGGGCGAAACAGTATACTCTGTTATGTCCATGGTACTCATGTGTATAGGCGACGGTTACCATTTTCCATCAGGTGGGCCGTCAGCTTGTTTGCCATTCTAAGTTGCATAAAAAAAAGAATGTACATATTAAGTAGCTGTCATCAGTTCACTTTAAGGTCGACACTCCATCCGAAAAAAGGTTAATCGTAGCGGGTTTAGAGGATTGTATAAAGTGTCCACAAATTATTTTTTATCGCAATAAAACTGGATATGTATAATTATTTTATTCATTTACAAATCAGCATGGTCCTAATAATTATTCCTCGCTAATTATATTTAATATTATATATTTATATAACAATAAAATATATGAACCACTTATTCTCAATTCATCTCAAACTTGTTACAACAAATTCTGTTAAAATTGAAGTATGTTGATAATATAATTCATCACCTCACGTAATTATCCAAGGTGGACAAAGTGGTACAACTGTACGAGACGATGATGACCCGACACTGTTCAATGCTGGTGGGACCCACCGGCGGCGGCAAGACCGTTATACTACAGACCCTCGTGAAGGCACAGACTGACCTGGGCCTGCCTACCAAGCTCACCGTGCTCAACCCTAAGGTAAAATTCTCTTAGCCAAATTTCAGAATGATATGTTTATGTGCTAAGAGGAAACAAAGATATCTATATTCACATTTACTTACATGAATGGGAAAGAAATTGACGCTCATCCTTACGAAATGTTGCACAACATATGACATGTCTCTTTGGTGACACATTCATCATGGGTGTATATGATATATATATATATAACTAATATAATATAGGTGAAGAATTCAACCCGAATTAATTACAATAGTTTCCAGCGGGAATCGCGTGGACGTCGATCTCATGAACGTACATACCAGTCTCCATTACTAACAATGACTCAGCCCTACTGATTTCAAATTATAATTATTATTATTACTAGGCCAGGATTAACAGGAAATAAAAAGGGTTTTAATTTTTTCTTGGTTATATTTACTCTTTCTGCGCTACATTCTATCAGTTGTTGTAAATTTTACTGATTTATATAAAATAGTGATATAAATACATTATATAAAGGTGTTATTTACACAGGCATGCTCTGTGATAGAACTATATGGGATTCTGGACCCTGTTACTAGAGATTGGACGGATGGCTTGTATTCGAGGATATTTCGCGAAATGAACAGGTAAAGAAACTAAAATATATAATACCTCACTTATTACTTACTTCATTTATTTTCGTTTTCTTAGGGTTGCTAGTAGAAAAAAGAAATTACTAATGTTTACTACTAATGTAGTAAACCATTAGTAATCTGTCATTACATTAGAGATACATTGGTATTCAAGGACCCCTCCCCCCTTAAATAAGTATTTAGTGGGCTTGGTTACATACACATATCCCTCAGTCATTTATTTAATTATTCTTTCAATATATATAGACCAGCTGAAAAAGATGAACGCCGATACTCGCTTTTCGACGGCGACGTGGACGCCCTCTGGATTGAGAACATGAATTCAGTGATGGACGATAATAAACTACTGACATTAGCAAACGGTGAACGCATCCGACTTGCACCCTACTGCTCACTGCTATTCGAAGTGGGTGATCTGAACTATGCCTCGCCAGCGACCGTCTCCAGGGCCGGCATGGTGTTCGTCGATCCGAAGAATTTGGGTTACCAACCCTATTGGGACCGGTATTGTATTTATCAATTTATCTGCAACAAGAATTTATAGAATTCTTAAGAGAAAAGCAAAACTTATTACACTATTCAACAGTAACAAATTAAAGTAGCACATATCCGGCTCGAAGGACTAAACGAATGTGCAGGTACTCCTGATGAAAATTTCTTGACGCAATCGAAACCAAAACACCTCAAATGCCTAATAGTAATGTATTCAATGAGCTCCAGTGTGATCTCAATTCTATGTGTCCAATCCACACAGGCATGTAGACACATTCTGTATATCTAAATTTCACCGTACGCAGTTATTTTTTTTTTTTAATACAACTTAGAATAGCAAACAAGCTGATGACCCGCATGATGGAAAGTGGTAACTGTCACCTATAGACATGAGCAGTATCATGGACATAACAGAGTATACTGTTTCGCTCATGATACCCCCCATGCGTTACCATTCCTGAGGACTCAGGTGTTATTCCTCTGTACCCTGTAAATTCACGCCACATCCTACCCTTCAAACCGAAACACAGTCATGCAAACACAACTGCTTTACTGCTTTCTATTTCCAACTAAACATTTTACTATCTTAACTATCGTTTAGACCGAATTGCAACAACACTATTACTATACACTACTTTTCTACTTTTTTTAATTACCTATTTTTCTTTTTTGTCTCTACAATTTACAATTTCTATCAGACATTCAAAAGTTCACTTTTATGAGACATCTCCGCCATTATACTTATTATTTTCTTAAGAACTCTGTATCCTATAATTTAAGACTGTACTGTACTATACAATAAAGTGTTACAAACAAACAAATACATACACTGCTACTGGAAACTGATTATACCTGCCTAAGCTAGTAAAGGACACTAAACTTAATTTTTTCACAATTTTAAGTGTATACGAAAAATAATTTCGAATGGTGATTTAAATCTTTAAAATTGTATCAAGGTTAATTGCTTACCGAGTAGAACTTGAATATTGTGCAATATACATTTGTGACGTTTTGAGAAACCAGTTCAAACGTCAAACACTTTTACTTTTGATGCGGTGTTATATTTGTATCTTGTTGGTCACCGGGGATGTAGCTCAGATGGTAGAGCGCTCGCTTAGCATGCGAGAAGTACGGGGATCGATACCCTGCGCCTCCAACGGTACATCTATTTTTATGTCTGTCATTCCACCTGCTCATACCAAGTGCCTCGCTTCTTACTAGTTCTAATCCGAGCAGCTAAGAACTACTTATGTTCCTGAATACAAACTCATCCCAAGTGGTGTTTTATTTAAAGTAATTCTAAATACACGTACAGGCTAATGACCCACCTGATGAAAAGTGGTATCTCTTGCCTAGATAACTGTCATTTTTAGATATCAAAAGGAACTATGGACAACACAGAATGCATTGTAGTGTTCATTGTACCTCTTCTGCTCTACAATAAGAACTATGGTTTAAGGCCATAAGGAATATATGATAGGTATTATTGGGTTTACCTGAAATATATTATGGAACACGGAATATTCGCCGTGTAGCTCCCAGCATACAATAGATCACCCTCTTCCATTCTCGTGAGTGTCGTAAGGCGACTAAGGAAGCTTATGATCGAGGGATGGGCAATAGCGCTCCTCTTAAAACATCACCAAAAGCCAAACTGCGGTTGCCAACCTGCCTACTAAGTGTGGCAACTACTGGAAAAACCCCCCTTATGAAAGAGGCTATGTTCAGCAATAGGCAATTAACGGTTACAACAACAATAATATTATCGAACCACGTAGTCGATTAACTGCAGGTGAAATTGTACGCTAAAATTTTATTTAACAAACACTGATAGTAATTAAACAATTAATAATACCTAATTTAGAAAATTATTTTGAATATCCCATAACTCTGATAAGCTCCTATGAATTACTGCAATAAGCTGTTTTCGGTGCCTTTGAGACTGTAGATATATTGGTATTCTCAAATTGCAAGTTATTTATACCAACGCTCAAAGGATTGAACAATTTATTATATAGTTTATTGTCAACATTGTAGCATATTTTCAAAATAAAAAACAATAAACTCACATATATATTTTTTTATTATGAGTTGTAATAGCTAACTGGCAAGAGACAGCAACTGTGATTGAAAGCGATAACTGTTGCTTCTAGACATGAACAATCCTATTTTAATTTCACTTTGTGTCCAATAATTCTTATTTTGAAGCTCTTATTCTTGATGACTAATGTATTATTTATTTAATTATGGCGTGAATTTACTGGGTACAGAGGAATAACACCTGAGTCCTCAGGAATGGTAACGCATGGGGGGTATCATGGGCGAAACAATATACTCTGTTATGTCCATGGCACTGCTTATGTCTATAGGCGACGGTTACCACTTTCCATCAGGTGGGCCGTCAGCTTGTTTGCCATTCTAAGAGGTATAAAAAAAAAGTATATAAACAAATATGAATATATATGTGACAGCTGGCTTCGAACGCGCAGCAACGAGGCGGAACGTGAACAGCTGGCCGGTCTGTTCGATCATTACGTGCCTGGCGCTATTAACTACATAGTGTTCGGTATGTTTGGCCTGCAGCAACAGACGCCGCTCAAAACTATTGTACCACAAACGCCGCTGAACCTCGTAAGTTTTACCACAGTATAAGTAGGTAACAATATACAGTGGGGGAAAAAGATTGTTAGTAATGGGGTCAATTTCCACGTGGTTTCCCCTGGAAACCATTGTGGCTAATTCTTGTTAAAATCTTCACGATGGGATGGACAGACCTGCTTAATTCTCACTTATCATCGCTCACTGGTGCCCCGTCATTACATACCGATAGCGCAGAGATTACCATTCCATTATTACTGATTAAAAAAAAACAATATACAGTGGGGAAAAGGGGATTGTTAGGGGGTCTAATAGCTAGCAATATACACTATTAAATCAGTCTCCATATGGTTCTCCATAGAAGCCATCGCGAAACCCATATTATCCTCACCTGCCAACACCCACTGGTGTCCTACCAATAGCGCAGGCGGGGTTTTTACATACTACATTAAAAATATATACATAATATAATAAAAAAATATATTATATTATTATTTTTGTTTACTTTTATGAGTCTACCTTAAGATATTACGCTTCCTGATACCATTAGGAGACTGCCGACTAAACCGTCTTTCAAAAAAACATACATGCTGACAAAAATTTATATTGTTCTCATTTTCGTATATAATATAGTATATTTATATATGTATAAGTATATTTGTTATTTTATATATTTATTCATTTTGATATGTAACTTTAATATGTACGTACATTAATAATTACTAGTACCGCATTCAAGTATTCTGACACTTCCCTATGACTGTCTATATGATCCTATATTGACTAGAACTTTTAACATTAAGTCCGCCATGTACAGTTAGGCTACTAAATTTTTTTGTCTTTCCATATCTTTTTATTTTGTAGGTCGTCCAGTTATGTTATATGATCAGCGGTTTGATGCCAAATAAAGAGGACAGCAATGAAGAAATTGATAGTAGTGTGGTGGAATGTGTCTTTATGGTGGTAAGTATGTTATACCCCACTGTTCTGCTCTCATAAGATAGAATAGAAAATATGCCGCGAACGACTATAACTCATGCTCAACGGGATGAAGTGCCCAATCAGACTCATGCTCACGTCACAGCTGCTTAAGACTAAGGATCCGCAATGGTCCCGAAACTAATCGAGTGTTTTCGACCAAATTACACGTAAGTTAAAACCAGTAGTTGTTACATTAAAATAAAAGAATAAAAAATTTCCTATATTAGCTAAAGGAATGAGTTACCATCTATGTAACAAATTTGTTTTAGCGCTTTAAGCGGATGTAAAGGAATTGTTAATAATAGCTACATTATCTGTAATAATAGGTACTCTAATCTCTATTACTAATATTTTGCGAAGCATGTCAGGTTGACTTGCTAGTTATGTTTATCTGTTTTAAAGATCGACATAAATATATGTATTTTTTACCAGAGGGAGACTTTGTAAAAAAGTCGATTGCTTGGGTACCTCTATCCCATTCGTGTTTCTACCGTGAAGCAGTTGTGTTTGCATGGCTATGTTTCGGTTTGAAGGGTCGGATATGGCGTGAATTTACAGGGTACAGAGAAATAACACCTGAATTCTCAGGAATGGCAACGCATGGGGGGTATCATGGACGAAACTGTGTGTATGTGTACTGTTATGTCCATGATACTGATCATGTCTATAGGCAACGGTTACCACTTTCCATCAGATGGGCCGTCAACTTATTTGCCATTCTAAGTTGTATAAAAAAAATGTATATAAAGAGAATATCTACAGAATAAATTAAAAGAAAAATGTTTGTTTGCCAATACACTCGTGCGTTTAACACTAACTTAACCCTATACTATATGTACTACAAACAGCACATATCAATTGATCCAACGTTGTAAAACTGTATTGAGATACAGCACGTTTTAAATGTCAAACGACACAGTTTATTATGTAACTGATATTTGTGACGTTTCAAAAACCAGTTCAGATTGTGACCACTATTGCATTCGTTACGGTGTTACATTTGTATCTTGGTGACCACCGGGGGTGTAGCTCAGATGGTAGAGCGCTCGCTTAGCATGCGAGAAGTACGGGGATCGATACCCTGCGCCTCCAATGGTACATCTATTTTTTATATAAATTATATGAGAATTGTATGATTTGTAGTTTGGATGAACTGTTGATTACATATAGGTGACGGTTACCACTTTCCATCAGGTGGGTTCTCAGCTTGTTTGCTATTATAAGTAGCATAAGAAAAAACACTTTCCATTACTGTCATTTTTTTATGTCCTGACAGATGTAATTTTTTCATCCTGACAGAAGGAGGATGTCAGTAAGTTAGTAAAAAGAATTGAGTAGGTATTAGAAACACATTATAGAAAATATCACTCGTATTAAAATAATATATCTTTCTTGTACATATGCAAATATAGGCATTACATACATACATTTACACGATCTTCAAAATCATGCAATATCTTTTTTAATACAAGGATAGGCCTTAATTTTACTTAAAAGTAACGTATGAAAGGTCCTTTGATATTTAAGTGTACACTATGACGCCCATGGTACTGTTTATCTGGTACTGTCGGTAAGCGACTGTAGATTACCACTTCCCATCAGGTGCACCATCGCCTAATTGTAATTTTATGATTTCTTTATACTACGTAGATAAATGTCAATCAAGCCCACAGTCTGAGATTGTAAAAGGTCACTATAGCCTATGAATAGACGTTCATAGGCGCTACACTAGAAGCGTCACGGACGCGTTGCCGACTATGAAAAATCCTTAATGCTCGTATACCCTTTTTGAAGAACCCTATACTGTAGTTCCTACGGAAAACCTCGTCTCTCGAAGTCGCCTATTTAGGCTATAACCTTTTATATGGCGAGATATCCGTACTACTATACTATAATGGTACTATAATGGGGAGGGGGTATTAGGGTAATATACTCTGTAAGATTGACCTCCATACGGTTCCCCCCGGAAACCGTCATGATTATTTTTTGTCGAGTTCGTCACGATTGTCCAACTGCCCTGCATTCATCCTCACCTGTCATCTCTCACTGGTGCTCCGTCATTTTATACTGATATAGAAGGTGGGGCGTTTTCATTAAAAAAAAACTAGTATAATATTATATTATCCATGGACGTAGTTAGCAGAGAAGCATTATTGAATTTTTACTATACCTATACAGTATTAAACTATAATCATTTTCTTTATATGCAGTCTATGTACAACAGTCTGGGTGCGTCCATTATAGACGATGGGCGGTTCGACTTCGACAACTACATTAAAAAAGCGTGCCCCATGATGCTTGTCGAGGACAACCCCGAAAAAAAGGCTACCACTAGTACGTTGTTTACTTATTAAATCTGTTCTTTTTTTAATTAGATTATTTTTTCGTACGTACGAGTATATATGATCCGATAGCTTTATTAATTCTGAACCGATTTTGATAATAATTTTCAATGCAATTTAAATGGATTGGAATTAATTACTAACAAGTATGTTTTAAAAATTTTATGACGATTTTTTGATCGTTTTACGGAGCATGAAAATACTTGTAATGCAAAACATCTATCAAACAAAATCTTCTATCTGTCAAAGTACTCATACACACTTTATTCCGCGTTCTCAATTCAAATACATATATATTTTCAATCAAATATAATGTATTTTCAACAGAATTTAAAGGAGGTTCTCAAATTATATCTCAGTTATGTTTTTTTTATATTTATTGTCTTATAACTCTGTCAATTTTCGACTAAGAAAATTATTTTTTTATCTGAAAGGATATACTTACAGATTGGTTCCCTAGAAATTTTATCAAAATCGATTTAGTAATTTAGTTTTTATATCAAAATAAATTGCCACAATTGAAGTAGGTTTTTTTTTGTGGAATTAATTACCTTAATTATGAACAAAACATCTTGTATATCAATGTGTTTTTGCATGATTAAATTCACTTTTTTGCGGATCTTATGATCTTGATGTACGAGTACTTGTAAGTTGAACAAAACATTTGTCGGGTAAGTTGTCCTAAATATTTTCTCCTTCAAGATTCCACATACCTAAATTCAAATATTTACAATCTATCCACTAACATTAATGTTGTGGGCGTTATTATGGACTGTATGTTGATGAGTTTGATATAATTAAACAATGAGTTTTAAGGAAAATAACTACAATAAAGAAAACTACAAAAGACAGACTATGAAAGCGAAAAAGAGCAAAGTGACAATGTAAAAACAACAAAGTACAAAAATACATTAAAAATAACATCTATAAAATAACTAAGGAGTTTGCAACAAAAGTATTTACGAAGTATATCGTTGTTCATCAGTATGTTTTGGTATGATTGAATGTAATATATAAATGTCACACAATTGGCTGGTCGTCAAACTGCTATGGCATATGTAATAAGTAACAATGTGAATGTACTGGGTACAGAGGAATAACACCTGAGTCCTCAGGAATGGCAACGCATGGGGGGTATCATGGGCGAAACAGTATACTCTGTTATGTCCATGGTACTGCTCATGTCTATAGGCGACGGTTACCACTTTCCATCTGGTAGGCCGTCAGCTTGTTTGCCATTCTAAGTTGTATAAAAAAATGTATCTATTTTAAATATAACGACAACTGTCGAGTCATTTAATGAATACATTCTCCACAGAGCACTTCCCAATGGGTTTCCCGAGCCTGTACGACTACTGCCTAGAGCTCACGACCAAGACGTGGGAGGCTTGGGAGTGGCTCGTGCCCCAGTACAAGCACGACCGCGACATGAAGTTCCCCGCCATATTAGTGCCCACTGTAGACACGCTGAGGCTTACGTGGCTCATTAAGATTATGGAGAGTGTGAGTATGAACACAGGCCGTCCTCAGTAGGGGTGGATGATATATAGCAATATCTACAAGTATGTGTGTATATATATATATATATATATATATATATATATATATATATATATACTGGTCCAATAGTGAATATGTTAAAATACTGTTATCCAAAAAATAAAAGTGATAAAATAGACATCCGGCCAATATGGGTGACATCGATATGGGCGATGACCTTTTTACCGCCATCACTGTCCAGAGGACCCCAATGTATAGATATCCGATCGGTATCCCTATTACCCGTGACTACTCCTCAAGGCCAGTCTTAGCGTACTTGGTGCCTTTGACGACAAAAAAAGGTCACCTTTTACTAATGTTGCCCTGAGCTCTTACATTTTTTAATCTCGGCAAACCCTCGCCCACCCCAAGGTCGATAACTCTCTGTTACATCCTACTGTTATTATAGATCTGAAAAATTTGTGAACATGTTTGGATGTTTGTGTATTTGAATCCATCACACTTAAACGACCGAATGCTTTCCAATAGAATTTGTTTTATAACATATTTTTTATTCGAGTTTGCGGGAACAAAACCGCAGTAAACAATTAGCTTTATCTATCGTTAAGAAATTACTATGGAATGAACAAGGGTATTCATCATATCAATTGACAACAGAATCATCAAAATCAAGTAAATATTTGTCGTAATATACCCACAAAAGAAAATTAAAAACTTATTTTAAAAATTACATAGTAACAAAGTTTGCACTCTGTTACAACATTTTTTTTGTGATTTAGGTTGAAAGGCCTGTTTTACTCGTAGGCGACACGGGTACTTCCAAAACGGCTATTATTACGAACTACTTACGTGGCCTCCCTGCTGATAAATACGTGAGTTTTATTTTTAAATCTTGTACTGTGATTTGAGTAGCGTTGTCGCCAACGTCCATACCACGTTGAAAACACCGGTTCTCGTCCGATCACCGAAGTTAAGCAACGTCGGGCGCGGTCAGTACTTGGATGGGTGACCGCCTGGGAACACCGCGTGACGTTGGCTTTTTTGCAACTTTCATTATTTTATTTTATTTTTTATACATCTATCTATCTATACTTATAATAAATCTGTAGAGAGGACAATTCTGTACATGAAATATATTTCCAAAATAACTATCACGGGGTGATTAGTGATTGATACTGATGCCAAAAATGCAATCAGTAAAATTTTTATCTGTCTGTATGTTCGTTATAAAAACAAAAACTACTCGACGGATTTTAACGAAACTTACAATATATATATACAATTATTATTCATACTCCTGGACAGCTTATAGTATACTTTTCATCACGCTACGATCAATTGGAGCCGAGCAGCGAAAGGAAATGAGTCTGTTACAGCAAAACCACTGACATAAGATACTTATTTTACGAAAAACGACGGAAACGCGGACGAAGTCACGGTATATAGTATTATCTAGTATATAATATTATCTAAAAAGACATAAGCAACTAAAAGTCTAGATGATAAAAGATGTTACATTAAAGTATATTGAGTTTATTATTCGAAAAATACCTACGTAACCAACTATTGATATTAATTTTTTTTTTTAACAAATGAAGTTAATTCGAAGTGACAGAAATCGGAGAAATAAACTGGTTTTTTAAATAAAACTACGCGGCAATGTGATACCTTATTTCGATATATCGTTCTAATGGGGATGTAGCTCAGATGGTAGAGCGCTCGCTTAGCATGCGAGAAGTACGGGGATCGATACCCTGCATCTCCAAACTTATTTTTTAAATTATATTAATTAATATCTTTATCTATTCTTATTTGTAGTTAATAAAGATAATAATTTAAATTCAAATTAAAGTCGATTTTAATTTTATTTCAGAGACATTGTATTTTAACTAGCCACAAAAAAAACATTTGTTAATTCAATTCCTTGAATTAACAAAAGTTTTGTTTTTTTTTTCTCTTCCGAGAGGACATTCTTTTTTTTTTTAATTAAACTGCTTTGTTTAGAAAAATATGTAATTCATTCAAAAAATCAATCGTTCCGTCACTGAGCCTAAATCACTGTATAAAAAATATAAAACGTTATACTTACATTTTTGCAAAAAGCCAACGTCACGCGGTGTTCCCAGGCGGTCACCCATCCAAGTACTGACTGCGCCCGACGTTGCTTAACTTCGGTGATCGGACGAGAACCGGTGTTTTCAACGTGGTATGGACGTTGGCGATAGAGTTTTCCAATAAAATATTTATAAGCAATGAATGAATGAATGTAGTTTATGTATATTAAATAATATAGGAAATAAGCAAGACAGTTTACAAACACAACGATACAATTGTATAAGTAAGACGGTCTTATTGCTGAGAGTAATTTTTTCAAGACAACCTTAGGGTAATGGACTAATTGTTGTACAAGTAGGTATGATAGTATTGTATAATTAAGAAAGTATCTTTATCAAATAAAAAAATAAAATTATTAACTGAAAGAAATATTTTTAATGTAGTGTGAAAATAATAATTATTAATTATGTCTTTATTATCCAGAAAAATTACAGATATTTAGTCTGGATTTTATTATAACTTTCATTAAGAATTAATGAAATAAAAAAAAGCTTACGTAATTAAAAGTGGGAACCATCGCCTAAACACATGGATAAGCACAATTTCTAGATTTTTTTTTTAATATTACGTATTATGTAAAAAAATAGCAAACTTTTGTGACGAAACCAAATAATACTAGGCCTGATCACTATGGCAGGTTACGTATCTCACAGCATGTATATAAACAGATCTAATACAACACGCTCTTGACCTTTTTTTATATAGTTAGTCCAACAAATGAACTTCTCGTCGCGAACCTCATCGATGGACGTGCAGCGCAACCTGGAGTCGGTGGTGGAGAAACGCACCAAGGACACATTCGGCCCGCCCGTCGGCAAGAAGATGCTCGTGTTTATTGACGACATGAACATGCCCATTGTGAGCATTCTATTTATTATGAATAGAGAGTATAGATTTCGAGAGCAGCGGGTCTACCATGAAATGAAATTCCGAAATTTCGGACTCAATTTCGTGTTTTTGTTTATACCAAAATCGGATCAATAAATGGAGTTTAACATTTCGTTCGTCATACATCCTATCATAAAAGTCCAAAGGAATAATATTTTAACTTTTTTAATATTTCCAAACGGCATGTATTATGTAATTTTAACATCAAATTTCTGTTTCCTTTGGCTCCAAAATTTCAGAAAACATTTCATGGTAGGCCCTCAGATGGACGTATGCCGACCAAATAGGTAGGAATTGAGAGAGATCTGTTTGAATCGGAGCAGTTGGTGTTCCATTGTTTCTTCTGACCACAATGGGAAACATTATGTATATAATATGTACTAGAAGTACTAGAATATAGATGTAAATAACTTTTACACTTTTTTATTATTTGCTTACTATATTACACCATATGTGAGTTTTACTTATTTAATGTTATTCCTGTCTACCATTGACACCAGTCATTGATTCCAAGTATCTATCATAGTAACTCCATATGATGTAAGTCCACGTTTTACACTAAGGTACATTGAATTTCAATAAAATAATAATATAATCTTTAAATAGTATAAAATTGTCGCTGACCGCGCCTGTTCCTTTTTCCGCTTACTTTTTTTAAACCACGCAACGGGTTTTAATACTCATTTCATAGGGAAGGTTTGTACCTATGTGCAATAAATCCATTATAATAAAACTTTTGTATAGATTAATATGCAATATTAATTGCACCCGTACGAAGTTGCAGCGAATCACTAATAAATATAATTGAATTATAATTTTGTTTACCGCTTTTTTATATAACATCTAAAATATTTGCATGCTTACATCTTTTAAGTCAATTAAACAGGTGCCAAAATAATACCACGTGGCTTGTAATAATTTTAAGCAAATAAACTCATTTCATTTCATTTCATTTCATTTCAAATAATAATACAATATGTTAAAAGTTTAATGCAATTGTGTATTACATTTTTAATATTCAATTATTATATCAGGTTGACACATATGGCACACAACAACCGGTTGCTCTTTTGAAGTTGCTTTTCGAGAGAAAGGGCTTCTACGATAGAGGGAAAGATCTCACGTGGAAGAATCTGAAGGACATTGGTTTCCTTGCCGCCATGGGAAAGGCTGGCGGCGGGAGAAATGACGTAAGTTGTACAATACATACAACTACGTAGTGTGGAATGTCTTCTAGAAAATCTATTTTGGTTTCTTTCTAATTTTGCGCATTACTCCGCTGAAAATTGGTGGATAAACATGTCATTACCAGAAACAACCACATTACGTCGCATCGCTGGTCACTGGTCTCCTCCGAAGAAGAAAACAGGAGACTTACTACGCTTTTTTTAGACGATTTCAAAAAGGTTTTCAAATCGATTTTTTTTTTGTTTGTTACCTCATAACTCCGTCAGTTATAAACCGATTTGAAAAATTCTTTTTTTTTATTTGAACGAATATGCTTACAGATTGGTCCCATAGAAATTTTATCAAAATCGTTTCAACAGTTTAGTTTTGAGATCTTACATAACTGGTTTTGCCACAAATGAAATCGATTTTTTGTGGAAACTATTTTAATTACGAGTAATACAAAGAATTGCTCTCACCAAGAAATATAAAACGTTCTTTTAAATAATGAGGTGGATTAAAAAGAATTGAGTAAAGAAGAGAAAGGATGTGCCAGTTGCGACGAAGACAGATAGAGTAAACTTGGGCCATGTATGTTTCATTGTACTTACATTTTGTTATTGTCGCTGAAGAAATCAAATTAATGCTAAGCAATCAATACTTTTTTTATAGCTCCGATGTAGAGTTACTAAATAGGCACATATAATTACTTATTAATATTTAATACAGCTCCGGGCACAGGTATCAACCAGTAAAATATAAAAATAAATGAAAGTGCAAAAAGCCAACGTTACAAATAAATAAATTATTAAAAAAAAAAAACATAGATTGACAATTTACAATAATACTTTCATTACTAAAATATTGATATAAAAATATCGATAAAAAAAGCCAACGTCACGCGGTGTTCCCAGGCGGTCACCCATCCAAGTACTGACCGCGCCCGACGTTGCTTAACTTCGGTGATCGGACGAGAACCGGTGTTTTCAACGTGGTATGGACGTTGGCAAATGTTATTGTATAAATAATTATCACATTGGACGCTTTCCTAATATTAGTGACGTCTATATTTTATATGCTCTATATAATAATTATTTTGAAAATACATTTCTAGATATATTTCCAGTTCGAAATCCTGTGCAATTAAATTAAACGATTTGTTATTTAGCTAATTAAAATAAAATTAATTTTAATCATTGAATAGTATGTTATAAGATTTCTTTTACTATCACTACAACTTTTTTTTAATATTGATACCGTCTAAGCAAAATCCAAATAACGCAGAAAATGTAATGGGGATTAGTTAATTTGCATATTTTTTTAGAAACGAGGGTTTTGTTTGATAACTCAAAAAAAAAACTTAATAATAACTATGCTATGGGGGCATATTAGTGTCAAATATTTATTATCCGTAATTCGTTTCTACTAATTTAAAACTATCAGGGCAAAAAAGCCAACGTCACGCGGTGTTCCCAGGCGGTCACCCATCCAAGTACTGACCGCGCCCGACGTTGCTTAACTTCGGTGATCGGACGAGAACCGGTGTTTTCAACGTGGTATGGACGTTGGCAACAGTCTCTTTCAATAAGACATTCAGTAATTACTGACAGATATAAAATATTGCTGTTAAATATGAATACATATTTGCGTTATAAATTATCTTTTCACATAAACCTGACATTATTACATTCATTCTTACTAATATTTTGAATGTAAAAATGAGTAAGTAGTTTATACGCTATGTTATGACATATTAACGGTTCAACCAATCGATTAAAATTTTGAATATATATATAATAATAATAATAATAATAATATAATATAATCGAAAACAGGACGCTCCCGAACTTCCTTACAACCGGGATCACTCATTTAGCTCCTAAGACGGACGATACCGCGGATCCATCTAAATATCGCCCCATCACTTGTCTTACGACAATATATAAGACGTTAACATCCGTTCTGAGCGCTAAGATCTCTCGTCATGTGTACGAGAATAAGATCCTATCTAGCGCTCAGAACGGATGCAGGGGCGGTAGCCGCGGATCGAAGGAGCTGCTCCTCATTGATGCTGTCGCTGGCCACGTGGTCAAGCGGAACCGTCGGAATTTCTCCGCCGCCTGGATAGATTATAAAAAGGCGTTCGATTCCGTGCCCCATTCATGGCTCCGGAGGATACTCGAGCTGTACAAGATCGACGGTACAGTTCGAGTGTTCTTGGAGGCATGCATGGGGCAGTGGACGACGACCCTGACTATCCAGGGCGAGCGATTGACGGATACCGCTGACCGGATAGAGATAAAGAGGGGAATATTCCAGGGCGATTGTTTGAGTCCACTTTGGTTTTGCCTGTCCCTGAATCCACTCAGTACTTTACTGGAGAATTCGGGGACTGGATTTCAGTATCGGAGAGGAGGTACACGAGTGTCTCACCTTCTGTACATGGATGACTTGAAACTGCTAGCTCCGAGCGTCGAACGCCTGACGGAGCTGCTAAATATCGTAAACGATTATAGCAGCTCTATTAGGATGGCGCTCGGAATAGACAAGTGCGCGGTCCTCCATGTGCAGAGGGGACGGGTCACTCAAACTGAAGAGATCGCCACAGATCCCTCTAATATTAAAACCCTCTCCGAGGCTGAAACATACCGGTATCTGGGCATGTCACAAAACATCGGTGTGAAGGAGACGGATATGAAACAGTCAGTCCGCGAGGAATTTTTTGCGCGCCTTACAAGAGTACTGAAAAGTTCTTTGTCGGGCGCCAATAAAATCCGAGCTTATAACGGCTGGGTCATACCCGTACTCCTTTACACTTTTGGCGTGCTCAGATGGTCTCAAACCGATCTCGAAGCCCTGGATCGGAAAGTCCGCACAACTATGACCCTCCATAGAATGCATCACCCGAAATCGTCAGTCATGAGGCTGTATATCCCGCGGAAGGCTGGTGGTCGAGGCTTGTTAAGTGTTAAGACCATGCACAACCGCGAGGTTGACAGCCTCAGGACATATTTTCTGGAGAAAATAGACGAGGGTTTGCATAGAGAGGTCATAGAATGTGACAAAGGATTCACCCCTCTTTCCCTGGCTAAAGAGGACTGGCGAAAACCCGAAGTTTTGGGTACCTCTCAGCGGGAGGCCGTATGGAAAGAGAAGGAGTTGCACGGAAGGTTCTTCAAAGCCCTTCACGGGCCGTACGTAAACACGAAGACCTCCGTGCACTGGCTACAGTTCGGTGATCTCTTCGGAGAGACCGAGGGTTTTGTCTGTGCAATACAGGATCAGGTGGTTAAGACGAACAATTACCGAAAGCACATTCTGAAGGATGGCACTGAGGACATCTGTCGGGCATGTCGCCATCCCGGAGAGTCACTCAGACATGTGCTTTCGGGTTGTTCAGCTCTTGCCAACACTGAGTACTTGCACAGACACAACCAGGTAGCCAAAATACTCCATCAAGAGCTAGCTCTGAAGTACGGCCTCGCGAATGAGAGGTTGCCGTACTATAAGTACGAGCCCCAGCCGGTCCTCGAAAGCGACAGCGTAAGGCTCTACTGGGACCGATCCATCATCACGGACAGGACCGTTCTTGCGAACAAACCTGATATCGTGGTGATGGATCGGGCACTCTCGAGGGTGTTTTTGGTGGATGTCACCATACCGCATGACGAGAACCTCGTGAAAGCCGAAACCGAGAAGAAGAGAAAATATCTCGACCTGGCTCACGAGGTGACCGAAATGTGGGGGGTGACATCTACCGAAATCATCCCAATCGTTATGTCGGTGAACGGTCTTATCCCAACCAGTCTGGAACAACATCTCAGACGGTTGGGATTCCGAGGCGGCTCACTCCCGGGAAAGATGCAGAAAGCGGTGCTCTTAGATTCTGCCCGCATTGTACGCCGGTTTCTCTCCCTGGGGCCCTGAACCCCGGCCGACTGTGCTTCTGCCGGGGGTTAGTTGCCATCTCCTCTCCTTAAGAGGGGAGATGAGAATTTTAGTGAAATTTAAAAAATAATAATAAGCCTTCCAAAGTCCAACCCCGCGTCCGAGCTCACCATCTAGCTCACGTGGAAGGCGGTCACGCGTATAAATTAAACCTACGCGGCTAAAGGGGCAATGGCAAAAATAAAGATGGCGAATAATAATAACGGAGAGAGTATAGGGTCGCTGCCCGGGGGTCGCCGGGGCGCGTCTACAACTGGCGGTAGGCGCGGCAGAATGCGAGCCAGCCGACCGGCCCCACCACCTGGCCGGTCCGACCCCTCGTCATCGACATCAGCTGGCTTGGCGCCGGCAGGGCCGTCACAGGCCCAGCAATCGGTGCCCGCCACTGATGGTACACGTCGCATGAGGTGGACAAGAGCCATGAATGAGGACCTCATGCGTGCGTTCTTCAGGGCTACAGGGACAGAAACAGGCAGAACAGGATACCGGGCAGTAATGCACCGCGAGTTTCTGCGTCTTTTACCGGATCTAACCGTCTCGGAACAGAACCTAGCCGACAGAGTTCGGTACATACAGCGCTCTGGTATGTTTAGCGCGACCGAACTCGAACGATTGCGAAGTGAAGTTGTTCCAGAAGCAAACTCCGCGACCGTAGAGCAACCCATCTCAGACGTGCTACCTAGCGTAGAGGTGGTTGCCGAAACGCTTTCAGAAGCGGATGCGGACGGAACAACTTCCCAGGATATAGAGCATATGAGGAGCATACTAGAGGAGGCGATTCTAGAGATCCGAAGAACTCCCCTCGAAGAGAGACCGAAGCTTCCCCGGATATATCCAAATGTGGCGACGCGGGATGCCATTGAGGCCACAAATGGACTGCTGCCTCAGTACCTTGAGGGCAGCGGTGACCTGGGAGAGACGAGTTCAATCCTGTTTGGCGCTGCGTTGGCAGTATGCCGATATACCGGCGCAAAAATGCCCCGGGCTGGACGTAATATCCAAAGGGATAATATGAAACCAGCCTGGAAAAGAAGGATTGAACGACGGATCGCCCAGGCCAGAGTCCTCATTGGTAGACTGCTCTGCTTCAGGGAGGGCAACACACGCCCGAGAATTATGCGCTCCGTAAAAGAGGCCTTTGCTGGGACAGGTGTACGTCTGTTCCAGCCGGACTTCGGGCACAAACTTACAGAGCGCATAGATGAATTGAAGCAGAAGATCGCTGCATGGGGGAAGCGACTCCGACGGTACTCTGAGAGGGTTGAGAGGTATCAACAGAATCGCCTCTTTATGAGTGATCAACGGAAGTTTTATAGGAACTTGGAGCGCCCAAAACTACAGCCCACAGGACAAAGACCCGAAACAGCCAATTTCGTCGCCTTCTGGAGACAGCTGTGGTCTGAACCTGTGGAACATGAGGAGGGCGCATGGATGCACGATGTTGAGGAAGCATGTGCTCGAATAACGCCGATGAACGCCATTGCCATTACGGAGGAAGACGTGGTTGCCGCGATCCGTCGGGCTCCGAACTGGAAAAGTCCGGGGATCGACGGATTGCAGCACTACTGGTTAAAGGCGTTCTCGGCCAGCCATGCGACCTTAGCCGTGCAATTCCAGAGTGCCCTCGAAAACAGGGCGCTCCCGAACTTCCTTACAACCGGGATCACTCATTTAGCTCCTAAGACGGACGATACCGCGGATCCATCTAAATATCGCCCCATCACTTGTCTTACGACAATATATAAGACGTTAACATCCGTTCTGAGCGCTAAGATCTCTCGTCATGTGTACGAGAATAAGATCCTATCTAGCGCTCAGAACGGATGCAGGGGCGGTAGCCGCGGATCGAAGGAGCTGCTCCTCATTGATGCTGTCGCTGGGCACGTGGTCAAGCGGAACCGTCGGAATTTCTCCGCCGCCTGGATAGATTATAAAAAGGCGTTCGATTCCGTGCCCCATTCATGGCTCCGGAGGATACTCGAGCTGTACAAGATCGACGGTACAGTTCGAGTGTTCTTGGAGGCATGCATGAGGCAGTGGACGACGATCCTGACTATCCAGGACGAGCGATTGACGGATACCGCTGACCGGATAGAGATAAAGAGGGGAATATTCCAGGGCGATTGTTTGAGTCCACTTTGGTTTTGCCTGTCCCTGAATCCACTCAGTACTTTACTGGAGAATTCGGGGACTGGATTTCAGTATCGGAGAGGAGGTACACGAGTGTCTCACCTTCTGTACATGGATGACTTGAAACTGCTAGCTCCGAGCGTCGAACGCCTGACGGAGCTGCTAAATATCGTAAACGATTATAGCAGCTCTATTAGGATGGCGCTCGGAATAGACAAGTGCGCGGTCCTCCATGTGCAGAGGGGACGGGTCACTCAAACTGAAGGGATCGCCACAGATCCCTCTAATATTAAAACCCTCTCCGAGGCTGAAACATACCGGTATCTGGGCATGTCACAAAACATTGGTGTGAAGGAGACGGATATGAAACAGTCAGTCCGCGAGGAATTTTTTGCGCGCCTTACAAGAGTACTGAAAAGTTCTTTGTCGGGCGCCAATAAAATCCGAGCTTATAACGGCTGGGTCATACCCGTACTCCTTTACACTTTTGGCGTGCTCAGATGGTCTCAAACCGAACTCGAAGCCCTGGATCGTAAAGTCCGCACAACTATGACCCTCCATAGAATGCATCACCCGAAATCGTCAGTCATGAGGCTGTATATCCCGCGGAAAGCTGGTGGTCGAGGCTTGTTAAGCGTTAAGACCATGCACAACCGCGAGATTGACAGCCTCAGGACATATTTTCTGGAGAAAAGAGGCGAGGGTTTGCATAGAGAGGTCATAGAATGTGACAAAGGATTCACCCCTCTTTCTCTGGCTAAAGAGGACTGGCGAAAACCCGAAGTTTTGGGTACCTCTCAGCGGGAGGCCGTATGGAAAGAGAAGGAGTTGCACGGAAGGTTC
This sequence comes from Galleria mellonella, assembly GCF_026898425.1. NCBI lineage: Eukaryota > Metazoa > Arthropoda > Insecta > Lepidoptera > Pyralidae > Galleria > Galleria mellonella. Next base: position 10,442,928 of record NW_026442130.1, on the reverse strand, counting down.
TTCAAAGCCCTTCACGGGCCGTACGTAAACACGAAGACCTCCGTGCACTGGCTACAGTTCGGTGATCTCTTCGGAGAGACCGAGGGTTTTGTCTGTGCAATACAGGATCAGGTGGTTAAGACGAACAATTACCGAAAGCACATTCTGAAGGATGGCACTGAGGACATCTGTCGAGCATGTCGCCATCCTGGAGAGTCACTCAGACATGTGCTTTCGGGTTGTTCAGCTCTTGCCAACACAGAGTACTTGCACAGGCACAACCAGGTAGCCAAAATACTCCATCAAGAGCTAGCTCTGAAGTACGGCCTCGCGAATGAGAGGTTGCCGTACTATAAGTACGAGCCACAGCCGGTCCTCGAAAGCGACAGCGTCAGGCTCTACTGGGACCGATCCATCATCACGGACAGGACTGTTCTTGCGAACAAACCTGATATCGTGGTGATGGACCGGGCACTTTCGAGGGTGTTTTTGGTGGATGTCACCATACCGCATGACGAGAACCTCGTGAAAGCCGAAACCGAGAAGAAGAGAAAATATCTCGACCTGGCTCACGAGGTGACCGAAATGTGGGGGTGACATCTACCGAAATCATCCCAATCGTTATGTCGGTGAACGGTCTTATCCCAACCAGTCTGGAACAACATCTCAGACGGTTGGGATTCCGAGGCGGCTCACTCCCGGGAAAGATGCAGAAAGCGGTGCTCTTAGATTCTGCCCGCATTGTACGCCGGTTTCTCTCCCTGGGGCCCTGAACCCCGGCCGACTGTGCTTCTGCCGGGGGTTAGTTGCCATCTCCTCTCCTTAAGAGGGGAGATGAGAATTCTGGTAAAATTTAAAAATAATAATAATAATAAATCTCTTTATTTTCAGGTATATACCCATAGTTAACATTTTTATATTATTAATTAAATAAATTGTTATTATTATTTTTAAAATATACATGAATTATAAAATACCAATTTAAATTATTTCGTTATAAAATCTCTTGTCGTCAGGTATGCTGTGAGAAATACAGTCTTTACAATATTATTACTTGTTGTCATTAATCTGTCATGAAATTTTGCCTTATAATTACGTAAAATAGCAAAAAAATCATTAACCCTGTTCTCTGCAAACATGCCAGACGCACTACACCGCCATGGCAAGTTGAGCATCGCTCGGAATGCGTTATTGTATTGCACACGCAGTGTGTTATAAGCCCTTTTCGTATAACTATACCATAACTGGCTGGTGTAGAAAGCCTGACAATAAGACTTAAACAATGTCAATTTGACTAGCTTCGAACAGTGGTTAAATCGTCTAGCCAGCATATTGCTTCTACATGCAATGTTACGCCTTTGTCTCTCCAGATCGCTATCATCTTTCAGATCTTCTGTCAACATATGTCCAAGATATTTAAATTTATTAACTATTTTTAAAGTATTCCCACATAAATTAATTTTTGGCAAAATTTCAGGTCCCTTTCCATATTTAAAAATAATAATTTCCGATTTATTGACATTATATGTTAAATGATGTATCTTTGCATATTGTTCACATATTTCAATTAGTTTTCTAAGACCATTGGCTGACGGACTCAGCAAGACCATGTCGTCCGCATAACTGATATTATTTAGGCTTACACCACCGATATGGCAGCCAACTCTAGTCCCACTGAGTCGGCCAATCAAATCATTGATATATAAATTAAACAGAACAGGTGAGGTCAGCCCACCTTGTCTAACTCCACATGTAAGTTTGTAGCTCTCCGACAACACGTTACCCCATCTAATTTGATTTAACTGGTTTTCGTACCAAAATTCCAGTATATTTGTAATATTAGGTGGAACCCTTGTCTCACGCAATTTATTCCAAAGCAAATTATAGTTAACTGTATCAAAAGCACGGCTGATGTCCAAAAAACAAGCATAAACAGAAGTTTTTCTGGATATGTATTGTCTTACAGTATTTTTCAATGAAAAAATAGCCAAATCCGTAGCCAGTCCCCTACGAAAACCGAATTGTGCATTATTTAGTGGTAGGAAGTCCTCTGAAAAGTATTTGTTAATTATGCGCTCAAATAATCTAGAAATAATAGTGGCTAATGAGATAGGACGATAATTTGTAATACTAGAGACATCACCCGTTCTGTTCTTTACAATAGGTATTACAATAGTCCTCATAAAGTCTCTTGGCAGGTAGCCATGATCCATACATGCATTGAAGAATAAGGCAATTTTCTCAAACAATAATGGGCTAGCACATAATAAGTGTTCAACGCTAAGTCCGTCGTGCCCAGGGGATTTGCCACGCTTCATATCCCTCACACATTTTAAAATATCCTTCCCTGTAACGTGGAGGGCGCTAGTGTTGGACTGCGATGAGCAAGAAGAGTCCGAACCACTACCGGTCGCTCTCTCGTTATTAGATTTGTTCGATGACAAATTAAATTTATCCATAAACATCTTTGCTATACATTCTGGATCCTGGCTTATATATATATATATATATATATATATATATATATATATATATATATATATATATATATATATATATATATATATATATATATATATATATATATATATATATATATATATATAACGAAGCAGGGGTGTCTACCTGATTTTTAGACATAGTGATCTCAGTATTACTAACATCACTTGATTTGTCTTGGTTCATCCTTCGTCATTCATTGTAACTATAGGTTGGATCATTTAAATTAATAATAATTATTAATATAATTATTTCGAATAAACAAATTATGCTTTTCTTATTTATACTATTTTATTTTCTTACTTCCAATTACACTTATATTTATAACTCTCAGGTATCAGCAATATATGTTATCTAAGTCGCTATTGGACTGAATGTTCTGTTTTTATACTCTTTATAACTATGCTCGAGTACACGAACGGAATAGTTTTTCAATTAATTTAAGTGCACGCTTGTAGACTCGCTCATAGTTTCACAACTTTATTTATTTATTTATTTTATTACACCTTTCTAGAAATAACTAAGTATTATAAATTGATTTATTTATAATCATGTTGAACCTTAACATCGTGCAATATTTAATTTAAAAATGCGATGTAGTAAAAATACTAAACAGTCATTCAGTAAGTGAATACAATTACTTACAATAGTTTACTCTATTATAAAACATTGATTTTGATTAATTTGTTAATTTAATACATTCAAATAATACATATAGTAAAGATTTCTGTTTTTTAGCAAAAGGGAATACAAACATTTAATTTTGAATTTATAATTTAATAGAAAATCATTTGTGTTTATGAAGATATTGTACATTTAATTATAAAAGTAATACTAAGTTAATTTTTTTTCGTTCTATTTAACGCAACCATAGTATTATATTATCTGTGACGCAACTATAGATAATAACGCTTGCGCCCATATATATAATTAAGATTTAAATTAAAGAATATTTTTATTCAATATCACATGTACTTCAGTAGTTACTGAATACCTTATTGAAAGAGACTGTCGCCAACGTCCATACCACGTTGAAAACACCGGTTCTCGTCCGATCACCGAAGTTAAGCAACGTCGGGCGCGGTCAGTACTTGGATGGGTGACCGCCTGGGAACACCGCGTGACGTTGGCTTTTTGTCATTTCTTTAATTTTATCACTTTTATATTTATAATTTTTAATCACGCACATGTGCACTCCATTTCTGAAATAGTGTATTTCCAAAACTTTAGTACTACAAAACGTTCACTACAAAAGATACACTGTCCACCCATTCTATCCAACAATATTATTCTTTTTTTTTAATTCCGCAGGTGGATCCTCGATTCATATCAATGTTCTCTGTGTACAACCTTCAATTTCCATCGGAGGCAACACTACGGCATATCTACGTCTCGATCTTAACCGGCCACTTCAGCATATTCCCCGAAGAGATACAGAATATTGTCGAGAAAATAGTGCAGATGACGCTCGACCTGTACAAAGTAAGTCGTATTTTTTTGTAATACTTAGAATCGCAAGAGTTTAACAGTTTTCGTCACAGAATTGCAAGTCAATATTACAGTATGATTTTTAAATTAATATAATAAGTAATAACAATGGTAAAAACATTTGATATATAAAATAAAAATAAATTTATAAATTAATTACATGTCAATATAATGGTAACTACATGTCCATAATGATGACTAGAAATTATAAAATTTGAATTGTCACACTTATTACTGTTAAGTATAAATAAATAATAATATGTCATAATGTAACATTGGCATTTAGGTATTCAGTTACGTTGTAAAAAGGATGTTGCTCAAAATATGTCTTTATTTTATTTTTAAATTTATTTCTCGGCAATTGTGTTACTGTATTAAGTAATTTATTATACGTTCTTATTATAGCCTTGTTTTATAATTTTTATGCAAATAGCAAAAATTTACTTCTCTATGCGGAACTATATATACATATATATATAGTGAGTTTACGTAATGACCATGGTGATATTCTTTGTGGTTATGACATTATGCGCATAATTAAATAAGTAACGTTATTAGGATTATGTCCAAATATCCAAATCAACGCCAATTGGAGAGAATGGATGAAAGAAGAATTACGAAAAAACTTACCTATCTTGTTTTTACTAACAAAATATAATATGTACTTACGAATCTTAATAACAAAATTTTCCTTTAACAACGCACAGATAATAATAATGGAGTTACCACCGACACCAGCCAAGTTCCACTACATCTTCAATCTTCGCGACCTGTCACGTATAGCAGCCGGCATGTGCCTCACGCATCCGAACTTCTTTAGCGAGAAACGGGCGGTAGTACGTTGCTGGCGGAACGAGTTCATACGTGTCATTTGCGACCGTCTCATCAGCACGCAGGCATGTATCTCTTTCCCTCACAAGTTTACCACACAACCTCTCTCACATTATACACATTGGAACCATACAGTCTGTATCTCAATATGGACTATTTCGTATATTTTTTAGGACAACGAACTGATGCGTGGCCATATACAAGAGCACGTGATAAAATATTTCCCGGAGGAGGAGCCCGTCGTACTTGAAGAGATCGTTATCCCCGAGGAGGAGGAGAAACCTACAGAAGAAGAGGAGGACGGTGGGTTATATTTGTTTGTAAAGCTTAACTGTAGGTACAAAAAAGTCTTAAATTGTAATTTAAAAAAGAGTGAATAAAATGGAATTTATTTGAATTTTTGACAGAAATGAAAAAAAATTGTTAATAAAAATTGATGTTACAAGATGAGAACAATACTGAAACTCGTCAATATTGTTCTGTGTGTTGATTATTGTGTATGAGTTTTTATACAAAATCTGTGTTAAAAAATAATCATGAAATTTAAATAATCTTAATTGAAGATAATATACTAAATTCATATAATTTTTACAACATAGGCCTCCCCTATAAATGGTGAATTTGCCAGTAATTGCCACATTTAGCAGGCGGCTTGGCAATCGCAATTAGACTTTGGTGATATTTTAAGAGGAACACTGCTGCTTATGTATCGACCATTAAATTCCCGTAGTCACCTCTTTCGACACCCACGTGAAAGAAAGGGATGGCCCACTCTAAGCCGGTACCAAACGGCAATTGATTTCGATATGTAAAATATAAATATTAGGTTATTGGTCACATTTTTCCATAGATTTTATGATAGAACCAAAGGCAAAGCCAGCTGAGACTGTGGAACCAGAAACCACTATTGAGGAGGAGCAAGAGACGGTAGTGGAACGAGAACTTACTGTTAGTATATATTTTTTTTATATGTATTTCAGTGTTTCTGTTTTAATATGAATATATTTTAATTAAGTAGTCAAGACTCAATGTCATTAATTAGTACATAGATAATGCTGACATTAAAATCTGATTGCCATATATTACCCAAGTCACAGATAATATAATACTATACTAGTAAGTCTTTTCATCAATTCCTAAAAGGAACATTGTAATTGAAGTATTTTGTTGCCAACGTCCATACCACGTTGAAAACACCGGTTCTCGTCCGATCACCGAAGTTAAGCAACGTCGGGCGCGGTCAGTACTTGGATGGGTGACCGCCTGGGAACACCGCGTGACGTTGGCTTTTTGTTGCTGCTTTTACAATTAAAAAATTAACTTAAGAATCTTTTTTCGAAAGCTTTTTTTTTCTTGCAGGATATGTTTACTAACTCTGAACTGAAATTGACAATCCTTTTAAAATTCTTATAACTATATTTATAAGAATAAATAAATAAATATTTATATATTACTGACAAATTAAGCCAATATAGTCTCGAATAAATATAATAAAATTATTATAATTAAATAAGACTTTCTGTCCTATTGATCCTAAATTAATATCGAACCAAATTTTCTTTCTTGCGCAGCAGAATAATACCTATTTTATTTACAAAATTTACAAAATAGATGTCTCAATTATTTGATACTTACTAATTATTATTTTTGAATTACGTCAATTGATAATAATTTAGAAAATGATTATTTTGAACTTATAGCTTGAAGAATACGTCATCCGCGACCCATTGCTGTTCGGCGACTATCGGAACGCACTCGACGAGGAAGAGATTCGATACTACGAGGACTTGCTCGACTACGAAGCTGTCTACTTCCTTTTCCAAGAGGTTACCTACCAATGTTATTTTCAACCGATTTCAAAAAGAAAGAGGTTCTCAATTCGGTTAAAACTTTATAAATATCTGTTCAGTTTTAAAAACAAAATAACTGGTTTTGTCACAATTGGAATCTTTTTTTTTTTTTTTTTTTGTATAATACAATCTTTAATTATTAACACTCTGATCGCGTATTTTTTTTTTTCATAACATTAAAACATCGCTTCGACAACAAACAGTATTACAAGTATTTAGCCATCTAGCGAGATTCTGAGAAACACTATCAATTTATCAAAACAAAAATCACGGAATAACAACGTCAATAAACATTAAAAATGCGAGCACGTCCAAATCGCGGGATGCGTAAAATTAAACAAGTAGATACAGCACACGGAAATCGCGGGATGCCCGGTCAGAGGGTTAATAAAACGAAGTTTTAAATTTGTGTTATTAGTAATGCAGATTACTACTCCCATTGCTAACAATATACCTTAACAGGTCGACCTCCCCGTGGTCCCTTTTGGAAACCATCGCGCTGAATTCCATGATAGTTGCTTGCTTGACTGACCTGCTTTTTCATTCTTACCTATCATCTCTCACTGGTGCCCAGGCACTTGCGCACTCTCTCGCGCAGGCGGGGTGACCATTCCATTATTATCCATTAAAAACCCTTATAAGGAAGGCCTATGTTCAGCAGTGAACAATTAACGGCTGATATAGTGTAGTATGTATTTGAGGGGGAAAGGGACTCTTAACAATGGAATTTACCAGTCCCATTGCTAACAATATACCCTATCAGGTCGACCTCCACGTGGTTCCCCCTGGAAACCATCATAAATAACTCTTGTTAAATTCGTCACGAAGGGCTAACTGACCTGCTTCATCCTCACATATAATATCATCTTTCACTGGTGCCCCGCCAGTGTATACCGGTAGCGCAGGCGGGGTTACTATTTCATTATCACCCTTTAAAAAAAAAAAAAAAAAGAGGTCTCATTACGGACGCAGTTTAGAAGGTCTTGGTGCAGAGGATAGTGTATTCCCACCACTGCTTACCATCAAGCGGGTCGTACGTTTGATCATCACGTTTGTGTGTATAAAGAAACTTTAATCCCCAGATCCTGGATGAGTACAACGAGCGCATAAGCAAGATGTCTGTGGTGCTGTTCGAGGACTGCCTCGAGCATCTGACGCGGCTGCAGCGCATCCTGCGCATGGACCGCGGTAACGCCATGATCATCGGTGTCGGCGGCTCCGGGAAGAAGTCCATATGTCGCCTAGCTGCCTTCGCTGCCGGTACGCATTGTAATCGTACCTAAACGTTGCAAGCAACCGGACAACGCTTGACTGCATTCTAAATATAGACTTGAATTGCTTTGAAAAATTAAAAAGTTTCGTTATTAGTAGTCAATACATTGGCAGTGGGGGGAAGGGATTGTTAGTAATGAGGAGTTTAGTCCCCATTGCTATCAATATACCCTATCAGGTCGACCTCCAAGCGGTTCCCCCTGGAAACTTTCGTGACCAATTTGTCATTGAATTCGTCACAATGGGCTAACTGACCTGTCTTTTCATCCTCACCTGTCACCGCTCACTGGTACCCCGCTAGTGTATACCGATAGCGCAGGAGAGGTAACCATGCCATTTTCACGCATAAAAAAATACATTGGTAGTTGCTTAATGATACCGTTTTGTTCAATTATTTGATTTATTGGAAAATGTTTAATTCACAATTTAGTAGGTAATAAAAAAAAATAATGTGTAACTTCGTAGTGATATAATATTCAAACATCTATCAGACGTCACTTTTGGCATAACGTAAAATTGCCAATTTTAAATGTAGACCTCTTCTTTGGAAGGCTGCGATGTGTTCGAGATAACGGTGACCCGCAACTACAACGAGAACACGTTCAAGGATGACATGAAGCGGATGTACAACCAGCTCGGCGTCGACGGCAAGAAGACCGTGTTCCTCTTCACTGCCGCACAGGTCCATACTAACGACACAGTCTAGAATAAATAATTTACTTGCAAAATACAGTGTTTTAAAAGGTTCCATTAATATAGCATTATTTTAATGTATTCAGCCCATATGTCTATTCTTACACATTTTATACACATTTTAAAGAACTTTTACCTAACGACGTGTCTAAACAAATACATACGTCTTGAATTGATATGTAATCGTTTGATATATGTGTTGGACTACTGGATGTACCTTACTTACACTGTGATGTTATTAGCATAAATAAATTGAGTATCATAGATAGCTTCATCTACTTTCATGTACTCGATTCCAGTATTGAATAAATAGTCGTACAAACGAGTATTTTATCTCAATAAAAAGAAAAATCTTCGGACCGAGGCTCAAAAATTTCAGCCTTCTAATTAATGTCTTGCATCAGATCCTGGAGGAGAGCTTCCTGGAATTCATCAATAACATCCTTATGATCGGTATGATTCCGGCGCTGTTCAGTGATGATGAAAAGGACGCGATCATCAACGCAGTCCGCAACGAAAGTAACGAAGCTGGATATGGGGTTGCCAAGTATGTACTAGTTTTGTAAATATTCATATATATGGTACTATGTTTTCGATTTAAAAAAATAATCTTAGAAAAGCCCATAACGTTTTTTTTTTTTTTTTGATATGCAATCTTAATCTAATTCTATTCAGTCCATGTTTTGAAGTATTGAAGACTTAGTTATAATGCCATCTAGCTATCATTTTATAATAAATTGATTTAAGAATAATATAAAGTGGTACTATTTAAATCTATTATAGGTTCGCTTTATAAGACATTTCAAGATAAGACGGTAACATTTAGTTGTCTCGTCGCCAACGTCCATATCACGTTGAAAGCACCGGTTCTCGTCCGATCACCGAAGTTAAGCAACGTCGAGCCTGGTTAGTACTTGGATGGGAGACCGCCTGGGAATACCGCGTGACGTTGGCTTTTTGCAGAAAATGTAGTTATACACTTTTTTCCAGAGATGCAGTTTGGAACTTTTTTTGCAACAAATGTGCTGACAATCTTCACGTGGTGCTGTCAATGTCACCCAGCGGTGACATACTACGAAATAGGTAAACACATACATTTTTATTTATTTATTTATGGCAACAAACAGTCATTTACAAAATAATTAACAACAATATACATTACAGTTTTAGAACAATAGACCTAACAGTGCCAATAACAATATTTTTAAAACAGAGATTATTATTTATGAAGTCCCATGACATACTTAAAGGCCTTGATAGAAAATGGCCTTTTTGTTCGCAAACAAGATTCCTCTACATATTTAACTCGACTTGCCAGTCCTTTAAATTCGACGAAAGATATTCTCAACATAAATTTAGTGTGTTTATAGTAAAATTGCTAAATTTGTATGCTATATATTATGCAAATAATCTACAAAAAACATAAAAAATTCTATACATTTAATATATCAGTTGTATTTTTTTTTATTGTAACCGACAGTTTAACCGGTATCCTACCTAGGTATTAAAAGCGTTCATACTGAACCCCAACAAAATCGAATTAAACTAACAATTTTAAAAAACAACATATAATCATCTAATAAACAAATACTATAAAAGTAATATATAATGTTAAATAAAACTAAAATTGCAGGTGTCGCAGTTTCCCCGGCCTTGTTAACAATACCACTATCGACTGGCAGTTTCCGTGGCCAAAGCAAGCGCTTCTTGCTGTCGCTAACGTGTTCCTCGCTGATGTACGTAAACATCTTAACAATACAAGTCATTTTTTGCCGTCTCCTACAGCAATACTCGATGATGATAAAGTCACGCGAGGGCGGCAAACAGGCATATATTAGATAGTTAGTAGCCATGATTACTTGCAACGCCCTGAATATATACCCATACATCATAATCCAGTCAATCGAAACATAACGTGGAAACGAAGTAATAGAGTTTATTGCAATTAAAAAAGACGACTTCCTTAAAAAATATTCGACACGCACAGGAATAAAATTGAGACCTATGGCACAGATAATATAGTATATATGCCCATGGTTAGCAAAGGACAATGGGCATATGAAATGATAATGACACAAAAATTAACTCAAAAAAAATCCTCCTAACGTTAGGTATTTAATTGTACAAATTAGGTTCAGAAAATCCCGGATGAGTTCCGTCCGATAATAGTGGAGCACGTGGTGCACGTGCACATGTCGGTGGCGCGGTACTCGGTCGAGTTCCTGCTGCGCCTGCGCAGGAACAACTATGTGACGCCCAAACACTACATGGACTATCTCACCAACTACATCGTGCTGCTCAATGAGAAGGACGCCTTCATCGTCGCACAGGTAAGGCGCCTGGCGACTTATTATAAACTTTTATTTATAGATTTACATCACGTGAATGGTTCACATCATCACAACAAACTGGATTGTTTTGTTTTTGCAAATGCTTTTATTGACAATTTATAGGGCAGCTCAATCAGGTTTTAAGCCCTCTCAAATTAAGTTTAACATGAATAAATAACCTAATGGCGGGTACTGTGAGAGTTGCATATGAAAGTTCTGTATTTTAGACGTAATTTAATAATATAGTATGTACGGGAATATACTTACTTTGCCTAGGGACGAACACAATTGTTTTAAATAATGCTATCTTGAAGATACTTTGCTTCCGTTTTTCTAATTAAATCTGAAGGATAATGGCAAAGCTAGAGCAAACAAATGTTATAAAACAAAATCGGCTTATTTATAAGTATTACAGTTGATCTCATTTAATATGTCTATAGGCTCACGTAACACATGCTATTATAGAAATTATAACAATAATGGTAACTAAAAATTAATAAAAAGCCAACGTCACGCGGTGTTCCCAGGCGGTCACCCATCCAAGTACTGACCGCGCCCGACGTTGCTTAACTTCGGTGATCGGACGAGAACCGGTGTTTTCAACGTGGTATGGACGTTGGCGACTGTTTATTTTAATATTTACATCACAATGTTGTCTTTTGTTTATTATATCACAAATATTTATTTTTTGGAAACATATTTTTTTTTTCGTAGGACAAATTAGATGTCATTAATGCCAAAAGGAGACTTTATACAAATGCCGTCTGCTCGAGTACCTCTGTCCCATTTTCGTGTTTCTGTCGTAAAGCAATTGTATTTGCTTGGCTGCTGATTACAAAGTACAGAGGCATAACATCTTAGGCCTTACGAATGGCAACGCAAAAACAGTATCATGGGTGACACTATATCAACAGTAAATACATATGTGGATTTTTCGTAAAGATACTACATTTGTATTACTCGATGTTGAAAACTGTAAATCCTCAAAGTTAAAAAAAATCAATGGTACGGTTCATATCGTTAGTTTGTTTAACATTGCAACTAAATTAATTTCTGGGGCATATGCTGTACGCAGGGTTAAACAGTATAATAATATTGAGACTGCCTGAATAGATTTTTAATAAACTTTGTATTGTCATTGTATTTATTTCTTTCTATTATTTAGGTGGTTTCATTTCAATAAATTTTAATAATGCCCAATGCGCATCTATAAAATTATTAAAGACATAACCACAAAAATTTATATTCTAATTAGTGGTCACTTTACGAGTAGTGTTATCGTCAGACCTAAATATTATCAAGGAGTAAAAAATATTGTCAAAATCTTGTAATCTCATTACAAAAATAAAACTAAATAAAAAGCCAACGTCACGCGGTGTTCCCAGGCGGTCACCCATCCAAGTACTGACCGCGCCCGACGTTGCTTAACTTCGGTGATCGGACGAGAACCGGTGTTTTCAACGTGGTATGGACGTTGGCGAATTTTACTCTATAAGTAATTATCACAATGGACGCTTCATTGATATTAATGACGTTTGTATTTTGTACGTTGTACGTAATGGTTATTTTTAATCACATTCCTAGACTTTTCATTTCGAAATCCAGTGCGATTGAATTTTAATCAAATTAAACGATTTGTTATTTAGCTAATGAATTAAAATTAAACTTAATCATCACGTATCATGTTATAGGATTTCCATTAAACCATCACTGCAACTTTATTGATATTAAAACTTTCTAAGCAAAATCCAAATAACGCAGAAAATATAACAGGGATTAGTTAATTTGCAATTTTTTCAGAAATGAGCGTTTTGTTTGATAACTTAAAAAAAAAACATATAAGAAATTATTATAATTTCTATTAATTATATAAAACTATCGGAGGCAAAAAGCCAACGTCACGCGGTGTTCCCAGGCGGTCACCCATCCAAGTACTGACCGCGCCCGACGTTGCTTAACTTCGGTGATCGGACGAGAACCGGTGTTTTCAACGTGGTATGGACGTTGGCGATTGTGAATTTAAATAACACAATCACTACACATGAGAATTTTTTATATGAAACGTCACAAAATGTGTTAAATTTGATGTGTTTTTTTAATGGGTAATAATGGAATGGTAACCCCGCCTGCGCTATCGGGATACGCTGGCGGGGCACCAGTGAAGGATGACAGGTAACGTTGAAGGCAGGTCAGTTGGCCCATCGTGACGAATTCAACAAGAATTGTTCACGATGGTTTCCAGAGGGAACCACGTGGAGGTCAACCTAATAGGGCATATTGCTAGCAATGGGGCTATCAAACTCCATTGCTAACAATCCCTTTCCCCCCATTTGATGTATGTTGTAAGAATCTCTTGCATATGAAATTATAGTTTAGTAAATTAGCGTAGTATTTAATTTTCAGCGTTTACATTCTTCACTCAGATCCATGTTCAACGGTGGACTAATAACGGCTGGTATAATGATGATGATGATGATAATGAATAAGTAACGTGTCTCGGGATTCGACTAATATGTTTGCTTGGAACAGTGCGAACGTCTTAAGGGAGGGTTAGCCAAGATCGAGGAAGCAAACGTACAATTAGAAGACCTAAACGCGAAACTCGCCGTCCAGAAAGTCATAGTCGCCGAGCAGACCAAGGAGTGCGAGATACTACTAAAGGAGATTTCTACAGGTGAACATTCTGCTATTGAATATTATTTAAATTATCAAAATATAAAAGATCAAAATGTATACAAATGAGTTTATTTCGCATAATTTAAGTGAGGAATATAGAAATCAGTTTTTATAAATCATTATATTTAATATAAAAAAAAATATTATAAAATTTCACTAAAGACAGGAAAATGAAAGGATTATATTTTTTTATAGTGTTAAAAAGTAAAATTGAATGAATAAATTGTTTTAATTTGAACTAACACATGGATGAAGCTGTGAACGCTGCTAGTATCACAATATATGAAGTTACATTTATTTCATTTATGACTTCGTATAGTGTTACCAATCGTCAACCTAGAATGTGGTAAGAAGCTACAAAAACTTCCTCCCAAATGATTATACGACCCTCCTGGCTTGTACTTGTACTTTCTCTTGTGAAAATAGGTCAGCCAAAGTCTAGAATGTTAATAGGTTATTCCGACAACGACAGGATGCTTAATAAATATTTTCAGCCACGGAGGCGGCAGTGGGCAAACAGCAGGTGGCCGCTATCAAATCCGCCGAGATCACAGAGCAGAGCGTTGTCATAGCCGCAGAAAAATCGGAAGCGGAAGAAGCGCTGTCCGCAGCGATGCCAGCGCTTGAAGCAGCCAGACTGGCGCTCGCTGATCTCGACAAAAACGATATCACTGAAATAAGATCGTTTGCTACCCCACCGGAAGCCGTGCAGGTATTTTAAATGTGGATAATAATATTTATTTATTAGATGTATCTTGTCCTTTGTTCATAGGTGTAACACATAGTCCCCTGGGATAGTAACGCATGAAGATTATTATCATAGAAAAAGAAAACAAATATTATTCATTTATCTATGATTACCATGGATTAATTAACGTGCATTTGTGTTTCACACTTGCACTTTCCATCAAATAGGGCATCAGCTTATTTACCATTCCATGACGGAAAAAACTTTGTAATCCTTTTTCAATACCTAAACCCGTTACCTATTTTGGTCAATGTACATCTGTCTAGGGCGGAACAAAGATAAGGAATGATGGATTAAGATGAAGTCATTCAAGTCAGTTAGCATATTGTGTCGATTTCAGAAACCATTAGTTCCCTTCACTAACAATACTTTCCCCCCTTTAAATTACATATTTTAAGTAGGTGATAATGAAATGCTAATCTCGCTTGCACTATCGGTATACACTGACAGAACAGTGAGAGATGATAGATGAAGATGAAAGCAGATCATTTGATCCATCATAATAAATTAATCAACAATTATATATAGAATATACAGATTATAAAAACAATCCGTTTTCCAGGTGGTCTGCGAATGTGTGGTAATTATCCGCGGGATAAAGGACGTGAGCTGGAAGGGCGCGAAGGGCATGATGGCAGACCCTAACTTCTTACGCAACCTGCAAGAGATGAACTGCGATCTAATCACACAAAACCAAGTGAAAGCAGTGAAGGCACATATGAAGAAGAGCAAGAAATTGGACACTATGCAGCAGATCAGTAAAGCTGGGTTAGTGATCTCTAAATATTATACGAATATAATGATTATTATACGAATAAATGTTCCCTCTAGAATACCTCGGAAACAGATAACACCTTTATGTCCTCCGTTAAAAAAAAAAAAAAAAAACAGTGTTAGGAGCCAACTCGCCTGTACCCAGATTATGTAGGATGCTCACAGCGATCAAATTGACATCAATTTTGGATCCATAGCAGCAGATATAACTTATTGAGGAAAATCCTAGACATAAGTTCATAATCTATTTATTATTCAAATACTGTTATTGTCATTGTTAATAATGATTAAATATTATAATAATGCATGTGATGTTCGCCTGTAAAATACTTTTACATTAGGCAAAATTATTTTTTGTGTTATTGATTAAGTAACATGTAAAATGTAAAACTTGTAGGTGAACCTTATTAAATAAATAAATATAACGAGGAAATAAATACACAGCACATTTTATAGCGCCAAATGGCGCTCTCCATCTGGTCTTAAACTAAACAGAGTTTGTACTATGGGTACTAGATAGCTGATAGAAAAACTTAAATAATTATATTGTATTTAAAATTGAGTGTATAAAATATTGACAGGAAAGGGGACCATTAGTAAAGTAAATAATTGCTTTGTTTTATTAAATTTAATTAATTTTATTTAAATTGGTAACTACTGGCAATACCCTTCAAAGGGGAGGCTTATGTTAAGCAGTGTACAGATAAAGACTGATATGATGATGATGATGAAATAATTGCGTATATCTATTTTTTCTTTTTTTTTTTTTGTAATTTAACTTTTTATTCTCAACGGAATGTTGATAACTGTAAAAATAGAATAGTGTTGAATTATATATTCGACACCATTGCTTATTTTTTTAATTTAATTAAAAAAAACATTAGAGGAGATATAATTTTCTCTAATTGTTTTTTCAAGGTTGTTTAAACTCTTTACTAAATCTTTAAATGTATTTAAAGATTTAGTAAAGAGTTTGTTTGAATCGAAGCATTTGGCGTTCCATTGTTTCTGCCTACCCTAATAGGAGACAGGCGTGACAGATATGTATGTATGTTAAATACATTTTTTGTTATCTGCAGATACGGCTTACTAAAATTCGTAACAGCTGTTCTTGATTACTGCGCTGTCTACAAAGAAGTGAAACCAAAGAAAGATAAAGTGGAAACCCTCGAGAAGGAATACACCGAAGCAGTCAACTATCTAGCTTCGTTGAACCGCGAAATTGATCGGCTGCAACGCACGCTCGATGGTTTGAACAATAGATACGAGACGGCAATGCTGCGACGTCAGGAGTTGCAGGAAGAAACGGATATCATGATGAGGCGATTGGTGGCCGCTGACAAACTAATGTCAGGGTTGTCCAGCGAACAGAAACGGTGGACTATAGACTTAGCTGCTTTGTACGTGGAACAGTCTAGACTGATCGGCAACTGCCTACTCGCCGCGTCGTTCTTGAGCTATGCAGGACCATTCTCGTTTTCGTTTCGGCAAACTATGATATACGAGGATTGGTTGGGTGACGTCACAGAAAGAGGTATCCCGTTAACAACGCCGTTCACCATCGAGAAGAATCTTACCAACGAAGTTGAAATTAGTGGGTATGTAATTTTTCGTATTGTAGCTTAAACTTTTTGCTGAAGTGTCTATGGTGTTAAAAGGTTTCTTTAGAACTGGCTACACGTGTGCAAAACTTCTGCTGCTGCTTCAGTCTATCAGCTAATTAAAACTGTGCAATCTTTCCCTAACTGAATTGAAATTCTCCATAATTTGCTTCTGCACAAAAGTAAGCATAAATCTCAACGTAAGTATTATTTATACATACAAATAATTCGTTTACTCACTCGATGAATCAAATACTCCAATCAATTCTAATAGAACTAATATTCTAATTATAATAACTTGCATTATTAAGATAATAAATATTGTTGTTATGAAAAAAGAAATCAATCTTATATACATCATTCGTCAATATTTATTCACCACTAAAATCTGTATATAAAATTTAATGAAACATTTGCCAACGTCCATACTACGCTGAAAACACCGGTTCTCGTCCGATCACCGAAGTTAAGCAACGTCGGGCGCGGTCAGTACTTGGATGGGTGACCGCCTGGGAACACCGCGTGACGTTGGCTTTTTGCATTAAATAATATTTCTTTTTGGAGAAAATTCTAAGCAAATAATAATTCTTTTGTTGCCTAAAAAAGGTGGAGTTTGTACCTAAATAAAAAAAAATAATATTTTATTATTACGAGTACAGTTAAACGACGGTGGCAGGTGCACATTAAACAAGGTCCATTGCACCATCAAGATAAACACTTTGAGAATTCAAATAATAAGCGGCGGAAATACAATTCACCATACACACCAAATGGTGTTCGATCAAATATATTGCTTGCTAGTAAAGGAGGCTGTTTATTCCCATTACTACCGCTCCTCCTAAATACAATGGTTTTACACACAGGTGGAGCTCTGAAGGCCTGCCACCCGACGAATTGTCGGTACAGAACGGCATACTGACTATTCGCGCCTCTCGTTTCCCTCTGTGTATCGATCCTCAGACGCAAGCCCTCACATGGATCAAAAAGAAGGAAGCCAAGAATAACCTCAAGGTTCGACATAGAATTCATTACTTTACTATATATATAATCATCAATTTTGTCAATTTTTTTTTTGTTTTGCACTTTGACTCCAGGTTCGATTCTCACTTGCGTCAATTTTTAAAATTTTATCATGCTTATGTATGACGACCTTAGTAATGTAGCGTCTCAGCATTTACTCTCACAATTTGCTTGAATGCTATGTTCCAATTTTAATTTTAACGGCAAAAAATGTGCCAGTGATTATAATATTCTGAAACTCCAGTATCTGATCACCATTTGGCGAACCAATTCTTTTTTTTAAAACACAGGAGGCAAACAAATATGTTGAGTCGGAAAGTGACTGCCGTCGTTGTCGGCAACACCGAAGGAATTTCTGGTGTGCTGCCATCGTTTTAAAAAGGAATATGCTCTAGAAGGTTACGATGCCCTATCGGATCGGAAATATGCTTGATGACCTAATTTTTTTAGACAACGTCTCCTTGTAAAAGAAATTAATAATGCCTATCGTGCATGTATTTACTTAGTGATGTTTTTTTGTGTTTCAACAGGTGTTATCATTCAACGACCCACAATTCCTGCGTCAATTAGAGATGGCCATCAAGTACGGTATGCCGGTGCTCTTCCAGGATGTAAACGAGTACATCGACCCTGTGGTCGACAACGTGTTAGAAAAAAATATAAAAGGTATTTTTAAAAGTATATAAGTTGTTACATTTGCGCGCCCAGCAAAAAGCCAACGTCACGCGGTGTTCCCAGGCGGTCACCCATCCAAGTACTGACCGCGCCCGACGTTGCTTAACTTCGGTGATCGGACGAGAACCGGTGTTTTCAATGTGGTATGGACGTTGGCAACGATTTATTTTAATATTTGTATTACAATGTTGTCTTTTGTTTATTATATTATATCACAAATATTTAATTTTTGTAAACATATAATTTTTTCGTGGGACAGATTAGACGTCATTAATACCAAAGAAAAACTTTGTACAAGAGTCGATCTGCTTGAGTACCTCGGTCCCATTCGTGTTTCTGCCGTGAAACAGTTGTATTTGCTTGATTGTTCCGATTAAAAGGACTGGATATAGCAAAGAAATTACAAAGTACAAAGGCATAACATCTTAGTCCTCAGGAATGGCAACGGGCGAAGCGTATCATGGGCGACACACTATTTTCTATTGACAGTAAATACATAATTATGTAGATTTTTCATAGAAATATTATCTTTTTTTATTACTAGACATAGAGAACTACATAAACCCTCAAAGTTCTAAAAAAATGTCAATGGTACGGTTCATTATTCATAGACGACGGTTACCACTTTCCATCAGACAGGCCGTTAACTTGTTTAACATTCTAAGTTGCATAAAAAATATATTAATTTAAATTAGTGCATACATACAAAACATCCTTTAATTTTGTGTATTTATTTTCAATATTTTTTTTGTATTTTTTTTTCTTTCTGTCTGTTATTTAAGTAGTTTCATTTTCCAATGTGGTTAAATAATTTCTTTATTTTAGGACATCTTTTGAATTGTCATTCTACGAGCAGTGTCATCGTCAGATTTAAACATTAATAAGGAGTAAAAAATAGGGTTGAAAATATTGTAATCTTTTCTTACAAATAAAGTGGACAAAAAGCCAACGTCACGCGGTGTTCCCAGGCGGTCACCCATCCAAGTACTGACCGCGCCCGACGTTGCTTAACTTCGGTGATCGGACGAGAACCGGTGTTTTCAACGTGGTATGGACGTTGGCGATAGGATTAATCAATAATTCAGTTTTATTATGTGATGCCGATTAACTAAACAGTTATGAAATTAAAATAACAAAATAAAAGTGTTATAAGTAAACAGGTATATATGATATAAATAGTACCAAATTCGCTGTAGTTGGTATAATGTTATCTATTGTTGTAGATAATTTTATGCACTAACATGTTTGCATAAAGTCATTGTACTAAATTAACAAATTAGTGTTACCTTGAATAATTCAAAATCGTACTAATAATAAAATTGTAACTAGATGATGTCTGTAAGTGAGAAATGTTTAAGAAAAATTATACAAATTTTTATTTTGTCTATCCGTCTGTCTGTATATTTATTCCTACATCACGCAAAAACTACTACAAAAAATTGGATGCGATATTCTCAGCTGTATTCCAGAAGGGGGGGTCTCTAAAAAATTGGTGTATATTTGATCTTGATACGCCATTTACAAGTGAAGTATTCATTGGTTTTTCTGAAATCCACGCGTATAAAGTAGCGAACAATAACCTAGTTGTACATATAAAAATAAAATTTTATAGCTATGTCACAGATAATATAATACGCTATGCGAAGACGTTATTCAAATAACTAATCGCCAACGTCCATACCACGTTGAAAACACCGGTTCTCGTCCGATCACCGAAGTTAAGCAACGTCGGGCGCGGCCAGTACTTGGATGGGTGACCGCCTGGGAACACCGCGTGACGTTGGCTTTTTTGTTCCACTTTATTTTTGTAACAAGAGTTTACAAGAGTTTTTAACCCTCTTTTTTATATTTTAATAACATTTACGACTTGGTAGATATGATACCCTTCATGGAAAGATCACTATTAAAAGTCAAATTAACTTGAGCTTACATACCTAGTAACTACATATTATGATCCGTGATTATGTACTAAACAAAAGTCAGTCAAATTGTGATATTATTATCTCTTGGAATGAAGTTAAATGATTTATTTATTTAAATAATTTTATTGACCCCAAAGAAAATAGGGACCAAAAGATGGCGTTAATGCTAGTAGCATTCTTTACCAATCAGCTAATAATAATAATAATATCTTTACCCAATTAATACATAAATAACATAAAATGATGATAATAATATACAAATAAAATATAAAATGTAAAAATGTATTTATTAGCAAAGTATGTTTTTATAAGCACAAAGTTTAACATTGATTCCTACACTAGACTGATCCTGTCCTGTAGAAAACGGGAATCGTGTTGCCAAATACATGCTTACAGAAATTAAATAAGGCTTTCTAGTCAAATAAATAGAATAGAATATATAAATAAAATGTTTACTGAAAATTGCATTTATATCTGTATTTTATTTCCCATGTCTTGATGTTCGTTCACGCTTATCTCCGAAATTCCTTAATAGATTTTATGAAATTTTGCAAATGTTTATTATTGTTCTAACTTGAAAGGATATTTTTATTCTGTTAAGTGACCTATAAAGGACAAAACAACGTTTGCCCGGTCAGCCAGTTAAATATAATTTTAAAATACCAAGTATATAATAGAACCTATAAGTGAATTACCAATGTCCATATCTCCAGACGTTGAAAACACCGGCTCTCGTCCGATCGAAGTTAAGCAACGTCAGGCGCAGTCAGTACTTGGATGGGTAACCACCTGAAAACACCGCGTGACATTGATTTTTTACTAATTTTATTTTATTTAATGAATCATATATATTTTTTTAGTGGAAAGTGGTCGCACATTCGTAATGCTGGGCAGTTCAGAAGTCGATTACGATCCAAACTTTCGTATGTACCTGACCACAAAACTGGCTAACCCTCAGTTCAACCCCGCCGCGTACGCGAAAGCTGTCGTTATCAACTACACTGTCACAGTACAGGTTAGTATGTAAATAAGTAAGTATTTAATCGAACTAAATTCCACACTAGTTATATAGTTTTTTAATGGATAATAATGGAAAGTAAAACTCCGCCTGCACTAACGGTAAACGCTGGCAGGGCACCAGTGAGGGATTATAAGTGAGAAGGAAAGGGCAAGTCAGTTAGTCCATCGTGATGAATACACCTGAAATTCAGCACAATAGTTTTCAGGAGGAACCATGCGGAGATCAACCTATCAGACTGGAAATCCACATTACTATTAATCCCTTTCCTTCTAATTATACAGTAAGTATTACGAGTATGAAATTATTTGTTATTTAATTGTGAGTGTTTTGGATAAAATTTGGTACATTATTGGACCACCCTGGAGGGATTAACACATACATTTTACCCTTATTCACGTCCGCTAAGCTACAGGACGTAGCTTATATTTGAATATTTTTTTTAAGAAAAAAGCAAGCTCATTTTAAAATAAAATCGTATCGTTTTCAAAGTCTTATTTCCAATTTGAGTTTTTTATGGCAACAAATGTGCAGGAAAAGCTGCATAACAAAAAATAATAATAAAACAATTAAAAAAAAAGATAAGACAAAGTATACAATTATAAAAAGACGCTTTTAAATTTTCGTACATGTTCATGATATCGTCACAGAAAATTGTTTAATAAAATTACATACACAACGATGAAATCGTACGATATCGTACCGTGTTATGGTGAATTACTGTAATACTCATTCAATCGATATATTTGACTATATAATCAATTAGGGCTTAGAAGACCAGCTCCTCAGCGTGGTAGTTCGAGCGGAGCGCGCCGACTTGGAGGAACAACGCGAGAGTTTGATCATCGAGACCAGCGCCAACAAGAGCCTGCTGTCCGGATTGGAGGACTCGCTGCTACGAGAACTGGCCACCTCCACGGGTAACATGCTCGACAATGTGGAGCTCGTCAACACGCTAGAGAACACCAAGTCAAAAGCTGCAGAGGTATATCTTAAAAACATTAATCCTTTAGCTTACCGAAGTGTGACAACTTCACAATTATCTGGAAATTTTTCAAAAACATTTGAACAATTTTCAATGTTTCTGATTATTGATTTAAAAAGTGCTCTGTTAGTGAACTAATACGTTGATCGTTTATGACAGATCTATAAAACATGTACCCCGCAAACGTGTTTCTGGTTTTATATTGAAACTTTTTTCTTCACAAACATCTACATTAGTTTACGATGTATCAAAAAACGCCTTTTTAATTAAAGTATGCAATCATTCGTCCGCGCAATATATATGCACGTTCTTACTTGCAACAATTCTTACATTACATATTGTTCAAAAGCCGATGATTATGAGGAATCAGGTAATAATATATCTCCTATAGCGTAATGGACTCGAATCCTTTAAGATACTTCTTTTTATCATAAAATAGAATGACAATACATGTGTCACAATACAGTACATTCTGTGTTCATGTCTATAGATGACGGTTACTACTTTCCATCAGGTTAGACATCAGTTTGTTCATCATTCTAAATATAAAAAAAGTAGGAGTATAAATTTCCAATTTTCATTAAAATCGATTGAACGATCCCGGATATTAGCGTGATATAGAAAAAAAAATCATTCTGCTTCTTAACTCTTCTTTTTGTTCTTAATCAAAATTCACTAACACACTAGGATATGTATTATATCTTGAAGAATTGAGAACAAAGTAATCGATGTGATTATGTAATATTTTTTTTTTATATATTTTATTTCTAGGTAATGGAAAAATTGGAGCTCGCCGAAGCTACAACAAAAGACATAGAAATTCTACGTGACGGATACCGGCCGGTCGCCAAACGCGGATCCATACTGTTCTTCGTACTATCCGACATGGCGGGCGTCAACAGCATGTACCAGTACTCGCTCTCGTCCTATTTAGATGTTAGTATTCTATTTATCTTAACGTCAAGTCCCTTGCAGTGTAGGCTAAGCAGAGAGAAATGTTAGTATTATTACTTAGTACATATTTTTCCTCGTATAGAATATTTGCTCCACCAACATCTTCGTATTTTTAAATTATTAAAAAAAAAAAAAACATAGATTGACAATTTACAATAATACTTTCATTACTAAAATATTGATATAAAAATATCGATAAAAAAGCCAACGTCACGCGGTGTTCCCAGGCGGTCACCCATCCAAGTACTGACCGCGCCCGACGTTGCTTAACTTCGGTGATCGGACGAGAACCGGTGTTTTCAACGTGGTATGGACGTTGGCAACCGATTTGTTATATTTTGTGATTATAATATTACTTACTCATACCTGCGTCTCATGACGTAATAAAAAATAATTTTCTTCTTTATGACAAGTAATAATTTATTTATAATTTACACAGGTATTCTCGTTCTCGTTACGCAAAGCGATGCCAAACGTCATCTTGGTGAAACGTTTGAGGAATATCATCGATATGCTCACTAAGAATGTATACGACTACGGGTGCACCGGTAAGTCAATGAGATAGATGATCGCAACGTCACGACTTTTAGAGTGGAAGGCCTCTTAATTACTTTGTATACAAACTTTTGTAAATAAAAATTAATCACGAGTTCAATCGGTATTGCTCCGATATCTATATATGGGATTCCTCCGGACAATTATTTTTTTTATACCACTGAGGTGGCAAACAAGCATACGGCCCACCTAATGGTAAGTGGTTACCGTAGCCTGATAGTGGAAGAAAAGGTCGTTACCCATTTCGACATCGCCCATACCAGTCGGATTCATTTCGATCGGGTGTTTCGATATTATATGTATATTAGATACCGATATTTAATATGTTCGTTATTGAGGCAATATATAGGTATTCTAACTACAATATACATATATAGTTACTCCGCCTGCGCTATCGGTTTACGCTGGCAGGGTACAAGCGAGGGATGACAAGTGAAAATGAAAGCAGGTCAACTGGCCCATTGTGATGAATTTATAATATTTTGTAGTAATTATTATAAGAAACTGTTTTAAGTAAAAATTTTATACTATCATACACTTGCAGGTATATTTGAGCGTCACAAGCTTCTCTTCTCGTTCCAAATGGATATAAAGTTGGAACAGAGTGAGGGTAACGTGAGCCAGGCACAGTTGGACTTCTTCATCAAGGGTAACGTCTCGCTAGAGAAATCGTTGCGAGCGTGTCCCGCCTCTTGGATACCGTCGCAGGTAAGAAATATATAGAAATACCTACCTAGGCATATATAGAGATATGTGTTTAGGGAATTCAGAATTTAATATGATTCTCTTATACTGATATAGTTAGAGAGACAGAAAATAGATTCTAAATATCCATACTTAGTCAAATTGGTTTTAATTTCGCACGAACCACTATCGTCTCCGTTCCTATAACAATTTCCACAGAAAATGTCAGCGTTGTTTATGTAGCGGTGACTCCACCTGCGTCATCCGTATACGTTATCGGGACACCAGTAAGAGATGATGGTAGGTGAGGATAAAGCAGGTCAGTAGGCCCATCGTGACGATTTCAACGAAATCGCGATGTTTTCCAGGCGGAACCGCACGGAATTCGACCTGATAGTGTAATGCTAGCAATGGTGTTGTTAATTCCCATTACTAACAGTTCTTTCTCCCCCGGTCTTGTATAGTATTATATTATTTGTGCCTTGGTTTAATATACTGTCTCATCTTCCTGTGGTTGGGAATTCCATACGCGTAATATACAACCGCTTTAACCGCTTGATCTGAGCTTTTTTCGTATTTACAAAAAGTTTGCATATGTATTTCTATTAATTGTTTAGTACCCATAGAATAAGTTATGTTTAGTTTGACATTAGATCGCTCTGTGTAAATAATTTTATTATTGCCCACCTACCTCATTTTTAGAAGTCCCATACGAAATTTCAGGCTTCTACCTATATTTGACTGGCACTAAATTTTATTAAATTAATTTTTTATAACTTAACTGCATTATTATTTCTCCAGGGATGGCAAGATATAATGAAATTAAGCGTCGACTTCCCAGAGTCCTTTGGCGAGTTGCCTGATCACATTACCAGCAGTGTCAATATCTGGCAAGAGGTAAACATTTAATGTAATCATCTTAAAAGGAAATTGCTAGTATTGGATACTTGTAATCTCATTAGTAAAAAACCATTCTAAACCAACAGCGCAGACGGAGTTACCACTCGTATTTTTATCTGTTATAAAACACATAGAATAAGTAATTTGACCGTGGGTTAACTTAAAGTTAAACCATACAGCATACCATCTTATAATGCCCAAGATTTCCAAAACCCGTTATGACTGTGAGTGTCGGATAGAAGAAACATTATCGGAAAATAACATTGAACACATATTTGAGAACGAGCACACTAGGGGCATGTTACTGTATTTTACAAAGGATATCGCTGAGGGTCGTGGCAAAGAAGAATGACACAATAAGAGTGAATTAAATACCATACAGGACATCATATATTTTTTATACATAGTTATACATTTTTGCTTTTATTATATACTTTAGGGGAACCCCCCCCCCCCCCCCCCCCCCCCCCCCCCCCAAAGTATATAATAAAATGTAGAACTCTATATATAGGTAGTTTAATTCACACATTAGAAGGTCGTTGCATAAAAATAGCGACAGAAATTATAGACATAACAAAAAAAATTAAAGTTATATGCAAAATTTAGTTCTCAATAATAATAACGGGTTCTCAATGAACAAGATAGTAATAAAAAAAGTAATAAATTAATTTAAAAAACTAGAATGAATCAAGAAAAATATCGAAAATAAAAAAGCCAACGTCACGCGGTGTTCCCAGGCGGTCACCCATCCAAGTACTGACCGCGCCCGACGTTGCTTAACTTCGGTGATCGGACGAGAACCGGTGTTTTCAACGTGGTATGGACGTTGGCGACAGTAATTTTAAATTTTTCTTTCAATATATATCTTTCAACCAATTATATTATATTTGGAACGGAGAAGACACAACCTTGTATTTTATTATCCACGTAACAGCACAAAGTCGTAAAGATTATTAAATAAATATATTGTATGGCCGCCAGTGGTTCGACAGCGACACGCCCGAGTCCTTGGAGGTGCCAAACGGATACCGTGAGCGGGTGCAACCGTTCGAGCTGCTGATGTTACTGCGATGCTTCCGCGTCGACCGCATCTACCGCGCCATCACAGACTACATCACCGTTACCATGGGCGAGGAGTACATTACGCCGCCGGTCATCAGGTCAGTAGCTTGTGTCTCGTAAAAACTGACACCGTTCAATTGGATATAATTTGATCGTAGTCCTAATTTGAATTAAAAAGATATTACTAGACATACTTAAATGCACAACTCAAAGTGCAAAAAAAAGCCAACGTCACGCGGTGTTCCCAGGCGGTCACCCATCCAAGTACTGACCGCGCCCGACGTTGCTTAACTTCGGTGATCGGACGAGAACCGGTGTTTTCAACGTGGTATGGACGTTGGCGACTGTTTAATTTAATATTTTTATCACAATGTTGTCTTTTGTTTATTATATATCACAAATATTTATTTTTTGGAAACATATATTTTTTTTCTTGGGACAAATTAGATTTCATTAATGCCAAAAGAAGACTTTATACAAATACTGTCTGCTCGAGTACCTCTGTCCCATTCGTTGTTTTGTCGTGAAGCAATTGTATTGGTATGGACGTTGGCAAATATTCATTTTAATATTTTTATCACAATATTTTCTTTTGTTTATTACATCGCAGATATTTAATCTTTATAAATAAGTAAATTTCACTTCATGAAACATATTAAATATCATAAAGTCATTTACATTACATTATTTTATCGAATATTACTTTTAAGTTTACACGTAAGATGCAGTGTTTGCTGGAATGCTTCCCTGAATGACTAGACAAGTGGCGCACCGCCATTAATCTGAAAAAGACTGTGGCACTACTCACCCGCCGCCTCTGCCTCCGTGGGCAACCCATTAAATGTGAGGCGCACAGTGTGTTCCTCGGTATCGAGACTGACCGGTCGCTGCGGATGACACCACAAGTGGACCGCATGGTCACACAGTGAAGATCGCACGAATCATACTGCTACCGGTCATGCAGTCTAAGCTGCGAATGAAAGTGGGCATATACATTTGTTCGCGGTTTACATATACACTATTATTAATTTCTATATTATCATGTGTTAAAATATTTTATTATAAAGTGATATTTATATTCAAATAACTAATCGCCAACGTCCATACCACGTTGAAAACACCGGTTCTCGTCCGATCACCGAAGTTAAGCAACGTCGGGCGCGGTCAGTACTTGGATGGGTGACCGCCTGGGAACACCGCGTGACGTTGGCTTTTTGCCATTTTATGTTACTTTAAACATCTTTTATATTTCAATATTTAAATTTATTAATGGCGCTGACAAGAATAATGCCAATTCCCATTTTTATTCATTTTATTCTAATTATTATTTCATTTTAATAAGTTATTTATTAACTCTTTACGTACACGCCATTTCAGTTTAGACATGATAGTAGAACAAACGACCCCATACACGCCAGTGGTGTTCATTCTGAGTCCGGGTTCAGACCCCACAGCGGACCTCATGAAGTTGGCGGACCGATGCGGCTTTGGCGGTGGCAAGTTCAAGTACCTCTCGCTGGGGCAAGGACAGGAAGGGGTTAGCACCATACCCCATATTGTAGTTTAATTTTTATAATTAAATTAATGACCCGTCCTGGCTTCACACGAGTAAAAAATTTCCCAATAACGTTAAAACCCCTATTGAAATCAATTTGCATGAAAAATTATACTCATAGTGTGTTTTTACTACCTTTTCGCCTTAAATTACACATAAAGTCACTTCGCCTTATGTAGATATTGCTATATGTTACACACCACTAGTTTGAAATATCGATCGATAAATATGGTTTGAAATTTAGTTTAGTTGGTCTGATTGATGTATCAGGCGGCACTGGCGCTACTCGAGGGCGCTATCTCTCACGGACAATGGCTGATACTGCAGAACTGCCATTTACTGGTGTCGTTCCTACGCGAGTTAGAAAAACAGCTCGAGCTGATGGAAAAGCCGCACCCTGAGTACCGGCTCTGGCTGACCACGGACCCCACGCCAACTTTCCCAATCGGAATATTGCAGAAGTCGCTCAAAGGTGGGTAACTCCAGTACTCACGTAAGATTAACACCCTCTAGTGTCAAGAGTTTTTAGGCCACCTTTGTTGTACAAAGCCTCTGACTTAGCTTTCCGGATAAACTAATAAACAACCTATCAATGTTGCACTGCCGGATGGGCCATTAAAAATATACCAAAATAAATAAATAAATAAATATATATATAAAGTTAGTACTAGTTAGATGAATATATATATATATATTCATCTAACTAGTACTAACTTTACCTGTGACGAGACTTCGCGTAGCTGGGATAATCCCTTTCCATCTGCCATGTGGTCCCGGCATAGAATAGGCCACCCCTTCCTTTTCCGACTAAGGGAACTTAATGGTCGAGTGATATACAGCAACACCCCTCTTAAAACATCACCAAAAGCCAAACTGCGGTTGCCAAACCGCCTGCCAAACGTGGTATCTACTGGCAAAATTCCTAGAAAACTAGTCAATGGAGGAGTCTTATGTTCTCCGCAGTGGACAGATAACGACTGATCTAATTATGACATTTTCCATTCCATATAGTACGTGTATATCAAATTTCATAGTGATTGATTAAACCTTTAATGCGCTATACTAAAAAATAAACAAACTATCTTTCAGATTTATAATATTAGTAATGATTGGTAGCAACCTTGATGTCTGATAGTTTAAGACCCGTGCAAACAAACGTTTGTAGTTAAAAGTGTTTGAATTAATCTGAAGGTTTTCTATTTATGGATATAAATATATTGTTAGTATACATATATTAACAAGTATATATTATCAGTTGTTTAAAATATATAACATAATATTTGCTTAGTTTAAAACTGGATGGGGTATTTCCAAAACAGTAAAAAATATTGTTATTGCCCGGAAACCATTGTGTTTAATTCCTGTGTATGTTACATTCGTCATGATAGACAACCTAACCTAACTTCACACTCCTGGGGGGAAAGGGATTGTTAGTAATGGAGACTGAGAATCCCATTACTAGCAATATCCAATATCCAACCAGGTCGACCTCCTCGCGGTTCCCCCTGGAAACTATCATGGTTAATTCCTGATGAATTCATCATGATGGGCTAACTGGTCTATTTTCATTCTTATCTATCACCCTTCACTTGTGCTCCGCCAGCGTATCCCGTTATCGCAGGCGGGGTTACCATACCATTTTCACCCATAAAAAAAAACTTCACACTCCTGGGAAGGAAAAGGGATTGTTAGTAATGAGGTGTAACAGATCTATTATAGCCCCATTACTAACAATATACCCTATCAGGTCGACCTCCACGTGGTTCCTTCGGAAACCGTCGTGTTTATTTCTAGTTGAATTCGTCAGAGTGGGTCAAGTAACCTGTTTCTTCCTCACCTATCACTCCTCACTGGTGCCCCGCCAGCATATACCGATAGTGCAGGCGGTTACCATTTCATCTTCACCCACTAAAAAAAGTACTTCACCGTCCCTCACTAGTACTCTGCCGATAGCGCAGGCGATCTTTGTAAATAATCTGTTCTTTTTTTTATTATGAAATATACTAGCTGTTAGTTTTTCTTTAATGAAATGCGATTTTAATAAAATTTTTTGCTCCTGCTAGAGAGATAGGATAATTTTTAACCCAATAAGACAATGGATTCAATAGGTCGCGATAAGTGGCAAAACGTTTGTTGATTTAGCTAGTAGTATTATATTATCTGTCCCAGTGGTGACGGAGCCCCCTAACGGACTGAAGTTGAACCTGCGAAACACATACTTCAAGATGCGCGCGCACGCACTTGAGGAGTGTCCGCATCCGCATTTCAAGAAGCTCGTATACGTGCTCGCGTTCTTCCATGCAGTGGTGCAGGTATCGCTTTTGTAATTTATTAAGCAATAAAGGTGACCGATTTGTTGTAACAAACATGAACATATTTATTTTAATTATTATATAAAAACAATAACTTAAAGTTAATATAAAATTCCTTAAATACTAATTATAAGTAATCCCCCAACGCACCACACCAAGGCAGTGTACCCAAGATACATATTTATTTTATTTATTTATTTAACCCTTTATTGCACCATAAACAAAGATATACAATGACAATTGAACAATTCATGTTAAATACAGTAACATAAATACAGATTGTAATATACATATAAAGGTACAAAAAGCGGTTTTATCGCTATGGCAATCTCTTACAGACAACCTTTGGTTAAAGGAGAACATATTTGCCATTATCGCAGTTGAATTTAAAAAAAAAAATAACAGAAATTGTCGGTTTTAGGCATCGTCATATTTTGTGATGTTCATAATGCTGTTCACGTTTAGCTATAAGGAGGCGGCGATTACCGCTTTTCATAAAGTGGACTGTCAGCTTGTTTGCCACTCGAAGTTGCCTAAAAGAAACATAATTAGAATAATTATAAAATAATTAAAACTTAAATAGTGAATAAGTTGTCAGTAACGAACAGTTTTTCCAAAAGATTACAGCATGGAGCTCTTTAAAAAACAGGGATGAACAGGTTTCTTTAGGGTCAGCAACGCGCGCGTAATGCCTCTGGTATTGCAGGCGTTCCTAGGCGACGGTAACCGCTCACCATCAGGTGAGCCGTATGCTTGTTTGCCACCTCAGTGGTATAAAAAACAATGTAATTAATTAAAACATGAAATAGCAATCAAGCAAACAACAATAAAGACCTATGAATATAAACAACGTGGTTGTTAAAAAACACATAGTGCATATATAATTACATCAATCTGTTTTTTTTTTGTCGAGAATTCTACAACTTTTGTCATTGCAGGAACGTCGCAAGTATGACAAAATTGGTTGGAATATAGCGTACGACTTCAGCGAGTCGGATTTCGTGGTGAGCATGCAGATCCTGCAGTGCTACCTGGACCGCTGCGCCGCCACCAATGGGCCGATACCCTGGGCTACACTCAAGTACCTCTTCGGAGAGGTATAGATATATTAACCCGTTACACGCTCGTGTCAAACGCCAACAATGAAGTAGGTAGTCCCTTTTACTGGGTGTAATGGAGACTGAGAATCCCATTACTAGCAATATACCCAACCAGGTCGACCTCCTCGCGGTTCTTCCTAGAAACTATCATGATTAATTCCTGATGAATTCATCATGATGGCTAACTGGCCTGTTTTCATGCTCATCTATCATCCTTCACTGTTGCTCCGCCAGCGTATCCTGTTAGCGCAGGCGGGGTTACCATACTATTTTCACCCATCAAAAAAAAGTCCCTGTTACTAATAATCCCCTCTCTACACATATGATAATTTCTTTTTAAAAAATATATGATGTAAATGCTACTTGTGCTATGCTACCTGGTAAATGCTGGCTTTATCGGTTTAACATAAGGGATAATTAATACACGTTGGAAGCACGTCAGTAGGCCCACCGTCACGAATTCATTTAAAATTAACCATGGTAGCTCCCAGAGACGTTCGAGAGACATAAAGATTAATCTAATAGATAATATTACTATGTATATGGAATATATAGAATCCGATACGAGGATATCCTCAAAAGAACCAAAATAACCGACATAACCCGAAGGATAAGTAAGCTGAAGTGGCAATGGGCTGGTCACATAGCTCGAAGAACAGTCAACAGACGGGGAAGAAAGGTTCTTGAGTGGCGACCCCGTAAGGGCAAAAGATCACCTACTAAATGGAGTGACGACCTGAAATACATTGCAGGGAGTCATTGGATGCAGTTGGCTCAGGACCGTTCCTTATGGGAGTCTATAGGGGAGGGCCTATGTTCAGCTGTGATATACTGTCAATATACTGTATTTGCTTGTAATGAGTTACTAATACCCCTTAATAACGGACTATCCGCATAATAGATATTGTAATGTGAACTGTGATCAGGTGATGTACGGCGGGCGAGTGATCGACGACTTCGACCGTCGCGTGGTGCGCACCTACATGGACGAGTACATGGGCGAGTTCCTGTTCGACAAGTTCCAGCCGTTCCACTTCTACCACGACGCCACGTTCGACTACGTGATACCGCCAGAGGGCGAGCGAGACGACTATATCGGTTAGCGATGTTGTCAAATAAACAATTAAGAGAAAACATTGTAACATAAAATTTAGACTAATATTCTAGGTATGTTTTGTTGTCCATATTTTTTTTTAATGAATGATATTGGAATGGTAGTGTATACCGATAGCGCAGGCGGGGTGCCTGCGCTATTGGTATACACTGGCGGGGCACCAGTGAGAGATGGTGAGAATGAAAAAGCAGGTCATCAAGCCCATCGTGATGAATTCACTTGGAATTCAGAACGATGGTTTCCAGGGGGGACCACGTGGAGGTCGACCTTTTTGGACATATTGCTAACAATGAGACTGGTAGTCCGCATTATTAATAACCCCCCCTCCCCCCCTGTTGCCCATATTACCACTGTTAACTGTCCACTGCTGAACATAGCCTCCCCGATAAGAGAGGTTTTGCCAGTAGTTTCCACGCTTGGCAGGCGGATTGGCCACCGCAGTTTGGTTATTGGTGTTTTAAGAGGGACGCTACTGCCCATCCCTTAACCATAAGTTTCCTTAGTCGTCTTTTACGATACCCACGGGAAAGGAAGGGGTAACCCAATTTATGTCGTGGACCTACACGCCTAATAAATACGTAGCTTGTGAAAGGAACTATATACTGAGGGAACTATATAGCGACTAGAGGGAGAACCCCATTACTAGCAATACGAGTAGTTGAACTCCACGCGGTCCCCCTGAAAACCATTGTAGTTGTGGGGGAGAAGGGGGTTGTTAATGATTGCTAGCAATGTACTCTATCAGGTGGACCTCCACGCGGTGGTTCCCCTGTAAACCATATTGTGGTCTAATCTTTCATGCTCACCTGTCATCCCTCGATGGTACTGCGCCAGCGTATATCGTTAGCAATTGCGGGGTTACCATTCTATTAAAAAAGTAAAAACCATCGTGGTTAATTCCAGATGAATTCGCCACAATCTGCGAACTAATCTGACTTAATCCTTACCAATTATCTAGCGAATACCGATAGCGCAGGAAGAGTTAACATTCCATTTCCATCCCATTAAAACAATACGTCATTCACATTATATGACAGGTTTCATCGACACCCTGCCGTTGGCGAATACGCCGGAGGTGTTCGGGCTACACCCCAACGCGGAGATCGGCTACTTCAGCCAGGCGGTGCGCGAGATGTGGGGACACCTCATCGAGCTACAACCACAGACCAGTGAGTGTTCACATTGGTCACTTTTTATAATTAGAGTTTGTTATAAGTTTATAGGAAACAGCCATATTACCAGGAGTGTCCATAAAAGATGGCTGTTTTCAATGTAATTTTATTATTTTTTTAATTTTTGCATTTAATTTTTAATTGTAGCATGTATTGATACCGTATATCACGTCTCTTTCATTAGCAAATTAAAATTTGATTTTTAGTGATAAATTTATATTATTTAATTGGTAAAATATTTTACACTAGTTTCCGATGATTTTGTGTACATGATAGCGGTATCCTTATTACTATGATTGTAAAAGTGAGTTTGTTTGTTACCTTATAGCGCTTAAATCGCTTAACCAATCACTATAGGATTTGGCTACTTTTTATCTCGGTCAGAAAACATATCTCCGTCACGCAGGCGAAGTCGCGTGTAAAAGCAAGTATAATTATAAAATCATCTATTTCGATCATCAACGATCATCAAAGTTTACTTCAATCACAATCAGTTATTATAAATTGCATACATATATAGGTATACAGCGAATTAATATTGTCACAAAAAATCTATATTGCATTACGATTACCACGTACCAAACCGTACGATACCAAATTTAATGATTGGTCGATTTGTATAAGGGTTCAGAAGTAACATACGAACATTATTTACATGTAATAGTGGTCAGGATGGGACCATAAATATTTAATTTTTTTTCTACATTTTGTACACAATAAAACACAAGTTGTGTTTTATTATTTTTTAAATTAATGTTTCATTTACTTTACGCTGCCAGTAACAAAATCGGAACGTAAGTAATTATTATATAGTGGGAAATATCTCTATCTATGTACTGTCTGCTTAACAAATTGTTGCTTTGTTTCGAAAAATGAAAACTAATGTAATTGACCATTAAGTATTTGCAATAAGATACATTATTATTTTTTTAATATAAACACAACATTATCATGGATGCTTCCTAGTGAGAGATGGTGCGTCAGGTCAGTAACTAAAATGATTTATTTTATATTTTAAGTATATCATTAGAACCTAATAATAAGACACTTTGCTGATATCTAATAGTAGCACATGAGGTGAAAAGGTATTGTTAGTAATGAGTTATAACACTCCCATTGCTAGCAATATATTCTATCAGGTTGACCTCCACGCGGTTTCCTCTGGAAACTGTCCAGTTTAATTCTTGTCATTTTGGAATTTTTGGATTGGGCCAACTGACCTACGTTCATCTTTATCCTATTGCCCCGCCAGCGTATACCGATGGCGTAGGCTGGGTTGCTATTCCATTTTCGCCCATTAAAAAAATTATAGTACAAATGAAAAATCGACTAAATGCTTTGATTGGTTACTAATTTCATTTAGAGAATTCAAACATTTTTATAACGTTCTATCTAAACAGACTATCGTTGTCTTTGCTCAAGTAAATTAAAAAAAAAACCTATGCTGTCCAAATTTTAACAATAGTCAGAGATACTGTATTGGTAGGTATTTGATAGTGGCTTATAAAATGTTTTATTAATGTGCTATATATTTGTTGTACAATCAAATTTCCAAACTTGTAAATAACATATCTGTTGTCGAGTTTCTTGTTAAGTTTTTTTCAATATATAACGATATTCCGAACTAAGCGATAGAATCACAATAAAAAAAGTCAATTTCATAATTTATTTAATCATGACCCGGTAAACGTTATTTTGCTTCCTATCACCACCTACCGGGACATTTTTTTTATTAGACTAAATCGAATTGGAGCAAACAATACACATTTACAATATTTCATTAAAATCAGTTGAACGACTAAAAAAATGAACGGTTAATCATAACTACATCAAATGTAAACCGATTTGGAAAATTATTTATTATCTTAAAGGATATACGGAGATTGGTTCTATAGACATTTTATAAAAAAAAAAAAAACAGTAGTTTAGTTTTTAAATCAAGTTTTTGTCATAGTTGAGGTCGGTTTTTTTTGTGACACAATTATATTCTGTGTAACCAGGCGAAGGTAGTGGCGCGATGAGCCGCGAGGACTTCATCGACACGATCGCGGTGGACGTGCTGAGCAAGCTGCCCGCGCAGTACGAGGTGTGGCGCGTGCGCAAGCAGTTCGAGATGAACATCACGCCCACGCTCGTCGTGCTGCTGCAGGAGCTCGAGAGGTGACCCGCTAAGGCCGCATACTTTATTTATTGAATATGACTAGACACTAGAAGGCGACACACTCGCACGAAGTGTTAAAATTCGTGCTACTATCCTCTCACCTTCGGGGGAAGATTGTTAGTAATACGAACTAGCAGTCTCATTGCTAGCAATATAGCCTGACTGATCAACCTCCACGTGGTCCCCCATGGAAACCATCGTGCTTAATTCCAGGTGCATTCATCACGATAGGCTAACTGGCCTGTCTTTTCATCCTCACCTATCATTCCTTACTGTTGCCTCGCCAGCGTATACCGTTAGCCCAGACGGAGTTACAATTCCATTGTCATCCATTAAAAAACCCTCACCATGATTTCGTTCACAAATGAAAGTAAATGAAATATTTGCTTTAAACAGACTTTTAATATTTTAAAGGCCATGCGACAGAAAAGATTTAATTTATTCAATAAATTAATTTTGCATGCCTACAATTTTAAGGCAATTAAACAGATGTCATAAAGTTCTGTCGTCACATGGCCTTTATTATGTTAAACATCTGTCTAAAGCAAATAAATATTTCATTTCACATCCATTGTTGTGCGTAAGCCGTGCGCAACACATATGTGTGTTTTTAAAGGGGATTGCAACTCCATTTGCGCTATCAGTATATTGATATATAATATATAGCTGATGTCGATAGATATATATTGACAGATGATATGTAAGGATCAGGGGATCTACCGTGAAATGAAATTCCGAATATTCGAATTCAATTTAATTTTTTTGTTCATACCGAAATCGGCCTAGTAAATGGAGCTTAACATTTTGTTTGTCATAAATCCAACCATAAGAGTTTAAATAAACAACATTATCACATGTTTAATATTTTTAAACAGTGTCTATTATGTAATTTTAACATAAAATTTGTGTTTCGTCCGGCCCTGAAATTTCCATTTAATTAAACATTATTTAATTTAACATTTCATGGTAGGCCTTCAGGTTAGTTAGCCCGCGATAAATTCACTAGGAATTAACCACAATGGTTTCCAAAGAGGACCGCGTAGAGATCAATCTGATAGGACATATTCATCATCATCATCTCAGCCATTAACCGCCCACAGGCCTCCCCCATAGATCAGGGGGGGGGGGGTTGCTAGTAGTTACCACGTTGGCAGCAGTTGGTTAGCAGGCATGTTAGCAATCGTAGTCAAGCCTTTAGTAATGTTTTAAGAGGGACGCTGCTACCCATCCCTCGACCATTAAGTTACCTTCGTCGCCTCTTACGACACCCACGGGAAAGGAAGGGGAGGCCTATTCTATGCCGAGGCATCGACACGGCAGGATATATTTCTCTAGCAATATGGAGAAAAGAAAAACGGACTAAAAAGGGAAATATGGGCTTTACTACTACTAGTGTAAAGTATTTGGACGTGTGATGCCATCAATGTATGTGTACACGTAGGTTCAACCGGCTAATCAGCCGCATGCACAGCACGTTGTCGTTGCTGCGGAAGGCACTGGCCGGCGAGATCGGCATGGATGCAGTATTGGACAACGTGGCCTACAGTCTGTTCAACGGGCAGCTGCCACTCGTTTGGCGGCAGCTCGCGCCCGCCACGTGCAAGCGGCTCGGCGGATGGATGGACCACTTCATTGCGCGCACCAAGCAGTACACAAACTGGGTCGGTCCTTCGCCATGTTTCTTTTTTCTGATAAATTAATAAAAAAGAATCTAGAAGAATATCTATAAAAAAGCCAACGTCACGCGGTGTTCCCAGGCGGTCACCCATCCAAGTACTGACCGCGCCCGACGTTGCTTAACTTCGGTGATCGGACGAGAACCGGTGTTTTCAACGTGGTATGGACGTTGGCGACCGATTTATTAAATTTTGTGATTATAATGTTACTTACTTTATGATTTATCATAATATGATTTTTTTTTTCTTTGACAATAACTATTTATAACTAGCTTTTACACGCAACTTCATCCGCATAACCATCACTTACTATTTTTCCACCTAAAATACCATACCGTTGATTACTTAAAACATCAAGATGAGTTTGTTTGTTATCTACAAATAAGCTGAATTACACATTTATTGTTTTAAGGATTAAATATATAGCTTTTTTTATAAATTTATTTTAACTATTAGTGTTTTACACTGTATTGCAAATTGGGAATTTAACATAAACAAAGGAACACTTCAAATTACAACACGTCATTTTATATTTCAGTTCAAAATTTGCCGACTATTTTTTAACTTCTTATTGTGTCTGATTGTGTAGAAATACTTATGTAACATCGAGCCAATTTGATGATGAAGACGAGAAGTGGAAATAGAGTTAACATCATTGCTCAAAAATAGCAACACAAACTGATATCCAATGATAATGTATTCTGTAATTTTCATAGTGCTATTCATTTCTATAGGCGACGGTTACTACTTTCCATTAGATAGGCCCTCAATTTATTAGATATACTACGCATCATAAAAAAATACCACTACACACAGGCGACGATGGAGGAGCCGGTGGTGATGTGGCTGTCGGGGCTGCACATTCCGGAGTCATACTTGATCGCGCACGTGCAGATCGCTTGTCGCCTCTACACCTGGCCACTCGACCGCTCCACGCAGTTCACGCGCGTCACCAAGTGGACCTCGCCCGACGATATCGAGGAGCGACCCGGCACCGTACTGGTCTTTTTTAATTTTGCTAACATCCTGTCTCGATTGACACGGGTAGATAAAATACAGTGCATATTACTCGCTGTTAATATAGCTTTCTATAGGTATATTAAGAGTTTTTTTAAATCGATTAAGTATTTTCTTTGTTTTTCCATTACAAACAATAATCAAATCTTCATCATATTATTTTGATGAATTGGTAACCCCAAGGCTAACTTTAACGTGTCTGGGGCTCTTAAACAAAATTTTCTCGGCACCCAAAAAAATTACGTCAAACTACCAACGTAGATTATGAAGCAACTTTGCAACTCTTTATTGATACGTGGTTTTCGTATATGAATGTCTTATCGTTATATTTAGGAAAAACTGGTTACTACTTTCATTACGGTGACCAGAAATTTGTTGCTATTCCAAATTACAAAAAAAAAAAATCATATTGTAACGTATGATTTAGATATATAGGATAGTAATCGACATCATATTCGTAACAGCTACGATGTTCTACATAGCCTATTATAATAGCCATACATACAGGCATTGCATATGTACTTAGGGTTGCTACGTCCGCGGATTGTACCTGGAAGGTGCGCGATGGGACCTGGAGGAAGGCTGCCTGCGACGCTCGCATCCTAAAGTCCTCGTCACAGAGCTCCCCATTATGTACATCATACCCATCGAGTTCCACAAACTCAAACTGCAGGTTAACTATTGTACTTTTATTTGCTTTTTGCTATTTCACTTTTATTAGCTTTGTTGCCTTTTTTTTGCTATTTCATTGCTTTTCACTTTTACGACCCTGGAATGAACTTTTTACTTTTATTGCTTTAAATTTTTTGCTGTTTTGCTTCCTACATATTTTTTTTTATCTACCGCTTTATTATTATGGCATGATGTAGCTATAGCATTTTAAAATATTTACTATTTAACCATCCAGAAAATTTTCGTAAATCAATTTCCCCTAAACAACACAATTTTTCAACAACAATACAGTCTAAATATGCGTAAATTGCAGTCGAACGGTGACCTTGATTATAGAATTACTAAAAAAAACGGTTATTTCCGCTACAGATAACAAATTATATATGAACATAAATAAATACGTATTATGTAAACTACTAAAAGGATGTTTGTTTAGTTGAAGACAGAAAAATATTAATGTGCCTACACATTTCTATAGCCTTTGTCCTTCTCCGTTATGGTTATGGTGCCAAGAGGTTACAA
The DNA here is from genome assembly GCF_026898425.1 of Galleria mellonella. NCBI lineage: Eukaryota > Metazoa > Arthropoda > Insecta > Lepidoptera > Pyralidae > Galleria > Galleria mellonella. Next base: position 10,403,111 of record NW_026442130.1, on the reverse strand, counting down.
ACTTACTTTCACATTATAGAAATACCTAGTTATGGTGTTGGTACTCCGTGGCCGGACTGTCAAATTTGGTCATGGGGTCAAATTTAAGTAGATAAGATACTACTATTTACACTTTGCGTAAATTTATTAGTGACAAAATATATCTTCAGTCTCATTGGCAGAAATTCTCCATATTTGCAGTGACCTACTTAAAATAAATATGAACAAATATGTATATTTCTTGTTTCTAGAACACACTACGGACGCCCGTGTACACGACATCGCAGCGGCGCAACGCGATGGGCGTAGGGTTGGTGTTCGAGTCCGACCTGTGGACCGCGGAACACTGCAGCCACTGGATCCTCCAGGGTGTTTGTCTCATTATGAACTCAGACTGAATTATGATATAGCTAATCTGTCAAATGTTTCGTAATATTATTTGCGTAGTTTCATTATGAATTCACAATGACACTAGCATAACGACATCTTGCAAGAGATCACATATCCCACTACTGGGGATAAGTATCATAAGGAGAAGATTCTAACTCATTTTTGTCATGCTGGCTAGATAGCCTGTTATAAGGTTTTATTTTACTTTTCTTTGACAAGTGACAATCATGTGTATTCGTTGTTAATCTTTCCAAATACAAAAATTGCCTTGCATGCTTGTCTGTGGGGTCTTCAGTTGAAATACATTGGGAATTGTTTCCTTTGTGAGCAAAAAGTCACTCATCTGAGCACTCACTTATATAGCAGAATAATTATACAGATTGTAAATAACTATTACATTGATTACTGGAGTATACATTAATTTAAATTTATACTTTAGTCACATTAAGTGTGTCTTATGCTTAAAACAGTCTAATAATGTTTTGTCCTTTTGACTGATTTAGTAAGTATTATGATTATGATTCTAATTAGTATTAATGTCAGTATTAAACAATTTAAGACTAATATAGTTATGAATTTTGAAATAAAGACTGATTATTACATTTCCTTTAACATTTTATTTCATAAACGGAAATATATACCTTTATTCCTTACATATTTTATACTTATATATTATCTACTCATATCTTCATTTTTATACTGTGCTTTAACTTGAGGCAGGCATAAATTGTAGAATGAGGAACTTAAAAAATCCTGTAGTGGCTGCCATTTCACCCAACCTTTATTGAAGAGGAATTCTTTAGTCTGTTCCCTTCCAACGTAGTGAGGATCCTGAAATGTGAAAATTGATTTATTTTGTAACTAATAGACCATATCAAGACAAATTAAGGTATTCTAGAATAAAATTATCTCACATGGTGGCCTGAAAAAAAAGAAAGTTTATTTCTCAAATAAGGTAAATATTAAATATGACTATGATGTATTTTTTAAACAATTTCAAATTTAGTCACATTAATATATATAATACAAAATACATGGGTAACATGAGAATAAATACTTTTAATTAAAATAATCAAAAATGTATTCAGAATTATAATAGATATTATAATAGAGAAGATCACAAACTATAAATATAAATATAGTAGATTTGGGAATCTCATTATTTTGATTAAAAAATTATTTTTGTAAATTAATACTAAATTTAAATTATTAATTAACATTATTATTAATAAAGTGAATAAAGTATTTTACAAGAACTAACCACTATCAATAAACTTGCATCCCTTTCCCCCAACCGAATGCCCATGATGCCTTTAGATGAACAGTCAACATCTCCACCCATCATCACAGGACTGCCAAACGTTTTGAAATGTGTCACAAGAACTTCCACAATTTTTTGCAACTCATCTCCTTTATTTACATGAACTATTTTACATGGGACATCATACAATTTATCTATAACTAGACATACCTGAAAATAAATAATAATATATCTAAAATACAACAATGTTAGATAAGTATACTTATATTATTGTTGACAAAAGATATTTATCTAAAGTGATAACTTTTCCATTATTGCAGTAAACTTAATACAAGTTTAGAGTCATTAACCCTAATTGTACAAATGATAACTAACTAAACTAACTAACTAGAAAAACAGTAATAGTTCAATGGTGAGTACACTTTCTTAATTTTAAATGTCTTTATTATTAGGGACTTGCAAAACATTACACCTTGGGTATTGGGTTAATATTGATTCCTATTTTATTCAATAACATTTATAATACCTACCTATATATAAATCGTTTAAAGTCCATAAAGGATATTATTCACTATTACAACAACTTCACATTCAATACAAAAAATAAAAATAAAACCAGACTGGATCTTACTTCAAAACTGCCAATCCACTGTCTTGATCCTAAAAATGATTTCGGCTTGTCTTCCAACTGTACCAAAATGTCTTGTATTTCTCTCAAAGAGGGAACCTCCTTATTTTGATAGTTATAGTTCATCCAGGAACATATCGTCTGTAAAGTTCTATAGCCACATCCCCAACCCTGAAAATGTAAATAAACATAACCTAAAATTCTTACGAATTGGAATATTATACATCAAAAATTTTATATATCAAAATAATCACCCTATCATCAAATCCATCGCACATGTAATGATAATATTCATAAGTTCCTGTTACTAAATACGTATTTTTAGAATCGGAAACAAAAGCCGATTCATGAACATTAGTAAGTAAATTTGACATTTTGATGTTTTTATTCGTTTATCCAATAGAGAGCGGTAAAGGAAATAAGCGCATACAGCCTTATGGGCAACGCAATAGATAATTAATTTTCTCAATGATGTACCTTAATAAATGTACGAAAAGGAAGCTCAAACTTAGCGTAAATACATTTATGACATTAAAACTATATATATATATGATGTTTCCCTTAGTTCATATACCTTGTTATAAAAAAAACTGGCTAACCCAGCAAATGTTGTTCTGGCTTAGGTATAAATTGGGGACAAGGACACCCTAAACATCTAGTGGTATGAAATATACTTTACGGCCTATTCTTATACAAATATACATAAAAAAATTATAAAAATCGGTCGAGCCGTTTTGAAGGAATATGACCACAAACACCGTGATACGTGATATACATATAACAGGACCGTTATATGTATATCACGTGTCACGGTGTTTGTGGTCACTCAAAAAAATGTATGCAAGTTATTAATTTAATATCAAACTAGCTTTTACCCCGGACTGTATGCGCGTGGATTTTGGAAGTATATAACCACTATATATGGCTCAGAAGCCTTATGACATTATATAGAGAAGATATTTATTGTCAGCTGAAATCGAAAATTGATGAAAAATATTACCTATTATCTAAATGTAATACCCATTCGCGCGGGAAATAACTAAATACCTACTTAATACTTACGTATTTTATTGTTTCTGAGAATTTAAACGAAAAAATAAATTAATAGGAGATAAGAACAATAACATTTATACATTTTTAAATTAGTAAATTTCCTGTTAACAAATACAAGACGTCATTTAAAAATATTATTGTACCTTTCACCGAAAACGATCATTGTGTACAGCCACGTGTTTACATTGTAAACATTGTCAAAATAAATTCGTAAATTTAGCGGAATACATAAAGGAAAATCATGTATGTTCGTTGGAACCTTAGAGTTGTTTAAACAAGCGAATCTTACAATATTTGCCCGGGTCGGTGTAGGTTATCTAGTCACAGCTATAAAAGAATACGCTTAGTACACGAAATAACACATTAAGTTCAGACTTGACACGTTTCGTTTTATTTGTGACCGATTTTCATTTTACTTTTTAACAATGAAAGGAGCTGTGGTGAGTTTTGCTTGGATATAGTTTCAAACGATTTGTTTTATAATTATTAAATTAATTTTTATCTACTAGCCAATTGATTACACGCTACTCAATATTAGTGTATAACAAAGTGACTTTTTTCCTATCATAGGAAATTAAAAATAAGATCCATATGGGAATAATACTAAAAATTATAAAACCGTTATAAGCAATTGAGAATTGTTTAAGATGTTCTGTAACATACACATAAAAAAATAAAGACTTTTAAATTGCAAATTAAGACGTTCTCTTTTGAATTTGCTTAAAAAGTTGTTCTGTCTATTATATACCTAATCACTATCTAGTGAGAGGTTTATGACATTTTAAAATGGAATCACGGTATTTAATAGACTAGTATTAAATTTAACAAATTTGCAATTAATTTACATGATATATTAGCAGACAAAAACACAGTTGTTGATAAAAAAAACTTATAGGAAATAGAAAACAAAAGAATTAGATTATAATTCAAAATTAAATGCTGTGTACAAATGTGCATATATCGTATATTTGTGGACTTAGTTTGTAACAAAAGAAAAAACACACACACCGAAAGAAAAACCAAAGTCAATATTTTATAACAGAAACGAAATAGTCTTTATTATGATATTTGAATTCAATTTAATCGTTGTTAATACTTATATTACCTATTTTTCTATATTTATTAAACCGTATTTGATCACTAAAAATTCATAGTAAAGTACAAATGAATATAGCACCTAAAATCTTTTATTATATTATAATAGGTATGCCACACACTCATGTATTAAATTCCTCACAGTCCTACTTTACATTGCTCGTGTTTCTGTCGTGAAGCAGTGTTCTTCCATGGCATGTAATTACAGGTTATGGAGGCATAACACCATAGTCTTTAGAAACGGCAACGCAAGAGGACATTGGGATCACAGAATATTCTGTAATGTCAATGTTTTTTTTTCGTGTCTACAAGCGGCAGTAATCAATTTCTTTCGAATAGGCAATTAGTTTGTTTACCATTCTACGTTACATAAAAAAATTCTGCACAATGTTTTAAATTAATATGTTTCTTTTTATACAACTTAGAATGGCAAACAAGCTGACGGCCCACCTGACGGAAAGTGGTAACCGTCGCCTATAGACATGGGCAGTACCATGGACAAAACAGAGTATACTGTTTCGCCCATGATACCCCCCATGCGTTGCCAATCCTGAGCATTCAGATGTTATTCCTCTGTACCCTATAAATTCACGCCATATCCCACCCTTCAAACCGAAACACAGCCATGCAAACACAACTGCTTCACGGTAGAAACACGAATGGGACAAAGGTACCCAAACAATCGACTTTTGTAGTCTCCCTCTGGTAAAATAGTTACTGATTTCCTAAAGATTCCCATTTTATGCTTAAAGAACAAAAATGTGATCATATCTATAAATATGTCCAATAACTAGTAAAAAATTATAATAGGTAAACACTTTTATCCCAACATACATAGATTGGTTTACATAAATACTAATATAAAGAGTGGTGATGCAATTGTCTACACAACAGACACAACTAAACGAAATGACAAAAAAAGAGCAAACATTTTATTTACGTGCTGACCTTGATAATGGCAGAAAGGCCGTGGCCTCTTTGTGAGAGAAGATCAAAACATATAACAAAAGATCCGTTAAAAATTTATTGTCAATTACTCAATAAAGGAGGAAGATGTGCATAAAAGTTAACTGACCTGATACACGCAAACAGATGGAATTGCTAAAGAATTAGATTTAATATTCTCCTTTTATCTTTTCTTTTTTTTTTTACTAATTAGAAGAATTAATCTTAATTTTAAAATTCGATCACCTATTTGTAATGTCAACTTTTGACCGCCACTTAGTACGCGTGAATTTTAATAATAAAAGACAGATAGATAGATAAATTATTTAATTACCATTACAAGTACACAATTCATGAATTTATAAGCGAAACAAAAATTTTTTGGTAATTTTATGTGCCTCTATTTTGAAAAGTCCAACTCAGTATTAAGCTGCGGAGTATCCGTAGCGCTGATTTTTGGTGGTATATTGTAATACGAGGACTAAACAGTAACTGGTGTAAATATGTATCTACGTAATTAACGCAAACTTTTTTTAGACTATGCCGTATTCCAAACAATTTTAATTAAACTTACACACAAGTATAGGTATGTGATAAATATTCGATTACTTATCTTTTCATTAGCAGTTTACGTGTCACACGATCACGCAGTGATTAGTTAATCAACAAATTTTAGTTATAACCTAAGCGCTTATCAAATTCCCGGCCAATATTGAAAAGAATCGTCGCAAAATATCTGGTCTAAATTTGTTAAAGTGCTTGCTCTCCTAAAAATAAGTAGGTAGCTAATTATTAACCAACTTCAAAGAGAAGTTCTCAAGTCGGTTGCTTCATTTTATGTTTCTGTGTACAAATTTATAGTTGATAAGCAAAATGATAAGTGGCAGTGAAATGAGTGAAATTTATTTACACGACTTTAAAAAGTTGCTATTCTTATTTTAGCTGTATCTTGTTTATTATGCGATATTTTCACAAGATACTGAACCGATTTAATAAATTTTGTGCAATCAATATATTAAATTAACTCCCGTATTGATTCCATAGCTACAATTTTTTTCATAATTATAATCTAATAAAATCAATTATTATTAATATGTTTAGTTTGCCATCTTAGATCATCTCTGATACGCAATAAATTCTAAAATATTACACACAATATTGTATCTACTTATTAAAAAGTGTAAAATGGACATTAAAAATAAGCTATCAATTTCACTTGCAGCATATTAAATATATAAAAGTTAATAAATATATTTCTGCATACATTTAACAACTTAGTCTCTGTTTCTATTCATAGTCATGACAAACATTATGTACAGTTTGCGCTTTGTTTGTTCAGATGTCTAGCAATTCGCAAATATTGTCATAAGAAAGGTAAAAATTTCATTTCTATTTGAACCTTAAATAAATTTTATTTATCTTTATATAATTTAGCATTTGACTAGATTAAAACTTTTAACACAAATATATCTAAGTTTAAGTAATAAACAAGAAAAAACAAACCAAAATAAATCATAATGGTAGTTATATACAAAATTAGAAATAATTTATCTATGTGTACTTTGATGCCATTATTGTCCCGCGATCCAAAAATTATACAGCAAGTTCAATATTTGATTCTGAATCCGAAATAATAATATTGTCGAACTAGAACAAAAAATAAATTCGCACGAAAAATAAAAATTAAAATCTTGTTCCAATTACCAACGAGTTGTCTCAAGTTTTTAAGATTTTGGCACACGGCGACGAGCCAATATTCTATCGATTCCTTCCATATACCGACTGTTATTATTCGCGAAAAGAGATATTCTAAAAGGTAGACGTAGATTCATAAAGAACAACATAAACACAATGTATACAAATGATTATTCTATCTGATTTCCTGTTCGAGAGATTTCTAATACTGACAAGCGGAAGTCTATCAATCAAAGTATAAGTGTGTCGCCAAAGATAATTTGTAGATAATAAAACTTCTGTATATTTGTGAGATCGCAGTGGATGTTGTTATAGTAAAACCTTTATTGTACATACTTTACACAGGAAAATATAAACAATTAACTGAGTACTAAGAACAAAATCTTCGCATGAGTACCTATAGTTATACATACCATAAGAATAGTCAATAAATAGCAAATAGCCGACAGATCAACTAACCATTGCAAAAATATTCAAAATAAATCTGATCTATAGCTCCTAAAGGACTCATAGAGACAGCAATTGTAGGTACGATGTTATGAACGCTTGGAAAACGTTAAGTTTAGACTTTAAACGACTGTTGTTAATCATGAGCAAAATTATTGGATATATCTATTTTATATATAAAAATATACTATTAAAATTACCGTAATTAAACCAACCAACAATCTTAACTAGGATCAGAATGGATTTAGCTTTCTGCCAATAATTACGAAAAAATAATTGTTAATTTAAGAGATATAAATGAAAATAAATACGTATACAGCATGTCTATTTTGCATGTAGCACTGATACAGCATCCAGATTATCTTATCGGAAAGAAAAATTCATCTGATGACAATTTGACACCAAATTATCGATAACACGGCATATACGTGATGGCTAAACTATTAAATAAATAAGCTATGATGAAAGAAATTATTGATTGTGTCGACTTCAGTATACGCACAAGTGTTTACTTTCATTACTAATTGAAAATTAGCATAATGAAGTTATTTTTTCTTTCCCAGATCGTCCTCGTCGCTATAGTAGCGATGGCTTCGGCCCAAGACAGAGGTACGTAAAATATGTGACAGGTATTTAAAAATATTACATGAAATACTATATAAACTACTCATATGTTTTATAAAGAGCTATGGAAATCATAATTACCACGAATTTAGTTAAGTTTACACTTTAGTCCCAAAAAATTAAATATAGTAAAAACTACATGTTTAAATGGTTTTCATCTTCGGTCGTGTTTGTCCTTAAGAATACATATTTATTATGTAAAAGTAAATTTATTCTTAGGTTATAGAATATAAATTTCCTTTCATATATAAAGTAATATATTTAGTAATTATCTCTGTCTTTGTTTTTACCGCTTCTATCACCTGCTTCATCCACATTTGTAATTTATACTCATGTAAAAACTCTTTTTTTATTTTGATAATAATGCTCCGTTAATAAAACATGAGGTTGTTTTTACCACAACCTACATATAGCTTATGTGTTTGTTTCGCTGTGTTATCTATTTACTCTTCTAACATACTTTACTTTTTTATGATCTGTGTACATATAACTGCCTACTTGTCATAACTATCGTTGATAATGCTATATCTAACTGCTTACATCTCTGTTTAACTCCTTTGTTTCAGTCAATGTAGTGGACGAGAATCCCGATTATAGAGGTAAAATGTATAACGTACTTATTGAAATAAAATCTATTCATAATAATAATTATAAAATTGTAAATATTTTAGCCACACTCATGTGTGTTTTATTATAAGTACATTAATTACAAATTAATTACTTATAAATATATTGTAAATTTTTTGAAAATCAGATATTGAATAAAGAACTACATTTTCAATGTTTATATTAGGCATATTAATTGAATTTGTATTACAAATTTTCAGTTAAAGTTGTAGACAACAGCGATCCCAACAGCCAAGACAGTAAGTCGCGCATGCTATAGTTAATAAATTACATAAATACTTAGCACAACTTCGTCTTGATTCACACATTTAGTTGGGTTAGGTTTGCATTTTTTACATGATTTATTATTATCCTTATCAGTCAATGAAATTCGCTTAGAAATAAAATATAAAATTATAAAAGAAACCCCAAAAAATGACCAAAGTAGAAATATTGGATATTATAATGAATATTCGCATAGTAGGTTATTCATTTAAGGCTGAGGAGTGAGAATCATAGCATGGTGAGATTTTCCTGCTTTTGCTTATGCATTTAAATTACCTTATAAAAATATTATAACATTTACTATATACCAAAGCCAAACATCTAATTTATCTGTCATATTTCAATCTTTTTGAATTAATATTCATTCCATAAACATTACATTAGAATTGCTTTACTTTAACAATGGTTAGCGGACAAAGAGACAAGCTTCGTTTATTCATTATGGATTTCCATTACCTACCTATATAATTTAATATTTATTACTACTCCTTACCTTCAGTGTATTATGTTTTATTGGCTCAGGTTTTCAGTAATGTATTATTTCATTTTTTCTTTTATAGAATCGATTTTACTCTATTTAAAATTTATGTAATCTGATGGTGGTAATTTGACACATTTTTTTTATAAATAACTAAATGTATCCGCGATACAATCTACGTGATAAATTAATTCTAAAAAAAAATAAGTGATTAAATTGGCCAATTGTATGTAATCTTTATATAAGAACATGACAATCCAACTCCACGTTCTAAGTGACTTAACACCATGAATTGATCAATCTGAATCTCATGATTCTTTCAATAAAACAATGTCAATAAAACTATAATATCAGTTTCATTTATTTCATTATAATTTTTTTTTCGCATTCCGTTCCTAAAGGAAAATAAATGACCGAATATTTAAGTACCGTTCGAGAAAAGTTCTTTAATTTTGTTCCTATAATATTTAATTAATTAGAGAATTTCGTTGAAATAGATACTTACGTCCAGTCATTCATTTTATCACGATGACGTGCTCAGCAGACTGACATCAAGACCTATCATCCAGTTATCTATAATATTTTTTTGTTATAGGTATATTTGAACATAAATATACTGAAACAAGAAAGTCGTCAAACAGAACAATCATTAATTGTTTATTGTTACAGCTGTAATCACCAACCCTGACCCTGGCTTCTACAGGCCCACAAACCGTAAGGATATTTTACACTTACAGTAATATTATATTTTATATATATATATAAATAAACTTAAATGAACCTATGTATTACAAACTTTATACTGTATACACACACCCGTATTCATGTTTACCTGTCTAACATCACGCCAGACCTCTTTCATCCCTAATAGTGATTCAAGTGCCAAAGGCCTTTTTCCTTACACAGATACCATATTTGTTTTAAATCAGCCGTTAACTATCCACTACAGAACAAAGGCCTCCACTTTAAGGGAGTTATGTCAATAATATTATGTAAAATATTTTTAATAGTTTATTTTAGTGCGTAACCCATTCTTATTAAATAATTTTATTTTTCAGCCCAAAATGGTGGGGACTTCGGTGAGTGATCAATTTTGTAATATTTTTAAATTTTTTAATTCATAAAAGAAATGATTTGAAATTGATAATTATGTTCTGTTATGAATCTTCAAAGTTTGGGATTAAACTTTACAGATTAAAGAAATGTCTACAAAATCGATTTAGAATTGATAGTATCCTATAATAGTAATGTAATAATATAATATTATATTATCTTTTTTGACAACTCCCCAACAATATCTTAATATAAATAATTATATGAATGCATTAAACCTTAAATATAAGCGATCTTTATCAAACAAACTTTCGATGGAAAATTTAATAATAGATAAATAATAATGTCCAATAAAAGTCTATAAATTCGTAAAGTTTAATAAATTTTACAAATTTAGAACCTCCTCCTTTTTGAAATAATTTAAAAAAAGAACTCTCATGAGATGGAAATATTAATAACATATATTAATGCATTGTTACAGTAATCAACAACCCCGACCCACAGTTCTACAGGCCCACGAACCGTGAGTATTTTCTTTTTTATAATCGATTTTTTTTAATGGGTGATTAGGGAATTGTAACTCAATATATGCTGGCAAAACGCCAATGAAGGACAATAGGTGAGAATGAAACTGAATGACAACGGATCAGTTGGCCATCGTGACAAATTCACCAATTGTTGTTTTGTTCACCAGTTGTTATAATAGAGATAGTGAAAAAATATTTAATTATATTATTAAATATTTGATTGTATTAGTACATCTAATATAAATAATATTTTCTTAAAATAGTAAACAACATATACATAGAGTAATTATATTTGAATATCTTAACTACTGCCTCTAAATACATGGCGAATTCATGTATCGGTAGGTATCGATATATACGTTATAACACTTTCAGATAGAACACGAAAGCTTGACCAGATTTCTTACATGAAATTATTGTTTTGTATTGTAAAATCTTTATTGTACTTAATTTAGATTGTACACGTTAAAAGATTTAATATACAATGGCGGACTTATCCAATAGAAGGATCTCTATTTGTTTAAATATTTTTTATATATTTCATATATTTATTATACATTAAAATTATATGTTTTTTTTTATTTTATTTTACAGCAAACTCCAACGGTGGATACGAACCAATTAGTAAGTTCAAAAGCTGTTTATTTACTAGATTTTTTAGTTCAGATTCTTGAATATCCACAATGCATGTCGCCTTGTAAGTGCCCGTTCTATTTCATCTTCATTAATTTATTACTTACTTATTGAACTTTAACAATAACAAATGTTTCTGATATTATAGAATTAATAATTAATATCTACTGACAAAGCCATTAGGGTTCCTATAATTGTTATATGTTTAAATGAATTCTAATAATATTATTAATTTTTTAAATGCCTGTAGAATCACAGAATATAATTGTATTTCAGTAGAATGTTTAGTACATTTATATACTTTTTTTTGCAGGCACCGGACCCGCATTGGTTGAAGGCAGCCGTCCTAGTCCCAACTACCCCTACAAGCAATGTAAGTTTATAATAATATTATATCATCAAAATAATTATATAAATACTTATTTTAGCTCAAGGATACAATTACTTGATAAAAACTAAAGGTTTTTTGGTTTTAACAATTATAATACCAATTTTAGACAACAATGAACCAAAGCAATGGCCGGAAAAAAAGACATTGTAATGCATATCGTACATTTTGTCTGTATTAATTTTTTGGGTAATTTAGACGCGCGAACAATACTTATTCGTAGCATCAAATCCTTATCTTTAATTTTTTTACTAATATTATAATTCGATTTACGGAATGAGTGTGTTGTAATATTTTTATTTGGATATATTACTCAATGACACAAACGTTTAAACAGCTTTAAATGAGATTTTGTATATATCCCAGATTAACATATAATCCTTTTATGCAACTAGTACTAAATACACTTATTGCCGTCATCAAAAAAACAGTATGTGAATTTATCAAAATGTTATTTTCGTTTCAGATGCGTTCCCCGGCGCTCGCGGTGGAAAGTAAAAACTGTTTAAATTTGCAAGCATACTTCACACCTCTGTTAATTATTAAATAACCCAAATGTTATGACATGCACAGATATTATTAATATTTACAAAATAAAAATAATGTAATTGCTATTCAGATATCTAGTCCGAGTTTTATTTCAATAACATTGTCTCCAATGCCTTTCTTCTCCGCTTACAACATAAATTGGCAACTGTCGTCTATTAACATGGACAGCAATCCATGAAGATCATAGAATACATCTTTATGAAACATTATGCACTACTCTAATTTCAGTGCTATATCCCAACCTTCAAATCGAAACATAATCGCATAAACACAGCCGAGCAAAATTGATTTGTGACAGAACAAAAAAATAACCTATAGATAGATAGATAGATAGATGACCTTTATTACCATAATTAAGAAAATAAATATTAAAACAACAAAAAGAAAAAAAGAACAATTAACGTTGCTTGTAATAGGAGCCGCCTCAGCTGTTGCTATATATATACAGCTCCAGCGAGATGTACCTATATAGCGCTGATTTTCAGGCGGCCCCTTAACTCCTTTACCTTTAGCATGCGTGCGGGTCGCCAATACCTATAGTATTTACCATAGGTTATTTTTAATTTATAATTTATATTTTTGCAAATTGTTTTATAACTATACTCAGATATAAATTCAGTAAAGATGAGCATCATTATGGACTATTATAGACCATTAAGCATTGATTATTTTGTTCTTTCAAATATATTCGTTGGAGTCCGTTTTGTATCGTTTTTACTTTTTAATTTAACTTTATAACATAAAGTTAAACCAGATAATACTAACAGTATATACTGGTAACCTAATTTACATACAGATAAGAAGATATATAAGAACTACCAACATCATTAACCAACGTCATTTGTTAGTTTGTATAACAATTGACTTCTTAGAGAACCTTTTATTAAAGGCTTCAACATAATTGTCAGAGACTATGTATGAAGTTATATGTTTGTATTTTTAATATTTTAGTAATTCTGTATATAGCTACAGTAATGAGATGAAATGAAAAGGTATCTAAATCATAAAATAAGCATGTTTTTATGGTTTTGTATTCTAAAAATTCGAATAAAATATTGCTAGGTCACTTTTTTGTACCTATTATCTATCTCTCAATCAAAGTCTCCCTCCCTTTCTACCTTAAGTAATTACATCAATGAAACCCATAACTACTTAGCTATTATATAAATGAATACGTGAATTACTTTGTTTATCAATACTGAGTTAATTTGAATGAAATTATATTTTATTATTACTATTTTTAGTATTTTATTATTAATTAATATTATTAGTATTTTTATTGTAATGATTTGTTAAACAAAATTATTTTAATTACTATCTAACAATATAGATCTTCCGAGAAATATACTGCTTAATTTTTGCCTTTTTGACTACATCTACGCTAAAATGTAGACCTACTGTTTATTTGGTCCATAAATGAAAAATTTAATCCCACTATTAAATCCTTCGATCAATAGGAAAATAGATCAAAATGAAAACTTTTGGTTTTATGTTATTAACACCATAATGGCAACATATGTCTCTAAATATACCATTTGTAATTACAGTCGTAACCATAATTATATGAGTGGCACAATATTAATATGCATAATTATACCAATAATATCACAGCAACTTACACGTGTCCTGTAGACATCCGTAGGCTACTTACTAATATAATAAGTGCTGATGACTGCTTAGATCATACGCCAGTTTATCACCTTAAACTTATAATGGTGCGGAACCTCCTAGGCGCTTCATTGTTAATCTATCAATATTTTTTCCTAATCATGAACGTCATTTTAATTGTCTGTCTAATTGTTTCCCGTAGCAATTTGTGTCATTATCCAATTGTCCAAGCTCATTTCATCATTTCACACGCATCATTAATGGACTTTAGATATAAAAGGATATGTAGCTGTTCCTTCCTCAAGTCCACAGAAGACTTCACGATCAACGGTTCTTTGTCCGTCAACCTTTCAATATGGGGAAATTTGCCGTAAGTATTTCATTCTTGGTAATTTTTAGTAATAGTGATATTAATCTTAAATAGATATTATTTATTGTTTCCTCCATAAGATTACAATAGTAAACTTATTATAGATATAAACAATTACAGGAAATTATATAGAATAATATACATGAATATAAAGTCAAACAACTAATAGAAAATTTTAATTATTATTATTATTTAGATAATTCGCCGTATGGTCCTGATATAGACTGCGCTATCCCTTTCTTTCCCGTGGATGTCGTGAGAAGCGATTAAAAAAACTTAATGATCGTCTGATGGGCAACAGTGTTCCTCTTTAAACATTACCAAAGCCTAACTGAACACCAATCCGTGTAACTACTAACAAAGCCACCCCAAAGAGATTGTTAGTAATGAGATTTAACAACCTCATTGTTAACAATACACCCTCCACTTGGTCTCCCCTGGAAACCATCGTGAACAATTCTTATCCAATTCGTCACGATGGGCTAACTGACCTGCTTCGTCCTCACCTATCATCCCTCATTTGTACCCCGCCGGTGTATACCGATAGCGCGGGTGGGGTTACCATTCCATTATCACCCATTAAAAAAACAAAGCCACCCCAATAGGGGGTAGCCTACTCATATGTTCAGCTAACGGCTGATATGATAATTAAATAATTCATTGACCAATCAAATATACCATATTTTTTTTCTAGTTTTAATATTTTAAAGTTTATCGTTTGCATTAAATTTTTGTTTCTTTTTAAACGATATCATAGTGTGGTCTGTTAACGTTAGTAAAGGTTGTCTATTTAACTATACCACTACCGTTCTTTAAGTTTTTTTTATTGACAAGATAAACTAAGTAAGTGAAAACTTACTTAATTTATTCTATTGATACTCCAATGATATTCTCATTTAATACCACACCAATAAAATACATAATCAAAACAATATCTCGATAATTCTGTTCACGCTGGAGATCATTTGCACTGGGTAGTTATAAAAATATTTCGAGAAAATTACGTGCCTTTAAATATCGACTTAAAATTTCTAAATTTCAGATACTTTTCGCTGCCTGCGTGCTACTGGTCGCTGCGACGTCTGCAGCCGATGATAACCCCGCACCGCCCGCAGACAGTAGCACCACAACTACCGTCACCATCACCAACACCACTCCAAATCCACCTCCGGTTCCCGATAACAGCAACGAAGGGGATTCCAACGACAGCGTCTCAGATAGTCGCAGATAAATGAGATAATTGATGCTCTATGGTACAATGTTTAAACTCACATTAAAGTTCAAATATGGAACGAATTGGAAGCAGTAAGACTGTAAAAAAGTTAGATACTTTTCTAGCTGGTATAATTAAAAATAAGTTACTCTTGTGTCAATTTGGATTTTATAGTTTTATCTATCTACAAACAATTTAAAAGAGTTGTCATGGTAGTATTTTTGAGGATAATTTTTATTATGTCAAGAAATACATGTAACAGCACTACCCTGAGCGAGCACAAGACACGATATACAGTACTTGTTACAAATAAATACTTACTGATTGTAATGTAAAGAAATATGTTAAGAAACTGATTAAAAGATAGTGGGTTTACAAAGATGTACTGTAGGTATGCATTAATTACAAAAATATAGTAAATAATAAACATTTTTTTTCTTTTATTTGAAGTAATATTAATTTTATTATAAATTTCTAAATAGGAGTCGATGTAGAGTAGAAATGAGTTACATAAACATCCTGTATACCTTACCTTCATTTGTCCTCGATTTAATTTAGATCCTTCATTTCAGATAATTCATTTTATAGACTCATCATATCAGCTTTTAATTGTCCACTGCTGAACATAAGCAGCCTTCCCCTTGGGGGTGGGCGCTTTAGTTGCCACGCTTGGCAAGCGGATTGGCAATTACAGTTAGGTTTTAGAGATGTTTTAAAAGGGCAATTGCTGCCCATCGTTCGTCCATTTATGCCGGGACCACACGGTAAATTTCATAGAATATTCTGAATGAATTAACATATTTTTCAATATTTGAATAATTCCAATAGGTACATTTCATCAAAATCATGCTATCAAATCGTGAACACGATCATACGTAACGTCGATGAGTGAAAGTATGTAGATAATATATAAATATAGTGTATGACCTTTTTTTGTTTTTATTAATACTAATTTTAGTACTCTAGACTCTAGAGAACACGTGATCCGTTCACGAGCACGTTCCGTGCTCTAACGTGCTCGTGTTTTTACATGATACAGCATTGAATAAGCTCCTCATAAATGTGATGTCGAAACTCTGTCGTTATAGAAGGGCCCGTTAGAATGTCCTATATACAGAAATATACTGTGCACGGTTTCATACTACAACCATCAACCAGTCCCAAACGATTATAACATAATTAGAGACGCATTGCCCTGTCTATAGATGTGATATATATATATATATATATATATATATATATATAGGTATATATATTCATCATATAATTATATATACTTACTTACTTAATATGTAAATAAATTATTAATGTATTAATTAAACTATATTATATATGATGAATAATTATAATAATATCATGAATAATTACATTTATTTGCTAAAATATATCCGAAGGTATAAAAAAATCGCCCATTGAAGCTATATTAAATAAAATTCTAATTTATCTTTCTATCGTCTATCAACCAGAACGAAGCCGGGACGGATCGCTAATTTTTTTTAAGAACTAATGATGCCCAATAAAATCAATTAATCTATTAATAAAATTCTTACAATGAGTCTTCTTTTCATATTATATCTACTCATATATAGGTTAGAATTCATTTTAATTTAAAGAAAATAATAGTAAATATTTGACAACTGCTATAAGTACAGTGAACTTTATTAATACGTATAATAATAAACTTTAATTATGACAGTCGTTAATTTTTTATTGTTATATTATTAAATACTTTATTAGAAATATAACTTTAAGATATTACTTATAAATCCAACGACTTATTTCAGTTATTAGAACCAAACCACCCATTTTTTATAATAAGACAAAATAACATTACAAAAATATAAAAATAATGTTAACATGCCAGCGCTTTGTAAATATTACACCTCTTTTTTGGCACTTGGGTAAAATCTAGCCCACGATCTTCAGTAATGTCCACATGAAATACTTAATCATGTAATTTACAGTCAATTTACCCGATTTGGTAACAAACTGAATGTTAATTTAACCACAATGGCAAAAGTCAATTTATATCTATGATTACCTCATCTAGGTCGATGCATAAGTATATTTCTTTTAAATAATCAAACTCATGTCATATAAACAAATAAGTTTTAATTACCAGGCAAATTAATGCCAGCTGGGTTAATAAATCTTATATACTCCTCCGAAACGGCTTTACCGATTTTTATGAAATTTTGTGTGCATATTGGATAGGTCTGAGAATCGGCCAACATTTATTTTTTATACACCTCAATGATAAGGGTGACCCTCCCCAAAATTTTTTTTTTATTTTTTGACATATTTTTCCATTTTTATTTTATTATGATTTAGCATTGAAAAATACATACAACCTCAAATTTTCACCGTTTTACGATCAACTCCTGTTTTTTAATCGCGATTTTTATATGCTGCAATAGAGTTGCAAGATGGCAATACAATATAATAATTGTAGTAGGATAAATTTTCATGTATAATTCTAGAAATAATGTATATAGAAAAACAACGTTTACGGAATCAGCTAGTTTTTCTATAGATCCACTAATCGAGTTCAATATCTAAAAACTGTATTTAATTGTAATATGTCATCCACTCTCGATTCACGTGAAGGTGGCGCTTTCTAATATTCTTCAAATTAACTTTTTAATCCAATTTCGTTGCACTCAAAGACCTATTAGCTTATCAGACGATAGCTTTGTATTCGGTTTATATTGAAATTACACATGTCTGAAATAACAACCTTATCAGAAAATCTCAATACTAATATTTAGTTTGTTTATTTATTTGAACGCGATAATCTCTGCATATACCTGCCGAATTTGAAAAATTATTTTTTCTTTTGATAGTTCATTTCATGAATAAAATAACTATTCGACAAAGCCGCAGGACACTGCTAGTCCTACCACTAACATAAATGCGAAAGTTTGTGAAGATAGATGGAAGTCTGTCACTCTTTCACACAAAAACCACTGAAAGGATTTAAATGAAATTTGGCATGCGGATAGGTTATACCCTAACTTAGCATATAGAATACTTTATATTCACAGACAGATTCGCGGGCAAAGCCGCGGGATACAGCTAGTGTTAAAAAAAAGAAGGATTGCTGCAGCGTAATTTATTTTGTACATTCAACACGGTAAATAATCTTTTTTAAAAATTCCATATAGCAAAAATGTGTTTCTTTGTACTTATTCTATTACATGAATAATTCTACTCAATGTAACTATATAAGATGCGTGGTTTTCGTCGGGTGCAGATCGATTCCGAGGAACAGTGCTACTTGCTCTTCCCTCCAAGACTCGGAAGTCCTTTGGTTTCGGGCAATTTAGGTGTGTCAGGAATCTTGGTATCAGGGAGCTTCTGGTCGGAAGGCTTCACTTCCGATGGCATGTCGGCGGTCACCATTGCCGATGCCAGCATAAGGACGCAGACAAAAATCTGTATAATATATAAAATCAAATCAGTAAAATATAGCGGGAAACACTACAAATTTTAATATTTAACATTTGCTTTGATAAAAAGAAATGCTTTCAGAAATAAGCTGACATATTACGCTTATATCATTTGTGTTCAAATGCATTATACATATATCTATACTTATAATAAATCTGTAGAGTGGTCAATTGTGTACATGATATATATTTCCAAAATAACTATCAGGGTATGATTAGTGATCGATACTGATGCCAAAAATGCAATCAGTAAAATTTTTGTCTGTCTGTCTGTATGTTCGTTATAGAAACAAAAACTACTCGACGGATTTTAATAAAACTTGGTACAATTATTTTTTATACTCCTGGGCAGGTTATAGTATACTTTTCATTACGCTACGATCAATAGGAGCAGAGCAGTGAAAGGAAATGTTGGGAAAACGGGAGAAGTTACTTTATTTTTAAGTTTCCGTTGCGTGTGCAGCCTTAATGGCCACTTTTTAAAATGTAAAAATGACCACTCGTGCGAAGCCGGAATGGGCCACTAGTTAATAATAATATCTTAAGAAAAAGCTGTCTGTCTTATACTTAAATTGACAGACATCGATTCTTGTATTATATAAACTCTTTTTTTTTTTTCAATGAGAAAGAAATATTATTAAGATTAAAAAGCGGCAATTGATGTAAAATTCTTATTACATACAGTATACAGTGTACAGAAGAAGTAAAACACTCCAGGATTCAGCAATAGTATTAATGAAAATAAACAAGCTTTTTTTAAAGGACAGCATTGTCAGATTAGGATATTTTTTTTTTTTATAATTTTGGATAAAAGTTTTTGTTATCGAAATTTTGGAAAAAAATTAAATGGACTGGAAAAATTTTAGTAAATTGGCAGTATTGATAGTTGTAAATCGTGGAGCCATGTATAAAATATATGAATAAAGGTAGCAAAACAGAAGATGGGATAGGATAAGAATGGTAAAAGTATAAAATATATGGAAGCGCGTTTCTTTGTCGTTCATTTTGTGATTTATGGCAAAACATAGTGAAATTGATACAAGTTGGTGATTGAGTAAAAATAAAAAAATCGCATCTAGCAACCCTAAAGGAAAACATACATACCTATCAAGTATGGATACAATTTTTATCTTTCATACTGAACCGATAGCACCAGTACGCACTAAATATGAACCTACTTTAATTTATTTCTTGTGTTTATAAGACTATGTAGACCGTTTTTGCAACTCCTTTTAAAAAGGGCGTTCAGACAATCAATATTGTTTAACAAAAAAATTGTAGCTTGTTTTTATATTATCGTTTAAAAAAATCTCAGTAATAAAATAATATTCGATTCGCTTTTGGTAATAAACTAAAATAAAAAGGAAAAAGTAAATTAAAAACAAATTACCGTACGATAAATGTCATCTATTATAAATTAGTATACATATTTAGATGTACCTAGTCATTCCTAAATAGAAATTCCCTTCTAGTTGACAGAAGCTATATAGGTACTTGGGCACCTCTGTCCAATTCGTATTTCTACCGTGAAGCAATTGTGTTTGTGTGGCTGTTTCGATTTAAAGGGTGGGATATAGCAATGAATTTACAGGGTAAAGAGAAACATCTGAGTCCATATGATGTCCATAGTCCATATGATAGTCCATATGGACTATAGGCAACGGTTACCACTTTCCATCAGGTGGGCTGTCAGATTATTTGCCCTTCTAAGTTGCATAAAAAAAGATGTGATATTATTATATATGATATTATTATGGACAACAAACAGAATCAAAAAAACTTACCACAAATCGAGACATTTCCTTGAACTTCTTGGAAGCTGCTATCTAACTAATAACAACCATGTAGCAGATACGCGCTTTTATAACAAGTCTCTTAAGAGGATGCAATTGGCGGATGATCATTTCGATGTAATTATAATTAATTAGTTCGAACAATTAAATTGCATTCTCCCGTATACGTTTAATGATAACAATGCATCGACAATTAAATCACTGTGAAGTTAAGATTGCAATCTGCCATGTTAGTTGTACATTTCTTTCACATTATCATAAAGTGTCACGCTATTTTACCTTGGGATAGGTAGAAATCAATACACGTCATTTACCACGATTCAGAATCAACTTCCAGACGACATGTATGCTTAAATTAAACAACTTATTCCCTTTTAAAAGGCCGGCAGCACCCTTGCAATGCCTCTGGCGTTGCGGATGCTTATGAGCAGCGGTAGTCACTTACTACCAGGGATGCTGCTCGTTAGCTCTCTATATTAAATATTACTCTAAATAAATAAAATAACTATTAATATTAGGAACTATGTTATTAAAGAGACTAAATAAGGGCAACTGAACATTTTTCTCAAAAAAAAAATAGTCGAAATAGGTCAAAAAATTCTGAACCTTCTATTTCGACCAATGTTTCTAGCAAAAAAAAATTTCAGGTAAAACAAGACACAATAAGGAAGGTAAAAGGTTAATGATGAATATTAATGTTTTTGATTATGGCCTCATCCTTTCTTATATCGAAGCTGCTATGATATTTTAAATGTGAAAGTAAGTTTATTATTTTGGTTGGAGAAGGACATACCGAGGATATTTTTGTCCCGATCACATGAATGAAGACGCGGGGAGCCACAAGTGATGTACTAAGTGCCATAAGCTCCTTAAATTAGGATTGTCTAGTTGGCATAATCCTGAATCCTAGATATAATAATAATTCTGCATAGTACTCTGATCTGTTTTCCTAAAGTATATACATATAACTACCCCTCTTCGAATGGTATCTGTTATTTATTTATTTATTTTGAATACAATTTTAAATGGTGGCAAATGTAATGGACACACACAATGTATTATATTCATATTTCTTTTTATATTAAGGAATTTCGCGCGTGTTTTGCTCTTTTGAGGACAAAGCTATAAACTGAGTTGTGACCATTTTGTGTTACTATGCGCACACGCACAAAAGAAGGAAATTGTTGTGTTATATATTTTGCTTTTTGTTTTTTTTTTGCTTTTTTTTGTATGTATGTAGACCATAGCAATCACTTCCTATCAGGTGGACTATTAGCTTATTTGCCCTCCCGAGATGCATTTAAAAAAAATATCTGATATAGGTAAAATTTTGTTAAAAAGAAACCGACTTAACCAAACCTTGCAGTAGGGGAGGAAGGGATTGTTAGTAATGGGGTCTAATTTCCCCATTACTAGCAATGCGCCTTATCAGGTCAACCTATACTATCGTGGTTAATTCTAGCGGAATTAGTCACGATGGGTCAACTGACCTGCTTTCATCCTCACCTATCACCACTCACTGGTGCCCCACCAGCGTGTACCGATAGCGCTGGCGGTATTACCATTTCATTATCACCCATTGAAGAACCTTGCTGCAGTTTCTGAATTTTATTTGTTGCAATATTTATATACAGCTAGTTAGATTAGTTACGAATTTTCGAAAATTCAATACAAACAAAGTATAAATACTTTTAATTAAATGTAGAAAAAATATCATATACTAATAATAAATACTTTCGATACGTAAATTAGGCTTTGAAAATTAATAATCAAAATATGTAACAAAAGTTTGAAGTTATTTATTTATTTTTTCATGTATAACTTTAAACGTGTAATTCGTAAACATAATCAGTCAATTTTATTCATACAATCTCCAAGAAAATATTTATTTTTAATTAATGGTGGCCATAACCGCCATGTCCGCCAACACCACCGCTATGTCCTCCGAGACCACCGCTATGTCCGCCAATACCACCGCTATGCGCTCCAAGACCACCGCTATGTCCGCTGAGACCACCGCTTTGTCCGCTGAGACCACCGTTATGTCCTCCGAGACCACCGCTTTGTCCGCCGAGACCACCGCTATGTCCGCCGAGACCACCGCTATGTCCTCCAAGACCACTGCCATGTCCTCCGAGACCACCGCTTTGTCCGCCGATACCACTGCCATGTCCGCCGATGCCACCGCTATGTCCTCCTAGACCACCGCCATGCCCGCCAGTACCACTGCTGAGTCCGCCTAGGCCACCGCTATGTTCTGAACCACCATGTCCGCCGCCATATCCACTCCCATGACTGCCGTGGCTACTATGTTCAAAACCGCCACTCGCTGTGTACATACAACATAATAGTTAAGAACTAGTATAATAAGAATATGTCGACATACAAATTTCCCGCATCAAAAAAATATCTATTCCCCTAAAGCAGGAGTGACCCTTAGAGCGGGGGGTTGATCGCTACTATTAGTCTAGTCGATCGTGGCAAAGCAAAAATATTTAAAATATTTTGCTTATCTAGCGGAAGATGCTCAGACGCAATACTCACACTAATATAAATAAATAAGTAGTTACTAAGAATAATTTTCAATTTTATGCTTTCCCTCTTAATAAAATAAAGAATACTACAATACTACATAAATGTTTACTGAACTATGTTATTTCATTTGAGATTTCAAGAAATATGTAATTGGTACATCGTACAGGGTTTCATCAGTAAACAGTAGGTCTTGGGTCTGGTCAAATCAGCCACCCCTGTCCTAGTGGCTTGAATGGTTTTATAGTGCCTATTGAATCTAGCCTCGTACTAATTATATGCGTACTATTTGCGTTTTATAAGGTTAAACCTACGCTACGACTCGTGCATGATTGCACTAAACATTAGGAGTAGAAAAAGTCTGATTTGCCTGAGTAATATCACAACTAGTAATATCAAGAACAAAATAACACTAATCCAGTAATCACTGAATAAAAAATTATGTACAACTCGCGACCATTCTTTGTATAGTTTTATTAATTTAAAAACTAAACAGCAAATACGCGTATGAACAAATTCATACCTGTCATATATCAACTCTTTAGGCGTTTAAAAACCAGCATTTATTTTATCTGATAATTATAAAAAAAAAATGTATATGTACATTGAAAAAAAAAACTAGGGAGCCGTACTTAGTAACATAAGGTAAATAAAAAGATTGAGAGAAGACAGAAAAAAGTTATTTAGTGCATATAAATCTAACAATAAGTATTTATATTAACTTTGCATTTAAAATTTTCAAAGACATGTTACAATCAAAACAAAATTTAATATTTCAGTGATAACTTATTAAAATTCTTCCTTGATAATCATTCAGAAATATTAAAATTTACACGTTTCTGAAAACTAATAGGTAATTTAAACAGACTTTCAGTAAAGCATTCTTAATCCAAATATCATACCTTGAGTAGCAACCACTGCTACAGCAACCACGAGACCAGCAACCTGAAATGTAACATACAATATGTGTAACTAACGATGTTCTTATTACGCTTGTTTATTTAATTAAGCGTTAATATTTTGATTTTAGAATTGTATATTTTTTTAATTTCATAATCCTTACCTATCATTATCTATTGTGGTAATAAATATCATAAATAGAAAAGAGTTTCTATACAGTTTTATAGCTTTTTTTATACGACTTAGCAAACAAGCTGACGGCCCACCTGATGGAAGGTGGTAACCGTCGCCTATAGACATGAGCAGTACCATGGACATAACAGAGTATACTATTTCGTCCATGATACCCCCCATGCGTTGCCATTCCTGAGGACTCAGGTGTATTCCTCTGTACCCTGTAAATTCACGCCATATCCCACCCTTTAAACTGAAACACAGCTATGCAAACACAACTGCTTCACGGTAGAAACACCAATGGCACAGAGGTACCCAAGCAATCGACTTTTGTACAAAGTCTCCTTCTGGAGCTCATTTATGAGATTTTTTTCAGAATGTTTTATATACCAATGTTAACTACCACATCATGATGAATTTTGTATATATTATACTTAAAAACTACAGTTGATTACCTACCAACAATATCGCATACATGGTTTAGCTATAATAAAAAAAATTCTTAACTTTACGTTTAATGCTGACCAATTAAACACAATCACAACATTTAATACAAATTAGTCACCAATCATTTATTAATCATTATCACGTATTTAGTCCCGCTTATGGACACTCTATTTGTAAACGTCTATTAATATAATTATGAGAAACTGCCTTAGCGACACTGTTGCAATAATTAGTGTAATAAATAAGTAACTATGTAACTTGTTTCGCTTAAGAATACCTACTTACGTTATTCTTTTTATTGGATGAAAATGGAATGGTAACCCCGCCTGTGCCAACGGGATACGCTGGCGAGGCACCAGTGAATGGTGATCGATGAGGATGAAAACAGGTCAGTTAGCCTATCATGATAATTTCATCTGGAATTAACCATGATAGTTTCCAGGGAGAACCGCGAGGAGGTCGACCTGTTTGGGTATATTGTTAGCAATGGGATTCTCAGTCTCCATTACTAACAATCCCTTTCCCTCCTGTAAACGTCTATTAATATAATTATGAGAAACTGCCTTAGCGACACTGTTGCAATAATTAATGTAATAAATAAGTAACTATGTAACTTGTTTCGCTTAAGAATACCTACCTACTTACGTCATACTAGAATGTAACTAATCGCGACGAAATTGATGCAAATAAATTTACCACTCATTAATAGACCCTCACTCATTGTGTTTTATTTCAAACTAGTTTACATGAATTTTTATATGCACATAATATACTAAATACTTTGTCGTGTGGTCGCGACACAAAATGGTCCACCCCTATTTTTCCCGCGGGTAAGCAACTAAGGGAACTTTATGAACGAGGGCTGGGCAGTAGCTTATAAAATATCACCAAAGCCTAACTATGTGTAGTAAAGGACAGTTAACAGCTGATATGAAGATCCTAAATATATGCATGCTAAATTTCATGATAAGTAGTTAATTAATGCGCCAAGAGGCAAGAAATTATTTAGAATTTAGAATACTGCATCATCTAAAGTAAATTTTCATATATCCAATTCGAAAATATAGCAAACGAAGATTATTGAAAAACATGAAATTGACTAAAATTTGGTTCTTTCTATTCATATATAAATAAAAAAGAAATAAACTATACTTAATCACTGGTAACAAACTAAGAAACAAAATCGTTTTCACATTTACAATATTTTTTGCCAGGTGGCAATCAAGCATACAGCTCATCTGGGCTATATGCTTGTTTGCCACCTTCGTGGTATAAAAAAAAACATGTCATAAATATAAATAAAATCCCTTTTTAACAAGTAAAATTGAAGCCCTTTTACACTACTTGAGCTAACTTGTAAAAAATCGTAAAACATAATTTTTGTAAGAACACTTTCTTGGACATGTGGTTTTTTTTTTGTGGATGAAAATGGAATGGGAACCCTGCCTGCGCTAACGGGATACGTTGGCGGAGCACCAGTGAAGGGTGATATATGAGAATGAAAACAGGCCAGTTAGCCTATCATGATGAATTCAATAGAAATTAACCATGAGGAGGTCAACCTGGTTGGGTATATTGCTAGCAATGGAATTTTTAGTCTCCATTACTAACAATCCCTTTACCCCCTGGACATGTGGTTAGAGCTGACAACATCGACGCCGCTAATTCTATGACGCCCATGATGCAGTTCATGTCTATGATGATAATTGTTACTTTCCATCAAGTAATATAAAAAAATAGCAATGAATTTAAAAAAATATAATAAAATTCTATTTTACATGTAAATCGTACTCACCAAAATTATGTTCATATTCAATTTTTTTTTTCACTGATCAGTTCCGACTATGAGACTATCTCAGATCTAATCTAGTACCGCATAAAGTTGTCCCCGTTTATATAGTATATACACCATCGGAACACTACGTCATATTGTCCTGACCTCAAGCAATATGAGAGAATCTCTCATGCAAGTGTATTGCAGCAGTCACTTAATAAAATAGTAACTTACAAAAAGTGACAAGTAAATATGCATAACTTTTATTCATTTATTTAATTTTCATGTTATGTACCTAACATAACAAATGTACACATAGTGGCCATAACACCAAAAAGTGTTTTCTACCCGTCAACCATGGAGCAATAGAGATGTACGTAGGCGGTACAGTTGAAAATATAAAAAAAAGAGAAAAATATTAGGTACCTACTTTAAAATAAATGGAAAACTATATAAACACATGTACATTCCATACAAGTTTATATTATATATATAATATAAACTTATATGATATTTTTTCTATATTTAATGTTCTACGTTGATTCCTCATTGTTTTTTCAAAAGATTGTCTAAATAAGCCACATTCGAGCATACCAACGTCAACAACAACCAATTTAATAGCCCACTATGTATATAATTGATGTAATGTATAATTTATTAATAATACAATAACCAAAGCAATCAACGTGACCAAAAATAAAGATATATTGCCCATAAAAATATACAATTAATGGGCTACAAAAAGTACAATGTTTAACATTATATCCAGCAAATTAGTGTCTAAATTAAACCTAACCTATACCTTATGTCAATTTATAATTATACCAATATATATGTAATTATACCAATGCCTTCTATTACAAGTAGATACATATTTATGCGCATTCTATAAAATTCAGCAATAACACGTTGTATGTTACTTATATGTATGATTGTATGTTACTTATGCGTACGGGCAAACGCAGTGTAGGACGACCCCCTCCACTAGATGGAGTGACGACCTGAAATGCATTGCAGGCACTCAGTGGATGCAGGTGGCTCAGGACCGTTCTTTATGGCAGTGTATGTGGAAGGCTTATATCCAGCAGTGAACAGATAATGGCTGAAATGTTTTGTGACGAAACGGCGAAAACATATGTTTTTTTATGGTTATGACCTGTTTTATGTGTTTATTAAATAATTAAAAAAAAAAGGATAATAATGTTACTTATAAATATCTTTAAATTAATTATATTAACTCGAAATGAATTAAATTTCATCATCATCACTATACGCTAAAAAAATTGATATATATTTGAAAGAAATTGACGAACGAATGACTATGTATACCTGCTTTATTAGCATTACCTTATATTATATATATTATAATAAAAATCCCATGTTACGATATTTGTTCACGCTAATCTTCATGCTCGATCGAATTTAACGAAATTGTGTAAATGTACATTCTTTGCTCCAACTTAACTAATAAATGGTGTTCCACAAAAAACCGACACCAATTATGGTAAAACCAGTTATTTTAATATAAAAACCCAACTACAGAACTGATTTTTATAAAGTTTTTATGAAACCACTCTTTTTTTTAAATCGGTTTACAATTGACGGAAATATGAGGTAACAAACATAAAAATACAAATACATGTGTCGATTTTGAGCAAAACGATGTTTGCCGAGACTTATGTATTTATTTATTTATTTAATACTTTATTGTACACATTAGTTATAAAAATATGACAGAGGTAAACAAAAGTACAAAGGCGAGTTTAACTCTGATAGAGTTTTCTTCCAACAAACCCAAAGTGGAAAGGAGCATCAATGTCAGCGGATACAGCAGTGTACAATTTTTAGACTACATTATAGTAGTACAACCATGTATCATCATAAATATTGAATTAAACTTCTAATTTCTGTAATGTAAAAAATCAATATATCACATTCAATGTTTGACTGCAACATCGCATCGATAGTGTGATCTCGTTATGTTAATTGAATATAAAACAAAATACAAAAGCTATGAGACATTAAACGGGTTTTACAGCAAACAACATAGGTACCTATTAGCTATAATGGTATATATATATACATATAAGCATAATATAGATAGAATATATAAAACTATTCCACTGCACTAGTCTTGCTTGTCTCTTAAACAAAATATTGCTTTATCACCAAGTTCATATATCATTACTATCATCATAATCAGGTATTGCCTCCTGCTGATGGACACAGAACTCTGTTAAACAAAAATTGAATGCCATTCGTTGGTAACCGCATCACTTAAAAACATCTGGACCAATTTGGCTATTATTGGGGTTCCATGCAAATATTTACATCATCATTATCATGATATGACTTTAACTGTCCACTGCTGAACATAAGCCTACCTTGGAGGGATTTTGCCATTAATTGCTACGCTTAGTACACGGATTGGCAACTGTAATTAGGCTTTGAGACGTTTTAACAGGGACGCTGCTGCCCATCCCTCGCCTTCCCTTAGTCGTCTCTTACGATACCCACGGGAAAGGAAGAGGTAGCCTATTCCATTTCGGACTACACAGTAAAAATATTTATTTACATATGCTTTTATAAACTGTAATTATATCAAAATATTCGCTTCGGAAACTTCAGAGATAAGAGAAAGGGGGAATGGAATAATTTTACTTTACTTTTTATTATTTTTTATAATTAAAAATGAATACCTACCTATCGACCTGTAATTACCACAATATGCACAATAAAAAATTCATTCATTCATAAATATTACATGAGTATTATTTATTTCATTAATTAATTGTTATTATTTTCAGGTCAGGTTAGGTAAAAATTGTTTTAGAATTACGTGGAATGAAATTAAATTACATAAAGCTCTTTCTTATGACTCCCCTTGGGGAGCTCCGACCAAAGAAAATTAAAGTGACATCCCGTTTACCATCAGATGGGTATGTATGCTTGATTGCCACCTTAGTTGCAACCTAAATGGTAGCTATGTAATTTCTTTATAAAAAAATTAAAACTAAAATTATGAATTTAAATTATTGTTCACACAACACAAATAAATTATATCGTTGGTAGGTATTATGTAAATGAAATAAATTAAGTAATATCCTCGCTCCTAAAGGAAATAATATTGACTGCAAGCTAATAAATTACTAGCAATTACATCTATATTTTTACTCTTCATATCATAAAGCATAAAGCATATTTAATTAAAAATAAACCAATTAAAATAATTGATCAGTGTTGACAATTCCTATACATATTTTATTTATATTACCTTACAACGTCAATACTAACTTCTTGGTATTTGTTTATAGTATGCGTAAATGTATGGCATCTATTAATAAATGACATTCTAGTAAGTTTTCCATTGCAATGAATTATTTATTAATCGCTTTGATGTCGATATGGCAGTGACAAAGTGATTCTTGCAGTGTATGAAAAGTATTTTTGAAAAAAAATTAGGTATTGTAAATTCTTTACGATAGGTCAAATGATCTGGCTTTAACCTCAACTACCTTAAACTTACGAGTGTACAAATGCATTTATTTATCTAATTAAAATTATTTCCCACCATACAAGACCTTGTTTCATGATGCATCAAGGATTAAAAACAATATTATATAACTCAACTGGTTTTGTAAAGGGGACAAACATTCAGTAACACAACCAGATATCAAATGTATACGAATGATGCATGAGTAGGTACAATTGATTTTTTTTATTCTTTTTTCCTCCATGTAATAATAACTTACTTATTATTAGATACATAATTCTTTTAAGGAAAATAAAAAATATCTGCAGAAATGCAGTTAAAGGAAAATAAACTTTAATGTACTCAATCAAGTCGTATACTGGTAAAATCGAAATTGTACTTAAAATTTATTAGTATAATAAAATAAAATTAAGTTAAACTTAGAATATACTATAGAAGATATTAAGAGAGAAATTACGTGAATAGCTAATTCAAAAACAACTAAAAATGTTGAATCTCCCCATACTAATTTAACAACTGAATCATATTATTTCTTTCTTTATTCTTTCATAAGATTAAACAATTTTTTTGTCGTTTTTAACACGTTTCTACAGTGAATGTATCAGCGGCGAATATTTTTGTCAAAGAATGCTAACAATTTCGACTTTATCTAGACTTTTTAATTTTTATTTTCTTATATTTACAGTATAAACTAAATAGGGAAACTTAAGTCCATTGCAACCATTTTAACTTTTAAATGACTGTTTCTTAGTATACATGTTCCGTCTCGTGATGCCTTGTTCTTTTGGATAATTGTAATAGGGATAGTAAGCACCAACTTTTCTGTTGAAGACCAAGTAAGGAGGCATATAACCTCCGTAGTTCATCAATTTAGATGACCAGTTTCTTCTATATGCGTTTCTCTTTGATTTTTTATGTTTTTTTATAGATTTTTTATCTATAACATCTTGTACTATATCGGGTTTCATTTTGGAGAGAACCGCCGTTGACGTATTGATTTGTTTGGTATATTCACTCCGCTCGTGTGCCATTACTGTATTCAAAATGACGGAGACTAAGAGAATCTGAAAAATATATAATTTATCATGAACATATCAGTGGCATCTGTATGGTGAAGTAATAAAAGGATCGGGTCAATTCTAGGATATTATTCCTTAAATTCATCACTAAAAAAAATTCAACAAATTAATTGTTAGTTTAGCAAAACTTTTATGGTTATGGGCCATCACGACTCTTGTCCTATTAATATAATAAAAATCGTCATAGTCATCTTTATATCTTTGTCAGATCCGTCAGTATTCTATGACTATGACGAAATGTGACTAGACAATGTACATGGAAAATATATAACAAAATCTGACATAAGAGGTCTTAAAAATCCAAAACAACAAGTTTTAGAAATTTTGTCTGTCTGCTGGAATGTTTGATCACGCATCATACA
Organism: Galleria mellonella; assembly: GCF_026898425.1. Taxonomy (NCBI): domain Eukaryota; kingdom Metazoa; phylum Arthropoda; class Insecta; order Lepidoptera; family Pyralidae; genus Galleria; species Galleria mellonella. The sequence goes on along the minus strand of NW_026442130.1, from coordinate 10,371,281 downwards.
AAAACTACTAAACCAAATCGGATGTGATTTGCACAGTTGTGTGAAGGTGTAACTCTAAGGTATTTAAAAACTAGTGTATGTTTTATCTAGAAATGATCTAGTCCATTGAATTTCATTCTGAAACCCACGCGTATGAAATAGCATACAAAAAGCTAGTTAGTTTCTATTTATAAAGCATGCGATTCTATTAAAAATTTAGTTTATACTGGTCCGTTAAATAATCATGTCGCTGTAATATAAAACTCAAAGTTTATATTTTAATTGTAGAAATAGATAATTTTTTTTTCAAAATTGACGCCAATGTGTTACATCTCTTCATTACCAGGAAGATGTGGTATGTAATCGAAACAATATGTTACATTAGTATGAGAGAAGGAAAAGTCGAACACTCAGCTAATGTGATAGTAATTAGGTATTCTCTAATTAGGCAAAATCCTGGACTCGCCAGTGGAATAGATATCAAGAGTTTGTTATAAGTTAAAGATCCAATTTGTAGTTCGCAAAATTTTGTGATAAATTATTTATTTAATAGTAGTTATAACTCTAAAATACGTAAGTATGGATGGTTCATGAACCAAATTTCATACTCGAATAGTTAAACATAATAGTATAACCAACGTTCAAATATTTAAATTATTATGTGAATGTATTATTATAAATAATTATTCGTGTTAGTATTTCTTTTTTTAATTATATTTAATTTGTTCCATTGTTTTCTTATTTATATTTCTGGCGCACACTTGTGTTTATTTGTTACAAACTTGAGCTGCGATTTGATACAGCAGAAGTATATCGTTTAATGGAATGATTATTCGTGTTAGTAGCATAAATTTCCAAAAAGAGAATCAAATTCTTTTCTAATATTATTTTCTTTTTTTTTTATAAAAATGAATTTCATGTGGTAATCGAATTGAATTATAAAAATAAATAGGCATTATTTTTTTTCCACTTACCACAGCTAATGTTACAAATATCTTCTCCATAATTACAAAACCAAAGCTTACAATATTAAAGCAACTTATATCTCTATTGAAGATATTCACTGATGCATAGATGTGACTTCGAACAAAACAGTGAAACTTCTTGAACTTGACTTTTATATGCAAATTATTATTTACATACATGTCAAACTGTTAGTTCTACTTTCTTTCAATAGAAAAATCTGTGGAGTTGCGTTTAGGTATAAAATTTATTAAAAATATTTAATGCTAACTGCATTTTCTGAGGAATTACTGAGAATATTAAAAGATAGCTTTTATTATACAAAGATAGTGTAGGTAATATAATGCTATCAGTCTAAAGAGCTAGTAGTGTTGTTATTTAATAAATTTTTAGTGTAATCAAGTGCATCTTATCTACTAGTCTTTATATTTTTTTTAATAATTAAAAAGTCTTAAATAAAAAATTAAAGAATATCTCAAGACTATATTGACTCATTTATCCACCTTTACAGTTATGGTAAATGTAGCTCTCAACCTCTATATTATGTCTCTCGAATTAATATGGTGTTTTCCGTCAACAGAGATTTAGCCCGAATATTACAACAAAAACATTACATTAAGTTTTTGTTATTATGTCGATCACATAATATTATATAAAATATTTGTACTTTGTTCTACTGTCTTTATATAAAACATTTTTATTTTCTATACACACAACGGGTCTCGTAACGTATCCATTTAAAAAAAAAGGTTTTTGTTGTTACCTAGATACGAAGTCAGGGCCTTTGTGTTAGAAACCGTTTGGGTGGCGACTAAGTATAGACTACCCCTTTTTAAGTCCAGGATATCATAAAAAAAAACTAAAAAAATAAAGCGGTATACATGTATAAAATATGTATAAGGAAAACAATACAAAATAAGGAAAAACCAAAATTAAACCCTGTGTCAACCGCCTCTGATGCCGTTAAATAAACAGGAAACAAAATTTCGACAAATTTGGAGGAAATACAATTCTTGGTAAATATTGTCATTAATTACAAGTAGGTACGTAATGATAAAGTTCAATGTACTGTTTAAATAACACAATAAAACATAAACATATTACATAAATATCTATAATGTTCTTGTTTGAAACCGTCTCTTAGAAATATAGTCTGAATCATCATTTACTACATGTATCTCGTAGGTAACCTGCAATAATAACCTGTAAAAAATAAAGTAATCTAACCTAGATTAACAAAATATTTTGGGTATATGTACGAATGGATATTTCTATGGATTAGAAATATAATTTATTTCTAGTTCATGAAACACTTTATTAGACACAAGAACATCAAAACGAAACAAATTTTAGAAAATCGTACCTAATTCAAATGGATATTTGTAATAGATTAAAATTCTTTTAATATGCGAATAATGCTGTAAATTAATAACTGTCATTAAGAAATATTTCACAACAAAACTATTTCTATTTTTAGAGAAATATGCTTGGCATTAGTTTGGCCATGATTTTTAATAATATATTTAATTTATTCTTCTTAGATAAATAAATAAATAAATATTCCCTAAATAAATAAATGTTTTCAGTCGACTGTTTTTGCCAACTGAATGCTTAAAAAATATATATACATTAGTGACTGTGAAATTGTATAAATAAATAATTTTGATTTCTTTAACATACCAGATAGCTCGTTAAGCAGTTTAAACTTGACTGAGTACACCCATCCAAACATTGAAACATCTATAAAATTTTCCACATTTTATAATAATAATGGCATATTAGTTCATTAAGCTATACATGTCTATACTCGATGGTGACCACATGCCATCACATCGTCAGGTTGTTTGCCATTCCAATAATCATAAAATAAAATACAATCATTGTCGCGAACACAAATATTTTTTATTTATTTATTTCCTTTTACTTACTAGTAGATTTTGGTAAAAATTTTACAACTACCGTCTCCATGGATTTTGGTAAATATGGACCAAAACAATTATCATGTCTCTACTTATGTGAGTCATGCATTTGTAACACTAACATAGTTACAAAAAGTAAATACATTTTGGTACACTAACTTTATTACCATACAAGATATATCAGGAGATATGTAGTAGAACCATAAAACTTTATAAAAAAGAATCATTTGAAAATGATTTTAATTTGACTACATGCAATATCTTTGTATGTATTTTACATTGTGGAAATACGTTCCACCAATATATGGTACATCGCAATAAGCATTTAAGAGAGTTTACACTCATTTTTAGAGATTTTGTGATATGAGTATCTCAAAACATGATATTTGCTCAGTCCCGGCATAGAATTTTAAAATTAAGTCACCCCTTTCTTTCCCGTGGGTGTCATAAGAGACGACTAAGAGAGGGCGAGGGATGGGCAGCAGCATCCCTCTTAAAACATCGATTTGGCTTACATTTTTTCAGAATTTTTAAACGATATCTAAAAAAGTGTTTCCCATTCCGACAGAACAAAACAAAATACGAGTACATTAGAATTCAAATAAAATAGGAAAATACACTTGTCGCACTATTCTTTCAATGCGTCAGATCTTGAGTGCATATATGATATAGATAGAGCATAGAACGTCAAAAACTGGTCAATGTTTTGTAGCCCAACTTTTCTTTCAGTGTTGCAAATAATTAAATGAAAATTTTACCAAATCTGGTAATTTTTCAAAATTTTGGTATCTGAGAAACCAGGAACTATTTTTTAAGATATAAATACACAGATATAAACATTGTTTATAAATTAATGTAATTAATTAAAATGGCGACCATGTAAACGATATAAAAACTATATAAACCACATTTAATGTCGATACTAAAAAAAATGAAAATATTTAATAGTAATAAGCATACTAACAATTCATTATGAGCTATTTATCTTATTTTTTCAAATATATATGTAAGCATTGTTTTTATTTTTTAATTTAAACTTACAATATAATTTCTGCCAGATTCTGAGTAAGTAATGTATGTTATGGTAACTTTATTCACACACACATGGATAAAAAACTCGACATGTTTTTGGTAAAATATTTGTATGGGGACGCTCTATCTATGTCATCTAAGGTCTATACTTATAACGTCATTGACTTGATAATAACAACTAATTACAATACTTGATGACGCGTAATGTAAAAGTTATTCGATGGAATGTAATCGATAATTACTTAATTAACTTGTAAGCATGTAGTATCATATACATTAGCAAATTTACATCAAAATAGTTCGTATGACGTAGATTTCAGGGTCTATACTCGTAAATTATTAATTTTTAATATAACTTTTTGCTGCCCATTAGGGACACTGTAATTAATGAATTTGGCAATCTCTATGTTATAAATATGACCTTGCACTTGAATATGAATGTAGTTTTGTTTTATAACTAGTAAAATGGAGGTCAAATTACTTATTCTGTCGGTGAGTTTGATAAAATTTTTCATTTATTATGATATTTATATGAGCATAAAGGATCGTTGTTTTGTGTAAACGAGAGTCGGGAATATCGTTTCGATTTAGTACATTCTTTTTTCCTGGTATTGATTCCACAATAATTTTATTACGATATAAATTGCGTTTATTATAATATTTTGACGAAAACTTAGCTCCTTATTAGTATTTACCTATTCCATTATATCAAAACTAACGAAGTTCAAATTTTTTAATTCAAAATAGCAGACAGGAACCCATCAGCGGCCAATCAATAACACTTATAATTGATCAACAGGATTTTGTGAGCAATTAAAACTTTATACACTTTTTTGCCAGATTGTCTTCTCCTGGTGCCTGGTACAGCCAGCGTACAGCACCTCGCACATCATCGCAGCTAAGGCTGCAGTTGCCAAGGCTGCAGCTGCCAAAAGTGTTGTGAAGGGCGCTGCCACGATCGGCGCTGGAGCCCTTGTAGCTAAAGGCGCTGTACTCAAAGGTAACGACACTTAATAAAAGTAAACTGATATAAGGACCCTTTTTAAATCGATTATGATAAATCATCATAGTTGTAGAATACTATAAAAACTTTGTTTCATTGCCACTGCAATCATGTCGAATTTTGTATATTCTTTTTTCATATACTAAACCTCCTTGAGTTCTATAATCTAGCTCTTATTTTTATATATATTTAATTATAATATAAATTTAATAAATAACTTAGATTGCTTGGGTACCTCTGTCCCATTCGTGTTTCAACCATGAAGCAGTTGTGTTTGCATGGCTGTATTTCGGTTTGAAGGGTGGGATATGGCGTGCATTTACTGGGTACAGAGGAATAACACCTGAGTCCTCAGGAATGGCAACGCATGGGGGGTATCATGGGCGAAACAGTATACTCTGTTATGCTCATATCTATAGGCGACGGTTACCACTTTCCATCAGATGGGCCGTCAGCTTGTTTGCCATTCTAAGTTGTATAAAAAAAAAGATTAATTAACAATATAAGATTATACGCAAATGTAATTATCTATTTCAATATTTAGGTGCAGCACTACTTGCGGCGAAGGGAGTTGCAGTTAAAACTGCAGCTCTATTAGCAGCCAAAGGTGCAATAATCAAAGGGGCAATAGCAAAACATATAGCAAAACATGCTATTTTAAATGCAAAGGCAGTCAAAGCAGACGCGGTCGTTACAGCCCCAAAGCAGCCATTTATAGTTGAGAGCGTCGAGAAAGCTGTAATACACCCTGTTATTTATTCTGTAAGTAGCATAAACTTTTCAATAAATAATTTAAATATGTACAGGATGACATTGACACGGTAAGCAATCTTTAAAAAGAATGTTCTACCAGCGAAACTGAATATTTTCACAAAAAAAAATGGATCGAAAAACGATATAACATTTTATACTGTATTAACACGTTCAATTGTTGAATTACTTACAGACTCAATTTTTTTTATCCATTTTGAATTTTTGATTAATAAAATTTTTATTCTAATATATTCTTTAGAATGGGTAGATTCTCAGTTCTACGTACCACTAACAATGAGGTTTTCACGCTGTGCAGTCTGTTTCAGTAAATTTTTATGAAAAGATAAGACTATGCTCTACTTAGCAGGAGCAATTATTTCAACCATAAAACAGTCTGCTAATGTCCAATAGTATTATAAATAGAAAATTTCAATAATTGATTGAATATTTAGAATTGTTACTAATTTGATTTAAAGAGCTTCTGATATGAATTTCAATAAAACTTTATTACCTTCCATCATACATACAAATTGAGAAATATATTAGGATATATTTTGTGGTACATATTTACCACTTTCCATAAGGCTCTTACCCAGTTTACCCTTGCCAGCAATAAAGAAATATTCACTTGCAGGTCCCTCAGCCGGAAGCCGTCGTAATAACTCCACCAAAACTATCTACAATCATAGAGAAGTTACTTGGGGTAGCCAACGCTACGAAGAAAGCAGTAGTCACCAAATCTAGCGCAATAGCAGATTTCCTCTCTTCCTTAATGCCAACTAAAACCCTTGTGAAGCCTCCGCCATATTTATTCTATGGGTAAGTGACGCCGCTTACGTGTAAGGAACAACCAGTGGTTTAACGCCTTCGACATGTCCAAACAATAACATAACAAATTAAAATGGACTTCCTCTCTTTTTAGTCGTGGTCGTAAGGCGAACATTAGCAACATTTTGCAAACTATAATATTTCTCGCGGCTTTGCCTGCATGCATTAGTATATTATAAAATATTCTATGTATTATAAGAGTTTTAGAAAATAACGTACAGCCGTTTGAACATGTCTGAGTAACAAACATCCAAAGATCTTTATTAAATTTGAAAATCATAATAATAAATAATTTAATATGCCAGATATCGTTCATAGACATGAACAGTACTATGGACATAACAAAGTATATTGTGTTTCCCTTGTTACTCCTCATGCGTTGCCATTTATTTTTTATTTATTCATTAGTACATGTACGTGTTCAAGCGGACTTAATGCTACGAGCATTCTTTCCTAGTTAACCTTATAGAAATGATAGAATACTCAGATGCGGTAATAATAATAATTTATATACATACTAACTAAAATTAGCCATTCCTGAGGATGAAGTTGTTATGCCTCTGTACCTTGTAATATCACTGTCATACCCCACGTTTAGCCGCGTAGGTCCCGGCAAAGAATAGGCCACCCCTTCCTTTCCCATGGGTGTCGTAAGAGGCGACTAAGGGAGCCATGATCGAAGGACAAGCAGGTACATCCCTCTTAAAAAATCACCAAAAGCCAAACTGCAGTTGTTAACCCAACCGCCAAGCGTGGCAACTACTGGCAAAGCCTCCCTTTTGGGGGAGACTATGTTCAGCAATAGCCAATTAACGGCTGATACAATACAAAAAAATCCCACATTTATAATATTAGTAGGATTAAACTACTTGCTAGCCAGTAAATACAGCAAAACTTTGTATTTTCTCTAAATAACGACAACTACATTTACGTAGTAATTAAGTATACATACGTATTGAGTTATCACCACGCCAAATTTCATCAAAATCCGTCCAATAGTTTTTGCGTGAAGCGTGCACAGATACGGTCTAGTTACAGTTTTATTATATGTATAATTTAGAAGGAAACCGCATTTGCATGCAATTTAAAATATAACTCCCGTATTGAGTAAATAATGTTAATTGTATTTTTTCGTACAATTTAATTTTTCTCCTTCCAGATGTTTCACATCTAATTTATTCTAGAGTCTCTAGATTTAGTCTATTTAAGCTCCTTAAAAATATTCTTGACAATGTGATCTTATTCCGATATAATATATATATGTACATATGTATATAAATAAAAGCAATTACATAATATTTTCTCTTTTCAGTATTGTGACTTCGCCGAAGTTTGGCGTGCCCGTGATTGAAAAAACTGAAAAATGTTGATAGTTATTTATTAATGAGTTAGCTTCGTAATTTAAAGTATCTGAAATAAATAACTTGTAAATAGTACACCTAAAAAATTGTTTCATTTTATAAATACCTACTTTAAGTTACAAACTATATAGGATTCTTAGGAAAACCAACTTAACGAACTTATGGAAGACTTCAGAACGTTATTATCAATCTTAGAAAATATGATTATATTTCAATGTTTCGTGCTAAACTCAAATAAGTGGCTTTCCATTCGTTTTCGCCGGAATACTCACATTATTTCTCTACTCCACAATATCCTTTTTAATCCTCTTATCTTCACCTTACTCTTTAAAGAAGCCGTTTGACTTCCTTCATGCTATTAATTCTCTTAATTGAAGGACGTCTGGGGAGCCTCTAGCTAAAGACAACAGTAAATTTCAGAAGTTATTTTTAACATAAATAATGTTTTCTTATAATTGATTGTATTTATAATAAGATCACCGTGTGGTCCCGGCATAGAATGGTCTTTGCCATTGGTGTCGTAAGAGGCGACTAAGGGAATTAAATTGTTGAAGAATGGGCAGCAGCGTCCCTCTTAAAACACCACCAAAGCCTTACTGCGGTTGCCAACCCGCCTGTCAAGCGTAGCAACTACCAGCATTTTCCCCCAAAGGGGAGGCTTATATTCAGTAGTAAAGAGTTAATGCCTGATTTGATGATGATATGATTGAATATTCTTTCAAATATGAACATGAAAATTTTGTATAGTTTTATTTTTAACTTACCCTTACAATAAAAAATTTAGGTAATTCTCCTACAATAACCACTTACCATCAGGTGGACCGTATGCTTGTTTGCCACCTCAGTGGTATAAAAAAAATTCATATACTTAATAACGCATATACCTAAATTTTTGTATTATCAATACACAAAAATATTTTAAATACGCAATTTGTATTGCATTACTCCATCTAGAATAAAGATATCTATGTGTAATGACTTTGATATTCTCAGTATGTACGAGAAACGAAGCCATCAAAACAGTATTTCAATTCAGAATTTATATCTTGTTTTTATATTACGCGTACATATAATTAGTACCCAAATAAAACTCATGATTAGCATTATTATGTAATTAATTGAGATTTATTATCAAATTACCTATATCCTGAAGATGTATCCTATTTCCGAGATTATGCAAGTTCCGCCGTAAATTTCAAACGAATTAGATATTTAAAAATTCAACAATGGTGCATCTAGATTCGCAATGGTGAAAAAATACTGTTTCTACGTCTCTTTAATTCGTTTACAAGTAAAAAAATAATCTATGTCCTTTTCCCTCCGAAATAATATGAAATCGTATATGTCTGACGATTGAATTGTTAAGGTGCCAAGAGGTTATAAACTAAGAAACTCACACATTCATTATAATAGTAAGAAAAATATACATAAAAATACTTTTAATAATGTAGTGGTTTAACATACAGACTCACCTACTGATGGTCAAGGGTTCGATGCCTGCACCATACAAACATTTGTATGTTTGAATATGTTTTTTTAATAGGTAAAAATGACATAGTAGCCCCACCTGTGCTACCGGAATACCCTAGCGGGGTACCAATGAGGGATGATAGATGAGGATAGAAGCAGGTCAGTTAGTCCATCGTGATGAATTCAAGAATCAACCACGATGGTTTCCAGCGGGAACCGCGTAGTGTTCGACCTGACAGGGTATATTGCTAGCAATATGACTTCTAAAACCAATTACTAACAACCCCTTTTATAATTATATAGAATATATTATTTGTATTAATCGGAGTATTTGACCACAACAGAATTTCAGTGTTTTGCTCTTTTGAGGGCAAAACAATAAACTGAATTGTGACCATTTTGTATTACTATGGCACATGCATGAAAGAAGAAAATCGTTGTTTTTTTTTGTATATGCATTCTTTATCTCTTTTTACGGTGTATGTCTGTTTTTATTTGAGTACTGTAAGTGATGCAAATAAATTATCTATCTATTTTCTATGAATATATATATATATATATATATATATATATATATATATATATATATATATGTACAAAAATATCTTTGTCTATCACTATAGTACAAGCTCTGTTTAAGATTAATTTGAGATTAAATAGCGCTGTAATATAGCCGAATGATATTTATCATAGTTCCAATTTTTCTAACCCTTACATATACGGTTACAGTTATCTAATGTAATTTTATTCTCATCTTTTTATCTGGTGTCTGTCCATTGTAAACAACATTAGCATAGACGTGTGTACCACTCCATCTGCATTCGGAAAGAAACTTCCTATACCTTAGAATATGATTAGAATTTATTCGAACCTCAAATACCTGAATTATTACTAATTTATACAAATAATAATTAATGTGTGTATTCTGTTTAATCGATTACTCAACTAATGAATAACAATGACACGCAACGAAGACTGATTCATGTTTTTACAATTTTTTTTTTATTCTAGTCCAATACGTAATGTTACTGTTATAGACGTTTGATTTGCAGATTTTAGACAAAGAAGCGGTCAAGTAACTAATTGCATAAATGGAGTTGAGCCACTTTAATATATTCACTATAAAGTAAAGTACTTTACTTACTTAAAGGCCAATCTTTTTTCATGGTACCTATAGAGGTCAACATGCTGACGGTCCACCTGATGGAAATGATGATAAATATTGCATCGCCTATAGACGTAAACAGCACCATGGGCATCACAGAATACACTGTAATTGCCATGGTACGTCATACGCTTTCTTGAGGACTGTGGTGTTCTATCTTCGTACCCTATTAATTCCCTTCAAACCAAAACATAGACTTGTAAACACAGCTGCTTTACGACAGAAACACGCGTGGGACAGAAGAAGACAAGCGGAGGATTTTTATACAAAGTCTCCCTCTGATAAGATAATAAAAACATTGTGACGTACTAAGTATAATAAAATACTAAAGTTGAATGAACATTGACGAGTGTTTTTAACCAACAATGTATATTTATCTGCCTAAATAATATTGTTTGGATTTAAATAGGTACTTAGATAAAATACAGTAACATTGTCTAACCAACAAAAATTATTGGAGGAAAGGGTATATTGCTAGCAATGGGGTATAACAGCCTCATTTCTAGCAATATACTCTATCAAGACGACCTACACGTGGTTCCCATTGGTAACACCGTGATTAATCTTGATGAATTTGTAACACTGGGCCGACTGACCTGTTATCATCCTCACCTATCATCTTGCACTGGTACGTCTCCAGCAAATTCCAATAGCGCTGAAAGGGTTACAGTTTCATTGCCATCCACCTAAAAAAATATTTATTAACAGATTATGCGTAGTATAGATACCTACTATTCAAACGATTACGTGCGCAAATAAGACGATTGTACTTGGTATGATAATGATTGGAAAACCACCGAAAACTATTATATAAAATCTATGACGATATCAGCCGTTTACTGTCCACTGCTGAACAAAGGCCTCTTAGGGGATTTTGCCAGTAGTTGTCACGCTTGGCAGGCGGATTGACAACCGCAGTTAGGCTTCGGTTATGTTTTAAGAGGAGCATTAAGTTGCCTTAGTCACTTCTTATCGACACTCACAGGAAAGGAAGGGGTGGTTTATTCTATGCCGGAACCAAACGGCTATTATTAGTATATAAAATCCAGTAAATAAAACGCAAATTATTATTTCAATTTTTAAATCAATTTATCAAAGTGGAAAAGACTATCATGTTGATGGAAGAAAATAGGTCGTTGACACGCGGGACCTTTTGTATAACTTTTATATTATTTTGTAAAATTATAAAATAAATAAATTGAATGTTGGTCTTATTCAATCTATGTTAGCTGAACTTAAACCAGAAATTTTTGAACATCTCTGTAAATTATTGATGCCCATTAATTATTTTCTTTCCGCGTCTAGAGAAGGTAGATATAGTTTTGTCCGAGAAATCAGTTCAGGGTACAATAGGACTGATATACCTGAAGAAGGTAAAAGCCCTTAAAATATTAAAAAAAAAATATGTTTATTACATTATATCATTTTGTTTTATAATGTTTAATTTTTTTTTTCATTGTTAGTACATACCTACCTATTCAGTATCGAATAATTTTCCAGTCAAAAGTAACATCGACATTTATGAACCGACTTCGAAGATTCTTTTAAAATAGAAAAATCGGTTATCACTCACGTGTAAATCCCGTGCTAATTTAGTCAATATTAGAGTCTCTTAGACTTTGACCATGTGGGTTGTATTGTGGTATGTTTATCATTACTATTATATAATCCAGGAGTGATTACTGAGGTAAAAGTCCTACGTTTACCACGTCGGACTTTTATCTCAGGATTTTTTTATAAAAATTTAAATAGATATACACACGTGTATAATCCCTGATCGTATAGAGGTATTTTTCATTATTACTATTATAGTAAATACAAAATTCGACATATTATTTCAATAATTAGGGGCGAGCCTACTGCCTAACCTGAGGTTAATTTGATTTGTTAACTGAAATTGAAATAGTCGCACGATATTTTTAATGATTTCAGCCAGATTCGAACTTGCAACCTTTCGATATATACCATTAGGCCATAATACTCCCATATAATGCACTAGATGTACCTCGTGACTGTGCTAGTTATATTGAATAGCCATAGAATATAAGGTTTCTCAAAAAAATTACCAAAATTATTTTCCAAATACCGACTAATAGGTCTAAAGATTCCCGCGTTCAAACACACATTCTTCCTGTTTATATTAATATAAATAGACGACCTTTGTAGTCGTTTTTGATGTAATAAAATTTTGCTCCTATTACTTTATCGACATGTAATCATAATTTAAAATAATATTTATTTCATTATACACAGTCTCTTACACTTCATATTTGTTTATTATTTCTATCACAAATAATAATAATAGGTACTATCTACATTAGATAGGTATAAGGTCATATAAGGTAAATTTGTTCAAATGTGCGTTGTATTATTTATAGCATATTGACTGATGTGGAGATTTTCAATTCGTCTACGAGTATATTGCACAGATTTTGCACAGATTTGAATAATTGTTTAAAAACATTGTCTAACAAGTCTAGTGTCTGCAACTACCAACTTACCTCTATATGGCGAATATGATGACAAGTAGATATTCTTAATGAGAATGGATGATGAAAGAAGATCTAAGTATGTACGCGCGTGACGATCTCGAATATTCTATGCATCTATGTACGTGATATGTACGTAATTAAAATACTTACCTACAAAACAAAATAAAAATAAAAGTAAACTTAATTAATAAATACAAATTTATTAATTAAGTTTACTTTATTTTTTATTTATTGATTATTTAATTTATTAATTACGTTTAGTTTAATTAATTAAAAAAAGATACATACTTGATATGGAAATGTCTTTCCATGCAAGAAACTAAATTTCAAATTCAGTGAAGTATCCTCCTGCAAACACCGGAGACAGGCTGTATGCTTATTTGCCACTAAAGTAATATAAAAAAAATGTTATTTACAGGCTATCCCAGTGTCATTAATCTAAGTTGGCAACGATTTCATTTCTATTGCAATCTATGCCCGTCTATATTTTTTGCTTGAATACCCTAATGATATTCAAATAGGGCGGCGGGGTGCATCTGTTTAGCATTGTAAATACGATGTTAATAATTTTCGGTGCAAGTATATAAGTGCGTGTATTTTTGCAATCCGATATAATTGCATTGCACTGTGCGATCTGGTAGTATTGTAACCAGCAAACGAAATTTAATAACAGAATGTCTCGGCTAACGGTAAGATACTTACGATTATAAATAATATAAATCATAAGTTTTTCTTGAGTATTTCTCTTAATTTGTCAATTACTTTAAATTTTTATATATAAATCATGGAATCATCACATTGTATTTCATATCTAATATTTTTATCGTAATAAATGTTCTTTTTTATTGTTTTTTAGTTGATTATTATCTATTAATATCAATTGCTATAATTTATAAAGTTACCGTATAACAAGCTGAGATAAAACAGTGCTGAAATATGTAGGTTAATAACGTTGAAAATATATTGTTTGTAAATAATTTGAAGTTAATAAAATTATTTTAGTAATACAAAAAGTATAAAATAGAATTAAAAATTGTTGTTACAGATTTTCTTCGTCATCGCGTTGGCGTGTGAAGTATTTGGAAAAGGTACATCATTTTTATTAATCACACAAGTTATTATAAATGAAAAATATTTTAAACGTTTCATTTGTTTGAAATCTTGATTTGGACAGTAATAGATAGTTTTATGTATACCATATAATTTACAACCAAAATTCACACAGACAAAGCAAATAACATAAAAATAGTATAAAATAAAAGGTACAAAATATTTGACATTCAACTGCAGTGATCGCGGTATAGTCATCATATAAATATTTTTTGTATACAGAAGCAGAGAAGGATTCCCGCCCTGCGCAATCGGGCATCATTGGTGTTGGAGCGCCTTTGCTCTCTGGTTTAGGAGGAGTTGGTTTGGGTGGACCTGGTATCGTCGCTGGCCCCGGATTAGGTGGCCCTGCAATCATCGCTGGCCCTACCATCGGTAGCGGCGCAGCACTCAACAACGCTGCTGCCGTTGGCGCCGCACAACTGAGCGCTATTCAAAACGCTCAAGCCGTCCAGGCCGCTCAAATCGCAAACTCCGCTGCCGCGGCCATCCAGGGCGCTCGCGTGACCGAAGCCGCTGCAAGAGCCGGTCAAGTCAACGCTATCAGTAACGCCCAAGCCTTAGATGCGGCGCGTATCGCCAACATTCAAAGAGCTCAAGCTGCAGCATACGAAAACGCGAGAGCCGCGGACGCCGCCAGACGCGCCGCCGCCGCCAGTGCCTTGGAACTCGGGCGTGCTGCTGAAGCGGAACGTCTAGCTAATGCAGCTCGTGTACAGGCCATCGCTATTGCGAATACTCGCGCCGTAGAAGCGGCCCGCATTGCAAACGCCGCCAGAGCTCAAGCAGCGGCTGTAGCCTCCACGGCCGCACAAGCCCAGGCTGTGGCCGACTCCGTAGCGAGAACCGCTAATGATGGCGCCTTGCTGCTCGGTGGTAGCGGCCTTGTCGGTGGTGGCCTCGTCGGCGCTGGACCCGCAGTCGTTGCAGCGGCACCCGTAGCCGCTGGAGTTCCAGTTGCTGTCGGCGGTCTCGGCCTCGGCGGTCTCGGTCTCGGTGGATACGGCTTGGGTGCCGGCAAAATCCTCCATTAATTCGACGCGCTCGACGGTTTCCAGTGATAAATTTCCCACAATAAAAACAACCAGATTTCTACATCCATTTCGTTGTATTTCCATAGAAATGGTTAGCGGCAGGTCTCAGTAGATTTTAACTGGTCATGTAAATAGAATTTTTACTTTCGATTTATTTTATAATAGTAAACGAATTGCACAAACTGCGTATTTTTTGTTTTGTTTTGTTTTGGTAATTTTGTTTATAATTTCTGAAATATACACTAAAAAGAATATAAAAAATAGTCTAATTGAGAATCAGATCCTTTTGAAACTCGACATAAAAAAGGTTGTACATATCAAAACTACATATATAATACTATAAAGAGACACGATTTTTTGTTTGTAATAAACTACTTTAACGATCTTGTAATTCTATTCCTCTATAGAAATTTATTAAAAATAACTACCAAGCCAAGACCGACCTATACTTATAAATAAATATACATAGTATTAAAATACTGATTATAGTATTTTACATAAATCTATACCTACTATTGTAACTGGTATAAACCAATCACAAAAGGCAAAACAATATATTCATTTATTACTGATGGATATAATAATATAGTAATTGGAGGCGTTCCTCGCTTTCGTTGATAATTAATAATATTATGCCTAATATTATTTTAATATTTTACTGTTTATTTTCGACACTATAGCATATAAATTAAATAAAATGTATTAATTAGATCTTGGAAATTGTAATGCGTAAAACTAGTTGTAACCCGCGGTTTCGTCTGCGTAAATAAATCAACTACGTAATGAATAATTAGCTTAAAATAATTTACAAACAAAAATAAACATTACAGATAAAATAACACGTGAAACGTCTTTGATGTTTCATGTGTTTTACTATAAACAGGAGTACCTAGTACTAATTAGGTAGATATTAGTATTATTAATTACCTGTTAAAGGTAATTCCATTATGTCTACCACTAAAATTAAACTACAAAAATTAAACACTATACCTACTGAAATAACGACTGTAGTAAATCAAATATGTATCTAGAGAGAAATTAAAAAAAGTCATAACAACAAGTTATGCAACAAGTTGTTAAACAAATCGCTACATGTATTGTTCAAGTGCAATAAAGAATATATAACACCACAACCTAATTCAATCAAATATATTATAGACTTATAAATTCTTTATTGCAGTTAATAGCATATATATGTATAATTAAAAAATTGTGGTGTGGTCCCGGCATAGAATAGGTCACCCCTTCCTTTTACGTGAGTGTCGTAAGAGGCAACTAAGGGAAGGCGAAGGATGGGCAGCAACATCCCTCTAAAAAACATCTTCAAAGCGGTTGCCAATCCACCTGCCAAGCATGGCAACTACTGGCAAAACCTTCCATAAAGTAGGCTTATGTTCAGCAGTGGACAGTTAAAGGCTGATATGATGATTATGATATAATTAAAATAAAATTTAGTATGTATTTCTATCATATATTTATCTATACAATTATGTATAATTTATATGAATTTTGTTTTTATAATTTCAATATACGCTTACCTTACATGCATTAGTTAAAATGTCGAAATCAGTATAGGAAATAGCTTATGTCCTTTTATATTGTAGACTATGCGTGTTTCTAAATTTCAGCCAAATATCCTTTTAATACATAATTACGTTCATGCATCAGGGAGACATAAAACATTATATTAGTGAATCCATTAACCCATATGATTAGGATACCTAGAAGAAAAATGAATTTTTAAAAACGGAAACTAGTAGCCTAACCTCCACATGATTCCCTATACATAATGATGTATTTTTGTTGAGTTGCCTCGATGGACCAACCGACCTAACTACATCCTCACCTATCATCCCTCATTGGTGCCCTGCCAGCCTATACCGATAGCGCAAAAGGACCATTCTATTATCGTCTATTTAAAAAAACTAACTGCGATAAAAGTTGCTACTAAATCAATTGAAGTATATTGTAATAATAATAATAGCATTTATTTAACCATTTTACATTATATATATTTCTTTCTTAAATATTACTTATTAAATATAAACACGATTGCCGCAATGGATGTCTTGCTTTCCAGCATTTACCTCCCCCAAAAATAGCTACAAAATATTTTTTTTTTTTTACAACACAGGGGGCAAACGAGCATGCGGCTCACCTGGTGGTAAGTGACCGCCGCCGCCTATGATCACCCACAACACCAGCGGCATTGCAGGTGTGCTGCCGGCCTTTTAAAAAGGAATATACTCTTTTCTTGAAGGTTATGTTGTCGTATCGGTTCGGAATCTTGCGTCTTCCTTCTATATGTAATGCCTGCCGCTTTAAGAGGTAATAAAACAAATATATTTAATTTCACAAATATATATTATAAATAGTTATTAACAATATAATGAGTAGTTTAGTATTATTAATAATAATAAGTATGACATCACTTTTTGCCATAAATCACAACATATTCCCAGTTATAAAAGTGTTGGTCTCCCATTGTGCGATCATTAAGTTCTTCCGTGTCCACGAAGTCGGTACAAAATGACTCTACCTGTGAGTATTAACAATTTCTTATATTTTATTTTATTTAAGCAACATCCAAAAAAATATTTTCGTTTTTATTCTTTACTAGTTTTCACCCGTGAATTCATCTATGTGACCGGAATATGTTTACTAACCTGGATAAAAAGTAGCCTATATCTTTCTCCATCCCATATAGTAGATGTAATCTAAATTTCAAATTATTGCTTATGCCATTAAAACGCCATTAGATAACAAACAAACTCACATTCACGTATATAATATTATTAAGAATTTTGTAAAAAATATATCTCCTAATTCTGAATAGATTTAAATAATTATTTTGGAAGTCGGTAGAATTTACTCACATGTTAGTCCATGTCAATTTAATAACGTAATAAACTAAAATTTTTCTTAACAAATCTGATACGTGCCTGTAATATAGGTACAATGAATAAAAGTAATGTTTTCTTTTTCAAGGTTTGCTGCGCCGTGTTGTTGTTGGTGGTGGCACAAAGCTATGGTAAATATTACATCTAATGTACATTCTGTTATGTCCATGGATCCGCTCATGCCTATAGGCAATGGTTACCACTTTGCATCAGGTGGGCCGTTATTTTTTTTTACCATTCTAAGATGCATAAAAAATAAATTGAAATCATGAAGTAAATCAATCCCTGCTTTTTCTTTATTTGTTATATTAATGTCAAGAAAATAAAAAAAAAGTATCGTATTTAATACTAAAACGTAACATTTTGTTCCAGGTCGTCCAGGTGTGTTAGAATCTAATGTAGGTGGTAGTGTTCAATACGGCTGGGATGTGGGCGGTCATCTAGGCTACGATATGGAATCCGATGAAAATGGTTTTGACCTCAATGCTGGTGCGAAGGGCCTGTGGGGTGCAGCGGGAGGCACTGGTGTGGGGCTACAGATCGGACAGAACGGCCCATATGGAGGAAAGGGTATCGCGGTAGCCGGCAAAGCCGGAGCCAAAACTAGAGCTTTAGCAAAGGCTGGTATAAATGGACGCATTGGAAAGAAACTCATGGATGCTAGTGGACAAGTTGGCAGTCAAATAGGAGCAAACGTTGGAGCTAACAAAGGTTTTTACTTCACGCCACGAACCGCAGAAGTTGATCCTTGGAGCAGACTTGGTAATTGGGGTACGCCATACGGCTATCCATCGTATCATCAAGAGTCAAGCCCATATGGATATTTTCGCTAGAAAATCAATCACTTCACATTGTAACACAAATTGCCAAATAAGCTCTGTTACGGTAACCTGCATTTGTACCTTTGAAATATATACAACTTACTGATAAATAGATATATTTTTATTGCCTTCCTAATGTTTCTCTATTCTTCCCATAATTTCTAACCAATAAATGTCATTCGTTACAAGCAATTATATACACAAATACAGTTCCTTACTATTTAAAAAAATATATGTAAAAGCCGAAGGGAAGTAAAGGTCGAGAAAGAGAGAGAAGAAAAGGGGTAGGGAATGCGTCGCTTGGAAGGGATCTTCGCCCGCGCTCTAAAGAGTCCTGGGAGCGGGGCGGCCGTCCGGAGGACGAGCATCTGCAAGACCACAGATTATTGGTATGGGCGAACATTTTTCTCGCCATGTCGACAACATACTTCTCAACCAAAGGGACCCCCAGATTATGGGCGAACAGGTCATTCCGAACGTACCGCGTCGCTTCCATGCAGAAACGAAGGGATAGCTAAGTTGTTATCCCGATAAGAAAAAAATAACATGGTAGGTGGCGATAGGGGACAAAACAACGTTTGCCGGATCTTCTAATCATAATTATAAATCATAAAAATCTTTGACTTGATATTGAACTAAATTACTAAAATAACATTTCTTGCGAAACCAATAGCTAAATAGATACCTACCTCATATAGATGTTTACTAAACATACCAATAAACAACTTATAGAACACGTTATAAAAGATAATTATATTGAACTTCCTTCGGGTCATCAGATACTTCCAAATTCGAGATAACGATACATATATAAACACTAACACGTAATTCTTCATACACAATACAGTAGGTCAGTAAGTTTTCTTCACATAAGACGACAATAATGGCTTTCAAAGTAAGTGTCGTGTGTTTTAATTGAATTTTAAATAAATTAATCATTTCCTTAGACAACAAGCAAACGAATCTATCGATAGATACGCTTTCGTTAGCACGAGTATTTCATGCACAGATACGGCAGCGAAAACGTATCTATCGGAACGATATCGCTTGTAGAAATATACAAACTGTATGAAAAGCATAAGCTATTGGTATCGGAATTAACTTCAAACTTAAGAATGTAAATAATATGTCAATTTCGTATACTTGCTTGTACTTAACTACTAACGATGTCGTTAATAGAAATATGTGCTTTGTTTAAACAGATATAACTGCAAATCATATATAAAAGTATGTACTATATACGTAGTTACCTAATTAGTGTGGGATAACCTTCATATAATGGTGCATACCCGATTTAAGTTAAATAAATAGATAATAATAATAATAACTTTATTGCATAACCATGATTGTAACAAACTCGGCACTGGAAATTACAGTAAAAATAGGTACGAATTCATTTGTACATTTGGATCAGTTTAAACATCTGTGTCTGAACTACGTTATAAAACCAGTATCTCAGACAACAGCGCTCAACCTTATTTAACAGTTAGAATGTTGTTAGTCAAAAAGAGACATAAATTATTAAAAAAAAAAAAACATTTTTTTATATTTTATTTATTTATACTTTAGTTACGATGGTACCTAATTTTCGATACAAGTTAAAAAAAACGACAAAAAATATAAGCCTCCAATTTATTTAACAGCTAGATTCGCCGTGTTGGTTATGTTAAATTGCTCATTTTTGTAGCTTATTGGCCCAGTTTAGGAAAAATATTATTAAGTTTAAGAAGTAATTGTGCTACTAATAAAAATAAAATGTATCAATAATTATTTATTATTATTTTGTTGTGTCTTGACGACCTTCGTGGTGAAGTGGAAGGCACGTTTCTTTGCGTAAAATAGATCCTGAAATCGATTTTCTGTTAAGCCAAAAAAAAAGGAAATGAACTTTTCTAATTTGACTTAGGTCTGGATGTCCTGGTTTGTGCCCTGTAGATATCCATTGCGTGGTTCCTCATAACACAGACTAGCCTAGCTTGACGACCAGCCGAGTGATGCAATTGTGTGACACATTATAATTATAATTATTATTGTATATTTTGTTTCAGATTGCGTGTTTATTGTTGGCAGTGGCAGTAGCTAGCTACGGTATGAATCTCTTATATTATATATAAAATATATAAACATACTAGCTCACCTGACAGACATAGTCCTGGTAAACGCGCGTAGTTAAAAGTCGTTAAGTGAAACTTTCACAATCTTCTGTTTAATCTTTTTAAATTTTCTTTCCCTCAGAACCTTGTACAAAGTATTAGAAGACATAAAAAAATAAATGAAATAGATTAAATCGTTCTTAAGTTATGGCGTAACCAAGGGAATATAGGAATAATATAATAATAGGAATTTATATATATATATATATATATATATATATATATATATATATATATATATATATATATATATATATATATATATATAACTCAATATTTAGATATCGGATATTACCCGCTTCTGATTACTATATACCTTTCATTTTATTGAATTTTAGTTAGAATATACCTGTTAATGGGACATATACACTATCTACTACAATATATAACTATTGCTGTATATTACCTACCACTTATAGTAATATATAAAATACTACTTAAGGGTCTTAGCCCTCTTCGAAATCCACCATCGATTTAAATTCTCGTCATCTATTTATTTAAGCTAGATTAATTTAAATTTAAACCTAATATCGAAAATACTTAGCGTTATATTAGATTTTTATACAATTCTCAAAGGCAAACAAGCTAACGACTCAATTAAAAAAATAAAAGAGCGCAGTCGATCATCGACGATACATTATTGGTGATCAAACATTAGTAAATTAATATTAATTAATAATAAAATTGACAAATAGAGTATCTAATCGATGCACTGCTTTAAAAAAGTCGAGAGATCTAATTTGTAAATATATTTTTAGCCTTGCCTCAACCTAGTGGATATGGTAGCAGCCAAGGCGGCTTCGGCAATGACCGTGGATTTGGCTCCGGTCAAAGTAGGCAAAGCGGTTTTGGATCAGGACAAAGTGGACACGGATCCAGTGGATACGGGAGCAGCCAAGGCGGCTTCGGCAATGACCGTGGATTTGGCTCCGGTTCAAGTCCAAGTAGGCAAAGCGGATTTGGATCAGGACAAAGCGGACACGGATCCAGTGGATACGGGGGCAGCCAAGGCGGATTCGGCAATGACCGTGGATTCGGTGGAGCAGACCAGGGCGGCTTCGGTTCAAGCCACAGTGGGCGTGGTAGCGGAGGCTTCGGTAGCGACACCGGTTTCGGTGGACAAAGCGGACATCATGGTAGTAGTCATGGGCATCATGGCGGTTACCAACAGCATGGATATTAATTAGATTAAAACATGTAGATTCTTTTTTTATAAATAAACATATAGAAACATTATTTTAGTTTGATTTCAGAATAAGTAGTAGTATAGTAAGTACTAATTTGGCTATAAGTTTTTTTTTATACAACTTAGAATGGCAAACAAGCTGACGGCCCACCTGATGGAAAGTGGTAACCGTCACCTATAGACATGAGCGGTACCATGGACATAACAGAGTATACTGTTTTGCCCATGACCTCCCCCATGCGTTGCCATTCCTGAGGACTCAGGTGTTATTCCTCCGTACCCAGTAAATTCACGGCATATCCCACCCTTCAAACCGAAATACAGCTATGCAAACACAACTGCTTCACGGTTGAAACACGAATGGGACAGAGGTACCCAAGCAATCGACTTTTGTACAAAGTCTCCCTCTAGTAAAGTACAAACAATGGCGGATTATAGGGGGACGAAGGCGGAAAAAGTGGCCCATCCCAAAGCTATGGCCTTGGGGACCTCCAAATGCCTCAGTTTTTCATATCCATATTCTATGTATGTTTATTTAAGAATTTTAACGAAGGGAGACTTTGTACAAAAGTCGTTAGCTTGAGCATCTCTGTCCCATTCGTGTTTCTACCTTGAAACAGTCATGTTTCGGTTTAAAGGGTGGGATATAGTAGTGAATTTACAGGGTACAGAGGAATAACACCTGAGTCCTCAGGAACGGCAACACATGAGAAGAATGGGCGAAAAAGTATACTCTGTTATGTCCATGGTACTGATCATGCCTATAGGCGACAATTACCACTTTTCATCATGTGGTTAGTCAGCTTATTTGCCATTCTAAGTTGCATAAAAAAAAGCCAATGGCCCCGGGGACCTCCAAATGCCTCCATTTTCCATATCCATATTCAATGTGTGTTTATTTAAGTCTATTTTAAATTTCACATTTATACATACAAATGTGAATTGAAAGTTGGGGGCATCATTCAGCAATAAAGGCCCAGGCCTCTGACGAGCTTAGTTTGAAAGTGTCAAATAAACTTGTTTTACAAGTTTATTGGACACTTTGGCTAGTCACTTAAAAAGATTATGCGTTTGTATATTTCTGTCACTTTTCATTCAGTAGGCGATCAATTAGTAAAATATTTGTTAACTATTAGGTATTTTCTCATTTGTCCAACCAAACTTTACGTAATCCAAGTTATGGACTTTACGTAATACTTTACCGTCTAAAAGTAGATATTTGAGATTGAGACCATAGGCGTATTTAGATGAGGACTGAGCGGAACATGACCACCCCAAGATAAGAAGAGCTCTCAGTTATAAGCGAAGACAAGTTGGAGAACGCGTATGTACCTTTTAAAAGAGGGTTAGCCCGAGGAAAATAACCTTAAATAAATAAAAATGTTTGAGATAATGATATTTAGAAATTTCACCTTTTGAGATTAGAATAATTTAAGACTGGTATTCCGAGGTATGAAGCTTTCCAACCTCGTGTTATTTTGAGAATGATTAAAGTTTTAAACGCAAATAATCCTAAAACGTGTATATCTTGTACAAAGTATCACTCAAATTTGTACCCAATATATTGTATTTCATTAAATATACGATAAACATCGACTGATTCTAAAACATTTCTAATCAGACTTCAGGGAATCGTCACAACTTAAAATAACAAACTTATTAACTTGTTTGTTTAGGTGACCCACCAGCAAGAGAGATAAGGATTAAAATAATTCCAGTACCTGATATAAATTGATGCCAAGTGTCAAGGCCTCGCCACAAAATTATCTTATCGACTCAAAACAAGCTCTCCTATAGACAAAAAATATCTCGCCTAGAACTCATTTGTATACAAATAAATATAAATATGTACTTCAGATTTTTTTATTGTTTCTAATAATTAACTATATTAAATCAGTCCATAATCTATCACATTTTGACTCATTGCGATCCTATATGCTTACACCTCCCTTATTCTATCATTTTATAGATTTTGGTAATATACTGTTTAAGGTACCTATAACCTACTGGCTTTGGATATCACTCTTAAGCATACTTGCCAATAAATCACAATTCCACATCAAGTGTGCCATAGATTCAGTCTTTATTTGGAACTCTACACAGTGCGTCTGAAGTCAGATCTTTTCAAACATCTTTGACAGTAACAAAACTGTTAATAACATAGTTGAAAAAATCAGAAAAGTATGTGTCATAAATTATCTAATATGATAGAATTATTAGATAATAAAAAAATAAAAAATATTCTTTCTTTTTTTAAGTAAATAAATTAAATTCAATGTGGACTTATTAAACAAAAAGTTTATTTTAATAATAAAAACACAGTCAATTGAAAAACAATAGTATTTATTCTTTTAATTTTTAGTAGGTACACAATTTGTCTATATGTGTCTCCATTAGTTTTTATAACGCCGGCATAACGTCGAAGTAAGTCTTCTCCGAACAACGAAAGGCAACTCAATGCGAAGCACAAATTGTTATACAACGTATGAGAAAATCTACATTCCTGTATAATAGAAAAATACACGTCCTTAGTGCTTTGACCACCTATATCTATTGACTGCTAATTTATTTATTTATTTATAAATATTAACATACGTACTATTTATTACACTGTGCATATTTATCTTTGTAAACTGTGATAAATAAATTACATATAATTTTAACAAATGCACCCTCAAATAATATTATTTATACCCATTGATGACTATTTAACGCTATGATTTTTAAAACCGTATTGTTTCGACATATATATAAATCACACTGCGTTCTAAAACAATATATATTATATCTACTATTTACATTAACTAACAATTATATACACAGACCAATAATTTAATAAAACAAAATAAAATAAAAGCATTATCTATTTTCAACTAACATTAAAGCATCTTAGAAGGCGAACAAACGAACACTATTATTTTAATAATATAATTTCGATATAATTTCAACTCTGTGCCAAATACATTGAGATAACACAATTATCGAATATTTTGTTTGAATATTATTTACTTTACGTTACCCTGTAGCAAAGCGATTATTAAAAATTAAAATACAATTAACTACAACTTAGTAATAATAATACATGGAATAAGGACCATTTTTAATGTTATTATTTATTTAGCAAGTGATAGAACTCATTCTATACTTGAATTGTTAACACACTGTGAACACTTATTGCCCAGCGATACAAATTATGTACTGCTAAATTTTCAATTATTCCAATTTAATATATATGCTACATTGAAACTTCTGGAAATGTATATGACACTTATGTCATATTCTTAAACAAATATTTCCTTCACTTGCTCATGAAAGAGGAGTTGCGCATAAACAGAATAAGCAAGACGACAGCTGGATTTTTTATTTCGCCAAATGACAAACAAAGTAAAAAATTCGTCAAAAATACAAGAAAAAAATCTTCGAAAAGTAAATACCTTCATAAATGCTAGCTATAAATAACTTTTTTAAGTCTGTTTAATTTTTTTTTTATTTTATGATACATGCATATCCTTTCTATAATTCAATTCTTCAAAATCAATATGACCTAGATGACCATCACGGAATCTATAATTTGTTTTTTCTATACTTCGCATGAGAAACAAAGAGTTTTATTTTAAATGATTCAATTCGATAAAAAAAAAACATGTTCAATTTAATGTTTCATAGCATCAGTTCCTCTTTATTCTAATCCATGGACTACTGGACAAAGATCTATCACTGCTGCATAATTAGCATTGTGAATTTCTTATTATAAGCTATGTAAAGTACAATTTTATATAGGAGCTTTTCTCAATAAATATTAGAATCGAAGATTGAATCTAAATCAACAATTGGTTCTCACATCTCCCCGACCAATAAGCCTTTATAGAGGTGGCTACAAACCATTGTTCAGACTCTATGTCCAGTAAAAAGTAGCATATTCGTCTAACGACTTCATTTACTGTATACATAGATGGCGCTGTAATTGTGGAGACTCAGACACTGCTCTCATAAATGTACGTCTTATGCATATCAACTGTAAAAATATAGAGCTACAACATTCCCATTAAGAATCATTGATATAATTAATAATAATAATACAATTTACTGTATAGCAATTTTGTTTTCCAATATATAAATTAAATATACAAAATAACCAACTGTTCATTAAACAGAAATGCTACAGTCTTATACAGAATAAAGTCTTCATATGTGACGTCATACACTAAATATATACCAAACCATTTCCCTAGAAATAGTAAATTATGATACAGAACACAGCTGCAAATTGAAGAAAGTTAAACCGGCGGGTAATCGTTAACCACCTAACTAACATGGACAAATTACAAACAAGTCATAGAAAACATTCTAATTTTGAATTTATTCCAAACATAACGTAAATTAATTGGGTTTCAAATAAATTTCCATTGTTCTGATAAAAAAAAACTCTATCTATGTAACATAGATAAACAAATAGGTAATAAAAAACATCTATAACTATTGGTGGATAACCAACGAAATAGCGAACTATGCAAACACAATGAAATGTTAAAAAATTTTACGCTATCGAAATCACCAATGAAATTTATTTAACATCAGCAATACTCAAACATGGCTGTGTGGTCCCGGCATAGAATAGGCCACCCCTTCCTTTCCCGTGGGTGTCGTAAGAGGCGACTAAGGGAGGACGAGGGATGGGCAGCAGCATCCCTCTTAAAACATCTTTAAAGCCTGACTGCGGTTGCCAATCCGCTTACTAAGGCAACTACTGGCAAAACCTCCGAAGAGGGAGGCTTATGTTCAACAGTGGACAGTTAAAGTCTGATATGATGATAATATGATTGATGATGATGAAAGTTAATTTTTTTTTATACAACTTAGAATGGCAAACAAGCTGACGGCCCACCTGGTGGAAAGTGGTAACCGTCGCCTATAGACATGAGCAGTACCATGGACATAGCAGAGTATACTGTTTCGCCCATGATACCCTCCATGCGTTGCCATTCCTGAGGACTCAGGTGTTATTCCTCTGTACCCAGTAAATTCACGCCATATCCCACCCTTCAAACCGAAACACAGCCATGCAAACACAAGTGCTTCACGGTAGAAACACGAATGGGACAGAGGTACCCAAGCAATCGACTTTTGTACAAAGTCTCTCTCTGATTTACAATATGATTATGACTGTATGTATAGTTCTTCTAGCATTCTTCAGTGTGTGAAGTCACATATGAGAACCTGAGATAATTATTAAGTTTTATATAAATTCTAACATTAACATGAGCAAATTTAACGTCTATATGTAACAAGAAATATAAAACAATCGATACAATTAACAAGAGTTTAGTATATATTTTTCATCGCAACTAATTCAGAAAGAGACATTATGTATTGACATATTTCTATAGCAAAGAAAATACAATTAAAAAAAAGGCATAAATTATCAAAATTTGCACTTGAGTTTTAATACTGTGAACTTTCAGAACAGGTCCAATTGCGATCAGAGTGTAGCGTGGAGAGAAGTGGTTTTGAGAATAATGTGGCATATTATTGGTTTTGTATTAAAATATTTTCTCCTAGTGCAGCAAGGAAAAAGTAAAGCGAGCGTTACATAGATATTAGTTTACAATGAGAACTCTTTAAAAAAAAAAAGAACGGGAAAATATTTTTTTTATTATTAATTGTCAAATCGACTAGCCGCGAACTGTAAACATATAATTCAGTTTAATCACAGTTGAAATATTGATTGATACTTTTAATTTTTTACGTTTTCATATTTGGAATCTTCCTTTTATATATATTTTAATTATTAATTTAATGAATAATAAGTAATAGATTACCTTTCATTGCAATTTTTTATCATATAAACTTCATTGTTAAATTTCATCAAACATTGCACTGCAGAAACTGCTGTAATTTAAATTAATACCACTATTATACCACTATAGTCCCCAATTAGACACGTTTTTTCTTTTTCCATAACTACCGTCGCATAATACGGTCCCTATCCACTAACCAAAACTTTATCATAACTGGGTTATTTTCATTAGTAAAATATAAACAGGTTTTTATATGGATACAATTTTATAACAGTAAAAAATTAAAATAATGTTAATAAAGTTTAGAAGATCTAGATATTTTAAGTAATAAATAATACAATATTAATATTAAATCCATAATTTAATATTAATGTACTTATTTGAGGTGAGGATCTTCTTGACTTAATAATTTCCATATTTAATAACTAATAAATATAGTAGTTTAGTTAACAATATTAAACACATCACTATTACAGATTATTTACCGTAACTAAATTTGTGCAAATAAATAAATAAAATGATTAGAAATAACTTGGCAACCCGATTATCGAAACTCTCCGATCATAAGAACGTTCGGCGGCTCTACCACAAACGATCACCGTTCACCGCTCACACGCACCGGCAACAAAGTTCACTCCGCCGGTCATTCAAATGCACTTCCACTCGTTCGGAAATTCCGCGGACAGAGAAGCGATAAGATACGTTTCACAAATGACCTCAAATGTATCATAGACTAAAAATAAAATTGCACTCAATTTGTTTTACAACAGAGTTTAATTTTAAATATCAACAATATGCTGTTGACTTTTTAAATTAAACCCTAATATAGTGGATATTAAGTTCAATTTTATTCTTCAAGTCCTGTCCGTAGGGATTCCGCGAATCGCTGTGTAGAGGCAACACGGTGGCCTATATGTAGGTGGGACAGTGTTCAAGGCTAGTACCGCACGCGTCGCAGACTCGCGCGTCGCGGCGGTTGACGAGCGTGCAAGCGGGACACTCGCGGCCGCCAGACGTCAGTGGTTGGATCTCAGGTCCACGACGTGACTTACCGCACATTTCACAGGCGGCAAGAGTGCCGCGGTTTAGGTACGTACAAGTTGAACACTCCCACCGCTCGTCTCCCCGCTCTCGCTCCCGCTCCCGCTCGGGCCGAGACGACGAACGGCTAGCAGGCCGCACGGTGTCTGGTTCGTCCAGTGATACTATTAGTTGCGCTTTTAACTCATTATTTGGTTGTGCGGAATTTGATCCTGAAAGCGTTATTAATGATTACCTGTCGGGTTTCTTAAAACTTTGTCTTGACAGATAACATTATTCCGAACAAGAATAAAAATTAGGTTTAACGCGAATAATGTTTTTCGTTTGGAGTATACATATTTTCAATACTTATAAGGCATGATAACATGGGCATTACAGAGTATTCTATGTCTATTGTGCTGCTACCATTATCCAAAAGAAGGCCCAAAGGCTTCTTTGTCATTCTCAGTATCTCAAAATAAAACTGATTAAAATTCATTAAATATGAGACCTTAATGACTGATACGTATGTGTCAAGTTACTTTACAAAACAATTATGTAAATATTTTTACATACCTGTGTTATTCTTGGAACTGTGCGGCACGCTATTTATTCCATTCTCTAAGGGTTTGCTCTTACTTGGCTTCTCCACTTCGACGGCCACGTGTTTCGTGGGCTTTCTTACTTTCTTCACTTCAGCCGCACTCGAAACTGTGCCATTCATTGAATTTTGCTGCTTAATTATTTCTTTCCTGTCTTTTATATCTTTCTTCGTCAGTAACTTTACTTTGTCCGGAGCGACCTTCGTCGGGATCAGGGCATCCGCTTTAGGATTACCGATCGGTTCAAGTTTCCGGGTCCTTTTTTCTTCCGCCTGTTTTTTCGCTAACTGCTTTGCTCGCTTCACCTCTTGCTCCTGTTTCATCTTCATTAAATTTTCGTTCACTTTAGCCGTTCGATAAAGTTCGTCGTCGTAAGACCGGTCGAGATTCATCGCTTGTAAACCGTCTTCCAAATCGAGGGTAGTAGGTTGATACTTAGCTCTCCTCTCTTCCCTGTCCAATCTGTCCAGTGTCCTCGAATCTCTGTCGAGAGATGGTGAATATCGACTCCTACTGTCTCCGTCTTGTTCTTTGCTAGACAAATTCCTAAATACATAGTCCCAGCTTTCATATGTCCCCATGCCGTCCTCCTTCGCTTTACTCAAGACAGGTTGGGTGTCGGAACGAGGCAAACTCGGCAACGTTATATCGCTGAAATTTGATTTCGACGTGCTATTTCGTCTCGAGTTGTCGGGCTGTCTACTCTTTTTGTGTCCTCGGTCCTCGTCTCTGTGCCTTTCGAATTTTCCATTTTCATATACAGACGGAGTGTCCAATTCGATTAATTGAGCTGTTGGTACTGTTGGATATCTATATTGTGGTATAGGAGGATAACCGTTTATTGGAACGTTGGTTGCGTGTTTTATAGGTGCATATACGGGAGTAGGTATCATGTACGGCGACTGAACGGGATAGTAATAAGGCACGCCGTACGGAGCCATTATTGGTACATTGGTAACTGTTACAGGTACGTCTGGGTGCATATGTTGATGAGGCACAGGGTACATCATTTGAGGGGGGATGGCGTTCGTAGGCATCATGTATGGAGGATGTATTATCGGCGTGATAGGATCGTCCAGTGAAGTCTCTTCAGGACACATACGGTTACACTGTGATGTGGTGAATGCATGATACCTGTTCCGTGTGGGTGGTTCTATTACTGTCACTGGCACATTGGAGTATACTTCTGAACCTAAAAAAAAAAACAAATAATTTAATGTATTGGCAAGCTGAACTTCATCTGATCGGGAAAGTAAATAAATTATAGTCTTGAACAGTTTTATTACAAAAACCTCATTAATACCCGGACAAAACCTAGACTAAAAAGTCGAGGTTTAAAACAAACCTAAAAATAATGTATAATAAGGATTACTTTAATCTTTAGTCTACGTTTTGTAATTTTTTTATTTTTATTTTAAATAACAAATCACAAATGTATGTAACGTTTGTGATAATCTGAATTTGTGACAAGTGATACCTGTAACGAACTGTATTTGTTGTAGCGAAATACAATTGTGACAGACTGCGCAATGACTTACCGCAAATATAACCAAATACGGCTGAGGGGGAAAAGGGATTGTTAGTAATGGAGACTGAGAATCCCATTGCTAGCAATATACCCAACCAGGTCAACCTCCTCGCGGTTACCCCTGGAAACTATCATGGTTAATTCCTGATGAATTCATCATGATGGGCTAACTGGCCTGTTTTCATTCTCATCTATCACCCTTCACTGGTGCTCCGCCAGCGTATCCCGTTAGCGCAGGCGGGGTTACCATACCATTTACACCCATCAAAAAAAAAACCAAAAACGGCCAAGACGTGGCGCGTACAATGGACAAATAAAAAGCCACTCACCGTCGACGTATGAGAAGTGGGCGTGTGGCGGCGCGGCGAGGCGCGCGGCGGCGGCGGCGGCGGGCGCGGCGCGCGCGGCTCGCTCGCGGGCCACGTCCGCCCACGACACGCGCGCGCCGCTGCTCCACACAGCCTCCCAGATCTGGGACATTATCTGGGAACAACACGTGAAAAATTGAAAAACCTCAGTTACTCTTCGCTACTTACCTATATAGACGCATTTAGTCCCCTAAATGCGTCTATGTATCAAATTATTTGGTGCCCACCCTAAACTACGAGCAGGAATTTAAACTATACTCAGAACATGTCTTACTCTTAGAGTATGTACTATAATGTGCCTTTTTGAAAGTCGGGGACAAAACGTGGAAAAATAGAAAAACCTCGGTTAGCTTTGTCTTCGCTACTTACATAGACGCATTTAGGGGAGGATCGATTTATCTGGTGCCCAGCCCAGACTTGAACTATACTCTTTAGAACTATACTCAATAACAAGTCTTACTCTCAGACTATGTCCTATAATGTGCCTTTTTTAAGGAGCCAGACCCCCTGGAAAATAAACTTTAATGCGCATGTGCTATAAAACTAACCGAACTGTCCTATATACCTATGTATCTTTTATTAGAAACTAATCAACTAGTTTTAAGATCATTCGGGACTCCTAATCATGACAGAACATAGCATGAACGTGAGCCTAACGTACGTGGCAGTAGACCACACACATAAGTCAATTCGATTAGTCTTATAGTTAAAATATAATATGTACTTATAAAATATTTAACAATAAAACCCCAGTGCTAGTTGTCGTATTAATAGTATGTAATTGAATACTCAAATGTATATTGCTCCGTAAAAAAAACTACTTCATTGGTGAATGCAACAATAATCGGCGACTTGGTTCATAAATACCTTACACTGTAAATATTGCATGTTTACTTATAGATTTTGCTTTGCACCAAGCTATATGTTACCCCAGAAAAAAAGAGCACCTTTGACATCACAAAATCGAAATAGACCCATCGTGAATAAACCTTATCAACTATAAAAAGAATTGTGAAAATCAGTTCAAAATTGATGACGTAACATAGTGGCAAAAATTTAAACTATTGAGAACCTCTTTCTTTTGTAAAAAAGTAAACATGTACTAGGACATAGCATACTATAGAACTGGCAATTTAGCTACGACGCAAATATATAATACATTATTTAAAACATTACGTCACTCTCCTCTTTTATTGACTAAGGTGACATGCCTATTGTTAAAAATAATTAAATTATTAGAAAGAATACTTATTTTACAACAGAACTATTAAGACTAACTATGGTCTACTAATATATACATAAATTACTAAATTTATCTGTACCTAACTATAATAAAATCCTATCTGATCCCTCGAACCGGATTTTAACAGGTATCTTTTATTCGAGTTTTGATATCAAACAAGCTGACAATAGAAAACGGTAACCTATAAAAATATACATAAATTATGCAATTACCTGACATTCACACTGTGCAATAAGGGCATCCCTAGAAACAGCTGCAACCATGTCAGGGCAAATGGGCGCATCGAGAGCTAGCCGGCCGGAGCCTATTGACTTGTAACCCATTGCATGAAGCAGTGTCTCCGCGCCCACCATGTTCGCCTCCACCTCATGTTTATAGTAACCACAATACAACTGAAAAAAATATAATTATGAAAATGAGATTTTTTTGCAGAAAAGGACCATGAACACAATCCACTCTTCTTTATATAATTTTGAAGGTCAAGTCGTGGCTTATATGGACACCATAAAGTAACACATATGTAACACTTATGACACCCCTCATTTGTTGCCGTTCCTGAGGACTATTAGGTCATAATACAAGGCTATATTTCTAGGAGACGGTTAGCACTTTCCATCAGGTGAAACATCGGTTTGTTAGCCATTTTATAAAAAAAAAATACATATTAAGTAATTTCTTTGCCATAACCTTCCCTTCAAACTAAAATACAGTCATGAAAGTACAAGTGCTTAAATAATTAAGTACATATGCATATGACTTTTGTAGCCAGCTTCCTTCTAAACATATCTGAACTAATCTTAATCACAAAGGAAAGTGTAGGAGGTTGTTTCCGAATAAATTATAACTACGTACTTACCCTTATGACTTTATACTCCTTCCGCCAAGGCTGTGCGAGTAGATTGGCGGCGTAGCGCGCCAGTGCCGCCCAACCGAGGCCGGCACGGTACGCGCTAAACTCTGACAACTCATTGATGGTCCGCTGGAACACCTTGCCGGTCTCTGCTAGTCCAAACTTGCATTCGTGAGGCACCAGTGATAGGTACTCGATGATGTAATCTGTCGAGTGACGTGTGAAACTTAGATATAGTACACAATGCATACATATATCTTAATCATTAAGGTTCATAATCATCATCATCATCAGAAGTCAAAACATTAATTTTTAGAAATTTTAGATATAGGGCTGTGACAGACGGATGGACGCACAAGGTCGTACCATAAGGGTTTCTTTTTATCTTTTTGGTACGGAACCCTAAAAATTATATCTAACAATGAAAATTAGCATGGTGCAATAAAAGTACATAATTTATATTCTTTTACATTTTTAATTGATACTAGATGGCGCTGTAGTAGAATTAAATCGGGCTATAATTTGTTGTACAATCCATGGGTATAATAAATAACGAAATTTAAATATATGACAGACGGACGGAACATAAGGGTTCCGTTGTACCTTATAATTTTTTGGAGCCGCTCGAAATGCGGCCGTTGATTAAATATTTATATTGTACGACGACCAAACCCAAAAGTGAGGTCGTATATTAAACCACCGACCACCAAAGTAATCTTAAAAGTAACATATTTCAAAAACTAATTAAGTACAGCAAAGTGCAATTTGTAAACCTACCCCTGGTCGACTATTAAATTTATAACTATTTTATTTTTATTTTAATATTATGATCCTATTAATAGATTCATTTGCACTTTGTCTACGGGAGCACGATAGAGTAAAAAAAACAAGAAAATAAATGATTAACCGATATAGTTCCTATATATATTCTTTATTGCACTTGTAAATTACATTGTTAATGCATTTATAAATATTGTGAGCAAGGGTGGACTTATCTTGAAAGAGATATGTTCCAGTCAAACCAATACAGTTGGAAAGCATGTCGTTAGGGAGCTGCTAAATTGCAACAACTATTAATACTCTGAATATGAGTAACTAATATATACATAAACAAATATACAGATAAACAGTAAAATTAAATATTAATACTATATTAGAATATTAGATAAATAAATATAAAAACTATACGAAGGTCAAACTGAAAGTCCTTAGAAAATCAAAAACTGATTAAATTAGCGAGTTTTTACCTTTATTTTACTTTTTTAAAATAGTGTCCATTCACGTCAATACATCGACGCATCCGATAGTACCACTGAGAAAAGCACTTTCCCCACTCGTCCTTAGAGATCTCTTCGACGGCCTTTTGAAACGTAGCCACAGCTACACAAACACGTAGCAAACAATTGTTACTGTACCACTCTGCAGTAACTGTTTTTCGATCCTCTAAAACAATTGTCGCGTAATGACCTGTCCTTCCAAAGAACGAGGCCACCATCTTTTTCCCCACGCTTTGACCTCTCTTCACTTTAGTTGGCAACTCCTCGGAAGAAAACACCCACTGAGCTGACTGTCTTTTAGTTTCAGATCATCATCATAACAATAAATCCAGCTTTCTTTTCCCGTATCTATGTCAAACACAGAATTTGAGTCACCTCCATTAAATCTTTCATGCATTTCACGGCACCAATCAACACGACGGAGTTTTTAAGCCTCAGTCCAATTATGAGGTATCCACCGGGCAGAAAACCTCCTGACCGCCAAATGTTCATGGAGGATTTTGTGCACTTGACTCATACCAAGCTTCATCGTGAAAGGCCAATCGTAGTCTATCATAACTTCCTTGTTGACTTAGATGACATTGAAAGTCATAAAAAATCATCGCACGAAAATTTTCTAGTGTTAAGTTCATGATAACGTTACACAGATCACAGACTATTTTCAATTTGCCGCCAAACCGTAAAACAAATGACAAACGAATAAATGTTATACTCAATATTATTCTTTTTTTTTAGTACGTTTGTTCCGTTGTGGAACAGGCTAAGGTCGGAGACCAAGCTGCCTAGTCTTCAATATGATAATTTGTCTGAAATTTTATTCAGTATTATTCGTAAAAAGTTCCATTTTCAAAATTTTTACAATTTTTTTTTATTAATTTATTGCTTTCAAGTAGCCAGTTCTAAAAATTTTCAGTGTAGGCCTCGTAAATAAATATAATACTTACCTACGTACATAATAAATTCATATAATATCTACATTAAAACTTTATTAATTTTAAGATTTGACAATGCAATTAGAAAAATGGAAAATTATTTAATATATACTACATGCTTTTTGTTTTCATCGTATTTGGGATGCTTTCTTCTGTTTCTTATAAAGTATGTACGTGTTGGCTAAAAGATTTTCGCTGTTACGCGTCAAACTGCGAGTTAGCATAACTAATGTTTACCTTCCAACTTCTCCTTCTGCTGCAGCTTCTCCGGGCTGTCGTCGGTCTCGAGGTAGCTGTAGTGCGTGTCCTCTATGCGCCGCCACAACGCCGGCAGACGCTCGCGCAACAGCGCGTCGCCCATGCCTGTCGCGCACGTCATTACCATCACTTCACGCACGCTCCTCACGCGCCACCTGCTGACAAGTTATTCAAATCTTAGTATATAAAAATCTCCTGTCAATACACATTTCCCAAATTTTAATATTGCTTTCTTACTCCAACTTCAGAGATAAAATAGTTTTTATTCCGATAGACCCAGTAAATAAGAAAATGTTTGCTGGATCAGCTACCACAATTTTATTTCAGATGATAAAAATCCAATTTGTTTAGTCACAGATTCAAAAATATGTTAATAACATTTAAAAACATACCAATAAATCCCGTAGATTTTCAATCAACCATGTACCTAAAAAGAATCACTTCAGGATCTTATCTTACAAGGAATATAATATTGACTCGTTTTCCAGTTTTGTCTATGGGCAATGCCAATACTAAAAATGTAATTATACATCAAAACAGTACTTGAATTAGTGCTTATCTATATGATTGGAATTAGTATATTGTTGACCACTTAACCAGAACAACCTATTTAATAACACACAAAAGAGATTACAACAAACAACGAAACACACAAAACTGTTTTCTCTCTTTTTTAATATCATATCAATGGGCAATACTATTGATAACTTGATAAAATACGAGTACTACACCAGTATATCATAAACATGTGCACATGAAATTAATAGAGCAATTTTGATAAACATTCTACAAGTAAACATATAGGAGATAAACAGAACTACATTATTTCTGGTATCCATGACAACAACATTATATTAAGTGATATTCATTTAAGCTTCCAAACATATTTTTACTAATGATTTGCAACTGAAAACATTTTGAGAGCTATACTTGATAGAGTACCATTGCCATACAGAATATCATGGTGATAAACTCACTCACTTAAATTCTATATTCTGCAAAAGTTGTTTTTTTTTTTTTTATACAACTTAGAATGGCAAACAAGATGACAGCCCACCTGATGGAAAGTGGTAACCGTCGCCTATAGACATGAGCAATACCATAGACATAACAGAGTATAGTGTTTCACCCATGATACCTCCCCCCCCCCCTGCGTTGCCATTCCTGAGGACTCAGGTGTTATTCCTATGTGTGGATATCGAGTGGCACAGTCACTATAATGGCAACAGCTGCTCATTAGGGATTATAATCATGAAATTTATTTAATTTATATAATACTGAGGCTTCTTAAATTAGTAGCAATTTTTTCACTGTCATATATATCAAAGTGGGTACTTTTATACTTTATTAAATAATAAAGTGTACTGATGTAGATAGATTTAATATTAACATGACATACTCTGATTCGAGCTACACAACATGTTTTCTTTCGAAATATCATATATTTAAGATATATTAAGCACATTTATAACAAATGAAGAAATTTTTCTATATTTTATTTCATGTTACATTTGAGATATCTATTCCATTCCAAGTCACTTAAATTAATAAACTTAAAAATACAGATATATTAGCTATAGCTAGCCCTTAATTTTACTAAATATAATAGTGAATCAACAACATGAACCAATAGACCATGAATACAGTTCGTTCCGGGACCGAGTTCTTTATTGTATTCAATAAGTATTATTTATTTCATCCAGATACTTTTATCACCTATTATACAGTGGACAATGATGGTTTAGTATGCATTGGAATATACAATACTTCATTATTAAGCATTATCAAGTATGCACTGTAGGATATTTTTTATAAAACTGGCAAATTGAATATTGTACCTAGTAAAAGTATGTGTCAATACTCATTTTGTAACTTGAAGAAAAGAATAAAACTTAAAACAAAAGAAACAAAGGAAAGCTGTAGTTGATTAAGATACTATCTATATAAATATGTATATATAAATCATTTGCTATTCTTGCTAAAACTTAAAAATGGGTGGACCAATGTAAAGATTTTTTATTTTGTTCTCATATAATACAGAGGTGGTTTAAAAGAACAAAACACTCATAAATCTCTAAAGTTTAGATGAAAAATAAAAAAAAATATCATAAGTATTTTGTATAAGAATTTCAGATTACTTTAAAAAGATGGTATTGTAGGTGAAATGAAGTTCATCAGGTCTACTAGTTTATTATAATATTATAGGAAAATAACATATGACAAAGAATGATCAGCAAGCTGTAGTGCATACAACCAACAAGTTCTTAAATGACAAAACCGAACAGAAAACATAGGGCGACACTCCTCTCCCAGCATTGATAGAGGAAATATCTGGCAACAACTCATCACATCACAAAAGACATACCTTGGGATTATTGGACATTTTTTTTAATGAAAACAAGGCTAAAATAATAATAACATAAGATAACAATAAAACTTCACTGAACATTGATTTCAATATTTTCATTTATCAGATTATAATAATAAGAGCCATGCAAAATTAAACCTTTTTTAAGTTTGATAAGATATAACTTGCATTGTAGACATTGCTATTGAAATTTTAATCACATGACAAATTAATCACAGAAGCTAATACCATTACAATATTTGTGTCTACTTCTGATTATTTTACATAATGCACAACATAGATAACTTTCAACTGACTTAAACTTAGGCTGTATTAAATTGCAATTATTTGTATTGAAATTCAAATGTAATCAGCTATAATAAAAGTATATCATATATGTTAGTATATTTACCTTAACAAGGTAAATGTACACAGAAACTATTTTTATATCATACATAATTAAGTAACTTTTATATATCATTGTAATGTTCAGCAATTGTTATGATGATTTTGTATTTTTTTTTTTTTACTTCATATTCTGATACAAGATGCAAGTAAATACAGTATAACAATCTGTTTAACTTCTGGAGATGTCACACAAGTAATTTATAAAAATAAATAGTTATTTAAGGTTACTTTAAATATTCAGCAGAAACTTTGGTTCTCCATCAAATAAATTTATTTAGAAGATATCAGTGAAGCTCCATGAATGTGATTTACTCAAATTTGAAATATTTGTTTCTATACCCAACTCAAAATAAATATATGTGTAATGAGAAATAATATTAGAAACAATTTAAATTTTAATACATCAGCTATGTGCAAATATGAAAATTATAGAAGATGAATAACACTAGCATAATGTTATTAATCTTCTATAATTATTAGTAAACCTGTAGTAATTAAAATGCATACCTATCAATAGTTTGATATGTCGAAAATTGTTTAGATTTTTTTCAATCCCAAAAAAATATTGCATATTATTTTCATAAACATGCAATGAGAATTTGTTGATCCTCAGCATGAGATATCAACTAATATTTTCGTAGTGGAAGAGAATAGGATAAACATAATATAAAAGTAAGATAAAATTTATTATACGAACAAATATAGAAAGCAACAATTGTTTTAGATGATATCTCAAGCTGAACACCAACAGAACTCTTTTTACTTAATGTATGTAAAGCACACGACAACGACCACTTAGCAAAAAATATGATAATGACCATCACTCCCACGCGACATCATTTTACGTGCAATTTATAATACAGTTTCACCAAACCTTAATTAAATAGAATATTAGATTAAATAAAAGAGAAAGTCCTAATAAACTTACCACGCAGGAAGAACATTCTTTTCCTGGATGTCAAAATTATTTCAATGCACCGAATGTAGAGCGGACAAAAATAGTACACCAAAAATAACAAAGGGTTGGTTATTAACTCAACGTTAACTACATAATTAAACAATTTTCGCACTTTTCTGCTTAAAGCTTTAATATTAAGCTGCTAAAAACTTTTAGGGAATACGTAAAAAATACCAATTAAATAAAAAATAGTAAAACAAAATTTTAGGAACCTTGTTTTGACGTTTGATTACGAATTGCAGGAGTGGGTAAGCTGTCAGTCAAATGATATAGCTGTCAAAGCTGTCATTGCTGTGACACGTATAGTTTTATAGAAAGTACTACTAAGCACTACTACTCACTTTACAGTAATGTTATTCCTTGTTCTTAGGTTTATAGTGTAACCCGAAATCTCTTGATGTGTAATAAAAGGCGAAAAATTTATTTGTTTCAAAGAGAAACCAGAATAAATTTGTAGTGTTTATTTTAAGCTGTTAAACGTAGAAAGAGGATGTCAGGTTTTATGCTTGATCTATGATTCTAAGTAGATTGGTATACTGGATTAATATGTGCATAATAATATATTCTGTGATAGCTACCTAGTACCAAAAAATAAGAATCGAGTCTCAATATATATATAATATATAATATTTATCCTTAGCTAGAGCTACTTGTTTTATACATTTTGAATCTTGCGATTTTATTAAAAACTAGCGGCCCGTCCCGGCTTCGCACGAGTGGACATTTTTACATTTTACATTTTTACCTGATCCTACCTTGCTACTTATTTCATAGATGTGCCCGTCCCCACCTACCCTCTCCTACACCGCTACAAGGGTCGGCAACACGCGCGTAATACCTCTGGTATTGCAGGCGTTCATAGGCTACGGTAACCGCTTACCATCAGGTGTGCCGTATGCTTGTTTGCCACCTCAGTGGTATAAAAAAAATGCTTAGCTAGCTAGTCACGCGGCCGACACGGCGCGGGCAGGGGGAAAGGGATTGTTAGTAATGGAGTCAAATAGCCCCATTATTATTTTAGCAATATACCCTGTCAGGTCGACCTCCACGTGGTTCCCTTTGGAAACCATCGTGCTTAATTCTTGTGAAATTCGTCACGAAGGGCTAACTGACCTGCTTTCATCCTCACCTGTCCTCTATCACTGGTGCCCCGCCAGCATATACCGATAGCGCAGGCGGGGTAACCATTCCATTATCATCCATAATAAAAAAAATATCTATTACTACTTTTTGTTACGAAAAAAAATCTTTTTTATTGGTTCATATTTAAAAAGACCTAGGTATTTGTAAAGAAATAAAAACCAATGACTGAACTGTATGCGTTATGTTCTTTACCTGTCCGTTTTTGACAAACCTTAAATAACAACAGCAATCAACAATGGCAATAAACTGACAAAAATATATATTTTAGGGGGAAACTCGAATAAGAACAAGCGGGTTTTTTAAATTTTTTTTATTAATTTATTAAAACTATCTCTATCAATTCTTATTATTTAATAAAATATTATATTTTCACTAAATTCAGCGACAGTAATATAATTAGCATTCATGGGGAAGCGCAGTTGTAGAAAAAGGAAAAAAAAAGATGACGATTCAGGTGATGTAGACCATGAACCTTGTAATGACAAGGATATATATTCGGAAGATACTTCTACTGACTCAGAATCTGAAATTGATAAGGCCGATAAGTATAAACCTTACTACGTCACAGATTATATTAGAAGATATCCCGAGGAATCCCCTGGGACAGAATTTGTTGTCTTTGTAGAATCCTCAGATAGTCAGAAAACCATTGGATCCAGAGACTTGCTCTCACTCTCCTCCTGTTTAAAACGATTTAATAAAGGGGTAACTTATCTTAGATCTATAAATAAATTCAAAATCGGAGTATACTTTCAAAAGCCAGACTTAGCCAATGCTTTTTTAAATAATAAAACTTTTTTAAATGACTACCATTTTAAGGCCAGTATTCCTGCTTCTTCAACAGAAGTTACAGGCGTTATTAGAAATGTACCTACAAATATATCTAATAAAAAAATATATACTATGATATCGAGTTCTAAGAAAATTATTGCTATTAAAAGAATTTTAAGAAAAAATACCTTGACTCATGGATATGTGTTACAGCCAACTCTAACCGTGACAATTACTTTTGCTGCATCTGTATTACCTGAATATCTGGATATTGGAGGTTGGCGCCACAATGTCACTCCATATATACCACCAGTTAAACAATGCTACCGGTGCTTGAGGTATGGACATTTAGCTAAATTCTGTAAGAATTCTGAGCGTTGCAGCATCTGCAAAGGTGAGCATAATTATAAAACTTGTACAACTGGAATGGAAAACGCTATTTGTGTACACTGCAATGGAAATCACACAAGTGTATCACCGCAATGCCCTGTTAAACAAAAGAAAATTGCTGAAAATAGATCTAAATTCAGACCTGCTTCTTTTGGAGATATACTTAGCACTGAAATATTTCCTAAACTGGGTAACAAACCTAAAAAAAATGTAGACCTAATTTCAATTCTAAATTCTGATAACAAGAGTTTATCACTTTTAATAGAAAGCATAATCAAACTTATTTCACTACATAACACAAAGAACACATCTATTAACACTAAAAGTGTTTTGAATGTGTTATATGATACTTTTGGTAATAGACCTATTTCACAAAATTCAATCGAGACCAATTAACTATCATACAGTGGAACGCTCAGAGCCTACTGAGCAATCGACATATTTTTACACAATTTTTAAATGAACATCATATTCACATTGCTCTCATCTCAGAAACTTGGCTAAAACCACATTACAAATTAAAAATTAAAGATTATTGTATAGAACGAAATGATTGTGGTAATAACCACAATGGAGTAGCGATTATTATACATAATAGTATTAGATATAAAAAACTTCACTCTTTTTTCGACAATTCTTTGCAAACTATAGCTATTAGTATTGAAGTTAATAATTCTTGGTATTCAGTTGCCAGTATTTACTGTCCTACCAATAGTACACCTAGTTTTACTAAAGCCAAATTTAAGTTCTTTTTGGAGTCTCTTCCTAAACCCACTATCATATCTGGAGATTTAAATGCACATCATACTATGTGGGGTTGTACCTCCACTAATACAAGAGGTAAAGACATTCTTGATTGTTTAGATGAATGTAATTTGGTACTATTAAATGATAAGCAAGTTACTACTGTTGGCTCTCATATTTGGAGACCCAATGGCCTTGATTTAACTATGGTATCCCCATCCATATCATTAAAATGCGAGTGGTCGGTTCATGATGATCCGTTAGGAAGTTATCACCTGCCGACTTTTACTAAAATAAACACAAAGAACTCTTCATCAACTCCGTCAGGTGAACAACATGCTCCTATAGATGAAGTTAATAAACTTTTGTTAAATCGTATAAACCTACGTCTCGTTAATTGGGATCTTTATTCTGAAACTGTTAATCGATTACTTTTGGATTTCGAGTATGATGTCAATGAACCCTTAAACAATTACAATAGGTTCTGTAAAATTATTTTGACAGCTGTGGAACGTTCCGTTCCACGTAGGAACTTATCAAATAGCGGTGCAAATACTTCAAAGAGGCACAAACATATTGCAGTACCTTGGTGGAATAACAGGTGTGCGACAGCTGTCAATGATAGTAAAGCGGCTTACCTTAGGTTTAAACAAAATCCAACTCTCGATAATTACATAAATTTTAAAAGAGTTCAAGCTGTTAAAAAGTTAGTAATTAAGCAAGTAAGACAACAGGGGTGGCAGGAATTTTGTTCCAAATTTAATAGATTAACACCAATTTCCACTGTTTGGCAAAATATGAGAAAACTAAATTCAAAACATCGTCAAAATCATTTTAAAGATATATCATGGGTCAATGATTTTTTACGCAAATATACTCCTGATTTTGTACACTCACCTTTTGATGACAAACAGTTTAATTCTGTTAATTCATGCCCAAAATTTCTCACTGACCCATTCTCAATTGATGAAATATCCAGTGCAGTAAAATCTAGAAAAGATACAGCTAGTGGCCTTGATTGCTTAACATACAATATGTTTCGATTGCTGAATAAAATAAACCTTACTAAACTCTTACAAATTTTTAACGATTTATGGAAGGACTGTATTATCCCACCAGAATGGAAAATGGATTGTTTGATTCCAGTAATTAAACCCGGTAAAGATCCTACAAATTTCGACTCCTATAGACCTATAACATTGACGTCCTGTGCAGGCAAATTATTCGAACAATTAATTAAACAGCGTTTAGAGTTCTTTATTGAAAGTAATAGTATATTACCATCGAATCAATTTGGTTTTCGCCGTGGATATTCAGCGCGCGAAAGTTTAGCGAACTTCTATGTCGACCTTAGTACTGCTTTGAATAACGATGAATATGTTCTATCTGTTTTTTTAGATGTCGTAGGAGCTTTTAACAATGTAAATTTAACAGTTCTATCTTCGATTCTATCCTCATTTCTTCCAATGAAACTTATCGAATGGATTTATAATTTTCTTAGTAATAGAGAAGTGTATGTTAAAGTAAATAGTAAATTAATAGGACCTAGGTTAAGCTCTAAAGGAGTATGTCAAGGTGGTATTTTAAGCCCGCTACTATATATTTTATATATCTATAAACTTAATTTAGTTTTAGGAAACAGTGTGAACAACTTGCAATTTGCCGATGATTTATTAATTTATATAAAAGGAAAGAATATTATTGATATGCAATTAGTGTTAAATGAGTCATTAAAAAGACTTGAGAAATATTTTTCTCTTCTTTCCCTCGATATTAGTTTAACCAAAAGTAAAGTAGTTGTTTTTCATCA
The DNA here is from genome assembly GCF_026898425.1 of Galleria mellonella. Lineage (NCBI taxonomy): Eukaryota > Metazoa > Arthropoda > Insecta > Lepidoptera > Pyralidae > Galleria > Galleria mellonella. The sequence goes on along the minus strand of NW_026442130.1, from coordinate 10,326,665 downwards.
AGTTCATAAATATGTTCCATTAATGAATATTATATATAATAATCAAACTCTTCCAACAGACTGTAGCGTTAAATTTCTGGGGGTAATTTTTCATCAAAATTTAAAATGGGATCTATACGTTGATTGCTTAGTAGATCGTGCTTTAAGAGCCACTAATATAATAAGATCTGTAATTGGTCGTAACTGGGGAGCTGATCCTAAAATTATCCTTTTACTTTACAAATCTCTTGTTAGAAGTAATTTTGATTACGCTTTCTTTTGTTATGCCTCAGAACATAAATTAGTAGAAAAACTCGAAAAAATTCAAAATATGAATTTAAGACTTATTTTAGGTGCTATGTATACTTCTCCAATTATCTCAATGCAAGTAGAATGTAATTTGCCTCCTATCCTTCTTCGTTTCGAATACCTAAAACTCAAATTTCTCTTCAAAGTTTTTTCAGTTTCCAATAACCCACTCATACTCAAATTATTAAATTGCCCCATTTCTATGTTTTTGAATAAAACTATTATCAATGATTTGAATTTACGAGATGAATATAACATCTATAGTAGTAAGATACTTCCTTGTTATAATGGCCTTTATGAGAGTAAGTTCTGTAAGATCAAAATTGTTATACATAAAGACATAAAAGAAAAGCACGATATGTATGAGACTTTATCAGAATTTATTGACTACAGGCAGATATATACAGATGGTTCCAAAAATGCACTTAGCACTTCAGTGGCTTTTTACGATTTGTCAAATAGATTTGGTCACGGTTATAAAATTTCAACTTTGGCTAGTATTTACACAGCAGAAGCAAAAGCTATATTTTTAGCATTAGAATACATAGAAAAACAGGTACTATATTCGAAATGGATTATAATTACAGATAGTATGAGTGTTCTTATGGCATTAAAAAATAACACAATCATTTCATCATCAAACTACTTAATTCAAGAAATTCGTAATAAATATTATCATCTCTGTACTATATATGGAAAAGATATTATCTTCATCTGGACCCCTTCACATATTGGAGTGTTTGGGAATGAACAAGTAGACACTTTGGCTAAAATTATTAATTCAAGTGCTGCTCGTGTTCAAGATTTACCCCTTTGTTACTCAGATTGTAGTATTGGAATACATAAAATCGTTACAACTAAATGGGAGGAGCATTGGACTCAAATATTACAGACTAAAGGCAAATGGTACCGCAAAATTAATTGGCGTATTGGAAAACCGTGGTTCTGCAAAGGAAAGGACACAAACAGAAAATTTTACACCAATATTTGTAGATTACGAATCGGCCACGGACATTTCAACGAACACCTGCACCGAATGGGCATGATCGCTTCCCCATCATGCACATGGTGTAACTCAAATACAGCCCAATCTCTACATCACCTTTTTTTGATTGCTCTGAATTTGTCATTCAAAGACACATTATGTTTGACGAACTTAGGATTATCTTCAAAAAACCCGAAAATATCCCGCACTCAATCCCGCTTCTCTTAAGATTTCCTTCTTGTTTCAAAGCTATTTTCACTTATATTACTACAACATTCAAGGAGCTATAAGAATACTTTTATTGAATTGCAAGACAATGATTTTTTATAATTATTTATTTTTAATTTGATAAATCCACTGGTTTAAGAAAACTCAAGAAAAGATATTTATGAAAATGTACTTACCGGATTTGACAAATGAAATATTGAAGATTATGACAATAATTGAAGCGACATTAGAAAAATAAAATTCCAGACAATTTATCTTTTTGAAGACTAGGCAGCATGGTCTCCGACCTTAGCCTGTTCCAAACGGAACAAACGTACTAAAAAAAAAAAAAATATATATTTTAGTCAGTTTTATTTATTGCTCGTCAAAATCGTAAAGTAACCACATTTCGTTTACAGCAATCAATAGATCTCTAAGTTTATATAGATTAATTGAAATTTAATATCAAATGAACATTCTATTTGTAAATAATGGCAGACAAGAAGAAATCGAAACATTTTATGAGGCAAGTTTTTTTCATGCATAATAATGAAATGGTAACCCCGCTACGCTATCGTTATACGCTGGTGGGGTACTAGTGATAGATGATAGGCGAGGATGGAAAGACAGATCAGTTAGCCCTTCATGATGACTACACTAGGAATTTAGCACGATGGTTTCCAGGGGGGACCACATGGACGTCGACCTGATAACATATATTCCTAGCAATAGGACTGGTAGTCTACATTACTAACAATCCCTTCCCCTCATGAGGCAAGTTTAGACATTGACAGTACATACTTGGCAAATAATCTATGATGAGTAGCACTTCAGTCGTTACCTAACATATTCTTAATCTGTGAGAGAGGAATTTGTTAGTACAGAGACTAATTAATATAAGCGGCCTTATTACTGCAACAGCGTCCTGCTAGATCGACTTCCATGGGGACTCCCCCCCCCCCCCCCCACCCTCTCGGAAGCCATCGTTATTTCTTTTTTTTTTAAAGATACTTAAAAGGACAAACAGACTGTTCAACTGATAATTTACTCTCACCTATAAACATGATGAGCAAGTAGACAAGTGAATTCGTCATTCGTTAGCGCGAGCGAAGTAACCATTCCATTGTCTTCCAATAAAAAAAATATTTTATACAAATTAGGCATGCCAACGGCACAGAGATTACTATCGAGGGTATACCAAGGCGCATCATCCTTTGCTTTACTTCAAAGACCAAGAGTACCTTTGGCAGTGTCCAGCAGAAATGACCCCGTAAGTATACAGAAATATTATAGGCACATAATGGAAAAAGTGGAAACTGAAGGGAAAAGTTGGTTAAATATTTAAAATTTATTTTATTCTAAGAAAATATACTTTTAGAAATAACTAGCTTTTGCTCTCAATGTAAATAAAGACCCCGCAAATAAAGATCATGCATCAGATTTTAAGTTTCAGGAAGACAACTGTGAAACCCACAATCAATGTGGTGCAGCAGTTTTTGCATGATGCCGGAAAATAAACACAGAGACAAAAATTTCAAAAATTGTTAAGTTGTATTACTTTTAATGTCTTCTCACATCAATTGTTTCTTAAATATTTACAATATTATTAATGTATATAGATTACCTACAATTAAATGAACTAATAAAAAATTTTATTTGATAAGCATTGTATACAGGTTGAAATTGATATCGTTAGCATCCTTCAAAAAATGTTCTGCCAGTAAAACTGAACATTTTCGTTAAAAAAAAAATCGAAAAACGACCAAAATTTTGGGCATCCTATACTAATGTATCGCGTTCAGTGGTTAACTTAGTATGAGAAATTCAAAAATTAGTAGCTGTGTATATCATCATTATCAATATATCTGCAATTATCTGTCCACTGCTGAACATAAGCTTCGCCCATAGACTGTCTGACTAAAACCGGTCCGAAGCCACCTGTATCCATTGACTCCCTGCAATATGTTTAAGGTATGTACCTAGAAATATATTGCCTATATACTATTTCAGGACTTATCTCGGATTTCCAATGTACTTCGTAAAGTATAAACAACCACTGGTGTTACCAAGTAGTACGGGCAGAACTAGTGGACTCCCAGCGTTGCCAGACCGCACTCTCGCCGGCCGTTACAATAAAGCTGCTTGCAAGGCGTTCGTGAGATAAATACGTTGTGAAAATTACCTTCTTTATGAATAAATTACGTAATTTTTTTGTAACCAACTTTGAAAAGAAAGATTAAATGTTAAACATTTAATCTCTCATTGATAAAAAATAAGGTTTTTTCATAATAAGATTTTTTTATGGAATATATCTGCTATAAGAATCCGTGTCCAGCAGTGAACTTAAAAAATCAACAATGATAGGTAAGTATTTTATTATAACGTACTGAATACTGAATTCATAATGCTTCACAAAACTTTTTTAATGCATATTATATATTTTTAATGTATTTAAATTAACATAATTGTAACATAACATTGCATAACACCAACAAGTGTTGATGCCTACCATGTTATAAATGTTATCACAATCTGAAATAAAAAGTCGATTTAAATTCTGGCAATCTCGACAATATTAATACCATTTCATGTAGGCCGATGCTATTGCTGTTGTCTAATTTTACTTCCTTTAAAATCTGCAAAGTAGTTAAAGATACATAAAGTATATAACAAAATAACAAATAGAATAGGACAAATAAAATAAGTAAACAAGGTATTTTTAATGGTAGTAACCCCACCCCGTCTGCGCAATCCGTATACCGAATACGTTGACGGACCACCAATAAAAAATAATAGATGAGGATGAAAGCAGTTGCGTTCGCCCATCGTGACGAATTCATCTAAATTTAACAAAAAAAAAGGAAAAATCGCGATAAGATCAACATGACATATTGATAGTCACGTGATCGCTTATCCCCGTTACTGGGGAAAAAGGAATTGTTAGTAAAGGATTCCAAGAACCTATAACGAGTAATATAATATCAAGTCGACCTTTACGCGGTACCACCTGGAAACAATTGTGGTTAATTCTTGTCGAATTCTTCTCGGTGGGCCAATTGAACTACTTTCATCCTCACTTTTCATCTGTCACTACTCTCGCCAGCGTATACCGATAACACAAACGGAGTTACCATTCCATTGTCACCCGGTAATAATAATTCTTTCTCCTTCCCACACAAAGTACTAATTGTTATTAGATATGTCTTTGATACACACTACCGGCTGAGATAATCAACTGGTTATATGATTCGAAGAACACGATATAACCAACGAAAAAAAGACAACCCCATATAGATAAACGTAGTCAGTAATACTGAATAAGCACATTTGAGTTTTTCTTAATGGTTTATAATGGATTGGTGACCCCGCTTGCGTTATCGGTATACGATAGCAGGGCACAAGTGAGGGATGAGGGTGAGAATGAAACAGGTCAGTTAACACGTAACGACGAATTCATAAAGAATTAATCAAGATATTTTCTAGAGGGGAAAGGTTAGCAATGGGGCTGTTAGATCCCCATTACTAACAATCCCTTTTCTCAATAATTGTTATTATTACTGTAACATATTTGAAAGTAGTATATGTTATATACCTAATAGGTATGTTGTGGTTTAGGACTCCAATGGACATAAGCGTAATAAGTTGTGTGCGACGGCCTCGCGGCCTGAATGATTAGGCACGACGCGGATTTTTATTTAAATTTTACATCGATTAAAAAAAAGAGTTTCTCAATTCGGTATGGAATCTCTATGGAAATTTTATTAAAATCGCTTAATTAGTTTAGTTTTTATATCAAAATAACTTATTTTGTCATAACTGAGGTCGAATTTTTATAGAGCATAATCTATATTTAAACCAACTTTTTACATCACTAATGAAAAATGTATCTTGCACATATCCCATTACTGGATTCCCGCCACTGCCCATGGATAAAGCCTACGTCATCGCTAAGACAGAAATAATTATAAATGCTTTATTATAAATAACTACTACGACATCAATTCCAAACCAAAATAGAGTTATGTCTATTATATTTCATTATAAAATAGAACTTAAACCGTTACGGGCAGATACGTCTCTCTAGTTTCCTATTATTACTTTACAGCCTCATCTCGCTACTTTTTTTTAATGGGTGATAATGAAATGGTTACCTCGCCTACGGTACCGGTATATACTGGCGAACCACCAGTAAGAGATGATATGTGAAGATAAAGTAGGTCAGTTAGCCCATCGTGACGATTTCAACAAGAATTATTCACGATGGTTTCCAAGGGGAACCACATGAAGATCGACTTGATATGGTATATTGCTAGCAATGTTAAACTCCATTGCTAACAATCCCTTTCCTCCCTATAGATGACGGTTACCACTTTCCATCACGTCTCGCTACTAGACATATTTTAATTGAGACCAATGCGAACTTCGGGCTTTTACCTTCTTTAGATAAGGCTTATCGTACCCTGAACTGATTTGTCAGATAAGGTTTTATCTACTTTCCCTACTCACAGAAATAAAGGAATTAATTGATATCAATAATTTATAGAAATGTTCACAAACTATTCCCGTCGGTTGCAAAAATAATTATCCAAATCGGTTAAGAATTAGTAAAATGCACATAAAATTATACAGACTAATTGACAACCACCTGTTTTAGAAATCATGACGTCCGTTATAACTCTTAAAATAATGAACTAAACCTTTTCTTAAGTAGATTAGATATTAAATAATCTATGTCTTTTCTGTCATTCCCAAAGAGGGTTGACGTCAGGCAGGTGGCCGGTCGTAAAACTAAAAACCAAATCTTTTTGAAATATGGGTAAAATCATATTACGCCGACCCCAATTGATTGGGATAAGGGTAGGAAGATGATGATGATGATGATGTCTTTTCTGTCATTTCTAATTAAATATATAATATTTATTTCAAGATAAACAGTACTTACATTTTCAAAGATTATTTTCTTGAAATCTTTGCCGATGAAATTATTAGGATTCTGGAAACCGTTAGTCAATCGGTCTATTATTTCCATGACATCCCGATAAGTAATTTCATTATCATCATCTAGATCTAAATAAAATAATATTAATAAACTCTGTACGTATCAGCTATAGAACTTACAACAAAATAATCACTCTTTTGTCACTATACAAATTAACTACCTAATTGGACCTAGACAGCTGAAACTAAAGAAAAGCCGAAGTCTTTAAATGATTTACATTTAAAGACTTTTAGCATCTCAGTCATCATTCATGTAATCGTCATCATCAGTTAATTATCACGCCAATTGTAGGCAACTCATTCTCCAATAGAGCATCAATGGGCGTTTATAGGTGAAGATCAAGTCAGGTTAGTTGACCCCTTATCCACCATCCAAATCCATCACGAATTAATCACGATGGTTTCCAGACGGGTATGCCGGAAGATTAACCTGATAGGGTATATTGCCAATAATGTGGCATTACTAACATTGTCTACCCCGAGCTTATTAAGTTGCGTAGTAGTTTTTAGAACTCATCCTAATAGAAGATAGGTACATTATGTTTGTCCGTTTTGTAGGTTCTCTTTGCTTTGCCTCGTAATGGAGTTAGTGTAAAAATATATGTACTTATATATTCTATTTAAAAAAATCTAGGCAATAAGTTTTTCGTTAACCTTCTAGTCCCGAACTTCCGTTACGTTCCACAACTTCCGGAATAATAATTAATAATAGATTTTTAAAAGATCGATACTATAATCTAAGATCAATACATAAACAGGCAAGAACCCGCAGCTGAATATTCTAAAGGACTTTATATCTTGGATATATTTTTTTAAATAATTGCCCTGCGATTTTCTGCTAGACGTAATGAATTATTAAATTACTGCATATTCTTTTTATAATTTAGAATAACAAAAATCGATACGCGCCTTTACGAATATATCTAAGTTGTTAATTATCTATAATAAAAAAAACAGGACTCATACTAACCGAATAAATGGAAAGCCCAAATTGCTTTCACCTCAGGTGGACATTCGGGACTCATAACGGAATATAAATCGAGTAAATCCTCAAAAGAAAAACAGTCGTCCTTCTTCGACGAGAAAACATGGAATATTCGGTCTACGAACGGATTGTTCTGAAAGCATTATAAGTAGGTACGAGTAATTAATGATTACCTCAGAGTTTGACACTTCAAATACTATCCAACTTAGAGGAATAATTGTATCAGCCATTAACTGTCCACTGCTGAACATAGCCTCCTCATAAGGGGAATTTCGCTAGTAGTTGCCTTTGGCAGGCAGGTTGGCAATTACAGTTTGGCTTTTGGTGATGTTTTAAGAGGGACTCTGCTACCATCCCTCAACAATAAGCTCCCTTAGTCTCCTTTTACAACACCCATGGGAAAGGATGGAGTGGCCTATTCTATGCCGACACCTACGGGTGGGAGAATAAAAAGCAACAAATGGCACTTACCTTTAAAACATCGAATTTATTGATTATTTCTTTTGAATTGAACCTATGATGATAATCAGCTTGCACTTTTTGTACATCGATCGATTGGAACTTATCCATTAAACTGCAATTAAATTTGTGTTTTTAAAACATCCGATCTCAATTATTAGTTGCATTTTAAATATAACTCACTATAATATCTCTTCTTTCCTCAAATATGTCAAGGCAGAATATTCATCCAAAACATCTTCAGTAAGTTCCGGATGAGACGGATTCGCACCCATCGTTGAATATGCCACTGACGAAAATATTCAACCGATAGCATATATTCTTGCGGCGTACGGGCGTGGCTTATTCATATAACCACAGATAATATTTTATATATATATTTATTATTATATACAGATATGTGTGTGTATTTTGAATGTAAGTATATATTAATTTGTATTTTAAGCATATTTATTATTTCTTAGCAGCAATACTGTTTCATCTTCTTATTGTACGCACACTGCCCGCTGGTAATTAATGCTCCATTCCACTAGTTTACTGGAACAGTACTAGAGAGTAAAGCTCGCCTGTTGTACATCTTTGGATGTTCTTTGGACTACTGAACAACTCGATTTCGTACGATTTTATTTAAATAAAATATAGCCCATGTATACGCTATAAATATGGATTTTTCTTTCTATGGATAAAAATTTTAACTCAATGGATATACCTTACTTCAATACACAAATTGTAATTAGGATCAAATACTTTTTATTTCATTAATTTATTAGTACTTTTTATTTTTTACTAGCAACACAAACTAGACGTTTTAGAAATTAACTCAATTTTAATTTATTTCGGATTATTCTATTTAATATAGATATAATAAATACACCGAAATAGTAATTTTGTGTTAATCTAATCTACGCAAAAATCATAATAGTGTTAATTTATAACGAAATATAATACATATAGGTATGTCATAATGCATTAGTTGCTCATTAAGAATTAAATATTTAATATAAATAGGCGGATTGAAGCAGAACGAAAATATACCTTGTATTATAAATGCATAAGTAAATTTTGTTACTAATTCGAGATCTTAGATAATTTTAAATAAATAAGATTAACAACTAGACGTATTGCTAACGGAAATTGTCCTTTTGTCTTGTAATTGTTTGTATCTATAATAAGTTTACTATTGTAATCTTTTGGAGGAAACAAAGAGTATCTATATCTATCTTTTATATAAATGTTGAGACTTATGTCTCAACACTTAATATACATTTTTATATGTCTTCTCGGAAAGTGTCTATATTTTTCACAAGTATGTGCACACATTCGCAATTTTAAATAAATGACGATATTGCTGGAGACATACATAATAAATATATTGCTTATTAAAATTTATAAATTCCAACCGATTATAAGTAAAGCTGATATAAATAATACCGCATGACTCACTACAGTTATTATTCGATATAACATTGTACAACTATAATGACGTATGTTGTCATTTCAAACGGCAACGATGTTTTTTCAGTTTTACCAAGAGGTAGTGATAAATAAAACAAGCTTTCTGACAGCAAAATAATTTATTAAAACCCGAGATCAAGCTCAGCAATAGTAACACATTAGGTCCGCCAATATACATGAAGTCAAATTCATATTATATTCAGTGCACAAAATACGAATACATTAGATGTAATACACACAGCATGTAACACTTACTTTTATAACATATATTAAACAAAAGTCATTCATGAACTACTAGAAAAGTCATGCTTTGAATAACAACATAAAACTATTTAAAAAAAAACAATGTACTGTTAAAAAGAGCATTGCGAACAAATGAGCTATGTTGGCTGGACAATATTTATTACCTAACTTATAATTATGCATTCTCATTCAATTACTTCAATATATTTCAAGTATCACTAATAAAATTATATTAATTTATAAGTCAATAAGTCACAGCAACTAAAAAAAAAGTAATTCGTTTAACTTAAATGTTACAAGTTTGGGGGCATACAAGTGCTACGTAACGCAATTTGGGGAGGGGAGGCGTCTCGTGAAACGTTACGACGCGTTGCAGGAATGGGAGGAGGTTTCGAACGATGCATTACGTAATATTCATTTTATTTTAATAAAAACTAAGAAATTAGAATCCCCTAAGTTGGCAATCCTTTTCGTTTGTTTTACAGGAAATCCTTGGACTGTATTGTACGTCATTTTTATTTTTCTTTTGTTGTCTATATTTGTTAGTGTTGTGAAGTTTAGGTAAAAAATTACGTAAAATTTAAAGACGGGGAGAGGGTACGGTAAAATGTTACAACGCGTTATATGGGGACGAGGGTAGGTTAAAAATCTTCAAAAATTACGTTACGTAATACTTGAACATCCCCTTTATTCATTTATACTTAAATAAATAGTCAATAAGTCTAATATTTACAAGTTTGTCAATTTATTTCTGAAATGTCAATTCTTGGAAGCCACAGAGTTAAAGCAGTATTTAGATAGTTAATGCAAACAGTAATAACAGATAGACCCACGCCGAAACAAATTTAGAAGAATGAAAGAAATGTTTACATCGTTATTAAACACATTTAATTGAATCAACCTGTAGTCGTTCCACTCAACTAATATTCCGTCATTTTAGAGATAATTTTAGGATCGGTTCCATAGCAAGTAATATAAACTGTCAATCCCTTAGAAGTCTTAAGATTTATTTATCGATATAACAATTATTAAATATACATAGTACTGTGCAAAAGCAAAGAATGACTTGCAACGTTCCTTCAAATATATGTCAATTGCAGAAAAAATAAACCATAGTTACAAGGCTTGGCAACATTTAATATCGACATTGAAAAGTTTTCATAAATGTTACTATTCCTTCTATAAACAAGACAAGCCATAGACATAAAGCAATTCAAACTAATCTATTTTCTTTCTACAATTGCTAAGGAACAACCAAAGACAAATTATCGTTATTTGGATGTTATGTATGCTCACATTTAGTTATATGTATAAAATACAAGATGTATCTATTTTATACCAAGGTTGACTACACACAACACTGATATATTTTACAATAGAATGCATATTAAGAGCAATTAATATCTTTATGTATAGATTAATATTTAAAACCTAACATTGTATATATGGGAGATAGACTATAAACATATACCAGAAAATTTACACCAATATACAATTATGATACAAGTTAATGTCAATCAATTTTTCATTTGCACAAATACCGTATAAAATTACAAAGTAGAAAGAATGATAGCTCATGCAATATATTTAATTAGCTATAAAAAAATATGTATCAGGTATCAATAACTACAATATGAGAGAAGAGATAACAGTGAATATTAATTTACTGATTAGGATCCAACACAAGTTTGCCCCTTTTTAAATATCGACTCGTTATTTAATTTATTTATCCATTTGTAAAATTATCAGATTATTGTTTTTGTTTACACGATCACTACTTAATTACTCAGATCATACCATTAAGCTGTAATAACGCCACAAAACGCGGCAGCGAAGAAACTAAACCATACATACCGAGATGCAATTATAGGAAATCACATACAAATTAAAATGTCAACATGTGCAAAACTCTAGAAAATGTGGAAGTACTGTGTGTGTGTGTGTTTTTTTTTTTGATATCCATAAATTCCTATAATGGCGTCTCTTTCTGTATGTATTACCATATATGGCTTTTTTGCTATCGCAGTTAAGATATTCGCGGCGTGGGTTTAGTAACAATGTTAATAAAGCATTCAAAAATGAGTCCCTTTGTTTGTTCGTTTTTCAAATGTATAAAAAAGTATTGCCTAATATTATTGAAACATAACAGAATTGACATTGACTGCGTGAGCACATCACCTTTTTGGAAAATCGACATTATCAAAACTAATTTGCCTCCTGGCTCTCATCTTAGCTGCCTCTTCGAACGAAGGCATCGAGTGTGATTTGAACAAACCGACACTCGTTTTATCCAACAAACTGAGTCCACTACTGCTACTTGAATTTGCATCGATATTTACTAACTTGTCTTGTAAGATGTTTTTCGATGTGCTCCTGGGTTGTTCCAACTTCACAGAACTATTGTTGCAAGTATTCTCTTTGATCTGCGAGGTGGAAGTACTTGTAGCCGCTTGTCTTGCCATCAGCTGCCGGTAAGCAGTTGCCGATATGTATCCAGTGATTTTAGTACTGGATTCATTGTTAACCTTCACTTGTTCCTCTTCGAAACAATCGTCGATTGAACGTCCTTGTATTATTGCAAACACGTACCGGCGAGCGAGTCTGGAAAAAGTATATTTATTATTTAAACATTCATATACCCTAACACTTTTATAGAACTACAAATAACACATTAAAGTTCCACAAAAATCTGATCTCAATTTTAACAAACTTAGTATAGAATCAATAAGTTCAAGAAAATCAATTTACAAGGGATTGTTAATAATGCGTACTGCCAGTCCCATTGCTAGCAATATACCCTATCGGTCGACCTCCAGGTGGTCTTCCCTAGGCACCATCGTGTTGGATTACAGGTGTAGTCATTACGATGGGCTAACTGACCTACCTTTTCATTTTCACCTATCATCCCTCACTGGTGCCCCGCCAGCGTATACCGTTAGCGCAGGCAGGGTTACCACTCCATTGTCATCCATTAAAAAAAACTATCCTAAATGACGCTAATTTTCATATATTACCATTTCTGAAAACTGATGTTCTTTCAAACTAAAACTAAATCATTTAAACAGCAGCTGCAATTAGACAAACTACATTTATTTAGAAATATTTTTTAATAAACTTACTTGAGCATTGTGTCAGATGTAGAAAGGTTGGGGGATGCGAGCCTGGCGGCGTGCGGCGCCAGCGTCAGCAGTTTGCGGGTGAGTCGCGCCAGAGCCGACGCCTTCTCGCGGAAACCAGGCGAGGACATCGACCATCCGTGCGGCCGTAACGCCTCACACACAGCCCATAAAAGTTTCTAAAAAAAATTAAGTTCTAGTATTAGTATCTATCTGTATCTTCCTTATCAAGTCTAAAAGAAACCTTTGGAGAAGAGGAAGGAACTAGACATTTGTTTGAATAATTTCACTTAAAGTTAATATGACCATTTAGTTATTATAAATAACACCAATTATTCATTTTTGCCTAAATCTGCTATATATATAGTATTAATAAATCAGTCTACGTCTCTCTCTCTCTCTTAGTATTTGCATTATTTCACTTCTACTTTGTATAGTAAATTTGTATACTACTATAAAAATATATAAAGTTTGTAAAGTGATAATGATGTTTGTAACAGAATGTAATTGAATAATCACATTTTGTTACTTAATTCAACATTATATAATTGAAATTTGCTATACAAAATCCTGAATCACTTCATAAGGCACACTTTATTCCAGTAATGTTTTTCATGGACAGGTGTGACAGATATGTTAGCCAATCAGTGTGATAAAAACTATCAATTGGACAATCAATGGACATTATTGAAACTAATTAGTATAAAAATGCAATATATTTTACCTTTTTATGATTCTCGTTCAATTGAGCACTACCCGCAGTCTTCGAGACCAACATTTCAGACGCTCGGCGAGAGAACGATTGCGGCTGTGTGTTACCTATTGTATCGCCACCGAAAGACAAACTCTTTGCTATTTTGCTCCTACTGTTATTCGGGTCATCATCTAACGAATCACGTTTCCTCTTTAAGAATTGGTCACTTAGAGATCCATCTGAACTCTTAGTTTGAGCTAAATCTGGAGATCCGAACAAAGCTCTTTTAGACCTCATTGCCTGAAGTGGTACTGAAGAACAGGGAGCCGGTGGAACAGTCTTTCGGTTCTCTGGACTTATAAATAATGCCCTCTTCAGTGTTTCTCGGGATGGCTGGGACCGTGTCATAGATTCTGAATCCATAAGTAGTCTCCTCATAGCTTTCTTCCGGCTGGAGCCTTCATTGCGCGACTTTGGGGTTTTAATTGGTGTCTTCTGACCGAGCGATTTACGGATGGGCGTCTTCTTACCCGGAGTACGTCGCAGTCGCGGACTTTTTCTTTCAGATGTGTTTATCAGCTTTCTGTGTGGGAAGAAACTTGAAAAGATTCCATTGTCAGTTTTTTGAAAAGATGAAATTTGATAGTGCAAAAAAATATAATGAAAGCAGTATATAGGGGACTGAGATTGAATAATAAAATTATATAATATTTTGAGCCTAAACAAGTAATTTTACTGCTATAACTTTCACTCTTCAAACAAAAACAGAGACTACAAGTTGTTTAGGAAGAGATAGGAATATACAAATAAAAAACTTTATACAAAGTTTACCCGTTATACCTCTCCCAAAATCTACCTTATCTATCCATTCAGTAATAAATATTCCTGTTGTTCTAATTAATATTTACTATGTTTAAATTGGAAACTACTGGCAAAACAGCCCTTATGGAGGAGGCCTATGTTCAACAGTGGACAGTTAATGGCTGATATGATGACGATGATGATATTTAAAGTTGAACTCAAAACACTACTTACTTCTTATCAATAAGCACCATTCTTGAGTTGGTTGCTTGTGCCTTTTCATTGATGGTGGCTGCACTGCAGAATGCTTGTCGGCGACGAGCCAAGTGAGACAAACGTCTACCTGGTGACGTCGCTTGTGCCATCCTGTTATAATGAAATATAGATATTAGTGAGATATTAATATAATAAATTACATTAACTTTTTAAAAATTTTTTCAATGAAAAGTGGTAACTGTCGCCTATAGATATAAAAAACAGTACCATGAATGTCACAGAACAGAATGATAGCCCTCATGCATTGACATTCTATATTCATTCACATTCATAATTTACAATAGGTAAATAACAAATATAATTGAAGATGATCTTTAAAACTAATCATCTAACTGGCAGAATTTATTTAATTTTGCAAAAAATCCCACTAATATCATGACTACAATTTTTTCTTTCTACAATATCACACCAATTGCCCTCAAACTATTCATACTAAGAAACAAAACACTCTGAAAACTTAACCATGAATCAGAATACTCAAATTCAGTCAATGACTATTGAATAACAGCTGTTTCCAGATGACATGAAAAAGAACACACACACACAGACTTGTGTGTGTGTGTGTGTGTGTGTGTGTGTGCGTGTGTGTGTGTGTGTGTGTGTATTATGCTATACATGAATGAATAAAAGGTTACCTTTACTAACAGTTTTCTTAGTTTTGTACTAACATCAAATGGATTGTGAAGTAAAAAAAAAATATTATTACTATATTTTTCTATTTATTATATTAGAAGCATTTGGTTTAAACCTTTGATTTACAGGGTCTTATACCATATAGTTCTAAAAGCGTTTATAAATTAGTGATTAGGGGGCCTACTTGTAATAATTTGCACACTTTATTATTATTATGAATCAAATAATTGTTTTGCAATTTATTAGGAAACAATGCTATTTTTTTTTTCTATTTTGTATCAATAGACTAACTAAAGATTCTTAAGATATTTATTTTAATTAGATCAAAATAATATTTTAAAAGGTCTGTAGATTCACTACTGCAATATTTTGAGTTAAATAACAATGCTTTTGATAATTTCTTTCCATCCTATAGATGGTTTTGATACAATTGTGCATATGAAGGAGTGTATTTATCTACTTTATCATTGTTCTGCAACTTCATTCTTGTTATAATTATCTATCTGTTTTTGTTAGACTGAAAAGACTCAATATTAATGACTATTACAGAAATTAAAAGTATAAGTAAACTTACTTGAGTCTAAGTGCTTTCCTCTTGCTAGCACTACTTGGGGACTGCAAGCCCCCAGAGTGAATACTGACACTGGTGTCTGTCTCCGCGCCGACATATCTCTCCCCATAACGTAGCGCTAACAGTTCAACCTTCTCAGAGTAGTTAGTCACATTGTAACTGAAAAATTTAAAAGTATTCAATATAACAAGTCAGAATATACTGTTACTTGTCTAAGAGTGGCATTCTTTGTTTCCACAAATTTTAAAATGATTCAAACACAACTTTGAAAAGTTTAATCTAAAGATAATCTTAGGATCTATGGACTGCAATTAAGTATGGTCTTATAAAGATATCACTGCCATTTTACTCAAAAAATAAAATAATACTTATAACAAATAAAAAAGTAATACACATGTGAATATTGTTGAACTAGCGGTGTAGCTGTTCTTATAGTTGCGTCAGAATGACAGACACAATCAATTAATTGAGATGAGAAGTATCTCTGCGCATCCTAAATGTTTACTGGTAGAGAATTCCTCTAGCATTAAGTTGGCCTTTTGTACCAGATTTTATTGTTCAATACAGTATAAATAAATAACAGTAAACCATATCATAACCTAAATTAAAACTTAAAAGCAAGTGCAAGAGTGTTTTCAACCAATGGTGTGCATCCTGAGATCATCAAGATCCCTTCCAGAAGTGACCTAATAATAACCTAAGCAACATAAACACACTCACTTGTATATTTAGAACATAGTATGTATTAAAGTTAAAATACAGAAAATAAGAAACACTGATATTAGGAAGAAAACCAAAATAACAGATGCTCTTCAGTATAGTATGAAACAGAAGTGGAGATGGGCAGGTCATATAGTGAGGTACAAAGATAAAAGGTGGACTCTCCAAACAATAAAATGGCGAGGTCCAGCAGGAAAAAGAAATGTTGGAAGGCAAAGAAAGAGATGGGCAGATGACATAATAAAGACAGCAGGAAAAAACTGGACAAGTATTGCTATAGATAAAGAGAGGTGGAAAAAGATGGAGGAGGCTTTTACCCTTGGGGACCACTGAAGTGGATAAAAAGCTATAATAATAATAATAATGTATTAAAGTTTAATTTAAATCTATAATTGAATAAACAAGTTACCATAGTTTAATGAGCTAGCATAATATTAACAAAGCAATTACACATTAGTATTAATTATACAAGTAAATTAAAGATACTATAATAGGTTTAAATAGGCATATATATTAATAAATATTTAAATCACATGGTATTTTATAAAATGTGAATAACTTAAATACTTACTAAACATCATGACTTCTGTATTTTAACACATCTGGCCAGACCATTTCAGCAGCTTCAATTTCTGTACACATTTTTATGTTTATCCCTTTGCAATTTGTACTAATATTTAGTTGTGAATCAAACTTTGTACTTCCTTTGGTTTTCTCAGCTTCTGATGTGCCACACTTTGTTCTATGTGTTATATCATCATTTGATGAGTGCAATGAATCTGTTTCTGTAGGTATTTGTATAAGGGACACCCTTTTCGTTGGTGTTACTGAATTGAGATCTGGGGCATCAATACTGGCGGTCTCAGTGAAAGCTGGTAAAAAACAGTAGTATTTCTTGAGCATTTCTGTCACATCTGTTTTTAAGATTGTGACTGAAGGCGGAGGCAACACTCCTTGGAGTGCTTTCTGTGAAAATAAATTCATATTGTACATTATAATCATACAAAATATGACAATCCAAAAATATTACAAGCTACAGATATAAATGGAGAAAAATTTTAAGTCGGTGCTATTCATACTCAAATCTCTCTCATATCCAAGTTAAGAGATGTGGGGACATATATCACTGGATTGTAGAAAGGTAATTTTTTCAATCAATTGATAAATTATATCGCATTTTATCAGTTTTTAATATAAGAGAAGTGTATTGAGATCTTTGGATCAAAAATATATAAATCTATTAATCATAACTTATTGAGTCTATAGATAAAGATTCAATATTTTTTTATGATTTTTATGAGCATTATAATATTTCATCATCATATCAGCCATTTACTATCCACTGCTGAAAATAGGCCTTCCTCAGCAGATAGGGGATATAACACATCATAATCAATTTAGTTATAGCATCATAGGTGAAACAGTATATTCCGTTATGCCTAAGGTACTGTTTATATGTACAGGTAACAGTTACAACTTTCCATCAGGTGGGCCACCTGCTTGTTTGCCATTCTAGTTAAATAAAAAAATAAAAACAAAATATATAGAAAATCATCATCATCATTTTAGCCATTATCTGTTTACTTCTGAACATAGGCTTCCCCCATAGACTTATGAAGAATGATCTTGGACATAGAATATAACACATCAATATTAATTTCTTACATAAACATGCCTTGGAGCACCAGACAGTTTACTTATACAATGTAAACAACACTAAGACACTATTAGTACTAACCTCAATTTTCTTAACTTTCATCTTATCATAAGTTTCAAAATCCTTGAGAAAGGTCCAAAATGGTTCTGACTCTGGAAGAGGCTCATCACCTTCATCTGAAAATAAATCTGGAGACCGCACACCACTATCAAAAGATGCTTCCAGTGATGAGTAACTTTGTTCTAAATTCCATTTCACACTACTTCCTTCATCATTCACTTGACAGTCTCGCTTTAATATAAACTCTTCATACTGAGAATCTCCTGAACTTTCAGCTGTCTTTTCCATGATGTTCTTTTCACTACTACTATGGCTATCTGTTAAACTTCTTGATTTAATATCACTACTGTCTTTTTGCTCATTAACTAATTGAGCATCATTACTGCCACAAGCTTGTGCATCCACACAGTGATCTACTGTTTTTTCATCTAAATTAACTAATCCATTGTTTGATGTCAAGGCAGTTATGGGATCTACAATAGGTTTCAATTTTTTAACATGTTTTATAGTACCATTAAATGACAATTCACTGATAGGTAACTTAAAAATGCTTTCAGAGTTTCGTACGTCACAGAACATTGGTACACTATCAACAGCATTGTTGCTGTTTTCCATAGTTGAGGTTATGAACACGGGATGTTTAAACAGTCCAGATTTTGAATCGTCAGATGAAACAGGAACTTCAATAGGATCTGATTTATCGCTGTGTAAGCAGTTCACGGTACCGGACGAATTGTCGAGTAAAGACGCCGCAAGAGATGTGCAAGGCGATTCTACTTTTATACTCGGGTCACTGTGCAACAATGACCTTTTTTCAGGGGCGTTATCACAAGCAATCGGAGTCAACAACTTACATTCAGTTTCAGCTGTTTCACAGTAATTATTTTTAACATAGTTTGATGCAACAAGCGACAAATCAATGTTACCTACACTATCGGAACTATCGTAAAAGCAATTGCTGTCAGAGGCCGGCTCATTAGGTTCAGGATGTTTATTTTCATCAATGAAGTTGTCTACAACATTAAAGCTTCTCAAATAACGCTCATATAAAGAAAAACTGTCGCTCATTGAGTGACAGTTTGATTCTTCGAGGGATTCCATCACCGTAACATTTTTCACGAAATATAATGACAACTGGTTAAATTATAACACTTGATTTATACACATCAACATTTTGTGACAATAACTGCAGTAAATATTTTTTGATATAACTAAATTTATAATATTAATAGAGCCTCATTAGTGAAGCTCTACACAATTAAACACAAACTTTGCTTATATGTATGGCAAGCTCCATGATCAGCCATGAGGTACAGATTCAACAAAACTACAGACTGACATAACACCAACATTAAAACCACAGACATATTAAAGCTCGATAGACACAGATTACAAATTTTATGTTAAAATTATTTAATCACAGACATAATAATGAAGCAGCCAAAGCATGAGTAAGATGTTTCTCTTTTGCTCGCTCCTACAGTCAAATAAATGTTACTATCTTTTACTGCCACGAGTAATAATACTCTATCGTATTGTGGCGCACGCCAGTTCGCCATATTGATAAGCTGTAGAAGCTGCATGCTTAAATCATATTACAAACCAAAAATTTTACGATTTTCATCATTACAAGTATAAAATAAAGGATATTAAAATTATAAAATACAATTTATGAGATTTTGTAATTTATGGAAATATACAAAATTAAACTTTTCACCGGTATATATATATATATATATTTTTTATGTCATCCTATCATGAGTTAATATTAAAAAAATACACGTTACTGTGTGTATTTGTAAATAATCTTTAGATAATTCCATGAAACAGCATATTATTGTATTGGAACTTAGAAATAAGGTGCAAAATTATTATTTTTCTTATTTATAATAAGGATAAGTTATGATTTTGACATTTTATGTACATACTTTTGTAAATAGGGCCGCATTTAAGCCTACAAGATTTAATTTTATTTAATGATGACAAGTTTAAAAAGAAAATATTATTACTGCTATTCTAAATTCATTAAAGACGAATAATTATTTAGCATCTGGGTTTTCAATATGAGTATAATTACAATTTATTTCCTTACAGAGAAACAAAGTTCTCGCATATCTTAAGATAGGAATTAGACCCTATATTGCCTACGCAGCTGGTGTTACCTCTAGATAATTGAAGCTCCTACAAAAACAGATATTACAAAAATAAAATTAAATATTTCGCTATATGAATGATATAAGGGATAAATATGTATTATGATATAAGGAACAAACTGTTTTATTACAGTGATGCTCATCATAGTGGTGATTTTGATTGTGGAAGGTGACTTCAGGCTTAGTATATATTTATGGAGGTCTAATATCATGGCGAAGTCAACTACAGACATCAGTAGCGATCTTAAGCACTAAAGCCAAAATTGTAGCCACCAGAGAAATAAAATGGTTCAATTTTTTTATTGAAAGCGTAGAACAACCAACGAGTATTCCTATTCTGTACTTAGATAGTAAATCTGTCTTGGAAACTTGCATTAAATCCACCATATGAGTACCACAATAAAACCAAACATATTAAGCTAAGACAATACTTAATTTGAAAAGGCATAGCTGATGGGAATATAAAGATTGCAAAGATAGATACTGAAATTCAAGTTGCGGACATGTTCACCAATTCTCTCTACAAACCTAGATTGGCAATGCTATGCCAATAGATTTGTGGCGTATTATTGGCCATCATATTCCGTCTTTTATATTTTTATACTGATTTTCTATTGTTCTTATGTTTTACAATTCTGTCATTAATAGTCTTTATGTTTTCCTACCGATGAAGACGTGATAAAAGAGAACTACAATATTAAGCATTTCATTTATCAACCCGTTTCTCTTAAGATTTATATACATACATAATTTAAAAATATTAGATCCTGGGAAAGGAATTATGAGTTTTAAGAAAAGATGTTAAACTTGGCAACATACCAACCTATGTAGATGAGACTATGATTATCTTTCCGTTACTGGCTAGTTATACTTACGATAGATGTAATTCTATATGTAAATGAATGATTCCTATTTTTTTTTTTTTGACTAATTAATTATCTTATTTTTTCTAAATATCTTCCTAATGAATAACATGGACACTATTAATCATAACGATATTATCATTAAATGTAAGACGTAAATAATACTATGTAATTTTTAAACGAAAATATTTATTATCCATACTGTAATAATAAGTATCCATGTTGTTTTGTTACATTAAAGAAAATTTTAATAAAAAATTGCTTATTAATGTAATCATGTTTCTTAACTCCGTTCCTGCATTTGTGTTAGTGCATGTATATAGATAAGAGTTTTATTGTATTTTAATCCCTTATGCTTAGTCTGCTTTATTATTATCTGTAGTTACAATATTAAAGCCAATTATAGAAAAAGAATACCACAGATCCTTTTCTTAATCTATGAGCCAGGATAGAAAAAAAAAAGCACAAAAATGTCAGAAACTCAAATGCATTGCAAATTACATAGAGATTGCTCTGAATCTCTCTCTCATCTGTGGTGAAAGAAAATCTTGCCGGTTTCAGTTGAAAGGTTCTTATTTAGTTATATATTATTTTTATTTTTTCTATTAGAAATATTATCATGATCAAATTTTTGTAATTTAAATAATTCTTAACTTTGCAGTTACTTAAACAAATACGAGACGTTCGATTTGCTCATAATATTGTAGGTATCTGAAAACTAACAGGTAAGTGATATTTTTAAATAATGTGTTTTATTATAATTATTAAATAAACCTAGTAGTTCTTCTTAATAATGACAATAGTAGGAATAAATAAGAAGTAACACAATAATCTAATTTTACTAGTGTCATTGGTGCTATATATTAATTTTGAGGGTACTTTTCTATCACAATATTTAATTTTTTTTTCTCTTTTAGTCCACGAATAGCATTTTTTTTTTAAGAAAGTAATGTAAATAAAGGTTATTTCTAGTGTTGACCAATTACCAAAGATATTATTGATATACTTAATAAGCCGATCAGTCTTATCATCTTTGTTATAGTACTTCATTTCTTCTATCAACAGTTCTTGGCAAGAGGAAATGGATTGTTAGTAATCAGGTTTAACAGGCGTATTGCTAGTAATACACCCTATCCAGTCGATCTCCACACAGTTCTTCCTGGAAGCTATAGTGATTAATTCTTGTTCAATTGGTCACTATGCGCCAACAGACCTACCTTCATCCTCACCTGTTATCCTTTACTGGTGCCCCGCCAGCACATACCGACAGCACATATGGGTTTACCATTCCATTTTTACCCATTAACAAAAACAATTCTTGGCAAGAAGATATAAATAACTAAATATATATTAATGTTAGACGTTAATTAGTACATGCATAATTTTTCAGCTTCCTTAAATTATAATCTAGAGTTAAAAAATCTTAATAAACATTATTTTTAATCTGTATAGTCGATCAATCATTCATCCCATTTCCATCAAAATACATATCTAAAAATCTAAGTTAAAGTATTTATCACATATATTTAGGTAACTGAAGTGACAGATTTTGTTAGCAATGTCTCCATTGTTAACAATATATCCTTCTAGGTTGACCTCCTAGCTTTCGTCCATAGAAACCGTCATGTTTAATTCCAGGTGAATTAAGCACAATCAGCTGACTAACCAATTATTATTTTAATCCACTTCACAATTGTCACCACATTCAGTTTTTTTATCGGGATTTTATACAATGTAGAAAACAACTTTTTTCTTGTACATGTGTCTGTATATAAACAAAAATCATATACAATACACTATGTATGATTGATGGGAATATATTTTTAATATAAATGGATATAAAATATACAAAATTATATTTAGTACACAATTAGATCATATGTTAAATTAACACTACTGATTAACACATCTGCAGAATACCATTAGTTTGGAATAAATAAAAAATCAATCATTTCTTTTATTAACTATATGTATAAGTGTACATTATGTACAATAAAGATTTTACAATACAATACAATATATGTAATGTATATCACAGACTCCAAACTATAGTAGCATATATGTAAAACTCTTCAAGAAAGAAAATAATAACACTTTGTTATGGCCAAATTTAGTACAAATTTACGATTTGCAGCTTAATAATATCAAAACAGTAATTGTGCATTTATATTAAAAATCAATTTTACATGTACATGTCTATGCCTTTAAAGTTCACATTATATGTAACTTTCTTCAATTATATTATACTATGTCTATAATAACTCCCATCATATTTAATTAGAGAGTTTATTTTTTAAAATTAAAATTATTCATTTGTTTTTGAAAATTAACAGATAATTGCAATGTTGTCACACTGATATCAACATGATGTGAACACATTTTAATATACTAATCATCATAATTATTTGCAATCATTAAAAATTGCTCCCATTTGTTTATATTTTTTTTTTAATTAAACTATGGATAAACAATTTTGAAACAAAACTTCTAACTCAGTCCATGATAATAATTTAGAAAATATTTTTAGTTTACTAATACTAAATTAAGTTGTTTATTTAGGCAGAAAGATCAAAGTACCTATAAGATATATAGTATAGGAGCTGTTATTCGATCTTTTCACCTACAATAACTTAAATTTATAAATTGTAATATAAAACTGACTGATCTGACGGACTGGATCTAAGGAAACCTGGAACTAAGGTACATTTTTTTTATACAACATTGAATGGTAAACAAGCTGATGGCCCACCTGATGGAAAGTGGTAACCATCGCCTGTAGACATGAACAGTACCATGGACATAACAAAGAATACCGTTTCACCCATGATGCCCCCCGTGCCTTGCCATTCCTGAGGACTCAGGTGTTATTCCTCTGTACCCAGTAAATTCACGCCATATCCCACCCTTCAAACCGAAACGCAGCCATGCAAACACAACTGCTTTACGGTTGAAACACGAATACCCAACAGAGGTACCCAAGCAATCGACTTTTGTACAAAGTCTCCTGTCTGGTAATTTATGTAGTAAGTTGCTAAAATGAAATATTTCAGAGATGTATATGTAGTAAGGATAGTCCCATAAGAACCTGACATGAAAAATCGAAGACAGATGTAGATATGACTATCTATAAGTCTTAGGTATATTATATATCAATTAAAATTTATAGTAAATTTAGTTTTTCCTCTGTGTTTAATAGATTAAAAATAGATTTCCATAATTCAAATACTTAAATGAGTTTAACATATTTTTGTCATGACCTTGAAACCGTCGATTCAAAGTACACAATAACATCAGTAGCTACTACATAATATAGTTTGTCTATTATTTCATACCTAATAATTTTCAAGATAAATAGATACAAATGATATATTAATTCATAACGAACTGTCGATGTAGGTAATGCACTTATAAATGGAATCAACTAGATACATTGGGTATCTGTGTCTCGGAGCCCCGGCATATCTGCCTATGATTGCACTGACCTCTGCTCCTTGCCGCTGTTTACTTTATCTATAAGGTATAAAGAAGTCAAAACGATGTTTATGTCGGATACTGCATTCATTAGTGCGACGCCTTATTTAAAATTTTTGATAACACATTGATTTTTGTGTAGGTGATACTATTACACGCATCACCGGTATGTGTGATTGTGAAGTTAATTAACATAAGTGTTTAGCAATAATTGGATTGTATTGCATAAAGGTAATTTGTGGCTAATTAATATTACCTGCAATAGGGCAACTGGAGTAATAAATTTTAATATCGATTTGTAATGCTTGCTTTTAATATATCTACATACATACTACAATTAAGGGTATAATTAGAAATATCAATTAAAATCTATTTAAAGAATAAAATTGGTATCTACAATTGGATACAATGAAATATTTTAGTTACTTAGGTATATAAAAGTGTATTTAAAAATAGGATTACTATTATTAGATACCATTATTTCCAATTGTAAATAATTATCTACTCAAATACAATGAAATTAAACTAAAAATATAAATATTGTTTTATATAAACTTATTATAATTTTCATCAGCAGTAATATGAGAAATAATAGTGAAGCAAATAGTTTTTTTTATTAGGCAATTAATACATTCAGACGTTCTACATTAGGTATAATTGGTAAATAAATTATTTCTTTATAATTAACAGTTACTAACTAGTATAATTATTCTTATGTACTTACTGTAGAATAACTTAAGATTTTAACCGTTTTATTCCTTTCTAACATTTGTATGGAAAAAGGCAGTATTTGTTTTACTATTTAATACTGACTAAATTTATTTTTTTAATCTAAAACCTTTTAGAAATCTTTGATTCGATACTACTAGTATAGTTATTATGTATATAGAGTATATATTTAACTAGCACCTAAATGCTGTAATATTTACATATTTTTTTAATAATTATTCTAATTAGTAACAATTGCAATGACAACTATTTTTATCACAACGCCCTAAAATATATATAAGACAAGATATGCTTGCTCATATATGACCTCAGATATTCCTTTCAAAATTGTCTCAATCGCGATTAATTTTAATTAATTATAAGTATAATTTAATAAATAAATCTATATGTGTTATATACAATGTATTCCGTATTTTGTTACCGTAAATAGTACTAACAGGCATTGGTTGATAGTGTAACAGGGAAGATTGCTAAAATTGAGAACCTCGTTACCCGTTGGTATGAGTATCCGCCATTGTTATAGTTATAATACGGATCGTTATAAACTCCGGGACCCGCAACGTGGCCCGGCGTCACCGCTGTGCTTTGATTAAAGAAATTCATTTTATAAAAAATCGACATAAACGATAGACAAATCTAAATAAAAATGTATAACTTTGCCTATGTACATTTTAACAGAAAGTAAACGAAAAATTCGTGATCAATTGTAAGTACAGATATCATTACAGATAGGTAACAAACTCGAGTTTTTGCCATACCAATCAGCATAGACGATACATAATACTTTATCAACGACAGCGAAGCCAGAATAGTAACGTGAATTACCTATAGTATTTTTTTTAAAGTAATTATACATGATTTGGTTCTTAGTTCATTTGCGTGTGGTTACTAAGTCTTATCTATTTGTAATAATAATAATAGTATTGTATCCCGGTTTCTCTCCTCGGGGCCCTGAACCCCGGCCGACTGTACTTCTGCCGGGGGTTAGATGCCATCTCCTCTCCTTAAGAGAGGAGATATGAATTTTGTTAAAAAAAGATAATAATAATAAATTTATTGCCATTCTTTACAAATATGGTACAGTAATTATAATGTACATATATTAATAAATAAATAAATACATTGTGCAGTACCCCTATGCCTGGTAATAGGTACAAACTCTGCTTTTCCTGGACTGATGTGCGTTCAGCGCTGATTTTCAGTTTGCACCTATACACATTTGCACTACCTACATTTATTTTATTTATTTATTTTTATTGTATTTCATTGTATTTGTTTCATTATATGCGTCCTTAACTATCTATTGCTGAGCATAGGCCTCCCCCTATTGGGGGGTTTAGCCAGTAGATGCCACGCTTGGCATGCGGATTGGCAACCGCAGTTAGGCTTTGGTGATGTTATAGGAGGCACGTTTCTATCTATCCCTCGATCAAATAGTTCCTTTAGTCATCTCGTACGACACCCAGGGGGAAAGTAGGCGTGGCCTATTCTATACCGGGACCACACAAAATTTAGAATTTATTATATATATATATATATTAGTAAGTTCATAAAATTCTGGTTATAGACATATGTAGGTAGTATTTGTGAAAAATAAAAATAATAGTCTCACGAGGATAATCGTTTGCAAAATTGCAGGCGATTTGTAATAATTTTTAAATGAACTATTTATTTATTTTGTGATAAGAAAAACTTCAAATAGCATAACAGGTGCACTAAACTATTTTCATTTATCAATATGTAAGCAAGTAAATAATTAAGTAAAATAATTTAAAGTAGGGTAGGTAAATCTATTTTGTGGAATTTACTCAATTTAAATGGAATCTACCTACAATGATAATATAAAATTGTCTTCTTCAAAAGGAACCGACTTCAAATGTGGCAAAACCACTTATTTTGATTTCAAAACTAAAGTACTGAATTGTTTTTTGATAAAAGTTATAATATAAGTACATGTATATCATTTTAGATAAAAAAAAAATTCTGAATTTGTTTGTAACAGAGTTATGAACTAACAAATTTAAAATACCAACTAACAAATAACCGAATTAAGGACCTTCTTTTTGAAGTCGATTGAAAACACATCATGCACTAGCTCTTTAATAAAGGTCATGTCATCATATTTTTCTTTCTTGCTTTCATCTTATATTTTGTTATAGATTCTTATATACCAGGCCAGACTAGATGCATCCATATTTTTTTACTAATAAACTAGAAAATCATCCATATTTTAGTGCAATATTCTTCTTCTTAAAAGCTTTTCGTCATTTATAGATGGAAGTGGTCGCGGTTGCTAAGGAAATGCTGCAAGACGCCCTCGAACACTTGGCGAGCTACCGTTTGGGACAAGCCGCGCTACGGCACTTAGACCGTGCACTATGGATAGTGGAAAAATGCGCTCGGTGGGCAGTACCGCCGCCTTGTAAGTACTTTACATTTTTAATTTTTAAATCATAGGCCAAAATATACATAACACCTACAGCCACACACATTTTTAATCGACCTTTAGAATTAGCACACTGGGAAAGTGACACACATAATACCTTATAGATGCGACAAGGCCAATATTAATCCTTCTTCTCATCAGACCCTCATAAGTTGAGAAAATTGTTATCGATTTATTACAACCTATGCTACAAGCTGTACTTATTTTATAACAGATGGCGCTATGTATAATTAAGTGGTATTTATTATCTTTCTTCTGTGATTTCTTTAATCTAATAAAGAAATCACAATATATGGTGTAATTATCTACCAAATCTTTTTTTTTTACAACACCGGGAGCAAACGAACATGCGGCTCACTTGATGGTAAGTGACTACCGCCGCCCATGATCACCCACAACACCATCGGCATTGCAGGTGTGCTTCCGGTCTTTTAAATAGAAATATAGGTCGCCGTGTAGCTCCCTGCATAAAATTGGCCACCCCTTTCTTTTCCATAGGAGATTCCTCTTTATCATAAGAGGGGACTAAGGAATCTTATGGTGAAGGGATGGATCTTAAAACATCTACCCGTCCCTCTTAAAACATTTGGAAAGGCCTAACTGCGGTTGCCAACCTGCCTACCAAACGTGGCAACTACTGGCAAAATTTCCCTAATGGAGAAGGCTTATATTCAGCAGTGGCCAGTTAACGGCTGATACAGTACAGTATCTAACAATTATAATCTGTCTTATTTTACAGTGGACCAAGACGATCGTCCTCAGCCGGAACTACTGCGCCCTCTGCCGTGGGTATTTTTCCTGACGCTACTGGTCATATTACGGATTACCAGAGAGTCCATATCGCTCATCAATTTAGTAATGGGGAAGCCTCCACTTAGATCTGCCGATGTGGTGAGAAATAATTGATAAACATACTTGAATAAACGTCGTACTCGTTATCTCGTAGTGTGTGTACATTTTGGGCGCGCGACTGATATTGTAATCTGTTTAACCTGAGAGATATTCACTAATACACATTAACCATAGTGCGCATTTAATGTTAGCATGATATCTATTGACAGTTTATTTTAATATTTGCGTAATAGAAAAGTCATCTCTTTGTTAGAACTGACATGACCTTCAATTTGGAATTATCTTTCTAACTAGAGAGAGTTTAAAGTTCATTGTTGCTAGTTACAACAATTACTTGTCTCTATTGTTACTAAGTATTATAAATGAATGTTTGTTGTCGAAAACATGTGAGATTACCAATAGAACTGCAGGTCGTCATTGTTATCAAAGCCGGAGTAAGACATGTAAAGGCATTTAAGCTATCTCGAGACTCCACTCTTGGATAGTAGGTAAAATCTACCTACTGTCTGACATTTAAAGTTTACATCAACATCAAAATTTTAATATCTCAGCGTATCATTCAAATAAAACCGTATTTATTAAAACAAAATCAGTTATAACTTATTTTACTATCTGGGATTAGCTGTTACAATCTACATCTACGTTACTATATGGATAATTTAAAAATTATTGTTAATTTTAAATATGCAGTATAGGAACTTTCTCGAGTGGGAGATTTGGTACAAAAACCGACTGCTTAGGTACCCCTACCACATTCGTGTTTCTACAGTGAAGCAGTTGTGTCTACATAGCTGTGTTTCGGTTTGAAGGATGGGATATAACAGTGAATTTACAGGGTATAGGGGCATAACACCTCAGAAATAACAAGGCGTAATCATGGGTGAAACAGTATACTATGTTATCTGTGGCCGACAGTTACCACTTTCCATTACAGTGTATAGAGGCATACCATCACCTTAGTTCTCAAAAATAACAAAGCATGGAGCGGCGCGATGCGTGGAGGGTACTGTTCATGTCTATAAGCGATAGTTTTTTTTTTAATGGATGATAATGGAATAGTAAATCTGCCTGCGCTGACGGTATACGCTGAAGGGGCACTAGTGAGGGACGATAGGTGACAATAAAAAGGCAGGTCAGTTAGCTCATCGTGATGAATACACCTGGATTTCAGCAGGATGGTTTCCAGGAGAGACCACGTCGAGGTGGACCTGACAGGGTATATTGCTAGCAATGCGACTGGTACTCCGCACTAATAACAATCAATTCCCCCTATAAGCGACGATTTCCACTTTCCATCAAATGGGCTATCCTTGGCCATCTTGTTTGCAAAAAGTCGCATAAAAAAACTAGTATTATAGTACTACATCTCAGTGCAAGCTCTCTCTGCAACATCTCTGTGACATTTAGTTTTGCGCCCGGCCTAAACAAGTAAAAGCGAAAAATGTATTCGACGATGACTATCTGTTGGTATAACGGGCGATAACGCTTATCCCGTTGAGCTATTGAACTGTTATATAACAAAGTATGAACTGTACGAACTCTGAACCGGTTCGTAATTCTGCTTCATGTATTTGAGTTTTGAACTGATCCACAGCTCGGTACAATGTTATAATAATAATATTGTTTCAATAAATAAGTAATAATTTATATTAACTTTACACATGTGTTTATTAATTTCCGATACGATCCTAGTCCTTTATTATGAGTCTGTTAAGCGGTTTATTCAGTTATTCATAAATACATCTGATTGAATATATTTCGTAAAAGTATAGTGTATAAATAATATGATTTCGTTTTTCCAACTATATTACTTATAAAAATATGATTTAGGTGTGATACTTCGGTATGCCAGTATATATAGGCAGATAAATATTAAGACTCATATATCGTCATAGTCGTAGAATACTGACGGATCTATATATGTAATATTCGTCAGATCCGTCAGTATTCTACGACTATGACGATGATTCACAATGTTCAGTCATTGTAAACATAAACTCACTTTTCCTTCATTATCATCATTTCATGTTATCTATTCCATTATTGAACGGTCCTAAGTCACCCATACTCAATAACTCCCTGAAATACTCTGCATTTGAATGGACCCCAGTGCGATGCACTGCCTTTTCTTTACTATGTACATATTATTTATTTCACGTATTCACTTGTGTTTTTTATCCCTGTATATACGTTATTATATTCTCACCATATTTTATATTCATCTATGTTTCCTCATACAGGTGATGTATATCCAAAGTAAACGCCGCTACCTCCGCACGCTGAAGTACACGGGCTCGCGGGCGATGCGCGCTCGCGTGTCCCAGCCGCGGCCCTGGTACACCCAGCTGCAGTCCCTGCTGGAGCTCACCATGTGCTTCCGTCGGCAGTCGCACTACGGCAACAATAATACCACCAGTCAAAGCAACAGTGATGAAGTTCTGGTAAGTTTCACACAAATCTAATCGCTTATAGTCACTTGGTCTAACTAGAAGTGTTAATTAGGCGTTGTACACCTTATGTGTATAAGGATAGTCACAGATATGAATTTATAAATATATATTATTTACATTTAAATTACATGTACATTACGTGTTATTTTTTGTGTAACACGGGACATTCCCCCCCCCCCCCTCCTTTTTAGTATTGTATTGTTTAATTGTACATGTCGCGTACTGTTTTACTCATCATCATCTTTCTACCTCTCAATTATTATTTGGAATCAACAGAATATGTTTTTCTCTTCCACTCTTTTCTATTCACAGTAATTTCTGCATTCACTCCCATTCTGGCCATATCATCGTTCAAACAGTTCATTCAGCCTACCTACCTACCTTTCTACCAGCAATCATACAGTCCACATTTGCAACAAATATATGAATAGTAATATTTACATAAAATATATATATATATAAAGTTAAAAAATCTATTTGATCTGGTTAATTTTTAGTCCAGTATGCCGAGTTTAGTGTCAGTCCAAAGTGTTTTTTTTTGTAACTGAATTTTGACCTTTAGACATTCGATATTTCATTTTGAAGTATATGATCTAACCCAACACAAAAGTGTGTTATAACTAAAAGTGAACATGTTTTGTCTTATCTGAGATCGCATTGCTTATATCTTTCCTTTCACAACAAAGCGACCATCTATATATTTTTGTTACATGTTAAAGAGATTTGTAAGTTGGTACATAAGACTTGAGCAACAATTTTACAAAAAAAAAATAAATGAAACAGCAAATAAGAGCGACAGAATTCGTGATAGGTACTTAATCAACGGCGGCATTGTAAAGCAACCTATAAATCGATTATTTATTAAAGTCTTATCAGTAATTGAGCGGTCGAAAATTTTAGTTTACATGATAAATAAACAACTCTGTATTTTATTTAGTATTTCGATAAAACAAGTCAGACTTTTCATATTGTATGAAGGTCTGACTGACCCGTGTTAATTATTTTCATAACTTGGAATTCTTCCTTTCTTCCCGAAGTGATTTGCGTTCGTTCTCCAAATTTATACAAGATAATGTGTTTAAATATGATTTTACAACAACACGACACAAAATAAACAAACAATTGATAGCAAATTGTTTAATCTGCGTCAATAGTCCCAATACTTACATTATTAAAAGTGGACCTAAATGTAGTAGGTACAATATTTTTAAAGCAAGAAAAAAAATAGTAGCCCACTCTAAAATAGCTCATACGCAATAGATCTCAGAAGTTACAATGTTACAAGTGTATAAATAACCTCAATGTGTATCCGCATACAAAAAAAAAATATTGCTCATACTTAATAGAAAATAAATTTCTTTCATCCATGAACTTTAACTCCAATTTGAATAAAATATGACTTTCAGGTAGTACAGCATAGTAAGCTTGGACACGAGGAAGGTAGCCCGACGGATTCAATTAACGAGACGCCTATGGAGAGGCTCATAGAAAAAATGATGGTTGACCTCGATGTGGAATCCGATAATGACTCCAGTTACACTGTGAGTACTAAAACCAACATATTATATAATTACAGTAATTTTCATCACACTTTAGGAATCCTATCACACATCATGTACACTTAATAATATGATAAATTTGTTATAGGTTTTTTTTTTATATATATTTATAATTTGTTTAATATAAGCATTGTATTTCACTGTAATGAATTGTGAAGAGAAATAAATCTGTTTATTATTATTATAAATATCAGTTTATAAAATACTATTTTAATGTTTTAAAATTTATTACTTTCATTTCAGTTAACTAATGCTGCCAGTATCAATCAAAGCGACCATTCTTCCATCGATTCTGACCAAGAAGAAGAAGATGGCTATAAGAGTGATTCAACTCTGACAAAACTAAATGAAGATAATAGTCCTACGAAACAAAGCGAAGGGTTTATCGAACCAGACGATAATGCCCAGACTGATGAGAACGTCTTTAGTCCAAACAAAAACGAGATTGTTAGCTCAACACCAGAAAAAGAAAAGAGTACAAACACTTCTGCGGAGGTGATGAAGGAAACAGGAGAGGAGAGAGAACTTTCACCATCAGAAGAAAGGACTCAGCCAGAAGATAAAGCTCTGTCATCTCCTAAAAAGCAAGAGATAGCATCACCCAAGACAGAATCCAAAACATTCATAGACAACGAGAACACAATGCAAAATCAAACATCAGCGAAAAACGAACAAAAAATCGGTAGGAAAATGTTACACGTTTTTAACAAGCTTTTTACAAAGTCACAGACAGAACCAGGTACATTTTACAGTTTTAAAGAAAACCTATGAATATGGAACTTATGAATACGGAAATATATATTTTTAATTTTTTTAAATAGTTTTAGAAATAATGTTAAAGAGGTTATGAACTTCTTGTTATTATGTCTGTAAATCGTTGCTCTAAATTTGGCTCGAAGGATCAAAAAAATGCAATACTATTTTTTTACACTTGGATATAGAGATAGGGGATAATAAAACATTTCGTGGTGAATACTGACCGATCGAATTCCCCTATTAATTTCTTTTGAAATTATATAAACACATTTTTTATTGCAATTTACATATATATAATATCAAAATTATACACAATAATATTTTAACACAACATACTTGTAAAGAAGTCATTTTTGAATAATTTTAAACATTCGCGTTAAAATAAATCACCATAAATCACCATTGCTTCATACACAATCAAAGCATCTACGACATTACAATTCATATTACTGTTACTATACGTATATTTTGATCGAATGTAATTCCAACTGATACTGCGTAATACAAATCAAAACCCACCTCTTTTATTGTAACTACGTCTGTATGTGATGACGAAGTCACAATAAGTTACCACTCATTTCCGTTCTAAGGATGTCGTCAGAAGCGACAAAGCATTTTCCTATAAAAATTAAAACTATATACCATGCCGTGTGGCTAGCGTGATAACAGTAGACTAATATCGTATGGCAAGACATCTCGTGCTGAACAGTGGGATCTATCTACAACGACAGTGATATAGAACTCACATATTCTTAAATAGTGTACTGCTTCTCTTAATTTTCAGCCAACGGCCGAGTAATAACCGCCCCAAAGAAAAAGAGAGGTATTGAGATGTTTAAACAAAATGGGAATTTATCGCATTAATATTATTGTAAATTCATTTTTCATATTTAATATTCATCAGTAACAACGGGTAGTCATTTCATCTTAAAAAAAAAATAAAGAGTGAGTGAGAGCTTATTCAATTCATCCTTCTATTTATTTATATTCTTTAAGTTATCAGCTATCGTTATTCATTAAGGGTCGTTATGATTTGAGTTTTATAACACATTATTTTTCATTTTATTCAGATTTCTAACTGTATATAGGCATGTTAAAGAGGAGAAGCAAGCCGACTTTCGGTCGATCTGTATGTAACAACCCGAGCGAGGATGTTCTAACTCTCCTCTCGCACGTTATACAGACTTGCTAAGAAACATCGCGGATGTATCTAATTTTTTTTTTTTTTTTTATTATTAGTCTAATTTTTATTTGG
Source organism: Galleria mellonella (assembly GCF_026898425.1). Classification (NCBI taxonomy): domain Eukaryota; kingdom Metazoa; phylum Arthropoda; class Insecta; order Lepidoptera; family Pyralidae; genus Galleria; species Galleria mellonella. The sequence goes on along the minus strand of NW_026442130.1, from coordinate 10,291,983 downwards.
CATGCATGAGACTGCGTGTGGTGCATGAAATAAAATTATATATAGTAATAAAGTATAAACGTCTTTAGTATTCGTTTCGCACTGTTTACACCGTAAATGGCTTGAAGTTAAGTTTTTTTTTTTTTATAATGATGGTTTTCTCAAAATATTATAAATAAAAATGAAACCTCTATTTCCGAAACTAGTTACGGATTCCATCGACAGCGTTATTTTATTGCATTAACGGATATCGTATCCATGAATCGTATTCATTGTACGTATTGGAAATCTGCTATCATATTTATTACCAGTACTGAAGTATGTAAATCACAGTAACAAAAAAATTGCAGTACAAATCGCACCCGTCTCGCCTATTAAGTCATTATTAATAAGCTTATTGCATGCTATGGGTGGTATACGGCAGTGAAATTACTAGATACGTCCACTAAAATTGTATTTTTGATTTTGTATGTATAATGCGATGGCTACTTACCATAAGGACCATACGCTTGTCTGCCACACCCTTATATAAAAAAAGTACAAGTAACTACAATGAAGTAACAGTTAACTTGTCATTGTAGGAGTCAAGAATGAGAGGCGAGATGGGGACGGGTCAATAAACAAGAAACCGGCAGACAGAGCGTTCTAGAGACATAAGGTAACATATACGAATTAGTTAGCTTATTTATTATTTCTTACGTTAGGTCCTTACAGGATAGGCATCAAATATTAGTGGTATTTACATTAATATAAAAACTTTTGAATTATACATTTAAATAAATATCATAGATAGATACTCTTTATTGTTTCCTCCAAAAGATTACAATAGTAAACTTATTATAAATATAAACAATTACAAGAAATAATCACAATGAGAAAACAATGGGCGACCTTATCGCTAAGAGCATAATCATGTTAGGTCTTATAGTGGCCTATGTTTATGGCCTACAGTGAACAAGTAACTATTGAAATCATGAAATTATCAGTAGACGTACTTTAAAATTATCCACAACTAAACTTATAAACTTTCCCATTTATAGTACACCATATAGATAGAGATTGTTTTCCTGTTGTAAATGCGCTAACATTTAAAGATCGACAAGAACAATCTAAAGTTGAGAATTCAGTAAATTGTCCGTGTAGTTCGGTTGTAATTCTTAATATTGCATATATCAAATAGTAGATAAGTTACCAGTTCTCTGTATTTACAGGAAATCTCGAGCAGTTACTAATTGCTAAAGGAAGTGACTACGGGGCTGATCTGTAACGCGTTAACAACGTAACGCTGGCAACGACGTGTTGACATGATAATTATGCAGGGTGAAATCAAAATAATAATGTGTCTCCCTTCAACCTTGCTTACTGATCGCGTCATATTACTATGGGAGACTCAAAACCTTATTTTGGACTCATTTTTCTTTGAGAAAAATGTTTTGTTTTAACAATAGAACGTTCTCTTATCATAAACGTCCTATGATTTCTATTTCACTCTGTATATTTCAACACCGTAAATTTAGCTTCATCATATGCATCGATAGCGATTCGTACAAATACACAAAATGTGTTGACAGGCCAATTGCCAGCGCCACGTTATCTATTGTCGTACCAGCTCTCAGATTTTTTTTTAATCATTCATTAATTTTAATTGTAATACAGTCACAGAGTTGTACACATGATCATACATTAATTGTTTTTATGAAAATGTTTTAATTGACTAACATTTTAAGTAATTAGCTATAAAGTTTAGTAATAACGTTAAATTATAAATAATTAGCCTTGCCTTGTCTATTTTTATATATAACTCACTGAACTGAACGTAACCAGCACATATCTACAGTGTCACTTATTGACGGTTTCAAAATTGATAAAATTTTAAAAAGTGTTGCCATCTGCGCAACAGATAGTTCTAGCGTAATTTATTTAATACTCACTTGTTCATTTTCTATTAAAATAACTTTATTAACTATTATATGTTATACTATTGTCTAATATAATCTCTTTAGAATCTCTTTCGAACAAATATACAGCAGTAATTAAGAAAATATATCACAATAATAAAACTTTACTAAAAAATTATGCTTCGTTTTGTTTTTCGGTTAAGTCGTAATTGCTAGCAAGCTCGTGTTTTAAATTATGCATATTGAACAAATTATGAAAATGATGTGTACAACTTGTAAAATTAAAACATAATGTAAAATATTTGCCCCAATTTTTCATGATCTTGAGAAAATTATTTTTACCGATTTCGTCGAGATTCAAGTCTGATTTTTTTTTTATTTAATAAAACAAAGTTTCATATTTTTATATGGCAAGTTTGAAGGTCGCAGCAATTTTTTCAATGGTAACCCAGATTTTTTTTTCGAATTTTAAATGTAATTATAGACGTGCATTAAGGGTCATTACTTGATTAATTGTCTTTTTAAAATTTATAAATAATAGAGTTAAACCTGTCTTCAAGATATACATGAGAATATATGAGAATTTGCACTACGTTCAGCAACTTTATACCAACATAAGACTGTTCACTTTCAAATATTTATTGTAAGTGTAGATTATACAATGTAAGGTCTACAATTATAAATGATGTTTGTTTTGATATGAGAAACAAAACTTGATCATTTAATATATGTCGAGTTTCAATTGTAATAAAATTTAATATTTTGTTAATCAATTTATATAATTATAGCATAGAATAATAATATGAACATGCATAATTAAAAACAAACATATTAGCATACATTTATAAATTTTATCTGACATTTACTTATAACATAGATTTAAGCTCTCATATGTATAGTTCAAGAAACCATCGACACTTTATTTTATACTTATTCCTAATCTTATTAAGTACTAGTAATCCAGAAAGAAAATTATTTACGTAAAGGTTCATGATTTTACGATTTAATTTTAATGAGCCGGTTAGAATTTCTTAAGAGATGGACTGTGAGCTTTATCATTGAAAATATATATAAAAAACTAAACAATATATTTAAAAAGAAAAGTAATCAATATACAAAGAATAAAAAAGAATAAGTAAATGTAATTTATAATTAGGTTAGGCATAACAACTATGAAGGGGTTATCAAAAGTGACAATTGCATTAGATATATTATAATTTGCATTTAATACATAAGAGAGCTTGTTATTAAATAATAGTAATAATTTCTTGAATATTTCATTGATCTATGTGTAATGAAATGTTTCTCTAAATTATTAAAAAAAAAAAAAAGATAACAAATGCTTTATAATTATGATGTTGTTTTAAATCGTAACTTTTTACTTAGTGTGTAAGCCATTATTATTGTAAAACTAAAAAATCTGATGTTTTAAAAGTAATATTTATTTAATTATTTAATAATTAAATCGAACAATAAATTATAAGATTACCACTTGATACAACTCATCGATGTTATATTGACATGCCCATTTTAATTAGCACTGAGGTAAATCAGTTTATTAACGCCATGTCTGACCAGTTATGCAAAAATGAAATAGTTATTACTGTTTAATACAAGTAATTAAATAGATACTACTGTCAAAAGAATTCACTGTTGAATTTAAATACATTTTTCAATAATGATTTAGAATAACGGTTTTTAAAGTGGGTTTCCAATAGTCATGTTCTAAAATGCTTATGAGCATTCACATAAGGCAGCTCATATAATTTTTTTTTTTTTTTTTAATTTAATATCATGAGTCAGAGCGAGGTATACAATAAAAGCAATTCGAAAAGTTCCATATCGTTGAAAAGTTTAGGTTTCTAATCATTTAAATTGGGTAGAGTAAGGTTGCTTAAGTCGTACCCCTAAAGAAATCTAATATCACCTAATCTTATATTCAAGGCGATTGAAATAAAACAAACACCTTGCACCTATCAGTAGGAAAGATTATTATTTTTTTTTGGTTGCTTTTTAATTAACAAACATAGAAATTTGAAAATCAAAATACTTATTTTAACATTTTTGAATGATATTCCTTCGGTACGATTAAAGCGCCTAGTCACCTAATTCGTACCACCTATAACCTTAGTCATGCTTTAGACTTAGAAAATAGACTTTAGTGAATACATAAAAAAAACTAGATTTTTGTTAAATTTAGTGTAGGCTTTTTCTTTTATTTTTCCCTGGTTTCCATTTAATTTTTGTAAGGACTTGAAATTAATTGTTGGCTTAGTAACTTTTAAAATAGTTAAATGAAGCTTTATTCGTTGATTATCGGTAATTTTATCAAATGATAATGGATTGTCATTGTATGAAGTGAGTGGCTTTAAATATCGAGTTACTGGTGAAGTATTTTTTTACGGTGATGGTGATGATGGTGAAATTACAACCATTATTGATAGCAATGCAACTATTGTATCATCCAAATAATGTACTTTCTCTTCGCCATGTATATTATCTGATAAAAAGATAAGTAAATTAATAATTTATTAAAACATATCTCGTACCGGTACGAATAAAAAGTTTTACACATGTACCTAAGACATAAACAGCGGGAGCTTCTAAATTTAAAACTAAAACCACTGTCATAATCTATAACTTTTTAATTTGCTTTACAAAGTCGACCGGCCATCTACTTGTTTACACTAAATGGTGCAATTTATAAGATGATATACTACCGGGATTGGACTTAGGATGTGATACGACTAAAGCAACTTTACCCAATTTAAACCCGGTCATTAAAAATGACCTATCAATCAAACGATGTAATCTTAAATGTAGAGTTGTGTGATCTGTTATGAATATATACAAATAATGTTATTGATATTGAAAAATTTAGATTTTAAATTGATTAATAAATGTTTTTATTATTACACATATTTATTATAAAATTTTTGTACACAAACTTATAATTGTTTATTAGATGGTAAAGAAAATTAGTCGAATATTGAATAAATTATACCTATATCTAAATTATATGAGTCTGCTCATAAATTAATTTAATAATGAATGTTTTCCTTTTTTTTTCATGTAAGACTGCATTATGGTTACTATCTGGTATTGTGCTTAGTGCCAAATGAATTTGTTCTTTCCAGTAACTTCTTTTTCGACTTTCGGTGTTTTGTTATGTAAACTTCAGTAAGTCTCTAAAATAAGATTGTAATAATGGGAATTATATCATTCTAAAATGTATACCCAAAGATACGGCTGTTTCATAAATATGTGAATGAGTTCTTATTTAAAGGAATTGTTATTCTCTATTTTATTCGTGTTATTTATAAATTGTGAAAAAAATTGAAAATTAATTATTAGAATATCAAATACGTTGGCATTTACATTTGTAAGAGTGTTTCTAAATATACAATTGTTATTCTCTAAACGAATTTCCAAAGATTTGGCTGTGTGTGGTTGCGAACTAATGAGAAGACTGATGCGAAAATGTACTGTTCCTATATTTACTTTCCGAACTATCATAATAATCGTTCGCTTAATGTTATATGTTCGACCCTATTTTTTAATATTTTACTAATTATGAAAATTTATTGTTATTAATTATTATGAATACACTTACTGAATATTTTTTGTTGTTTTTATTTTACCTTCTACCCAAGACCTTCGTATATGAGCAAATTTTTTGTAATTTCTTATTACTATATTAAAAGATATGTAACGTCGATTTTCAATATCTAAATTCTTCCCGCGCTTTATTATTCCACGACTGCCTAATCTGCTATCCATTTTCGGTACAATCGGCCACTACAATAAAGTAAAATGTAATTTCAAATTTAGAAATCGTAAAATTAAAAAATAAAATTTAAAACAAATTATTATAAATATATTAGCTGACTCGGCAAACGTTGTTTTACCATATACATACATTATTTCGAGAACTATACATGAAATTTTCTCGTACTACAATTCGATTGCCATCTTGCAACCCTATTGCGGCATATAAAAATAGCGATTAGAAAACAGGGGTTGAACGTAAAAGCGTGAAAATTTGAGGTTGTATGTATTTTTCAATGCTAAATCATAATAAAATAAAAATGGATAAATTTGTCAAAAAAATAAAAAAAAAAATTTTGGGGAGGGTCACCCTTATCATTGAGGGGTATGAAAAATAGATGTTGGTCGATTCTCAGACCTACCCAATATGCACACAAAATTTCATAAAAATCGGTAAAGCCGTTTCGGAGGAGTTTGGTAACAAACACCGTGACACGAGAATTTTATATATAAGATATTGAACTACCGACCCGCCCCGACTTCGCACGGGTGCAATGCTGCATCGCTATGTCCCTGTATTTTAAATCTGTAATAACTTAGGAAATATTCATTTAAATTACATGCTGTAAAGGGCCATATTGATCTATATTAAATGGACAATGTATTTAATTGGATAAAAGTTAATACTGTATTGCTTAAAATCACTTCGTAAAAAGGCCATATTTTCCCGTATAATGTAAAGGATAAAAAATGGTTATTGTGAGTTATCCTTAAGAGATAGACATATACCATCGCGAACTTTTGTTGACCTTTTTAAAGTGTACCATACAATACTGTAGTACATTATTTTGATTTATCTCGTGGGGTTCAGCCAGCGTTTGCATGTAAGCTCAAAAAATGAGTTTATTTTCGACATCACATTAGAAACCTCTAACTTTATCAATATTTCTCTACAATATTATGCATGTATTATACATATGAACCTTCTTTTTGAATCACTCTATCTATTAAAAAAACCGCTTCAAAATCCGTTGTGTAAATTTAAAGATTTAAGCATACATAGGGACGGACAGTTAGCGACAGCGATTTTTTTTATACTATGTTTATGTTAAAAAAATCTGTAAAAAGTTTACAAAATAACTGTTTCCGCCCGGGATCGAACCGGGGACCTTGTGCGTGTGAAGCACACGTGATAACCGCTACACTACGGAAACTTGAGAATGACTATTGAAATTACGATATTATACTTAAATATACATATATTGCAACATTTCATTGAGTAATAAAATTTTGTGATTAGAACAACTTGTAATCAAGAGTATGTCGGTCACATCTCGACATCGTCCACCATTCTATAGTCCACAGCTTTAACAAAAATAATCATAAAATCCAGTCAATCGGGTTCAGACTCAGTCTCGCGGCTACATCGCCCGCGGATAGTCGCGGACGCGTAGCACTGTGTCACGCTATTGTCGGTGTTTAGTTGTATCATAAATTGACTATTATAATCGCGAGGCCCACTACAATCCATCACCATGGATCCCGAATCGTTCTTAGATTTGGCCAACCAGGTCATAAAACTTAAAATGTATCCATATTTTGACGTAGCACATTCACTATTATGCGCTCTTGCGGTGAGAGAAGATTTGGGAGCTGGTAAGTGACATAAATTACCGGTTTTAAATGATACCCGTCAATTAAACAATACAAGCACATACTTCCATCATATAAATCGTATTTATTTTATATTTTTTGGTGAGCTACTCTCGGAATGTACTAAAATAAAGACACCTAAACAGTTTAAAAATAGATTATAACTTCCCTGCAGATCACAGTCGACAGCAAACGTACTAAAATAACATCTAATGTTGATGGAACACATTTGATTAATAGGTACGTACCTGTATGCAAATAACCTAATTATAAACAAGTATTGAAAAATATAGATATCATAGATTCATTAAAAGATATTACTCAGTCAGATTAATATTAATTGAAAACATATGAAAAATGTTTTAAATAAAAAAATAAGTATTCTTTCTGAAGTATTAGGTACATATATAAAATAGTCAGTAAACATATATACTTAATCAACTGATAAGAAATGTATGTATGTCTACTTATAATAATAATATTTATTTTATCAGATTAATTAAAGATAAAAAGTAGAATTATAAACACGTAGAGGTTATTTTTATGATAAGACCCCATCCCTTGCTAGAAAAAAGCACTTCAAGTGTTCAAATTAGCACTACAGGAACAGTAAGCATAGTAGATGTGGAGTATTTATTTTTCTCCAGTAATAATAGATGGCGCGTACTTGGTATTTTTGTAAATATCGATAGAGTAGGTAACTATTCAGTTTCTAAATAAAATGTGGTATAAAACAAAGTCAGTTGATAATAAAGTTTCCAGAATACTCGAGTGTAAAATATATAGTGGGCTCGTCCGGGATTTGAACCCGGGACCTCTCGCACCCGAAGCGAGAATCATACCCCTAGACCAACGAGCCATGCCTTGACAATTCGAAATTGTAGATTTGCTGCTGTGATTGCTTACGTCATTAAAATTATGTTTTATATTTGAAATATATACTTATAAAAAATATGAAAGAATTATATGCAAATTTACCAATTAAATAACTTATTACCCTAAAACTTTCCATAAACATCTTAAACTATAAAAAAACTCACTATATAATTACTGACCGCCCGTTATAGATAATTAAACAATATGTGATGTACTTATAAAAGTTAAGACTGCAAGCCCCCCCGCTCCAGTTACTCCTGTGGATGACGTCCGGGCCGGTGGTCGTAAAGTCATTATGTCATTATGACATGTTATTGTTTATTATTTCCTACACTTACCTACCATACCAGAACACAATAAATAAATTATTTTTGCCACATGAAATCTATTCTGCATTTTAGTCTTTACAATTTAGAACATTTAATAATAACATACTATTATTAGATATCTGATCCCTGATACGATTTTTTTACTTTCCCTATTCCACAAAAACTTAGCATAAAAATAAACAATAAAAAAAAAAACAGATTTACTCAGATGAGTAATAGCGTAAAAAATTAGAACAAAAATAAGCTTCATGCATGAATTACCCATAGCGTTTTACGATTTTATTACCTATATGTAGATACATATTAATTTATACCATACCATACTAGCTGTTAATTATCCACTGCTAAAAATAGACCTCCCCCTATTGGGGGGTTTTGCGAGTTGTTAACTCGCTCGGCAGGCGGGTTAACAACCGCAGTTAAGCCTTGGTGATGTTTAAAGAGGGATGTTACTGCCCATCCCTCGACCATTAAGTTCCCTTCGTTGCCCCTTACTACAATCACGGAAAAAGGAAGGGTGTCCCAATCTACGCCGGGACCACACGACAATGTTAATTTATAGGGGGGAAAGGGATTGTTAGTAATGGAGACTGAGAATCCCATTGCTAGCAATATATCCAACCAGGTCGACCTCCACGCGGTTCCCACTGGAAACTATCATGGTTAATTTCTGATGAATTCATCATGATGGGCTAACTCGCCTGTTTTCATTCTCATCTATCACCCTTCACTGGTGCTCCGCCAGCGTATCCCGTTAGCGCAGGCGGGGTTACCATATCATTTTCACTCATCAAAAAAAAAATAATAATTTATAAAAAGATTAATTATGGCATTATAGGTGCGCAAGCGTTCTCCCGCAAGCACCCCCTGTCATGCTGGCTGTCCACAATGCTGGTGATCTTCGCGGGCGGCATGGTGGTCAACGGTTTATTAGGGGAGCCAATTCTCGCGCCTCTCAAGAACACACCGCAGCTTGTCATCGGAACTGTCACTTGGTGGGTACAAACTAGAACACCTGAGTTTATAGTAAACAGATTTGAAAGAAATTTGGTTCACAGATATGTTATATTAGGATACTTTACGTATTGAGTCACGCGAAGCCGCAGGAAACGACTAGTGCATATAATAAATATGAAAGCTTTTAAAGATATTTGAATGCTTGTTACTCAAATCACGTTTAAACAGTTGAACGGCTTTGAAAGAAATTTAATATTTGATAGGTCATATCTTAATACATAAGTATGTTAATATGCTGAAGAACGTGAGTAAAACTGTGGGAAACAGCTAGTTTGAACTATTTTTAGATCGCTATTATAAAATAAACAGATCATCAAGTATACCATTTATAATCACCACATCATCACTCCACTATAATTTTTTTTATGCAATTTAGAAGGACAAAAAAGCTGACTCTATCTTTATTTATCTCTCTTTCTCTAAGACCTACCTTAATCCTAGAATAAAGATACCTGAATCCTAAATTCGATGTATTACAGGTACGTGGTATTCTACACTCCATTCGACGTGGGTTACAAGGTAGCCAAGTTTCTACCAGTCAAAGTAGTAGCATCAGCAATGAAAGAAATATATCGCGCCAAGAAAGTATATGACGGTGTCACCCACGCTGCAAAGCTGTACCCGAATGCTTATGTTATTATGATTATAATTGGTGAGTTACTTTTCGTTAATAAAATAATATTATTTTCTTTGCATAACATTTTAATGTATTGTGCGTATAACTTGTTTAAAGTTAATTAGGATCACTATATTGCTCAAATAAAAATAGGTGTTTAATTTCACTTAAATAATTTTAATTTTATTATTTTATTTTTTTATGTCATTTATAGTGATGTAATTCTGAAAACAAAAAACCGCTTTATTGTCACATTTAGCGCCAATTTTCTGTCAAATATATATTGGGTAATAAGGTATAAATACACTATTTTATCATTAAATTATAAACGTGCACAAACTCTATTAATGTTAAAATATCTTTCAGGTACCTTAAAGGGCAACGGTGCTGGCTTCACAAAGTTGGTGGAGCGACTTATACGAGGAGCGTGGACTCCTACCGCCATGGAAACTATGCAACCCAGCTTGTAAGTATAACTATAAAATATATAGATAATATAAGCCATGCTAACCGATAATTAGGCCGAACAACCTAAATGATAGGCTAATGAAATTAACCAATAGGCAAACTAAACTATCCGATAGGCCAGTCAGACTAACTGACAGGCCAACCAGACCAACCAATAGGCCAATCGATCTAACCGATAGACAAGGTACAGAGGAATAACTCAGAAATGGCAACGCATGGGGGTATCGTGGGTAAAACAGTATACTCTGTTATGTACATGGTACTGCTCATGTCTATAAGCAACAGTTACCACATTCCATCAGGTGGGCCGTCAGTTTGATTGCAATTCTAAATTGTATAAAAGACGTAACAATTACTCTAGTTCGTTTGGTATCTTCGCTTCTGCGGCAGTTGACTACAACGGAGCCACGGGCTCTACAAATGCAGTAAAGATCCCCTGTAAATATGGTTTGTGAAAAACCAAATTAAGTAATTGATTTTATAAAAAACCCATATAAATTACAATAGGTATGAAATGACGACTCGATGCATGAGCCTATATCCTGTGAACGATGAAACGCTGTAATGATTTAGTTGGTTATTAGATAATTGACCTGATATCACGTCTTTTACAGTAATAAAAAAACTTTTTTTTTATACAACTTAGAATGGCAAACAAGCTGACGGCCCACCTGATGGAAAGTGGTAACCGTCGCCTATAGACATAAGCAGTACCATGAACAAAACAGGGTTTCGCTCATGATACCACCCATGCGTTGCCATTCCTGAGGATTCAGATGTTATTCCTCTGTACCCAGTAAATTCACGCCATATCCCCCCCTTCAAACCGAAACACAGTCATGCAAACACAACTATTTCACGGTTGAAACACGAATGGGACAGAGGTACCCAAGCAATCGACTTTTGTACAAAGTCTCCCTCTGGTATCTTATATATAGTGTTGTGTCTAATGCATTTTTTTTTTAATTTTTAGCTATACAAAAGCGTCTCTGGTTGCGTCCGTTATCTTCGTATTGGACAAAAAGACTGACCTCATCTCCGCACCCCACGCCTTAGTATACTTCGGGATTGTTATCTTTTTTGTTTACTTCAAGGTGAGACTTTGAATCCTACTAATATTTGAATGCTGTGGGGTATAGTTGATATCTATATATTGAGTTTTTCTATATCTAAAATATAACTGTAAGCTCCGCTCGGTGGGCATAACCCACCCAAGCCCTCTTTTAATACGCCTATGGTAAGAATGGCTTATACAATATAAGGTTACAACTATACATGATTTCTAGATTCAAAAACTTAGTCGAATAAATTTTTAATCGTTTTCAAGATTGGTAGGTAGGTATAATATTTGCTCGCAAAAAATTCTTCATAATACGAAGCGCTTTTATAATTTACTGTATTGTACAATATTTTAAAATTTCAATTATCATCGATGTTCTAGAAAAATAAATTATATGGAATTGTATGAACACAAAGTGTTTTCTTACAAGTATCACTTTTATGCTTAAATAGTGTCGCGCTGTTATTTATAGTGCAATGGTTCATAATGAAAGCGGCCATATTCATCATTCACACAATATAATCAGAGATGATAAGAGTGTAAGAAAACGTGCTGTGAAATGTTGATTTATTTTATTTTATTTTTTTACTAAATATTTAGAGATTAGGCAACACGGCTATTATTACTTTAAAAAGATTTTGTTCTATATGTAATCATCAATAGAATACCAATAGGTGTATGTACGTAACAAATTTTCTATTTCGTCCACTTTCCTATAAAGTTATAATTTGTATCCTTTGACTGAGTACTAATTGATTGAGCCCCTAGGCAATTTTTACGGATCCCTCGATAACGAAACAGGCCACTAGGGTGCATGGCTCCTCCCTTGATCTCTAGGGCATCGTCCGATCGTCGTTCTGCCACGCGCTCCTAAGACCGATTACTGCGTGAAAAAATAATAAATAATTAACGACTATCCTCAGCTGTCGTCGATTCTGCTGGGCATTCACGACCCCTTCGTGCCTTTCGAGAACCTGTTCTGCGCTCTCTTCATGGGTGGTATCTGGGATTCGCTCGCCAAACTACTTGGAAAGGGCCAACCGAAAGAGGAGGCTAAAGATGCTAAAAAGACAAATTAATGTCTATGATACGTATGTATGGTTTTATTATTATTAAAACATATGATCATTTTTAACCATAATATATGTACATATTATTGGACAATGGGAATTTAATGAACTTTTGATAAATTCATTAAATCGTCAGTACAAGGTAAGACGTTGCGACGTAAGCATTGTACTCACCCTAAAGAAAACTTCGGGATGACGTCGAAACTATTATCGGAAACGACAAACATAGTAAGTTCACAAAGTTCATTGAATTCCTGTTGCCCATTTAAGTATGATTTATATAATTTACATATTTGATTATATTTTTACCTTTCCCTTTCTATCGCATATATTTTGCGAGAGACAGCTCTTTTAATGGATAAAACTGGAACAATAACTTTGCTAGTGTTATTGGTCTACGCTGATAGGGTAGCAGTGAAGGATAATAGGTGAGAATGTACTCGGATAGTTCTCAATCGTAACGATTCACTACGAATTATAATAACAATGGTTTCCAGGGCATCCACATGGAGATCGATCTGATAGGATGTATTGCTAGTAAAGGGAATGGTAATCCTCATTCCTAACCATCCCCTTCTCCCACAGAGACAGCATCACATATCGGATTTATATTTTTGTTTTATTATATTTAAAAAAAAACTAAATAAAGTGATAATTATTTCAAGATGATTTTTCGAAATTGTCAATCACCATACGGACAAAATCCCGGACTAAGTTGGCTAGTTGAATAATATTCAAAGCCTAAGTTACATTCTTATATCTCGGATAAAATAATATAATAAAATAAATATACTTTTTACATTTTAATATTTTATTTTGAATATTTTATTTTGAATTCTTTATTCGCAGGTCAAAAAAATATCTACACTACGTAATCAACTGACACCGACAATGCAAAATGCGACGGCTATCTTTTTAAGTAGGTACCTACCTAAATAAAATGAAGAAAAAAACAAATAAAAAAATAGCAAAATCCTGTAAATCCTAAAAAAATGGCACAACGACCAAAGTTTTTGATTTCATTTAAGTAAGATTTTTACTAGTCATAGAATTTTATCTATTCATTTGTTAAGTGCGTGAATGAATTTATACTTATATAATTATATATAATCTACAATTGTTACCTTTCCATGCTTGCGGCCTTTATGTTATAATTTTATTTGCCCGTAGTAATAATGTAGAAGATAATTAAAAGTTGATTTTTTAAATTATTTAATGTAAGTACAAAATTTCTTGTAGGTAAATATATTGCCTATCTGTTCGTTTTGATTGTTCCTAAATGTTTGCCAAATGTTTTTAGAATATTATAATTTACTTATGCTAAACACCAAATAAATGCTTCTTTTTAACTAGAATACAAATTCCTATTGCCTATGAGTGTTTAAAAAGACGAGCATTGAAATTGTATTAAGTTAGGCATTCGAAACGACAATCGACCTACGACTTCCTTTATGTGAGTATTTTTTCGTTTCAATTAATACCAATAAGTATTAATAAATTACATCTTAACTAATGACACACAGTGGACAAGACGGACAATGAGTGTTGTCTACAGACAGGTGCCAAAGCTATGCATTTAGGGCAATTACCCATATAAATTTCGAGAAATAAGACCGCTTTTGTACCTGAAAATATTACTTAACATGTAGTTATAAGAAATTTATAAAATATAACTTATATTAATTATACACGGTATGTGGAAAAGTGGTTTTATTTCTCCAAATGGAACGAGTGGTAAGGGATTTATTTGAGCACCTGTAGTCCCGATAGTTCGCTGGGGTTTCAGTTTTTGGTAGTCAATATCACATCTTGCAATATTCATACAAAATGCAATCCAAGTAAACTAAGGAATACTATGTACTTAAAAACTCAGAGAAGTTATAAATAGTATTTTAATGGTTTTATATTACAGTAAACCTGAGGTTACTTACTGTACAATCAATTGATAATTTTCCATACATATCCCAGTGTCAAGTAGATATAGACAAGCAATTTGTGATTGTGAAATTATACCAAAAAGCAATAATTTTTTTTTGTTCAATATCTTTAAAACTATTTATTTTTGATTAATTAATATTATTGTAATTGGAGTACCTAATAAGTAAACACGAAACGCCTGACCGATTCGCGGGGTGCAAGCGATGAGGAACACGCATTTCGTTTCATACTAAAAACGATGTTATTTATTTTTAAAATTGTTATTAAAAAATAATTGGACATACTAAAGGAAGTAATAAATTGTTTTATTTAATCTTTTCTTTCATTTGTTATCGCTGTTCTTTATCGGCGGTCGTATACGAGGTCTGTCCGGAAAGTTCGTATAAAAGTGTTCTGGAATGCGAGAAAGAGGAGTGGGGAGGCCAGGTAAGCGCAGGACCCCTTCCTTATGTCCCTAACTCTGCTTCAGTTCTGGTCTGACCGCCGTGCGGTGCGAACTGGCTTGTCACGCCATCTGTGAAGTTACCTCTTAACGAAACCCCGTCGGCATGGAGCCCGCTTCCGTTGAAGAGCAGCGCGTCGTAATCAAGTTTCTCTCGAAACTCGGCAAGAATGGCCGTGAAATTTTTGCCGATCTCAGAACAGTTTATGGGGATGATGCTGTGAAGGAACCAACCGTCCACAAGTGGCTAAAAAGATTCAGAGAGGGCCGAGACAATGTTGATTGTTTTTTTCGATGTTCGGGGGATTGTCCATCAAGAATTCGTCCCTCCAGGCCAGACAGTTGATGGAAAATTCTACGTCGATGTGCTCAGACGCCTCAAAGCTCGTGTGGCACGAGTTCGTCCAGAATTGGCGCGAGAGGGGCGTTGGATTCTTCACCACGACAATGCCCCTGCCCACACCTCTCTTGTTGTCCGTGAGTTTTTGAGTAAAAATTCCATTACGGTGACCGAACACCCCCCTATTCGCCGGATTTGGCCCCGTGTGACTTCTTCTTGTTCCCAAAAACCAAATTGGTACTTCGGGGGCGGCATTTGGGGGACATAAATGAGATAAAAAAAGCTACGACGGGGCAGCTGAGAAACCTACAACCAGAGGACTTTCAAGGAGCCTTCTCACAGTGGAAACGGCGTTGGCACAAGTGCATTATGTCACAGGGGGAGTACTTTGAAGGGGATAAAATTGATTTACCTGAATAATTGTAAAATAAAATTTTTAAAAAACTTTTATACGTACTTTCCGGACAAACCTCGTACTCTTATCAACCTTTGATTCCCTGTATTGTCCTTTAGGGCCTAAAAAACGTCTTTGTGTAAAATACATCTGGATTATTATATATCCATGTATGGTATATTCATAGTGCACTGTATACATATTATATATATAGACTACTGCACACACGACGGAAGCTTAAAAATGAAATAAATTTTCCCGTTTTCCCCACATTTCCCTTCACTGCTCTGTTTCTATTGATCGTATCGTGATGAAAAGTATACTATAACCTGTCCAGGAGTATGAGGAATAATTGTACTAAGTTTCGTTAAAATCCGTCGAGTAGTTTTTGTTTCTATAACGAACATACAGACAGACACAAAAATTTAACTCGATTGCATTTTTGGCATCAGTATCGATCACTAGTCAACCCCTAATAGTTATTTTGGAAATATATTTCATGTACAGAATTGACCTCTCTACAGATTTATTATAAGTAGGTATAGATATGAGTTTTACTGTCTTATCGTAAGACATTGCTGTCCTCTGTTTGATTTAAACAATTATATAAACACTCTTAATGGCTCTATCAATTATTTGAAATATACGCAGTATTTTATATTGCTACAGTATATTGTCGTGTAGTCCCAGCATAGAATGGGCTACCTCTTCCTTTCCCGTGAATGTGGTAAGAGGCGACTAAGGGAACTTAATGGTCGAGGGATCGACAGCAACTCATAAAACATCACCAATAACCTAACTGCAATTGACAATGCGCCTGCCAAGCATGGCAACTACTGGCAAAACTACCTTTATGGGGGAGGCCTAAGTTCAGCAGTGGACAGTTAAGAGCTGATATGATGATGATGATGATGATACGCAGTACTTTTTTGAATGGATGTTGATGGAAAGGTAACCCCGCCTGCGCTATCGGTATACACTGGCGGGGCACCAATGAGGGATGATTGGTGAGGATGATAAGGCAGGTCGGTTAGCCCATCGTGAAGAATTCAACGATAAATTAGTCAAGATGGTTTCCAGGTGGAACCGCGTGGAAGTCGACCTGATAGGGTATATTGATAGCAATGGGGAATAACCTCCCCATTATTAACAATCCCTTCCCCCCAATACGCAGTATTTAGGATGGAGATATAGAGGCTAATATTAACCTGATTGGTCAATATATTCCGGTTACACTCCGAGTCCTTTCGTTCACACCAGGTTTATACATAGGCATAGGCGTATTTAAACGGAAGTAGGCAAAGCTCGTGCCAACCCTAAAAATTGTCTGATACCCACTTTTGTCTATTTACCTTGATAACAACTTTTTAAGAGACCAGTCCCCTTTTTTATTTTTAAATACTCAACAAATGTATTTATTACCAAAATCAGTTCTTTTCTTCCCCTTTAAACTTTCATACGTTTGTGTTGATACTACATAATCGTGTTCGTGTTAATATACCTATATACTTAGTACCGGGGGGAAAGAGGTTGTTAGTAATAGGGTCTAACTGACCCATTGCCCCCAATACTCACCTCTCACTGGTGCCCCGCTAGCGTATACCAATAGCGCAAGCGGGGTTACCATTTCATTATCACCGATTAAAAAAATACTTAGTACCTATATTTCACCTTCACTATGTACACATTAAGATAATGCAATTATTTTTATTAAATTAAACTATTCATAATGGGGGAAAGGGATTGTTAGTAATGGACACTGAGAATCCCATTGCTAGCAACATACCCAACCAGGTCGACCTCCTCGCAGTTCTCCCTGGAAATTATCATGGTTAATTCCTGATGAATTCATCATGATGGGCCAACTGGCCTATTTTCATTCTCATCTATCACCCTTCACTGGTGCTCCGCCAGCGTATCCCGTTAGCGCAGGCGGGGTTACCATTCCATTTTCACCCATCAAACTATTCATAATTAAAGTAAAAGCAGCTAAATCATCAGTATAGGCTAGGTTTATTTTAAATGTTTACTGCGTACCTACATACATGTAACAAAATATAATTGCTTACAATAAAATGGATGCTATCTGAGAATCTTATACAAGAGGATTAAGTACGTAAGTATATTAATTATTATTTTTAGTGTAGTCTTATTAAAAAGAATCTAGATTTTTTTTTTAAATATTACCTTTATATTTTTTTCTGTTAGGACATTTAAATTAGAAGTTAATTGTATCTCTTGCTTTTCATTAAAGACTTTCCTCTTGTCGGTGCAACCAATTCATGCATCTTCTTCCAGCCAGCTCTTCCCAGGCCACATCGTTGACGGGAGGTCAACTCCTGTCAACTCAACTCCAATGAGGAAATTTCTTGATTCTCAAATTAAAAAAAAAATTATGTCCTATAATAAACTCATTAGCTGAACGCACCTATTTTAGTAGGTAGATTAAATTTTTTTGTCGTTTTTCGATCAATGTCTCTTTGGTGAAAATGTTCAGTTTCACTTGTAGAATATTACATCAAAGGATGCTGACGACTTCGATTTTACGGTGTATTTATCATACGCTGCAGAAGAAACATCGAAAGATACCCACTTAACAATGTAGTATCGAAATTTTTTATTGTTCTTTGTCAAGTCATAATAAGTGCCCTCGTACTTTTTATTATACAACCGACCTCCTAAACCTAAGTTAGATTGATGGATTTATTTGTGTTTAGGCATGCGAGACATGTTACGGTATTCCAGTGATTCCGGTGTTAACATGTGGGTCCGCTTAAGAGGTCACTGTCGGCCGGAGATGATGGCCGTTTTTACACAGACATGAGCATACAAGCGAGCAGACAGATACGATTAAAGATAGTAAACTGCATGTTGATAACCTTATGTATTTATATAGGTACCTACCTAATATACAGTTTTACCATTCATTTTTAATTTACTCAACATGTAATTTATAAATTACAATTCGAGCAACATATTTGTATTGGTTGCAAATAGGTAACTATGTTTCGCGACGGTTTTCAAGGGAGACAACGTAATGAAATTAATATATCTACACAAATCATTTATTAACTTAGTCATTCAAACATCATCTTCTTCTAAAGATTAGTACACTTATATCGAATATAACTTTTAAAATTTATGGAAATATGACAATTTAGTTTGTGGTATATATAATTATGAATAAACGTTGTCGAAATGCAACAATCCCGTCATTCGTGTCCTTCATCCTGCACGGAGAAGGAACTGAATGATGCGATCAAGTATCCTGTGAAAGTTACTAATTTTTAGACCAAATATATTTAAATTATCTATTAATTCGACAAAAATTCTTAATCTTTTTAATTCGACTATTAATTATTAAGTATACAGATTCGATCCACGTTCGCATCGGTGTCATTACAGCTCACCAGTTTGCAAACTACATCAGTGACGTACACCAATGCCAAAGACATCATGCCACCGACATCGCGGCAAGCTGCGCCTGCGCAACGCCACAGATGCGCTACAACTTAGAAACAGGGCCGACGCGCTGGCCACTGTCAAGTTTATTTATTCATTAATTTTTTTTTGTTTATAATATATTAAGAACTGTGCGTGCTGTGTATTTTATTAGACATCGATAGGTAAGTACGACTTTCGTCTAACGGTGTGGCGTGGTGTCATGAAAGTGAGCGGTTTCTATAACAACAGTTATGTATTTCGAATTATTTGTTAATCTCATATAAAGTTAAAAGTTTAGAGATATCTATATTCTACTTATCTATGTGCTTTTCTAACAGACGTACAAAATGTTTAAATTTATACAGTTACGAAACAACGTTTTATTTTTTCTCGAACAGGATGAATTTAAAAAGGTTTAAATGTTTAAATATTTTTTTATATAGCTAACAATCTATATAAAACTACCTACTATGAAACGTGATTTAAGGTTTAGATTGTTTTAAGTTATTCAATTAATTACGAGCGTGATCGGAATAAATAAAAAATCCTTTTTTTAATGTGAATTAAGTCACATTAATAAATTAGTCAAGTAGTCAGTAGTATCCACTAGTAGTTTATGATCCGACCTCAAAATACCACAACGCCCGTAACTACAAATGTATTGTAACAAACACTATATTATCAATTTATAGTGGTAGTCTGAATATTTTTTTATAGCTATTGGTATCCGTGGGTAGCATACCCACGGAAAAACTTAAAATGTATCGATATTTTTTTTATGAATAAATCATAAACTTATATAATAAACTTAATTATAAATTAATAACTAGATAGAACCTATTTAAATAAATCTATCTTTTAATACACAGTAAGATACAGTACAGACAGTAAAATAGATTTAAATAGATTTTCTTGCCATATCCCAGTATCTGTTTTAACAGAGACAATAATACCTACTTTTAGACTTATTGACAGCTATACGAAATAACACTGTTATCTATATCATATATTTTATTTAATATAAATAAATATATTTTTTTTATAAAAAGGTATTTCAATATCTAGAAATACCTACCACTACGTTTTTATTAATAATAAAAAAATATATACGTGTTTTGTCATTTAGACAACCCTAACTGCAGGTGTATGACCCCAAATAGCAAGATATGAAAAAGGAATGGCTTGATGTGTCGGGATGTAGTGGGATCGAGTGGCAGTAAACTCATAAGTAATTATGGCCATCAGCAACCGGCTGAGTAATGCGGGAATACCAAGAATCAAACGCGTTTGACTCCGCGTTCGTATAATACAATGTGCATTATAAGAATATATAATATCCTTCAAATTCTAAGTCCTTTTATTTTCAAACAATCTTTATTCAAATATACTTGTTTACAAACACTTTCAAATCGTAACTTTTTATCAATCAACTGCAGAGTTTTGAATGTTGCTATCTCTTAAGAAAAACCCGCAAAATCTGTTACTCTTTCTTTCTTTATAGATTAATAATGTAATATTTATCTGTCTTTTATCTGTCGGATTTAATAAAAATAGAATTTTATAGAAATAACTTTTCTAGTATCACTGATATATTGATATCAGCCACACCTATAGAGATTATATAAGCTGAAATGTGA
The DNA here is from genome assembly GCF_026898425.1 of Galleria mellonella. Taxonomy (NCBI): domain Eukaryota; kingdom Metazoa; phylum Arthropoda; class Insecta; order Lepidoptera; family Pyralidae; genus Galleria; species Galleria mellonella. The sequence continues at coordinate 10,271,054 of NW_026442130.1, read as the reverse complement.
ACATGCAAAATCCTATTAGCCCAGTGAAAGGTTTTCAGTACCTGCCTAATTAACTCTCTTGCATTTGCCACTCACTAGTACACGTTTGATACGATTTGTAACACGAGATGAGCAATCCACAAGAATCTATCGAAAATTTTCACTGCAAGTAAATAATGGCCTAAGTGCATATTAATATTGTTAGAAAACACTTGTACTCTTCCATACAAAAAGTTTATAATAAATATATGACCGGTTTTGCCATTTAGGGCATTTTCAAAGATTAATTTTTACACTTACTATTTGCAATCCATTGAAAAATGAATGCTAAGTACATGGTACATTTGCCAAATAATGTTAAATTAAAACAAAGAAGCTGACGGTCCACCTGGTGGAAAGAATTGAATAGACATGAACAGTACCTTGGATATTCCAGAATACTCTGTGGTATCCATGGTACCAATCATTGATTGCCATTCCTGAGGACTATTTTTTTTTTATACAACTATGAATGGCAAACAAGCTGACGGCCCACCTGATGGAAAGTGGTAACCGTCGCCTATAGACATGAGCAGTACCATGGACATAACAGAGTATACTCTTTCGCTCATGATACCCTCCATGCGTTGCCATTTCTGAGGACTCAGGTGTTATTCCTCTGTACCCATAAATTCACGCCATATTCCACCCTTCAAACCGTAACACAGCCATGCAAACACAACTGTTTCACGGTTTAAACACAAATGGGACAGAGGTACCCAAGCAATCGACTTTTGTACAAAGTCACCCTCTGGTTATAATATTATGTCTGCGATAATGTAATTGAAATTACGAATAAGTTCGCCATAAGTAATTTATATCAATGACAATAACGACATTCATTTTTAGATATTACTATCTGATCAGTGCATTTCTATCTACCGATCAGAAATAATGACATATATTTATTTATTTTATAATACAATCTTATCAATTATCTTTATTTTTGATAGTCATGTTTTATTTTCCTTCTTACGTGCATGAATTACAAATTCGCTGAAGTTTAGCCCACAAGCTGGTGGTGGGTACACTTGGTGTTTTTTTTCTGACACACTAAATGTCCTGTAGACATTTAACATTGAAAATTCCTTCTAAGTGTTTATTTCTTAGGTTAATTTTTTATTTAAATTGATCACATTTAGTTATTTGAAGCATAATACTTTCGGTAAATAGGGCGTTTGCATTAACTGAGATAAAATGTCCAATCTACCTTTCCGAGACTGGATAAAATGGTAAAAGATTGTAACTATAATAGATGTAATATTTTTTTTATACTAAATTGGTTAGTAGCAAATAAACATACCTACAGCCCGTCTGGTTATCTGACGATGCCTTTATTATCAAAGACATTTGCATACGTTTCCCACCCTAAATAATTTTTTATTACTTGCCTCTTGTACAAAACTTTAGACTTCGGCAGAAAGCTCTTTCTACAACCTGAGCATTATTTCGCAAAATGCAACTCCTCTGAAATCACACTATACGTGGCCATTCAGATTTTATGGTGTTAGCATAAATTTTCTACAAATCGCAAAGGTGCTATGATAAAAGCAGGTTGTGGGCTCACTGATCATAATGTTAAACAAAACATATTATTACATAGCACAATACATTGATACTACTCAACATCATAATCTAACATTCCTTCATCCTATAGTGAATTACATACATTATCAATGATGTCATGGTATCCATATAGTGAAATCATAATACCAAGAAAATTTATAAGGATGTGCCGAGTAGATATTTACTGATCATCAATATACGTAATTTTCAAAAGATTGTTTTAATAAGTAAACTAATCATTCACCAATAACTTCCGGAGTCGTGCCATCTAAAGTTAAAAATCGTGAAATGAACAAAAGTATGATATAACCACAGAAATGCTCGTTACCTTTATTTCAACCCTGCATTTTATAATTTTAATCCACGACATACTTTTTCGTGCCTTATTTTAATAATTGGAAATTTATATTATTTTTATTTCATATTTTTTTTCTTTTTAAAACAAACTGACTTGGTAATTTGTGTCAAAAGGATTATTTTTTTTTAATATTAAAAATAAGAGAGGAGTTGTCACTTTCATAGATTAAACTAAGAACAAGGTCTAACTCTATTTCAAAATCTTAGACTGAAATAACATTTAGGTCTGTGATGATTCGTTTGTTTGTTGTTGAAAAACTAATTTTCCTATAAAAATCCTTTCTACTAAATTAGTAGATATTTTTTCTACTCTTAACTGGTTTTTGGTTATACCTCATATACTCGTATGTATATATCTCAGGGAATGTAAATTGATGTCGTCACTAGTTAATAGTTTAAAGACTGTTGTGAACTTGTATGACATTACAAAATCTCTAATAAAATTTTGATGATTTGTCATCATTAAAGTTAAACACGATTATCTTTAATTGACGGCTAGGAGTCGTGTTTTGCAATAGACGTGACATCCCACGGCCACAAAATTCAAAGCTAATGGCGCATTGTTCTCCGAAGGAATACAGTCGAAATGATAGCAAACTTTTGCAGTGACTGTATCTATTTGCGTTTCATGTACAATATATGGAACAAAGGGACTATATAGTAAATAAATAATAGCCGTATGGACATAGTACAAAACGCCATCTAGATCCAAACTAAGTAGAGAATTCTACGTACCTACTATGGGAATTATCTATTGATACACTTATTTATACCAAACCAATATTGTGTGGTAATCGAATCTACCACTATCAAGCAATACACACATTTCTTTATTCTACGGATATCGCGATCCCGGAACTGCACAGACTTCATAAGTAGCTAACGATATCGCATCGACAAATCGAGACTTCTCCACATCTCTTCTTGGAGCAATTATTTTGGGCTCTCAGATCTATGAATATTTCAAACCCTATTCCCCTTGAGGACTAAATTCTTATTTCTTTTTAATTCACAGATAAATAAAAATTATGCCACGATTTAAGACAATATTAGTCACGGGTGGTGCTGGCTACATCGGCAGCCACTGCGTGGTGGACTTGTTGGAGGCTGGCCACGACGTGGTTGCCATTGACAACTTCGCGAATGCTGTGGGCGACGAGGAGGGATCGCCAGCTTTACAACGAGCCGAACAGATCACTGGCAAGAAAATAACGTTTTATAAAGCTGATTTATTGAATAAATCAGAGATTAACGATATTTTTGATAAGGTGGGTACGAAAATCCTTGAGAATACCTATTGAATAGCATTTCATATTTAATATTCTAATCTGTTTCCTATTGAAATTTAATGAAAGGTAAATAAACAAGAAACGAATAGTTGACCCGACCATAAACGATGTCCAATAGTAGTTCAAATAAAAAATCTATTAATTGATCGAATGTTTGTGAAGTTATGTAATGAATGAGCAGTTGTGTTTGCATGGGTGTGTTTCGGTTTGAAGGGTAGGAAATGGTAGTGAATTTATAGGGTACAGAGGAATAACACCTGAGTCCTCAGAAATTGCAACGTATCCTGGACGAAACAGTATACTCTGTTATGTCCATGGTACTATGGCTCATGTCTATAGGCGATGGTTACCACTTTCCATCAGATGGGCCGTCTGCTTGTTTGCCATTCTAAGTTGCATAAAAAATGTTTTGATGTGTTACTAATTCATTTAAATAGTGTTCCTGTGATAATTTCAACAAAAATGTCCATTTCTATTGAAATAAAAAAAAATAATAACGAATTTTTACTTATTACGTTTAATGCATATTTATATTACGTTATAATAGTTAAAAAAATTGCCTTGTCTAGATGGACAAGGTTCAATTTTAAGATCTCTATTATTATTATAAACTCAAAAGTCCATTTAAAAATTTTAACAGGTAACTAATTAAAAAAATAATAAAGTGTTAAATTTCCAGCATCAAATAGACTGCGTGATCCACTTTGCTGCATTGAAGGCCGTTGGTGAATCTATGCAACAACCATTGTTGTACTATCAAAATAATCTTCTTGGTATGCTCAACTTATTAGAGGTAAAATAATCACTATTTTATAATTACACTATTATACCTTTTTTAAATAGGATAAATGCATCACATGTCATATACCTCTTGGCGATCAGAGATGGATATGTGATGTCTTTGCTATTAGGAATTTAAAAGCGTTCATATCAAAAATTTACCAAAAAGTGATAAAATGCACAATCTTTTAAAAAACTGTTAAACAATTTGCAAATTTTTAGATTGAATATTTAGAAAATGTTCTGATAACCATACTTATATCAATCATAGAATAATGCACATAAATCTAAAACAAAAATTTTGAACTGCTTCATATTTTACTTTTGAAGTTTTTAAATATTTTTTCTATGAATAAATTAAAAAAAAATCTATGATATTTATAGTAGTAAGAATTTTATGAGTTAAAAAATTAAACAGATTCAAAAGAGCATATTGATATGATTTTAGCTTCATTTTCGAAAGAATTTGGTGATGAATAGAATTTAATAATTTGATATAATTTATTTTTTATAAGCATTGGCACGTTTACTGTCATTCAAATTGAGATATTTCGTTGTCTATCTTCATCCTAATAATTTATTTCTTTATTTAAATTTTATTGATCAATAAAATGTGGTACAAAAGACTGACGGACTGCTATAGGCATTCTCTACCAATCAACCTTTAGGATGTGCAGATACTCGATGGCGGTTTTAAAAAATAATATGGCACAGCGATAACACCGCTAATTCCTTACTCTAATGCCGTTACAGATAATGCGTTCCCACAACTGCTACCAATTAGTATTCTCGTCATCATGTACGGTGTACGGTGAACCAGAGAGCCTACCTATTACTGAGACGCACCCTACCGGAAACATCACTAATGTATACGGCAGGACTAAATATTTTATTGAAGAAATGTTGAAGGACCTTAGTGCAGCAGAAAAGGTAACAATTGGAAATAACCAAAAGTAATATGTACAACTATCCTTGCCACTTTTAAATATTTAAAAATAGAATATATTCGTTCACATCAATCTTCGAGACCGCTCAATAGATTTTATATTATAAACGTTATATATTATTTTATAAACGTGTATAGATTCGGCAAGTGGCGGTAAGGGAAAATAGGTTTCCCGGAATAACTATATATTTCTTATAAAGTTCAATACACTAACGGATCAACTGAAGCACTAGTAATATAAAAAAAATATCCTTTTCAAAATATCTATTCGGTATGCTCGTAAAAAATCCTAAATTTAAACAATTATTTTCATTGCCGTTCTATGTGTCAGTAACCAGTTGGAATGACCTACTATTTTGAGGTTCAAGGTCAACTAAGCCACATTGAACGCGGTCACAGTATGTACTATTAGCATGTTACTATCATCAGAACCGGTAATCAGATATGCTGTTCTATAATTGAAGTTCCGACGTCAACATATTTCGTTAAAATTTATACCTCCAATTGTTTTTTGTTTCTAAATAGAACGGAACAGAAACCTCTAGATGTGACGAGCTTCTAACACATTTCGATTAATTTTTCCGTAACAATGTAACCAACATTTTTATATATACACCTAAGAGACGTTTGCGATTTGGGACCTTTGTCACATTTGTCAGATTTTGGAGATTAAAAATCTCACCTTACAGGAATGATAATATAGGTTTTGTTTTGCATAATGGCCTCTCGCGCAGAGAGCTAGGGATGATAATATTGGTACATATAAATAAGCGTTTTTTTTAATCGCCCTTGAGTCACCCAATAATCTCACTACCATAAGATCACCCTTCCACTGCTTAGCAGGTTTTTTTTCGCACGTATTAGGAACTTATAGTTATCGAAGAATGGAACTTTATGACAACGATATTGTTTACGTTTTTGACTTTTATATAGATAAAATAAATAAACCTATTTTTTATTTCTTTTTTCATGCATATTTTTGCAGAAATGGAATATTATATCACTGCGCTACTTCAACCCTGTGGGCGCTCACCCTTCGGGGTTAATCGGCGAGGACCCCACCAAAGAGTTCACGAACCTAATGCCCTTTATGGCACAGGTAGCTTTGGGGAAGAAACCGGTACTTACGGTCTTCGGAAACGATTACAATACCCCAGACGGTACTGGTAAGTAGTATATTATGTTGTTTTACTTGTAAATTAGGAAAATACTGAAAGAAAAACGAAGGCGAATAATGGCAGCAATAATATATGGAGCAAAGATGATCTTGCTATAATTCAGGATATTGACACTCATGTATGGAAGTTTAACGCGGATATGGCCAATACATGAACAGAATATATGTTGTAGAGATGAGAGATTTTAAGAAATATTTGTGGGATTAAATAAAAATAGTAAAAAAATGTGATTACCAAATGACAAATTTGAATGTGACATGCTAAAAAGGGACCAAATAAAAGTACTTGTAACCAGCGAATGTGTAGGAATTGATTGATGAATGTGGAGGAAACGGAGGTGTGTTTAATTGGAGAATTTGGCATTACAGTTTTTCTGCCTACCCCAATGAGAAATAACCGTGATATGTGTGTACATGCTTGTATAACTAGATGAAGGAACAGTCTAATCTCGATACTAAAATACTTAACGAGCGTTAGTACTTTAAAACATTATTAGTCTCGATTAAATAAAGTCATATTTACTCAAAATATTTGTTAATTTCAACAGGCATAAGAGACTACATCCACGTAATGGATTTAGCGAGCGGTCATGTGGCAGCATTGAATTTAATTAGCGAGAACCATGTTGGACTCAAGGTACAGCTTGCATTTTATATTTATTTTGTTTTAATATAATTAGAATGTTGGTAATGGCAATGGTTTATGTTCGAAAACAGTACTCATGCAGAAGATGGGTTTATATGTGGATAAAACGAAATACATATAATCTAAGATATACACCTTGTAAGGGAATTTATGTAAAGATAAATTGTCGTAGTTTTTATCAAAACTGATGGAGTTGATTATGTCACACGAGCTTCTATGAAGTGGCGTAAATTGTAGGAAGGAAATCGAAAACTTTTATATTATGTAAAACTAAAAACATCATGTTTAGAAATTAGGTCAAGTTAGACAAACGAAGAAAGTTTAATTAGTATCTAAGGGTGGGTAATATATAGCGATTATTCAAACTATGTTAGCTGAACTTAAACCAGAAATTTTTGAACATCTCTGTAAATTATTGATGCCCATTAATTCTTCTCTTTCCGCGTCTAGGGAAGGTAGATAAAGTTTTGTTGGAGAAATCAGTTCAGGGTACAATAGGACTGATATACCTGAAGAAGGTAAAAGCCCTTAAAATATTAAAATATATATATATATATTTTAGTTACTATATCTATACATATATTGGTCCTATAACAGATAAATAACGATTATCCAATATATAATATCGAAAAAAAAACACTCGTAATGAATATAGATATCCGACTGGTTTCAGCGATAACGCAATGGGAGATCATCAATATCCAGAACAAATCAATATATAGATATCGGATATTACCCATCTCTAATAGTAATACATAAATATTCTTTTGACTATAACACCTGATAAAATAGGTAGGCAGCGATACATTTAGTGATAATAAACATACTTATTTTAGTCGTTTTACAGAAACCATAGACATCACAGAATATAGCGCTCACGGTACCACTGTTGCCATTCCTGAGGACTGTCACCTTCATAGCTTGTATTTGTGCTAGATATAACCCACCCTTTGTTTTTATTCTATTTCAGGTATACAACTTGGGTACCGGCAAAGGAGTATCAGTGAAAGAGTTAGTGAATGTGTTTGAAAGGGTCACTGGCACTAACATACCGTTGAAGTATGTTGAGAGGCGGCTGGGGGACATTACCGCCATGTGGGCTGATGCGACGCTGGCTAAGGAACAACTGGGTTGGACAACAAAATATACCATCGAGGAGATGTGTAAGTATAACTTTAGGATTTTTATGCAAAAAAAAAAATACAGCGATTTTCATTTGGACAAGTTTAAATACTTTTTTTTTCTGAAAATTATTGTTTTCGTATCTATTAGTCTTATTAAGGTCCTTTAAAACAATTTTTCTTAAATATTTCCCATGCATAGATATTGTGTAGTTACAAATTAACTGTATTAGTAAGATAATTTCCATACACTGGAATATTTTTAAATTACGTTATTTTAAAGAATACAATTAATTCTATTACAGGCAGCGATTTCTGGAGATGGCAGACAATGAACCCTGACGGGTACCCCAAGAAGAATATAAAAGCCAGCGTAATTATTAATGGCAAAAGTTAACGCTACCTTAATGATATCTCACTGTGTATTATTAAATTAGTATACTATTTATAATGTCAAGTATTTTTAAGGAAATGAAGATATTTTCTTTTCGCTGTATTTTGTTTCATTTCTATACATATATGGAAACAGATTGTAACTCTAACCTTAATCATATTCAAGGTGTTTATTACAAACTTATAAAAACTTGATAGTTTTAGATTACGTAGCTATAAACCGGCATGGAGGCCTACTCTTGAATCTAATATCGATATCAATCCAATTTATTGCCAATGACAATTTTGTACTGTACTCATTACGAATTAGGTTAAAATTGGAAACGGTTTACAATCGTTTGTACTGGCAAATTATATTAATATGTATCTGTCAGAACAATATCTCAATTCCAATATTGAACTATTGGAATTTATTTCAAGGGTGATCCCACTGTTTTGTCTGTGATTTCAGTGCAATATGCAGGGCTATTATTGAGTTGTCTAGTTGTGCTCTTAAAACTTGGCAATTTTATACACAAAATTGTTAGTCTGTAAAATTGACAAGTTTCGAGAGCTCATAATATGCTCTCAAGGCCCGTTTAAGCAGCTTTCCAACCAGGCATATATCCAGAACGGCAAAATGAGTTCACTATGAAGTTAAAATAATATGGTCATTCATTATAAACTTCAGTACTTATTTATTTTTCCCGGCAAAACAATGAGTCCTGGTAGGTGCATGTAAGTTTAGGTACTGTATCCAGAAACGCATATAAATAACGATAAATATAAGAAATATTTATTTTTAACTTACAACTTCATATAAAGATATATGTTGCAATTTTAAAGGCTCATAGCCTACACTAGTAGTATTTGGTAGGAGATATCTAGCAAATAACTCCAATATATCAGGGTTTTCCTTCTTAACATACTCTTTGAGTAAATCTGCAAAAAAGAAATATAGTAAATATTATACAATATTTTTTTTATAATATTACAAAATATGTCAATGAGTTTAAAATATTTTTATAACAAATGAGAAATAAAATGGTTTCCCCTTTTCATATTTAATTCAAATCAATGTGCAAAAAGTCTCTGAAAGATCCCGACAATAAAGTCGAATTTCAAAATTCTATTCTTAGCACACAATAGCTATTGACTAAAGCTTTACACGCGTGATGTTGTATTTGCTACTAAAAATATTTTCAGTGAATTCTTATATAACCTATTTTCTATTTTTCCCCAATTTCAGCTACCTTAGTACTTAGCTTTTACTTAGTAATTTTGACTGGTATAGACAGTCAGAACAATGTTATAAATATAGTTTAAGAAGCTTGAGAGTGATTGTTTATAAAATCTCTGCCTTTTACTTTTAAAAGCATATTATATAGAGAACACACACAAATAAGCAGATCTAATTTTCTCACTCAATGATATGAAAAAACATTTGGAACTAATGCACTTTCTTATCCAAATTGACAAAATAATCAATCAAAGTGTAAAATAAATCTATGCATCAGTGCAATAGCATTGAGTATGTTTGTTTATTATTTATATTTTTATATCTACTAATAAGTAGATATAAAAATAAGTAAAAAATGACAATATAAATAACTGATAATTACCTATTAAAGGAGGTTTATGTGAATGCAAGGCACTTGGTACACTCATAAACAAATAATCATCAGGAACATGATTAACTTCACCGACTTTTCCAATAATCAGTCTTTCGTATGGCTGTTTCTTAGATCCTGTACTAAATGGACACAGAGGTTTCAACTGTATATCCACTTTCATCCAATACCATGTTGCTACATATTCTACACCCCAACTGGGAAATATCAAATTTTTCACTGCAGTAATATTACTTGGTGAATTTGTACACCAAACTGCCACTATACTATTGTCGGCTAGTAAAGTTTTCAAAGGTATTGAAGCTATATCTTCATTATACATCATGGAATAGCTGTAAAACAATAATAATAATAATAATAATAATTTATTTCAAAAATAAATGTTACATTTTAAATATAGGTAAAACTCTGCTCCCTAAATAGGTAAATCTACTTTACTTTAGGATAAGCAGTGCTCTTCCCTATATGGCACAATGACATAAAATTATACAAATAAAGAAACAATACAAGTTAAGGTACTAATACGGTAATAATTTAATTTGCCCAAAATAATATTTTGTAAATGAAATCTTGACTGTGTAATTTGTGAATGTATGGAATGGATGAGTTATTTTAAAATGGCAGTCATAACCTAACATACTACTAATAACAAATCCTCAGTTTCATCATATGTCTTACTTAATAGCCAATTACTAACAATTCTTTTGCATATATGTTTAGTTTTTGAATATATAAATAATTCCTTATTTGCCTTTTTATATAAATATGGTCCCAAAAATAATAAAAACTTCCGAATAAATGATGTGTGAAATTTATTATAACTTTTTAAAGCTTGAACATCATTAACTCTTCTTTTATGCTCAGAAATATTTGCATCAAACTGATATATAGAATGTTGTTTACTTATAGTATTAAGAATATATAATTTACGGACAGAAAGAACATTACATTTTTGGTATAGCAAGTTTGTGGGATATTGAAAATCATAGAAATTAATAACCTTTAAAACAGCTCTCTGTGCAATCTCAAGATTTATTAGAACTGTCTTAGGAGCACCACCCCAAGCAACTATACAGTAGGTCAAAAGGGACTGACACAATGTAGTATAAGTTAGTTTTAGAATTTTCATATCTGCAACTTGCCTCAGACGTTTGAAAATGTAAATAAGTTTCCTAATTCTACAAGTTAATTTATTTATATGCTGTTTAAATGTTAAATTATTATCAATAGATACACCTAAATATTTTATTAGCTGTGTTCTTTCCAAAGATTTACATGAGCATGTTCTATTGTTTTTTAGATGTAATGGTAAACAAGTATGGGCAGTAATACATAAATTAACAGACGGTTGAGTAGACTCCCGGATGGAAAATGCAAGATATTTAGTTTTTTCTGTATTTAGAGATAGAGTATTATTAGTAAGCCATTGTGTGACTTCATTAATTCCCTCATTTGCAGCACGAAATACCTCCTCCCAAGTATCTGCAGTGAAAAGGAGAGCCGTATCATCGGCATAACATATGATATTACCATGGAGGGGTTTCAGTTTACATAGATTATTTATATAAATTAAAAATAAAGTAGGGCCAAGAATACTGCCCTGAGGGACACCATAGGTTATGGGAAGAGGTTTACTCCTATAATTGCCTATTGCAACCATTTGTGTTCTATTTGAAAGATAACTCTCAAATAGTGCAAGCTGAGTACCCCTTATTCCACTTTTCTCCAGTTTATGTAAAAGTGTAGTAACAGAGACCGTGTCAAAAGCCTTAGCAATGTCCAAGAAGATCCCCAGGCATTTTTTACCCTGATCTAGGCTACTAGATATAAAATATATATATTCAGAATTTAAATGTATACTATTAATAAATGTTTCTATAGAATTTATTATTTCTACATTAAACATGGAGAGTTCATACTATAGATTAACATTTGATATTTTTTATTTGGAATAAATCCATGGATAACAGCTCTTGAAAATGAATGGCAGATGCCCATAGTCTATTGTAAATACTTAGAATCAGTAATTGCACAAAGAAGATTAATGCATGTTTGCCCTTGCCACATACATTGTATAGAATAAATAAAAGTTAGTTACATTCTATAATACAAAATCTAAATATTTATATTTTCATTTAAAATGCTTGCAATCTCTGTAAAAATAAAGAGACTCAATGAGAAAATTACAATTAAACAATACCTCAATTTATTATTAGCTCCTTTTAGTCTTCTTATATACTTATTCCACCATGGGGGGTCTGCTATTACTATGTCATATTTATAGCCAGCTAACTCATGACATTGTTTTATGACACAACTACAGTAGAATCTAAAAAACAATAAAACATACATTTGAGATACAACATGCAAGCCTATAATTATTGACATTAAGGTTTAAATATGTCTATCAATTATCTACTACCTATTGATAATACAAGTTCTGCTTAGTTTGGAACTAGGTAGTGCTATGTAATATGTCCATAGGCATATTTAGAGGGTAAACTGGGTGGACTATACCCACCCCAGGATTCAAGTAAAGCTTTGCAAAGACATATCTAAGAATATATATGTGCCTTGTTTAAGGAGCCAGGCCCCCTCCCCTGAAAAATAATCTTAAATATGCCAATAAATATGTCCAGTATTATTTATTATTAGTATAAAAATAAACTAACAATATTTATGATTCTCACTCTGGCACTTGATTTTTCTACCATGAAGAAATTAAAATGCCCACCATGTGCAAAGACTAAATAAGTTGCAAAATATAAAAATTCATTTAGAATTGATGAAAATAAAACTTACTTAAAAAGATACAGGTGAAATGAGAAGCTCATTCTTTTTAAAGTGACTTAAGACTTATTTCAATAACATTCTCCATAAAATTCAATTTATATATTCAACTTACCTAGAATTATATGGAATTAAAAATTCTTCATTCTCCACATTACACCTAACAGACCTCTCAGAGTTATTGCCACCATTAGTGCCAACATGTGTAAATGCAGTCCTTTCCAATAATTCTCTTGAGAAATCTCTGACAGCTTTCATGTTTGAAATATCACTATTATTGCATAATTTATCCTTTAAACCAGGCTCCATTTCCAATAAAAACCTTTCATACTTCAATCTAACTTTTGTGGCCTGAAAAAGTTATATTGGACATTTTTTTATCACATATGCATATCAAAATTTTTAATCCTATTATCTAGCCAAGCCAAATACAGCCACAAGGCTTTTTATGTCTCACTGAATATTTATTACAACAATCATTTATATATACATTCCAATGTTAAAAATGATTGCAATTAACTATATACATAAAGAAACAATGGTTGAAGTCTACATTTTATATATACACATTTTGTCCATAGAAGGCAAATTTTACTTAGTATAAGTTACATAGTACTTGTTACTTGGACAGATATACTGTACTATTATCACTCCCGAAAATGTACATCGACAATTATTCGTTAGATTTTTGGCCAACCAATAACAAGTATATATTTAAATCTGCAGGTAAAGACAGAAAAAAATAAAGAAGAAATAATGAAAATACAAACCTCTTCATGGAGATCATCAGAACTGTCCCTTTTTGATCTCTTTCTATTGACCGTATGTACATTGTTCAAAATATAGAATAATTTCGCAGATAACGCGTAAGAATATGTTTCTGCATTATTAGGAATATTTTTGTAGATATTAAAAATATAGTTATTATGATCTAGAAAACTGCAACCATTTGACTTGAAAATTATACTCATAATTGTAAAAATAGTGAAAGGACGCTTTTAACTTTATTTTATAGATAACTACCTAATATAAATACGATTAATTTAGAGATTAAACACTCACAAATTATTATTTTAAATAGGTACATATTAGGATAAAAACAAAATATGAGAATGAATACTATATTTTATCCGTGAGTATTAATTTTACATATATTCGTTGAGAACAATTTTATGACTTTTTGTATGGGTATGTAAAATATATAAAGTTTAATTAATAAAATTATAAATCAGTACATTAACAATCAACAATAACATTTTTTTTTTTTTTTAGTACGTTTGTTCCGTTTGGAACAGGCTAAGGTCGGAGACCATGCTGCCTAGTCTTCAAAAAGATAATTTGTCTGGAATTTTCAACAATAACAATACTTTTGACTTTTAACATGACATTTAAAAAAGCACCACAGAACAGATAAACGTACCACAGATAGGATTTTGATCTAGATAAAGAATCTAACCACATTGTCGATACGTAATGCTTCGTCTAGTTACGTAGTAATTCATCTCAGAGGTTTTTTCGGAGTATCTTGACATAAATAGGTCAAAATACTCCTAAAAAAATCTAATGCTCGTACTGATGTTATTGTATTTACTATTTTTAAAAACATTTACAACTTTAACTTACTTGGGCACTTGGACAACGTTATAAATATCTGTCAATTTTCAAAAACATTCTATTTTGATAGCAAAGCACTTTTTAAATTATGAATCAGAAACATTAAAAAATTATTCAATTGTCTTTAATCTTTATCTATAAAACTATCTCCTCCATAGATAGATAACTATATTTAATAGTTACCTATCCATCATTTTAAGTTCGAGTAAAGTGTGACAATTGACATCAATTCCATCAATTCCAGACAATTTATCTTTTTGAAGACTAGGCAGCATGGTCTCCGACCTTAGCCTGTTCCAAACGGAACAAACGTACTAAAAAAAAAAAAAAAAATCAATTCCATCAATTTCCATCAGTTGTCATCACAATTTCATATACCAGTACTCACAGATATTTATATTGTATTTATATTGTAGTCTTATTATTACAGGTTTTTCTCATCAATTTTAAGATTCGTACTCATTTTCGTAATTTATTTTCTGTCATCTATGAATGTACTCTATTTTTACAATTTAAATTTCAAATAAAATAATACTATATAAACAATAAAATTGGTAAAGTAATGTTATTACTTAAGCCATGGCTATATACCGAGGTAAGTTTGAATTTTAATAAAACGTAATAATTATTGAAAGTTCTAAATAATTGTTTTAAGTAAAAAAAATACCTAAATTTTACAAATAATATATAGTATACTTCTTACTTCAAATACTCCATCTATTCTTTTGCTGTTTTTACCTTACAAAACTTTTCGGTGCCGATACTGATCTGTTTATTAGTTATATTTGTGGTTATATATCAGTTATTGCCTATCTATAAATATATTAAATTTAAATTATAATATGCGGATTTATTATAATAAAGATTAGTTATATAAAAGTTAATAAATTTTAAAGCCAGTAGAAACTGGTATGCAGAAACACTTATTTACATTTAATTTTTAAATATTAAATTAGTGTCAGCCAACATATGCAATAGTATTTATATATAGATACGAATACGTACGAGATACTTAGTAAAATAATACTTTTGTAAGTTTTATAATCCTTACAGCATATTAGAATTTATCTATGATTTAATGTAAATATTCAACTATAAATAAAATAAATTTGATGCTATCTCTGAGAATATTTTCCATTGTTATTCTTTAAATAACAACAAATTTTATTATGATATTTATGAACTTTGGCATGTTATTTGCATCTTATTTAATAAATCACTTTCCGTAAGGTTTGATTAACAAATATATTCTTCTTATTATAAATATTTGCTTTATTTGTTTTCTTGATACTCTTTAATTCCTTAAAACCTCAAATATTATAAATTGTATACACATTATATTTCGCACAAAAAAGATTATGTACTTTTATCCTACTCAATCACTATATCCCACTTACATTGACCAATTCTCAGGCACTGCTAGTATATAAATAAATAAAAGCTCCTTAATTATAAGTGTATATTTTGAAAAACATTAACTTTTAATTATGTATTATTTATTATAAGTATATAAAATTTGAATAGTCTGCATGTTCTCTTATATTATCATAATTATAAGGGTCTATGTATTAGGTTGGTAAATTAATATAAACCTACCATTCAATTTGGTTCCACTCCACATTAACTTAGCTACTGCTCTTAAATATTTCCACCTCCACTTAGGTAGCTTCTTTTCATCAAGAACATCCTTATTTTGGGTCTTGCTCTAAGTATGGTCAATCAATCTATGTTTTCATTTCCTAGTAGTTCTGACTAGCACACTTATTTTCTTATTTTTTTCTTGTCAATTTGATCTAAAAGTGTAATTGAAAGTGTATTCTCTCTATATCCAGTAAGTGCAATATTAAAATCCTTATTAAAAATGTGAAATTGAACATATTTGATTGTTATGAAATTTGGTATATACATATTTAAATTCTGTTTTTTACTTTTCTAATAAATGTCTTGTAAATAACGATAGGCACTGGGCTAATTTCTTTATATCATAATCCTATGGATGAAGTCATGAATATAGTAATTAAAACCAAGGCAATTTGTTATGCTAGTTTTGGAGAGCTAATTTTAGCTTAATTTTCTCTCATACATTTATAGAAGTCTATCCCTATAATTAGTAATCTAATTTGTAAAATGATCCATTTTCCACTACAACTGTGCTTTATATCATTGGTTTCTGCCTATCTGAAGGAAAAAAGTATAAACTTATAATAATAATTAATATATAAAATAATATATTTTGTTTCATAACTTCATATACATTTACTTATTTACTGAATTAATACTCCCAAACTTGTAACTAAGAAGATAATAGCATTGTTAATTACAAAGATAATAAAATTTCACATTTAAAATTAATTTTATACTAGGTCCCGAACTGACCAGGAATAGTCTTTATCCTTTATTTTTATTATTTACATGTAAGTAATACACCTTTTCATCCAGTTTATAACTCATATCATGCCTACATGCCATTTTAAGCAGTTATTGATGTAATCCATATATCTCATTTATTTAAATGAAACATTCAATGAAATAAATCAAATCTTTAAGAAATAAATAAGTATGATATTTAATAAATATTTTTTTATTACTTAATAATCTTATTTATTAAACGTCGTATTTATTTTTTAAAGATCATATTTATTTCTATTAAAAATCTCAAATAATTTGACTTATTTCCTAATTATTATGTAGTAAATAATATTTCGTTAAGTTTTTATTATGCCCTTTGAGCTGATATGACAACACTTATCATGGTTATATTTAACAAACATAACTGAATAAATTTATAATCTTTATATAAATATGTAGTGGCATATACTATTGTTTCAACATATCAGATAGAGGATGTCATATCTCTAGTTTACCTCGTGATATTCTAAATACTTAAATAAATAATTCTGTATAATATTACAAGAAATATTTAAATAGAAAATAAATAGCGTTTAGAACAACTTTTTGTTTAATTTCTAGAACTTATTCTAAAAACTAAATGATCACATAAAATAAATTATTTTATTCAAGGTCAATTTTTAGTCTATATGTGCATATACATGCATTAACTTATGACTTTTAATAATGACATTAGGTATCGTAATAATATTTATAAATATTTTTTCTATATAGATAACTGTTTTTGAAAATTATTTACTGCTAAACACAAACAGACAAAAACTGTACTATTACAAACATATTGACAGACTACATAACATAGTTTCATTGAGTAAACGGCAAAAGTTGCACAAAGTAAGAGACAGCTACGAATATTGATTAGGGGTTGCTAGTGCGCTTGTGTGCGCGGCACCCTTCACACCGACAGTGTGCGCGGTGCGCGCGCTGTGTGAGTGCGTGCGTTTTGCTACCCACTGCCCATGTGCTAGCGAACTCTGCGGCCGGGTCTCTTGTGCCATACGAACTAACCGATTATTAAGACTAATGTTAATTTTACAAAAGACTCCATACCGTCTCCAGAAAACTACCCAAAAAAGAGCAACGACGGTATGCGGAGCTAAATCACCGCTGCGTCGAAACGTCCCATCAGGATCGTGAACAGCACCGTAAAAATCAATAAATCTCGTTGTGAAATAAAAAATTGCATTTTACATTTGTATTACGAGTGCCTCCTATGTCAAATATCGCGTCCGAAATAGTGTATACCAATAGTGTATTCCCGTTTCAGTGATACAGAGAGATTAAACATTCTCGATGTTTAATCACAAGTTACCGACTGACTTTCCAATGCAAACCCTCCGTAAGAAAACCAGCCCTTGCAAATGTGAGTTCGAAACGTGTTTAGTTCCAACTAAGCTTTTTCACTTACAATACTACTTATTTTATAATTTATTAATTTTGATAATACGGTAATGCGGTGTTTAGATAGCGCTATAAGTGTAAATTGGACCACGTTATCGCATCTTAGCTTTACTATATTTTGCGATTTCTGTCGTAACATGTAACATGCATGAACCAGCTAAAAGTTCACCCTACTACTATATGATACCGAGTTAGCACCGTACTTTATCATTTCACCGAGCTAGACCATCCATATCATAATTAGTGACCCCTCATATTTTGGACAGAGGGTGTGTTGTGGGCCCGTGGCGAATGTGCAGCGGTGGTGCAGCGGGGGGAGTAGCTTGCTATTTGTCGGTTTGTACGGGGAATTATGCAGGTGTGTCATTTCCAGCATCTCTTGCGGCAGTTCGGTGAGTAGTTCTGCATTTTCATACATTTCATCCTTATTGTTGTCCGTTGTATCTAGATTGACGTCGCATGCAGTGGTAATGATCCTTGTAATATTTTATCTGCTTATTGGGCTTTAGGGATCTTAGAATATTAGTCAAATTTAATTGTTGTAATGTTAATATCTCAGTCATGACCATACATCAATTTCTCCTATACCTACCTAGGAAACATGTACAAAATTAACATACCTTCCCGTTGAATACCATATATAAAATTTTTACAACTTCTAATTAGTATATAAGCTATATAGAATAGCTTTGACAAGGTTTTAAGTTTTGCGTGACTCGCCTAAGTTTGCTATAACATCTACTTACCGGTATTATGTTTCTCTCTCGAATCAGGAAAACGCGTGATTTTGTTACGATATAAAATCCAGTGTAATTTCTAACATAAGATTCCTAACCAATTCACACGAGGCCTGTAAAATTCATGGTGTTGTTCATATTTGATATATAGGACTGTCATCAAATTCTGCCAGCTTGTTTGTCACACCCTACCGAAATATTCGTAATGTATATTAATTACCTAAATAGTATTCAATCCGAAAATATAGCCATCTTTAATAGACTAATAAGAAAATCTAGTAGCTCTCTCTCTTCATTTAAGTACCAGCAAGATGGCTGAATAGTTCACCCAGAAAACTGGAAAATATATACCTACATTAATTACATTTAGAATTTAAATTCATGCTTGAATTTACATTAGCAGACACAAGCTAGGACTTATTTAGAGTATAACCAATAGATATTAAAATGTTTTCCAAGATTGTTAAAAAAATTATGTGCAACAAAATGGAATTACTCGTATGTATTAAATACTTTCTCTATCACAGAACTTTATAAATGTAGACACTCCAAATCTAATTAAATAGTTAATGAAAAAGAGCGTTAATCCGTATTTTGACTGACGAATGACTTTCCTGCATTTGTACGTACGTTAGAGTATCGTTTTATTTATTATCTAGTTAGTAATATTTACTCTTTATATTTCCGGAATGTTACAATACCTATTAAAGTGACACAATCTAGTCTAGTCCCTTTAGACTAGTTAATAAACAAACCTCTCCAAAATAACTAAACACAAAAAATATGATGATCTTTATGAGTTTCATTATTACGGAATATTAATTTAAGAATACAAGTAGAGTTAATTTTAATAAGATTTAGCTTAAGATTAAACTGTCTCCACTTTTATCTTTGTGATATTTGCTACTATTGTTAGTATTTCTCGTTTTGTTTGTTACGTTTTCGCGGCTAAACAGCAATTTTATAAAATTTGACAGAAAAAATACACTTTCGATCAATTAGAATATACGACGTCGCTTATCAACTAGTACTTACCTGTACAGGATATAACAAAAAAAGGTTTTAAAGTTAGTTGTATTTATGTCTGGAAGCCCTACCCTCGCTAATTGATACAGACGGTGGCGGGGCAACAGAAAAGGGTTTACAAATGAATGAGATCAGCTAAAAGGGGATTGACTAAGACCAGCAGTGCTAATGCCAGCAATATCAGACAGCTCAACTTTCAATAGGTTAATTCTCACCAATACATCAATTTCATCCTCACCTCTCATCCCTCACTGGACCACACCAGCGCATACCAATTTCGTAGGCGGTGTTTTTTATTCATTATTATTATTATAGTGGCCATGAGTATGAACATTTAGAGGCAGAGTGAGAGAGAATTTTAAAACAGTTTCACGCAGTATCAAATAAAGTAATGAAGTTAAAAGCTAAGAGAGTTCATATCAAACAGTATACTAATCTGAGCATTCACTAATTTTGTTAATTCATTTTACACGCGGATATACGAGGTATTATAAATTCAAAGATTGTTTTAATATTTCAACCCTTGGAGAAATTGTTTAGCATTATGAATATTGCTAGTTTTCGATTTGTTACACCTCTATAACGTGAATACTTATATATCTTTAGAGCAGGATGTGTAAAAAGTTGCTCAGCTGACTTAAAATGACATAGAAACAAAAGCAAAGGACATATTGTAAACATTTATTTTTCTAACCAAGAGTTATGAACGATACTAACACCCAAATATGTATGTAGGCGTTTTTATCATTTATACAACTTAGTCACTTACAATATTGATATTATAAATTGTTTATTACTTAATTAATAATAATGTGTGATCAAAGCGTGTGTAAATAATTAACCATTTTTTGCTCTGTTTACTTCCTTGTAATGTCTATTAAACTAATGCAAAATCGAGTCAATGCTTATTAAATGATTGGGGGTAGAATTGACTTTTATTTTTGAGGATTTAATTCATACTCATATTATGATCGGTGGGTACTTACCATAGAGACCCCGCCTCCCGAGATTCTAAATTTAAAAACAGGAAATTCAATTAAACTGGCAATGATGCACCGTAAACAGGGACCGAAATAGGACAACACAATATGCTCACTTTTATTTTGCACTTTGTCCGGTTATCTTGTTTCTTGTGGCAAAATAAATACACACATGACGCCTAAAAAGTCCGAATTAAAAAGTCTTCTTCGCCAAGGTACGTAGTTATATTCGGCTTGTATTTGTGTGAATTTGTGTTTTTGCCAAATTGTTTGTTTTTTATACCGCATTATTTACATGCTCGATAACATTAGCTTTTATTAGTTGCCTTGCGTAGTAGATTTGTCAGTGTAATAGAATAACAACTTGAAATTATTTTATTTTACTTTATGGTAATACTGCTTCTTTTCTTAATGGGTGCAAATGGAATGGTAACCTCGCCTGATCTATCGGTATACGTTGGCGGGGCACCAGTAAGAGATGAAGATGAAAGCAGGTTGGTGCACCGTGATTAATTCCACAAGAATTAGTCAAAGCAGGTTGGTGCACTAATTCCACAAGAATTAGTCACGATGTTTTCCAGGGCGGACAGTGTGATGATCGACCTGACAGAGTACATGCTAGCAATGGGTCTAATAGACCCCATTACTAACCATCCCTTTCCCCGCCCCCTAAATACTACTTAGGTGCCATTTTATGACACAGAAAATATTATACTTTTTCACATTTTAATGAAATAATGAGTATTGTTGTTTTAAAGATCTATAAAACTAAAAAGTTTTAAACAATACATATTTAAACCTATTTTTGTATATTTATTCAATTACAATTACTTAATATTTTTTTTAAAATAGCCGGAACTGACATCGAAGATTTTTAAAGCGGCAGTCGTGTGTTATTTTGTAGATATAAATTAGCATAATTTATTTATTTATTTTTACTGCCCATAAACAATAATAAAAAATAAACCAAATAAAAAAAAAATGTTTTTTGTGCAGACAAGAACGAGCCGGGCCGTTTCCTCGGCGAAGGTGTGTCGTTTCGCGCCAAACTGATTGGTGTCTTGGAGGTACCGGAAGCGCGTGGAGACAGGATGTGCCAGGAGGCGCTTGCAGATCTAAAAATGGCGATCCGGGCAGCTGGCGAGCACAAACAACGAATACAGGTTCACGTCGCCATTGATGGGTTAAGACTGCGCGATGACAAAACTGGTGTAAGTTTACAAATACAAATAGTTTATTCAAAAACACTGGTATCACGTTATGAGATATAACTTTTAGGTATAGAAAATGGGATGGTGGCCTCGACTGCACTATTGGTATACGCTGTCGGAGTAATAATGAATGATGTTAGGTGAAAATGAAGTTAGATCAGTTGGCCGATAATGACAAATATATTTACTGTACATGTATATTTATTAATTATAATGGTTTCCAGAGGGGACCACATAATGGTTGATATGATATTGCTGGTAATGGGACTTAAACCCTACTACTAATAGTCTCTTCCCTCAGATGTATCTAATGCTAAGAAAGATGGTGACTTTCAATTTGATACAAACCAATATTAGCACGAAACCGCTCTATCTCGAGAATATTGCATAGAATTTAACGTGAAATAGAAGTAAACATTGTTTTTTAACAACACCATCTTTGGAATTATCCTCGGGAAGAGATTGAGAATTTCGAAATTATTGTCCAAAACCATTGATAAAAAATTAGTGATAGACAACGCAAGCACCTCATTTTTATATGAAACTTTATGGACCATTATGTAAATAACAGCAATGATATTACAAAAGCCCATTTATTGATTGCAAAACTATCGTACCCCACCGTTACGAAATTACCATTTTTTCTTCATACTACTTGGATTCACATTCATATACATTGCATCTTATGACTGTACACCTTACGGCAAATGGTAACAATTGCCAATACGCTTGAATAACAGCACAGACATCACAGAATACACAACATAGGCGCAAGTCATGGGTGTATTTAAGGGGTAGTCGGATGGGCTGTGCCCACCCAGTATCAGGATCGGAGCTGTCAGCTATTAGTACAGACATGTCTAAGAATACATTTGCACTTTATTTAAGGGGCAAGGCATCTTCCATGAGTTGATTGACATGGCATTTGAAGAGTGACTTTATTAATAACTTTACTGCCATATCTCGCTTTACAAACTTAAAACACAATCATGCTAGCGTAGCTCCTTACCCGTCTAATCAAAAACATGAGTTTGAATATATTCTGACAACGAGTTCTGTACAAAGTTCAAATTCAAATCATCTTTATTCAAATAGACTTATTTACAAGCACTTTTAAATCGTATTTTTTTATGAATGCAGGGTTAAAAAAAATGTTATCTGTTGAGAAGAGCCCGCAAGAAACTCAACAGTTACTCTTATATATCTGTTAACATTATGTGTATTGATTTAAATGTACTATATCTAAAATTGGATGGTCGTTAAATGCGCGTACATAATCGACTAACACCATGCACATTTGTCATTCAAGTAATAGTTTAGTGTGTAATAGGCTTTGTTCAATAAGTGTTAAACTTATTTATAAGGTAGATCCAAAAATATCCTTCGGTATCATAATTATAACATTTAAATATCCATCTGGTGATAGCTAAAACAGTAGTAACCTGTCGTTTACAATATCAGGTGATGTGTTTCGAAAAATTCATCATAAGGTGCTTCACAGGATTGCCTGCACCATCATCCAGTCCACAAAATATCGTTCATCGCGCAGGACATGACGGACTCGCGCGCGTTTGGGTACATATTCGGTTCACCAGACACCAGCCACCGATTCTTTGGCATCAAGACTGATAAAGCTGCTAGTCAAGTGAGTATTTTTTTTTTATTTTGACTTCTTAACAGGTCAGATGTTCATTGAACTTTGGCTATTGTTATTACATTTTTATTATACTAGAAATGCATAGAAATTTCTATTTTTTTTTTCTTTTATACTAGAAGTTTTTTAAGTCTTCGTATTACATATAACATATTAATGTATATAATACTATCATACCTACTTGTACAGCAATTAGTCCATTACCCTAAGGTTGTCTTGAAAATATTGCTCTCCACAACAACTTACTGTACTGCAGCCTTACTGTACTTATACAAATTTTATCGTTATATGTACTGTCTTGCTTATTTCCTATATTGTATAATGAAAATACAGTATACTCATTCATTCATTCATTCATTCATTAATATATTATTTTTTTTAAGATTGGATAAGAAAAAATATAATTCAAAAATTATTTTCTTGGTAAATGATAATGTTTTATCCAACTTGGAATGACAAATAAGCTGACGACGTGACAGCCCATCTAATGGGATATACTAATCATCACCTCTAAGCTTGAACAGAATCGTGCATATCATACAATATGGTGTGACAGTCATGGCACCCACTCGTTGCCATTTAGTATAATTTCACTGCTTATTGTAATAGACTATTTGACTGGTTTTTAAAATCAATTTTATATTATTAAGTATAGTTTAAGGAACCCAGTAAAAGTTGTATTTTTTAAATCTGGTTCATATTTGCTGAAAAATATGAAATTAAAAATTCAATATTAATAATATTCCACCTTTTAATACGAAACACTACCATGCAAAAATTGCTGCTTGGCGTCAGAACGAGTGAAACAGAAATTCACACATATTTTTATATAAAATTTCACATTGGTGATACTATAAGCATAGATGTACATCATATAGTTATATGTCGGTATAATTTTGCCCTACTTTTACTGTAATTGAAATGAGGATACCATTAAAATAACGCGGCAACTTGAAACCTTGTAGCTACACCCCATTACTGTATTGCAACTCATGTTACTGTGCTAGAATATAGTTAACGTGAATAGATATAGACGCACTCGTTATTAAGATGTTTTTTTTTAACTATATTTTATCGAATGGAATTAAAAATTACCTTTTTTTTTAATTAAAAGGTTCCGGAAAGTTTGTACGTACAGAACTTAGATAATTGTATAAAAGAGGTAATATAGACTTAATTACATACTGTAAATCCTTACTAATGGAAATACGAGTATAAAATGAAAAAGTCACGTCATTCTAAAGTTACTTTCAAAAGCAGGAGGTGCTCAATTAATCTGTGGATCGAAGTTGCTATTTTTTAGAGTTCCGTACCAAAATGGTACAAAAGAATCCATATAATGCGATTCCGTCTAGAATTTTTCGGTAATGTTTTGCCATTTTGAAAACAACTCCCAATATTTTACTCTACTATATATAATTATACATTTTTCGATCTATATGAACGTCCCATACTTCATATACAAGTTATGATTTCATTATTCACTCCCAATTTCGTTATAATGAGTTCAATAGTTTTATAAAGAAATCGTAACAGACACACATGTTTCGACATTTATAATACTCTTTGCCATTAGTAAAATAGGATAACTCATGTAAAGACTCAGGAGAACAGATGATATCGGGTTCACATTTATCATAATAATATCGCTTTTGGTTTTGCGTACGGTTCGTGACCGATTATGTTGATTTATATTCGTAACTTCAGGATCACGATGTTTTATATTGACAGCTGGAGTGAGGAATTTGTATAGAACATTTGGTAATCTTTCACGAACCATATGAAAATCAGAGCAAATAGATTGACATTTATGTCAAATGTTCACTGCTGAATATAGCGTCCCCCATAAGGGGAGGGGGGGGGGGTGCCAATAGTTGCCACGCTTTGCAGACCGGTTGGTAATCGCGGTAGCTTTTGGTGATGTTTTAAGTGGGACGCTACTGTCCAACTACTACTGGAAAATTTTTGCCAGAATAATTTAACATTGCGTTTCATAAAAATAAACTGACTTCAATTGCCAATATTTGTGATTGGTTATTTAATAAAATTAAAGATTGTGTTTTGTGGGTATAAAATAAACCGACCTTGTGACATAACCGATTTAAAAACTAATCTACTGAACTGATTTTGTTAAACTTTGGGCCCAATCTTTAATAAATTTTATAGATAAAAAAATATTTTTCCAAATCAGCTTATAACTGACGAATTTAAAGAGGTAAAAAACATAAAAAATACAACCGAATCGAGAACCTCCTTCTTTTTGAAGTCAGTTGGAAAATATAAACCCAAATGAAAATACTTTAGTTTTCTACTTTGGGATTTCAATTCAAAAACGAGTGTAGTCCACTCGTTTTTGAATTTAGAATCACGAAATTTCTATCTTAATCTTTTCTATTAATTTTGCGTATGGCTAACGACTTCAATTTCATACTGTACATGTAAACAAAACATGTAAAAGAAATATATTATTTTTATTACAGGTAGTAATAGCAATGAGGGATCTGTTCCAAGTAGTTTTCGAATTAAAGAAGAAAGAAGTAGAAATGGCGAAGCAACAGTTGGAAGGCAAGACAGTAACAAGCACTCTAGCGAGGCACACAACAAGCATTGTAGAAACTAAAGTCAAGGTAAGTGTAACCTATACTGTTTCCATATAGAGAGACGGTTAAATCAATATGTGCCCTAAAAATACATCCGCGCAATATTAACTGTAACATTAATCTTAAATAAAAGAAACCATTAATTTCACGGTAATATCTCACCTTTCTTTCTATTAGTCTATTATTGTTGTTTGTAATGAAGACTTGTACCCCCATTCCTAGTAAAATATCCTGTCGATCGACTCCACACGATCCTCCGTGGAAACCACCATGGTTAATTCTTGGTGAATTCATCACGATGGACCAATTGACTTAATTTCATCATTTCATATATAATTCCTCAGTGATACTCCGCTACTACATACCAATATAGCAGGCTTGGTTACCATTCTATTTTCATTCGTTAAAAATATAAAAATAACAATCAAAACAAATTCAACGCCTAAAAGTTAAAATAACTAAATTAGAATGTTGTTAAAAAAAACTCTCGGAATGTCAATTATGTACTTGTATATTGATCATCATCGTAACTCGACTGTGAGTATCATTCAATACCTCGTAATTTATAAATGGGAGTGTTTTGTATGTGAACAGCGATTGTTGACGCGCGTCGAAATATCAAACACATTATGCAATGTCAACAAACAATATTAGCATTTGGGCATAGTGGTCATAACTGTGATTTGTGTTCTCTTAGCAAAGACAAATACTTTATAATAAAAAAAAAATCGTAATATGTTTAAAGCCAACATACGTGCAAAAGTAAGTTTTTTGATAATTTAATCTATTATGATGTTAATGTAACCAAAATCAATATTTATTAAGTTGTTTCGAAACAGTTTGCATTTAAACCTTGAATGCATATTTTATACTTGACCTCACAAGCGATGAGTTTAAACTCCGCTTGCTCTAATAAAGTCAACCTTGCATGACACTGAACGCAATCTTGCGCAAAAATTGTTACAATAAACTTAATAACTTTTACACATTATTCTGTCGTAGTGTTTATCCGATAATAAGACTGCAATAAGTCTACTAAATAAAAAATATGAAAGTTTCTCAAGTTATTTGAATAATTTTATTTTACTCAATCACGCTGAAGTTGCTTAAATGGTTTGAATGAAATTTGATAGTTTAACGATATCCTAAAATATTTATCACGATATGGGAAAAGAACCTCACAACTATTATAAAAGTCAACCACACGTATTTAGTACAATTCATGTTAATTACTAAGCAAGAGATCAATATGATATTTAAAATTTAAAAGTCGACACTGCTGTTACATTAGTAAACTAAAAAATAAAACTATGCAACCATTAGAAGTATCATCATAATAAAATAAATTAATATTTCAGTGTTATATTTAATGGATTATATATTTATATATTTTAAATTGCTAAACCCGCCAGTACAATCGGTATATGCTGACGGGGCCGTGAGTGATGACAGGTAAAAATGAAAGCGGGTCAGTTGGCCCATCGTGACGAATTCATCAAAATTAACCACGATGGTTTCCAGAAGGAACCGCGTAAAGGTGAAACTAGCAGTGTTTATTACTTGCAATAACTAGTATCTTACTATCCTTTCTCCCCCATATTCACAATGTTGTACGACTATTTATAATATACTGTCTGAGTAAAATATCAATATCGTTTAAGTATATTTTTTTTTCAAAGTGACTGCGGCCCTTATGTAAATATATAATATTTTTGCCATAGAGTATAACATCGACTGGCGAAACAAGTACATCGACACCTAAAGTTGCTGAAACTGGTGCAGAAGGCGGCGTGGCGGAGCTAGTCGACTTGGAACAGGAGCTGAGCTCATTACGGAGAGGGCTCACGCAGGTGGAGGGGCTAACGCCTTCTACAGACCCTTTTGGCGACTCTTTTATAATGCCATCTTCTCAGGTTATTGACCGACAATATTCTAGATGACGTTTTTTAAGTCATTGACAACTGAAGTCACGGAAACATTTTTTTTTTCTTTTTTTATCTCAACTTTAAAATGAGACACAAGTTCTCACTTTGTGACTACTAACTTTTTTTATATTCAATGATAAATTCAGAAATAAATTACAATAATTACTTTTTTATTCACTACACATGAAGTACCCTATGAAGTAATTATTATCCATACTTGTAATGTTGATACATTAATATATAAACTAAACAACGAGAATTTATTTTATTAAATTATTATTTTTGTCGTTACCGACAATTGTTCTGTATCCTCGCTATTTTTTTTTTTTTAATAATAGTGACAATACAGGTATCATTATTGTTTTATTCATTGCTGATGTACCAGTAAGAATATATGAATACGATGGCTATAATTTATTAGTGTCCCATTATGTATGATATTAAATAAAAAAAAAAGATCAGAAATACTATTAGGTAATTTGAATTAATGTAACAACTAACCTTCATTTTGAGTGGTCACTAATAACAATTGCATGGCAATAGAAGGGGCTGTTGCCTCCGCCACCGTCGGGTACGTCGAGCCGCGGCCGCAGCACTCCGAGTACCCGCTCCGTGCTAAGCCCTGGCAAAGGCTCCAGCCCGGCCCCGGCCTCCGTGCCTGCCGCACCCGCTGGCTCTACACCCCTGCCTTTTGACCTGGCAACCGTTGCTGGCGACTTCGAGCCAGCCCCCGTTGACAACCTTACCGACCCACCGGTTTGTTTGTCTTCCTTCACATCTGTGTATCGCTTCAGGTTCGCTCTACACGGGAGGAGTGGCGAAATCACGCAGCATACGTCTAAAGATGCGCTCTTACAGCCGATTTTAACAATCTTGGTAAACATTTTAAAATGTCAACATCAAATCATTTACTGCATATACTATTTATCAATAGAGACACCACTAAATCAATACTGAACAATATAGAACGACTTAATGATTTAATCGTTACCTCCGGTGTAAGCGCGCCTTAATGTAGGTGCAAACTTTACTTATTTATTGGTAAACTATAGTCTTACCAGTAACGTTCCCAACCGCGACTCCTCCAGTGTGAGCCGACCCTAATTCTAGTCCCCGCTTTGGTGCCGACACTCGACTTTGACAACTAAATATTGATCACAAACTTTACAATAAACGTGTCGTAATATGTAGTCCCTACCCTTCTTTCGTCTTTATTTATTATATAACACATCAGCATAATACTGTCACTGTCATTATTACAATCATTTTGTAAATGTAAACATGAAAAAAAATTACCACAATATAACAAGGATATTACCAATCAAACTTTAAATAAGAAACATCTGAGATTTTCAGTACTGTTTTATTTAGGATGTTGTTACTTTTAAATCTTACTACTGATAGATTATGAAGAAATGATGCCTTTAGCAGTGGTCATAATATTTTTGAAATACAATTGTTATCTATTCTAAATAAAAAAAAAAAATAAAGTCGAACGTTTAAAGGTGATACCTGTGTGACAATGCAGTTATTTTTTAATTCAAAGTAGGAGAATAAATAGCTATGAAATAAAAACTAATAATCTAATAATATGCAAAAGGCTTTAAAAAATAACAATACAATACAATAGTTAAACGTAAAACTTAAGCAAATTACAAAATATAATTTTAACCCATAGATTTGCAAAAATCCCAAGAGAGATTCTCATACAAAATTTACACTCGCTGAAAAAAAAAGAACTTTTTATCATATGACAAAGAATAAATAGAATCTTTGTTATTATACGAGTATATTATTTATTTGGAAATTATTTTTAAAGAAGTATAAATTGTCATATTTTTGTATGAACTCTTTAGCATTTTACACAATAAATTAATATTAATTAATAGTTAGAAATGAGTGCATAATACATTTATATGTGCGTTTATATTCCAATTGCCCAATTTGGGTTTTTGTAAATCTATATTAAAGCTGTAATATTATTAAGACGTGAGTTCATATGTTTAATTTAAGGCACGTTATTAATAATGAAATCAAAGGTACTGTAAATCCTTGGCCGAGGCTGTCTTGAACCCGTAGTACCACAAGCATGGCTCACTGTCCCCCGCGCTGTCGCTTCTGTTGTCTTGCAAATACTTCAAGTGCACGCTCAACTCACTGGTCTACTGTGAGCCTGTAGTTTGTCTGTGACGTCTCTGTATGTGTTACAATTCTGCTTTAGAATTGTTATAACACTACCATAAGACTAAATAATTAATCGCAGACATGCCACTGTTGACGCATTATTTGTTGGTGCAACGCTCACTATGCACTTAAATAAAATAAATGAAATGAATAGACATGATAGCGAACTTGTTTACCTAATTTTTAAGGGCTAATATTGGGCTCTATTTTGTTATAAAAAAAAATCTATTTAAAGTTATGGTATAACTACTTCTAAAATTGATTTGTCAATTAATTGAAATTTGACTTTGTCAATTCCTCACATAATTATGACGATGGATTAGTTGTAACAAATGTATAATATTTTTGATGTTTTTCTATATTTAAGTTCTATATTAGAATTATGTGCTATAGATTATTTTACATATTATTCATTATTTTTGTATATTGTATTAAAATTACAAACCAATCTCCTAAAGGTTAAATAGTTAAATATTTCATAAAAAATTATATAATCTAATAAGTACATATTTGGATTTGCACCAACAACAGAACTACACAATCAGCTTTCGCATGTCCGATCCACCCAGCAAGGATGACCCGGCAATGGTAATGTGTTGTGTTCCTACTCTACTAATGGGCTTGAGTAGAGTGATAGTGTACGGTGTCATGTCTGCGTACGGAGCATGCTACTGTTTAGTCTCATGGTGCGTACTGTTCCAGGTGAGCCAGCCCGGCCCGTCCACGACGCCGTCGCTCAGTTACGACGTATTCACCGAACTAGATCCCCTCGGCACCGGCCGGAGTAAACCTTACGTTGACAAAAAACTCTTCTTTCAGGAGCTCAAAAATCCGCCAAAGAAAGTGCTCAAAGACCTCGTTCCGACCACTCAGTCGCTCCTTACTGACATATTGCCGGTTACAACCGAGGCTAAGTCCGATTACGGCCCGGCGACCACGATGACGTCATTGTCACGCCACTCCGGCGGCACCGTGGCGATCGCCAAGCCGCAGCCCGCCATGTTCACAGGGAACTTTTTCCCGGCGGATCCTTTCGCGGAGACTGACCCGTTCGATAACACTGATCCGTTCTCGGACTCGTTCAAGGACGACCCTTTCACGAGTATGCAGGAGTTCCCGAAGTCGATGAGAGGGGATGACGCAAAGAGGCCGAGTAGAGAGCTGTCACACGACAAATCGGAGAGTTTGGAGAGCGGCAAAAACGTGTTCAACGGACCTTTACAAGTGACGCTACCACCGGAACCAGCGCCGAAGTCACCAAGACTACAGAGACAGGTATGATACCTTTATTTTTAATTGGCAACAATTCCTAAAATGACAGATTTTAAACCCTTAAAGATGTCGTTATATATAAATTTATGTATGAGTATATGATACAGGGCTTAGATTCGAGTTCACTGTCGATGAGTAGTCGAGCGAGAGCGGCAGGCGGGTCGCCTCCGCCCCCGCTGCCTCCCAAGAAGCCAGCGGACGTGTGTACAGTGCGGCCACCACCGCGCCCGCCGCACGACGACCAGTCATCCGCTCCGTCGCCGCTCTCGTCGCTCATCGCACCTCCGTCCGCCTCCGCTTCCGCTTCCGCCGGTCCACCATTACCGCGGCCAGCTAGGAAGAAGGAACCTTTAGTGAGTGCAACTTTCAAGATTTCACATTATATAAACATTCCGTATATTAACATTATGTCATAAAAATCATTAAAAATATAAGAGTTTTGAAAAAATATGAAACACCATATATATGCCTATAAAATTTGGGGGTATCCCTCAATTTCCTTGTGATCCCATCATCAGATCTTAACTTGGTGACAATGGGATCACCTCAGAAGTATACTCTTTCAAATAAAAAACAATTTGTTAAATCCGTCTACAATTGTCAGAGATGAAAATATTAAATCACCCTCTGTCCGGACCAAGGTATTTTTTGCAAATTGTAATGACAAACAAGCTGACTAAACAGCCCACCTGATTAGTGGTGTTAACCGTCGCCTGTTGATGAGTGACATGTTAAATTTTAACATACCCTAGGAATGTGGGTTTGTCACGTGTCTAACAGTCCGTCGAAAATGCCTTTGACTACTATTAATCTATAATAGTCTTGTACATTTTTTTTAATCTTTATGAACAAAATATAAATCGCGTGTTAAGGCAAGTGTGTGTGTGAGTGTACTGTACAACCACACTGACACTGTGTGTGACGTATGTCGGTGTGCAGGCGGACCGCAGCACGAAGCCGCGGCTGTCGTGCGCGTCGGCGGCCACCAACAGCAGCGAGGAGGAATACCTGACGCCGGCGCCACCGCCGCTGCCCGCCGCGCGCCGCTTCGACATCACACTCAGCCAGCTGCTCACCTGCACCATGGACGAACTCGCGCACAGGTACTGCCGCTCGCACACCCCACATTGCCACGCAACAAAAACAAAAAACCATAAATTAATTCTTTTATAATAATGAAAATAAAATAGCCTCCCATAGTATTACAGTTACATAGAATATAATTATATACATACATCACACGCGCGCGCTCCCGCGCGCACGTACACAC
Organism: Galleria mellonella; assembly: GCF_026898425.1. NCBI lineage: Eukaryota > Metazoa > Arthropoda > Insecta > Lepidoptera > Pyralidae > Galleria > Galleria mellonella. The sequence goes on along the minus strand of NW_026442130.1, from coordinate 10,238,078 downwards.
GCACGCACGCACGCACGCACGCACGCACGCACGCACGCACGCACGCACGCACACAAACACACACACTACACTTGGTTACTACCCATAAGTATAGCATACGCTAGCTTAGTAGCGTATGTACCAGCTAATTTTGAAAAAAAATAGAAAACAAATAATAATAATAGTAAATTTATTGCCATTATGATACTTATAATGGTAAACAAACACACGATTCAACTGATTGAAAGTGGCCGCCGTCGCCTATAGACGTGAATAACACCATAGACATAACAGAATGTACTGTGATGCTCATTCGTTAGCATTTCTAAACACTATGGTATTATGTAAGTACTTAATGAATTTAAGTACATTATTATTTCTTCAGGATCCCCAAAATGTATGTGACACCCCTAGTGGTGCATACGTTCTTAAATTACGCTAATAGTTTATTGTTAAATGGGTTGTTTACTTGTTTACCGCTTTTGTGGCATAAAAAAAAGTATATAATTCTCGTCAAGATACAAAACTTGTATCACAAAGGAAAAGTAAATTAATGGTATCGGTATGAATTAATGCGCGATTTCTCTAAACCTATCACTAAAATTAAAATTTCTATTTGATATTATAGCAAAATCTTAATTCAAAATTTATCAAAAAAAAGTTATCAAACTATTAAATTAAAATATTAGGTCAAGGGATAGAGTTAGAAAAATGGCCTCTTAGAATCGTACCCCACAGTCTTTTTTTTAATTCACTAAAAATAATTATATATTTCAGGTTACGAGTACCAGCGACAACTCTTTCTTCCATGACACTACCTCAGTTAACAGAATACCTTCGTTCATATTTGGCAGCCGATAATGAGAGAGCAGTAAGTAAATTAAAAATAATGTTCATAGCTTTTTCGTATTATGTATTTTATTCCTAATATTTCTCTATATTATGATTTACAGCACATCAACGTAGAGCCTTCATTGCGAACAGACAAAGATAAACCAATATTACCACCATCCACTGTAACGATACCAGAGAAGCCCGCGCCGTCCGCACCACCTATATCAGAGTTCCGACCACAGTTTGAAGACAATTTCGCTCCTACGGAATCTAACGATACTTTTGTAGCAAATTTTGACGACTTCGACAAAAAAGCCAATCCTTCTTACGATCGATACGCAGCATTCAGAGAAATACAGGAGCAGGAACTGAAATCGAAGTCAATATTAGATCCTGTAGACACAGGTGAAATAGATTCCAAACAGGACTCCGACGAAAAAGAGGAACTCACGGCTATTAATGATTTAATGCGAGCGAAAGAGGACAGGAAATTGGAGGCGAAAGAAACGTCTAGAAGTCCATTGAAAACCCTAGACGAACTGACAATGGATTCTTTTAATATGTTCCGAAATTCAGTCAGTCCGAAACCATCGCAGATCGACGCTAAAATAGAAGATATAAAGTCGGTGATGAAGAATTTGCAGATAGAGAAATCTAGAAGGAGCGTGTCACCTCGGGATAATGGTAACGTTGATATGAAGCAGGAAGATGCTAGTGATAGGTACGCAGCGTTACGCGAGATCACAATTACTGAACCGCCTCAAGATGAGTTTGAATCATTGCCTCCGGAAGTGCCAAAGGAACGTAAGAAATCTGATGAGAAATCGGATGGCTTCGACAATTCTGATTTCTTCGATTGCATCGATAACAGCTCACTTTCATTCTCACACGTCGAAGACGCGTTTAGAAAAAGTCCCGTAGTGAAAGAGAGAGAAGAAGAAAAGAAATTGGAGGAAAAGAAAGAGGTGCAGGTAGAACTAGCACCTGTAAGGGAATTGCAGCCACCTCCAGCACGGTTATCGACAGAGTCGATCAGCGACGTCGCTAGTGGGTCGTCTCCTGACACTAAAGGTAACGTTTGTTCTATTCATTACTATTCTATATTGTATGCCATATTGACATATTTATTTGTATGTATTTTTATTCCCGTACTATTAGTATATGTTGTCATCACTTTCAAATTAAGAAAATATTACGAAAAAAGAGGTAAAAATTGTAGTTAACCTCGCTACAATGCTCGTTTTTAGGCTACAGCTAACCTTTTAAAAACTATAAACTTATAAATAAATTGGGTAGACTCTAAAATAACTAGTTTATAAACAAAGGGATTTAGAGCGCCCATAATTTTAGCTTTTGGAAGTATGAACGTCGCAATTATTTGTCAGTTTTCAAAAACAATTTAACAACTTTCAATGTCTCTGACTCATTAATTCAAAATGTCTCTACTAGCGAACTAAAACATTAATCATGCAATGGAATTCTTATTGTTACTGAAAATTTTGACTTTGTTGGCAAAACTGTAATTGAAAAATTCCAAAGCAAAATACGAAGTAAGTGCGAATTATTATAATGGTAAATTTATATGCGTCGTATTCTATAAATTGACATTTTTTAATCGCTAGCTATTCGTTAAATGATCAGTTAGACCCATTAGAAATGTTTAAATTGACTTTAAAAATTTACAGATAATTGCGACGTTGCAATTCTTCGGTCTTAAACATAGTTGTTTTATATATATATTTTTTATACGACTTAGAATGACAAACAAGCTGACGGCCACCTGATGGAAAGTGATAATCGTCGCCTATAGATATGAACAGTACCATGGACATAACAGTACACGCACACACATACTGTTTCGCCCATGATACCCTCCCATGCGTCGCCATTTCTGAGGACTCGGGTGTTATTCCTCCGTACTCTGTAAATTCACGCCATATCCCACCCTTGAAACCGTAACACAGCCATGCAAACACAACTGCTTCACGGTAGAAACACGAATGGGACAGAGGTACTCAAGCAATCGACTCTTGTACAAAGTCGATTGCTTGGGTCCCTCTGGTGATTTGTAGTTGTTTCATGATTGTTGTATAGCTCGATTTGTGATATGTATAGAGAAGTGCGTGAGCGTGCGGGGCGCGGGCGGCGGCGGCGGCAGCGGCGGCGGCGGCGGTGGCGAGGGCGGCGGCGGGTGCTCCGGGCGTGTCGCGGGCGGCGGCGCGGGGGCCGGGGGCGGGGGCGGTGCTCGCTGGGCGGCGCTGGGCGCGGCCGCGTCGCCGTGGTCGTCCGACTCGCGCGACTCGGAGCCGCGCCCGCGCCGCCGCAAGCTGCACACGCCGCCCGACAAGCGCGCGCACAGAGGTCCGTACTGTACACTAACTAATCACTCCGCTTTTAACACTCGCCACTGCCCCTACATTAGCGAAATTAAAAAATTAATGTATGCAACTTTGTAGAAACAACATTCGTTTTTGGTAATCATCGTCATTTATTTATTTATTATTCATTAGTACATATATGTATGTATGTGTACATGGCGGATTTAATGCTAAAAATATTCTCTCTCAGTCAACCATAGGGAAGCGTCAAAATACTCGAATGCGGTGCTACTAATTATTGATATACATACATACTAAAATTACATATATAAACGAATAAATGTATATGAATGACAAATATACTTACACATATATGACATATATTATATTATACTCGAAATTGAGAATAATATAAAGCACTTACTGCTCGGATAAAGATAAAAAGTGAGCGTGAATGCTTTTTTTGAAAGATAGTTTAGTCGGTAATCTCTTAATGGCATCAAGAAGCGCGTTCAAGAGTCGTGAAGAATGTAGGAGAAAAGTGTTTGAAGCGTAACCAGTACCATCATAACAGTCTTTAAGTGTTCACTGCTAAACATAAGCTTCAACAAATATGAACATATGCCAGTAGTTACCACGCTTGGCAGACGGATTGGCAACAGTTAGACTTTAGAGATGTTTTAAGGACGCTACCGCCCATCCCTCGCCGTCCCTTAGTCGCCTCTTACTACACCCACGGGAAATGAAAGGGTGCCCTACTCTATGCCGGGACCATACGATAAATTTTTGGTAATGTAAAAAAGGAAAAACATACACACAGTGATACGTATGTTAGATATATAGGAAAGCTCTCGTATACAGTGTAAGCTTCTAAAAATTCAGCAGGAATTATGAAGAAAACAAATTCTTATAATTGATATGTTGATGTCTCATTTGTTTATTAATGTAATTGTTTATTTTCATAACTTAATTAAACAATATTATATGTGAATTGTGCAATTTAAATTGCGAACTAACATGTTCATGAACTGTACTGCTCTTTGACTTTTTTTTTTTATTAATACCTATATAAGATGATAATTAATATATTCTAATGGTGACCATGAGTTAGTTTGTGACTGTCGATTGACATGCTTTATTTTATTTTCAACTTTATTGACGATTTTAATGTATGACTGTAAAATATTTAACGTTATGTAATTAATCGTATTTTATGCCCGATGTATGAGTAGGCTGTTTTCCTTTAAGACGTTAATAACATCTTACGAAAAATTGTAATGCTCACAATAAATATTTATTTTATTCTATTCTTGTAAAGAGCTGCAAATATTCGTTTTCACCCGGCGCTATAAAATAACTAAGTACGCGTATGTATACATAAGCGCTGACGTACATTAATCTGTTGCAGTGCAAACGTCGTCGTCGTCGCGCGACGTGTCGCCGTGGGAGGAGGAGCGGTCGCCCGCGTCGCCCGCGCCGCCCGCGCCGCGCCTGCAGCGCCCCCCCGCGCACCACCGCGACCGCGACAGGGACTCCAGGTCATACTTACATCCTCATATTGCACTGCACTTTTTTCATTAGTCTACAGATTTGCACTTGAACATACATCTTAGGAAAGTGGCATCAAGACCTATAATGTATTTTTTTTTTATGGGTGAAAATGGAATGGTAATCTCGCCTGCGCTAACGGGATACGCTGGCGGAGCACCAGTGAAGAGTGATAGATGAGAATGAAAACAGGCCAGTTAGGCCACCATGATGAATTCATAAGGAATTAACCATGATAGTTTCCAGGGAGAACCGCGAGAAGGTCGACCTGGTTGGGTATATTGCCAGTAATAGGGCTATTTTACCCCATTACTGACAATCCCTTTCCCCCTAATAACCATAATTATAAACATCAATATTATATAATAATAATTATAATAGTTTATTTTTCCATAAATAGTTTACATATAAAGTTTTTACGTTAAGCATAAGATACATGTTAAATTGTTACAACTTCCGATGTTTACTGTCGTCCTTACTAGGTCATATAATGATCTATATTAAGGACATCCAGTTCATTCCCTTTTTTGTCATAAAATATTATGAAATAATACCAAATGCAGTAATAAATTTGATTACAATTACTTTTGGAGGAAATAATAAAGAGTATCTATCTATCTGCAATGAAATTTCTTTCCATATGTGTGAAAGTGTTTTTTTTTTTGTGTATATGTATCGTGTATGTGTAATAAATATTATACATAAAGTATTATAAGATACCTGATATCTCTTTACAGGTGAAAAGGGATTGCTAGCAATGTTATCTAACAGGCCCATTGATAGCAATATAAGATATAATAAGTTAACCTTCATGCAGTTTCCTCTAGAAACCATTGTGGTTAATTCTTGTAGAATTCGTCACAACGGGTTAACTAGCCTCCTTTTGCCTTCACCTATCATCTCACTAGTGCCTCACTAGTATATACCGATAACGCTGGCAGGATTACCATTTCCTTTTTTACCTACATATTAAAAAAACACCTCGTTACAGGCACAATTCATCCGGGTCCAGAGAATGCCTCGACTCCGGCAGCGGTCGAGAGAAAGACAAGATAAGGGACAAACGCGACCGCGGCGACCGCGAGCTGAGCAGAGACGGGAGGGAGTCGGGCCGCGACCGCCGCGACTCGGGCAGCGGTCGCGACCGCCGCGACCGCAGCAAAGAGCGCGATCACCGCGACCACCGCGACCACCGCCGTGACCGCCGTGACCGCGACCGCGACCACTCCTGGGACCGCGACCGGCCCTACGCGCGCGACCGCGACTACCGGGACTCGCGCAGCAGGGACCGCTCCAAGGATTACAGGGACAAAGATAGAGATCGACACAGAAAGTCCAGGCATTCGTACGACGAGGACGAAGAGTGAGTAAAATATATTTTTTTATTTTTTTAAGGTGGTTGCATTCGTGCGACACTTCTCCAGCAGGAAATTCGTTTTTTTACAAGTGAATACTCACTATAACAAATCTTTATCATTTTATAAATGTTTGTGATAAAAAAAATTATCACAAACATTATGTTGAACCAGTTTCAAGTTGAAGAAATTGCATATTTTAATTTCACACAAGCAGTTTGCTGGAATAAAGCATTTTACTATTAAGGCATTGCTTTTTTATTATAGTGAATGGCAATAAATTTTATAACTCAATGTTGTGTTCAGGAAGCAGTTGTGTTTGCATGGCTATGTTTCGGTTTGAAGGATGGGATATGGCGTGAATTTACTGGGTCTCTGTACCCAAACACCTGAGTCCTTAGGAATGGCAACGCATGGGAGGTATCATGGGTGAAACAGTATACTCTGTTATGTCCATGGTACTGCTCATGTCTATAGGCAACGGTTACCACTTTCCATCAGGTAGGCCGTCAGCTTGTTTGGCATTCTAAGTTGTATAAAAAGAATATATACTACGAAAGTGTATAATACTAACATACAATCATAATTTTGCAGTTATAGTGATGGCTGCGGTTCGGGAAGATCGTCACCGCGAGACCGATGGCCTGAGCGCTGGAGGCGAGATGGTTCGTAATTATTAATAGATAGCTTTTTCTATACATTATCTAGCAAATACCTATTTTTTTTTTTTAATAAGAAAAGAGGTATTGCAATCGCAAGGTTTTATTTTTACTACAAATCTGAGAACAGTATAAAGTAGTAATTTTCTAAAGAGATACTTTTTTTTTTTTGGATGAGTGAAAATGGTATAGTAACCCCGCCTACGCTAACGGGATACGCTGGCGGAGCACCAGTGAAGGGTGATAGATGAAAATGAAAACAGACCAGTTACCCCGTCATGATGAATTCATCAGGAATTAATCATGATAGTTTCCAGAAAGAACCGCGAGGAGGTCAACCTGGTTGGGTATATTGCTAGCAATGGGATTCTCAGTCTCCATTACTAACAATCCCTTTCCCCCCTATAGAGATACTAGGTTTTAATGCCTAACTGTAATAATTGCCGTGTGGTCCCCGCATAGAATAGGCCACCTCTTCCTTTCCCTTGGGTGTCGTAAGAGGCGAATAAGGGAGGATGAGGGATGCGCAACAGCATCCTCCTTAAAATATCTCTAAAGCCTAACTGTGGTTGTCAACCCGCCTGCGAAGCGTGGCAACTACTGGAAAAACCCCCTAAGGGGGAGGCTTATGTTCAGCAGTGGACAGTTAAAGGCTGATATGATAATGATGATGATGTGAATGTGTAATGATGTATAAATACTCAATAGTTTAATCTTATAATTTTATATTTACAGAAAGAAATTATGGTTCCTTGGGATGGCGTGAGTCGCGACGTAGGGCTGAAATGAGGCAAAATGATGATCCTAGCGATAGAAGGTATGTAAACATTTATATTTTTTGGTATTGTATTGTAAATTTTTTATTATACATACTGTATATTATTTATAGTATATTAAGAAATTACCTTTTTTATATGGTAAAGGTAACAATAGATTTTAAATAATATAAAGAATTATATATAAATGTCACAGACTTAAAGAATCAATTTTCATGAATGTATTTGTTGTTTAAGTTTTACTACAATACAATATCTGCAAATTTTAAATCCTTTGTACAGATACGGCTCAACATTAGGATGGCCCGGGCGTAGGGCAACTGCAAGTTCAAGACGCGAGGTGCGTGAAGTACGTGAGCCGCGCGACGATCGCGAGGCACGGCGGCGACCGCGGCGGGAGGAGCGGCCGCGCCGGGACTACAGGTTCTCCAACGACTTCTCCCCCCGGGACCACCCCTCGCCCTTCGATAACAACTTCCAGGACACTCCCACGTCCGCCGCCAAGAAAAGAGGGCCGTACTCCTCACTGGAAGGAACCAGGTCAGTTTTGTTGTCTTTCAAAATACTCTCATATTAACAGAGTGCTATCTTTGTTTCAATTTATTTAGTCTGCACGAAGCCTTATCAAATATCTTCCGTAATGGTTCAATCTGTTCAATAGTCCCTCCTATATTTTATACTCAAAGCCTTGTAAAGGGTTTAAGAGCTTACGTAAACAAGATACAATAATTGGAGGATTTTGTCCTTTCCAAATAAAATTAGATACCTTTGCGCAGATGACTTCGGCTATCTAGATTCTTAAAAAATGACTGTGGCTTTAGGTTTGCATTCGACCCCGAGGAGATGGGTGCATCGCCACAGTCGGCAAGCAGTTCGCGTGCCCGGGACCCGGATTCACCGGCGACCCGATTCCGGTTCGATTCCGATTCGATATCTCCACGCTCTATGTTCGAAGACGACTTCACTGCCGCGTCCACGCCTCGAGGCAGGACCGCTTCTATAGCCGAGGAAGACGAGAGTGACGTCCCACCGCTCCGATCGAAGCCCCAGACGGCTCACAGAGATATAAAAAAATCAGAGTCGGTAAATATATTCACACGGGAAAGTGACCCGTTCGAGGGGGACGCGTTCTTCGCGTGCACTGGATCTGACCGCGCGGCGCGGAGAGACAACTGGCCCGGAGACTTCCAGGGCTTCGACAATGCGTGAGCCCTGCGCTCTGTCCGTTTTGTTACTCTGTGACCATCATGAACTTGCCATTTATTGACACACTGATCACATGTATTTGCGATCACGCTAGAAAATTGACAAATGCTTATGAACATTTCTGGTCAGTGTATATAGGTACATATTGTACTATTTATACCTGTTGAGAATATCCGTAATATATGACTGTGAATGTATGCATATAAAAAGTCGAATGATAGTCGCATAGATTGCCTTCTATATAATTTGCAATTATTTTGTATGTTTGTTGTTGTCTTATAGTATTATAAACGTGAAAATGTTACTAGCATTAATTGTCATAGTGAAATTTCTTTATAAGAGTGAAGTCTATGCGACTATGCAATTATTCCTATGGTAATTTGTAAATGACGGACATAGCGGATCTTGCCATTAAATACTATAAGTTAAATACATTTTTATAGATCTCGCTAATGGTAATCTTGCAATCTCAATGTTGAAATTGAAATTCTAAATAAAGTGCAACGACAACCATTCGACGGATTTCTAATCAACGTAAACCTTACTGCATTGTCATAAGGTTTAGTTTGATTAAACAAATCACGATAATCATAAACACCAGAATTCAGCTACTGGTTTATGTAACGTAACAAATGAATATAATAAAAATTCTTTTTTTATTATTTAAATAACGGCATTAGTTACTTTAAAATGGCAATCTATAATATAATGATAATGGTATACTTAATAATTAGAACTGAACAAACTTTTTAATTTAATATCAACTTAAGTTATTTTCATCTCACTAAAATAATAATAAATAAAATTTAGAATTTCAATTCAATAATATTTGTTTTAAATTAGTAAAATCCCACGATGTTCCCCGAATGTATAATAAGTGATAGTAATAAGTGACGTGCCGCTATTGATTAACTAGTCGTCTAAGGCTGTATACCCTTGACCATTGTCACCCTAGTATTATGTATACGTATGTTAAGACATATATTAATTTGGACAGATTCGGTCCAAGTTTATATAGGCCTTGAGTCGCAACCTGTGATATGTATAAGCAACGCCCTAATGACATTTTGTTAAACGCTTCTAATATTGTGATATCGAATCGCTGTTATCGTCAAAGTCCGTGAATTACAATTTAAGTACATGCACATATTGTGTTGCCATTGTTGGCGCCATTTTGTGGTGCAAACTGTCATGGCGTACCGCAGCATTTAATAGACTAGGTAATTTCAAATTGTTTACCAGCGCTTTACTCGAGCAAAGTTAGTGGTGCGTAGATGTGATTTTGTGATATATCTGCTCATCAATAATTTTGTTCAAATAATGTGTTAGTTATGGAGTCCACATATAACTATTCAAAATGGTAAGCAATTTATTTTGATAACAGCATTCTGTAACATAACTCGTACTAGCACTTTATAAACATGTATTATAATTAAAGTGCTGGATATTTTGTAAAGAGAGAAAGTATTAAGTTTAACGCTATTTCTTTAGGTTTTTGTAACCTTCATTGTTGTAATATTAGTAATTTGTAATATTTTAATGTTATTTTATTCTTTGACGATAACACCAATAAGTAATTAATAAAAACCTTGATCACTGTAACTAAACATGTAATAATTTTATATGCTTGTGTATGTACATAACTAATAAAATATACAATAGTTGTTCAAACATAACATATGAAATGCATAAACAATATTATATAAAATTGAAGGACTTTTATGTTTTAACTATATCTGGCAATCTTTAATATAAATATGATCATTTTTCAAAATAAACAATTTTAAATGTTTTCTAACATGTTAATTATGTAATAATACTATCTCAAAAATTTTGGACTTTATAATAAAAAAAAGTGATTGAAAACAAACAAAACAAAATATGAAGTAATTATAATTTGTAGATTAAAAAAATAATGGAATATTTTTTTTTTATATGTTGCCAAACTTCAATTCATATTGATCCTAATTCTATTACCAGACTGATTATTCCAAGTCAAGTTTGTTCGTGTTTGTAAATATGCCAATTTCATTAAAACTAATTTTAATTTATATTAAAATTATTTCCTTCTTATATTTTCGTGTGTTTATTATTAATTCTTAGAATTGTTTAATTTTAATGAAAACCTGATAAAACTAAATTTTATTTGTCATAAGGCAAACTATACACATAATCGGGATTTCGAACACAGACAAGTTTATTTTTTTTTTTATAGAAATGACATAAGTACCTAAAAAAGGGAGCAGTCACATAATTGAATTCAACTATGTATACTTACACTGAAATCACATACTGTACTATAGACACTGTTTACTCCCATTGAATTCTTGTATACTTACATCTATTCATAAATTACCTTAAAAAGCACATAAATCCAAGTCACTAGTAGTCATTTATTATATCATAAAAATTACTTTAAACAATTTGAGAAAAGGGATTATGCTTGCTTGCTAGTTCTTTTTATTTATGTTTATATATATTAATAATACTTAGAGGAAATGTTTTCATTCACTCAATTAGGATTGCAATTGTTCTAATTTTTATCACATTTATCAATCCCTTATATAACAATGTAATAATATTGACATCCTAATTGATCGAATGCTCAACATAAATTGTAAAAATTTGGGCACAAAACTGTATAGTGTTGTTTTAATTGGATTTGTAAATATTTTGCTACGAAATCATAATTTTTTATATTGCTATGTAAATATTATCAAATAATTGTTTAAAATATTATACAAATATATTAATATCATAAATCGTATTTCCTAATTCTTTGATAAAATGGAGTACTATATTTAAAATAATATAGTAGATCAAGTCTTGTATGATACCACTAGCTGAAACATTATACAAGTAAATAAAAATCCATGTTAACAATTAGAATATGACACATTTATGCAATTTTTATATGTTAAGATAATTAAATAATTGCATTTTATTTATCATGTTACTTTAAACATTGTGTTAAAATTTAAGTATTACACATGGAGGATCCGTAAACATCCTTGATGACCACAATAGAATTCACAAATTGTTCACATTTAATTCTATTAATGAGATCTGTCTCTGAATCTTGACGAAACTGTATTGGTATGTCTGTTATTCGAAATAATATGTGACATGTCAAAGTCCATAAAATATTATTAGGATTATGCATCTAGAGACAGACAGGAAAATTCCCTGACGTCTTCCCTTGCTAAGGGTTTCCGAATACTAGCGGCTACTTTTTTTATATACATATTTTTCTTATTTATTTCTTGTATTTTTATGATATGCTTTATAATACTCAAATGGATTATTGTTTATGTGATAGTATCAATTAGCTTTTGTGCAAGTTTTTTTTTTTTTATTATTATTTTCATAAACATTATAATATACAGTTTAAATGTAATGACTATAAACAAGTAGTACTATTATTAGTTATACTGTGGTAACATGATTTCAAAATGTTTAATAATTTGGACATCCAAAATACGAAACTCGAATGACAGGATTAATATGTAATCAGTATTTTAAGTTCATAGTTATCTCATATTTTCATTGTGTTTTATTTATTAAATACTAGGTATGTACTATATACATATTATTTTAATATTTTCAAATATTTACTGTGATACTTTTTTTTTGTCTCTTATTTGACGTTAAAAATATGTCATATCTTACAATTATGTCCGATTAAATCACTACCTTAGGAATGTTTATTTATTTTGCAAAACATATTAGGGCAGTCATGGCCAAAATTAAATTTTGTCTTTATGACGACGTAGGTGCTTATTATTATTACTAGTGGTGTGTATTAGTATATTAATATACTCAATATTTGTTCCTGTCACTTTATTTTTATATAACTATATCATATTTTGTCACTTTATGTACTTTAATACATTTTGTAATGTGTAGGCATATTACTAAATAACTCATGTCAAAATGTTCCTGAGTTTCCTGATTTAAAATTATATAATGTAAAATTATACAATGTAAAATTATTGTGTAAAATATAATGATTGCCTTTATAGAAGCGATAAAAGTTACCATGAACATGTATATTTTATTTTGTTTCAAAGAAAATATTTCATATTGCCTTCAAAATTAATTTACTATATATATTTCGAATACGGATCTTTTTGGTTATTTTTTAAAATATGTGCTTATGTATAACAAATATAGCCTTATACTAATAATATCCATATGTCATTCCTCAAAGAACTCCAATCATAACTATATTCCACCATTGGTGATTTTGTATTTTAAATAGTAAATTTATAATTTTTTATATCAGAAAAACATAGTAGAAATAAAAGATTTGTTAAATCTTTATATGTTTTGAATGCGCTTTTTTTAATACAATGAGCAAAATACAGTGAGCTCAGATAAAGTACATTAATAAAAAAATTTAATTTATTGAATAGAAATAAATTATTTATGTGTTCACATGTAATATAACAGCTCAAGTATCATCCTCATTTTTGAGCTTTACATTACATCAGATACACATAGATATTATAATTTTGTCACATGAACAAAATCCCATTCAATATGTACAATTGTATTTTATAATTTCTCATACATTGGTAAATATTTGTTTATAAGAAAATATAAAGTGATGTTACTTATCTGTAGCTAATAATGGCGAGGACAGGTTTTGTAATAATGTATTTTTTGTACATAATATTAGTTAGAGCAAATAAATTATGTGCAATTATTATTACCACCTCTACGGCGCAATACCAAAGGTATTTTATGTTCTGTAACTGTTGTGTAAAATATTCTGAATTATTAAAATTACAATGAAATTATTTAAAATGTTACTGAATTTTATTTTAACTTCATACTTTTGTGGTAAATTTAAAAAAGAACTCGACGATATTTAATGTACAAGAAGTAAGGTATAACATCCCTCATGTGTAAAGCATAGACCCTTATCCAGGAGGGGTAACAAGCAGATTTAATTATTTTAGTGGTAGGTGACTACAGTGTTTGTTGTCCATGTTTATAGTAGACGATTACCACTTTTGATTCCCCTGGCAATACTATATTTTTGGAGTAAACAGAGTGCCTTGTGGAATACATAATCTAAGTTTTATTCGGACTATTGTTTTAAGTCGCCACTATTCCTGCAGACATTTCTTTATTTCTTGCACTAATGACTCATTTTATGCATACACTCCGGAACCGGAAAGAAACACGGTCTATATAATCAAAACGGCATAGTATAAAGAACTACCTTATAGGTTAACCTAATTAAAAATTATCATTTAAAAAATGCATATAAAATTGCGATTTAGTGACAAAAGTAAACAAATTCATGATTATAATTTTAGTTTTTAAGTCGTTTACCGCTCTACTACTATCTCATGTTGTACAGTGGTTGCGCTACTATGCTTTTTTGTAAGCTACTAAGTATTAATAATGACATACTAAACATTTGCAATTTTATAAAATGAATAAGCATTTTAGTTTCAAATAAAAATTTATGTAAAAAATACATATTTTAAAACGATTTCAGCTCAAAGTGATTACCTGCTCTAAGGATTAGCTACCAATTTTATTTTTTACGAAGATTTCCTTGTTCTTAGATTTTTTAACCAAAGGAGCCAATTCTGAGGCACCATTTTTCTAAACTTATCTCTTAATATTTGTTATTTGATAATTTTACGAAAGTAGTATTTTATGGGCCAAAATAAAATAAAATTTTATTAATTTTGACTAAAATCTATTAAAAAATTAGTTCATATTGATCCTTACAATAAAAATTTCACTATGACACTAATATTTTAATTTAAACTAGTTTAATACTAATATTTTAATTTTTTTATGAAATTAAAATATTAGTAATAAATATTAGTTGGGTAAAGTACTAGTAAAGTGTATTAAATTATACAATAAAAATTATTAATACAATAAAATATCGAATGAGGGTAGCAAATACATCAATGTAGCAAAATAGATGACAGAATAAGAAGATATAAGATAAGGTAAAAGTAGAAACAGAAGGAATTGTCTTTTATATCTTTCGTTGTGACAAAACCATATGGCAAACATAGTGAAGAATAATAAAAGTTTAAGATTGGGTAAAGTCCCGCGCTAACTATAAACTTTATCAATTGTGGGCTAAAGGCTAACATCCAAAGCCGTAAAATAAATTACAAAAAATTAAATTACATTATCAATTTTTCTTAGATTAAGAATGTTGCGTCACTTTTCTACGTAATCTTTTGACACAGGAACAGATTATCTTTTCTTCTAATCTGTAATTGTCAAAATTCTTTGTTACGATCAAAGTTACAATACGATTATAAAGTTCTTCCACAGCTGTTTTTGTTTTACTATATATTCTTTCTTTTAAATTTATTCTAAGAACTAGAAAAATTCGTCAGAAGTAGTTAGTAAAGGTAGAATTAAGTTATTTATATAGGTCATGCTAGAAAATATTCATTGTAGTATTGTTTTTGAAAATGAAACAAAGGTAAGTGTAGTGTCATTTTCATTTGAAACGTGTAGATTGTGTATTGTTGTTTACGTGTTACTCATCAGTATGTTTTTATAGGACACGAATAATGCACAGCGGAGATGATTTAATTAATTACAATTTTGTAAATAATAAAAAGGACGACGCTGATGGCACTACCGATATTATGTTACATAAAATAAGAACACGCGACCATTTCATCGAGGCCCAAGTACAGGAAGGCGATACATTACAAGCCATTGCCCTAAGATTTTATTGCTCTGTAAGTAATTGGAATTTAAATATTATTTTATGGTTAATTTTTGTGGAATTTCACAAGAATTGAATATGATTTCCAGGATGAACCACATGAAGGTTGACCTAATAAGGTATATTGCTAGCAATGCGTTTATGACTCCTCATTACTTGCAATCCTCTTTACCTCACTCTATGTGTTATCAGTTTATATTAGTGGAGTTTTAATAGGATCAAAATGGAATAGTATCCCCGTTTACACTATATGATGGTGGGGTAGCAGTAAGAAATGATAGAGGAGGATCAAGTCAGGTCAGTTGGCCAACCTGGTTTGTATTGAAGATGATCTCTAAGTATCTTGATAGCAGTTGGATTGCTAGTCCCCATAACTATCAATTTTCTTCCATGAGGAAAGATTAGCTAAACAATTAATTGAAAACAATTAAATATTATTAATATTAAGAGGAAAAATAGAATGTAACCTTAACAAATTGTGCATTCACTACTGTAATAACATTCCTATAACATACTTAGAGACTTACAACATGTAAAACTGTGAAATAAACTGTCCCCTTTAAGAAAAGAGTTTATATCTTCATAAAAGGCCAGCAATACATTTAGTATTCTGCTACTATCATAATCTATTAATAATTAATAAATATATAAATCTAATAATTTGAAATACCATTTTAGGTTTCAGAACTAAAGAGGATAAATCAGATACATAAAGATAATGAAATATTTGCAAGACGGACCATTAAAGTGCCTGTTACACCATATTCAGTTCTAACTGAAATAATACCATCACAACTTCCTGAACATCAGCCATCTAATTCTAATACTTCACCTGCAAATCTTGATGGACAAGATTTGGTACAAAATGATGTTACATCACAGCATAATATTTTACAAAGTCAGAGTATAAATCCTGGGGAGAATGGTGATCATACAATAGACTGTAATAGCATTGTTTTAAATAGCACCGTAGCACCATCTGTGACCCCATACACAGATATGGAAGGAAATGAAACAGTATCTGAAGGTACACAATTATTGCCAAATAAACAGAAGGAACCAGTAGAAGCAGTAGTGGTAAAGGAGTTGACATCACATGGTGCTGATTTTGGACTGAAATGGTTTCACTTAGTGGGTTTTATGCTCATTTTAGGTGTTGTGATACCTCTTGTATATGTTATGTTCTATTTAGACAAACCAGACCACACTGAAGAATCGTTTCATTCAAATCGATGACTGCAATATTTTGTTCTATCACAAATAATGGTGATGGAATTTTTAATATGGAATTTTATACTGAATCAATTTAAAATATTTTTTTAATGAATAGAATCAAATTCTATTTATTATATCATTTTGTTATTAACAATACATGATATTCTCTGAGAACTAAAAATCTTTTAGATATTGCAGACCACATCAGACTTGTCTGCTTTTACAGCAATTGTAATAAAACATTGTATATGTATAGTTCTTTTATTTCTACTAGTAGGCAAAATTAGAAAGTGCCCACAAATTAATGTCTAGGTTTTAATCTATAGGTAAATAATAAAAATGCAACTAGACAATAAACTAGATGATGCAGTTACAAAATACGTATTTTAGAATGATATATGACAGATTTAGGCTTTTGTCTGTATGTTTGTTCTGGCATTTAACATTTTCGCCTCATTACGTCTATAGTTTCCACAATTATTTTCTAAAGTTCAATTTGGTGTATCTTTCATTTTGGTACACCCTCTAGAAGTATCTATTTTGTTGATTATTTGCGAGCAAATTGTAACAAAACCAGTCTTAATTTCAAAACTAAATTACTTACTGAACTGATTTCGATAAAATTTCTATGGAACCAATCTGTATTATCATTTTACATAAAAAATTCTAGAACTGACGGAGTTATGATTTAATACACCTAAAAAAAATTTAACCGTATTGAGTGCCTCTTTGTATTTTTTAGGGTTGATAATAAGGTAGGTGTTGTGACTAGGCTACAACCAGAGCAATTAGGAGGAAAGGGATTGTTAGTAATGGAAACTGAGAATTCCATTGCTAGCAATATCATACCAGGTCGACCTCCACGCGGTTCCCCCTGGAAACTATCATGGTTAATTCCTGATGAATTCATCATGATGGATTAACTGGCCTGTTTTCATTCTCATCAATCACCCTTCACTGTTGCCCCGCCAGCGTATACCGTTAGCGTAGGCGGGGCGGGCTGCCATTCCATTTTCATCCATCAAAAAAAAAACCAGAAGAATTATATGCAATGTATTAAGATTTTTCTGTTGAAAAATACTAAATACGCAATTTCTATAACAATAAATACCCTTAGTACGTTATACTAAGTATATATAAATACCATTGGACATTTTATGCATTTAGCAAAGGTTGAATTATGAGTACTGGATAACTAATAGGTTTTTTTTAACAGATGATATGGAATGGTAACCCCGCTTGCGTTATCTGTATACACTGGCGGGACACCAGTAAGGTTTAAAAGGCACGTCAGTTACCCCATTTTGATGAAGTTAACGATTAGTCATGATGGTTTCCAGAGGGAACCTCGCGAAAGCCGACTTGATAAGATATAATACTTTATGTGGTAAATACATATTATACATAAAAACACCTATACAAATAGAAAGAAAGAAAAATATTTATTTGGCACATATCAATAAAAGTTACAACATAAACAAAATTATTATATATTTAGTAAACAATGATTTTTCGTTTTATTCATATTATTTGAATGTTAGATTAAGATGACAAAATACATCCCGAGTTACGCAGATAAATTGAATGGCACATGCATTTTCGTCAAGTCACTATGGTTCTACGCCCCTTCATTTGTTTTCAGTTATTATTCCAATTTCATCCGGAATTGAACAAACAGCCGATTCAAAAATGAAACGGGAAAAACATTCGTTTCTTTCGCGCCTAATCCATCGGTTTGTTCTTATATTTAAATATCAAGGGCCACACAAAAAAAATCTTCCGAATTATGATCAATGCCTTTAAAAACTATAGTTTGGCGCAGAATTCTGGCAAAATCGTCTCATGTTAGATAGTAGGTATTTGGCGAAACGTAGTCAAGTTCTACGTAAACTCATAAACGTATGGTTATATAAGATAGAATAATCCATTATCACGTGGATACACACGTGCGTACACGTAGAGGACGGGACAATCTGTACTTGACAGTCTGCCTTATTTGTTGTTATATCGATTCTCTTAGTTTTGACAATAAAACACATCTTCGTAAAATAAACTATTTATTTCAAATCTATCATCTATTTACTTAAAAATACATCGATGTAACAAATAATCAGTAAATTATTGATACAATCTTATTTAAATCTTTCTTTTACAATGATAAATGCATTCTTATGCTAGTATAAATTCGGACCAGAAAAACAATTTTGTCAATTAAAAAAATAGATTATATAGATAGTGTCTCCATACAAATGCTTCAAAAAAAAAAAAAAAGGGACAACTTTACAGATTTACAGGGACTTAACAGATTTATATACGAATATCTCAGAATTTTTGTAGATTAAAAACATGTATTGGTGTTAGAATTAAATAGGATTAATTTAAATTTTATGTGAGTTTTTGGAAATACCAACATATGAGAATTGAAAATGAGTTAATTAATTGTAATTGACTAAATATAAAAAAATATTACATAATAATCATGTATATTATCTTAAGTTTAATTTCTTAATGCTATTTCATTAATCGTTGTTTAAATAAATACTTTTATCACTTTAAATAAAAATATCGGCAATTTTGATTAATTCTGACACCGAATCCATATTTGAAGTGTATACGGATCCTCCGATATGGATTTTAAAAGCAATCGATCAAATAAGAAATAAAAATGGCGGCAATTTTTATTAGTTGTTATACCGGATTCATATTTGAAATGTATAAGGATCCTTAGATATCGATTTTGAAAGCAATCGGCCAAATCGGCCAATAGTCACATAATACCTACTCATTAGTATCTCTATGTACATATCTATATAAATTGATATTGACATTTCATGTAAAATGAAATATAATCATATCTTTTATAATTAATTATTAGTATTAATTATAGTAAATAACTTGACATGTACAAGAATTGTAATTACCTGTAGTGGTGGAGTTTAATCATCGAATTTTTTCGCATACTTGCAACAACTAAAAATGGCGCGAGCTCTTAAAAAAATGTGAATATTTATAATTACATTTATGCTTAAAATTGAAGATAGGTACCGGTTATAAGTGATTCCTCATTAATTCTATATTTCCTCTTATAATTTTTGCTCCTTTTAATGCGCATAAGCTCATTTTAATTAAATACACACACGTCAAAATACACTGAAGTGTAAGTATATAGAACATTAATAAAAAAAAAAAAAACTAGTCTGCTAATTTGACAATTAGCTGACAAAAAGTTGACCCGTTTTCGAGGCTCTATGCTCTATCTATATAATCTAGATTAAAATTTACAATATTTTCAAGAATGTTTTTATTAGCTTCTTAAAAGGAACATATATTTTCCGTATTACATATCTATGTAATATGTATTGTATATTATTTAATTATCTAATTAGATTGCAAAATAAAATCATACTTTTATTTTATAATTAGCATTTCGTTTTTCTGGTTAGTTATCAGAATTACACATATAAATTATAGTGTATATTAAAAATGTACAGGAAGTTTATATGAGGTGTGGCTTGCAAAAACTTTACGAATTTTTATCTCATTTTCAGTTCGTTACCGGAATCAGAAGTTTCCGCGGCCGAGATTCGGGTTGCTCTCGTGTACACTGCGAACAGATAACCATTTATTAATAATATATCACCAAAAAATTTTAATAAAACAATTGTATATATAATTGTTATACAAGTTAGTGACAGACAGACAAGACAGCAACGTAAAAGAGAGAGTTATCTTGATCTGAAGTGTTTGCTGGTGCTTTGTAGGCAGATTAGTGATTCCTTGTTAATGAACCAAAACAACAAAATCACTAGTCTTCCACACAACGCGCCGCTACCGATGCCCGTTAGTTGTAGACCACCTAAAAATGTTATTTACAGAATGTGTTGTTAGCAAAACCAGAACATATACAATAAGATAAAGTTAGTCAAAGTGCCCTATTTTTAATAGTGAAAAACAATATTAACTTGATCAGCAATTATTTTTTAAAAATGAATTCTAAATGTTTTAATGAATTAATGAAAATATAGAATGGATTAAATGGAGACTAAAACTACATCTAACATGTAATGATAATACAAGAATTTTATTTAAAACCAATATAGAAATTGCCATTGCATTTAATACGTAGTTAAATTATACAAATATTGTATTGGACATAAATGTTTCAAGAAGAGACCATACGATATAATAGTGGTTACTACTAACAGGTTAAATATACACCACTATGAAATGAGAACAATCTACAAAGAATTATTTCGAGTTTTACCTGAGCAATAATAATATCGACGTCACAGTCAAAGGGGGTCACAACAAAGCTACTTATAACTTAGTTTTGTTTGGTGCCAAGTCAGGGAACTCTTCAAACATTCTATTGTCAAAATAATGTTGTGTTAGTAATGATAACGAAATACCTAATGAGGATCCTTAACCAAATACAATGTTAACTGAACACATCAACAGATCGATGATTTTAGCGGTGACTTTATAGAATGACTAGTCAACCATGAAAGTACATGCACATATTAAATTTAATAAAAAATATAATTTTGAGGTGACAATTAAATTGGTAATTTGTTGATTTGAAATTTTATAGTCATATGCATTTATAACTGATTCGTCACCTTTAATTGTATTTGTTATTGTAAGTAATAATATACGGAATAGTATAACAGTTAGCGGCGTGTTTCATTACCTCTGCTGTAAGAGATACTGAGCCATCTGTATGCGCTGCGGAGTGCCGGTGATGGTGATGATGCGGTCATTAGAGCCCTGCACCGGCTCTGCTATCTCGATGCCGGCGCCACTTTCCGCGCGGATTTTACGGATTCGGGAGCCGGCCTTGCCGATTATTGCACCCGCCAACTATAAATAAAATTTTTAACAGTTACATATTTTTTTTTTTTTATTAAAGTTACCCCGTATGGACTAACCATGAAGTATGAGTTATAAATCAATACATGTATGTATTCTATTAAAAAGTATTGTCTGCTTATATTACCATTGAAAATAAAGTTTAACTAACTAAATAAAATAAATCATTCACATTACTACTAAGTACATAAATTGCAGAATATTGATTCTCAAACAAACATCAAGTTAGAAAGACTATTCATATAAAATTGGACTTTCAAAATGTACTACTTGATTTTGGAAATTACAATTTAATATCTTTATGATTTATTTGTAATATTGTAAAACTACAATTTATAGATATTTTTATATTTTCTTTTTTTGAAAAATTTTAAATTTCCTTTAAAAACACCACTTACATCTTTTGGAATGGTGACTTGTGTGGAAGTTTCTTGCTGGTTGCCGCTGTTGTTGTTGAAGTTACCGCCGCCCCCACTGGAACGACCGCCGCCGAAATTGCCACCGAAGTTGCCGCCGCTAAAGTTGCCACGCGGGGGCCCGCCGAAGTTGCCACGAGGCGGGGGACCCCCGAAGTCGTTGAAGTTGCTACGTGGACCCGGTGGCGGGCCAGGGGGCCCTCCGCGGGACATGGGGCCTCGGGGTCCAGGACCGCGGCCGCCGGGGCCTAGAGGTGGTGGCGGCCGGTTACCGCGCGGCCCGGGACCACCGCGCCCCCCTCTGCCGCCGCCGCCCTGCCCACCACCGAAGCCGCCATATTCGTCCGCGTAAAAGTCATCGTAGTTGTGCGGATCATAGTTCTCAATAGCTCCTTTTATCGGCACCTGAAATTTGTAGAGACGATAATAAGTTACAGTAAGTAACGGTATAATAATTGTATCACATTGTAAATTTAAAATCTATTCCCTATAGTATACACAGCGAGATTGTGCTTACGCAGAACCCTTTCGTATTTATTCGTGTTCTTGAATGAATTTTGTAAAATCTTTGTATACTTAGTTACAACTAGCTTTGGTTCTTTTTTTGCTATAAGCAACCGCTTTTGGAGGTAAATGTAAAAATATCACATCTTTGTTCTTAAGGATTTCGGAATGAAAATATTAAGTATGATAGAGTAAATTCGACTATTAAACAGAAAGGTGATACCAGTACTAGAACAATAATAGTAACGTCAAGTAGCTGTGTTTCTGACTGTTTAAATTTAAAGGATGACTAAGGGTGATGAACCTCTATATATAAAGCCAATTTCAAGGTATTTATTTTCAGGAATGCATGAGGCATATACGCCATACCTATATTGTAATGTTCATTATAGCCGTCAGCTTATTTGCCATTACTACTAACATCGGGATATTGGCCTCTGGGTATCAAGACTTTTTGAATTGCCTTTGTTATCGAAAAAGACTTCTAAGGTAGATTACCCTATAAAGGCTTTACGTGCCCCCGAAACAAGAGGCAAGCAACAATTTTAAATGTTTCAAATATGAGTTTAAGTCCAAGTGTGAAAAAATTATATTAACAAAATATCTAATTTTCGTAGTAAAATTACTGCTGTGATTTTCACAATACCTGTCGTATCAGTTCCAGCACCTCTCGAATTCCGGCAGCTGTAGCATCAGCCTTGCCAACCAGCTGTACCACCCGTTCCGTACTTTGAGGCGCCGGGTTCGAGAATATCTTTAGACGGGCGCCAGTTTTCTGTAACAATGTCTTACACTTGTATCCTGCTTATGCTTGCTAGTAATGTTGTTAAATGACAATTTATATTGAAGGCCTTTAGTGTAGAAGTACTAAATTTGAAAAAGCAATTGCAGTTCTCAGTGGAGCTAGAAATAAATATAAAATGGTAATAATTCCAACTTTTGTATTAAGATATTTTTTAATGAAATATTTAAAAATTGCTTAAAATAATAACACGTACATGTCATATGCCTCTATAAAATGTAAAACAGAAACCGCTGAATCTAGAACCTTGAAATTTTGTAAATAGGTTATTTATGTAATATAGGCGAACAATAAAAATTTTGTAAATTCCACTCCTACAGGGGTAAAACGGGGCTTTAAAATGTGTAAAAACTTTAAGTTTAGAATTTTGACACTTGAAATTTATATTTAGGGTTTATTTTTTTTTTTTATTGTTGACTTGAAGAATTCATCTATAAGAATTCTGCGTTCCAACATTTATAAAAATTCACTGCTGGATCTACCCTCTGAGAAAGTGAATTTTATGAGTTTCTATTTTTAAAACGTTTACATTTGAAAGAGAGATTACAATAAAACTCCATGCGAAGTCGCAGGCAACGTCTATAATTTATAAGATTGAGACGGAAAAATGACTCCTGCAACAAATGGTATACCTTACGCGAGCGAAGCCGTGGGCAAAAACTAATTATTCAATATCATTTATCGAAATAAAGACATGATACTACAGTGTAAAAATTTGTAACGTAATACATAATTATAAATTCAAATTTTACATTCCGGCAACAAAGTAAATTGTCTCCGTGAAGGCAAATGCAGTACGCTCTACATCATAATTTTAAAAAGGCAGAACATTTTTCATAATAAAAACACGACAACTGTCGAGCTACAATACCTATTTTAAGATGTTTATCACTTGATTTCTCACAATATTAAAAAAAAAACAGCTAAATTCAGATAAATTGCAGATTATTTAAACTGTACTTGATAGAAAAAAAATCTAGTTTTAGTAGTTCTAAGTCACTGATTTAAAGAGAATCCTGCTAGAACAGCAAACTATTACACGACTAATAATCTTTGTTTTTTTTTTTACAATATTTATTAAATAACATTAACACAAATAATTCCAACAACTTTGACTTTTTCAAAAGAGTTCGAAATTTAAAA
The DNA here is from genome assembly GCF_026898425.1 of Galleria mellonella. NCBI lineage: Eukaryota > Metazoa > Arthropoda > Insecta > Lepidoptera > Pyralidae > Galleria > Galleria mellonella. The sequence continues at coordinate 10,213,730 of NW_026442130.1, read as the reverse complement.
TAAATAAAGAAATTTAAAATAAATAAATAAGGTTTTTCAAAGCAGAATTTATTTATTTTAGTACAAATTCTAAATAATAATTAATAACAATTGGGTGGGGTCTCATACGCGATCTTTATTTTATGCTATTTAAGAACTCTATACAATAAAAAACTTCTTGGTGTAAAATCTGTCCACAAAATCTGTCTTTATGTATTGGTGTCACACTTATGGACTAGATTAGTATGATACCAAAACAAAGTAAAAATCAAATTTCAACAAAAAGCTAATAAGGTGCAGAAATCGATTTTATTAATACATTTACAATGTCTTTGTATTGTTAATAGCACTAAATGATAAATATTAATCTACCAATTTAGTTTTGTGCAAATTAATCACATATGGATAGTGTACAAGGGAATACGTGGAATCAATAATACGTATTTACCGAAACCGCTATTTGAAAAAAAAAAACCGCACAAGTTGACCTAAATTCAAAAGTGCAATGGCACCTATGTATTACATAATAGTATAAACACTAGTCTCAACTGTAAACTCTCGTTTAATTTTGATTTGCAATAATATGTAAAATATATTACCGTCGCCGGGGACCTTCATCGTGCACAGTATCCTGAGCGTGGTGATGCGAGTACTCGCCCACGGGCACCAGCAGGGCGTTTGTCGGTGACGTTTGACAGCGCAGCGGTGCGCATGCGCGAAGGAATCGACCGGCGCACGTGGCCGTCGCCGCCGCCGCGCCGACACGCACAAACAACATCGCGGCGACGGCGAGGACACTGACTCGACGATGACATACTGCTACAGCGACACCGGCACCGCCACAAATGCCACTGAGCGACACGACACAACTGCGACTCGGCGCATATACGACAGAATCACAATGTGCACTACTAAGTGAAATACTATTACCAGAAGTACACGTAAAGTGTGGAGCGCGAGCGAGACCTACACCCGTTGGTGGTCGGTGACGGAGTGAGGCGTTCTACGATAGAGCCGTAAAGAAACTGTTAGCCCGCTGCACCACCTGCCCTCCCTGCACTTGTGGGGCTCCGGCCTCGACTGTACGACTCGTTTGAGCTACGAAGCCGCTACGAAATTCTACATTGCACACCAAATACTGTACACCCTACTCTATGGTAAAGCGCGGAGAGTTCATTTTACACATACGTCATGAATATATTTGCTGAAGTATATTTTCGATACAGATAGGTAGGTACCTACCCCCGTCTTTGTTGTCAACACAATGACGACTGGTATTCAATACAGCCCTGAAGTACAATTCATGCCAATTATTTTTATGCCCCGAATACCTGAAACCCAATTGACATTAACGCTCTGTCTGTATTGCTACGATTATCATATAACTATCTATTAGTTGATAAAATGCGGTTTTCACATGAAATTTTGTGATCGCGATTTTGCAATCCCAGAGGGACTCCGTGTACTTATATACTAGATAGTACGCGCGAATTTATTTTATGCTACAACGTACGTGTACATGCAAGTACGTAATCATTAAAAATTCAGCGTTTTTTTTATATATATAACAGTTACTCGATCTTCAAAGAATCTTTCATGTAATCGTGATGTTACATTGTATTTATAATAGTTTAATAACAAAGATTTCTCAAGTACTATTTTACTGTAAGACAATATATAAGCGCGTATGATAAAATACAAAGGAGGTCTATTACAGCTTTCTCTAGGAAAGTCTTACTAGCTAGTATACTAGTTTTTAGCGCGCTATTTCATACACGTGAATTTAAGAAGAGGAAAATAAATGAAATAGATTACTTCTAGATGGCGCATAGATATAAAATACATATCAGTTTTTAAGAGTTTCAGTTAACAGTTTTTATATAACACAAGGAGCAAACGAGCATGCGGCTCACCTGATGGTAAGTGACTACCGCCGCTCATAATGAGCACCCGCAACACCAGAGGCATTGCAGGTGTGCTGCCGACCTTTTAAAAAGGAATATGCTCTTGAAGGTTATGATATCGTATCAGATCGGAAATACTGCTGCTGGAAGTTGATTACAAAGCACGGTTGCGCGTGGAAGAAAGTGCCTTGAAAAATGCATGATGGAGGTCTGCCATTCCACCAGACAGACAGTTGGGATGGAACTTTAGTTTGTGGCGGATTATACGGGAGCGAAAAACACCAGCAGGTATCAATCTGAACAATTTCTCAGTGAAAACCATATTGAATTAGAAGCCGTAGTTTTTGCATGATGCCGAAACAAATATACAAACAGATCCTTTAAAATCCCTTACATCATATTTTTAAATATCTTCCATGGACAGACACTGTCTAATTACAATTTTATTACATTAGTAAGATATGTTATAGTTCATCAACATCATAAGGACAAAGGTCATCACACTTAGTATCATCTATACAGATCGTACGAAGATATTCTTGTGACGTGTCTGCGTGATATATCATAAATTATAAGTGACGACGAATTGATTGGTGGCAGTATCTGCACATATAATTAATGTACTCGTATTACGATTAAAAAGTATTTAACATAAAGGTGAATCAAGTTTGATAAACTACCTATCAGTAAAACCGTACCAGCAACAAAATGTGTAGTCTAAACTATATTTCATTAAAAAAAACACAATCCTATTCGTAATTCCATAACAAGATTGCTGATTCACATTTGATGACGATTTCTGCGAGGGTAGCAGACAGATCGTCAGCCTGATACCCACGAAGCCATACAGCGAGCGGCGGTTCGATCGGAAACGGAAGCGGCTCGCGTGCTACCATAATTGTGGTGTCACCGCGGCCCTGCGCCCTCCACCACCGCCACCGCTAATTACACTATATGGACGACATGTGCGCACCTTGAATTACACGCAGTCGCCCAATATATATATATATACGTGGCCTGTACAATTGATTGTTTGCTTGTACTGATATGTACTACTAATACATATTTAAATAGTATTGATGATGATATAAAAATCAATACTTTGTACGCTTACATATATGATTGCGCTGTCCTGTTTTATAGAATAGTGACTTGTCCGCGGCTACGCTCGCATGTGGTACTCGATTACACGCGGGAATCACTTTTCTGTCTTAAATTATAGCCGTTGCTTGTGACTTTGTCCGTGGAGTTCGGTTATACTGCCAACCCCCATTTTACATATTTCACCCTCTTTACCTTTCTAGGAGAACGGTATTTTCAAAAATAATGAAACACTTCATTTCTTAGCAAAAGACTAAATTTAAAACTTCGTCTTTCTAACATAAAATAAACAAATTTACATAATTTTTTTTATCTAAATCATATCTCACTATGATATCCCCTATCTCACTCCCTTTAGGATATAATTTCCAAAAACTGCTAAAAACGTTCTCTTTTTATTCAAAAGTCAAAAACAAATTTTCATAGTTCCAGCTTTAAAAATAACAGAATTCTTATACAAATTTTCATCCCCTATTTCCCCCCTTTAGGAATGACTAAAATGTCTTTAATTTTCTGTGATTAAGATGTATAGGTATTGTTCATTTAAATAGAATAGAAATAACAGAAGTCTAAACGTTATGTTAATAATAAGCTAAACGCTATTTAGAACGACAAAATTTATTGCCAAATATTGATAACCGATGAAGCAAACAGTGATCTAACTATAAATCCAGCGTTACCTATTTATATAAAATCTTTCCTATCCGAGAATGATACGCAGCGTACATCCGCTTTAGATTTTTTGTTTATCCGTTTGATAGAGGAAAGAGGTTCACAAAAAGCTCCCTCGTCACGTGCGCGTAACTCCTGTAATCCGAACCTAGCTGCGGCGCCGTTCACTTCCGACGGATGAAACCCTATCACCACGTGACCAAAAACAATACATTCTCCCATTGTTCCCCTATAAAATTAATTTTACGTAAATTTCAAGTAGGGCTTGAAACAGTTTCACGTAAAGTTCCTACTGGTGTAACCAGTCGTAGACTTTTCATTATAAGACATATGTAAAGATGTAAAAGGGTTCTAGATCTATCACTATCACGGTGATGTTACCTTTAACAACGACTCATAAGAATTATTTTTTAATGACTGCATTGGCGCAGTCGCAGAGCAGGCGCGCAACTGCACTTTCGATACTACCTGGCGACCGCAGGTGCGGGGAGCCGCGCTGAGACGGTAATCAAAGGCCGTCGGAACCATATGTTCAAAATTTCTATTTATATAAGAAAGAAGCCCTCGCGTCGGGCGAGCATTGTGCAAGTAGGTAGGTTGGGTGAGGCCCAGGTGCGCGCGCGCTTTTTGTGCGGCCTTCCGGCGGCTGCGCGCGCACCTGCCGCCCGTCGACAGCTGCCGCCCGCGCTGCGCACGCGCCGCTTGGCACTCCGCACACATACCTACAGTACAACATTCGTCCTGGCTGATAGTTACACTCTACTTACACCGCGTGTGACCCGAGACGACACAAGAGATGTTTATCATAATCAAAGGGAGTCCAATAAGATCCTAAGAGTCATAATGGCATCCTATTGACCAGTGATTCCTAAACTGGGTTCCGTAGAAAAGTTAGCAGGGTTCCCCAAAAATATTTCTTTTTGGCTGTTAAATTATACAGTTAAGTACAAATATCACTTTGAAATAGCGCAAAATATGTGATGAGAAGAATTTATTACTGTTATGTTGAAGGTAAGTAGTTAGCGCGAATTTTAAAAGTGAACTTTTAAAATTCGCGCCGAATTTTCGTTGTTCCTCTATATCTCACATCGTTTGGTATAAATGTTACAATCATTTTCTCGTTAGTTCTACTTGATTTAATACATAACAAATTCATCGTTGTTCTAAAATTAAGGCAAGTCTATATTCTATTATTATTTGATATCTAAGATAATAGAAAAAGGTGCAAGGTTAGAGTAAATGAATGTTCTAAACCGTATGTAAGCCGTTGTATTACGATACATGACAAAAACACGTATGAAAGGTTTTTGACATACAATGAAACTCTTTATTATATCTATTAAATTTTGTGAATTTGATGCGCTCATTGTGTTTCTGTCCCACACCAGGTACCGGCTATTGACCCGACAAACTAGATATATGTACAATATCAAACAAAGGATTTGAGAAAACAGCTGATCGAAGATAAAAAGGGAAATAAAAAAAAAATTTAAGCAGAACATTTCAGGTAACCGGTAACCGGTACCCGGTAGACATTTCCTCTATATATTCATATATATAGATGTAGATAATAATTTTAAAACATGATTGTAGTGTTTAGTTGAATAAGTACGACTGAAAAATCGTACATAAATAATATTGGTAAAGGGCAGGAAGGGCGTCAAAATAATTAAAGTTTAAATTCCAATTTTTACTGTTATAGAGATGATGAAATCAGTAAGTAATAATTAATTATTTATTTAAATCTAATATTTGGAAATCATTGTCGCTGTATACGAAGTACGTTATTAAAAATATTTTTTGTTATTTATGTTAAACAATAAAAGAAATCCTCACTAATATTATAAATGTGAAAGTGAGTTTGTTCGTTTGGTACCTTATAGCGACTTAATGGTTAAGTATGAGATTTGGTACACATACACACTGTGAGACGGAGAAGGATATTGGTTACTTTTTTTATTATGAATTATTATTGAAATTATGCACAAGAATACTTTTTTTTACGAATAATAACATAATCCATATAATCCTTTAATAATGTCTTCTAAGTGCGAAACCCTCACAATTTGTAAAAGAAAACAATTATATTTTGCTGCGTTATTACAAAACTTTTTAATTATATATGAATATATATCGAATTTGAAAATTTCAAGGCCTTGAGTTGGAATTCGATCTTAGAATTTCCGGATTGTAAGTTCATACGTACGACTAACTTAGTTTACAAGATTCAACAAGACAGTTGTGGGTCCGTTTCTAGCCGATATCAAAACCTTGCGAGTCGATTTCAATATTATTGCTACCCTAAACAGCTTTAAAATCGATTAAAGGTGGTAAGTTCGTCCTCTGCCACTTTGTATTTTAAATTATGTTTGGTAATTTAATTATAATATTCAAACCCAAACTCCTCGACTTGTTGCTGGAATAATGATAGAGGTACAACACAATTTTTTGTATTATATTTTGGTGAAATATCAACATCATTCGTTGACAAAATGTTTCACAAAACAGTAAAGCGCCAAGTGACCTGGACTAACTCAAGTTATGAAATATAACACCCCTACTGGTATGATTGCAAAGTTACTGGCCGCCGCAACACATTTTAAAACTTCTACGATGAAGTTGGGCGGCCAGTAATTGATCCAAGTTGGATGCACTCTACAGTAATGCGAGCTTAACTTTTTTGCTCCTCTGAAACCAGGCAATGGCAAATTACACTACGTGAACTGGAATATGCTTTGATATAATTAGTTTGATGTATATAAACATATGGTAGTTGAACGAGTATGCAAAATAGCAGTATGATAATGATAAAAAATAGGTTGATCGCTTAAAATATAATATCCGTTCGATAAAAATATAAAGCGAGAGATCCGAGGCGGCAGCTGCTTTCACATCTGCGCTTCGTCCCCGAATGACGCGCGGCACCACGTGGCCTGAATACCTTTGCTATAAAAAATAATTTTGACTTAACTGTATCTCCGCGCAGCAGATGATTGTAACATGCTGTTAAAAGCCTATTCCATCTGCTTGCTAGACGTAGAGTTGTTACTTGTTAATTTAATGTCTGTTTCTACATGAAAAACTGTGCATGGCGATAAAGTAGCCAGCCAGTACAATGGGGTTTTTAGAGGTTGACAGTTCGTGAAGGTTCGTAAGTAATTGACAGCATTTTATACATAGAATAATAATGGAATAATTCCGCCTTCAGTTTACGCTGGTAGGATATCAACGAGTAATGATAGGCGAGAATGAAGTCAGACCTCGATGGTCGACCTGCCAGTGTCGTTAGAAAATAAAAGAAAGACCTGTCGTAAATAATATCAAAACCGCCATCGTGGCATGATCTGCAAACAATTAGACAAATATAATTGAACTTACCTCTCGCAGTTCTTTAATTTTGGCGCCACCTTTGCCGATAACGCAACCTGCTCTACTCTGATGAATCAGTAGACGGACATCGAGGTCATCATTGTTTCCTTTATTAGGTCCTCCCTAACAAAAAATAAGTAAGCTTAATTTACTTTTCCTTAGACTTCTTTCATACATATTATCGGTCCCTTCAAAGTTACATTTAGATATGCTCGGTGAAATATTGGGCATATTAAATGTTATCACAACGGCATAGAGTTTGTCGATTCTCTTCAGTAATTATAGTAGTGAGCATTTATTTTTCATTTAAAAATCTACTCAATACTTTAAAAGATACATCAGCCTATAAGCAGATATTATTATAGTTTTGACCATAATTATACAATTAATTCAAATGTAAACACAACCAGTAATTCAGATTGTATGTAATTATTTATCTACACAAAACGCTATCCAAATTTTACATTTTATTTTAAATGTTTATTTTGCATATCTTTAACTTGTGACCATCTTAGAAGCTATTGTAAAATCAAGTTACAGTAATTAAGATTGTATATAAATACTTACATCAGCCAAATTTGGAAGAATATCTTTCACGATTTCCAAAATCGTGTCGATATCTGATGCCGTTATCGAGAGTACACTGAAAGACATATAACGCGTTAGCACACATATGATCGTGAAATATATGGATAAAAAATCACAACACAATATTGATAACGGTAAAAATCAACGGTCAGGGAGGACTGTTTGCCAGACTGTACTCAAAGCATGATGGCGATGAAGTGATGTCGATAGAACGCGTTTATATTACTTTGACGGAAATGTCCAGGGTGGACAAACTGAGTGGTAGGATACAGTCCTGAGAGAGCAGTTCTCGTAGCGACTAATGAGTGAGATATGATGACACCGAGGTCTAGAATACAAGATAAAGGGTCGTCTAGTGCGACAGAGTGCATCGTCCTGCCAAGTGTCGTGATGAGGACGGGTATACGACATACGGGATAAAGCGCCTAACGCCGGGAGTTGATGACAGTTCAAACACGATCCGACTCCTGACTGTTGACAGAGTATTAAGATCTCGACTCGGGATGTATAATTGAGAGTAGATGTTGGCGATATAGTTTACCGTTCGGGGCCGGGGCAATCTGGGACTGTTATAGAGGCTTTGTACTGCGTGGCGGGGCGGCGAGTGCGGGGCAGCGGCGTCCGGCGGGGCGGGACCGGCAACCAAGACACGCTGTAGCGGCGCCACGCGCCTCCACTACCTCTACCGCCGTGCCCCTCCCTTTCACCAGCTCCAACGTCATCACTATACATACTACTATAGCCGGAGAACGAACGACCACAGAGAGGGCAGTGTAATATATACTTTGACATTATATGGATACTGAGTACTTTAACAGCCGCCACCCGTTCGTACAGACCCATACACAGAGAAATCGAAAGAGTGTAAACATATCGGCCTGTGCTGAATTTGGAAAATTGTAAACGTCTCATAGCAACATGATTAATATGAACGTTATTTTAGGTATCAACATTTATGGGACGGTAATATTAACACATTGTTCATATTGTTTTAATGGGATGATTACCATTTTCACTGATAATGGCACTGGCTGAATTAAACTCTGTCTGCACTCTATAATTCTATACGTAGTATTCCTCTGCGCCTGGACAGATCAAACGGCGAAATAGCGACGATTTCTACTGATATAATATTAAGGATAATTTTCATTGTACCTATTCGCTACGCCCATCCGTTCTCCGTTCACGTAGTATGTATAGTAACTTACGCATTGCTTGTTGAAGGTGGTCAAGGGAGTGACGGGCGTGGAGGCGCGCGGCGCATCACGCTACAAGCCACAGAGGCGTCTCGGGGGCGCTAATGACCTGTAACTGGCTGCCGGGGGGTTAATCTGTCTATAGCCTACGGACCGGCCGCTGGCGTGAGCTTTGGTGGCTAAAAACCACTGGAACTCACACTTGCTTCTTTCAAAATCTTGATTTAATTCTTTTCCATTCTACAAGATTGAGAATGTTAGCGACCATCATAGCAAAACGCTGAAAGTTTAGGTTTCATTGTTTTGTATATATTTTTTTCTAATAGGGTCCGATGGAGGCTCAGCAGTACAATTATTAGTTAAACATAAGATTGGTAGACGTACCTGAAGCGAAAAATGTTAATAAAATACATTAAAATTATAGAAACGACTTACTAAAATTTACTTATAGAATTACTTTCTTTTTATTGATATAAATACGAATATACTTAACAAATACCAATTAGTGTGAAACCATTTCGTTTTCTACCTGTAGATTAAATGTATAACAATTAATTTAGATATACGTGTTTATAATTTAATTACTTAACTAATATAAATGTATGTTCGTGACACATCTAGTAAATAATGATTCTATTTTGTATTGTATTTTGAGATTCAGTACCTACTAGGGTTTTAGCTGTATAAATTATAAAACACTGACCTGATCCCTGAGTTTTGATATATTGGCGCCACCTTTCCCAATAATCGACCCAGCCACCTGTAATTTTTGAAATTTATAATATCGAAAAATAACAGACTTGTGGAATATTAATCATGTATACCTGTTAACACACGTGGACTTAATATAAATAATATAATAAAATGGGAGCCGAATTGACCAGAAATTATAAAAGTAGAAACACTTTAATAATTTAAAAGTGAATTACGCGACTTCTACCATTGCAAGCTGTATACATCTATCAACAATATACTGTCCATGACATTGACTGGTCTAATTAATTCTACTATGTTATTTAAGTAGTTTAAGTTTATATAAGGTAGAGTATTGACTCTACCTAATTGATAATTGTATGCAATTTTATACCTGTACACGAACCTCAAGATTTGGCATACTACTCACATGCAGCAAACCAAATCATTGTTAAATTGGTAAGTTAAACTCATTCATACAAGTTTGACTGGTTAATTTGAGTAATTTGCCTTTAGACATGCCAATCAAAATAAACGTGGACATTTTCTATGCAACTGGAAATAGTAGTAACTGATAGCCCATGAAAGAGATAGCCGTCGCCTATAAACAATATCATGAATTTTATATAATATATTGTGAAGCGCTCAGGCATTGGTCTTCTTGAAAATTTTGAAATTGAATACAGTATGTTATGTTTCCGTATCCTGTAATATCAAAGCTATCCCATCATTCAAATCAAAACAGAGTCAGTAACAGGACTGGAGCTCTGTGACATTCGTAGAGAGCTTACAGTTACAACACAAATATTTCTCACCTTGCTGGGTATCAAGAAAGTGACTTCATTATCTGTATGCCGCTGCCTCTTGTGGACGGGGCCGTCATCACCGTATGCGTCACGCTTCATACTGCTGTACCTGCATTATCACCAAGAATTGTTACAGTTTTACAAGCGGTTTTTGCCGCGGCTCCGTTCACGCGTAACTCTAAAATTCATGCATATTTTTGTATTTTACTCGTCAAGACTTTTACGTGGTACCTAATACAATTACGTGGGTGGACCAGATCTTTAGTAGCTAGAACAAGCGCCCCCAATATACCCTGTCAGGTAGACCTCCGCGCGGTTCCCCTAGAAACCATTATGGTCAATTAATGGATTTGTCATGATGGGTCAACTGACTTGGTTTCGTTCTCATCTATATTCACTCGCTAGTACTCTAATAGTATATAACTATCAATAGCACTGGCAGGGTTACCATTCATTATGATTTATTAAAAACATACAATTACGTATCATCACTGATTGTTATCCCGTGTGGTCCCGGCATAGACTAAGCCACCCCTTTCCTTTCCCGTGGCTGTCATAAGAGGCGACTAAGAGAGCGAGGGATGGGCAGTAGCGTCCCTCTTAAAACATCTCCAAAGCTTAACTGAGGTTGCCAATCCGCCTACCAAGCGTGGCAACTACTGGTAAAAACCCCCTAGGGGACGTTTATGTTCAGCAGTGGACAGTTAAAGGCTGATATGATGATGACTGATTATTATAGAATTACAAAAGCATAATTTCTGTATATAAAGAAACTGTTATTAATGTCTGCTGATATTGAGATCGTAATTATCGAACATTTCTAAAGGTCGAGAAAATATTAAGTTTCGGTTAAACTGACACGACTTATTTAAATAAATAAGACGTTTTATTACAATATTGCAAAATTGTTTTAAAAATCCTAATTTTTCAAATTCATTAAATGGTAGCTAATAATACTTATGATGGATTGATATATAATTGATATAAATTTATTTTAACGCCCTATTCGTATATCAATTCCATAATACTTAATATGAACTTTCTAGCAACTATGACGTGTGACCCCATGTTGTTCAGGTTTCCATTTAAAAAAATTTCTCTTATATTCATTCAAAGAACATTTGACTTAATTGAGGAAAGGAATAAGGACCCCTATTGCTGTGGAAAATTCATTAAATGATAGGTTCAGACACGCTCAATGTATCTTGAGGAGGCAGTGAAATGATTTCTTCAGATATCTCAGTACCCTTATTATTATTTTGAAAAGTACACATTCCATAAATTAATATAATATTATTGTAATATTAAAAATTTCCATAGAGCATATTATTGCATGTCCGGGGCACTTGAATATTTTAGATCGAGTCGGTTTCGTGTGGTGTAGTGGTATTCCGATTCCGTATTTTGCTAACTGTCGTGATTGCAAAGTTAGCGTGCTGCGGTTAGTGCTTGCTTGTTGATTGATAACACAACGTCTGCGGTACTTACGAGTAAGTACTTGTAAGTCATGAACTAGCTAAGTACATTTCAAGTAGAAAGCATAACATCGTTCTCATATATTCGGCATGAAATATGCACCTATCTACATTCTACACAAAACTTGATGTTGATGGTTTAAGAGTTATGGAGAAAAGAGTTACCTACGTCGTGTTGCCATGTAAAAACATGGTACAAAAATAAATTCAGTGAGACACATGAAACCCTAGTGTATGCTAACACGAGTCGTCTGCCTGACAGCAGGTGAACGAGGTCAGTGACACCCTCGCAGGTGTACGCCAACGCTCAAGTCGCGGGTAATTCGCGCGAGACACAAAAGGGTACCGCTACCCTGCAAACGTTTCAAAAGCTCAATTTTCTTAATTTCCGGTACTTTTGATTCAAGAACAAATAAAACCTATTGTGAAGTTCGAATTATGTATACCGCATTAATAACCGATTAGTATTCGCCGAAATCATAAAGTGAAAAGTACAAGCCATCATTAATTAAGACACCAATCGGACCCGTTTATTGAATCGGTAAGTTTATGAGTAATAAACATTTGAAAGCAATTGATTTCACTGCAAAAAGTTTTATGATTATGAACATCTGAACGAGGTTAAGGACGATCAGAACGTATAATAATGTATGGTGTATGAATAGAACCAGCATGACTGGCTCGGGCCTTAGCGCCGCATCGAGCGGTAGGTAGCGGCACTAGACAGGCAGGTGCAGGTGTTCGCGGCACAAAGGAGACGCCGTACCATGCTTATACGCACCACCATGCGAAATCAGACAAAAAATAATACGCGTCGTCCATCGTAAATATAGTTACTAGATATATTCGTTTTCTTTATATCATCCTCTATATGTTATCAATTTGGTCAGTTTACTTCCCCATTTTAATGTAACATAATTTTAAATAGAATAGAGAAATGTAACAAAAGATGGAAGCAAAAATAGTTAATAAAACAATAACAACTAATAATGTGATTATAAATTTATAAACTTAGAAAGAGATGAAAATGAAAAGGTGCGTTCGCAGAAAGCGATCAAGCAAGTAATAAGGGTTTCTTTCAATTTTAACAAAAGCCTATCATAAAAACGAAAAAGACAAAGATCGCAAAACAGTCTAAAATATTGTGATTTTGTAACACTCACCAATTTGTCCGGGCGTTTTGACCGGGCTGGTTAGACCTAGAACAAGAGACGTGATACCAATTAGAATTGGAGTTCCAAAAGAATGTGTTACACTTAAACATTTTGAACCTACTTTATAACGTGTGTTGGAGATAGTTAGCGCGTGTGAGCTCATCATGTTTAAAGACGTATCGCGACCGCTTATGTGGAGGAACGCGAGAGAACTGGCAACGGTTGGGCTTCGCACGGGCGTTAGTACGGCACCCCCGAGACTCCGGGGCGCCGGAGGTGCACATGCGCACCACCCGCCCTGTCGATAACAACACCCAACCTCTCATTGTGCCCCGGAAACGACGACTTAACGAGTCACACCGCAAGACACCCAGCCTCGTGCCTTAACTAACCTACATATCACTTCTATACAATGTAACCCATCGTTTCAATTTGACTTTCTTGAATCCTAAACTAGATGCTTTCTACATTGACTCTTGTTAAATACTAAAAGATACACTAGCTCACAGTAGAGGCTATAATTTTAAATCAAATAGGAAAATATATCGCATGAGAATTTGTTCAACAGGTACAGATGTGGTACAATAAAAATAAATTTACATATCGAGTCAAAAGAGTAGAGTACGTCTCTCGACTGTGTCATGAGCAGCAAACTAAACTCTCCTATCAAGTGGAGAAAAAAGTACATTTTGGTCCGCAAATAAAAAAAAAATAGGATTACTCAATAAATATTAAAAAATATATAGTCAATGTCACTCGCGATGATGTAGACTTTAACAATACATCATACAAGCAAATCTATTAAGGCGTTTAGAAGTTATATAGCCCCGTGGACCCAGCATGGAATGGACTACCCCATCCTTTCACGTGGGTGTCGTAAGAAGCAACTAAGGGAACTTAATGGGTGAGGGATGATTAGAGAATCCCGTTAAAACATCAGCAAAACCTAACAGGTGTTGCCAACCCGCCTGCCAAGCATGGCAACTACTGACATCCCCCTTCCCTCTTTATGGGGAAGGCTTATGTTCCTCAGTGCACAGACAATGGCTTTAATGAATGTATGCTTAGCACCGTTCTGAGTAACTATTTATGCGATAGGTAACTATTCAGTAGGAAACAATTAATGTCTGAAATGACGATGATGGTTACTTCTGCATCAATAATCAATAGTAAATGACGGGAAGGAGGAAGAAAAATACTGTATTATTTATGGTTCTGCATGAAAATATTAAAATTGTAATAGGTTTAGTACTGTGCAAACGAAACAATCGATTTACTAACATTTCACCAAGCAATTAGAATTGAATGTGGCAAGGGGCAACAAGTCTACAGTCAAATTTCTCATTTATTAGGGCTGTAAGCGTAGCAATACCCTCATTGGACAGTAAATGAAAATTTAAAATGACACAACCAATTCTAATTTAAACTCTACCATTGTAAGTAAACCAATAAATCTTCATGAGATCAAGGTAGTAAACTACTGAAATATTAAATAAAGAAAATTGTATGTATATTTCTTTTTTTTTGCTTCAAATAAGCTAGTTTTAGGTACGTAAACATGCATAGCTATTAAAGTAATATCATCTAAAATGCCGATAGTGTGAGAGTAATATAAATAATAAACATCCGAACCGATGGCATGCAACGGAGTCGTTAGGTGCCGCTAATGTCCACCTACAACTTCACTTAACAAATTGACCAAATTAATGGATGTCAAATTTATCGTTACAATTCATTCTTATTATTAAAAAAGAAAATATTTTCCGGAAAAAAAAAACTAAAACTGTAAACGATTGCCTGTTAATATCTAACTTGATAAAACGTGTTCATCATCATATCACAGATGAGTTTCCATCATCTAATTATAACTTGTGACAGACCGTCACATTTTTTTATTGGAGGTCTTTATCACACCATGTACTGTACATAATTCATTCAAGTATATCGTAAAATCTCAAAATCTATACGTATAATAACTTTAACAAGAATTTTATGAAAAAATTGAAATGGTAAACAGTTAATATTTCACTTCATAGGAAGAGGCGACCGTCGCCTGTAGGCAGAACAGGACCAATATAACTATAGTACCTGTCATGCATTGCCATTATCATTTCTGTAAAGAGATTATGGTGTTATGTCTTCATACATTATAATTTCACTACCATGAAACCAAAACAGCCATGCAAGCCCACCTACAAATTTAAACTATTCCTATGCGTGCATCTGTTTTTTAAATTTGATTAGGGGAAATGTCAAGGATAACCAAAGCCTCAATTTCTGAAATATGGTCTGTAACTCTGTATCATCATCATTTATATCAAACAGTTGTTCGACATAAATGATGTAGTTGAAAAATAATCATAACGATCAAACACGCACCTGTCTCTGGAATAAATTTCTTATTATACAAATGTTGCTTTATATTTATATTATGGATGGATGGACTTATTTGTCGATAGCTAATAGCTAACCCACGAGGTGATATCGAAGACAATCGTTGCCCCGACGACGAGACAACAAAACAAATGCGGACTACTATTTGTTAAAAGACGAGATTATATAACTGTCAGTCATATTAGCTTTACAGGTCACTATTGTGAATAATCAAAAAGCTCTTAGCTCGTTTACTAAGCCCATGTTTATCTTACACATTAAACGAATGACAAATCATACAAAATTGTTTGCTGAACCAAGCTTGTTACAATATTAAGAGACAACAATGTTCTAATTGCTAGTTCGAAATTACATAGTATGCTCCTTTACCAGTCGCTATATACAAAGATGTAGTAGTTCGATCAATTAATATATTCTATTATATGGTTTTAAATACGCATCACCAGTAATCAATAAATGGGTATTACATTAAGAGTCACTTTGTAATTACGTATCATTTTCATGTAATCATACGACAATGTTACTTGTCCGATATTAGTGGCAATATTGTCATGTAACAATGTACAGAGAAGTAGGTCACATAGAAAACATTAAGGGCCTGTTGTTCATATTTTAGGTACATACTGTGTGAGATATCAGGTGTGGTCATGGCGTATGTGAGAACAACCAGCTGCAACAACAATCAAGCAGCGTTGACCTAATTGTTCTTACTTTTCTTTTCGAAGAACATTATTTTAAATAGGTAATTGTAGAAACTGAGGGGGTTTGAAACAAAGTCTGTAATTTGTTCTACGCTGGCTGCTGAAATATTCAGAGCTATGAGAACGCGTGGAGCGCACGCCACCCGTTCGAATGGACATGTGGGGTTTTCAGCTTGGTCCGAAAGACTATTATAGAGCCTATGGGATAGGGAATCGACAGATACCAGTTATTAACTAGTAACTAATTATTCGTCTATCAAATTAAACACAATTATAGTAGAAATTATATATTACGTTTGCCCTGTCGCAACGAACGAAACTCGAAGTTTGTACAGAATTGAAATTTATTTTTTACTTTTCTAATTAATCTCAATAAGTTGAATCGGAGTACCCAAATCAAGATTTAATTTAAAATAATGTTATAAAATACATAAAGTGGAATCAATTCTAATATAATTTTTTTTGTTTATTATAAAAGCCGACTAATTGTAGAGTTATAGATATAATCAATGCCATTTTGAAGTCTTGCTGATATTGATGTTTCAAAAGAAAAAAGGAATAATCCTCTAGAAAACCTCTATATCTATTTTAATCATCCATAATACATAGTTACACCAAATAAGTTATATAAAATATTGACAGATGCAAAATTAGGGTTATCTTGTTGCTTCAATTCTAAATAGCTGTTTTCAAGTTTGTGTACAGACACCGTCTAAAATTCGGACAATTAATGCGTTCAAATACGACATACCTACACGATTTTTGTTTAAACTCGGCAAAACTAATAAGCTATAAAGTATTTGAAATACCTTAATGGCTCCATACAGTTTAATAACAAAATTGATGTTATTATTTGTAGCAGTTTGTCCTTCGACGATGTGAATAATTCATTCGGAAAATGACGCAGCATATTCGACAAACTTGAAAATACGAGCTGTCTCGTCTAACATATATGTTTCCAGGGTATAGCTTTACCGTATTTTGTTTGAGGATGTATAGGATAATTCATGGAATAAATATGCGGTTTTTCTCAGTAATGGAGCTCTAGCGGCAGGTAGCTACGAGCGAGAAAGTACACGATCGTATCGTATATTTCGCTAAAACGATTCTTACGCGATAAATTTGGGGACATTTAGAAAACGAGGTCTGCGCAAAGGTTGGCAAGGACCTAATCTATTATTGATAGAGGCTTTGGTAAAAGGGAAATTCAATTATAGTATATGTACTGTTGTGAACAAGTTGTCATTATCTATATGATAAATTTTATTTTATCATTATAACTAATTACTCATCCCGAAATAGGGATTTTTAAGTTGCAAGGTTCTTCAATTCAAACTTGTTCATAAGAACTATAAAGTTTGTAAGCATATTTACAATATCTAAACAAGAATCAAGTAAATCCATAATCTAGCGATAGTATTCTTGAAGCACGGAAAATATATACAACTAGCTGTAATTCGCGACTTCGCCCGCAAGGATCTCTATATATTCTATATTTTAAGTTAGGAAATAACTTATCTAATTCTTTAATAACTTCTAATTTCAATAATGCAATATTGTTTCAATCACAAAAAAAAAATATTAAATTAATGATCAGTCGTATTCATGATCCGTACCCGACCCAAAGGTCCCCATGACACTTGCGGCATTTCCACGTTGGATCGCCAACTCGGATTGCCAATAATAGTAATAATAGGATAGTGCAACTTTCAACAACCTTTCTAAATTATGGTGTGGATAAAATAATATTTTATAATATTTAAAATAATACTTATATTTTATTTTTTACTATAATATATATACTATAAAATATAAATCTATTATATTATTAGTAGATAAATAGGAGATACAAAATTGTTTTTTTATACAAGATATTTTTTTTTTTAATATGGTGTTACTTAATAATTAACCTTAAAACAAACAAACATACAGCAGTAGTAGATATAAATATTTTTAACATTATTATGGAAAAGGGAATTTAATTAAATATGAAACTGCATAAAATTTAATGAACAAATTTCCCTGTTCCACATTTTCTGTCGTAAATGTTTAATTGATCCGATAAGAAGTTGTTTGAGATTATAAAGTTTTTTAATTGGTTTTATTTATATAATAGAATCGAACCCTCAGAGTTTGTTCCCTCGAGAGGGTTTCAACCATATTAAATTTCAAACAAAATGTTCGTGGTTTAACAAAAACGTCAAATAAAGACGGACATATTTTCGCTTAGAATATTAGTAAAGGCAAAAATAAAAAGTATTACTTTAGGACGATGCGATGGCATTCGTATCTGCCAGTCAATATAAGCGACCGTGCTTATTTCACGCTCGGGGACACCCGGGCACCGAGACCCTCGAACGCTCTAGGACTAGGATAATGCGCAACGAGCCATGAAAACGTTACAACCTTACTTACGACATTAAGAGCCTCATCTTTGGCATTAACATTTCCCGAATAAAATTACTCTGTTAATATTTGACTTTTGGAAGGTTTTTATGAACATTTAATTAGTAATTTATATATATGGCCTGAGATAACATAGTAATAGAATGGGAACCCATAAAGGGTATCATGGACATAATAGAATATTCTGTAATGTCCATAGTTCTACTCATGTATATAGGTGTGTATTACCACTTTTTATCGGGTGGGTCATCCATCAGCTTTTCTGTCATTCTAAATAACATAAAGAAGACTAATAAATGTAGTTCAATATCTCTAGTTCTCCAATTCCTTTAAAAATATTCTTATAAATTCAAAAGCACACTATAAACTGTTATGTATTTTTAGGGTTCTGTACCTTCAAAGGAAAAACGGAACCCTTATGAAATCACTTCGATGTCCGTCCGTCCGTCCATCAGTCTGTCCAGACCCTTTTTCTTAGGAACGCGTGGAGGTATCAAGTTGAATATCATATACTCAAGTCTGGAATCTCTTAAAGCAGTGAAAAAAACAAGCTCCTAAATCGGCGCAATCAACAGATACGGCCGTTTGTGTTCCATTTATATCGTATACTTATTTTAATATTCGCAAAGAGAATAAAAGGACAAGGAAATTCTAGGACAACGGGAATTACACCTATAGAGTAGTTCCCGTTGTCCTAGAATCATGAAATTTGACAAGAAACAATATCATGCAGCACAAGAAAAAGAAAAAATCCGAAAACCATTAACTTGTAATTGTCATAAAAAAGAACTTTTTTAATATTGATGATTTTATACGAAACTCTCGTTGCGCGAGTCAGACTCGCATTTGACCGGCTTTTTTCATTAACGCAACAATTTAACACCAACTAACTCTCGCATTTCTTAGTCTTTATCGATTAGTAGTCTTTTTTGCGACCTTATAATTATTTGGAAAATTATAAAAAATATATATAATGTAAAGATAGGAGCATATTGCTTTAGTTTTATTCAAATATCTATTATAGTTTCATAGAAAAATAATTTTAAAGTTTGGAATTGCAATCTCCATTTTCCAAAAACGTATAAAGTAATAAAGTATATACCCCTAACTTTGATAATTGGTCAAAAATTGGTCAACTAACAATATATTAAAGGCACCAGTGTCAACAAAGACGCTAGTGTAGATTTCATAAGGAAACACGGCGAAACCCTTAATGTATTGGTTATTTTTTATTTTAGTTTGCCATTGTTCTTTCTTATATTCAAATACACTTCGCTAAGTGATTTGTCTTTTTTACTTATAATGTATTTTAGTTCCTTTTTGCTAATATTTGTTACACTGCTTTGCTTGTCTATTTTTAGACTCGAAGGACTACATAGAAAAGAAATAAACTTTTCCTTATACTTTTTTTTTGGATAGTAGCCAATTTATTATATAAGACAACATACTAAATGGTAAATACTAAATGGTAAATACTAAATACATACAGTAAAAAATTTGTAAAGTAAAAAAAAAAAATCAGCGCACATAAAAAAGAAGAGGCATAAAAGAGTAATATTGATTAATAATGTCACTAATTCTAATTTTAAATAAAAAATATTGCACCGATGAACAACAAACGTAATACAACAAAAATACAGGTATATATTTTATTACACTTTATTCCGAAAGAACTTGTTCGTATTGTATCGGTAATAAAAATAAAACAATACTCCTACTATTAGATTATTCTAAGTGATCGATGTACTCGTAACTTCACGTAGGGAAAACAAGAACTTTAGTTTGCGAGTTATTTCTTTAACCAAAATAATGGATAAAAGAGTATTTGGAGAAGATTCAAAATGACCGATGTAGTCTAAAGGATAAATAAGCTAAGTGGCTTTAAAAACGGACCACGATTAGGAAGGTTCTTAAATGGCGACCCCGTACAGGAAAACATCTCTACTAACAGGGCGGCGACCTCAAATATATTGCACGCTGTCAGTGGATGCAAGTGGCTCAAGACCTTATGAGAAAAGGCAATGTTGAGTAGTGGAAATGATAATGATGTACTATATATTTATTAAAGTAATTAACGAGATATGAAATAGCATAAAATATTTACATATTCAGGAAAAGCTGAGGTATAATTAACTTTGTATAGTTTGATGTATCTACGTATAATATATATATAAGCATACAAAATAATTTCATCCACAAGTACATATTCAATGTATAAAATTCTGTTTATTCGTAGATAGCAAGATATAATTAGGGAAAAAGGGAAATACGAAGTACGTGTACGCCCCTTGTGGCCTTTCAGAGAACGGTTATCCATTCCGTTTCCTCGTGGGCAGGCAGTATGCGTGAATATTTGATGCTTCTATCGATCATAACTTCTTTGCGGCGCCCCATCGAGCAGCGGGCGGGCCGCTGTCAGCCCTCAGCCTACCACATAACCCCCACGAATACTATCAACAAAATATATCAACTCCCGTGATGTTCACTATCAAAAAATCATTTGAAAAAGGACATAGCAGGCAGGAGTATTGTTTTCATAGTTTTAGATAATTAAACCATTGAGTGATAACATTCCACAATGATGAGATGCCAAGCATAAACATTTTTCCTTAACGCGATCGTTCGCCACTTCATATGCGAACACACCGCTTAGACACATCTCCCAAATAATAGTGAATCAATATTAAATAATAATATATTTATGCAAATAACGATTAAAAACATTAAACAAATATATTTATTTATTCTTTATTGCACAATAAAACTTTATACAAGAAGAAAGCTTGATTAGCTTGTAAAGAATGCCATATGGCATTTTTTACCAACTTATCATTAGGTAAAAATAGAAAACGTATAAAGGGTAATGGTGGTAAAGAACTTATAATGTACTTATGGTAATATACATATAATACATAAACAATACTTTTTAATATAATAAATGTCTACTCTATGTAAATCTACAGGCATTTTATTCCAAAAACTGATGGCAGTGACGGTAAACGAATTGGACATAAATCCAAAATGATGTAATGGGGTTACGATGACCAGAAATAGAAATCTTTGATGAACTGAAACCTATCTTACAAATAAGGTGGAGAAAAATCATTGATGATATCTCTATCATCCTCTATCCGTATCCTTTGCATACTGTTCTCACAGTATGCAAAGGATACGTAAGTCTTTGGCACATACTAACGCATTGTTTTTTAACCATTTTATGTCGCGACCCACGAAAAAGCAAAAAAGTTAAGTAAAAACTCTTGCGACCCCGTCACTGTATAATTATAATAATATTTTAATGAATAGTTTATTTTTATGTTTAATTACCTTTTTTATATTATTTCATTCGATATTGTATAATTTGAAAGTTTTTCATTTTTTAGTATCTTCTGGATTTAACTCAAAATATTGATATTATCAATGGCAGTAGATAAAATGAGTTCTGCCGCAATTTTAATTAACTAAAGTAACCAAATGTATAATATTTAATTTTATAACACTACACTAAAATGGATTCCTTTAATAAACGAGAGTTCTTATTGTTTTTCAACAGCTTACGACCTTCTTTAATAACAAACAGACCCCCCCCCCCTCCGGTTGAGAAAAAATACTAACGTAAATCTTTACCTACTGTTACTGTTATCATTTATATTATTATTAATAGCTGACCCGGCAAACGTCGTTCTGCCATAATTTTTTTTTTTTGCACATAGACACTAATCATTTAGCAATATGAAATATACAACCTATTCTCATATTTATCAAATAAAATTACATTAAAATCTGTCGAGCAATTTTTGAGGAGTTTGATTACAAACACTGTGACATGAGATTTTTATATTAATATTTTTATATACTTATTATGATACGACCATGGAAAACCCATGAACATTAGAATATCTATAAAATAGAACGGTGTTTTTCAACGTGTGGGTGGCCCCCTTGGGCGTCGCGAAAACTACCTAAGTGAAAACAAAGTTATAAAGATAGGTTTATTAAGAATAATGATAATTAAAATATTTGTATGTTAATACAAATTAACAAAAAAAAAAAAATAATAAAAAACTATGACTCCTCCATGCACAGATAAAAAAAAATTAACTTAAAAATCTTAACCTAAGAAAGTAATTTTGAAGAATTTCATTTATTTTGCATAAAGAAAATTCTTGAATCTAAACTTTGTTTTTTTCAATGAACTTTACTTGATTCATGATTTTTTTTCTTGATGTAAAACAGTCAAATCCTTCAAAATTATTTTCTTAGGTCAAGATTTTTTTCTTGTATCAAGTTAATTTTTTTCGCGCTTAAATTGCGTTATCAATTTAGCGTCTTCATCCAAAACATAATTATGCAATTGTTAAAAATGTTGTATTGGAATGTAGGAAAAGAAGACACATCGGGCAGATTAATGAAAAATTGATGTCGTATCGAAGAGGTAAAAAGACTTGACAAAAATAGTAAGTGGCATGATCACCATCAATAAAAGCACGGAATGAATGAATTATTTATTATTAACATGGAAGAACAAAGAAAAATCCGCGGGATACAGCCAGAATATAAAATTGTGAAAAGTATATATTACGAAGGAAAGTTGGAAAAATAAAAATTTCTTCAATCAATAAAAAAAGAACCCGATACAAGTATGCATTTATTAATATTGCATTGCATTACACGCATTTATTAAAAAAATATAGATACATAATGCAGAAAATAAGTGAAAGAAGTTATAAGAGATAGGTATGCATTGTCACGAAAATTGTATTGTCTACAGAATATACTCCTGAAGTGTTTAACATTTGCGTGTGAGGCTATAAATCAAAAAGAATTTACAATTGTACTTTTTAACTTTGTATCGGGGACGGGGGTTGTCTTCATGACTTATGAAAGACGACGTGGTGGTTAAAGGGCAAAAATAGTTGAGAATCGTAAGAAAGGTATCGGTCGGACGTTTCGTGAGTATAATTGGAGAGACTGGTGGGCGTGCCACACGCTACGGCGGCGCAGTCAGTCGGCCGGGAGACATCTTGTATGTATTTGCTTCTGTAGTAATTTCCCCGTCCGTCCTTGTATATTTAAGCGGCGGCATCGTTCGTACCGCTCTCATGCATATGTCATGAGCAGTTGCCGTGCGACGGTTTGTTGACGGTCGAGCCGCGGGAACCGCGACCATCGGCCCCACAGCCCCGATAATTATTACGTTCTACTTTCGATTGTGGTGGCTATTGGCACCGCCCCCCGGGACAGTCGCCCCGTGGTGGCTGGTGGCTGGTGGCCGTGCTACCACCACGCTTCTATACTGTTTATAAGCGGAGGGATGAGGCAACAATTAGATTCCCGTTTCTCTCCAATAGTCCGCATGTAATGACCATGTAGTGTGTATTGCATGTACGTTCAAATTAAATGGCGGACACCGTAAAAGCAGTCATAAGCCCGGTGCCCGCACGCGAGCCAATAAATAACATGGCTCTATTTAATGTCCCTATAGATAGTCAACTCATGGGGTACCTATTGAATAACATCATCCAACTTTTAAAGTTCCTATAAATATCGATTTGATATTTTTAATAGATAATAGTATATTATCTTGTGAAGATACTCATCAGATCAATTCCTAATTAACATCAGTCAGCCAACTACTCCTTGAGATCTCATAAAATTTCTACGTTTGTCTGTCACCGACATATAGTGTAAGGTAATTGGCTAAACATCAGCTAAATTAAATGGCAGAATTGATTAAAAAAAATTTACAAACGAAATGAGACGACATAAGATTGCGCATCGCACGTAATAATATGCAATAATTTGTTCAATTACAAAAATAAGGAAGCTTTTATGTTTATAATTAAATAAATTATTATCGCAAATTATTACGTGCGATGCGCATTAATCATCAGATAATCTGAAAAAAAAATGAAGATAGACACTTGTATTATTACTTATTCTCTAGTGTCGGTATACTAACTGTAGCAGACAGATTACTTGAAAGATTTTAAAGCTATTTGACTTTGTGATAGGTTGCTTAGCCAACATAAACTAGCTAGAGAAAACAATGGGATCATTGATCACAAATTAAAATTGAATTAATTAAAAGTAGCAGTTAAAATTAGACTAAAAGAACAACATAATAATAATATTCTATATTGTCCGCAAGTGCAATTGTCCAACGAAAGAATACTTTTAGAAAGTTTGAAAATCTGAACTCAATAAGGGATGAACCATAAATAGTAAGTTAGCTTAGTCTATCTCCGCCTATATATATATATATATATATATATATATATATAACTTAGAATATCAAACAAGCTGACGGACCACCTGATGGAAAGTTGTAACTGTCACCTAAAGACATGATATTATTATATATTATTTATATATAAATGGGGTGTCATTGCATTCTTAAAATTAATATACTACAGCAGTGACTTAACAAAATCAAATTGTGACCAAATCGAAATCATATTCGATAAATGCCAAATGGACATTATTTATTTATTAACGTATTATATATTTATTAAAGTACGCCATTCATTATTTATTTATTAAGGCAAACTATGTACATAGGCCATGTGGTACCGGCATAGAATAGGGCTAAGGGAGAGCGAGGGATGAGCAGCAGCGTCTCTCTTAAAACATCTCTAAAGCCTAATTTCGATTGCTAATCCAACCTACCAAGTCTGCCAAGAGTGGCAAATACTGACAACATCCCCCAAGGAGAAAACTTATGTTTAGCAGTGGACAGTTAAATGCTGATGATAATAATACATGTATTATATATTAAAAAATATATACATGAATATAATTCAATAAAATACATTAATAAGTCAGAATTCGATTTAATCCCAAGACGGTAATATCAGAAGTTACCCATAGCTCTATGAATATAAGTATGTGACCGTATTGAGTACAATAGCTTTAGCAAACAGATTGGCATCTAAATTACGGCCCCCGACTACAATTTTTTTTAAAACAAGAAACTGTACAATCATTTGCGAACATTTGTAAAAGCCGAAATGCAAAACTTTTACATCAAGGTACGTCGATATTGCCTATCATTGCTGCGATTTACAGCGTCAATATACTATGGTAATAAGTTTATACCCGACAAGCACAATTTTGTTCCTCAAAAAATGCGAGTTAACTAACAGACTATAATGTGTCTGCGATTTAAATATTTAAATTTAGAATGCAAAATTGTATATAGATAGATAAATAGAAAAATAATTATCAAAATCGGTTCGGAATTGGCGACGTATTCAAAATAGTAAAACAAAAACCTTTCGGACAATCGCACATTTTCAATTGATTGATTAAATTAAAAATGTGTGATTATTGATTAATTATAACCACAGTGGTACCTCGAAATACGAGTGCCCTAATATTACGAGCGTTTTGAGATACGAACCGCCGAACGACAGAGCAAAATTTGAGATACGAGGAATGGCACACTACACCCCTGCACTCGACCCCAACATGCGGGGTGGAGTTGGTGTCTAACAGTTTCTCCCATCTCAGACTAACAGTTAACAGAGGGAGACTTTGTACAAAAGTCGATTGCTTGGATACCTCTGTCCCATTCGTGTTTCAACCGTGAAGCAGTTGTGTTTGCATGGCTGTGTTTCGGTTTGAACGGTGGGATATGGCGTGAATTTACTGGGTACAGAGGAATAACACCTGAGTCCTCAGCAATGGCAACGCATGGGGGGTATTATGGGTGAAACAGTATACTCTGTTATGTCCATCCATGGTACTGCTCATGTTTATAGGCGACGGTTACCACTTTCAATCAGGTGGGCCGTCAGCTTGTTTGCCATTCTAAGTTGTATAAAAAAAATAACAAAAACAACTGAGGTGGTTTTTTAAGAGTACGGATTAATGGCATTTCAATTAATTTGAATGGGGAAAATTGAGATACGAGCAATTTTACATAGGACCAAGGTTACGGAACGAATTAAACTCGTATGTCGAGGTACCACTGTACTTTATTATGAGGTTGACTTAGTTGAGGGTATTGTGAGCTCACTTATTATTTACTAACTGTAACCCGCAATTTCCGTCGACAATAACGTCATGACGATATCATAGACGTGATTGAAAATTTAAAAAGCGTTTTTATACAATTTATACATTTTGCTTTTATATTATATTGTAACAACAAAATCAAGCAATGCATGATTTTATCATTATAATTGCAACAATGGCCGGCGAGGAATGGAAAGTAGCGTCCCTCTTAAAACATCTCTAACGCCTAACTACGTTTTTTTTTATGGATGAGAATGGAATGGTAATCCCGCCTGCGCTATCAGTATACATTGGCGGGGCACCAGTGAGGGATGATAGGTGAGGATGAAAACAGGTCGGTTAGACCATCGTGACAAATTCAACAATAATTAATCACGACGGTTTCCATGAGGAACCACGTGGAGGACGACCTGATAGGGTATATTGCTAGCAATGAGGCTGTTATACCCCATTACTAACAATCCCTTCCCCCCCCCCCCCCCCCCCGCCGCTAACTGCGGTTGGCAATCCGCCTGCCAAGCGTGGCAACTACTGGCAAACCCCCCCCCCCCCCCCCCCAAGGGGAAGGCTTATATTCAGCAATGGATGATTAAGGATTGATATGATGATGATAAATTGCAACAATCCTTTCTCAGCAGGTGAGAAATTATCGTTATTAGTGGGGACTAGTGAGCCCATTGACGTCAATATACTGTCAGGTCGACCTCCACGTGGTACTCCAGGAAACCATCTTGGTTAATACTTGACCAAGTCGTTACAATGGATAGACTGTATCGAATACCGATAGTGAATGCGGGTTATCATTCTACGTATTATTATCCGTCGAAAAAAACGTGTATATTACCTATTATAAATCACAAGGGATAAAGGAGACAGAAGTGAGTACTATAGAGTATGAAAGTACATAGCACACTACGAAATTATGTATGATGTAAACATTATATCCTTTTGTTTAGATTTAACATACGCAACATATAAGGGTCCTACTTCCCGCCTGTAAAATTAACTTTTAGTACTAAACATAATAAATACATTTACATGCCTATAAGCTGTATACATATTAAAACTACAAGTTTTATTTAAATTAGAAAAGACAAAGTTACGTACAAGTTACATAAAAAGTTAAAGGATTAATTTTGTTTTTTTACAAAACCCAAGAAACTAACTACAACCTCGATAAAATAAGTATAGACCCTTACAAGTTAACAAACTCTTTTGAATAAAAAATAATCGTCAAAATCGAGTCACAATCGTCGTTGTACTTAAAAAGCCAGAATTAATGCATGTTTTTAGGTGTGTAACACACAAAAGCAACCACTATGCATACATCATGTTTGTTTCTTCCAAGAGCATGTTTCTAGGTTACAAAACAAACAACCTCTGAGGTTTCATTCATTTCCCTTTACAATATAATATGAGAAAATTCAAATAGTATCTACAATCTCCAATAAAGCAAGCAAAAACAAACTCCATATCCTATGTGTTCATGAGTAACTGTAGTCACTTTCGATTAAGTGGACCGTCAACTCATATTCCTTCCTAATATTAACTAAAAGCCACCTTGTGATCCCAGCATAGAATAAGCCACCCCTTCCTTTTTCATAGGTATTGTAAGAGCCAACTAAGGTCTTCCCTCATGTCCCTTTTAAAACATCACTAAGTTTGATTGGTTGCCAACTTGCATGTCAATCTAGGCAACTACTGGTAAAAGTCTTCTAGGGAAGGCTTATGTTCAGCAGTAGATAGTTATGATGATGATGAATAATAAAAAACTTCAGAGCAGACAAATTGTATAAATAAGCAACAAAAAGAAAATGTGCTGCAAAGAGCATATGTGCTGGACATGCTCTCATACTGTCTGCTGCATACAAGTGATACATATATGCTATATTTATGTGACAAGTATTTAATTACCATACCATATCAGTCATTAACTGTCTACTGCTGAACATAGGCCTTCTCTTATTCGGGCATTTTGCTGGTAGTTGTTAAAACACTGTCGGCTACTATGCTTATCTATGATATAAATATATGAAAATATTATTATAATTTTTTTATGCAACTTAGAATGGCAAACAAGCTGATGGTCCACCTGATGGAAAGTGGTTACTATCGCCTATAGACATGGACAGTACCATGCACATAACAGAGTATACTATTTCACCCACAGTAACCCATAGATGAAAGAGCTATATGAAAAGTTTTAAAATTAAGACATTCAATTAATTTCACAAAATAAACTTTAAGATTGATTTGTTGAACTATTCTCTGCTAACCTTACCAATGATTATAAATGAAATGTGGACAATTTTTTGTACCTATCTATGTTTTTCTTTTTATATACAGATATTTACTTTTAACAATAACTTTTAAGTAGATGGGTATGCCGGAAACTATGTTAGTTAATACATATAACTAAATAATAAATTGTCACTTTACCTGTATATATATTGGATCTTCTGGAAGAAATTTCTTTTAGAGATAACTTCATTGTTAATCACTATTTTATATAATTATTATTCTAATATAAAGTCTGTTGCATATAAAAAAAGAATATACCCAATATAAGCATTATTTTTTTAAGCACTTTCAGGGTTTTCTCTATATTATCATAATAAATAATCATAAGTATTTTCAGCTCATTTTGTTACATCAGGTCAGTAGATCCAACATCTTTTAAACACATCATCTTTCATTGATAATTCCACCAATACAAATCAATAGTAGAGGTATTTTTTTATTTATAAAAAACTGGAAAACTATTGTAAATAAGATGGGCAGGATCTCACTATACAAACAAAAATTAATATAGAACCTACATTGGAATTACTTTTATTGATAATGTAATCAAAAATCAATTCTGTATCTAAAAACTGGCATTTGCATTAGTGATAATAATTTCTCCTCCAGTCCAAGTTTCCCATCAAGTTAGCCATATCTCAATGTAATCTCAAGTCAACAATATATTGCTCTCAGAAGAGCAGATAGCACTTTATGATAAACATGAGCCAAGTCAGAATTTTGTTTTCTAATATGTAAAATATATGTTTAGCTCAAAGTGATCTGTAGCCATTAGGTCTTGGCTCAAATTTAAATAGACAAAGTTTACATTAATAAATCTCGAAAGAGTCATTTGAATTAGCTGCCTCGAACTACTTAACAGAATTATTTTTACAAATCTGGGCAGTGAATAATCTTTCTAATGCTATTCCTTAACCTAATGTTTATAGGTGTATGTCACTGCGGAAAATGTTGCGTTATACCATTACTAAGACGTAATCAGAATTAGTGGACGTTTGGAATTTCCATTATTTCATTAATATATTACTATACATAACGAGGTACATACTGTGTACAAAATATTTAGAAACGTGTCAAGTTTGAAAAGCTTGAAGGTAGAAAATAACGGATTACGTATTCAATAGATTACCAATATTCATCAATTTATAAAAAAAAAAATAATAAAGGAATTTATATGACTAAATTAAAATATTTCCATTACAACCGGTTGAAATTAATCGATAACATGAGTGTACTTATTATGATCATTAGAATTAGAACATTAAAAGAGACAATAAGAGAATGGTATTAGTACTTACCGATAATATTCGTCGTAAATTTTATTTACAATATAAAAATAATAAGCAAATGAAATATTACTTTATTTTTACAAATAAAATCGCAAAGATGAAATTAGTAAAAAAAATGGCGGCAATATTAATAAGATGTTTGGTAGTTTATTAAAAATGTTGCCAGTACATATGGATTTATTTTACCTTTTGTGAATGATTCAATATTTAATTGTAATAGTTATATTAATAATAAATGCCTATTTATTACAATCGCACTCAAGAAATTTCTTTTGTCCTGTACATAACCTAACATAAATAATAAATACCTGTCATGTTTTGACTAATTCTATCAACATTTTCTCATTAAAGAAACATTTATCTATCCATTTATTTATTGATCCATTTATCCGTTAGAAACCTTCGCATTTTTTACATGGATGGGATAAATAGAGTGGATTCTAAGACGTATTTCTATAATATTGTTATAAAGTATACAACAAATAATGAATTTTAAAGTAAATTAAATTAAATTTTAACTTTATTATAATTTTCAATGAGATGTAGTTTTGAATTAAACTTCTTTAGTGAAATAATATCGACGGTTGAAAGGCAAAATTGACTAAGCGACAAAAATACCTAAATTGAGTTTTATATACCATTCGAATCGCCTGATTTTTCTGCGTCGATTGGTCTAGGTTTTAAAATTCTACGATAATTTTTTTGTTGGTTAAGTACTGTGTGATTTTGGCCAAATTTACAATTTTATGTTTACTTAGCGACAAAAAAAATGTCATTTAAAGAATATTTATTACTTACGCCATTTTAAAAGTTGAAATATGGATTTATTTAATTTTTCATATCTTTGCTTTCACTTTTGTTTGCAAGTAGGAATTTTTACTTGTTATGAAATTTCGTTTTTATCTATTTTAGTATATTGTACCTATTAAAAAAAAATATAAATAATTTGGTTATGAAATTTTACCTGATGTAATATTTTATGATATTGCAATTTATATAATTCAATTAAAAATAAAATTAAAGTAAATTATACCTTAGATATTTTTACCTGTATAAAAATATGTTTGCTTTTAGCTGTATATATTTTTACTGCATATATTTGACTCGTTAAAATAAGTACGAATGGCGCTTATATAAATTTACCTGTACGCGAAATATAAAATGTGTATGTGTTTATTACCATTACAAGCATGATGAAACTCTAAATCAGACATTAAAGATTGCTATTTTAATAATAATTTTAATAAAAAACCAGATAATCTATTATAACTCTAACAAACATTTATTATTTTTAATAGCCGAAAATTAAAGACATTTAGTACATTTACAAAGAGGTTTTAGAAAACTTATGTAAAAGCAAAATTAGTCTTGTTTTATTGTGAATATTTTTTGTTAATTTTATAGTATTATTTATAACTATTACATTAAGTATAAATAATTAAAAATGATTAGTTGAAAATCAGTTTGGGATAATTTTAGGAAAATTTATTAACTAAAGATACATATTCTGCTAACACAACAATCATACAAGAACTTACCTAGAAAAATTTACTTGATTTTGTTTAATCTAATATATGTCTTTATATAATTGTACTTGTAAGGAGATTTAGATGAATCAGGATAACGATGTTTTTACTCGTTTCTGTTAACTTTTTAGATAAATTTATATAATTTTACCTGTAACCAAATCTAGGTATTTTTTATCTAACCGACATAAAATACTTTAAATTTTAGTCCGAGATAACTTTCTTTGATATCAAAAAATAACAAAAAAAATATATTTTCCGTAACTGTCAAAATTATTTCGATATGTCAATCAGGTAAATAGTTATGATTTTTTTTCGAAAAATTTCAACTTTAAACCACTCTCCTGTAAAGTTTATTAAATGTCGCTTAGTTAAGGTTGCCTTTCAACCGTCGATATGTAACATCGCGCCTGCAATTATAATGGCTATTTGATTGCTTATTAGTTAGATTAAAAAATGCTTATAAATAAAATACTTTATTATATTCCAATATATATAAAAATTTATTTTTATATTTACCTAAATATATATACCATACCTATGCCCAAATCTAAGTTTAGACAGATTTTATTATCGAGCTTCATCTTCTTTTATTTAATGACAATCGGAAACTATTTTTACTACCACATTTGCCCGTGTCATGTATAATATCGAGACGATCTGACACAAACTTATAAATGTATCAAACTCTATTATGTCAATCACTTGACTCGATTCTAGAATAATACTTCTAAAATTTAGTTAAAAATAAAATCTAAAGTGTTGTTTTAAATTTTCCTTTTGTTTTATAAGTTTAGTATAAAATTTAGCGTAACGCGTTATTAGCTATTTATACCTATTAAAAATCTCAACTATTTATTATAAGAAAATATGTTACTGACTGTATGAAGAATGTATATTTACCGTATATGTATATTTACTACATCTATTTTCACAAACACATGCCAGCTACTTTTTCTACAAAAATAGTCGGAAAAGCGCTGTAACATTTTTAAAATGTTCGTCATTCAGGTGAATTTAATTTTTTTTACTTATTTAAAGCTTATGAGTCTTTATCTATGGCTTTGGAATTAAAAGCTGTCAATGTCAAGTGTGACTATGTCATTGTGACATTTAAGACTGCCAAATTTTAATTTCTTTATGTCGTTTCTTGTCATTAACCATTGAAAATTCTAGTTTTATTTAATATTCTGTCATCAGTTTTTAAATTGCACTATTTCTATTTTGTATTGTTTATGTTTTATAAAGATTTACATTTATATATTAATTCTAACATTAATAGAATGTGTCTTAAGTAATTTGTAAAGATTTGTATATTTTTTATATAGTCAAATGAAAAATGAATAATAACAGTTCCGATTATATTAATTGGTCAGAACTACACTGTTCTAAAGGTGCCCTCACAGACTATTATGGATGGTTCATGCAGTTTTTGTTGGCTGTATTAGCATTCACTTGTTTAATAGGTTAGTTATTATTATGACTATATCCTTCAAACAGCTGAGTTCAAGGCTACTTGTTTGTAATTTCTAGAAATTGAAAGGTATTCCTTTTATTATAAAAATGAATTCATGAAAATTGTGTTTGATTTGTAATTGCTTTCTAATTCGAAAAAATATGTATTTCAATTTAAAAAATAAATATATACTACTGTTTGTGTAAATTCCTAATATTTATGTATTTCAGGTAAAAGGTTTTGTGAACCCCGTTATGCTAGAAGACCATGGTTGATTTGGTTCTATGATACGTCTAAACAAGGACTTGGTGCTCTCATTATACACGCAGCTAATGTTTGGCTCTCTCCACACCTTCTAGGAAACCCTTGCACTTGGTTTGTTTAATAAATAGATAAGAACTTTATTGAATTTATCAATTACCATCAATATTATATGGTTATTATATTGTATTGTTTATTAAATTGCATAACAGTATATAGATACTATTGTTTAATAACTCGCCACTGTTACTAAAATTAAATCTTATTTTTTCATATTCTACTTTATTTAGTCTTTTAATGTAGTATTTATTATTATATAATTATAATATATTGTTATAATAACAGAATGCTTTTGTTTATCAGGTATATTTTAAATTTCATGTTGGATTCAACACTGGGCCTGCTAATAATATGGGCAGGCATCCGTTTAGCTCAATATTGTGCTAGAACATATGATATCCCACTCATAAACTTTGGAGAATATGGTTAGTACTTGTTTCATGATACTTAATTAGTGTATACTGATTTAATTTCATGTACTGAACATGTTTTTAGGTACTTATAATACTACCAATAGTGTGGCAGTCAAATAGAATGAAGTTAGTACTTATTTTAGCTTCATTTTTCACTACACATACTTACCAGAAATTTGGGTATTTATTAATACATTCTATAACCTAATATTATGTCATAATATAATGTAAGCTTTGTAGGTGAATATAATTATAGCTGTATTATAAAAATTATATCATTATCATAATCAGCCTATTATGGACATAGGCCTCTCCCAGCGCACTCCTAAATTAAAGAATGCCTTTAATATAGGTATTTTGTACCAGTCAACCTCTATGATGTGCAGAGATACTCGATGATGGTTTAAATAATAATATAACATATTATTTACTGTGTAATATATTTTAGCAATATATTTTAATGTGAATTAGAAATAATGATCATGCTGAGCATGATCATTATTTCTAATTTTTATCAGCCGCTCTACATATGTCTTGCAATTATGTAGTGTATTAGTACCTAGTGAAACATTGATGTGACTAAAAAATGCAGTCTGCAGACTTTATGCTGACATTTATTTGCTTAACGTGAGCATAATCTGAACTATACATTATGGTTTACTATTTTAACATTATTGACTCAATATAAATTGTGTTATAGGCAAACCACCAATGTGTTCAGCTTGGATATGCCAGTGCATATTATATGCTGCCCTTGCAACATTCTCCAAATCGGTGCTAGCCCTTGTGCTTCGGTTGCCACCAGTCGTAACAGTATTGTCAAGACTGCCACTCTCACCTGTCTCTGATCCAAGGCTAGAACTTGCAGTTGTGCTTCTCATCATTCCATTTTTTGTTAATGTAAGTTTTTATTAATTAAGTATAAAAACAAGGAACATTATCTACTAACAAATTAAAACCTATTGCAACACTAGAGAATATGATAGAGACAAAAAACTTATGTTTTTGTTCTAAATTGGAATACTGAAATTCGAATTTACACTCTATTTAAACTTTAGTAGTTTTTATACCACTGAGATGCCAAACAAGCATGTAATCCACTTGGTAAGTAATAAACCTGCAATACTAGAGCCATTATGTACTTGTTGTCACCACTAAAGAAAGTGCTGTAGTTTATTAAGAAAATTTATGCTCCATACCCATATTTAATATCGTCATAGAATACTGATGGATATATATATTTAATATTTGTCAGACCCGTCAGTATTCTACGACTATGATGATATGCTGTGTATGTGTCACTGGATTGCTACAAGTCTAGAAGAGTAGAGCATATGCAGTAAAAAGTTTAATTCAAACTATACACATTAATTTATGTTATAAAAAATCTAATAAAATAAGGTGTTGTTGCACAGTAAAAACAATATTTCAATTTTGTTTATATTTGCGTCATTTATGTATTCCATTAATCTGTATGTGTGTATATCATAGTTAATATTTGAACATTTGTACAAATACACTTTAGTAATAAGTGAAGTTATTTGAACACATGAGATTAAATTGACGTAAAAGCCACATGATTACGTCACAACACATTTGTTGTGTTACTTACCCATATCGTACATTGTATAAATAGTAGATAATTGATATACTTATGTACAAGTATTCTATGTTTCTCATAACCGTTGTCATTGATTAGTTACTCGATTTCTGCCATCATAAAACATATATAATTGAAATTTGATAGATAGGAGACATGGCGGCTGTTTGTTCATAAGAATACCTACTTTTATCATCTTGGTATAGAGTTTTATTTCGAATTATTCTTTTAATGCACTAGTGTAGAGTACTTGGTTTTCTTATACGCTTCTTAATCTGTTTTGGTAATGAATAGGAATGTTGATACATTGTATTCTAATTTCTTAGCACATTAAAATATCCTGTACATATATGTAACACAAAGATCATATTTACGTTACGATCACGTTTAAAATAAATCAGCTTGAAGTAAATAAATAAATATGATTAGAATTCTTTTTTAGCTTTCCGGAATGCCGAATTATGTATTTTTTTTTTAAACTAGGGGACAAATAAAAGTAATGTATTAGATTACTCCCAGAGTTTGGATGTATCCCAGACTACAGGTTTCCATTCCTGTGAATTTTGGAATCGTCTTTTTGTTGAAATTAAACCTACTTATAATTTTTCTGTATTTATTTATTTCAGATATTAATATTTTGGGTAACAGACAACTTCCTAATGTATCATCCGAGAGGAGTTCACTCAAGAATTAAAACGAAGGTATGTAGCTATCAATATTAAATTGACCTAAGACATGTATAATTAGATTAGAAAATAAGTCGCTTTTTGTCTGTTATCTTAAAGTGACTGACTTTTAATAAAGTAACATGATAACGTATCTAATACATAGGAACAGAACATTTTAACTGGACTGGTTTATGAATTATATCCAATGTAAACTGAGAAATATTTTAAGTGAAAAATAAATTGATTCACTAGCGGTAACTGTTGTATAATAACAACAACAAAAAGTAATATTTAGAGTCTTGACTGTTACTAGTAATAATTGTGAACATATGTAATTTTAACATATTTATAAGGTGATACAATAAGACTTAAATGTGTAAATGATTGATATTGTATCACTTATGAAAAACTGAAAAGTGTTCATTCATGTCATGTAGGCGGGACAGTCCATATACTGTAATCTTGTGGAACTTGTGTGTAAAATTCACTTTAATAAATATTAATCATCTTCAATAGACTTCAATAAATTATTATTATATTTTTAGGTGCGATATCAGTCTATAAAGAAAGAGAAATCTGGCTCTGACGAAGAGGAGCATTCTGCTGATGAAAGGCTGTTAGGTGCTAGTGTATGACCCTACAGCCGGCCCACTGTTTTCCGGGCATAACCATTGTAATCTCTTAGTTATGTAGGTAGGTAACTGCCACTTGTCTTTGCTATCTGAATTACAGTCATGAGTCTATTAGATTGTCCGTAATAAAATTTTGTGTGTAAAAATCGAATTACTCTTGAAGCGAAAAATACTGTTTAAATCAAACGCCTTAATAAATCTTTGTTATAAGAATAAGTAAAATGGGCAGAAGTGAGCTTTATATGCTTTCCTTTGTGAGTTTGGCGATGCCTCCTAATATAGCCTTCTTCACCCTTCACACTATGTGGAATGTAAAGGGAAGAAGGCTATATTAGTTTGTAAGAAGTGCTACAAATTTATTCACATATAACAATTTTATGTTAAGACTAGACGCGACGCACGCGTCACATGTTTAAGTCAGCAAGAGAGATGCTCTCATTGTGTCTGTTGCTTGCAAACCCTGACTGATTTAACTTTTAATAAGATGTGTCAGTTCTACCTGTATATTTATTCTTATGGTTATATATTTTAAGGTCTTTTATCGATTGCTCACTTCTTCTTTGTACGTTATTGATATAAATGATTAAAAATTATTGAGTTTTCGGTACATGAAATATCATGCGTAGCGTAGTATCAAACAAATTTGTTCATATGCAATATCTGACATGTTAATTTAGTGAAGGCAAGTGGGACACTGAACAAAAAATAAATCAATATCATGTAAATGGTTAGAAAAACATCTAGCATGTTGCTAAATAATTATAGTCTATTAACTAATTTCGATCTTTTAGAATGTACATTGATTTTTATGAGTACCAACTTTTAAGAAAGATACAAGAATGTTTTTCGAAATCACTGGCATATAGTTTAGTGTAGTGACACCCTTGGTTTTCATGTCAATTGGGTATTTAAGTCGTCTATAAATAGACGAGAGATAAAAAGCTATGTCAATCTTTTGCCCGTTAAAATAGAAAACAAGTCCTTGTGAAGAACACAATGTGAAATTTAGCTTTTAGCATACAATATCCTGATTCCCATTAGGTTTTTTTGACTAAGATAATAAAATATATTATTGTCTCTTCTAAAATTTAGCCACCTCACAAAATGACTTTGCTCTTAAGTCTGGTATCCCTATTATAACATAGTGAAGCTCTGGTTTAAAACTATTTTTTAATACTGACCCTGTATTTAGAATGTCTGTAGTCTAATTGAAAACACAGTCGGTCATCCGGTTGAGCTAAAGGTTAGATTTTTCACTTAATATAAATCTCTGGTTGTAATAAAAAAATGTGCACTCTAGGAGATGGAATATGGTTAACTTGCTGTATACAGGACTTTGGCATAATTTGTATGCATTTGTAAAGTATATTATGTATAGTTATATCGGCAATTAATATGTTATATCGAAAATGGCCTTTATTTGTACCTATTGATTGAATAAGGCAATATATTATTATATGTAAATACTATATACATTTTTTTATATCAAAAGTGTTCATTTATATTCCTGTATATCCGTAGAAAAATATTGTGATATCCTTGTTATTGTACCTAATTTTCTTATCGGTTTTAATAATAAAATTTAGAAATGAAACAGTACAAAAATACCTATGTTTCCGTCTTGTAGTGTTCACAAGAAAATTAGTATTATAAAAAGATATTAGCCTAAAATAGCAATACTCCATTCCGTTAATGATGACGATAAAATCATTGTTAAGTACATTACTCAGCTAATTAACCATTGATAAATTTTATTTTATAATTTAATGGAACCACTGGTTATTATTTAAAAAAATGGTAGAAGCAGGAATTGGAATATTTTTGATGTTGTTCGAGAACCCAAATATGTACAAAGCCATTTTTAATTAAAAATTGTTATATATTTTTATATATTTATTTTTAAAACGAAAATGTAAACGTTCCTAAATGGTATAAGTACTTAGATTCTCACAGTAGTGCCATGTATTGATTTGATTTAATTTGAAAATGTACTAACACATCGAATTAAGACTGATCAGTCTAAAAAAAACTATCTTCCAACAATGTGTATATTAAAAATGTGGTTCACTAAGTACCCTCGAATCACTTGAGAGATAAAATTATTTTTGAAACATTCAGACGTAATTGTTTAATTAATGTCTGAATTGACTCCACTATCATTGTTAATATGCGAAGATGTTTAATGTGATACTTTAAAAAATTTATTTAGTAGAGATGAAACGGATATCCGGTAACTATCCGGTATCCGGCCTGTCTGGCGGCCTTAATACTATCCGGCCGAATAGTAGTTATCCGGTATTCGTCACGCCGCTGAATTAAAAAAAAATTGATAAAAAAATATATTTTTAATTATTTATTTGCTTTGTGCAGTTAGTCTTAGTATCACTTAAGAAATATAATTAGTTTTAGTTTTAAATTTTTAATCACACAATAGTAAATTAATGTGTAAATTAAAAAAAAAAATAGAAAATTAATTAATTAGTACTCATACTGCACTAAAGGCAAATTATGGTGATTAAATACTAATTTCTCTGCATTGGAGGTAGTAAGCGGTTTAGCTTGTCTTTATAAATAAGGCTATCTTCAGAAAAAAGTCTTTCGCTATACACATTGCTGCAAGGTGCTGAAAGATAGATTATGGCAAACTTTGTTAAATTTGGGTATTGTTTTGCATTAGGTGTCCATCAAGTATAAGGGTCACGATTGCGATCAATTCGCACTGACAGCCGGATATCCAGCTATTCGGCCACATGGTTAGCTGAATATCCGGTATCCGGTATCCGGCTAAACTGCTATCCGTTTTATCTCTAATATTTAGTCCAGCAGAAACTATATATTTTACTATCGTAAAGTAAAAATACATAGTCTCTGTATTCTGAATGGATTTGTGAAGGTTTTTGACTTTTTATGTATCTTTATACATATATTTTTCGAGTCAACGAGTTAGTTCGATATTTAAAACAATATAAGACAGTGTATCAAGTCAACTTTTTGTGATGATTAGATTTTATATTACTTTTATTTTAATTAAAAAACATTGTTTATTGGAACATGGGTCTACCATTAAATGTAAATGAACTCATTGGTTATTGTGATGAAATGTAAATATATGTGGGTAAGGTCAGGTTTTGTAAAAAATAAAAGTGTACATAATATACCTATATATTTGTGCAGCTATTTATTGTTTGTGCGAATATAAATTCACTAAACGTTAATATGTTGTTTAATTTTTCAATAGTTTTGAATAAAGAGCACCATATTTCAACCAAATATACAATTATATCCGGTCTGACTTCATTAGTAAATTGAAGCTTATGGGGGCTTCTATTTAGATCGACATGATGATGAGAAATTGTAGGCTGAATAAGCTGTGTATTGAAAAAATATACCACAGTATCTGTCTTCTAAGCTTCTAACTTAAGGTAACTTTATTTGAACGATTTAGAAAATAAACTACAATCAATGGAATCCACTGCCAACAGCAGTATTTCTGAACCAATACATTTTAATTTTTAAGAAAAAGATATTACTTTTTAAAAGACTGGCAGTACATCTGCAATTACTCTGGTGTAACGGGTGCTCATGGGCGGCGGTAGTCATTCATCCGCAGGTGAGCTGCGGGCTCGTCTTTGTATTTAATAAAATACAATATTTTTTAAACGTTAAAAGAAAATATTTGCAAAACGATGTATAGAAATCCATTGTATCTAGATTGTACGTAAAACTGCTGTACACGGCGCTGGTATATTCATTTTGAACTATTCGACTCGTAGTGCATAAATATGTTATACTTAGTGTATGGTTCGACTCAACTTTCTAGCCCATACCGTAATATAATGAACTTTTAACAGGTATCGAACAAATTCCATACATCGAAAGTTGTCAGTCCAATAAATAGGTTACAGGTAGGTTGTTCAAACTTTTGTTCATTTTAATTTTGTTTTAGTAACATTACAAGTCAATCACCACGTTGCCATGGTTATATTATTGAGTTCTTCAATAGAATATGCATTTGTGTATTACAAATTTGAATGCAATATTTGATGGAGTTTGTCGTTTACTTAACTTTAATTATGTTTTAGTTGCAAGTATTATTGTTAATTTAGAAAATGAATGAAAGTGAGCTGAGGAAACTTTTACAAACAAAGAATGGGTGTCGGGTTCCCGTCATGCGACCTATACCGGATGTTCACAAGATGGATAAACTGCCCTTTATACCGCTACCACCTTACAACAGAATTAAGGTAATATTCGAGTTGTGATATATTGACTAAATACAAACTACCATAAGTACTGACAAACAAACATTGGACACGTAAGCTATTCAGTGTTTCTAGCTAGATAGGTAGGTACTTATCTACTACTGAGATTTCACCAAATGGAAACCTGTAAGCCTAGGCATTTACCCAAAATATCATTGAAAATGCATGTGCACTTTCAGTGGGATTTCCTCTATTGGACGCAGGGACAGACAAATGAGTTTCTTGTTGAGGTTTTTCTCGGTTATAGAATTATCTCTTGCAAAGTATATGCTATTCAAAATATTTAAAAAACTTGCGAAAAGAAAACGTAAGTATGAACTAAATGACACTAATCCATTAAAAATTTCATGTGATGACATGGCTTGAATACATGTGTCATCACTTTTTTCGTACATAAGAGACGACTACGGATTACGAAATATATACAATACAAGGGGGGAAAAGGGATTGTTAGTAATGGAGACTAAGAATCCCATTGCTAGCAATATATCCAACCAGATCGACCTCCTCGCGGTTCCCCCTGGAAACTATCATGACAAATTTCTGCTGAATTCATCATGATGGGCTAACTGGCCTGTTTTCATCCTCATCGATCACCCTTCACTGGTGCCCTGCCAGCGTATCCCATTAGCGCAGGCGAGGTTACCACTCCATTTTCATCCAATAAAAAAAAAAATACAATACACTAAGTACTAAGTAGGTACTTTTTTATGGGTGATAATGGAATGGTAACCCCGCTCGCGTTATCAGTATACACTGGTGGGGTACCAGTGAGAGACGATAGGTAAAGATGTAACAGATCAGTTAGCTCATCCTGATGAATTTCACTAGAATTAACCAAGATGGTTTCCAGAGAGAACCGCGTGGAAATCGACCTGATAGGGTATATTGCTAGTAATGGGGATCTAATAGCAATGGAGCTATTAGATCCCCATTACTGGCAATCCCTTCCTCCTATTAAGTAGGTACCTACTAGGTACTAACTAGGTAGTAGGTACTTGAAAAATAAAACCCTATAGGTAGGTACTAAGCCATACGACCAGCATGATTGTAGGGGTTTATTCCCAATCCCCCCTCCCTCTGAGAGACTGTAACTGGAAGGCTATTATTTATTTTTTATTATGATGATAATAAATATTTAAAACAACATTTTCGTACTTGTGTTTTAATATAAAATCTGTTTTATCAATAAGGACCCTTATAATATTACAGGACAAACAAGCAAAATTTCGTAAAGTTCTTGAAGAGAGAGCATGTCAGAGAAAGGTGGAAATTGCTCGACCGCTACTGCAGCCCTGTGAACGTGACCGTCTTGAGATTTCACAATCACGCCATATAGCTGTTCTGCGTGAATGTG
The DNA here is from genome assembly GCF_026898425.1 of Galleria mellonella. Taxonomy (NCBI): domain Eukaryota; kingdom Metazoa; phylum Arthropoda; class Insecta; order Lepidoptera; family Pyralidae; genus Galleria; species Galleria mellonella. Next base: position 10,171,448 of record NW_026442130.1, on the reverse strand, counting down.
CAGAAAAGATACGGTCTCCCCCAATGCTCAAATCATGGGAAAGGAAAATATGTAGTCTAATACCTTTAAAGTTACGTCAGACATTTCCTTCTATGATGGAAGAATTAATTGAAGAAAGTAAAAGTGAATGGAATCGCAACCTTCATGACCTTGCTGTTAAAACTATTATTCGCGAAGTTCCTGGAGTACCTCGCAAACGTTACAAGGAACCCTATTTCAAATTTAGAGGTATCACCGAACTCTATGACAAAATGGTTAAATATAGAAATAAACTTCAGGATGGATCACTTTTTCTGCATCCATTCATTCGGTTAGTTCTTGAATCATCAGAAAAGACGTTTCCTAACGCTATAATTGATTTAGCAAAATACCGAGCTAAAGGGCCCATGGATTTAGAAGAATTTCAACTGAATATAATGGAAGTAATCAAACGTGCTGATTATTTAGTATCGAGTACTTGGTATTCGATATTGATAAATTGGTTAAAAAATCCGAGATGTCTTAAAGGTATGCGACCAAAAAAAGTACCTGAATTCGTAAAATGCGCTACTAAAATGATATCCATGCAAATACAAGAATTAATGCGTAGATCTATTGACGCTATTATAGAGTCACTAAAAGATCCCGACTCAGTACCCATTTTAAATATTGCTTTAGATTTTAATGGGGAGTTCATATATGATCCATCTCTTGAAACTGTGTATAGTGTATATCATAGTATTGCAGATGCAATCTGTCATATTTCTCAAAGACTAATGCCCATAGAGCAATATCTTAAAATATCATACAGTTACGATGCGTTACCTGTACAGTATAATGAATGGTTACACAAAGACGGTCACGAAAGATTGCGAAAACAGTTAGACATAGTGTTCACCCCACTTAATCAATATTTAGAACGATTAAGGAATGAATATAACATGCTTTATGGAGCTCCAGCAAAAGCCACTGTTATAAAATTTATAGAACAAACTGAAGAATTTAATTTGGGCCGAGACAAAATAAAGTATTTTCAATCCATAGATTCTCATATAACTGCAGTTTTAGAAAATGAATATTTTAATTGCGCTGTAGTTTGCCAGCTAAGAATGGTTGATGGCTTAAAAAGAAAAGTCCTAGAATTCGTCAATGATATAATAGCGGGCATAGTGAAGACACACATGGAAGAAAATTATAGCATTTGTTCTGAGTTTGAAATAATAGCAGCAAAAGCTTTAAAAGAGCCAGAAAATGCAGCTGAGTTGATAGAACAGGGTTTGTATATTTTACACGCTAAAACTGTTTTAGTCGAAGCTTTAAAAGAAAGAATTTTATCTCAAATCAATATAATTTCTAATCTTTTAGAAATGACCTCATTAACTCCAGAACATGTTGCATGTAATACTCGAACTGTAAATTGGCTGACGGATATCAAACCCATATTTGAAAGAAATGCTGCGGCTTATGAAACATTTAAAGCAGAAATGGAAGAAAATCTTCTAGCAAAGATTGCATATCTCAATAAAGAAGTTTTAGAAATGACACCTTATTTAGAACTTCTAGACAACATGGATGATATTGATCATACCCTTGAATATTTAGAATATTTGAGAAAACTTGTACATCGTTTAGATGGCTGTGATAAGCTTGTAGCATGGATAAACAACGAAGAAGCAACTTTTAAATTTCCATTAACAAATTACCCTGATTTAGAAGAGTTAAAAGATTTTATTTTACCATTTCATAGTCTCGTTTATTTAGTCCATCGCTGGAAACGAAGTTACTACACATGGATGGATGGACCATTCGAATACATGGATCATGATCAAATTGAACAAGATCATGACTTTTACTATAAAGAATTTTTGAAATTATCGAAGAATTATAAAAACAAAATTAAACAACAAATAGCTGAAGGCATCGAGAAACGATTTCAGGGTCTTGTCGATGATCCCGATGTTAATAATCTTCCCGCTCCTATGAAACTTTGTGCCCAAGCTATTGCCGAAATAAAAAGTTGGAGGCCAAATGTTCAAATGGCTCACATAATGTGTAATCCAGCATTAGTGCAACGTCATTGGGATGAAATGTCAACCATTGCAGGTTTCGATCTTACTCCTACAGCAGGTACTACATTACGTAAAATTATAAATTTCAACCTGTGGGATGACATTGATCAATATGAAATTATAAGCGTGGCTGCAACTAAAGAATTAGCATTGATAACTAATTTAAATAAAATGATAACCGAATGGACAGATATATGTTTTAAAACCAGCCTTTATAAAGACACTGGAATTTTTATATTATCGGGTCTCGACGATATTCAAAGTGTTCTGGATGAGCATATTGTTAAAACAGTTGGTATGCGTGGTTCTGCATTTGTCAAGCCCTTTGAAGCTCAAGTAAGAGCATGGTATGACAAAATTATGAGAATCAACTCCACTATTGACGAATGGGGCAAAGTTCAAAGTCAGTGGTTGTATTTGTTACCTATATTTTCTTCCAAAGATATAGTTGCTCAGATGCCAGAAGAGGGAGTGATGTTTATGGAAGTCAATAATATTTACCGTCGGTATATGGGTTCAGTTGATAAAGACCCTCATGTTCTAGAAATTGCAGGTGGAACTGGAGTATTGGAGTCATTTAAAACTGCTTCCGCATTTTTAGAAAAGATCAATGATGGTGTTAATAATTATTTAGAAAAAAAGCGATTATATTTTCCTAGATTTTTCTTTTTGTCAAATGACGAAATGTTGGAAATTTTATCTGAAACAAAAAATCCTCTAAAAGTGCAACCACATCTAAAAAAATGTTTTGAGGGTATTAATAGGTTAGTTTTCGATGAAGAATTTAATATATCAGCCATGATATCTATGGAAGGTGAACAAGTAGAATTCTTAGATATTATAAATGTAGCCGCTGCTCGTGGTTCTGTAGAAAAATGGCTAGTTCAAGTAGAAGAACAAATGCTTGCTGCAGTTAAATCAGAAACTGAATTGTCCTATTATGATTATCCAAATATGGGGCGCGTAGAATGGATACTTTCTTGGGAAGGCATGGTGGTGTTAGGGGTATCTCAAATTTATTGGGCTGTGGATGTTCATGAAGCATTAAGTACTCATAAGCTAAGTGAACTTCAAGCGTTTCATGTGCACTTGACTAAACAACTTAATGAAACAGTTGCTGTTATTAGACGTACAGATTTAACTAAACTTAACAGTATTACTGTCAAGGCTCTTATTGTTATTGATGTACATGCGAAAGATGTAATATTTGAACTAGTAGGAAAAAATGTAACTGAAGTTACTGATTTTCAATGGCTAGCACAATTACGGTATTATTGGGAAGAAGAAAGAGTATTTGTAAAAATTATTAATGCTACTGTTAATTATGCTTATGAATATTTAGGTAATTCAGATCGGTTAGTAATAACACCTTTAACAGATCGTTGTTATCGTACTCTAATTGGTGCATATTATCTACATTTAAATGGCGCTCCTGAAGGCCCAGCTGGTACCGGTAAAACTGAAACAACAAAAGATTTAGCCAAAGCTCTAGCTGTACAATGTGTCGTGTTTAATTGTTCCGATGGGTTAGATTATAAAGCAATGGGTAAATTTTTTAAAGGCTTAGCTTCTTGTGGTGCTTGGGTTTGTTTTGACGAATTCAATAGAATCGAAGTCGAAGTTTTATCCGTCATAGCACAACAAATTTTATGCATTGTACAAGCAGTAAGACAACATTTAGAAACATTTGATTTTGAAGGTACTATTTTAACTTTGAATCCAGCTTGTTATGTTTGTATTACAATGAACCCAGGTTATGCAGGACGTTCAGAATTACCGGATAATCTCAAAGTATTGTTTCGTACTGTTGCAATGATGGTTCCGGATTATGCCATGATTGGCGAAATTTCATTGTACTCGTTTGGATTCATTGATGCTCGAAATTTGTCCATTAAAATAGTGACTACATATCGTCTTTGTTCCGAACAGTTATCATCGCAAAATCACTATGACTATGGTATGCGTGCGGTTAAAACAGTTCTATCTGCTGCGGGTAATTTAAAAAGAAGCTTTCCAAATGAAAGTGAAAGTATATTATTACTTAGATCAATTACTGACGTTAATTTGCCCAAATTTCAGTCTTTTGATGTGCCTTTATTTAAAGGTATTATATCTGATTTATTTCCTGGAATTACATTGCCAAAGCCAGATTATTTAAACTTTTTAAATGCTTGTCATGATTGTTGTAAAAAAAATAATTTGCAACTAATGGAATGCTTTTTAATTAAAATTATTCAAACATATGAAATGATGATTGTTAGACATGGGTTTATGTTAGTCGGTGATCCATTTGCTGGTAAATCGGTAACTTTAAAAATTTTGTCTGAAGCATTGACTTTAATGGAAGAAAGAAAACAACCTGATGGATGTGCATGCACTTATAAAGTTTTAAATCCAAAAGCTGTTACGATGGGTCAGCTCTATGGCGCTTTTGACCCTATTTCTTATGAATGGACAGATGGGATTGTAGCTACTATGTTTAGAGATTTCGCGTCTGAAGATACTCCTGTTAAAAAATGGATAGTTTTTGATGGCCCTGTGGATGCTGTGTGGATTGAAAATATGAATACCGTCTTAGATGATAATAAAAAGCTTTGTCTCACATCGGGAGAGGTTATGGCTATGTCAAATGTTATGTCAATGATTTTTGAAGTAATGGATCTATCTCAAGCATCTCCAGCCACAGTATCAAGATGCGGTATGATATACATGGAGTCATCCTCACTTGGCTTTATGCCGTTTTATAAATCATGGATTAATACTCTCAACCCAATATGGCTAGAAGAAAATGAAGAATTTATTTTTAACATGTGTGAATGGTTATTTGATCCATTAGTGTACTACATTAGAAAATATTGTAGTCAGCTAGTGACTGGTGGAGAAGTAAACTTAATTATTAGCTCTCTTCGTCTTATTGAAATGTTAATGGATAATGCAATAGAAGGAGAAGAAGATACGAAATACACGAGGACGTGGTTTTTAGCATCTTTTATGACTGCGATGGTGTGGGGAGTTGGAGGAATACTAACTAGTGAATCCCGTGAAAAATTTGATGATTTAGTTAAAGAATATTTCAAAGGAGAAAAAGGTATTCCTGATAACCTAGACCGCTTGGATATATCAATACCTTCTGAAGGCATGTTAATTGATCATTATTATATGTACAAAGGAAAAGGATGTTGGAAACCATGGTCTGAAGCTGTAAAGTCTGTTCAAGTAAAAGAACAAATCAATCTCCTACAAACTGTAATACCTACTTTAGAAACTGAAAAATACATATTCCTTTTGAAACTACATACAAAATTTTCCAAACCCCTGTTACTGATCGGACCCACTGGAACAGGCAAAAGCTTTTATGTTCAAAATTTTTTAATGAATAGTCTTGATATGGATAAGTATACTCCTGGTTTCATTACATTTACGACTACTACTTCTGCTAATCAAACACAGGATTTAGTTATTTCAAAACTCATTAAAAGGAGAAAAAATAATTACGGCCCCACTAAAGGTAAACAAGCCATAATTTTTATTGATGATATGAATATGCCGGTTAAGGAAGTGTATGGTGCACAACCAGCAATAGAATTATTACGGTTGTATTTTGATCATAAATATTGGTATGACCTTAAAACAACAGAAAAATTGTATATATACGATACATTTTTTTATGGTGCCATAGGCCCTGTTGCTGGAAGTCGTCAGTTGATATATCCACGAATGTTACGGCATTATAATATTTATTCTATAAATGAATTTTCAAAAGAATGTATGTCTAAAATATTTACATCTTTATTACAACTTGGTTGGAGAAGAAATGGATTTGGTCAGGATACACAACCTATAATAGTTAACATAATCAGTGCCACAATAGAAATATATGATCAAGCAACAGAAACTTTAAGACCAACGCCTGCTAAATCACATTACATATTCAATTTAAGGGATTTTTCAAGAGTTATACAAGGTTGCGCTTTATTGAGAAAAGAATCAGCTGATAACAAAAAAACTTTTACAAGAGTTTGGGTTCATGAAATTATGCGAGTATTTTATGACAGGTTAGTTGATGAGGAGGATCGTAGCTGGTTTTTTGGAATACTCAAAAAGTCTACACGTGATTTCATGAAAGAAACATTTGAATCAGCTTTAGATACTTATCAAGAGGATAATGGAGAAGTTACACAAGATAGTATAAAAAGAATGATGTTTGGTTGTTACTTAGATACTGAGAGTTTAGAAGGAGAACGACGTTATGAGGAATTGCCTTCTAAAGAATTATTTTTGAACGTAGCCATATCAATGTTAACTGAATACAACTCCATGCACAAAGCAAAAATGACAATAGTTTTATTTGACTATGCTTTAGAGCATTTATCTAAAATATGTCGTTTACTATCCATGCCCTCTGGAAATGCTTTATTAGTTGGAGTTGGTGGTTCTGGGCGTCAATCGCTTACACGATTAGCCAGTACCATTTTAGGACAGCAAGTTTTTCAGCCTGAAATCACAAAATCCTATAGTGTTAAAGATTGGCATGATGACATAAAATTAGTTCTTCGTGAATCTGGCGGTTTAAATAAAGACACTACTTTTTTGTTTACTGAAAGTCAAATTAAGGAAGAAGTATTTATTCAAAATTTAGACAGTCTCTTAAATTCTGGAGAGGTACCTAATTTATACGGTCTAGACGAGAAGCAAGAAATTTTAGAATTGGTTCGATTAGCTGCGCAAGGAGGAAATAGAAATTTAGATATAAGCCCGCTTCAAATTTTGTCCTTTTTCGTAGGTCGCTGTAAAGCTAAGTTACATATTGTATTATGTTTTAGTCCTATTGGGAGCTCCTTTAGAACAAGATTAAGGCTTTATCCATCCTTGGTTAATTGTTGTACAATTGATTGGTACGATAGTTGGCCTGAAGATGCTTTAGAAATGGTAGCCCATCATTACATGGTGAACGTGAATGTACCGGACATAGTAAAATTATCCGCTGTTATAGCTTGTAAACAGTTTCATGTGGATGCACGTATTATTTCTGCTGACTTTTATAGTAAACTTGGAAGAAAAACATACATTACATCAGCTTCATATCTTGATTTAATAAAATCATTTACTACTTTGACAAATAGAAGACAAAGAGAATTAAGAGCTGCAAAATTACGATATACAAATGGCTTAGATAAATTAGGGCAAGCAGCAGAAGTGGTGTCAATTATGCAGCGTGATCTTAATGCGTTAAAACCACAGCTGATTATTATGGCAGCTAAATCAGCAAAAATGATGGAAGAAATAGAAGTGGAAACAGCTACAGCAGATAAAGCTGCTGCGCAAGTAAGGGAAGACCAAAAAGTTGCAAATGTACAAGCAGCTGCAGCTCAAGAATTAAAAAAAGATTGTGAGGCCGATTTAGCGCTAGCTCTACCTATTTTAGAAGATGCAATAGCAGCATTAAATACATTAAAACCTAGTGATATAACTATTGTAAAATCAATGAAAAACCCACCAGCTACTGTTAAATTAGTTATGGCTGCTGTATGTGTTATGAAAGGAATCCCTCCTGATAAGATTCCAGATCCAGACAATCCAGGAAAAAAGATATTCGATTTTTGGGGGCCAAGTAAAAGAATTTTAGGTGATATGGGGTTCTTGGATTCCTTACGAAATTTTGACAAAGACAACATACCTGTAGCCACAATGCAAAAGATTAGAAAAGAATATTTATCAAACAAAGATTTTAAACCTCATATAATTGCTAAAGCATCTGCAGCAGCTGAAGGTTTGTGTAAATGGATAATAGCTATGGACATGTATGATGCTGTTGCTAAAGTCGTAGCGCCAAAAAAGGCCAAATTAGAGGCTGCGGAAAAGGAATTTGCTGAAACTATGGCAATATTAGAAGAAAAAAAAGCAACTGTAGCACGTTTAGAAGCTAGATTAGCTGAATTAAATGAAGCATTAGAAGAAGCTAATATTAAAAAGAAAGCTTTAGAAGATGAAGTACAGTTATGTATAGATAAATTATATAGAGCGGAAAAACTGATTGGTGGTTTAGGCAGTGAAAAAGTTCGTTGGACTGCAGCTGCTGAAAATTTGCAATTACTATATGATAATTTGGCTGGAGATATATTAGTTTCTTGTGGTATAATTGCATATTTAGCTCCTTATACATTACCAGTGAGGATGGAAATGATTGATAAATGGCGTGCACTCGTTATTAAATTAGATATGCCACATTCTGAAGTATTTTTGTTTAAAGATATTTTGGGGTCTGATATTAAAATTCAGAATTGGTGTATAGCAGGATTACCGCGTGATTCTTTTTCAATTGATAACGGAATAATTCTAGATAATTCGATGCGATGGTCATTATTGGTTGATCCACAAGGACAAGCTAATAAATGGATTAAAACTATGGAAAAATCAAATGATTTACAAGTACTTAAATTTACTGATGAAAATTATATGAAAGTAATAGAAACATGTTTGGAGTATGGTAAACCCGCTTTGATAGATTGTATCTTAGAAGATGTTGAAGCTCCTTTAGACCCAGTTTTGCTTAAACACACTTATGTTCAAGGGAGTAAAGAATTTATAGCTTTGGGTGAAAATGTCATAGAATATCACCCCAATTTTAGACTTTATATGACCACAAAGTTGAGAAATCCTCATTATTTACCAGAGGTATTCAATAAAGTAACCCTCATAAACTTTGCATTAACTAAAGATGGATTAGAAGATCAATTACTAGGCATAGTTGTAGCTAAAGAAAGACCAGATTTACAAGAGAAAAGAGAAAAATTGATTATTCAAGGAGCTGCTAATCGTGCAGCACTTAAGCAAGTTGAGGATGATATTTTACGTACTTTACAGGAATCCAAGGGTGATATTCTAGAGGACGAAACCGCAATAGAAATTCTAGACTCTTCTAAATTACTTGCTATAGATATAATGAAAAAGCAAGAAGCAAGCTTAGAAACAGAAGTCATAATAGAGAAATTTAGACTCGGTTATAGGCCAATTGCTTCTCATTCTGCAGTGCTCTATTATTGTGTCACTGAATTGCCGAATGTAGATCCCATGTATCAATATTCATTGACTTGGTTTATTAATTTATATATCACATCAATCGAAAATGCTAATAAATCCAAAGATTTAGATAAAAGATTAAAATTTTTAAAAGAAACCTTTACATATAATTTGTATAGTAATGTTTGTCGATCACTTTTTGACAAAGATAAATTGATGTTTTCTTTTATCATGTGTTCGAAAATGATGCTGTCTACAGATAAAATGAATCGTGATGAATATTTATTTCTTATAACAGGTGGTATAGCTGTAGAAAATCTTTTGAAGAAGCCAGTCGAATGGTTATCAGATAAAAGCTGGGATGAAATATGTAGGATAAGTGACCTACCTGCTTTTACAGGATTTAAAGACCAATTTATAAGAGACGTTATTAAATGGAAGGAAGTATATGACGATTTAGAACCTCACAATAAAGCATTACCTGGTGGATGGGATGACAAATTAACTGTCTTTCAAAAATTATTGGTTATTAGAGTTTTGAGACCTGACAAACTAACTACTGCATTGTCCGACTTTGTAGAAAAGCAAATGGGCAAAAAATATATTACACCTCCTCTATTTGATATTAGTAAATCATTTGGGGACTCAAATTGTCTTGCACCATTAATATTTATCTTATCGCCTGGTTCAGATCCAATGGGAGCTCTGATTAAATATTGCGAAAGAATGGGTTATTTACATAGATTCAATTCGATATCGTTGGGTCAAGGACAAGGGCCTATAGCTAGGTCAATGATAGAAAGAGCACAATTAGAAGGTGGATGGGTATGCCTACAAAATTGTCACTTAGCTGTCTCTTGGCTTTCTGTCCTCGAAAAAATTGTTGAAGGATTTAATTTAACAAATACTGACCTTAGTTTCAGATTATGGTTAACTAGTTACCCATCTGATAAATTTCCACAATCTATATTACAAGTTGGAGTAAAAATGACAAATGAGCCCCCTACGGGCCTTCGACATAATTTGAATCGGTCATATATATCCGAACCATTAAAGGAACCTGAGTTTTATGAAGGATGCCCTGATAAAGACAAGCCTTTTAGCAAATTGCTATATGGCATAAGTTACTTTCATGCCGTAGTGCAAGAAAGAAAAAAATTCGGTCCACTAGGATGGAATATACAATATGGTTTCAATGACTCTGATTTTCAAATATCAGTTATGCAGTTACAAATGTTTTTAAATCAGTATGAAGAAATTCAATATGTGGCTATAAAATATTTAACAGGTGAATGTAATTACGGTGGTCGCGTCACTGACGATTGGGATCGGCGGTTAATAGTCACAATACTTGACAATTATGTAAATACAGATGTTGTTAATGACCCAAATTATTTATTCTGTGAATTAGGTTCACAGTATGGATTACCAAGGCGATGCGAGTATCAAGACTATCTCAAACATATTGAATCTGTACCTGTTAATCCACCACCTGAAGTATTTGGGTTACATATGAATGCTGGAATAACTCGTGATTATTCCATTTCTATGGCACTTACTGCTGCTTTGGTTCTCGTAGAAGGAACTGGATCTGGTGATGAAGGTGGAAATACAGAAATCATTCTCGTTCAAATGGCATCAGAGATTTTGTCGAAATTACCTCCAAAGTTTGATGTTGAAATTGCTCAAAGAAAATATCCGGTCGATTATAATGAATCAATGAATACTGTGCTGGTTCAAGAAATGGAAAGATTTAACAAATTATTGAATGAAATTAAAAATTCACTGATGGATCTTCAAAAAGCAGTAAAAGGGCTTATCGTTATGTCACCTGCATTAGATTTACAGTCAAATGCAATGCTCTTAGGCAAGATACCGGAAAACTGGCGTAAAAATTCTTATCCTAGTTTAAAACCGTTGCCAAGCTATGTAACAGATTTTGTTGAACGATTGGCTATGTTGGAAGACTGGTATCAAAATGGCAAACCACCAACATTTTGGCTATCTGGTTTCTTTTTCACCCAAGCGTTTCTTACAGGTTCAGTTCAAAACTTTGCTAGATCTAAAAAAATCCCCATAGATTTACTCACATTTGATTTCGAAGTACGTAAAGTTGATTATGAAATAACTCCTCCAAAATGGGGTGTGTATGTCCACGGTTTATTTATGGATGGAGGACGTTGGGATAGAGAAACATATGCCATCGGAGAACAATATCCAAAAATATTAAATGATAGCATGCCAGCACTTTGGCTGTATCCAAAGTTGAAGAAAGAATTTCAAGAGGGTACGCGATATAAATGTCCTTTATATAAAACATTAGAGAGAAAAGGTGTACTTGCGACAACAGGACACTCGTCCAACTTTGTGTTGGCCTTTTTCTTGCCTTCTGATAAACCTTCTGCACACTGGATAAAAAGAAGTGTAGCGTTATTACTTCAGCTAGATAGTTAATTTTTAATAAAAATTATAATCCCTACTAGACCTATATTTGAATATTCTTATATTAACTTTATATATCTTAAAGAATATAGTTATGTGTGGTTAATATACAGGTGTTACATATAGTAGATAGTAATATTTATTTTGATTCCGTGATTCAATTTATAAGACAACCTGTCATTAGGTACATTATATCGATAACGGAGCTATGGTTATTACCTATCATTCTAGATTTATTCGGACATATCTGGACTTTTAATCTTTAATCTTTTTTCAGTTACACCACTTTTTTAATAGAGGAAATCGCATTGAGATCATTTATCAGTGAAGCTCTTAACATTCACTTACTATGATTTTTGACAAGTCTCTACTTGTTACGACATAAAACCAATTTATATGTATATATAAATCCTTCTGATGTACCTAAGTGAAAAATATCTAACACTTCTCCTCTTTCCATACTTATCTTACCTTCTGTTGCAATGTTTATTACTTTGTTGTACTTGTGTGTTACTGGGTCGTCTTTATTAATAAATTTATCGGACGCTTTCAATATGACATATGGTGATATATAATAATATTGTGAACTGTATAATATTTAATATTTATTTCTGTTGCAAACTTAATTTGTTTGTAATATTTTTCTTTGTCCATTGTGATAATACTTATTTCTTATTTTATTTAATTTATAGTTAATAGTCAATATTGAAATTAAATTATTGATTTAATACAAATATGTTTTATTTAGATAAGGAAGTTAATATACACAGGTAATCAATATTTTTAATATAGACAAATAACAGATTTTTAAAATTGAGTTACTCTCTAATTTTTCTTCAACAAATCACGTCTGATGTTTTCTGTTTGAATCAATTTTCGTCGTAGCTTTAGCATTACAGCATTATTTCGTTTCTGAAGAATAAAAGATTTATTTAAATAAAGTTATACCTATCGTATAATATAATATCGAAACAATCGAAAAGATAGACTGAAATTTGGCGGTTTCTCAGAATCCAATGCGTACGTAATTTAAATTAAGATAAAGGTATGGATCCGAAATAAAAATGTTTCTGTACGTTCAAGACAAAATGTTCAAGAGAAGATGTGGAGGGGATTTTTAGTAAAGTTGTTAACGACCCCATTGCTAGTAATAATAAGTACCACACGATTATTATGGGGGACATATATACAGTGATATATATATATTGAATTATGAGGGACAAAGCAACGAACATCTAGGAGTAAAGCACTCAGAATCGAGCCAATTTAAAAAAGTTCGTTTCATGAATTGGCTGTAATGAGAATCGAACCCGGAACCTCATTGTGCAAACACAAAACAACAACCACTGCGCCAGGGAGATTGGCAGTACCTATATCAAAATTACAGGGTACGAGGCAACACCATAGTCCTCAGGAATTCTAACGTATCAGAAGTAACATGAATATTTCAGTGTATTCTGTAATTTACACGACTTTGCTCATATTTTATAGGTGCCGGTTATAGCTTTTCATCAGGTACCGTAAAAAACTGATGAAAACCATCGTTGTAAATTCATAATGAAATCACCACGATGGGCTAATTGACCTAACTGCATCCTCAATTATCATCCATCATCATTGGTACTGCAACAGCGTATCTAGCACAGGCGGGATCAGTATTTTAAGTATTTTCAGCCCACAAAAAAGTTGGACGATTCAGTACGCAGATAAATGTATGTCTCAGTAAGACCACACGTGAGAAAATGACCATAATAGTCATGCATCATACATTATAAATAATGTTGCCTATTTTATCTATGTCTTGACTACATTCTGCGCGTTGTAAAGCTAAAACTATCACATAGAAATAATCGTACTTTTAAGACAACACATTCGCGCTCAATATTATCGCATTCAAGTTCAACATTTGCGACATCTTTAGCTCGCTGTTCATTTTCTTCAGCCGCCTCTCTTTCTTTTTGTTTTTCGACTTCCTGTTCTACAGCTTCCTTTTCTCTCAGTTCTTTTTTGTAACTTTCGAAAATATTGTGTTCTGAAAAGCAATGCCTTGTTAAATAAAAATATTGCAGACAGATGACCCTAAACCAAAGATGTAGGACATAATGATTCTTCCTTCTGCCCTTTTCCCTTGTCTATTAATGGTCGACGTAATATGTTCTTAATATGTTCTTCTTCCATTCATCTCTATTTGCATGTTGTCCTCTCACTAGTCACTCCCTTTCTGACCATGTCATCATTCATATAGTGCAGCCACCTCTATTTGGGCTTTCTTTTGCACTTATAACTATTCACATTCATACATTTCCTACCACTTTCCTTCACATCACATGTCCATGCCATGATAAACGACTACTTCTCATCTTCTCCATTATTGGCACTACTTTCAAACTTCCTCTTATATGCTTATTCTTTTAAATTATCCATTCTTGTCACATCACACATCCATCTCAAAAATCATTTTAGTTTTATGAAGTCATATTTCATCCATCATTTTTACGGGCCAGAAAATCTAATATTTTATTTTCCTTAAAATGGTAATCGTTGCTGAAACATATGAATATCATAAAATATAAAATACATAATATATGTTGCCATTTCTCAAGGCGTTTTAGTGCTTATAAATAATACTATCTACCTCTGCTATTTTCATTTCTCTGTACCTCTTATATCTACAACAAGTCTACAAACTAATTTCACAAACCTTTAGCAAACATTTCTTCGAAACCTTTTGTATGACAACGAACATTATCAATTTGCGATCCTATTTTGGTCATTTCGGATGTTCTGCATATGTCGATCATGGATATTTGATATTTATATTGTGACAATTTATTTTTTATTATCTACACACAAACAAACAAATAATATTAATCAATATCTTTTGAAACTGAGATGATAATGGCTGAGAGGTTCGAATCCGTAAACATTAGAAAGTGAGATAGTGTCAGCTTAGGTACTCCTTATTCTTATAATCATCAAGATGTTCATATACTTAAGTATGTGGTTATAAAGAAGTTGTGCAAATATTTCTAAATTAGACATTAGATTTTCTTGTCAGTATAACCCCGAAAAACACCCATAAATATCTCTTACTTGTTATTTTTGCTGTGCTCTATCTAATTAAACGATCATGTGACCATATGGTTTGTAGAAACATTTAAAATCTATCTATATGTTTTCAATTCGGCTGTAACCTTTTATATTTGTTACCTCTTAACTCCGTCAGTTCTAAACTGAATTGAAAAATTCTTTTACTTACAGCTTGCTTCCAAAGAAATTTTATCATCATCAGATCAGTAGTTTAATTTTTAGATCAAAATAACTGGTTTTGTCACAATGGAAACCAGTTTTTGTAGGACACATTCTTTAATTATAAGGTCTGTTAGAAAATATATTATTCTATTACCAACAGTTGTTGTTTTAAAATGTTTATATCGGTGTTTACTGTGTTCAATTCATCAGAATAGCAACGCTCCATGTTGCGTAATTTACAAACTTCCTTTTCTTTATATAATTTTCGCTTTGTTGCTGCAAAACACGTAAAATAATGCGAACGACTACCTCTGTATGTAAATATGCACTGTACATTACGGGTATAAATTAAGCAAATAATGATACATACATATTTATTAATAGTTTTTGTGAGATGCAAGTTATTTTTATCAATAAAAAAATTATTGAGGCCAAAAGATATGCCATATTATAATATTCTGTTCACAAGATATTACCTACACTAAGATTCTCTGTGTCATGTCTTTTGCTTACAATTATCAAATTTTTAACAATTAACAAAGTTTAGTTATATATTTAAATATTCCGAGTTTTTTTTTTATTTACCTAACTGATTATAAAAAGGAGGAGGTAATAATTTTTTGTATTGTAAAATCAATTATATTTATGTTACATAATATCTTTGGCCTTTCTCTTAATTGAAATTTCTTAGGACTCTACTTATTTGTACAGTTTGAAGTTATATTTTTTTAAAAAAAATTGTAATGGAAACAAACTGACGGACCTCCTGATGGAAAGAGGTAGCCTTCACCTATAGACATGATCAGCACCATGGATCCCAGAATACATTGTGACATATATTATTCTTAATGTTTTACCATTTTAGTGGATTATATGGGACACAGCATTATAGCAGAACAACTCATATCTTAGACTCGAATATAATACTCATATATTCTGAGATTTTAACTCTATCTACTTAATTCATACTAATATTATAAATGCGAAAGTTAATAAATATATAGATGTTTGTTACTCTTTCACGCAAAAACTATTTCTTATATGGTTTTGAATCAAATTTGATACACGTGTAAGTTATATCCTAACCTTACCTAACATGTAAAATATTTTTATTTTGACTAGCTTATACCAACGATTCAGTCAATGTGACTAGGATATATCCCCTGACCAGGACAAAAAGTAATAGGTACTTTTTATCCATACAGGTAATATATGTATACCAAATTTTATGACTTGTTAAGGCGTTAGAAGGTAACAAAAATAAACTCAGTTTCACATATATAATATCAATACAATAAAAAAAAAACTACTATATTAATAGTGTAAGGATGCACGAATGGCGAAGTCATGGGAACCAGTTAGTAGAAAATATTTTTAAGCTAACCAGATAATAGTTTTAATTTTAAAGATTCATTCTCCTCAGTAGACATTTCAATTAGATATTGTTTAAATTATTTATAATACAAACATTTAATTAGGTTTGAGCACCTTTATTGTTAATAATAAATCAATAGTCCTTAGATTTTTGATTTGGCGCGTAATTACTACATATGTTTTTTTTTCTCTTCATATGGCACGCCACAAAGTGCGTCCGCTAAAAACAAATCTACATATATTTTCATACTGTGATTATTTCTTGTAATTGTTTATATCTATCAAAGAGTATAAGTATCTATAATAAGTTTATTATTATAATCTTTTGGAGGAAATAATAAAGAGTATCTATCTATGTACCTATTTAGCATGGATTAAGGACCTAAATCTACTTGATCTACAGAGTTTTTACACACAAAATTTTATGCCTCATAAACAATGCATAATCACTTTGTAATCAATTGCTAATTGGAAAAAAAATATATAATTGCATGATTGCACTCTAACTGTTGAATAGATTAGGTATTTTTTTTAAATGGATGATAATGGAATGATAATCCCACCTGCGCTAATGATATACACAGGTGGGGCACCAATGAGATATAATAAGTGAGGATGAAAAGGCAGGTCCCTTAGCCCATCGTGATCATAGACTTAGTATACCGTACTGTTTTACATTATATAGATAAAGTCATCATCTACAAAATATTTTTTACTTTTCATAATCATATTAGCTTTTACCTGTCTACTGCTGAACATAAGGGGGGTTTTGCCGGTAGTTGCCATTAGCAGGCGGATTGACAACCGCAGTTAGGCTTTGGAGATGTTTTAAAAGGAGACGTTGCTGCCAATCCCTTGCTCTCTCTTAGTCGCCTTTTATGACACCCACTGAAAAGGAAAGAGTGGCCTATTTTATGTCGGGAGTCCGCGAGACATAGATAGAGTACTTCTCACATGCTTAAAAAGGCATGACAGATATGTATGTATGTATTATGTCGAATATATAATTTAGTAATGTAAAATTTGTTATTGACTAATAATTGACATGTCAAACATTTTCTATACACTAGCCTGCTATGAATTGAGAAAAAAAGCAACTGATGGTGTATCTTTCTTCCTCTTTTTACTAATTATATTTGCATAAAAAGAACGGAGATAACCATATGATTTACAGTTTTTATTTTATCATTCCTTCTATATAATTCCTTGTTCTTAGATAATTATAGATAGTCTATCTAATCTGTGATATAATTTAGTCTGTAGACAGAATGCTTACTTTTTTTTTAATATCCAGTGCAAATCTATTCGCGATATCCACGCTTTTTTATTGTTACGATAATGTAGAACTTTACTTTATTAATCGCCCATTTTAGTGTTTATAGTTTCAATTATAACATATGAGTACTGTTTGTGAGTAATCCTTACAAAATGGTTTCCGGAAATACAAGAGTGATACAAGTAACCAATATCGCGCCGCAAGCGACGAAGGATCAGATGCAAACCCTCTTTGGTTATTTAGGTAAAATAGACGACATAAGACTTTATCCAACTATTAGAGACGTATCTTGTCCCGTACAATCGCGAATATGTTATGTAAAATACTACGATTCTGCAACAGTAAATGTTGCACAGCATATGACCAATACTGTATTCATAGATAGAGCATTGATTGTAATCCCGATGCAGTCAGGAGAGATACCAGATGAACATAAGGCTCTAGAGATGTCAAGCAATGGTACCCTAGTACCCGGCCTGAGCAGCGTGGAACCGCGTCTCCCAGCACATGTTATCAATGCTTTAGAGGGTGTACCACCTAACCAGGTTATTCAAACTCATGATCCTAAAATGGTAGCGGCAGGATTACCGCCGTACCCACCACTTCCAGCTGCTTATGACTCAAGGAAAATTGAAGAGATTAGAAGAACACTGTTAGTTGGTGAATTAGGCAACTTGACCCATCAACATTTGATAGACCACTTCTGCCAAGCTGGGGAAGTGAAGTACTTGCGATTCTGTGAACGAGATGCTGACAAGCTTAAATATGCTTTAGTAGAGATGTCAGAGCAAGAAAGTGTGATTAAGGCCCTGCAACTGAATGGCTCTACTGTGGATGGTCAAACTATTAAGGTCAGATTATTTATAAAGGTTATTTTATAAATGTCACAACTAAAATCTACACCAAGTTTATGAGTAACAATAATAAACAATTCTAGTACTATTATTGAATTTTATTATAATTTATTATATAGTATTAGCTTAACTATGACGCTAATATAAACTATGTTTTCTAAGGAATAAAAGCTATAGATATAGCTTAATCCTTTCATTGTATGAAATCACAAGCAGTATAATCATATTTATAAAAAATCCTTTTTATGTTATCAAATAATCAAGTCATGTGATACAAATACAACCAGTTTATCATGCATGTAAAATTTACTAGAGATTCACTGCAGCACTTTCTGAAATAATTTGCATAAAATGTGTTAACAATTCACAGAAAAAAGAAGTGCATATTATTTACATTTTCTTCATCATCATCATCATATCTGTCTTTAACTGTCCACTGCTAAACATAAGTCTCGCCCTTGGGGGGGTTGCTAATAATTGTCATCCTTAGTGGGTAGGTTGGCCTTTGGAAATGTTTTAACAGGGAAGCTGTAGACCATTCCTCAACCATAATCACGGGAAAGAAAGAGGTGGCCCATTCTATGTCTGGACTGACACGGTAATTTACATTTTGCATATTAATTTTTAGGTTCATCATGCAACTCAGGCTATTTCTAAACCACAAACAAAGAGCAATGAAGCAGCACAGCGAGAAATTGAGGAAGCAATGTGCCGTGTAAAGGAAGCCCAGAACCTTATTTCTGCTGCTATAGATCCTGTTATTGGTCTGCTTTCTAAAGACAAACGAAGGTATATAATTTTTTTATGAAACTGGAAATGTCAAAGGATAGGAGGGCCATCAGCTTGGATGACCCTCCTGTTCGAAAGTGGTTAGTCTTATAAATTACATTATAAATATTACAGAACACTCTGTTCATGATGACTTTCATGTGTTACTATTTCTAATTATTATGTCATGTTCAATACACTGTAATTTCACTACCACCTCTCAAACCAACACAGCCTTGCGAGTACAAGTTCTCAGTGGTAGAATTATGAATGAAACAGGTACTCATACACATGATGTTTGTATCGAGTCTCCTTTTGTAAATGTAACCAATCTTGTTTAATCTTAGTGACAGATTGGCTCTCCTCTTTTCAATCCTCCTTAACAATTCATTTTTAATCCTTACTGTACAAAATATTAACACTATATTGTTTCCTGGTTTACATTATTTTATCTACTTTTCTGATAATCACATGCTAGACAAAAGAAATTATTTCATTTATATGATAGATTTCTTTTAGGAAGTTTACAATAAACAGAGGGCCTATCATGAAATGTTTTCTGAAATCTCAGGGCCAAAGGAAACACAAATTTCATGTTAAAATTACATAATACATACTGTTTAAAAATATTATTCATTTGGACTTTTATGGTAGCATTAAAGCTGAATGAAATGTTAATCTATATTTATTGGACCAATTTCGGTATAAACAAAAATTTGTAATAGGCCCTGGTTTTTGTCTGTGTGTCTTGTCTGTATATTGTAAAGTCAGGTTAGCTAATTAAAGTATTATATTGTATAATAATGGATAAGAACTTGATAATAACTTAGTAGATTATGTACAACTACACCAGTAGTTGTAGTGCTAAATAACTTGCCATTTATTTGATGGAAAGTAAACTATGGTTTAAGTACAGTTTTTGTTTTATTTGATTGTGTGAAATATATATGAGTTATATGAATGTTTTAGAACACGTTCCCGGTCGCGGTCGCGTCGCCGGTCACGGTCGCGTTCGCGCCGATCCCGTTCGCGACACCGCAGCAAGCGCTCCCGATCTCGTTCCCGACACAGATCTCGGCGCTCGCGATCTCGCCATAGACACCGTACCAGGTAATTAAAAAAACTCTTTTAATCGCAAAAAGTATAAGGATATATCTAGTTTTTTTTTTCTCAAAAATGTATAATAATAATATAATAATAACGATTCGTACATATTTTTGTGGTAAAATCGGGAAAGCGTAAAATTAATTAAACTGTTTTTTTACCATAGACAAAAGAAGTCCATTGTTACCATGGCCTGTCTTCTTATTTCAAATTACCATTCTTATTTACTATATAATAAATTTATTGTAATTTTATTTTATTTTTATTGAATATGACAAATCATTATTTGTAAAATACCATAGTTATGGAAAACTAAATTTACTTAATGCGATATTTTACAGGTCGCGTTCGCGTCATCGTAGTTCTCGCCGCTCACGTTCCAGGTCTCGTCACCGTAGTACTCGTTCCAAGCGAGATCGCTCACGTGATAAAGATCGCGATCGCAAGGACAAGAAAGACTCCAACGATAAAGAGAAAAAAGAGAAATCCAAGTCACCTGCCAAAGAAATTGAAAAGGAAGAAAAGGAGGAAGTTAAAACCGAAACTTCTGAAACCAATGGACATGGTTCTGAAGAAAAATCAAAGGCATCTACTCCAGCAGATGATAAAGAAAAGGAAACTGAAAAAGAAAAAGAAAGATCACCTTCTAAAAAACGGGACAGGTCGCGGTCTCGTGAGAAGAAACGTGATCGTTCTCGTTCTAGAAGGTCAAGATCCAGATCGCGTAGAAAACGCTCACGGTCGCGCAGAAGGACTCGATCTCGTGATAGAAAGAGGTCCCGGTCCAGAGATCGTAAAAGGTCAAGATCTAGAGACAGAAAGAGGTCACGCTCGCGGGACCGAAAGAGATCCAGATCCAGAGATAGAAAACGCTCAAGGTCGCGCGATAGAAAGCGATCGCGTTCAAGAGATAGAAAACGGTCTCGTTCCAGGAGCCGTCGATCTAAGAGCCGATCACATAGAGACTCCAAAACTCCTCATGATCGCCGAACCAGAGACAAAAGCCCTAATCTCCCAACCGTAGAGGAAAAAGATACTTCGGTGGTAGAAAATAAAGCTCCTGATATAGGCGAAGAAAAGAATTCACCAGATAATATGGATATCTCTAACTCTCCATAAATTTTGACATTACCTTACATTATGGATATTATTCACGGTTTCTTTTTTATTTAGGAGTCATACTAAGAAATGTGTTAGACTTTCTTTATTAATAAATGATATGACTTAATTGTTACTTTTATTTTACAGCTCAATAGCATACCGTATCAGCTGTTAACTGTCTACTGATGAATATAGGCCTCACCCATAAAGGGGGTGGTTTTGGCCAATAGTTACCACCCCCAGGTGGCAGGTTGGCAACCGCAGTTAGGCTTTGGTGATGTTTTTTTGTTTTAAACTGCTCTATGGTCACGGTATGAATTGGACTACCCCTTTCGCTATATTGTAAGAGGCGCCTAAAGGAATTTAATGATCAAAGGATTACTATTTTCTATCAGGTGGGCCGTCAGCTTGACTGTTATTCTACATAATAAAAGGAACTTACAAGGAAGTTAACTTACATAATAAAAGCAAGTAAAAATCTTAATGAAAAATAATACAAAAAACTACATTGTTTTATATTATTGTATTTTGAGCTTTAGTTACAATATACGTATATTTTACAGACAGTATATAACATATATATGTATATAATAAATAATTTTTTTATAAACACATTTTATGGTCAAAATATTATATAGTCACAGGGAATTATTAACCGCTCTCCATAGTCGCATTCCAACATCTATTCTTATATTTACATCTGATTCAGTTTATATTCAAATAAGATCACTCGTAAGGTCGGATAGATTCCATAGTATTTCAATATGGTAGTATATCGTGCATAGCGTAACGCCAGGTCCACTGCCGCGCAAGAGCTTCAAACCGTGGTCGGTTACGTACGTACATCTCGCCAACTTCTGGTTCCATGCATACCTATCGAACAATGTATGTAATTTGAAAATTCTGAAATTCAATCATAGCTAATATTAGGTGCCGAGGGGAAAGGGATTGTTAGTATTGGGGATCTAACAACCCCATAGTTAGCAATATACCTTATCAGGTCGTACCTTGATTAATTAATAATTAATTTTAACTTGATTAAATAATAATTAACTGACCTGTTTCATTCCCATCTATCATCCCTCACTAGTACCCCACCAGAGTATATCGAAAGCGTGGACGAGGCTACCATTCCATTAAAAAAAATATTTGGTGCTACTTATTGATCTGCTTGTATGAAAGTATAAATTCACAAATCCTCTGTGAAAAGTATGAATATGATTAAAACTAATTATAGAAACACGATACCTGAAAAATTAGTTTCATTTACATTAATAGACTAGACTAAGAGTAGACTTTTACGAAATCATGTCACAAATAAAATTACCATCCTATTGTCAGGAAAGGGTCTCTGGCACCTAAGGAAGTTGATGCCCTCCCTCCTCAGAGAATGGAAGAAAGAAATATATAATTATATAACTCACAGCAGTATATGGGTCGGTGAGTAGGCTCTGTATAGAGATGAGCACCTTGCTGACAGTAAGAGCTAGTGACCAGTTGTGGTGTACGGAGTCGATACCGACGTCACCGTGCCGCGACACATTCGGATGCAGCACGCGCGTCAGGAACCGCACCACCGGCGGGCTCATTGGGTACCTGGACCACGCGGAAGGAAGAAGGCGGTAACACACACGTCATTGTTAAGTCACATCTATTACATATTCTATCTACAACGGGATATTTACAGTATTGAAAACAAAGACTACTATCTTCTTAATTTATAAAAAATTCACTTACGCAAATTTTGAAACCGCTTATCCATTTTTAATAAAGTTTCGTAAATGTGCATTGGTGTCTTTCAACTTGAAAAATAGAATACTTTTATCTCACAAAAAATAATGGATCAGGTAGGAGGCAAAACAATGTCTGTCAAGTCAGCTAGTGTGACTTTAAAAAATAAATAATTATTAAATCTTCTATACTTATAATAAATCTGTAGAGGTCAATTCTGTACATGAAATATATTTCCAAAATAACTATCAGGGAGTGATTAGTGATCGATACTGATGCCAAAAATGCAATCAGTAAAATTTTTGTCTGTCTGTCTGTATGTTCGTTATAGAAACAAAAACTACCTGATGGATTTTAACGAAACTTGGTACAATTATTCTTTACGAAGAATAATTGTACGTACTCCTGGGCAGGTTATAGTATACTTTTCATCACGAAAACGGGAGAAGTTACTCCATTTTTAAGCTTCAGTCGCATGTGCAGCCTTAATGGCCACTTTTTAAAATGTAAAAATGTCCACCCGCGCGACGTCGGGACGGGCCGCTAGTTAATTAATAAATTTATTAATTTTGTAGTTGTAGGCACACTTACGAATAGGGTACTTGAATATATAAATAGAAGACTCCTCCTTCATAAGGAGATCCCACAGGTCCCGTGACGCTGGCCTGCCAGTGACAGCATTTTGGGTCCAGAGGTGTTGCTGCTATACCTTCTGGGGGATCATTTCTTAACATCTATGAAATTATAAATTTATAAACATTGATGTTGAGTTTCTTACTAATGTTAATTTATTGCAAGTAACAATAAAAAATAGCATATATATGTCCACAGATATGGTTAAAAATAACGACTGTTTTCATTAGTGTATATTATATAATGACACTGATGTTCTTTTCCACTTTGGGTTTGTAGTAAGAGAACTTTAGCAGAGTTCAACTCACCCTTGTACATTTGCTTATTTTCTTTCCTTTGTCATATATCTTGATGTATTTATTAGTATGTATAATGAAGTATAAATAAATACATTAAAATATAAGACAAAAAATTCGTTATATATACAGACATATTATTTACAGCAAGTTATATAAGTCAAATATGTTTCTAAATCACCTTAAGTTCGTTACGAAGCCTGTTCCTCCGCCATGCATTCTCTTCGCCAGCAGGTTGTGCTTGTACACACATTTGCACAAGACAATTACGACAGAAACATGATTCCACCAGTGATTGGTATTTCTGAAACAAGAACAATAGATCTGAGCTTCGTGTAATATGATTCAGTTAAGTTGCTTACAACATTGGATTTTTAGGGCAGATTTTTTTTTATTATGCGACTTAGAATGGCAAACAAGCTGACGACCCACCTGATGGAAAGTGGTACGTCGCCTATAGACGTGAACCATGTAAGTACCATGGACATAACAAAGTATACTGTTTCACCCATGATACCCCCATGCATTGCCATTCCTGAGGGCTCAGGTGTTATTCCCCTGCACCCTGTAAATTCACTGCCATATCCCATCCCCCAAACTGAAACACAGCCATGCAAACACAACTGGTACTTTCACGGTAGAAAACTTTTCTCTCTGGCAACACTGCCGATAACAGTCTTTGTCAGTTGGCTCTTATTTATTTATTGTTTTTAATTTATTACTTGTGAAATAACGATACTAGTGTATATAATCAGTGAGTTTTGGTCATAAGTAACGTCGATTGTTGTTGGTGTGTAAATCTGTGATTTCTTTGTGACAGAAATCTACGTTACAAAATTTGTGGGACCGCCAACTGTCAAAGTATTGGTAATTTACAATAGAAGTCTTGGATTTCTATTGACTCCTTTAATAATTAAATACAGTTATTACACTTCACTATTACTATATCCATTTACAAATAAACAATAATATTAAAGTCAAATATTCGATAGTGAAGATCGGTTGTTGTTGTTGAGAGGAAAAAAAAAAAATACTACCCACTAACATAAAATATTATTGCAATAATTACAGCTCATAAAATTTATTTATTATCATATTGATAATATATTCCAAATAGCTGTACGAAACTAAACTTATGTATTTTATTAAATAACAATACAATATTAGTAATCCATAGCCATTGCTAGATATCATATGACAAATTAAGACATATTTACTGTAGTGGTAATATATAAGATTAATTATTTTTTTTTGTAACAGTATTGGTATTTAAAGTTTTTACTAACAATATTTATTTATTTATTTATTATTAAATTATTTATTGTATTATTTTATTGAAGGGAAATAGCGCACTTTCAACACTGTATTTCTTCTATTGAATAATATTCATTGTTGTCTTGTTTCATAGATATTTAACATAATAATTAAAAATGATGTCCCGCAGAGCATGTGATCTTGATGCTAAGCTCAAGGTGACACTCTTAGAGTTAAAAAAATCCAATGAATTAAATAAGGCCTTATTACAGGAACGAGATGAAAGTGAGATTGAAATTAAGTTGATGTCTGATAAATATGTGGCTCTGAAGAATGACCTAGTGAAGATCAGTACAGACTTTGAAGTTCTACATATCGAAAAAGAAAAACTTCAAGAAATTGTAAATAAATATGATCTGTGCAGAGACACATATGAGTCAGCATTGCAGAAAATCACTCATCTAGAGCGGCACCTTGAGGAAGTTCAATCACAAAATAAATCTTTGTTGGATCACAGGCGGTTGAGTAGTTATAACGAGACCATGGATCTGTATACAGAAATGTTAAATACTACTAGTGATCAAACATCTGCTCTGCCCCTTGTGACCATAGATTTGACAAATACACCAAGCTCCTATAGTTCTAATAAAGTACCTATTAATAGTAGTAAGAAGTTAAAAAAATATGTAAAATTAAATAAATTTATTCGAAAATCAGAAAATTTAGTGAAAAGTCATAAAAAGTGTTTAAAATCAATTATTACTAGGAAGCAAAAAATTGACTTATCAATAGAATTAAATAATTGTAAAGAAAAAATATATAACAAAGATTTAGAAATAGATGAATTATCACAAAAAATTAAACTATTAGAGAACTCGTTGTCCAATTTATCTTTGAAATACGAATCAGCTGAGAATGAAATACATGAATATTCTGATCAGTTGGATAATTTAATAAAATTGGGTAACTACAACATGGAGCGGTTTGTTTCTCTTACGGATAGATGTCACTGTAATTCACCAGAGTCTGATAACTATATCCAACCGTCCCACCATAATCAGTTGAACATTGATATCTCATCCGTCACGGAGCCAGACGTTTCATGTTTACCCACACGAAACAGTACAAAAGTAAATAAATGCAGCACTGTACATGAAACCATCAGGAGAACAATTGTTTATTCAGATGAATTTGGCAAGGATTTAGGTAGTTTATTATCGAACTGCCTCTCGCAACAAGTAATAAATAATTGTTTTCCGGGATCAGGTATATATAAGATTATAAAAAATATAGTAAATGAAAAATATGATATTCACACGACCCTAGTAATAGCGTTAGGGAATTGTTTGCATATGCGCAAATCTGATATAGTTAATTTAATAAAATCATTATATAATATAGTGGAGCTTGGTATAGGTAAAATATTATTATGCGCATTTCCCTACTCTCAATCCCTGACTAATGAACAGAATAAGTTCATTTATAGTATAAATAATTTAATTTATTCGATGACATATCATTGTAATGATATATTTTATTTTGAAAGTAACAAATTTGTTACAAATTATTATATGACGGGAGGTAATTTTTATCTTCCTAAAAAACAAAAAAAGACTATTGCTAGTTTACTAGCGTATAACATTTATGATCCCATTATAAGTAGTATAACGGGTTTAATTAGTAATATTAGTAATTATACTAATAATGTGACATGTGTTAATTTAAACTAACATCTACGACATTGGTTAAGCCACAGGATATGGTCATTATTCATCAAAATATTCGTGGCTTCTCCAGCAAAGAATTAGAATTAAGTCTTTTCTTAGAATCTAACAATGTACAGGTGTTATGTCTGACAGAACATTGGCTTAAACAATATGAAATAATTTGTCCTTTTGAACATTATAATATAGCTAGTTTTTTTGCTAGGAACAATGCCATTCATGGCGGGTCAATTATTATTTTAAAAAATGATGTAGAATATAAAAACCGTCAAGACATTGTAAATATTTCTATTGAGCAAACAATTGAACTATCTTGCGTAGAATTAGTTACTTGTATAATAATTTGCGTTTATCGTCCGCCATCGGCTTGTTTTGATTCTTTTGAACTGGCTATGGAGGAAGCATTGAGACGAGTCGCACGGAGGAATAAAACATTATTTGTATGTGGCGATTTTAATGTTGATTTATTATCGGAATGCTCAATAAGCTTAAGATTGATTAACTTATTTAAATCATTTAATTTGCACAATCTTTTTTTAGAACCCACTAGGGTCGCAGGAAATTCTGCCACTTGTATAGATAATGTTTTTTGTAATTGTGAAGTAAAGGTGAAAATGAATTTCGACTGTCTTGGATCTGATCATTACGGACAAAAAGTTATAATTGAAACTAAGGGATCCAAAGGGACTCAAACAATTACATGCAGACAAATAACACAAAAGAATTTGGCACGTTTTAAAAATAAAATTGAACATAAAATATCTAGTGTCATAGTACCTCAATATGACCCGGACATTGTATGTGAACATATTTTAATTTAATTGAACATGAAGCTAGCAGTGAATTTAAAACAAAAACATTTTCAACTAGTGTAAAATCAAAGTTTTGTGAATGGGCCACGTTTGGTATTTATAAGTCTAGGGCTAATCTTTACGAACTTTACGAAAAACGAAGCTATATATCCGATCCCTTATTTCATGAACATGTAAAATCTTATTCGAAAATATTTAAAAAGGTTTGTCATACAGCTAAGTCTCTCTATTTAGGTAAAATAATAACTAAATCTAAAGATAAAATAAAAGCCACTTGGAAAGTAATAAATAGCGAAACTGGAAAAGTTAATTTTCAAAATAGCAAAATAGCTTTAAATATTAATAACAAATTGGTAAATTCCGACACAGAGGTCGCGCATACATTCGAATCTTATTTTACTAATATTCCATTAATTACGACACAGGCTCTAAAATCTTCCCCGTCTGCTGCTGAAACTTTACTAACAGACAATGTTAGCAAGTCATCAGCTGTATTTAACTTTAGACATACATCATCAGTAGAAATAATGAAAATATTCAAACAACTTAATAATAAAAAAACAGAGGATCTATGGGGTATATCTGTTAAAATACTGGATAGTATAATGGAAATTATTGCGCCCTCTCTTGCTTTTATTTTCAATAAATGTATAGATGAAGGTAAATTTCCTAACATAATGAAAATTAGTAAAATCATACCGCTTTTTAAATCTGGAGATAGGAGTGACCCAATAAATTATAGACCTATATCCATACTCCCAGCACTCAGTAAAATTTTTGAAAAAATAATCCTTATGCAACTTGTCAGTTATTTCAATTTAAATAATTTAATCCACAATAGTCAATTCGGTTTTTCCAAAGGTCGTTCAACTACAGACGCAGGTGCAGAGTTGCTTAGACACGTATTTGCTGCATGGGAAACTAAAATGGATGTGATAGGTGTTTTTTGTGACCTTTCTAAGGCTTTTGATTGCGTTGATCATAATACATTGCTAAAAAAACTTGCTTTTTATGGCGTCAAAGACAATGCTTTAAATTTAATAAAATCTTATCTATCTGATAGAATACAGAAAGTGAAGATTAGCAACGCTACGTCTGACGGGTCACTTGTGCAAATGGGTGTACCTCAAGGATCTATTCTCGGTCCATTTTTATTCCTAGTTTACATTAATGATCTCCCATATGCCATGCAGGATAGATGCGGCATAGTATTGTTTGCAGACGATACTTCATTGATTTTTAAAGTTAATAGAATGACTAATAATTATGACGATGTAAATAGTGCTTTGCGGCGTCTCCTGCACTGGTTTACAACTAACAATCTTATGTTAAACGCTAAAAAAACAAAATGTGTTAATTTCTCTCTATCTAAAAGTTTTAATACTAATTGCAATATTAAATTAAATGACGAATCTCTCGAATTTATAGAATCTACTGTCTTTCTAGGAATCACACTAGATAATAAAACACAATGGGGTGCACAAATTCAAAGCCTTGCAGCGAAACTAAGTTCAGCAGCTTTTGCCGTGCGTAAAGTTAGACAGTACACTGATACTGATACTGCTAGATTAGTCTATTTTAGTTATTTTCATAGTTTACTCTCTTATGGAATATTACTATGGGGAAAAGCGGCAGATATTAAGAATATATTCATATTACAAAAACGTGCCGTTCGAGCGATCTACTGTATGAAGAGTCGTGACTCATTAAGAGAGAAATTCAAAGAGGCAAATATTCTCACCGTTGCTTCTCAATTTATATATTCAAATATTCTATATGTTCATAAAAATCTTGACTTATTTCCAAAAAACAGCAATATTCATAATATTAATACTAGATTTAAAGACAAACTTGCTGTCCCCAAGTATCGTTTAGAAAAAGTTAATAGGTCTTTTATGGGAATAGGTATAAAAATTTACAATAAGATACCAAAGGATATGTTGGAATTACCCTTAAATAAATTCAAAACATCTGTTAAATCATATTTACTGAGCAAAGCCTATTACTCACTAAACGATTACTTGAATGACGAGTGTGCATGGCAATAGTTGTTCATGCACTGAATTTTCATTTAATGTTAGACATAGACACCTATATAAATATACATTGTAAATAAACTGGCTTTAAAAAAAAAAGTAATTCAATTGAGTTTCTTGCCAGTTCTTCTCAATTGGATCTATATACCGAACTGGACGGTAGGGTAAATATAAAATTATAATGTAAAAATTTGACGTTCATAAGCGGCTAAAATGTCCTACATGAATAAATGATTTTTGAATTTGAATTTGAATTTGAATAGGAAAAAGGTACTCAAGCAAATGCCTTTAAATTATATTTTAAATTTAATTACACAAATACATTAAAATTTGATAGAAAAGTTTTTTTTTTTAATGAATGATAATGGCGAACGCTGGCGAGGCACCAGTGGGGAATGATAGGTGAAAATAAAAGGCAGGTCAGTTAGCTCATCGTGATATATACATCTTAAATTCAGCATGATGGTTTCCAGGGTGACCGTGTGAAGGTCGTCCTGACAGACTATATTGGTAGCAATGGGACTGGTAGTCCACATTAATAACAATTCCCCCTCCCTCACCTAGGTAAATTGATTCAATGTCCTATTATATTACTAGCCTTGTCTGCAACTAGAACACGTTGAATCAGGATTTATGAAACAGGCCTCTTTTTAATGGCATCACAACATAAAACACATTAGATTTTAAGTTAGCCCTTCTGGAAGACAATTGTGAAAACCAATCAGCAGCTAGCACATGGTAATGTATATATATACCGTGTGTGTATATACATACCTTGTGCCAGTCTTGGTTGGCGAGCAGCGGCCGGAACAGCGGCCAGCGCGCGGCGGCGAAGCGTGCCCAGCGCGGCGGCGGCACGCGCGCGCGCACCAGCCGCCACCAGCGCGCGCACACGCACGCGCACGCGCACAGCGACATGTCGTCCAGGTAACTGAAGATGCACAGCAGCACTGCAATATCATACAACCACTTTTAATGCAACTTGCAATCTTTATGATAGCATTTCAAAAACAATGTCAAGAATAGGTTTTTATTATTGATACACTAAACATGGTTTTTGTCCTTATAATTAAATTGTGTTCCATAAAAAAGAAATTTAAGTTTCAATTTTAAATTTTTAAATAAAAAATAATTTTCGTAATAGGTTTACAACTGTCAGAGTTATTAGATAACAAACTTAAAAAAAAAATCAAATTTTTAACCATTAAAACCAAAATGAGAATCTCATTTGTTTTAAGTTGTTTAAAAATTAATTGGACCTTATAAAAAGAAAATAGGTAAATGTAACAAGTAATCAGTCACAGAAATTATCTAAAAAAGCAAAGATTGAAATTGAATTATGACAAAATGTCTTATCATTATATTAGTATGTATTTATTGTATATGTATATAACTTTCAGAAATTCAATATTAACCTTCAGAAGGTAGTTGTTCAACTAGCCCCGGAGCGAGGTTGTCAGGTGGTCGTGGTGTAGATAGAGCCTGCAGTGATCGTGCCAAGCTGGGGGGTTGCGGTGGGGGGCCCTGTCCAGCAGTGTTTTCACCTCCATCGGCGATATGCCGCGTGCTACCGCTACCGCTGGCAGAACCACTACCACCACTTCCACTGCCACTTGCACCCTGACCACTTGCTCGACTAGTCTCATCTTCAGGACTAGTCTCACTATCTAATGAGTTCTAAGAAATCGTTTTGAATTTATATATTTTATATTATACATATAATTATAGAGTAGTGATTTAATTATTTATTTACACTTTATAGGATCATTTAAAAATAATAAGTGGAGTAAATTTTAATGAGAAGTATATAAAATGGACATTGAGAAATATACAAGTACATATATATACACAAACATATATATATACAAACATAAATATATACATACTTTATAGCAGACAAACACAACAGGAGAGTATGATGGAGGAAGATGAAGCAAGAACACAGGAAAATAGTACTAAAGGGAGAGACAGTACAATTAAACAGAGGTTTTGAAGCTAGTGAAAATTTGAGTGCTAGTGAGAATACAGGCAGGTAGTGAGTTCCACTGGTGAACTACCTAGACAGTAAAGTATTTAGAATAAAAGGAAGAAGAATGAACAGGAAATTTGAGGTGCAGATTGTAGCACTGCACAAAGTATGGTCATCAAAGATTTAGTTGATGTTATTGAATCAAATCTATTTGATTTAATATCACCAAATATTCTAAAAATAAGTTCTTATTTATAATTATTAACATATTTTAAACTATGCCTAGCTGATAATATACATAGCCTATGGAAGACTGTAACACTAGGTACCTGTAATCTATAATGCCATTACTCAATAAATATTAGTTTCAAATTATTTAAATTTTAATGCTTTAGTATTATAAGTCTAAGCATAAATATAAATAGTGTATTATAATTCAAATAATATTAGTAAATATCATAGTTGGTACAAATGACTATCATATGTGTACTTACTCTGTAATTCCACCATGCAGGAAGTGGACAAGTTCTATTGATTCTTCTATCTGAACTGTAGTTTAAATCAGATGGTTCATCATTCCCAGAGTCACCGTCATCAGTCTTCTCACTATAGAAGTATGAAGTTGGAAGATATGATGGAAAATCAGGAAACAAAAATGAATGACAAGTTACGCACACCGGTTCCCCGAAACTAGGGCCATAGTAACCGTTGCAAACGTAGCATGTAGAATTCTGAAAGATAAAACACATTTTTTATATAACCTTTTAGACTAAACTATTAAATAAGTTAAAACATACATACATTGAATTCGAATTCAAGCAGAGGTTCTATTGGTGTTCCAGTTGTAAGTTTGTCACCATTGTCTTCAAGTTTTTTGATATAATTTAAAAATTCGGGACTGACTGCAGACATAATTAGAATAATACTCCACCTGCTTGAGTAAAAAGCATCAAAGTTTAGAAGCCAATTATTTAAAATTTATGATAATAATAAACATTCAATGAAATTGAATTATTTATTTATTTTTGTCATAAAAATTATTGACAAGTTTCAATTCTGCTGTAAGGCTGGTGTTGACATTGACAGTTGACATGACAATATACAATTTAAATATAATGAACTCTTTTTATTATAAATCTTTGAAGAATGAAGCAAATTAGGAAATATCCCGAAGATGACATTAAGTTAACTTAAATTAAATAGGGAAAGAAATCCGATACGAAAACCTTAAAACATCTAGATGGCGCCATCATACTACAATGTCTCTCTCTCTTTCTCTCTCCTGAACGTACAACCATAGATAAAATAAAATAGACAAATTGTTAGTGTTTTTTTTTTAATTGTCAAAGTACTGTTGGTTTGCTTGGATTGTCAAATCATTTGTCAAACGTTTGTTTAGCGTATATTTTCTAAATATTCTTGCAAAACAAATCTCAAAATATCATAATTAAAATAAGATGATAATGAAATTTATATAAAAGATAAAGAATTTGAGTGTGTGAAAGTGAACAGTGCCAATCATATTTTGCAAGTAGGTCATTTGCTTTGCAGATTTTGGTTACCGGTACGTCGGTCAGATATGTAACAGTAACGGCTTCGTATCTATTAAAATTATTTTGTATATAATGATAATAACGAAAAGACGTTTTCTTCAGGTTAACTAGTGTTTCCATTTACAAAGTGCTGAAATTGATGATCGCCCGTGTAAGTGGACATGGCAGAAAATGACGACTATTTAGATTCGCTTGATAATAATCACATAGACGGCACCAACGGTTCCCTTAACATGACGGACAACAGCCTCGGAGTAAGTAATTATTTTTTTAATGAATTATTAAATTACTATAAAATAAATATTTTTAAATGGGTAGTTTTCATACTTCTTTTTTAATCTAGTTAATTACCACAATATTTTTAGAATTGAAGTAATAAACAGTCTTTATTTATTATTATATTGCGTATTACAGTTTCATAGCATTAATTTTATGTTTTCGTGTGCTTTTACATCAGAGATTATTATTTTTTATTATTATTTTTTTTTGTTGTGTATATTTTGTCTGGTCCCTTCCTTAGATTAGGCAGAAGATCTAAATGTTTCGTTTTTCTCCTTAACTCATTCGTTGATAGCATGGTTATATGTTTTTTCTGGCATTCATATAACATTCATAAATACCATTCTTACTATAATGGTTTTCTAGAAAATAAGCTTGTTAGTATTTATTTAATTAACTTTATTGACTAAATTATAATATGGTGCAAAGGTGGATAAAATACTTATCGACCAGTCAACCTTTATGAATAGTGAAATATCTAGTGAAGATTCAAGAAGCATGACACCTTAAATCTTGTAAGGGGTGCCAAATGCAAATTGAATTGTTAGTAATGCTGAATATTTGTCACAATGCTAGCAATAAACCCCAGTCAGGCCGACCTTCACATTGTTCCCCCAGAAATCATCATACTGCATTCTAGATGTATTCACTATGATGGCTTAACTGACCTGTCTTTTCATTCTCGTTTATCATCATTTACTAATGCCTCGCCAGCATACACAGGTAACACAGGCGAGGTCACCTTTCCTTTATCATCTATTAAAACCATATTCTGTGTTGTTTATACTGTATTTAAAATCTATAAATTCAATTTAATATATATTATTGGGATTGTGATTTTTTTTAACCAACATAAAAAAAGAATGAGGTTACCAATTTGATTGTAATTTTTTTGTTTGTTACCTCATAACTGTTATTTGTAAACCTATTTGGAAATTTCTTTTTTTTTTATCTAGAATGATATACTTACAGATTGGTCCCATAGAGATTTTTTAAAATCAATTAAAAATAATTGGTTTTACCACAATTGAAGTTTTTTTTTATGGAATACAATCTTATTTTGCATATTAAGAATTGCATAAGATGTATGTAAGTATGCAATGGCATATGTATACATATAATTAGACTGTAGAGGTCATATTATATGTCTTTCTGTACATAGAAAAAAAAAATGCTGAAAACTGAGTCTAGGGGATGAAATAGAATACCAATTTTATTTTTAAAATTTTTTGTTTCTCTGTGTGGGCAAATCTCAGAAACTGGGGGACCAATTTAAAAGAAATTTTGCATGGTGGTACCTTACATCCCTGGTCAACACTTTAAATGCTTTTAATCACAGAAAATTGAAGAGTTCCTGTGGGGTAGTTAAAAAATTATAGTAACTTATACAGTACATAACCTACTTAACTAAAGTCATTTTGACCTAAGCCAAAGAGTAAGAATGATATGTCATTTGTTAATTTTGGTTCAGTATTCCCAGATATAATAAATAGATAGGTATATACATTGATACATATTAAACATACAAACTTGTGAAAATTTCAACTTACTCAAAATATAGTATTGTGTTAAGTAATGTTTTTAAATGATTTATGTGCTTTGTATTATTTTTATATGTCTAGTTTGATAAATAACATTGATTCTAAAAAGAAAAAAAAAGAAATTATAATATAAAGGGATAATAGATAATATACAATATAGGTACAAAATCAAAATCTTACTTATATAAAAAAGACAATATCTATATATAGGAGATATTTTATAAGTGAATTTCAGGGGTCTTAATAAATGGCTTAATAAGAGCCTGCCTGCCATGTGTGGCAACTACTGGCAATAATATTTTATATTAATATATAAAAAATAAACATATTCATTTTATATACATATATTTATTTTATGTACAAATTATGTATACCCCACTAGAGGGAACCATAAAGAGTATCTATCTATCTATCTAGTATTATAAAATAAATATCCCCTATTTTCTCAACTAGTCCACTATTCATCTATTCCAAAAACAGAAAAAGTTAAAATTATTGGAGTGAGTATATATCCTGCTTTAAAACATTCACATTTAATTTCTTAAAGTAAAGGGAATCCCACTAAGAGGTATGTAGGAAGCAGTGTGGACATAATGATATATGTTGATGAGGCACCAGTGAAAGATAATAGATGAGAATGAAAAGGCAGTACGATGGTTTCCAAGGGGGGCCATGTGAAGGTCGATCTGGCAAGGTTCATTGCTAACGATGGGCCTGGCCCCTTCCCCCCAGTGTAGATATACACACCCCACATGTACAAAAAACACATGTAAAAATGCCGCGATGATCTTACAGTAGAGCCTAGGTCTGCCATGTAAAGTTTATGGTAGTACCATGATAGTGCACAACCACATTATTATCTTAGAGAATGCTTAAAATGTCTCCATATAAATGCATACATTTTGCTCCCTCATTGAATCGTGACAGTAAAATCATACTATATTGTTCCATGGAAAAATATGAAAACATCCATTAAGGACTGTTAATGATAATTACTAATTTTGTTAGTATGTAAATTAACAATTTTATTTATCATTAAATAATATCTCATTAAAAACAGAACAATAGACAAAATTCCCCATTAGGGGAAGGCTATGGTCATCAGTGGATAATTAACGTAGTAATATCTCATTAGTGTTCTTTTAATGAACTTCTCTGAATATGGCATTTAGAATTAGAAGTAATTTGTAGGCCTAACTTATAGATAACGAAAAGTGTTTCCTATTTAGTTTAATACTTTGTCTTAGGGTGGTGATGAGGCTGCAGGTGCTGAAGTACCGGACCTAGCAGCTATCAAAGCTAGGGTACGAGAAATGGAGGAAGAGGCGGAGAAACTCAAACAAATGCAAACTGAAGTTGACAAGCAAATGAGTATGGGTAGCCCACCTGGATTAAGTAAGACCATTGTATTTTTCTTATTTTTTCTATCTTTTATGTAAATTAATTAGAATAATAGGTATAAACATATCAATCAAATTATTATTATTCATTTTACCCTATTGCTAAAGAGGGTGATATTTAATTATGTATTTATTATATATAACATACAACTGCAACAGATTAATGTCATACAATGAATGTGATATCTTTGGATATGTGTTAATTGTAGAAGTGCTGTATACACTCTTATGACGATAGTACATAATTAATATGACAAAACTTTTGAAAATTTTTATTAAAAATATTTTATTTCCGAAAGCAGTCAGAGTTTGTTGTGGTACTTTTAATTCATAAATTTTAATAAAAGAGATATGCCAAGATTGTTTTTAAATGTTTCAACCGCCAAAGAAGAAATAAATTTTACATATAAAATATTGTAAATGGTTATTGGTTCATTTATTATAAGTTTGTTCATATATTAACAATTATTGCAGCAAGTCCACTAAATATGTCATTGGAGGAGAAGATAGAAGCTGATAACAGATCAGTTTATGTTGGGAATGTTGATTATGGGGCAACTGCAGAGGAACTAGAGCAACATTTCCATGGTTGTGGTTCCATCAACAGGTGAGTGCACACTTTAATTCCATTAATTTTATTCCAATCCATATTCAAAGCAAATATTGTTTTGGTCTGAAGGGTGAAATCAGTGCAAGCTCTAACACGAGGAATATCTTGTTCCTCTGGAGTGATAAAACACAAATTGAGTGGCATTGGAATCTATCTATAAACTTTCGTCAATGTCCGTTCTATAATATACGATATCAGTACAGCAGTTTGTAATATCAATAGTAATATCATCAGGTGAGTCATAAGTCATATACTGTTGCTAATGTGACTTAAGTCTTCATATAAATTGAAATAATTTTAGCGTTTATAACTGTGGTGTTATATATAATAAATATTTAATTGTACTACTAAGTTTTACAATCTTTGTTTGTTTTAGGGTTACAATATTATGCAATAAATTTGATGGCCATCCAAAAGGATTTGCATACATAGAATTTGGTGACAAAGACAGTGTACAGACTGCAATGGCAATGGATGATTCATTATTCAGGGGACGCCAGATAAAAGTATATATTATTTTTATTTTATTATTATTTGTCATTTTTGTGTTTATTTTAGTTTGCTCCCAACAAAAAACAAACAGTCTTTAGGCTTCCAGAGCCTATTGTATTGCAGAAAAACCTGACTGTTTTGAGATGTGGAAATATTAATTATAAAATTATTAGAGTCATCTTAATTATTAAATTATTATTAAATTAAATAGCGTGTTAACTTTAAAAAAAGAATTGTGAATATGATGTATTATATATACTGTTTACATTATTGATTTATTGTAGGTAATGCCAAAGCGTACAAACAAACCTGGGCTGTCGACGACAAACCGGCCGCCGCGAGCGATGCGAGGCCGCGGTCGCTCCTTCCGTGGTGGCTTCTCACCATACTATTCGGGCTACCGGCCCGTACGTCGTGGCAGGTACATACTTACTTATTATTTGATAATCTGTGTAACGCTAAATGCACTTCTACCTTATAACGTTTGCGCGACTGCTCCCCTAATCTTTTTTATACAACTTAGAATGGCAAACAAGCTGAAGGCCCATCTGATGGAAAGTGGTAACCATCGCCTATAAATATGAGCAGTAACATGGATATAACAGTATACTTCACTTCAGAAACTATTGCTTCACATCAGAAACACGAATGAAACAGAGGTGCCCAAGCAAACGACTTTTGTACAAAGTCTCCCTCTGGTAAATGCGCACGTATTTTTTTGTATTGTGTATCTGTATTAAACTGGGCGTTTTACTGTGTTATATGTATGATGTTTAAAAAAAATAAAGCTAACTAACTAACTAGATATTAATTGTTGGGCTTCTTCGACTAGATTGTGTCGTGTGGGTATTGATAAAATCATCATTTTAAGTGATATTTTCGAAAGGCCTAGTATGAGAGAAAGGGTCAAGAAATCACATCCGTAAGATTAAAATATTATTGTAGTACTTGAAATCTTTACATATCGATACAAGTAATTTTTAACTAATCCACAAATTTGTTAGATGTTATTTGAGCTACTTGTGACTTCTATCTCTGCCTTTTGTGCAACATGCTAGATCTCACGTACGTGTAGCCAACTTTAAATGACGTTTTATTTTAATCTACCTAAAATATTTTTTACCTACCACACATTTTTTAGTAATTTTACATTTTATTTATCATGTATGTAGGTAAAAATAATATTAAAAACTAA
Organism: Galleria mellonella; assembly: GCF_026898425.1. Lineage (NCBI taxonomy): Eukaryota > Metazoa > Arthropoda > Insecta > Lepidoptera > Pyralidae > Galleria > Galleria mellonella. Next base: position 10,132,684 of record NW_026442130.1, on the reverse strand, counting down.
CATTAGGTGATAGATAATGTGGGTATGGATATACTTATATAAAACAGTAGGTAAAAAGAAATCCTCATGATTTAAAAGTCATCATCATATCAGGCGTTAACTGTCCACTACTGAAGATAAACCTCCATAGCCTGCCTTTGCCATTGGGAGGTTTTGCCAGCAGTTTCTGCGCTTGGCAAGCTTAGGCTTTATTAATGTTTTAAGAGGGACACTGCTACCCATCCATTGCCTATTAAGATCTCTTAGTAACCTCTTATAACACCCATCGGAAAGGAAGGGTTTGCCTATTTTATTCCAGGATTTGAAAATGTATAAATACATTTCTCAGATATGTGCCCCCATATCTGTATGGTAGAAAACAATATGTCAGCCCTTTCTTTTATTATCAGAATATTGTACAAGGCATCGATGCAAAATAAAGTACAAAACACCAGTGGATAGAATACTCAAAGCTAAGCTACATATTAAACTATTTGGTAATTGTGGTAATAGTAAATTACGCATCCAGGAGTCACATAAATATGTTATTAAATTTAAAGTACTATAGAAAGAAGTATAGCCATGTGTGTGTTTGTGTATTACCCAAGTAAATTCCTATATTAATTCAACAATAGTAGTCAAAGCCCTGCTGTGTCGACCCCAAACAATTGGGAATGGCCTGAAGGACGCCGACGATGAGATGTATATAATATTTGCAGAGGTTACAGGCGCGGCATGTACTACTCTCCATACTGAGTGCGGTAGAGGGGCGCCCGTGCCCCGGCCGCGCGCTAATCGCGTAGAGCGGTGCCTGCGGTCAGCGAGTCAGCTCCGGCCCACTCCGACTGCCACAAGAATGTCTCGACGTCTCCGCGACTGGCGAGACACCCTTCGCTCTACTTTTAGACCTCTATAAATTAATATAGGTATCCCCAACTTGTTTGTTACAGACTTCGTGCACTAGAGACAACCTAGAGTTTGATTGAATGAATTTCATATTTTAATTTTTTATAATAATGAACTGTATGTTCTAAATATGTGCGTTTTTTTGTAAATGAAACGGTACAATAGGAAATTATTCACTCGTTATACTAAATTTGCATGGAAATTGTAGGTTCTGTTAATATTAACTGAATATGAACATTTGAGCATGTTAATACTTAATAAGGTATATTAAAAATTTAAATACCCAACAAAATATATTGATTTTTAATTCTGTAATATAGTAATAACTTGAGTCGTAAAAATTGTTGAAACATTTGAGTCTACAATACAAAGTTATAAAAGCAAATAAAAGATATTGTAAAATAGTGTAACTAGTTTCTAATGGATATGTTCTATGAAGTGTAGACAAGAGTTGTATTGGCGGAAAGGTAACAATTTAGACAATGATTATGACCAGGGTTACCAGATGCTATTTCTGATTTTTACCAAATTGTGGCATTTTTTTCTCCTAATCTATATGATTTCGTTAACTTTTAACCAATTAACAATTTTTGTTGATTTTCATTACGTTTTGCCACGAATTTACAAAGTGAGTGATGAATAATATCTGTCCCCCTTACTTCTTACCCTGTTTTTTTGCCTTACTGGTAGATATTTTGTTGTACTTATTGTATTTGTATGGTTCACAAGTATCAAAACTGTCAAAAAAATTACCCATTTTCCTCCAAGTATATTTCACTTTTCTTAAAAATTTTTTAAATTTCATTTCTCTAAAATTTTACAAACAAAATCGTTATTTACCGAAAATAGCTAAAAAAAAGCCTAATATGACAACGCTGATTATGACGACGACGACGCTAACTTTCGTGCCTTTAAACAAGTATAGGCGAGTTTTTACACAATGCAGTGTAGATTAAACTACCCATACGACACTGCCTCTTCGTAAACAGACATGACCTGCACAAGAATAGCACTACACCTAGTGCAAAGCTACCTACCCCACCTACATAAACGATATACATTGGAGTATTAATGATTATTTTGTAAGTGGACTTGACTCCTTAAAAAGGTGCGTATGTACTCACACGGTTCTTTGCAAGGCGTCTCTCGCATCCTGGGAGGACACTGGACAAGACCTGTGACAATATAATGCCTTGTGTGTCGGTTGAAACACTTCATTTGAACATATTCATATATAATGTCAAATAATAAAAACAGCTGTACAGATCTCTAAAGTAATGATAACTAGATCAAGTATAACATTTACTCTTGTAATAGTAGGTAAGTAATATTAACAGTTCTATTTCAGTTTGGTTGGTTCACTAAAAACAATCCAATCAAAATTTCCTTTGTATGCTGTTGCCCAATATGTAATGTATTTTTAATACTAGATGGTGTTATGGAGTAGTAAATTGAGGATATTTTGATAATATAGAGAGCAAATAGCTTGTACTCATGGCTTCACCCATTGGGTGTGAAAAGTATTATAAAACTTTAAATTATGTACCCATTCATATTCATCTGATCTAATCGCAATCATAAAGTTTTCATACCAAAGTCTGATAACATCTACGTTAACTGTCAATATTTAAAGCCATTTTCAATGTATTTTATTCTTATTTAAAAGTGCTTTTATGCTCGTAGTAAAGTAAAACATCTAATAAAATTATTTTTAAACTATCATCGACTTGAAAATATTAAAATTTGTACATTTTAAAATGTGAAATAGGTAGTTGTAAAATTTTTAATAAAAAATTTATGTGCTTTATTTATTAACTTTATTTATTACCTTGTTATATTGCAAATAAATATAAGATCATTGAAAATAGATAGATACCACAAACATTGGTAGACTTTGGTTTGAATCCATAGTTTAACGTTGAAACATACTTTTGGAAATGATAAGTGCTGTACATATACTTTATATGTAAAGAAATAAATGCAAATATTTTATTATATATCATGGATATATGTTATGTCCCTGGTACAAATTATATGCATTCATATTATGTTTAATACACTAGACTATAAGTAAGGGTGCACTATAATTCATATCTGGAACTACATGTGTGACTCATATATCATCATTTCATTTAAATTTATTACATACCTACCCTCATAAAGTTGGGCGACGATTTGTTTGATTCAATTTGTTTCAAAATCATAGTGATAACTTATCGTTGATAACTCTTTCACAGAATTTTATATTGCAATCGATAATGTCTAGGATGTACAATATAATGGATCTTGGCTGCAAATAGCAAATATTGTAGGTTTTACCACTTACCTACTTATAAGAGAGAAGGAAAACATTTTGCTCACTGAAATTAATAAGTATGATGTTTCCGTCTAAAATTTTGTAGCCCAGGTTTAATTAAGTACAACAATTGTGTCTTATATTTCCTGTTTAGTTTCTTTTACAAAAGAAAATGATTCAGTGTATATGTTATTTAAATGTCAAAAAAAAAAAGACTATAATATCGAGAGGGAAATAATAAAATGTGAAGGATTAAGATAATGTAAGAATAATTTTAAGAACAAGCAGTTGTTTTATTTTCAGAATCTCTTGCTTAAATCGGAATATCATTCTTTACTAATATTATAAAGAGGAAATATTTGGTTGTTGTTTTGTTTTTAAGGTATAAACTCAAAAACGACACGCCCGATTTTAAAAATTCACCTATAGGATTAGAAGGTTACGTTATTATTTAGTACACAAGTTAAACATTATTTTCGAAAATTCTATCTACAAGTGCGAACCGGCCTCGGATCACTACTATTCTAATATTGCTATAATTTTATATATTTGGCTATTGAATCATAATTAAAATAATGTTTCCACAAAACCACTAACTTGACCAAACCGGTTATTCTGATTTCAAAAACTAAGCTACTAAATACTTTCAGATTTTGGAAGTTTTATGGGGAATTCCCTTTTTTAACTGAAAGAATAATCCTCCTAGATAGAAAAAGAATTTTCCAAATCTTTATAAATTACGAAGTTATGAGACAACAAACAAAATATAATCATTTTTCAAGAAGATTGAAATTAACAGTTACTAAATAAAATGGATTTCGCCAAATATTACTCCAAGTAACCAAAATTTTTTTTATTGCAATTTAGCCTACAATAGCCCAATTCTAGCATATACTAATAACGCAGGCTGTAATTGTTTTTATATTGGATGATAATGGAATGGTAACCCCGTTTGCGCTAACGGTATACGCTGGCAGAGCACCAGTGAGGGATGATAGGAAAGAATAAAAAAAGCAGGTCAGTTAGCTCATCGTGTTGAATACCATTGGAAATTTTAGGGAGGGAAAGGGATCGTTAGTAATGAAGACTGAGAATCTCATTGCTAGTAATATACCCAGCCAGGCCGACCTCGCGGTTCTTCCTGGAAGTTATCATGGTTAATTTCTGATAAATTCATCATAATGGACTAACTGGCATGTTTTCATCTTCATATATCACCTTTCACTAGTGCTCCGCCAGCATATCCCGTTAGCGCAGGCGGGGTTACCATACCATTTCAACCCATCAAAAAAAAAAATACAATTGGAAATTAGCACGATGGTTTCTAGAGAGAACCACGTGGAGGTTGACCTGAAAAGAGTATATTGCTAGCAATGGGACTTGTAGTCCGCATTATTAACAATCCCTTCCCCCCGAGTACACTATTATTTACACAAATTACGGTAGTCACCCTCCCTCTGTGTTGTAAAAAAAAAGATTAATTTACATGGAGCGGGGTTTTGCCTCTTAAACATGATGCATATGTTACTCTTAGATATGTATTTACGAAGCTTTATTTGAATCCAAGTGGGGACATCATATTATGATTCGGATACTGAAGTACCTAGTAGAAGTATATAATTTATGCAGCGTTATCAGATTGGATATTTTTTCGAGATTTTGGATAAAAAAGTTTTGATTGCGATATTTTGGAAAAATTAAAGTTTTGTAATGAAATTTTTCTAATAGTAAAATGAAGTGAAAAACAATGCGAGTTTAGAGAGATTAGATAAATGTTCAGAAAATCGTATTGATTTGGAGACAAAATACCTAACGTTTAAGAAAAAAATAAAAAATTACATCTGGCAACCTTTATATCATGTCAAACAAAATATTTCGTGGTAGATATAATCATCAGTCTTGCATAACTTTCATACTAGCTATATATATATATTTGGTCAGAAAACATCATGCCAACATTAAGTTAAATGATGAAATGACAATAGTGCCAATTAACTAACAAAATACTGTCAAATGTAATGGAAATGGCTGCCATTTAAACTATTTGTGAAACGGTTTTAGCTTTGTTTTTCATATTTCTTTTTATTTTTATGTGGGAATTAGGACTATATATAATTAATATTGACTCTATTACGAGGTCTATTCTCGTAATTGGCCAAATATTACAGGAAATATTGAAAACTTTTTTTTACTATTAATAATATTACGAAATTTAGATCTCAAGATAATATTGTGTAAAATAATAAATGTATTTAAGAATATTATCTTTTGTTTTATTTTTGCTAAAAATTGTTCATCGGGACATGCAATTTGACATAACATTTATATATTTCTCTTATCACATGATTCTTTTATAACACGTTTTTACTAACAAACTATAGTATAATTATAACCTATTTGTTTCTATTTTGAACATCAAGCTGACCAACATAACGAGAAATACAGGATTTTGTGTAGATTGGTAAGATATTCCTGATCAAGTCGTTTTACTTAGTTTATACTACTCTCTTATAGTCACTTATATAAATATTAAATAAACAAAAATTTTTAATTTTATTAAATTTCAATTATCTCCGTTTTTTTATTTTAATACTTGCCCAGGTCGAAATTTAGAATTCCCAAGTCGAAGATTTAATTATTTATATTAAGGATACTTTAGAAGACTAATACTTATGTTTTCTATTGCTACATGGTTTAAGATATCAGTGTTTGTATGTAAAAGCCATTGTCCATTATCAGTTAATTATATTTATTGACAAAAATTATCTTGTCTATTTTATTTTAAACAGATATTCGTTTGTGTAACTTGGGTTCACGTCCTATATTTGAGTTGGAGACTCTCGGATACCTTACAACGCAATGCCGCTCACCGCTGACGTTGCTGCCCAACAAGTGCAAGTACGTAGTCAAATAAACTCAGAAACTAAGAGTTTTTTTTGGATATTATTTATGTTTTATGAAATATGGTAATTGTTTATACGTCTTTATAATATAAATATAAAAGTTAGTTTGTTACCTTATAGCACCTTAACAACTTCATCAATTATTATGAAATTTGTTATACGCATACTATATACAATGGAGAAGGAAGGTTACTCATTAGATATATGCCAATGACACTGACAAAGCCACATTTGAAAGCTAGCGGATAATACTCATATAATGTTGAGGTCGTTATATTGATTATCATGTAAACATTATCACATTTATCAATAACAGGAAAAAGTTTCATTAGTAGATAGCTTTACACAATGGGGTCGATTTTGAGACACCATTTTTCTATGCCTATTTCTAACATTAAAATTTCAATTTGATGTCACAGTGAAATCTATATTGTAAAGACCAATATGAACAAATTTTTTAATACAGTTAAAATTATTATAATTTTAGTTTATATAAGTGCATACAATAGTAATTTCAGGAATACATCAATTTAAATTTATTAGGGAAAGAGACAGGTTTAGAGAATTAACACATCAGAATCACCTAGAACGATATCTTGTAAAATTTAAGAATTATCATGTGAGATCATATAGTTACGCACAACGGCCCAAATGGGAGGCTAAGTGCGGAAAACAGAGTCTTTCTTACTTTCTTCTTACATATAGTTCCCTGTATAGTCATAGATATGTGTGTGTCTTTAAGACATGATTTTGACAATGGTGGAAAAAATAGACAAGTGAATTATTAAAATAGTAATAAATAATAATTTGGGAATTTTAAATAGATTGAAAAATTTAACCTTTTTACAGTTTGATCTGATAAGAATCAAACAGGCATTGCTCAGCTATCGTTACCGAGTGCATTACAAATACTTTATAGATGGAATATTTATTAGCTGTAAAAATTTTTAACTGCTTGTTCAAATCTCTTTACACCTGTTATGGGTAACTGAATAGTAGATATCCTTGTCTATATGAGAAATTATTTGACAATTTATTGGGTCATTAAGGCATCACAAAGTAACAAACAACTTTTATTAACAACTTTACATTTATATTTGTAAAGATGTGATAAACTTACAAGTAAACCATTTGACTGAAACTCATTAAATATTTCACTGTTCGATTTTATTTGTATGAATTCTGTTTTTGCGTAATTAATTTGTTTCTATTTGTGGTTTTTGACAGGAACGTTTAAGATCTCTACATAAATTAATATATGACATAGAAGCAGAGAGAGGTCGTAATGAGCAATGCATTGAATCCATATTAAGAGCAGAAAAGGCCATCGAGTCGCCATCAAATACTGATGATTCCTCAAGTTCATCACAGCAGGTATTTATTAGCATAGTTTCTAAAAATAAAAATTACATAATTTATATTTATTAATTACTTATTGGTTTTGAAATGTAAGTAGTATTTTGAAGAAAGAATTTTTAAAGTTGGTTACGTAGTTTTTGCAAACATATAAAAAAAGAAAACAAATCTTATCTCTTTATAATATTAGTTTAGATAAATATTTAATATTGATTCAATAATTATATACATATGAGATATCTCAACTATGCAAATATTGTTGTTGCTAGCAAATGCAGTTAAAAAATCTCTACAAATCAGGACTAACGGCTGCTGAGCAAGAAGAGAGGTTATTACGGGCCGCCTTGTCGCGCATTTATGATATTCGTGCTATAAAGAATGAGAGAAGGATACAGGTAATTTTTTTAAGATTACTAATGTATAAAGGTATAAAAGCTAAAATTATACTTTTATATTTTCATCTTGTTTGATTTATAGTTTATAAGAGACAATGTGACCATACATGCATACATATCTATCACGCCTGTCTCCATTAGAGTAGGCAGAAACAATGGAACGCAAAATGCTTCGATTCAAACAAACCTCTTTCGCTTCTTCCACATTTATTAATCTTGACCATTGTGACCGTTTAGGTACAAAATGATAATTATCTTGACGTTTCGACTAGGTTCCACAGCCCACACTTAATATCTTTACACTAGTTAACTTGTGATCGCGGCTAGTGGTTTTACCTAAATGATTGTGTTAATTTCCGTCTTTTATATACGAGAAATAGGTGTGATGAAATGCGGTGTGTGACGGCAGGCTCGCCACGCGGGCAACAAAGAGACAATCGGTTGCGGTGCGTTGATGAAGATGCTGCTAAGCGCGGCGCAGACGCTGCCGCTGCACGTGGGCGCAGCGGGCGAGCGTGCGCCACCGCTGTGCGGTGCTGCGCCTGCTGACCCCGGACATATCGCTCGTCCCGGCGATGCCGTCGCCGCGCTCGTGCGCGTCTCTGACAAGGAGGAGAACTGGATACTAGCCGAGGTCGGTCCTCATAATTTTTTTTTAAATAAGTCTGTGTTCAAAGTGACCAACATGAACACAAAATTTAATTTGTTATTTAATACTTTTATTTAGGTTATTCTTACACCCCAGAATTGTGTGATGACCGGCCCAGTATCTGAGCGGAGATTTCAGCTATTCGTAAAGACAAGTGTGCAATAAGACGTCTTTTAAGGGACCAGTCTGGCCCCCTAGAAAATAATTTTAAATACGCTAATGGATGGATCTCTTATTACTTACTCCAGTTTAGATTTAAGGGAAATAGGATAAAATAAGGTTATAAAATCCAGTAAAATTTACTTTATAGCGGCCTATATCAGACGTACCTAATTCCTCTTTCTCAAAAATTAAAAAGTTATTAATTTCTATGTAAATTTTAACATTACAAATCCCGTGTAAGCTAATGTTCGAAACCACTCAATCGATTTTAATGAAATTTGGTAAATGTGTCTTATTAACATAAGAGATAAAACAGTTTATCTAGGTAAGAAAAAATGGAATGTTTGCTAAGTTAGTTAATAATATATTCGATGTCGGTTAGGTTGTAAGTTGGCTGCCAGCACAAGGCAAGTACGAGGTGGATGATATAGATGAAGAACAGAAGAATCGACATGTGTTGAGTAAGCGGCGGGTTGTCCCGCTACCGTTAATGCGCGCGGACCCTCGCACCGATGAACACGCGCTGTTTCCTAAGGGCGCCGTCGTGATGGCACTCTATCCGCAGACGACGTGTTTCTACAGAGCGGTTGTCAATCGGCTTCCTGCTAGTGCTGCCGATCCCTATGAAGTTTTATTCGAGGTATATTTAAAAGTCTATTTTTCAATATTGTTATTATAAGTGCATTGATGACTATAGGACTTCTGCGCTATTTCGTACAAAACCTATAACTTTTCTAATAATTTTTAGAATTTTTGTGTAAAACTTTTTTATAAGAATTCGAATTTGGAATCTCAATTTGAGTTTTACTTAGTAGGTGTTCTATAGAAAGTACTTTTTCGTTTGCCAGGATTCCTCGTACGCGGACGGGTATTCCCCGCCGGAACGTGTAGCGCAGCGCTACGTGATTGCGATTAAAGAAGGCAAGGGCCGCGCCACCTGACCCTACTCGCATTCGCGCGCCTCCACCGCTCCGTCTTCTTCCGCGCGATCTTCCCCTATCTCCACCGATTCCATTATGTAGTTTTATTACGTTTATATACAAATTTTAATGTACTATAAAAAATATGGCAGGTTTACTAATTAAAATATAGGTCTTACCGTTTTGTTTGTTAGTTATAAGTGCTCAGTTTATAAGAATTGTAAAATTACTTTTTTAGTGTGTGAACTGCATTGATATACTAAATTTTTTATGATAATAAAAACTATATATGAAATATATTGAAATATTTCATGTTTTTAAACAAAATGTAAAGTATATAAAAACACATGACTAGTTATAGAGATCAGTCATATGATATAAAAAAAAAAATTATGACTGCTGGTATAGAATGTACAAAGAAAATAGAAAGTCGAGCAAATGAGGGATTTGTTGATGGAGAACAAAACCTTTAAGCAGCACTGGTGAATGCGTATTATGAAGAATGGACGTAGATAAGTCAATCTTGTTAAACTTGACGTAACTCTGGTCTATTCAGTCTACTAGAATATTTTTATTACGCAAGTTAATAATAATAAAATGAAATAAATTTTAAAGTGGTATTTATTTTATAATTATATACCTACTTTCATACAAGACAATATAATATTTTTTCTATAAACAAGTCTTTTTTTGTAAAAGCTTTTAATTAAATATAGATTATTACTTAATAGATTTAAAATTGTTGAAACGTCTTGTTCATAGAAAAATTACATAAGTTTACACAAAGAATACATGATAAAACTTAAAGAAAAAATAAATTGATTGTTTAGTTATTTCGGTATATTAAAGTAATATTGATAAAATTAATGAAAGAAAATAAAATATGTATTTCTTATAATCGAAGTTCGAATACGCAACTATTCAAGTGTTAACTAAAACAATTTTTTATACATAATTTTCAATTAAATAAAAACTCTTGGTCCACTTACGATTGTAGGCAACACAAGATTAATGTTGCTTCAATAATATACAAATAAGAAGCCTAGTTGTCTTATATTTACAGATAAATTATTTAAAACCTATTTATTCATTACATGAAATCATAATTTACATAAACACCAATAAACAGTATCCATGAAGATGGTATATGCTCAATAGAACCCTTATAATTGGTGACTTGAGCAAACTGAATTTAAAGATACTATTTGAATGTTTCAGAAGATTTAAAAGTATCGTGTATCAACTTATCACAGTAAGAAAAAAAGGTTCGTTTTTCTTATATAGGTTTTTCTGGCAGTTAATAGAAATGCGGCGCACTGCATTATAACGGTTGACTTTTAAGACAATTGTAAATATAATTTTCAATACCATCTTCCTGGTCTCAATACTGATAAATTCGACATTTATCTGTATCCAGAGAGTACATAATTTTCGGTAGGAGTTATTAACGCTAACTATGATGCGCAGACATTATTTTTTAATGATTGTCAATACACAACAATAATTCGTACCGGAAACGATACATACAGCCAAATTAAACAAATTTAAAATAAAACAATAGTTATTTAGCCCTCGCACTGTGATATACTCGGGGCTTAAGGAAGCACAATAAAAAGTAATACAATGTAAAAATATATATTTTTTTTATATTGAGAAGGGCGGCTGATAAGTTTGCGACTTAAGGTACTTAGCGATGACTATCTCACTACTAATAATAAAATTGCATGACTCTTTGTAAGTATAAATAATACTTTTTTTTCATACTTAGTTCATTAAAATTACTGACTTTTTATTGCTACTGCATTCCTAAATTGATCCCGGGATCCTGATATTATCTTTCAGTAATCCCGAAATCCCGGGATAAAAAAAACAGTCTATTATATCTCTGTATTCTCTAACTACAATGAACGAACAGTACTACGATAAATTACTGGGTCAGGCACATGACGCAGTTGTACAGAAGAGACGTGGCAAGTTAGCGCACGGAGTGCTGTTTTTGCAAGACAATGCGCCCGTTTACACAGTTCGGGTTGCAAGAGATGCTTTAAATGATACGGGATTCATAGAAATTAACTACCCACCCTATAGTCTACACCTGGCTCGCAGTGATTTTTTCCTCTTTCAAGTTTAAAAAAGGAGTTACAAGGACGAAGATTTTATGACGACAGCAAGATGAAGGCGGATGTAGAAAACCATTTCGAGGAGAAACCCAAAGAATATTTTTTCAAAGGATTTGGATCTTTGTACTCACGATATGAAAAGTGTATTTCCTATGAGGGGAATTATATTGGAAAATATAAAATTATACTTTTCATTCATAAAGCACCTGAGGCCGCGAACTTATCAGCCTCCGCTCGTACCCTCGCAACTAATAAAGAGAAAATAAAAGCGAAATATTTAATGTGTTTAATTAAACTCAGTCCTACTAACACACTTACAACAAAATTACAAAACAATGAGCATAATTATTTAAAATAATAATATGGCGTATCTTTGTTTGAGATAATTGAGATCAATGTTGTATATAGCATTTTCAGTTACAAGAAAGAACCTTTTTTTGCCTCCCTGGACAAGTGCCAAACGAATTTAATCTATTTGGATACATTTTCAGTAATGCAGTGTTGTTAAAACAAGACGTATATGCACGTAGCGATAACATATATATAGATAATTAGTTTGTTACTTGTCTAGAGAAGCTGGATTCTTAATAAACAATAATAACTAAAACATTGATTTTAAATTAAGGTGTGCTATTAGGAAGTAAATATTTTAATAGTCAAATAATCAATTTAAAGTACAAATATTTAATTCTTGATCAATGTTCACTTTCAATGATCTTATAATTCTACTTTGTCACCATATATATATACTATAATCTATGGTTTTAAATAATTATTTAAATATATTTTGATTTATGTATAAAATATAGCATTTTACACATAACATTAATTTTACCGTCTTGTCAAATTAATTACAATTGATTTCATTTTTTGTATTGTCAAATAATTTAAATAATAAAAAAGAAGGCGGCTAGAGAGCTAAAAGCAATATTTTTTTAGTAAAATGGAATAGTAATAAAAAAAAAATAATAACTGAGCGACTCCAATTGGAACCTGAAAATCAAATAATAAAATATATACATATAAATTAAACCAAGTGTATGGTAGGCTTATTTCTTGTCACATAGGAGTGTAATATGTTACGGAAAAATGTGAGGATGTTAGGTGTTACGTTCACCATAACAGCAACCAGTCGACAATTCTCACTACCCATGCTGGATTACAATGGTGAGCATTTTTTAAAACCCTTTGTCTTAATAGTTACAGATAATGAAATTATTTCGGGAAACTATTATTAGTAAATTTTTTTTTTATACAACTTAGAATGGCAAACAAGCTGACGGCCCACCTGATGGAAAGTGGTAACAGTCGCCTATAGACATGAGCAGTACCATGGAAATAATAGAGTATACTGTTTCGGCCATGATATCCCCATGCGTTGCCATTCCTGAGGACTCAGGTGTTATTCCTCTGTACCCTGTAAATTCACGCCATATCCCACCCTTCAAACCGAAACACAGCCATGTAAACACAACTGCTTCACAGTAGAAACACGAATGGGACAGAGGTACCCAAGCAATCGACTTTTGTACAAAGTCTCCCTCTGGTAAATCTCATATTATTATCATATCAGCCGTCTACTGTCCACTGCTGTACATAGGCCTCCCCCAGAAGCATGGTATTATCAGTAGTTGCCACGCTCAACAGGCGGATTGACAACTGCAGTTAGGCTTTAGTGATGTTTTAAGAGGGACGCTGTTGCCCACCTTCTGGACTATTAAGTTCCATTAGTTGTCTTATAGAACACCCACGGGACGGTAAGGGGTGGCCTATCTCATACTGGGATCACACGGTACCTATATCTCTACCTAAATGCTGCTACTATGGGGTGTTCTATTTTTTTTTATGTAGGCGGCCTTTAAAGGGTTGGAATAAATAAATACCTTCAAACAGCCTGGCGGTCGCTCATGAGTCCCTGCAGTTTGCGCGTGACGCTGGGGTTGGAGTAGCGTGCACGTTTAAGTACATCAGCCCCGATAGTGTCAGTGGGGCGTTTCATACCACCAATACCGCCTACTTCACTCGAAACCATGCTGTTTATCGCGTGCAAATCCTGAACAGTATACAGAATATTCGTAATTTATCATCATTATTATATTTTCTGCAATCATTCGTTGTTAGTGCGGACTACCAGTCCCATTGTTAGCAACATACCCCGTTAGGTCGGTCTCCTCATGATTCCCCTGGAAATCATCGTACAGAATTTCAGGTGTATTCATCACGATGGGCTAACTGATCTGCCTTTTCATTCTCATCTATCATCTTTCACTGGTACCCCGTTAGTGTGTACCGTTAGCGCAAGCGGGGTTACCAATTCATTATCATCCATAAAAAAATATTCTCTATTAATTGTAACTAGTTATTTCCTATGGATTTGATGAATGCATCAGTGTAATAATATATAATAGGATATAAATTTACCCATTTACAACAGCCTAAATGAGAGGCTGAATGCGGGAATAGGAGTTTAATTTTAATTGCAAATTTACCTACCCATGTACTATATATAATCTGTACAGCCGTTTAAAGTGTGCAAAATATTTTACAATTTTTATAATAGTTTAAAACACCTGTAGTGGCTACAATCATGTTCATCATCCCATTAACTAGTGCTGATATGTCTTTATATATTGCCAGGAGCGATTCCGAGCTGTCTGCATACATTATCTATCGTATTAGTAATTTTTATTTTTCTATGGGTGTATCACTCCAAAATGCGAAGTCTCAGTGGCGACAGCATTGTACGCATACAGCTATGCAGAGAAATTCTTTCTTACCTTGGCGGGACTTCGGCTGAAGCGGTACGTGAGTTGGCAAGACGGCAGGTGTGTCGAGGTGAGTGGCCGCACGTACAGCTGGTGCCGCTCCGACACTCGCAGCCCCAGCGGCGAACTGGCAGCGTCGCCACGTGTGGCCGGCAGTGGCGAAAGCATTCCCGCTTCCTATAAGTATGATCACTGTTGATTCAATCATTATCAGTAGACTGCAATAGTCCACTGCCGGACAAAGCAAGTCTCAAAATGTTCATTTCAAGCACATATCACAATACTTAGAATATTCAAATAAAAACATTTTTAAAATTACTCATATATGAAACTGCAATGTTATCGTTTTTAGTAAATTTTTTGTAGTGTTTAAATGATTGCAAGTATCAGTAAATTAATCTTGAATAACTTAAAAAAGAAAAAAGCTTACATTTCTTAGTTTTCCGTCGGCGAATCTTAGAACAAAGTTCTGCATACATGGCACATATACGGCATTATAAAACGTAATTAAATCTGCCCTTTTCTCTGGTTCTGCGGATAAAAAACAAAGTATGATTTAAAAAGCTTATAAGTAGTTCTATATCTAATTTTTACAACAAATGTTTTGCTCTACGAAGCTAGTAAAATAAAAAAGCCATACTTACCAGTTTCTGTTGCTCTTCTGATCAATACATATCTATAAACGTGATTATTTGCTAGAGGCCTTTGGCGATAATAACGCATGATGTCTGCAAATGTCCTTTCAACTCGATTGCTTTGTGTGTTAGATACCTAAAAACAAAAGTATATGTAATAAGTAAAGAATGACAAATAAATAAATGAATAAATATAACTACAAAACATATAGATGAACTGAGAACCTCTTTCTTTGAAAAGTCACATAAAATTATACACTTAGTAGAGATTATTAAGTATATTTTAAAAAGCATTCTCTTACTTGACAAAAGAGAAAAGAACAAGAGCAACGAAATTATATACACTGAAAGAGGCAGAATCTTGACTGTATAATAGATTTTTTTTTTTAAATACATGACACTAACCTTACAAATGACATAGACAGCACATAATAGAAGTTGATCAAGATGTCTGTCCTTTAGCACTTGAGTTTGGTGCATAATAGAGTACTCGAGGCATGTCCATATTTTTCGTTTCAGCTCTTCGTCACTTAATTCCAGTCGTTTACACAAGTCGTTTATACGTAACACCGCCAAACTGTAGAACTGTTATACGAATCTAAGGTTAAGATATGTAGTTTCCTTCTAATATATACATGCCCGTATGTTAATTCAGGAGACTAGTGGAAAATGAATCTATAGATGTTCCGCTAGTTTCTATTTTGTGTAAGCCTAATCATATAAAGTTACATTTTATTTTAAGCTACCTTCATTGTACACGAATTGTGGCGTGAATTTACAGGGTACAGAGGAATAAAACCTGAATCCTCAGAATTGGCAACGCATGGGGCACCAATATCATAGGCGAAACAGTATACTTGTCCATGATATTGCTCATGTCTATAGGCGACGGTTACCACTTTCCATCAAGTGGGCCGCCAGCTTGTTAGCCATTCTAAGTTGTATAAAAAAAAAAACAAAAGAAAAAAAAAACACGAAGTCCGCTGTTGCAACTTAGCGGACAACGACTAGTTTTTATCTACAACTTTATTTGCATGAGAAATTGCCCCAGATAAAAAACAGTTTATGTCCTTCTTTATAACAAATATTCTATCATTAAAATTGCATTACGAATTGTGAGTTTAAATAATAAAAAATGACTATTCCCTAAAAGTGCTAATATATAAGTTTATTTCAATCAAAATTACTTCTATTTTTTATATTACTATCTTTCATGATTTTTGGTTGAGGCGTTAAAGTGCTAAGAGGTAACAAACAAACTTACTATCACATATATATTAGTAAGGATTTACTATGTTTTACCTTTCTAAAGAAGAGTATCAATGAGTTATTAGGTTTTTTAGGAGTTGTTGATGTTATAGACAAATCACCGTTACTTGTACTTTGTCCCGCTTGCGACGTGTTCGGTTCTTCTTTAACATTTATGTTATTTGTTGACACTAAAATCAAAAAGACAGACATGGAAATATAAATAATTTAAATTATAAAAGCAGGTATATAGTATATATATGCTTATATCTCATACGTTCTTACATACAAGTAATAAGATTATTAATACCTAGTAAAGATTGTCCAGGTTTTATGTTGTCTCTGAACAATTGCTTTTTGGCATGTTCAGCCGATGGCACAAGAAAGCGATCGATGACATTAGATGCAGGTGATTGAAGTAAATCTAAAAACAATAAAAACATATTTTATGTGATAAACAATAAAATAAAAATAGCTTAGATTACTCGTATAAAACACGACTTTCATGGAACAAAGGCGTCAGTACATTTCACTCTATAATACAATATAAGCAAATACTAACTATTCCGGCGATTGGGCGATTCTGATAAAGAGACCTCTGCAGAGGACGGTACTGAAGCTCGCTGCAGTTGCTCCCACAGAGGACTGTCAGATTTCCATACCTTGGATTCTAGTACTAATTCTTCGACCTATTAAAAGAGATTTTATATCAGCAAATAGAACTATGATAGAGGCAATTTTAACAAGAATTTTAATAGCAAATTATACTTCTAGATATTTCATTAAAGGATAATTACTGTGAACATTTTCTTATATTCATAAGAGCAATGTAGTATAATAATATTGATAGTTAGAATAAATTTCAAAGAATAAAAAATGACAGATCATGAAATTCTAATTACGTATTACTTTTGCTGTGGGCCTAGCACAATATTGTAGTTGGGTTTTTTAGTATTTCTGATTTGATGAGTATTTTTTTGTAAATTTTCAGTCCTTATCTCATTATTGTGTCAGTGTAGTGAGCAGTTAAACAGAAAAAAAAATGGCTTCTCTTTCAGATAAATCCCACTGGGGCGGTTAAAAGCGTAATATAAAAAAGAACACATTTTATTAATTGAATACACAGACATAAATTTATAAATAGTGAATAATATCCGTAACCTATAAAGAATATATAATAATTAAGAACAGAGTATCTTACCAGACAAAAAATATTGAATTGTAAGTGGTTAATTCAATTTATATTTACCGTATTTAGATGTTTAATAGTATCCCTACTGAGTTTATCAGATACAGCCTGCACCACCAACTCAATGATCTTGTAAAAGTGGAATGCACTGAGTTTGTAAATGTTGAGAACTTCAGGAAACCTTAGTGAATGGACTCCATATACATGGAGTATGACTTCAGTACAACAAGCATATAATGCCAGCTGGTAAGTATCTTGACTCAGCAGTATCTGCAAATATATGATTACAGTTCACATAAGTATTGTATTTATTTGACTGTAGTTATTTATTAGTATTATACAAAGATGTAATGTAAAGCACTCTAAAAATTTTTAAAAAGAATGTAATTCTCAACTCACTTGTATTTTTATGTAAAATCTATATTGACAATAATATATCGCAGTTATTCAGATTAACAAATTATTTATTATTATAGTATTTGTTGGGTGGAATAGAGGAATATTAAACTAAATATAAATAAAAAAAAAAAAACATACTTGTAATGAAAGTTGAGGTTTCTTTTTGTGTTCTTCAGTGATTATGTGTTCGAGAATTTTAAAATACAAGCACGTGACCCTGTTACACCGGTACACGATGATTTCATTACTGCAATCTAGCTCTCTGAGTCGGTTCGAGAACTGCGTTATCCATGCATTACATGGTTGTATTACGTTTGTAATAATAGATTCTTCACTTACTCCACATTCACTGCAATGTTTTAACAATATATTAAAAAACTACATCTAAATAAATATAAAGAGGAAAGATTTTTATTTTTTGTTCGTAATGGATAAACTCGAAAAAAAAAATTGTCTTAAGAATGTGCGTATCGACAGCAGTCAGCAATTGCAATAGTGAGTGGAGATTTTTCTGTCTAAAGAGAGTGAAAAATTGTGTTCACTTAACCATGACAGACTAAAGATTAAATTCGTTAACAAGACTTAATATTGAATCAAACTTAGTACTTGTTATCTTGAAACTATAAGGATTTTATTAACAATTTCGCAAGACAAAAATGTGGACGCAGAAACATCTATTTTTTTTTTAACAATTGTCATTAATCTTGATTATTATAGTCATCAATGTTTACTAGTACTGGTTAAAATTTATTATATATGGCCTGCTAGAGCTGCTCTATCAATATCCATAGCCTGCAGTCATCCATTCGAAGGCGCCGCAGATATGTTAAGCGCCGTACATGAAGTTGATTTTTTAAATAGAAGTAAAAGTGGTTTGTAGTTGTCATCGAATGTATAATAATTAGAGGAAACTATAGGTTATTAACTACTTATTACGGAATACTTTATGATAATCATACTGTTTGTTTCCTGAATAAAATAATATAAAAAAAAATATAGCTTACGAGCAGAGTCTTAAAAGAGTAGAAGAAGGCTGTGGTTTGGAGCCCTGTAGGTAGGAAGTGAGGTGGGCGCAGCTGTTGGCTGCTTCGGAGACTGGTGACAAGAACAGTTCCTGTTGCGGCAAGTAGCGCTGCCCTGATAGTGGTGTGTCTGGGCATGCTCGTCCATTCTGTGCACAATTTTTTCTTATACATCTAGGATGTCAAACAAGCTAGTAGCTTTTAAAAAATATGGAAATTATCAATAACTGGGTTTAACAGCCCCAATGCTTGCAATATATCCAATCAGGTCGATCTACATACGGTCCCCTTGCAAACCATCATTTAATTAATTCCTGGAGAATTTGTCACGTCGATTCAACTGACCTGGCTTCATATATATCTATATCATCATCGTGGTATGTGCCAGCGTTTACCAATAGCATGAGTGGGATTACCATTCCATTTTTATCGTAAAAAAAGTAACCCTTCATAAGTAGTAATCCTCATCTTCAGAATTAAATAGTATTATGCATATCAAGGAATACGCCATATTACATATGGTATCTTTCATTCATAATTCTTTATGAGGCCTGTGTTAAAATTACACATATCCCCGTTATATATAGTTATCCAAATTAAGAAATTTGGTTAGCATATCCCAAACTGAAACACAGGCATCCACACTTGACAGCTGTTTTTTTTTGTTTTGCGATAGAACTATAAGCGATACAGAAGTGCCTAAGTAAAAAATAATAAAAAAATATTTATTTAATAGAGAACTAACCGACTGAAATGTAGAATTGACTTCGGGCGTCATAGTTTCATCTCTGTTCATGATTCCAAACTGTTCCTTAGCATCGTCATCTGAAAAGTATAGTTGATTTTTATATATTACAATAAAAAATACTTTTACATTAATTAATAATAAGGATTTGAACTCGAATGACTGTGATTTCTGATCAATATAATGTTCATCAACATCATGTTGCTAATTAAAATAAGTACTACTAGTTTTTCAGTGATGGTGGTAAAATTTGTTAGTGTTTGTTTCACCATAATAAAATAATTGTTTACTACATAAAATTAAGCTAGTAATATTGTAATGGCATACATGACTTAACCAGCCGATTAATTTGGGGAATTCTAAGTTCACACACCTTTTGTCACTTGATTTACAAATACTTACTTAAGAAAATTCTTTCGTCAAATTCCATAATACTGAAAACATGGGTCTCAAAGTGTTTTTTCAGAGAATTTATGTTTGCCTCGAAGTTACCGACGTTTAATATGCCCATTAATTGCTCCTTGTTTCCTCTCAAAATCTGAAATAATTATAATTTTGATGTAGAAAAAATTGTATTTACTCAATAAGTTCATATTGTATTTTAACTACATATCTAGCTCAGATACTCAGTATTAAAGTATTTCTTTTTCAAAAATGTAGGATAATGTGTACATTTTACAGTCAGAAATATGAACCATAATCTTATATACTTTCTACCCTATGCAAGACATTATGGAAGATTGATATACCATCCCTCATTTCTTTCAATAATATGTTCCTCTAGTTTTTTTTTTTTTTATACAACCATGCTATTCTATTGCGATTAATCTGATGGCTTGTGTGAAGGAAAATTAGTAACAATTGCATATAGATATAACTGTGTTACCCATGCTACTCCTTATGTATTGCCATTCCTGAAGACTAAAGTGTTATGCTTCTGTATGTTGTAATTACACTGCCATTTCTTTAGAATAATAAACTTTTAATATCAAATTGAAATTTTAGTTTTAAATTTAGCAAATAGGATTTAAAAATCAATTCCATTAAACTTTCCAATAATATATTTATTTATTTATTAACATTTTATTGATATCAAATATGAAAAGATATATTAAAAGAATTAAAAATTCTTTTAGGTATATTTGATGTCAGTTTAAACAAAGATATGACATTACCTTTCTATCAAAAAATGATTTTATCACAGGTGTCCAGCTGTACTCTCTCATGATTAATGCTTCCTTAGCTAATTTCATAGTTGGGTCCTCCATGATTTCTTGAAGGATTGATATTAGACATGGTGGATTAGTTGGTAACTCAAAATCATCACTTTGCCAATTGCTAGGCAGGCCTTTAACAGAATATTTTTTTCCATCATAAAATTACAAGAATGGTAAAGAAATCAGTCTATTACAATATTAAAAATAAACACTTAGGACTGCTGTTTATTTAGGTAATTGAAATTACACTGAAATTGTTAATATAATTTAAATTTTTATGAAATAAAGATAGATAATGATTAAAAAAATACAATACCTTTAAAATTAGGATTGATGAGATCAGTCCGTCTGGCCATAAAGGCATTGGCATAAACATAGTCAAGACTAGACAATAATAAATGGTACATATCGACTAAGTCATCAGAGTTCTGAAACTCTCCTTTAACACATATATAAAGATACCATGTAAATGTGAACAAAGTATTACTTGTACTGGTTGACCTGCAATATAATAAAAATATAAACCATGTTGAATTGGTATAACTGTATGTAATTAACAATCTTTAAAAAAATTTTACAGTCACTCAGTTGTCATAAATAGTCTATTTAAGATTTCTGGACAGAGCTCCTTCTCATATCTAGCCCAAATTAAACAGTGTGAACTATGGATGGATACTATGTAAACAATAGACATTTATATACATACACATAAATAAAAATCTTTGTATGTCGTGAAGAGAGCTTGCAACCTATGCCATGGCATGGCAATACAATGTGGTTATCTGTAAAACTACTGCAGCACCAATTTCATAATATTAATTACTTATTATTTTACTATTTTGCTCATAAATCAGGTTGCTTTTTTTTAATAACACTAAATATGCGGCTCATCTGATGGTAAGTGACTACCGCCGTCCATGATCACCCGCAACACCAAACACATTGTATTGCTGTCAGTTTTTTAAAAAGGAATATGCTTTTTCTTGAAGGATATAATGTTGTATCGGTTCAGAAATACTGCTGCTGATAGTCTATTCTAAAGTGTGGTTGTGGATAGAAGAGAATGCATTGAAAAACGGATGGTGGAAGACCACCTCATCCAGATGGTTGGGATGGAAATTTAGGTTGTAGCAAGAGTAACAGGCAAGAAACTTTAGTGCTATTCTTGTTTAACCAACAGTTCACTTAATAGAAAGTGGTAATTCTTATGTCAAATATTATGGTTTTCACATGCCAAAAGGTAACAAATACAGTCTCACATAATATTAGTAAGAATAACTTACCCTGTAAAGATTTCTTGAAATATGGATCTATATTTTTTGGACAACATCGCAGTTACAACAAACTTGACCTCTAGGTCATTCATCTTCTTTTTGAAATCCTCTGACATGGAAGCAACATCACTCCACAATTTTATTTTATTAAAAAACTGAATAAGCCTGTAAATACTTCTTTTAATGTATTTATGTATGACATCTTAAAATTATTACTAACTAGCAAAACCACCCCAATTTCGCACTGGTTCTTTACAAAAAAAAAAATAGCCTATGTTATTCTGAGGAGATAGATTATTATTATTGTAGTACATTATTTTGATTTATCTCGTGGGGTTCAGCCAGCATTTGAAATGTAAGCGCAAATAAATGTGTTTATTTACGACATCACATTAGAAACTTCTAAATTAATCAGTGTTTCTCTACAATATTATGCATGTATTATACATATAAACCTTCCTCTTGAATAACTCTATCCATTACAAAAAAAAAAATGCTTCAAAATCCGTTGCGTAGTTTTAAAGATTTAAGCATACATAGGGACAGACAGACAGAGACAGCAACTTTGTTTTATATTAAGTAGTGATAACAAATTTATAGAAATATTTTATGATTAATCTTGAGCCAATTAGTTTTTTTTATATCAAAATATTTTTGAACAATCTTACAAAACAGTTGCCTGTTTAATATACAAGGCGGAATGGACAGGTTACATCAGATAGCAGATTATTTTCCCATTGGGAATGCACCACACCCATATAATTAATGATTATTAGTTTCAATACCACTCAATGTATTTGAAATTTTACGAACTACTGTGCTCCACATGACAGGGGATATCTACACAATACTTTTCTTCATAGGTATTTTTCATATGTTTGTGGCATTGACCTCACATAGCTGATTTTGCATATTGCTGTATACTTTTAATACAAACAATACATTACTGTTTTATGGTATTTCACTAAAGATTATTATTATTTATTTACATTATGAAATAATATTACATGATTTTAAATGAAAAAAAAAAAAATAGAAAAATTTTAATTGTCCTGGAAAGCAGGACAATTCAAATTTTTCTATTGGTTTCCAGCTTTCATTGGTTTTCAGTTCAGAATATATTATGTCTAAATTCGCTTAAATTATTAAATGGTAAAAATTTAAGCGAATTTAGACATAAATTCGCTTAAATGGTTATTTAAACACAGATAAAAAATAATATTAGACTATTGTCTAATATTATTTATATCTAATATTATTACATATAATTGACTGCTACAAAAATATTATTATCTTATTTGTTTCTTTTACCATTATCTCAATAAAAAATTGATGTACATTATTTATCAAATATAAAAATATATTTAATCTTTCCAGCTCATATAGATACAGTGTAAGTAATATCTATAGAAAGAATAAGTCTTATTGATAAAAGTTAAAACATTCTACAAACCTAATTATAGAACAACTTTAATTATAGTGCTTTATAACTATTTTTTGAATTAAGAATATAGTTTAAATCAAATAAAAATTACATAAATTTTTATAGATGTTAATGTTTTTATGAATAAGGGATAAACCTGCAATATGTAAATGTAATAATATCATATATGTATATAGCTATACATACTTTAGGTTACAGAGCCTAAGTAGGTTTGTAAGGCTTATATTTATGGTGTAGTCCTCAGAGTCACTATCAGATCGACCACTGGAATTAGATGTGTGACAAGCTGCATATAATGCACATCCTATCCAGTGTAAGAGGTCACCCTGAAATTTAAAATGTTATAAGTATTTATGATTTTATTTTATATTTAAGGCTTCTATGAAAGTGCATTCCTTAATGACTATTGAGTATAACACTATTTATAGTACTTTAAATATGTTCAAAGTTAAGAAAGACTTTTTTAATAATGTAGTTTCACTATATAAAATGATGTAAAATTATTATAAGAGCAACAGACATATGATTTTGTTCATTAGTTTGTTTCACATGAAAACTGTCATGTAGGATATTAAATGTTTTAGTTAATAATCTATTCACGATTTATTCCATTATAAGGAGAATGTTTGTGCTAAGAGGTAACATTTACCTCAGGCGTGTGTTATGAAAGTGTCTCATTGGAAATAAACATTTAACTAAATAAAAATATACACCATTAAGCTGAAAAAAAACTAAATTTAATTGCATTTACTTACATCTAGCGTATATTGGCGATTGGTTTCTATAAATGAATTCTTGAAATTTCTTGCAAATGCAGGATCTATATTTAAATTCGAACATAGGTTATCTATTTTCGTTATAATATTTTCTTCGTTATCTTCTGATCTAGACATGATGAGGATTAGTATTTTATTTTATTAATTATTAAATTATTTACACAAACAAAACAACTTCAGATGAAGAAGAACAACTTGGCCTTATTTTTGACAAATTTGACAATCTATTGGCGGGAATGGGCTCATCCATCAATTAGACTCCCACGCTTAACTCTATAGAGTTCCACGCCTACAAGACTTGTCTATGATTATTTTTCTATATAAGTTGTGATAAAAGCAAATATAAAAATTGTATGGTACTTGTCGTCAATCTTTATTTGTATATTACTTTAAAGCTAAGACTAGCAAATGTTGCTGCACCAACGTAGCGATTTTAAAAGTAAAATCTCTATTATGAATTTATTTTATTAATTGCCACTTGTTAAGATTAAGACTAACTGTCTAACCTATATCTATGCTAAAGCTAGATGTTTGTATTCCCACTGACCGAAATATGAAATATTTAACATAGAATGGGAAAGCGCGGGAAACGTTTAAAAAAGCGGGAGTGTTTTTTGATCTTCTTTAAATTAATTTTATTTTTATTTATATAAGGATTAGTCTTTTTTATATATTGTGTATTAGATTGTATATTTAATTGTATATTTTGTAGTAATAGTGTTTGTTGCTGTAAATATTGGTAAGTAAATTACCTATATTAACATTATGGATCCACCTATAGACCCTGGGGGGACAACCCCCAGGTGTCTGCAAATATAACTATTCCATTCAATAATAGTTTTGATATATTGGGTGAATCTAGTATGGACACAGATGGTTCTAGCGTTGCAAGTTCTAAACGTAAGCGAGTACGTGGTGAACGTCGCATTTGCAAACATTGCAATAAAAAACGAAGGAGGCACACCAAGGGTCTTGAATCTAAAATTAAAGATAGTGATTGTCAATGTATTGAAGATGAGAATCAAACTCAAGTATCAATACCAGTTGTAAACAATACCGAGTCTGTTAAACCTGCTTCTCCACCCAGTACTTTAAGCAGAACTTTGTACAATGCCGAGGATATAGCACCTTATGTCGTTCATGTACAAAAAAATGAAACACATCCTAATGATAACACTACATTACATCCTATTGCATTTGGTCGCTTTTTACATACTAATAAGATAAATAATATAGTGAATGGTAGCCTCAAAAGAATAGGAAGAAACCGTTTATCGCTTTCTTTCTCAAATTTTGAAAATGCAAATGCATTTTTAAATAATAGTAACTTAGAGACACATAATTTTAAGGCATTTATACCTTCTTTCCATGTAACCCGTATGGGAATTGTGAGGGGTATTCCTAAAGATTGGACAGAAGAGGAAGTAATCCACAATATATCAGTACCGATAGGTTGTGGGAAAATTCTAAAAACCAGAAGAATAAAGAAAAAGACAATTAATGAAGGACAACCAAGTTTTATTAATACTGAAACCATTGTTATTACTTTTGATGGACAAATATTGCCAAAAAGAGTATTTATGTTTTACACATCATTAACTGTAGATTTGTACATTTACCCTACTATCCAATGCTATAACTGCTGTAGGTTCGGACATGTCAAGATGCAGTGTCGTTCAAATCCTCGGTGTTATAAATGCAGGCAAAATCATACAGGTGATAAATGTGAAGTAGATGAGGAAAATGTTTCTTGTATCTTGTGTAATGGTTCTCATTCAGCAATTAGTAAAAAATGTCCTGAATATGCACATCAGAAAGCCATTAAAGAAACAATGGCCCATAGTTGTGTTTCTTATGCTGAAGCATCAAAATTTCATCCTCCAACTTCTAAACTATATTCAGATGTATTAACATCATCATCTCCTTCCAATAAATCTCATTTTCAATCTTCTTTCCTTAAAGAGAAATCATCATTACCACATATACAATCATCATATAAAAAAACAGTTACACTTAAACCACGCTCTCCTCAAAAAATACAACAAGGATATGATCGTTCTGCCCATGAAGCCATAGTTAAGGAATATAATATTCCTGCTCCCTCTAATGGTTGTGCATTATCATCAAATAATATTGACAATAATCAATCCATCATTGATATTATTCTCATGCTTATTAAAGTGTTATCGCAATCAAAAATGATACAAACAACTTTACCACCGTCCAACGATGCCATGTACAATGTATTTTCTCAATTATTAACTTCTCACAATGGATTACAAAGTCCAAATAATTCAGTGGAACTGTCGTAGCATAACAAATAAGAAATCAGACTTATTTTATTTGATTAATAAATATAATCCTTTTATAATAGCTCTACAAGAGACTTGGTTAAAGCCAGGATATCCTTTTAGGATTTCAGGCTTTACAAGTCTCCGTGATGATAGAGCTGACGGATATGGCGGTGTTGCCATATTGGTCAAAAACTCCCTTCTTTTTTCTTCTTTTTCGCTTCCTGTATATAGCGGCATTAATGCAGCTGCTATAATTATAAATGGTATCTGTTTTGTTACTTTATATATTCCTGATCCTACATGCCAAATATATTCACAACTAGAACAATTATTTTCAATTTTACCTAAACCTTTTCTCGTAATGGGCGATTTTAATGCTCAGCACCAATCGTGGGGCAGTTCTACTTCTAATTTTTATGGTGGAAAACTCCTGACGATAATTGACACTTACAACTTATGTATTATTAACTCAGATGTACCGACACGTAGAACTGCACCGAATGAAGGGTTTAGTGCTCCTGATATTTCAATATGTTCTTCTGATTTAGCTTCTTCACTGTCGTGGTATCCTCATTCCTCTACCTTCGGAAGCGATCACTTTCCCCTCATTCTTTCTTTTCCAATTTCCATTCCCTCAAGTCGAAAGAGTGGTCCTCGACTTAAATATAATTTATCAAATGTAGACTGGAATATTTACAAACAATATTTAGATAATAAAATATCGGAGTTACCTATTGTTTATCATGGAAATGAACATCAATGTTGTAATGACTTGATAATTAATATGAAGGAGGTTGCTGATTTATTTCCTGTTAAAAATAGTGCTTCAGGGAAAATTCCCTCCCCACCTTGGTGGGACAAAGATTGTACGGAAGCAATTAAAAATCGTAAAGAGGCTGAAAAAAATTATAATAATTACATGACATCAGAAAATTTTGAAATTTACACCGCAGTTTCACGTTCTTCTCGAAAACTACTGAAAAAAAAAGAAATTGGAAGGTTGGAGAAGATTTTGTTCTTCTATCTGTCCAGAAGTTAATTCATCAGTCGTTTGGAATAATATTAAAAGATTCAGATCTGCCTTTAGTGATCATACATCACGTTCTGCACTCGATTTAACTTTAGCGAATAAATTTTTAGATCGCCTTGCTCCTAGTTATGTGCCGGAATGCCTTTACAATATTTCTCTATCCGTCTCTGACGAATTATCCGAACTTGAGTCTCCTTTTACTCTTGTAGAACTTAAAGGTGTTCTAGCTTGTATTAAAGACTCTGCACCGGGAGAAGACGGTATACCGTATTCCTTTTTTAAAAATGCTAGCGATGCGACATTAATTTACTTTTTAAATATAATTAATTCCATAATTATTTCGGGAAATATACCTACTTCATGGAAGTCTCAGATTATTATACCATTTCTAAAGCCTCATAAACCACCTTCTGAACCATCTTCATACCGTCCTGTTGCACTTTCCTCTGTCTTACTAAAGCTAGCTGAACATTTAGTGAAGAACCGTCTAGAATGGTTTTTAGAAAGTAATAACTTACTATCCCCGAACCAGTTTGGTTTTAGGAAAGGTAAGAGCACCTTAGATAATGTGAGCATTCTTATTTCAGATATTCATATAGCTTTCTCACAAAATTTGTCAATCCTCTCAGCCTTTTTAGATATAAATTCTGCCTATGATAATGTAATAATTTCTATTTTAAAAACTAAATTACAAGCTTTAAATGTACCGGTAATGCTTTCTAATTTCATTATTAATATTTTATCAGAAAGAACAATACATATGGATCTAGATGAAGATACCAAATTATCTAGAACAGTATGGAAAGGCCTTCCACAAGGATCTGTTCTCAGTCCAATTTTATTCAATATATACACATACGATCTAGAATCATTCCTTGATAAATCCGTCAAAATTTTACAATATGCTGATGATCTCTTATTATATTTTATTGCGAAGTCCATAGAATCTGCTTCTGCCAAATTATCTGATTCATTAGATTTGTTAAAAACGTGGTTAGATGCAAATGGTCTTAATCTTTCTGTAACCAAGAGTAGTGTAGTTTTGTTTTCAAGAATGAGATCACCGCAACAAATTAAGGTGCTTTATGATAACTCATACATTCCTATAAAGACTGAAATTAAATTTTTAGGTATCGTGCTAGATAATAAATTAACAGGTCTGTCCCACTGTAATTATATTTCCACGAAATGTGAGCGTAACCTCAACATTCTTAGGTGCCTTGCTGGAGTTTGGTGGGGAGCACATCCCGTTTCACTAAAACTTGCTTATAATGGTCTTATAAGGAGTGTCATTGATTATGGAACTTTTTTGTTAGCTCCAGGAAGTTCATTTGCTTTTAAGAAATTGGATTTAATTCAATCAAAGGCCTTGAGGATTATCTCTGGAGCAATGAAATCAAGTCCAATCAATGCTTTACAGCTCGAAGTCGGTGATCCACCTTTGGTTTTAAGAAGGCAATATTTATCTGATCGCTTCTTTTTTCGTTGTTTACAATTATCTGATCATCCGCTTATTCAAAAGTTATCTCAACTATATATCTTTATTTCGTCTTCATCTTATTGGAAACATAAAAAACCTCCATGTTTAATACAAAGTTATGAAAAATATAAATCCATAGAATCTCCCACTTTTACATCGTCCTGTTTTCCCATTTATAAATGCTCATATCAATCTTTAGTTTTATCTCCTAATATTAAATATGATTTTGGGTTATCAAAAAATGATTCAGAATTGAATGCTAAATTTATGTTTATAACTGACATTGAATGGAATGAATGGCACTACATCTTTACTGATGCATCAAAACCAGACAATAGCGGTTGTGTAGGTGTGGGTGTGTTTCATTCACAATTTAATATCGTTCAAAAAATTAAACTTCCACCGGAATCTTCAGTTTTTACCGGGGAATGCTATGGTATTTTAAAAGCTGTAGAATATATACTTTTAATGAAATTACATAAGGCAATAGTTTTCACTGACTCTATGAGCTCTTTGCAAGCTCTAGCCAAATATCCGTTTAAATCAAAACCAGTTTATCCCATTATTTGTGACATAAGACAAAGTCTTTATCTTTGCATGTTGAGAGGGTATTCCGTTTCTTTTGCTTGGTTACCAGGACACAGTGGTATTAGCGGCAATGACAAAGCTGACCTTATTGCAAGAGAGGCTGTAACTTGTGGTGATATGTATCCGTATCATAATTACTGTAGTGACCTAGCTTGTCTCCCAAAAATATATTTAAGGTATGCCTGGAAGGAATATTGGGAAAAAACAAGTACAATAAAAGGAAGATTTTATCGCCTTATACAACCCGATATTCCTTTCAAACCATGGTTTTGTAAATTAAAGCTTGGAAAGACCGCAACAACTATTATAACTCGTATGCGTCTAGGTCACGTATGCACACCTTCTCATTTATACAAGCTTGGTATTGTACAAAGTTCGTCGTGTAATTGCGGTGCTGAAGTGGCGGACTTGAATCATATATTCTTCTCATGTTCTAAATTTGACCACACCTCCCTTTTTAATCATCTCCGATCCATCCGTGTTCCATTCCCAACTTCTATTCTTACTCTACTTTCTTCCAATGATCCTATTATCTATAAAATACTATCTTCATATATATATGATAACAATATTAAGATTTAGTTATATTACATGAATACATTTATAGTTGCATCAATTGCTTTTCCTATATATTTATAAGTATATTCTCATATGTACAAGTATATCCTTCATATCCTATAAATATCCTAGACCTAATCCTTATCCTTTCTAAATTCGTTTGTGTTAGGTATTTTTATTACTATTATCGTTTCCCCGTTTTGTTCTTGGCAAAATACCCTAATATCGGGGTGAACGCCACAAAAGAAGAAAAAAAAAAAAAAAAAAAAAAAAAAACATAGAATGACAGATGACAGAACAGTTTGAATTTTATTCTGAATTTGGAATTATTTATTTTGAAATTAGAATTTTGGTTTGTTTACAAAATTGCAAATTTTGATCTTTTCGTGATAATTCAATTAGAGAAATCTTTTAATAACAAAACCTTACAGTTTGTATGAAAGAAAGTACAAAAAAGTTTAATTTAAACCTAAAAATTTCTTCATTACTAAAAGTTTCATAAAACAAAATGATAACATTTCGTCGATTTTATCATGTTTCTACTACTTTGTATTCTTTTAAAAAACTAGGAATTAAATTGTCTAAAATGGTTAATCCCAAAAATAAGAAGTAAGTATTAGTATTATTGCAGTGTAATAATTTTTAGGTTACTTATGGGTTATTTAATTTTTCGAGTATTTTTTTCTTCTAGACAATATTATCCATTACTTCCAATGGAAAGTAGCATTATGCCAAGCATAAAAAGTTTAACAAAGACTCAAAGGGAACCTGGCAAACAAGGAGTACGCAGGGTGGCCATGCTAAACAAAATATTTATGAAACAAATTACTGACATTATGTCGACAGGCACAGTTTCAATGGATATTGTTGGACGTGGTATTGAAATATCTAAAGTAAGTATAGGAGTCAAAAAGTTAGTATTAGTCAATTAGTAAGACAATGTTTGACTAGTCTGGGATTTCTAAAGTAAAACTTGAGTCTAAAACTTTAAATTCTCAAACTCATGTTTGGATCATTAAAAAAATATATTGTCATTCATTTTATGGTTCAGGGGTGAGGCCACATGTGAAACCCTTGTCTAGAAAGTCACATCACAGGTTTTTGTATATAACATCTTGACATCACAGGTACACATTAGAATGATGTACCTACCTATGTTAATAATATATAATAATGGAGTATCATTGCAGGATCATGAGTATTAAATTAGGTCTATTGGCCCATTGAGGAAAATTCCCCAGAAAGGAACCACAAGGTGGGGACTGTGTGGAGATTGTCCTGATAGGGTATATTGCTGTTGATTGGAACATTAATATTAGTACTCATTATTAACAATGCCTATCTTCCTGACAACTCTGGGGTTTTTTAATGGATACTCTAGTGAGAGATGATAGGTGAGAATGAAAAGGTAGGTCAGGAGCCCATGGTGATGAATATATCTAAAATTTAGATGAATGGTTTCCAGGGACGATCATGTGGAGGTCGACCTGACAATTTATTACTAGCAATGGGACTGGTAGTCTGCATTATTAACAATCCCCCCTCTCAACCTGTTACCTCTGGAGTAGGCTACCTGACCTGCCATTAAAACATCTATGATCATGTGAAAACAGTATCTTCTGTTATCAAAAGTTTTTAAGGCATCTTATAGCATATTATTTGAGCATTTGTTTTAAACATCACTGTATTTAGTCTAAACTTAAAATACTTATAAACTTTAATAATAGTGTAATGGCATTAGAGTATATAAGCTATCAAATAGAAAACTTATAAGTACCTTACCTACTTGTTTATTTCAATGAAGTTTTTTTTTTATACAACTTAGAATGGTAAACAAGCTGACGACCCACCTGATGGAAAGTGGTAACCGTCGCCTATAGACATGAGCAGTGCCATGGACATAACAGAGTATACTGTTTCGCTCATGATACCCCCCATGTGTTGCCATTCCTGAGGACTCAGGTGTAATTCCTCTGTACCCAGTAAATTGACACCATATCCCACCCTTCAAACCGAAACACAGCTATACAAACATAACTGCTTCACGGTAGAAACACGAATGGGACAGAGGTACCCAAGCAATCGACTTTAGAGGTCTATAACAATAAATAATTATGTTTTTAGTTATGCAATACAAAATATAGGAATAATATGTTTTAGGTACAAATTACACCTGATTTGCAAACTGTTAATGTTTATTGGGTGTGCAAAGGCGATTCCACAGATGATGAGACAGAGTCCACATTAAAGAAAATTGCAGGTGTTTTGCGACATGAACTCTCTACCCTCAGAGTCATGGGGGAAGTGCCATATATAGTATTTGTTAAAGGTTAGATTATTGACATATATATTTTAATATAACATTATTTATTATCATATATTACATGCAAGAAATGTACATGTATAACACCCTTGGACGGGTGTGGTTTTATTAACAGTATTGGAACGCCCATTGTGTTGCATGGGTAACGGTAGCCGCTTCCCGTTAGGTGGACTGTCTGTTTCATTGACTCCCTAATAATAAAAAGAAAATTAGTATACTGCAGTGGACAAGTTTGATAGACCAATATTCACTTTTTTATTCAACCTCTATGCATTTGTTTACTAAAGTAATAATCTTTATACGTAAAGGTCCTTTTTAAAAGATACTTTTATTTGAAAACCATTTAGTTCTCCTTCGAATTGAAAACTGCCTATGCTATCTGTATAAAGAACTAGGATAGTATTATATATAAATAGATAGGGTAGGATAGGTAGTGAAGATAGATCAGTTATCCATCTGGAATTAATCAACGCAAATTAATCTGGAATTAATTACGATGGTTTCCAAGACGGACCGCATGGAAGACGACCTGATAAGCAATATTATCAGGTCGATATTGCTAGTAAATTGTTCGCTTATCCCCATTATTAATAATCCCTTTTCCTCTAAAAAATTCCGAAAACAAAACTACAGTATCCTCTGTATTGTAATTTTATATCATCAATTAATATTTCGATCATTAATCAAGATCAGTTATGATTTATTAGTTACAGTGTTGATAAATAGTATCACTGCCATTTCCTCCCTTCAAACCTGATCAGTAAAGCACTACTTTACTGGCAAAAATAAGGGGCTAAGAGAGATTGTTAGTAATTAGAATGTCAGTTCTTTTTATTAACATCTTGTTTTACATGATTGACCTCGATGCGGTCCACCATGGAAACCATCGTGTTTCATTCCTTTGCTATGGATCGCGATGGGCTAACGGACCTGACTAAATTCTCCCTTAGTGCCCAATGGTTGGGTACTAGGGGAGGGAAGGCCGTTAGTTAAATAGTTAGTTAGATATATACCGTTAGCTTAAGCAGGCGCAACATTCTTCATTTATTTATAAAGCAAAAGAGATAGAGTTCAGTCTTTATTAACTTTTGGATAATTTTTTTTGGTTTTTTATTGATAAGATTTTTGCATACTCGTTATTGATGCTGACGTAATAAATGGATGACCTCCTCACCTTATTTATTACTAATTCATATTCTATTTGCGATATTTTTAAAACTCTGCAAACGCGAGCTCCATTCGAACTTAGCTGGCTTTTTTCAACAGATAAACAGGAAGCGCTGATCACAGATCTAGATCGTCGATTAGCGATAGCTGACTACGGGGAGGACTATCAAACTACAGAACTAGGACATTTATTGAAAACAGAGTTCACGCTTGATACAAAATTATCTCCTGAAATGAAGGTACATATATTAATGAAAAAATATAAACTATAACTGTGACGGGTGCACGAGTCTAACTGACATATTACATTGTATGATTATATATAATAAAGTTAAAATTTGTTATGTATCGTTTGAAGTCCGCTACATATTTTCGAACATACAAGGTTTGGATGTAATAATGTCGTTATTTTTAGGGGTATCAGTAAAAACTAGGGCTCACATATACTTTGACACTACATAAAGTTTTTGCAGTAGTTCAAAAAAGAAATTCTATTTAAAATTTTTCAGAAAGCCATTATTTATCCTTTAATCTTTTTAGGCGAAAATAAAACAATTAGAAGACGAATCGCCATTATCACAGGAGCCTATACCGGAAATGACCCATAACGTTTATGGATTAGACCACGCGAAGATTATGAGTCGGTTGTTGGCAACGCGGAAGAGAAGTAAAGATGCTTGGAGCAATTTAGATTCTGATAATGCAATTATATCTTATAGAACGTCCGAATATAAACCATCTGAGCTGGACACAGATCAGCAGAGGCAACAGCTGGCTGATTTCTTACAAAAAAGAAAGGTATATTTTTATATTTTAATAAAAGAACATGATAAATTCCAACTTTATTTTAAGTGAAATTTCTAGTAGGGTTGTCATATTTATTTTATACTATCGTAGGCTCGCCACGTAGCTTATGATAGCACTTGTTTTTTTTTTTTATAATTGAGACGAATCTAAGGACAAAAAATTAAAAGCCGTTTTCATTATTCATTTAATTAAGCTGTATTGGTTATTTGTTACCTACGCACTTATATATAGACATGAAAAATATTACCCTCTTTACTGTTAGCAGTCAGATTGAATGGATTACAGAACAGATGAGAGTATTATATACTTAGTAGTGGCTCGATGACAACTGAACTTTAAAGCTTAGTGTTTATACATTTGAATTTGGACGAATTCTCAGTACTTTTTTGTATTTGTGCGAATTGAATTTTACAATCTTTAAAAGTCGACGGGTATTACATTACCTGTGACGGCGGTAAGCCTCCCGCCAGTCACGTTGAATTTCAATATGCTCGGCGAATTCCCAAATATGGGTAAGTCGAATATAAAGTATATTTGGTCACAACGCTCAACAACAGTCGATTTGTCTTACTGATCTATACTCTGTATGTGCAAAATTTTTAAATAAAGTTTTTTATTATTTTTTATAGTGTCGTATTTGAAA
The DNA here is from genome assembly GCF_026898425.1 of Galleria mellonella. Lineage (NCBI taxonomy): Eukaryota > Metazoa > Arthropoda > Insecta > Lepidoptera > Pyralidae > Galleria > Galleria mellonella. The sequence goes on along the minus strand of NW_026442130.1, from coordinate 10,097,394 downwards.
TGGAGTAAGTCAGTAATGTCGTATGTCAAAGATTTACTTACAATTGTAGGATTTTAGGTATTCTTGAGCGGTATTTTTAAGTTTATTTAGGTATATTAAAATTGTTTTTATAGTATTAAAGTATCAGAATTTTATATAGTAATAGAATTGTAAAAAAATAATCGCGGTGAAGAGAACTTTAGAGACACTGGATCTGAAAATACTGTCATGGGTTCAGTGAAACTGGATGATCATGATATGACCTTATATATAATAATTTATGTCTTGATAGTGTAATGGATCCTTAAATATATGCAACCAATTCATGTGACTATTTGAAATATTTGTAGATTGAACAAAACAAGCTTCATAAACAGTTGCGTAAATCAGAGGCCTGGCAGCTCTCAGATGTACAAGGTGATGATGATGACGAGGACGCATACGAAGAGTTCGAAGACGAAGATGATTATTACAATGACGCCGAAGATATATATAACGACAGTAGTATCCCGCCAGAAAAGAACACTCACACTAGCGTATAATTGTTTATTAGTATATTAATAAATTCTATTTTCATGTTTAAATAACCGTTTTTATTTTTTCCATTTTATAAGGCTATATATTTTTTTGTCCCTTAAATTCATGTGACCTAATAACAAAAACGGCGACTGGTCTATCTAATTTGGTTGCTAAGAATTCTTGTTAAAAATAAATGGAAACTGATAGTTTAGTGGCTGTATAAATGTTTGTAGCTGAAATTGTTATACAATATCATACAATAATACATGCATAATCGCAAAAATGTTGCTTTTAAATGTTACTGACAAATTTTTACAGAATTTAATAGCGTGACTTTTATAATTTCGCGACATCCAATTGTTTTACAGCTTATATTTTTATATTTAAAAAAGTGGCCATTAGCGCTGCACACACGACGGAAGCTTAAAAATGGAGTAATTTCTCCTGTTTTCCCAACATTTCCCTTCACTGCTCTGCTCCTATTGTAGCGTAATGAAAAGTATACTATAACCTGCCCAGGAGTATGAAGAATAATTGTACCAAGTTTTAAAATTCGTCGAGTAGTTTTTGTTTCTATAACGAACATACAGATAGACAGACAGACAAAAATTTAACTGATTGCATTTTTGGCACCAGTAACGATCACTAATCACCCCCTGATAGTTATTTTGGAAATATATTTCATGTACAGAATTTACCTCTACAGATTTATTAAAAGTATAGATTTGTTTCTTTTTATCAATACAAAGTTTGTGATAGTAATAATCCACTCATAATATTTTTTATTGTCGTAAACTTAACCTTTATTTGAAAAAGCAACAGCTGTATTTCTTGCCCATTCTTCTCATACATCTAAATACCTACATTATAAAGTAAACAATATGTACTATGACGATTATAATAACACGTCTCCGACATATATATATATATATATATATATATATATATATATATATATATATATATACATACATACATATATATATACAAAAATAAAAAAAAAATTTTTTGGGGAGAGTCACCCTTATCATTGAAGGGTATAAAAAATAGATGTTGGCCGATTCTTAGACCTACCCTTACCTTACCTTAGTTTCGGAGGAGTTTGGTAACAAACACCGTGACACGAGAATTTTATTATTTTATTATTATATATGATTGATTATGCAGGCGAAGCTACGGAATACTGTTTAGTTAAAGTAAGTAATAATAATTAATAGTGTTGTAATTATAATAATGGAGTAATAATTTATGATAGGCAACAATGACATAAGACTACCAAGAACAATTCTCGGGCAAGTCCCTTTGTTTCTAAACGTCCTGTCTTGTCCTGCCATAGGTATAGAGTTATTTTTAAAGGGGAAAATGACTGTAACAGAGACATGAAAAACCCATTAATTGGCATAGGATATGTAAGACTGATTGTTTTAGGTCAATTGATACTGTGAATTTGAATTTACATAGCTACTATATGACATCTAATATAAGGAAATTTTGGTCCTTTGGTCATCAATGAGTATATATAGAGACCTCGAACGTGGAAAAATTAATATTTGGATTTTTATCATAATCGGTTTAGTAGTTTAATAATTATATTAATAATTTTTATTAAATTAAGACAATATTTTTTAAAATAATTCAAATTGTGTTCCACAAAAAAGAAGTCTGTTTAAAAACATCGACTTCAATTTTGGCCAAACCAGTTTTTTTGAATGGGGTGATGATGGAATGGTAACCCCGCTTGCGCTGCCGGTATACGCTGGCGGGGCACCAGTGATAGGTGAGGATGAAAAGATAGGTCAGTTAGCTTATTGTGATGAATACACTTGGAATTCAGCACGATAGTTTCCAGGGGGGAGACCACGTGGAGGTCGACCTGGTTGGCTGTATTGCTAGCAATAGGGTCCTTAGTCTCTATTATTAAGAATAAAGTCTTAAATTATGTTCCACAGAAATCCTCTAGTCTTGACGAAATTAGTACATCACCAACATGATAATATTTCGATTAAAAAGAGCATCGTGTTCAGTTCAGATTTAGATTTAGTGAAAATATCACGTGTCATACGCTAAACATATACAATTGGTAATCTCTGTGGTAGCTGAAAGGTCCCTATTTAATAAAACTTAAAATACTTCTTGAAGTATGTTTAGGAAAACTGCACAGAAAACAGTGTCAAGAAACATACGAGTATATGGAACAGAATAATATAAAAAAGACATAAAAATGTAAAACAATAATAACAACAGCATTTTAAAGTTAGTAGAAAAGTACGATAAATTACAGAGAGGTAAGATGACCAATATTTCACGAAACTAAAGAGAAACTTATATTTTTTCTACAATTATTTAGTTATATTTTCATTATGCAGGACAATATTTCCATATTTATTCATAGAGCATAAGTAAAGATTAATAGAGAAAAGGAAAGAGCAATAAAGTTGATAAATAAAAATGTCTAAAGTAAAATCTGCAGAGAAAAAAGCTGCCCCCCTTGACAAGTAGTACGAATCTATTGATATGTTTGCATTACCTTACATATCATGTAAGAAAAACACGCTAGAAAACGATTCTTTAGGTAGATTCGTTGCCACTAGTGTAAAGGGGCTAGATTGCCTTCCGTTTAAAGTAGACATAATACTTTTACTTTCTGATTTATCGATCGATAATAATAATATAAAAAGATCAATGACTTCAGTAATAAGTATTATTGTACCGATAAATATATGAGTAAGTAGGATGGTAGGTAGAATCATAAGTAAAATCTATAAATATTTGTAATGAGTCAATTCATTGACTACGTAGACAAGTACTTTCACTCATAGTAGAAGTATTTGTTAAGAGGCCTTCCCTATCAATAATGATTTAACTTCGCATTTTTTCAAGTTCCAATTTACATATATTCATAATATTATTACATGAAATCCCAATTAGTAAATTGCAAAGTCTAATCATAAATAAAAAAAAAAATCAAATTTACGATTTTTTAAAAGTTAGCTACATTTGTACTCACCTTGAAGATTTCGAATGAAGTTGAAATAAATGTCGAAATCGGCAAATATAGTAAGTTTATTTCCCGTTGCCTAGTGACATAAATGAATTTAAGTAATCCAATATTAATAAATTTCTGTATTATAACTAAAAATATATAAGTACTTAATTATTCATCACTCCATGTGTTATTGCTACTTGTTGATACTATACAGTATACATATTGAAAAATCTACGAGAAAAATTGAACTTTTTTCCTAAGAAACACGAATAGAATAGAAAGTCAACAAAAAATCTCTAACTTCACGTAGTAACATGACATCTGGACACAATTTTGTCTAAAATGTTTTATTACAGATAGTATATGCTTTTAAAAGTATGCCAATAGATTTTTAAGCACTATTATCTATTTCTAAAATTAAAATTTCAATTATAACGAAATGATAATTCTTAAAAAATAGCATCAATAACATTTAGTATTTCCAAAAATTGTAACTGTTTGCGTCAGAACTGCTTTACAATTAATTCTCGATTTCACTCAATACTAACTGTTGTGGAAAGAAAATTACAATAAAATACGCGGCAGCTTTATTTTTAAAATAAAGGTCATATTGATTGATAATAACGCCATTTACATCATACATACAATGTTATCAATAAACTAAAAGCGTGCGCCGGTGCACAGTAAAATAAACATGGTCGAATAAAAATAAAATTTGGTAAAGTGCGAGTGATTCTCGCGCCTCGAGCATCATATCGTAGCAATTTCAATAAAATAGAATAAAATTAAACATTTACCCCCTTATTCCTCTTTACTTTGTTTCAAATTGAGAGAAATTTATGAGAGGTTTTACGATTGTTTTTGTAAATAAGAGGGTAATATTTGTAATATTTAATAATATTTATTTGTATTTGTAATAATTATTTTTATATTTATTGTCGGAAATGACAAACACTCATAAAGATTCCGTTGTGCATGTATATAGACAATATTTAATTATGAATAAAATGTAATTAAATAGTAAAAAATCTTTAAAATTAATAAATATTTTGTATAAAACAGGTTCAACAGAAATATTGGATTGAATAACTTTTTCTATTCTCAATTTATTTTGTAGCACTTATTTAATTGAATTACATTTAATATTTAAACAAATATTTCCCATTTGATTATATAAATAATGACTTTATTATTTTGGAGCATCTATTTTTATAGCAGATCTTTATCTTACTTCGTACCTATATAGATATGTCAATATGTCTACACTGTATATTGTGTATAAAATATGAAATTTAAGTGAAATGTACAGAATAAAATTCGTGACATCCTTTTAAATGTGTATTATACACTAATGTGTATTAAAATACACATATTCAAGGTATTCAGTGAAATTGAATACTTATCACAAAAAGCATGGGTCGAGAAATGAAAAAAAAATTGAGAGCTTCCTATACTTATTATAACTTGACTGCTAGGGAACTGAAATTTTACTTTTTTGTAAATAGTTCAAATCTTTTAAAACATTCATCGTCTACTTAAAAGGATTACGTATCGTGTTAGGTATCTTAATTTTTTTGAATAGATGCTCATCAGGGATAGACAAACAGACGGACATTTAATCAATAGTTTAATCAATAGTTAGACAATAATAGGGTTCTATCGAACCATGTCAAATTATTAAATTTCTTCAATATGTTTTAATTTTAATTAAAAGCATTATAAGTAATAGAAAAAGTCTCGAAGGTTAAGAAGGTAAGTAGTTTTTTTTTTAATATTTTATTTATAAAGTTGTACTTGAAAAATTTCTAGTAAAAGCATGTGAACACAGAACTTTGGCATTTATATATTTCCCATATATTTATTTATAAAAAATATGTGTACATGTTTGTGATATTATATGATTCAGTCTGGAGTTTTATATATATCGATCTAGTTGCCAAGTCACGTCTAGAGAAAATTGGGGACTCCGTATCGGATAAGAGTATAGAACGTGCTAGCTATGGTTTGATTTATACTAATATTGCTTTTTATATCGGCATGTGAGTAATAAAGTTAATCCAGGTCCCATGTAGTCGCTTCGCATGTGATGTAGTGTAATATCGGGCGGGGTGAGCGGCGTGAGGGAAGGAAACCGGCCGGCGCGGTGGCCACCTGTTCGCCGCGCGGTGGCGCGCGTGTGCCCCCTCTCCTTCCCTCGCCCTTTCGCTGATGCATCACCCCCTCGGTCGTCTTGTCGCCCCGCGCGCGCCTCGCGCCCGGCACCCTTGTCGACTCGCTGCGCGCGCTTCTCCCTTCCCTCCACTCATTCGTTCCGCGACGCGTCGTCTAGCCGGTCGGCTTCCGTTATATTCACCCAAGCTCATTCTCACCGTGTCCGTTAGCCGCACCGCTCCGATTACACCCTAACCGATCTAGACATGACGGAAAGCACGGACACCCCCGCGGCTGCCGCGCCTGAGAAAACTCCCACCGAGAATGGCACTACTGAGACACCCCCAGAAGAGACTCCAGATAAGGCAACCGAGGAAAAAGAAAAGGAGGCAGAGCCGCCCAAGGAAATGCGCGCAGTCGTACTCACAGGCTATGTCGGTTTGAAAACTGTCAAAATCCAAAAGAAACCCGTGCCCACCGTTGGAGAAGGCGAAGTTCTCATACGAGTCAAAGCCTGGTAAGTCCTTTTTAATTTATTTTACACTACCCTCATTTTTAAATATCCTTTTCGAGGATTCATAAGTCACAAACTAACTGGAAAGTGTCCAGATAAGTTTCGATGAAGACTAGTATTTAATCATAACATCAGTAATATCGATGTGCTATTTACATAAAATAATATACTTTTTAATTATTATTTTTTTTGTTAGGTATGGGCAATATTTTATAATACTGATTTTTACTAGTATGCATTTCTAAAAGTCTGAATCGTAATCGCCCTATTGAAATACAAGATGGGCATAATATAAATCTTAATGTAACAAGTGGATATTAAATTTGTTTGATTTAGTCTGATACGGTCAGAGCCTTGCCTATCCAAAACAACATCGGACGAGTGCAGAAGAATTTATTGAAATTTATCTGCTTCATTTCAATGTGTTAATGCAAAGACCGGGTTGAAAATTCTGCACGCACACTCACTTCCATTGCCGGTCGTGCGACACGCCCTGAGCGGATTTACACTCCAGCAATTACCACCGTAGCCACCCACCCACCAGTGTCGTAGCTATTTATCGTTTTAAAACTCTGTTAATATTTATACGTTGTCGTGTCGAATCATTCGATTTCGCCAGATCATTATTTATTCATTAGAATATGGAATATTGTTTTCGATAAAGTTGCGTTCACGCATGTATGCGTGCACCGAAGCGCGGAGTTGCGCTGCTGCTGCATGGACGGCTACAACAAATTGATGTTATTTTGTCATATGAAACCGGAGTGAGCTCGGTTCGTGCGAAAGGGAGTTAAGCGCCGACTGACATTGTTCTTTGTTCGTTTTTATCGCTCCAGTGCTTCAGATAATACAGACGAGCGGACGAGTCGCATCAACACGCTACTTGCGACGACACATGAGTTATCTGCCACTTTTCTCGTTAAAGTTAACTGCTCTCTGTTGCAGGCATAACAAAACTGTCACTTAACTGTGAAAGATTTGTTTCTTTGCCTTATTATGGCTTTAAATAAATGAGAGTTATAAATCGTCACCGTTAGGTCATTCTTCACTTTCTCTATTAGGTACTTATGGGTTAAAAAATTGCCGTTGAAATTATTTTTCATTAAATTATATTAATCAGTGTTGTAATAGGCATTATTTTTGTATCATATACCTTTTAGATGAGAATCACGAATTTTTCGTCGACGTCTTATATGCTATAGTCTGTTTTTGAGCGTCAAATTGTGGCTCTTGATAATAGATTTTTCGGTATTTTTTATTGTAATCAGTTTAGTAATATACAAGTTATACTATCAAATAGACTCTCGGAGAGACAGACAGTCGGCTCTTGTAATTGTAATATTAGCAAGGATATTTAAATGCTTTAATAATTAATCTTTCAAAACGCTTTTAAATATGAGTATGATAGTTGATCACTTTCATGACTCGTATTATAGCTGGTTTTAAGATACTCTTTAAGAATTTTGTACTTGTGAATTCATTCATAGCAGAAAAAGTGTAATAAGTCAAAATCAGAAAAAGAGAAAGTATTTATAAAACTGTATAATATTCTCCAAATAAGTGAATGAGTAATAAATTTTCAAATATTTTTCCAAATACCGATATTGATTTAATATCACATCTATAGGATTCCAAACGGTCACGATAAACGAGCCGGGGTGCGTGTAACCTGTGGGTGCAACGAGAGGTGTGCAGGGCGCATCCCCGGTCGTGCTAAATATAGTGTGCTTATCTCCGACTTACTATGTAAATGACCGCGACATACTGGATGCCAGCTGCCGCGAAATATAAACTGACTGGTTGCGTCTCGACCGGTACAAGATACAAGTTCCCTCTGCTAGTCTGGCAATGCAAAAACGTGTGAGTTCCGCCCACACTCGCTCTAGCTACGATCGGATTGACTCACAGATATGGATTTTAATAGACGCCGCAACTACTTGCACAGTGCGTATAATACTTGGTCTTAGATTTGAAATAGTTTAAAGATCAGTATTATACATGGTATTTTCGGAGGGGTTTAGGTAGGAGGGGTGCGTTATTATGAAATAGCTTTTGTAATATGACGGCAAGTTTTATAGTGACGCGCGTAGTTTTGATATAAATTGAGGTAGGTACCTGTATCGTCTATTGCGTCGTTTATAACTAGAGATTTGTGAATTGACTCTACAATCGCGGTAGATAACTCCCTCACATCACAGGCATGTGTATATGAATAACATCTGTTCGTGACTTTCAATAGATCTCGAGTGTTACATATTTTTTTACGTCGTTCATTGCTCCCGTGTGTATTGTCTAATATGTATACTATAATAAATTTGTAATTTATATCTGTTCGTTCATTGTTTTTTTTCATTACGAATAAATATAAAAATAGAATTATGTCAGTTTGTTACTTTAACACGAGAAAATGGCTGTTCCGAGTCAAACTAAACTATATGTTTGAATATGTTTGGTTCAACTTAAAAACTTAATAGGTATATTTTATTTGAATCAGTCAAGCATATCATGAGCTACCTACAGCTTGATCCTCTCCATTGTATAAAGTTGTTTTGTACTTTATATTTAAAGTACGTTGACAGTAAAATTTTCTAAGGTTATAATGGGTGAAGACGACTAAGAACGAATTATTCGAAAGTTCTACGGAAAGAAATTAATTTTGAGCAGATAATAATAAAAAAATGTGTATCCGGTGAATGTCACGGGCAACGACTAGTATATATTTCATAAGAATAATTTGCTAATGTTTAAATTAGCATGCGAGATAAACTGTCCTTGGTTAGTATTCAAAACTAGTAGCTATGCTTGTAGTAACCTAGTTGTAGCGCATCGTAGCGTGATGATATTAAATTTGGAAATAAAAGACTTTAACGGGGTTCATACGTCTAATTTAGTTAAAAAAAATATATATATTATATAACCACTTTAAATTATTATTTACCGTATCTTTAACTGAATAGGTGATTTTTCACGTTTCGTCCAATACAGCAGATAAAGAAAAAATATCAATAAATATAAGTAGTATATCTAGTTTAATAAGAAGAGGTTTTTGTAATTTAAGTTTTTACTATTGGTTTTTGTTTTATTTTTAGTACTATTGGTATATAAATACTGTTTATATGCTGAAGCAAGTACTCTTTATTAGTGAAAACTCATTAGAAAATGGTTAAATTATTTTGCATGATGTGTGAGCATACCGTTGTTATGAATATGTAATATCGAATATACATCATTGGTTGGGGGCGTGAATAGGGTTGTCAAACATACTCTTATTTCATATCATTATCTGTATAAATATTTAGGAATTAAGTACATAAAATATACTTAATTTCATATCAACTTTCTTATGCATTCTGTTCCCGCAGTGTCCACTGTATATTTTTAAACTATTTTTTATGTATTACAAAATAGTGAGAATATAGAAACAGAACATCTTCAAATTTATTAAAGACGAGTCGTTTGTTTAAGTTTAAGCTAAAATTGCATTATTAAAAACAATTCTTTCTATATAAAAAAAAAGTTGACAACCCTATGTGAAAATGTGGCGAATAAATTCACTTTCTTCTTACTTAGACGCTCAGTTTTCATGTCATTAATAATATATAAAGTAGGTATTCATAAGAAATATTTTAATTTTCTTGACTAATAAAATATGGCACGACTGATGATTGAACCTGTGGGATCTCATATGCATAAAGCGACACACCTACCACTGCCCTAGAGGTGCTACGAGATCGTCTTTATCTAATAATAGATCTAATGTTACAAATATAATACTCGTATTATGTTCATCACGCACTATTCAAACTTGAACTTAACAGACTAGATATCTTTAGAGTGTGTTGACCTACAATTAAATGGTCATTATGTAAGGCCGCCGAATGTTTGAAATAATACCTGTCTAGCGTGGCGTGGCAGTCACGCAGTGAGGCTAGGATCACCATGACTTCGAATGACGTCGGAATTTCTTTTGGTATTAAAATATAGGTAACTTTGATATATGAAGTTTTAATCAATTTGATATTATAAAATAACATCGTAATTGGGTACAATATATTATAAAAATTCAGTCAAATTACAAACCTTTTTCGTTTTAAAGTCGATTAATACGCGTACAAAGAAAGTTAACATTATTCCGCGAATCAATTTATTATAATTGTATATCTTTCTCTCTTCTTTAGATATTATGATAGAGAAGGTCTTTTTACTTAACAATGCTATATTATGTATAATTTTTTACGTCCAAAAATGTTGCGTGTAACAGTGGAATGGTTAACGTTGTTGAAAGTCTTCACCAGGGATTGGATGAATGTATAAAGCACCATTATTATCAATTAGGTCAAAGTCAGTGTCGGCAACAGACATCTTCCGAGAACAATCGAAGTACTCACGCCTCTTATAAGTGGCTTTCTTTTTTATACCAAGAGTACTTAATTATATGTAAAGATGAGCGGAAGATGAGAAATATAATGGGCGGTCTATTTTTTTGTGGGCCCCATACCCAAGTACAATATTTTCGAGTGGTGTCCAAGAGAAGAGTGATTGATAAAGATTATCATTAGTAGTATCACACATAACGAAACTTGTTTTGTTAATATTGTGTTTCTAGTATTTTTATAATTATATATGACACTAGATGTTGCCCGCGGCAGTGTTGTTTCCCCTTTAAATGGAAATTTTCGAAAATTCTTTTGTAGCAGAGGCTTACGTTATAAAATAAACCTATTTACTAAATTTTAGTTTTCTAGACTTAGTTGTTTGTGTGTTGATAGATAATCAGAATAAACGATTTTATAAGTAATATAATAATTTACTCCTAATTTTAATATTATAGGTTCATCTTTTGTCAATGTCTTCCATTGATGAGGTGCCGGCTATGAAGCATGTGTGGTGGGCAGTAGACACTGGTTCGGTTTAATTCAGTTTCGATTACTGGTTCTGGGTATAGTGATGACAGATGTTCGATGTTTTAGTTCTGGTAGCACGCCAGAATTTAAGCTCATGCAATCTGAGCAGACACTATTCAGCATTCTCACGAACTGTATCGAGAAATGCACAATTCAGTACGTATAAGAGTAGTATCCGTGATATAATTGCATTTAATTTTATGTTGAAAGTGTGTGTTAATTACTTACATCCTTTCCTTTGTCGATGTATCAATTTAAAACCTAAAAATAGCGGCGCCCCTCGAGCCCTGAGCTCAAGCTCATGGTATAAAGTGCAGTATTGTGCATTTTAATGGGCTCCGAAGCCACATAAGATGGGAGAGATGAATTTGTTTATTACCCTCTTCCTTATTGAGAGCGTCTGCGCGAGATAGGTCTCTTCCTATGAGTCACTAGAAAGTTATGTTCTTAAGCTAACTCGATTCGAATATCTCGCTTCGTTGGTGTACCTGATTGCAACAATTGAGTGGGTGGACTCTCCAGGAACATGTCTACAAATAAAGGTTATCTATTTAATTTTATGTTTTTCTGAATGTAATAATTAAATATTTTATTTTTGTAATACATTGCGTACACAAATGCAATTAATAGTAAACTGTTTTTGATGGTCCAGTATATTATGTTTTATTCAATTTAGTCAATGGTTATTCAAAGGTTTCCATAATTTTTTTTCCAAAGGATAAATTCCTTCAATTCTAATATAAATTAGGATTATTCAGATATATTTCGATAGATATACTCGTATATTGAATAAAAATAACTGTTTCAACACGGCTTTTAAGTAAATTGTCAATTTTATACATAGTAGTAAAGAAAATGATGGCTATTTGTTGAAATAACTACACGCTTGAGTGGCTGAATGGGTCGAATTAAATGCATTGAAAAGAATATTGTTAGAAAGCGTGTAAGGGAAATGAAAAGGGCGAGTATGAATCTCACTGGGGGTTCCCTGTATTACTGCACACACACAGTACAAAGTATTCTTAAGTAGCCCTTAACTTTAAAATGATAGGTCAGAATTATTGTTGTAATAATTAATTGTAAATTTTTTATATCACTTGGCACTAAAATCAGTTAAGGTTCATATAATTTTGTTGCAAAAAGAAAGTAGTGTTTTTACTGAAATGAAAGTAAATGGCTTGATATGAGGCTCCTTTCTAAGTTTAAAAAAAACATCCACTTATGCACATATCTGTTTATTATTAAATAATTATGTGCGTGCTAGTGAGAATCACGGGATAGTTCAATAAATAAAGTGAAATAATAGTTTTTTTTTTTGATGGGTGTAAATGGTATGGTAACCCTGCCTGCGCTAACGGGATACGCTGACGGAGCACCAGTGAAGGGTGATCGATGAGAATGAAAACAGGCCAGTTAGCTCATTATGATGAATTCATCAGGAATTAACCATGATAGTTTCCAGGGGGAACCGCGAGGAGGTCGACCTGGTTGGGTATATTGCTAGCAATGGGATTCTCAGTCTTCATTACTAACAATCCCTTTCCCCCCAGTGAAATAATAGTTGTAAGTTGTATTAGGTGTGATATAAAAATATCAACGCATCAAGTAATTTATATTCAGTTTGTCTGCCACGTTGTGGCTTGTAGAGCTCTTCGGAATGTCAATCATAGTATTCATAGTTCAATGAAGTTATTATTCAACATAAATAACATCTCCATTAAAATATGTACCCAACGCACCTACTTATTTATCCACATTTTGAATTCACAAGAATATTGAAGTATTTATAACTTGATTTAATTTTTTCTTGTATATTTATACCTATCTAATTAACTATACAAAATATAAATAAATTGAGTAATGTATTTCAGATGTTCACTAAATTGTGTAGATATTATTTGTCTTAAACAATTTACAATAACAATGTCAGTTGTAATATTTTTATAATAACATGTTATCGTTAACTTGATCTCTACTTGAAACGGTCTTCTATCCGTGTATCCATCCATCAATCAATCACGTTGGCAGCTCAAGCGTGTTTGGACTTGGGTTGGAATCATCATGAAATATTATTGTATGTGCACACTAGTTGCGTCTCCCCTTCATTTTAGAGTTACGTTTGTTAGTTTATGGTTTGATATTGTTGTCTTACAATTAGTACGACAATAAACGATGCGTCATGACCTTATTCCTATAGAATATTTTGCAGTCGGCTTTGATGAGTAACCAAGTAGGGCTATCGCCAATGACTCATTGTACAATGGCTGAAACCATTAATACGTTCTTTATGTATAGGTATAGGTTTAAAAGCATTATATTTTACAACGCATTTAAGATATTTATATCGTGATAATTTAGACTTTTCGATCATAATATAATTTGATTTGTTCATTTTCTGATTGCGTTTGCAACTTCCTTGCATTAATTGATCGAATATTGTTGCACAAGGATTTTAGAGTTGCTATGAGTATTATGTAGTAAAAAAATATTTTGCGTTAGTTAATATTTAACAGTATTTAGTAATGGTTATTTTAAAACTGCAATTTCTTTTTATTACTAATTTTCAATTAGCTTATCTCTAAATATTTCTATAGTTATTCGAGGGTGGCAGCGATAACATAGTAAACATTCATTGTCATCGGTACAACATAAATTGATAGTCACACTGAGTGATCACAATTAATGGCTTATCAGTGAGACGCAATAAAAAGGGTTTATTGCTACTATATGCGTCAATAAAAATGCACTCTTAATAAGTACTTAGTTGAAAGAATAATTATTTTCAGCTGTAACGACTACCTAAATATATTGTGTAACGTTGACAGTTAACGCTAGTCGGAATAGATATATACATAAAGGAAGCTGTGGAGACATGCCGTGGTAGAGTACGTATAAAATCCTTCATCAGACAGCAGATGCGGCAGGCGGGGTCCCGCCTGGCGCCCGGTCCGAAAGCCGTTTGCGGGCACATTGTTCGCAGAGTCAATGAACTTACGAAAATGTTCCTTCGCTTATTGTGCCCATAATCGAATCAAGTCGCTACTCTATATGGCAGTAAACATGTAGCAAACCTTATTGCTTTTTTAGCCAATGAAACGAGCATGACAAGTCACAAATCTCCTGAATATTCAGCTCCCACATTTTGAAATACAAGCGTTCCATCTTACGTACTTATTTATATAGTTTTTATTATTTTATCGTTTAGTTCTGAGTCTCATAGTATCGTGACTAATATTCTTGCGTTTCGTATTATTGTTTCATTACGTTCTAATAATCTATTTGCTTTCTCAATCGATGGATAAATTGAATTGGAAAATCCCGTGACTCGATCCTCGCATGAAAAAGGGGTGTGGTTGCGTTACGGCCGGGTGTCGGGTAGTTGTGTGACGGGGGTGAGGGTTGCGAGTGCTTCTGTAATGTCTGGCGCGATGGCGGAGCTCCGGCGGGCGGGGGGAAGGGCACGCCAGATCAATACGGCACGTCCCCAACCCGCGCGCCGCATCGCCGCCGCCGCCACCGCCGCCGCCGCCTGTCCAATCTCCGCAGGCCCTACGTCTTTCGACGCCAATGCTTGTTTTTTTATAGCACCCATTAAACATGCTCTCCGATAAATGAATAAAACCATGTTTTCGACGTTCTAGCACAATTTTCAGATTGTATTTTTTAAAGGTTTTGTTTAATATTTGTGTGTTCTACGGTTTGACTTGACTGCTATCGAAGGGCCAACGCAAATAATTTGACTGTTTGAAATCTTATCGAGGGTTGAAATGTCCAACAATATAGCGATAAACAAATCTACTTATCGCTAGGGAAGCGAGGCGTAGGTACCAAACGTAGTGGTATTGGAATTTAATGATGACGACGGTACTTGATGTTTGCGGTTGAACCGTTTTTTCACCATAATGACAATCGTTAGATATTTACATTTTATTATATAATATAAAATGATTTTTGTAAAAATAAAAAAAATCGACATCTATGTATATTGTTCTTTTATTCAAGACCAGGGTTCTTCAGGGGAAGAATAAAATTATAATAAAAGTATCAGAGCACCGGACACGTGTGAAAGACTACCAGCTGGAGCGCTGGTGATCTACCGTCTATGATAGCTAGCTAGCTACATTTTAAAGCCATCCTATAAATAGAATAGGCTATAAGATGTGGCTAGCTATCAAAGATCAAGTATTGTGATAAAACAAAAAAAAAATCAATTTTCTATTTTAATTCTCATTGACAAAACATGAGGCTGGCCAGACTACTGAATAAACATAGATGATTTTTTTTTTGATAAATGCACAGATTTTTTTTTTATTTTATTGTGATTAAATTTCAAATATTTTTCTTATGTGTGCATAGATTAAGTTTGTAAACTTCTGTAGTTTTTGAAGTTAGACTAATAATATGAAATTTTATAACCGGCACCTAACCTGCGCAAGCAAAGTTAAGGTTTACAACGTAGTTAATATAGGTATGAATTGTTTTACATGTGATAACTAGAGAACCCTATATTTGTCAAAGGATTATGCTATGTCATGCGCGAATAATCGGAAGTGTCTCGTGAATCTTAATAAGTATGTGGAGGTCCTATTTTGCATTTAAATTGCAAAAAATATTCTTCGCTATTGACGTTGTAAGCTCGAGAGTGAAGTCAATGAAATTAATTATAATTATGTGACCATTGACCACTTGATTTTAACTGTTTATAAAAGTAAACGAAGGTTAATCTCTTCTATTATAAGTACTCACCAAAATATAGTGGTAGTGGCTAATAATACTGAGAAGTCACTTTACTGTACTAACATTTTTATTTTTTTTTCTATGTACATAATGTGTACTTCCACTTATTGTTTACTAGCTGTATCATGCAACTTTACCCACGTGAATCAGTATATAAAGTATCCTATATACTAAGTTAGGATATAACTAACCTTTGTACCAAATTTCATTCAAATCCGTTTAGTAGTTTTTGCGTAAAAGAGTAATAAACACCCATCCACCCATCGTTGCAAACTTTCGCATTTGTTATATTAATAAGATTGTGGATGGGAACTTGAAGATATTTATGATTTCACACAATTTCTGTATCAAGTTCTAAGGTCAGATTATTTTCTGTAATACTCTAAGATCCACTAGGGTCTTTCACTTTCTGTCATTTTAAACTTTAAGTCAATAACACCCTGGTATTCCGCGTTATGTGATTCTTGTTTTATTTTTATTCAATACGTTAGTATTATTTGCATTGTATTTATCATTGAGATGCATTAACGAGACGTAATTTTTTATCGAAACTTGTAAAAATTAACATGTACTAGTATAATATAAATTTTGTAGGCGTTACGGTTCAGGAAATTTCCTTAACTAATTTCTAATTTGTAAACTAAAATCTGGCAATAATCAAATGAAGGTGAGTTGAGTGGTATTAAGCTTCTGTATAAATAGATTTGCTGTGATGTCTTATATTCGTAAACGAATTGTCTGAAGAATCAGATACTTCAGACAATCATCTTTCATTCTCTTCGCAACTTCTGTTTATACAGCTGTACAGTATAGGTCTATAAAATGTCTACAAAATCTAATTCTTAATATGAATTTCTTAGATTATGTATGAATTTATTTAATTTTTTAAAGAAAACCTCGATTGTGTTATTTAAGATTTTTTTTAGTATCTTTCTGTATAGCTGTCTCAGCTTTAGTTATGTTGTGGGTTTATCTTGTCAATAAAGTAATAAATTTTCAATTCGCTTATATTTTTGTGTGAAGTGTTAAGTAACATCTTCGTTAATTGTTGATAAAATTTAGATACTCCTATTTCCTGTAATTTGGTCATAATTAAGGTTGAGGTTCGCACGCTAGGTTAATAATAATATGCAATATGCTTTATCTATATATTTGTAATATTACGTATCTACATTATTGTGATATAGCCGCTTCGTTGGAGTGCTTCGTTCTTGCTCGAGCCCTGTCACCTTCAATACTCCAGTGTTCCGCTGCTTTTTTTGCTCTTCCCAACATTTGCCGCATCCAATAACGTGTAGTGATGCGACATAAAATTTTTAGTCTCGATAGTCGATATTTTGTCAATTCGATTTCGTATTTTAAATAATAATAAAATTAAAAAGTAAATTATAAATAATAATAGTGATAGGTATTCAAAATTCACTAATGGGTAAACTTCACAAGTTTATTTATTCTAACGCTCATTAGAGTACATATCACATATGTTTTTTTAAATTTCCCCCGTATAATTTTATTGATAATTGTTTATATAGGTACATAGGTATTTAAAATTCATTGTAGTTATAAAGTAAAATAAATAATACAAATAAAAAGGAAGAAAAAGGCACACAGAACATTTAAGATTTAATAAGCATAACAACTTTAATAGCATATTTTTCTTGTTTTATATTTCAATGTTTATCGATACACTGTTAATAGGTATATACCCCACTTCATTAATAATGTTCTGTTTAAGACCGAGTGCGCGACTCAGGGTATTTTTTGTTTACTTTTTTTTGCCGCCCGCATGTGTTAATATGAGGGCCCGACTACTGTTACTTGTATCCTTGAATCAGTGGCAGACTTTTCGGGTTTAGCTTAGTTTTAACGGTATTATTCAGCTATTTTCATTGCTTTCATTTCTGAATGTGATGGCGATAATAGCTAGTGTACTTTAATTAATCTTTCTAATAGATATTTTAAAAGTATTTAAATTTAAAATCAATCAATTTTAAAGTAATCAAAGTTAGCATCTACTACCAACATAATAAAATGTTTAAATATATTTTCATGTTTTGAAATCGTTCATAGTATTTAATCGTTATAAAACCATTAAGTTTGAAATAGTGTGCTTTGTTATAGACATTTCGATAACGAAACTAGCTGAAGACGGAATTCTATTGTACAAATAATCTGAAGCATGACCACAAACGCATTCTTCGATAAGTAGATAACTTTATTATTTCCAGCGTCTGTTTGAGCGACGACATCCCATATTCTTTTATCTCACTTTGATAAGACAAACGATGGGTATTTTCAAAAAACAGACCCAAGGTATGTAAACCTCCCAATGTCCACAACTTGTAAACCAACAACAAAAGCTTTCCTTTTATTTTGCGCAAAAAATATTTCTCACAAGTATGTTTTCGGAGAACTTGATAATAATGATATTACATAATGTTTATCATCAATTTGTACAATGACTTTTATGTGAGTGTTGGTAGTAGGTACAAAAAATAACCTACATATATGATGCTGATCATTGTTGTAGAATAACTGCGGTATAGGTATTCGATCAAGTTTGAGTTAATATATTTCCATCCAATATTATTATTTCAAAAGGTATTTACTTACATTTTATATAGTGTTTGTATAAATATCTATTAATAGTACCTACGTCCACTTAAAAGGTATTCATAAGTGTAGGAATCGAACAAGTGTAAACTATTATTAAAGCTTTAAGTGATAGTTAATTAAAAAAAAAACCTTCTCGAAAACAAATATGTTTACAACTTATGTACAACTGTAAATCCTTAATGTGTTAGTCAGAGGTGATATCTTGGTTAATTCTCAACTCATTTTGTAAATATTTTTTTCATATCCGATAAAATTTATTCTCCTGTATATTTTTTGTCGATTAACAATTTAAATTATATAGAAACGTGATAGATCGCTTTTATCACGATCGCGCTAACAAAATTTTAAATTACTGCAAAAGACTATTCAATCCCATAAATTACAGTTTACTTCCATTAGCTTCACAAAAGAAATACATAGAAAATTTAAAATAATATAAGACACAAAAAGCAATATTAAGCTTACGCAAGCTTCTAAGTAGATACGAATGAGAAGTTATTTGTACCAGTCCCGCTACAAAATCAAGGGCTATTATTGAAGATCGTGCCTCTGGCCTCCGTACGCGATAATTACTCGGTTATCAATCGAATTCTTGTCTGTTTTATATTACTCGTACATTGTAAAGTGTACTTAACAATGTTCTGTGTACTCATTGTTCACTACGTATAGAGGGGAATGACTCGTGTTGACTGGTTTCATTAAGCCATTCAGGCACCCCAAACTAAACGTATCTACGGCTATTTGTGGAATGCAAGTTCACTTCCTGAGTGGACAATTACAGAGGATGACTTCGCGACGCGTGCGCCAGTCCGTACATCATGTAGAATTCTTGCGTGATTCAATTCGAATGGCTACTAATAATTTTGCCAGATGTTTTAATACAGCGATCTGACCACTGTAATACAAGGGTTAACACGGGAAGCCTATTATCTCGATATGATTCATACTTAGGTAGTTTGGATAAAATACTTAATGAAGACTGTGTTTTAGACATATAGTATTTTCTATTAATATATAGAAATAAAAGATTTAAACGAGTTTACTTGAATGTTTCATTTTGTTGTCTCTAGAAATATGATGTGTAAGGTTAGTTTAACATCCCATAAGTTAATGCTTTTATTTTTTGGTTTTAGCTGTGCTACTTCACACTGTGTGGCAAGACCTCATTTTGTACGTTTTATATTTTTCGAGTGTGTAACTCCGTAATTGCCTTAGTTTACTAAGAGGTCTTTTACATGTTAGGATTCACCTGTCAAATATCTTCGGTTCATTATGACAGAAATTATTTATATCGGAAATTAGTGTTTCAAATGAAATTGCAGTCTCTTCAACTTACTGTGTTGCGTTGATAAACCGGAAGGCGAATTTCTGTTGATTCATTAATTATTATAAGAGAGTCGAGCATATTCTCAGATTAAGGGTAATTGATGCACCATCTCCCATTTATATTTTAGGGGCCTATAGGATCTCTATATATACGAGGATTATTTCAATGGTTTAAAAATAAGAGCGTGCTTAGTGAAAATGCGTTTATATTATGTTACTAGCGTATAGTCGTATTTATGGCTATTTAATTTAATGGCACTAAGCACATTTAATAACGCCGCATATAGACAGTCGTCGGCGCCGTCGGTTTATAAGTATATGGTCGGTAGCCGTTATGGCTAATCACGGCAGACAGATCGGAAGCCGATACGTGCGTGTCATTGTATTACTATTAACACTGGCCGGTGCTGTGGACCGCTAGCCGGATATTGTCGGGCATTTTATAGAAAGCAATGCATTGTTGCTCCCGAAACCTAATCGCACGTCGCGTTGTCGCGTAGCCACGCCGTGCTCATCGGTCATAAATCAGGATTTAGAGACGACATAGGCGTAGAATAGAGTCAAATGTGCACATAAGAGTCAAGGAGTAAATTCTGAATTTGTTCTAAGTTTCATTCAATGAAATAGTGAGGATTCATTTAGAGTTCTGTTCCTTCTAGCAACCCTTTAGTGAGTAGGTAAACAGTAGGATTTTGGAAATAGGTAAATATGAAAATAAAAAGCTCAATTGGATGAACGATAAATATACGAGTATATATATATATATATATATATATATATATATATATATATATATTTCCTTTTTATTTTTATAATGACTTACTTTAAATATAATTTATCTGAAGAGTTTATACAACATAGTTTGCCTCAATTGTTTTATTAAGTAATTTTATGTTTGTTGCTCTTTCATGCAAAAAGTACTAAACGGATTTGATTTAAATTTGGTACATGGGTAGATGATAATTATGATAACTTAGCATATAGGATACTTTGTGTATTGATTTACACCGGTAACGCCGCCGAATATACCTAGTTAAGCATAAAAGATGTTTATTCGTTTCTTTTATTCTAACTTACATTGGCAAAGTCGCGGAACGCCTTGTATAATTAAACAGTTTTATAATCAACATAAATATTATTATTAGTTAACTTTCTTTACAAACTTTCACATTGAATTTTTTCTAGGACTGGAAAATGGAATGACCTAAATACAATAAGTATTAATCTGGGTTTGACTTGGGTACTTGTTATAAATATGTATTTTAATATAACTGAAATTCAGCCAATAGTACTTAATACGCACTTAATAAAATGCCTCCTAACTTAATATGGCATATATTATGGTCATGTAATAAGAGTAAGTACATTAAGGAACAGTTTATCCGTTTAATTCTTTACGTATTTAAATCTTAATTTTTTTAGAAATACTAATTAGGATTGGATGTTCATTTCTAGTAACCACTAAATAGTCTACAGTTACGTTGGCTTACAAGATTCTAACTAGTTTTGCTTTCATATTATACATATTTGGACACATTCCTTTGAAACAACGCGATAAACATTAAAGTGCATAGAATGTAGTTTACTTTACTTTGACATTGCTAGTGAACACGTCATGAATCATTTGTATGATACATAATGAAGTATTGCGTTCAATATCCATCGGTATTATGGTATTTATAACACATAGAGAAAACATTTATTATATTTATCGGTTATGCCCCTAGTTTCCTGTATCCTCACTCACTCGCTGAATAGGTGTCAATACTAAATATAAGTGATTCATTCCGCGAATGAGGAAATTCCATCGAGTACAAATGTACTGATAGTGTATGAATTAATGCCATAATGAGACATTCGTATTGGCAATAGGTCGATAATTCTATGACTACGAAGTTTATGACTAATGTAGAAACTCATATTGCAATTAGCCACTGGGTTAACGATTGATAGCACTAGTCACGCTAGCAGTTGTAAATACGAATACTCGTAAGAGCTAAGCATACAATTATAGGTACAGAGTGGTTTAAAATACCTCTTGGTTATATGCAGCTAAGTTTTACAGAATTTTATGGGCATAGTGGTTTTAACACACTGCCTAACTATTCAATGGTTACGTAGTTCATCCCCGCAAAGTACGAATATTTATTTTTATTAGTATGCTAAGTATATTTACAAGTTGTAAGCATCTTTGCAAGTTCTAAATTAATTATAGCCGATTGGCGCTATGTCTTATGTCTAGTGATGATTATTATTTATTATTGTATTATTATAATAAATATAAATGGCTTTGTGTGATATATATTTTAGATACCACATACGGTCATCCATTTCTAATCTAAACAGGGCTGGAACTATTATATGTAAAGTATTTTTATATATTATATATCTTTATAGATAAATTCCAGATTAATAAAAAAATAATTTCATAATCATGCTAGTTATAATCATTAAAAATTATAAGGCGAAATAACAATACTACCGTAAAATTATCCAATAAAATTTAATTTTATACTTTTATATTAAATGATAAATTTTATATTTTTAATGCTCTCTTCGTAAAATTAAATATGAATAGATACCCACTTACTATAAAGTATCCAACTTTGATCAGACACGATTAAGTTTTATATTATTTCCATTACTTTGTTGGGAACTTACAATGTTGTAAATGTGGTTCACGCTAAAGGACACGAAAACGCTTTGTAAGCAGGGAGGTTGTAAAAATAACTGCGGTTTAATTCGTCATGCCCAGCTTATTACCCGCATTCTGTAAGCGTGACGTTCGGTATAATTTTGGAACTACAAATTTACCACAGGATTGTGCAGATTTATTAATATAACAATGAGCGAATAAATGGCTCTCAAATAAATTCCATGGCCTGTTCATCATTTTTAACGCTTAATTAGGCCTAATTAGTATGAATTCTTGGCGTTTGAGATAATTGAAAAATTCTGCCTATGTATTTATCGAAGTCATTTTATTTGTCTATGGCATTAATATTTCGTCTATGGCACATGTTTTTAAAATAATGACTTTAAAAGTTTAGAAATGTTATTACGAAGAAGCATTGTTTTTGTAAGTTACTGAGTAACACTATAATAACTGCACGTAGATTTTGAAATATATAATTATACATTGTCCACTTTTGTATTGAAACGTGATCGAAATTAATATATGAAATCGGGAACATAATAAGGATATGATTTCACTGGAACATCAGACGTCTATGTCAGGATATATGAGATAAAAGAGCAGTTTTTGAGTCATTTACTCAGTATGAGGCTGTCTCGGAATATGAAATATGAGCTCGCGTGAATGGAGTTTACTTACCCTGCGGAACACTCCCTGCATTACAATGACAATTTTGTTTTCTTAAAAGGTATGTTTAATGCACTATTTCTGATGTCATTGTTCTGGAATTATTATAATTGTCCTTTAATTAAATTTAAGAGTACCTACTCGTAAATGCTGAAAAAAAATTGTACCTTAGAGGCTTAAAATGAGATAGTGTTAATTTGTTTGATTATACTGTTAAAAGCAAAATTAGTATAAAAATGTAATTTAATTATATATTGAAAATAGGAAATATATATAATAAATGCGTTTTGAAAACTTTTACCTCAAGGTTTCAAAACGCATTTAAATTATACGGGTCTTGAGAATAATATATTTTCGATTAGATATTTTATTATCTACAAATGTACATGGGTCTTGTTTATTTTAGCAATTTAAACTTCCCGTTGACATAGCTAACGAAAGCGAAAATGACAAAAATACAAATTTTAAAGGTATTTGACGCGCAGCGTCATTGTGTTATTAGGTATTCTTTAGCCGCGTGGATTTCACTTAAAGTCACTGAAACGTGTCGGCTGACTTCCTACTTGACTCTTGAGCAAGTTCCTATGGTCGGAAATAGTCGCACCATGTTTAGGCTAAATAGAAACATTCAAGGTAGGATAAATTAGGCTATGGGCTGTATTTTTAATATTTATGGCATTTTGATGATGATATCAAATTAAATACAAGAAAAAAATATATATAATTGATTTAAATTTCTATGTTTAGAGTAGTTTGTTTTAATACATTTTGAAGTTTTCATTTAATAACTTGATTTATTATAACTTATTTTAATTATCTGCATACTCACACCGCTGAGTATTTATATTACTAAAGTATAATTTAATAGATCAGTGTTGTTACAATCCTTATAAATGTGTAACCTAAAATAACCATTTGTCTGTGACTATCTATTAAATATTCTTAAGTAATTTATTATTTCTTATCACCTTCAGTACCAAGTTCGAGCCGGAATCTGTGGTTAGCTTTATGGATTTTTGGCGTTCAATATTGTCATATCGATTTCTTGACTGTTACTAAGCAGCTCGGCACGGTAGTTGAATTCTTGGTTTAGTCATTAGTGAACTTACTACTGTCTACGTAGTCACGTAGGTTTAATAACTTACACTATTCTATATAGCTACACGACACCGCGTCACCGCCGGCGTCGCGACGCCGCGCCATCAGGTCGCCATTTCCAACCCCGATGCAATTTAAAATTACCTCGAACTGAGGGTGTACTCTATTCACTCAATCATTCGTCCATTTGAAATGTCCAATACTAAATGTTAAGTAGACACGTAAAAGGGTGATCTGTAATACTGAGAATAATTTATTAAAATTTATTCTCAACATATCATTCGGCTGCTGTTCACTAAACCGAAAAGTTATTTAAATTGCGTGAATGGAAACTGTATGTAATGCATTAATCGCATTAACGCTTTGGTGGGGGTGTGCCTGTTTGTATTACGACCCTTGCCGTCTTACCATCGAAAAGGGCACTAAATCCGCGGTGAAACGTGATTTTAATTCGTGTCCTCTGTAGAACATGAAATTCATTCGGCACTCTTAATGTACGCACACGCATACACGTGCGGTCAATATAAGGAAGGTAGGGTAAGATAAATAAAGTAGGACAGGGTTAACAATTTGCATTCTTGTTTAGTTACTTTGCAAAAATCGGTTTTTTAAGTAATGAAAGTGGATCGGTAATTCCACTTGTTTTTTTTTTTTTTGTTTAATGCTGATGTAATGATAATAATCAGTGAGTTGGCTTATCGTGCCGAATTTAATAGGAATGGACCCCGACAGTTTACAGGGGAAGGGGAAATGCGTAGTAGGTGCTGGTAGGTTAGACTACTAACAATTTCCTCTATTTACTTTCAGAAACAATACGAGACAAAAGAACACAGCTGTAATTTTGAAATAAGTTAAATGGCTTAGAGCTTACAACTTGTAATTTGATCTAATTTTTATATAAAGTATATTTTATGAAATAGATAAGTGTGTGTATACAAATAACGTTTCACCTACCTGCTCAGAGCTCACGTAACAATCCATTGTTAATGGAAACCATCTAAGTTTGTTGAATAAGCGGTCAGGTAGCGTGCGTAAAATTCGTTACACGAACTCTGTGGGTACAGATTATCTCGGATTAACATTCCTTTCCACCGATATGGGTTCCAGGAGCGCTCCTTGGTCCTTGGTAATGTAGGACAAAGCTTTTTTCTTAATAAAACGATATCACCCGCGCCCAATTTATCCAATAAAACGTATGCGGGCGTCGGGCGACACCGTGGCGACTATAGACTCATTCCACTCCCATTCCCATGTCGTTGTAATTATTCAGTATAACGGGGCTTAAATGTATTAATATCGGCATTGTGTCGGTCGCCTCGCCCGGCGGGGAACCAAACGCCGTTCTTTTCAACCCCGTTGCATTACAAGCCCATAGTCTACCAATTTACAAATGCGTAAACAATTTAAAACATGCTAAACTGAGCGGCTATGATTCATTCATTGTAAGGTATGTGCATAATGTACAGGAAGTTAGAGCGTATGAATAAATTAGTCGACAAATACGCAGAGCAATCAATCTGATTCACACCGCACAATGTGTTGTTAATTTTTGACAGATAAGTTTAGTGACTTTTGTGAAATAAGAGAAAACATCTTAAATTTTGTTATAATTATATGAGACTATCATAAAAGCAGACCCTCTTGATTAAAAACAGAATAATTAAAACAGTTTATAAAATACAGCCGTAAAATTTCTTTTTTGAAGTCGATTGAATCAACTGGGAAGGTACCCAGTTGAATATTTATTTTAATTTACTAAGTAGTTATGGGACTGTAATGATAGTAATAAAAAATAACTAATAGAGGTATATAAATTTATTACTAAAGCACAATTACAACACAAATGTAAAACAAAAAAGGCGATGGACAATAAAGAAGTAAAACTTAGATAAAATTAAAATAGTACCTAAGGGATTCGAGGAAATATCTATAGGTTTCCGTGATTGCTCAATAAATATTCGTTGTTGATATTATATAATCATTTTCATTTGTAGTTTTATAGTTATATTATTTATATATTATTAGTATTAAAAAATATTAATACTATTTAAAGTGGTTTTTATAAAAAATAAAGATTTATTAAATTAAGTACAAACTTGAATAATGTTATTTTAGAAGCATAACGCCCCAGTCATTGGATTTAAGATTGGTAATGCATGACGAGTACCATGGGCGTTATGGTGTATGTTATATCTCTATCTAGGTGTAGGTGACAGTTATTATTTTTTATCAGATGGATGGTGAGTTTGTTATTAAACAAATCGTTTAGTTTTTGATTAACAAAAAAAATGTTTTGTTCTATAGAGTTTTAGTGTGAACATATCACACTGTCCTTGAACATTGCAAATATAAGTCTTCGTGTATTGTCTTTTTGTATTCAATTTACTCTGCACTATGCATGTAAACAAGTTCATGCAATGTATATGCAAACAAATTCCCCGTCCCTGACAAACACTGTCGGAACCCAGACCCGCAGCTGTGTGAATAGCATTTTAGGTGGTCAGAATATATGTATACGGGGTCTCTACTAATTGCTGGTGGACTTTCCTAACAATAATATTAAATAATGATAGAATTAGTTCCGTTCACTAAACACATTACTTCATAGAACTAGTGATAGACTTATGCAAAACAGCCTAATCCAAAAGATTATAAATCTTTCGAAACCACTGTTCTATTTCTTGTTATATAATATCCTATGGCTGTTATTACACAACGAATTAGGTCATCCTAAACTTTGTTTAAAGTTGGTTTTAAAAGAAATTGATTAATTCCGGCACTTACAAAAGTGGCAAGTGGAGTTATTGTTTACTGTGAATTAACCCCAAAATTCTCCATTAGCAGAGTACCGTGATTTGATCGTAAACATGTAGTTTCAAAATAAATTGGACAACTCGGAAGCTTTTTACACCAATAGAGTTCCGTAGTTTTTACACGAGTGCCCAAAAAAGGAGTGTAATATTTTCAGTGTTCATATCATGTATTTTTTTTGTTCCATCGTGACATGTAAATGCTAAAACATATTTGGATGTATGGAATATCGTTATATATATTAGAAACTTGATGGAAATAGCTTAGACGGGAGTATGTCTCTAGTAATGCAATGTAATATGTAATAAATAGTCTTTCATACTTAATAGAGGCTTTTAATTTGGTGTAGAATTCTAATGTTGTGCTACTCTGTTTTAATGAGCGGGTTTACAACGTTTGTTGCATTAAGGCACGAGTATTTTCGGCGTTGTTTTAGCTAACTCAATGGCATTTCCTTGTTTAGATATACGATAGGCTCGGAAAACGTTGTTTAATACTAGAATTTAATGACTCCCTCTTGACAGTTGAAGTTAAAAAAATTCATGTTTACCAAAAAACAAACGAAAAATACCTGCGAGTATTTTATAATTTTTTTTTATTTTCTAAGTAAATTTAAATCATTGCATTATTTTTAACCTTCCACGCAAAAGACGAGTGTTATACGTTTGACGTGTCTGTGTCTCTGTCTGTGGCATAATAGGTCTTAAAAAAATTAACCGATTATGATGCGGTTTTTTGTTTCAAAGCTGACATGATTGATATGGTTCTTAGCTACAATTTATGAAGATTTATTTAAGAGTTTCCAGGTTATTAGCTCAGGCTTACATTAAAATATAATTTTATATTACTACAGTGAGATATTTATAATGATTATTTTTTATGAGCTTTCAAACAGGTATTTCGAATATTCAAAGTGCAAAAAAAATTACATTATAAGTAAATTGATATATCCAATATTTTATGAAATTGAATTAAGCCATATTTTTTGAGGAAAGCCAGCATTTCATCTTCTAATCGTCACGTATAAATAAAATAACATCATGCAGGTCACTTTTGAAATGAAAGAAATAAAAGTCACAACTCTGAAATCTCTAAAAATATAAGTGTGATTAGATACTTTCGTAAATGTAATTAATTAATTCTTCTTTAAGTTGAACAACTAAGATTGCACCTGTATCCTCTCATAAATGATAAACCCGGTCAGATAATGCTTTTACTAGGGAATTTTGACTACACGTTAAATATGAAGTTATCATATCTGCATAACAAAGAGCAGCTATTGTGTTAACAAAATGATTGTGTCTATTATGCTACCATCGAAGGGTGATCGCAAAATATCGATTATACAGCGGTTGGACGGCCGGCACGACGACACTTGCGAACGAATGCGCCGTTTTGTAACTCGAGCACGTACCAAATGATTTACATACCTGCCTAATTATATTGTATTCGCGGCTATATACAATTCAACATCAGTTTTATGATGCATAATGCTATTATTTTCTAAACAGAAAATCAAGTCTGCGAACACATCATATGATTATGTATTGGTCATGTACAAGTACACTTCTAGGTACGAGTTTCTAGGTATGTTTCTGTTGTAATTTTAGTTTGGGTTTTATCAGGTACTATCGTCTGCAAAAATTTAAGAAACAGACAAATAAAACCAGATTAAATAATCCAGCCTGCTTACTTATGGTTTTTGTTTCATATTTACTATTTTTTTTTACGTGAGGTTTGTATGGGTTTATTTATTATTATAATTGTTAATACGATATTAATGTATTTTCAATCAACAAAAACTCCTATGACATAGGTACATTACTTATCTGGTTTTGATCTTCGTATATTTCTTTCTTGATATCTTTATAAAATACATTACGTTAAATAAGTATTCCTATAGATGGTAGTTATAACGTAAAATCGACGTTATGCTTAAAATGAATGTGAAATGAAGCCCGAGACAAATCTGACCACTGAACATGACAAATGTTTTAAATTAACCCATATTATCGAATCTTTCCTTTGTGGGTCGTTAAGTACATAACAATAGAGAGGCATTTGTCAGCGTCATGGGGCACCATACGACCATAATATACGTATTGCTGTTGATTGGTACATCACCATGTTTAAATATTTAAATATGAGATTCTTTATGCTGTCCATGCGTTCGTTCATAGCATCATAACAAATGACTACCGCATTCCGTGCCCCACCACATTAATTAGATATCTTCCAGTTTAATAAAGTAGGTTGATTGTACGACTTATGGCATTGTAAGCGATTAATTAATATAAAATAAAATGATAATAAAAACAACTCACGTTTAGTTTCACCCTATCGTTAATTAAATTTCGATTATTGATTCGTTACGAATCGTTTGTTGCGTATGCGCAGACGGTGCTCGATATTCTAGTTACATTTCTAACTGCTTCAATATTCGGATTGGCTATTGTGATGCTGCGGTCCTACAAATAATATTATTGAAGTGCTCGTATCCGTCAAACTTGATAGGATGATTTTTATCGTATCATCAAGTAAAAATGCGGCGCGATTTATAGCTCCAATATAATTTAAATCCAGTTAGATATCTCAGTAGATACGACTTTGCAAATATAAAGATGTACACACTTACCGCGAAATGATATACGATATTTCAACTGTAATAACAGCAATAACGTCTATAACTGTTAGTAATAACAAACTGTATGACATGATTATATATAATCATATTCGTTACATATTTTCACGCCTGTCTTTATAAGATATGGTTTGTTTCTGTAGTGAATTATAAATATACAATTTGTCTTTCGGAAAATTCTTAACACTACTCGTACATACCGTTATTTTCAATCGACTGCTAAAAGGAAGAGATTCTCAACTCTATATTTTTTTATGTTTTACCTACATTGTTTTTTATATTACAAGATATCTTTTAAATTGATTGATAGATGAAATGAAACGTTTTTCTTTAACATAATTTTAAAATATAATTATTTTGTATATTACTAATGAACTTATTTAAAGCTTGTAGGATTATATTAATTAGAGATTACTACAGTAATACATTTTAACTGCCGGAAGACATTTCATACGTTTCGTTTTCAATGATCGTTGTTTAACATTGAATTTCCGTTGTTGTTACAGTGGGCTGAACTTCCAAGACTTGATCGTGCGTCAAGTGGCTATCGACTCGCTGCCTAAAACACCATTCATTCTTGGATTCGAATGCGCCGGCGAGATTGAACAAGTCGGCGAGGGTGTGACCAATTTCAAGGTATTAGGAATTTAATATTTTAAAGGGTTATTGCATAATTATGTACATATGTTTATAATTATGAACTAGATAGGTTTTTATACAAGTTGAAAACTGATATACAACCCCTACCTTTTAGTAATATTAAAAGTGGAACATTACCTTATAGATTTATATAGTTATTATCCTATGTATATTAAACAATGACCTTATAATAGGGTAATTTTCGTAATCTACGGTGTATTGGTTTTCAAGTCCGAAAAAGTAAGTCTCGTATCTATACATCTTACCTATGTATATGTACATAAATTGATGTGTATCGATTGATATAAACGTCTAAACACTGATTTCTGATAATATTATGTCCTATTCCATTTAAATTTGTATATAAAAATAAAAATGTGTTAATTTAGAATATGGCCCATCTGTGTACCAACTTCTATTCGTATTCGTCTTAACGGATTAAGTTATTGAGTTACAAACATTCAAACAAATTTAGTAACTTCTACAATTTATGATACAGTATAATGGTAGCTAAGTAGTACCAATATAGGTACTTTGTGCTTACTCATGCCTAATATAGTGTTAGACATCCAGTCTCTACTGACATTTATTGTTATGATCTAAAAACTATAAATCTAAGAACCAGTTTCTTTTTTCCTTTAACTTAACATCTCCTGATTGTAACCAATTTCGTTATTGTTAAATTTAATTATAAGTTTCACCTCTAATCTAATGAAGTAATTGAATCTGGAAGGACGGTACGATTGATTAAATTTCTAAACTAATTTAATAATTTGGAAATAACACGATTAACTCAATTTCAATTTATAGTACCTTTATACTATTAATTTACATAGGTGCTTCGATAGTTACCCAGTTTAAATTGTTTGTTTTTTTTTTAAATAATATGAATATTTTACAATTTATAAATTGTAGGTAGTTGGATCGTAGACTGTAGATAGACACTGCTGATACAAACTATTTATTCTTTTTATATACTAACTGTTTTCTTTAAAACATAATTTGATTCATTTAGTAACCAAATAAAATAGTAATTACAAATCCTGTAACTAAATAAACTTATTATAATTCACAGGTTGGGGACCAGGTGGTGGCTCTTCCCGAGTACAAGGCATGGGCTGAGCTGGTCTCGGTACCGGCGCAGTATGTATATGCCCTACCTTCCGGGATGACTGCATTAGATGCCGTGGCTATCACTACAAACTACGTGGTAGCTTATTTGCTGCTCTTCGAAATAGCCAACTTAACGCCTGGCAAGAGCCTGTTGGTGCACTCCGCTGGTGGTGGCGTGGTGAGTTGTTATTATATTTCATATTTTTATTATATTTTATACAAATATTAAGGAAATCATCTTTACTGAGAAATATCGCGACATGATTGATCTTCTATCATTATATATACTATTTAATTAAAAAATTGAGGACATTCACATTTTGAAGAAGTCTCGCGAGATAACGTCTCCATCTTCTGTCGTTATGTTTCATATTATATATGTGTATAAAAATATTAAAGATAACATTTTTACTAAGAGGTCCCGCGATGTGACTTCGCGATCTCCTGTTATTATTTATTTTGAGGATGTTTTTGCTAAGAAATCTTAAAAAAGAATTCTAACACTTCCCTAAGGTAGGCTGGGAGAGAATGCTTTTAGCATTAACTTCGCCTTGTACATATACCTGTACTAAAGAAAAATTTAATAAATAAATAAATCTTGTGTATAACAGAAACATTTCATTATCATTTATTTAAAAAATGTACCTATTTCAAAAATTTATGATTGATATTCCAAATATGAAACGATATTATTAATATTAATCTTCGCTAAGTTGGCATCGGATGATATGTACACAGAGCGGGCAATGTGTAACACCACTCTAAAAATACATGCGGAGTAGCATTGACCCTACAAAGCACTGTTAAGTATCCACATCTAAAAGCTTCTCAGAACTGTCTGACTATATGTTTCTGTGTGATTATGAACAACGTTTAGTTCATAATGAGACTGTTAACTATGTAACGAGGCTACTAATTGTCGTATAGATTGGGTGAGAAAAACTTGTTTGTTCTGGAATCCGCAGTCTATGTTTCCGATTCTGATGTCAGTCGTCCTCGTTGTGGTCAATGAACTGTAATTGTAATATTAAAATATTGATTGATGCATTTTAATTAGATTCAGGTTTGTATATAAATATAAAAAGTATATTAAAAAGTCTTGCTTTGTTTTTATAGTATGATTTGGTTTTATTTAAACATCTATGTAAATGGTAGGGTAAATGTGGAAAGAGGTCACTTAAAAGAGCTGTATTGAAATTCTACAGTTGTATGTATTGACATGCAAGTCTGTAAATATCAACAGGTATTGTTAGCAGTTTCCACACATTTACATTTTGATGCTGATTTGCCACCATAACTCAGATCTAAGGATGATAGCTTATAAAATCAAAGTTTTTTTTTTCTTGAAAATAAATAATAATAAATGTAAGTAATCGTAAAAATATTTAGGAAATTAATTTGCTACTGGCGGGTATTTGAAGAATTAACTGTCTATTACAGTAAAAGCTCTTTATTCGCGATGTATATACGTTCTGTAAATATGCCGCGAATACAGAAACCGTGAATATGAAAAACCGAACCACTTATACAGCAATAGCATTTGTCAACATACTTTAGGCGTAGTTGTAATAAAGTCTGTTTACAAAGGATATCTAATCTTTTTAAATAATATGTATCCATTAGATCCGTGAATACAGAAATCTTTAATCGCGAATATAGGAATTGGGTCGCAATTTTTTAATTCGCGAATAGTGAAAACGTGAATAAAGGAATCGTACACCACGAATATACGTATACCAGCTTTAACTGTATTGTGAATGGTATAATTACTATAGTTCAGCTTGTTTTATGTACCTATCTTATAAATCCTATAATCTACCTTACATCCGCCAATGCAAAAAATATATATCTATGATATAAAAGCACTAGTACAGGTATTTACCTACATAGTTGCGGAACTACTTGCAAAACTTCTAGTAGTTAAACTGAAATTGATGGTATCCATCCAAGAACACAAATTGCGCACTCACTGAGATTTGGATTGTAATTTTATTCCATTACTTAGAAGCTAAACTTTATTACACTGCCACTCTCGCTATACAAGGGTAGGATTCTTTTAAATGAATGATAATGAAATGGTAACCTTGCGTGCGTTATCAGTATATGTAGGGAGGGATGATAGGCGTGGATAAACGCAGGTCAATTAGCCCATCGTGATGAATTCACCAGGAATTAATCCAGATGGTTTTCAGTAAGAATCGCGTGGAAGAAGGCCTCGTGGGATATTACTAGCAGTAGACGTATAACGAGGGTAGACTGCAACCCATGAATGTTTGCTATCAGATTATTTCATTTATGAGTAATGCGCGAATTATGTCCAGAGGGATTGCTAATCCTTGCGGTATAAATAGTTTCCGCTAATTTCAATATCATATCTCACTCTTCAACCTGAAACTCAGCATGCAAGCAAGCTTACTTGGCGGAATTAGGCGTGGCAGAAGTACCCATAGACGCGATGTTACTCATAATTGTATGTTTACCAGATTGAGGTAAACCTATTGTCAATCAGTATAAATTATTTGTAAAGATCAATATGACTACTGCGTCTCAAATTAATTATTACAATCACGCACAGGGCCAAGCTGTGGCGCAGTTAGCGAAGACTGTGGACAACGTGACGGTGTTTGGTGTCTGTTCCAAGAGCAAACATGAGGCTCTCAAGGCCAACAATAACAATATTGATCATCTGCTCGAGAGGGGAAGCGACTACACCAGTGAAGTTAGGAAGTAAGTATTTGCTGAGTTAACAAATCCGCTGTCGATAAAACAAGTTTATTATTGTGTGTGTGTATATGTTTCGCTTCTGACTATGCCATCTATAACTACAGTGAATTCATTAATTTCTTTTTAATAATATGTAATCAAATGAATTATCCAAGCTTAAATACAAAGTTTAAACTTGATGTTATGGGAAACTTGACTGCGAATAAAGCCTTTTAAATGCACATACATAATAGTATTAAAATCTATACGTTTGCTCCTGCATCACGCAAAAAGTATTGCTCCAAATTGGAAATGGTTTTTACAATTGTAATCCTGAAGGTTTAACTTAAAACCTGATGTACGTTTTATCCTAAACGCTCATACGCTATCTAAAAGAATTGGTTTTCCTACTTTTGAAATCCATGCGTATGAAGTAGCAGGCAAAAAGTTTGTTTATAATATTTGGGTTATAAATCATTTATGTACATTCACGCCAGATCTCTTATGATGTAACCACTAATTAGATAAAATTTGGTGTCATTCTTGTCGTCCTTTTTCTTATATTATTATTGCTTCGTCTAATTTTGTTCTAAATGAATAGGATAAATAAAAGGATACCCGTAACGGTGCACGGTAACGGTCGGCCGTGGAATTCTATAAATGTAGGGATGAAATCATAGTATTAGAAACGCTAAAAATACATCTACTCAGCGGCCCTTCGTCTTCTTAATAGGTATCTTTGTTTACGTTTCACACGCATTACGGAACCATACGAAATTTTATAAATCGTTCGCATATTTGTTTTATATTAAGAATTTTATTGAGATATACAATTCTAATGTTTATGTGCTTATATTTTATCTTCTGTATATTTAATCTGTATTTTTATCCATCGAGTTGAAAAGATGAAATTTTCATTTCACATGTGTATAAATATATGTTATGCCATTTGTTTGTAACTGTGAGCCGATTTTAGTGATTATTATTTTTATTGAAACAGTTTACACTTTCGTGTTATGTTGTTGTATGTTATGAAACGTCATACTAATTTGGTCAAGATTAATGTAGCTTTTTCGAAACAAAATCTTAATTTAACCTTATTTGTCATGTTTAAATAATAATAGTTAGATAACACACAGCGTCTCCTAGAGTCATTCAAATTTTTTACTTATTGACGTATTTAAGATTATTTTCCAGCGGGAATATGACCCTTAAAACAACTCACATTACCTATTCTCAGACATGTCTTTGCATACAGTAAAAATCTCTGTTCGTATCCTTGGGTGGGCATCAGATAATTTTAGAGTGGGGCCTTCCTGGTCCCCTCTAAAATACGTCTATGTTTGTACTGTGGGTACTAAACAACAACACTATTATAAAATGTGCAAGGAAACATAAATAATAAAATAGACATAAGATGAACGGTCAATTGAACTATAAAATTACGATCCATAAATCGAATCCGCCATATTTAATACCTAACACTATCTTGATGCACGTCTCACTCCAGTTTCTCAGTGAATAAACCAAATTGTTCTCTATCCCGGGCTTTGTTAATTGCCGGTTATTACAGTTACATATTTCAGTGCAAGCCTGACTCGTGTGATACAAAATCTTCTAGTGTAAGAAGATCTTTCTCGACTCTCTCTTCGCTGGTATTGTAAGGTTGAGCGGTACTAGTTTATGGTCAGCTTACGTTGGTCGGATCGCGCGTTAATTGTTCGCTTTATAACCCGCTGCTTAGGGCAGCTGGTTCGTAACAGCAGCGGCATTTAATTCTCATAAATAGACAAAGATATTTTTATATCGGGTGAGTTCTTCGCCGCGTAAACAGTGGAACCACACAAGTTCAATGTAAATAAATGTGGGCGGATATGTACTTCGGAATTTGTAATTTAAGACACATTTATTCATGCATAATAAGTTAAAAATAATATAGAGTTAACAATAATACGAGTATATTATTTATTATACATTTAAATTATCATAGTATTATGTAAGAAGAGCCCTAAATAAAAAAAATTCTTCATAGATGTTACTTTGATTTTATTAAAAACTTGTTTCGCATAATATTAGCCAACATCTTTATTATCAAGAAATGATTTTAAATAATCTATTTTAAAATATTTAATTTAAAAGAAAGTAAGGAAATAAATTAAACATTGGAATTTAACAATAAAAAAATAAAAAATATTGTTGCCTGATTTAGTATCATTGGGACAATGAATTTAATTGGACATTAGAATCCTTATCTTACATTATTTTTTAGTATTGGTTGTTATAGCCATATGGTGAGTTTAATTAATGGGGGTAGATTTAAGTAATCATATGAAGCAACTCACTATAAGCAACTATGTTTCCGTGATAGCTCATAAACATAAAAATGATAAACCTTTGCTTTAAATATGAATAATACCAACACCTTTAGGAATTGTATGTACAAATTGTTGAGGGTATAATATTGATAATGTACACGTTTATGGAATGACCGTCTGTGTAAGAAAAGTTAATAATTATTTAAAAGTGCACCATTTTAACCACAACACATAAGTTAGGCTGAATTTTTCGAATAGTTTCATGATAATATTGATAACTCTCTATCTATGACTCGATGTCTAAAGAAACCTCACTGTATTCTCAGAACTTATTTAACAATTGATTTATTTGTCAGAGTATCTCCCGAAGGCGTGGATATCGTGCTGGATTGTCTCTGCGGAGAGGAATGCAACCGCGGGTACTCTCTTCTCAAGACCATGGGCCGATATGTCCTTTATGGTAAGTACTTCCATTATTTTGATTATATTCTATGTAGCTTGTTGTTACTGTTCATCTTTTAAGACGTGATTAATACGATTTTTTTTCTTTTTCTGCCAGGAGTTAAAGTTACAATTTTAGATTATAGATTCAGTTGAATCGATAAATTTCAGTTATATTTTTATTATGTCTTGCCATTAAAAGTAGTAGTTAGTCATCCACTGTTTAATAGGTACTCTAAGAATTGTAATCATGTAGCAAAAAGAACTCAACGGAGTATAGATTTGTTTATTTAGTTTAAAAACTTCCAACGAAGGAACCGTGTTACAAATTTATAATTAGAACTAAATAGGTTACAAGTTAGTGAAAAATGACATGGCCAGATAGGAAATGACTATTGAGATGATTGCAAATAGAGATGAATGAAAGAAGAAAACATATTATACCGACCCTAAATAGATAAGGGAAACGGGCAGGAAGAAGAAGAAGAAGACTTTAATTTAGTGTGCCGTTTATTAGAGATAAGAAAATCAGAGGAGCCAACACGTTTTCAGTACGAAGACAGACTACCCAGTTTCGAGCCATATGAAAAAATGAGTTATGTCTTTACAGACATACGAGCACATATACTTATTGTCTATGATTTCTTAAAGTATCCTACTTAGTTTGAAGGTCTGACATTATAGTGTTTATTTATTCTCTCTGTTGGTTTGTTCATGGTGTCAATACCGAGGGTCCGAGGTTATGTTTTATATTATGTACAGGCATGTGGCATATGTAATAAACTTAAGTAAATAACTTATGATACTTATGGCGTTTCGAAACTAGTTGCGTATATGGATAATAAAAGTCTTGTATAATAAAACGGTGGAACTGAGTACAAGTATTTTAAATAATATTATATAATTATAAGATATTAAAAGTTTAATTCAACAGCTACATTGCATGTCATGTTCACACGTTTGTAAAACAATGGTATTTTATCGCAGGTTCATCTAACATCGTCACCGGTGACACACGAAGCTTCTTCAGTGCAGTGCGTGCCGTAAGTTACTCATCTGTCTAATATTTAATGAATTTTAAAAGTAAACAAGGCATAACAGCTATTGTACAGGTACATAGGTATATTTGCAATACAAATAAGTATTTATATTAGCAAGAGGTATATATTTGCATTGTTTGTTAGTTTAATATTTTTAAAAGATAACAGAATATAGTAAATCTGTTTTTTTTTGTGTATGTTTTGTAAAATTTCCACTGATTTTGCAGCGATTTTGATGATTGTTATTGCAATCGATAGGGTTTACTTTCCTGTTAATAATAACTTTGGCCTAAATTACGTTGCATTTTTTGTTACATGAACGTCTTGAATTTGTTTTTTTTTTTACATTTAAATTTTGCGTAACGATTGACTGGTAGAGAATGCTATCAGGCATTAATTCCGCCCTGTAGACATGTTTTAATGTATGCAAAAGTATAAATAACAAATAAAATTATTTAGTATGCCAATATCGAATGATATTAGCATACTATGATGCAGAAATCCGTTCCACTAGAAGGACGTTAATGAATTGAAATGATGGCGATGAGAAGAATACATTTTTTTTAATTCTCAGTGGTGGCAAGTAGACAAGGTGTCGCCAGTGAAGCTGTTCGTCGAAAACAAGAGCCTAGCGGGATTGAACCTGCGACACTTGCTCTTCCAACACGGACGCGCCGACTATGTTCGCCGCGCTGTCGAACGCGTATTCGCATTGTGGGGCGAAGGGAAAGTCAAACCCCTGGTTGATTCCACATGGGCTTTGGAAGATGTAAGTATAATCTATTCCTATTATTTTACTACTACTATAAATGCTGTTTATGAGGACGTATGGATGAACATTTGTTACTTTTTCATATAAAAACTACTAAATGAATAAAAATGGAGTTTGGCACGCGAATATTTTGTACCTTAGAACATAGGATACTTCATACACTACAGATATACACCTAGTAATAAATATAAGTGTGAAAGCGAGTTTATTTGTTGGTGGTGGCATCACCGTATAAGGAATTGTTACCATCGTCATCATTATCATACCAGCCCTCAATTGTCCACTGCTGAACATAGGCTTCATCCATAAGAAGAGTTTTGCCAGTAATTGCCATGCTTGGCAGACGGTTTAGCAACCGTTGTTAGGCTTTTGATACATTTAATAGGGACGCTGCTACCCATCCCTTGACCATTAAATTCCCTTAGTCGCGTCTTATGAAACCCACGGAAAAGGAAGGGGGTTGGGAACATTCTGTGCCGCAATTGTTATGAAAGTTGGCGTATAGTATTTGCCACATGCGTTAATTAAGTTACTTTTCCCTGTCAATCAATTTATCCTACACAGTTGTAGGTATAACCTGCTAATAATAAATAATTATGTACTCCAGTATTGTGTAGAGAAGAATTATTTTATTTAGAAATGAGTTGACCACCCTTCCAATCTATCCAAAGACCAAATACTTCCGAAGGGATGTTAAAAACATTTTAAACTAAATAAGGCCGTAATATTATTGCTATATTAAGATTGAGAAACCTAATAATGTGTGTACTCTTCTCAAATTGGCAGGTCAAGTTATTTCAAATGCTTAGTATTTTAGTTAGATATTTGCAATAATTTATTGACTATATGTTATTATAGTCCTAGTTGTTTGTTCGTTTAATTTTACCATCCAATATCAAACGAAAGTGACACAATTACTTTGTAATGTACAAGTTGCGAAAGTGTATATAAGTTAATGTATAAAGAAACGTATTTACATCCATTATCAGTATTAAATGGTCATTGATATTAACCGAGCATAAAATAAATTCATTGTAGTGGTATTGTTATCTTAATAAGTCACTTCATTCACTGTATTAATTAACAGACAGAAATAAAAGACAATGTTGCAAACTAAAATGAACAAACCAATTGATCATAGATGAACTTAAAATGTATTCTATGTTTATTTACTACCTAATAAATAATGTTTGCAGTAAAGTTTATGCCACATTACCTATTTATTATTATTAGTCTATTTATATCAGCCTATTAGTGGACTTAGGCTTCCTCCTAGAAATCATTGCGTGCAATGTGCATGCAATTATATTTTTTAATATAACAATTTTGTACATTAAACTTTAATTTTTTATCTTTCTTGGATCCCCTTGAAAAGGTATAAAGAGAGAGAGAGAGATATTGAGAATGTAGTCGTCTTG
The DNA here is from genome assembly GCF_026898425.1 of Galleria mellonella. Lineage (NCBI taxonomy): Eukaryota > Metazoa > Arthropoda > Insecta > Lepidoptera > Pyralidae > Galleria > Galleria mellonella. Next base: position 10,057,349 of record NW_026442130.1, on the reverse strand, counting down.
GTGAAAGTAGTGGTGTTATTAAGCTCATTGTGGTCTATATAGAGCGTCTATAATTACAATAGAAGAGTTCGAAATTTACACAAAAATTTTGTTTTGGCTATAATAAAGTTCTTTTTTCCAATTGTTATTTAGCACAGATGTTATTAGAGCACAGATAAATTTTTAGATGTTGTTTTCTTATTAAGGTTGTCGAGGCAATGCAGAAGATGCACGAACGCAAGAACATTGGGAAACTCGTGTTAGACCCGTCACTGGAGCCTAAGCCGAAGCCAGCCACGCCTGCTAAGGGCAAGTCGGGGAAGGAGAAGAAACCAGCCAAAGAGAGTTCAGAAGAGAAGAAGGATAAGGAGACAAAGGAAGAGGAGAAAAAGCCAGAGGAAAATGGTGAGAAGAACGGTGAAGAACCACTCACTAATGGTAACAGCGATGAAGGTCAGTCTCGGAATTCTTGTGACCAGGCATGCATAGATGCGTAGCTGCTTCCGTTTGTCCATTGAGTGTACAAAGATTAAGGTCTTTTAAAGAATGTCGGCATGCTTTTTGCTCTAAGTCGCTATAGTTATGCAATGAAATATAATTATAGAATAGAACTGAAAAATATATGTTCTAAAGCTCATGACTTTTGATTTTAATTCTAAATTTTTACATCTGCATGAAAACAATATATCGCAGAGGAACACCTGTCTATGCAAGAGTTAAATAAAAGTTATTTATTTTAATATAATAATAAAAATTAAAAATGATTAGCATGCCGATCTTTTTTAATTAACTTTACTTTGTATACGTAAGTATAATTTTTTTGCTTGGATTTGATATTCAAAGTAACTACGCACGCGTAAAGGCTAAACGCATTTGGTTTTGAAAATGTTTTGATTTTGCAAATGAATGGTTTGTATTTTACGAGTATATTAATATCTATCAAAATTATACATATTCATATCAACGCAGCCTTTAGACTTGTTGCTTAATAAATATTTTTTTTATTTACATTCTACTTTCTGCTAGCGCGGGGATAGTTTTTTATTTTATCAGTTTCATTTTCATAAGCCTTCGCTTTTTAGATATTATATGCAGATATTTTATAAATACTTAAAAGTACGTAAACCTACTTGCTTATAAAGAACAATATTTTAATTATTTTGAGGGACATTCTTATTGGTATAAGTTTTTCTGTATAATGATGAAATGAGAATATAATAGATCACGGCTTTTCATTTTGCGAATATGATAATATTATCGAAATAATACCCTATATCAAGCCGCTTGGCTAACGCGATCATATGAATAATAGAAATGAACTGCCTACCTACTACCCCTATTATATACTACTACTAACTATATTACTTTTTATAAAATTTAAATCGTTGATATACAAAAACGTCTAAGATTTACAAAAGATACACTAAAAGTAGAATGCGTTGACCCAAAATATGCACCCATTTGGAATCAGTCATTAATGGTTGTAGTCAAACGTGCTGAAATGTTGGGTACCTTTTTAATTTGGAACACTAAAATGTAACAGGATTTCAATCTGAGGATTTTTTGTATATTTACAATTTATATGTGAGATAATGTGAATTTGTCATGAAGGAGACTACATATAAACGAAGTCTAGAGGTTGCTACACAAAATATACGTTTAGCCAACTTGGTCATAAAATGTCGGGTCTGAGACCTCACTAGAAAATCATTAGTGAGTCGACTTTACCATAACAGTATTTACGCTTTTATGTACATAAACTATATGTGTTATAATAAAAGATGTATTTTACTGAAATTGAAATACATTAGGACAAAAATTACGTAACCGCCTAGCCACAATGCACTGCCGTTGCCACATATAAAACCACAGTTTGCGGCATTAATCTTATTAAAATATTATTTTTATTTTATTTTATTGTAGTTACGGTTTTAATTATAATATGTGACAGATAATTTAACATATTTTTATTAGAATCTCAGATATCTCGGTATTTTTATAATATATAATTTTATTTTTAATGTATTCATTATGTCTTACTAGTATAGTTAACATCGGTAATAAATTGTATTAAAATTTTATTGCCTGTATTTTAGGCACATTCATGGCTTATCTATATATTAAGTAAAAATATGAAAGTAGTAGGTAACTCTAGGTGAAAATAATTTTGTTATTTTTAATTTATTACATTCTGAATTTCACTTACCTAAGGAGGTAATTTATAAATCTATCTATATGTTTTGAATATATACTATGTAAGCTTAATATGTTGTTTCAATTTCCAGAGTCTAAGGACAAGGAGAAGGAGTCTAGCTGAATTGTTTCCGTTGAGAACTGAACCAGATAAACCACCGCCGATTGATTATTTTAGAGTTGAAGCTGCTCGTTTTACCGTAGCGGCTGCGCCCGCGCCGGCACACCGCTCGCGCTTCGTACCACGCCGGCGCCGGCGCCGCTCGCATATAATACTATGTTGCCCGATGTTTTTATTATGTTTCGTTTAAGTCTGAATACGATGTCGTTCGATCTCATTTACTTACATTCATTATTATTCATGTTTTAAATGTAACTATTAGATACCTTATTACGGATCGAACCATGTCGTCTTTTTTATAGTTTTTATTTTTTGACGATCATTACATTTTATATTTTGTGACAGAAATACATAATTTAATTAAATAATTTGATATACGACAGCGAACATTACAATGAATTTATATTTTAATCATTTCTTATAAACATTACCTAATTTGGCCTAAGTTAGTAATTGTTTCTAAACTTACGAGTCTTTTATTATAGTTTAATGTTTAAGACTTTATTTTTAAGATGAGATATTTTAATCTGCAGTTATTTTGAATGGCTATTATATATCTAAGGTGCAGAGATGCTTAATCTTTATGTATGTTAAGCTTTAATATTTTATTAGTAAATGTTTAAAATTTGGCCCCACGAGACCCACACCCGCCCTCGGGTCGAGCGCTCGCTCACATCACATCTCGCTGCGATCCTTCTCCAAACTACCTAATCTAAACAAAAACAAACGAACGATAAACCTTACGTGTGATATTTTGTAGTAGGTATGCTAGATGTTTTGCAGTAGATATTTTTATGCTGCCTATACATGATATATTTTTTTTTATTTGAGCTTAAATATACAATTATTTTATATTTTTATACTTAGAATTTTTGTACATTATTTTCTAGTTAGGATGAAAGTTCCTGAATTGATTTGAAGGCACCAGTCATTGTGTGGTACAGTGTCGATGTAGGAATCGTGTTCTCGAACGCGTCCTCTGACTGGATTCTGGGCCTGAACTGGACGAGCTTATTGAGTCCAAATTGTGAACTATTTTTGTGGCTAACTTTAAGGTCATTCATATTCAATATATACTTAGTCGATGACAATCACGATATAATAAGTCATATTTTTATATACCAAATGACTATAACATTATCTCGTATAAATAAAGCTTTTGTATTTATAAACACAAATATCACATATCTAATCTAACATGCATTTTCACACGATATGTACTAGGAATAATAATAATATTTTGATACCAATATTCACTGCATTTCTTTTTGATATACCTAGCATATATTTGTCTACGTTTATTTTCGTAAGGTTGTAAGTAATGTTTACCGCCATAGTGTACAGTATGGTTATAGGTATATATGTACACAGTACTAATTAAATGTTTTATCTGTATTACACATATCATGCGGATGTAAAATGTATTCCTGTGAGGCTGAAAGTAGTCCGGCATCGTCGGAGTGAAAAAGATAATTTACTTCCTAAACACTGCTCAAATAAAATAACTAAGCAGTGTGCGGACGCAATGTGTGCTCCAAACATGCCTAACTCATTTGATTCTTAGGATTTTTATAAACTTTTTACCTTTTGGAACATTTTTGATAGAGCACGTCTTGCGTACACACAGTGCGCGTCGTCCGACCAACGTGTCACAGGTCACCATGTCCCAGTGTGAGTAGGTACCGTCTGCCATAGGTTGTGAGGTACGTAAGGTAAGGTAAGCACCTGAAGACCAGACTGCATCCCTTGTGGGGTGAACACAAGTAGATAGCTTTTGTATTATTAAATTTATAACACGAGTGGCAGTTGCAGGGCAGGATACTATGTAAGGCGCTTTGTTTATCGTACAGTGGCTTGGTGCTAGTTCATATTGTACGCGGATACAACTCGCTTCAGTGTCTCGGACCAATATCTTAAAGCTACTTTAGTCTTCTTATCGGTATCTCTTTCGCTTTGTGTGTCAAATATGTGCGAATTTCTTGTAATGTAAAACATATATTAAATCTTGTGTATATCGACCTGTATAATGGTTTAGAATTATCTTTGAATTTTCTTCTACCTATAAGAATTTAATGATGGTATTCCAATAGTGATTCGGAGGGCTGGTGTGACCGCGCCGTTGTGATTGTGTCCAAATTGTTGTAGGTTTAGTGTCTATAAATTGATGCCAATATTTAGAAGCTTCGTGGAAACATCGAAGTGGTCGTAAGATCCAGTGCCGTCACGCCAGCGGACTCCACGTATTCTGAGTCGTTATTGTACTACACATTTATTTTTATAAGGGCGGGCCAGTGTGATATCTATACTATGAAATGGATAAATAAATATGTATGATCTGTAAAAATGCTTACTGATGTTTATTATTTCTTAACCTTTATCCCTACAGTCCCTATAATTATAATTAAACAGTGGAGAGGATGATTCATTCTACCACTTTTTGAATTTAGAGGTAGTAATATAGCTGAGATCGATTTACTGAATTATGTAGGTAGATAAAATTTATTGTAATTTATAGGAGCACCTCTACTATAAGTAGCAAAGAGAAAAGTCTGTTTTCCGTATCGAAGCACTCTTTATATTAAAAAGTGGATAGAATCCTATTTTTATGCTACTTATTGTATTTAAGAAGTAAAAGCGATTGGTAGTTTTCTATGTTACCTAATAAATTAGATGAAAGTTAATAAGAATATTATTAGATAGCTAACTGCGCTAAACAACATACCTACATTCGTTCACGTTATCTATCAAAGAAAATCACTTAAATAATTAAATTTAAAATTTATTTAATCACATCTAATCTAAATACACACCATAGACGACGACATTAGCAAATAAATGGCAATTCTCGTAATTGAACGTAGCGAAGGCATCTCGCTCGTGATCCCACAGGAACGAGTGGAATATGTGGACGCTCTGCTGCCGTCGCTGGCCAATGCTCACCATCACTATTATCCTGTACCTGAATTGAATTGTTACTTGGTCATTTACCGTAATAAATATCTTACTTATCTTATCCTTTCTATTGTCCTATTATCATTATAAATTAGTACAAAAGTTTGTGAAGATATTTGAATAGATGAATGTTTGTTACTCAATCACGCTTTACGGCTGAATAGATTTAAATTAAATTTGTTATATGGATGTTATATCTTAAGACAGGATCTTTATAAACTGATGCACAAGAATAAACAGCGAGAAACAGCTATCGCGTAAAAAATAGTTACTTCGGTCGCGACAAAATGAACAGAATGTAAAACATGGGGGACGAAAAATTTATTATAGAATTATCAAAATCAACTCAGAATTGGCGAAGATATCGTATAGTTACAAAATTCGATGAATTGAGAATTTTTTTAGAAATCTGAACCAAGTCGATAATTACAACTTACTATACATAAATTGTGGCCAAGATCATACATATTCCAACGAGTCTTTCCTAATTGTATATAGCTGTTAGCATTTTTTTTTAAAACAACAACAGTATAAAGCTGATAAAGCCGATACTCCGGCTATAAAAGGCAGAATGTACATCATACTCCTTACAAAACTTCCAGCATTTTTTAATCGTGTTACATTTTGAGTGATTTTATCAATGCTTTAGGTATGTCTCAAGGACCTGCCAAGCCGATATTATTGACATATTACCTACCTGTTATAATTTTCTTCTTTGATAGCATTACGTAGAGTTTCAGCCAAGCTGAGACAAAGTTCTGGAATTTGTTTCTCGCTATATTCGACCTCGTTGAGTTCATATGAGACCACTCGTTGCAATATTTTCTGTATTTGTTCCGCGTCGAAACGCTTCTTAGGATTGAGTTGATAAGTCGGTTGGTAAGTTCTGACCTAATTAAGAAATAAATGTGAGTAAAACTACATGGGTTCTGTCTATGGCGTGCGCTGTATCTATACTATTTGTATCAGTTCCCGAACCGCAGGTGAATTTTAGAAAGAATAGAATAGAAGTATGGAGTAAATTGGTATAGGTACGTACATATGCTAAAATCGAAAACCAGAAATAAAAGTAAAAATGGAATCATAGGATTTTGTTGTAGTTAACAAAATTAATGTGGATCCGATATAGAAGAGAATAGAATGATTTAGAATACATAAGAATAATTAAAACCGTTTCGTAGAGCAAAATACAATCTTTACAATAATACTAAGCTTTATTTTTGATTCACGAGTAACATTATAGTGAACTGACTGCTTGGCTAAAATTTGGTCCTTTTGACACCAGCAATATTAATCGATAATTGAGAAAGGAGACAATTTTGTTATATAATGTGATGTTAACGGTGTTAATATCAATTTAGCAAATATATATGCAGTATAACCATAATATTTGAGTGACCTGTTTCGGCGGAGGTGCTGCAGTAGGTTTACTTTCCGACATCTTGTCCAGTATTTATGTAACTAGATTTCTTAAATATGTGCACTTGATTTTAAAAAGATTAAATGCGTCTGCAATTCTCGCGTTAAAAGGCGTTTCAGGAAGAATAATAAAATTAGATATAAAATGATTACACAGAGCACTGTCAACTTAGTTTGATCAATACGAATTCCGCTTTATTTTATAGCTATAAAGATCTAGAGGTGCTCAGGTACCTCTTTACATTTTATCTTTTTCATAATTTCAGCCGTTAACTATCCACTGCTGATCATAAGTCTTCTCTATAAGGGGAGTTTCTCCAGTAGTTGTCACGCTTGGCAAGCGGGTTGGCAACCGCAATTAGTTGAGAAGAGGGACGCTGCTGCTAATCCCTCTATCATTAAGTTTTCTTAATTGTCTCTTACGACGCCTACAGAAAAGGAAGGAGTGGCCTATTTTATGCCGGGACCATACGGCCAATATCAATAGGTACATCTATTTAATATAATTTATAACTATAACCTTTTAATCACGATGATATCCATGGGAACCACGCGGAAGTCAACCTAACAGGGTATATTGTTAGCGATGGGACTATTATTCCCTATTACTGACAATCCCTTCTCACCAAAATGAGACCATAAGCATAGTAGTTAGCATTAGCTACAGTAGATTAATCAATTCTTACCGGATTTTATTTTGTTGCAAAAAGTTATTATTAAAATAATTTATTAACAATTCTCGTAAGTAGTTAATTTTTTTTTGTACATTTTAAGATAGATATCAGATTCAGAAAAGACCCACAAAGCAAGTACTTAGGTACACAGGCGGACTTATCATAGTATACAGACGTCTTCTTATCATGCTTGCGTGTAATTGTATGTACAAATTATGTATTGAAACCGAATTGTATTTTGTATACATATGTATTGTTGTTTTTTTCATTGACGTAGTTACCAGTTTCTGACTGTTGATCATCTGCCGTGGGTTATTGCTTCTGATTGAAAACCTTCTGTACTCTTTAGACATTATAATTATGAATTAATGGTATAGGTATTTACTACTACAGAATTGTACCTATACGGGAACAATAGTACAGACGTTATTTAATTCGATATTTTGTCAAAATCAAAGCCATCGAGTTGTCTTTAAAAAAATAATTCTAAATCAGTTTAGAACCGACAGAATTATGAGGTAACAAATATATTAGCGGAAAAAATGAATCGATATATAAAATATCCTATAAGTTAAAATATGATATATAATCTATCTTCAAAAAGTTTTAGCTAATTCAACTGATCGGTTGTTCTAAAGTATTTTATACGTGATTTTTTAGATTAATATAGCTATTTTTTTAATGGGTGAAAATGGAATGGTAGGCTCTACCCGCGCTATCGGTATACACCGACGACAGGCGCCAGTGGAAGATGATAGATGAGAATGAATGCAGGTCAGTTGTCCCACCATGATGAATTGGACAAGAATCAACTCTGTTAGTTCCCTGTTAGGGTATTGGGCTTTTTAGGGCATATTAAGTAAATTAATAATTGTGATCTGGCGCGGTTTAGGTCCTGGTTGAGAAATTAACTAATATGTAGGGTAGGTACACTGAAAATTTGTATAACTTAAGAATAAAATAAATTAAAATCAAAATATTACATTTATTTTATTCGATCTGATCATGATAATGATAATATGAGGGTATGTTTTCCACTTGCTGATTAAAAGTTACCTATCATCGTAAGTAAAAGAGAAGCAATAAAGCAAGTTATCACACAGGACGTAGTAAGTTAGGACGCAGCTTTTCGATCATCTCTCTCACCCTTTTTATTTGTTTACCTACTGTTAAACAAATAATGGCATATAACAACATTAGCACTCCTTTAATCCTCAAATGAAATTGCGCAAATCATGTACAGGTCTCTCATATGAGACAAAATAAGCTTTGTTCATGAATCATAAAGTTTTTTAACTTTTAATTCCTTGTCTATTTCTTTAATATGATTCATATCGATCTTTATATACCCCCAAAACATCTCACAGATAACATGCAAGTAATATGTCAGTTTTTTTTCAATTGACCGCTTCAATGTGGTCACGTCTTTGTTGTATGAATCTTATCGTCATTTAGATATAGCTGTATGATAGAAACCATTTATTTTTGAGCATTGGTTACATATAGGTTTTAAATAGCATGTCATTCTTTGTCTATGTTTTTCATACATCAGAGACATAGAATAAGTTATAAATATTATGATAATAATAATAATACTTATGTTCTGTTGACATTTGTTTGATATTTAATAATGACGCTATCGCCAGCTATATGTCAATCTTTTTGTGACAGCTAGTGTTGTATAATAGCGTTATACTAAGTATGCACTAAGTCTATCACAGACATAATTATTACGTGCTAAGAACAAGGAAATACATAGAAGGAATGATAAAATAAAAATTGTAAATCATATGGTTGCCTCCTTTCTTCTTATGTAAACGTAATTAATAAAAAGAGGACGAAAGATACATCATCAGTACTCGCGGCCGTTGCGCGTTGGCAATTTTAGGGGCTCGCTATCTATTTATCTATCTATTAGTACTCTACACTAGTGACAGAAGCCGGACCGAACCTGTGTTTTTATTTACATGTGATGGTCTTTGTTTTGGTTCGTAAATACCAAAATTTTTAATAGTTTGTAAATTATGAAAGTAGCAATTTCATTAATATTTAATTAACGATGAGTAAGCAATTATCAATAGATACATTCTTTAAGTTTTCTAAAATTCAAACGAATACAAATGTTTTGAAAGAAAACGGAGGAGTAAGCGGACAATTTAGTGGTATTAATCATGGTGGTGTAATGAAGAAAAACCGCTTTAGTTTAAAAAAGCCTACAACTCCTTCCAAATCATCTAATATGACTACAGATACAAATACATGGGTTCCAACTGAAAATGTTGATGTTGTGAATTTGATTAGTGACGATGAAGATACTGATCTTATGAATGCAGTTGACTTAGTTGAATGTGTACTAAATTCATCACAATTATCGAGTGCTAGTGATAGTGCTGTGTCTGAATCCTCACAGAGAACTGTAATATATGATATCTCATCTGAATCTATTGATCGAACATTTGTGACACCTAGTAAAATACCAATTACACCTACAAAGTCTCCAATTACACCCACCAGAACTCCTGCATGTCATATCCTTACTCCAACAACTTCCAGTACTTCTAGCCCAGGTTCCAAAAATAAGTTTTATTCACCTACTAAAAAACGCACAGTTGTCAAAAGAAGTCCTGTGAAGAGAAAGTTGGATCAAGATTTTGCTCAAGTTACTGATAATGATGATTATTTTAAAGCATGTGATGGCATGGATGACAAAAGTAAGCTTTAATATTATAAATTATTCAACTTACAAAAGTAGTTTATACAATATTTTTTTAGAAAACTTGATGGGTATGTGTCTTCTGTCTGAAATTGGAAATTCTATTCACGGTTTTTATTCACAGTCTTCAAAGTATCTTTTTTTTTTTTAATATAAGAGAACATTAATATTGATCTTTATCATTAATATATTTTCAGCTATATTTCTTCTTGAGATCATTCACAAGTTCCTTAACAATAAATCTTTAAAAAGATTGTTGTCGGAGGAAAGCCAGCTTCTTCTTTCAAGTTGCATGAAAGTTATAAAGCCTGGAATGATGATAGTCTGTCGTCTATATTGGCGAAAGAGAGGCTGGTACAGGAGTAAACAAATTGAAGATATGACTTTAAAAGTTAAACAGTTGGATGAGTCCAGTTTTCAGGTGATGATTAATTCACTGGTATCAGCTGGTCTACTTGATCAAAATATACCAGGTGGTATGTAAACAAACTAATAACATGTTTCCTGTAATCATCTAAATTTGTGTAATGTAATAATATAATAACAATGTAATTAATATAATGCTATTCTGTATAATTTGTCGTTAATTTAAAATATCAATTTTTATTTAATGATATTTCCAGTTTTAGTCTTATAACTTGCAATGTCAAAGATAAAGTTAATATATGCATGAAATAATTTTTTTTGTACTCTATTTTTTCTGTAAATATTTTTTCCAATTTATTTACAGAATCTGGTCTCAGTTTTGATGATTTTATATCTCTATTGAAAGCTGATGAACTGAAACAAATATGTAAAGAGTTAAAATTGAAAATACAATCAAAATCAAAACAGGATGTTGTGGATATGCTTAAGAAATTCTGTCAATCACAATCTATCAGTAACTATTTTACAGGTAATTTAAAGACAAACTCCAAGAGAGTTATTCAAATGTAAGTACATATTAATATATTTTTGCTTTGCATGGAATTGTTTTTTTATGTATAGATTTTTACTACATTAGGTTTACTTTTACATTATCTATGACAATTGACTATCCATGTAGAATTTGAAGCAAAATATAACAATATTATTAAAAAAAATATATTAGCACACTGATTGTATAATTAGTAATATTTAATATTAACTAACAAAAACATTATCAAATTTATTTTAATAAATTATGACATTACTATAGTGCAGATGTCTATTTTTCTTTAGAATTAATTCTGTACTTTCAGAAATACAATGAGGTAGAAGATTAGCATTGAATATAAATATAAAATGAGTATCAATATTATTATATTGCAAAATTTTTTTAAAGTTGTAAATTTTGTATAGAGAGAGACTTTGTACAAAAGTCGATTGCTTGGGTACCTCTGTCCCATTCATGTTTCAATTTGTTTCAAGCTGTGTTTCGGTTTGAAGGGTGGGATATGGTGTGAATTTACTGGGTATGGAGGAATAACACCTGAGTCCTCAGGAATGGCAATGCATGGGGGGTATCATGTGCGAAACAACTGTTATGTCCATGGTACTGCTCATGTCTATAGGCGACGGTTATCACTTTCCGTCAGGTGTGCCATCAGCTTGTTTGCCATTCTAAGTTGTATAAAAAAAATCCTTGAATAAATAGAATAAAAGAGCAAGCTTATTCTCTTTTCAGTATGAATGAAAAGGCAGGAGTTTGTTATAGACTGTCAGAATTTACTAGGAGTACACTGTACCGACTGTATGTTCTCATGTACTTAGGCATAGATTACAATCATATAAGGGACAAGAAACTAGAACTGTTACTTATAAATGACAAAATAAAAAGGGAAACTTACCCTGTGGATGCAGATATGTCATTGGATGATGCTAGTGTTGTTTTTGAAAGTAAACAACAATTTGACAGGTAAAATTTACTTATGCCATATATTATTATTGTGTATATCATATTCTTCACCTTGTGTGTCCAAGCATAGAGTAGGTCACCCTATCCTTTTCCGTGGGTGTCGTAAGAGGTGACTAAGGGAGGGCGGGTGATGGGCAGCAGCGTCCCTCTTAAACATCTCTAAAAGCTTAACTCCTGTTGTCAACCCATCTGCCAAGAGTGGCAAAACTCCTTTTATTGAGAAGCAGCAGTGGACAGTTAATGGCTGAAATAGTATCATATTATGTTATATATGTCATTATATTTACATATTGATGATATTAGTATGATTAGAATGCGTCAAATAATTTTATTATAGGGAGATTTTAATTAAATATTGTGGAAATATGTTTTGACTGCGAAGACAAAATGTTTGTATGATTAGCTTTTGTTTTAAAAGAGTATGAAATTACTTAGAGGCATAGTAGCCAGTCTTTAGGAGTGATAAATCATGAGATGTCCTGTGCTGACAGCACAGTGTATCCTGTGATTCACATTTACGTGATGGTTAGCACTTTTTATTAGATGATTTCCCTGCTTTTTATTGCCATTGTAAGTTTTAAAATATTTTAATAGACTTCAAACCATGGGCAAATAGTGTTTTGAGTCAGTATATATTGTAGTATTTCTTTTATTTTTGAATGACTGATTGCAGTTGAAAGTTGGGTACCTGTTTACTATTATATATTATTATATTTGTTTTAGTTATATGGTAGCTCATTTAATTTATGAAGGTTTTTTGGAGAAAACAGATCTGAATGAAAAGTGTGCCATTGTTACAAATGTGTATAGCTTATACAAAGATTTTTCCAAGGAAGAAATTTTACGGTGAGTACATACTTACATGCATACAATATATAATTATAATATATATTTATGCATCTTCCCTGTTAATTTTTTTGTTGGGATATTTAAATAGAGACAGAGAGAGAGCATTGTACTGATAATTAATTATTTATAATAAAATATACCTTTTGAAGGAAACAATGAAGAGTATCTGTCTATCTATCTATTATTTTATTATATTAAAACACAATGGCAATAATTGATTAGTATTCTGGTTAACTATTATTATAACAAACAATATTAAGCTAACAAATTGCTGCATTACTCTTGTTTTTTGGAGCGTTTTCCTGGCAAGTAAAATTTCAAGCTGTAGATAGAATTGTAAAAATTTATATTTGTATAAAAAGATTATTTCTATTCTATTTTACTTGTCCATATTTCACCAACGGTATTAGAATTTAATGTAGCACAAGAGCAAGTTCATACTGTAAATTTATAATTAATTTCAATTGTTTAATATTTCTGTTGTTAATAGAGAGTTAGACGAATATTTGAATTAGACTTAATTTTGTGGTCTGGGTCAAATTCATAACTAGAAAACCCCAAAAATAAATCTCAAATACAAATATTTGTCAAGTTTCCATTTATATCAAGCACATTATTATATTCAAATACAGACTAACTACCTACTTAAAAAAAGAATTGATTCATTGTAATAATGATTAATAATGAAAAACTTACTTATGTCATATATTATCCCTCACCAGATCACTTTGTATAAAAGTCGATAGTTTGGGCACCTCTGTCGCATTCGTGTTTAAACCGTGAAGCAGTTGTTGTTGTTGTAGTTGTATGGCTGTGTTTCGGTTTGAGAGGTGGGATATGGCGTGAATTTACTGGGTACAGAGGAATAACACCTGAGTCCTCAGGAATGGCAACGCATAGGGGGTATCATGGGCGAAACAGTATACTCTGTTATGTCTACATCTTACGTGTACTGCTCATGTCTATAGGCGATGGTTATCACTTTCCATCAGGTGGGTCGTCAGCTTGAAATTTTTTTCAATTTTGCCATTCTAAGTTGTATAAAAAAAACATAACATTGTTATCATAAAATATGTGTATGTATTAAAAAGAACTTTCTGTATTATCTAATATACTTTCTTCCTTACAGCTATAAGTCGCTTCCACCGTGGTTGCGTCGATTTACACCTAGCAATATATACGTGAAAATATTAGATGCTGGAATACAAGAATTAAAGAAACACAAATCGATAGAATACTATGAGCTTGCTGTGGAAATTCTCGATTTACTTATATCACAGATTGCTTTTAGACAGCACAAAAAAGCTGAATGGTACATGGAGAAAGCGATAATATTACGTTATCTAGGTAGGAATGATGAGGTACGTTCTTAAAGTATTCATTAACATATCCTGGATCATTTATTTATGATAATATTGAAAAGCATTATTAATGTTATTATTAGTGTGAAGGTATGGAGTAGCTCTTTGATGTCAAAAGATGTAGGCCATCTTCTTTATATATATGACACTTAATATGTATTTAAGTATTATTTATACTTGTTACTACTGCAAAGAAGACAACAAAGATATATATATATATATATATATATTAGTGGCGTTGAAAATTTTATACAATTCATAATTTTCAGGCGGCGGAAGTATTATTACAAGGATTTAATTCAGATCTTCCAGAAGATGCTAAAGATAGTTTACGACCGCGAGCTCGGAATATAGCTAACCAAGCTAGCCAGCAGTTAAAGTCTGATCTATTGCGACAAGCCGATAAAGAGACTATATTAGAGAATAAACTGCCTGCCAATCATATCTGCAAACAACCAATGGAGTAAGTATTGTTTCTGTGATAAAACTGAGTATTTTGCATCATTTTATCCTATATTTGTAGACTTATTTACGAGCACTTTTAAATAGTAATTTTTTTATGAATGCAAGGTTCGGAAAGTTGTTATCAGTTGAGAAGAGCCTCAACAGTTACTCTTTTAAATCTCTGTTAACATTATGTGCATTTATTTTAAATGTACTATGTCTTACATGGTCGTTAAAAGCCCGTGCATGATCGACTAACATCATGTATATTTGTCATTCAAGTAACTAATCGTTTAGCGCGGGGGGAAAGGGATTGTTAGCAATGGAGTTCGAGATTGCTAGCAATATGCCCCTATTAGGTCGACCTCCACGTGGTTCCCCCTGGAAACCATCGTGAACAATTCTTGTTGAATTCGTCACGATGGGCTAACTGACCTGCTTCATCCTCATCTATCATCCCTCACTGGTGCCCCGCCGGTGTATACCAATAGCGCGGGTGGGGTTACCATTCCATTATCACCCATTAAAAAAATCGTTTAGCGCGTAATAGGCTTTGTTCAAAAAGTGTTATTTTTATAGCAGTTAATAAACGTATTAAAGGTAGACCCAAAAAATCCTATTACACAGACACTATAATCTTTAAGCTTCTCAGTAGATTTTTATGGATATGCGAACATTCGATTCCATTCGTCTGAAAAAGAAATTGACTTGAGTATTTTTTATTGAATATCTACGAAATGAGGTCGCAGTGACTGATGTGGTGGTGTGCCTGAAAGCGCATATAGCTCTTGGCATTCTGCAAAATACGCATTAACCTAACTGTATTGGGGGGAAAAGGGATTGTTAGTAATGAAATTTATCAACGTCATTGCTAGCAATACACCCTATCAGGTCGACTTCCACGCGGTTCTCCCTGGAAACCATAGTGGTTAATTCTGTTTCAATTGGTCACTATGGGCCAACTGACCTGCTATCATCCTCATCAGTCACTCTTCACTGGTGCCCCGTCAGCGTATACCGATAGCGCAGGCGGGGATTATATTACATCTCCACTTTAAAAAAAAAAAACTCGACTGCATTCAATATGCACGTATCAGTATGCAGTAGAATAGACGTTTTGTAAAATTAGAGCTTAACCGACTGCGTTCCGCGGAAAGCGCACATGGTTGACTGGGTTGTTAAAATGACAATGGTATAAGTATCATGCAAATATTGTACACTTTTTAAAATATATAATAAAATATAATAGTAGCGTAAAATCATTATTGTTATTCTTATACATGTAACACTGTAATAGATAAGACATATTTAAATTACAAGTTACAAGATCTTACAAATATTTCTATTTATGTTTTTTTAATATTTCTATTTATTTATAGTTTAATGTTTAAAATCTTACAACCCGAATTCATGACAGTTTTTCCAAATTTGTTCTATTACCTAGGATTACCTAGGAAGTATTTTTATTGATCTTTTTATATTCTAAGGTCGTCAATTGGTGACGAAAGTGACAGATAGAGTGCGCACTTCATTGATTGTAGTATTTTTTTATATACAACTTAGAATGGCAAACAAGCTGACGGCCCACCTGATGGAAAGTGGTAACCGTCGCCTATAGACATGAGCAGTACCATGGACATAACAGAGTGTTCTGTTTCGCTCATGATACCCCCCATGCGCTGCCATTCCTGAGGACTCAGGTGTTATTTCTCTGTACCCTGTAAATTCACGCCATATCCCACCCTTCAAACCGAAACACAGCCATGCAAACACAACAACAGTTTGTTAGTATTGCTTGATGGGGGATTGCGTGGTGCTGCTGTTCGAATAGAGTACTTGTTACATAGTGTATATAGTTCAATGTTCTCATCACATTGCATTCATAAAGAGTAAATAAATAAAAGAGTATGTTTTCAGACGTGCTCAACAACGCGGCAAGTTGAAGTTTAAGACTCGTGTGGGTGGTGAGTTGACGGTACAGGATGCCGAGGATTACTGCATAACGCATTACATAGACAGTGGAAAATATACGCACGGTAATTATATTATATATATTTAATAATTTTCAATGTCGATAAAAGACTACAAATTAAAATGTAGTCGAACGTAAAAAAGTATGTTCGAATTAACAACCTTCTCCTTTGTGAATTTAGTGATGACAAGAGAAATATTAAGATGATGGAGAAACTAATTTAGAACTTTAGGGCTCCACGCATGTGTGATATATTCTGTAATATAGTATCCATAGTGCTGTTCACATTTATAGGTAACAATTATTATTTACCATCCGTTAATAATATAATAATAATATTTCTTTATTTATAGATTACAAAGATCCATTTTTGTTAGTAACAATTGACTTAAACTATGTTAGTAGAAAAAAAAAAAGTTAAGCCCCATGTTCTCCGTTTAAAGCTGTATGAAAAACAACTGAGAACAAATGAGATTAAAACAAAAACTAATTCTATATTTTATTGTATTATAGGCAAACATTGGGAAGGCAGATTTGCCATCACCATTTTCTTCTTGCTCTTCTGGGACATCATATATTCGAAGCCACGTGGTGTAGTGGGCATATTCCTGAGTCGCTTTCAAATGTACCCGTTGGATATGTTCAGTGACAGTTTCTATATGAATAGAAAGGCGTTGATAGACAAAAGACTGGAGTTGATAAAGCACAGCACTACAGAAGATATGTTGAATCTCATGAATTGCACTTGGGACAGCAGACCGGAGGGTAAGTGTATCTATCGCTTTATACATCATCATTCTTATGTCTTTTTTCATTTATTTAGCCGGCACAGTATGTATTCCACAATCAATCATTTTTTTATGCAACTTAGAATGTCAAACAAGCTGACGGAGGGGGGAAAGGGATTGTTAGCAATTTGCCCTATTAGGTCGACCTCCGTGTGGTTTCCCCTGGAAACCGTCGTAAACAATTCTTATTGAATTCGTCACGATGGGCTACCTGACCTGCTTCATCCTCACCTATTATCCTTCACTGGTGCCCCGCCAGTGTATACCGTTAGCGCGGGTGGGGTTACCATTCCATTATCAACCGTTAAAAAAAACAAGCTGACGGCCCACCTGATGGAAAGTGATAACTGTCGCCTATAGTTATGAGTAGTACCATAGACATAACAGAGTATACTGTTTCGCCCATGATATTCCTCATTGCCATTCCTTAGGACTCAGGTGTTATTCCTCTGCACCCTGTAAATTCACTGCCATATTCCACCCTTCAAACTGAAACACAGCCATGCAAACACAACTGCTTCACGGTAGAAACACGAATAGGACAGAAGCACCCAAGCAAACGACTTTTGTACATTCTCTGGTAAAGACGCAATTTGTATAAATTGCGTCACGCTTGAGCTTACTTTTAACCATAAAAACTAAAAAAATCCTCAAATTTATTAGTCGAAGCCACCGGGACCCTCAGATATTTCTTATTTTCTAAGTGACAAAATGTGCATCGTGCTTGTATGTCGTATAAATGTATAAAACCTGCTGACTTAAGCCTACGGCCAATTTACAGATGACAAGCGGTAAAAGTAACTAAACACATTTGCTTTTCTTAATTTATTTATTTTACACTTTATTACATCAAGTAAAAAAATAATAAATACAGTCAAGCAATCTCTTCCAGACATCCGTTAATTTGTTTTATTTTTAATTTACTTTTCTTAAAACATTTCTTAGCACTAATGGTAATATGTATTAATGAAGAGAAAATAATATAATAATATAATTTTTGTTTTTATTTATTATTCGAGAGTATTATTTTATTTATTTTTTATTTATATATTATATTATTATTCGTCTTTATTCACTATTTATTTTTATTACTAACTAGCTATACGGGTCGGTCTCGATCCGGGACGGCTCTTTTCTTATCTTTGCATTAATTAAAATTCCTGTAATTAATAGGTCAAAGTTTTATATACAAAAAAAAAAACTCAAGAGTCGATCGATCGAAGAGTAAAAATGAAATTTCAAAGTACAATCATAAGGCTGCGCTCATACCTAACGAGTATATATTTAATCGCCGACAAGTTTGGCATAATGTTTATACGTAATAAAAGATTGTGTAACACTTTCAAACCGATTTCAATAGAGGCAAGACCATTTATTTTGATTGTTAAACTAAACTACTGAATCAATTTTAAACAAGTTTCTATGACACCAGTCTGTAAGTATATCCTTCCAAATGTAAAGATATTTTCCAAATCAGTTTTAAAACTGAGGGAATTATGAGTTAACAAACACAAAAAAATAACCGAATTGAGAGCTTCCTTTATGAAGTCGGTTAAAAACCTCAATATTCACGGTGAAATCCCAAGTAACGATGATAAGGCTGCGTTACATTTATTGAGTGAGTCGGTAACTGATTTGATTGTAATCCGATAGCTTATTTGCCACCTAAACTCGCTAGTGTTCCGTGGTGTACAAGAAAACTCATTCGGATCGTATAGTTGAGAAACGCTGTTACAGATCCTGGTGGGTGGTTAAATTTTTCATACATACGTACACATTGTCGTCGATTCTAAGAAGCCATTTCCTTAAACTTATCCGTAAAATTTATATGTGATATCACGGCTAAATCTTTGTCCTAAAGACCAATATTATCTAAATATTATATATAATAATATTTACCAGAGGGAGACTATGTACAAAAATCGTTTGCCTCTGTCTTATCCCTATTCGTGTTTCTACCGTGAAGCAGTTATGTTTGCATGGCTGTGTTTCGATTTGAAGGGTGGACTATGGTATTTACATGGTACAGAGAAATAATACCTTAGTCCTCACGAATGGCAACGCAGAATTGAAAAGTTCATCCTTTTTCTAAACATTTAAAAAATTTAAGCCACGCTTCTGTTTTGTTTCGCGTAGATTTCTCTGCTTTTTAATTATACTTAAAAATGGCTAATGGCAATTTAAAGCACAAAAATAATAAAGTGAAGCCGTATTATATGAGCCATGTGTATTGAGGCGAGGTGTCGGGCGTGTGGTTGGCTGGTGCGGAACGGGCGGCGTGTACGGCGGCGGCACGAGCGCTGCAGCCGGCCGGCGCGGCAGCCCTCTGCCAACGCCTCGCCGTTCACTACCGTTACTGCAGCGCTGGCTTCCCCGACCTCACGCTGTGGAACGTGCACACCAACCAGGTACGCGCAAATACCACCATACACATTTGTATTCATGAGTAAAGGTATTTTTGATGGGTGAAAATGGAATAGTGACACCGCCTGCGTTATCGGTATACGTTGGCGAGGCACCAGTGAGAGATGTTGGATGAGGATGAAAACAGGCCAGTTAGCTCATCGTAACGAATTTAACAAGAATTAACCGCAAAGGTTTCCAGGGTGAACCGGGTGAAGGTCGGCCTGGAGGGGTATTTTTTTTAATGTATGATAATGGAATGGCAGTCCCGCCCGCGCTATCGGTATACACTGGCAAGGGACCAGTAAGGTATGACAGGTGAGATTGAAAGAATTGATTGGTGAGAGAAAAGGCAGGTCAGTTAGCCCATCGTGATAAATACACCTGAGATTCAGCACGATGGTTTCCAGCAGTGGGACTGGCAGTTCGAATTACTAATAATCCCTTTCCCCCCAAGGAGCAATAGAGCTGTTTCAAAAAAGTACCCACCCCTACTCGTGGGAGGAAGGAGAAAGGAATTGTTGTATTGGGGTTTAACAGCTCTATTGATAGCTTATATATATATATTTATACCCTTTCAGGTCAACCTCCATGTGGTTTTCTTGGAAACCAACCATTGCCTAGGTTATTTAAATTTTGATATGTTTATCTTCATTTTTGTTTAGTCAATAAAATATTTATTGATTTCTATAAATATATATCTATTGTATGTTCTGGGTACAGATGAATAACACCTGAGTCCTCAGGAATGGCAACGCATGGGGGGTATCATGGGCGAAACGGTATACTCTGTTATGTCTATGGTACTGCTCATGTCTATAGGCGACGGTTACCACTTTCCATCAGGTGGGCCGTCAGCTTGTTTGCCATTCTAAGTTGTATAAAAAAAAAATGTCTGACAATATTTGGGTATATTCTTTCTCTTTTTAGAGACTTTAATCGGTTATGTTAATCGTAATATTTATTACGAATGTTCTTGTTGTTATATACTTTTTGTAAAAGTGCGTAATATATTGCAATAACTATATGTTGTGGTTATAATATCTATATATTGGCTCAATAAGGGATATATTAAATATCGGCTATCGAATATATAACATTTTTTTTTTCTTCCATCTGTCTTGAAGAACTTTATATATAGCTAATGGAGCTGTACCGATATTACTCATACCTCTTTGTTTTTTCAAAATAAAATGTAATAATAAATAAATATTATTACAAATACATTTGTACTTTTCCATGAATTGTTATAATAAATGCTTGACCTCATTTTTTCATCAACACAGATTAAGTTCGTGGAAGTGAAAACAGATACAGACAAACCGTCTATGAAGCAGATACAGTGGATGCATTATCTGAAACAAAACGGTATTGAGACTGAGTTCTGTTATGTTGGAGTTAACACCACTAGGAGTAAATCTAGAGCCAGCTAATAATTTATAAAACAAAAAAATCTTATTAAACATACTCGAATACTTTTAGGTATAGGCTTGTGGTTTAGGTTAAAGATCTGTATAATATGTAAGTTAGTGATGCTCTTTGTTTTTAATCATTGACAATGTTATTAACAGTATATTTGATTGTCCGGTTTTAATAATAATATTGTAATTTTTATTGAATGTAATTTTTATAATTTTCTATCTATGGAAGGGTTTCATTAGAAGTTCTTTCGCCTATCATTTGCTTTGTGGATATTTTTAATAACCAAATATATTATCTATATTTGGTTATATATATAGTACATTACTGCAGCAGCCAGCAACTGAGGCATTGATGGACGAACGTGCAAATGTGGGCCGACGCGTAGTCGAGGCACACATACGTGAGTCCATCAATGCCTAGTTGTGGCCAAGGCTTGTATATACTTGTTACCGATTTTGAAAATTTTGTTCTTATTGGAAACTATTATTTTTTTTTATTCTCCTGAACGCTTTGAGCATAAGGGAGCATTATCGTTCGTTATGGACAGTTAAAGTAATAAATAGCTAATATGATAATGTGCAAAAATGTTTATGTAATATATAAAATTCTCATGTCACAATATTTGTTCGCGCTAACCTCTAAAACCGCAAACCTGTTTTAATGAAATTTTGAAATGTGTATTGTTTGTTTTAACTTGAAAGATAGGATAGTTAACAGATTCTGATTCACTTAGATGGTGGTAGCAGGAAAAACGTTTGCTGATTTAAATATGTTTGCCATAAATTAAATTGAAAAGTTATTTAAAAAAAATTTTAAATAGAAATATATTTGTACTTATTTGTAAAATATTACGATGCCAAAAAATTTCAATTGGCAAAATGTTGGTTAACTGTGATATTTGTTATTTGGAAGACGGAAAGAAAAAATATAGTTTTGTATATGCGAGTATATGTGGTTATAAGTCAAAATTATTATATTAATGCGAGTGATAAATCATTAATAATATGCATGCACAAAATTTATCTATCTCTAAATGAGTTGAGAAATTACGTACGTTAGATAGGTACGGATTTAAAATCTGTTGAGATAAAAGTATAATTTTTATATTTTAATTCTAGAATGCTGTGTTCAGATACAGTTATAGAAGTATATAGCCATTGGCCTATACAGAGTCTTTTAATATGACTAGTATTGGTAGTTAGCTTTACTAATAATAGTAAATATATAGTATTTTATACAAGACACTATAGTACAGGTGAAATAGTATCATAAAATTCTTTTTTATTGTTAGAGACATTTTGTAACTGACCGTTTGAACGAGTTTAATATCACGACAAGAAAGCTAAATGTATGCAATATTACTTTATATTATGTACCTATTTTGTTATTTTTATTACATTATAATAAACATATGTAAAATATATTGTTTGTTTTTCTTCGTAACCCATTCTTAAACGTTGATCGACTTACCAGAGGGAGACTTTGTACAAAAGTTGATTGCTTGGGTACCTCTGTCCCATTAGTACTTCTACCGTGAAGCAGTTGTGTTTGCATAGCTGTGTTTCGGTTTGAAGAGTGGGATATGGCGTGAATTTACAGGGTACAGAGGAATAACACCTGAGTCCTCAGGAATGGCAACGCATGGGGAGTATCATGGGCGAAACAATAGGTATACTCTGTTATGTCCAAGGTATTGCTCATTTCTATAGGTGATGGTTACCACTTTCCATCAGGTGGGCCGTCAGCTTGTTTGCCATTCTGAGTTGTATAAAAAAAAAAGAAAAAAAAAATTAAATGCAAAGGATCTCTCACAATAAGAAACGGAAACTGGTAAATCTAGAAATTTACTGGAGTTCATTTATGTTCTAATGTATGTCTGGCATCTCGCTTTATCGCCTTATAATTGCATCGTGTTTGTTTACGACTTATGCTTTAATTTCTTTAGTTTCAATTTCAACGATAAAAAAGATGTTTTGCATACGTTTATCAGTAAATAGGTACTATGAGTTATCTGTGTCATGAATGTCATATCATTTAACGTTATCAGTTCATGACATTGTAATAAGTACTAATGTTAATGTAATTATTTTTTAAACAAAACCGATTCTATTAGTCAATAACTATATATATAGGTAAATAAAAAATATACACATGTTTTCCTTGTACATACCGATATTAGCGATGTCAGCAGTATCGGCGTTATCTGTAATATTTTTGTATTGCAAGAACCGCGTCAACAGAAGAAAAGGCTACATGGATGTGACAGAGAAACCATCCGAGTTAACACCGGACGAGTAATGAATTTGATCCTATTTTGGCTATTGTTCTAATATAAATACGTAATTTAGCTTTGAAATGTCTTTTTTTCTTTTTATACAACTTAGAATGGCAAACAAGCCGACGGCCCACCTGATGGAAAATGGTAACCGTCGCCTATAGACATGAGCAGTACCATGGACATAACAGAGTATACTGTTACGTCCATGATACCCCCCATGCGTTGCCATTCCTGAGGACTCAGGTGTTATTCCTCTGTACCTAGTAAATTCACGCCATATCCCACCCTTCAAACCGAAACACAGCAATGCAAACACAACTGATTCACGGTTGAAACACGAATGGAACAGAGGTACCCAAGCAATCGACTTTTGAAATGTGCAATATGAAAGTTGTTTCATTACAACATATTTAAGGAATATGTTCTAGTACGTATTTTGATCTGTAGAAGTTATATTTAATGGTGTTCCGTTAAAATTAATTTATAAATAAATAAACACGCTTGTGTAACATATTATTTATTAAAATATATTCTACTAAAAATCATAACATAGTATGTACAGGTCAACAATACACCCAGCCTACAAAATGTAGGAAAATAAGGCACCTATTAAGACTTATCTATAATATATGAAAACTTTCAACTTTACAAAACCCATAACATACCAATTCCTTATCTACTATTTAAATAACTTTCACCGACAATGGTAAATTTATAACATCAAACAAGCTGTAAAGGTTGAGCATTTCGTTACAATAATCATATAAACTGATAGTAAATAAATTCTTATAATATTAAACTAATTAAATTGTCACTTTAAAAATTACACGCTCATTCGTGGGACGTAGAAATCTCGGTGCGAGTAAAGGCGCGCATTTGGATAAATG
This sequence comes from Galleria mellonella, assembly GCF_026898425.1. Classification (NCBI taxonomy): domain Eukaryota; kingdom Metazoa; phylum Arthropoda; class Insecta; order Lepidoptera; family Pyralidae; genus Galleria; species Galleria mellonella. The sequence continues at coordinate 10,033,018 of NW_026442130.1, read as the reverse complement.
CCTAAAAATTTACATTCTACCTATATGGATACAAAAACGTATGAACAAAAAATACATTTTACAAAACGACGTTATACGTTTGGTAACTAAAACTTTAAGACTATTTAGTCGACTATGAATTTCAAAGACCACCGTTACCGTACTTAGAAATACAAAATACTATATACAAACACAAAATATTATGATTACAGATACAATAGAAACGGTATCAATTGCAAATATCTCGTAAAAAGTTCACTTTTCAGGTTGGCAAATGATATTTTTCTTACTACACGATTTCCTTTTCACACAGCCAAAGGAAGTGATTACACTTACAAGTTTCCTAAAACTTATTTCTAATTTTTGTATAAATAACTCTCATAGTTAATATACAATATAAATTGGCAAATTTATATCTACACTTATGTATGTATATATATATATATATATATATATATATATATATATATATATATATATATATATATATATATATATATATATATCTTTCAATAATTATAGGCACTTCGGTAAAAATGATTACAAAACCGGCGAATAATACAAACAAGACAAGGTTGTGTTACTTTAAACAAAATAATAAATATACAAGGATAAATATATTCAACCAAAAATTATATACAAATGTAACTTTCTAGACGGCGCTGCGTTATGCCACTGGTCACGTCAGTCTCCCCTGTTTCCCCAAATGGTAAAAAGATGGCAAAGGAATGACAAATTGCGATGATAAATGAGAGAAGAGTTGCTGAAAGGCTGCTCGATTCCTACTTATGACTGATATACTGGGTACTGGTCTGGAGTCAATAACTAATTTTGTCAGAGAGAATGAATGAATCTGTTAAAGAATTTGAATTTGTGAGTCCTAGACTTCTTTGGATACGATTGAACTTGGTTTTATTTGTAGGTATTTTTGTTGGACGACGAAGGATGTTAAGACGAGAATGGACGTATGGTGGGATGGTGAAGCGAAAGAAATGGTGGCTGTAAAGAAAAAGACATGAGTGTATTTATTGCCCACCAGAGCGTGCGTTTCGCGTTTTGTTCCTACCCTAATGGGAGACAGACGTGACAGATATATAACTTTCTAGTACTCGATGTGATACAAAAATGCTAAAGAATTATGGCATTGGTATGTACATCATAATTATGTGTCGTCGAATGAACGAATTATCTTTTAGTATTCGAAATTGCCAATGCAATTTTATATAATTTAAATTGACAAATAATAAAAGCAGTCTGATTTGATATGTACGTAATATACAATGATTTTAATACTATAATATATTTGGACGCAATGAAGATTTACCAAACGTAAGTCACCTTGTTTTCACTATAACGACATAAATTCGGCGCTCTTCATTGGTGTTGGGGGATCAGGGCTCCTGGTCAGAAACAATTAATATAATATTATACTATAATTCCATATTGAACCCAAATCCAATTAACTAATAACATACACGTTCTGGCAGAATATTCTAGTACTTTTTTTTAAAACTATAAGTATTCCACCTATAATAGATTATTTAAGGCGTAAAAAACCGCTTTATACTCTGTATTATTTATATAACTCGCTGAAATTAGAAGCCTTTTGTTTGGGAATAATATTAACAGTATATAACTACAGATGAAACTAGAAAGTTCATCTGTTGTAAACACGAAATTCTATTATTTTATTTTCTGTTATTATTACAGTAAAGCAGTTTTTTAATCCTGTAGATCTTGAAGTTAGGAAACTGTATGCCAGAATACACTGACAATATGCCAGGGCACAGTTTTGAATATTCCACCAGTGCATATTAGTAGTTAAATAATTTATTAAATAGTGATAATATTTTTATATGTTAATTATCATAACATAATAATGATAATTACTTTATGCAGTAATTATCGTAAGATTTGTTTATATATTTAAACATTAAAGGTAATGGTTCATGATTTTTTATGTGTCATTTAGTTACCTATGACCATTGCAGTAGGTGGCTAGGTATACAATGTTTACTGTACCTACAAAATGTTGACTAATGATAATGAGATCTACATTACAGTGATGATTATGGGATTACTATCACCTTATTTTATGGTCACCTTTGAAATGGAAGACAGTGGAGTATGTGGCACTTACGAAAACTGGAACCCCGTTTGATAAAATAAAGTCAAACTAAGAATTGTTTGTCAATTCGTGGCCTTTCATTATCGTGTAGATTTATAGCGAAGTAAAAATTACAGATCTTTATATAAATACGATAACATTTAATTATTTAAAATTTTATATCGCAAAATATGTGTGTGGCCAAATCGCTTTCAATTGTGACAATATGGGACCAACACGGGTGTAACTTATTCATTGCAAAATTGGAAAATAGGTAAAGAATTAGCGACATCGCGTCACATACAAAATTACATACGTATTTTTGTGTTAATTATAAAAAGACGAATAAAACGTCTTTGGTACAGTATTGTGCTATATAGATGGTCACAAACAATAATAATAATAATAAATCTCTTTATTTTCAGGTATATACCCATAGTTAACATTTTTATATTATTATTTAAATAAATTGTTATTATTATTTTTAAAATATACATCAATTATAAAATACCAATTTAAATTATTTCGTTATAAAATCTCTTGTCGTCAGGTATGCTGTGAGAAATACAGTCTTTACAATATTATTACTTGTTGTCATTAATCTGTCATGAAATTTTGCCTATATATGTTATTAGAAACTACACTATATGCGTAGGCTTAAAAACTTGGTAGAGAAAATCTTGAGATTGCAATTGTAGTTATGTCAAACGGGGTCCAGGTCCATTAATAAAAGTCATTTTGTTAGCATCATTAGATATGAATGTATAATGAAAATATATATTATAAAATCTGTAAAAATCCATAGTTCATAATTTTGTAATCAAGTATAAAATTACTATGATAACAATATCGGCAATAAAAATTAGCAGCCAATGTTCATAACAGTTCAGAAGGTTAACCCAAACAACAATAAGTTCTATAAACAAAAGTAATATTTGGAATAAAAGAAAGAAAAAAAAGAACAGAGCCTAATAAATAAGGTTGACTACAATGTTAAGTTTGGGAACCTCAGGAATATTGACTTATTTAAAATTAAAATTAAAATTTTACTCTATATATTAGGTCATTCATATTTCACTCAAAAACAATTTCACAAACATTGGATAATCCAGTCTTACTTTCAAACGTAAATATGCCTAAATACATTATTTAATTATTAAGGCACACATTATAGTCTGTTCTCTATTAATAATTCTATGCATGCAATAAGTATTAACTACACATACAGCTTGTATATGTAGTTGGTATACTTCCATTTTATAATCAACATATTATTTTTTAATAATATAGTAGTAAATAAAATGATACAGGAAAATATATTTTGTCGATAGATGATGTTACTGGATAGATTAATTACGAGAAAATAAGTCCCAAATTCCAGTGATTTTCCTAGAGAATTAAACTAAACGCATGTATAGATGCGAGCAAAAAACTTGAGTATTTCTCTAACACAATGCGACTTGTGTAATAACATTTTACGTACAATGGAACTGCGCGAATTACATTCTTTATGGGTCAAGTTGTTTGCTGCGAACTAGTGTTGTAAATTGATATCACATACTATTATATATTATACGAGTATTGCGACCGTCATTTATAATAAACGATTTGTCAAAAGGCACATTTATTGTCACAATGGCCAAATATCAAAATTTGTGATGGTCAATTTACAACAACCGTGAGCTCTATTAGTCCCTATACCCGGAAGGCAAGTCTGCTCACATGTTGGGTTCTTGCTTGAAGGGCACTGGCTCCAGGAAGGCGGGCTCCGGTAACGGTAGTTGAGGCACTAGAGGTGGTGATGATGCCGACATAGGGGATCCGCCCGCAGCCATCTCCGCTGGCTGCTCTTCTATGTTTGCGTCTGTGGATGCTCCTGGTGGTTTAAGAATAACATTATTATAATTTACTGAATTCTGAGATATCGAATGATGAATGAATAAAAACTATTATTTCTTACAAAAAAAGTACTTAACATAAGTAGAAAAAAGGCATTACAAGATGGAGCAAGACAAAGAGCAACAATGGGTGGCCTTAATCACTAAATAGGGATTTATTTCGGCAACCATAGGAACGAATTATTGTCTCGCCTCGCCATAAGGTCCCGAATCGTTGCCTCTTTACCTTGCATTTATGTAATTAAGCATTCATTTTGTGTAGGAATTGTTAATCTTTATAATCTGTATCATTTTTTAAAGGGAACAATAAAGTTTTCATTTATTCATAATGTTGCAGTCAGAAAAGTTGCATAACAGAGGTGAGTCTAAACAAGTGTCTGTGATAATTGAGTTTAACAATTTCTTCCATTGTCAGAGAATTGGGAATTAAAATTACAAAAGTTAGTGTTTGTCAGATTCAAACTGCAGCACTAACCAGTCTTATATATTGCGAATTAATCTAATCTTATTAACTAGTCGTTTCCCGCGGTTATAAATACATAAAATAAATAATACACAAAGTATCCTATGTGTTAACAAACATCCAAATGACTTTACAAATTTTTACATGTGTATTATAACTAGGATGAGAAATTTTGCAAAAATGTTTGTATGTTTGGTGAAATTTGACAAACGGGTATCACGATATATGCCGCGAAATCCGCGGGAAACGCTAGTACCAAAATATTTTGGAGTTATTACCACCGAGCAGCATCTCTTGCAGTAGGCTGTCGACGTGTGCGACCCCGAAGAGCTTCGCGAATTGTATTTGCTCGATCATTTGCCAGGTGATGCTCTGTAGGGGCGGTAGACACAGCAAGAGTTCCCCGAACCGTCCGCGACCGTCGTACTGCCGGTCACTTATGTAGTCCTCTAAGTTGATTTGGATTTGGTAGCGGAGCTGCTTGATCTTCTGTGGCTGGGACAGGCCCTTTGCATCTGCGGAGTTTAAATTTTAGTTAGTGTATCATAAGAAATGAATCATTAAAACGATCCGATTGAAAAATCGGCTCAACCAATAGTCATTAAGTTTGATATACACGTACAGTTTGGAATGAAGAAGGAAAGGCTGCTATTTATCTCGGGCACGTGGAACAAGTTTTTTTTGATGGGTGAAAATGGTATGGTAACCCCGCCTGCGCTAATGGGATACGCTGGCGGAGCACCAGTGAAGGGTGATAGATGAGAATGAAAACAGGCCAGTTAGCCCATCATGATGAATTCATCAGGAATTAACCATGATAGTTTCCAAGGAGAACCGCGAGGAGGTCGACCTGGTTGGGTATATTGCTAGCAATGGGATTCTCAGTCTCCATTACTAACATTCTCTTTCCCCCCCACGTGGACCAAGTTGTGAATATATAAATAAAATTAAGGATTACTAACTGGGATCGAAGAATACGATTGCCTTGAGGCAGGCAAACTCCGTGTCATCAATATCGATCTCTCGCAGAGGCTTCACGATCTCGTCCATCACACGCACACCAATCATGCTGATATCTATGTCCATGCGGCCGTCTGTAACCAATTAAACATTTTATCAACAAAAGTATATAAAAAAAAGTTATAAACAATTAATTATGAACAATTAAAGCTGACTTCCTGAAAGTGGGAAAAAAAGTAATGTCGTAACGGCTTAATCAATCACGTGACTTATATGTTATTGCCAAGTCGAGATATCGTAAAGAAAAAAAAGGAATTTTTCCGTCTTTGTTCAAATGTTATCTAATGATACGTTGGTAGTTTGTAGACAAGTGACAATGGATTTATAAATACGTTTACGCTTTAAATCAGCCATGATTCAATAATTCAATTGAAATATGATTTTTATATTTTAATAATATTATTCTATTTGATTCTGAGGCATTATTTGTCTAAATTTATGTCTAAAATAACAATTTAATATTACAGCGAAATCTTTACTCAAAAGACGAGTTTGAATAAAAATTCTAATAGACTTAAGTTAGTATTATTATAAATTTAGTTTATGATGGGTAGAGTAATGAGAGATAAAACAGTAATTTTGCGAAACTATTAAATTATAATGTTTTAGTTAAGAGATAAGCTTAGAGAAATATCTCAGAATCTCAATGACAGAAATATATGTATAACGATGTAATTGGCTTCACATTATATATACTATAAAGAGGAAAGATTTGATTGTTTGCAATGAAAAAACTTAAAAGTTTTTGAATTTATTCATTGCAAACAAACAAATCTTTCCTATTCGATTTTAAAAATTTTTTCATCTATAGAAAGCTAGCAACATAGGTTATGTATTATTTTCGAAAATTCTTCTCGTACGTATATAGGCCGGAATGCTAGTATATCATAATCTTAGAGGACTTTAATAAATTTGAATATGTTAAAAAATATTCAATATGGCCTTCACTACTGGAGTTATAACTTTTTGAGATGTTTAAGGCCCTCATTGTACAGTATCTCTAAAAATCTAATAAATATGAGGATTATGGGGAAAAATAAAAAATTAACTTACTAATCAGCGGGTCTACCATGAAATGAAATTCCGAAATTTCGGACTCAATTTCGTGTTTTTGTTTATACCAAATCGGATCAATAAATAGAGTTTAACATTTCGTTCGTCATACATCCTATCATAAAAGTCCAAAGGAACGATATTTTAACATTTTTAATATTTCCAAACGGCATGTATTATGTAATTTTAACATCAAATATGTGTTTCTTTTGACTCCGAAATTTCGGAAAACATTTCATGGTAGGCCCTCAGTTTATTGGAACAATTTTTTCTCGTCGTCGCGAGTCATATAAATATAAAAATAAATAGCCATAAATATGTATTTACATAATTATTTGCATAAACTGCGTAAACTGAACTGTAAGATGTTATGTAGACTATCCAAAAATATTGTTAGAAACATTTTCTTTACAACAAATTCTTAAGACACGACAATTATTCAGTCAGGAAGTATCATGTATTTGACAGTTATTTAGAGATCCTCATTAAACATTTGTACTTACACGTCGTGTCAATCAAAATAATATTGACGTTTTACCATGTTATTTTGAATTATCAACTTACTTATTTTGAATTCGATATTAATTTTGGGGCAAAAAAATTAAAATTGTAAGAAAAGGTAACGTACAGGATCAAGTTAAAATCAGTAGCTACCTTCTAAGGGAGTGTTCTGTCAGTGAAACTAATCATATTCATTAAAGAATCATAGATCGAAAAACAGCAAATAATTTTAAGCTACAACTACAACTAAACGGCGCGGTCAGCTGTTTTCAACTTTGTCGTTTTTTAATTTTTTATTTACTAAATTTCTATTGTAACCTATTGTAACAGCCGTTAACTGTCTGTCTGGTTTTGCCAGTAGTTACCACGCTTAGCAAGCGGGTTGGTAACCGCAGTTTGGCATTTGGTGATGTTTTAAGAAGGATGCTGCTCCGCATCCCTCCACCATAAGCTCCCTTATTGTAACATATTCTATAGTAATATCTAATGATTTCGATTTCATACTTCAAGTTCAGGCTCTACACATTTTACACGCACACACAGATACACCTTTAAAACGTTTGAATTTTGTTTATGACTTAACAGAAGAAACGTACCAATATTGTGTTTAGTGATGATGCAGTTGTTCCCGAGCAATAACACGTCCTTGAGGTGGAGTGAGCGACGCGCACACCCGAGTAGTAAGTGTTCACCGGCGTGGGCGCGCAGTAGCGCCACCTGTGTGCAGACAATTTTTTTTTTTATTTTTATTTTCATATAACATGATTACGTTCTCGGGCGTCCTTGGATTGCATGGATTGATTATTCGTAGACATTAGATACCTATTCAAACACAGGTGTCCGTCTTTCACTCTGCCAAATAATGCTACATCATAACAAATGAAAGTTGGTAAAGTTGTTTGGTTTATTTGTAATTCAATCGATTTATCGATGACGCATGTATTTGTGTATCTAATTTTATGGAAATTATTTCAGCCGTTTTGATATGCCTGGGTAGCGATGTAACAAAACATATAAATACTCATGCTAATAGTAAAGTGGGTAGGTACCTAATATCTATTACAGGAAACAGTGGGAAATCTTTTACGACACCCCCAAAACTATGTCTATCTTTGGAATTAGGCCAAATATTTGCTTAAGTTCATCCAAATCAGTCTAGTAGTTCAGTCATTGTAATATACAGCCAGTTATTTTCGCATTAACTATATGTAAGTATTATCATAATTAGAATTTTGTGCGTATATGTAATAAGATTTATTATAATTATTGAGTTTACTGTCACCTTATTAGTGTCATAGGCATTTTATCAAAATAACCTATAGGTCAATGTAACAGACAGATGAGTCGGCTAGCTAGGTAACAATCTCAATTTACCTACTTGAGTCATGTTTATAAAATGATTTATAATATAAATTATTTTTATGAAACATTACATGCAGCAATTATAGAATTATTCATAATTTGAAAATTTTATTTAATGTTGACTGCATACTCGTATACATATATAAAAAGATGTAAAACATGTGATGTTTTTACATGCCAAAATGTGTGTATGCATGGAGCAGGGTGCATTCTATGTTTGTGACAAACGAGAGGAATTGATATTATACATATTAAATTTTAAAGTATTATGCTTCATTGACGTACATCATTTTAGATGGCAAAAGACTTTTTACAACTAAATGACGTAATCAAGCATGCAGTTTGTCTGAAGGGAAATCACCACTGGAGCCTTGGTGATAAGATCTTTGAATCGCAGTACCTAGTAATTTTATTGCTATATTTATTCTTCTAACCAGAACACAGAGTGCAAATAAGCTGGATGGCAGCAAAAATAATACGCGAGATAGATAAATAAACATGCAGATGAATTTCTTGCTATTCTAATTGAATTAGTTAATGAAACTTTTTTATTCTTTTAAAATTATTCAAAAAAAAAAAAAAAATATATATATATATATATATATATATATATATATATATATATATATATATATATATATATATATATATAATGCATTAGATACTGACCTGATCATCGAGATGGAGCTCTGTGAATGCGGGTATGTATTTTGCCCATTCTACAAGAATTAACAGCTGTTGTTTGATCGACTCGCACACGTCGTTGATCTTCGCCAACTTTCTGTTGTTGATTTCGGCGTCGCTTACGTTGATCGTCTGTTAATATTAATCAGTGATAAGATATATAGATAAAGTGGAAAGAAAAAGTTTGTTTTTTCTATGTAAAATGTGTATTTAAAATAAAATAAATCTATTAGTTATCTGGTATTTGATACAAGCTCTGTTTAGTTTAGGACTAGATGGCTATGTGTTTACACAGATGATATATTTAAAGTAAAAAATATAGACAATAAATAGGTGCCTAGCTCAACACAATTGTGACAAGGCTAAGAGGTGGATAATATATAAATGTTCGATTCGGTGATTTTTGAAGAATCCCATGCTATAGTCTCTTGGAAAAACCTTGGCAGTGAGTTAATTCTATAACCTGAGCGTTCGTGGACATATCATGTAGAAATTGCGTTGTACGCGACCATCTAGGCTCATTTTGTAATGCTCCATCATTATAATGTGACATAAAACAATATCAACAGCTATAACATTTATAGTTGTGTTTACAATAAAATAGTCGCCATATAATTGTTGCAAACAACGTTTTTTTTTTATAGTACAGTCAGCTTCATAAAGATAGTTAGTGACAGGATCGTAAATATGTTGGAGGCAAAGTTTCGTTTTATCTTAGCATTTAAAGTTATCAAATTATTGTAAACAAATTATTGTAAACTAACCAATGATATTATTTCTTCAGATCAAAAGTCAACAATTACATATTGTATATGATTAATGTGGTCTTATGTATGTGCTTTGTTTAATATTTTACTAGTACATTGTGTTAATTAATTGTATTCGTTAATATAGATGTATTCAAAATTGTTGCCATCTTTTTATTGGAATTTTCTGTTGTTGAAACTGATTATTTTACCCAAAGTAATGGTAGACAGGCGTAACAGATACATATGTATATACGTAAGACTAATTAAAGATTTTAAAAACCTTAAGCAGATATAAGATTGTGATCCACAAAAAAAAACCGACGTCAATTGTGACAAAACCTGTTATTTTGATTTTAAAACTAAACTAAATAATAAAAAATAACTAATCTGAAAGTAAACCTTTTCAGATAAAAAAGGAATTTTCCAAATCAGTTTAAAGTTGACGGTTTAAAATTACAACCGAATTGAGAACCTCCTTCTATTTGAAGTTGGTTGAAAATTAAAAACTGATACGTTCATGTAAAATTATAGTTTTTCATTTATTTGCTCTTGCATTTTTTAATAAATCAGATACATTGAAATTAATTAAAGTTCTCAATTGCATGACCATTGATAAAATAATTATGTCGGCCATTGCCTTAAAACGGTGCCCGATATTTTTTGGCAGGCTGCGTTGTCATACTGGCATATAATTTTTAGGGTATCTTTAATATTAGCCGTTATCTAAATAATGTCGATAAATTAACGATTAATTAACTTTTAAATGTCCATTGTTGTATATTATCTACCATGTGATTGATTTTTGACCCAAATAAAAGAAACATTGGGTAAGAGACATACATATTTAGGGTTCCATTTAATTCGTGCAGTGTGTTCTATATATATTTGATTGCGTAATAAATATTTACCCCTTTTATAAATCTCCAGAACCTACGCGCAAACATTAGATTATGTTCATTTAAAAATATTTGGGATTTTCTACTGATGATATTGCTATTGAACGTTGTTATCTACAGGCTCCGCCCTTTAGGCAAAGGAATCTATCGTTAGATCCCGGATGTTGCTGTCTCATTCTATCTAATGCACGATACGATAGAGATAAAGTATCTACGGCAGATTCGTTTGCGATTTATCTACGGGGCGCTGTTGGGAACAGAGTTGCCAGATGCGATTTTACATTTCTACCTAAATTTGAAATGTTACTTCTTTAAGTTGATACGATTTCCTTAACTTTTATCCAATCACAAATAGGGTTTATGTCAATAAAATATCTAGATTTTCCCACATCCATTTTATATATCTAATTTTATTTCCAAATCTAATTTTCAATAATTTTATTGTTCCAAAATTTCGTGAGTACAAACTATTTTACCCAAAACAATTAAACCCGAGGAAAAAAAAAGAAATATCCAATCACATCATCCTTGAATATGAAAATAAATCGATTACTTATACCAACCTCATCGACGACCTTCCTGCTTAGTAGTTCAGCGTTGAGCAGTGACACCACTGAGAGACCATTTGCTTGTGAGGGCTCTTCGTATGATGGCCTTCTGCAGTTGATGCGATCTCTTTCATTTTGCACGGCTGGAACAAATTATGAGATATAAGAGTAACATACACCAATCTATAATTACAACACTTACTATATTGCATGTATGCAGTGCGAAATCCTACCATTAAAATTTAACATTTGTTAAAGAATGGTATAAAACGACAATTTTAATTTTATTACTTTGTAGAATAACTATTAGATTGTGTAAAAAAAAAATACCGACTTCAACTGTGACAAAATCAGTTATTTTGGTCCAAAAACTAAACTACTGAATTGATTTTGTTAAAATTCCGATGGGACCAATCTGTATTTCCTTTTAGATAAAAAAGAACTTTCTCTATGCATATTAGATAGTCGATATCTTATCAATTCTGAAACAATTTTAATAACTCTTTACTTATGGTTTATTTTTCGTTTGTTTACGTTTTCATTAAGTTTTATTGAAATAAATTATAATTATGTATTACTAATATATTTCACATCACAGCTAGTAATTTTATCACTATTAATTATTTCCTTAAATTCGCTAATTATTTACTTTAATTTTAAGGTTAACATTCATTTATGAATGTTAAATACACAAGCATTTGTCATTATAATTATAGAGAATCATTATCATTTATGAGAATTCTATTGGTAAACAATTGGACGTAATTTAAATATGTAGATACATAATAATAATAAACATCTTGTAGATATCTATTATACAGGTAGTGACGGAATAAATGAACAAAATTATCAAATATATTTAATAAATTTATTCATATTTAATGTTTAATGTTTGTCAAACACAAGGCATGCTGTGGTTGCCTACAAATGTAAGAACAGTTAGATTTAATCTACCAGTGTATTGTACTAAAATGTTTAGCTGTATCTTATGTTGGTAATCCTATAAATAAATAAATAAATATTTATATGTTCTATTGCCTTCTAATAGTGAATTAATCAAAAATTAACGGCAATGAATTTACATTATACAGATAACAACATGAGTATATGATTGGAAAGTAGAGTGAATGATATTTGGACAACTGTGTACACTGTACATATTATTATTGGTTTGATTGATAGTTTTTACGTACTGAGATCAATTAGAAGTATTGTAATAATAATAATTTTGACATTTAATGTATTAAAGTCGGTAATTAAATGCAAACAAGTCAGATTTTTCTGATTATGTTGTTTTTGTTTAGCAATTCATCTTCGTACTGTTTGAAATTTATTGAAATTAAACGTCGTACTTGCTGCATTTATTAAATTAATACAAATGAGATATTAGTTAAAGATAATTAAAATTGATAATTAAATTTAAATTAAGTCAATGTAATTAGTAAATGCTGTTAATATGTTGTTATCTGTATAATGAAAATTCATTGCCGTCAATTTTTGATTAATTCACTATTAGAAGGCAATAGAACATATAAATATGAATATATTTATTAAATATATTTGATAATTTTGTTCATTTAAATTAATATAAATGAGATATTAGTTAAAGATAATTAAAATTGATAATTAAATTTAAATTAAGTCAACGTTATTAGTAAATGCTGTTAATATTATTTATTAACTGACTCTGAGAGGAACTTTTTTTTAATCTGTTTCTTAATTCTTAGTTTTTAAAATACACACACGATTTGGTCAAAATAAAATATTTTCTATATAATAATTCTTTTTAAAGAAAATACATAATATTTAATTTTATTCTTTTTTCTGAGCACATATCAGAAAACAGAATAAAAGTTCTGAATACAGCGACAGTATGCATAGGCATTCCATCATATTGACATTTAACTCAAAAGGAATGGATTACAACAATAAGTATAAAAATAAGATGATAAGTGCTAGTCATTCGTGCGGAAGTGTATGCAAATGTACTACTACTAATTAGCATCGTCTGTAGGCTTTGTTTTTTTTTCTTTTATTATATCATTATTCTTTTAAACTTACTTTAATTTATTTTAGCTATTAGCTGTTTTATCTCTTTCTTTTATGCTACATTAGGTTTGTTTTTATGAATAAGGAGGTATGCCTCTAACAAGTATTTATTTGGTTACTCATGGTAGTTGCATTGACGAATAAAGATATTATGTATTTATCTAACCCAGTTATCTTTCCAACCTTATTATTATCTAATTCTGTTATCCGGCATTAGATAATAATAGTCAACAAAACAAAATAGTTTTGTATTTTAATCAATAAGTCGTTTAAATTAGTCATAGAGCAATCAGATAATTATTGCTCTATGACTAATTTAAACGACTCTAAATAAAAAAAAAAAAAGAAAACTGAATACAGAATTATACGAACACTGAGTTTTCTTTAAATCTCTAGGCTGATTCGCAAGATTCTTATTCTTAGAATTATTTTCAGGACGGTCTGATATTAATTTTGTGTTCAGAAATATGTAGGTATAGTTATTTGCATGTTATGTGCTTATTGGTCAACATCTATGACGACCTATCATGACGAGACAAATCACGTGTTATGAAGAAAAAATCAAGAGTCTAGAATTTGCGTATATACATAAAATGTTATTAAAGTTATTGAACTAATATGTAAGATAGAGATCTTAGGCACTCGGTAATTTCCGTTGTGTACCCTCCCTGTTAGAGAAATTGAGGTTAGATATATTTTGAATAGGTATATTGAAATCAAACCATCAACCAAGGTAATAAACTGCTGGTGGTAGGTACTTAGTGGTACGTACGTACTATATAGATTGTTGTGTAACTTGGTCAGCTGTAGGTGGTAAAGCTGTTTTTTATTGATAAGATAAATAAACGATAAGTAATCATATTTATTGTTTTACGATAAAAATAATGAAATTATCTTCAAATACTGTATTATTATCTTTTCCATATTGAGTTTAGTGATATATTATATATAAATGTATAAAGATGAAATAACCTGAGAAAATATATTTCAAATGTAATTTACTTGCAAGTTTATTATAATAGTTTGGTATAGTACAGTACCCTAGTAAAGTCACAATGTCTGCAATAGATATTGTCACTTTTTGTATTTGCGAATGATTATTTAGACCGTTTCCACGATACTATTAATAAAGTAATAAGATTCTTATACCATTTTCTATTCTAAGGGCTGTCAGTTTTTTTTTTGTCTTCTTGATATTAAAATAAATAATAAAAGAATTTAAAAAAAGATAGACGGATTATGTGAAAAAAGATATTTTAACAAGCGTTATCACGTTTAAAATATCTTTTTTAACAAGCGTGCTCAGTCATTTGCTTGTAACAAAGCAATGCCACAAGCGAAATAACTGAACAATAATCAGAATGGAAGCTTAAAATATGCTATGCTAATCCCAAATAGTGGAAAAAATCCGGAAAAAATGTGGGTGGGTGTGGCTGACCTTTTTTTATCGAATAAAGAAGTATAGATACTTATTAGTAAATGGAAAATTTCCGTAATTGATAGCGATAATATTACTTATGATAATGACTGATCGAGGTTTTAGAGACTTACTATGACTTCAATGTAAGTAACCAAAATAACGATAGGTCTGCTTATTCGCCATATTGATATCTTGGCTATTCAAATATTGTAACTCTAAAATTAAGTTAAAGTACTAAAATAATTGTATTTGTAATACTATATTTTAGTGACGTAGTTATACAAATATCTAAACAACAGTTATTTCATTTTGGGCTCAGCAAAATAAGAGCATTATGGAAAAAAATAGAACAAAATTAATTTATTAAATAGATTATTTGCATTAAACATTTGTTATTTTTTATATTATTGCTTATGTCATCTGCTATTAAAATATAAAAGGAAGAAGAATCATGTAAATTATCATCATCAATAATTTCACTTATTAGAGTTATTTACTTTACACGTTATATCTAAAATGCCAATCAACATGACATTGATGTACCATTACGTATATTTTTGTCTTGCAAGTATTTATTTTAAATTAATTTTGTACCAGAAAAATATGTGTTAAATCCGAATATGATTAGGATTCGCTTTTTTATATATAGTGTACGTACATTGACTGGGATCAGGATCTATTTCTAAAATATAACATATATAGAGAAAAAAATAAAAATAAACCGTTTCTGTAACCAAGTATTGTATCTTTTAGGTATTTCTGAACATCGCGATTAATATTATTTTATAACCGATACTCGTGATGAACATAGATAAACGAAAATATAATTTATCATTGTTTAATGTAAAGATTGTGTAGCGCATTATGTAGGTACCTGATTAAGTGATTATTATGCTCGTATAATGTGCTAGGTAAACAGTCGTTACGTCAGTAGCGTTTAAACTTGGAATGTTATACTATGCCTAATTATGCTTTTCATTTTAGAACATTGGTATCATAGACATATACAATTATGACATATGACATATGCAGCTCTTTTTTCATTATGCAGCTATTTATTTAATTAAAAATTTTCCCGACTTATCAAATATTACTTATCTAAAGATTTAAAAGCACTGAAACGTACAATGTAGATATACAACATATTTAATCATAAGATTAAATATCATTTATAGATTGAATAGATACAAGAATAAATCAATAAAATGTATTATGTAGACAGTTTGACGTGCATTGTGACGTCACAATATTAAGAAAATACAGCTATAGATACAGCGCACGCCATTGAAATAATTCTAACTTGCACGTAAAAGAAAAAATTATGTTTTGTAAAAAAATTCTATCTATGAAATAAGTGCATTAATCCATGTTTAAAACTTAACAGGTATCCACTACAGGTGATGTGTAATACAGTATTACAGTACAATCTATTAGCAAATTCTCTATAGGATTTATAAAATAATCTTATCTATTAAATAAAGTAATAATAAACATTTAGTAAATATTTCCAGTAGATTAATGTAGATAAAATTTGATAGAGCCCTTTTGTTTTGTTACTGTTTATTAAACAGTATTAAATATTGAAAAATAAAGGGCAAGTTGTTTCAAACGAATCCCAAAAGAAAGAAGTTCTCATTTGGTCTGAATTTTTTGCAACTACGTTACACGATTATGTCGCCAATTCTTAAGCAGTTTTAACACACTTTTTTATATGGAAAATCCATATATTGGTTACTGGAAAAAATTACGTTCCTATTGTTTCTGAATCAGTGACAAAGGAAATCATTTTAAAGTATATTTAGGCAAGACAACGACGATGCTGAGATGTTATATTTTGCCTACAAATGCCTCAAAAAGTGCCAAATAGAATATAATGTAGATGGTAGTTGAATTAAGTCTATGTGTAATAGCATGTCTTCTTACCTTCTTTTTTCATGCCGGCTTTGAAGCATTTCCTTAGCCTACAGTATCTGCATTGATTTCTTTTGTCCTTATCTACTACACAATTTCTGCTGAATCTGAAATAGAAAAAAAAATCTCTATAATCATTTAAAACAGCGAATAAAGCACGGTCCACTTAATAGTGAATTGAGAAGGTATTCACATGAAACGGCGACCGCCATTGTGCTAACTCTAATGCATATAGGTATCAAAGCAGATCTAATTTATTTATAATCACAATTTCAATGCGTTTGTATTTACTACAAGTCATATAACGAGGTTACATATTACGTGCTAGTCGAGGTTAAATTCTGGACATTTCTGAACTTTTTCAAGAATCTTTGACAGCTTAATTTGTATTATCTATGGTTTTTCGAGTGACAATTTTTCATATATTTTTATGAAATGCTCTTCTTCATAAGGTATCAAAGAGAAATTAGAAAATAGAAATTATACAGTCGTCGTTTGTATTGGTATATAATACCATTCGTATATTTGTCAATAAGTGGCTGTTTGTATGGCTGATTCGGTTTGAACCTTGGGATGTGCCACTGAAATTTAGGGCACAGAAAAATGACACCTGAAAATGGCAGTGCATGCAGAATACCGTGGCAATTGAAATTAATTGTTGTTCTTGGTGCATTTCATATAATCTATAGGCAATTATTATTATTTTGTGTCTTTCATCTGACGGAAAATCTGCTATTCCAAGTAGCATAAAAAAATAAATAAAAAAATTATATAATAGTTTTAACCCAAACATTTAATTTAATCTCGGAATAATTTTATTAGTCACCGTAGTTATCATAATAATTACATTAGACAGGTTTTCTATGTAAATCTGCAAAAACAGTGCTAGTAAGGGGCCACTTAGAGGAGTTTGACTTTAAACAATACTGCAATTTGACGTAACCATTACCAGCAAGAGATATAAATGATTACATTTTAAATGACTACCGTTGAAAACTGAGCACCATTATCATCTTTGTACCTTTAGCTTATTATTTGAGGTTGTTTCTCTTCCATTTTTCTCTATTTGCAGTCTGACAATTAGATTAGAAGAACATGATAATTGTTTCAATAGAATCGAATATAACGAATCACCAAAGCAATCATTTCAGACTTCATAGGCACTTTTAAAGTGAACGATGCAAAGTAAGAATATTCTAAACTGAAGAATTATAGAAACGTTTTGTGGTTATGAATCAAGAATGTTTTGCGATAATCTGGGTCATCCATAGGATATCACAAAGGGGGATTAAGGGCATAAAGCACAATAAACCAATACTCGAAGACTCGAAATAAATTGCTATACTTTTTGTAATGGATGAAGATGTAAATGGTAGACCTTATGCCAATGGTGTATAATGGCATTACATCAGTAAAGAACGAAACAATGAGTATGAAGTCAGGACAGTTGCTTCATCGTATTTAAAAGGAATTAAAAATTTTAAAAGAATTAATTACGACGTCTAGGCAGCGTAGTAATAGTAGGTTAACACCTTCATCTTGTAGAGAGACCAGTGCTTGGTTACATTTATTAAATCATTTAGCAAACATATATTTAAGATAGGAGTAAATGATGTGATAAAAGTGTGTGTTTTAAATAACAACAATAGGATCAGACTTGACGATATACCTGCATGTGTATAGGTGGTTTTTTCTGACGCTTCGCCTGAAGAATCCCTTGCAGCCGTCGCATGAGGAGGCACCGTAGTGTTTGCCTGTCGCCCGGTCTCCACATATTGCGCAATGTTGTGAGAGTGACACAGAACTTCCCGCACTAGCTTCACTACTACTTGTTTCTAGTTGAATATCACTGTCTGTAACAACAAATAACAAAAATTAAATTATGTGTATGGTAGCAAAGTAAGAATACAACGTGTCACTGTTTCTTGTCAACCCAAAGATGTTGTAAGAGGCGATTAAGGAAACCAGTTAGAATACAGTAGTGCAAGAGAAGAAAAAATTGAAATATTATCATACACCAAGATGCTTGGTAATAGATTATGTACTCCTCCTATGAGAAGAGATCAGTATCCATTAGTGCAAGATTAATATAGGTTATCAAAATTTAGACTGAAGAACAATAATCAGCAAACATCAAAATACTAAACCGGACTGTGATTTTATAGATTGGGAGAGTTTGTTTGCTAAATCTGTAGACTACATAATTCGCTCACTATTTCGAAAAGTCTTATTTGACGAAAAAACACTTGCTGGATGATAATTTGTTTTAAAATAATATAGAGCACAGATCGAATGAGATCTGAGGGCCTACCATGAAATGTTTTCCGAATTTTCGGAGCCAAACGAAACAGAAATTTGATGTTAAAATTACATAATACATGCCGTTGTGAAATATTAAAAATGTTAAAATATTGTTCCTTTGGAATTTTATGATAGGATGTATGTGAAAGAAATGTTAAACTCCATTTATTGGTCCGATTTTGGTATAAACAAGAACACGAAATTGAGTCCGAAATTTCGGAATTTCACTTCGTGGTAGACCCGCTGTATCATAATCCACTCGCATATGTGGTAATAAGAAAGATTTACAGTTGTTCCATTACTTTAAATGAATGCGCCTAGACTTGTCATATTTTATTTCAACTGATTTAAAATAACTGCTACTTAAAATACTACTAATAATAATAAAAACTAAGTGAATCTGTTTAAATCATTAAGACATTTTATTATTTTTGTTCTTTTAAAGGGATAGATGATGTCCCTGCTATCCCTGCTGATATCAAGCTGTTATATGTATTATGCTACATATGATAACACTATACTTTTGTATTTCGTTCTCGTTTAGATTTCCTCATTGGCAAATTAGATCCTTTATGTTTTCAAAGTTGTGGATTCTAATTGTAAGCTTTGTCAAATAAAAATAAAATGGAAATTGTTTCATCTTTATTAATTTATTGAATATTATTGCAGTAAAAATAATTTTAAGATTGTAGTCATTTGTACTTGCGAGGTCATATTGTATTGAGGCAAAGGAACTAATGTAAGTGCCTATACATACATGTTCAAGTTCATAGGTGAAAATGTTCTTTACAATGGTGACCGTGGTAAATTTAGAATAACTCCCAATTGTAGTCATATATATATATATTTGTCTTCTTTTTAACGGTTATAATATAACCGCTAAAAAGGCTTAATTCGATTATTTTTTTCCGTGGGTTTGTTTCTTGATCAAGTCGACAATATTGAATTGATTTCGTTACTTATTTTTGCAATTGATAGTCCCATATTAATATCTGATATGAAGTTTTTTGCTTTGCGGAGCAAAAAACTGTTTGTTATAAACCAAAAAAAAAAAAATTAGTAGACACTTAACCCCGATAATTCCAAAATTCAAATATTTTAAATCTAAAAGTGTTTACGAAATATTTCATCGATGTGTTCCTAATTTTTACGTAGCAAACTGTACTTGAAGATAAAATTACAGAATTTGATGCTGTAATTATTGCAATTTGGGATCATAATGATCTCAAATATCCCAATAACAAGATTATTGTCTATCTCAGATTCAATGAAAATACAAGAAAATACCTGTTCTCGATGTACATAGATGTATTTATACTAATTCAGTTATTTTTATCGTACGTAAAAACATGTGGCATAATGTGTGGGTGAAATTGAATCGTCTGCCATCAATATCGCAAACCTTTTTTTAACTTCTATCCAACATTTTTTTTTTTTACTTACATAGTTTTATATTTACATTTTTAAAGATCATGTAAACAAATACTGATACTTAGTATTTTTTTTTTTATTTATATCAATAGAAGGGAATTGGGCGAAAATGCATTAATGGGATAAAGAAGGATATTACAATACTTTTTCATGGTTGATAAAAAAAATATCAACCATTGCGCCGCAACAGCTACGGGTTTTTGCGTTGGAATCGTAATGCAACAGTGCAATATAGTTCCAATTTAAAATTGAATAAAGATTGTTATTTGTCGATTAGAATAGATAAAAGAATAATCGAAAATACAAAATATTTTAACAACATGAGAAAATACCTTAACTGTTGATACATTTGGAATAAGGATTTCTAACGTTTCAATTTTGATGAAGAAGAGATTTTGATTATTTGTTCGTGTATACAAATATATGAGCTCTACTGTCAGATAAGTGAGAGGTCAAATATGACAACTCAGTCATAAAATGGCCACATCGGTATAATAAAATAATGAATAATATAAATTTATGAAGTGTATAATAATTAGATTAATTTGTAGTAATAACTTATATAATGGTAAAAAATAAAGTCAAGCTGGGGTTTGATTCAGAGATGGAGGTGAGGTGGGGGAGGGGGATTGGTTATACATTTGTGTGTGTGTGTGGGGGGGGGGGATTTTTTGGCTTTCTATCTTCATGTTAGGACTGCACTGAGAGAAAGAGAGAGAGGATGTAATTTCAATGACAGACACGACATCGTAGCATACTTAGGCCACTAAAACTGAAAATTATATTAAATTGTCACTACCGATTATTTATTTGTGGCGCCGGATAGATAACCAGAGTTTCTCTTAGCTTCTTACTTACGTGTACCTATGTAACAAGTTATATGTTTTAGATAACAGAAATCCGGTTAAGAGCGTATCGGCACATATAGTAATCCGTAAAAATATTGAAAGGTTGTAACTTATTCACTAAAACTGTTGCTCATACCTCTAATTACTAATGAAAATATTCAATACACATTGTGTATACTGAAAGTGAAGATTTAATTTAGATTTTTTATTATGTTATGTAAAAGTAAAAACCTATTTTCTAAAAAGTGATGTTATAAATCCAAAGAAATTTATTCTGTAAATGTCTATGTCAATGGTTAGGTCGATTTTTACATCATTCCATAAAAATTCATATTACATCTAAAGTTTCTCCAATATGTTTTTCCCACTGACTATGGAACCCAAAAAATATCAATAATAATACACGTAAGATATATTCGAAGTTGTTATCGTCATTATTCGCTGATACTCATAAAATAAAATGATAGTACTTACACGAATGTGTAAAATCGTGATTTATTAGCATAACATACATTTTATTGCTAAAAACGCAAATATAGGGAAATTTAAAACTGGCAACACGAGAATAAGTGTTGTTTACAAACCTTCTCCACTTTGTGCCATAGGGACGTCCGTGGTCTCTGGTGGGCTCCTTTGTTCATATCCAGGGTACGAGTTCGCAGCCGGCTTGTCCCAATTGTGGAACTGCTGCGCTGGTGTCATGTATTGTGGCGCTCCAGAGAAACCCATCATGCACAATTCCTGAGTCGACATATTCTCGTAGCCAAATACCGGCATCTTCCGTTGGCCACGTGACGATGTGTTACGACTTGGTATTATCGACTACTGACCGTAACAACTGACACGAGGCCTCGATAGCGTCGTGGCGTTGTTGATAAACTCTCACATTAGGGTGCAGGTGATTTAATTTGCCCAAAATAAATATTATCGCACAATCTTTATCAATTTCGATTAATACACGTAATGTCACTGTATCGTGCTATGAGTATCACAAGTGAAAAGCGGTGACGAGCGACCGATGTCAGTAACTGAAAGTCTTCCGGGTGATGTTTTCGTTTTTATCACTAATTGTATAGGAACGAGTTTGCGATAGTGTTGTTTGCGGACAGTCACGCCGGTTTCGGGTGGCGAGCATCGACTTGCTTCGCGGCCTTCCTCGTACGCGCTGCGGCTTCGACTGAGTGACGGACGAGTGTTGACCACAATGCCTAACAACATCCGTTTCAGTGACAACTCGCTGAGTGCGCGATTACGAGGCGTATGAATGACCCGCTCGATATTAACTGAGATCAGCAGGATCGAGGAGTGCAGCGTGGTCGCTAGTAGCAATGCTAGTCCGCTGCGCTGACTCACCCGTTATCGGAAATGCAGCGGATGTATCGAATGTGCTTGTATCATACGACTCATTAGCAGCTGACGATCGAAGCTTTTACCATAAACATCATATTATAGTATTAAACAATACATGTTTGGTGACTAATTGATTGTCTCGTGTACACTCTTTGTCTCTTTGTTACTAGGCACCTTTAGTTTCGTATTACATTACTTGTTTACATGAAAATGAAGTAAATTACTCCTATTACTAATGCTAATGATTAAGCACTTAAGTACGTATTAATATATTTATAGAATGCAGTTTTTTGGGGTTGATTTGCAAACTTACATTAAAATTATATCTAGAATATGATACAAACAGATTCATGTCTCGTGAATTTTCAACTCTATACAATGAGTTGAAAGTTTTTACGAAGTATGAGCCTGTAATAGGCTATAGTCCTGTCCTACCAATCCCCCAGATAAAAGCTAAACCAATCTATCTATGGATAGTTTTCGTTAGCGTACGTATAAAAAAAAAAAACACAAAACGTTGCTGTCTCTTTGTATTTCATGGTAGCGATAACGTATTTATCGTTAGGTTCCATTACTACCTGTCTGTAGGCGGCCGGTATGTTTTCGTATAGTCGCTACTCGGGTTGGAGTTTGTAGTTTCTCTCTAAATCTATATCTAAAATAAGATATAATGTTTTAGATTTCATCCTACCATATTTTTAAATATCTTTATCTAACTTTATCTATTGAATTATTAAAATTTAGAGATAGGCTCGAGATTGACATATTAGATTCACCCACACTATTGAATGTTATCTTTACGGTTAATGTAACTTAAATAATATAGCTAATACTTAGATATATTTTGCCAAACGTTTTAGAATCCAAATTCGAAATTTCATTGCCCAGAAAAGGGTTAACGTCATGCATGCGGCTAATAGTAAAACTAAGAGTCAAAATCTTGGGTACAATAAATAAAAACATACTATACCGACTTATAATTAGAACAAGGGCAGGAAAATGATGATGGTTGGAATCAATTGTGCAAGTGTAACACCTATTTTCGGATTAATTAGGTTAATCAATAATTACCATGAGAGTTGATTGGAAATTGAAGGACATTATATTGACCAAATCCGAACTTACTATTAAGTAAAATGTACTTACGACCTTTAAGGATTTTTTGGGTCACGATAAACTAATCTTTTTTAATCAACAATTAATAGTAGAAAAGGAGTCAAATATAGTCAAAATATGAAAAGAAATTTCACTTTTTATATTAATCACACCATAGCATGCCATTTCATATCATGTGACAGTACGATTTGTATGAAAAGTAAAAAAAATATATTAATTATATATTAATGATTATTTTCTGTTGGGGGTAAGTATCATACATATATCGCTCGTATCCTAGAGTAGGCGCCAGCCAATTTTGGGGTAGGTACGGATAAATACGCCTATGACTTTATATGTTTGATTCGAAGGATAAGGGTGCGATATTATGAGATAATAATGAATAAGTTATAAATAATGATCACACTTTTAGAATGGTATATTTCTATTATTAATAACCCTGTTCATTCATTGCGAAAAATAATAAAATTTTGCTAAATGATGCTCAGCATATATTTTATTTGTGACACAATTTGTATTTATATTTTAGCAACTTTTTCTTAAATTATTAAATATAAATTATAATAAGAAAAAACGTCAGTAAAGTAAAATATTTCGATCTATTTATTATATATTATACATATGTAAATATATAGAATAAAAAATGAATTTATTTTTTATAATCAGAAGTATCACTTCTGATATACATAAAATAATTGCTATATCTTTATTTTATGCACTGTTTTGATAAAAAGACATGTCAAGAGTGTTTACTAACTGAACCAAGTATAGAATACAGATTGTACATATAATCATATGCTTATATAGCTTCAGTCTTTGTTTGGTTGTTGAGATATAAGATACAAACAGTGTCGGGCCGTACTATCAGTAGGGGCGGCGCGCCGGGGCACCTCGGGTCACTCGTGTATTGCGTATCTCGTGCGTTTCATGTACACAATCTCAACGCATTATAAGTATAATTTACAATCAAAACCAAGCTATTTTAAGTTATTAATTATATATAATACTAGTTTTTACCAGCGACACCGTTCGGATGACCAGGATACGTTGATAGACTGAGATAAAAATTCTAACAAATAAATTCACTTCCGCCTTAGAATAAGCGAATGTAGCAATTTCTTATAACACACACGAATCAAAAACAGACTAGACTAGTCTTTTTTTTATGCAACTTTGAATGGCAAACAAGCTGACGGCCCACCTGATAGAAAGCGGTAACCGTCGCCTACAGACATGAGCAGTACTATGGGCATAACAAAGTATACTGTTTCGTACATGATACCCCCCATGCGTTGCCATTCCTGAGGACTCAGTTGTTATTCCTCTGTATCCTGTAAATTCACTGCCATATCCCATTCTTCAAACCGAAACACAGCTATGCAAATACAACTGCTCACGGTAAAACACGAATGGGACAGAGGTGACCAAGCAAACGACTTTTGTACAAAGTCTGTTCCAGTTGCGTCGAAATACGAGTACATGCTTGAAATTTAGCTCAGATGATTATCATGAGAGGAAATGGGTTTTACTTCTAAGCGAAACCCATTTCCTAGTCTAGTCTATAAAAAGTCTTTTTCTAAAAAGACTTTTTGGATACAATTTTGTATTAATTTTAAATTATGTACAAAAGTTTCTCATGTAATATAAACAAAATCCAGGTTTTTGGTAAAAATTAGTTCCTCGCGGAAAAAGTGAAAATGTCCAAAAGCGAAGTTTTTTCCTTCGTAAAATATTTCGATCGTAATACGAGTAGATCGAACATAATTAATGTATTCGATCTTATTTAATACGTGTTTACATACTTTTTTTTACATTGAATTGATTTTTTTTGTGAGTAATTGGAATAAATCTGGGCGTGCATCAAGGCTGAATGTTACAATCATGTAGATATATAAAGGAAATTCCCGCTGTGAAACCGGTTCTTAGACCATAAATACTGAGAAGCTAACTAGTAGTTATAATGTTATGAAGATATTACTTTTTGTATAGAAAAGTCATCAAATTTAAGAGCTCATTAATAATTTTTCAATTTAGAACTAGGAGTCTATGCTAAAGCAAATGCGACATTCAAATAGTGGTTTTGAAGGATTGAATTTGTATATTGAATTCATTATCATTTAGTGATATTATTATTTTTATTTACAGTAATATCGCATGTAACAAATCACTAAGTGATTTTTACTACAATAACACAATGTTGCTACCGTTTGCTATTGAAAGATATTAATTACAATTTTTATAAGAAGAGCAAGCAAACAGACAAAGCCTCTATTGCTTGCTCTATACGGCCCAATCGGCAGTTTGATACGATTTCATTTCACTACTAACCGAGCGTAGCCGATGATTTGCGAATAAATCCAAACGCAACAACTACCTGTGATAAAATCACAGGTAGTTATTTCTATTTAGAGTGATTTGTAGTACTTTTTGTGAAGTGACGTAGCTCCCGTGATTTAGCGTAGCATATGTAATTTCACTTGTGATAGGTGAAATATTGAGAGCCTATTGAATATTAGTAATAACAAAAATCATATAAATATTGGTATATCGTATAAGGTTGAGTGGCAGAGAATACCATCCAATATTAAGTCCGCCAAATGTACATACAATTCCATTGTGCATTAAAGTTTAAATAAATTAATAGAATAATACAATTCCAGACATAAAACATGGTATGACGTACCGGGATCCGGGAATGTAGTGAATCATTGAATTATAATCTGAATGTTCCAACTTCTCTACCATAGTTTTTTGGCTTACATAGGAACAGCAAGTTAAATGTGAGGAATGCATTTATTTAACAAATGTTGACTGTCAACTAAATCCCTAACGTATTTATCCGTCATATTCGTAAACGGATGCTGCTTGCGGAAGTTGGGTGAAAAAAAAAAGAAATAGATATAGCTTACTACTGCCGCGTTGGTTAGATGATTTGTATTGTAGCATGTTAATAGAAGTCTAGCTTTAGGAAATCTTAGACATATTATAGTTTTATTTTGTCACTAAATACATACGTTACTATATTGTATACATATGTAGCATAACATCTAAAAAATATTTACCTACAATGAGATGGGATATTACTAATACAGACGTTTACAGATAATAAAAACAAGGAAAACCCACAAAGCACGTTTCTTGCCAAGCATAATTGCATTATGGTTAAAATCACGATTAGGTACATTAATACAATTTATGTGTCTGATATTGATTTAAACAAGAAAAGTTAATTTAGACTGGTAACAGAACCTTTCGGTCACGACATTTATGTTTCAGTTTATGTAAGAAAAAAATACAAATCTCTGGAGGTTACTATATCAATAATAATAATAATAAGTTGCCATCTTCTCTCCTTGAGAGGGGAGATGTGAATTTTGTAAAAATTTAAATAATAATAATAATAAATAACTCTTATCCATGTATGTAGCAGTATTAATATATCCATAGAGCGATTCATTTACACCCCACTTGTCTTAAAGTTCTAATGAGAATTTATGCGACAAAAAAATCTTATACTTTTTTATGATACTTATATATATTAAATACATAATTGGGACTTTACGCGATGAAAAAAAAAACTAAAAAAAATTAACTAGTATTTAGATTAGTAAACAAGTTGGCCTACCAGATGTAAAGTAGTAACCATCATTTATAGACATCAGTCTAGAGTTATAGGCATAGGACTAGTGTCATAAGGCTTATGTGTTGTTGCACTTGTTCTTAGGAACGTTAAACTATGGTCGTCACATTGTTTGTGTGATACATGGTGTAATTCGTATTCACTGGAATATAGGCGATGGTCACCACTTTTCATCAGTATAGCTTGTCATTTATTGGCTTGCTCTTTTAGACAAATGGTAAACGAATCCATCGGTAGTAACAGCAACATTGTTATTAGCAAACGCATGAGATAAAAAAAGACGCCGAACCTTGCTATCTCGTTCTATCTCATACACGTGGTAGCGATAACATATCTACTGATAAATTCGTGTGCCACTTGTTTAGGGGAGCTGATTGTTTAAATCAAATAAAAAATAATTGAAATGTCAAGAAATAATAGTAAATAACATTTAGAACTATTAAAATGATAGCATGTAAATAATTTTGTATTACCACAAACTCAATGTGGCAACTTAACAACAACCAGAGTCGTTGAGTTGTCTAGTCATTGCTGCGCTGACGTCAAGCGCATAAGCCGGCAGGTAAAACTTTACAATAAATAAATTATGTGTGTATGATGGCCATGACGTCTCCGTAACCTAGACCTTGACATCGAGATGTCAAAAATATGTGACGCCGAGGAAAACAGGTTGCTGTGTATGTACATGTACATAGCATACTAGAAGAATCATATACGTGAAAACAATCCGTAGTTTATTACCATTATCTATTACTGTTAACTGTTTGAATACCATTTCGTGGGTATTTCAGATCATCTTTACTTAGCGGTAACTTTATTGTCAAACAAATTTAAATCGAAATCATACTATACTTTAAAGGAATTGTTTTACCAATGAAACTAAGTTTTATTCCCAAAGAAACTGGAATTGAAAAATGAGTTTGACTGACATGATAGATGGAACCTCTGCGTTTCTCAATCTTGTAGCCAATGGTAATTGTATGCCAAATAATTATTATTTCACATAATCTTTTTTATATTATTATAATAGTAAAGAAGTTGACACTCTGTCTGATAGTTATGGGCTCGAGATTTTTACTTTCGATATCATCGTTTCTCAGCAAAGATTGTGGTCAATCACGAGACCTTGCAATACTAAATAAAAAAAAAAAATCAAATGTGGTAATTGTCGCTTATAGTCAAGAATAATATGAACCTAATAGATTATTACATCGTGATCATAAACATAATAACATAATCATTTTCAGAAATGTAGAAACAGCACTATAGTCACCATACACTGCAGTCTTTACCCCTCTTTGGCATGATTTAATATCTATTGGAGATGTTTAATATTTATCATTATTGGCCGTTAGCCGATTTTATCATCGTTAGTAGGAAAAAATCTTGACAAAGATAGAAAATGATAACTAGATGATATCTGTGAACTTGTCCACAAGAAATTTTTGATAACGATGTAACATTATGACCTTGAGATTCAGTCAATTTTGTTAAAGATTTCCTTAAAACTTGGTAGTTTAGCAAACAACAAATTTAATTTTATATATTAGCAAGAATAACAATTTTTTTTTTATAATAAGCAATAGATGTAACATAAAACATTATCTCTCCATGACTACAAAGATCTAGAGCTACATAAAAGCAGAGGAAATACACGGAGCAATTTATGGCCATTACATGTTAATATAATAAAACAGTAGAGACATCTATACGGGTTTTGTATTGCGGTAGTTACGAGGTTAATGTGGCTGTGAGTACTGTGACGTAGCAACCGTGTTTATGTTGAGTTGCGCTTGCGACGTCTACGTAATTGAGTATACCCAAAATGTCAGTCACAGGTGGCGATAATAAAATATTTAATAATGTATTGAATTTAAAATTTTGAAAATATTATCTGTACAGATATATGAGACAGCATAATTTAGGTAGTTTTATATTTTTTCTATTCTATTCTATATCTATCTCAAGTTTATTTCGTTGTTAAGTTCTCTAGATTTAGTGTAGGTTTACATCATATCTAAGTTGAGTAACACGCCCTCTGTTACTCAAAATTGTGTCCTCTAAACGTTGTTTTTTTTATTTCTTACAAAAACTGTTGAAGATAAAAGAAAACTGTCATAGACTTATTAAATTTCTTCACGACCCCTACTATATAATGTCTGTAACTGACGATTGGCTATTTATCTGGCTACCATTGGGATAATTTATTTAAATATATTTTTGTGTTACGCGACATCATGACATCTTAGTCAGTTTGGGTTTAATTACTTTGTGGCTCTTACATCTTTTTTTAAGTTGATGTTTTTAGCGAAAAAAAAAAAACATAAATTATTACATACGCTACTAGACCTGTCCGCAACTGGAATAAAAAGTAGATTTTTCCATGCTGAATAGTAAATATGAATGATAAATTTCATAATTAGTTGAGTTTTTTTATGAATAATAATGGAACGGAATAGCATGGAACTTCACCTGCGCTGACGGTATTCGCTGGCGGATCGGTGAGGGATAATAGGCGAGAATGAAAATGCAGGTTAGTTAGCCCATTGTGATGAATATACCTGGATTTCAACACGATGGTTTCCAGGGTGGGCCACGTGGAGGTCGAGCTGACAGGGTATGTTACTGGCAATGGGGACTGATAGTCCGCATTATTAACAATCCCATTCCCTCCTTAGTTAAGGCGTTAGACCGCCGAGAGGTAACAACACGTATCGTACGGATCGTAAATTGAAGATAATGTTGTAGTATACCAACGAGTCGTATAAAATTCTATCACCAAATACCAATAAATACCTATTTATCAAATGCTACCAACGAGTTATCTTATCGACTTTCAGAAATAATTTATTAGGACCAGCCATAAAGGTGTAAATCCTAAATCCATTTACAATAATCAGATGAAAATGATTTCATTTGGTTACTGTAGGTAAACGGGTTAATTATGCAAACTATGTTTTTAGGGTCACATACTTACGAGTAATAAATAGATCTTTTTAATCCTATACATTTCTAGAGAATTCCTTACGGTTTAACTTCTTAAGATTTGTTTTAAACTACTCTTACTATAACTTGTATTTATTAAGTACAGTGTTACTTGTACTTAAACAATGTGTTAATATTTAAATAATATTTTTTTAATTGTATCTATTAATATTTTTCTGAAGAAATTAATACTAGTTTCTAAACGGAATTTGTGAGCAAAATTTATTACTTACAGGTTTTATGGCAATAATTAATCACATTAACACATGTTTTGTTTGCTTATTCATTATAGATATTTTGCTGTATATGTTGTTAGTACAAACTCTGTTTAGTTTAAGCCTAGATGGCGCTGTACATGACGCTTTCAGAGTTATGATTTTCTTTTACGCAACTTAGAATGGCAAACAAGCTGACGGCCCAGTATACTGTTTCGCCCAGGTGTTATTCCTCTGTACCCTGTAAATTCATTGCCATATCATCCCATCCTTCAAACCGAAACACAGCCATGTAAACACAACTGTTTCACGACAGAAACAGGAATGAAACAGAGATGCCCAAGCAAACGACTTTTGTATAAAGTCTCCCTCTGGTTTTTGAGTTTTTGGTTATTATTTTTGCATTGATATTCAATTCCAGCAAAATATTTATTGTGTAAGCCCAATATGATGTTCTCGTAGTTTTAGGTGTTACCAAATAATGCAAATATTACATGAATTCGAGAAGTAAGTAAACCAGTTACAGTTGCATTCGAAATGGACTTTGCACCTCGGCAAGAACTAGTATTGGACTTTGATAGTAGTAGAAAATACAGGGCCGAACTACAGGGCGGATGTCTTTAGATTGGTGAGTGCTACGAATACGTTATTAATGTTCTAATTATTATCATTTGTTTAGTTCGCGAAAGTTGGATCCAAAAAATGCACTAAAAATGAAGGCTTGCAGAAAGAATCATTAAAGATAATAAGCAACTAGGAACAGTTAATATTGGAAAAAGATATGGGGTTGTTACGTTTTTCTATTTTGTTTCAATGGCTATTTAAAAGAAAAGCTGAATTGGTCCAGCCATTCTCTAGTTTTATGTTTAGTGATACATTTAGCGAGATATATTTATACTAATATTATAAAGCTATAGAAAGCTACATTCTTAGCGAGTAATATGTGCTACATATTATTTTCGAAAATTCTATTTACCCCTGTGAAAAGGTGTAACGTGGTTTTTTTTCCTCTAAACTAAACCTCTTTACACCATGCATGCATAATGCCCCTGGTATTGCAGGCGTTTATAGGCTATAGTAACTGCTTACCATTTGGTGGGATGTATGCTTGCTTGCCACCTCAGTGGTATAAAAAAAACGAGGTCACAGGCATAGTTAATTAATTTACAATTGGAATCTAGATTGGCTCTGATTTGTTAAGTCCATCCCTGGCTTGTGAATCACGTTTAGACGATTGCATATGTGATGTGGGGCTAGATATATAAATTATATACGGACTTCAAAATAATAATATGTGGTTTGCAATTTTTAACATGTAGGGCATGAAAGCAGTGGAAAGATAAGAAATGATATGTTATCTGTTTGTTGGCAATTTTTGAATAAAATTTTATTTCGATCAGCATTTTTAATCGTTCATTATATATATTTAACGGCATTAATGTTGGATTATATTCTTGTTTAATTGCTTTTATTATGATTATGATTGAATGAAATTATGCATTACGCTTCGTAAGGCACCGGTAGTGGTCATATAAGTAAAACTATTTTCAATAGGTCATGACAGAGGCCTTCGTATAATATATAACGATAGAAGACCTCTGCCACCGAGATTACAGATTATTTTATAAAAGGCAGCTAAGAATTTATATATCTAAAATTGTAAACGTCTTGAAATTAGATACATAGTTCCAGATATTAGTAATAATTGTTGTGTCATTGATGAGTTGAACTTTGCACCTTCAATGGATTGAAACTATGCTGTTTTGAACTGTGCTGTCTATTTAATCGTGTTGCCTTAGCCATACGGTACATTTTACGTTAGTTTATTAACAGAATTAAATTTGTATATTGCAGATGGGGGCAAAGTCCAACATTGAGTGATCAAAGTCCACGCGCACGTTAATTGCTACATTGTTTTTATAACTGAGAAGTCATAATATTTGTGATAACGGTCACATTAAAGTCTATATAATTTTTTTTTTATTTTTTGTGTGTAAAAAATATAGTGTAATGAAGTGATTTTAATAAAATGGGTTTATAGGATTTAAGTACCTATATATTATATGTAGAAATTATTAAATTACTCTTTCAAGTTTTAAAAAGGTGTTGTGTGATATAAGAGTAGATGCGTAATCATTGTTGTGTCACGATGAGTTGGACTTTGTACCTTCGCTGGATAGAAAATAAATCAATGTAAAGTATACTATCTATTCAACTGTATTGCTATAGACATACGGTTTATTTTTTATTAATTTGTTAACAGAGCGAATGTATAAGATTGCAGATGGGGGCAAAGTCCAATAATGATCGGCCAAAGTCCACACGTACGTGTAAGTTAATTACTCGATTGTTTTTTATGACTTATGATATAAATATTTTTGATAATACAATCATATTGTAAGGTCTACGAAAATGATTTATGTAAGTGGTTAACCAACTTTAAAAAGAGAGAATTTCAATAATAATATATACCAATAAATATTTGTAATTGTTTTTTGAGCATTATATTGAAGTGTTTTTTTGTGGAACTACATATTATTTAGGCTTTAGAAAAATTTAAACCTCTCATACTAATAAGGCAAGTCTAGGAAATAATTTTTTTTCTTGTCTAATTTCTTTATTAGGGAATATGCAAAAATATGAAAAAAAAAAATGCAATTTTACGGGTAGAAGAATCTCTTAAAAGGATGCTAATAATTTTTATTTCATCAGTAAAATGTTGATAAAGTGTTACTTTTGTAGTCAAAACCGTCGATCTGAGTTTACTCCTGTGATGATTCTATAATAAATTTGGAAAGTGTGATCTAAATTCCATTTTTACTTTGTAAATTAAATAAATTAAATTATTAATAAAAAATCGGTTTAAATAGTAAATGTAACATAATTGTTTATTTTGTGGCATGGGACCAATTTATCCAAAAAAGGTTAAGCGCTATCTATAGCTGCATGCACCAGTTATAATTTCAACTTATCTAACAATCCATTAATGTGCTGCACAGGTGATGCTGAGCAAAAATATAGCTTACTATTACCATTAAATAATAAGGATGAAATCCGAAGGTAAGAAGGTTAAACCTTCCGCCCGTATTCCGAAAAGGAGGATGAAATTCCATTTTGACATATAGTATTCTTACTTCGTCACCACACGTAGGTTATACGGTAATTTAACATATGATCAACTATTTTTTTGTTTCTTAAACAGTTAATAGGTAATCTGAATAAGTATTATGTACTCGTACCTACCGGAGGTGTACCATAAAACAAGTCGAGTCACTGTGACACGCAAGAAATAATTTTATGCAATTACACGATGATTGGCCCGAGAATAATTTTAATATTACTGTCATACGAGATTTCTAAGTGAACAATAACAATGTTTGTCATGGTGATCACAGTCACAGACAAAGAGAGACAGATAAAGCATGTACATCAATATATATGAAGACTAGTTTTTACCCGCGACTACGTCCACGTGACCGGGATATGTTCACTGACCGTGATAACAAGAAAGTAGAATTTTATAGTGATTTGTTAACTCGTTAAGGTGGATACAAGGTTTTTGAATTTATCTTTTATACAAAAACAAATAATCAAAACTCTCCTCTTTATAATATTATCCCTTTATTCATAAAAAACTCAAACATAGACATCCATTTTAGTTATTAAAGTGTTTCGTTACTGTTTTCTAAATTGAGAAATTATAGCAAAAGAAAAGGATAAAGCACTTCAATAGGTTTATAAGAAGTTTGACAAATAAATGGGCAAAATTTAACACTAAAGTTTTTCAATGTAACATTTATCAATCAATTAGAAACACAATCCAGGATTGTGTGAGCGACCGACTCTTCGGTTTTAAACCAATCTCAGCATAAAGGACCGCCTGTGACACATAAAACGATTTTATAAAGTAGGAAGTATTCAATTAATGATTTTTTTATATCATTTGTTATGTTACATTAACCCATAATAATTGGTCTATTGTGTAGTTTTAATTTTATCACGATTGATGATGGTTGTTTTTAGAAAATTTATAAGTAAATTTAATTTATTTCTTTATAAATTAATACACTAATATTTGTATTATATGCAAATAAACTAAATAAGATTATTGACTATAAGTACGCATGTCTTTACAATATTGGAAAAATTATATTTTCTTTGTAATTACATGTATTATCTGTTGCTTAGTTATCTTACATGAAATAATGACATAAGATTTGTATTACAGTAGTAAAGAATGTATAATATTTATTAATGTACCACAGATAAACAAGCAGTAGAATATTTACTTAAGGGTAAATTTAACCGATAATAACTGTACTATCTTATTGAAACAATATAGAAATCCCAAATATTGTTCAGTTAAAAGTGGGGCAGATGTGAATCATTCTCGCATACCGTTCTCTGTATTACAATGTAAAATAAGAAATCAAAACTAAAAAGGTAAAAAAATTTTTTAGTGGAGCACAGTTTCCATTGCAAAATATGCACATTTAAATTTACATTTCATAAATAGTGGACAAGACTGAAAAAAAAGCATGGCTGTTAAATTTTGTAAGTTATTGACAATTTATGGCTACTATATTTCTTTGATTTTTTTTTGATAATTCTTTAAAAAGAAGCAAAAGGAGACCAAGAAAAAGATGGTTTGACGATGTCAAGGCTATGGGAGGACCCTTGTGTTAAGAATAGTTCAAGATAAGGGATAAGTGAAATAAAAATATAAAATGACAATTAAATTATTAAAAAAATTCAAGTGAAATAGAGTAGAGTAGTAAAGTACAGAATCAAACAATAATATATAATAAACAAGTTAAAATTACGTCAAATTGAACCTTATTCCGTACACATATGATTTATCAAAAAGAGCAAAATATGCATATGATTAATATTTATTTTGTATATTTATATATTGTGCTAATTGAGACTGAGTTAGTGGTATTTGTCGCCTATAGACACGAACAGCATGAATATCACAGATAAATTATATAGGAATGCATTGCCATTTCTTAGGACTAATGTGTTTTGCCTCCGTACCCTGATATTTCACTGCTATATCTCTTTCTCCAATGCGAAACTTACATAACTATACTTGCCTAGTCAATACATGTAACATAACATACATACATTGTCGCCCTACAGTAAACACTATGTATACATTTATGTGATAGAAAATAAATAGACTGAACTCAATTGCTGGGTCTAATGTAGCACACAATTGAAATTAATTGTGTACTCTACATAGTTACTTGCACAATACCTCTTATTTATTCCCATTATTATATTATGATATTTATCCATAGTTTCCATTTTTGATATATCTAGATAGAAAAATATAATATGTACTATGAGTATTACAGTGTATTCTGTGATGTATATTGTTAATATATAGTTTTATAAAAAAAACTTTATAATACATATTCATACTATATAAAAAACAATAATATAGCTAAAATTTCCAAAAAGTCCCATTAAATTTTCCTAAAAATGTAAAACTTATTGAACAAATTAAGCATTTTTAGTTTAGTGGTTTATTAATATGACTTAAAACAATGATGTAGCAAGTTTAATCCTAGCTAATATTGAGAAACATTAAATGGACAGTTACATTATTACATATTAGGATTTCAACTGATTTAAAACAATGGGTAAGTATACTAGCTCATTTAAATATAAAAGTAGACAAATACTGTAAATGATATATTCAGATTAACACAATGCCCTCTACATTTCAATATAAAAAATTATAATAATGAAGCAGTTCACAATAGCATAGAGACTGCATAATATATTAATCATGAAAATAATGATAAATACACATTTCAATTGAGTATCTCCTGTTTTTTAAATCTTTATAAAAAGGGAAATCAAAAATTTTATTGTACTATTTTGTAATTTATATAATATGTATTTACTGTTATATATTTTATTACATTTTATGAAGACTGAAGTTAATTTTATTTTAAATGATTATGTTAGCTCAAAATACATTAACAACTTCCATTATTATCTAATCTAAAAGTTGATTCATATAAAAAGGTGATAATCACTGTGTAAAGGGCTTGAAACAGGACAGATGGTGTATGCTTTAAAATTAATTCAATAGGATGTATATAAAACACTATCAGTCTTAAGACTAAATTTATTTTGTTAGTATAATCAAAGACAAATTTTCATTTGTCAACAAAAATGTTAACATACTAGTATCACTTTGTTGACCTATAAAACAGGGTCAGATAACCCTTCAATATACTTCCACAGATTTAGTAACATTATGTAGAGGTCATAACAGTTCTGTTAGTTCCGCGATCAACGGCGTAGAAGGATAATAAGTGTTAGAGTAAATACATTTAGTTGAATAAACAAAAAATAACTTTGTTGCTCAACACAACAAGGGGACAAGTTAAACGAGTTTGGTTTATAAATAAACATCAATTTCAATGAATAACGTCAGTAAGCTAATTAATAAATTGCATCTAGAATTTGATGCGGCACTTTATAAAGGAATTACGTTGGATAGAAGTCTTCCAATAAGTTCTATATACATTCGTAATTAGTTTGTTTACTTCTATGTACGTGGGCGGTTACAAAGCTATTTTACGACAAAATTATTTACTCACCTTCATTACAAAGTCCCATTTTAGTTTCGTGTTTCTTCTACAGTTAATTTCTTTTGGGATTCTTAATAATTAGATATCATTTCTTGAACACAAATTTTTATTGAGACATGACATTTCTAATTTCATATCTATCTATTCTATACTAGGTACAATTAGATACAATATGACAGCTGTCATCGACTATAATCGAATGTACGAATGATAACACGGTGTTGCTAATATAGAAATTTCTTTTTAGTGCATAATCTATTCGATAGATGGCGTTCATAGTCACAAACTCGAAGCAATAAGTATATGCATTTTTCAGTGTTTGTATGAAGTAGTTTTATCTATTATATTTACCTTTCGGTTTAAGTATTTTTTTTTATTATATAAAGACATACGACTGCGTTTACGTTTATGTTGAAAATTTAACTGAGCCTCGCTTAGTTTTCAAAGTTTCTAATTACTCTGATTATTACTTAGAATTCTATATAAGATTTTAGTTATTTTTAGAAGTAATGTATGTATAACAAGGGAAAATGAACAATAAAAACAGGGTGGAAGGTATTATTGGTAAGTGGTAACCACTGTGGTTACCGTGTACGTACCTATATACCTACAGAGGAAAAGCGAAATCGGAATTATTCCGATTTTGAAAGCGGTGCTATATTAGTAAGGAAGGCTCAAGATTATTATGCAGTTTTTTCCAGTTAGTTTAGTTTTGGTTTATGCCGTTGAGAAAAGGATTCGTCGTTTTTCATCTCGTATTTCGTTGAGAAAAAGTAAAGTTTTCTTAAAAGGTTGTTAATGGTTTCAATTTCACTTTTTATTTTTCGTATCTTTCATGATACCTCTCCATCACTGACATCACTGACGCTTCTCAGGAAAAAAACATTTTGCATCAGAAATAGTCCTGCCGATCGAAAAAGCAATGTACTCGTGGATTATTGCTTCATGGCGGACATAAGCAGTACATAGAGACTTGTTTATATTTTAACTCAACTTTTAAGTGACGATTTACATACGTCACTTTTTTATGATTCCAATGCTGGGTCCAGAATGTTGTTAAATGCTAAGAAAATTTATCAATTACACTTATTGTACCAAAATATACTAAATAACTTTATATTGTCTACAAAATATCTCTTTATTTTACAGTTGCTTAGGTGACTTACAGTGGCCATTCTGGAAATCTTTTAAAAGATTGAGAACCCAGGTTTGCCGCTGCAGTTACATTCTGGTGAAATGGCGTGTTATATCTCAGGAGGCCTGCGACTGTAGAGTGTAATCGCAGACCATATCTTACCTTCTGTGCTGTTCTTATATTCTTCATCTTGCACGAAAGAGAACCTGAATAAGGCAAGTAACTGTGCTGTGGAAGTCCAAATATATTTAGATTGCCTATTGACTCGAAAGAAGAAGAAGAAGGAATTGTTTTTACAAGCACTCAACCTACTACGGCGCCTCAAGTTTGGATATTACAGTGAGCATGACTTATTTTCAGTTAGATACTTGACATCTTTACATCATTTACTATACTAAATCTAAAATTTAGTCTAGTTTCTTAGTTACACAGTCAGATAGGAATAATATATGAAAAAGAAAAAGTTTTGCTTCTTTATTTGATATCTGTATAGTTGGTCATGGCTGGAAAGAAGCCATATAGTATATTTGAAAAAAGAAAAAGAATTATTAAATTTTTTTCATACCATTCTTGTAACTCTTCATGTAATGTTTTGTAACTATATTTTGTTATGTAAATAAATATAAAAAAACACTAGTGGAACTATAAAAGTGGTATCATTTTGGAGTACATCGTCTAATAGTATTTTTTTTTTAATTAATTATTGTAGAAATCAAAATCTTAGACGGATGGTCACGGCCACAGATGCTACAAAGTTAACTATTATATCTATGATTACAATTTATTGTAGGTCTTGCAAAATATATAGAGATTAATGTAAGTCCACAGTTAAATAATACTAGGTCACAATGAAACCTATACAAAATGCATTTATTGCTTTGCGTCTCTTGTGTCACTTGTCAACAATCTTGTGCACGTGTTAGCTAATAACAAGTTGAACTCGAGAATTGCCAATTATCTTCTATAGTGTTGTTATAATTGATCTTACTGAGATAAGTACTTACCTTGTAAGTCTAATTTCCTATTGTAACTAAATATGAACGCACAACTTCCATGTTTATATGATAATACATTTTTACAGCAAATAGTGCTGGATTTATTAATGGGTTATGAAGGCTTCGGTTCATGTGCGGAAAATACAATTTAATTGTTTAACTAATGACTATGATATTTGGTATACATTAATTATATCTGATGAAGACGAAATGGTGTTGTCCGGGCATCAAACTCGCCACTACTGGAAGGTAAAGCAATGTATAAAACTACTAGGTCGTCAAAATCATAAAGATCTGAACACAAAATTGTTTTATCTTTCTTACGATTCCATACAAAATCATGTCTTAGTGCATCAGGTACTCCAGGTAAGCTAAGGCCAGCCCTGATTGCGTGAAATTTTTACGCAACGATGTTATCTTTAAGTAGATACTAAATTCCTTGATTATTACCGCCTATGTTTGAGTAAGGCCTTATGCGGGCTGCCTAAAGTGTCCCAAGACCAGACGCATATTAAAATAGAGATCTATTCCTGTATCTGCTTCCATCACAGATTACACAAACAGTGAATATGACATTTATAGATGGGAGAATCGGTGTCAAGTACATTTTACGTGATTCCATAGGATTTTTAAATGCAAAGGTGTTACATCCTCATTAGGTAAGGCTGCGAACTGTATAGTGTAATGTATTAAGAAATACTTATATTTATTTTAAACTACTTAAATGATATACATATTACATTGAAATCACAAATAATATTATATAATTATTAAAGCATTAAAATATAAAGTAAAATACTGGAAACCATAGTGATTAATTCTTAAATTCATCACAATAAACTAAGTACTACAACTGTAACTAACGCTTGTATGGCTGTGTTTCGATTTGAAAATCGGGATATTGCAGTGAAATTACAGGACACGTAGGCATAACATTATAATTTCGGGAAATATTAACGCACAAGGATAACGCTAAGTATCATAAAAAAGGCAGTTTTGGTTTTTGAGTAAGATAAAAGAAGTGTAACTTCTGTTCGTCAGTTGTTACGTGTCTATTCTATATTTGATATGCGTTCATTTCAATTTTATATGGTAAGTATATAACTACTTCGATCTTCTTACTTAGTCGTGTTTTCACTAAATTTGAGTCTGAAACTAACTAATTAGTCACACCATAAGTAATTCCTAAGGTAAATATATTTACAAAGAATTTTATTATTCATAGTATAGCATTTAAACTTGAAGCTATAAATTCTGTCACAAATAGGTATAATGAGAATATATTTATTGATAGAGAGTAAAAATGTAAAAGCCTAGAACAAAAATCGCTTGGACGTATAGTCAAGCTAACGGTTTACCTATAAATTATGCTTATGAACATGTAGCATCATAGCCTAGAAACAAATCTGAATTAACCATGTCGTCATCTCTAGGCAATAAATAAAAAAAAAACAAGGCAATAACATTTTCATTGACATTTTATTAAATGCAAACTTTCAAATGTAATTTTCAGTAACAGAAACTTTATCAAAAACATTTTTGGCAGTGCCTTTCTCTGTCTAATGTATAATCCGGTCTTTTCTAGGAGACATTCTGATACCTGTGTGTTCCTTATTGTCATTTCTGAGGAGTAAAATGTTATGGCCTCGGTATTCACTAATTTCACTTACTGTATTTATTCTTAATTTGCCAGTAAATGGAGATTATCTCTCTGTCCGTCGAATATTCGTATGGTACCCATGAAGAAAAATTACACAATACAGTTTTATCTCTCTCTTTCTCTGCTAATAAGCCATAATTGTGATAGTAAACATGAAGTTTAATAGGCAATAAAATATACATAAGTCACTTACGTAATACATACATTGGTTTATGTAATGTTACTTTCCGATTTATTATACCTATCTTTACACTCCGTAGGGTCAACAGAGCCCTTGAGGTCCAGTGCGTGTGTACATTCACGTCCGCAGCCGAAATTGGAAGGGTCAGTCCATAATATTGGTTCATTTTACGCTCCGATGACACAAATTTTACGTAACAAAATCATGAATAATAAGTATAGGTATCTGTTACATTTCTACTTAACAGCTTGATATTAGTAATTTTCCATTATTTTGGTAATTTACAAAATTCTTTCAGTTTAGTATTTGTGAGTATATCTGTCATAAGGTAGAAACTAGATAAGACTTATTTTACTAACTAAACTAAACAGGCTATTCTGTTATTTAGAAGATATTTTTTAAACATCAGATGTATGTTACTTTGCTGAAAGTTTTTTATAAGCTTCATTATTTTTATATCATATATGGAATTGCTTTGATACTCACAGACAATGAATTTTTTTTTTACTAATGCTTATATAGAGATCTAGTGAATGGCTCAAATTTTAAATAATTTGCAACTAGAATTTACAAATAAGATGCGATATATTTGTTCGTGTGTGAAATCAGATTTCTCAGATTGAGGCGATATTTATTTTCTGATCAACTGCCAAATCGAGCGTACAATCAAATTAAGAACATCATCTTATGGCCTATTTGTTGGAATGAAATTTAAAAGAGTTTAAGAGATTATTAATTTCCAAAATCTCTTTACAAAAAGTGAGTAGTTTTCGTTCAACACCTATAAAAAAGTCGGTTTACAATCGAATTGAAGACCTCTTTTTTGAAATCGATTAAAAATATTTAAGATTTTTTCTGATTTCAAAGTAACACAGAACTTAACCCGCAATTGGGATTTATTCCTATGATAAACCCCAAGAGGTAATTCTTTTTTTTCAAGCCAGTACATCAACTAATAGAACCCAGTGATAACCTCAATGCTTATCGATTATCATTGAAGATGTGTGCATTATACAGATACTGAAGGTTTAAGGTATTAGTGTAATCTGTGGAAACAGATTAAATTCACTACCCCCGCAAAGATAACCAATGCGTGCTTGACTAAACATGTAACAGTAAAGTAGTATTTTTTTACTCATATTATTTATATAAGTACTTGAAGATGATAACCGCTATTTTGTTCGGCATATCAATCCTTTATACTCTATTTCATAACAACAAACAGGCAAAAAAACTTTGCCAATTTTTATAAAAATTATAAAAAAAAAATTTTATTGTTAGGGAGGCAAACGATCAGACGGTCCACCTGATGAAAAGCGTCTACTGTCGTCCATGAACACCTGCAAAACGAGAGAAATTGCTTGTGCGATGCTGATCTTTTAAATGGTTTGTTGGCATGTTTTTTTTTAAATTCCCCATATTGTAAAGAGAAAACTGAAGATGGGAATTAAAAGTACCCGTAACCGGCGAGTGTGTATAAAAAGCTTGATGAATGTGGAAGAAGCGAAAGAGGTTTGTTTGAATCGAAGCATTTGGCGTTCCATTATTTCTGCCTATTCTAATGGGAGACAGGCGTGACAGATATGTATGTATGAAGATGGGAGCCTATTCCATAACCTAGATGTACGATGTAGAAATTAACGTAATAAGAGTAATACAATATATTAAAATTTTTTCACATCCTCAGTATGTGTAATATGTTTACATGATATAGCATAATACCTCAACAAGAAAAAGAAACTGTAAGATAAGGAAAGGAAGTGGTGGCTCATTTTATCACACGGCAAATCAGTTGATCGTTCGTGACGAATTCACCGGGAATTAATTTGGATGGTTTCAAGAGGGAATCCTATAAAAAATTACCAGTATTTTCGCAGCAATAGAACTGCTAGTACTCGTTTTTAACAATAATTTCTCTTTACTATCTTTTTAAAGTTGAATCTTTTATCTATTGGCTCGAGGTATTGAACTGTAGTTCTTTCCCCACAATTGGTAGAACTGTTTATTATTAGCCTACTATATACGTCGGAATTTATTTATGTATTTATATACACTTTATTGCACCATTTATAGAATAGTGAACACATTTAACTGTAATAAGAAATGATACAAAAGGCGGTCTTATCGCTAAGCAATCTCTTCCAGACAACCTTTGGGTAGAGAACATTGAGAAAACAAAGAAAAATAAAGGGTAGGTGGCGCACTATTATATTAGTACTATTATATATAAACAAATATATATACATATATATGTATATACATATATATACATAAACAAATACATACATAAACATACACAAATTTGTCAATTTTTACAAGCCAATATAGTCCTATTTGCAAATTATTATTTATGTGATATTAATCGATAACGGGCTGTTTATTGTAGATTGCGTTATCGTAAACTGCCTACGTGTTTACAGATGGAACTCATCCAAGATAAAACTATACTGTTATTTCTGTACATGAAATATATATAAGATTTTTTATTGTAGATGTGTTTTTAATTAAACAAGTCAAGGAGATTTTACGAGTGTCAACCATCCGTATTATATAATAAAACTTACATACGTGCTTATT
Source organism: Galleria mellonella (assembly GCF_026898425.1). Taxonomy (NCBI): domain Eukaryota; kingdom Metazoa; phylum Arthropoda; class Insecta; order Lepidoptera; family Pyralidae; genus Galleria; species Galleria mellonella. The sequence goes on along the minus strand of NW_026442130.1, from coordinate 9,989,333 downwards.
ATTTGTTATGTAATTACGTTTTTAACAATTAGAGTTTTTATACCACTAAGGTGGCAAACAAATATGCATTTCACCGCAGTAAGCAATTACCGTAGCCCATAAACGCCTGCAATACCGAGGGCATTACGCGTGCGTTGTCAACCCTGAAGAAACCACTTTACCCGTCTTTGGAGAACCCCATGCTGTGGTCTCTACCTACCAACTAGATAAATTATAGTCAAAAAATGATTAAAAATTATAATATTATGAAATATATATAGTCTAAGTATAAGCATAAACAAATGACAAACTAAACCATAAAAGTTTGCCTTGAAAAGATTGCTTTCAGCAATAAATCCATGTTATTTTATTTAGAAAAAATGTAAATAACTATTGTCTGTGTTTTTAGTTGTATAGTTATAAAAAAGTATACTTAAACATTCCTACTTTTATCTTGACATGTTTTCTTAGTTTTTTTTTCTCAAATGCATAAATTTCGAATAATACTTTTTATTCGTAGATAATAATTTGATATTTTTTCTTGTCATGCATGTATCTGGCTAGACTATAGTGCCGTGTGGTTGTAGTATAGTGTGAGCAACCCCTTTCTTTTCCGTGGGTGACGTAAGAGGCGACTAAGGAAGCAGCGTCTCCCTTAAAACATCACCAAAATCCAAAATCCAAATTGCAGTTGTCAACTTATGTGCCAAGGGTGATAATTACTAGCAAATTCCGCCCAACTGTAAACTGCCATAAGGAATGGCTTCGTTTTTTATGACAGTTTATGGGGGATGTCTATGTTTTGCAGTGGATATATATATATAATATAATAACGGTTAATATAATGATAATTAGCTAATTTAAAAGTAAACAAATATCTTAAAACATTGTTCTATAAAAAAACTAACAGCACTTCAATCGTGATAAAATTATTTCGAGACTAATATAAGAATAAATTATATCCGTTGCAAAAATGATTATGGAGATTGTTAAATAATATATCTAATTTAACAATATGAATTCTTCTACGTCTGCTCAGGAATCAGGGCAATAAATAAAATTATAGGTATGCACATATTAAAATTATTATACTCGAATCCCTTGAGTAAAGACAAACAAATATAGGTCAAGTGCGTGTTAGAACTGGCGCCCGTAGATAACTCTCAGGGCAAGATAAATAGAGGAAAAAAAATAGTAATTTGTTATTAAACTACATCATCCATGACCAATTCATATTGTGTTTAATTGTAATAGTTCTTTAGGTGCATTATTTATATTATAAACCTGTAAATATTTTAGGAATTTAAAAATCGCTATAAACATTCTTCAACCGACTTTAAAGAGAAAGATGTTTGTTATTAACTTTGTCAGTTGTAGACCGATTTGGGGAATTCTTTTCGAAAAAATCGGAAAGGATATACATATTTACCGACTGGTACCATAGAAATTTTATAAAAAAAGATTCAGTAGTTTAGATTTTAAAACAAAATAACTGGCTCTGTTACAATGAAATTCTTTCTTTTTGTGGAACACAGTCTATAGGTATCTATATCTATCCATTCTAAGTTGCATAAAAAATCCTATTATTTAGTATCTATTCGAAATTTTCAAAATAATACTCCAGAATCATTGGCACATAACCGATTTTTTCCGAGCGATTCCGTTTCTATTTCCAATAGATATTATACCTTAATATTATTTTGAACTTATTAAGTAAAAAAAGAAAAAGGTCTTTTGATTGGACACCTGAACTAAATAGTGGAAATAGAGGATTCATAGACCTGCACAACAAAGAAGAAAACGAACTACCATTGTTTTGTATTGTATTATATAATCTTTATTGTACATAATTTACATTGGATACATTAAACAGATTTAATATACAATGGCGGACTTATTCTATAGAGGAATCTCTTACAGTCAACATTTGAGAAGTTAAAAGAAAACTACAGAATGTTCAGTGGTAAAAACCGTCATTGTTGTACAGTAACGGTTTACATCTACGTTTACGGAACCCTAAAATACTTGTAGTGGCCAATTATTAATAGATCAGTGACACCATTGAAATAGTCACATTATATTTTATTTATATTACACTATACACACAGTCGAAATTCTCGCAATACAAGATAACGAACTGATATTTGGTTAGTCAGGTACAGACAGGGTTTTATTATCTAGGCGTGGTATTTGTGTATTTGTTAAGTATTAGGTGAATTTATATCAGCCGATATATCTAAACAAGTAGTACTATAGTAGATTGAAAATAAATTCTAATTATTGTTTACTAATTATGCTAACTATATAAAAACAATTTATTCACTAATACAATTAGCTGCAGCCCCCATGAATTACAGATAAAATTATACTATGTGTTTATATTTAATATGGTCCTATCTATATCTATATCAAATTTAATTCTAGTTCGTTAAGACGTTTATGTGTGATTAAGTAGCAAACATTTTTATTATCAAAAATCTTTACAAACAAGCTGACGGCCCACGTGATGGAAAGTGATAACCGTCGCCTACAGACAGTACCACGGACATAACAGAGTATACTGTTTCGCCCATGATACTCCCCATGCGTCGCCATTCCTAAGGACTCAGGTGTTATTCCTCTGTACCCTGTAAATTCACTGCCATATCCTACCCTTCAAGCCGAAACACAGCCATGCAAACATAACTGCTTAACGGTAGAAACACGAATAGGACAGAGGTGCCCAAGCAAACGACTTTTGTACAAATCTCCCTCTGGTAAAACTTTAAGAAGGCATAGCAACTAAGACCTCAGTAATGGTTTTTTTGTTTTATATACAACTTAGAATGGCAAAGAAGCTGACAGTCCACCTGATGGAAAGTTGTAACCGTTGCCTATAGACATGAGCAGTACCATGGACATAACAGAGTATACTATTTCGCCCATGATACCCTCCATGCGTTGCCATTCTTGAGGACTCAGATGTTATTCCTCTGTACCCAGTAAATTCACGAGGTGTAGGTACCAGGGCATCATAGTGTAATTTGTGGTATCCATAGAGCTGTCTATAGGCGGCGGTTACTACCTTCAGTCCAGTAAACTGTCAGGTTGTTTACCATTTCAAGTTATATTACAAAAACTTACACATTATAATCTTTTTACTGTGTTTATGATATTTGTACGATATAAATTAGTTTTTTTTTTCTGACGTAGCAACGCATGAGGGGGTCATGGGCGTGACAGTACGTTTTACTTGAATTGTATGTCATTGGAAAAACAGTAATTAAATAAGGTCAATTTAACAGTAATTATATACACTGTTAAATTAAGTTTCCACTCATAAATATTTCTAGATAAAATATAAAGTAGACACTAACAGTAGATAAAAAAATATGTTCTATATTACAAAAACAACGCATAGCGATTCTACAAACAGCTTTCGATTAGAGCTTTTCTAGTTGTTTTTGTACAGTTGTGCTGTAGCTGTAGGTGGAGTGTTTTTATAAATATTTGTGTATTTTTCTTACGACGCTCTTTTAAAATTGTGTTACTCTTGTAACAGGTGACTTATTATCGTAATATTATTATGATTATCTCTTAATGGTTACAAAATATTGCTATCCACGATTATCTGTTACTTAGTTTATTTCTAAATCATACAATGGGTTTTATTACGGGTTTTATTGTGATTTAAATATTTTTTTTTTATTATGGAAGATTTGTATGTAGTGTTTGCACCAGTGCTGAGCCGGGAGATTCTCTGCTTATGAATATTAATTTGACAAGTTACTAAACATTTAAAACCTTACAGACAATAGACAACGTATCAGTCTATAGCTGGTTAATTATTGAATGGGACGTTTTTAACACTACGCTCCATCTAAATGCGTATGATCACCTAAATAAGAATTATAAAAATGAGTATGTTAGGTATTTTATATTTAGATGAAATTAAGCCAATCTTAATTATTATCTAATGGCCTATCTCAACATGTTGTTAAAAACGTTAGTCAGGTGCTCTTACGTAACTAATACAAATGAATCACAAGTAGATAGGTATATAGTGACGTCACGTCGATATTGGCAGTGCCCAAGCACCATCAGTTGGCACGATGTACGAATGCATCGGTCGTTCAATGACACGGTTCATTTATACCAGTGCTGTTGTCACTGTGACGCGATCCATTCATACCGATGCCACTCCGAAAGGTCTCTGTCCACGGCTTCCACGAGTCACCTGCAGAAGAACTAGAGATCTAATGCCGAGGGTTTAAGAATGCAACGTGGACGGCAATTAACATACATTTTGCCGGATATTAAGTATTATAACACTAGAAGAATTTCAATAGAATAGAGGGAATCGTTTAGATATCTTCTAAATGTGTAGCTGGTGGTTATGGGATATATGTGAAACTAGGCAAGGAGGCACGGCTCTCCTCAGAATTAGCGACGCATGAGGGGTATTACAGACGTGGTACACTGTGAGATGACCATGGTACTGTTCATGTCTATTGATGACACTTTGCGTACCATCGACATGTTTTTTTATTACAAGTTGAATAAAAAAAAGTGTGAAACAGGCATTACCAATCTAGTGAGATGAAGAATTTGAGTCACTTTACACAGTAATTTCATTGCCTTATCTTTCTCTCTCCGCAATCAGAAACATGGCTAGCTTGGAAGCAAAGGTATTGACGGAGATATTTTTGGCACGCGGCTGAGCCTTGTAATATAAAGATCACGAATCACACGGCTATAATAATTATATTATACTCATTTAATGTTATCCTAAAAGCACAATTATGGTGTACTTATATGAAAGCAAAGATAACAACGTAGACAGCTGTTTTTTTATATGTTGTTAATATCTTAATTAATTAATATATTGATTTATTTTAAATTTTAATTGTAAACTGCTCTTCACAGAACTGTGTAAAGAAAAAATTCTTTTATAATTTCAGTAAATTATATAGAAGTATCCTATAATTATATACTCTAAAACATTCCTTATGCTTAGTATGTAATTATAATGATATGAATGTAAGGCATTATTTCATTATCAATAATGCATTATCAAGAAGCTAAATTTGACTTTTTTTTTTTAATTACCTATTTAGTATATCGTAGCTATAGAATCTTATTTAGGCGTATTCGATACGTTATTGGCATGGTTAGATATTGGTTCAATAGATACCAAATATGTCTTATTGGTGTTTCAATTAGAAAACTTAAAACATAAAATATCTTGTGGACTTATCGTTGTATAGTATCATGCAATAATTAAGATATGACAATCTTTGTTATTACGAAATAGTAAAATAAAGATAGCATACACTGATAAATAAATAGGCGTCGGAGGTCATTATTTTATATTGAACATGAGTTGATACGTGTATGTGATGACGTCTCTGAATCCCCATATTGTCAATTTTGTTTGGAAAATTTTATAAACGTCAAAATTATATTTAGTAAGAAATTGTTTAAACTGATTCAATATTTCCTCCCTATCAGAACCAAAATCATGGTGGGTCAATCTATCCTACTTCTTATTCTGAACTATGCTGATGTTAGTTTCTTGGATATGACAGAGAAGCTACTGAAGAAACTTGAGCGCCTTCAAAATTTAGCTATCAGATTTGTCTTCGGTCTAGATATGAATGACCATGTCTTTGCTTTTCGCGTTCAGTTAAAATGGCTCCCAATCCGACTTCGACCTGATATGCACATACTCTCCACTCTTTATAATATACTTAATGATTCTAACACTCCATCTTACCTCCGCTCCCGGTTTCGAATTCTACACCCTGGTCCAGTACAAAGTATTAGAACTTGTAAGACCCATTTTTTTTGGAAACTCCTTCTCATTTCATGATGCTATTACCTATAGAACAGGCTACCTTCTAACATACAGGATAGTCCCTCTATGACTTCCTTCAAGAAAAGATTGAAATCCTACTTTTTGACTAATAATAATAATGCACTTACAACTATATGTAACTTATGTTGTATGTGTAACTGTGCACTTACAAGAAATATGTGTAATATGTGTATATATATGTGTGTGTATATCATTATTTATTATATTAATGCGCATGTATGATTTGTGTATGTTTATTTTAATTGTATTCTATGTACCTTGTATACCTTTTTAGCTGTATCTTTCCTGCACTAGATTACCCGCAAATTTTTTTCTCTCCAACTGCATTGGTTGACTGGAAGAGATCTCTTTTAGAGATAAGTTTACCCTTGCTAACAAACCTGGACCATACAGTGGATTACGTTATGCTAGTTAGATAATTAATTATAAAATAGATAAATTAATAAATCATCGAGTACTCCTTGCTAAATATTAATATTTTGTTGTTCTTATGTAGATATCTATAATATTCACTTGTTTAGTTACTTCAAGGCAAACCAGTATCTTATAAACATCAAATGTTTAACGCCAACTTTAAGAATAGATAATTTAACAAACAGAGATAGGTAAATACCAATATAATTTGTTTTTATTTTTTTTACTTGGGCATCAATATATAAATATTTATTACTAATAATATTATAAATCCGAAAATTTGTAAGGACGGATGGATAGACGGATGTTTGTTACTCTTTTATGCAAAAACTACTAAACGGATTTGGATGAAATTTGGTAAACGGGTAGGTCATATCTTAATTGAGCACGTAGGAGACTCTATCTACTGATTAACGAGGATGAAGCCACAGTATACAGGCAGTGTGTTCTATAACGTTCACGGTGCGCTAGCATTTCGCTGAATATTAATAGGATTACTTTGCAGGGGGACTTGCTACCTTGAAATAAAGCCATTACATACTTTTCAACTGATTAAAAAAAAAAGGAGATTCTTAATTCGGTCGTATTTTTTTATCTTTGTTACCTCTTAACTCCGTCAGTGGTTAATGGATTTGCATTTTTTTTTCTCTGAAAAGGTATACTTACAGATTGGTCCCATAGAAATTTTATATAACCGTTGTTTAAAATTTTTGAATAAAACTGACACAATTGAAGACGGTTATACATATTTCTTTGTGTATAGTAAAAAGAATAATTCTGGGGTGGGTACGATTTTCTTCTTTTTTTATACAACTTAGAATGGCAAACAAGCTGACGACCCACCTGATGGAAAGTGGTAACCGTCGCCTATAGACATGAGCAGTACCATGCACATAACAGAGTATACTGTTTCGCCCATGATACCTCCCATGCGTTGCCATTCCTGAGGATTTAGGTGTTATTCCTCTGTACCCTGTAAATTCACGCCATATCCCACTCTTCAAACCGAAACACAGCCATGCAAACACAACTGCTTTACGGTTGAAATAGATTTATATATTGTAGATTGTCATAGATAAGTGAATAAACAAATAAGTGTATATATGTAACTGATGAAGCAATAACCACAAGGGCAAGAGTATTTGCCTCAGCGTTTTTTTTACAACACGAGGAACCGAGCTTGCGGCTTACCTGATGGTATGTGACCACCGCCGCCCATGATCACCCACAACACCATAAGCATTGCAGGTATGGTGCTGGCCTTTTAAAAAGGAATATGCTCTTTTCTCGAAGGTTATGATGTTGTATCGGTTCGGAAATACTGCTGCTGGAAGCATAGCGTAGGAGTTGCGGGTTCGAACCCCGCCTACATTGAATTTTTTTCATATAGACATAGATACATAATTGTCTTGCCTCTCTCCGATTAGGGTAGGAAGAAACATTTTGTTTTTATTTAAACTATAATAAACCGTAAAAATGCTTATTAACTGCAATAAATTGAACAATAGACACTGTACGAGTACATTCATGTCATTAGTGGATCAATGCCCTGCGTCCCAGACTGATAACGAAGAATACTTCAATACCCAATAAAATTAAAAGAAATTCATTTTTATTTATTAATATTTTTATTATTGTCATTTTTTCTCTAAAATATTATGCACATATGGTAAATAATTATTTTAATATAATTAACAATAAACAAAAACTATATTTTTCAATCAATATTTCATATTTACTTTAATTATATTTTTCGTTATTTAATTTATTCGATATACAATAAATAATTTAATTTAATTTTTCTTTTTACTTTATCGTTTCTGTATACGCCTATATAAAAAGCATCTTTTCTTCATTTTTATTTTCCCTTCAGTTTCATTATACACGAATAGAGAAAAGATAATTTTAATGAGGTAATGTTTTATATAGGTATGCCCTACACACGAGCATACATAAGTAGATATAAAATTACGTAACAGGCGACAGTCATCCACCGCCGCACTGTTTCTACCGTATAGCACAGACCTTGGAACCTTGACCACTGACATCGTGGAGCATAGTAGCTGCATTTTAATTGAATATGCATATGTTTACTATAGTTTACTTTTAGTCTGCATAAATATTTTTAATATTTATTTATATTTAGTGTGTTCTATATCTAGTTAATCATACTTTAGAAATACTTCTTTTTACGTTTTTATCGTAAACCAGGCCCGTATTAATGTTAATGCTTACTTTAGTTTCGCCCTGTTTATTCGGTTTTAGAGATATTACCGCTATTTCCTGAAGCACGAAGCTTAAAATTTGTATTTTAGATCATTTATAATGTAATTTTAAAATTGTTCTTATTTCGAATTTATGCATCTAATCCGCAACAGGGGACCCTTTTCAAGAATTAATTTACAAGCGAGTTCCTGCTATAAAAGTCTCGATTGTGTATTTAAATAAATAAATGTGGTGTATTTTACTGAAAAGTCGAGCAAATTATGAACTATAACTTGACTTTTTCCTTGTAAGTAACTTCATAAAGTTACTTAGAGGGCAGAGGTCTTTTTTAATTGAATAGTTATGGTGACGATACATTTTTCCTTCCTATTGTCTTCTTTATTGTATACACAGTAACAAATAGTTTTGGTTACATGTGACCTATCATATTGGTAAATTCACCAACACAATGCTTAGCAGTGAAAAAAGATATATTTTAATTATTTTATTGATAATCATTAAAATAATTAAATTATATAGTTATAATGAGTAAAATATATTTACGATTCAGTACTGAATTGTCACTTCAAAGGATTAAAGCGTCTTCCATTAAAAGCCTAATAGTAAGTGAAGGGAAGGAAATTATATAATAAATGAAAGTAATCATAATAATATTATTTACTGTATACAGTAACTACATAGTAGTACAAATATTTATAAATATGTTTACTTTGAAATTAGTGTTTTTTGTTATGTCTACAAATGAGACTGTCTAATTGCTCCTTTAGGATTTGTCACTAAATGATAACACGCTCCATCTACGACTAAACGTGACATCAAGTATATAAATTTACAGCAACAAATAATTTTATTGAAGACATATTAAAGTGTTATAATTATTATTCATTATTCGATATATAGGTATAATACATGTGTAGAAGATGTATTATCTTGCACGATTAACGCTTATAGAGTTGGTATCAGTAATTGGGAACGCGATTACAATTAGTATCTGTGGGTGGATTAATCGTAAGGTGACGCAGTTAAAATACGTGTCACTACTTTGTTTTATCCTCAGATTATAATAAAGGTGACTAAATGAAGAGTAATTAAGAATTTTTAATAAAACAGATTAATACTTGATAAACTGTTTGCAGAGCACAGTTATAAAAGATTATATCTCTTCTTCCGAGGATAATATCAAAATAGAGAATCTATAGAAGGAAAAAATAAATAAGTTCAATTGAGTTTATTATTTTTCTATATCATTTATTTTTTATATTGAAAATAACCGTAACAATCTATTTTAATATAACAAATTGAAAAAACTAATTTGTAGCAACGCGCTAATCTCTTAAACTCGGATTAAAAAAAATTGTTGTGGATTTGAAAAAATCCTTTTATGAGGAATCTCTTATCTTTTTTTGAGGAAGGTTATAAGCTATTCAATATCACGACACGACATTGATGTATGTTTCAGGATAAAAGGTAAACGACATTTTGATATCTTATGCATGAGAAATATTGTTAAAATAATAAATTCAGTTGAATTTTTAACTGAAAAACAATGGAACATCTACCTACACCATCATTATCTTCGCGATGTGAGATATCATTTAATTTTATCTATGTTTGTAGTGTAGTTACACCTACCGATCATAAATACGAGAAGATACGTGATAAATAAGTATAATTACGACCTCGGAATTTTTTGTTTGCATAAATAGTTATATAAGTATTCGTCGATATATGCCAGTAGGTAAGTGCTTTTTCTATGAGTTAATTTTTTACATTAATACATTTTTAGTTTATCTGTCTATATTATTTTATTTTCAGATTTCTATATAGATTCTGTCATATTATTGTTGTTGTCCGTGTGTATGACTGTGTGGTCCCTGCGTAGAATAGCTCACCTCTTCCTTTCCCGTGAGTGTCGTAAGAATCGGCTAAAAGAGGACGAGGGATGGGCAGCAGCGTCCCTCATAAAACATTTCTAAAGATTAATTGCAGTTGCCCACCCGCCTGCTAAGTGTGGCAATTACTAGCGAAACCCCCCAAGGGGAGGGAGGCTTATGGTCAGTAGTGGACAGTTTAAAGGCTGATATGATGATGAAGGATGATTGTTGCTGTCAAATGCGGTATCACAGAGGTATTTTAAAATATAATAAAAAAACTTTTTATCTTTACACGCGATAGAAATGAAACGAGCAACGAATATGATAAGTATAATACTCGATAATTTTATTTAAGGTTACGAATGTATTTTATATAAATTAATTTTCATTTGACAAAACAAATTTTATGTTTAACTGCACCTTAGGACTTTAAGTTAAACTTGTATATTACAGAAAACTTACTAATAGGTACCTATGTTCACTTCTATCTGCATTCCCCATATTTATTTGGTATTCAGTGTTCGGGATTTTTAAAGAAATAAATAGGCTCTGCGTAAAGAAAATCTTTATATAGGAACTTTTATTTTTTTAATGAGGCCTTGTTTGTTTTTTAATTAAAAAAAAATTATCAGTTTCTGACTTGTGTTGCATTCAGCACATGTGTGGACAACCAGACCCAGTTGGCATAGGTAGCACTGGCAGCTAAATCACATGCCTGCAACGTTGGGATCCAGATATTAATACCGTCTCATTGGTATTTTTTGTTGACACTGGTAATTCAGTCCTATTAGTTTCTCAATAAGATGCAATTTGTATTTTCTGTACATCAACTACATTGTAGTCGTAACATATTTATAGCCAATATCTTTATGTGCATGTATGGCAGTTTTGATAGAGTATTTTATGACTTTGCAGTTAATCTAATAGACAACACTGGTCGGCATTCAAATAAGAGTAAATCAATTATAAAACAAATATAGGCACGTTGGATTCAAATATGTAAATATAATTTAACTAGCACGTCCAGTTTTGGTATTTAAATACTTGCAAGGTAAATTTTCACATATAAGTGAGGTCAAATTGATGGAAGACATATTTTATTAGTCCCCAAATAAGACAAATCACCAATTATTCAAATTTAAGTCAGTCGATAAAAAACAAGAGTAAGGGTGTTTTTTTTTTTTTTTTTTTTTTTTTTTTTTTTTTTTTTTTTTTTTTTTTTTTTTTTTTTTGATGGGTGAAAATGGTATGGTAACCCCGCCTGCGCTAACGGGATACGCTGGCGGAGCACCAGTGAAGGGTGATAGGTGAGAATGAAAACAGGCCAGTTAGCCCATCACGATGAATTCATCAGGAATTAACCATGATAGTTTCCAGGGGGAACCGCGAGGAGGTCGACCTGGTTGGGTATATTGCTAGCAATGGGATTCTCAGTCTCCATTACTAACAATCCCTTTCCCCCACAAGAGTAAGGGTAGCTTTTATAATCATATATTACAATTTTGTTGAAAATATAAAGAGTGAAAATTATAAACAACTAGAACTCCTTTTCGTATATCATTTAAAATATATATTTGGTATTCGCATTTAGATATTTTTCCTAGAAAATTTTACTGCCGTGTCTGATGAGTCTGTGAGAAGTTACACCAAAATATTGTGTAGATGGAAAAAAGATATAAGGCAAGTGGACCTCAGCAAAGCTCAGTGAATGAATGCTGATGAGAAAGCGATCTAACAAATAGTTGGTAATTTTAATATTTATTTTAATTTAAATCATAGAAGTAATTAAAAAAAAGTACGTATTAAATACATCAATATCAGAGTTTTATTTAAATGAATGTTTCTTTAAAACTAGATGTGATAGAACAAATTAGTGAAGTGTTTTGGTCTCGGCAAATTAAAGTCAATAGAAACCACTTCTTGCTCTCGATTTATTAGTGTAATTAATAGACATTAAAAGCGCTCATTAAAGTACAATTACTATAACAATAAATAATAAAATGCTGATTAATAATATAATAGGGTCGCCAACGCGCGAGGATCGGCAATGAGCGCGTTGGTATTACAGGCGTTCATAGGCTACGGTAACCGCTTACTATTAGGTGGGCCGTATGCTTGTTTGCCACCTTAGAAATATAAAAAAAATATAATTAAAGTTAAAAAATACAGACACAGATCATTTGTTCATAATTTTCAAAATTACAAGTCCAGTTTCAATTAATTATGTCATTCCCACTGCAAGTTTGTTATATTTTATTCTAATTTTGAAAATATAGCGTTTTTTTTTATATTAATAATAATAATAGTGTTTAAAAGTAATAGTAATTTATAATAATAATAATCACGGCACTGCAAATTGTTATTACATTAATAAAATTAAGCATTAGATATTATTTATATGTTAAGAATTCTTCAACACTATAGAAGCTATTCTCGATAAGCCGGTCTTTCAGTTTCTTTTTAAATGAAATTAAAACTACTTGAATAAATAACATAATAATTTTACCTATTTAAATATGTAAAATTTGAACCTTGATTTTTTAAACTCTATGTTTAGATTAAAGCCCTGAATAAAATTCTGGCTATACCCTAAATTGTAGACTATCTACGTGGTAAAATCGAAATAATTTAATATTTAAATATTTTTTTTTTTATTATAATTTAATTTTTTAAATCTTAGTTTAACATTTTACTTAATATTTTTCTTAAAGAAACAGGTCGGTCGAAAAAAGGCCAAAAACTTATAACACTATGGCGCGTTTTAGCTGTCAAGTTAGTACAGGATCGTAAATTTATTGTCAATTTAGATTTACATTTTTTTTAGAAACAGTTTTAGTTTTAAACAGGAAAAAAAAATATATGTTGCAACTCTAATTCACCCAGTGTATATTGAATATAAACAAGTAGAGATAAGATATTAAACATAAGTTAGTAACAGCCAATCGGTATAAATAACAATTATTACCTATTATGCTGAGGTCATAGCTTTTATTGTTCTTTTGTTGTTTAAATACTACTTATAATAGTATAATAGACATCTATATAATTTATCGTAATCATACCTTTAAAAATATTTATAATAAGTTCTATTTCCCGATAGAAATTTAGATATATCTAATCTATCCAATATGTCTGTGTTTTTCCAAATGTTTTGGTAATGTTTTTATAATTTCTATTTATAAATCATCATCATCATATCATATCAGCCTTGAGGAGTTTTGCCAGTAGTTGCCACACTTGGCAGGCAGATTGGCAACCGTAGTTAGGCTTTAAAGATCTTTTAAAAAGGACGCTGCTACCCAACCCTCGCCCTTCCTTAGTCGGCTCTTACGACATCCACGGGATAGGAAGTAGTGGTCCATTCTATGCCGGGACCATATGGCCATATTTATAAATGCTGGCAACAAAATTACTATTGTAAAATATAATAAAATCGTAAATATTGTAATATTTTACAATTTTAGGTAAGAAGTCATTATTAAAATCGATATCCATTTATATTTATCCATTTATATTATATTTATTACATTTATGGTTTTAGTATACCTTATGTAAAAATATAAAATTGGCTGACATATTCATTAGAAGAAAATAATAAAAGGGATGCCGCCAGTATTATTTGTATATGTGTGTTAAAGGGTGGATATATATTTTTTTTTATACAACTTAGAATGGCAAACAAGCTGACGGCCCACCTGATGGAAAGTGGTAACCGTCGCCTATAGACATGAGCAGTACCATGGACATAACAGAGTATACTGTTTCGCCCATGATACCTCTCATGCGTTGCCATTCCTGAGGACTCGGGTGTTATTCCTCTGTACCCAGTAAATTCACTCCATATCCCACCCTTCAAACCGAAACACAGCTAAGCAAACACAACTGCTTCACGGTTGAAACATGAATGGGACAGAGGTACCCAAGCAATCAACTTTTGTACAAAGTCTCCCTCTGGTAAAGACATAATGTATATTAGCTTAGTAGCTTATTAGGTATGTTAGCTTAGTTTACGAGATATTTTCGCCTATTCTAAACTGATTAATATAATACTTTTGAATTCGATAGGATTTAAGTACGCTTCTATTTGTTCATATAAATTTTAATGGAATTAAAGTAGTTACCAGTAAAATGTTTCCTAATATTTTTTTTGAATCTATGTTGAAATTATATTAAAACAAAAAGGAATACTAATGTGGTGTAACTATACATGTATGTTTAAGTTATGAAACTAAGATAAGGCAGTGGGTAACAAGCGTGCCGTGACCCGGATATCCATTACGTATGAGCTGTTATGGTCAATCATTATAAAACTATAAACATCGATTCTGAAGTCAATCAATATTAAACGTTCCAGCCAGAGAGACATCTCGCGTCTTTGTTTGCGTAGAACACATTATATTCTGATTTTACTTGTTCAAAGATACTGTACAAAAAATTCAGTCTTTAACGAATATAACAAGGATTTCGTAGATAAAGTAATCAATAAAAAGGTTTTAGTTTTCTTAAGATGAAATTTACTTATATAGATATGAGAGGAACTGATTGTTTATTGCGTATCTTATATGAAATACGTAATTACTTTTTTCACAAATTTCCAAAGCTAATAATAGAAAAAGGGAAAATTCATTCCGATTAAACCCTAAGAGAAAGAGAAAAATCTCTTTTAATTACTATTTGTTATAATGAGGGTAGAGCAACAATATTTAAAACTATGTAAGCTATGTCTTTTCGATAGCATTAGCAATAGCTACAGAAGTAGCATACTGACAGACAGATAGATGGTTGAAGTTGCATCATAAGGGTTCCTTTTAACTTTTTGATACGGAATCCTAAAAGAAAAAAAACTTATTTAATTGATCTCAAGTTTAGTAGTTTCATGTATATGCCTCCGTATCATTGTTTAAAATTGATCGGAATTTTAAATTATTGAATTTCGAATACAAGAACTCAAGAGATTTGGCCTATAATCTATAGAATCAAACTGTCTTCACGTTAAGCTAACTAACTGCGTTTATTGACGTGCCAATTAGTAAGGACTCTATTAATTAGTTCTGTCGATGTTGTGCCAAATGTATCGTTCAAAAATACTAAGTTAACGACACATCAAGCGTAGTTACCATGGCAGAACATCTGAATTATGTACAACTATTGGGCAACAACGCAGAAGATCGTTGTTCCGCTGACGGTAACTATGATATGACTGGTGATATCACTGACATATCGAAGGTTAGTCATACAGATAAATAACCCTACATGACCCTAATTTGTAGCTATTGTGTTCGTGGTCTGAGAAGATTCAAAGATATAGAAAATTTTTAATAAATAAAAGCTTTTGAAACAAGGCAGACTTCTCTCCCTCTTGTTTCAAATCCGGGATATAAATAGTTCCGAATAAAAGAGCAACACAAGAACAACGAGGATTATACTCTTGATTATTCGCTAATGTATTCGAGTAACTAAAAATGCTTGCACAAAGCCAGCCGTCTGTCCACTGCTGAACCTACGCCTCTCTCCTTAAAGAGGATTTGCTAGTAGTTGCCATGCTATGCAGGCGGGTTGGCAACCTCAGTTAATCTTTGGTGATGTATTAAGAGGGACATTGTTAGTAATGGAGACTGAGAATCCCATTGCTAGCAATATACCCAACCAGGTCGACCTCCTCGCGGTTCCCCCTGGAAACCCCTGGTTAATTCCTGATGAATTCATCATGATGGGCTAACTGGCCTGTTTTCATTCTCATCTATCACCCTTCACTGGTGCTCCGTCAGCGTATCCCGTTAGCGCAGGCGGGGCTACCGTACCATTTTCACCCATCAAAAAAAAACTGCGGTTACCAACCGCGGTAAGTCGCAAGCGTGGTAACTACTCGCAGAAGTTCTTTATGGGGAAAGCTTATGTTCAATAGTGGGCAGTTAACAGTTGAAATGACGATGAAAGTCGATTAAAATGAAATAAAAATTGTAGACACATAATAAATAGATATATAAAATTATATCTCGATATCGTAGTCACATTTAAAACCGATATTGGTATTATATGTGATAACGATATTAAGTTTATTTTATATATATATGGATGACTAGTGTGTGGTTCCTAATAATTTAATCTTCGATAATATTAAACCTACTGATTTATTCGCAAATTTTAATATCGGTAATCTCGTGAAATTTATCAAACAAATATATATATATATATATATATATATATATATATATATATATATATATATATATATATATATATATATATATATATATATATATATATATATATATATATATATATTTCCTTGTGTTAATACATAAACAGATAAACATTTTGAACTGTCGATAAATGTTATCTTAAAATAGAAATTATGAAATATAGCTAGATATTTTTACAAATTTGGTATATTGAAATTGGTTCAAAAATATTATTGTTGAATTTTATGTAAATTTTGATATTTGTTTGCCACCATAGTAGTAAAAAAATTACTAGCATCCGACAAGTAATATTAAAACACTTAAGCATTTACAATGTCTCTACTACGAAAAGTTATTTATTTATTTTTTATCAAAAGCGAAACAAAACAGAAAATAATACATATTAAATTAATTAAAAAGCCTTTTTTACACTTAAATTACTTATTTTATTGTAGGGAAGTCTATGTTCAGCAATGGACGTATAATGACTGAGATGATGAATGATGATATTTTATTTCAATAATTATAGATATTAAAAAAGTTATTAATATTTCATAATAAAAAATTACGTAGTAAGTACGGAATTAAAATCAATAGGTAATGCATCTGTTGGTGTTTAGCCTGTGACACGAACTAATATTTTCGTAGTGGAAGAGAACTGGTTGAACACAATATAAAAATACAATAAAATTTAATATAAGATCAAATACAGAAAGCAACATTTTATACCTGTGCGCATTTAATTTTAAAAATCATATCCTTTTAATTTACAACCGGCCAGTAGTTTATAGTTGTATAAAGATAAATCTATTTCTAACAATGATGATAGTTCTTCTTAATTAGAAACTTGTCATTGATAATTTATATAATAATAATACTCGTAATTAATCTGACATCACAAATTTAACTCATTATCAGCGAAGGACCGTGTGTAAACGATGTGACTATTTAATCAGACACACCCACGTAGCACTTAATGTAACTTAGAATTTATGGTTGATATCATACGAATTTTTTTTGAAGTGCTTTTCTTTATATTTCAAATAAAAATTTCGATGTCAAATTATAGCGAAATTATTCATACTAAAGATCAGTACAAATTAAATTTATAATAGATTTAACTCAGAACTACAATACTATAAATGTAATTAGTTTGTGGTGGTTTATAAAATAATCTAAATGAAAGTTCAGAAACAAAGTGTTTTTTTTTATGGGTGAAAATGGTATGGTAACGGGATACGCCGGTGGAGCACCAGTGAAGGGTGATAGATGATAATGAAAACAGGCTAGTTAGCCCATCATGATGAATTCATCAGGAATTAACCATGATAGTTTCGACCTGATTGGGTATATTGCTAGCAATGGGATACTCGGTCTCCATTACTAACAATCCCTTTCCCCCCAGAAATAAAATGTTAAGAAGACAATATATTATTTAATATTTATATATTATTTTCAAATCTGTATCAATATTATGTAATAATAGCACTGGCTTGGGACAAAGATACTGAGAAACACCGATTGCTACTTCCTTATTATTTAATGAGGGTTAAATTCTTGTAATATTGCAATACTTATTTATAGATAGCGTTATTGGCTTCAGTTTATTAATCGCTTCGTACCACAGTTTGTAAAATTAAATGCAGTAATTACGTGTGTATATATTTATTTATTCCACCAACTGAGTGAGCTTTACAGTTTCCCAATACGCTCACTCAGGAAAACATCAGTACAGTAATATGTATGTATAATTATAATGTAATAATATTAATTACATTGAAATCATATAACAAGAATAATATCTATGTTTTAAATCTCAGAATACAAACACTTTGTGGTCATCCGACGAAACTCCAGCAAGTTAGAGGCATCTTTATTGCACTTGCAAAAAAAGATACAGCGTTTACTTTAACGACTTAAGCAAGAGTAGGCTTATCTCTGTAAGAGATGTCTTTCAGCCAACCCAGTGTAGTGAGAGAGAAAATGATTAGGGGGTAATTTAGTGCAGGAAACGTATAAGAAAAAAAGGAACTTAGCGTAAATACAAAGTAAATAGAACACAAACAAAATAAGCATACAAAAATTGTAAATAAATATATGTATATGCACAAAAACATAATAAATAATAATATATAAACATATACAATACATATATAAGTAAGTGCATAGTATCAAGTATTATTAGTTAAAAAGATTGAACCTTTTTTTTTTGAAATATGCCGTAGTTAAAACATTACGTTTAGTATTTACTAATAAAAAACGGAAATGGGAGTCTAAATTGTTATTACATTACATTATTCGTAAAAAAGAACTTATTAGTTAGCACTAAAATTACGTATCTGATACTGCACCGTCATCACAGTGCACTGAGTTTATTTGAAGTGGTGTTTTTGATGACGTTAGAGCGTACACTGGGATTTGTAGAACCGATTATAAAATTGTTTTTTGAAAATCGTTAAGTTTAGAAAAAAAATCTAAAATTATCTCAAATTATCTCTTTCTTGAGTGTTATCACACCCTTCGTAGAAAAATGGCATAATCTACTAAATAAACAGGTGAGGTCAGTCGATGTATATATATTAGAAAGAATTATATATCCCTTATCTCACCATAAATGCAAAGATAAATGTTTAAAATTTCTCCAGTCCTTATCTTATGATGATACAGAAGATCTTATTAAATTTTCACATATTTCACATACACACACACACACGCACACACATACACACACACACACGCACACACACAAACACACACACACACACGCACACACAAACACACACACACACACATTTACGCACACACACTTTTTTTTCTTTTTGTTTTTAAGTTAACATGTAGGCTACTGTATTTAAATTATATACATATTTTTTTAATTATTGTAGTTTATTAGTATTGTAGTTGGTTGCTAAATATAACAAAATGTTTTCATTGATGTAAATAGCTACCATACATTTTAAATGTCTGTTTTGGAATCCTGCAATGAGGAGGAGGGCGTTGATATTCGCAACACAGTTTTATACTTCTGCGGATATCATCGGGTAGTAGTATCGATATGGGTAAAAACTTTTTTATTCACATATGCGTGAATAGAGATACTGAAATGTATAGTTATTCCTAATTACGTGGAAAGTGTGTAATATTACATACATAATTGGTAGTATATATTCCTTCCACGTACCTGTTTAGAAAGAGTTTAGTTAAAATATAATGTGGCTATTTTGTTTAATAAAATGTATTCAACTTGTATCGAATATGTACTCGTACATCTTTATATTTATACTTATTATGTGAAAAATAATTCCGAATTTAAATTTTTAAATTAAATCACTTGATTAGGCGTTATTTTAATAGAATGACTTGCAGTACTGAAAAATATCAAGCTTTGATAAATTCAGTCAGTTAAAAGCGACATACATGTAGCATATTATTATGAGAAATATTTGTTTATTACTATTTTTAATTCATACATCTATTATTTTTAAATGATCAGATAAAAACAAATAAGCTGAGGTTGTTTACTAATTGTATCAAATACCTATAGGAAAACAAATTATAGTTCCACTGTTGTTATTTACGTAAGTATAATCTATATTACAATGTTTTTATTATTTAGTACCTACAAATATCTTATCTAACTAACATAATAAAATTGTAACTAAATGATGTCTGTACAAGGTGAAAATTTAAAAAATAATAATATAGAGGTCTTAATAAAACCAATACAATGTTTTTTATACAAATTTTGTCTATATCACGCAAAATCTACTGCATCAAACTGGATGCAGTTGGTATATGTTTTATCTTGATATTTATTTATGATTTATTTCACTGGTTTTTCTACTTCCGAAATCCACGCATACGAGTAGCGCGCAAAAAGCTAATTTTAAATAATATCAAATAATCGATATAATGAAGTTCTATCAAAAAGTCATAACACAAACAATGATTTATATTAGATGCCGTCTGTACAGGGCCGGCCTTAACCTATCTGGCGCCCTGGATAATATTTTGATAGCGCCCTGTTTAAGGCCAGCGCTCTCAAGGTTTGAAAATAATACATTTGTAATAATAATTTTACATTAAATAAAAAATATTACCTATTCAGTTTTTATACTGATATTCTTAAACTTTTGTAATATGTATAAGTTCGAATTCTTGCATATATTTTTCTACGTATACATATTGAACGTAACATATTGAATAGTTATTTCAATTTATTTGCTTGTCCAATTTTTTTTTAAATCAAAACGACGCACAATTGTAAATCTATATATCTGTATAGCTTTTGCTGTTTATACTAGTGTCATTCTCATTTGGCATTAGTTGTTAGTATAATATAGTTGCAGGTATATTTATATAAGTAATCATAACATAATCTAAGTATATATCTCAAATACTAATATAATAAAATTGTAACTAGATTATATCTGGTACACATTCATAAGTAACTTATATGAAAAATTATTGAGGGTTATAATTAGAACAATATAAACCAAAATAATATCTTTTTATAATTATTGTCAGTAGCGTATGCTTGTTTAGGCATCACGTAAAAACTACTGCACCGAATTGAATTAATTTTTACAGTTGATTTGAAGAACGGACTTAAAATCTCATTTAAGTATCCCTATATTCAAAAATTACGCGCATCCATGAGATTGCAGGTAAAAGTTAGTTATAAAAAAATTACTAAATTATTGAAAGAACTGATTGAGGAGCGAACCTGAAACGGCAGTCGATGCCACAGAGATCATCACACCCTTTCTGTATGGGTATACTGTTAAATATTTTCGAATCATTCTCTACTTTTTATAGATATACTACTTTTTAACCGACTTTGATGACCTGATTGTCTCACATAAAATGTTGCCTACTCATATCCTTCTCCACCCCGAACATAAAAAAATGTAGGTTGAGTCATTAAGACGCCATATAGTAACGAAACAAACTCACTTTCATATTTAAAATATTAGATAATATTAAGTTATCTGTAATATTAATAAGAATCTAGATAGTACCGGCTATCTAGACAGTAGCCTAACTGGCGCTCCACGTTAAAAAAAGATAATCAGAAATCCACGATCTTCATTTCAACGTCGAATTGGATGCGATCAACTAATAATATAACACCTCTCTTTGATCTCGGCGTCCCTTTATTACTACAGCTATATTATTATTATCTATAATTTCGGCACCTCCGAACGCTACCCCACTGCGCCACCCCCTAAAGCCGGCACTGGATCTAAAGAATGACATATCGCACAGGGCCACATCTAATAATGTCGAACTCTTGATAGCGCTATGTTAATTGCTATTTATAGTATGTACTTTAGAATAATTGAAATGCTACTTAAGAATGCACATATTGCTTGCCAACGTAAACACCTTCGGTCGGTATGTGTAACATCCACCTTATGCCAACGGTCTCTTGTTCAACCACTGTATCCGTAATAATTAACTTTTCGGTGACTCCAACCATGACTTTGCTTATATTAAATACTTAGGTAATAATATTCCATATATGCCTGCGGTCATGCGTTAGTCTAGCTTATGTTTGTAATTATGTCTATTATTTCTATTATTATATGTACTGACATGGTTGATGACATTGAGCACATTGAGATATAAACAAAAATAATATATATATATATATATATATATATATATATATATATATATATAACGCATAATAACATTCAAAATAGATTTAAAAATAATTTACCGATATTATATTTATAATCCGATCGCTTATGATATTCAGCATTTATTGAGAAAAGACTGAATTATCAGTCGGTTATATTTTCTATTTTTAATGGATGATAATGAATTGGTAACCCCGCCCGCGCTATCAGTATACACTGGCGGGGCATCAGTGAGGGATGATCGGTGAGGATGAAAAGGCAGGTTAGTTAATTAGAAAAAGAACAATTTCATTTATTCTTTTTTTGTAATCTACAGGATTTATCAGTGTTGCACCCTATATTAATTTTATCACGATTGAAGCCGATGATTTTGGCGGAGCAAAATTGCATTTACCTACGTTCGTATTAATTTGTGTCATCCAGTTAGTAAATTGATCTTGTTTTATGGTGTTTTCTTATGCAACATGGAATGACAATCAAACTGATGGCCCACCTGTTGGAAAGTGCTAACCGACGTATCAGAGTATATTATGTCGCCCATGTTCATGCGTTGCCATTCTTGAGGACTAAGGTGTTATACCTTTGTATCTTGAATTTAATTGTCATATTGCACCCTTCAAACAGAAACACAACACCACACAGAACACAAGACAGTTGATAGATATAATAAAATATAATATAATAAAATATAATAATATTTTTTAACACATTATTTCATTAAATTTGTGATATCCTGTATAGTATAATTAATTAGGTACCTATCTTCTTTTTTCCTAAACACACCTGTGTTTAGGAAAAATTGATGAAAATTGATGAAAAAATTGATTGAATGAATGAATGAAAATGATTGCATTAAATGGTATGGGTATTCTGTGTGTAATATAGACATATTAAACATTAAATATTGTAATATATATATATATATATATATATATATATATATATATATATATATATATATATATATATATATATATATATATATATATATATATATATATATATATATATATATATATATATAGTCGTATTGTGTGGGTATAAAACATGCAACCGGAAGGTGAAGCAGTGAATTGCTACACCGCCATAGTTGTCAACTTTATTATGTACATATTCATATTATAGGTAAATAACTAAGATAGATGCAACGAATGGACGGAAATAACTCGAAGTCACAGCTAATATAGAGTTGTAGTTACTTAATAGTTATGAATTAATTATGATACAATGCAATTAAGTAGTTATTCCGATAATGCAGAAGTCATAAATGGTTTATAATCCGCAGTAAAAATTGCAGGTGTGTAGTAATATTTAATGTTAGTTATATTATTAGTTAATTCGTTGCTGATCGATTGTTTTAGTTTTAGAAGTCAGGCAAACAAGTATATGGCTCGTCTGAGAGTTAACGGGGTTATCGTAGTCTATGGACGCCTGTAACACTAGAGTCGACACGCGAGCGTTGTTGACCCTTAAGAAACTTTAATGCGCCCTTTTTGAATGATATGTACGAGTAAGAATCCTACCATTATAGGAGACCGAGAAGTGGAGAGCAGACAAAGACAGCTTTCCAACTCTTCAGTTCTTCCCACGTGAAGAGGACGGAAATCGCTGCTGAATTCATGTTTGTTTTCAGAAGAGGATCCGTGACCCTGACAATATGACGTAATAAACAGCGTGATGATTTATCAACATGAGTTTGGGAGTATCCATTTGTCTTCCTCCGGAGGAATACGTTTCCATGTTGGAATAACCCACATATAAAACTATTACTGCATATACTTTTAGCATAGTGGATTACTTGTTTTCCAATGATAAGCTAAATTTCATCTTTAATCGTGGCGGTGAGATTCTTACCAAGGTCATTGACGTATTTAAAATGGGACCAGACATTCACGCCATTTGAAATAATTTTTCAGAGGCTTGGACGTCTGGCCTCATGAAAAAGAGCTCTTAGATATGTCCTTGCTTTTGCTGAAAGCTGCGCTCTTGATCTTAAAATGGACACGGCCTTGAACTTGAACACTCCTTAAATATGTCTATGCCAGTGTAAATCTCTTAATGCATTTAATAATTTGTTTACACAATACGTACTGGATTATTTAATTGGAAAAGAACATCGTGATCAGAGTGTTAAACGAACAATAAATAGGATTTGTAATCATACATGTACACTCCGTCACTAATTAGCGGCTCGTGTAGATCCGTAAATATCAATTAAGACTCTGTGACAGCTATAATAGGTGACCCTAGAGGCATATAATTTTGTACGGGAGTTCCGTATTCTTACGTAATATATAGCCGTGTAGGTCCTGACATAGAATAAGGTGGCCTCCTCATTTTCTGTGGGTGTCATTAAAGATGATTAAGGGAACTTAATGGTATAGGTATGGGCAGCAGCGTTCCTCTTAAAACATTACCAAAAGCTAAACTGCGGTTGTCAACCCGCCTGCCTTCATGGCGACTTCTAGTAACCCCTCTATTAGGGAGGCCTATGTTCAGCAGTGGACAATTAACGCCTCATAATAATAATAAAAACATTGCGTATCCTAAAATTACCAAGGAAACGTAGGAAAGTAGCGAAGTATCAACGTTAGAAATGTCAACGTGTACGTATGTTAAACCGTATAAGTAATATTAATAATTTTGTATGAAAGTTCTAAGGAAGTTATACGTTTTAGATAATATAAGACAGACGTTATATATCTGAAATTAATACAAGAACGAGAAAAACGAGTTTACGCGGTCGATGTATACACGTAAAAACACCATGTAAATACATGTATGTCAAAGTCAAAAAGGTAGTGTTATTGTTGAATGTACAATACGAGGTTTGTCCGGAAAGTACGTATAAAAGTTTTTTAAAAATTTTATTTTACAATTATTCAGGTAAATCAATTTTATCCCCTTCAAAGTACTCCCCCTGTGACATAATGCACTTGTGCCAACGCCGTTTCCACTGTGAGAAGGCTCCTTGAAAGTCCTCTGGTTGTAGGTTTCTCAGCTGCCCCGTCGTAGCTTTTTTTATCTCATTTATGTCCCCCAAATGCCGCCCCCGAAGTACCAATTTGGTTTTTGGGAACAAGAAGAAGTCACACGGGGCCAAATCCGGCGAATAGGGGGTGTTTTCGGTCACCGTAATGGAATTTTTACTCAAAAACTCACGGAACGATCTTGGCGCAAATTTTTTTCATTTGAAGTTCGTTTCTTAGAATTTCGTGGACCACGGTTTTGCCCAAATTAAGCTCTTCAGCCACCTGTCTGACCGTTAAACGACGGTCCCCATTAACACAAGTTCGAATTCTTTCCACGTTTTCGTCGGAATGTGAAGTGGAAGGACGTCCTGAACGTGGGTCATCTTGAACGCTTTCTCGGCCCTCTCTGAATCTTTTTAGCCACTTGTGGACGGTTGGTTCCTTCACAGCATCATCCCCATAAACTGTTCTGAGATCGGCAAAAATTTCACGGCCATTCTTGCCGAGTTTCGAGAGAAACTTGATTACGACGCGCTGCTCTTCAACGGAAGCGGGCTCCATGCCGACGGGGTTTCGTTAAGAGGTAACTTCACAGATGGCGTGACAAGCCAGTTCGCACCGCAGAACTCGCAGACCAGAACTGAAGCATTGTTAGGGACATAAGGAAGGGGTCCTGCGCTTACCTGGCCTCCCCACTCCTCTTTCTCGCATTCCAGAACACTTTTATACGAACTTTCCGGACAGACCTCGTAAAAGGCATACGTACACTGAAAACAATAAACCTTTTTTAGATTTCTTGCTATTAATTGTGTACCTAAACTTTGCGTATCCACTTACATTATATGACGTAACTTACGTAATTCGTACAACCGAAACTTGGATTACTAACACAAATGAAATATTTAAGTTTGGTTCCGCTATTTAAACATTAGTTTTATAGATATTAATATCTTCCTTTCCCGTGGGTGTCGTAAGAGGTGACTAAGAGAAGGCGAAGGATGAACAGCATCGTCCCTCTTAAAACATCTCCAACTGCGATTGTCAATCCGCCTGCCAAGCAGCAACTATTGGCAAAACCCCCCAAGGGGGAGGTTTATGTTCAGCAGTGGACAGTTAAAGATTAAAATGATGATGATAATGAATATATTTTGCAAGTAATGGAAACGTAACACTGCCTACGCTATCGGTATTCGCTGACGGGGCACCAGTAAGTGATGATATATGAGGATGGAAGCAAGTCAGTTGGCCCATCTTGATGAATTTAACAATACTTAACCAACCATGACGAAACGAGGCAATATGGAAATCTATCTGACAGGTATATTGCTAGCAATGGAATGCTAGTCTCCATTAATAATAATCTCCTTCCCTCCAGAAAGGATGTGTTGCAACTAGGCAGGTTTAGATTACGCGAGATATATAAAACACTTTTCGAGAGCTAGACTAACAGCCACTACGTATGAAAAATATGGGTTTTAAATTTTTTAAAACGTATTTCTTTTGGAGCAGCAGACAGAAGTGTTTTATTAATATAAGTTATCAAAATGGAAGCACACATGGCACCAGTCCCAGCTGAATATGTAATAAATAAGCGGCTTTATCCAGTACTTTATCGTCGCAAAAATGAATTTATGTATTTATTGTCATAACTTGAAAAACCATGTAACAAGTAAAATACGATACATGTAGCAATTCTATTGTGGGCGTCTGTCTAAACCTCATAGTCATTAGAACACGACTTACTACCGGGTAATAGCAACATCGGCATTATCATTACCACAATGATGGGTCTGATATAACCACTACGCTTGCTTAACAAAAGCGAAGGTACTTTAAAAATACCAGTATCGGTATTTGTTTTAATAATCGAAGTTAGGATTAATTGAATCATATACGTATATCAGTAAGTATCTAAAATTCATCATTTATGTGATGAAAATTTAGCAGCTTTAAATATTCTTTTTTTTTTGTCTTTAGGTATTGAAATTCAATGGATCTCCTATTCAAAGAACAAGTTCGAGCGGATGAAGTTCTGCAAAAGTTGTAAATATTATATTTAAAAGCGGAGTTTACCTAAATCTTCAACCAATTTAAAAAAGAAGAAAAATATGGGCTTCTATATTAAATTGTATTTTCGTGTTCGTAACGCGATATCTTCGTAAATTTTGCATTGATTTCGTTGAATGTTTTTTGCAATCGATACAGTTTACTTACTTGTTTGTATCGTACTATTTTTGACACTATTCCAGTTGTTTTTTTTTTTTACGCAACAAAATTATAAATTCTTAAAATAAATAAAAGTATAAATATACAATACGCACCCAATATTTGCAGAAAGCTGTCCTCTAATCTCATCGTAGATGAGAGGAGGTAGTCGGTCCCCTCCAGCTCGCTGGGTGCCAACATGTCGCTCCTCATGATCGCACTTACTGGCACACAATTTAAGTCCAATTTACAACATCCGAAACATTAATGGACGTACATTATTTTGTTTGTGCGATAACTTTTAAAATAATATTACACAATAACTTCACACTTAAAATATTCGTTGTATTATGAAAGTTCCCTATTAGTAACATCACAAAAACACAGATAAATAAAATGTTTAAACTGAAAGTTGTCGGTGTAAATACTAAGGCAAGTCGGTTCAATTTGGCGTGTCTCGTAATCGTGCGGTCGCGTACAACGTAAACGGGACAACAAGCCGGTTATTAGCGGTTGACATATAGTATTATTCTGAATGATAACGCGGCGAGAAAATGCGTGCGCGCCGCGGACTCGTCCGCGTTATGTCTCTGCCCTCAGCGGGCGTCGTGTTGCGCCCGTCGTCGCGGCTGCCATCAGCTGATTCGCCCACTATAAATATACGAAAATATTTGGATGCAGTTTGACGGAATCGTACTCTATAAAACGGTGTCCATTACGGGCCGCACAGATGTCACAGCATCCATCGTATTGATTAAATTTGTACCTATACTAAAGGATAAATATCAATGTCTTATTAAACAAACGCATCAACGCTTAGGTACACAAGGTCTATGTGTACATGATTATACCGTTGTAAATACCTAATCATTGTTATTATTCTTAAAAACATATTTACATGTTTAAAATTCACATACTCAAGTAATTTAAGAGGCCCTATACCGTAAGCTTGTTAATATCTAGATTGGGATAAAATTTACTTTTAAAATTTATAACTAAAATATGCTCACGACCGCAATCCCAGACAGAGTAATCTGAGATATTAGTCGTTCGTAGCTGATGTAAAATAAACTTAGCATTTCGTTAATTAGTTCTCAGTTTATCTAGCATAATAACGTATTTGAATCAAATGTGCGACTGAACAACAACCGAGCCACGAACCTATCGCGCCGTCTGTGGATTGAGTCGCTGGATAGCGTTAAATACACAGCTACGTGTTATTTGTTCATATACATAATGTAGACTGGCGTGAAAAATTTCAAGTTACAAATAAATTTTTCCCCATTCTCATTAAATACTTACGGGCCCTGTTACGCCGTTGTGATTGAAATTATCATCATCATCATCATCTCAGTCATTATTTGTTCATTGTTGAACATATGCCTTCCCCATAGAATTCAATAAAGGACAGTTCAGAGCCACCTGCATCCATTGACTCCCTGATATAATTTGCGGTTGACATTTTGTTAATTTGTTATTGCCAGAGTGTTAACAGATTTATTTGTATATGTTGTTCCAGTCGTCTAGTTTCCTAAATATTATCCTCTTCTTAAAAGCGGTAATTATAATGTAAGATTGCAGTTCTAGGTATAATACGTAGATCTGGAAATAAAAGACTTGAACCAGTCTTCTTGCGTAATTTAAATTTTATATAACAGTAGCGGCATTGCGGCATGGACCTCGGTTTTTTTCCATTCCCGTGGTTCTTTGCAAAATTCTTTAAAAAAAAGTGTCATTGTGTAATATATAAATCTTGTAAGACCCCTTTTGTTCATGGAGAAATTCGTCATGAACTCGCTCCGGCGGATACGAGTGGATATTATCGGACTTCTACTAGTTAAAACCCCACGGTGTCCTACCTCTTAGTCGTAATACCGATGCTTCGGATTTGGTTATGCATTTAGCAGTTTATCTACTCTTAATTGTTCTTATTGCGTGTTTTTAGAGCATTTAAGCAGTCGATAAAATATTTGATGACATATTACATTTAAAATATTTTAATTTAATATGCTGTATATTATGTCCACAATATTTACATCTCTAGTTTACATATTTTATACATGCAAAATTAATATGGATCCAAAATAGGAATAAAATCCCATTGAATGCAAAAAGAATTATTGACGGTGGCTTAGAATTGATAAATGCGTAATATATACACAAAAAATTCAAACGAATTAAAAATCATCTCTTGACAACTGCCAAGATGTGGTGTGTTTCCAAACTCGTATAGCTGATCTGACTTCTGTTATTTTTTCACTTAATATTCTAAAAAAATATTTATAGATTTTGGACCTTTACAAATTTTTCATAGTAAAGATAAGTTATCTTGATGTCTCCAATACTTATATAATATTCACGATCGCGGGTTGATTATAGATAAATTAGACACATAGATAGCCAATACACTGACAAACTTACTATTTTCCAAGAATATTTTTTGTGCCTATATCTAATTAGTAGGTAAATTATAATGAACTCTGAACGGACCGGACTCAAAATTTTGTAATATGACTTGCAGAAATTGTACATTTGATAATCAAATCCACTTTGGAAGTTTTATCGGCAAATGTTTAGACGTTGTCATGTGGTTATCTTAAAAATATAATTATAATAGAACTAAACGTCTTATCACTGTACTAATTTAGAGCTAGATAAAGGATTCCAACACAATATCAGAACAAACTAGTAGCGACTATGTTCGAAATTTGAATAAAATAATACAATTTTAGTAGTAGGTATTTAATTTCACTTTATACTGATGTCCAGTCGCTTACAGGGTAAACAAAAATAACCGATTCGAGTGCCAAAGTCTTGTAATTAATCCTTAATTGTATTTTTTGTTACATCTTTTTACATCGTTTCACTTTCGCATTGTTTGTAACATCGTATTTTACAGTAGATTCTTGAAATATAAGACACAAAGTATACTTTCCTCATTCTTTTATTCAATATTCCTTTCAGATGCCCGTGTCAACGTAACACTGATAGTCCCATTCTCATTTTTACATCTATACAGTCTGTCTTACCAACTTGCTTATGCACTATTCCATTTAAAAATCAATCAACCAATCAACCCATCAGCATCCTTATATTCTGCGCAATGCTCATCTTCTTAAAACATCACCGAAGCCTAACTGCGGTTGCCAACCCGCCGGCCAAGCGTGGCAATTACTGGCAAAACCCGTCTTATAGGAAAGACCTATGTTCTTTTTTTTTATGCAACTTAGAATAGCAAACAAGCTGACGGCCCACCTGATGAAAAGTGGTAACCGTCGCCTATAGACTTGAGCAGTACCATGGACATAACAGAGTATACTGATTCGCCCATGATACCCCCCATGCGTTGCCATTCCTGAGTGTGACTCGGATGTTATTCCTCTGTACCCTGTAAATTCACGTTATATCCCACCCTTCAAACCAAAACACAGCCATGCAAACACAACTGCTTCACGGTAGAAACACGAATGGGACAGAGGTACCCAAGCAATCGACTTTTGTACAAAGTCTCCCTCTGGTAAGAGGGAGACTTTGTATGATATGATATGGTATGGTATATTTTATCCGAAAGAGACTTTATTACTCAGCCGATTTTGATAAAATTTGAGGTAACTATCATAAAAAATACAACAGAATTGAGAAACTCCTTCTTTTTGAAGTTGGTTGAAAATACTGTCTATGGGTGTTCTACTTATATTTTTACCACAAAGCAGCTGTACTAGTGTTTTGGGATAATCGATCTATGATCATGTTTAACAAGAACATTTAACAAAACTGTGATTTTGCCTCTGTATATTCATTAAATATGTTATTATATATTCTGTAACATTTGTCTTGTCTATATTTTTTTTTGGTTTAGAAAAATTTACATCTCTCTTTCTGGTTTGGTAAAATAGTTAACACGAGTATAATTAAAATTGACCATTATTAAAAAATTAAAATATTTATGTGATGTTTATTATAACAAAACCACAGCGCAAACTCAATCAGTACAAATTCTATCAAAATAAACTACTTATTTATAATTAAGTACTAATAAGAATAAAATAGAAATTTATTTCAAAGTCATTCTCATTATTGATATTCTAATTAGATGAAAATATCAATTTACCTAATAGATTTAGCCTTAATTACTTGTTTGTGACTAATTATAATAAACGTATTATTAATTGATTTAAATTACCCATTAGATATAATTGAATGCAGCTATTTAATCTGTTTTCATAAATAAAATAATATATAAATGCAATTGGATGTTACACACCGCCATCTAGCGCCAAACTAAAAAGAGACTGTACTAAGTATAATACCACAGATAATATACTACTATACGTTTTTTTTATGCGACTTAGAATGGCAAACAAGCTGATAGCCCACCTGATGGAATGATGAAGTGGTAACCGTCGCCTACAAACATGAGCATTATCATGGACATAACATAATATACTGTTTCGCCCATGCGTTGCCATTCCTGAGGGCTCAGGTGTTATTCCTCTGTACCCTGTAAATTCACTGCCATATCCCACCGTTGAACCGAAACACAGCCATGCAAACACAACTGCTTCACGGTAGAAACACGATTGGAACAGAGATGCACAAGGGAACGACTTTTGTACAAAGTCTCCCTCTAGTTAAAACGCACCATATAACTAATAAAAATACTACCTTCTTTTGTAAATACGTATATATTATTCTTTATGGTACACAAACATAATGTTAAAAACGATTAATTTTAAATATAATGTATAAAGGCGAGCTTATCTGTAATATTTTTTTTTTCATAAAAATTATTTATAGAAAATATCCAAACTAATACGAACAAACATGCTCATGAATCAAATATTATATGCTTATACAAACAGTATTGTGCGGGGATCGAATCCGCAACCATTGGAAAGTAAAGCGGTAATTTAAGCCATTCAACCGCCAAGATCATCAGTTAATACAGTTTGTCAGAACGAATCTGGAACACATGACTTCGAATATGAGCAAATATAGGACCTTTTATGCAACTTGAATTGCAAACAAGTTGACGACCCATGCAATGGAAATTTTATAATAAATTCATGTCAATTTCTTTTTGACAACAGAAACACGAGTCGCAACAGCGCTACCTATGCATTATGTGACTTTTTTTCACTTCTTTTGGTATCATCAAAATCTATTCACAAATATCACGTAATACAAACGCAAAAAATATACGCAACTGTAATGATAACCTTCTTCTTTTTGACGTCAATTAAAAAAAAAATCGAGTAAGTGTAAAGTGTAGGTAGATATTTATTCTTATGTTCATACACCGAAGGTTCTTTGCATAATCTATTAATAGGTTTCTGAATTATTTAGATAATATTTAATTTTATTACCTAATACATATGAGATAATAATAACTCCATGCCCTAAACATGTGTTTAGTCTATATTATGTGAAGTAGACATTTTATTTGACAGCCATGGTGGTGCGACGGGGAATTGTTAGTAATGTTGACTACCAGTTCCATAGCTAGTAATATACCCTGATTTAATTGATGTTTATACTGTAGACATAGGTACCTATTTATATTGGTTTGAAGGGTGGGATATGGCGTGAATTTACTGGGTACAGAGGAATAACACCTGAGTCCTCAGGAATGGCAACGCATGGGGAGTATTATGGGCGAAACAGTATACTCTGTTATGTCCATGGTACTGCTCATGTCTATAGGCGACGGTTACCACTTTCCATCAGGTGGGCCGTCAGCTCGTTTGTCATTGTAAGTTGTATAAAAAAAAATTCTGTACAAAGATACATGTGTTTGGCTGAATTATTTGTATTTTCTCAATGATTTCAAATTCCCAATTTAGTTACGGGAACTGGAATTGGTACTGCTTAGTTCCATGTTATTTATATTCAAAGTCCCTTATAAAAACTACAAGAGAAATAAAAAAGTAGAATGTCCTTTCCCGATGGTATTTAAATATTGTAATGAATGCCCGCCTTTGGCCCTGATGCCAGTGATTACAATGAACCCAAATACACTTAATATTTAAATACAGATTTAAATTGCTAATAAATATCGTGTTAATAAAAACGATAAATGGGAATGGGACGTAAGTACCTATTTATAATCAAAAATAATGATTTATAACTGCAGTTGGTGAAAATAACACATTTTATGTTTTCATACTTTCTAGGAAACATAAACATAGTGTGACGTACTCACGTGCTGCTCAAGAAAGAAGCCAATAGTTTTTGCATGCCGTTTGTTATAACAAATATCAAAATATTATAAAAATATAATATTGCATTCATATTTTGGAAAAATCAAGATTGCTTAAAAAGCAGAAATTACTCAATCGAGGTAATAAATTTAGAATAAGCATATTAAAAAAAAGAATTAAAATATCAGGATCTTATTAACCGTTTTTTAAAAAATAGGTAAGTTGTAAGTGGAATAAGGTGGTGCAAACGAGATACTACAATTATAGATCTTTTTTTGACCAAAATAAAATATAAAATGCTCATAAATTTGGGAGATTTGTCCTCTGTGGTATATAAATTCTGAGTACATCATTTCTCACCTCAGGGCCAGCATTTTGCAATCATATTCTTAACATAAGATCTTATCTGGACTGAGTTATAAAAGTTATCAGTCATATTTCACGCGATAAACTCTAAGAACACAATAAACGAATGCAGTAAATTAAACCGAAATTAGTTGCTAATTATTAAAATCTACGAAAACAAGGTATAAAAATAAAACAATCCATAGAGTAAAAAAACATATATTTCCTTTTATAAAGCTAAAAGTTATTGAAAAATTTATATCATAAATAAGGCACTATATTCATAAGTTGTATAATAATGTTATGGCAATATCAAAATTGAGATTCCGCTTGTTTCAACACGATACCTTAAAATCGCATTGGTGACTAATATTGACAAACAATTAAATATATTTTGAGACGTTCTCCAAAGTTATCTCAAGTGAGGAAGTCAATTCACGTTAAGAGGCCCTTAAATAGGAATGCTAATATCGTGCTAGCAAGTCTTAAAATAAAACTTGTACAAATACTTTTAAACCGTCATTTTTTATCATTCATATCAACAAACTGTATTTCTAATTTCTGCTAATATAATCTAATACATTGTATATGTTAAAGATATCGTGCGGGTTTTGTGGTATCACATTATTACTGTTATGTATAAAATGGTTACATTATTATTTACTTATTTATTTACTGTGGCATAAGACATTAAAACTTAAGAAGCTGAATAAAATTTCTACACAGTAAGCCAGTGTATAGTGGAGCTGATTTGACTCATAACCACCTGATGTTTCCCCCAACACTAAATCAGTATGTGATCGTAATGAATACACAAATATATGAATATACAGCAATTTTATATTTATATTATGTATTTGAAGTGTTCATGGATCTAGATTTAGATCATCTAGATATAAACTTATCTGCAACTTATTAATGGCTTCAATATGTCTAAACTACTTATATGTTACTAGCTGATCAGGCAAACATTTTCCTGCCATATAAATTATTTTTTCTGGATAAGGATACTGTAATCATTAGGTGATATGAAATATACTTTACGACCTATTCTCATACCTGATAATTTCATAAAAATCGGTCGAGCTGTTTCAGAGGAGTTCGACCACAACATGACACGAGATTTTTATATATAAGATTTATGTAACGTTTGATTATCAAAAATAAATAAATAAAAATATACACGTTGTTTCTACGCGACAATGTCGAATTTTTTTTAGTGCAGACTTTGTTTTTTTTTAATATATTTTAACACAATTTTTTTTTTAATTATCACATAATGAGAGAAGAGCTTTAATGAGAATGGGTCATAATAATTCATTTTTGCAATGTCATTAGAAGCCACCAAAACTGGCAATACTTTTGTTCGAACATTTGGCACTTTGAGACTGGATTATTTCCTACCTTGCCGCAATATGCGCGGCGTATTTACTCTTATCTAGTGTTCAGCAAGAACAATAACTTATGTTTAACTATTTCTATCTAATAATACGTTAAATTTTAATATTAAATATATCTATCTAATATTACAATACAAGAGATGTAATCTCAATAATTTAATACCGACTTAGTAGGTATGAAAGGGACGGATACCAATAATAAGTTTAAAGGAAATTTTGTTATTGAGTATTGAAAAAATAATTAAACAATTCATTATACACTTTTTGACTACCACAAGAAAGTATTTTGAGACACCTGCATTCTTCGACTTGCTATAAGCAGATCGGGCAGCCAATTCTGTATTTCTGACATTCTTTTAAATACAATTTCTTTGATATATAATTATTCGTAACATAGTATGTGGTCTTTCTCTTGATCAAACAGATAATTTTACGACTATAGTTTCTAAGGAAATTTACAGCCGCCACAGGTTTTACCCAACACATATAATGTCATTGCTTCACATTATTATAAATTGAAAACTATTCATGATATTAGAAATATAAATTAAAATACTGAATGATTCTTAATTGTACAACAAAGTCTATGTTACGATTATATTGGTTAAAAATAAGTAGATAAATATAATTTCAAAAATTGTATAAAAAAAACTTAAGCATAATAATTGTTAAAATTGCTAAATACCTCCTATTAAATTAAGTTTCCCTTACCATGTTACAAAATTACAACTAAAGCATCAATTCTGAATTCAAATGTCTACATTACCTATTTCTAAAACTAAAATTTCATTTGATATTACATTAATAATATTTCAAAGAATTCTTCGTCTCTATTGACCTTGATATTGATAGATTTGAAAAAAGCTACAGTTTAGTTTCTTGCCCATTCTTCTTAGCTGAAATGGTATCCTGAATGGATGGTAGAATTATAAAAAAAGAAATATAATTTAAAAATTGCTTATACTTAAATTACTTGATTAAAAATTATTCTTATGTTGAAATTGTTATGGTAATACACTATATTTGCAACAGTATCCAGTTATAATTGTTTTATATCTGGTTGTTGATGATCCGTGATACCAAAATTAAAATTTTAGTTTGAGAGATAAATGTAGGGAATAACACCTCAGAATTAACCATTATACTTATAATTATATTATTAATTAACTCTAGACAAATAAGGCAATTTTTAATAATACAGTTTGCAGCATCTATTACTTGTAAAAAAAATAATAGATTCTGATGTCATTCTCTAAACTTGTAGTCGTTAGATTAAATAGATGGAAGACTTATGTTAGCTTTAACACTAATTTATATGTATAAAAGTAGAATATATTAATATTATATTTAAAAGTATTCAGCAATTTGTGTAAATATTTTTCTCTTAAAATGCACGGCTCATGATATTGTTTTAAAAAATATGGCAGATCATTTTGTGATGTTACATCTAATATTAACTTATTATTACAATAGTTATAAACAAATTTATATGGTTATTTAATTATAGTTATATTATTTCATTATGAATGATAGTTTTTGAAACAAATTCTGCTTAATTGCAAAGAAATATTTTAATGATTAAAAATAAAAAAAAAGATACACGATTTTACATTCACAATGAAAATGCCATCGTTGTTTATTGTCCAATTTCATGAGTACTATTAGAGGAAGTACTATTATAAAAGGTATAATTGCTGTTGGTTTGATCCTACTATTACTATACTCTATGGCAACCATTAAAAAAAAAACATTTAAGTAGTTAATTTAAAAACGATTGTTACATGGAGGGTATGTAAAGCTGTCATCTTGTAAGCCAAGTCTAAGTTTACAAATACATGTCCGGCTTAGTTCCTATCGATATCAAAGAACAGCTCAATCAAGTAGTTATAATTAATAACACAATTAATATATATTCACTATATTCGACTCAATTGATTTGAAATATCAGTTATGATTATTACATTGACCTTTACTACAAAAATCTTACTCAATACAGTTTCTTTACTGTAGAAACTGTAAGCTGTCACTTGCATCATGCTACAACATATGAGTGTAATCATAACTTTCTTGATCCAGATCTAATGTTCTACGAGTAAATTAATTTATAATTTAATGGAATTTCTAAAGGAAATAGTGTTTAAAAATTACGTATTATATTTCCCTTTAATATAAAAAGTAAAAACGACTTATCTTGCTGGACAAGGCGGAAGTATCCATAATTTTACATGCGTGTAAAAAAGGTCAAAGTTCATGAAAACGATTAGCATTCATAACGATTCGTAGTGTGAATAACGGTGGTATCTAAACAGCTGAGTGACCATATGCTTATGTTTATGTATATTAAAGCGTTAACGATTTCATTGAGAAGAAAAAAATTAGATATTACAATAGGGAATGTTAGACAGATTGGGTGTCTACTTCCTCGCCGTAATCAAGGTCGTCGTAGCTGAGGTCGTCGTCCAAGATGAGACTTGGCGACCCCTTGCCGTTAGGACACGCCAGACACCTGAAAGCAATAGAAACAAACATATGAAACATGTGATACGATATATTTTTTTTATAATAACAGAAATTATATTTATTCAAGTAAATTAAACTTTAACCATTTCTGAATAGTCATTTATATTTCTCCGTTATTCTACTGTACAATTCGGAATGCAATAATATCAGCCAAGAAGAATGTGGAAAAATTTTTACAAAGTATAAATAATTAGATACAATGATAATCACAAAAAGCATTTTAGAGAATTTATATAGAAGCAATAATTAAGTCAATGCCAGTATCTAAAATACAAAACCGCGATGCGGCGCATTGAACGACTTTATGACTTAATTATGTAACATATTTTCAAACAAAATAAAAAATAATAAACTTAGAAGTATGGAATATTGAAAAAATCAAGTCTTCCTTATTCATAACCAATGTCAAAGACTTCATAAATTGTTATGAAATGTTTTGTTTATTGCGATAAATTTTTAATTACAGAAAATCCACTTTTCCTGTAATTGAGAATTTATCATTAAAAAAAAAAACTAATAGTTAAAATAGGAATGTTAAGACGGTAATGTTATTAATATCCGTAATAAATGGTAATTATAATATGATTTGCATTGTTATAACACGTGCAAGTTATTTGATATGTGATCAGTGAACACTTAATATTATATTAATAATATTTATGCTAATGACCACTGCTGACTGTAGAGGCCGTCTCGCAGGTGCCTATACCTGTTTGTAATCGCATGCAATATTATACGATTACATTAAAATTCTTTTAATGTGGACTAATATAGTATATATCAGTGGTAAAATCTTCCTTACGTGAACACCCTTATAATATCACGTAATATTTAAAACATATTACTATAGCTTAAAATATGTTAACGCTTATATTGAGATACGTCAGAACCATTTTGTGAACAGTTTCATACGTCCACATTTTTTTTATCAAACTTTTACATCCAACGTATTAGGGGACGATCTTATAATTATTTCTGAGATTCTTTCCAATTTAGTTAATTAACAGTGTTAATTATCTTTAGATAGTCGAATGAGAAATTTAAATTGTCATATAATTTTTGCAACAGCTTGATTCAATCTTCCGACTTTTTTAGATGATAAATCGATAGAAAACATTCAATCAATAAATAGTGTACGTGCAAAACATACGCGTATATATATATACACAGTTATATATATAGGTAATGTTTGTAGTACATTTAAGACGAAGCAGATGTTCACTTACGCAGTACCGGCTAACTGATAAACAAGATATTTTGAGATCGATATTTAATGTTTCTATTACGGTAACGTGTATGTTAAAACAACTTTTACTCTTCAAATAAGATTGTCACAATTATGGTCCAAATTATACTTAGTATTATACTATTACTGGCAAGTTTACCAGATTGAATTATTTTCTACTTATTAACACACAACAAATTTTATATATATATATATATATATATATATATATATATATATATATATATATATATATATATATATATATATATATATATATATATATATATATATTATAAATAATATTACATATATATAATTATAAACATTTAATTGTGTGTAAAACAACAAATAATGTAATTATATGGGGTTGATCATAGAGGACTTATCTTGTTTTACCATCCATTGTTACCTTTGTATCACAATTTAAATAAATAAATATACACTGACGTCATTTCATCCGCGTAAAAGATAATTAATTATATATTTATTCATAATTTATATTATAATTACGTATATATTTATGTTTTTCTACAACATGGAACGGTAAATAACTAACAGCTAAATCAATGGAAAGTAGTAACAATCTTCTATACATATGAACAAGAAAAAACCGAAAGACAACATTGTACATGCAAGCGTGGCGGTAGAAATATAAATAAATAATAATAATACGATTAAAATAATTATTTAGATAATGAAATATATTTATTTACCTGCTTTCGTTAATGCCATAATATAAACACTTCTCGCCAACACACTCGCAGCATCCATCATGGAACCATCTGAAATTATTCAAATATAACATTAGGCTACAGGCTATACCCACCCCGGAATTGTACGGTGCCCACTCTCAGATGAGAGATGCGAGCGAAGCTTTGCAAATATGTTTAAGCGTATATATGTACCTTGCCTTATTTAAGAGGATAGGCCTCGCCCTGGAGAATAATCTTAAATACATCAATGGGACAGAGATAACCTTATTTTTTTTAAATTTCCATCTAATGAGCAATTCAAATTAAAAAGGCTTTTTCAAAGACAACAAAACGAAAAGCCCTTTAGGTGCTAAGAGGTAATAAATTCACCTTCACATTTATTATGTTAGTAGCCTTTACCTGCAACATCGCCCACGTGATTAAGATACGCTGATCGATCGGAATAACTAATAACATATGTCCTTCTCTATCTCAAATAGTACTTATATAATAAATGTAATTATAATTTCATTAATAGAGCTGTTAAGGCACCAAAAGGTAACAAACAAACTTATTAAAAACTAGGAATACTGCAATTCCGCGGCTTTGCTTGTGTTAAACAGTACATTATTCTATATGTTAAGTTAGAATATAACCTATATACTAAACTATGTGTTAAATTTCATTTAAATCCGTTCAGTAGTTTTTGCATGCAAGAGTAACAAACAATCATTCTTACATCCTCAAAAACTTTCGCGTTTATATTGTTTGTGTATGATTATAAATAAGATTTATTTAATATAAAAAAATAATAATAAATAAGAATTGGATAGACACTATTTTTAAAACTTATGTTCATTTTTTATTCGATGTCTAAGACGAGGTGAGACGCTGTGACGCAAGGCGCTAAACGCCCCCTGAAGTCACGTCTGGTTGAAGTCAAAACAATTGTCGGAAACAACAAAAACATAGTGAGTTCATTAACTTCACATTACATATATATATATAGATATTGGATAGATACTAATAATAAATATCAATAATATTTGTACATATACCGTAAACTATTGGCGCCCATAGAGCGACATGAGGCGCGGCATTTGTCACTGGACATGCACTGCGAGAGATACGCGACAGTGCAGTTCAGTGTGATGATGTCGCGGCTGATTGGCTCCGGCTCTTGTTCAATACTCTCTGCAATGATTGTTTATTTATTAAACATCACGTAATTATATCATAGTTTGTTCTAGAACTTAAAACATAAACAAACGAATATTCAACCGAAGATAACATGGTCTGATATCCAATAGTAGTACAAATCAAAGATAGATTAAATTATTGAATCTTAGATTATATAAAAAGAGTGTCTCTACAGAAATACTTCGAGTAAAACGGGTCAACTTTTTCATACAATTTTGCGTGATAAATAGTTATGAGGATTCCTTTATAACTTCTATATTTACTTTGTCTTATAAATTCTGTATCTTTTTATTACCTAAACACTCATTTTATTTATTAAATAATATGTCAGGATACTTTTTAAGCGTAAAAATATAGAATACTGATAAATAAAACATGTCAGCTAATTGACAATTAGCTAATAAAAATTTACCCGTTTTTGAGGCTCTATTTATATAAATCTAAGGATTGAATGTTTCCATTTCATACTAATTTCATTTAGAGACTGTTTCTGTGACAATCTCTACAAATTTTGGTTAGCTTTTCATTAAATTCTATTGATAATGACTACTTATAGTCGGAATGGAAAATCACGGTCGATCTGTTTGGGGGCTTTCATAATCATTGATTTTAAAGATCTAATAAGCTTCAACATACAGTTGCTAATGTTTTTTACAATTGATAAAATCACGCCACTATAATGTCATTGATATATAATAAAATCTTTCATAGCTTTTAGGCATAAACAATACTACAGGTTAGAATGTGCCTGAGAAAGAGAGTGGTACTCCTGAGAAATATGGTCTTAAATAAGAGATCAAGAAGTGAAATAATAATACAAGTAAATATGATTTAGCTTATTATACATCTTTATTGGATATATTTTGGGACAATCTATTGTTATATATCTATTAGTGCGTGACCAGGATATGAGCTGTAAGAAAAAAATATGCACACAATATGATGTATACTAAATTAAAATAGCTTGAATTGTGTACACAATAAGAAGCAAGAGACAAATTCACTTTCATATTTTCTATATTAATATAGTAGTCTCTCTCATAGCATTTTAATAATATTTATAAAATTGCAACTCTAAAATTAGAACAGGAACAAGATTATAACGTATTGTTAAACCCATCCCAGAGCAGGTAATAAATTCTCAAAGAATGACTCACTCTACTCTGTGGTGCCTATATTCAATCACTGATTTTTTCTTTTTCTGCCAATGATGTGAGCTTTCGTATTTGTTAGGGCATAATAGATGTAACAGTGCAGCTGTTGAGTTTATCTATAACTTATCAGTACTGAGAAATTAGTTTGCATTATCAACTGTTATATTTTTACACAGAACTATATTGTTTGACTGCAACTATTTCACTGAGTCACTTTTGATATTTTGTTAAATTTATTACTTAATTTGCAATTTATCGCTTGTGAAGAGAAATTATATAATTTAACAGTAATTTAACCTAACTTCACGCCAAGCTTCTTGTTGAATAGGCAGACAGTAATTTAATATACTTAACACAATTTAAACATATTTTGTAAATATCAATTTGCTCATTTTGATCCTATAGTCTTCAAAACTGAATTCAGGGTTCAAAAAATACTTGTATTGTATAACATATAAAAAATATACTAATGTTTGAATTGGAAAAAAATCCTCCATTTTCATTTCAGATGAACAGAAGCAATTTCTAGAAAAGTTTGATATAAATTAGTTACTGGTTTATAAATTAGTGGAAATTTATTATTGCTGACAGAAACTTTTTTACAAAACAATATCTACGTAAATTATACATTTTGTTAAAGGAGTAAATTCTTTTTATAAAAAAAAATTGCAATTGATAATGCATAAGATAAACACTAAAAAATTAAACAAAATTGAGAAGCTTCTCTCTTTTCGAAGTTATGAAAAATACAAGAAAAATACAATAAAATTACTTACGCAAATGATACACCACTTGTTTTTCAGAAGCAGGCCTGAACTTTGACAGGTCAAAGTCCACAGGGTAAGTTATGGATAACCACCTTTCCCGAGGATCGGCTTCACTTGTCAAAGCTGAGAAGAGTCCAGGCACACCATCAACCAGTTCCTCCACATAGGACGATTTGGATAGCTCGGTGTGTGTATCATTTGGTTTTGGACACATGTCTGTAGCAAATAAAAATATATATATATGTATATACAAACAAAATTTATAATTTGATAGTTAAAGACATTTGTTGATTATCTAAACGTTCCTGAGGAATATCCTGTTATACCTCCATACCCTGTTATTTAATTGCTCTATTCCATCTTTCAGACCAAAATACAGTAATGCAAGCACAGAAACTACACAAAATAACAAAACACTTAGGACAAAGGAACCCAAGTATTAGTCTTATAAAAAGTATATATATAAATATATTCCATCTCTGGAACTTCTTACCCCTAATTTAAGAGGCAGGTAAAATCTCATTAAGTCCTT
Organism: Galleria mellonella; assembly: GCF_026898425.1. Taxonomy (NCBI): domain Eukaryota; kingdom Metazoa; phylum Arthropoda; class Insecta; order Lepidoptera; family Pyralidae; genus Galleria; species Galleria mellonella. Next base: position 9,945,941 of record NW_026442130.1, on the reverse strand, counting down.
ATCTCTCCAATTTGCCTTGATATTTGTTGAGTATATTACATAAACATATATATATATATATATGTTTATGTAATTTAGTCTTATTTTTATATACATGATATTTAGAATAATATTTTTTTTATATTTACTGTGTCTAACTTGTACTATCCACCTTTCTGTACCTATTTACTATTTATACCAGTTTGTCTATAAGAGATTGCTTTTAGCGATAAGGCTGCCTTTTATATATTCTATATAAAAAGTCCTTATATAAATCTCTTTTGTACACAATAAGAAATCTATTATTATTGTATGTGGTAAAACAAATAACAATTTATATACCTACTAACATACATATAAAGTAACTATTAATAATATGCAAATTATAAACAAAGTATACAAATATATACAGATTGATCTTTACATGGTTTCTACTAGAAACCATCATGTTTAATTCTTGTGGATGTAATCATAATGGACATAATGGGCTGATCTACTTTTATCTTCACCTATCAACACTCACTGGTGCCCTACCAGCGTATATCGATAGCACAGGTGAGGATACCATATCATTTTTACCTATTAAAAAAAGCCAAAATTCTACTTATATTATAAATATGAAAGTTTATAATAATGTAACCTTGTAATTTAATCATGCTTAAACAACTGAACTGATTGAATAAAATTTGGTACACAGGTAGGTTATCCCTAACAGATAAGGTACTTTATATATTGATTTATGCAATGTCATGAAGAACAGCTAGTAATAAATATAAAGACAATTAATAAACTAAGTACAAAATAAATAAGTACACAAAATATGGGTATAAAAATGTGAAATGATTGATTTTTGTAAATTTAAAAAATATTATTTTTAATAATAAATATTAGAATGAAACTTACCCACACAGCTGCAACATTCATCATACAAGTAACTGAGGCAGTTAAAGCAGTCCTTGCAACAAGAGCAATCTTTTAAATCACATTTACATGATTGTGTTAACATACATTTGGACACTACACTAGCACATATTGCTTCGTTGCACGCGTAAATAACAGGTATAACACATAAAAATGCATAAATCAAATAAAATTTAGAAGCCATTCTAATCTCAAATTATTACAAACTCGTAAACTCTAAAATATACAGATTGATACGAGAAATATAGAAATTTTACAATTTGGTAATAATTATAAGAAAGTTTTAGAAGTAGTACTTTGTTGATAATTAGTAATAAAACATTTCCGGTGGAATATATAAAACAGAATAAAAACCATATATTACGTAGTAAATTGGAAACGAAGTATAAAACAGAATAAAACAAAATGTTTACTGAAGCTTGTCAGTTGAGGAGGTAAAGAACGCAAAAATAACTAATCAAATCAATCACTACGTTATTTAGGACTCGACACTATCGTTATATTGTTGACTCTAGAAAATAAATCTATGCAATCATTTAGAAGTATCAAAACAATAAATAAATATTCATAATACCGTATTTTACAATATTTCATCTCTAATATACATCTGTTTGAAAATCTACGTTCATAAATCTTGTAAAGTATCTAATTATTTTAAAGTAAAAAAATTGCAAACTTATTTCACTGGTTACACAAAATAGAGAATTATTTTTTTCATAGTGATACATACCTGGAAGGAAGATTGTAAAATATTACTTTAGCCTATGACAGTGTTGCCAAAAAAATAATGATTGGATATCAAATTTATATTGATTTTTACTCGATTAATCGTTTGATTTGAAATAAAATTTTATCAATTAAATTATGCAATTGATAAAGTATGACTAATTCTCTATAACAGCAAGCGCTGCCAATAAATAAAAATAATTACATGGTATAATTACTTTCCAATTGTTACAAACATTAAATCACTTTACAAATAGCGCTATATGAGATCAAGTGACAAAAGAGAATTCGTAGTAATTATTGTACACAGTCAATATATAGTATAAAATATTTATATGTTTATATTTTTCCTATCCTATTACATATAATCTAGACTAATTTAAGTCAAATGGGAATAGGCTAATTGTGAGTCTGCGAGCTTTATTTTAGAGTAAATTAATACTTTCGATCAGGTGAGATCGTGATTAATCATGGGATCCTTCAATAGTAAAAATAAGAAAAATCTTTTACTTACGCTAAAGAACGTGTTTGCATTGATATTTCAGTCAGTTAATTAGCATCCTCTTTTATATGTATAGGTAACAATATTTTAAAGGCGTAACCCTTGTGTAACCTTGAATTTGGAAATACTACATTATCAATAGATTGCAAAATTTCCCTTCCGTTAACTCCTATCCAATTGATTATAATAGATATTTGTTTTTGTAATAGGGTAAACACTTAGATCGGTTAGCGAAGTGATGACTTACATTATTGATCTAAGTTTTCTTCATTTTAGTTAGCTCGACACTGATTTTTTTCGTCTAAGACTACCGAAGAGAGAGGGATTAGTTGATCAAAAATTTCCATCTGTTAAGTTTCAATTGTGAATTTAAATATGGAAACGAAATTGTTTGTAATAGGGTCCGACAGTCTCATTACTAGCAATATAGAGTATATTGCTCTATACCAGGACAACCTTCACACGGTCTCTTCCTTGGAAATTATTCCTTTTAATACCTGATGAAGTACTTTGTTATCTATAATCAACCAATCCCTATCTACCTAACCTATCGTCAGTTACAGGTGCCCCGCCAGCGTATACCGATAGATACCATTCAAATTAACCAATAAATAGGCTGTTGGAGAGCAGCGCCTGACAATTACATTCGTACTTTTTAAAAAAACTCTTCTATTTGTGATTCCTCCTATATAGTTGACTTGCGGTCTACATTGTGTTTCTTTCTGATTTAAACTGTGTTCGTAACTTTTGACACCATACTGTGGTTTGTAGGTATATTCCAATGCTTGGCCTGTAGAGAATGCCATTAGGATTACCAGAGGGAGACTTTGTACAAAAATCGATTGTTTGGGTACGTCTGTCCCATTCGTGTTTCAACCGTGAAGCAGTTGTGTTTGCATGGCTGTGTTTCGGTTTGAAGGGTGGGATATAGCGTGAATTTACTGGGTACAGAGGAATAACATCTGAGTCCTTAGGAATGGCAACGCATGGGGGGTATCATGGGCGAAACAGTATACTCTGTTATGTCCATGGTATTGCTCATGTCTATAGGCGACGGTTTCCACTTTCCATCAGGTGGGCCGTCAGCTTGTTTGCCATTCTAAGTTGTATAAAAAAAGGATTAAACTCGCGTTTTTATTTCATGTTTTATTGGTCAATAAATTAAGAATCTGAAGTATGAATAAGTATTTAAAGTAGTCAGTAAAAATTTATCAATGTTTAATAAATAAATAAAATGTACTCAATAAATGGATTTATTTGTAAAGGTACATTGAACAGTTGCTAAGTGGTCAACGTACAATTCCCCACCACCATTGGTTTTTTATGTATCTATATCTAAATACTGATTATTAGTTGGTATCTACGTGATAGTACGTACCTACAATAACAATACAAATATCATATTACATAGATTCCATAAGTGGGGTTTTGTAATCAGATTTGTGTTTCAGTTATATGTTAATATTAATGATTAAGACATAATTAATTAGTACAACCCATTAAGTGGCTGATTATTTTGGTTACCACCATGGTTAGCACGGTACATACCTAATTTTCATATGGAAAAAAAAATATTAAAAATAAATTAGACGTTGTTTTATATTTGTATTACAACAAACATTTAAAAAAAAAAAGAACGACTATTCCTTATTATATACCTATAATGTTCATAACAAATAAAATATTAGGTAAGTACTACATAATTTATTTTTTAGGAGGCAACGATCTTTGTTTCCTTGACAGCCGTGTTGACCGTGGTGTCAGCTTATAAGAATCCACACTATGAAAACGGGCGGTCAGTCAACGTGCATCTCTTCGAGTGGAAATGGGATGACATCGCGGATGAGTGCGAGCGCTTCCTGGGCCCTAGGGGATATGGCGGTATACAGGTTAGCTTATAATTACATATAGGTACTTGTAACTCATGTGGTTAGGGGTTTTTTTAATGGATGATAATGGAATGGTAACCCCAATTGCACTAACGGTATACGCTAGCTGATGTGAGTAGGATTATTTTGTGTAACAAGTGTCTAAGTTGTCTACATTGTACACGAAGCCACTTACCTGACAATCGGTATACGTGCCCTCCAGAGCACGAAATAAATGATGATAATTTTTAAAAAATCAAAATGTTATTTTGAAAATTCTGTTAATACAAAATATTACCTATTTCTAATATTTATAAAGTTATTTATTTATTTATTTCAATTAGGCATACCTAGTGCTCAATCTGAAATACGATGAGACAACAAACGTTCAATTGTTAATGTGTCCAATGTAAAATATGTACAATAAAGATTTTACAATACGATACAATACGTTTATGGCCACTTCTAAAATCAGTACGAGGTACGTTATACTAAGTTTATGTCTAAAATACCTTGACCGGAGGTAATTTAGAAAAGTTCGTTTCTGAAAATTCGACTTACCGATAATCTATTACGGTATTTCTTATTTGAAGCTGTATTTACATTCGATGATTCAAAATTTCAAAGCAGGATCTATACACACATATAAAAATGTACGACTTTTATTGTTTTTATATACTTCTATAGCTTTTGAGTTAGTACATGTTTTTGGATAGATTTCACCACCGAATGAAAACGTAGTACTATGGACGTATAACCGTCCGTGGTGGGAACGCTACCAACCCATGTCGTATAAGCTGGTGACACGATCAGGAAATGAACACCAGTTCGCTGACATGTTGCGACGGTGTAACGCTGCTGGAGTTAGGTAATTATATCTTTATCATCATCATATCAGCCTTTAATTGTGCCACTGCTGAACATAAGCTTCCCCCTTGGGGAGGTTTGTCAGTAGTTGCCACGCATGGCAACCGCAACTAGGCTTTGGCGATGTTTTAAAAGGGACACTGCTGCTTATCCCTCGCACTTCCTTAGTCGCCTCATATAACACCCACGAGAAGGAAGGGGTGGCCTATTGTATACTGGGACCACACGGCGATATTTAAATTAATTATACCTAACTAGACGGTATTTTGTTGTCAAAGAGCTAAAGTTTATTATGGCTCGACCACATTTTTATGAGTAGATATGTGACAAACGACTATTGTGCGTGTGTCTTGCTCGTTTATTCTTCACGAATGTACTTGTATGTACGTAAATTGGGGTTGCTTTCTGAATGGATGCTTCAATATAGGACAAACGAGAATGTCATACTTCATCATATTAAATTACTTTAAAGTAATCCGAATAAATATCTGTAGAATATTATATTCACCTGGTCTTACCAAATTGTTATCTCATTGCAACAATTATTAATAACGAATAATTAAATGCAGTGCAGGTGGCTCAGGACCATTCATGGCAGTCTATGGGGGAGGTGTATATTCAACAGTGGACGAATAACGACTGAGATGATGATGATGAATAATTAGAAAGAAAGAAAAAAGATCCGTTCAAGTATGGAGAAGTCTTTGTGGAAACCAATAGCACCAATTCTTCTAATTACACCTTACCTCCTAAAAAAGTTTTAAAAATACAGATAAAATCGAGAACCTACTTTTAGAAGTCGCTTAAAAAGAGGCTATTATTGCAGGATATACGTGGATGCGGTAATAAACCATATGACTGGCGAGCCTCCTGAGAATGTGGGTACCGCAGGCAGCACAGCAGTGTTCGGAGAGTGGTACTATCCAGGGGTTCCATACACACGGGATCACTTCAACTGGCCGCATTGCGTCATCGATGGTATGGACTACGTGAATAACGCATTTAGGGTAAACATTGTGAACATTTATATACTTTTAATTAGTACACGTACATGCCAAGTAAAATTATATAGTATATAGTAAAAATTTGATACCATGTAGTAAAAATGCGACGCAATAATGAAAATCAAGGCATTTAGCTCAAAGATGAAAATAACAATATCCAACGTTACTGATTATTAATTTCTTGTTGACTGGGAAAATTTAAATTTTCCTACTTGAGTATAAATTTTATATAACCATATTATCAACAACGGCATGATCAGTATATTAGGTTATTATTATATCACGGGTATTACATGGCATTCTGTCAATGGTGCATGATGCCTTTAATGTCAATAGGTGACAAATCCACTTATAAATATATTCGTTATTATTAATAATAAGTATACATTTTTACATATTATGTATTACAGGTACGAAATTGTGAACTCGTCGGATTGAAGGATTTGAATCAAACTGACGAGCACGTCCGGAATATGATAGTAGACTTCATGAATAAATTGATAGACTTGGGTGTTGCTGGTTTCAGGTAATAGATACCTCTATGTGTTGGTCATTGAAGCTACTAATAAAGTTAAATAGGGGGGAAAGGGATTGTTAGTAATGTTAGTAAGGTCCAATTGTCCCATTGCTAGCAATACACCCTATCAGGTCGACCTCCACGCGGCTCCCCTGGAAATCGTCGTAGTTAATTCTAGTAGAATTCGTCACAATGGGTTAACTGACCTGTCTTTTCATCCTCATCTGTCATCCCTCACTGGTGCCTCGTCAGTGTATCGCGATAGCGCAGGCGTGGTTACCATTCCATTATCAGTCATAAAAAAAGTTAAATACTCTTTTATACTAGGATGGTAAAACTAGTAGGGGCGTGCTTCGATTGGTCTCGTACTGCTTTTACTGTTGTGTTTCTATCATGAAATAACAGCTCAGTGTTCCGTTTTGTAGAATATCTTACTTCGAATCATATTCCTGAATTGATTTTCTAAATTTCAATACTGTGTAAGTCTAGAATTTTAATTTGACATTAGCGTATTTACAGAATCGACGCAGCTAAACATATGTGGCCAGAAGACCTCAGGATTATTTACAATCGGCTTCATAACTTGAACACTGATCACGGATTCCCAGAAAACGCTCGACCGTACATCTACCAAGAAGTTATTGACTACGGTGGTGAAGCCGTAAGCCGAGATGAATATACTCCTATAGGTGCTGTTACGGAGTTCAAAGTTGGCATGGAACTTAGTAATGCATTTAGGGGAAATAATCAACTTAAGTGGTTGGAGTCTTGGGGTCCACAATGGGGTCTCTTGGCCCATGAAGACGCTTTAATTTTTATTGACAATCATGATAATGAAAGAGGTCATGGCGGTGGTGGTGGAATTCTTACATACAAAGAACCAAGACCTTACAAAGCGGCGATTGCTTTCTTATTGGCTCATCCGTATGGAGAGCCACAGATTATGAGTAGTTTTGGGTTTGTCGACTCCGAGGTTGGCCCACCGATGGACGCACAAGGAAATATCATCTCGCCCTCCATTAATTCAGTAAGTTGAAGCAAAGTTCAGAAATTCGAACATTCTTTTATATAATATTCTAATCAGGATTTAGAGAAACTTTTGATACTTTTAAAAATTATAGCAAATTTTTATAGAAAATTTTAATATCAGTGCCATGTTTGTGCATTATTTTTAAGTGGAGGGAATAACTTGTTATAATCATCATCGTTATATCAGTCGTTAATTGTCCACTACTGAACATAGGCCTCCCCTAAAGACTACCATAAGAAACAGTCTTGAACCAAAAGACTGTGGGCCACTACTTTCTCATATTTGGCTTTGGGAGGTTTTATCTAGAAAAATTAGAATTAAATAATTATTTATTTGTACCTAGGATGGTTCTTGTGGCAACGGATGGATATGCCAGCACCGCTGGAGGCAAATTTACGCCATGGTAGCGTTCAGGAATGTGGCTTCTGGCACGGGCCTTAATAACTGGTGGGATAACGGAAGCAACCAAATAGCTTTCTGTCGCGGTAGCAATGCGTTCATCGCCATTAACAATGATTACTGGGATCTGAATCAAAACTTACAAGTGAGTTCGTAACTTTTTAATTTTTTTTCAGGTATTGTATCATATCTAATCGTAGCAATTTAAAAATCGATATTATAGAATGTGTTATACAATTAGTATTCATTATGTCTGTGATTATAAAAGATGATCAGTAAAAATATAAGTTCCCATATACATGTATATGCGGCGCACCTTTCCTTCAGCTATTAATTATAATAACATTTATGTTTAGCTTTTACATGTTAAAAGAGATCACTACATCTCATAAAAATTTTAATAGTGTGTCTGTGTTTTGTGTATGAAAGAAAGGAACAATTGCATTATTTTATATTTAGTTAAATTTGTCTTGTACTAAAAACTTAATTGCACCTCTAACGGATGGTTTCTAATATTACGATTTTCATATAAACTTGTTGAAGACGTAAAGTCGTTAGTGACGTAAATCTTTAAAACACTGACCACTCTGAAGTGATGTAAAGGATTTTGATTTTTTTTTCTAATTTCTAATATCCTCAGACTTGTCTCCCAGCTGGTACATATTGTGATGTGATATCAGGAGACAAGGTGAACAACACGTGTCAGGGTAAATCGGTGACGGTAGGCAGTGATGGCCGAGCGAACATCTTTGTAGGTGCCACCGAATACGATATTGTACTGGCCATACACGTTGGCCCAGAGGTAAGTGAATTAGTGATGCATATTTGTACAGAAATTGAAGTAGTACTTCAATTTGTATGAACACTAATCATTACACTATTAAACTACATGCCTCTTACCTATTGATCTTACCAAAACTATTTTTTTTTATCATTCTTAGAATATTGAATAAGCTGACGGTCCAGCTTTTTTTTTTTATACAACTTAGAATGGCAAACAAGCTGACGGCCCACCTGATGGAAAGTGGTAACCGTCGCATATAGACATGAGCGGTACCATGGACATAACAGAGTATACTGTTTCGCCCATGATATCTCCCACGCGTTGCCATTCCTGAGGACTCAGGTGTTATTCCTCTGTACCCAGTCAATTCACGCCATATCCCACCCTTCAAACCGAAACACAGCCATGCAAACACAACTGCTTCACAGTTGAAACACGAATGGGACAGAGGTACCAATCGAGTTTTGTACAAAGTCTCCCTCTGGTGGACAGTGGTAATCCTCACCTATAGATATGAATAACACCATGGATATTACAAAATTAAGTATTATATCTATGGTATCATTCTCTCCTCCTACGTTATCATCTCTGAAGTCTAAAATATTATGCTTTCGTGCTATTTATTTATAGAAATCTCTCTTAATAAACCCATTCAAATATAAGGAAATAGTATTTTGTAAAGTTTGTTATGCTTAAAACTATCTGGTAATAATATAAATTGTTTCAGAGTCTCCTATAAAGATTTTACAACATTGTGATGGCATCATCATGGGTTTGTAATATATTAGATTTTTAAGTACTGATTTGTAAACAAAAATATAATATTAAGCAATAAATGTGTTTTTATTTCAAGGTGTTGCAACCGTAATAGTTAATATAGATCGAGATATATCTACTATTATTTTATCTGTGTGCCACTAGACAGTACCTCTAGTGGCTTCCTAACTGCTCCTAGATGGAATTTGAAACATTACGAACATAGAAAAGAGTACCCAATTAACTTAATTTACGAGTAACTATGGACGGTATCATTAAAACATTAGTAAGCCTTTTAATAAATATTTATAGATAATAAACTGTATACATTATCTCCTTAGATGACTTAGGTGAACTGTCACTAATTAGAATTTAGTCGGTCGTAGGGTTGCACGTGATGTCTGAGTAATTACAATATTTTAAGGTTATTGCCACTATCACTTAGCATTATTTACTATAAAAATATACCATATCATGCTATAAAAATTGTAATTGCCATGCCGCAGCCATAATGCACTGTATCATTTAGCGCTAGACTCACCTAAAGCTTTATAACTTTATAGTACACTTAATTGTATTATATTGTATTGCAGGTAGGTACATAAAAAAAGTCTATTATAACGTATAATTTACTTATTACCAGACTGAAAAAGAAAGTAAATAATGATTTACTTTATGTAGTACAGTCGATTACAGTTATTGAAAAGTAGAAAATTTTACATTTTTTTTATAATACAGTAGGCAAACGAGCATGCGGCTCACCTGATGGTAAGTGACTACCGCCGCCCATATGCACCCACAACACCAAAAGCATTGCAGGTGTGTTGCCAGCTTTTTAAAAAGAAATATGCTCTCTTCTTGAAGGTTATGATGTCGTATACTGCTGCTGGGAGTTGATTCCAAAGAATGGTTGTGCGTATCTATGTATCTAGAGGAAAACCTTGTATGGGAAACATGTCTAACGAATATGTACGAGTATAAAAGTATCTATGGAAAGTTTGTACAAAAACCATTTGTTTGAGTACTTCAGTCTCACTTGTGTTTCTGCCGTCAAGCGGATGTGCTTGCATAGTTTTGTTTCGGTCTGAAATGCATGATATAATAGTACAATTACAGTCTAAGGAGGCACAATACCTTAGCGTTCAAAAGTATCAAAGCACATAGGGGACCATGAGTGTCACAATATATTCTGTGGCTCCAAATCTATAGCCGATAGATACCACTTTCTGTCGGACGCAACGTAAGTTTTTTTAACATTCTATAATAAGTTGTTTAAAAATATCTAGATCGAGATTTCCGTATAATAGAAATATATCGTTAAACAGGAATAAAAAATATTTTTTTTTTAATAAATATAGATCTATGTTAAATAATGAAAATAGACCTTTGGATCGGGTACTTTTGATTAGCCGTTAATTTAATTTATTTTTTTCATTGAAATATTATTGTCACTTTACATACATTATTTATTTGATATAAGTTAAAGTTAGATTTGTGTATATTCGTAGATTGATACCTATTTACATAATTTTTTTCTGTACCATTAAAGGAGGCCTAACTAATGTATTTGGAATCAACAATGAATGACACGTGCTAAAACTGCCCCTGATCTCTCTCTGGTGTCAAAAGTATTTGGACTAGCTTCATTATACACAAAGAACTGACGTGGTTTAGTATTTGTATATAGTTTTATATTATCTATGGTTTATTATTAAGTAATTAACTTATGTGTTTTCACCATCGTCAAGTGTTGATAAAAGAAATTGAAATTATCACACTTAGAGATGTTACCTACATATTCGAACTCATGATCACTGAGGTCTATTTGAGGTGGTATAACGGTGAGACGATCCACTGAGCGAGGGCAAAACGAAACAATCGATTTGAATTATTCCTTTAGAAACAATGATATAATTACTAAAAAGTGCTACAAGATATGATACATAACTACACAGCTTAGCGATTTCAAAATAAACGTCGCGTCATGTTTAGACACTTGCAGTGACTGTTGAGTGATTTTGTGAGTGAACTGGGGAATTTTTAATTAATTTAATTAAGAATTTTAACTGTCACTATTTTCGGTTTCTCGATTATTTATTATTTTTAATATATACCTATATCTATTACAAATTACCGCATATAGTACGATTATTTATTAAAGTAAGTTTCCATTATGTATATAAGGCTTTGTTAATAGAATATTACTTACGTGCAAATACCAGGGATGGTTGCGTGCTTACATTTACATAATGAATGCAAACTGTTATAAGTAATTAGCAAAGTATTTAATTAAAACTACATAGGGGATATAGAAAGTATTGTCAGAACATCACTTTCTATAACCCCTCGTAAATACGGAGATACATCTTACGTAAGAATGTTTAAGAAATACAAAAAACAATGACATAGCAGTTTTTATATGAGCTGATGATTGTAATTTTTTCATTAAACCCAGAACTAGGGACGAGTAAATTTGTATTCGATTTATTTTTCAAAGATATCAAATACAAATTTTAAAAGTATATTAGGTATATTTTAAAGGTATATTAGGGAACGAGAGAAATGTCCGTAGCCAAATATATCAATCAGCGCATACCCTTAACGAAATAAAGTATGAATCAAAACTGGTTGGGACTTTAACTAAATACCTGTAATAATTAAATTATTTAATAAGGCTCCCTATGTGCGTAGTGTGTGTGTGAAGAGTTTGCAGCTTGAAGTAACTACCGTTAGTTGAAGAAGTGAACTAGATTCTAGATCTGGTACTTTCCTCTATGATTCAGATTACTTATTCAAGGAGGTATTGCTTCCAAGGAGGTAAATAGTCGCTTTACATTAATTTTAGTACGTTCATTTCGCATATAACTTGAGATCAAGTCACCGGTATGTTACTGGTGACTAGTAACTGTTAAAATGTTCTTATTTTTTACATATTCTTAAAGTTTGTACTTTGTATTTTAGTAATATATTAGGTATTTTTCATTTTTATTATTTATTATATATAATAATATATATTTATAAATATAACAAAATAAAGTTGCTGTTTGCGTCTCTTACTATTTCTCCATTTACTTATCAACTATGGAACGGATTTTGATATAGGTTCAACTGTAATTGTGATATTTTTTTGCAGAAAGTTTATATGAAACTAATTAAACTTTTCTAAATTTTGTTTTGAAGACTTTTTTATTCTTTTAATTTAATACCTTCGTTCACACTAAAATTACACCTTTATGAAAGATCAAAACATTCTGTGTTAAAACACTGATTTTCTTATTCTGTGAGTTGATTTAACAATGTGTGAGTTAAACAGGACTACTCTCTTTATATGGATACGTATATTATCGTATTATATAAGTATCTGAAATATAATCAACCGGTTGTTTTGGCAACAAAAAATTTCGAAGTCGAAAATTGACCTTACGTGAAACGGTCGCGTCCAGTGCGTGCTTGTGATATTATATTTTGTAATTACTAAACAAGCTTTTGTCGTATATAGATATATCTAAATGATATACCTAATCAATTGCCTTCGGGACCACAATAGTGGTATTTACATTTCATTCCATTAATAAAATTAGATCCAATGTATCTATACAATGTACCAATTTAGCTCTTTTTTTATAAATAATATCTAATAATAATATAAATAGGTATTTTAAATAGTGATTTGTTGTATTAAGTATCTACAATGGCGGAAGATTACAGGTAAGATAAAAAATTGTTATTTCGTTACATAAATATTAATTTAGGGTTAGATATACGAATTCGCTGTGTGGTCCCGGCATAGAATAGGCCACCACTTCCTTTCCCCTGAGAGCTTTAAGAGCTTTTAGAGAGCTTAACTGCGGTTGCCAACCCGTCTGCGAAGCGTGGCAACTACTGGTAAAACTCTTCTTATGGGGAAGGCTTATGTTCAGCTGTGGACAGTTAACGGTTGAAATAATAATACGACTTCCATATTCAATTGAATAATATTGTTTTAAACTCACTATTTTTATGAAGTAAAGGTTGCCCTCTCTTCTACTTATTATACCAACAGTGTCTATAATTAGACCCATTTATTTAATAATTACTTGTTTCTTCTGTTTGTTAACCTGTTTATAACATAATATCTCGGATCTGCATTGTGTTGTCGAAAAAAAAAAAAATAGAACTTTATACGACTATGTTTATGGAGCTGTTATTTTAGTATCTCGAAAAATAAAATTTTTAATTCTTGTCAAATATATCCATCACAATTTTTTCAGAACAAAAATTTACATACTTAGTTAAAAGTTATGGCATTTAAGTTCTTGAACAAATCATTTTTCTTAAATAATCTAATAATAAGTTACAGTTCCACTAACATATATTTTTTTTATGAGTGAAAATGGAATGGTAATCCCGCCTGCGCTAACGGGATATGCTGGCGGGGCACTAGTGAAGGGTGATAGATGAGAATGAAAACAGGCCAGTTAGCCCATCATGATGAATTCATCTGGAATTAACCATGATAGTTTCCAGGGGGAACCGCGTGGAGGTCGACCTGATAGGGTGTATTGCTGGCAATGGGTCAATTAGACTCCATTACTAACAATCTCTTTCCCCCCATTAACATGTATTTCGAGCCACACACTTATACATATACCTACCTATACATAAATGAAATATTTTACATTTTATTTTATGTAGGTAATACAGTAGCTGAACGATATTATTATAAGTATACTATTCCTATACTTTTTTATAAGGCATGATTTTAGTTGTATACCTTCGAGTATGACGCGGGTCCCACATGTTTCGGGAATGCGTTTTGCGCATATGTATTCTTTTTTTTTATTTAATTGCTATTTATTCTTTCGATCAGATATATGTCTCTTATATTATTGTAATTACTGTTAGAATAATACGGTCTTATTAATTATTAAAACGTAACAAATTTTATTATTGCTTTAATTAACTACCAAGTCCATATATAGGTGAGATATCGAACTACATTAATTAACTTAACTCAAAAGCTAGCTCTACTCTACTACTCTCTACTAAACTATATTTACTGTTCTACATTTCTGTTTCAGTATGTAAATTAAGTTTTACATATAAATGATCTCTTGCACTTTTCCAACACAACAACAAAACTTTTCTTGCACAAACTGATCCGATATACTTTATAGTTTACTAGGTGATTTTATACAAGAGATTATTTCAAAATGTATCCAATAGTAATGAAAACTTTTTATAGTTACCAGTCACCTAATCAATTATACAATTAATTTAAAGGTACTTTTTCAATGTAATAAATATGCTATTTTAAGCTAAACAAACTTAATTTTCTATAAAATAAATAATATTACAATTATTGTACTGAAAATTTTAGAATTATTTACGATTTATTGATAGACTGATACAGAACTACCTTATATAACTTGCATATAAATGATCTAAGGTTTTTCTGAAATTTCAAAGCATCATATATATGGAGTCAACTTGAATAATAAGTACTAATGAATAAGATAGGAAAGACACTTTCCTAAATTTCCTACGTTTAATATTCAGTGATATGTCACCGAAAGGCTACGATTTGAATACTCACAACAATGATGAGAAGAAACTGCGGCTGCAGGAGATGGAACCACCGAAAAAGAAGAAGAAGCCGCGGCCGTTCCGTGATAACCTCCATGAGTTCATGTCTAATACAACTCTACACGGTTTCCGATACATCGCCGATAAAAACTTTTCCCATGTTGAAAGGCAAGTGATAATAGTAATTTTAAATCATTTTTATATACAATGAAGTTACCGGTTATGAATATGCAATGTAGCGTACTATTAAATTTATTACTGTAATATCCCCTCTTAATATTTCTTTATTCAGGGTTTTGTGCATAGCATGAGAATGACTTCAATGTTTAGTCCATTATTATAAAATAATCATCAATACAAAGTATTTGGAATATTATTAATGATCTCTAAGTCTTTCATACAAAAACATTAACATTTATTATTGCTGTGTGTAATATTGCGATTTATCTATCATATAACGTGTTTGACATACGGCCCGCCTGATGATAAGTGGTTACCGTAGCCTATGAACACCTGCAATACCAGAGGTATTACGCGTGCGTTGAACTTTTTTTACTATATTTATAAAGAATCTCTGAGAAATAATGAATAAAAAATATTTAAATTAAATTTATAATTATAATTTACATGTTATGTAATTTTAATTATGTTGTTTTACATAGAGTGTGGTGGTTTTTCATGGTGGTGTGCAGTATAGCTGTGTGTGCTATATTTATTCGTAAAGTGTGGATCAAGTGGGATGAATCCCCTGTCATTGTTAGTTTTGCAGACACATCGAACTCTGTATGGCACGTAAGTTTATAGTTTTTAGCTTGATGTTTTATTATTACTTAACCTTATATCTTAAATGTACAGATTTATTTAGTAAAATGACGAGTTAATCGTTGAATTATTTTTTGATATATTTTTTACTATTTTCTAATAATTTATTCAATAACAATGTCTAGAGATGATGCATTTAAATATTTGTTATCTATTTTCTCATAATAGAGACTACCCTAATTAAAGAGCAGACGATTAGTGTCACTGTATGGTACTTATTAACTTCTGTATTTTCAAATGAATCCAATTATTTTTTTATTTAATATCAAATTATATTTCAGATCCCATTCCCGGCAGTTACTTTGTGTACAGAGACAAAACCAAGGCAGACCGTTTTTAATTTCACAAAAATAAATTTCGATCTAAGGAACAATCCATCTCAAGTTTCACCGGAGGAGTAAGTGCCACCTGGTGTTTACAATCATGAGAAATAATAATAATAGTTACACACTGGTACTTAATATTTATCTTCTTAGGGGGGAGAAGACATTGTTATTAATGGAGTCTAGAGACTCCATTGTTAACAATATGTTGGGCTCCAAGCGGTTGCTGTGAAAACTAACGTGGTTTATTCTTTATGTATTCTTCACGATGGATGAACTGACTTGCCTTTATTCTTACACTCTAATGTTTGCTGTATACCAATAGCGCATTTTCCGAGAAAGAAATTATTAGAACGAGGAGTAGTGACTCCTATGCTAGTAATATAACTTAGTACTCCATTATCATTAAAAAAATGTAACTTAATAATGTTATTTAAAATTCTCAGCAATATCACTTTAACAAGTTGTTATTTTACATTGATTGTACCTGTTGTTTCTTTTATTCAATACACTTATGGACCAGTAAGGTTCATATCTTTAACCTCATTCTCATTTTCTATCAGCCAAGAGAGATTATTAGGACTATAATTTTCTTGTTATATTTGGTATCAAAACAAAACAGGTTCAATGCTTGTGTACAGCTTGAAGACGTTTCAAGACATGCTGCTCCTGTGCAACTATGCGTCCGACCCCAACGGTGGACCCGAAATCGTTGAGGATATCAAGAGCTCTATTGCAACATTACAACGCGTAAGTACCTAATACAAACATCACACAATACATTTTAATGCCTTCATGCGTTACCATTCCTGTAGCCTAAGGTGCCATCTTCTATGCCCTGGAATTTCGCTGCAATACTCAATCCTTCAAACTAAAAAAACAAAGGTGTCCATGTTTTTCAACCGACTTTAAAAAGAAGAAAGTTCTCAGTTCGGTCAAACCGATTTGGATTTTTTTTATCTGACAGGGTATACAAATATATTGGTTCCATAGAAATTTTATCAAAATCGGTTCAGTTGTTCAATAGTTTTGAAATAAAAATAACTGATTTTGCCATGATTGAAGTCGGTTTTTTTTTTTTGTAATGATAATGAATACATTTCATTCCTCGACCATTAAGTTCCCTTAGTCGCCTTTTATGACACCCACGGGATAGGAAGACATGGCCTATTCTAACACGGGTAAAAGTATATTAAAACGAAAATCTTATTAACTTTATACACAACTATTCACAATTCGCGACCTAATATTTTTACGTTTATGTTTTGAAGGTCATGTGAATTAATCATGATGTTCCGTGGTATTAAAATTTTGTTTTAAGCGGTTCATCGAATATAAAAACATATAAAAATTATATAGGTATTAAAATTATTCTAATGTCAAGGCTATGTTAAATTGTATTTGGATAAATACAATATACGACCTTTAGTGTCCATCTTGTAGTATAGACAAGATCCGTTCGCGGTAAAATAATTGAAATGGTTAAATTGTTTTCATTATCTAGGAATTATAAAGAAGAAATAATACACTTAAAAATCAAGGTAGATGTTAGTCTCTAAAAATAGCTATTTTGAATAAAAATCATTCGTGATAAAATTAATATGGGTCGATATGGGAGTTAATCCTATTAAACTCAAAAATATTTACCAAAATCTATTCAGAATTGGTCGTATTAGGAAGCTGTAAAAATACTTTTTTTAGATAAAAGTCTCTATAGTAGTAATTCTATATTTCTGTAATGCTAAAATATGGAAAATGCGCAAGATTTTTTTTTATATTTCTATCTTGTACGTAATTAATAAAATTGAAAAATAAGGCAATGAAATAATCTGTAATTTTACATACAGCTGGCGCCAACGCGCGATGATGTCTTCTTGGACTGCCTCTGGGACAACTTGAATTGCGAGCAAATGTTTTTCCACACGCTCACAAAAGATGGCTACTGTTTCACCTTCAATATGCTGTCTGCTGAAGAGATGTTCAGAACCGAGAAGTAAGTTCATGAGGGAAAGAGATAGTGACCTTGCAAAAGGGAGCTCGGTCCACTTATACTTACTTTTAAGGTATTTGGAATAAAAAGCTGATAATCTATTTGTTGGAAAGTGGCATATGAAGCTTATAAATATGAACAGAATTACGGATATCAGTGAACACACTGCAACGTCTTTACTACTACCCATAATTTGCTACTCACGAGGATTAATGTGTATCTGTGCTTACCTTGTAATCCGGAATAGAGTCGAATACAGATGCTATGTTTGAAACAGAATCCACATCAATATTTACTTATGTATTTTTGAATGAAGCAACAATGCATTTATAGGTGTTTCATATTTTTTTTAATGGGTGAAGATGGAATGGTAACCCCGCCTGCCTATCGATATACGCTCGCGGGGCATCAGCGAAAGATTGATAGGTAAGAATGAAAGTAGATGAATTGTACCATAATGACGAATAGAACAATATTTAACCATGATGGTTTTCAGGGGGAATAGCGTAAAGATCGATCTGATAGGATATTTTGCTAGTAATGGGACTTTTAAACCCTATTACTAACAATACCTTTCCCTTTAGTAAGTTTTATGTTAGGTACCTCTTAATAAATAACGTAAAAGATTTATTCACTTTATTGAGACAGATAGACATAACACATTATTATTCAGGAGACTAAGTAATATTGTAGGAAAATTATAATAATATACCTACTTATATCTTTCTATCAACTCTATTTTGTTATATTTTTTTAAATAACCATTTTTCCAGTCTTCACAAGGACTACTACCATGTAGCGGGTCACAATAAAAGCGCCTGGACCCTAGAGCGAGGTTATCCACCAGGAGAGACGATTAAAACCTACCCACGGCGTGGACCAGTAAGTAGAGAAAATCATATCCTTATATAATTACACACTAAACTTTAGGTATACATAATACTATCGACGAATCCTCCCAGTAACGCACGTTTTTTGAAAATGAAATTCAATCCATGCTACTCACTGATATTGTAGTTTTATATACATGAAAGAATTATAAAAATTGGTTAAGTATTTTATGTTTATCCATTACAAACAAAAAATTAAATTTCTCCTCTGTATAATAGCAACGTAATAGTTAACGTTTTGTATTGAACTCAGCGTAGATAGAGAAAGCTAGGTACGATACGTACTTAACTATGGAACTCACAGGATTAGGACTAGGAGCGTAGATTTCAGTTCTGTTTTTTTTTATCCATTTTTTAGAGTTATGGCGGTGTTGAATTTGAAGTCATCTTGCTAACCGACATTCGAGATTTGGATCAAGTGTGCCGCGGTCCAGTCCAAGGCTTCAAAGTAAGTATGCAGATTAACATAATTTATTTTATACAGTAATATATCAAAAATTCCATATACATGGGCAACAAATTATTTAAAGAATTTATATAATGCTGTATAAATATGTAATACCTATATAACGAAGTAGTTGAAGATAACTTCTATAATACGTAGTAAGGCATATTGATTTACCAATTTCAGTTCGATGATCGGTCAGGCCACTGAAACAAATTTCGTTTCATTACAATACTAGTTTCATGTATTATGAATAATTATGAACGACATTAATAATTTCATAAAGAGAATTTAGCTACAATTTTTTTTATTTTATTTTTACTACTTTAATTCAAACTGTTTATATATAAACGTTTTCGAAAGCTCATAAGATCTTATCAGAAATTTAGGGTACATGCTTACTACTTACACAAATGTCTTTATAGATATGGCTCCACAACCCAGCGGAGTTGCCTAATATGGGACAGAACTTCTTCCGATTGCCTATCAAGCACCAGTCAGCTGCTGCAGTCACGCCCCGCGTCACAGCCACCTCAGACGGTTTGAAGCATTATCCACCTCACAAGTTAGTAAATTAATACTAATGGAACTTATTAGTAATTTAACTTTGGCTTTAACTCCAGGATCTACGTGTAAATAGAAGATATATTTTGATATATCTTGCGTCGTCGAATTTTGCGATCATCTGGAAGAAAAGGCTAAGATGCCTTCCAAAAAGTTGGGAGTGCTCAATAGAATGAGACAGTATTACATGCCGGAACACCACTTGAAATTGTATAAAGCTCAAGTCGGGCCACATATGGAATATTGTTCTCACCTATGGGCAGGAGTGCCACAGTACCAGCTCCTTCCGTTAGACCACATTCAAAGTCGGATGGCTCGAATCATTGATGATCAGCGCCTTACTGTTCGACTTGACACACTGAAACTGCGTAGAGATGTTGCATCTCTGTGCATTTTCTACTCTATTTATCATAGGGAGTGCTCTGAGGAATTGTTCGGATTGATACCTGCTGTTGACTTTCACCACCGTACAACTCGCCATAAACTAAAGTTTCATCCCAACCATCTGGATGAGTGGCGGTCTTCCATCGTGCGTTTTTCAAGGCACTTTCTTCCACGCACAACCACTCTTTGGAATCAACTTCCAGCAGCAGTATTTCCAAACCGCTACGACATTATAACCTTCAAGAAAAGATCATATTCCTGTTTAAAAGGCCGGCAGCACACCTGCAATATCTTTGGTATGGTGGGTGATCATGGGCGGCGGTAGTCACTTACCGACTTACAGGTGATCCGCATCCCTATTATTAATTATGAAATAGAGATGAAAAAAATAAATAAACAGAATCCAAAGTATAAAAATATCTGCCAAAATTTATTAGCAGACATTTGATATATAAATATATAATTACTTAAAAAATATGCTCATGATTATTTTTTTAATTAGTTTTTTAATACATTTTTTTATTTTAATCAATTTAAAAAAGAGAAAGGATATTTTAGTGGTGGTAAATTTGAGACCAAAAGTTAGTTTCATTGACAAAAAAATTTTAATTAGTATGATTGCAAAGTATTGTATTGTATTAAGTACGGGCAGCAAAATTTGAATAACCTAATGGCGGTAAATGTGCAAATTCGGCTAGTGCTGCTAAAAACTAAATACCTATATAAACCTAATACGGAAACCTAAAAATTATTACTGTAAGCGTATGTAAGTGATACATAAATATATCATTCTGCACATCTTTTTTATAACTTTAAGTATACAAGCTAAATTACTCTATCATGAAGTTTTAAGGAAATTTCATAAAAAAAATGTATACCTATAAGAAACCTATTAAATACCTAAAGATGATGTCATTTCTAAATTTTTAGCTGACATATTCACCTTCAATTTGAACCTGAGCTAATAGGTATAATATATTTATAAACAAATGGTAAAGTATAGGTCTAAAAGGATATTGGTTTTTGTCGACATGAAGAACATACAAGATAACTAATTTAATGTAATTTTGATTGATGTTCGACTTGTTAGTCATACATCAAGTTCTCAGACGGCATGATATTTTTTTGACATCTTCAACAATCATCGTCATATTTCAACTAATTTACACATAATATTACCAAATTATACACCTATAGGTACTTTCCTCCGAGGAATGTTTTTCGAAATTTCGGGGCCGGACGAGACATAAATTTTATGCTAAAATTATATAATACATACCGTTTAAAAATATTCAAAAGTTAAAATACTTTAAAATTAAAATAAATGACTTTTGTGGTAGGATTTATAAGAAACAAAACGTTAAACTGCACCTACTGGATCAATTTCTGTATGAACAAAAACACGAAATTGAGTTCTAAAATTTGGAATTTCATTTTATGATAGACGTGCAGGAGTCACTCTGTTGATAAATGAAAACATTTGTTTTATAATATATTCGTAATGATATATTGATCTACCCGTGCATAGCCGAAGCAGATACTCTACTGTTTAGTTGGTATTCACATATTCGAAAACAAACTTTTTTCAGACGTAACTGCTTCTTTCCTGAGGAACGGTATTTGAGCTTCTTCCGTATCTACACGCAGCGGAACTGCGAGCTCGAATGTTCGTCCAATCATACGGCCTACCGTTGTGGTTGTGTTCCACTCTACATGCCTCGTAAGTATACCAACTTTTTTTTATACCACGAAAGTGGCAAATATGTATACAGCCCGTGTGATGTCGTTGTCGATGTTGAAGAAACCTTAATACACACTTTTTGAAACACTTCATACTATAGTTTATGGTTCAGTCATTGATTTTATTTTTTTTTATATCGAGCTAAAGTATTCGAAATTGTATTTTTATAACTATTTATTTTTATATATCTGCTATAGGCGATTTTCTTTTTCAGACGGTCCCGATACAAAAGTATGCGGTCCGGGTAAGAGGCAATGTGTCACAAATGCTTTTGGTAAGTTGTAGTGTTAAAATAAAATAGTAAATATTTAATTGAATTTATTGAGTATTATATTTATATTAATGAATATTATATTATATATAGTTTAAATACTGTTTAGAGACTCTATTGATACAACTATTTTAAAGTTAAAACAGCAAGGCGTGGGACATTGTATTTTGGTGTGAATAAATAATAGTAATAAATTTTTATTTCAAAATCATCGGTATATACGAGTAGGTAATGCAGCTTTTAGGGCTCCGTACCAAAAGGTACAAAAGAACCTTTGTTATATGGTGAGAATTTGTCTGTTCGTCTGTCACAATACTATATCTCAACAACTACTAATGCTATAGATATCAATTTTGAATGACATCTGTTGTTATCCCAGACGTATTGCAATGAAAAGAAAGTCTTTTAGTTTATTTCTTATTCTGTATAAAAAAATCTGAACAGATTCGAAATTCGAATTGTATATTAATTATTATTTCTAATTGTGTTAGAGGAACTGTCGCTCTCCAAATCGGCACTAGACGAGGACTCAAAACACTTGACGAAGAAGTGCGACTGTTTGGAAGCCTGCACAGAGTTGAAATATGACGCGGAGGTGTCTCAAGCGGTATACGACCTAACTACGTACAGACGACACTCGAACCCTGACATCGCCCATGGATGGTGAGATGACAAAAAATATTACAATTTAAAGCAATAATAATATTATAATAATAATATTATAGCTTTAAATAGTATGAAACCGATTTTAACGAAATATTCATCAAAAAGAAGGAGGTTCTCGATCCACTTGTATATTTATCATTTGTTTCCTCAAAAAAGATATACATAGATTGGTATACATATATATACATATATATAGATTGGTTCCATACTTTTATCAAAATCAGTTTTATAGTTTAGTTTGAAAATCAAATAACTGGTTTTGCTATAATTGACCTCAGTTTTGTTTACATTACAACACACTCTTAACGTAAATGTGTATATTATTATTATTATTAGCTCTAACTTGAGAAATAGGGTAGATTTTATCCCGAAAAAAAAATGGGCGCGATAGGAAGTGATAAGAGACTAAACACCGAGTCAACTAGTACCTATTGATTTAAAATTTAATAATAATAATTTTATGCACTCATTAATCAAGGGATGCAGAGAGGTCAGTCATCTATTCATCAATATTATAGTTTAATTTTATTTTTTTCTTTCAAATAGGTAATAAGTACTTATTCAACACACATTTGTCCTATTTTTTTTAATCCATATTTTTAATTTAACAAAAAATGTTGTGGGTTATTGTTTGATTATTCATATTTATAATACTATAATAGGTATATTTTTTAAAAGGCAATTGATTTCAATATTGTTTACCATACTATTTTTGAATATACATAATGAAAATTAGTAAGAACGAATTTTTTATTTGTTAAATATTTATTATTATTAAAGTAATAAATTGTAATTTTAAACATAGTACATTTAAATAAATATATGTAAACTTCTAATATATATATAAAGAGATTTACAAGAATAACTGTTGAGTTTCTTGCAGCCTCTTTTTAACAGATAACTTCCGAATCTAGCACTAGAATTTAAAAAAAATGTCAATTTAAAAGTATTTATAAACAAGTCTATTTGAATAAAGATAATTTGAATTTTATTTAAACTGCAAATTTTTTTATATTTTTCGGCCTTAGTGCAAATGTTTGAAAATGTTTCGTTAGTAGAACACTCCCTTCAAAACATGCTAAAGATTTTGATTTCACCCTGTATTTAGATGTTTAAATACTAATTAGGCGTCTGCCATCCGGCTTGGTGGTGTACTTCGCCGAAGAGCTGTTCACGTCACTGCGACGCTCGGAACTATACGGCGGGGTCGACTTCCTGGCCAACTGCGGGGGCATCATGGGCCTCTTCATGGGGTTCTCCTTCCTTAGCGTTATTGAGATCATTTACTACTTTACTTTAAGGTAAACTTTAACGATTTATTTGAACTTCATTTTCTAATGTAAAAAATTGTAAAGATGTTTGGATAGTTATTATTCAATTACATCTTAATTGTAGAACGAATAAGAGAGGGATTTATTGGTATTTGACCCTTCTTTATCTCTTTTTTTTTCTTACGTTATACAAACGAAGTAGCGGGGTAGCTAGTACCAGAGGGAAATTATGTACAAAAGTCGTATGCTTGGGCAGTTCTGTCTCATTCGTGTTTCTACCGTGAAGCAGTTGTGTTTGCATGGCTGTGTTTCGGTTTGAAGGGTGGGATATGGCAGTGAATTTACAGGGTACAGAGGAATAACACCTGAGTTCTCAAGAATGTTTCATGGGCGAAACAATATACTCTGTTATGTCCATGGTACTGCTCGTGTTTATAGGAGACGGTTAATATTTTCCATTAGGTGGGCAGGCAGCTTGTTTGCCATTATAAGTTGCCTCAAAAATTTTTTGATACAAACCGCGAGCTCAGGGAATGATTGATTTATGAATGAGTTCTTAATCGATGATAATGGAATGGTAACGCTACCTGCGCTATCGGTGTACGCTGGCGAGGCATCGGTATTTGGTGATAAGTGAAGATGAAACCAAGTCACCACGATGGTTTCCAGAGATAACCGCTTGGAGGTCGACTTGACAAGGTCATATTGCTAGCAGTGGAGATTAACATCCCCACTTCTAACAGTTCTCCCCCCCTCCCTCTCTCTCCTTACAAATATGTAAACCTTGTTTGTATTATGTAGGTATACAACAGAACATAATTAAAATAGACGCATTTGTGTAAATAATAATGATATGGAGGTGTTATTGCTGAAATAAATTTATCAAAACAGCGATTATACAAAAGGTTTTAAAAGTTTTCTATGTGTATTTTTAAAAATTTACATACCAAATCCAATATGTGTTTTATATATAACAAAAATAAAAAAATAGATATATATAGGATGGTAGCTCAGTCCAGTAGCTATAAAAGTAAAAATATGTATTTTATAATTCCATTATATAGGAAATTATATATAATAATTCCCCCACCACGTCATCCAGGTAACACAGTTGAACAGTGCTTCAACTAAGTAATCTAATTTTTTTTATTAAGTATTTGCTTTCTCAACCTCATAAAGGGGGGGGGGGGAGGGATTGTTAGTAATGCGGGCTACCAGTCCCATTGCTAGCAATATACTCTGTCAGGTAGATCTCCACGCGGTTCATTATCCACTATCCACCTATCATTTCTTCCTGGCACTGCTAGCGTATATTGTTAGCGCAGGCGGAATTACTATTCCGTTATTATCCATTAAAAATATCTTAAAATGCGAGTGATAATGAGGTTAAATTTTCGCGTGGTCCATGAAAGCCTATTTATTCATGTTTGCCTTAAAATGATTTATTTGTATTAAATTTCATAGTGATTGGTTAAGTTGTTAAAGCACTATAAGGTAACGAAGGCAGCAGCTATTTGGAGCAGGAAATGTAAAAAAAAACTTTCACGTTAATGATAATAAAACAAAAGGGGAGGGGGAAGGGATCGTCAGTAATGGGGTCTCCACGTGGCTCCCCCTGAAAACCATCGTGGTTAATTCTAATGTAATTCATCATGATGGGCTAACTGACCTGCTTTCATCGTCACCTATTATCCCTCACTAGTGCCCCACCAACTTATACCGATAGCGCAGGCGGGATTACGATTCCATTATCACCCATTAAAATAAATCAAAAGGATTCGAATGTATTTTTAAAACATGTCTTATTATTATTATTTTCAGATTATTTTGTCGGATACGTCAGTCTTCGACAGTGGTAGCAGAATAATCACTCCTATCTTTTTATCGAACTCAGAAGTTAGTTTATTATAATGTAATGATTATTAATTTAATACTCTAAATAATCTCTCATTTTATATTATAAGTATTTTATAAATAACTATTAGCTTTTTGCTCACTACTTTGAAATGTGTATTTCAGAAGTAGTAAGATATAGTGGTACCTTATAATGCTCTTATAAATGAAAATTTAATCAGGCGAAACTCACAGTTTGAACAATGTTAATACGATATGTATTGTATACCTACATACTATAGGTAGAGTACATTGTATCTAAAGTGCCATTAAATCTGATTTATTATTCACTAGTTTAAGCAGGTATATTATTTGTTAATATTACTATTTGTATATCAAGTGTAAAATAATTAAATCTAAGATTTTTCACTATTTCTTTTTATTTCTCTAATACCCATGTATTTTTTGTGGGTGATAATGAAATCACTATCACATTGGTTTCCAGTAAGAACCACGTGGAGGTCGTCCTGATAAGGTTTATTGCTAGTAATGGGGCTGTTAGACTCTATTACTAACAATCTCTCTTCTTCCTAAATTATGTAGTTATGATAATGATGGGTATTTGCAGATATGTAAGAACTAGCTTACCTGTCTTGATGTATGAATGAAATCATATAATATCGTCAACTTAAGTATTATTAGATGATCTTAGTATTGTATTGTAAACAAAGATTAAGAATAAGGCCACGGTGATAAAACGAAAACAGAAAATAGAATACATACATTGTAGATTGAAATTTATATTCTTTTATCTAAGTTAAATTAAAAAAAAAATATTTTTATTAATAATAATAATAATTACAAATGGTAATTACAAGGTGTGTCATAGAAAATTTATTAATATTATTTTTAATGGAAGTGGGTAATATGTAATATCTATGTATTGCACTTACAATGTCTCTATATAGGATTTAAAATAATGTATTAATTATCGCTTATCCAACGTAATTTCAAAATATATGGGCGATATTAAATGATATCATAGGTGAAACAGAATACAGTGTTATGTCCATGGTACTGTTCATGTCTATAAGCAACGATTTTTCTTCTTTCTATGAGGTGAGCCGTCAGCTTGTTTACTATTATAAGTTGCATAAAAAAAGTTCATCTAATTCCCATTATCCAGTAAAGTATAATATGGTATTCACTTTCAACTTTCACCTTCAAGTTATTCTTTTTTTTTAACCCAAATCCCAACAATAACGAAAATGAAACAAAAATTCATTTTTTATTTTAGAATAGTAAATATGTTATTGATAAAGTGAATTGAAACAAATAATAGTATGAAAAATATGTTTGCTTCAATTACACTAAGAAATAAGGGTATAGGGCTAAATATATGTAGAAATATTGTAATATTATTTTAAGATTACATGCATACATGCTTACTTCCACGGATCAAATTCTTGTGAAGAGGAAATTTCCAAAAACACTGTAGTATTCGATATCTCTGTGGAAAATTTCACGTTTATGGACGGTTTTGTAATTCTAACGGTTTTGTAATTGGCATTTAGTGATCATATTTCTTTTTCGTATAAAGTATAAGAAAATTATACCTGTGACATGTTAATTAATTCTTTTATAATAAATGTAACGTAAAAATAATTAATTAAAATACATGCCATTTAAATATAGTTTTTAAAAAATAGTAAATCGTTTACAAAAAATAGATTTATCAATAAACTTAATTCGTCAATAGCTTAATTTTTTTAAATATTTTTATTTGTGCCACATGGTGTACCTAAATTTTTCATAGTGCTTCTTTTTCGAATTAAAAAAAATGTGTCACTTATATACTTACTCGTAATACTCTCTTTCCCCTGGGGATTGCATATGCGTTACAGTTACTGCGATAACCCTAAACATAACAGGGGGAAAGAGATTGGTAGTAATGGAGTCTAACAGTTCCATGGGGGGAAAGGGATTGTTAGCAACATACCTTGTCAGGTCGACATAGTCTTCCCTGGAAACTATCATGCTGAATTCTAGATGTATTCATCACGATGGGCTAATTGACTTGCCTTTTCATTCTCACCTGCCATCTTTTACTGGGCCTCGCCAGCGTATACCGTTAGCGCAGGTGAGGTAACCATTTCAATATCATCGATTAAAAAACTCCATTGCAAGGGGGGATCGTTAGTAATGTAGATTACCATTCCCATTGCTAGCAATATCAAGTCAAGCTCCACGTGGTTTCCCTGGATATCACCGTGGTTAATTCCTGGGAAATTCGTCACCATAGGCTTACTGGCCTGCTTTCACCTTCGCCTATCATTTTTCACTACTTCGCCAGTATATAATGATAGTGCAGGCTGGGTTACTATTAAAAAAAAAAAAAATCTAAACATATCAACATTATTACTTTATTGCTATAGTCAGACTTGACGGTGGTCATGTTAATAAAAATGTGTAATTGTAAATAGGTCTGAATATTTATTCGACACATTTAAGTAAATTCTCAATATTTTATACGTGCAAAACATTACTTGGCCACTGAGTTATTCAATACATACATAAGAATCAGTTGTTCTAATTCTCTCTACCTGCCAACTTCCATTCATTACTACGCAAAGAAACACATATTAAAAACAAAATAGGGTAACGTAATCACCAGAACGAAAACAAATAATCGTCGAAACATAAACCTGCATGACTGGTCTGAGAAATGTGCTGCTCGCACAGCCAGGCACACACACCGGCGCGTCGCGACCACAACCGCGCTTCCATTCGACGACATGTCGCTACGTACGCAACTCCTACGTACTGGTAAAGTGCATTTTTATTTTGATTCATTCATCATTTTATATCCTTGAAATCTTTATCGTAATTTGCTTAAACGTGAGACATATTGAGCCTTACAGTATTTTATTTTTCTCCAACAACCTGCTTAACAATTATGCAGCCTTGCAACAAGTTTACCTGTTGACTTTAAAAACATAATTTGAGCTCTAGTTTTGCTTTATCTGCATGAATAAGATACTGTAAAACGAAGAAATGTCTATATAACTTATTACGGTAATAGTAATATGATCGTATATATTACAGTAATAGTATAATTATAATTATAATTTTGAGCATATTTGCTCAAATGTGACCTCAATATGCGCCAATATTTATTGAAAAAATACATATTTTTCTACATAAACTTTATAATTTAATCTATCTTATAAAAAATATAGATTTTTATCAGCTATGATTAATAAATAGATTTTAAATTAAGTAATATAACAGTGTGAACTATCTAGTCGAATTATTATCAACCTTGAAATTATAAATTTAAATATGTATATATTTATACAGGCATAAGATACATATAAGAACATTTATTTTTAAAGAGGTACATACCATACATCATTATGATAGAAAAAGACTCTTGTAAAGTGTAAGGAACACTGAAAGTGGACATTTGAATTCAATTGTAAACATTTAATTTCAATTCAACAGTGTATAATGGTTACCAACTTCGTCAATTTAGTGAATTGAAAGGAAAAGAACGAGAAGGTGTAGCTTTACTTCGAGACGTGCTAGAAGATCGGTTGCGGGAGATAAAGAGGGCGAAGACTTGGAAACATGAGAGAATAATCACCTCACCACAGGATGCAAAGGTAGGTGCCAAATGTCATTTGTTTTGCTTCCTTTAATTTTGTTTTTAATTATGTTGTCATCTCTTATACTTTTCTCTATCTTAATTCTTCACTAATAGCTGTATGGAGAAGATTACCGCCTTTTGTACCACACTTTTTTTTTTTACTTAATTCTTTCCCATATTTTCTCAGTATTCCTACTTTATTATTAAGTTTTCCATTAAATAATTAAATAAATAAATTATGTATCCAGTGTAGAGTTATTGTCCTTGAACTTGAGGAAAAGAAATTTAAAAATATCAAGTTAGAATGTATATTAATTTTGGGTTAAGTAGGGACTTATAACTACATGACATTGTTATCGATATGTTAAGTAACATACGTGTTATATAATGTGCAATTGTTCATATTTTTATTAATATCGAGTATTTGGATTAATTTTAGTATTCTCTCTTTATGAAATGTGTTTTGTTTGTTTTCACTTATCAAAAAAATAAATATAGAATAATAGCTGAGGAGAATTGTTGGTAACGATATCTAGTGGCCCGATTACTAAGTTAAAGCTAACAAGCAATATACCATAATTGGTTACTTAGAAGAATAAGTGCATAATTTGTTTGCATGCGCTATTTTTAATCCCCGATGTAATAAGATACCTAAATTTTTTACATTACGTTAAACACCAGGTACATAATGGTGTGTCGTTTTTATGTTTTTACATTGTTAATAGAGATAATGTAACTTACTTGAAGGTCAGGAAATATGGTTATTGTTATTTTTGTACCATTTAAAGTATACTGTGGACAAACTAGACTATACGGTCGTCAATACATATATGACCAAAGACGCATTTATTAAATCAGTAGTTTTTTTATGTAATTTAGAATGGCAAACCAGCTGACGGCCCACCTGATGGAAAGTGGTAACCGTCGCCTATAGACATGAGCAGAATTGCATGATTGTAATCATCAGGTATTCAGCAGTGAAGAATGAATGTCTGAAACAAGTTTATTTTGTTCCAAAAAAAAAAAAACACTAACTTCATTCGTGGCAAAACCCGTTGTTTTGTTTTAAAAAGCAAACTACTGAACCAATTTCGATGGAATTTCTATGAGACCAATCTAAAACTGTATCCTTTCCGGATAAAATTCTTTCTGGTCTAATAAATATAAAAATAATCGATTTTGTTCCACAAAACAAAAACAAAAAGAAAAAGCACTGGCTTCAATCGTGGCAAACCAGTTATTTTGATTTAAAAACTAAACTACTCAACCGATTTTTATGAGATTTCTTTGGAAGCAATTCTAAAAGTGATTTATAAATGACAGAGGTATGAGACAAAAAAATATTACTATTAGTTTTATAAGAAATAGTGTATTGAAGAAAATATATAAAAATTAAAGAGATGGTATTATAAATTAATGTTATATATTAGTATATTATATAGTTTTTAATTATGAAATATTATATATAAAACAAACTATTTATATTGTAAATGAATTAATTAATTTCTTATATACACAGGTGACTATTCAAGGAGCTAAAGGAGATTTCTTGAACTTCTGTGCTAATAATTATTTAGGATTTTCTGTAAGTATTTAGTCTCTATTATTTTATGTCATTGCCGTGTGGTCCCGACATAGAGTAGACCCCTTCCTTTCCCGTGGGTGTCGTAAGAGGCGACTAAGGGAGGCTAAGAGATAGGCGAAAGCGTCTCTCTTAAAATATCTCCAAAACCTAACTGCGGTTGTTAATCTGCCTGCCAAGCGTGACAACTACTGACAAAACTTCCCAAGGGGGAGGCTTATGTTCAGCAGTGGACAGTTAATGGCTGATAGGGGTTCATATTATATATGAATATTTAGTATTTTAGTATTCTAGATCATTTTTTTA
Organism: Galleria mellonella; assembly: GCF_026898425.1. Classification (NCBI taxonomy): domain Eukaryota; kingdom Metazoa; phylum Arthropoda; class Insecta; order Lepidoptera; family Pyralidae; genus Galleria; species Galleria mellonella. Next base: position 9,914,286 of record NW_026442130.1, on the reverse strand, counting down.
AAGTGTAACATTATCCTATAAGAGTTTTATTAATATGTAAGTTAATTTTGATTATTTTATTCATGTTGTCATCTTATGATATTGACAGAATCATCCCGAAGTGGTAGAAGCAGCGAGGGAAGGTTTGACAAAATACGGAGCAGGTCTCAGTTCCGTTAGATTCATTTGTGGAACGCAGCTTATACATAAGGTAATTCAATTATTCTAAGATACATATTTTTACTAAACTAGGTTTTAAAAAAATACAAATACGTACACATTTATAATTTTTGAAAAATTTTAAGTTACTTATTTCATTTAAAGTTCACTTATAGTTTAAGTAACATACAGTCTTATAAGTAGTCACTTAGGGATGATAAAAGAATCTAAAAATATGCTATACACCCAAATTTGTTCAGGTTTTTAGATGTTATGGTGGAATGAAGAAACACGCATGAAACCTGAAAACATTTCGCTCTTTTTTTGACAGTCGTGTAAAAAGTTATATTTATAGAAGCTCAAGCTACAGTGATAGCTTAACAGTCGAGCCATATGTAAAATGAAATTATGTAACGCGGTTTTCTTCATAAGGAAAATGATCCAAATCCTTTAGAGATACGTGACGGCCGTGAAAACACTGCAATTTATCTAAACATAGTATTACGACCTTGACGAAGTAGGTATTATAAGAGTAGGTACCTTGAATTGCAAATATTGCATCTCATCTATTACAGTTGAAAACATTAGATTGCTTTCATTTAGATATTTTATTATAACCATGCGCATAATTATTAATTTTAAACTTTTGAACACATCGAGACTTAACGTGATGAAAAATTGCAGAAAAATAGTACCTACATCCCTGATTTATGTTGATTTTTATTTTTTTCGTCGCGTTAAGTTCCAATAGGGTATTTAAAATATGTTAAATAATAACTTTACTGCCTATGTTAGTTATCGTATAGATATGTATTGTACTAGATTTATTTACTTCTGATAATAATTTATGTCATAGTATTCCGCTCTATGGATTTAAAAAATAACTGGTAAAATCGGTTATTTAACGAAAAAATCGTGTAACATATTATAGGTACACTCCAAAATACAGACAGAATGATAACCTCCTCATTTTGAGGTTTTGAATGTTTGAAAAAATTTTGTGTAGGATTTTTTTTCTGTTTAAGTGTTAAAATGCTGATCGGAGGATTATAAAAATAAACTTATCACTCATGATATTTTTAGGAATTGGAGCAACGATTAGCCAAGTTCCATGGGCGTGAGGATACTATACTCTATGGATCATGCTTCGACGCGAATGCTGGTCTTTTCGAGTCCATGCTCACCCCTGAAGACGCAGTGTTCTCGGATGCCCTGAACCATGCTTCAATCATTGATGGGATCCGATTGTGTAAGGCTCAGAAATATCGGTATCCGCATAGAGATTTAAATGGTATGTATTTTATTATAATAATATTTATGTCAACCGTTAAGAACAGTGCGTTCATCTCTATAGGCGATGGTTTTCTAATGGATAGTAGTGGAAATGTAAATTTGCCTACACTATCGCTATACACTAGCGAAGCATCAGAGAGATGAGCTAAGAATGAAAATAGGTCAATTGGCCTATAGTGAGACAATGATCTTTAGAGGGAACCGCATGAACCTGATAGGGAAATTGCTAGTAATGGCTCTGTTAGATCCCATTACTAACAACTTCTTTCTCGGTTACCACTTTCCACAAGGTGGTCTATAAGCTTCTTATGAAATAATTAATGAATGATTATGAGATTTGGTATGACTAATTCTATTTGGGATGGAGAAGGACATAGGTTACCTTTTTGTCAATCTATTGATAAGTCCTGGTCACGTTGACAAAGTTGCGGGTCAAAACTATATAGTATTCTATAAAATTGTAAGGTCAAAAACACTATTTAATTCAATTTTTTTCCTTAAAGTTCCTTCTTTACCCTACAAACAGAAACACAATTTCAGAGTAGCTGATCTCACTGAAATGTGTATTTTTATTTAGAACTGGAACACTTATTGGCGCATAGTGAGGCACGCATCAAGCTGATTGTCACTGACGGCGTCTTCTCAATGGATGGGACTGTCGCGCCCATAGCCGGGCTGCGGGAGCTCGCAGACAAGTACCGAGCCTTGCTGGCTGTTGATGACAGCCACGCTACTGGTTTCTTCGGTGACTCCGGACGGTAAGTTGACCTACTTACCTATTACTTATTTATAAATCTATACTATCGACATCCCTTCAAGGCTGTTTTGACTTCTATTCTGCTAATACTAGTGACACTATTTATTTTTGTCAAATATGCGATCGAATGACGATCTTCCACACTTCACGACGCTCCCAGTCGATTTGGACTTTGCCTTTGCCTTGTATTCCTGTATATTCCACAAGTAAAATTTTTGTGTTCGACTGCAATTCAGCAACGATTCAGGTAATAGGTACTGTCAGTTTGAGGGAAGTGGTTGTTAGTAACCGGGAATAGCGATCTTATCGCTAGAAATATACACTGTACCACGCGGTCCCCCTGAACACCATTGTGGATAATTCTTGATGAAAAATAAAACCGCAAACGAGGTCGAATTGATGGAGTATATTGCTGCAGTAATTGGGCCGCTAGTCCTTACTACCAACATACCCTTCCCTATATATGATGTGTTTTTTTAAACTACCGCAGCATACGGCCCATTTGATGGTAAATGGTTACCGTAGTCTATTGACGCCTTCAATACCAAAAACGTCACACACGTATTGTCGACTTTAAACCCTACCCTTTTTGAAGAACTCCAAGTCTCCTGTCAGCAAGTGGTGCGCTGGTAAAATGTGGTTATAGGCATCATGACGAAAACCTCAGTGAAATTGTCTTACAGGGGCACTGAAGAATACTGTGGCGTAATGGGAGCAGCCGATATCATCTGTTCGACGCTGGGCAAAGCAGTGAGTGGTGCGGCCGGCGGGTACACTACTGGCCCAAAAGAGTTGGTCACTTTGCTGAGAAATGTTTCCAGACCTTACCTATTTTCTAATGCTCCTCCACCACCGGTGGTCGCTGCATCGTTAAAGGTGACCGCCAAAAGAAGTTTTTCACAAAACATGAGAGTACACTAATATTAAACAAACAACATTATATCATCATCATCATCATATCAACCATCAACTGTTCATTGCTAAACATAGGCCTTGCCCTATTGGGGGGATTTTGCCAGTAATTGCCACGCTTGGCAGGCGGCACATCATTATATAGTTTGTTTCAATAGAATTTAATGGAAATATGAATAAACAACTTGCAACAATAAGAATAATTGCCCCGACCATAGGATAGACTGATGTCTAATCGTAGGTACAAACAAAAATCAAGATTTGTTAATAATTTCATTTACAATTTCTGTGATAATTTTTACATAAAATAGTTGTATTTTTATTGAATTCTATTAAAACAAACTATATTATTCGATGTACTAAAATTTATTATATTAATATCCGACTAGTTCTGCATTTTCAAATATTTTGTTTCCTTTCGTACGATCTATGTTAAGGACAAATGAAATTAGTAAAATGAGGCTTTACGTAAAATAAGAATAATCACAATTGGTTCACAATTTTCGAAGATATTGTGTAATATGCAAAGAATACTATAGACATAATATTATATAGCCTACACTTTACTGTAATATTGTCTCTATATTCACGCTAAATATTTATGAATTAGACAGAAAGAACCGATAAAGTCAAAGGCTTCTATCCTTATATACATACAATCATATTTACTAAAAGAGGTATTGATATTTTAGTCATTAGATTTGGTAGAGCAAAGCGGTGAACTGAGACAACGATTGCAAGAAAACACAAGAAATTTCCGTGATGGTTTGAAGGCAGCTGGACTCACGGTGGCTGGGGATGATCATCCCATTTGTCCTGTGATGGTCGGCGAAGCGCCCTTAGCGGTGGAACTAGCTTCTGGGATGTTAGGTGAGATCTTTGAGCTACACTTTCGTTAAGCTGTAAAATATATTTATCATTCACTAATATAAGTTTTCTTTCTGATTTTACAGAGTTTATAGGCTGTGACGGAAAGAGTTAGCATAAAGCGAAATACAAGGAATAAGTCTCTAGTAACGTAATCTAAAAACTGTACCAAAAGAAATCTTATGTTTATAAGTATAATAAGTTTATAAATCAATATACAAATATCATTTCCATCGTCGCTTGTCTACCATAATGGATTCAGAGTGTAACTAACATATCCTTTGTTGAAATTTAAATTTCGAATCTGGCAAGACTTCCTAACCGAACTGAGAAGTTCCGTAGTTTTACTATTAAATTTTTTTTTCAGAACGTGGCATATATGTCGTGGCCTTCAGTTATCCGGTAGTACCCAAGGGCAAAGCGCGTGTACGGGTGCAACTGAGCGCCGCTCATACGCCCGACGATGTACAAACAGCCGTTCAAGCCTTCGCTGAAGTCGCTAAAAAAATTGGTATTGTAAAATCATAGAATGCGAGAACTAATTTTGAAATTATATCTCCCATTTTAAGTCTTTTCGAATTTATAAAATTTTTTTTGTTATTTATATGTATAACAATTGTAAATATCAGGAAATGTAATATGAACTGAACAAATAAAATATTATAAAATGCATTTATTTTTGTTGTTTAATCGAGCGTACGGTGTACCTACTGTGGTAGTAAGTGACTGCAAACCATGGATACTTGCTATACCAGTGATAAAGCGTGCTAATTTGCAACCATTATGACATGAAATATACACAATCACACGAAGAAAGAGAATTATCCTTAATCTTTGCAGTCACAGAAACCAAATATCCATTGGCATGTTTTACCCTTTAAACCGGAACACAACGTGCAAGCAAGCTACTTGGCACCAGACATGAACGGGACCTAAGCACACATATGATTTTGTGTAGTCTCCCTTTGGTGGTTAAAAAAAGGCATAAGATAGCAAATGAAATTAATTAAGGCTGTTATGTAATAATAATTGATCTATTAACAATAATTTATTACAAGTAATAAAACTCACACTCAGACAACTGCAAACACTCAGTGCGACCTTTATAATCTACTCTCGAGTTATAAATTACAATTATAATATTAAATTATTTACATTGGTATTATATTGAGGTCTCAAATTCGCCGTTATTGCATATCATAATTATATTTCGGCTTTTTGGCGAATCCTTACGAGTTTCTCATAAAATATATCAATCAATTTAGTTTATAAAAGAAACGCAAAATGTTCAACACGGTCACTTTGTAAACTCAAAAAATGCGTATTGACCATTTAACGTTTCATCACATTACGAGTTTATACAACGTCAACAAAATTAAATTATTAAGGCCAAACTATCCGACTTTGGCTGAAAACAGTGCTGCAATGAAATAAAATACATAAGTATATAAAATCGTTGGAAAACAATTTTAATACTAACCTTGTATAATATTTGGGATCATTATTAAATTAAACTTCTAAATTTAATTTTTCATTTTTAGAATGTTTTAAAAAGTATTCGTGCTTTGGAGGACACTTGACTTTTAAATTATGTTATTAAAAATTTGTTTTTCGATAGATGCATTTGTTACTTGATTAATGGGGCTAGTCTGTTAGTTGATAACCACGGGCAAGTAACTACGTGCGTCCACATAGGCGGCACTTATTTGATATTACGTTAAGAAAAACAGAGCTGGCCAAGCAAGCATCCCTCTCACTTACATTGATAATACTCAACGATGTTTTAGGCCAGTGTTCACAATTAAATGTATTTGCCTCCAAATTGCCGGAGTTTCGTCAAATGACCACTGAGTATTTAGATATTTAAGATATAAATGTTATTTCTATTATTATTATGTTGTTGTATGATATTTTAATCTTATTAATATTATTCCTTTTAATTATAAATGTAAATAATGTGTTATTGTACTGCTTTCCTAGGTGAGCATAATGGGAGACTGTAAAGCTATACAACTTACACCACTGTTTTCGTCAAAGTTTCAAGTTAACATTACATTGACTATAAATATGGCTCATCATAGTTACGTTATACCACTTAACATACCAATCGACTGTCTTACTTCACTACTCACTAATGTGTTAATTCCCAACAATATTTAAAAGCTGTGTAATATTTTCAAACCAAAATTTTAAACATTTGTCATCAGGAGGATTTACATCGAACGGCACGAGTCTGAGCGTAATAAATTGCCGAATGTAGGAATAATAGCCTACTATAATTTAATATCATGTAAAATCTCTACATTGTAGATAGTCTACGTAAAAATGTTGGACAAAAAAGGCCAAAATTTTTTTAAAAACGTTTTTTTTTATTATTAATATTGTATTTTCAAACTTATGCATTTATTCTTTATAGTCTCTTTCTTTCATGGCTTACGCCAATGTTTGGTTTTTGATTCTCTATCCAGATGTACATGATCTAACTTGATCATGATTGATCCTGAACCGACTGAGTATTACGGGATATCCGCATAACCGACACCGCTCCATGGAACACACATATAGCCGACCAAATATCAAAATGACAAAATTGTTTATATGTTTAAAGCAAATATAAGCTTTAAATTTTTTTATTATAAATTGAGGTATTGAGGTCAATATGATTTAGTTCCATATCTGCATCGTGTATATTCCGATATTCATTACGATTAAATTCATGTTCTAGGTTCGATTCTCGTACAATACAAACATTTGTATTCATATATTTACGAAAAAAATTCAGTATTTATGTCAATTGTCTAATACCTACTATAATACAAGCTCTGCTAAGTCTGGCACCAGATGGCGCTTTGTAATATTTTCAAATATTAATAACGTTATAAACTGCATGTTTCAACTTCATAAATTATAATTATTAGTTCATCTTATAAAAAACATTGTTAATCTCTTTAAAATGAGAATTTTTGGTATGAACACATTACATAACTTTATAATCCGCGCGCTTAATCTGTTGTAAAATAGCACTTTAAGCCTACAAATGCCATACCATAAAAAGTGGGCACTACTAATTTTCCGCCACAAAATAATCGAGCTTCGATCTAACACCTTAAATTAGGATTTGGAGGGTTTCCTTTTCACTACGAATTCAGCCGAACACTCCTATAGTCGTATAATTGTCGTGTGGACGTAACATGTCTTGAGATCAACTCGTGAGCAACCATCTTAAAACGTTCACTTCGAACACGGAATGTTGTTTTGTTCCCTCATTGTAATACACTTGGTTTCGCTGGTGAGCCTGAAACAATAAAAAATAAAATAAAAATATTTATTTATATTTAAAATATTTATTAACAAATATTGAGCACTTATAATTACTATCATCGCTATATCAGCCTTTAACTGTTCACTACTGAACAAAAGCCCCTCCTTGGGGGGTTTTGTTAGTAGTTGCCATGCTTGGCAAACGGATTGGCAACCGCAGTCAGGCTTTAGAGATGTTTTAAGAGAGACGCTGCTGCCCATCCTTCGCCCTCCCTTAGTCGGCTCTTACGACACGGGGGGGAAAGAGTTTGTTAGAAATGGGGATTAGTAATCCTATTACTAGCAATATCTAGCTAGCTCTATCAGATCGACCTCCTCGCGGTTCCCCCTGAAACCATTGTGATTAATTCATTAGTGAATGTGTCACGATGGGCTAACTGACCTATGTCATCCTAACCTATCATCCCTCACTGGTGCCCCGCCAGTGTATACCGATAGCGCAGGTGGGGTTACCAATCCATTATCACCCATTAAAAGGCTCTTACGACACGGGATAGGAAGGGGTGCTTAATCTATGCTGGGACCACACGGCTAAATACGGCTATAATTACTATAATGACTTTGAATTTCAGGTCTATTCACGATGGGATAACTGACGTGCTTTTATTCTCACCTATCATTCCTTACGGGTGCAACGTCAGCGAATACCGTTAGTGTGGGCGCGTCTACCATTTCATTATCATCCATTAAAAAAACTATAATAAGTTTAAATGGCTACTATACTACTAAAAATAACCCATATGCTTACACAACAAATAATAATACTGAAACTTTGCGATAAAAATCTTAAATATATAATACATTTGTAACTAAGCGATGTCTGTATAAGAGATATTTAAGCCAAATAAGAATAATATAGAAGCCAAAACAATGATTTTTAGAAATTTTGTCTGCCTGTATCTGTTTGTTCAGGCGCAGGCAAAAACTACTGTACTAAATTGAATGCTGTTTTCACTGTTGTATTCCTAACTGAGGTTTAACTTAAAAACTAGTGTATGTGTTATTTCAATACACCATCCGGAAGTGGTTTAAATGATTGATTTTTCAGCTAGTTAGTATATAATGCATTTTACGAATTTATTTATCATGATTATTATCATTGTGTTATTCCGATATTAAATGCTTTGTTACAAGCGTGCAGTCTGCTTAAAGTGGCGACCAATTTTATAGATAGATACATTATTGTTTACGCGTGCATGAATTAGTAAGAGACAACATCTCGTACCTATTTCGTTTTTATTAATATGGTAACCAGACCATGTCTATCGTTTGTTTTTTACTGGGAGCAACTCATAGGTAACTAGTAATGGAGTACTCAAACTAGCCTCATTGTTAGGAATATACCTCGTCAGGTAGACCTCCTCGAGGTACTCCCTAGAAACCGTCGTGGGTATTTCATAGAATCCGTCACGATAGGCTGAACTGACTTCATTCTCACCTATCATCTTTTACTAGTACCCCGCCAAGGTAAACAATAAGCTTAAAACTTTTATTAATTTATCATCCATTAACAAGCCTCCCTAGATAAGTGACAAAGGACTATTTCACGTCGACTAAAATTATAGAACGCGTGTGTATAATAGCCACAGTCCATCTTAATTGTGACTACAGCTGCTGAAGAACCGAACACTCATAAAGATATACTGGGCGAAATAATTAGCGGTATATAAAAACTACCCGTGTTATAGACACAATTTATATATCGTGTGGTCCTAGCATAGAATGAGTTACCACTATCTGTTAAGTGTCGTTAGTGGTGATTAAGGTAATTTAATGATCGGTGGATAGGCGAGAGCGTTCCTTTTAAAATATCACCAAAGACTGCTAACCCGCCTGCCAAACGTAGCAACTACTGGTAAAACCCCCCTACCTTCAGCGGTGGTGAATGATGATGATAATTAATCTAAAGTTACTAGTCTTTGGCAACTGCTAATCGAATTACTTCAATCCTCGACTTAAGGGATCAGTGATGATTATTCTCAAAATGAAATTAAATTAAATGAATGATTTAAAATGAAAGATTTTTAACGTTTAATTTAACGATTTCAACTATAATTATGGTAAGTATCCTATTCATAAAATATGAAGTTGTAAAAGTGATGTAAGTTTAAAACCGTAGCACGCACATGGGCGTGACGTGTTTGTGTTTACTACTGTTTCCCATTGACCTGTCTCCCATTAAACTAGGCAAAAACAATAGGTACGTCAAACGTTCCTAACAAATACAATAATAACTCATTGTTTCTTATCTTATCCAAATTAATAAGGAATAGATTATCTATTCCTTATTAATTTTCATCATAATACAATTGATTATTGTGAGTAATTAAAAAAAACCCAATTATTATATGTAGCGAATGTAATTATAACATTGTGGAAGTAAACAATTTTTAATCTCAGTTACATGACTTGTCATATTTAGTCAATTATTTTGGCATATATTTTAATCGAAATAAAAAAGCATAAAATAAAATAAACATATAAAATTATATATGTGTTCATATTAGCTTTTTTTACATATTATATTAATATGTTAGTAAAAGCAGTAAAGTTCGAGGTCAGAAATTAGTCGGGCAGTCCCGAAGTTAAACCGTGAGTAAAAATAAACAATTATTACTCAACAAAAGCTAGAATGTTGCCAGAAAAATAGAACTGTAATCATATGGGATTTTGTAAGTGCCCGCTTATAATAAAAATGTAAACTTAACACGTACTACATATATCGTCATAGTCGTAGAATACTGACGGATCGACTATATATGTAATCTTTGTCAGATCCGTCAGTATTCTGCAACTATGACGATATAAGTGTACAGATGAATACTGTTTATAAATGATATGGACAAATACACATACAGCCAAAAATAATTTTTGAAAAAAATATAGACAAACGTAGCTGCGCTAGATATACAGTGAAAAACAGAATAACAATATTACAACTCATATAATTTTCAGTACAGTTCATACATATTACATAATCAAAGTAGATGCCGTTATAGATAATTAAAAAAAAAAATACGTAAACTAATAAAGTCGTCAACTGGGCGCTAGATAGGATCTTGATAAGATATTCAATAATTGTTTTTGACTTCATAACAATAAAATACAATTACATTAAAATATCAGAAAGGGAACATGGCGGTGTTATCTCTAAAGGCGATCTTACTAGTAACCTTTGGATGGAGAGGAATTATATGTAATCTTGGCATGTAATAAACTTACTCGCAATAAACAGCTCGTAAAGTTGGTAAGTACTAACCTCGTAAACAAAACGCGTCGATAAATCTATATCACATAAAATGAAATAAATGTACTCGATTTCATCTAGTGAGATATTTATCGTTTGCGAGGGGAACATAGAAATGATAGATGTCAGAAAAAGAATTAAATTTATATTATATATATGAAGTCCACGTTGTAGACACATTGATGTATTCACTAATAAGCGCGGCGGCTTGGATCTTCATTTAAAAAAGTTCAATCATCTAGTCGTTCCTCAATGGGGTTTACAAGTAATCTTCTTATAATAAGAATAGAGTTGTTATTGTATATGTATTAATTTTATTACTTTTTTGTGGAGCAACATCTAAAACTGTTTTTAAATTTTTATCAATCATAAAATAATAATAATTATTATTAGGTATTTAAATATTTTAAATAGATAGATGAATGTGGAGGAAACGAAAGAGATGTATTTGAATCGAAGCATTTGGCGTTCAATTGTTTTTGTCTTCTCTGATGGGAGATATATGTGACGTGTGTGTATGTATAATAATTTATTGTTCTCTGATGTTCATAAAAGGTCGTTGTATTACCTGGCGGCGTAGTGATCGCTGGTGCTGAAGAAGTCACCGGCGCCGCAGTAGTTGTCGTCGTCGTGGACGTTGCGACAGGAGCCGGTGTACTCGTTGACTTCTGTAACGACACAATAATAACATTATTACATTGTATTGTTTCTATGACATGAAAATAAAATAGTTCTCTCGTGCTACCTGTTAATATTGCCAGTTTTAAACATAAGGGACGTAGTTACATGCAGTCTTTCAGAAGGGATAAAATTAATAAAATTTTTGTTCTTAATGCCAATTTGTATGTACAATAGCTGTAAAAGTACATTCTTTATTATGTAGAGTGTATACTTTTAATCTAAATACTAATATAAACTAGTTATTGTGTATTGTATGTTCAAAATAATTTTTGCATGTAAAATACGGCCCTATTGTTAAAAGGCCACGGTATACGCTAACCCCCTTATTCATAAAAATGTTAAACCTCTCGTAAACCTATTTTAGCTATTGAACTATCTCTTTGTCTCTTTCATTTGTACTAAATTCTCAGTATGAATGAAAGTGACAAAATAGTATAAATCTGTTTAGTTTAGGAGGTAGTTTTTATAAATAACGGCGTTAGAATGTATGCCGGTTTAATTTAAAGCCCGCAATATACGCTGACGCGATACCCCTGAGGGAAGGAATATTAAGTGAGGATGAATTCAGGTCAGTTGGTCGATTGTAATTAATTCACCAGAATGGTACCACGACAGATTCTAGAGGGATTAATGCGGAGGTCAACCTGTTAGGATATGTACATTGCTAGCATTGAGGCCGTTAGACCCCATTACTAACAATCCTTTCGAACCCCTATTAATTAATAGTGTTCATGATACAGTCTGCGAATATAATAGATATTTATTCACAGATAAATTGTCTTTTGATGTTAATCTTGTCTTCGGCGTACATTTTAATACGGTCATAATAAAGTATAAAATTCCGATGTTTTAAAATCGAATAACGGCAAACAGCGGTTATCAGTATCCGATATAAAACGCAAAGCCATAAAAACATTATAATTTCATTTTTTCCTTCACGTAACCTAATACATAAACAGCTGATAAGTTTTTAGTTTGATTACAATACGTAATGGCATACACATGTGATTTGAAAATTAATTTCAAAATTTCATATATTATAATGTTACAAAAATGATTTTGTACTGTGTGGACTGCCGTACGGTGAGCGTAGACTGTAGGGGCGTTGGTTCAGGCTGGAGTGAAACACAGGGATTACTATTCTGAAGCCTCCGGTACCGTCTGAAGAGAGTATTTTTTCTTCTTGTCCTATTTCTTCTCGAGTGTAGTGTGTCGCTGCCCGGAAGCGAATGCCGCTCGTAGGTATTCTCCGCACGTAGCCGTATAAAGGGGACGTGGGGGGTATAGCAGCCCGGGGCGTTTGCCCCCTTCTGCTGGTGTCTCTCGCCGCACATTACCATGTGCAGGGTAGTTGGGGGTGGTACTTGCCGGTGGTTTTCATAGGAACGCACTAAGGTTCACTTGTAGACTGTTGGCGCCGTCTGGGCCGGTCGGCGCGGTCTTCGCCTGCCAGGTGAGACCCCATGGGGGAGGCCCGGCAAACTGCCAGCGCAAGAGCGGCCCATGACGACGGCGCCACGCGCTTCTACACTATGGGACCGTGCCTTCTTCTTCTGCTTCGCGCGAGCGGGTGAGTTCGCGCGCGTATGGCTTCATCTCCGGCGGTCTAGCGTGCAGAGGCGCTATGCCTCTGAGGTGGTCCCATTTTGATGCGTCCGCGCGCTGGAACAGTCTAGTCGCTAGTTCTTTCACGTGTGCGTCCAGTGGCTGGATTTTGAGGTCCCTCTCCAGGGTGGCGTTTCTGACGAACTTATGCGCACCGGTCAGGGTACGCAACGTCAGGTGCTGTTGTGCTTCTAATGCTCTTCTGTTTGTCTTGCCGACGAATGCGTACCACGCCGGCGCGGCATAAGTTAGACGCGGGCGGATGTACGTTTTATAAATTCCCGTCTTCATCTGGAGAGGGAGGTTTCCGACGAGTACCGGACGCAGCAGGTGCCTGGCTGTTCTAGCCTTCTGGCGAACCTTCTTGACGTGCGTTCCGAAAGTCAACCGGCGGTCGATTTCCACCCCTAAGTAGGTGGCGGTGCGGGACCACTCGATCGGGGAACCGAGCAGGCGTAGCTGTGGTGGCGTCCTTTTCATGTTGGCTGTGATCGCCTGTGTCTTGCGCACGTTCACCGACAGGCGCCATTTTCCCAGCCATTCTGGCAGGGCATCTAGTACAGTTTGAAGTTTTGACGCCGCGTGCTTATTGTTCAGCGACGTCGCGGCGTAGGCTGCATCGTCGGCGTAGAGCGCCAGTGTAGTCTGCTCCGTGGTTGGGATGTCGTCGGTGTACTGCGCATAAAGCACAGGCGATAAGCAGCTGCCTTGCGGGACGCCCGCTCGGATGAGACGCTCACCCGAACAGGTTTGTTCAACCGCCACCATGAACCGACGATTCCTGAGAAATGAGGCTACCACTTGGATGAGCCTTCTTGGCATTTCTGTCTGGGTGGCCAACTTGTACAGCAGACCGTCGTGCCAGACCCTGTCAAAGGCTTTCTCCATGTCGAGGAATACTGCTACGGCGACTTCCTTCTTGTTGATGGCCGTTGTGAACACGTGCAGTATCCTGATCAGCTGCAGGGTGGTGGAGTGCTCAGCTCTGAACCCGTATTGCTCTTCTCTGGGCTTGATGTATGTGTTTATGTGTTTGAGAAGTAGTCTCTCAAACACCTTCGATACATGCTGTAACAACGTGATTGGCCGGTACGATTCCGGTTTCAATACGTTCTTACCGGGCTTAGGCAGCGTGATAACTTTGCCTATCTTCCATGTGTTTGGGAAATGCCCTGTGCGCATAATACCATTGTACAGGCGTGTAACTGCCGCTATAGTGCGCGGCGGCAGGTGGTGCAATGCCGTATTCGTGATATTATCGCTGCCGGGGGCCTTCCGAGGCTTCGTTTTTCTTAATTCACGCTGCACTTGTCCCGGCGTAAACACCACCGGGTCTTCGTGTGGCGCTAGTGGCGGAGCCAGGTAGTTTTCAACGTATTTAACTACCATGGCAGCATGTTCGGTATCGGTAACCGGGTTCGGCTGGAACTGGCGTTCTAGGTGTTCTGCTAGGATTTCCACACGGTCTGCTGCACGGTATCTCGGCGTCCCATCGCTCGCCAGTAGTGGTCGGACCGGGGGCTGGGATTGGGACAGCCGGCGGCATAGGCGGTGGATGCTATTCCAGTCGTCGCCGGCGTCTTCCAATAATCGATCCCAGCTTTCCTTCCTGTGGGACTCAATGTCTCGCCTGATGTCTTCGGCGAGTTTGTTCAACCTCGTCTTGAGGGTGGGGCAACGTGTCGACTGCCAGTCCCTACGCAATCGGCGCTTCGCTTCTAGTTTCATCCTGGTGGCAGCCGGGATCCACTCGCGGGTCCTTGTTACAGGTCCCGGCTGCGCTGCGATGTCCATGGCGTGCTGTATGGAGACTGACAGGTTAGCAGCGAGTTCTTCGACTTCATTCGAGGTTGAGACTGCCATCATGGGCGTGTTGTGCTCCATCGAGTCCCTGAATTTCACCCAGTCGATCCGACGGCGTGGGAGGCGCGGCGTCAGGAATGTCGGTGTTTGTGGAATAACCATGCACACCGGCAGGTGGTCGGATTGGATGTCCTCGAGGAGGACTTCCTGCGTCGGTTGGCTGTTTAGTCCTTTGTATAAGGCGAAGTCCAATACGTCTGGAGCATGTGCTGAAATGTAGGGATAGTGAGTTGGAACCTCAGGGCCGAGCACGGTGATATCCATTCTCTCAGCTATCCCTAGTAGTGCTTTTCCTTCTGGCGTGTCGTTGTTGGAGTTCCAGGCCGTGTGTTTGCAGTTCCAATCGCCTGCGGCGACAGTGAGCAGCTGCGAATCGAAGATGACGGCGACGTCTGCGGCTGCAATCCTGTTCTGTGGTGGTTTGTATACTGCAAACACACGGATGGGGCTTCTATCTACGCATAGCTCAACACCGAGTGCGTACATGGATGTGAGATTCACCCGAGGGAGCGGTTGATGCACTACGTTCCTTTTCACCAGGACAGCCAACCCGCGATATGCCTTCTGGCCGTCCGTAATCTCGTCCTGTCGGTATGCATGGTATCCTGGAATGCGGAGTGTGTCGAGAGCTCCCAGTAGTGTCTCAGAAATGAGACACACGTCGACACGGTACTCCATAAGCAGCGTCCGGAGCAGGGTTGTCTTCTTGCGGACCCCGTCCGCGTTCCAGTGCAGCAATCTTAGTCCCATTTAGTGTTGGACAGCCTCGCCATTCCTGCGGTGATCGCCGGTACTGGGTCCGATCCGGCTTGCACCGCAAGTAGCACCTCCATCAGGATGGTGAGCATAGTTTTCACCATGTCTGCCGTGCTTGTGTTGGTGGGGGTGGTGGTGGTGGTGGTGGAGGTGCTGGTTTCTTTAGCACGCTTCGCCATCTTCCCCTTGCTGGCGACTTGTGTCTGTGCTGCCTGTGTTGTAGGTACGGCAGCGGCGGTTTTTGTTGGGGCTGCAGTTGCTGCATCAGTTGTCGCGTCAGCATCGAGGGCGGCGACCGCTGGCGGGCGTGTGGTGTAGATGCTGCGTGCGGGGGCCTGCTCCGCGGACCCGGAAGCATTTTTCTTTTTTGTCGCTGTTGCCTCTGTTTTTCCTCCCCTCTTTCTCCTCTTCTGAGGCGGTTTCCGCGACCGCTCTGTTGCCGGATTGGCCGGGGCCATTAGGTTGCCCCTGTCCGCGGCTGTGGGGACTGTGCGGTCTTTGTGCGTTGATCTGGAGCGAGTTCTGGCGGTGGCTCCTGCCTTTCGGTTTCTTATCTCCCTCTTGAAGACCGGGCAGGAGACGCTGTTTGCCGTGTGCTTGTCCCCACAGTTGGCACACGTCGGAGGCTCTTCTCGGGGGCGCGGACAGTCGCGCGCCGTGTGCTCTTCGCCGCAGCGGACGCAGGCAAGTTTTCTGTGGCACCCGTGCGAGGAGTGCCGGAAGCTTTGGCACCTATGGCACTGTGCCGGGCCTTTTCGTCCCCTCCAGGCTTCGATTCTTATCCCCGGCATGCATAACAGTTCTGTTGTTTGATAGATGCCGGGGATGGTCGCCGGGGTGCGCTTCAGTTGTGCGTAGAAAATGCACCCCGGGCGGCCCTGGCGGGCTTTTATCTGGCGGACATATTCTGGACAATGTCCAAGCTCCGCCAGGGCTTCAGTTATTTCCTCGACGGGTGTGTCCGCTGGTATTCCGCGGATGGCCACCTTCACACTCTTTTCCGCCGGCAGCTGGTAGGAGAACCAGCTGATGTGTTCTTCTTTTTCTAAGTCGGAGAGGTACCGCTGTATTACGCGGTACTCTTCCTCCGACGTGGGCGTAAAGCGCACCCCTTTTCCGTAGGGGCGCGCGTTAGGGGCGTAGTTCAGTCTGCCCTTCAGAGTGCGAAAGTGACGCACCCAATCCGGCAGATGTTCCACTATGAGCGGCGGGACTCTCTGTTTCTTCGCCTCGCGGGGGGGAGGGGGCGCTGCGGTAGCTTGCGACAGCGCTCCTGGATTCCTGGGCGTCCCTGCCGATGTCCCAGGCGGTGGAGTAGGCGCTCTGGCTGCCTCTGCATAAGAGGGAGCTGGCACAGCGTTTTCTCTTGGACCGGCAAACTGCGTGTCCCTCGGTCTCAGTCTTGGGTCCCTCTGTGCGAGGGGGGTGGGCTGTAGCGGTGGGGAGGGCTCTTGACAGGGGCGCTTGTACCCCTCCTCCTCGGTCTCTGGGCTTCGGGGTCGCCTGACCGGTCTAGTGGACGAGATCATGAACGATCTGCCCATGTCTCGTGCCAGCTCCATCTCTTCTACGGGTGGCGTCGGCTGGCCCTCCAACCGGGCCGCTTCGTCCCCGACCAGAGCCGCAATCCTCTCCTTCATCCCCTGGGACAAAAGGTCCGTCGCCAGCACTTGTCCCAAGATCAACGAGTCGCACTCTAATGTTGATCTCGGTGACAAACCGACGCGCGGACCCCCGCCCGAAATTACGGAGGGGCCTGCGGCTCCGGACGGAGGTAGAAGCCGCCCAGTGGCGGGCAAATCGCCTGCACCCTTTCTCGGAGCGGTGGTGGTGGTGTCGGTGTCCGGTGGTGATGCTGGAGACATCGGGACATCGGCAGCGCTTCCGGGTCTTGCTGTTGTCCTTTGTTGTACCCTGCACATGGGTACGGCGTCGGTGTCGGTGTGGGCGGCGGCGGCACTGTGTGCGGCGGTTTCGGCGGCGAGAGGGTGGGGGACGGCTATCGTGCGGTTCGCGGCGGGCGCGGCCTGCGGGGCGCGCTGGGCATCGGCGTCGCCCAAACCGGCGCGAGAGGTGGTGGCACTCGCGTGGCCGCGGATCGGCGCGGCTGGTTCGGCGCGGGAGACGCCCGGCGTCTCTATGGTGCGATGCGCGGCGCGCGAGCGGGAGCGCTCTCTCCCCCGCGGGGGGGAGATCGCTGATCGCGGGCGCTGCGCACGGGCGCGCGCGGGGAGAGGAGCAGCGGTGGTAGGTCCCCCCCCCTGCGATGATGGTACACTGTACACTGGTACACTGTGGCCCTGATAAGGGCCTTTTTCGTCCGGCCGCCTGGCCGGGCTCGGCATTCTCCGAATCCTTCGGATTCCCTTCCTTCTGCTTCACAGGTCGTCCTCTCAAGCAGTCGTCCGCGATCCTTTCATTCTGGGGAAGCCTATCCCCGGATGGACTTCAATCTTGTCAAAAACTGTCCGCTCCGATGACGGCCGGTTCGTTGCCTGGTACGTTTGCAACAACAAACGCACCAGACAACGTCTTCTCTCCTTGGCGCTGGCTACGGTGAGTCTGCTGGATCCGTGCGGTGCGACGTTGAGGCGATGGCGGGGCACACTCGATGATACTGCTTCGGTGGTGCTAGTGCGGCGGTGCACACGGTGGAGCTGGTACGGTGGTGCACAAGTTGGTGTAGCCGCGTTGCTAGTACGATGGCGCTGCCGCGGTGATGCTCGGTCGAGTTGCTGTGGCGGCGCACACGCAGGTGTTGTAGCGGTGCCGAAGCGGTGATGCTGCTGTGATGTATCTTCGGTGCTGCCAAGCTGCTGCCAAACTTTCCCTTCTTGTCGCTTCGACTGCTGGCCGATCCGAATGCCGCTCGACGGGAGGCGGCCTATCTTTATACCCGCCCGCTCGTGCGATAACGTTTCCAACTCGCGTTAGCGAATCTGCGCGAGCGGGACGGGGCGAGAATGAGCGAGACGCGTGTCTCTTCAGATCGGTACTCTATAGCGTCTATTTATTTATTACAATTTACAATTTCTTAGTTCTATTTATTGTTACAATTTCTATTTCTATTCGTAGGTAATAATGACAACACGCAGAGGAATACTTTATTTAACATACACTATAGGTATCTTAAATCTATGTAAAATCTATATAAAATAACAGAATACAAAACGATTAAACTAGGGACTTAACAACTAACTATAAACATTGCTATAAATATCGCTATAATTACACATATACAATAATGTCGCGAACATAATCTCCCGCCGCAGCTCTCGTAGCTGGAGTTAACTCGTGCTCGCGTCGCTCGATGTCGATGTGGGCAGTATGATCAGCTTCTTAGTGGGTCGCCGTAGGATGCCCTTGTTCGTCCGCACGTCGACCGCTCGAACCTCGCCGTCTGGTCCAGGGTAGGTCGCCACCACCACGCCTCGCGGCCACGTGTTGCGAGGCAAGGTCCCATCAGCTATTAGGACCAGGTCGTCCATTTTGATGGCTCCGTGTGTAGCTCGGGGCTCCCGCCGGTGTTGCAACTCGGGTAGGTACTCCTTCACCCACCGGTTCCAGAAGCAGTCGGCTAGCCTCTGGCTGGCACGCCACTCCTTGTGTCCCGCCGCGTCGCTCTCTGTGAAGCTGCCTGGCAGTGGGACGCGCGATGGACCGCCCAATATGAAGTGATTGGGGGTTAGGGCGCTGTCGTCGTCTGCCGATGTTGACACGTGGGTTAGCGGTCGACTATTGAGGGTGTGCTCGACCTCGACCAGCAGAGTGTGGAGGACCTCTTCCTTGGGGGCCCGCTCGTTCAACGTAGCGGCTAGTGCGGTCTTCACGCTACGCACCAACCGTTCCCACGCACCTCCCATGAAGGGTGCGCTCGGGGGAATGTAGCGCCACCGGATGAAATGGACTGATGACTCTTCTTGGATGGCTTCCTCGGCTGCTTTCTTCAGTTCGACGTCAGCACCTTTGAGGTTGGTGCCTTGGTCGGACCATAGCTCAGTGGGACACCCTCTGCGGCTTATGAAGCGCCGCAGGGCCATTACGGCGGAGTCCGTGCTGAGGCTGCCGGCGATTTCTAGGTGGACTGCGCGTGTCGTTAGGCAGGTGAAGAGCACTCCGTATCGTTTCTGGTGAGTGCGGCCCACTGTCACGGTCATAGGCCCGAAGTAGTCTAGGCCGGTGAACGTGAACGGTCGCTGATGATGCGCCAGCCTGCTCTGTGGATGGTTGCCCGTTGATGGCTGCGCCGGTCTTGCTCTTCGTAGGCGGCACAGCTGACACCTCTTCAGTTCACTGCGGACGGCGTGTCGTAGGCGCAACACCTACAAGTGTTGTCGCACCTCGTTCGTGGTGATCTCGAAGCCGCCGTGGTGAAGTTTTCGATGCACCCATGCGATGTATAGGCGCACCCAGGCGTGGTTTCCGTCGACGATGGGGGCTCTCGTTGCTCGGCTGACAGATCGGCGGCGGCTGCTATTCTCGATCGAAGTCGCAGAATGTCGTCGTTGTCTATGACGACTGACAGCTGTATGAGTCGACTGGATGACGGCAGCTGTTTTCCTTGTTTCAATACTGCGATTTCGTCGCCGAACGCCTCTTGTTGTATCGCGCGAATCCATAGCTGTCGCGCGCGATCTAGGTAGTGTGTGTCTATGGGGATGAAACACACAGATGGACTATTGCTGTTCTTGATTTTTATCTTCATCTTTTCTCTATCGACTTTCTTCGTGCGGGTCCAAGTGGGGTCGGCGCTCTCCTTCTTCTTGTTTCTCTTTCGGATGGCGGTGCAGCGTTGACTGGTCGGTCGCAGGAGGTCGATGAACTGCAACACCCGTGCTGAACTGCGAACAAGTTTTAACCAATTAGAAAAACGTGACGGATCGGGTAATGCTATAGACAACTGCGTCGCGTTCTGTAGCTTGTGTACGCGTTCTTCTCCCGTTTCCGCTTGACTATCGTCGCTCGTACTATCTTCACGCGGCCACTGCTCTTCGGGGAGGTACAGGAAGTCCGGCCCACGGAACCATCTATGCTGCGAGCCGAAGTCCGTCGGTGGGTCGCGTGTGGCGTCGTCTGCTACGTTGTGCCGCGTCGGTATCCACCTCCACTCATTCGTCTTCGTTTCTTCGACGATCTCGGCGACTCTATGCGCGACGAACGGCTTGTATGCGCGAGGACCGGTGCGTAGCCATGCGAGCACGGTGCGTGAGTCCGACCAGTATACTCGGCGAGCGGGCTTCAGGTCGTGTTCTTCGACTGCCGTGCGCGATAGGCGACACCCGAGGACGGCCGCTTGCAGCTCCAGTCGCGGTATCGTGGTCACCTTGCTGAGTGGGGCCACTCGTCCCTTTGCCGCGATTAGCGACACGTGGACCTCGCCGGTCGCGCTTACGGCCCGCCAGTACACCGCACAGGCGTACGCGTCCGAGCTGGCGTCGACGAACGTATGCAGCTCCGCTGTATCGGCCGTGGCTACCTCCGGGTAGCACCGCGGCACCTCCAGCGCGGACAGCCGTCGCACGTGGTCCATCCAGCTCCGCCAGGCGTCCGCTTCCCGTGGTTGCAGCTCGGTGTCCCAGTCGATACCGGTACGCCACGTCTCCTGCAATATCTTCTTCGCCTGTATGGTGATGGGAGTGGCGAGGCCCAGTGGATCGAACAGCGACATGATTGCTCGTAGCGCTTCCTCTTCGTCGGCGTCTGTTCCCCGCTGGCTATCTGTGGCGGAAGCTTGTGTCCGTTGAAGTTGAAGCCTAAGGTGTCTTCAGAAGGTCGCCATACCATCCCCAGTATCTTCTCCGCGTCGAGTTGTACCACGCTGTCCCCGCCGGTGTCGGAGAACGCGGCGCGCACTTGATGCGAGTTCGACGCCCACCGTTGGAGATAGTAGTTGGCTCGACCGTGGATCTGTGCGACCTGTCTTGACACGCGTACGGCTTGCTCTTCCGTGTCGAAGCTGGCGAGGTAGTCGTCGACGTTGTGGTTCATGACCACCGCTGTTGCTGCCTCCGGGAACTCTTCCTTGTACTGTTCTGCGTTCTTGTTCTTGACGTAGATCGCTGTACACGGTGACGATGTTGCGCCGAATATGACACTCTTCATCCTATATTCCACAGGTGGACCCTCTCGTCGATCTCCTCGCCACAGGAACCGTTGCATGTCCCTGTCTTCTTCCCGTATGGTGACCCGCATGAACATGTCCTTTATGTCCGCCGTGACTGCCACCCGTCGTTGCCGGAACCGCATGAGGACCCCCGGTAGCGATTGAAGTAAGTCGGGGCCCGGCAGCAGCATGTCGTTCAAACTGATGCCCTTCGTCTTGGCCGCTGCGTCGTGCACGATCCGCAGTTTCCCCGGTTTCTGCGGGTTGATGACGGCGAAGTGTGGCAGGTACCACACCCGTTGGGAACTCCGTGGCGGGGCGACTTCAGCATACCCGTTCTTGAGTAGCGTGTCTATTTGCTGTTCATACCTCTTCTTAATTTCTTCGTTCTTGTCGAGTTTCCTTTCGACCAGTTGGAGACGTCGCATTGCCGATTCGTAGTTGTCCGGCGGCACAGGGTCGTCCTTTTTCCACAGTAACCCCGTCTCGTATCCTCCCGCCGGTAACGGACGAGTTTTCTCTTCTAAAATGCGTAGGGCGCGACGTTCCTCTTCATTGTAAGACCTCTTCGGTGCGATTCCCAACGATTCGAGCGCGAAATGTTGCTTCATCATTTCTTCCATTGATTGTTCCTCTTCGTGTGTCGTCACTATGTGGCTGATTCTGTGCACCTGCTGTCTTGTCCTGCCGCGACTCGTACCGTGCAGTACCCATCCCAAGTCGGTGAGTGATGCGACCGGCTGCGTGTCGGATCCTCTTCTAACTTCGTGGGCCAGCAGTAGGTGCCAGTTGTCTTGCCCCAGCAGCACCGTCGGTTTGCCCTCTTCATAGACCAATTCCCTCTCTATGTCCCGCAGATGTGGACAGCCCTTGATGACGCTGCGCGGTACCGACTGCGGTGATAACTGCAGTCTGTCCATCGTCCGTGCCCCCACTGTGTATTCTTGTGAATTCCGCCCGCGGATCTTGAAGTGAACACGCGTCGATTGAGCTGCGTTGATCCGTGCCCCGGCCACACCTTCCATGTAGAATGGTGCGGGGGACCCGTAGCACCGATTCGCTCCGCCACCGTCGTCTCGATGATGGTGCAAGTCGACCCGTCGTCCAGTAGCGCGTAGGTGTCGCACGTTCCCGTGGGACCGGTGATTCGTATCGGCAGGATCTTCAGGAACGCGATCTTGTCGTTTTCCCTTGCCGATGCGGTGACTGCGGCGGACTTGTCCTCGACGACATGCGTTGTTACTTCATTCTCCGGCTGTTGTCGCGTGGTGTGCAGCAGAGGGTGATGAGTCTGCGTGCACTCATCTATTCCACATCTCTTGCTCTTGCAGGCGTGGCGAAATCTTCTCACTTTGAGGCAACGGAAACACAGCCTATGAGTCTTCGCTAACTCCCATCTCGCCGATGTGTCCGCTTCCTTCATCGTCTTGCAGTCCGATGGAGCGTGTCCCTCTCGTCGACACATCGGGCACGGTGGTGTAGCGGGTTTCTCCTGCGTCGTGTATGTCTTCGCCGTCTTCCTAGGAACGGACTCCCGCCGGTCTTCGGACGGTATCTCCTCGGCGGGGGCGAAGTTTCCACATCGTGCGGCGGTCCTTTGCAGGAACTGAGAGAGTGTTATGAGGTCCGGTTGTCCCTCCGGTTGGTCGTTGGCGAAATCGTAGTACTTGAAGCGTAGTACCGACGGCATCTTCTCTGTGACGTTTCTCACTATTTCTTCGTTGTAGAGGTAGTGACTCTTGTTCAGCGCTCGTATCGTGGCGACGACGTTCTGCACCTTGCTTGCGAAGAGGCAGACGTCTCTTGCGTTGTCCGAGAGTCGTGGTAGCGCGCGGAGTTTGTTCAGTTCGGCTGTGACGAGTGCTCCAGGGCGGCCGAACCTCGCGGCTAACATCTTCATTACTTCTTCTGCGGTCGTAGACCCGACGAATACGGAGCGTGCCGCGTCCTTTGCGGCCCCCTTCAAACTTCTGCGCAGTCTTGCTAGGTTCTCTTGTTCTGTGAGTTGACTTGCGCTTTCTTCATAGGCCATCTTCCATGGTAACCACTCGCTTGACGATCCATTGAAGACTGGCAACTCGGTGACTCTTGACGCTGTGGAGGGCAGTATGTTGCGAGCGGCCATCTGCATGGCGATCGCAAACTCATTGCAATCGATGCCCACCTTCAGCACCGGTTCTTCCTTCTTCATCGACTGCATCGCTGCTGCTATCGTAGGCATGGCGGCATGTGGGTCAACGTGGCGTGCGTGGTCCCGGTGAAGTGCGTCGCTGCTCGGCTGTGGCGGCGGCGCTCTCGAATCCTCTTCAACGGGTCTCGATGGGACGAACCCCTGACGCTTGCCGGTGACTTCTTCTATCTCTGGTACATGCGGCTCCATCGTGAGTGCCAGCGTGCTTCGATGAACCCAATCCGACGTTCGTTCTCTTCTGACGGTAGCGTCGTCGTCTTCTACTTCCTCGTCGTCCTCTGATTCGGCTTCCAGGGCGGCGACACGTGCAGCGGCCAATTCCACCTCCTTTCGAAGTAGCTCCTCCCGTGCCTTGGCCAGAGCTTTCTTCTTCTGCGAGGCCGTGGTGCGAACCGTGCGTGCCGTGCCGTGCTTCGGTTCCTTCTTCCTTGCTGTCCCCTCTGTCGTTCCTGTGGCTTCGGTAGTCTCCGTGGCTCCTGTGGTCGTCGTATCGCCGGACGTGTTCGTAGTCGATGTAGTGGCGGCGGTAGACGACGTGGCAGCGACAGAAGACATTCTGACAGCCGCAGACGACGTGGTGGCAGCAACGGACGGCGTGGCAGCGACGGACAGCGTTCCGGCGGTCGTAGTCGACGTGGTGGCGGCGGACGTTGTGGCTTCGGTGACGGCGATTTTTTGTTGCGACGACTTCATGTTTCTCGTAGTCGGCATTTCAGCGATCCGGCTTCAGAATGGTCTTCCTCCAGCGATCCGGCTTCTCGATGTACCAACGGTGTTCCTCCAGCAATCCGGCTTCTCGAAGGACCACGATGTACTGTGTGGACTGCCGTACGGTGAGCGTAGACTGTAGGGGCGTTGGTTCAGGCTGGAGTGAAACACAGGGATTACTATTCTGAAGCCTCCGGTACCGTCTGAAGAGAGTATTTTTTCTTCTTGTCCTATTTCTTCTCGAGTGTAGTGTGTCGCTGCCCGGAAGCGAATGCCGCTCGACGGGAGGCGGCCTATCTTTATACCCGCCCGCTCGTGCGATAACGTTTCCAACTCGCGTTAGCGAATCTGCGCGAGCGGGACGGGGCGAGAATGAGCGAGACGCGTGTCTCTTCAGATCGGTACTCTATAGCGTCTATTTATTTATTACAATTTACAATTTCTTAGTTCTATTTATTGTTACAATTTCTATTTCTATTCGTAGGTAATAATGACAACACGCAGAGGAATACTTTATTTAACTTACACTATAGGTATCTTAAATCTATGTAAAATCTATATAAAATAACAGAATACAAAACGATTAAACTAGGGACTTAACAACTAACTATAAACATTGCTATAAATATCGCTATAATTACACATATACAATAATGTCGCGAACAGATTTTATGTGTTGAGGTGGGATTTTTAAAACGAAATTTGAAAAAAAATTTTTCAATTATTATAAAAAATAAAAAAGGTAGGGTTTGAAGGGTAGTGAAATTACAGGGTACATAGGCATAACACCTTAGTCCTCAGGAATAGAAATGCGTGAAGGGAATAGGCGACACAGTACACTCTGTTATGGCCATGACCCTTCATGTCTATAGGCGACGGTTACCACTATCAATCTGGTGGACAGTCAGTTTATTTGTCATTTTAAGTTGCATAAAAAAATATAAAAATGTTAATAGCTCTTTTATCATAAAACACTCGCATAAATTGATATAGAACTAGTAACTACCACTAGCAAGGCAAATTTTGATAATAGTGTATTTCATTACCAAAAATTTTGGTAGCAAATTAATAAAACAACAAACTAGAAATGATGCCTCAATCTAAATCTTTATAGAAGTGTATTCCAATATTAAAAAGGAAATATTTTAATGGATAAAAACAATGGCAAGGTCAAGGTTGAAATTTAAATTGAATTAAGGACGTACAACACTTCGGAGGTAAGCATTCAAGGAGAATGTTTAAATTAACATATAGGTACCTCTATAAATAATTTGTATTGAGAAAACATCTAGTAAACAGGAAATGACTCTTTTAGTATAAAAAAAAAAAAGTTTATTCAAACTCAGACACTCCGTTGATTAAAATAGATCAAACCCACACGTTGTGTCAATGATCCGACATATTTACACAAACATATCACTAGATAATATTATACTACCTATTTGGATGAAATCAAAAACAAATATTGTAATTAAAGATAAAATTAAATCCACATTCTAGATATTAATGTAAACAGAATTTTAATTCATTCGTATATAGAAGATTATTTTGAAATTATAATTTAAAAAAATATTAAATTTAAATTGGGTTGACGACAGAATAATGCTCTGCACGAGATAATTAAGGCAAAAAAAAAAAACTAAAAAGTATCTGTAGATTTACGAGGTGCAGTAGAAAGAGATCTTTCAAATCAGCTTAGATTTAAATGTGTAGTTGTGCATCGAAATTATTTAACTCAAATCTATGGTTGACCCCTTAAAAACTCATAGTCTAATTTCTCCTAACACAAAGTACTCTAACAAGAGGGACAACAAACGGGTATGATTGTATGGTAATAAATAATTTACAATCACTCTTGTGCAAAACCTTGTAGATAATTGTTAGACAAATGTCTAAGGTATCATGTACATTGTGTCAGAGAATGCACTGACTATATTAACCTTCAAACCGAAATACAAAACACATGCAATACTGTATGACGAAATATAAGTATATAACACAAAACTCTACTATAAAAAAATATACTATTAGTAAGTAATTCTTAATGTACTCACGCTAATCTCCTGCACTTTGGTTTGCAGAGCTTCCACTCTAGCTGTGAGTGTGTTATTGAGGGCTGCGACTTGTGCTTTCAATTCGTCTTCTGCCTTCATGTTCGCCGAAACATTGGCGATAGTCTCATTGGCTTTTGCATGTAACTGCTGTAAAAGGTTTTTGATGTCCTCTACACCCATCGCTGCGTTTAAGGCTTGTTTGTGGGCACTTTCTATTGAAGTATCATAACCCTTGATCTGAAAATAATAAATGGACAGGCGATCAATATTTTTGGCCATTTTGTAATATAATTTATATACTAATTCTTCCCAATAAAAAACTTTAGATTTAATGTTGCCATGATCAGAAAACTGGAGTTGCAAACGACCGATGTAAGAACCGATAATCGATGGAAATTAAAAGTGTTTGAGTGGCGATCTCGTATAGGAAAAACACCAAACACCAAAAAACAACTTCGTAATGTTAGCCGTCATTAGGGTGAGCGACAACCTCAAAAGAGGTCGCCAAAGATGGATTAAATTCAGCAGTGGCATACCTATACCGATCTATAACCGAAATTATGGCTAGAGGTATCTTACATTCGGTACTGTGAAAAGCCAAGGGCCTATATATAGCCTTTGTCATTAAATACTTCAGTTGTTTGATCTATTTTCATTACAAATTTTAGGGATATACGCCGGTTCCAATGACTCTTCTCCCTCGGATATACACGATTTATCAGATTTATAAATTTTATTTTACTTAGATTTTTTATCAAACTAACCTGTGAGCCGAAATAGGCAACTGTCCGCTGCAACTCCGCCAACCGCTTCGGCGTATCTGCCAACATTGGCGCTGCGGCGAGTTTGTCTGACACTGCAGCTATCGTGGCACCGGCTTCTTCGACCCGCTTGGCGAGATCCTGGTGCTCCTGTTCCAATTTGGCGAGCCGCACATTGAAATCGGTCGCGTTCGCCCGCAGCTCTTTGGCAGCGGTATGGCACACTTGTAGTGCGTCACCGACACTGCTGCTGCTTGTTGAAACTGCCAATAAAAAAAAAATAATTTTATTATTCAACCTTTTAAACAAACCACGCGGTAAATATTTTGATCTTTCTTGGAGAACTTTGTTCAGTTTTTTAATACTAAAAACGAACGCTGGTTTGCAGGTTGTATATTTTTTCAATAATAATTTATTGCGGCGTTTTGAAATTTGTTGCTTTCGTCGTGAACGTAACATTTTTACCTACTTACTACCAAATAGTTGGATTTAATATCAATACACAAGGGACAGAAGATTCTATCCTAATCTAAGTTTGACCTGAATGACCTAAGTTAAAAAGTGTTTATTATTTACCAATGACAGATTAGACCATAAACATAATATTAGCCAAGTTTCGTGGTAGAGCTTCGAATTTACGATTTCTGTTATCTTTTGAGTCGACCATAACGACGAGTATCTCTTCATGACCATTACAATACGATTTAAACACTACGTTACCTGTTTCCGTGTTTTATCCGGAAAAATCGTGTACGGCGGAACCTTCACTCGCCCTTGGTCGCCGCATATTTTATACCATCGAGTCATACAAACTCGACTATTATTATAAATACGAAAGTAAGTTTATTTGTTACGATTTTACGTTTAAACAGCTGTATCGATTATGATGAATTTTGGTATAGAGATAGCTATCATTCTGGAGACGATTATAAGCTACTTTTTCTCCAGTGAACACATGACGGTCACACGAACAAGGTCGCGGATAAAAGCTGTATTCAATATAATTTTATAATTTGTATCAATTTACAAGTGGCATGACAGTCACCTTAAAACAACCAAACTAATAAATTCTCCGAATTTTTGACTGTTTATGGGACAATCTGTCTCTCTGTATATTATCGTCAAATACTTTATAGTGCTCTATAGTACTCTTACACTTAATATTACAAAACCTACTGAATTTCCATTTAGGCATAGACTTCTCTACAGTAAAGGAGGATTTTAACTTAATGTTACCATGTTGTCCAGATGATTTGGTATAAGGACTGAATGGAATTTTTCTTCTTTATATTAGTGTTTTGTTCCCCTAATCGCCTATTAAGGCATTTTCTATATGATTACTAAACACAATGTGTGTTGGCGCTATCGAACAGTAATAATTTTATTAATATTACCACACTTATTATTACACAGAAGAAATTGATAGTTGTGTTTCAAAATAATAAAGGTATTGGAATATGGTTATATATATCATTTAATAACAATTAACATTACACCACAACCACATTAACTCAATTTAGTATTTTTAGGCATTTAATCTAATTATTTAATTAATTAGTGCAATCGGTCAAGATTTTAAGCCAAGTAACTGAACTTCATCAATATGCGAATTGTTTATCTTTTCGATTATTTGTCGATCCTCTACGAACTTACTTACAATTTACATGTAGGTATAACTACTTGAAAAATTTTATACCAATATTTTATAATAAAGTTCTTGTATGTAGTAATAACATATCGTTTTGATTAACTAACCTGCCAGCGTAAACTAATAGCGTAAACGATTGTGCTGGCGAGTTACACTAAAATTCTATTTTTAACTCATTTCAGAAAAAGAAGACGTTCTCAATTCGATTGTTTTATTATTATATAATTTACAAATCGATTTGAATTTTTGTATGATAGCGCAATTACTTGCGCTATTGATTTAGGCCATTTAAGCTGGCAGGGTATCTCTGAATGAGAGATATAGACGAGAGTGCGAATGATAGATTTAAAGTAATCACCTAGAGCATGTCACGTATTATCCACGATGGTTTCCGGAGGAAGTTGCTTGCATCCCACAGTTATACATTAGTACCGTAGTCAAGTATATAATCATGGCTCATTCTAATGTATACAGATAAGCTGATTCCGCAGTAGATATCTAATAAATTCAACCTACACACTTTTGCACGACGTTTAAACTAGATACCATGGACCGCCTACAATTATTTTTATCTAAGGCTTGTTAAAAAAAAAAGTTTGACAGCGAACTATACTATCGTAATAATGAACCGGTTTTTGTACCACAACCAAAAATAATATGGTCACTTTCACATATCTATGACTATTATGCTTTTATTGGATGCGCATTTAGAGTATCTAACTAGCGACAATATATTTTAACGATTTGAAATAGAAAAAAAAAAAATACACTGCATATAATTACATAAGTAGATTTTGTTCTACACAAAAAAAGACTCCATGATTAAAGGGACCAACATGAACAGATTGAAGAATAATTACTAATATTTGATTCATATACAAAAATACCGTGTGGTTCCAGCATTTTTTTTTATACAACTTAGAATGGCAAACAAGCTGACGGCCCACCTGATAGAAAGTGGTAACCGTTGCCTAAAGACATGAGCAGTATCATGGATATAACAGAGTATACTGTTTTGCCCATGATACTCCCCATGCGTTGCCATTCCTAAGGACTCAGGTGTTATTCCTCTGTACCCAGTCAATTCACGCCATATCTCACCCTTCAAGCCGAAACACAGCCATGCAAACACAACTGTTTTACAATTGAAACACGAATGGGACAGAGGTACCTAAGTAAACGACTTTTGTACAAAGTCTCCCTCTGGTAATATAATAAAATATAATATAAAATGGGTCACTCTTTCCTTTTCTGTGGGTATCGTAAGAGGCAATTAAAGGTCCTTAATAGTCCAGGGATACGCAATAGCGTCCCTTTTAAAATATCACGAAGCCTCCTGCCAAGCGTGGCAACTAATGGCAATCCCCCGTTATCGGAGAGGCTCATATTCAACAGATATGATGATGATAATGATTTAACAGTTGCCAGTTATTAATAGTTAATAATTGACAACTGCGAATCGAATTACTCTAATACTCTTAGATTAAGGGATCAGTGATGATTATTCTAAAAATGAAGAATAGATTTTTTACGTCTGTTATTTAAATGGACCTACCTGTTAGCAACTGCGATTCATCATCTCATTACAGTTAATAGTACTAATTTATGATCACACCATTTAATGACTGAATCATTTCAGATTATAACTAATAAAAAATTCACGAAAAAATTCTTATGTAGCACGAAAATAAACTTGTATTTATATAAATGTTATCAGAATTTTATTAAATATAAAATACAACTCTAATATTGTCATTAAACTCAAATTAAGACCAAGGTCATGCAAAGAATTCTTCCGTGAAACTCAATAACCAATCAACCTATATTTTCGAGGAACGAACCTCTATCCATTTCCATCCGTAGTGAAACAATTTGTCGCCGTACATCGACGAAGAGCCATAACACAGTTGCTGCAGAAACAACGCACACACATAGAGCCAGAGCGGCAGCGAGGCGGACGAAAGGGCGGGAGCGGCGGCGACGAGTCGTACGTCTTCCCCAGGGCTCGCCTTCGTCGCTAGACGCTGACAGTAGGCGACCACTTCTTGATCCACCACCACCCACCAAGGCATCCAACTCTCGCCGTTTCCTCATTTTCTTCCCGACCCGCAGCGGGACCGCTGCATGCACTGCGCTCTCCATTACGCGCAATCGCTACCGCAAATGCATCCGCACCACACTATGCACCAATCACTATTATATACACTTAATCACTTTCACTGTTTTTATTTTGGTGTTTGACGCGTGCGCACTAACCAGCGTCACAATTGCGACTGAGCGATACAATATAAATAATCTGTTTAGATTATAACACGACAATGATTATTGGGTGTGCTTACGTAGATGACATTACATTTAGCAGGTAACCAAATTAAATTACAGAGTCTGACTTATATTATTACTGTACGTAAGGTTTAATTTTCTGAGATGATAATGTTTTTATTGCTACTTATTAACCAACAAGGACACTGGATAAACATGCATTGAATACCTATATTATATAGTAAATATGTTGACTACGAAAAATATAAATTATATTGATATTTATATTTTATTATATTGTTAAATATGACAATGAACAAATTTATTGACGTCCATGGCTTATTGAGTTATAAGTAATGCTTTGTGTAATAGATTCTGGGTTAATTCTTGATAGAGCCAATTATCAAATAAAATCTTGTTCTTCTAAACTGTGCCCACTGATGTTTGGTTCTTAATTTTCTCATAGCACATGATAGCTGAATTTCAAATTAGGTTAAGGACATAGTTATCACATGCAAATAAAAAACATACCGATACAGAAAAATATAATACTACTGCGTAGTTATATACATTGATATGCAAGTTTAAACTACACGCGAATGCCGGTTACGAAAATATTTCAAAGGTCAGACACATTTTTCTAGTAAATAGCCAACTTCCGTCGTCTTATAAAGGTATCTAAGATAAACAGTATTTAAATAAAAAATAAATAAATAATTATGCTGTTTACGGTTTTCCACACTAGCTTTCTTCGGGCTACACTTCGGGCAGTTTATTGTTTATTATAGAAAAAATAAAATCATCAAAAAAAAACAGAGTGTGATCTACAATCATTAGCACGTTTAAAATAATTTCAAGTAGAAAAGATCCGGTTGACTTAGAAAATCGATCTCGCAATTTACTTAGGGCATTAATATCTATTTGTAAGTAGCGGTTTCCCGTAGCCTCGAGTACATGCATACCAGTATTATACGTTCACAAGTTCAAATATATCATCATAATTAATTGTAAGAAATATCATTTATTTATATACAATTCAAACGCCAAATTGAATGTCTCCAAACATATTTATCTGTTATCACACTTTATATTCCATAACGCACGAATAGTGAAAACATGTTTGACATTAATATTACTAGAAATAGCAAACGCAGAGTTCGAACAAGGTGATAGCTCGAATATAAATATCGGAAAATATAATGATGTTAAACTTTTTTTTTATTAAACACAAGGCCTGCGTCGTAGAAGTCCATAAAAGTATTACCGAGACACAATGTTTTACAAATATATAAATATTAGCATCCTGTATTTTTTTTATAGGTGTTAATGAAATAGTAACCCCACCCGCGCTATCGGTATACACCGGCGGGGCACCAGTGAAGGATGATAGATGAGGATGAAACAGGTCAGTTAGCCCATCATGAGAAATTCTACGAGAATTGTTCACGATGGTTTCCAGGCGGAACCACATGGAGGTTGACTTGATATTACATACGGGCATATTGCTAGCAATGGGGCTGTCAAACTTCATTGCTAACAATCCCTTTTCCCCTCTACCATCCTATATTAGAGATTACACTAAATCTTATCTTTCAGGTGGACATACTATTCTCGTAACGTCATAACAGATAATGAAGGCAATACGACAGGAAGTTATACAAAACTATCATTAAGAGTGGATTTACATTAAAAGAACAAACAAGATCTAGAAAATAGAATCAAATATAGATATTTAATTATAAGTTGTAGGAATAAAAGAACAAGGTTTCATTATGTCTAACTCCACTTGAATAGTTATTAAAAGGTTTCAAGTGTTGCAATTATTACGTGCATCGGTATATTGTGTACAGTGTTACTAATTATCCACGATTAGCACTAAATTGAAGGCAACACTATACTGTATGTGCTATTTACGTGAGGAAACACGAGGGTTACGTGTGACAGGCAAATGAGACTTACTCGTATTAAGGCCATTTACATGTTGACATTGAAATCTTTCTAGCCGGTTATTGCTTAACCTTGATCTTGTAATTTATAACATATTATATTCAATATAAGTCACATTAGGGAACGTATTTAGGAGAACAGAATATTTTTTATTATGTCTGATATATATAATTTGGTTTGATATATTTATATTATAAGTTGGTTCACTTATACTTAAATTTAAAGGATATTTAATTATATAAACTGTACTGAAGGCACGTTACTGAAGTGAGTGACATATTTCAGTATAATAATAATTCATGTGCTTTAAGGTGTTCAATGTCAAACTTGTATTTACATTCAATAATACATTTGAGCAAGGGTTATGCTTGTTCTATCATTTTCTATTAATAAAGTAATGGAATTCGACATTGACCTATTTATGTATTTTGACGTACCTAAATAGGTACATAACAGTAAAGACAACATGTAGAGTTTATCATGACTAACTGGTAAGTCGGTGGATTGAACTATCAACGTGGTTTAAACCGATGAAGTTAAAAAAATTTAAAAGTTTGTATGAATGTTTACAGGTTTGTTACTAAATCGCAATTAAATAGGTGAACGGTATTGAGATTGGTACACAGACCAATTCACGCGAGCATGGACGCGGATTACAAGTAGTTTTAAATAAGTAGTTTTTTGAGGATGTCAGCCGCAAAGAATAGATTCTTATAAATTTTCATCTCAACTGGAAATTATGAATTATATTTTATATATGTTATACGTGAGTGAAGCTGCGATAAACAACTAGCAATGTATATAAATACTAAATATTCCTATCAAAGCCATATAAAATGCCTTAATATATAACCCTAATAGTTACTTATAGTTTAATTATTTCTGCAGTAAGAGTAGTATAAATATTGACAGATTATGATATGAAATATACTATGGAAAACCACAAAATTTGATATGGCATTCAGTACGTTATAAACCTACGCAACGAGGGCCTCTTAATAATAATGCCATATAAATACTTCATGTTTGTAGATTGTTTTGCAATTATTCATTTAAGAACACGGAACGAAGTTATAATATACCTACCCTTGAAAGATTAGTTACAAAATCTAATCTAAAATTAACTAGTATCATAATGATAAGCAAAGCTGACGTATTAGGTGATAAAGAGTGGAGTATTATCGACCTGTAATGTGAATGAACCGAACGCATGCGCACTGAAGTTGCGACAAACACCAACCAAATTATAACATATTATTATGTTACAACCCCATATTATACTATCAAATATTCAGATTCGCAATATATAATTAATATATATTTAAGAGTATATAACAGGGTATAAATTTAAAAGTGATTTCGATACATTATTTTGAAATAAAAAAAGACATTGCACAAGATTGTAGTGACATTATAAGTGCATCAACTTTTTTATAAATTTCATATTAATCTAGATATGATGTAAATAATTTGATAGTGCAATATGCTTCATATTATTATAATTGAATAGCCGCAATTGACACTCGAAACACTGTGTTTATTTTCCAACAACTGCATACCTAAATACAGATCTACTATTGAGACGTATTGTAATTACACTTCACTATACAATCACTGTTAATATATGAATAATGATTACGTACAAATTTACGACAATATTAATTTATGAGACGAGCGAAAAACAACCGCGTTAAATGAAATTGTTTAAATAGGACAATCTAATAATTCTTCAAGTCAAGGATATATTGAGCACAAACAAGGGTTTCTGAGGGATTTCGGAGAGGGAACTAGTTGTGACGTCACATAGGCGCGGCGACGCATGCGTGCGAAATAAAATGTAGCAGATTTAGAGAAGCTAGATAAGACAATTTTTCATAAATAAATATACATAAAAAAAATATCTAAGTATGTTAATCAGTTGTCTAGTATCAATAGACAACAAATATAAACTGTTAGTTTGACGCTAAAAAGCACTGTTGAATATATCGTTTAACCGTGTGTACTCGGCATAAAATAGGCCATCCCTGTCTTTCCCGTAGGTATTGTAAAATGCTAAGGGAGGACAAGAGATACGTAGCAGTGTCCCTTTAAAAACATCTCCAAAGCCTAACTTCGGTTGCCAATCCGCCTGCCAAGCGTGGCAACTACTGGCAAAACCTCCCAAGCGGGAGGCTTATGTTCAGCAGTGGACAGTTAAAGGGTGATATGATAATGATGATGAATATATTGTGTCACGTCACATTTATTATTATTACTAGTTTTTACACGCGACTTCGTCCACATGACAGGAATATGTTGTCGATCGGAATAAAAAAAAATAAGTAGCCTATGTTCTTCTCCATCCAATGATTGATTAAGCCGTTAAGACGCTAAGATGTAAAAAATCATTTTCCCATTTTTAATATTAAATAATAACAATGTTAAAAAAATGGTACATATTTACAGAAATTATTTTCAATAACTTTAATATCTCTGTTTCTTACAATTTTACGTTAACTGCGTGCGTAGTAGATAGTGGCCTAATTTGTTAGATTAGTTGACTAGAAGCAAAGGTCCAATTTTATTTACTACTAAATTAGATTTAGGTAGATTTAATTCTATCTATGCTCCGGGTTTATAAGAAAAACAGAATGCCAAAAGTCTTTCGTATAGCATTACATTTTGATATATTAGAAACTATGCCGACCTGAAAAACAGGAATAGTTAGATAAATCCAATCGGTGACATATAATATGCTTACCAGTGAACAGAAGTTTACTTTAAGACAATGAATTTTCAATAATAATATATTTAATAGGTGATGATGAGCGGATAAAATTTAACACCGGACACACAGACAAATCGCACTTATATTAGGAGTTGACACATATATATACGACCTTCTTTTTAAATATTAAGCACATATTTAGATACATTTAATTTGTAGAGAAATTGTGTCGTTCTGAATAAATAATTCCCGTGGGGTTAAAAGAATAATGTCGATAACGCAGATAATATCTATTTTTTCACCAAGATCCTTGCAGGGTAGGCAGACAGAACCGAAACCCCCAATTTTTTATGTCTCTTGCTTTTTGCACTTTCATAACTCGTCTCATGCACGCAGCCGGTTTCCGAGACTCTTGACTGCTTCAGAAACAACAGGATCTGTCTGATCATATTAGGTCAGTCTAGGTTTCCCCCTATTATCTACTACTGTTTTGTCAACGCTTTTGACAGATGTAAGCGGCTGCATATTATGAATTTTCATATAGGTTTTCATAATAATATTATTTTAAATGATAAAAATTAATTGTAACTAAAATTAATTAATTAAGGAAAATTATTCAATTTTGACAAAATAAAAAGATTGATTGATTAAAATTATAATTATTAAAATTTTACACTTTAGGAAATGTATATAAACCATACAAAGATATGAGTATTTCATTAGGAATGACATCGTTGTCTTGGCTATATATGGGGTCATGGTCTAACCCAAATGAAGGTCTTAATCTCTATCCTAGATTAGTTTGCCCAATTCAATTACTACATAGATAAGATTACTTGCCCCTATAGTGTAACCAAAACGCAATACTGGTGAAAATATAAAAGAAAAACAATAAAATTTCTAGGAATATTTATATACACAAATAATATAATATTATGCCTATAGCTATAAATATTTTTTTACCAAAATTCAGCTTTATGAGATTGGATTTTATTTACAGCCAAAAATTTTACAAACCTAGATACTTAGAAAGATGTGCAATATTTACATTACATATAAAGTTATAAATTCACATATTTAGTAGACATTTAAGGGCAGAAATAATAATAGTTTTTGTGTCTTAGACTTAAAAACAAATTGACATGCTCTAAAAAAAAACAATATACATATTAATATACCCATAGTATAAGACTTTTTAATATAACATAAAACCTAATCTTTACTAATTAACAACTTCTAATAAATGAAGTGACATTAAATGAATCTCAATTGTGAAAATAACTATCATACAGTACATATGCACATAAGCTATGTTACAATAGTGTTATATATAGCAGCCATAAACTCTTAGGAGCTTGATAAATTCAAGTCTGTTTTCTTTCAAAACTAATGTTAAGAGAATCTACTATAGATAGAATGACAGACCCAAGTTACTTGTAGGGAGGTAAGAGTTAAGGAAATATTTCGAGCCACTTATATCTAATAAGTGGATTAAAATGTTTTCTTATGACAGTCTTTGGGGGAGGCTTATGTTCAGCAGTGGATAATTACTGGTTGAAATAAAGATATGAGACATTTATACTTTTAGTTAGTCCCATATTTCAATTATGAAATATTGATTAAATGCTATTATTATATAATTTTGATGTATATTTAGATATTAATTTGTTTAAAAATATTTTATATCCAGTGCAGTAAACAGAAACACACTCAGGTCAGATAGCAGAAATGTAGGGTTAAATTCAGATCAAGTTGTCAGAAGGTACTTTTTCAACCTACTAATAATTTAATATTATTTGCTGTTTTCATAAACTTACCTTTGTTGAATTCTATGCGCATGACAGAAACTTGATCGTAAAGCTCTGCACAGATCCATGTTAGCATTAACAGCCAAAGTAAAAGAGTGCCTCGTACTGCCCAGCGGAGTGCACATCGCACTTCTGTACCTATGTTAGGCTCAGGAGCTCTGGGTGTGATTGTACGACTGCGTTCTCTCCTGAAATTAAATCAAATGCTAAAAAACATAAACTTGACTAAGTTTGAGATTTTTCTTGTAAGATTTACCTAATAACAATTTTAAAATATTAAAATTAATTTGTTGATAGTTACTAGTTACAATAATAATAAGTATGCATCAGATTTGGTGACTGTATAAAAGTTCACCTGAAATAGTATGTAATCCTTTTTCCCCTTCTATACCTATTACACCAAACTACTACACAAATATATTAAACAAAAACCCTTCATTGTGTAATTTAAATATTCAGGAGAATGCAAGAATATAAGTAAAAATGGTTTTTATATCTTTTACATTAAACCAATCATGTGAATATAGAATTTCATGAATTTCACTACCACTCTATTTGGACTTTTTTACACAAGTTCCATAACACATTATAGTCTGTCATACCAAAGATAAATATGGAATTATTTTTTTTATAAATAAATAATTGGTTACCTATGTGACCTTGTATTATTTAAAATCATTTACTTAACATTACTATGATTTGAATTAAGCATATTATTCAAATTATTCCAGTAGAAAACCATGTTTTCAATAATTCTTTTGATTTGATAATAGGCCCTTTATCTCAGAATAAAATAATAAATAAAATAAATTACAGTACTATACAAACCTAGAAATTCTTTTTTTCCTACTTGGTATTATTTCCAAATGCAAGTCTTCTGACCCTTCGTCGCTGGATAGATCCAGGAGGCGAAAGTTTTCTTTATTAACTTTCGATGGTAAAGACATTTTTTAACTGGGCACAGAATAACATGCTATCTGCATGTAATATGTACCGCCTTCATAAAGTTTTCTAAATTTTGTACCTAGTCTATAAAAGAAACAATATTCATATTTATATCAAAATAACAATAAAAAAAAACTAATAAGAACAATATTTTATGACAATGTTTAGGTTAGACCACAAAATACTAGTGATGTGCGCAGTCGATTATGATTGAACGATAATCAATTAAAATTATATATGTTGTTGGAACTGTAAGATAGTGTCTCAACCAAACTTCATAAAATTATAAATAATTTACTAGAGGGATACTTTGTTTAAAAATCATGTGCCTGGATATCATTTGTCCCATTCGTGTTTCTGCCATGAAACAGTTATGTTTGCGTAGCTGTGTTTCAGTTGAACAATGGGATATTGTATTAAATTTATAGGGTACAGGAGTAAAATATCTAAGCCCTTAGAAATGGTAACGCGTAAAAAGTATCATAAATGACATAGTATACTCTATTGTATATGTCCATAATATTATTCATGTTTATAGACAATGATGGTCATTTTCAATCAGGGGGTCATCAACTTTTCATTTAAGACGCATATTCAATTAAAATGCTTTTACAAAAGCAGGCTTACATTGTTATTTATGTGTGTATGACTAGGCATATCAGTTTCTTTAGTATGCTTTATTTTTTAGATATCAAATTGCGTAATTATTAGAAAAAGAGAAAATAGCCTTGCCAGTGCTATCGATATATACTGGTAGGGCATTACTGACTGATGATAGGTGAGAATGAAACCAGGTCAGTTGGCTCATAGTGACTAATTTATAGAGAATTAACATATCTCTTTTTCCTTTATGCTGATATTTATGTAAAGTTGCAAAAGGTGCGCTGTAAACTAATAAAAACATTAGGATGATATAAGAGAGGCGCTAAGATTAATAAAGGATATCATCACTTTCGACTTCAGGAAGACGGTGATTAATGTTATGTGTAGTAAGAACTATGTATTGTGTACTTGATAGAATATCATTAGATATTTAAGCCAGTACTCAAGTCAACATGACTTGGGCATCACTAAGTGATTCCCTGTCTAATGTCTCGAATGTCGACTCATAAATAGTCTTAGTGATTACTTACTCTGTGGTTTTGTCAGTCATGTCATTATTCTTAAATCTTAATCAATTCTGTTTTGTCTAAATTTGATTTATACATTTATTAATTCTGTGATTAATTTTCTACCACAATCTTTATTTTCATTCCGAAATTTATTTATTTAGTTTTAAATAATGGATGATGAAAATAGAGATTTCGAACCTTTAGAACCTTCGTTGCGAAATGTGATAGAACAAAAGTCATTAAGATGGATATTCGTCGGAGGTAAAGGTGGTGTTGGCAAAACAACGTGCAGGTAAATTAGAAACTTATAAGGAAATATTGATGCGTCATTTACGATAATATCGTAACTTTACCTTTTAAATTTTCAGTTGCAGTCTGGCAGTTCAGTTGTCTAAAGTGAGAGAATCTGTGTTGATTATTTCTACAGATCCAGCACACAATATATCTGATGCATTTGATCAGAAGTTTTCAAAGGTATCTTACCTACCAATTTCACTTTTGAGGGTTGAGACATTTATTTTGTTGGATTATGGTTGAATAGTTGTTAATATAATAACACAGACACATACACAGTCATATTGCCTATTAATTGCTACCTAATTGGATTGGAATTTATGAAAGAAAACCCCTTCAACATCTCAATATTAATTAATTGACTGTAATATCTATAACTTTTAGTTTAAATAGTTAATTTTTATTTAATATATGCAG
Source organism: Galleria mellonella (assembly GCF_026898425.1). Taxonomy (NCBI): domain Eukaryota; kingdom Metazoa; phylum Arthropoda; class Insecta; order Lepidoptera; family Pyralidae; genus Galleria; species Galleria mellonella. Next base: position 9,873,889 of record NW_026442130.1, on the reverse strand, counting down.
GAGACAAGTGTCACATTTACCACAACAATAATATACAGTTGAAGTCTCCATTAAATTTGAGAATATTTATTTTACAAGCAGTGGACAATAGTTTGATATAAACAGTAACCTTAGGCGGCCACTGCCTCTAAGATTTAAGTGGCTGCTAAAGTTCTGCAATTGCTTAAAGAAGTGAAAAAATTAACCTTCTAAATTGACGCAATCAAAAGTTATGGCTGTTAATGTTCCATTGATATAGTACTTCCCGTTGATATAACATCATAATATTTGTTAAGAAGCAGTGTCATGCAGCACAAGAAAAGGAAAAAATCTGAAAACCATAAATTCATAGTTATTTAAATAAAAAAAATAATTAATTGATGATGTATGTTTTTGAATTTATTTGGCCCTTTTTATGCGAAACTGACTCACACTTGACTGGATTTTTTTAATCATAGACTTATAATATGATAATTTTCAATATCTATTATTAATATAAATATTTTTATATTATTAGTTCTTATTTACATGTTAAAATGTGTATGTAGCCTTTGTCTTAGGTAATAAAATCCACCTCTGATTATGATATAGGTTCCAACCAAAGTGAGGGGTTTTGAAAACCTGTTCGCTATGGAGATTGACCCAAATGTTGGACTCACTGAACTTCCAGAGGAGTATTTCGAGGGTGAAACAGAAGCAATGAGATTAGGCAAGGGGGTGATGCAAGAGATTGTTGGAGCATTTCCTGGTATTGATGAGGCTATGAGCTATGCAGAGGTAATTAAATATATATTTTTTAAGAAATATACCATATATAATTTATGATGTTGTGTATATCATTATAGCAGTCAAATATAGAAAGTAAATACTAGTATTATTAAAGGTAATTATAATGTTTAACATTAATATCTATTCAGGAATAATTTTTTTTGTTCAGTACCTAATTTTTTTTTTGAGAAAATAATTGTTTTTTGTGCTTAATTAATACTCAAATGCTTTATAAGTCTATTTTAGTGTTATATATTATCTTTCCCTTATGCATATTTCTTATTAGTTTTTATTCTAAGATTTGTCCCATTTTCAACCAACTTCAAAAAGAAGGAGGTTCTCAATTCGGTTGTATTTATTTTATGTTTGTTGCCTCAAAACTTTGTCAGTTCTAAATCAATTTGGAAATTCTTTTTTTTTCTGAAAAGATATATATGAAATTTGTTTTTCTTTTTTTTCGTGAGTTACTCTCTTTATTTCATTTAATTGTATAAATTGAAAAATTCATCAATATTTTAGTTTAATTTTTTGTTTAGTGTCAATATTGTAAACATTCAAGTGATGGAAAGTTTTATTTTATTGCTCGATTGCATTTGTGAACAATTTTGACTTAATATTATAAATTATAGATTAACTCCACTCTTGAAGCTAATGACAAATTTTTATTTATGTATATTAAACCAATGTTGTATTTATATTAGGTAATGAAACTTGTGAAAGGAATGAATTTTAGTGCAGTTGTGTTTGACACGGCACCTACTGGACACACACTACGTTTGCTCTCATTTCCACAAGTAGTTGAGAGAGGACTTGGTAAACTTATGCGCTTGAAATCTAAGGTAAGAAATTTTTTATACATTTTTTTTATATGACTATGAATGAAAACAAGCATATGGCCCATCTGGTGGTAAATGGTTACCATAAATGACATCTTCAACACCAGGGGTGTGCATTCCGGACCCGTAAAAACCATATTAAGCTCTTTTGAATGTTTTTTTATGATATTTAAAATAGCAATCAACCTAATGGCTCACAGAAAATTTTAACTGTTGCCTAGACATGAACAGCACGATGGACATTACAGAATACACTATTATGCTTATGGTATCTCAAATGCGTTGTCATTCCTATAGGATACCTCCATACTCTGTTATTTCACAGCCTTCAAACCTTACCTAACTGAACTGAAACAATAACACTTTTTGAATAATTTAGCTTTAAAGAAGATAGCCGTCCCCAATCTTTAAGGAAATAATTTTCATTGATTTTATTTGGATTTACAGGTTGCGCCATTCATAAATCAGGTGGCAACGTTGTTTGGCTTGGCAGAGTTTAACTCTGATATGTTTAGTAATAAAATGGATGAGATGCTGTCTGTGATCAGACAAGTAAACGCCCAGTTCAAGGACCCAAACCAGACAACATTTGTATGTGTGTGCATAGCTGAATTTTTATCATTGTATGAAACGGAACGCTTAGTTCAAGAGCTAACGCGATGTGGCATAGACACACATAACATTATTGTCAATCAGCTGTTATTACGCACTTCTGCACCATGTGAGCTTTGTGCCGCTAGGCATAAGGTACAAGAGAAGTATTTAGAACAAATTGCTGATTTGTATGAGGATTTCCATGTGACAAAATTACCTCTACTAGATAAGGAAGTACGCGGCGCTGCGGCTGTCAATGCCTTTTCAGAGTATTTGATTAAACCTTATGTACCACCATCTAATACATGAAAATCTCCATTGCATTTCACTGCGAACCCATAAAAATAATGAACATAGAATTATTATTATTCCAATCATTTATATTTCTCTGTGTAAAGTAATATATCTGGGAAGGCTTTTATTTTCACTAAAAGGTGCTATTCACATAAGAGTATGCCAATTTTTGTGATTAATCATTTCAATAAGAAATAAATAAATTCTTTAAATTTGTGAATTGTTTTCCAAATAATAAATGTAATATATGTGACTTTTATTGTTTTAATTAAACACATTATCATTTTAAATAATTTATTTAAAATCATAGAAAATTTTAAAATGCTTTTTTATGCTGCAATATTTCAAATGCATAAAATAACTGATATTAACAATATCTAGTAAATAATCACTCATATTTTATATTACATCCACAATGGAATGAATATTTGTACCCGACTATGCTAATAATATTGCTATTTGTAAGGCATGACATCTATATGTATGTCTGACAATAACTTTTACAAGTTGGAGAAGGATGTGGGGGGAATTCTTTATATAACATTATTATGAGGTAAAAGGTATGTAACCAGAGTATGTTATTATTAATATTTTAACTAGATATACTAATAAACTGTTAAAGCGACAAGGTACCATTTACATGTCGTTGCACTGCACAAGACTATCTACGGTAATATTATAAGTAGAAAGATATTTTAATTAAGCATAAATTATATTACAGAATAATATAAATAAAATTAAGAATTAAAAAAAAAAGAATTATATGACTGCAAATTGGAGGTACAAAGCGACAGGTCAGGTAGAATTTAAGCATATGTATTACGCAATTAAATAGTTAACGATTTAATTAGATGCTGCAGTTATATTTATTGTTAGGTTAATCCACACAGAAATAGCGGAACTAACAGTATAAATAATATGTAAATTGACAAGTACAGAACATCACTTTACCACGCCTTTTTAGCAAATTTTGGTAGGTAAATATATCCATCAAATTTTGCGGATATTTGAACATAGCTAGACACTTTTAATAATACTTATTAAAACAGGAAATTTTCCCATAGCCAATTAAAGATTATAAATGGTATGCTAATTCTAAATAACCTGTCTTTTATATCTAGAAAATAAAAAATAAAAAAAAATAGTTAATGCTAAAACATTTGTCTTTTCAATACTTCTGTACACGACACACAAGGGATATAATTTACAATTTATGAAAAGCAATTTTATTAACAACATTATAAAAATTTAAATTGAACAAGTCAACATTTTCTATATTTATAACAATTTGTTATTTAAAACTATCAGCCGATATGGCAGTGTTTTAGTGTCATATTTTACAATATAATCGTCATCATAATATACAATTTGAATACTTTGTATAGCGACTATTTAAAAAAAATACGGCATGAAAACCAGTGCCTGATCTTAGATACTTTGCCGCTCTTTAACAGCAAGATAAACTTTATTTTGCCATACTAGGCAATTGCCTGGATTGCTCTTCACTAGATCGGGACCTGATTGGAACACTTACAATCATTTAAGCACAAAGTAACCCGTAATTATAAAATACTTGTAAAAACATTCCTTTAAAAAAAATCGCACAATACAGCTTATCCTAAACTCAGAATATTTGATTTAGCAGTTTAAAAATATGTTTTGGTTCCTAATAGATGTTAAATTTGGTATGTAACAAAAAAAAATAAGCTTTTATAGTTTGTTCCAAATATTTAAATTCTAAACATACGTAAAACATAATAAAACAAATGATTGTACTAAGATGTTTTTTTTTCATTTTATAGGTTACACCATATTTTAATTCCTAAATTCAAAACAAGTCAAACAGTAAAAACTAATCCGCAATTAATTGAAACTTTCAACATGGATTAAGAATTCTTTCAAGTCTATTATCATTATTATTCAAGGACATTTTATACCTTCTAAACTGCTAATCAATTATTTTCATTCCCCACACTTTTTCATTCCTAATTATTTTAACTAAAATAGTTTCACAATACTAAGTTGAAGACTAGAATTGGTACGTTTTATTGGAAGAGATAAAATCTTTTGATAATTTTTACATGTTCAAATATAAATTCGAAGTTATGAAGAACAAAAAAAAAATTACAATAAATAAAAAATAACAATGTTATTTTTTTAATCTAGTGTACTACATATATGTATGAACAATGAACATTTGACACATGATAAAAAAAATAATTTAAAAATGGTAACACAATGAGATGAAAAGATATATGTCTAGATTTTCATAATTGTAATGTGTCCACACTCCTATAAAATAATGAAATATGTGTTAGTACTTTGACAGAAACATTACTTATAAGATCTTATTCACACTTCGATCCAGTTGTTTCGCCGAGCCCACAGAAAAAGCACAAGTGCTAGTGGCTGAATAAAACAGATATAAAGATAATATAAAGCCGTTTTCTTCTAGACTGATTCGAACTTGAATTTCCACCGAATCTCGGTTAGTTGAGTATTTACTTATCAAGCGGACAATGTAGTGGAAACTCTGCTTTACATACATGTCAACTCCATTTAAATTACTATAAATTTGTATATTCGCCTAATATTTTATTATCTAGAATGCTTGTGTCAACTATGTCGTTGTTGCGTCGGTAGATGCCAGGTCGTTAATGCTAACCCAATGACGGTTCCGGTAAGAGCAGCTGCGCACGCGCCGCATTCAAATAATAGCTTGGGTGTAAACACACCCCATATCATGAGATGGCGACAGTGGATGGTAGCTGATATTGCACTCGCGAACACCTGTTTATCAAAATAAAGCAGATTGGTATTGTTATATATACAATCTTAGCTTACTTAAAATTTGTTTCTGGTAGTTTTAGATATCAGACTATTCAGAGAATTCGACTATGATCCTTAACAAACTTCGATAATAATAATTTTTTAACAGTTATAATTATGACTATTAAAAAATTTAATTTCAGAGTTATGCAAAACAAATTCTATTTATGATACAAAATTCAAGTCACCTTAACTATGATTTTTATCACTTGGTGATGGCTTTATTACCATCAAGTCGTCGAGAAGCTAGATTTTATTTAATAATGCCCCATTACGAAAAAAATATAAAAAATGAAGAAATAATAACATCTACATACCCTAACGGCGAAACAGATCGCAAATTTGAGAGAAAGAATGAAGGCGGCAGCGAGCTGCGACCGCGGCCCTACAGCCGCACCTCCGCGGCTCCACAGTACCAACAACGGTAGCGCCGCCCCAAACATCAACGGCACACCTAAAATACACATTTTTTTATTAAGCAACTTATTCAATATACTTTTCAATCGACTTCTAAAAGGAAGTTTTAAATTAGGTTGCATCTTTTTTGTTTGTCACCTCATAACTTAGTCAAATGTAAACGGATTTGGAAAATTCTTTCTTCTTAACTGAAAAGATATAGATTGGTCCCATTGAAATTTTATCAAAATCGGTTTAGATGTTTAATTTTTAAATCAAAATAACTAGTTATGACACAATTGAACTCCGTTTTTTATTGGAATCCCATTTGCTTGATTCGCCACCTTTGTAGTATTAAAAAAAAATATATAAATAGAAGGCGCAATTTATAGCAAATAGAAATGTGAGTGACAGTGAAGAGAGAGAGAGAATATTTAAGGTTGGGTGTTTTTTATTTATTGGATTGATATTACTAGCTAGATAATTGCTAGAATGCCTACCTATATCATATTCATGCCTAAAATAATTAATTTACAAAAGAATAAAAAAACATACCAAAAAGGTCAAGAAACACGAGAGAGCCGGTTACTTGGGGCCCGATGGGCAAGTAATTAGGATCGCCAGCGTGGAATGCAGGCGCCCAGCGGATATGGCCAAGAGTGGCGTGGTGCCCCGTACCGTAGAAATAGTATGACGCAAGCAATGCCCATAAACACGCTACACTAGAGCTGCACCTAGTCAATAAAGCTGAAAAACATATATTATTTTAACATAAAATAGAGATCAAATACCTATGCTAATATATATATATATATATATATATATATATATATATATATATATATATATATATATAATGTAATAATAATTTATTAATTACTTTAAACTTACAAAATTTTGTAGACCCTTCACTCTTCATCATAGGCACGATATTTAGAACAAGAAACCCTGATAAAAGAGCAAGCGCTGCTGAAGGCGCAAATGCCGCGCCTAGCACCAAACTATTTGCCACATAGAGCAACAACCCACAAACCGTTAAAGGTAAAGTTGCATCACGATTTTCTTTCCTCCACAGCAGAACGAACATAGAACCTAGCACAAGCCAGGCACCGCGAGCTAATAACCTCGACCTACTTGGAGAGCCGAGACTACCCCAGCCGACCGCCCAATGAGCGCATGTAAATAAACCGGATAAGACTACTCCATGTCCCCGCCAGCCGATATGACGTCTAGCAACAGCTACAGTGGCTGCTACGGATCCCAGCGCTAATACTAACGCCGCTCTAGACGCTGGACCGGCGGAGGCTCCCCCTCCTTGAGTCCAACAGTCGCCCTGTTCTTCTCTACATCCTCTATAAGATCTAGACAGAGCCAGAACAATCCCGCAAGACGCCCACAATGCTAAAGCTTTGATTGTACCGATGTTCCAAACAATTGTTGCCAATATTGATAGCGAAAGAAAGGCAAGACTAGCACCTTCTTCTATAATATAGCTATTAGATACTAAAATAGCTGCTGATCCAACGAGAGCTGCTCTAGCAAAACGCTCGTAAAAGAGTAAGCGGGTTTCGTACCATCTCTGGGTAATGCCATTCCAGTGCATGATGACAAGTGCACAAATTAATGCTCCCGAAACAAGGCCAGTGCTCAAGATAACGGCGTGCTCCACATCCTCGAGCAATTGGAAATAAAATGCAGTATAACATATTCCTATACATATAGTCACTGAAATGATCCCACTTGGGATAAATGAACTGGCAAAAACATGTGGAATCTTATCTATAGGAAGACCTTCTGTTATCAGACAATTGAAAAATATTGCTAAAAGAAGCAATAGTAGAGCTCTCAACATTGACAGGGAATCGAATTCGACCCAAACATCTCTAAAAACTCCGCGTATGTTTTCTATCAATGTCCTGAAACAAAAATATTTCCTATTACACTTATGTTACGTTATATAATAATTTAGGAAGAATATTTCTTATCTTACCTAACATCGGTAACATAAACTGATAACTCAGATTCACTTCCAATTGTAGCAGCTTTATCTATTTGTTCTCTGGTAGCATTAATTAGGTGAGCTAGTTTGTCTAGAGGTATTTGTTGAGATTCTTCTCCATATCGAACTAAATACTGCTTTATCTGTAAAGAATATCAAAGAGAGATAATATTGTTTATATATATTTATGAGCACTTAAAGATTTAAATGAAATAATTTTTATTCTTAGCACTAATTGTAAAGATAGTAGCACAAATAAATAATGTCATGTTTTTTTTATACAACTTAGAATGGCAAACAAGCTGACGGCCCACCTGATGGAAAGTGGTAACCGTCGCTTATAAACATGAGCAGCAGCATGGATATAGCAGAGTATACTGTTTTGCCTATGATACCCCCCATGCGTTGACATTCCTGAGGACTCAAGTGTATGTAATTGTAGAGAAGGGATTATAATTTCAGCACATATGCACAAGATATTCTAATTCTATAGCATAAATTATGATCCTCTTTGCATTGTCACAACAAAATAGTGATATTGTAAGATGTTACAGTAAATAAGAAATACATGAATGTCGTTTTATGTATCTGTGCTTGCTATCATTATAGTGATTAGTATCATTATTTTTGCCATATTCTGACAATGAAATATTATATTAGTGGTATAATAAAGATTGCTATCAATTTATTTGAGAGCCAGTAAAAAGATAGCAAAATAATGCTTTGTTCACTGACCTGTTTCAAATTATTACTCAAATGTAATAAAGTATGCGAAATAGGTAATGTTGGCAACACTGGCAGTAAAATGTTGCCAAGGGATGGAGCAGGCGGCGGCCTACCGAGTGCAGCACTGAGTGTAGGCGCTAGATCTGTTTGTTGCACTTCTTTGCCTGGTTTGTTATTTTCTTTGTCACCACCTAGTCCCAATCCTCGGTATGCGAAGAATGCTGCTGTACGCTCCGCTTTACTTTCACCACCATGATCTCCTAAAGATTAATAAAAATCAGTAGAGAAGCATGGATATGTAGTTCGTAAATTGCACATGCAATATCAATCTGGCCTTGCCATAGCATTCTACAAAAAACTCAATAGTTTGAATTTAATATATAAAATGTATAAAAGTTTGTTATAGCCTTATCTGCTTACAAAAGTAAAAAAAAATAAACATCAATAAAAAATACATAATAATGCTTTAGAATCACACATATAATAGCAAAATGTATAGTAATAGCTCAAACAGAACTATCAAAAATACACACAATTGAAAACTTCTACTTTGTAAGCAATTCAGTACCATACCTACCCACAGATTCATTCCCTTCTTGTGAGTCTAAAACAATATGAAATGGTGCTTTTACTATAGTTATTAATATAATATATCACATAAAGAAAAAGAATAATTTTTCCATATGTAAAAACTGAGTGATGTTTTATTAAGCCCACATCTAAATATAACGTAGCCTACAGACATTTCTGCTTTACAGTAAAATTATAAGAATTAAGACAGAGGTAAGCAGGGGAATTTAGGGAAAAGAATTGTTAGTAATAGGTTTTAAAAGCCCTATTGCTAGCAATGCACCCCTATTAAATTGATCTCCCCCTGGAAACTATCATGGATAATTCTTGTTGAATTCATCATTATATAATCATAGGTCAATTGACCTGATTTCATCCTCAACAATCATCTTTTACACTGGAGACCCATCAGTGTATACCAATAGCACAGATGGGGTTAAGAAAAGCCAGGGAAATTATATAAAGATCTAGTACCCATAATTGTCTATGAATATTATGTAAGTAAAAGTTTGTATAATGTTATTTTAAATACTTGTTCAATATGACACATGCAGTGTAACTTGACTGGTCAGTCAGAAAATATTTAAATGAAATTTGGTGCACAGAAGAATCATAGATTAACATTGGACACTTTTAATACTTTAAATTATTACAGCTATATATAAATAAAACTGTAAAAATAGTTTGTTCACCTGTTTCAGTCATTCCATGGTCCCCAACAACATAGAGTAATACATCAGGAGGTAACATCTCTATTACTTTCTTTAATCTATTATTAGTTTCATCCAGTTTTCTTTTCATCTCGGCATGATTAGGGCCATACCTATGTCCAGCATGGTCTACACCAAGATAATGGGCCACAAGTAAGTCCCAATCATCTTTCTTCAATTCATTATATATTTTTGAATCCACTTCTACAAGTAATTAATAAGTAAGTAATACAGTATTATACTAAAGTCAAAGATATTTAAAAGATGTTAATATAACATTTTTTTTTTAATTTTAAACAATAAAATTAAGATAGAAAAATAAATTTTTGATAAGGAAAAACAAAATTTTAGTCATTATATTTATGTTTAACATTAGGAGTATTTAAAGCAATTTATTGAGAAAATTTTTAAAATATATGAATTTTATAGAAATAATTGTTGTCATTTTAATAAAAACAATACATAAAAATAAAGAAAATACTTATATAAAGCATTTTCTGTGTGCAATTAGATATTAATAGTTAAACAACCACTATATGAAATTGGTATTGAAAAATGTCTTTATAGTGATGGAGTAAAAGTACAATGTGTTACTATTATATTCTTATCTAGAGGAAAAGGTGACTCTGGGAACCAACACTATATAAAACCTAAAAATCTATACCAAGCTACTTGGTCAATACAATTACATTACTCTTCTTCTGAAATTAGGAGAGAGCCATGCTCAGGCAGGACCATCAGGAAGTTGTTGTGGTACATTACCTGTATCAACTGTGTCAAGGTCCCAGGTATGAAAAGAGTACATAGCATGAGATCTCAACCATCTGCCTGGTATTAATCTCGCCCATGTGTCATCTCCCAGCAACACTATTTTGCCACCAGCTTTTACAACCTATAGACAATATTTGTAATATTAGACTTTACTGCAGTATCAAACAATATAAGATTTTATATTTTATGAGACCTTTAGAGATCTACCATAGACAAAAAAAAAATAACTTAAAAAATGTAAAACACATTTTAGAAATGACAATACTTATATGTTCTTATACATACATAAGTAGAGATAATATTTGGAATTACAGTATTTATACCAATTTTTTAAGATAGTAATAATGAAATACCCTGTCTCTGAGTAATATACATTTTTCATAGAGCTTCTTATACAAATTGATAATGATGTGTTTAAGCAGATGAGGCCATATAAAATAACTGTTACTGAGACGAACACAGGTATTTTAGTAACATGGTTTCTGTTAGCAATACACCTTGTCATTTCAATGATCATACATGCCTCACCTTACTGCTTAGTAATTTCTGGTGAATTAACAATAATTAGTCATCTGATTTGATTTCCAAATATTATCTTTTATTGGTACCTCATCAGTATTTACCAATAGCATAGACAGGCGTAAGTATAGTGTCATATCCTTTTATAAACAAAATTTGTTGGTACTATACCTGATCAATTGCATTATCTTCTTGCAATTCCATTGCAGCAAAATTAGAACTTGCGTCAATAAAAGTGGGCAAAGAGCCGGTAACAAGCGCTTTTACACGCTGCAGTGTCGTAGTGGGTGGGTCTGCCATAAAACGAAACAACCTTGTGCAATTCGGGGAGCGTTCCAGCATCTCCTTTATTATTGGTAAACGGTTCTGATAAGGAAGAGGATTTTCTATGTCAGGATTGTACTCCGTAAAGTCATATCGTAGCGCATCTACTAGTAAGAAAACAACTCTTTGACGTGTGGGCGCGCACGCTATTACCGCGCCGGGGTTAGCTAAAATTCGTCGTATCTTCTCTTCTTTATTACATACATCAGTTGAGTTCCCTTTTTCATGACCATCACAGCCAAAATCTCGAAGAGGAACGCAATCAGTAACATCATTCAATGTTTTGCGGGACAATAAAAATCCACGCCCGAACATAAGAATTGCTGATAAAATTAAATAAGAAAACCAGAGGAGATATAAAGTGAAGTTCCATTTTTCTTTCATATTTGTTGTTCCTTGCTGTATATACAATTCATTGACAATTTTTGTCAAGAACGAAAGTAATAAAATAAATTATTTAGTAGAGATAAAAAGACAAAAAATTGGAAACTGACTGACTGTTCTACTCGTTTCGTGCAGTTTGCGTTTATGGTCACTGCTTGCTGACTTCCATCCATAGCTGTCATCTGTCATTATTACCGTCAGATGGTAGCTGTCAATAATTACGAATTGTTAGTATGGTTAATCTGTGGTATATAAAAATCTAAATATCCACAGATTACGAACAGTAGATATTTTATTCTGAATTATCATCATTACTTGTCAACTGCTGAAAGCCTAAAACCTAGCAAAACTCTCCTTATGGGTACATAAGGAGAGTTTTGTTAGTAGTGTCCATGCTTGGCAGGCGGTTTGCGATTTGACCGCTCTCCCGTCCTTATTAAAACATCTTTTATTCTGAATACAAAATATAAAAACAAAGGAAACTGTAAAATTATTTTGATATTGTATTACATTAAATTAAAATGTTTGATTTCATATTAAATGCAAAATTTTATTGTATCCTTAATTATAAATAGTACCTGTGGTTTGGGTGTAGGTACAGAGTAAAATTGTCAAACCGACATTGATATTTAGATCTTTGACATATTTCTTTGTCATTTCAAATTTAAAAATTAAATTGATTTCATTCTGGACTAAAATATTATTTTTTAGTCGTGTTTTTATTTAATAATTAAATTACTTACACTACAATTAATCAAGTATTTACGAATGAGATGATTTACTTTATGAATAAGAATAATGCTCTATCGTATATACCGTGGTCGGCTGACATTTAAACTTTATGTGATCATTGCTTTGATTATAATAATAACAGCATGCAGCTATTTGTTTCCACAATTTAGATTTTACCCTATCGCTCCGGTAACTGAACATCCAAATTCTCTGCATTCTCGTACGACACGTCATTTGTCTAAATTGGTGACTGTTGTTTTTCGACAATTTGAAGATTTTGAGAATGATGTCGCAGATAGCGTGCAGTCTTTTGTGTCGGCGTACCCAAACATGCCAGTGGTGGTGGTTTGTGATAGTACACCGTATCCGCCTTTCCCGTTCTCTGCTACCAACGAAACATTGCGGAATGTCAAGGTAGTATCTTTAGAGCTCAGGCTGGAAGCATCACCATCGGAACTTAATCCCCTTACGCATATACTCACAGAATACGTTTTGTTTGTTCCTGATTCTGTTCGAGTATCGCGCCGAGTATTGCAGCAAGCTGTAGTCGTTGCTACTGGTTTCCCATCATATCTTGTGGCTATTGGGATTGCTAATTCTCATTTGATATGTCAGCAAGTAAAATGGAACTATGTCGATTGGACCCTTCAGTATAATAAGGATGCTTCTGGAAAGCTATGTGATGCTGTTCATGGCCAGCATGCTTTGTTGATGAAGACATCTTTCTTACATAGTCTACCACAGCCTTTTGCATTACCCTTTCCAGAATCATTGTATCTCCAAACTGCAGTAAAAAATGTTAAGGTGAGATTTTGTAATTTATTAATTGTGCAATATTAATAATTTCTATTTAATTACACTAGATTTATAGTAAAATGTTTTATCATTTTTTATTTACAACAGATTATTTAGTTTTCAACCACTATTGAGTGGAGTACTTTTTGTCTTCTTTATTATACCAAGTGTATCTGTTTACTTATTTGTTATTGTAATTTATAGGTACAAATATTAGAGGGAAAATTGGGAGCAGGACGTAGCATGCTGAAGTCACCGGGTGCCAGGCAGAGAGTATCTCGTCGCATGAGAGACTACAGGGTGGCTCTATATAAGCAGCTTGGAGTAAAGGCTGTTGTTAGAGAGGATGGAAGAGTGCAGTGGTTTGGGTGTAAGAGAGAAACTCAGGTAAAGGGATAATAACTATATATAATGAAATATGTGTTCATGATTATATCATATTTTTTATAATCTATACTCTATTGTGATCTAACCATATGTTAGTTACTCTTTCTTGAGTAATTTGATAAGGAATTGTGTGATAATGGAATCTTTTCTCATTATAAATGATAAAAAAAAGCATAATTAGTAATTTTTCTTTCTTTTCGTCTATAAATATTAACTAGTTTTTGATTACCAAGTAGTTTGTTTTTAAACATTTAATGTGTATCTATTATTTGTTATTGAATATTAGTCTGATTAAATTTGTTTTAATTTATTTGTATATTATTATTATTATTTTGTATATAGCTATGTGCTACTACAATTTCTATTGGAAGAATGTGTGAAACAAAACAATATTGTATACTAGCAGTAATCCTGTAGCTTTACTAATGTGAATCAGTATATAATGTATCTTAAGTCCAAGTTAGGCTATAATCTACCATGTACCAAATTTCATTTAAATCCATTCAGTAGCTTTTGCATGAAAGATTCACAAACATCCATCCATTGTTACAAATTTTCACATTTATTATATTAATATGATTTTGCATTTATTTTCAGAGGTGTTTTCCGTCTGTCCAAGGGACGCCATCATATATTCTGTCTGGGCGCAATACGCCACCGTGTTGTCGCCGCAACATGCGTCGCTCGGCCGGACACGTACTGCATGCGTTATTACAAGCTGGGGCACGGTGCTGGCTAGAAACAACATCCTTACTTGGTGCAGTTGTCAGGTATATAACCTATTATAACTATTTTAACTCTTTGCTTTAAGTTTACTTATAATAAAGTGCATTAAACTGTATCAAAGTCCACTGAGTATCAAAATCTAAATATGTATTTATGGAAGTTTTTTTACCATAGGGAGACTGGGTACAAAAGTCGTTTTTTTGGCACCTCTGTCTCATTTGTGTTTCTACCATGAAGCAGTTACGTTTGCATAGCTGTGTTTCAGTTTGAAGGGTGGGATATGGCAGTGAATTTACAGGGTACAGAGGAATAACACCTGAGTTCTTAGGAATGGCAACACATGGGTGGTATCATGGGCGAAACAGTATATTCTGTTATGTCTATGGTACTGCTCATGTCTATAGGCAATAGCTTGCCATTCTAAGTTGCATAAAAAAAGAAGTTCTAAATTAAAATGGTTTCTAGAGTGGATAGAGTATTTCTATTTTTTTTTTTCAGCGGTGACTTGTTACCTTGGGCAGAGTATGTTGAAATCGGTATCCATGCATCAGATGTATCTCGAGTGTCGTGGCTCCAACGCGGCGGTGCTGACGCCGACGGTTTCGTGTGGGAGCGCGCCACGAAAGGCCATTACTATAGAGTCGCGTTTTCAGCAACAAACAGAGTGTATGTATTGGTGCTGCCATTTACCGCACGAAATGGTACCATGTGGCCAGCCGATTGGGTACTAGCCCATCAGAGGGAGTTCCCGGAACGGCATTTACATCCCCTAGCTCAGGTATGTTGCAATATTTTTTTTTTAATTAAATGGCTAGGCTAAGTTTAGGTATAGAATAGGAGACACAACACCTTAGTCCACAAAAAGATGGTAAATTACTGTTATGCAAATGAGGTACTGTCGGTATAAAATATGGTATCTATGGTGCTAGTCATGTCTATCGGCGATTGTTACTACTCTTCATCAGGTCGGTTGTTAGCTTGTTGGCTGTGCAAAGATCCATAAAAAAAAATTGTCATTATTTTTATTTGGTATTTTCATGTACTGTTACCATCCACTTTAACTATAAACATAATTATTCAATTAAAAAAATATCGGGCTTGTTAACAGTATTCTCAGCAATAATTATTGTCATTAAATATACTATAGTATTCTTATATTTTATAACATTTATAAAAAATACGACTACATTTTTTTTTTATAAATTTATTTACAGATTCAATTTGCTGGACGTCAAGCGCCGGCGCCGAATGATGCTCGAGCATTTCTAGATCTGAAACTAGGTAATGGTGCAGTCGAAAGATGCAATAGGATTGGCCCCAAATTACTTTTTCCCTAAGTTATTTTAGTTTTAGTATTATAATATAGGTTTTGATTTTGACCAAAGATTCAAGACAAAGTGTTTTTATTTTTTTGTTTAAAGGGTAAAATTCTATTTATTTTTTTATTTATTACATTTTAATACATCTAGAAAGTGTAAATGGCGGACTTAACACCATGTGGCGTTATCTACCAGTCAACAGTAAACAGGAATAACAGAAAATTCAATAATACATATATATTTTTTAATTATACTTGTAAAAAAAAAAACCAAAGGCGATAGCAATGTAAAAGTTTTGACTGCAATAAAATTGTATGTTGTTTGTTGTATAGATAGTACATACATGTAAAACTTTGTCCTAGGCAGCTATTACACGATTTATAGGACCATTTATTTACATGAAAATATTATTTTAAAATATTGATTACTGGATTGATGACTTTTTATTAGATTTAATTAGGTAATTATTGCTTTCTGGTAGTATGCCTTTTTCACGAATTATGCCATAGTGTCATGATTTTTATTGTATTGTGTTCATGTCTTTGAATGCTGTGACGTTTTTTAGATAAAATTTGAAAATACGCCATTATTTTATATTAGTCAGGCGAGCTAACAGTTTTTTTTTTCCAATTAGATAATGTTTGAATATTAATAAATTATAAAAATTACTTATATGTATTAGCACAGCGCCATCTAGTCCAAACTAAGCAGAGTTTGTGCTGTAGGTGTAAGTGATAATTCTTGAGAAATACTTTTTTTTTTGTATAAATGTAATATTATATTACCTACAAAAAAATACATTTCCATTTTAATAATAATAGTGTTAAAGATTATTGGTGAAAGTATCACAAGTAGAGTGAATATAGTAAGTCTTTTTTCTCTTTTCATTAAGTTTGTTGAAAAATAGTCACTATTATTTCTAAGTTTAATATAGTTTCTAATAAACTATGAAAATATCGACCAAATACGTGTCAAACACGCTTTAATTAGTTCCGTCGTTATATTTAAATATGTTACCATATCTTTTAGTCTAAATTAAACTTTAAAAAAGACATTTTAGGTTAAACTTCGAATCGAAAACCTTTTTATTATTTGATAGATTAAAGATTTTTTCTTTTCATTCAAGTGTTTGATTGAATTATGGATACATAATTGATGATTATGGAGTATTGCTTATTTTACCTATTTCTCATGGTCATAATTCTACACTATTGTTATATGACTATTACCTTGAAAAACAATTTATCTACTAACTTTATAGCAATTAAACCCACTGTGTCTTAATATAATTTGATATTAAATTAGACATATATTTAACTATGTTATCTCTTTGGATATGATTATAATATACTTATAAATATAGCTTAGACCTATTATTATTATTGTGATTTATATATTTCATAATTATGAATAATTTATGTCCTTATTTGGTTTATTTATGTTATTGACAATATAAATGTGATATCGTGAAATTTACTACTTATTTGTGGAAATTGGCAAATTAAATTCACTACTCATATGATTTTATTCTACAGCCATTTATAATCTGTAGAACTAATTTTATATTAACGATACAAAGCACAATAATAATGTATTTAAATAAAAATGAATTCTTTAAAATGTCATTTCTATTTTGAATGTTTTTTTAGGTTTTATCTGTTACAAAGAATCTTAGCAGAGAATACTCTATAGGATTGAGTACAAATAGGTTAAAACCGTAGTAGAAAATTTAATTTGTAATGAAAGCAATCAATTCTTACAGCAATTGATAGTTTATAAGGTTTAAATTGTCAATATTAATGTGGGTCTCCCCAATTATAGAATACAATTTTCGAGATCTCAAAATAGTCTAGTCATCTCACAATAAATGTGACATTATGTGTGTAGATAGTTGTTTTGTTTATAAGAGTTTATTGTAGTGTGAGTAAGCAAGTTTTGGACTGAACTTTTCAGTTACTCTAAGTTTTTACCTAAGATTTTTTTTAGGTAAATGTATAAAGTGTGCACTGATTCAAGACCTTGGTCAAGTATACCTTATATTGTTAATATTTTTTATGCTAATATGTTAATTTGAAAGCTTTATAAATATTTACAATAATAATCTCATATACAAGTAAAATGTGTTTTATTTAATATCATACCTACTTAAAAATCAATAATATTGTAACGCAATAGAACCTTATTAAATATTGTAAAAATAATAAATTTCAATCTTCTTCAAATTTCTCGTCGACGACTCCAGGAGTGAAAGGCGGATCGCGGACCAAACTCAGAAGTTTGTCTAGCTTCATAATCTGCAAAGAGAAACGGTAGTTTTTTTATAACAATAGTACCTGCAGTTATTATGATTTTACTATATTCTAAAGAAAATAATAGTTTGCATTATTTTCCCTTTATTTTATTTTATTTTATATTATTATTATTAAAAAAGAAATCTTGAAATAGTTAAAAATACGCAACATTTATATTTTTCTATAGTTCCAAAAACTGAGTATCGACTTCAGAGATAGGGTAAAAAACACAAGAAAAAAGTGCATTTTGTTTTTGTCTTGTTTTTTATTTGTGAATACTGGAATATAAAAAAAAAAAAAACTATTTTGTGTTTCAGTAAATTTATTACTGTTATTTCCAAACTAAAATATCAAAAATTCTTCAGTTTCATGATGTGTAATACAAGAACTTCTTGTTTTTGTTTCGTATTGAATGTTTTTATTTATTTAATACAGATACAAAATGTACCTTAAAAATAAATTTAAAAAATACAGACAAATATTGTTAATTTTGTATAAAAAAATATACGTAGGTTTTACCTGTAATGTTCTTTGGTCAACGCCTTGAGCTTTTTTGGGTGGTTTGCACATAACTCTTAGGTTAGGTGATAGTTTCAATACATGGCAAGTACCTCTATAAAAAATAAAAGTTGATTAAAAAACTAGTTTTAATAAAAAAAAAAAAAGAATATTGAGTCAATGCCCCCAGAGAGATTTGAACTCTCGACCCCTGGTTTACAAGACCAGTGCTCTAGCCACTGAGCTAAGGAGGCGATGAACGAAAATTTGAAATATTGTATGACAATCAAATACTCAAGTTCTAGATGAATTATGTAAAAAGTTTTACTGAATAATAAATAAAATAATCTACATAATTATTCTTCAGAAAAATAGGTAACATGTTATTATTAATATATTAATGTAAATATAATTTTAATTAAGGGGTAGCTGTGAATGTATTTTAAATTAAGTAGTTTTACAATATAATATTATTAAATAAATAAATAACAGGATTTCTTTTTTAATTTGAAAAAATGTATAGATACAATAATAATTAGTTCTTAAAATCATCGCTAGAGGCGCTATATTATACGTAACAGCACTGACTAGTTGATATCGACCTCGATACTATCAATTAACAAATATTTCGGTCAGATTTTTATCCTGTAATTTATTAATACGTATTGTTTGCCATTTCCTTTTAGATATGTGAATGTTATTATGATCATGTAAATGTTTTTCTGATATAAAAGTGATCCTTTTAGTACCTATTGTAGTCAAGTTTATGGGATAAGTAGAGAGAAAACGTCAAAGATCTTTATTCTTACATACAACTCATTTACTTTCATAAGCTTTGACTCGCCTTTAGATATAAATTATAATAGGTAGTTCTATTATTCTTTAAAACAGATTGATTTAGGTATATAGATACCTAGTACGGTTATTAGAACCTGTTTTACGGTAAGGTACTTACTTGGTGTCTCCACACACAATAACCGGTAGACGAGTGTTGAAGTCTAATCTTGTCAATTTTTTTGTCTTCTTAGAAACAACAGCTTGTATGCAGATGGGTCGATACTTATTCACATTTAAATCGTAAACGTACACCTGCAAAAAATATTATAATAATGTTCATATGTAGTTACTTATATTTTATACGATACATACATTAAAAAATAAACTCTAGATATTCTAGCTGCTTACATAATTTCGTATGTATTGCGGTTTCAAAAAACGGCTCTTCACAGTGTCGCCAGTATTTTTTTTTTGGCAATTTTGGTTAAAATTTTTTATCATGGAATTATGAAGAATTATACATTTTGGAGAGAAAGAAAATCGGTGATAGAGTTTTAGTATTTGTTAACTTTTAAAGTTAATAAGATAACTCTTAAGTTCAGCGTAAAGAGTGTTGTTTTTTTTTATTTCGTCGTTCGAGTTGTGGTCATTTGCTAAAATATAATAAGAATAGATAAAAATTTATGTTTAGTTAAAAGTGTAGGAAATACTCTAAATATTTTAAATTTATCGTAAACAAAAGACGTATGAAGCAACTCTGGTATTCCATCTAATGAGTATCAACAACTTCTAAAGTTATTTAAGTGTCGTAATCCTAAAGTGACTATAGAATGACATCATATTAGAGTTGCGCTACACTACGGTTTCTCTACGGATAAATTCTTGTCAGATTCTAAGACACATAACCAAACTCAGAGTGTAGGCTTCTCCATAGATCGCTCAGCGATTTGGAGATCGTTATTATATCATCATTATGTGACTGTATTTCTGTGTACATTTGTTACGTTTTTATTGATATTATTATCTGATTATATTGATTTCGTTTGAAATTTAATAGAGAGATTGCCTAAAGACCAAGGATAGACTTGTGGTGGCAGATAAGTATAATCAATGGGTGTGGCCACATTACATTTATACCTATAATAACTACTTGAAGGAAGTTAGCTTCATTGTAAATATGGAGTGCTGAGGTAGGTACTTCTTCAAAAATATCTAAATAGATAATTATATAAGTTGTTCATCCCAGGTCACATACCATTGTTATGTAAGATATGACGTTCACATATTTTTAATCTCTAAATACTTTTAAGTTGTAAATTAATACTAAACCTTTTACCTTTTTACCTTTTACTAACCATTGCTTAACCTTCCGATGGTCGCTGATCCGATTCATTCAAAAAGAACTTATGTAGGTATGCCCAAAACATTTCTAATTCTGATTATCAGGGAGTTATAAATGTTATGACGAATAAAAACGGATTTGAATTATGCCTACTGTAAGTAATATTTTATTTCTTGGATATTAAATGTTTATTAGGCAAGTAGTTAAATATAAAATAAAGTATAGAGGTATCCGAATTTATAGCACCTATTTGTTATTAATGCGCGGGGGACACGCGATGCTATGGATATTTTTTATTTGTTACAACACAATAACTTTTCAGTGTAAAACATGATCGAGTACGAACTTTCAGTCAGTTTAGATATTAAGTAAAACAGCATTAATAATTTTATTTGTCTAGAATAATAGTCAAATAATAATTAATTTTAATATATACCTACATTATATCTCATAGCGCCATCTATTCCAAAAGTGAGTAGTATGTGATTACAAAGAGTTTCACTCATGAATACAAATATTTGTATTGTGTGGGAATCGAACACGTAACTGTCGGAAGGCGAAGCACTTCATTAAATGGCTACACCGCCGAAGCAAGTATATTTATCATTTGCTTTGGAATGAAAATAATATAATATAAAATCGCCCGTATGTATTTGTGTATAATAATGATTTGTGTGGATTTGCCTTATAAAGGTCGAGAGAATTAGCTCACTTCTTTACTCATTTAGAACATTACCAGTTTTGATGTATTTCAGTAAGTATGGCGTATTAAATGAGCTACACATGTTTAAGCACAGATAATATAATGTTTAAGTACACGTGAATTTGTATTTTGTTATTTGAATAAATAAGAAGTCAAATTCTGCTCTCCCGATTCCAACTTTATTGTTACACATTTTTTTTACTTTGTTTGTCATTTTCTTTGTTAATGTAATGTTTTCTTTTGCTAGAAAATATTTTTAAAAATATCGCGAATAAGATTATGTTAATAATTAATAAACGACCAAAGAACGTAGAAAAATAGCGTTTATATAATGAAAATATGGATATTTAAAAAAATAATTATTTGGTTCTAGTATTTAGTGTTTCACTCACATCGGCAGTAGTTAGTATTCTATTACTCGTATTTTAATATTACTTTTAAAACTATTGTTATGAAAAATCATACGTAATACTGGATGGATTATAAGGATACTTATTAAATTGCCTTACTATAACAAAAACATTCAATATGTAATTCATCACTTATACAAATATAAAAAGTAACTCTAAATTTTTTTTTTATATAAACAATTTAGAATGGCAAACAAGCTGACGGCCCACCTGATGGAAAGTGGTAACCGTCGCCTATAGACATGAGCAGTACCATGGACATAACAGAATATACTGTTTCGCCCATGATACCCCCCATGCGTTGCCATCCCTGAGGACTCAGGTGTTATTGCTCTGTACCCAGTAAATTCACACCATATCCCACCTTTCAAACTGAAACGCAGCCATGCAAACATAACACGGTTGAAACACTAATGGGACAGAGGTACCCAAGCAATCGACTTTTGTACAAAGTCTCCCTCTTTATCGTTTCGTCCATTAGATTACAATTAAAAACTATTATTAATACAAATAGTTTAGGTAAACTTTAATTTAAAAACAAATATTTAATGTAACATTCAGATAGAGCACTTTACTATTGAAGCCAGAATAACAATTTTTGAGCAGTTACATTATGACATCATAAACCGGATAGAGTTGCTAGTCAAATATATTACTATAAATTAAAAAAAAAAAAACACCTTCAATAATGACAATATTAATATGTACTAACTGGGGAATAAACAATAGCGATTGTAAAAATAGTTATCGAAATCGGTTCAGTAATAGTATCTACTAGTATTACATTTAAAGATAACGATGTTTTATAACTACATTTGAGTATAATAAAGAACTGCACTTCAGTTGCAAATGAAGTCATAATAGAGAAGGTTAAGTTCTAAGTAAACGGTAGATAGTAAATACCTTTCCATCGGCAGTGCATGCAGCAAACACAGTGCTGGAGTAAGGGGCCCACTTCACGTCGCCCACTGGCGAGCCCAGCTCAAACATGAATAGAGGCTCACTGTGATCATCAAACAATAACATATTATTATTTTTAAAATTTATGTTCTTTTTTTAAATTCATTTTTATATGAACTAGGCAACACATTATTATTATAAAAAATCATTTTCGTTTTTTAAATTATTTGGATATAAATGAACAACGAGTGCGTTTAGTTGAGTGAGCTTTTTTGAGAGAGTAAAGTGTCTACGTCGCGTCGTAGCATTTCGTGTCACATTAAATGCTTGTCAGTGTACCGTACTCACATTGGAGAAAACTTCCGGGTGAAGCCAAACAATTGTTGGAAACATGAAACACAGTAAGTTCATTAAATTTTTGTAGTCAAATTATATACAAACTAGTTGTTGCCCGCGGATTTGCTCGCGAATACGTACGTGGTATCCTGTTTCTCCTTGAAGTAGAAATTTAACAAAAACCTTTCTTAGCAAACGGTTATGTTATTAAACTATTAACACGGTACTGCTCATATCTATAGGCGACGATTACCACTTTCCATTATGTGGGCTGTCAGTTTGTTTGCCATTGTAAGTTGTATAAAAAAAAACGACATTACAAATTTCAGCTTTTCCAACCTATTACTTTTGGTTGTGAATTGATAGTCACTAGGATATATTATTTATTAAGTATAGAGGATATATTAAACTATCAGTGTTTATATTAAAACTTAGTATCAAATAAGATTACAACTTACACATAAGAGACAAATTTTATATATTATTCTTATCAGTAGTTAGGCATTTGTCGACTACTTTCCTATTGCAAGCAATGTAACCTGTCAGGTCGACCTCCACACTGTCCCCCCTTGGAAAATGTCGCAGGTAAATCTAGAGGAATCTAGGAATTCATCAGGACAACTGCCGTCATCATCATTTACCATCTCTCTAGGAGATACCATTTCATTTATATTTATATAGATAATCAACAGCTGGTAGAAGTAGAATAATGAGTTATTGTAGTTTTACATACATTGCAAAGCCAATAATAGATTACTAAGTACATTTATAAGTGGTTATAGAAAAATGTTATATTTGTAGTTATATAAATTACTAAAATAATTAACTATTTTTTGTTTTATGAAATTAAACATTTCAGATATACCTACCTTATGAGATCATCTTTTAAGAAAATCCTTTAGGGGACGTTTTCTTAAATTTAGATTTCGATACAAATTCATAGAAGTAAACCTGTACATGTATTGTTACATAAATCTTTGTATAACCGAAGTATATGTAATATTTGTACCACTGACAGTAGCCTAGCCACTCAGTAAGGGGTAAATTTATTAATACTCACTCTCGCCCATCTTCCCATATTTTCACTCTCCAATCACCCGAGCAAGATGCATAGATGCTGTTATTATAGTGATTGTAGTGTATCCTGTAGACGGGCATGTGATGACCTTGTACGGAACGTACGTAGTTCTTGTTGTACTTCAGGGAACAAGTATGGACCATACCGTCCTCAGTGCCAACGAGGAATATATCAGCTTTCTCTGGATGGAAGCAGATGCAGCTGCCGCAGCCTGGTTTTTATATTATACTATTTTAATAACAAATTTAGTCAATATATTTATTGTAATATTTTTTTTTTACAGATTATTAATTGTTTCGAAATGCAGTCAGTATACTGTAATAACTTTTTATATTCAGAGATTCTAAGATAAAATATAATTCTAAAGTAATAAACTGAAATTTCATTATAAACACAAAAATAGCAACGCAATAAATGCATAGCAATAGTAGAAAAACCTATTTATATTAATTAAAATAATTTAAACCTGCAAGTGGTAAAAAATTGTGTAAAAACTAATAACGAGTCATTTCTTGTGATTCAAGCGTTTATAGACTACAATAATAATTTATTATTAGAGAAAGCCATATGGTTATTTAGAATTATTATCACTACATAAAAAGGTGGATATGGTGGATAATCTGTTTCTGACGGGTTCTTCTCAGCAGATAACATTCTGAACCTATCATCAAATAACGAACAAGGAGATGATTTAAAAAAGCTTGTAAACAAATATATTTGAATAAAGATAATTTCTAATATATTCTATTCTTACTGTTAATAGTAATCATGGTTCCATCAGGGCCCGGTATTGGTGGCACATTGGAACTGAGCGTGATGATGGTGGTGGCTTGCAGTTCTCCAGGCATTACCGCCCATTGTACCACACGTCCGTCGCCAGATATGGAGAAGAACGAAGCTTCTCCATCAATTAAACGAGCTCCCCAGCGTACCTAATAGTAGCATAAAGTATACTATAATAAATAGTACAAGATTATGCTGTAAAAAACAAAAGTTTAATTTAGACATACTCGTAAATGAAGAATTACCACTTTCACTTATAACAAAATTAATAATGCAAAAAGTATTAACAAATTTGGTTTACAACTGGTAAAGTTATCGAGTAACATACAACAAAAAAAAAATACCTTCGCTTTAAAAACACAACATAATAATAGTATATGAAGGGGGGAAAGGGATTGTTAGTAATGGAGACTAAGAATCCCATTGCTAGCAATATACCCAACCAGGTCGACCTTCTCATGGTTCCCCCTGGAAACTATCATGATTAATTCCAGTTGAATTTATCATGATGGGCTATCTGGCCTGTTTTCATTCTCATCGATCACCCTTCACTGGTGCCCCGTCAGCGTATCCCGTTAGCCCAGGCGGGGTTACCATTCCATTTTCATCCATGAAAAAAAAATAGTATATGAAAAGTATATAAAAAGAGAAGCATCGCAATCGACACAAATAAGTGTACTATTACGATTTGTAATTTATTATTATATCAGCCGTTAACTGACCACTGCTGAACAAAGGCCTTCCCCATAATGGAGGTTTTGCAAGTAGTTGCCATGCTTCATTCCATATTCCATTCAACCGCAGTTATTAGAGTTATGGTGATATTCTAAGAGGGCCTTAAGGGTTTTAAGAGGAGAAGTCGCTTCTTACGGCACCCACGGGAAAGGAAGGAGTGGTCCATCCTATGCCGAGGCCATACGGCAATTAGAGTCAATGAAGTGTATAATTTTCTATTAGCAATTTTATATTTTAATTATCTTACCTCCCAAACAATATTGCTATGTTTGTCTTTCACAGAGTCAGATTTATATTGATAAGACGATTCTAAAGTTAACTGTGCATTATATACGCATACATTTCCATCGTAACGTCCTGAAACAAAAGTATTAGAGAATAATAAGGATATAGTAGGACATATATCTATTTGATAACCTATAGTTTGTAGTTTTACCCATGAAATCGGTTTACTAATGAGGGGACATGGTGTAAAGCTCTGTATGAATAAACGATTAACAAATACCTAAACCCATATTTAATCATTAAAAAAAGCGACTTCGTGAATACACCGATAAATTACAAAATGTTTCGTAGACATATAAAATTGAAGAGAGTCCAATAGTGATATTACATATACATTAGTATATTTTGTAGACAAAATTAGATTGAATATATTCGAGTTTGAAATTCAGAAGCACTTTTCTATCGAAGCGAAATCGCCATAACTCCGAAAAGTGGTAGGTTTGTATTTCCTTCATTGGTACCTTGCTATTATATAGCGTTGTCACAGTTGGGTGCACCATTCCATCTAAAATCATTAAAGATTGTAGGTACTAAAATGCAATTATAATTTATATTTGTTTAAATTTATGATCGGGGGCTTAACGCGACTCGACTGTAGATAAATAGTACCTACATACCTGTTTTTTTTTTGTTGCCGATGTTTCGATGTGGATTATACCACGTTATGATCATAGCAGGACTGAAGTTATAAAAATGAGGTAAGTAGGTGCTATTCGTTTGTAATTGCTTAAGATTAAATCCCGATTATGAATTTAAATGTGCGTAAACGACGCAAAAGTTGAAAATTAATTTTATACTTACCAACACAAACTAGATAAGGTATTTCATGATAAACGTCCAAACATATTATTGGTGATTCTGTGATGACCGCGTACTCTGGGTACGCGGGATTTTTGATGCTGTACATGCACAGGCATCCTTCCTTCTGCTGGTTGGTGAAATCCACTGATAACATAGTGACAAAAAAAGCCGGTCAAGTGCGAGAGAGATTGAAAGAACATTTCCAAAGAACGATAGTGATTTCTACTGTATTATGCTTTCATTAAAAGATCTAATATATCATGTTTTATAAGGTTTTAAAATATACTAACATGAGCCGTAAGCAACAGCGAACAGATCCTGATAATGTGGGTTCCATTGTATGTCGCAGACGGCATGAGTGCGCATTGGATCGAACTGGAACTTCCAAAGAGGCAGAAGAGACCCCATACCCTCGCGGAACTCATCAGATGGGTCGTCCCAATAGCGGTAATCTTGGGCTATAAATGTAGTATTATTTTATAATACTTTAATTAACTTTCCCCCCGAATGTAACACTTGGCATGTCATGTCAAAAAAAAAATAAGGTAACAAACATTAGGTAAATACGTACCAATATCATCATAGATGTTTTGATTTACCAATCTCTCTAATATCGCCCACGCTTCACGGATTCTTTGGGCCAATTGTTCGTCGTGAATTTGTTGAGCAGACTTTGCGTGTTTAGCAGCTTTCTTTCGTAACTATCCACGATACAAGTCAAATTTATTAAAAATATATAATACATGTAACCAAAGACAACAGTAATTAAATAAGCTGTCACATAAAAAATAAGTATTCAAAGAATTAACAGTATCATATACAGACAAAATAGACAAACAAAAGGACCAAATATCGAGTCTCTTTTTTATTGCTACTTTAGTATTAAAATATTAATCTTAAAAATATTCTTCATAATATGACAGACTGTTTCGCAACGAGAATATCTGTGTATGTGTGCCGTGTGGTCCCGGCATAGAATAGGCCACCCCCTCCTTTCCCGTGGGTGTCGTAAGAGCCGACTAAGGGAGGGCGAGGGATGGGCAGCAGCGTTCCTCTTAATACATCTCCAAAACCTAGCTGCGATTATAAATCCGCTTGTCAAGCGTGATAACTGCTGGCAAAATCCCTCTAGGGGGAGGTGTATGTTAATGATGATATCTGTGTATAAAATACTAAAGCTTAAATAAAAAAAAAATGTACTTAGAAATCTGACTGAAAGTGCATGTTAAGTATACGTACCCTTTTAGGTTTCTCTTCTTCCTTCTCTTTGAGCTTCTTTGCATAGTCTTCTTGGTAGAAATCGAAGATAATACATTGTAGAGCAGTAGCACCATAGTTAGCTCGAGGTGGAGGAACTGTTTGAGTGTCCACAGACTGAGAAATATATTTAAATTAAATATTTAAAATAATATTCATAAATCAAAAACTAGGAGTCTATTACTCTTACTAATTGATTTTAATAAATATTAGCTGGATTTCAATAAAAAGTCACAAATTAATAATTAAATAGAGTCGAATTATTGAAGGCATATCTATATTTTTTGAATTACTGAAAATGTTCACTTCGTTGTTATAAAAGCATAAACTTTATCAGATACTAATTCAGTCAAGTGATTGAATCAGTATCTGATATAGTATAGCAATAAAGTCAATTTTGTCAGTTCTTTCTGCATGTTCTTCCTACAAAGGATTTGGTATAAAGGGGTTATCATGGGCGAAACAGTATACTCTGTTATGTTCATGGTACTGCTCATGTCTATAGGCGACGGTTACCACTTTCCATCAGGTGGGCTGTCAGCTTGTTTGCCATTCTAAGTTGTATATAAAAAAAAAACAGACTGTAAAAAATTTGAAAAATCTATGCTTGATATAAGAAATTAAAAAAAAAAAGAAGTCATACTGACACGTCTTGGAAAGTTGTACGTGAGTGCAGCTCTTTCACAAAAGTTGAATTGGTTGGCGAGTTTCTTCACTCGAGGCTTTATATCCAGCACCTCATCAGATCCATCATCGACAGGTTCCTCTTCTATATAGCGTGTAAAAATAACAATTGTTTCATAATAATATCTTGATCACAGTAAGAATCTTATTTGTGGCGAAAGTTCAAGTTAAAAGTGTATGAAGTTAACAAATGTAAATTTAGCGATGGACAATGAACGTTTTAAAACAATGATAACAAACAGTAAGTAAATGTAGTGCAGAGATAATTAAACAAATAATATATTATACATAGAAAGAGAATAAAAAAGCATAAAGAAAGATGATCACAAATAAGAATACAAACAAAAAGGCAAAGACAAGTAAGTGATTACATACTCGTATTTGATGTCTCATGGAAGATACATGGAAGATCTTTACAATAATATTGAGCATCTTATACAATAATTGCTTATTAGTCTATAGCTTACAGATATAAAGAAAAAAGAAACCTTTGATAACACTAGTTAATTGATTAGAATTATGTTGATTAATTTTTGAACTTTAGTAATATAACATCTAGTTCAGTACAACCTTTGAAAGATATTTGCATAAAAACTTTATGAGATGTGATAAGCAATATACGTGCTTATTTAGTACATAATAATCCTAACTTTGTTCTGGTTCCGCTTCTTCTCCTCCTTCAGCTGCTACAGTTTCATCACCTTCTACTCCAACTTCAGTAGGTTCAGCAGGAACTTCAACTTCAGTAGGTTTTTCTTCTTCGACAACCGCATCCTCTATTACATAAATGGAATGTTACACAAATTTTTCAAATAAGATGCTGCAAGTTTAGTAAAATATTAAATAGGTACTGTGTTTGGTTACATATTGTTATTCGGTATCCAAATTTTTGTTAATTATTAGATTAAAAAAATTGACTACATAAAACAAAATATGTAATGCATTACATAGTATATAATACCTTCTGGTTTAGCTTCCTCAGCTGCTGCTGCTGGTTCAGCCTCAGGTTCTTCTTCTTCCTCTTCATCAGCAGCTGATTTCTTAACTTTTGCACGTTTAGGCCCAGCATCGTCGAATCCAACCATACCTTATCAATAACGAATAATTAGTTGTCTGTTTATATACTGGATGTATAAGATATCGTTAATTTTAAAATTAGATAATGGTATATAAATGTACTAGAAGCTAAATATAGTTTTAAATCATGAGTAATATAACAAATAAAAAAACAAACGAGCTAATGTATTTCAATAAATTGAACATTTCGAAGTTTTTTACTGGTTTTTTGATTGAAGGCATATTAGAATTATTATTTCGTATACAATAATTACCGTAACCTGCTGCTATTTGAGCTTTTGCCTCGTCGGAATCTTTGCGAATAGCTGTTCCTTGATATATGTACAGAGGGTATGCTTTGCCGTAGGTAGGTTTAGGTTTCGCGACAAACATCGCGCGGCCATAATGGTAGGCCACTTCGTCGGGCACCCATTGAGGGTTGACGGTACACAGTACACGACCCACTTCTTCTTCCAAGTCCTAGTATATTTTTTTAAGTACGGTAAGTATCACGGGTAAGAACAGTCATTACATTATATACTTTTTTTATGCAATTTAGAATGACAAAGAAGCTGACGGCCCACCTGATGGAAAGTGGTAACCGTCGCCTATAGACATGAGCAGTACCATGGGCATAACGAAGTATACTGTTTCGCCCATGATACCCCTCATGCATCGCCATTCCTGAGGACTCAGGTGTTATTGCTCAGTACCCTGTAAATTCACTGCCATATCCCACCCTTCAAACCGAAACACAGCCATGCAAACACAACTGCTTTACGGTAAAAACACGAATGGGACAGAAGTACTCAAGCAAACGACTTTAAACATAATACATATATTATCTCACATAAATATATTTAATATAAATATATATATAGCTATGACCCATAGCGTCTATTAAAAAGAATATATATAGAAATATCAATTTAAAATAAAAAAGAATTCATATTAATTTGAAGAATTTCAAAGGATCGTTGCTCCATGGAACTCGTTAAGATTAATGTAAAAATATGATATGTCAAATGAATAAATAGTTTACCAATACTTACTATATTATTTATGCTTTATTTTTGTAAATATTTATGTAATTGATCATGTTTTTTATTATTATTAAAGAGATAAAGCATCTAACATAATTTTAGATGATATAATAGACCGCATTGTAAGAGAATATCTCTTATAGATGCATACAAATATGATTTGTGTATATGATGTGTGTTGCCTATATGTTAAAACGAAAAATTTAATAAATTAATAGTAAGTATTTAATACACTGATTTTATGCTTACAGCTTCTGAAACTTCTTCCTGATCATCAGGTTTGATGAGTGCACGAGGTTTGAGCCAATCCAGACCTTCATCCTCAGCTAAATTAGCTCGTGATTTAGTTGCTTCTTTTTGCTAAATAACATCGATATGATTAATTCTGAATTAACTATTAGTATTTCAGTACAATAAAGATTATAATACTTTATTGTATTGAAAATTACAATATACAATAATTTAGAGTTACAATAATTTACATTCACAGTTCAACAGTAAACATTCATAACACTTAAAAATTAATAACATATAAGTGCTTAATATGACACAAACATGTTTAACCACATACAAATGATAATTGTAGTTGAGATTGTGATGACGAGAGAATAATAAAGGCACTTGGGGTAAAACATACAAATGTGCTGAACATTGCAATGGAAATGTGCAAACTTTACGTAATTAAATTAGATTTAATTGATATTTTTAATTTTAAAATTAAAAATATCAATTATAATAATATTAGTATTTTAGATATTAATATATAGATGCTCAGTATTTGAATATATGTATATTGATATTCATTTATTTATTTTAAGTAATTTTAGTATGAGATGAATAAATACGTATTTAATAAAGATCTATGTCGCAAATTTGGACAATTATGAAATCTGTCCAAATTTGACGCACTAGACGCAAAAGATAAAAGTTTGCTGGAGTATTTGTAAAAAGAAATTAAAAAGGAAAATTAAGACATCAGTAATTATATACGTATATAGAAGAAATAAATCATTTAGATTGGGGAGGTGTACCTACTACGTCATCAAACTGTAGCAAAGTTTTCGTAATTAGCACTGTATCTTGATCGGAATGGAGAGCTTTCTTTACCATAGCCTTCAACATTTTAAATAGCAACACTGTTCACTTTAAAAAGACTGACAATAAGTGAGCACGCAAGCGTTAGTTGCTGTCATATCAAGTACTGGTTGTAAACGGATTGTGAAGCTTGTAGATTTATGACAAAATATTTCAAGATATATTTGCATATAGTTACGTCTTTATTGGACACTATCATGTAATACGTCTGAAAATAATTCAAGGTACTTTCGACTAACCAAAACAAGCGTAAACAAACGATTACGGCTATTGCGTGCTCGAAGTATGGATATTAACGTTATTTTTAATTTCTGTCAACTGGTTTCGTTCACGAAAAATATTAAACATTTTCTACTTACGTCATCATCTGAATCTAACTCGAAAGAAGAATTTATTTCTTTTATTATTTCTAACTTATCAGACATCGTCTATAATTTTATTTGTTTAGATAATAAATCGAATTAATAGTAATACCGTTTTGCAGTTTAAACACAACATCTAATATTGTTGACCTATACACGACTATTCCGTTCGGATGGCTGTGTTTATTAAAATTATACTCAGCAGAGTGTAAACTGCATTAGGTACATTAGCTAAGATAGTCGGTAATGTACACGAGTAGAGATTACAAAAAAAGAAATATTTATGAGAGATTGTAATTTTATTTTTACTGAGCAACAAACATCTAAACATCAATAGGTTCGAAAACTTTTATGATTGTATTAGCAGGACTCTGGATTAAAATTAATTTCAATTGAGTAGCTAACACAACGAATAATACTTATTGTTTATGTTATATACTTACTTTGTAATAATATAAATGTAAATAGTAAATGATTTAATAATAACATTATTTACGTATACGAAGGTATTAATATATTCGCATAATATTTTAATTATTCCATTTAAAAATATTTTACTAAATAGAATTACATGATAATATTGTTTGAAAAAGAAGTATCGATTATTGATTTCATCATAAATAAATACTGTATTAAAATTTAGTTTCGGATATATCAACTGGAATGGAAGACACCTGGGTATCAAGAAGGCATAACAGTTAATTTTTTTCGAATTCAAATAAAATTTAATGCAGAATGTTGTTGTTTTAATTTTTCAAATTTTATTTATGTTTTTGTGGACCGTATAAAGTTTGCAAATAACTGGCCACGCTGGCTGGGCGTGTCGCCAAATTCTAATTAGTCCCCGTGTCTGGCGTAAGGTAGCACTGGTTGTATAATGCTGGCACAGGGTGAAATCACGACATCCCCGACATCAGTACGTATAAATTAAAATTCACCTTTGCCACAAAACTGGTAACCATTTCATCCGATATCGCTATGCAGGTAAGACGTGGAATATTTTTAATTTTTCTTATTAATTAATATTAATAAACAAATACACAGAAATGTAGGTACCTACAACAGTAGGATTTCAAGTAAATGGATTTAAGTACTAAACTTTCTATTTTTATTTTATAGCTTGTGAATAGTTTCGTATATGTAACCAGAAAAAAATAATTGCTGTATGTAAAAGCATTATGGAGATTATTATTATTAACAAATGAATATATACTATAATATTAATATTTCTTATAATAATAAAATACCTTTGATTTAAAATAGCTTAGCTACTTCCTTTTTCTTTATATCTAAAACTGCTTTTTTAGTTTGGGTGATAGATTAAAAAGAAATTCATAAAAGTTATTATCAAAGTCGTATGTATCATCATCTTTATAAATCAGAAAACAGTGTTATTTCCGCAGGTATCTACTACTTCCTCTATGAATATATTATTAAAATGAATTAGTCAAAGCATTTGTCTTTGAAGATCGGTATTATTTTTTGTTTTATTTTAAACATATTATGCGCATCGGATTACAGAGCGCCTACTATGAAATATTTTCCGAAATTTCGGGAACGAACGAAACAAAAATTTGATGTTAAAATTACGTAATATATGCCGTTTAAAATTATTAAAAATGTTAAAATATCGTTCCTCTGGATTATTAGGATAGGATTTATGATGAACGAAATGTTAAGCTCCATTTATTTCGATTTCGGTACAAACAAAAACACGAAATTGAGCCCGAAAATTTGGAATTTATTTAATGGTAGACCACCAGTTATCTAAAAATGTACCATAGGTTTTAACAGAATAATATTTTTAAAAATACTAGCTTTTATTCGTGAATTCGTTCGCGTGATCGGTATATATTCACTGAGCGGGATAAAAAGTATCCAATAACCTTCTCCATCCTACATAACACGTCTATGAAATTTGGTAAATTTAATAGTTACACCGTTATGATGCCGACAGGTAACGAACAAAATTACTTTTACCTTTTACATATATAATATTGTTAAAAATGAAAATAATAATTTCTATATCCATTACAAACAATAAACGAGAAACTCTATTAGATTATTTTTAAATACCACAGAGTATCCTATTTTCGTATCATTTATCAGCTTAAATATATGGAATTTATTACGAATTTTAAGTCAATAAGAAGTAGAGATTTATGTACTACTTTTACACGGATATGTTTACTGACAGAGCTAAAAAATAGCTTATACTCTTTTCCATCCCACACAATACGTGTATATCAAATTTTATATTGATTGTTTAAGTTATTACGGCGCTATAGGTAACAAACAAACTCGCTTTCCCATTTATAATATTAATAAGGATTATGTACCTAAAATAGAACCAATTCAATGATTTTATCTATATAAAAATAATGATATCACGTGATTATCGCTTGCTACACCAGGGGGTCTACCATGAAATGAAATTCCGAATTTTCGGGCTCAATTTCGTGTTTTTGTTCGTACCGAAATCGACACAATAAATGGAGCTTAACATTTCGTTTGTCATAAATCCTATCATAAAAGTTCAAAGGAACGATATTTTAGCATTTTTAATATTTTTAAACGGTACGTATCATGTAATTTTAGCATCAAATTTTTGTTTCTTTCGGCACCGAAATTTCGGAAAACATTTCATGATAGGCCCTCTGGTTTAAATATGCCTGTAATATGCTATTTAGACGTAAAAAGTTTATGTTAAAGAACGAAATAAAATTGGAATGTTGTTTGTAGATTCAAATACAACGTGTAAGGCTAAATAAAGTTGGTAATGGCTGTGATTCGAGAGTAGTAATTTCTTTGGCATAAATATAGAGAACGACAAGCATAAGGTTTTACGATTGGGCTCCGTCCTCTGCCCGTGCGTCAGGGTTATTGCGTGTCACATAGGTACCGTACGATCGATCGATTATTAATATTGCGATGTTCTGATAACCATTATCGTGATAATAAACAATACAACGATATCTGCACTCTAAATGTTTTTTTAGTTTCATTGTACGCTCGCTCGCAAACTACAGAAGACATTTCAATATTGTGTGTTTTATTTATGAATTTTAAATTTCTATGTATGTATTAGATATAGTAGTTGATATAAAATTTTACAAATTCATACATTTTTGATGCTATTAATATTCTTATTTGCATATACTCGTATTTGAATAATATATAATAATGTTTTATTTATTTATTCTTTATTAATCAAGGCATGAATGATAAAGTGCATACGTTTAATTTTGGTGATACAGTTTTGTATGCTAATCATTTTAGTTTTAAATGTGCGCCCGCCATATAAGAAATGATATTTGTTTTATATATATATATATATATATATATATATATATATATATATATATATATATATATATATATATATATTAGTAATAGAAGTAGTTTGTTTTCGTTAAAAATTAAACATTATAAACATATGTATGTATATATGTATATATTTATAGGCGACGGTTTCCACTTTCAGGTGGGTCGTTAGTTTGTTTGCCATTCTAAGTTACATAAAAAAACATGTTTAATTTTTTTATGGCAAAATACTTTATATATATATATATATATATATATATATATATATATATATATATATATATATATAAAGTATTTTGCCATAAAAAAAATTAAAACGTTTTTAGATGCCTATTATTTAAATAAATTTTGTTCTTTTCGGTCTTAGTTATAAGGTTCTATTTCTATTTCAGATATCAACGATATAAACTATGTTAGTAGCAAATTTTAGAAATAATTGTTTGTAGTGAGTGTGTACGTACTATTACTAGACAGAAATAATATTCACAGAACATCACTAACGCAGGAGTTAAAGCGAAATATAGACATTATTATAAATATTGGTTAGGTACTATACTATATTGTTTTAGCTGTGTGGTTCCAGCATGGGCCTCCCCTTTCTTTCCCGTGGGTGTCGTACGAGGTAACTAAGGGAACTTAATGGTCGAGGGATAGGCAGCAGCATCCCTATAAAAACATCAACAAAGCCTAACTACGGCTATATTCAACAGTGAATAGTTAACAGCTGATATGATCATAAAAATTATATAATAAATGCAATATAAACATGTTTAATATTTATTTATTTATTTTTATTCATCACTACTATTAATTTAATTATAAATATTTTTTATCACTAATCTTTAATTCAAATTGTGTCATTAAAAATATAATTAAAACCTATTAACGAGGACCCTAAATATAATTTCTTTTTTATGTATATTATGTTATAGGAATCGCTATTTTTTATATTATAAAGTCAGATAATTTTATAGTATTACTATATTTAATAATTAATCGTATCAAAAGTCGGTTCTCTTGTTGAACATAATTTATATGAAAATAATAAAAACATTTAAACATCATTTAATAAATTCACTTGTGCAAAAATATTCGCTGTTTCGCATTTGGGATTTCCTGTATTATTTACATTGTAGTAGATACCTATTACGTCTAATTTATTAATATCAGATTATATGTTTTGAGTAGTTATAATGTAGTTATACTATGGTGAGTGGATGAAGAAATTACAAGTAAGACTAAACTGTACCATTGATTCTTAAGGTAGATATCTCTTATATCCGTTTGTTCCTGTCATCATGATATCAGCCGTTAACTGTTCACCACTGAACACAGGTCTTCCTCAAAAGGGAAGTTTTGCCAGTAGTTTGCTACGCTTGTCAACTGCAGTTAGGCTTTGGTGATGTTTTAAGAGGGACGCTGTTGCCCATCCCATGACCGTTAAGTTCCTTTAGTCGCCTTTTACGCATGGGTGTCCCATGGGTAATGAAAGGGTAGCCCTTTCTACGCCGGGACCACATGGCAGTTCCTGTTTTGTGAATCTACCGAAATATACCTTATCTCTGTTACGTGCATAAGAGAGAACGAGACAGTAACTACCAGCCCCTCTAGCCAAGTGGAAACGAAACTATCCATACCATTATTATGATATTGATATGATGACCTGAAACGAGATAGTGACGTTTGGCGTCTTACTCTTTCTTACGTATACGCTAATGAAAACATATCTACAGACATATTCATCTATGGTTTAATTTGGTTTATTTACATTCACAGTTAATAGAATTATGTATTTGTATACATAGATTTTAAAAATAAATACCCAGCTATTGCTAAAATCATTTGTGGGTACACAAATAAAAAAAAATCGTAATGTAGTATTGTAGGATATAGTTGTATACTAAGACGAGCCATATAAATCTGTACCAATTAAATTTAGTTCAGTACGAAATATTATATCAATAAGGACAGAAACCAAAACAATATTTTTTAGAAAATTTGTCTGTCTGTTTGTGTTTGTTCTGGTATCACACAAACACAACTGCACTAAATTGGCTGTAGTTTCACAATTGTATTTCTGAAGGTCTGACTTAAAGCCTGGTATATGTTTTACCTTAATACGCCGTTTAGAAGTAATGCATTAGGCGACTATTTCATTAGGTTCACTTGTTTTTGAAATCCACGCATACGTAGTGAGCAAAAAGCTAGTATATAATATTTTAGATATATTTTACCGACCTAGGTGGTGTATCAGTTCAACACACTACCTCACATCCTGATGGTTGTAGGTTTTATCTCCAATTTTTATCGGTCTGAGTGTTTTCTATACTAAAAATATATCTATAAAAAAGTATTTAAATATATCTACATGTTATTTAAAGCACATAGTACGAGCTCTGCATGGTTTGAGATTAATGGTGTCACGTAACACGCCCATTGATATTTTACAATGACGACAAATAAATATATAGCTCTTCTGATTGTAAACGGTTACTCAAGAACCCTTCCAACACCATGAGCATAACGTGCGCTTTGTTAATCTAGAGGAATTTTTATTACTCCTTTTTTAAGAATCCTATACTGTGATGTCTACGAGTATGTAAAACTTCTGCAGGAAACTCATTCTACATACTAGCGTTGCATTAGGACATATCTTTGAAACGCACTAAATGCTACAATTTAGTTCTACAATGTGTGAGAATGAATTCCCTGTTGGCAAAAATAAATGTTTTTTTTTTAAATATTATGTTGGACACAACATTTAAGTCACAGGGTCACATAGCGTGCAAAGACGTACAAACGAGTAAATTGAATACAAAATGAAATTCCTTGCCCACATAAAACAACTTATTTACAAATATAACAAGAATGAACTACGACACAGGTTTATTGGCTGCACCATAACGATTGTATAGATTCCGAAAGGAGATTACAGTTTCTTATATTTATTACCGAGAAACATAATACTAAGCATAATACATATAAAAAATACTATAAATTTTAGGAATGTTTATTTGTTATATATTAATACTATTAAATAATATAATTAGATAATTATTATTATTAAAGATTACAAAAAGCATGTCAGTGAATATCCGTAAAGAATTCAAGTTTCTTAAATACATGCAGTACGCAATCTAAAAATATAATTAGATAAAATTAACTACAGGAAGGAGGTTATTATTTGCAATAATTCTGAACTAATGTTGATGATTTTGAATTGAATAAAAAGGGTTTTAGATCTTTACTGATCTTATACTGATTTTATTAAGATATTTTTAGTCCTTGTTTTACTAGAAGAAACTTGAATTTCGTCTGGGAATATTTACTTTAAGATGTAAGTTTTTCAAATAATTGTGATAATTCTTACAGATGTGCCATCGGTATGTTACAGCCATCGTGTTTTAGACAAAAGGACACACAGTCGACGCTGCAAACAGACACAAACAATGACATCATATTTACATTGTGACGCTGACCATGCCAAGTCAAACAGACTGTACTCACTTTTAGCTTTTTTAGTAGAAGCCCTATGGATTTTTCGGAGGACTTAGTAGGCCATATGGTAGGCATTTTAACCCCATGTAGGCTAGGAAGCTATGATGTTAAAATTTCAAATAGATTATTATTTCGTATTATATATTGTGTAAATAAATACGAATAATGATAATATTGTGATGATTTCAAAGCGGTATGTTCAGTTTTTACTTGGATAAATGATCATTATTTTCTACCATGTTTATGCATTAGTCTGCTTTTGAATTATCTATCTATATTAATTTGATTTTTAACGGTGTAAATTGAACAATATTTTTTGTTTATTAAAGAAAATCCGAATGAGAAAATTTGAAACCGCCCTGTAGGTGATCATTTAAATAGTATACATGAGTTATTATTTAGTTATATTTTATTACCCAATTTTTTAATGTTACAGTGGTAATTTTAACAGATTAAAATTTGGTTCATTTTAAATATAGAAATAATTGCGTACAGATGCAGTAAATAGATATTATTTTCGACTCTTTCTAGATATTGGAAATAAAATATTATATTCTGTTTTTTTTTTTTTTCTGGAATTACATTAGTCTGATTACTTTGTCAAAAAACAGGATTAGATAATTGAGAGAATATTAAAAGTTCCTAAAAGTACCTAAATGCAAAATTAGAAACCTTTTCTCTGTTTATCTCTGTTTATATATACATATAAGTTTGAATAGATATGAAAAATAGTTCATTCAATTTTGTATCTGTATGTATTCCCTACTTCCGTTTGATCGATGATGTATGTTGCATAATAGTGTAGAAAAAACTATTAAAATTATTATCTACATAAAACTATTAAATGAATCGTTTAATATTTGTGTCGTGTATATTAGTACAGTCTCGTAGAAATCCTACATTTTAGTAATATCATGTATGTAATCCAGAAGTTATTCCTATGAGTTGTATCTGAAAAAGACATGACGTAAATTTGTATACAAATTAAACAAATAAATAACATACCTTTTTCGGTGGCATATTTGCTCGAATTAACAATAATAATAAATAATAAAAGTTTAAATAGTAATAATTTGTGTTTATAAGAATATTCCACTTCAGAAAAGTTTAGGCAGATTTGTAAATTATTTTGACAGTTGCGAGGGGGACGGTGTTGTGCGCGCGCATCAGCCGTTTCCATGGCAACAGGGGTGAGCTCCCGAGCTCATGGGAGACCATTGCTAGATTTTGACGTGTTTGTGACGTCGCCGGTGGATTTTTACCTCCTGTCTCTGGGTGAATAATATTTTTCATTATATTTAGCTTAAATGTGTGTTTTTCTTAAGTTTTTTTATAGTGACATATGAATTAATTTATAATTCATGTAATAGACTTGTGAAAAAGGGTCGCGTTTGTATACAATATGGGGGAAAAATAATTTATAAATCTTTATAATTAATTACATAATATTAGGTGTACTTATTATCATGGGCAGTTTACCACGTTTGATTAAATTACGGTTGGATTATATGTATGTTTATAACAGTAACAATCAACATATGTCTTCCTGCATTGTCTATACATATGCTTAAGCTAATTCTCTATCAATACATATGACTACATCATTCGCGATTTACGTTCGTGTAGCATTTGGAATTACATTTGGCAATAAGCAATAAGCAAACATTTTAAACTTATTTTGTTAATATAGTTAGGTTTCTCCTGAATATTTTATTATTAATTTTTATTTTATATTTTATTAACAAAAACTATTGAAATATAAGTAAAATTAATAATTAATAAGTCGCTTTATACATGAGAGTAATGTTTGTTTTTATTTGTAAAGATTCATTAATTCTACATTTTTAATCACAATATAAAACATCCATCATATCACTCTACAGTACGTCGGTATTATTTTATTTCAAACAAGCGATTCGCCCCAGCTTTGCATGGTTTTTTGGAAATAAAATACAGCTCATGTTACTTGTTAACAATGTGGCTTTCTATAAGTGAAAGAATTTTTAAAATCGATTTAATAGTTTTTGAGTTAATTCGTAACAAAAAAATATATCAAAAATAATATTTGTAATATTTGTTTAGATGTTTAGATTTAATCATAACAAATTCATTATTCATGTCAGATTCATGTCAGATAGTCATCTACGAGTACATGGGTTCCCCTCAAGTACGTTGTCGTTCTGCAAGCTGATTTGCATACTGTATTTTAAATGATAGGGTTTCTTTGATAATCTGTATAAAAATATTACGCATTGAGAAAAGCAAGTTTTTGACATCGAATTAAAGGCCGGTATTAACAAAATCGATTATCCGGGTCGTCGATATTTACTTTTCTATGTGAGCAAATTTCTTAAATTTTTTCTCAATTTTCGTTTAGAAACTTTATCGTATTTTTAAACTTTTTGCTCTACTGCTTGATAGTTTTCTCCCCTTTTCTTTCAGTTTGTTCCATTATACGTGAACTTGAACTATTTCATTATCCTATTAATATTATGAAT
Source organism: Galleria mellonella (assembly GCF_026898425.1). Taxonomy (NCBI): domain Eukaryota; kingdom Metazoa; phylum Arthropoda; class Insecta; order Lepidoptera; family Pyralidae; genus Galleria; species Galleria mellonella. The sequence goes on along the minus strand of NW_026442130.1, from coordinate 9,832,475 downwards.
GCGAAAAAAATTGTTACTTAGTGTACATTGACGCTTATCTGTGAGAGTTGTATACACCTTTAATTGATGTGTTCATATGGCCTTAAGCTTGGTAGTGAGGAGTTAAATGATTTTGTTCAAGTAAACTTAGATTTAAGCATTTTTGAATAGTAGTTTTTCTTTTTTACTTACTTATAACATTGTATATTGTCTGCTTAATTGTTGTGAGCATATTGTTGTTGTGTCTTTTATAAATAAAAAGAAAGTTTGTAAGGATTGATGGATGTTTGTTATTCTTTCTGGCAAAAACTATTGAAAATGAAAATGGTTTACGACTGTGATATATCCTAACTTAACATAGTTTATGTACTGATTCAAGAGAATAAAGCCGCAGGATACTGCTAGTCTAATAATACATCAATATCTAGTTAATTGGGTAAATAATTTTTGTCGACGTAAAGGTAGTCACGTACTCTATTGTAAGTTAATATGAACAAAATATGACTTGTTGGGGAATTCCGATTACATATTTACTTATGATTGATAGCTAAGGTTAATACAATGAAATCACTAAGTGGACCCCGTGACTATGTTCGCATCACCATTTTTTATTTAGAACTTTTTTAAATCGCCGTTTAACTATTATAACAAGACATGATTGATATTTCATTTTTTTATAGCTATCTTCTATTAGGATTATGCAAATAAGCTAATGTCTCATCTGATATAAAGTAGCAATCGTTGTCTATACATATATAGTATTCTTCACCAAATAAAGAATACAGTATCGTACATGGTCTCATGTGTTGCTTTTCTAGATGTTTCCTTTGGAGAGGACATTGTAGCTCATATACATTTATGTAACCTTTTATTTTCTGTGGGTGTCTTAAGAGACGACTAAGGGAATTTAATGGTATAAGAATTGTTAGCAGCATATCCCTTAAAGCATCATCAAAGCATAATTATCAACCCGCCTGCCAAATGTGGAAACTACTAGAACCATTTACGAGGGAGGTCTATATTCAGCAGCAGTTCACGGCTGATATGATGATGATAATAAAACATTTGTGTTTAATTTTCACATCTTATTCCATTCCATTAGTTTTACTATATGTAAGTACTTACTGACAGATATTATTAAACTCTGCACTCTATTTATATATAATTAAATGACAGAAAAACAAAATTTTTGCATTAATTTGAATAACATTATATAGAATTCTTATAAATAAGGATTGGTAACAATACTTTACGTAAATCTGTTTTGGTAGCCACTGAGCTACTTGTATTATTCACATTGTAATTAACTATACTTAAAAAGTGAGTATAAAGATTATATCATATTATAATTTCAGATGTTTATCATCTCCACTGAGTACATGTCTTTTCTGCAACCTAAAGGAATGATCCTAAGGCACTTCCATCAACTGATTTTTTGCAACAAATTTGATGTCGCAGTTTTATTTGGCTTTACATTGCGTTTGCCTATACGGGGTCACCATCTGATCGTATCTCTTTATTTTGTCAATAGTCATGATTGTCGGTATTTAGTGATATTAATTTGAGGAAGAGTACATGTGTTTTTTTAATAATAGTACTTTCTATGTGGGTATTTTTAAATCTTATTTATTAAAAAAAAAAAACAGAGGCATAATATTATAGCTACCTATTAATTCTCCATTGTTGAACGTAGATCTTCTGTATAAAATGTTATAAGCAACAGTCTTTGACTAAATGCATCCATTATCTGCAAATTTAAATTTTTGCTTCATCGTGTGTGGTGTCATGTGTCACACTGCATTTGCCTTTATGGAGTAATTAATAGAAAATATCTATTCACCATACCAATAACTTCCTATGCCTCACCTCTGGAGTGAATACCATCTGCGTTACATTATATTCTGTGATATACACCACCCTGTACATGGGACCGCTAGTATCATAAAAATCGTTTTTGCTCTTTCAAGTCGTATAAAAGTCAAGATATTAAAGACTAAGTTTTTTATTCCAGGAGGATACACTTGATCGGCAAATCAAGGAATTAGTCAAACTGGCGGCGGAGGCAGATCACGCCGATGAGTTTATACCCCTGTTTGAGCCGGATGACAGCGGCATCGACAGTGACGACACGGAGCGAGTCGGTTCGAGCGCTAGACGGAACAGCAATAGGATAGTGGAAGTAAGTTCATCGTTTTACACGCTTTTTCAAGCAATGTCTTTTGGTTAGTTTTTTTGAGACCATACTCCGCAAGCTGAATCAAAACGGAAGACCAGCATTCGTTTTGAGAAGAAAACGTATTTGATACGTATTGTATACCCGCATCAGTTTCCCGTTATGTCTCTCATGATAAAGGGTCCCGAATAGTCCTGAAAATAGAAACGCATTCTCTGTATCACCTCTGCATTCTTAATAATCCATTAATATTTATGAAGTATACGACTTAATATACCTATTGTATAACATATATTTTCCTTTTGCACAATTACAGGAGGAGGAGACTAGCAGTGACGAGGATCCTGTGATTAGATCATGGTGGCCGGCAAAAAGGAAAAATGATGATTTATTGGTAAACAAAAGATATTTCGTTCTTTAATTAGTAGTTACAAGTTAGCGTTGCTAGATACGATTTTTATTTCTCAGAATACCAATTTTTGCATTTTTATTAAATAATAAAGTTTCGATTATTTAAAATAATATGTTCAACCAAATAAACACTGCAATATAAAACACCCTCATAATTGCACTGTTATTAATGCCATTTTACTACTATAGTACTGTAGGCCCATCATGAAATATTTTTCGAAATTTCGGGGCCGAACGAAGCACAAATTTGATGTAAAAATCACCTAATACATACCATTTAAAAATATTAAAATATTGTTCCTTTGGACTACTACTATAGGATTTATGACGTACGTAATGTTAAGCTTCTTTTAGTGAGCCGATTTCGGTATAAACAAAACCACAAAATTGAGTCCGCCAATTCCAATTTCTTTTCGTAGTAGACCCCTGGATTATGTGATTAATATATATGGTTTCCAACTGTCAAATCCTCAAATAAATTACCCGTAATTCTCATAGAAATTTAATTTTTATGCAAAAAATTATCCAACTATTTCATTTCTGCAAACATGTTTGAAGACAAATTTTTACCCAAAATTGCAAAAAGAATACTCAATATGGCAACGCTGCTATAAATAACGCCATTTTAAAGTTTTATAATTATTAAATATAGCTTCAGAATTAGTGAACTTATCGTGTAGCAATAACTAATAAAATATCCACACAAATTGAGAAAAATATTTTTATTTATGTATTTCAGAATGACCCTGCCAATTATGTATGCCCAGCAAGAGTATGGTGGCAAGTTGCAAATAAGAAAAATGATGAACGAGTAAGTATGCAATATTTATATTGTTGTAGTAGTATTTTTAAGATATAAGACTATTTCACTAAAAGTAATTAATGACTTAATACATTTAAGAAAATCAGCAAAAAGGAAGAAAATTTAGTCGTGATAATTAATAATGACTTACCATAAGATTAAAAATAAAAATATTAAATGTTGGCCCAACTGATAAAATGTAGTAATCGTCATTCATAGACAGCTATTAGGAGTGTTTGTTTGTTTACTTTTTTGCGGATAATTATGAAAATAGGTGAGAATGAAAAGGCAGGTCAGTTAGCTATTAACGATGAATACACCTGGAATTCAGCACTATGGTTTCCAGAAAGCACCAAGGTGATGTCATTATTGCCAATCTCTTACTCTCATCACAGAATACACTATGACAATTATATTTTGATTATTTCAGAAAAATATGAAGGTGCAAGTAGATCCAGTGAATAAAGCAAGGTGGGTCGCGGGGAGAGATGACAGCGAAGGTTGTTGCATGGACACTTTTGACCGGGCCTCCCCACCTCTCTATGAAGTAGAACTAACTGCTTCTGACGAAGATGACGACGCGTCTGTATTAGAATTAGTTATACCGATGCAGTCAAGATATCAAAGAGTACCAACCACCTCCCCAAAGAAGACGAAGCCTAGGGCACCAAGATTTTTCTGCAACTTATTCTGTTGTATCCGTAAGTAATTTTTCAAATATCTATGTCGATTTTTGAGTAGGTTCTAGGTATTAAGTTTTATTAATAATATCTTGAACTTAATATGTGTCTTGACTGAAATTTAATTATTATGATTGTTGTTATTGTAAGTGTACAGTGTATTGTTTTATTAAGATATTTTCTATTAGCTACTAAAAATATCGAGTGTAATTGTTTGTCAATAAATGTCATACAAAAATAATCTAATAAATAAGTTTATAGTATATGGTAATATAAAGTAAGTAATACGTCTAGCATTCAATCATACAATGGAATACATTTTACTTACATATTTTATTATATAGACAAGATACGAAATGATTGAGTTTTTGAATTCAATTCAGAAATGTTTTAAAAAAGATCAAAAAGATTCTGGCCTATGTCTATAGTGTGAAGTAAAGTTATATGTATTGAGGCATAATTTTATTTATGTAACAGGAATTTGTAGAAAGGCGCTGGGGGGGGGGGGTTTGCTCGCATAAAACATGTACATATGTCTTCTTAAATATGTAACGCTGAAGCTTCGCTCGCAATTTGGGTGGGCACGATCCATTTTAGTGTGACGTTAGACAATTGTATGTTACTTATAAAATCAGACTACTTGACTCGAAACAAGCTTTTGTTTAATATTTTGTTAATTTATATCAATCATAATTACAAAATTGTAATTTATTTATATTTATAAGTAAGAGGAGTGTAAGGAGAGTGAGGATTGTAAAAAGGAATGAGATGAAATGATAAAATAACTAAGTATTTTGACTTAAGTACTTCTTTAACTTTTATTTAGTAAGTATGTAGGATAATTCAATATCGATAAAGAATTGTTGTAAAGGCCTAATGAAATAGGTCTGCCATCATGTTTTTTATGTTATATATTTTTTTCTATTATTAAAATTCAATTTTATAGAGAAAGATAGATGTCATTTTCTAAAACAATGCAAAATTTAAATATAATTATGCATAATTTATGTGTTGTAATGTCTTAAGACGTCAATTTCATGATGACAGGTAAGTAAGAATAAGTATCGATGTGGTATCAAACTAGTGATAATATTAAGTTAAACATATGGAAGTGAGATTTAATGATTCGTCAATTAAAAGGATACGAACGACTATTTGAGATTATTTTTTCATATACTGTATTAATAATATATTATTGTATAATATTTTATCAGAAAGGGACTTTCGACAAAAGTCGTCTATTTAGCTACCTTCCTTCATATGTGTTTCTGCTAAGCAGACTTGCATGACTGTGTCTTAATTTTAAGGGCTCACCTATCACATATATTAATGTGAAACATATTCTAAGGTGGCAGTGACATTATATGATTGTAATTCAAGTATTATTTATTGTAATCCGCTATTTTAGTAGAAATTGTACTGTATTTATTTATAATAACTTGTATTTATAAAATTTAAAGTGTTTTTGATTTTCATTGCATTTTGATTTACATTTGTATTACATTGCATACTATGTTCTTTATATGAGGCCTCAGGGTATGAATATTTTTTATATTTTTATTATGGCAGTGACTGATTATAAAATGAACGGTTTAGTCCTGTTTTTAGAAATAGCTAAGTGAATATTTGTACATTTGATTTTGGCAACTTCTTTAGTAAGATAACTACACTGTACTGTACTTTAATCCAATTAACTATTATTATGTAAGATTTTGGGCCGAAATATACTTTAAAAATTTGCCAAATTATGTATGCTAGCTCATTTACTTAGGATTAAATTTAAACAATTACTTACATACAATTTTTAATGTTTTAACGTATCTCATGTCTAATACCTAATATTAATTACTATGTGATATTGCATAGTTCGTGTGATGAAATGCAAGTTTATTAATTATTATAATTTATTTTCATCGTTTATTAATAATAATGTGTGTTAAGAATTATTTTTTTAGTTTTTTATGGTATTAAATTATTTAACATTAAATTTATATACATAAGCCTGAATTGTAAATGATGTAAATGAAATTATTTGACTTTTGTAATATTTATTTACAGATGGATCAATAATTGTTTGAATAGTTAAGTTAACACTTAACTTATTACTTAACCAATGTATACTTAATATTCACATATATTCATAAATAATAATATAATCTACATATACTTTGAAATTATTGAGTGTTTGTAATATATTTTAAGAAAGGAGTATTGAGTTTTTTTTTTTTAATAAAGCAGGAACATAACATCCGGATACCATAGGCGAGACAGTATACTCTGTTATGTGTATGGTACTGTTCATGTCTATAGGCGACGGTTATCACTTTTCATCAAGTGTGTTATTAGCTTGTTTGCCATTATAAGTTGTATAACAAAACATATAAAATATACATAGAACTTAATTAGTTAGAAAAATACTGTACTGGAAGCCGTGGGAGCCTTTTGTTGCCAAGCCACCTAAGGGTCAATGAAATTGGCCTCCAGCGAAATCATAAATATTTTTTTCACATATATTATGGAATTGTTAATTTATCAGTTGTTTAGAAATAAATTTTATCTTATATTTTATTTTATATTTTACTTGAATCCTCAGGAATGGCAACGCATGGGAAACAGTATATTCTCTTATGTCCATAGTACTGCTCATGTCTATAGGCGACAATTACCACTTTTCATCAGGTGGGCCGTCAGCTTGTTTGCCATTCTAAGTTGCACAAAAAAACTTTCATTTACCATACTAAAAAAAATAATTCTTAAACCACTATAAGGTGGTGTGTATCTTTTATATTTATAATAAGTTCACTATTGTAATCTTTTGGAGGAAACAATAAAGAGTATCTATCTATCTATTTATCTACACATCTTTACTTATTTAATATGTACGTGAGTAATATTTTTCAAAGAAATTTGTATACAAATGAATTCACCTTGTTCAATTAGTCGAATTTCAGGGGAATTTTTGTTTACATCATCTATTTTTTCTCTCTTTGAGATTGCTGGCTCTGAACTCCCGTAAAGTGCCTTGTCGTTGCCGATTTTTTTATTATTTATGTCTATACGATAAAAAAATTAATAAAATTATAAATTGTCCTTCGGGATAATATAATAGATATACAAAAAAAAAAAAATTGCGAATACATGCATCCATTTCCAAATACAGTGCAGGCCGGTGTGTCCAATAGTTCAATACACATTCAAGTTGCGCGCCGTTCGCACCAGAAGGTAGTAGTAGTCGTACATTCCCGTAGTTGTGCATTTACAGGGACTGATATCTATAAATATAATATATAAGAGTGTTGTGGTACCTAATATGAAAGTGTAGTAGCTTGAAAATATTAAAAAATTTGCAAGTTTATCTACACACCTAATGGAAAGTGGAATTGTAAACCATCATGTATAAACATGAATCAGTTCCATGGGCAATTCAATATAATAGAATACACAGTAATATCCGTGGTATTTACAATGGCTTGCCTTTCTGAAAAATAAGGTACTCCGTGCTTAATAATTTACCAAGTATTTTAATGTAGGTACCGAGCAGTCATATTTGCGTCAAAGATTATCTCAAGAGAGGAACAAGGAGTGACCATGCTCTACAGAGATGTATTGTTACTTATACATATCCTATGTTAAAAGGTAAGATTATACAATCTACTTTCAATACCATAGAAGTTAGAGACATGACATATTCGTTATCAGAAATGTGTACGCAGTTATGATTAAAGGTGTTCATTTAAGTATATAGGTTTATTATTAGAAAAGAGTTATTATTGAAATTGGGAACAAGTTATTAAAAAGTTTATGAGAACAACACAAAATGATTAAATTTTGTACTAATCTATTTAAAATTAAAAGACATAAAAAAACTCAGAAATAGGGGCATTCGCATTTGGACAATTATTTTTTATAAATCTAAGTACCAAACTGCTTTTTTCAGCTTCAGCTAAATTTATGACATAGTTCTGCTACTCGATTACAGATGGCATTTAAACCAAAACGAGCCACAACCAACGAAACATTTTAGGGAAATTTTAATCAAATAAAAAAAATATAGAAATACACAAATATATTCATAAATTTATTATAATTTCAAACATTTGTAATATGCTCTGGGTTTTAAAGTGTATTCTGTGATGGCTCTGTCTGTATTGGTATTCGTATTTACAGGCGGCGATTATCATTTTCCATTATGTAAGTCATCAGCTGTTTCGTTATTTTAAGTGCTATGAAAAAAATTTCGAAAAAAATATTTATCATTTTAATATTTATTTACAAGTACTTAGGTATAATGTTAATAAGACCTATCAAATCAGACATGAGTAAAAAAAAATTATTACTCATGACTGATTGATACCAGTGAGAGATAATAGGTGTGAATCAATCAAACGAACAGTTGGCATATCATAGCGAATATGACAAGAATTAACGACAATGATTTCCAGGGCGAACCACGTTACAGTTCAATCTGAAAGGGTATCATCATCATTACGTCAGCTTTATACTGTCTATACTTATACAAAAGTGGATTTTGTCAGTAGTTTTGTCAGTGGATTGGCAACTGCAGTTAGGTTTTGGTGATGTTTTAAGAGGGACACTGCTGTCCATCCCTCGAACATTCAGTTTTCTTATTCGCCTCTTACGACACCTACGGGAAAGTAAGATAGCCTATTCTATGCCGGGACCCCACGGCAATGACAGGGTATATTCATAAGTAGATTTAGAGGTGATCAGTCCGAGCAAGCAGCTACATGAGCTGCTTGCACGAATATGACGGATGAAATAATAAAGTAAATATTTAGCTTAGGGATGTTCGTATAATCTTGTCGAATTTTACCTACTTACCGAGTAATTTCGGATTTGGTATAGGAGAAGGTAGAGGAATGTTACCTAATTGGCAATCTTAATTTGTTGAATTCCGTCGCTCCGGTTTTCAGCCCCGTTGACTCGCTGATACTCAATTTCTGACTCTAAACTGAAAATCGAGAGAAAGATAGCTACGATTTTCATTTAAGTACCCATTTTCTACAATTTCTGACTCAATTCAATTCAACTTTATTAAAAAAAAAATGAAATTTAAAGAATTGCTTATTTATGCCCCCATATGGGGTAAGTTAAGCAATTTATGTTTATTATATTTATATTTTATTATTTATTATTATATCAACCGTTAATTATATATTGCAGAACAGTAGACTTTAGTTAGGCCTTCTTCATGAGAAGAGTTTTGCCAGTAGTTGTCGCGCTTGGGGAAGGGTAGGACCCATTCTATGCCAGGACCACACGGCATCAAAATATATATATTTTAATTGTAATATACAAGTGTTGTTATTACGAGCATTATACTTTATGATACATTAATAAGAAGCGTGTTGCTTAGTAAATATCATAGACCGTAATGGTCGTGAGTTCGAATCTAGCCGACACTAAAACTATGTGTCAATTAAACTCACTGTCTGGTGATGGAAAACACCAATAACAAACCAAAATAATATGAGTGTCGATGGTAAAATACTTTCTACTAAATTGAATTCTAGTATGCTCGGCTAAATGTGAATATGTCGAGCGTTACATTTAGCATTACAGCATCAGTCAACTATGCAATTTGGAAAAGCAAATAAGCAAACAACATTTGCTAAAAAATAGTAAGCGTTACCTATAAATATACATAAATAATTCTTTGAACAATAACTATTGTGAGTCATACTGTATTGTTAATATTAAAGTTCGTTTTACAAATTTCAAACAGGAATAAAGCCAATATAAATAATTACAATACAGCATCATGAATATCACAGAATACTGTAAAGCCATTGGTGTCCTTCAGTGTTGCCATTCCTGAGAACTAAAATATTATATCTCCTTACGCTGTAACTTCATTACTAAATTCCAAAATTTAAACTGAGAGAGTAATTGGATTGTTAGTAATGGGGTGTAACAGCCCTATTAGGTCGACAAGCAATATACCCCATTAGATCGATCTACACGCGGCTCCCCCGGGAAAACATTGTGGTTTAATTCTTGTAGAATTCGTCATGAAGGGCCAACTAACCTGACTTCATCCATACTTATCATCTCTCACTAGTGCCCTGCCTGTGTATACCGATAGCGCAGGCGAAGTTATAGTTCCATTTTCGCCCATTAAAAAAAAAAACCTTGAAACTGAAACATGACTCAGCCATGCAAGCACAGCAGTTTAACCATAGATACGCGATATCGAAATAGATGAATTTTTAGAGAAAAAATAATTTATTTTTCTGATGTCTTAAAAAACGTCTAATAATTATATTATCTACATAAGAAGCGATTTATAAAAATAAATGTTAATTTACGACCCAAATAAACAATAGAAAGGGCGTAGAAAATGTTTCATGGCAGTTATTTCTTTTTAAAAGACTTAAAATGTAGGAGGTTCTCAATTTGCATATCTTTCCCTAATTTGTGAGAGAAAGACTTCCTATGATTTCTTTGATAATAATTTTTAACTATTTGTTTATTCTCGTATTAGTTTCATATACATTTTGTAACAGTCAAACTAGCTGTGTTTCTATTAACCAATAAAAAATATATAGTTTTGTTTTAGCGTTTCTAAAATTTTATATATATTTACTTTTTAGAAACAGAAGTACAACCACACTTTTATTTCTAAAAATTATAAATATTGCTTGATATGGTTGTCTTTACTGAGAATAAATAGAGATTTTATAAGCCTGTACCGTTTTCGTTGCAATTTATTAAATAGTACAATTTAAAATCTATCGAGAAAACATTTTTATTAGACTCCATTTTTGTTAAATTAAAAAAACTGATTTTATTAGATTTTAGTAGACCTATTTAATTTAGAAATTTCGAATGTGATCCATTCTCTATTATGTGTATCATCAAGTGTGACATAAATTAATTAATATTGTAAACGTTTCACAATACAATAATATTAAATAAACATTTCAAAGCGTCTATTATCATTAAATACTTATCCGTATTTTAAACAAATTAAATTTCGCAATAAACAATAGGGCTAAATTATGAAGTATTCAGATGATTAAGTATCTTATCGTAATCACAAAAGCAGGTAATCCTTGTATAGGTAAGGTTTATTAGCCTCGTGCTTTTAAGCAGTGTGCCGTACACGTGAAGGCTGTAATCGCGTCTGGGTGGCTGATGGCGCCCCGCGAGCTCAATGGGCGCGGGGCGGCGCCCGAGAGCCTGCCAGTCGCGCCTCAAGCCCCGTCGGGGCTGCACGTGTCCTCTGTCCCGCCTTGCGACTTATGTAACCATCCGCACGGTGAGTCCTCAGCCTCCACCACCCTACGTCAACCCCGCGAGCCCACGCGTTACCGCTCGCCCGATCGCGGAGTGAGATTATCGACTGCTAACTCGCACGGAACTCCCTCGATTCGTACATTCATACATTGTGCAAACTGTCAGCTGAGAGGTGATATAATCGATGCAGTAAGTACCGGTATTCGTGGGAGCTATCGCGGAATGCTGCAGGTGTGTTATGTAACGGGACAAGTCGGTCTCAGGAGTTGGTCAGTGCGTCACAGGATATGTCGGCGAAGTCGTTTGTCTTTAGGCTCGAGGGCTATTACGATATTGTTTTGTGTTCAACTCGACTGTTGCGTGTTATCTCACCGTTCTGATACTGATTTCACATCGAAATGGGCACCTAACAATAACAACTTAATTGGAATAGATGGGTGCCGCGTGTGTAGAAGTAGCAGATAAGTACTATAGTATATGGAATAAATGGTTATGTAATGTGGGCAAAAAAGGTAAAAGATTCTACGCAATATCTAATTGGAGGGTCGGGTTCGCATAAGAAATCCATTCAATCGTGGAAAACACCAGGAAAATCCGCTCGGGATAGGGGGTAGTGCTTTTTATAACTGCTCCTATGTCTATACTTACATTATTTTAATCGGTAACGAAGTGGTTATGTAGTCGCATTATAAATTAGGTTCAAATTTTATGTAATTATATGTATGATATCACGGCATACAATAAAGTAATTAACAGAACATTGAACTTTACTTTTTGCCGGTGTACCACTTATGTGCGAATATCAGCGTATTATATACAAAATTTACATACAATGAACATTATTATGACGTATCGTGTGTTAATAAAATTATACACGCTTAATTACTAGGAATATTTTGTTATACTTGTAAATAACTGATCTCTTATAAGATTAGATATTCGAGAATAAATAACAAGTTCTGTGAATCCCGCGGTTTATTTTTTTATTCGGACCGAAATGGACTTTTCCATAAAAGATATTGTCTTTACGACAAAAACCTCAAGTGGACGCCCATTTATCACTTTATAGAGATGGTGGTGACGTTATTGCTGAGGAGTTTCGCCGATAGATTCTCAAAGTAACAGACTCAGAGATATATAATACGATTAATATCCTTTCCCGTAATATAAATATAGCTTATATGTTATATGTAAGTCATTTTTAAATTATTGTTTTAATTTAATATTGTTTATCATGTTTCATCATTAATTATATTTTCTGTTATTCCTGTCTATGGTCGACTGGTAGTAATGCCATAATGATGTTAAGATCGTCATTTACATCATCTAAGTTTATTAAAGTTTAATATAAAAAAAATATATATAAACTTAAATTAACAAAGACTTATTTTTTAATTATCAAATAAATGTATTTTATAGACACGTAAGGTATAACGACAAATTAAAATTGTTCATAATTACAAAAATTACAGGTTTAAATTGGTAGGTTGGTAACAGGTAACTTAGTCCCAATTAAATTTCAGTTTTTATAAACAATGCATCGTTAAAATTTTCTTATTTGAACGAATTTTAATAAAATTTCTAAACATATTTTAGAAATGAAAATCATCAGACGTGCAAATTGAAGGTATTTATGTTTCCTTTTTCTAGTTTTAGTTAAAAAGTTCTTAGGTTATACGTAAAATAATATATTTGTTTGTTTCATTTATTTCTGTTAGGAGTTAATTGAAAAAGTACCCTTTTAAAAAATAATGGACAGTTATTGATTTTATCAATGACTTGACGAATACCGTTCAAGGTTTGTGGTAGGAAAATTCATAAAAGACGACTCAGCTGGTAATTTGTAAAAAGGAAGACAAATAGACAAGTTACTTTCACATTTAGATTTGTTATTTCAATTTAGATAACATTAAGATATCATCACCAGACTTTACTAGAGGGAGACTGTGTACAAAATTTACTTGGGATCCTCTGTCCCATTCGTGTTTCTGCCGTAAAGCAGTTCTATTTGGATAGCTGTGTTTAGTTTGAAGGTGGAATATGGTAGTGAAATTACAGGACGGTAACGTATAAGGGATATCACGGGCGACACAGTATGCTCTATTATGTCCGTGGTACTGTAGGCGACGGGTACCACTTTTCATCAAGTCGACCGTCAGCTTGTTTGCTATTCTAAGTTTTTTTTTTATTCATGATATTGGAATGGTAACCCCGCCTGCGCTATCGGTATACACTGGCGGGGCACCAGTGAGGGATAATAGGTGAGAATGAAGCAGGTCAGCTAGCCCACCATGACGAATCTAACAATAAATCAATCACGGTGGTTTCCAGGGGGAACCACGAAGAGGTCGACCTGACATTGCTAGCAATGGAGCTACTAATCCACATTACTAATAATCCCTCCTCCCCCTGCTATTCTATAAAAAAGGGATACCTATAACAATTGTAATTAATGATTTATAGTCGAATAATATATGGTTTCTGCCATAGGGAATGTATTCTATACGCCCTTATGTATATTACTAATCGTGATTCAGACTCGTCTTACTTGATTTGGTTCTTGGAAACAACATGTGTTTTGTATATATGTATGTGTGTTCACTGTGTTTGATTTTATTCGTGTTTTATTTTTGTTAACATTTGCTCGTAAATATACCGATGACTCATTTCTTTTAGGGTTCTGCAGTCAAATGGCAAATATGTTTTGTACTAAAAAATGTTTTGTACTCTTTGTACAAAACATTTTTTTTACTGTCTCGTAACATTTACTCACATACTGTGTAGATCATAAATATTTATATTGAGGGTCTCTATAGAAAAACATTAATATCTGGTCTATTTTTTATAAAAAAATTCGAGTTATTCCAAGGGTATTCAATTGTATTTATCTTGTAATTGTTGACTTTTATCATACAAATCGTCTTTTTATATACGTATTTGTATTTATTATATTATTAAATTATAAATTTCCATACAATATATTATAAAATTGGCTGATTATGAGACGAACTCATATACCGAGGGTTCTGTATATAAAATAATATGTAAATTAGTTTTTTTTAAATAAAAAATATTTATATTTGAGATTATTATTTGAATATGCTGATATGAGATAGAATTGCCTATTGTGTTTCTTATTTGAAATCGATACCTAATAATAATTGTTTTTATTACAATAAAGAATTTCACTTTTAGGCTAGAATGTTTTAAAAACTGTGCTTAAAAACTGGACTGTATAATGAAGTTTTTTTGTTAAGACTACTTGATTTTTAAAAACTTTTGTAATTAGAATCATCTTCATATTTTTTTTTTGTAATATTCACATATTTCTTTGTAAAGTGTAATTATCTCAGAATTTACGTTTTACAAACTTCGGAGACGCATGAGGTTCAGTAATAAATAAAAACCAGTTTAAGAATATGCAAAAGAATAAGAAATACTGGTACGTACTTTATTCTACTATTTTTACTGTAAGATATTTTTACTATTTACACGACTGGTTTGCGTTATTTTTAAGTGTATTTTTAAAACAAACTAGCTTTTACCCGCGATTTCGTTTGTGTGGCCGGAATATTTTCATTAACCAAAATGAAAAGTAATCTATTTTCTTCTTCATTGCACATAGTATGTGTATATCAAAATTTGTAGTGATTATTTAAGCTATTGAGGTGCTAAGAAGTAACAAACTCACTTTCACATTTATAGTATTAGTAAGGATTATAATTTTCCCCCTTTTGTAAATTATAACAAAATTCTTACCTCAACCTAATCACGGTGGGGAGGAAAGAATGGTTGTAAATTTAGTAGTCCATGTATGTCAGTGTGTTCATCACGTTTTGACAAATGAGGTGTCGTTAGCTCCGTCTTTGTATTCCGCGTGCCATAGGCTGTTACAGGGCGGATGTGACTTGCTTATTACCACAATATAGTACTACTTCGTGCAGTACGGCCATTCCCTGTTGTCAAGTTGATTACAACCTTTTCTGTTTCAAATATGGACATTTTATAAAGTAAATTTTGTTCTGCGAAAAAGAAAACTAAACATACCAAATAAAGGACGAAAATCTTCGTAAATACATTAATGTACATAAAATTTGAATTTAGAACAATAATTACGATACGTAGTTTTTTGTTCCACCAAGAAAAACAATAGTCCAATTGTCACATAATTACACACTTGCGAAAGGAAAGGGTAGCCCATTCTGTGCCAAAACTACACGGCTAATGATAATTAACAGTAATAATTATTATAAGCGACAAATTACTGATTGATTATCTTATCTGCAATTACAGTAGTGTAGTTTTTATATATTCTATTTTCTGTGATAGTTAAAAATACGAGTATTATAAAAAACAACGGCGAACGGCGTCAACAAAGCCGTAAATAGGCATATATATACATTTATAGATGAAAGTTATATATACTACGTTATGTTTAGTTTCTTATTGCATACTATCATTGCAGTCCCACCATTATTATACCAATACAGTTATACAGAGTGAATAGAAGTACCGTTCTTTTTGAAAAGTTCCACTTAACTGTTTTCATTTAACTGAGTAAATGAATACAATTAGTCTTCAGTTTATAATTGCATCTCTTTTATAAACCTCATCATAACTATCTTTTTATGGTTCTGTAATAAAACAGTAAAAAGCAACCATTATGGTGCAATTATGTGTATCTATTTATTAATGCATTTTATTTCTACAATGACTAATATTAACTATTCCAAATTTAAAATAATATCCACTTACTCTGGATTATATATTAAAAAATATAGCATGTTTTACAAAATATTTATAAACTTTTACATTAACAATATTAGTAGGACAGTTAAATTTAAACTGTTACCATAATAACCCATTATTATCCCCAAAAACTTTGCCTCCATTTGACCAATACATCTTTTATTGTGAGTATCAATTATTCTTTTAAATGGTGGAGCTTGTTACACCTAATATACGCGTGAGATGTTACAATAAAAAAGAACAACGAGCCATACAAAAGGTAATACAATACAAATTTCAAGGACAGGCCAAAGTATCGTTTTATTTTTTACACATACATTTTATTTTTAAACTCGAATCAACTGTGCCTTATAAGAACACAGTTTTTGTTCAGATCTCTCGTTATAATCAATAGGTGGTCTTAAATAGCTACTTTGTTATGATCCTAAAATGATTTATATTTGCAAATCATCTAGATTATTGAGTTTTCAATGACAAATCATTTTGTCATGTATTTCTTTTAATAGCTGTTTTGATTTAACCTTTTTTGTTTTTTTTTTAATGGATGATAATGGAATGGTAACTCCACCCACGCTATCGGTATACACCGACGGGGCACCAGTGAAGGATGATAGGTGAGGATGAAGTAGGTCTGTTAGCCCATCGTGATGAATTCAACAAGAATTGTTCACGATGGTTTCCAGAGGGAACCACGTGGAGGTCGATCTAATAAGGCATATTGCTAGCAATGGGGCTGTCAAACTCCATTACTAACAATCCCTTTCCCCCCATCCTTTTTCGGTTTGAAGGGGTTAGTGATATAAACATCAGTTCCGTATATATTTATATTTATAGTTAGGTATATTGCTAGCAATGGGATTCTCAGTCTCCATTACTAACAATCCCTTTCCCCCCCCGAGAGTATATTATTTTATCGAGGATATATTATTTCATCGAGAGTATATTGTGTAATTTCTATGATACTGCTAATCTCTATAGGCGACAATGGGAGGTCAGCTTATAAAGCATTTTAAGTAGTGCAAAAAACAATGTCTGTTTTTACAGAAAAATGTCAAATGAAATGTAGATACATTCGTAAATCATTTTAGTATTATTTTCTAAATAACCAGATGGGCTATTTTAGACGTCTAGCAAAGATAACTTATCAGACGTAATATTTGATGTATGATCTTTCCTGGGCATCTAAAATAGACAATTATTCTTATTCATATTTTTAGGGTACTGTAGGCATGTAGTAAAGGATCTTATAAATATTTATCATGGCTTTATAACACAGCCATCATTTTCTATTTGGTGACCCAGAAATGAATTTATTTAATTTTACAGTTTTCTATAATTTAAAATTTTAAAACAGTGGAGTTTATATTGAGACACCATTCTCTATCTTTAAGTTTAATAAAAAAAAAACAATTATATTGTATTATAGGGCACCAACTATTATAAGGAATAATGTGATTTTTTTTCGTAGATTTGTATCAGAACTCTTTTACATGTAATTCCCGATGGTCCACATTACAATAGTTTTGCTAAAATCTAAATTGTAATTTTACAGAAAAGTTTAGAGTGTGATACTTCAGAGTCGACTTTTGTATCTTTAGTTTTGATAAAAATAGTATAATTGTAAAAATAGTTTTTCGATTAATAAAATAATAATAATATATCGGCTCGGACTTGGCAATGATATAATGTAACAACAAAAAAATATTCGCATTGATAATCATCATCATCAAGCATCCTTTTTGTAGACAGATAATTAGTAATTTGTATTCATATTTTATTTGTTTTGCTGATTAGAATAAAATTTATTGCATTATATTTTAGCTACAATTTAGTTTAATGTTGCATGTTTCCTGTATCATCATATATCTTCATGTTAGATCTCCCACGAGACAAACAGAAAGAATAATATCAATTTTTCGTATGGTGATAAGTGGACGTGACAATGTCAAAAGAAATGTAACTGCAAAAGAAATTTATGGCTGCCATATATATTTTTTCCTCCTCAAAGAAAATTGGTGGTTTCGATTACCATAAAATTAAAATAGAACTAACACAGGAGTAAAGTATTGGTGCAAATTTTTTTTATGTAACTTAGAATGGCAAACAAACTGACGGCCCACCTGATGCAGTGGTAATCGTCGCCTATAGACATGAGCAGTAACACGGACATAATAGAGTATAATATTTCGCCCATAATCATCTACGTCGCTATTCGTGAGGACTCAGGAGTTATTCCTCTGTACCATGTAAATTCACTGTCATATCCCATTCTTCAAACCGAAACACAGCCACGCAAACACAACTGCTTCACGGTACAAATACGAATGGGACAGAGGTGCACAAGCAAACGAATAAAGATGAATGAATAAATGGTTCAGATGAATTGAGAACTTCCATCTTTTAGTAATAATTTAAAAATCAATTGTATACATATATAGGAACGTACAAGTAAAGAAAGACACCATGCTCAGTTGTTAACGCTCTGTGATTTATTATACAATCGATTTCCCTCCGTTTTCTTAACACGGAATGCCTTTTCATGTTGATAATAAATACATTTATTATGTGTAATAAAATGGGTTTGCGATGAATTTACATCTTCACAGAATATGTCGACATGTAATAAAAGAATATGTAACTGTAGTCACAAAACACTGTTCTTGGATGGTTTCGGATTTATATTTTGTTTGGAATGGAGAACATGTTGATGGCCTAACTGTTGGATAATGATAGTTACCACCTAGACATGAACTACATTATGGACAGTGATAGCATACACTGTGCCTCGCATGATACCATTGCATTTTCTGGGTACCTCGCGTATTGTTCAGCCCAGAGTTGCCAGATGCTATTTTTGATTTTGACCCGAATGTCAAATATTTTTTCTCCTAATTGACATATCCCTTTACTTTTATCAAATTACAAACTCGTGTCGATTTTCACTTATTAAGTCTTATCATATAACTACGAAGCGAACGATGAAGAAAACACACTTGCTATTTTTTACTTCTCTTACCATCTGTTTTGCTACCACCTTTGTTATATGTATTTTATAGAATTTATGTATTATTGTACGGTGTGCAAATATCAAAATTGTAAAAAATATTTGTCTAAATTTTACTAAGGGCTATTTACTTTTCCGTGATTTTAATGTCTCCAATATTTTGCGTAAGTTATTTTTTTCCCAACATTCCGAAAAATCCCTAATCTGGCAATATTGATCATTCCTAGGGATTACACTTATATCTCTGTATTCAGTAACTCCACTACCAGTATTTACCCTTAAAGGGTATATAGAATTACAGTAACATAAGCATTGCTCAGAAACAGGAACACGAATGTCCCATTCGTGTTTCTGTCTGTTATAATTTTATATAATATTTCTCTGGTAAATAATACTAAATAAATTCTTCTCTGATTTTAAACATTAGATAAAGATTACTTTTGGATATTGTAAATTGAAAGAAAAAGATATTTTATTATATATTTTAAAATAATAATAACTGTTTAATATTAATAATATGAAAAATTTTTAACTGCATTTAAATGCAGTCAATATAATTATAAAGTACGATATTATTTTGATATAGTTTCTTGTGAAACTGAACGTGAACTTCTTAATATTTCTCAATATATATAAAAAATGTTGAACGGCATCCATAGCAGTCTACAAATGAGTTGATATGAAGCATTTGTCACAGTTTCAACGTTGAATGCTCTCGCGAGGATGCCTTGTGACTCGTTAACAAAGCGTCCTCCGATCTACATACCTTCTGAATACATCGCCGCCACCGATGACATGTTTCGATTGAGAATGATTTATTACATTGGGGTGATCTCGACTGTTCAATAACACGTTATTGCCGCTCACTGACAACTTTTGGTTTATGGTTGTTACTTACGTAGGTAGGTATTTGTCGCAGGAAAATAAGGATACTACGATTTCTTGAAATACCTAGAGGAACCTTGATTTTCCACGATGGAAGATAGAATTTTTATTTTAAAACTTATTTATATCAACTATTACGAGTATATATAATTGGATAGAGGGCAATTAAATTTGTTTTTTATTTATATATAATGAAAGATGTTGTTATTCTAATCTGTTACGTCTTTTTGTTGAAACAAAATCCAGTGATATGATAAAATACATAATAATACATTATTTCACTAAATTAAATATAATAGAATGATAAAACAATATTTAGATTTTAACTAGGTAAGTTAACTCCTCTGTTACGGTGGATTTTAATGAGTTCGCCGAAATGTGAGCATCCTGAGTGTTACTTTCTCCAAAACAGCGATAGTCGACCAATGTCTGTAATTATCTAATGATTATTATTTTAAGAATAAAATTTCCAACAAGGTCTTTAGTTTTTGTATTATTAAAATTTTTGATAAGACAAATACCATATCACTAAATTTTTTCAGCAAAAAATCGTACCTAACAGAGTAACGTAAGGCGTAACATTAAATATCTATTAAGATTTCGTGGTTTCTTTAGGTATTTTAAGAAATATCTAATATCCTCATTATCTGTGACATATACAACGTTTACATACGGAAAGGGAGCATCAAGAGAAATGGATTTGTCTCTTTAATCTTATGTAGATCGTCCGTGTCAGTAGGGAGGCGTCGCTGTAATACGTTAAGTCCTATCACAGACCATTACCGCCAAAATATCTTTATTGCATGTACTTTTTAAGTACCATTTTTCTATTCTGCTAACGTAAAAGTACAGAAAGTTAATGGGGATTAATTTTATATAGTATCGAATTACTTTATTAAAAAAAAAACCCTTTCATTTTTGTTATAAAGTGTTAAATGTTAATTTTTACAAGTGACCTAAGATTTAAGAGAGAGCGTATGTTAGTAAGTAATAGAAAGGCCCATAATAGAGTTTTCGATTATTTTTCTAATTCATATTCTAAAGATATTGGTAATTAAGTTATATTTATTAATATTTCTAGTTCTTATTATAGTCCATATGTCATAGTTTTGGCTAGGATATTAGGGTTCATCTATTACCATATTTCATCATATCATACCACATTTCATTTAAATCCTTCCAGTTGTTTTAGCATGATTTAGTTAAATATTAGAACATTTTTAATGTTTATTTGCAAACTTTCGTTATTTTTTTTAAATTTATGGTTTCTTTTTTGACTTAAAATGTGTCTGCGAAGTTTCAACCACTGCATTCGACAGTTTCCAAACTCGCTTTCAGAATTAATTTTCATCATGACGAAAAGTTTACTGTATTTATTACAAGCGCAGACAATATTAGAATAATAATAATAATGAGAATAATAATGTAATTACTTGAGTTTTTAGGATACAACTAGTGAGAACCGTAAAAATTTGTGTTAAAGAATAAGAGAATTTGTATATAATTAAAACATAATTATTTTGAAGTTTATCATTTAATGTAATAACTACTGGTTTAACTTAGATGTAATTAGATTGAGAAAGCTCGACTAGTTTCGGGATCAATTCGTGATCTTTAGTTATGAGTGACTGTGACGCGTGCGTGTGTCTGACTGTGCGCCTCGGCCCACTGAACACGAGCTTTAGGCGCGTTTATAGTAAAGTTTAAAGTTTATCTAATTGTATTACATAATTTATGTTGATATTTAATGAAATTTGATTTTAGTCTTTATAGTAAGATTGTACAGTTGTTCACATTTTTTTGTAAACTAGAAAGGAAAGTATTCTTGCTTGTAAAAGTATATCTATTATTTATTTTGTGTGTTGTTTCGTACGATTTTTAATAAATGTAAAACAAATCTTTATTTTAAAAATAGGTATGATTTGGATTATGTTGCGTTCTTTATTTGATTGGAACTCTTTAAAACACAACAAAGCATGCATTACAACTTTTGAGTAAAAATAGTAAAAAAAAAATAATACAATTTATTATATTTTTATGAAAAAGCAATTTATATTTGTATTTTTTATATTTTTATTTATACAAATTTTGATATGAAGCTCTATCACAAAAATATTGAACTTACAATTATTGGAGCTATTTATTTATGGAGTGAATGTTAAAACTATTTATATTATTAATGTGTCATTTCATTAAATAAAACCCTTTACAGTCATTATATAATTCCTATTCGATTATTATATTATACATAGATACTCTTATATAAAAATGAAGGATTAAAAATATACTCATATATTTATTTAGATAACGAATTACTTAAATGCACTTAACATATTTTTTAATTAAAGTAACTTATTTATTCAGTTCGCCTCGTTTTCTTCAAGAAAATAGTATTTTTAATATGCTGTAGTCATTTATATAAACCTAGATTATTTTTGATGTCACTGTCTAATTTTGTCCTCGAGAGACATAAAGGAAGAAAATTGCATTCTAAAAAATTCACGGCTTTTAAATTTAGCAAAGATCCTAAGGCACACTTAATATTTGAGTATATTAAGTATTTATAAGCGTTATTTTACACTTTATACCAAAGTTACAATATTTATGTATTTATGTCGTTCCAATTTAAATTAATATTATAAAGAGGAAATACTCGACTTTTTTTGTTTAGGAGGGATAAATTCAAAAATACTTCACCTATTTTTTTTCACATATAATAGGCAATATAATCAAGTAATACTGGCTGTATTTTATAAAATATATATATATATATATTTTATAAAATATATATATATATATATATATATATATATATATATATATATATATATATATATATATATATACGATGTCGGCGTAGATCGTTAGTATAAAATAACAGCAAATAGGTACATTTTGCTTCGCAAAAAAGGAGACTTCGGTCATGAGTACAATTATACATCAATGAATAACGAGAAGTATCATTGAACGAGACTGTCCGAGGGATCGAAAATATTATTTTTAAAACACGGAATCGTCGCTACAAGTATATTTTTGGAGGTTGGTTGCAAATACGGTACATTTATAATTTAGTCCCTATTTAAATTAGACGTTGATAAAATTAGCATACAATCGATATTTCGATATATAAATACTCGAATTGATATCTTCCTTTTCGAAGTCGGTCGTATAGTAGAGGAGGTAGTCATTGATGTAATAATAGCAATGAACGTGAATTTTCCATCGGGAGTTACAGACAGTTTGCATAAACTCTGGTTGATAGTAGTAATATTGCATATACGTTAAACAAACATAGGTACATATCCAGTATGTTATCTTTGAATTCTATTTTAGTCACTGAAGATTTCCAATTCCGTATCCTAAAATATAATGCGATCTTTATAATAATATCATATCTGTCTGTCTGGCCGTTTGTTATATGTTACTCAACAATTTTTCGGTTTAAGTCCTATTTTCATCAAATTATAGAAAAATGTAGGAAGTTACATTAATAAAAATGAATAAGTGATTAATTTTTTGATGGACTGCATCGTTATCAAAATATGTTTTAATGAATTTTTTTAAAAGATCAATTTTTTTACCTTAAAAAGTGTAAGTTTAATATAATAAATGTATATGTGTATTATATTATATCACAGATTCTTCCTTATTGTTGTAGCTACGGAATTATTATGTCCTCATAAAAGAGTTATGTTAGAGTTATGTACTTTGAGGAAAAGGCTATTATCAACGTGCCGGAGTAACTTTCTTCATAATTGTTGTCAACGAAAATGTATATTGTAACAGAGTTTAAAATCCTGTTCGGTATTGTAATAAGTTTTGGAAAAAAAAGTATACAATATCTTTCGATAATATGAAAAAAAAAAAAATAAGAAGCTCACGACTGTAAACCCTTATGAGGTAGTCAGAGATATTATTATAGTAGATAGTCAATAAGGCCCTTCTTCGCGATTGAGGCTCTCGCAATGTCTCTATCTACTTCTGCTCACAGTCGAGCGAGAGCATTCCACAATAGACTGCTGTGTGGCCATTTTTATGAGGTCAGTCCATCGCGTTGGTAATCTACCCCGAGAACGTTTACCTTGGACAATTAGACGTTCTATACAGTTTTCATTCCAGATAATATGGCCGAAGTACTTGAGATCAACATAGCCCGAAGGATAAGTAAGCTGAAGAGGCAATGGGCTGGTCTCATAGTTCAAAAAACCGACAACCGACGGGGAAAAAGGTTTTTTAAACAGAACCCCGTACAGGCAAACGCAGTGTAGGATTATTAGATGGCGTGACGACCTCAAATGCACTACGGGGAGTCAGTGAATGCAGGTGGCTCAAGACCGTTCTTTATGACAGTCTATGGGAGAGGCTTATGTTCAGCAGTTGACAGATAACAGCTAATATGATGACGATAATGATGATTTGAATTTCAAATGACAAAAGACAAGCCTTCCGCTA
Source organism: Galleria mellonella (assembly GCF_026898425.1). Classification (NCBI taxonomy): domain Eukaryota; kingdom Metazoa; phylum Arthropoda; class Insecta; order Lepidoptera; family Pyralidae; genus Galleria; species Galleria mellonella. Next base: position 9,808,080 of record NW_026442130.1, on the reverse strand, counting down.
CGTCTCAGATGAATTTTGTCTGTCCACAGTGTTTTCTATTATTATAAAGTTAGTCAGATCTTTAATTGACATTCAAACTTACGACCTTTGTCTGTAAGTCAGGGTAGTACTAGCCCACGATTCTCTTGTAGGGATATTGCATCGAATTAATCATCCCAGAATGGAATTCTCGGGCGTTGAGTTTCCTGACTCATATAACGTGAGGTCTTTCCAGACAAGAGTGAACAGACATTATTCAAGTTTACGTGTAACACCTGAGGTTACATTTATAATTATTATGCGATTATAGTCAAATGTGCTCAAATTTAAAAACAAATGCTTCAAAGAAAGAACGTTTTTTTTATTCAAATAAATTAAAATTTATGCATTTAAAAAAAACTTTTTTTGTCATTTTACCTCTCATTTGGAATACAATTTCAGCTGAGAAGAACGGGTACGAAATATAGCTGTTGTTTTATCAAAAGGTTTATTATAATTTCATCTCATAGACTCACTAGTGATTACGATTCTATCGATAGATTGTTTATAACTTCTCTAGGGGGTTGGGTTACTAATCGATAACATTTCTTTCCCATTAATTATTGAGTCTTCAAGCTACGTGACTGGCCGTTGCTGCTTCAGCTTAAATCACCGTAACACATTGCTAGCTTTATAGAGAAGCTCCAAGTAAATATGTTTGGAGATTGTTATTTTTAGTAGCATAATAAAAAGATTCATTAATATTATAAGTGTAAATATTACGTACATTTGGATATTTATAATTTAATCATATGGATTTCAATGTTACACAGACGGATAATTTCCTAGATTAAGACATATGTGGACAATGTGGCGGAATACATTCATTACATCAATATAATTTAAGATTGTAATCCATAAAAAAATTACTTCAGTCGTAACAATAACAATCATTTTGAATTGAAAACTAAACTATTGCACTAAAAATTGTCTCATAATAATACAATTTTAAAAAGTATATTTCCTTTCAGATAAAAAAAAGGAATTTTCTAAACCTATAATTGACGAATGTAGTAATGAGGTAACAAACATAAAAATATATATTAGAATTTCCTCCTTCCATTTGAAGTCCGTTTAAAATTAAATACACCATATTGACTATGAAACTTGATCACTTAATTTTGAAAAATATAGTTTGAAAGTGATTCGAGATTTCAATAAAATTAGAAGACGCTTAAGCAACATTAATGGATAAAAATAATAATCATAAATAATATTTTGTATTGTGGAACACCTACTGATATCAAATTGTAAATACCGGTTTGCTAAAATTTTAAACTCTTCAAATATATTGTTAAAAAAGTCACGTTTTGTCGCTATACGCGGAATGTGGGCAGTTTGCAACGGTATTGACGCCGCTTTTTTCTTTTATTTGTATTACGAGTAGGTTCTTTATACAAATAGATTAGGACCATAGATATATTATATATTAGATATACTACAGATAATATAATATCAATATTATACCTATATTAGTATTTTACAGAGAAAATATAGGCTAGTATTTACTCTGTAAAATTACATTGAATAGATAAGAAAATATATCTGTGATAAACCTAACATCTAATTATATATTAGGTTATCTTATGAAAGGAAAGGAATAATTTCCATCAATAAAAATAAACAGTAAATATATATTTTTAAATAACACTGAAGTAAATTGCAATCTGCTTCCCAGAAAAGCAATTTTGTATTTTGTTTTATAATAAGGTATAATGTTGAAACCTACAAAAAATAACATTCTTGGATAAAGGCCCATTAAGCGCATTGCGAATACCTAATTGGAACTCTCAAGGGATATACATAGTTGTTGTCCTTGCCCCAGGAAAAAAGATACTTGGAATGAGGGAATTAAGGCACTTAGTGGCCGACGCTACAGCTCAAGGCCCCTGACAGGGATTGATTTTAGCTACTTGTGCGCGTGTATGTACAAAGATTTATGTTAACTGGAAATGTGTATTTTAAAATTAACACGAAGCAATATTCTGGTGAATTTGCATATTTTTTTATATTATTTGCAACAAGCTGAAGTTTCATCTGATGGAAAGTAGTTAGCATAATTTTACGCTAAATGCACATTAATTTTTCTTCCAAAAATTGCGGTTAATATTGTGCTATTTTTTTTTTTCAAAAAATATAATGTATGCTGTATGCAATACCTGTATTACAACTTTTTCCGAAATTTCTCAAGGTTTGTGTATGTTTTATCCTATTAATATTATAAATATGGAATTTTGTAACGATCGCTGTATGTTTGTTACTCTTTCACGCAAAAAATACTGCATGGACTTGAATGAAATTTGGTACACGGTTAGATTATATAATAACTTAGTACATAAGATTCTTTATGTACTGATTCCCACGGGTCAAGCCGTGAGATACAACTAGTAGGGAATAAACAAAATCTTGTTGTCATCATTTAGAACACATTGTCACTTGCATAATCCATCGGAGGGCACGGAGAAACTTCCTCATATAAATAATAGTATATTTCGCTCATTGCGGCATTGTGCGGGTGACAGTAGATATTTTACTGTAAAAGAACAATATCGAGTTAGATATTTGAAGTTGAAGTCAATCAAATGATCATAATTGATACTTTCACATGATCAAATGAACTTTATTGAATTCATATGTCCATAAATAACATTTTTTTTACTTAATTTAAGTACCTGACACCATAATATAATGCACAGAATGCATATTAAATATAAGAAAAAAAAAACTATTACAGTACGTGATCACCCTTAGTATCTCATAATTTAAATTATGTATTCTGATTTTGATTAACAGTGTATTGTCATTACAAAGTTTGTGTATTTTAATGTCATATTGATGACAAAAGTATAGGTACTATCATGATTGAGTCCGTTGGTACTTTATGTTTTTATTAGCTGTAATAAATATTATATTACCGTATTTATGAGAAAGGACTTTTCTTATGTAAATTTAATAGCCGTAACCTGAGCACCAGATTATAAATCCACGCTAATACACTGTGATGAAAAAGTAAATAAAATTTTTTGTAACTTACTACACTTTGTGATAAGTTTTTTAAAGTTTCGTAGCTTACAGTTTTTTTTGTGTTTGTCACACAGGCTACAGTCATTGAAACTAGAGAGTTTTGAGTAATAAAATATAAAAAGATTTAAAAATTCATTTAATAATTTTAAAAGGCACATTATAACTCTAAATTCTGTGGTCTTATAAAGATGTAACTTATATGTATGTTATTAAGTATTATAATAACACTTTTGGTATCAAAATTTCTAGACTGCCATCATTGTAAGTAAACGAGGGCATCTGATGCGGCTTTCCATACAGTTTACGGCTTTACGTATCCTCCGAATCAATATGAAAATAATCTATTTCAATCAATTATATAATTTAAATATTGTTTTGGACCCAAACTTATAAATTTAATATAGTATATTATAAACAGTTTCATTTTAATGTAATTTGTAATTTAAAGATACTATTACCTAATTGTAATATAATATTTAATTGATCGTCACTATTATTACTTTTTGAATCTTTTATACAAACCACACGGTCAAGAAATGATTCTAAAATTATAAAGACTGTTGTTTAGGAAATGTTTCAATGTTGTTCTTATTGTGTAACCGATGTTTATTTATTTACCTTCATGTATACAACTGACAAGTTGGTACATATGGCAATATGTGGATATTCTATCACGGTGTACACGATTTGTGACGCTTATACCTATATTAGTAGACAAAACGTTTTATTAGGTGCGGCATAACGTCGCATGCACGTCATAGTATAAACTAAGTACTTTTCTGTTCATACCTATAATTTGTTACCACTTTTACCAGGTGGGGCTTCAACTTATTTGCTATAAAAATAAATATAATTTTTAGCATTTAGGAGCATCAAAAATCTATGCACATTATTTTAATATCATTATGTCATCACACGATAAACGACCTTGACATTTAACATATTATAACCAAAATCGCACACGATCCGCCTAATAATAGTAATGTGATTCATATCTATTATTGAAAATTTAATTTTAGAATTAAAATTATTTAACAGGATATACAGTATAGAGTATATATTAGAGTAAGTAATAATTATGATATTATTAATTCTATTTTATCAGAATGTAGAATTGAAATTATTTTATATTAATTTATTCGGCGCTTTCTTCCGCTTGACCGGAATTTTAGCAACTATTCTCATTCAAATTCATATTCTGTGGAACAGTATAACCTCGATACCAATGTCATTGGTTATTTTTTTAGTAAACTATGTGAGGTTAGAGAATACACACACTTATTGTATGAAAAACAATTGGATGCGTCACGGATTGAGTACAAAATAATGTTAAAATTGTATTGACGATACTTTAAAGTTTCTTACCAGAAGGACCATGTACAAAAGTCGGTTGCTTGGATATCTCTCTCCCATTCGTGTTTCTACCCTGAAGCAATTGTGTTTGCATGGCTGTGTTTCGGTTTGAAAGGTGGGATATGGCGGTGAATTTACAGGGAACAGAGGCATAACACCTTAGTTCTCAGAAATAGCAACGCACGAGAGCATCATGGGTGAAACAGCATACTATGTTATGTCCATGGTACTGTTCATGTCTATAGGCGATGTTTACCACCTTCCCTCAAGTATGCCGTTAGCTTGTTTGTCACTCTAAGTTACATAAAAATATACTGATACTGATACTTGATGCTTGCTTGCTTAATGCGTATATATATATTTTTTTTTTGATGAGTGAAAATGGTATGGTGCTGCTAACGGGATAACGCCTGCGCTAACGGGTTACGCTGGCGGAGCAACAGTGAAGGATGATAGATGAGAATGAAAACAGGCCAGTTAGCCCATCATGATGAATTCATCAGGAATTAACCATGATAGTTTCCAGGGGGAACCGCGAGGAGGTCGACCTGATTGGGTATATTGCTAGCAATGGGATTCTCAGTCTCCATTACTAACATTCCCTTTCCCCCCAATGCGTATATTGGTAGTATTATTTCATGCCGATTGCTTGAAACTTAAAAAAAAAACTCAAGCTGTGAATAACTGTAAGCTCAACGTAAATTTTTATGCAGAAATTATTTTTACAAAGTTTTTTTTGTACAAATATTAAACGACTATAATTGAAGCTTGCCGCTTTTAGTAAAATGTAAAGCAATGTCATTAGACATCATTCTTGCCAATTTATTGGGAGGCCCTCGTATCGCCACAAGAACGAGAGTAGTATTGCCTTTGTGATCAGTTTTTATATTACACCTGAATTCTGAATTCCAGAAAACCATTACAAGACCAGATCATTTCATTTTATTAACTTTTAATTAATATATCGGAAAACTCTCGTTAATATTAATAAAAAAAAAAATGTGTTATGTGAATTTACAAAGGGAATTTAACGAACTTGTTTGTCGTTTCTGATAATTATTTGGACTTCATCCAGTAGTAATAATTTAATTTTAAAAATAATAATAAATATGACGCTTTTTTATACAACTTAAAATGATTAACAAACTGACGGTCCACCTGATGAAAAGCAGTAACCGTAGTCTATAGACAGTAATAGTGTCACAGACGTAACAGAGCATACTGTGTCACCCATGATACCCTTCATGCGTTGCCGTTGTGAACTAAGTTGTTATGCTTCTATACCCTGTAATTGCTATATTTTACACTTTAACCCAAATAACAGCCGTGTAAACATACGCGCTTCACAGTAGAATCACGAATAGGACAGAGGTACCCAAGCAGACGAATTTTGACAAAGTCTCTATCTAATAGATTTTAGATAACTATGTAGAATTTTGCGAATTAGTATTCCGAAAAGAAATATATTATGCTTGTAAACAAAACAAAGCTTGCAAACGATAAAACTGTTAGTAAGTAAGTATATTTTGCTCCGCTTTTACAATTGAAAAAGGCTGAAATGTCCGATGGCTGAAAGATCAAATTTAACCTACAGTTAAAAAAGTATTCCAATTTAAATTTTCATTATCTAAATACTCGTACCTACAGTTAACAAACCAATTTATCCGAAAGACGGCAGTAGACTTCTACCCTGTCTCATTAGATTCAAATATGCTTGGCACATTTCGGCAATTCGAGTACTTTGGGAAATCTACGTTTAATAGATGACAACTTCTGATTACTTCATCCAGAATGCAGTCGTGAAATAAAACAAATTATACGAGTCCAAAATATTTTATAATTTTTAATAACTTTAGTTTGTGGCGAACAAACTAAAGTTCCATCTAGTTGGGATCTGGATAAGTGGCGGTTCTCCACCGTGCGTTTTTCAAGACACTTTCTTCCACGCACAGCCACTCTTTAGAATCAACTTCTAGCAGCAGTGTTTCTGAACCGATACGACATCATAACTATCAATGAGAAAAGAGCACAAGAGATATCGAAGCAACTTTGACCTTACCTTGAATAATCGATTTTAAACCTTATCTAGTTTCGTTTCTCCTCTAGACCATCTTAGCATTTTTATTTTTGTGGTATGAAGTTTTCGCAAGTGTGTATTTTCTTTTTCTTCTTTACTGGCCAGCATTGTGTTCCATATATCATAACAGGCCTCATCGCCGTCTTATAAATCTTTGTTTTAGTTCGCACGGGCATACGAGGATCGCATAGAACACCGGCCAATATTCGCCATTTCTGCCATGCCACATTTCAGTTTTAGATTCATTACAATTATATTGTAAACTCCATAAACTTTGAACATCTAATCAATAATAAATTACAATAGTCACACGTATTGATTTTGGGGGGATATAAATAAGTTGTTCCAAACTTTGTAACTACCCACATGCTACCATAACATTCATTTTCATCAAGGTTGTTATTAATTGAAAATAAACAAATCCTTGACCTTGTTCTTGTATTATGATATGACTTAGTTTGACATTGAACTCAGAATTACCTTTGTGTCTATAGACGGCGGTTACCACTTTCCATCAGGTTGGCTGTCAATTTGTTTGCCATTCCATATTCTATAAAAAATGTGGTGTAATGAAATTGCTTTGTCTTTTATCGTTTTGTTATTTTTTATAAACGAGCATGGTTTGTTCCCTAAGACAAGTAACAAACGAATTGATTGATAATACATTTTTGTTAGTAACGTATGGGAAAAATGCTTTCTGTATAGTTGTTTCGTTCTATCTCTTGCAAGGTATAGTGATATTATATGAATTAATAAATTAATTTTCCTTTCCGATTTGTCTACGGGGATTGGATGGTAAATGATTGAAGCGACAACGAACAACGAATAAGAACAAGCCTTAAAATTTAACCATGAAAAGGTTTTGATACTCCTTCCCTTATACTATATACTACTATTCTTTTAATATTATAACTTTAAAAGTTTCGGGAAAGGAAGGGGTTGCCCATTCTATGCCGGGACTATACGTCACTTTTTTTGTTATTCATGTAATTTTTTTAAAAATATTAATATATTATCATATCTGTTATTAAACCTATTTTATTTATATTATTTTTAAAGTCTTATGAAAATAATTATTACTTAGGGCGACGTATGAATCATTTATTATTAGCTTGTATAATTTATTCAAAATCTTTACTAAGATCAGTGTTCTTACTGTTTAATTATAAATAAATGTTTATTATTCATTTTCTAAAACAAAAGGAAAGTTACTTGGAAGTATATTCTCGAGGAATGGATTCCAAGTAAATTACTATTAACAATTCGTTTTAATGGCAGCTTGTGATTGTAAGTTGACTATCATTTATGTACAAACACATAGTTTTACAATTGGTTTCTTAAATCGTTTAATTGGGTGTTTTATTTTATGACTTTCTTTGAATAGAGAATGAATCAGAGTAGAGAATACCTTATTTTAATCCTTTGTTGTCTATTTTAAATAGTGTTTTGTATCACATTGTCGTGTATCGTTTTATGTTTATAATACTAAATATATTTTTGCAAACCAGAAGAGGTAATCTTTTAGTTGCAATACACAGGATTGACCTTCTTATAATTTTATTTCCAATATTGATCAACACTAACTTAATTGATTGGTAAAAAATTATGGAAAAGTAATAAAGTAAAATAATAAAAGTTATAATATGGTCTTCACTGGAACGGATTTCTTTAAGGTAAAATTCCTCGTGAGGCATGCGAGTAGAAATTTAACGAGCCATAAAAATCGAGTTAAGCTAACTGTTTCCACTAGCTACTCAGTAATATTGTCAGCAATTCGCTTAGTTTATACTACTTCAAACGGTTGCACATTGAATTTGTGGACAATAAAAACAAAATGTGATCGAATACAAACACATTAGATGGGGAAAAAATTTGTTATTGTATCTGGATTTGCAGTCATGATTCGTTTAAATCGTAGATGAATCTTTTACATTACGAATTTAGATTTTTTGTACCGTTTAAGATAGTTCGATACAGTAATGTACAAAATGTATATATATTATTCGCTGAATGTTTTTTATTGCATCTCCTATGTAGGTAGCTTAGTGAAAAATTATTTATATGTACATATATGTATATGAAATAATCGAAATTTATTAAAATCGATCGATTTCAGGATCTAATCCAGATTTTCGATTAGAATACATTTAAAATATTATAATTTTGTTCAATTTCACACCAATGACATGACAACAATTAATGTTTAGGATACTTCGGAGCATTTACTCTCTGCGGTGGCCGTTATCGCAAAATGTGTTGTAAATTATCCCTCCAGTGGCATAAAACTGTCGAGTTTTGCAGCCTATGGAGGACGGAAGGAATCACCATTAAAAGGTCATCATCGTATCATCGGAAGCGCAGGTTCTCATTAACGTATTTTGCTCGGGTTCAAGTTGTTTGTCTTGGCCTGAAGGCCAGCCCTGTTTTCAAACCATTCAGCTAACATGATAATATTTGGTAGTTTCATGAAGAAGCTAATTTTAAAGCATTAATTTATATTCTGAAATATAACTTTGTGGCATGGTTATTAGTGCTAGTTTATTCTCTAGCGATTGCACTACTACGTATCGTTGTTTTTGTAACATTTAAATTAAATGATGAAATAATTTTTATTTTAAGTGCAAAGAAAATATATTCATTTCGTTTTTCTTTAAAGCAAATATTCATATCATACTTCGCAGAGTAAAATAAACCTTCGCCGCTTAATTATTCCGTTTATTTTTTTTATACCACTCAGGTGGTAATTAATTCATTGGTATCATTTAGCAGTTATTATTACAGTTAAGGTTTCATTTTATTCCACAGAAAATAAATTAGTAACCATGGTAGCAGAATTAAATATAATAATTCTAATAAACCAATGATATGGATATCCGTGATAATAACGCCTAGTATAATAAAATAGAAGTTTTTTTTTATTGTTAGGGAGGCAAACGAGCAGACGATCACCTGATGGAAAACGGCTATCGTCGCCCATGACACTTGCAACACGAAAGGAGTTGCTTGTGCGTTCCTGGCTTTTTAAATGTTTCTAAGCACGTTTAATCTATTCGTGAAATTAACAGTAGGATACGTAGGACACACACACATATATATATATATATATATATATATATATATAACACAGTATTTATAATGAAGACATTGCGAACAATTTATGAATAGAAAATTACAAAAACCTTTGATTCTAAGAAACAATATGTTTAATTAATTACTTATAGATACTTTAATACCTATGTAGCAAATTCCGTCAAAATGATTGGTGTGTTGTATTTAGAAGAAAAATAATTACTTTCCTAATGTTAAGGTAATTATTTTTGCTTCCTTGGCATTCAAAAGGAATTCTTTGAATTTCTCCCACGTTCCACTGTCACCGTTTTTGCGTTACAATCGGAAACATTTATATTATATACGAAATTGAACTTTGAAAAGTAATTAACCCTTTTTGTTTGTTCTTCTCAGAAAATCTTAGTGCATGTCGTCACTTTAGGAAGTTAGTTGTACAATAACTTCTGAGCCATTCAGAGATGGAAGTAAAATTGAAACGGTGCCGCTGTCAAGTTACTATTCAAAATACTTCATAATAATATATAGGAAACGAAACTACTATTAATATCATTACAGAGCAGTCCGACTTATTTTCTGGACAGGTTTGCAATATTAAAAGCATTAATTTAGATTAATATTTAGAAAATCTATCTAGATATATAGTTATAAAAATATTCTGAAGTAGTTAAGTTCCAAAGTATGAAGTAGTTTTGTTAATTATAATCAAAATTTTATATTTTTTTAATGGCGACATAGGTGTACTCGTATACATAAGAATCTTTTTGTTTGTCTTTGTATTTTATTAGAGTTATTACTCGAGTTTTCTATAGGCAGGTATATATTAGTCATTCTATTAATATAAAAGTAATTTTTAAAATGACTCAAATGTGTTTAAAAGGTTCAGTAAATTTGATGGAAATTTAGTGCATAGATGGATCATATATTTAATTAACATATAACATACACTCCTCGCAAAAATTAAGGGAACATAAAAATTTTTGAAATTTTTGGGTGATTTTCAACAGGCTGTATTTCAGTGAAAAATAATCGTACAGGAAATTTAAAAAAAGGGTTTTGAAGCTTGAAAACTCTAGTTTTCAGATTTTTTGGTGAAAAAATTTTTTGAGCTCCAGTTTCCATGCAATCCTTAAAGAAAGCTGAAAATAATTTTTTTCTAAATTTTCTAGGTTTCGTTTTTCACTCTATGGGCATGGAAAAATTTTTTCGAGCTACTCCATTGTATAGGTCTCTTAGCGTGTTTATTCAGCTTCAAAAATCGCTTTAGATGGCTCAATTACGACCATTTGTCTCCGAGATATCGAACTTTGAATGCAAAAGCATCCTTTTCCATTCAACTGCTAATATCTCTGGAACTACTGGTCGCACAGCAAGCGGGCGCCGAGTTTCTTTATTTGCATAAAATTTCCAATTAAGCACAGTCAAGAGTTAGTAAAGAAAAATTTTTTTTCCACCTCTAACATTGAATTGAAAAAAGTGGAAAAAAGTGACTATTTCTCCTTTTTTGGTTACTTGGCTGTATCTTCGCTAATATGGGCGGGAAAGCTAAAGTTTGAGGAAAATTTTACAGTCTATTGTTCCTTAAAGAACCCCCTAAATCCCTGGAGCGATCGGTTCAACGGTTTTTCCCGGACCAATTGATTGAAATTTTGGAAAAAATAAGGGAACAAGGTTTTTGTCCCTTAAACTCACCCTAATCCATTCAAAAATCAATAATTTCATTTGTTTTTCACTTTTTACTCAATTTTTTGTTTTTTGAAAATTCATTATTAAAAAAAAATCGAAAAAAATCAAGAAAATTTTTAAGAAAAATTTTTTTTTGAAAAGTCGAAAAAAGTTTACAAAAAATTTTTTTTTCGTTTTTAAGGAAATGAAAGTTTCTGAAGAATCCCATATCATAAACACGTGCGTAAGCACAAAAGAAGCGTAAATCCGACCGTGCAACCTCCACGTGGTATGCTTTGGGTAACGCTAATGCCGGCGGTAAATCGATCATCAATCAAAGTTTTTGTCAAAAACTTTTTATGTTCCCTTAATTTTTGCGAGGAGTGTACTTTTATCTTAATTTATGCAAATATCACAGATTTAAATAAAAGAATATACTCACGATTATAACTGTTAATGGGGTAGAGGGAGGCATTTGTCGACCGTTGTTGTTATGTTAAACGTAACACTCTTCGTGCCCACAACTTGCCGAATATATCAACATGGCTGGAGGCGAACTTGCCGGTATTATTCAGAATTTAGACGTGAAGCAAAAACTTTGTACTCCTTTTTACGAAAAATGCGCAGACGGAGGAGTATGAAATTCCGCACATTTATAGTTTATATAGAGAAGGATAGCAGTATGCTAATATCTTTTTAGAATTATGCATAAAAATACATTAAATCAATTAAAAAAAAACATTACACACACTAAAATATATTTGACACACACACGCATTGTTACTTGCACTCTTTTGTTTATTTTTAATATCTGTGGTCAAATTGAGAATAGATTAATATTGTTTGTTTATAATATTATTTGTCTATAGTACATTTTACTGAATGTCAAACATAACCATAATAAATTAATTTACAAAGATTTCGGAATTATTTTTAGTTAATTTATTACAATATATGTTAAGACCGAATTTCGACAACTGGGCGACCACTAGTACATATAATAATGTAATATCGTTTATTTAAATATGGAACGTTCAGTGTGCGAGTTTCAATTCAGTTGAATGTCACAACGAAAAATGTTTACTAAACCCGTTTCAATTTATTACCAATTGCTCGGAAATTCAAGGTAGGTGTTTTCACAATCGATATAAACAACGCTTGTATTATGTGTACCATAATTTTGCTTTATAAATCTAAAGTTATTAATTTTTGCACGCGTATATCCCTCGAGCGTATTCGCTCTACACAAAATTATTTAAGTGGCTACTTTCAAAACTTTTACTGTAGTAATATTTGTTACATAGCAACAGAACGTAATCCAAATAGATATTGTACATAATTATAACTTAAGAAAAATGTATTCTATGAATTTTGTCAGGAGTTTGAAACATATTTAAATATTAATAAACCTTCATAATCTTGACGCAAATAAAGTGATTATAATACTTCACCGAAAGTCTTTTTCACAGTAAATACGGTGTTTAACATACATCGAATCGTTTCTTAATTCACAGCAATAATAAAAAAGTTAATTATTCCCGTTAAACATATTATACTTTAAATGTAAAAAAATACATAAGTATTATTTATACATATTTTAGTAGTAAATGCACCGTCTACTTAATTTTCTGCTAGCCTTATTGTTGACTGGTAGAGAACGCCATTAGGTGTTAAGTTCGCCGTATGTACTCTTACTTATATTATATAATTGTGCATTGAAGTTTAAACAAATAAATTAGTTTTAAAAAATATTTTAATATGTTTGCAAATTTTTAGGGCGGATCAAAGTAGATACTATTGAAAAGTAGTTTGTATAGGTATAACTAGGATGAAATTGTAACACAGTTTGACGTTTTTAACTTCTGCATTACATGGATATCACCATAATCGGATTACATATTTAAAAAAGAATATAGCCATATTTCCGTTTTTCTATTAATATTATATACAAAATTTTAATTACGCTTATACGACTGAATGTATTACAATTTAATACACAGATAGACATATAATATGTATAGTAACAGTAACAGAATACTTTTTATCTTAATTTGCGTAGGCAAAGCTATGACATACATATAATAAGTTCTGTATTAATGTATTCTTTCGTTTAACCCTTAATGTAAAAATTATGTATGGATGAGTTTGTAAAAAAGTTAATCGTTTCAATTTTATTTTTAAATACTTATTACTTACAGCATAGATTTTAATAAGAAATTAAATCTTTTATTATAATAATAAGTTATTTATATTAATTAAAAGCACAACGTATTGATGTAAGAATGTTCGCGGTTATAGATGTTTGTTTACAAAGCACATTAAAATTTCATTTGTTCTCGAATTATGATGTTGCAAATACAAGCTCAAATACTCAGTTTAAACGTAGCGCCGTGTTTTTGAGGGCTGTAAAGTTACACCCTGATGGTTTTGACGTGCGGAACGAAGGTATGAAACAAATATTTAATAGCGAAAAATTGGAACAGATGTTTACTTTTAGGTAATAACTTAAGAGAATTAAAATGAAATTGTATTTAAAAATATTATAATTTTAGGATTTAAAATTCGTTAATAATTTATTGCAAGGCGTATTCATGTTTTAATATGTAGAAAAAATACCACTGGTTTTATTTCAGATCTGTATTTATTATGTTTTTATCAAAAAACTAAAGCAACCAACTGAAATAAACAGAGAATGTTTTTGCTAAGAATCGGATTGTTGCAATTTTAATTTTTTAATTTATGTATATAATTTTAAATATTTCATTCAAAATAATTTAAAAAGGAAACTGAAGTCAATTAATTTAATATTAAAGTATTTTTATCAATTTCAATCAATACATTTTTTTTGTTTTGACTGATTTATTAAGGCACAATTTAAAGTACAGGGGTTTAAACTTGAAATTCTTGTAGTTTATGCATTTAATGTAGTAAACATCCTCTAAAGAAAAATTTTTAGAAATTCAGTGTCTAAAGTAAAATGAAGGATTAATGATTATACAGAATCGTATCGTAAAGTTATAAACATGAATTTAGAATATATAGAATTTTCTGGTTAGAAATAAATATGAATTGAAAATTTGTTTAATCATTTATATGTTTTTGTACATGCACTTTTAATATAGATATCATCGGGTTGTAACGAAATGGGGACTTTGTCATTTTTAAAATAGACAAAATGAAATATAGTATTACAGTTTTTTAGCAAAAAATGTATACATACGTACTTTATCGTTTTTGAAAATTCAAATCACAAACGAGCGAAATAGGATAGAAACATTAGTATAAAATTTATGACAAAAATTGTTTGATATCATATTGTAATAAAATATTTAATCAAATTAATTTAATTAAATAGTATATTATCAACAATTAAAAATTATATTTTATTTTATGCAACTTAGAATGGCAAACAAGCTGATGGCCCCCTTAATGGAAAGAGTATCAGTCGCATATAAACATGAACAGTACTATGGACATAAGAGTGTACTATGTCGCCCATGATACCCTTCATACGTACGATTAAGTGTTATGCCTCTGTACCCTGTTATTCCTTTGCCATATCCCATCCTTTAAACCGAAACAACCAAGCAAACACAAACACAACTGCTTTACAGCAGAAACACGAATGAGACAGACATACTCAAATAGACGACCTTTGTGCAAAGTCTCTCTCTAGTTTATTCTACAAAAAATAGTAACTTCGATAGAATACAATAGAAATTGAATATGGGAACAATGTGGGAGTAAACTCTATCGGTTGGTTTACTAATCTAAGGAAAAACAATGATAATATCAAGCATAGGTATCGACCAAAAATGTATATCGGGATCTGACAATAAAAAATATGGACTTGTTTTTTAGCTCGGAGGTTGCGCTATTCCGTAGGCGGAAGGCGGGACCCGTTCATGCGTTACAATTTGATGAAAATACTTGAATTGATCATAATTCAATGGCTATCTATCTATATCCTTTATTCTATATTGAAATTCCTTCTATTGGTGCACGTGGGTTGCTTTATATGTATGTAGGTAGATAGATATATGTCATGTTACTTTAACTACCCTTATAATTGTCAATAATGGGGACTGATACCATCGTTATAAGTAATAGGGTATATTTTGGCATGGAAATGAAATGTTAATCTCTCTTGCGCTATTGATATATTCTTAACCTGACGGGACAGCTCCATTGCTAGTAATATTTGAGGTTTTTTACGGGATGGAAATGAAATTGTAACCCTGCTTACGCTATTGGTCTACGTTGAGTAAAATATACTTTGAGTAAGTTCAAGAATGAAGTTGGGTCTGCGTAGCGAATTGATTGGAGATTTACAATAAAGGTTTCCAGGGGAACTGCGTGAAGATCGACCTGATCCTTTATTACTAACAATGGGGACAGGAGGGAAAGAGATTCTTAGTAATGAAATCTAACTACCTGAGTAACTCCCCGCGATTTACACTAGAAATTATCGTTATTAATTATTGTGGAATTCGTCATGATGGGCCAACTGACTTGCTTCATGCTTACCTATCATCCCTCATTGGTGCTTCGCCAATGTATATTGATAGCGCATGCAGGGTTACTATTTCATTATCACTCATTAAAAAAATGGAGATTTTAGTAAGAAAAATACTTTTCTCTCTTTTTTCTACCCTACTCTTTTTCCCTCCACTAGCAATGAGGTATATTACAGATCGAGCTCTACACATTTCCTTCTGAAAATCGTCATGGTTAATTTTTGATGAATTCATCATGATGGGTCAACTGACTTAACTTCTATTCTCATCTGTAATTACTCACTTATACCCCTACAGCGTACACTGAAGGCGTAGATAAATAATAAATTATTTTGGAAAAATACTAAAAGTAAAACATTTAATGAAAAAATACTCATTAAAATCGGTTAGATATCACGTAACATACACAAATAATAATTGTTTACACAACATAACCGACTTAATTTTCAACAAAATTATCATACCATGGGACCATTCTGAAAGTATACCCTTTCAATTTAAAACGGAATTATGTAAATCGCTTACGAAATCTCAGAGAAATTATTGTATAATCTCTTTTAGAGATAAACACGCCCTTGTGCATTACTTCTCTGTTTACACGTAATATTTTATTTTTTCTGTACTTCACTATACGTTAGTATCTGTGTACTCGATAAATATTGTTCTTCCCCTTCTTTTTGAAGTTAGTTAAAAATGCATTCGAACTGAAAACTTCCTTTTAGTTAAATAGTACCTGTTTTATAATAAAAATACAAAACACTTATTATTTACAGTCAATATTTCATTTTAACTGTGTGCAGTAAAGACGAAAGAGACACAGCGAACCCTCTTACTTCCTCCTTTATTGAATTTGGCTAAAAATAAAGAAGAATTAAAAATTTTGATTAAAAAGTGCATTTATAGTGAAAATACAGCAATTTATAGTTCATATTTTATTTTACTGCAATATTACTAATATTAAAAATTAAAAAGGTTTTAAATTTTTAAAGTTTTCAATGAAATAAAAATTTGCTACAAAAATGGATCATATACTAGATTGATACATAAAATATTTGTTAAATATAATAGACACGGACAAAGCTACGGGAAATAGCTAGTCAACAATAAGAATAATATTGAACATTATTATTAAAAGATATTTTGAAGTCGGTTAAAATATAGTCTAACTGGAAAACCTGCTGTCAGTTAAGTAGTACTCGGTCTGTAGTGAAAATAAAATTTCATTTTAGTACTGGGATCCACAATTTTTATTGCACCCAAGTGGACATTACACTCAAAAATATCGGCACTTGTACATACGAGCATTTAAAATTAAACGTTTCCACGAGCGCCCTACAGAACCCAGTGCTCTAGTTAGATATGCAAATTAAAATTGTTTTTAATTTCCACTCTTGTACGAATATGTTTTGTTTCCTCGTTGAAACATGAGCCGGTGAATTTTACAGGCAATACAATTGGAATGGAAAATATTTAACAGTTTCTTATTTACGAACTGAAACACGCGGATTTGTCTGTGTTCAATACTCTTTATTTATTTCTGTGCGTTGACCGAATGAATACGTGTCACCAGTTCTTTTCATTGCTAGGACGACGTAAAAGGCGATTATGGAAACAAAGCGTACAAGCCCTTCTATAGTACCTATTATGTAGCATTCATTTGTAAATTATCTATTATATCTATCTCTATCTATTGATGTATAGTATTATTATGTAATAATTTATTTTATAAATTGGCATTATCTTGTGAAATTTGAAATAAAATTGTATAACTGTCAAGTGGTAATACTAAGAAACACCATTTGTTTAAAAAGCACTACGAATAAATCGTTTTATATAGTAACAAAATTAATAACCCTATTGATTATCAAAATAATTATCAAGTTCAAATCATAATGTACGAAGACATCGTGTATAAGACAAAAAGAAATACAGTCGATTTGAGAATATTTCCTTTAAAAAAAACTATCATACCTATCTACTTTCACTTTATTCCAAATTAATAGTTTATTTGTAAAGAAACCTTGTATACATTTATACACGTTTGAAGTATTTATAAATAAGAATTATAAATAAAATAATGAAAAAAATTAACTAATGTAATTAATTTGTGTTTAGACGATGTCTACACATTAATATAGGAGGAGGATATTAAAAAAATGCATGATGGGTCTTCGTATAAAGACCATAGAAGTCGTAATAACAATTTTTCAAAGTTTTCTCTCTTGTTTCGACATCACGCAAAAACCAAATTGTATGCGATTTCTCACAGTTGTATTCCTGTAGGTGTAGCTTAAAATTTTATCTAACTTGAAATTCACGTGTACGAAGTGGTGGACAAAAAGCTAGTCTCGTATTGAAAAAAAAAAGAATGTTAAACTAACAAAGATAGTTAGCCATATCTAACCACGACTCTTACAATACACGATTCGTCCAAATATCGGCGTATTCAAAATAAATAAATAATCGTGTAACAACTGTTAATTATGTATATTAATTAAGTGTTAAGTCAACCGCGAAAATCTAAGTTTTGTCTCGTTTAACTACTTAAAGTGTAGCGATTGCGGTTTATAGGTAATGGTAGGTATTAAGATATTCATCTAATAATAATGATACCTTTTTATTTCGTTCATATTCTAGTAAATTTATTTCTAGTGCCATACTAGAAACGAATTCACTATGAGCTATGCATAATTCATTCAATGTTGCTTAGATTATCTCTAGAGAGCTTTATATAGCGGAAAAATAACAATTTGAATCATTCAGATATTCAAATTTGGGAAAGAATATAAAATTTTAGAGATTTAATGATTACTAATAAGTATATTTTACTCAGCAACAACAGTGCTTTCTATCGTGAAAACATACTCACACACACATTTCCAAAATGACGAGATGTTTCATGGATAGGTAATTACATCTTACTAATATAATAAGATTGTATTGTGGACAATGATTGTACATTGAAAATATTATAAATATATATAAAAAGTTTTAATAGGAGCAATAGAAGCCAAAATATTTTTTTTTTTAATTGTCGGTGTGTGTATATTCTTCTGGCATTCTTTGGTTCTGGCATTACGTAAAAACTACTGTACCAAATTGAATGTAGATTTCTCTGTTGTATTTCTGAGTGTCTAACTTATATACGTTTTATTTTGACATATCATCTAGAAATGGTTCATTTAATTGATTTTTCTATTTCTGAAATCCGTGCGAACGAAGTAGCGGACAAAAATAGTTTAAAATATTTGAATTGAGAACGTATACGAATTGCTTTACATGTAGATTTTGATGCTTAAAAAGATATCAGATTCATTCATCACAAAATTAATAAAATATATGGTCAATACGGGAATATTTATCCTAGTAAGAGTAAAAAAATTATGATTGTTTATTCAGAGTTGGCTACATAATCATAACAACAAGAATATGCTTCATTTTGAACTCCTTAATAAACGATGTCTACGGTCGACTGGTAGATAATGCAATATGGTATTAAGTCCGCCATTTTCACTATTAAGTTGTATTAAAATTGAATAAATAAATAAATTATTACAGCTTCATTAGTTTCAATAGAATAATTGGCACACTTACTTCATATTTAGCGGTGTGGCGGCGTCAAAGTACATAACTAATCTCCGTTATGTTTCACGTTAAACTGTTAATCTTATTAACTGTAATGAAGATACAAAGTTTGTTTAAATGTGTGATACGCGATAGTTGAAGGGTTGACTAGAGTCGCTCAATCGATTTCTATAATCTGACAGTTTAATTTATGAGTGTAAACGTAATTCAATCCCGGGTTTTTATGAGAGCGAAAACATAATCTTTACAATAAAGCCAAATATGGAAGCAGATCTTTAATCAAATGAAGCAATCGGAAAATCCGGAATACTCGATAAATATTAACAATTCACAAATTCTAAATGTCATATCATATTAAAATATACACCAGATTTTAAGTTAAACCTTCAAAAACACAAATATGAAAAACATATCCATTTTCTGCATGATATCGGAACAAACATACAGACAGATAAAATTTTCAAAAAACATTGTTTTAACTTCTATTGCCCTTATTATCCCTCACATTATTATTTCATAAATATCTTCCATATACATATATCGTCTGTTTGCAGTTTTATTAAGTAAATTAAATATATATAAATATATATTAATTATAGTTATTTTTAGTAAGAAATAATATAAAACTTCTTAACAAATCCTTTGGTAGTGGATTTATTCTTATAATAGTAGTATAAAATTCTGAAAAAATAAATGAACGGCGATAGCAGGTAACTCGTCCTCTCCTGTATTGTATTCCAATATGCCCTACAAAATGTGTCAAATCGAGTGTAATGCTCACCAGACACAGACAGGTAATACGAAAGAGCAAAAAAGGAAAGGGGAAAGGGTAAAAGTCAACATAATTTACGTATCATAGATATCTATCAGAGGTCAGTTTTATTCATCTGTTATTATTATGGTAATTAGGTAGCTTCAGGAATTGTTTCCTTAATAATATTTACTCTTATCTATAAACTAGTGCATATTTTCACTAATTTGCCACCTACTTACTTATGCTTTAATTCCTTCTACCCAAAGGTTGTCTGGAAGAGATTGCTTAGCAATAAGACCGCTTTTTGTACTACACCATACATATTGAAAATTGTTGAACAAATCCTGTTATGTTGGTGCAATAAAGTGTTAAATAAATAAATAAAATAAATAATTTTAAAAAGGGGTAATGTTCTGGATTCAACAGATATTTTTCCGTGTAAGTTATGATGATGATGATATTCACTGTTAAACATAAGTTGAACATACATGGGGGGGGGGGGAGGCTTAGGTGATGATTAAGGAGGGATGCTGCTGTCCATCCCTCAACCATTAAGTTCCCTTAGTCGCCTCTTACGACACATACGGTAAAGGAAGGGATGGCCTATTCTATGCCGGTATCACAAGGCTATTTTTTCGTGTATGTAACGTAATATTTTAAAACATTTGAATGATTTTTATTTTGGAATTTGGTGATTTGTTACATATATGGTTAACATCTTGGACATCATCCTTTGTGCTTGTAATGGTGAATAAATAATTTATCTATTTATCTATGTTAATACTTATGAAGCCTAATTTATGTGGACAAAGCCATAAGTGAGGTTCAATATTCACTGATTTTTAGGAATGAAATACCCTTATGTTACGATAAATTCCAATTATTGTCATTGTTACGATAATTCATACAGTGTGGAAATGTCAGCTATATGACGTCATGATACCAGTCTGGAATACAAATGAACCCCAAACTCAGCCGTTATTTATATAAAGGCTACTTTATAAACAAAGTGTAAAAAGAGTTTTTAACAAAAAATATTCGCAAATTTGGGCATCGTCACACATCTAATAATTTCAACCACACACAGCCACAGATACATAATACTTTGTATGCAAAAAAATGTGGACATTTTTGCAGTAAGAAGAGAAATATTGTACTTTTAAGTGCGCTTTTTATATTCAAACAGAAATATGAAAAAAAACCTTAGGTATGAACGCACTTAAATCCTCACTACGAGTAATATTAGAAATGTGAAAATGAGTTTATTTGTATATCTTAGTACAAAAGTCGTTTGCTTGAGCATCTCTGTCCCATTCGTGTTTCTACTGTGAAGCAATTGTGCTTGCATGGCTGTGTTTCAGTTTGAAGTGTTTGAAGGATACAGAGGAATAACACCTGAGTCCTCTGGAATGCAATGCATGGGGGGTATCATGAGCTAAACAGTATGCTCTGTTATATCCATGGTACTTCTCATGTCTATAGACGACGGTTACTTTCCATCAGGTGGGCCTTCAGCTTGTTTGCCATTTTAAGTTCCATAAAAAAAGTACCTAAGCGGCTTAATCAATCCTATGAAATTATGAAAAAAACATCATATGAAATGAAATAAAAATGAAATGAAAAAATAAAAGAAATGAAGAAATAAAATATAAAAAAAAAATAGGTGTACATATGAAAAAGTGTACATGTGTACATGGAGAAGGGCATAGGTTACTTTTTATCCCTGTCACGTGGACAAAGTCGCAGGTAAAAGCTAGTTATAAATGTATTAAAAATGTTGAAAATTTGTTTATTTGTTTGTTCGTCATCTCTTAGTGTCTTGAGGGTTAAACCAATCATTATGAAATTTGGTGTACTTTTATGTGGTGTTTGAGATGGAGAAGGGTGTAGGATAGTTCCCATGTAATCCTATCAATGAACATATCTGATCACCCAGACGAAGTCGCAGGTAAAAGCTAGTTACATGTATATCTTGTTCATCTATAGATAAACAAGAAATGGCGAGCTGGGGTCGCGTCTCGCTCAACTGCGACGAATCTGCGCATACAATGCTTCGAATTTAGGACGAGAGGAGCGCCGCGAAAATAGACTTAGTGAAAAATCGATTTAGAGGTGTTCAGATCTCGTTCTTGCCGCGGGCCGCATTTAAATTTGTATCAAGTTTTACTACGTTCTTGATATTGATTTGTATATACAGGTTGAATTCTTAATCAATAGCACCTTTATAAAGGGATATTACATTAGTAAGACCAAACATTTTTGTCAAGGATTTGAAAATTTACAACAATTTTAGCCTAACATAGAATATGTCACTCCTTACTTTCCCGTGGTTTTCTTCAGAGGTGACTAAGGGAACTTAATCTAAAACATTACCAAAGCCTAACTGCGGTTGCTAACCCGCCTACCAAACGTGGCAATGACTAACCCCCCCCCCCTATATTCAACAATGAACATCATCATTATAATCTTACACGACCCCTCTTTTGGGAGCCTATATTCAGCAGTAGACAATAGATGGCTGATATAATGATGATACTAATTTGATAAGTAGACATGGTGTGTTAGTATGAAAAATTAAAAAACAATTGACGTTTTTTAATCCATGTTTGTTTAGAAAAAATGTTTAATTTCGCTGGCAGGAACCTCCCTCAAAAGGATGCCAATGATTTTAATTTCATCCTGTACTAGCTGGTTAGTTGGCTTTGCACGTGTAATGGTAATTATTAACGTGTAAGGCTAAGTTGAAATGTTCAAAAATATTTTCCCGTATGCTTAGTAAGAATATTTGAAATTTGCAATTTCAAGGCGCTATTTTTATAACATAGAGCGTAAATGAGCATGCGACTTAGTTATGTTCAAAATTTTAGCTTTCTAGAGCTAGTAGTTTTGGCTCTATATCTATAAAATCTACTAGTCAGGACAAACGATTTTATAGGTATAATAGATAGATAGTAAATATATATTTGAAGGAATCATGATTCAGTAGTAGGTATCTAGTGTTTTGCTAAAATAAGGTTCTGAATTAAAATTTTGTAATCAGAGGTTTTTGTCAAATGTTGCTATAGTATTGTTGTACGTAAATAACGCCCACATTGCGCCGAGCATATTGAAATTTAAGTGGCATCCCTACTAGGTGGATTCTAACATGCTCGCTGAATTAAGCTCCCGCGAGTGCCCAAACCGCTGTTAATCGGATTATTTGTTTATTTTGTTTGAGTTCTTATATATCGATAACTATACCCTTTAAGTGTTTTTATATCGAAAGTTAACCAGAACAAAATATATTTCGTAAAAGAAAGTCAATGATTTCCGCTGATCTTGTTATCGATTATGAATCAAATAATCCTGATTGTATCAGAAAATTACTATGTGATTGTTTTTATAGAAAAATTATAATCCTCCACAAATCATATAGATTTTTTATGGAATCACTAAATAATCTTAAGCGAACTATTTGTTGTTTTTTTTATAAAGTGAAATAAAATGACTGAACATTGAAGTTTATTTAGTATAGGTGCTTGAGATTGACTATTTTTCAAAGCAACGATCTTGTTTGTCAAATTTTGTTTATTCATGCTTCGTTTATAAATGTGAATGATAATATGACAGAAAGAACTCATCTTTTTTACGTTTACGGACTCTCCTGGGATACGCCATCTCATGTCGGATATATTACTTTAATATAACGCTGTAACAGTTATTTATTATATAAATAAGAAAAAATTTTGGTATTTAAATATAAAAATACTTGATTTAAATTAAGCTGAAAATATGATTAATAAAAATATTATTATTATTTTTCTTTTTACATTTATGTTTTCTTACTAGTGATTCATTAAATAGTATTTAATTATTTATTTACCTGCGACTTCGCTCTTGTGACTGAGATATATTGACTGACCAGGATGAATATAGCCTATGTCTTTCTCCATCCCATATAGGTAATAGGTGTATACCAAATGACACAGTGATTGGTAAAACTCTAAGGCAATAAGAGGTAACAAAAAAAAATCATATTCACTTTTACATTCATAATATTAGTTAGATAAATATTCTTTATTGTTGTCTCCAAAAGATTACAATAATTACAATAATAAACTTATTATAGATACAAACAATTATATACAACTATTATGTAAATCCTTACGATTTTGAAACATTTTTGCCATTATGAAAATCATATTTTTTATTATCTACATTTGCATAATGGTCGAAATCCATACAAAAATAATGACGAGCGTGTACTTTATATACTAATAAATAATAATAATTTAATTACTGTAAAACAACTTTGAATGCGACGCCATTTCAATCAGTTGGACAGTCAACTTGTTTGCCATTCCAAGTTGCATGAATTGAAATTGGGTTAAGTCGGTCAATTACCACGTGTAAGTACCTATTAACTAACTAAGACATAAAGTTCGCTCCTTACCACAGTAAGTGAATTGTGGAGTTAACTTTGTTAGAAGTTACTCGGCTCTACGCTAATCAATCAATAACGCGGGGAATCAATCATCTGCTTTATTTCACTGAACGACGCGTCTGCATTAGTGGTGTATAACAAAAACTAATTTAATGTGTGACATTCTAACAGTTTTAAATCGTTGAAATATAAAAAGTAAAAAGGCCAAATTAATTATAAACATTACAATAAGTAATTTTACTTCGCAAAAAGCGACTTCAATTTTGAACATGTACACACGCACATACACACATGCACACGCATACATATGAATAAATAAAATACAATTTGAATTGATTTGAAAAATATATCGATAAATTAAATAACAGTTTTTATATATGCAAAATAATATGTGTTTTACAACCTCCTTATGTTGCTATAAGAATATTATGATATCTACCTAAAGACGTTATACTTTTTTAATAACGAATATGTTTTATTGCTCTTTTAATATATTTAGATATATATTTCGATAGTATAATGTTTTACCGTTGAATTATTCGTGTTAAAATATTATTTTATTTATATGAATACATTTCCATAAAGTTAAATAAATGCGATAATCAATTCTGTCCGCGCACGAAATACAGACGTTTGAGGAAAAAACATGAGTGAATTTCAATTTCTAAATTATATTATATATAGGAAGCTGAGGAACGAGGGATTATTCTATTACACGGAAGAGTACATTAATTACAGAGGAACGTACGTTATTTATGCGGCTAAAGAGCTATACATAATATCCCCGTGGCGCAGTAGCAGGCATGTTGTTTGCATAAATGAGGACCCACGGTAGATTCCCGGTTAATTTAGGAAATATTTTGATTAGGCTCGGTTCTAGGTATTCTTGGTACTACCATCAAATGTTGGTTGCTTCTTTAGTTTCTAAACATTCTTATAGCACATAATAGCAGTTTCAGTGTTATGTACTCGTATATTTCGTGAAAAGGACTCAGCCATTAATTAGATCATGTAGTAATGAATGAAGACAAATGTAAAGTGTGTTATAGGTAGTCAAATTTCTATACCCTCATTCAAAGTTGAGTACGACTCTAAAGGGATGCCACAAGAATGTTATAAACTGCCAACAAAATTTGTCAGCCGACATTATAGCATTAAAATGATCGTGTTTTATGAGCCGAGCCCAGGCAATCCAGCTTAAAGCGATAAATACCTTTTAAAGAGTACCATGAATCAGACCATTAAATACTGTATTTCATGAAACTCCCTCTTAAAGTGAAATTTATTAATTTGATAGAAAAAAAATATGTTAATTTAACTTTAAATAGTACCAGTTCTTTGTCTGTACACATTTATTTAGTCGTCATTAACACCTATTAATCATAGATATATAGATTTATTAAGAATAGATAGAGAGGAGGCACTGGTGACTTGTAACACAGGTTCTTCAAAACCTACTGCAAGCACCAGTCTCTCACAGAATTGGTCTTACATATCTAATTGTACCTCAAGTTGTCGCTTTGTACTACCTTTTGTGAAGAGAAATAAACCATTCATTCATTTATAGATGATTATTTAACGTTTAAAAGCGTTTTATGTGTTAATCTTTCATTAATATTATTCAAGCAAACATTTCTATAAAAAAAAACTTATACAGTTCATTAATTCAACAATAAAATAAATTGAATTAAACACTCAAAGGTAGATATAAAAAAATATACAATATGCCTACATGAATAGCAAAGTTGGTAAGAAAGAATGAAAGTTTTCTTCGTCAAACTTTAATAAAATTCAGTGACTATTATTGCTAATCTCACTTACCTCGTTCAATACATACAAAGTTGTAGACATAGCTGCTATATTTATTGATATGATATATATCATTACTGTCGTATTTATGAGATAGAAGAAGACCGCATATTTTGGTATTTTGTTTTTTCTTTTTGTTCTTATGCGGTATAATGAAAACCTGTCTACCAATAAACTCATTAGTTACTTGTCTATGGTAAAAGGTTTTAGTTCCTAGACATAGCTTTGATTGGGAGATCTATTTATATAATTACATTTAGTTTATTAAAAACATTTATTTAAGGCATCTCGCCCTTGCTATTTTATATGGGAGATGGAATGCTTACTAGAGAATAGATGGGGTATTTAGTAAAACAGTGAATAGTTTTTATCACATTAAGGATTCAACAACCACAAACTACCAACCTATATAACAATAGGTACAAACTGAAGAACCATGTATTTAAAATTAGATGAAAGCTGTGCCGTTGATGTGTTCTATAACCACAAGTACTACATTTGACCTACTTCACGACGCTATTCGCAACAACGTTCGAAATCTTTTCTGTACTCGTGTGCCTATGTAGAAGTGTGGGGATTAGAAGCTTTCAAAGGATTAACTGAACCGGACCTCCGGCTGACCGTTTCATTAAAACTTCCTCCGCGCCCTGACCACTCTAATTACATTCAAAACAAAAATCATTCCGTGACTCGAACGAACGTGTGTGTATTATAAGACTAGCCCACAAATATATTAATTATGGAGGCTGACACGCATAATATTCTATTCTAGAGCCCTCCCACCTTTAATTTTCGTTACATGATTAGTTCTAACGAAATATGAAACGTCGTCGAGTTAGTATCGTCGGACACTTGTTTGCGTTATTACCAAATTAATTTCGACACACTGATTCGATTATGGCGGGATCGATCAATTCCAATTTCCTTCCAATTCAAAGAGTAACGAGCCGGTGATCTAATTACAAATTCTAATTTGTTTCAGATACTACGTCCGGAGGCACGAAGCTAACCACAAAACAATAATAATTTTAAAATTAATCAAATCGAAAACGAATCTAGTAAACGACGAAGCGCCTTCAATCGATACTTCAATTACGTTAGTTAGTAAAATAAGGTAGTTAGTGTACACAAGTGCCAAGGTGTGTGTGGGCAGTGGAGGCGCGTGAGACGCGCGGTGCGATCGTGCGGGTGTAACGTGGTCGTGTTCGCGCAGTGGATTGCATTCGATGCGTGCTGTCGTCGTGCGAATTTGCCGTCAGGCGGCGTGAGATCGACGCGCGGGTGTGCGCGTGCGGCCAGCAAGATTGAGGTGGTGGCCGGGTGCGGGTGGGGCAGGCGCGCGCGCGTGCGGCCGCTGCACGCGCTGGGCCGCGCGGCCGGCATGTTGGCTTCGCAGCGCTCGCAGTCCTGCAACGAGGAGGGCGCGTTCTTCGGAGCGCGCGCGCTGCGCCGGCCGCGCGGCAAGGGGAGCGGCAGCCCGCCCTGCTAGGGGTACGCCATGTCGCTGCGCAGCCTACACCGGCGGCTATCGTCCGCTAACAACACGTGAGTATTAGACTCTCTATCATCATAAAATATAAATGGCACTTCCATATTAGAATTATAACATTTTTGTTCAATGAGAGTTGGTGATTAATTTCTGTTAACATTGTCTAATAAAACTCATATGAAGCTTTTTTTCTATTAATCAAAAAAGTTTTAATCAATTTGAATTCTGGGAAATAAAAGGTTTGAATTAAATGAAGGTGTAGGATAAGGACCTTTACAAATATTGCTAGGATCATCTTACAAAGGATTGGTATAAAACTTGGCATAAGTCCAACATGCTATAGTAAGAGATACAATATCATATTAATTCAGTAAATGCAAACTAACAATGTCACAAAAACTTCGATTTAAGAGACGTGAATATTCAATTACTCTGCGTAAATCTGATGCAGGAGCTATAAAATGAAGATTGCCGCAATATGAACCTTTACACTTAGAAATTAGGAGTATTCTATTGTAACGCTTTGTAAACAATAAATATTAAGTACAATTAGAGGTCATTAATAGCTGTTTGTATGTAAATTGACATCGGTATAAGCCTCAATTAGAATACTATGTGGGTGGTTAGTATGCACCCCGAATCAGTAATGTGAAGCAATTTGATTTGTGTTGCGTATATAATTTTTAACGCTACTTGAGCAGATTTTATTTATGTTAAGATTTATTCACATTTTATCAGAAAAAGCTTTGTATAAATGTACATGAAAGATAAAAGTATACTTGGGTACTTTTACCAATTTATATTTCTGAAATTAACTATTTATGTCGTCAACCAGCTGTGTTTGTTTGCTATATTTCGATTACAAATAATTTAGCAGAAAATTACAAGGTACGGAGGCATGACACTATCATCATCATCATCATCATCATATCAGCAGTTAACTGTCCACTGCTGAACATGGGCCTTCCCTTTAAGGGGGGTATTGCCAGTAATTACCAAGTTTGGCAGACGGATTGGCGGTTAGAATTTTCGTGATGTTTTAAGAGGGATGTTGATGCCCATCCCTCCATTAAGTTCCCTCAGTCGCCTCTTAAGACATCCACGGAAAAAGAAGAGGTAGCGTATTCTATGCAAAGACCATACGGCTAACGCTATAATCCTTAAAAATTGCTAAGGATGAGGTACACCATAGAAATTACAATACTTTTAAGCTCATTGGTCTTAATGTTTATCGATAAGCAGGATTGCCACTTTTCATCACGTAAACCGTCAGCTGGCTTTTCATTAGATCGATCTGATTGATTCAACACATATTGCTAATTCGAATTTAATTATACACATGGCCTAATTCGATTTTTGATCATTTGGTCTCACTTCGTTTGTAATTAGCTTTTCTATGTATTTCGAACGACGATTAAGCAGAATATACGAAATAGGAAATTACAAATAGCTAGCGGTTGTGGTCGGAATCACTATAGCTATCAAAGGCATTTAATTTGTTAGTCACGTCGCTAGTTCGGATTGAATTATTTTTAATTTATACACTCTGGGCTTCCATTTTGATTCATGTTTAATAATTGTATAAACAATTTAATGTTCCGAAGTATTGTTTAGAAAAAGTTAATAGGTCTTTTATGGGAATGGGCATCAAATGTTATAATAAGATATCGAAAGATATATTGAATCTACCCTTTAATAAATTCAAAACTGTTATTAAAAAAACACTTATTAAACAAAACCAGTAAACACAGTAAACGATTACTTGAATATAATGGCCAGTAATTTTAGACATAATATACTGAAATAAATACACATAATGTTAACAGAGGTTTAAATGTAACTGTTGAGTTCTTTTTTGTGGGTTCTTCTCAACAGATAACAACTTTCCGAACTCTGCATAAAAATGATGATATAATATAAGTGTTTGTAAACGACTTTATTAGAATAAAGATGATTTGAATTTTAAATTGAAAAATGTATGTATTAAACGTATTCTATGACCTCCCTGTTGAGGTTTTTCCAAGAGACTACAGCATGGGGTTCTTCAAAAGGGGGATAAAGAGGTTTCTTCAGGGTCGGCAACGCAACTCCTGATATTACAGGCATTAAAAGGCTACGGTAACCGCTAAGTATCAGGTGGGCCGTATGCTTATTACCTAGGTCATGATCTATTCAAAAAATACATGAATATTAACTGTATCGCGAAATGCGAAATTTAGAATTTAGAATATAACTTAACCGTGTATCAAAGATAATTCAAATCTGTTTAGCCCTTTATGATTTAAGTAACAAACATCCAAATATTTACCTTTACAAACTTTTATATTTATAAAATTTAGTAGCATTGTACTTAAGATTAAATCTATATTATTTAATTAATAATAAACCAAATGATAACAAAAAGTAGGGGAAGGGAAGGGATTATCAGTAATGCGGAATACCAGTCCCATTGCTAGCAATATATTCGGTCAAGTCGAGATCCTTGTGGTGCCCCGCCCCCTGGAAACCGTTGTGCTTAAATTCCAGGGGTATTCATCGCGATGGGCTAACTGACCTGCCTTTTATTCTCACCTATAATCCCTCACTGGTGCCCCGCCAGCGGATACCGTTAGCATAGACAAGGTTAACATTTCATTATCATGCAATAAAAAAAATATAAAAAGATGTTTTAATTTTTTATGGAACCTAGGTAAAATGTATGGACTTAGGTAAAAAATAAAAAATCTTAAACCAATTTTTAAGCGACTTACAAAATAAATAATTTCTCAATTCGTCTGAGTTTTTTAGTAAATCTCTCACTTATTTCTTTAGTAAATTCTTGCCAGAGTGGTTGTGGTTTTCCTGAAGACAGTGGATTATCAATAAAGCTCTCTTTGGCGACTGAGGTCCTTGCAATGTATTTCAATCTATTCCTGTTCTTAGCCAAGTGAGAGCATTCCACAATGGACTGCTTTGTAGCGGTAGCAAGTAGGTAGTTAATATATTCTATTATTGCTTTTTCGGTATATATAGATTTATTTCCGACTTATTCCTTTCAATATAAAGATAGCCGGAAACCTATTATACTTATATGGTCATTATATATATACATCTTGGAGTTGTAAATACAGGGAAGAAGGAATCGAAAGTGATTTCATAAGATTATTACAAAAGTTTTTACTACGACTATAAAAGTCCGTCAATAGCTTCATAAATTGATAGATTGCTTTAGATATGATTTTGCATATTTAATAGTATAAATAACCCTAACATTGTATCTAACTTATCGATAAATGTATTAGAAATTAAGCTAAAATTACAATTACAAAGGTAAGGAAAAATAAAATTCAATTCACATTATATATTGTAAGTATTTAAGAATTTATTAAATTTATAAAAAATTCATCAATCTATCTATGCTTACCCCTAGTTCCTTACGGGGATTAAAATGCAGTATTATTTTAATACAAATGAAACACTTTCATGTGAGGTTCTATCCAAGTATATTAGAAATAGTAGTACTTTTGTACGTAGCTTGCAAAAAAATTTTTTTTTTCAATAATTACTTTTGCAATATATCTGGGTGAACAATATCTAAAACTATGGCAAATTTGAAAAAGGTAACATTTTGTAGGTACCGTACTTACCTAATATGATAAAGCGTTGTACCAGACAGATGGATGGATAAAGTCGAATCGTAAGGGTGCCTTTGTAACATTTTGGTATGGACCTCTGAAAGTGTCAACGTTTAATTTAGGTAATTTTTTTAATTACTACGCTATTTCTAATAAGACTTGGAGTAGCTAGAGAGCTAGGGTTATGGCACTAAGTTTCAAACCGCAGAGAATGTATTTCCGGAGGGCGTGCATACATACGAGTGTACATCTCGGGAAAGGAAACCTCAGTTGAACCTACTTGGTAGTTGTAATGTTACATTTTGTATTACATGGAACTGAAGTAATCTAAATAATAAACTCTGACCAAGATCGTATATTGTTAGGGTTTTTTATTAATGGGTGAAAATAGAATGGCAATCCTGCCTGTGCTATCGATAGACGCTGACGGGGCATCGATAAAATTTGAAAATGAGGATGAAAGCAGATCAGTTTACTCGTCGTGAGAAATTCA
Source organism: Galleria mellonella (assembly GCF_026898425.1). Classification (NCBI taxonomy): domain Eukaryota; kingdom Metazoa; phylum Arthropoda; class Insecta; order Lepidoptera; family Pyralidae; genus Galleria; species Galleria mellonella. The sequence goes on along the minus strand of NW_026442130.1, from coordinate 9,776,193 downwards.
ACGAGAATTAACTACGACAGTTTTCAGGGGGAACCGTTTGAAAGTTGATCTGATAGGATATTGCTAGGAATAGGCTGTCAATAACAATGCTTTTTCCCTCAAGTTCTGTAGAGATCTGTGATACTATTATTCAATATATTTATTGAATAATAGTATCACGGATCTCTCTACAAAAGAGAAGGATTCTTGTCTACTATTACCATGCTGGTCAAGAAGAGATGCATAAGGTTTTATTTCGACTTAATTCCCTTGCACTTATGTGTCAAAACTAATAACTAATACGCCGACTTAATTTAATAGTCATTATTGAAAACAAATATTTGGATGAGAACTTTTAAAAATTTACTATATCAAATCACATGGAGCACGTAAAGATTCAAATCATCTGTATTATTTTATGCCTATTTCTTACTTTTTTTTACTTCTCTTAATAAAAAGTACCTATTGTATCGCTTGAACACCGATTGGGGTTAATCGAACTTATGGACGCGCAATTTGTTTTTTAGGTACGGAGAAATTAAGCTGCTAAATAATTCAATACAAAACTCAATAATGAAACAATACTGATGCCAGTATAAAAATAGCTGCATTTATTTGGCCCTCGGTGAAATAGGCTTAACTACGTCAAAATGCTTCGCACGTGAGCAGAATGAGCTCAGAGTAAAACCTTTCTCCTTTTGCCGTTTAATTTGGACGTCGAACGTCCCGTCCCACTTTTCATAGAAAATATTAAAGGGATATTTGGCTCTGAAATAAATGATGTCGGCAACATTTAAAGAACCTTAATCTACAGAAATTATAAAAAAAAAATACGTAGTCCTTACTAGTTTTCTTTTACTTTAGCTTCAGATATGGAACAATCTTCTTGATAGTATGTCACAAAGTTGTGAAATTCTGATATGTTTTCATATCATCATCTTCATCATATCAGCCTTTAACTGAACATTACTGAACTTGTCTCCTCCTCAGGGGGTTTTGCCAGTAGTTGCCACGTTTGACAAGCGGATTGGCAACCGTAGTTAGGCTGTAGAGATGTTTTAAGAAGGACGCTGCTGCCCATCCATCGTTCTCCCTTAGTCGTCTCTTAAGATATCCACGGAAAAGGAAGGGGTGGCCTATTCTATGCTGGGACCACATGGCCAATGTTTTCATATAAACATTGATAATGATAAAATATTTCTCATTAATCGTTGGAAATTCCATCATTTCCATATTCTAACTATTATTAATCTAGAATAAGGTCTAACTGTACATCTATTTTCGTTTAAATCCGTTCAGCCCTTTAAATGTTTAATGAATAACAAGCATAGAAATATCTTTACGAGCTTTTAGTTTTATATATTTAATATTAAATTCAATACTTGTTTTTTCTGGTGACTTTGCCAAGTTTAATCTATGAAACGGTATCTTTCTGTGTAGCAAATGACTAACTAACACACATCCAAACATCTGAGCAACTTTACAAACTTTTACATTTAGATTAATTCACTTTTTTTCCTCTTTTTCTCGACCTACGTATATTTATTTACACATGGTTATTTTTGGGTATGTAACACAAGTTTTGACTTTAATCATGACTTTCCATTACCGTAGGATGAGAGTTTTCTCTCCACAATAATGAGACAGGAGCTTGCTCATTCATACAAAGTTACGAGGAATTATTATGTAAATTTTCTTTCGATTATATTTTTACGGAAATATTATTTTTAACGAACTTTCGTTTGTGCAAGTCTAGATGTACAGACGTATTTATAAGTGACATGTACTTTTTTATATATAAATACAATATAACTGATATATATAATGAGATCATTTTCTTAAAACCTTTCACTAGTCGTTAACTATTCACTGCTGATTATTACTAATATTATAAATTTTAACGTAAATTTATTTATTTTTTAGTGCTAAATCAACCAATTGTCACAAAATTTGGTTGACATCTAGTACTAGAAAAAGGATATTTGAGACGTAAATCTATAGACTTTTTTAACTGAATCATGTGTATGGGATAAATATTTATTTGATCTTTTCACTGTATACGTACCATGACATTGAGTGGGGTTAGCTATTACTCTGTAGTTTCTTCGTAAAAAGTGGCAGTATAAATCATAATATACCATATCTTACTTATAACTAATAAAAACAAAGAATTTAAGGGTACCGAAACAAACTTGTTAGACCTGAAAAATGGTAATGTAAGAAGCGTTAAATTTACTCGTGTGCCATTTAAAATTCGACTTGTTATTAGTGCGTATATATTAAACTCAGAATATAATATCTCAATCAGTATTATGATCGTTATTGTATTCCAAGTCTAAATTTACAATTAATTATATTAATGGTCGTGATTGTCAACACTCAGTCAAGCTGTGTACACTTATTGATGTTATTAGAAAAACACTTATACTTTTCCGCAAATTGTTATAAAACAACTTGACTGGTTTTGCCTTTTAAGGTATAATACTTTGTGAAAGAGTAAAACTTTTTTAAAAGTCTTTCTAAAAGTCTTTTTAAAAGAAAAACACACTTCCTATTATCATAATAACTAATTGTCTACATTTTTATATTTATAACTGAACGAATCGCCTCACTGGACAAATTCTTCATTTTAATTTGTTTCATTATTCACTGTCTTTAAAATGTATATCTATTGATTGACAAGAATTTGTTTTGAGCGTCTAAACAATAAGGGAAACGCGTGGGTTCCACTCCCCGTAGGCGCGGGAGGATACAACCAAAATAGAAAGCCGATTAAATACAAATAATATTATTAAATCCTATAATATTTAATTAACAATATATAATTTTACAATCTCTATAATAAATTGCAATGACGATGTTTGTGTATAGAAAATATCCAATTATATGATATCTCAATACGAACAATTGAAGTCAAAGCGATAATTTTTAGAATTGTTGTCTGTCAGTTTGTCTGTTTGTATGTTTGTTCCCGCATCACATGAAAACTATACCAAATTAAATGCAGTTTTCACACTTACATTCCTAAAGGTACAATTTAAAATTTGGTTCGTGTTTTATCTTAATAATTACGCCATTTAGAAATGATTACCTACGTCCAAAAACGAAGTTGCAGGCAAAAACTAATTTAAAAATAAAATGTGTCTTAGAAGACAGAAATCTGGTGAAGTTGTAGATTATAGAGGCATAATACTTTGATGATGATGCTGATGATATCAGCCATTAACTGCATACTGCTGATGGCGGGTTACCATTTCATTATTATCCATTAAAAAAAATTCTATGGTTATTCTCTAATTAATTTGCCACAATGGGCTAACTGATCCGACTTCATTCTCGTCGTTTCATCTTCCATTGACGTCTCTCTATTGTATACTCTAAGGTGCCCCATACAATCTATATCCATTAATCCATTAAAAAAGAATGCCGTATTGCATTGTAACTTCAAACAAATAACGTTCACCCCATAGAATCTATAATTATTCATTATAATTTTTGTTTGATATTTTTAATTCATAAAGAAGCGGATATTAATTCAAAATATATAATAACTTATAAAACATCACTTAATCTTGTCTTTATGAAATAATATTATTGATTATTTTATGAATCCCAAAAGCGCAATATCAATTATATTTTACTAATTTGATAAATGAAGTTATAACACTGAAGCTGCTTAATCTTTGGTGGGCACTCAACCGTTTCAAACAATGGAGCCATGTTAGATGTTGCTTTAGGGTTGTACTTTATTTTTTCTATACATATACTATAAAATAATTACTACAAATATTGCAGTTTGTAAAAAAATCTAAATATCCAAGAAATTTTTCTTGGTAGTAATACTTCAGTTTTAAACATTTTATTTATGATTGAAAGCATTCATTTTTATTCAATATATTGATTTCTTTTTTTTATGTAGAACGCTGTAATTGCCCGTTAATTTTCGAAATAAAGAAACATGGGTTTCTATATACATGTTTTATTAAGTAGACTAATTATTTATTTATGTATGAGCACTGCTTCCGAATACTATTGCAATTCTAATAAAAAAAAAATATATTATCGAAGTCATCTAAACTTCAAGTATATTTATAACAGCCAACACTTTTAGAAACAAAATGGATAACGGCAGGTGACAACCCTAAATAATGCCGACTATTCTTCGAAATAACTCGCAAAGAACGCTAGGCTGCTGCGAGAATAGCTAAATGCCTTCTGACGTCATATCGCCTAGACAAGTGACGTTACGACCTTGGCATCGTCTCAGAGACGTGACATCGCATTTTCGTCAGCACAGGTCTTTTTTATACGACCTTAATAATATCACTAGCCAATAACGTTAATGACATGTTATCGCCTTATTTGCAGAGTTTACATACTATCATGGATATAGTATAATATTTAAATCAATCATTTCATTTATGAAGCTATTGACATCCTTAATATTAGTAAAAGGTTTACAATATTTTGTATAGATTACGATTCTAATGAATTACTACTGGTACTATATAACAACAGTCTATGTCTAGGCGACGATTACCACTTTCCATCAGGTGGGCTGTCAGCTTGTTTATCATTCTAAATTGCATAAAAAAATCACACCTATAGATACATTAAAATTACATAAGAAATTTAAGTACAAGTATTATCTTCAATATTAGTTTCTATATCAGGGATAACTAATTTATATTTATAAGCAATAAGCCATAATTTATTACAAAAAATGTAGCTTTGAATCTCAACACAGTAATCAGTGAATAAATAATAAAACTAGATACTACTTAGAAATTCGTTAATAAATTATTTGTGTGTCCGAATTATTTCATCCCTATCATTGCACGCGTGTCATTGGTGGGTTATTCCTGCCCTAGACTGATTTTTTTTACTTTAACCCGCATTTTTTCCAATCCCTTTACACACCTTCATATTTTTTTTGTTAGAACTTGAAATGATAATTATCCAGACAGCCCACCTGATTAAAATTGGCAGCCCTTGACTATAGATGTGAAAAATGCCGTAAACATCACAGGATGTACCCATGCTATACTACCTATATAAGGAGTTAATAGAGTCAATCATGTATCATTCTTGTCACTTAATATCAATTAAATCATTATAGTATTACTACACTATTTTTTTTTCAATATTTTGATATGTTTAAACAGGTAACAAAATAATAAGTAGTGACTTATACAAAGTTTGGTCTTTCGCGCCGGATTTAAACCAGTAATCTAATAGATTTGAGTAAGGATCCCTAAGAAATTATTTATAATCATATTTTAATATTATAAACACTTAGAAGCATCACAAAGTATTTAATAAATAAACGTTACCAAATAAAGGCCACAATATTAGGGATCTTATCCCTAATAAGAAAATATTAATACAATGACACAAATCCTTGAAATTAATACTTACAAAATGTTATTTTGTCTCTGTCACCCAAATGGTATCATACATGTAATAATATATGCTCGTTATAATTATATTTTCACGTCCCAGTTAGGTTTAATGAATTACGTCTTAAATCACACATAAAACATACTCCTTTGAGTATAATTTATAACAAAATTAAATAGAAGTTTAACAGGTCCTTCGTTGTAAGCAGTAAATATGATTCTTGTTAGCACGTGGAAGATATTAGATTTATTTTGAAAAGGGATTTTGTAGCGAAATAATGAACAAGTATTTTAAAATGATGTCTAGAAATATGTTATATCTTTACCGATTGTTGACCAATCGATAGGTTTTACTCCCGTATTGGTCCTATGTTAAATTTATCATAACAGTCGCTGTGTTGTATTTTTGTATTCGAAAGTAGAGATCAATTTTTTTTATTTTTATTTATGATTGCACCGGGCCGATTGCCGGGGCAGGAGACCGGATTCGACCCAGCTGCTGTGTCAGTGGAGGAGTCAGGGGCCCTGCCGGCCTTAGTGCCAACAAATCGCACAATCTGCATAGTTTGCTATATGCTCGCGCTTATTTGTTTTTTTTTTTTTTTTTAATATCGATACAGCCGTTTCTTTCTAACCTTTAAAAAAAACTCTAAAATATAGCAAAAAAGAAAAGGCAATACGCGCGTAACATCTACTACTAGTATAAATTTAGAAGTTTGCGAGAATATTTAAATAGAATGTTGTGTGTTAGACTTTCATTCAAAAGCGAATTTCATTCAAAAACCAAACGCATTTGAATAATATTTGGTACATGAATAGGTTGTAATATAGTAAATTAGCATATAAGCTACTTTTATATTGATTCACACAGTCGAAACTGTAGGATACAGTTAGTAGTATAAATTGGAAAATGAGTGTTTGTTTGTTAACACTCTTAGCGACATAAGCAATAACGCGCGCTTAACCAATTGGTGTGATATTTGAGATACACACAGTATTTAGGAAAAGAACATAGGGTAGATTTATGCCGCTTGTTCAATTAAAAAATAATAATTGATCAGTAATTCGCAAAAACCATAGAGACAAATTTATAATGCCCTCTTATTTAAAGTTGGTTGAAAATACTTACATATAATATAATACAATACTTATATTACGTATATAGGGGTTCAATATTTTGTTCCTTTTTAAAAAAAAAGAACGTTAATTAGTTTATCCGGGCATTTCCGCACCTTGCCTCGCGTTTGGGCCATTGAGTGACGTAATTGACAAAATTAACGTGGAATCAATACGGAAGTAACATAAACTCGTCGATGCAGTCAAGCACATTGTTTTCTGCAAAACAAAATGTATTTTTTATGGGAGATGTTTTTTTATTTCATATAGATAAATTCGCTTGCGATGTGAATTAAGTAATTTAAGTAAATTACTTAACAGCGATGAAGTCAGGTGGGGTGGCCTACTTTATAAGTTCAAGATTTAATTTCTGACAAGTTTATATTGTTAGCAATACGTCTGCTAGTTCCTACCAATCCTCCTACTACATTTTGGATTTCAGTTTCGTATTCCCGTTACGACTATCCTTGGTCGATTTTCGTTGGCTATTCGTGAATGAATTAAATGAGAATGGGACACCGCAACCTAAATATTCATGGAGCGTGGAATGAGAGTGGTAAATTTGGCAAACAGCGTGATTACGCGACCTTAACGGTTACACGAATATCGGAATTTCATAAAAAAAACATGTGTTTTATAGATTTTTGCGATATTAGCATTAAAACGTTAAATATATCCGAACCCCCAATTTGAGAATTATTTAGAGCAAAGTTCGACTACCTCGTTGGGGTAACGGTTTAACAGTGTATCGTCACCCATAGTTTCAGGTCCGATTCCCGCATAATATATAATTAAAGATTGTGTTCCACAAAAACTCGACTTCAATTGTATTTTGATTAAAAAATTAAACTACTGAACTGATTTTGATAAAAATTTTATGGTAATAATCTGTAAGTATATTTTTTCAGATAAAAAAAAAGTCCAAATCGGTTTAGAACTGTTATGAGAGATAATAAACATACCAAAAAAATAAAATCAAATTGAGATCCTAAAAAAATTGTATTTATTAGTATAACACCAAGAAGAACACAAACGTATTGTGTGTGTGTGTTGTCTATTTATATATTTTATAAGCAGAACCACATTATAGATATTATCTTCAAAACTTGTAAATTCTATATTAAAACGTGTTTAAAAAGAAATCATAAATATTTCCTTCAGCTAATGATACCAAAAAAAAAACAGTCTAATACAGGTTTCTATAGACTGAAAATGTTAATATCCACCCACTTTATACAAAGTGAAATCTAAACTATAGATTTAAAACAATAGGTATGTTTTTGGGAAAAATATTCAGCGATTCTGGTCATTCTCTTAAAATGATGCTTATGATTTCGATTTCATAAAACATATATTTAAAGGTTATTGATTTGTAATTTTGAATGCACTTTTGTATTTATAATGATAAACGAGATACATTCATATACATTTTAAAACGGCAGATAAGCAATAAAAAGGTTCGTATTTTCTGTACAAAATAAGTACGTATTTACTTAGTATATAGTCCTATGCTTCTATACATATATACCTACATACACACACACAGACCCACTAAGCCCCCGGCTTACTCGAATGGTTAAAATCCGCGAGCATTAACATGTTAAGTATATTCCATATATAAAATTTGATGATGCCTGTGACTTTTTCAAAAGTTTGTAAACAGACCTATATATTAGTATATATTAGGACATATATTTTTATATTACTTTAAATACAGATACAAATAAAAGGCCTTTGTAAGGGATATAGTAATTGAGTAACAGAATAAACATTTTCATCATCTTTTTATCCTTATCCCTTATCTAAATATACGTATGTGGGATAAATGTTGGCAACATCAGACAACGATATTAAAATTATTATGTTGGCCTGACTGTAATGTAAGATAGTTTCCTTCGTGTTTGTATTGTACTCCATCTTGCGTGTGTAACATTTGTAATTTATTCTTTGGTGGAGTTTGCGTCACCCTTATATCCAGTCCATCTCGAAATATTACTAGTCAGCGAACCTATAGTCCATTCATAATTATCATATCAGCCGTTCCCTTTCCACTGCTGAAAGTACTTACATAGACTGACATAAAGAACAATCCTGAGCCATCTGTATTCACTGACTTCCTGCAATGCATTTGAGATCGTCACTCCATCTAGTAAGAGATCCTTCATGCGTCTGTCATATGGTCCACATTACAACAATAGAATATAATTGCTTCATCTCCCTCTCAGTCTCTAACTATATTTGTAACTGGCGTATTGTTTCTTCAAAGTAACTGAGATTTGCCAAGAAATATTTATATTTCTTTCATGGCCATTTCAAGCCAAGATAAATATAAAGGCTATGTTTGAAGTGATACAAGAATCAGAAATTAAATTGGACATTATAATGAAAAAATTCAGCAAAATATAACTATTTGTAGCAGCAGCAACCTTATCTAATGACAAAGATTATGTCTACATTCCTAGTAATTTTGCTATCATTATTACACCCCTCGAATCAAAATAAAGCTATGCGAGCGCAGCTGCTTGACGGTAAAAATATACTGCATTGTGTTACATACTACATCAATATTTATAACGCAATATTATAAGTATTGGGCACATTGTCCATCGAAAATCGATGAATCGTGAATATTCAAATATTTAATCAACCACACTTTGAATACAAATGTTTTTTCTCTATGTTTATTCATGTTCATAGCCGGCGTCAGCTAATGGTTGCAGTTATTTTACGTTTATGTAATGATAGCTTGAATAAATGTGAACTAATGGATTTACTTTAAAATTTAACTGTTTATTAGTGAACATACACCAACTTTTTATAATGAAATCAATACTATCAATGACATCATAAAATATGTATTATAGGTTAGTGGTAGATTAAAAAGAGTTTTTTTTAAATATAGACAATACCGAGTTTCCGAACCGATACGACCTTCGAGAAAAGAGCATATTCCTATTTAAAAGGCCGGCAGCACACCTGCAATGCCTTTGGTGTTATGGGTGATTATGGGTGGCGGTGGTGCACTTACCATCAGGTGAGTCGCATGTTCGTTTGCCACCTGTGATGTAAAAAAAATAACCTATTAATAGTGTAAAAATAATATTAATTCATCCATTGAGCTGTCGCATATTGAAACTTCTACTAGTTATCTCACTATTATTATAAATGTGAAGCTTTTAAAATCTCTTAAAAATAATAATAAACTCTTTATTGCACACGAAAAAGATGTACACAAGGAGTATTTATACAAAAAATACATATACAAAAGGCGGCCTTATCGCTAAAAGCAATCTCTTACAAACAACCTGGAAATATGTCAAAAATGTCATATGAAATTTTGTGATTTAATCAAGCTTAAAACCCTTACGAATTTGAATCAAATTTAGTATACAAATAAATCAAATCTTGGATTAACATACATATTAAAACAAATTAGAATTGTCAAGAACGCGATTTACAAAAACTATATAGCAATGCATTTATCTAAAAATAAAAACCTATAAAGTATCACAAAATGCAATAACACAATTGGCAATAAGCAAATTAAAAAATAAAGGCATGTTTTGAGCAATATACTTTTTACACCGTAATTGAATAGCTAAATACCAATATTAAATTATGACATTTTTTAATTGTAATCTGTTTAACATTTCTAATTTGAAAACTCGCAATCATTATATTGACTTGCAATTGTAGTATAATTACTTCTCTTTCAAGAGGAGATATTTCCTCCCATGAACATTCAGATTATGGAATAAGCTCCCTGTCGATGTTTTTCCAAGAGACTACAGCATGGGGTTCTTCAAAAAAAGGGTAAAAAGGGTTCTTCAGGGTCGGCAACGCGTGCGTAATACATCTGGTATTATAGGTGTTCATAGGCTATGGTAACTGCTTACCATCAGCTGGATTGTTTGCTTATATACCACCTCAATGGTATCAAAAAAGATAGTAAATTATTTTGAATTTGTAACATTTATTTAATATTATCATTATATATTTTTATATTTGTAAAAATTATAAATGTAAATATTGACTTGTCATTATGTGACGTCAATTATCAGATTGAATAATAAAGAAATATATTTGTTATTATAATTAACAGATTCGCAGGTAATATCTATAGCTCCAAAGTACCATTATCCTCACGTTGTAGCATCTATTTTATCTATTCTTAGTATCTAAATAACAAGACTTACATATGTATATCTTAAGTCTATCATCAGAATCATCAAGATCGACATTGCCTCAAATTTATCTGAGTATTTGTAGTCGGTACAGTATGTGTTCTTCTTCCACTAATTTCTATCAATCATCATACTAAAGTCCACTCGTTAATACGTATCATCCTTCATACAATACATTCATTCTTTATATTGTTGTTCTCTCTTTTTAACTCTAAATTAAATTTTTAACCCTAGTCGTCACACTATGCGTTGATGAATCAGTCGGTCAGGACAAGTATTTTTATATGTATGCTTTAGGGATTCCCTCGTCCTTAAATAAGATTCATATTTTTGAAATGCCTTTATATTGTAAATTATACATATTTAACATAACAAAAATTATGCATACTGAGCGTGTAACCGCTCTGTATGCAAAATAACTATGTACGGTCGTGTTAAGTCGTGTAAGTATTTCAATTGGCCATTTTAGCATGGTATTCGTGTAGTGGCAGGCTATTTGTTATTTTATTGTAAAAACCAGCCCATTTTCAAGTAACAGACTTATCATTTATTAAATTACTTTTGTAATAAAAGTACATTTAAAAACACAACGGGCTATCGAATGACCCAGATGTCACTTGGCATCACGCCAAGCAGGTTATCTAGTAACTACCAAGTGAAATACTGGTCGTTTCCAATTTTCACTTTTTAATTATCAACTTGGCGACATTAACAAGAGTTCAATCATTATTTTCATTATTTAAAATTTTAAAAGAGAACATTTTGATGTAGATAAAGTTATTTATTTCTAGCTGTATCTTGCAGCCGTGTAAATCAGTACATAAGGTATCCTATGTAGGAAGTTACGATCTAACCTACCCATGTACCAAATTTATGCGTGAAAGAGTAATAAATATTCATCCATCTATCTATCGTTACAAACTTTTACATTTAATATAGTATAATAGGATTTACATTGATGTATGGAATTTGAAAAATAAATATCTAAAATTTTTAACTGTATATTTATTGAATAAGATATATAACTATGCCCATAAGTATTGTATAAGGAAATTACAATATATGATGTTGTTTGTCTATACTATTGCATATTTATCACTTTATCAATATTTAGGTAGACTCTTTCTTTGTACTCAGTTGTATTAAAAATGTGGATACCTAAATAAAAAAAAAGTTTACAATGTATGATCCAAATTCAGTATATAGATACAAATAAAATTAAGTGAATGTATGATATTTAACATAAACATGCAGATTTTATTATTGTGGGAGGTGCGGGCTCTGAAAAGTTTATTCAATGAATAAAATTTGTATATCAAAATAGCATTTTCGCTTCGAAAGGAGACATTGGACGTGACTTGTTTACTTCAGTTCTAAGTTTAGATCCGATTTGCATAAAGTAGGTAGGTAGTACCAATTATGATATAGACTAAATTTTAGTTATAATTAAATCTAGCCTCTGTACATTAAATTACAGAGATTTTATGCATGTATTATATCCAATTATATCGCCATTTTAAAAGCAAGTACGAGGTAATAATGTAAATAGAATGCGAAGTAAATTCATTGTAAGAGGAAATGTAGGTGCCATGACTATTATTTGTATGACAGGAACTGTGTTAGAGGTCAAAGAGATATTTTCTTATTACATAATGTTACACATAAATCAATCCTATAAACTACAATAAAATATTTGTACTCGTATTTAGAACTCTAAAAGTAGCCAAGCGACTTATAGAAAATTTTACTCATATCTTACTATATGCTTGAAAGGAGTAACGAAGGTCATATTTAAGCTATTGTTGATAGGTTCAAAGAGGAGGACTCGAGAAAAGATAAATGGATAAAGTAGGGAACAATATATAGTATCTATCTATGTGTAGAGGAAACTGAAGACAAAAAAAAAACGATAGTCGAAAAGAAAGAGTAAAAGAGAAAAACATACAACGTCGAACTCAAATAATTGGACAAGGGTAGGAATAATAAATAAACAGAGACTACATATGAGGAAATTTGAAAAAAGGCATTGTGAGTAAGAGTTATTATTAGGGTCCTTATATACATTCATTGAAATTTCATCCTTAGTATCGTCAAACAACTAAAAGACTAATATCGTTTGTATTGTAAATTTTAAGAATTTCTATATTCCCATCATTATACCATAAATTGAAATTTTTATCTATCCACCTTTATGTCAAGTCCATTCGGGGTAGATAGAAAGGATCTAGTCTAGATAGATAGAAAGGGAAGAAATTGAAGATTCAAAACTAGCTGTAAGCCTTTACTTTGTAATCTGTATGTAGGTTTAGAATACATTTATGAAGACATTGAACTGTTTGGTCCGTAACACACACAGGTATTACGAGTACTTGACTAACCGGATTCCCATCGGATGTTGATTATAATGTTATGTATATGCATATTGTTGTGTGGACAAAGTTCCTAGGTTGTATATGTAAACGCGGATTATCTCTTCTACATCAATGCGCAATAATTATAGTGGCCTAATACATAGCGTACTGCAATTTAATTAGCTACGCAGATAATTCAGTGGTTTAATCTAATATATAAAATTCTCGTGTCACGGTGTTTGTTACCAAACTCCTCCGAAACGGCTTCACCGATATTCATGAAATTTTGTGTGCATATTCGGTACGTCTGAGAATCGGCCAACATCTATTTTTTATACCCCTCAATGATAAGGGTGACCCACCCCTAAATTTTTTTTTATTTTATGACAAATTTTTTATTTTTATTTTATGATTTAGCATTGAAAAATACATACAACTTAAAATTTTCACGCTTTTCTTATCAATCCCTGTTTTTTAATCGCGATTTTTATATACCGTAATATGGTTGCATGACGGCAATCGAATATAATAATTGTAGTAGGATAAATTTTCATGTATAGTTCTCGAAATAATGTATATGGGAAAACAACGTTTGCCGAATCAGCTAGTCTACTTATAAAAACTTCTATTAATGTATATTGCATTTGTAATAATGAAGGCAACTAATGTAGTTATTTAAATAATTATTCATCTTAAGAAAAAGTAAGTCGGGAACCTATTAGGCATGAACCTACGTAAATTTTGTAAACAAAACTTTCAATATTAGGAAAATGTAGTAAATACTTATTACATCAGTACTTTCACAGAAAGAAAGGTCTGCATAATATTAGTTTTGGGATGTTGGGAGTTTAGTATAATAAAATATCATATATTATGCTAAGAACCACAAATATTTAAAAGTAGCGTATGTACACTAGTGCAACAAGAATTTCGTAGGTATGCAGATTAGTTTGTACAACATTTGTGGTGGAGTGCCGAGAGCTCGGACTGGCCAACAGAGTTTGGCTGATTTGAAACCGAAAGATAAAACGGGTGTTCAAAGTTTGTTCAAGTTATTATCATTCTAATAATAACAATTAATATGAAGAGCACACTAAACACAAGAGCGGGCCATTTAAAATAAAAATTCAAATAACACTGCCAAACGATCCACAAAGTTGTTTTGAACTTTCCTTTAGGTATAATAATGCCCATTTTGTGGTCACAAGTTGAGAAAATGTTCCACATTGTTGGACCGACGCCAGACAGACGATATTTCTAAGGAGCCGGCATACTATGATGTAGATACTTTAGGTATACTGACTTAGATCTTGAATATCGATCGCACTTTGCTTCTTGCATGTTCCAGAAGTTTCATAATATTTTCAAAGTATAATGTAACTTTAACAGTATTGTTTCATGATACTTGTTGTTTTATTAGATCAATAAATATACTTCTTTGTACTAAAAAGAGTCTAATATTACTTTTTGTATACCAATATATATACAATGTGTAGATAACATTAAAATTTAATATAAAAATATGATGTGGAAATGATAACACATTATAATCCTGAATGTCCAGTTTTAAAAATCAAACGATTTAAATAATAACTATTACATAGAATCCTCTAGATTCTTATAAATTTAGATGTTGTAATCAAATACAACAATACGGAGAAATATCTCGATCCTTGACCTTTCTACTTTACTTTCATCCTTTCTTTTTTGGATGTTGAACATTTTTTAGCTCTCTTTTTGGATCCCCGAAAAATATCATATGAATTGTGCCCACTGTGTTCTATTTTTTACAATTTGATACATTTATAAAAAGTCAAGTGTTTCACGGCAAACGCGTTTCCTGCTTCAAATTCGCAGCAAACAAGTTTCCAACTTGGTTTGTCCTATAAAAACTGGAACGAGAGCTTCCTTTGTGCGGACAATTGGATTGGAAAATAAGTATAGAAATTGTACGGCCCATGAGAGCTGCGGTTCGATTTAAAATCTTGTTATCGCAGTTACATCGGCGACAAAGATTGGTCTCCAAGTGAGGGTATTATTGAAACAAAATAAAATGTACGCAGTTGGCACTTGCTAGATTAGAATTTATAGTGTCCGCTATTCAATAACTATGCGTTGTACTGCGCAGTCTTTAAAAATTAACTTCTGCAGTTCAGTACAATTCAATTTGCAAATTACTGATGTCTTATCTAACTTACGTAACATCCACCAATGAGATATTAAGGACTAAGATATTATGCCTTATGTATAACTAGCTTTTACCCGCGACTTTGTTCACGTAACTAGTACATTAGGTTGATTAATCGGGATAAATAGTAATCTATGTCCACGAATACGTTCCCCACGTCACACGTATATAGTACGTGTATAGTGATTGGTTAATGCCGTAAGAGGTAACAAACAAACAAACTCACTTACACATTTATAATATTAGGTAAGAATAATAAGGATTAATTAATTAGAGAATGGTTATATGTATTTTATGTATGAAGTACAAAAATAGTTTTAGCTGTTTTACGCAAATTAATAAGAAACAGATAAGATTGTAATTTGGTGAGTCATATAAAACTTTTATCAACAGTGAGAACAGCCTCCTAGATAGGTAGTAAACAAAAATAACGATATATATGTTATCGCTACCGTGTTAATGAAACAACATTTTTTTATGGTGAAAATATAATGGCATACCCGCCTGTGCTAACTGTATACACTGGCGGGGCACCAGTGATGGGTGATAAATGAGAATGAAATAAGGCCAGTTAGTTCATCATGACGGATTCATCAGGAATTAACCATGATAGTTTCTAGAGGGGGCCGCGTGGAGATCGACTTACTTGAGTATATTGCTAGCAATGGCGTGCTTAGTCTCCATTACTAACAATCTCTTTCGTTCCATGAAAAAGCAATGTCCGATGTCTTGTTGTTCATGTGTATGCTAACGAAAATGTATCTAGTGACAGATTTATTAACCACTTGTATAGGGGAGCGGAAAAGGTGGAACATAGTCTCGTCCACATTAGAATTGTGAATCTTCCGCAAATTCTATTAGTTTTTCTGATTTATAGCGACTAATGTGAACGCGATTTTATTTCAAGAATTACTAATCTAAAATTTTGTTTTGATTTTATTTAATACTAAGTACTTATATTTTATTTATATATTTTTGTAATTTGGACTTTTGTTCTGGGAAATTTTACTAATTTTTTGCGTGTAATAATTGCGTGAAAAAGTAAGGTAAAATTTTAATTACAGCAACAATTGCTATAACCAAATTAATATTTATTCCCAAATTAATAACAATACCTACGTAAATTGTCCACAAAGTGTATGAAAATAAATGAAAAAGAACCACACAAAAGGGAGTCTCCCATTGACACGATGCCGATAATGAATAAACATTTTCTTTACCGTTTTATTTCTTTCCGTTTCAAAAGTCCGTTTGATAAATTAGAGAGAGTCCCATTGAGTTGAAGATAATCAAATAGGTATAGGTTTTATTTACTTAGTAACTCAATTGGAAAAACTAAACAGAAAGTAACTTTCTACCCATTTCTTTTCCAATGTAAATAGACGACAAAGTTTTTAATTTTTCCTAAAAAGCTATTCGATAAATCAAAATGTTAAAAATGATGTATAAATAAGCAGAGACGGATAAATTTGCGGGAATTGAATGAAACCAATAAAAGAATCATCAAAATTGAATTATTCTGCGATGTAAAAAAATATACGCGTTTACCTATTAAAAGAGGCGGCGCGTCGGAGGGATTTCTCCCCCTTTTTGCCGGTTAATAAAATCCACACTTTCCTGCTTATTCGTATACCTTGTTCTATTATACGTACAACACTTAATTGGATGAAAGATAATCCCGCAGACACCCAAAGTAATTAACAACTTTTTAAATAAAATTTACGAGTTCTTACATTTTTTTCTAATATTACCAAAGGTATTGAAACAATTAATAGCATTGAAGCGAAAAAATAGTTTTAGCCTTAATTGTCATTAGATTAAACTATGTATTATAAATCTTTAGTCGAGACAAACTAACATAATAATGAAATATTTTGTAACAATGGCTTAAATTCTAAAATAACAACATCCTGTTGACAGAGATGTACTCTAAAGAAGTAAGTGTAAGTTTCATTACCTTTCAGGCTACTTAGTAAGTAGCCTGAAACCGTTATTTGAAACCGGCATAATATATAATATTGTTTTTGCATAACCTAATATGACCACACGGTCTTGAACGAATATTGGGACAGTATGATCCATGAATACGATCAGTCGAAAAGAAAAAAAATCCTTTAGCGGATCATTTACCATTTTTACTATATTTTAATCTATTTAACAACAGTCTGATTCGCGCATATCTATCGTGCTTCCTCCAGTCACGATGCCCTCAATTCTGTATCTTTACAGCAAAATAACCTCCTTTTTCTCATTTGTTCAATAACTAGTGCTACTTATGTTCTAATTTTTTTTTTTACTTTTCACAAGTTTTAATGTTGTACAGTGCTTTTTACTGATAATCTCCCCTTAATCTTGGAAATGAAAAAGAGTGGTGGTGACCCATTATATTGTTACTCCGTCACTATAAGAAAGAGGCAAGGAAAATAATCCATTTAAATGTTGTGCCGTTGTTGTTGTTAATGAAACTCCATTCATCACGATTTATAGGGCGTAAGTGGTAACCGCTATAAGTGGTTATTAGTCATTGCTGCGGTCGGGCTTGGCTGACAAGCAATTTATCAATTATTTCACTTCATTAGCTAAGTCAGACGTGTCTCATCAGAAAATAAAGGGAACAACAGATTTACTCGGCTTTACGTTACCCCAGGGCCGAGTTTCATGGAAAAACATTAGAATGTTCACGGGCGTTAATATAATTAATTTCCTCACCTCTCTCTCTATATCTTCTTTGGATGTAGTACAGCGTATTCCCAAGCTCACGCCTCCGAGAAAAACGTGGTTTAAATAATAAAATTTTCAAATGTTGTATAAAACCTACAAACATTTCATTTACATGTGTTTTATGTGCAAGTAAATTCGACGTTAGTATCGTGTTTCCGATTATTACACATTCAGTCAATTTCCTATCAACATTAACTTGACAATAGTTGGATTCTTTCTCCTTATACATACCTACTGCTGTGATCGTCCCGAGCTGCTATTGAGTTGAATATTTAAAAACTACATGCAAAAAACTGTAACGCTACACGAGTGAAACTAACAAAGTTTCAAACAAATAGCTTTGATCTCCCCTCCCGTTCACCAACAAACTCAACTAACTATGGGTAACTATTCATATATATATATAACTATTCCGTTTGAAATCAGAATTATTTACATGGTTTTAAGGGAGTATTCTACGTGTAAAATGACTATTGTTATCAATAAAACGTGGGCCGCAGAACGATAAAAAAATTCCACCCTTACTAACATACGAGTACAACGGCGCGTTTGACTGTCAAGTAAGAATATGGAAGACTCTTTGGGAACAATCTCTTTCACTGGTAGAGTACTCCCTAGGGATACTATCTAAATGTCGCCATGAATTTATTATGCTGTACTTCCAAACAAGTTTTAGGTGTTACAGATTTTTCATCCCGATTTATGTTGATTCGAGTCGACCGAGTGTGAATAGTGTATTTGGTTTCTTTATTCTGAATTGGCCTTAGACAAACAAATGTTAAATTTTTTTTTCTGTACTTTATGCGATATTTTTGTCAAT
Organism: Galleria mellonella; assembly: GCF_026898425.1. Lineage (NCBI taxonomy): Eukaryota > Metazoa > Arthropoda > Insecta > Lepidoptera > Pyralidae > Galleria > Galleria mellonella. The sequence goes on along the minus strand of NW_026442130.1, from coordinate 9,757,435 downwards.
TATGAACTGATTTTAATCATTCTTTTTATATTCATGTTAAGTTTATATCCATAAATTATCGAGAGCTACATATAAACAGTGAATGAGGTTTGTTACTTTTTTATGAAACAAAATCTTTGAATTATTTTTCTTTTCAAATGATGCTGTATTCTACCTAGATATTTAAAGTTATACCATACATAGTATTCTTAAGTATAAGAATTCTTAGTGGATATCAAAGGTATTAACTAAAAAATGGTTTTAGAATAATAAGACAACGGTTTGAAAATCCCCGCGGTTTTGCGAGTTCGGGACCCGGTGGAATCTTTATAAAAAAGGTTATTTTTACAAACAATATTACAAAGAAAATAGGGTTTTGTAAGTTATATATGTAGGCTCGCCCCTTGTCATGTTAGATTCTAAGATGATCGGTGAAATGTGGGCACGCCGAGCGCCTACATTCACCAGAATGGCAACAGTCGACAAATGATTTTATCTATTCAATGAGATATTATAGTCGAAAACAAGTTTATTTATTTCATAACAAAAAGTATAAAAAGTAAGAAACGAAACTTGTAAACACATTAATGTATATCTATATATCAGGAGGAATTTCAACAATACCTCTTAGGCGTCTTATAATAAAAATAAACTTGCAAATCTGGTTTTGTATTCCATCTTCTAGAGTTATAGCCTTATCTATGCACAATTATTTTTAAACAAATATACAAAGATTAACTGAGATTACTGAATTAAATCAATTTATAAAATGAGTAAATTCTAAAGTGTTGTTTTATATTTTGAAAATATATTATTTAGTTCTTCAACAATATATAAATTAGTCAAACTAACTTTATTATAATTTTAGTATATAAAAACTCATTAATAAAAATAAATAAAATTGAACATAACCAAACAAAGCCACTTTCAAATTTATAATATTACCTACTATAATCAATATCCTATAAACCGTTGTCTGTCCATCTAGTATCATAATCATATCAGGCAGGCAGTTAGGCTTTAGAGATGTTTTAAAAGGGACGCTGCTACTCATTCCTCGTCCTCCTTAGTCGATTCATACGACACCCATGGAAAAGAAAGGGGTGGCCTATTCTATGCCGGGACCACGCGGCAATATATAATATATAGTATAGTACCACCATCTAGTATAGTATGAATTAAATATTACACATTGCACCTAGATATAAATTATTTTTATTACCTTGTCATACATACCTGCTTACATATTTGATATATAGTATAATAAGGTCTTAAAATGAGTTACGTAGGGTCCAAAGCAAACTGTGTTAGATTTATACTAACGTATATGTTTACTTAGGTAATACTGATTGAGCCAAACTTGGCAAGGTGTAACAAACAAGACGCCGAGTGGTTTGACCCACTTAGGCACCTTTCATCCCGCCGATGTGTTCCAATGGTTGTTCAAGATAGCCCAGAAGTGGATGCGAGGTGAAACTTGTAATTAGTTAATGTTTCACATTATATAACGTAACGTATGGATTTGTAATCCTACTTATGTTATATGTCATGAATGTGAAGGTTTGTACAGTTGTACGGACGCAGACGTTAAGATGTTTGGATCTTTGTTTGAAAACTTATATAAGTAAACCGTATCTTAGGTTACATATAGAATAGTTAATTAAAAAAAAATAAAAATAGTACATAGTATTTTTTTACAATATATTCTACTTCTACCGAACGGATTTGAATTACTTTTTATGGAATTTAAAACGGCAAAGAAGTCGGCCCACCTGATGGTACATGGATAGATTATACCCTACAAAACATAATATCTTATATACTAATTTATGCGAGATAAAGCTAGTTGATATTATACATAAATGAAACGTACATACATTTTTAGAATGAACATATATTAATAAAGACGGCGCCACTATATCAGTGCGACAATCATATTGCCATGTGAATATTCTAGAACGTAGAAATGGAACAAATACCTTCAGAACTACGTAATAAGACTTTATTATACTTGATTATTAAGATACATGATTAATAACAATAATAAAATGAAATATGCATATATTAGTGACCACATACATTGGCTACATACAATTATGGGAGTATAAATATTTATACAGTTACCGACTGTATTTTAGCAATGAATTTGCCCATTTCGATTAAGGTAATAATACCTATATGTTAATTTACATACATGTCTAACGAATATATATATATATATATATATATATATATATATATATATATATATATACAATAATTTATATAAACTAATTTTACCATGATTGAGTAAGAAACAATTCACGAATTAGATATACTGTCCGATTTGGATGAAGAATAAAATATAGAATTAAATTATTATAAAAAATATTATACCTATTTCGAAGACAAACAAACTAATAAGAGACAGAAGTTGTGCGACAGGGTGGAACCAAACTTTATTAGACAACGTCTGTGCAAGTTTCTAGATGAGAAGGAAACTGTGTCAGGAATATACAATATCGTATTCTATTTAGAATATTATTATTTATTATCAATACAACAATTGTTGTATCAGCCATTAACTGTCCACTGCTGAACATAGCTTCCTCCATAAGGTTTTGCCAGTATTTGCCTCGCTTAGCAGGCGGGTTGGCAACCGCAGTTTGACTTTTGGTGATGTTTTAAAAGTGACGCTGCTGCCCATCTCTCTACCATAAACTTCACTTTAGTCGCTTCTTATGACATCCACTGGAAGGGAAGGGGTGGCCTATTCTATTCCAGGATTTACACGGCAATCAATACAAGTGTATTGTACAAAATTTATGTATTAAGTTGTAAGTATAGGTATATATTATGATCCACATTTTTCTTTAGTATTTTGGTGTAAATAGTGGATAAGAGGTGTGTTGGCTAGCTGACTTGCCATTAAAAAGGAAGGATTATTTCTGGTAATATTCAAATATTACAACAAATTTGTTTACAATGCCAGTAATAATTTAGGAGTTTATTTTATGTGGAACAGTTTATAGCTGTTTCTATAGCGGTAAATTTATATGGAAGTAATCTGTATCGATTCCGTAAGAAATTGACATAAATTGACATAAAACCTTCTTCTAAAAATAATTAATAGCAAATAACTAAATTAATAATATAAAATATCACTGCAGTTTTCTTTTATATAATTTTTATAGAGTTTTTTTAAATATACATTTCATCAAACTGAAGAAAATAATTATTATAAATATATTTTTAGGCATAAATACTTAGTTTTTTGAAAATCAAATAATTAAATCTCTGAATCTCTTCGATTAATTACATTTCAATTAACATCTTGTAAAAATCACTATAATTTTTAATAATCGAGTACTAAATTTATTCAAATCATTAAAAAAAGCTTAGACCAATTTTAACTAATAGAACAAATGTCACTGAAATCGTCTAGCTGTTAAATAAGGATATAATAACAAGGATTTTGAAATAAATAAATAAAACTATTTTTTATTCATGTAAACTTAGTTTACCTATATGATCGCGTTAATTTCATTTTTTATTAAACAGAAAAACAGATTTATCGAGCAAGAATGAATGGAGATGTCGGTAGGGGCCGCCCTAGACGGACGTATGTCGACCAAATAGGCGACGTGCTGAAGAAGGGCCAAATTAAAAGTACCCGCAACCGACGAGCGTGTATGACAAGATTGATGAATGTGGAAGAAGCGAAAGAGGTTTGTTTGAATCGAAGCATTTGGCGTTCCATTGTTTCTGCCTACCCTAATGGGAGACAGGCGTGACAGATATGTATGTATGTATGTAGAAAAACAGCACGGAAGTTTAAAAGTTGATAATTATTATAAGCATTTTTGTATAGTATTTTTTTATGAATCTATCGCCTAATTCAGAATGCAATTTCAGCTGAGAAAAACGGTAAGAAACTCAGCTATTACTTGTTTCAAATAAAAGTAAAGTTTACAAAAAATGAATGTTTAAAATGAGTAACTCCGTATTGACAGAATAACTACAATTAATAAAGTATCCTTGAACATATCAGTCTCTAATAGAAGCACAAAAATAAATAATATTTTAAAATTAAAAAAAAAATATGCGGTAAAAAGCATTTAAGTATTTTTTAAATTAATAAGATCTAATCGTAAAACACGTATTTCTCAAAATATTAATAGCTTGCCTTATAAATTGTTAATATTTTTATTTATTATTTAATACATGATACTTACTCGATTTACGTGGCGTTAAAATCGAATTTATACATCGGTATAAAATGCAAAACCGGTGCAACGAGGAAACTAACTTCCTACCCACACGAAAACCAATATGCTCTGAAAATGGCTTGTTAATCGACATGTTGGTACCAAACGGGATAACTGGCCTTAATTATAAGAGGAGGGGAGAGGGGTGGGGGTGTGGGGTAAGAAATGGATAGCCCTGGTTCCCTCGACCCTTAAGTTCAGTAATTTCAGTTAGCAATAAATGGCGAGAACTTGAACGTGCTTAATCTTGGATTGGGAATGATTGTATTGCGTAGTGACCTACAGCGGTATTACATGCGTGAAATGATTCCTTTAATTGGTCGGATAATAATAATATTTTATAATCCTATTAGCTGTTTGCTTTTTGCTTCGTACGCGTGGAATTCAGAAATCAATTAAAGAGACCACTTCTGGTTGACGTATCAAGATAAAACATCATATACCACATTTTTAGTTAGACCTTTAGGAACAGAACTGTGAGTACTTCCAATGATGGAGTAGTTCTTGCATCATGCTGGAACAAAGATACAGGCAGGCAAATAGACAAAATTTCTAAAATTATTGCTTTAGCTGCTATTACTATTAGACCCCTCGTATCAATATTTCTTAAAATATTTCCCTTGTACAGACATCGTACAATCGTTACAAATTTTATTATATTAGTAAGATTTACTACAAGAATTCTACTTTACTATGATCCATGCATATCTTTATAGTGTTTTATGAAACTTGACATAGCAACTAAACTAATGGTTTATATAACGCCTATATACTCGTACACTAAGATGCTCAATGTATCCTTCATGCGTTGCTATCCTTGAGGGCTAAGTTATTATGCCTCCGTACTCTGTAATTTCATAGCTATTTATTTATTTATTAAATACAAAAAAATTACAACAGCGAGTACATTGGACCCCGCACTAGGAGAACCTGTATCGCGGGAGTCCATATGAGATTACCTATATAGCTATACCTTAACTTTAAAACCGAAATTTAGATATGTAAATACAATTGCTTAACAGCAGTATGAGTGGTGTACTGGTTCCTATGCCGACGACTAACGTACAAAGTTCCCCTTTGTATGTAATTAAGAGGGTAATACGGTTAGATCTGACAAAACAACGGCTTAAAGGGGAAAATATTATATAAAATTAGTGTTATTTATAATTTATACTTTAAATAAAAAAATAAAATATGATAAGTTTACAAAAATTGCAAAGACCTCTTAATTATTATATTATAAATGCAAAAGTTTATAACATTAGATAGATGTTTTAAATGTAATATATAGATAGATAGATGAATGTTTGTTACTCTTTCATGCAAAAACTTCTGAAACACATGGGATATTTTATGTACTAAATCGTAATACAAATAGTGAGGTGTGATGTAGGATACACCTAGTGAGTAATATTTTTTTTGTAATATTTACAGTAAATAAAGTTTTTTTAAGATTCCCGAATGAAAATTAATGAAAGGAAATTTTCTCTATCGGATGAAGTCACAAAACTGTTAAAATCGGATAGAGAAAATAAAAATGCGTTTATTATGAAAAGAAATCACCAAGATTTAGAACAGAGATATTACATAAAGTTATTTTATTAAAACTCTGTTACCATCAGTCCTCAAAGTAGGTCAGATCTGACTTGTATCTGTATCTATCTTGTAGAAGGTATTATAGAGATTTCTCTACAGCATATATCGCGTTAAAAGTGGATAATTATAGATATCGGGGGCAACCTAAACTAACCTATTACATTCATATACCATGACCTATCTTCTTCTATCTAAGAGAGGAGTTAAATCTCCGGAACTAACCTACATGCATGAAACGAGTTTTGAAAGTGCAGTAACAAGAAATGTATGTAAGAATGTCTTTGATACTCTGTTCTCACTGCCTTCTGTAGATAGGTAGAGATGGTCTGGAGGTAGATAGATAGAATATGTATCATATTATATTTATTTTCTATATTATGTGTTGTAAAACTTATGATATACATTAATTTTTGATCGAGGCATAAAATAATATTTAATCGAGTTTCAATGTGAAATTATTCATATTTTTTATCATGTCTAAATATCAATCTTTAATTAATTTATTTTATTCTTTAAAGTCGTCTTTATCTAAAGATATTTTTGTCATCTTCTTTGTACTTTATACAATACGCACGAAAATCAATCAAGCTGTTTTTCCTTTCCAAGTTCATATTTTAATGAGGTTTCCTCCAATATTTTTTCTCGAAATATTCCCCGCGTTTTGTTCAACAGACGCTGGCCATAATAATTTTTTCACCCTTAAAGGGTCTAAAACTCAATTATGCCTTAACAACGGCAGGCTCGCTTATTTAATTATAAGTGTCTCTTTACTTTAAATTGTGCTCCTGACTTTATTCGAAACCATATTTTTACATTGATCTTTTTAGTAGCTTAAGAGTTTGGTTGGGTTTCATTTTTCTTTTTGTGTTGTTTTTAACAGTTATCGTTCTATTGGTATAAGATTGTTATTTTCTAAAAAAAGATATAAATGAAATTTTAATATAAGAAAAATTAATTAAATTCTGCACATATTATAATTATATTGAATATAATAGAATTTATTAAAATAAATAACAAAGAAACTGAAGTAAATGCTTTAGTAACAAAGAATCTATGTCGGAGTTAAAAAAAATATTATCCTTCATACAAAGAGCGCGGTCATGCGTGATCGAGTATGGAAAATTCAAAAATTGTTTTCATATCTCGACCCACGTCTCCTGGGGACAGTTTTTCAGTTCCATGAATTATGGCCGGGTTTTAGGGTAGCCTACACATTCTATATATGGTATGAAATAGTATAAAACCAAGACCGCCTCACTTCGAACAAAAAACCGTTTATATAGAATCTACCAGTTCATTGATTTGAAAATTTACACTACAAATGATAGTAATTGTCTTTTATGACACCTATCGATATCGCTATTTAAGATACTAATATCGATAAGTACAAAGGCACATTATAAGTAGTTTTGCAACACGGTAACTTTTTGTGTTGCGCTTATACTTTTAGGTGGTTACATATATTCACTTTCCAATTTATTTATAAGTCTCGTATAGTGTGATGATGTATGTATAGAGCTACTTTTAATGGTTTCAGTTACTAACACTAAAGTAAAGATGAAAGAATATCATATTGTAGTAAAATACTATATTTCATACTTTTCTCTATGTATACCTTCTTCTTACTTTGGTTTTTTTTTAATGGATTATATCGGTATACACTAGCGGAGCACCAGTGAGAGATGATTGGTGAAGATGAATAGGCAGGTCAGTTAGCCCATCGTGACGAATTCATCGATAAATTTGTTACGATGGTTTCCAGGGGGAACCACGTCGAGGTCGACCTGGTACGGTATATTGATAGCAATGAGGACTAACCTCCCCATTACCAACAATCCCTTCCCCCCTCTTACTTTGGTTTCCACAAATTAATATGATATATGAATAACGGACTGATTCTAAAAGTCCTAACTGATTAATTCATTAGCGCTGATCGAAAATTACTAAAGTTAATATATACAAATTTTGATAAATCCTTAGCCTAGACAGTAAGTAGTAAAAAAAGGATTTTAAAAATACATAGAATGACTTTAACAATACTAGAGGGAGACTTTGTACAAAAGTCCCAGTTGTTTATTTGCCGTAAAGAAACTGCATGGCTGTGTTTTGGATGGGATACGGGTGTGAAATTTAAGGATAACGAGGCATAATATCGTAGTCCTGAGAAATATCAACGCGTGAATATACCATAGATATAATAACATATTCTGTAATATCCATGGTGCTTGCTGTTCTTGTCTATGTGCGATGATTACTATTTTCTAGTAGGTGGGCCGTCAGCTTGTTTGTCATTCATTTAAAGTATCATAAAAGGTTTTGAATAGAAAGCTTATATGGAAGTGTATTATCATAAGCAGGGTTATCATTATATGCAAAATTTATATTAAATCAAATTCCACCGTCAGTGTTATCAAAATCTTTCTTCCATTAAACAGAATCTTCATTACAAGTCTTTAAAATAAAAGAAGTATAGCTTACTACACAATCAGCAGCTTGTACTGATGAATTAATCATACTTTTGTTCCCTTAATCACCTCTTACCTTATCCTGAGGATGAAAAGGACTATTTACACTGTATCATTATGCTGTCACCATAAAGAGTGTAAGCTTTGTATATAATATGTCCCTATCATGTCAGCTATTTGTCAGTCACTACATTGTGCGGAAGGAGTAATTAAAACATCGGTTTGACGTGACACCACGTCGCGTTTTATGTGCTTGTCATGTTGGCACCATTGTGAATGCTATAAACATGGCAATAACGGCATTTTTATTACGATTCGATTATTATATCAATTTAAAATACATGATATCCAATTGATTAATTCACATTAGCCGATGAACGGCGCTGCCGAGGTCAGCACAGAAAGCGATGTCGTGATGACTTAGACGTATTTAAAAGGGATCGGTTTAAGGTAGGGCAGAACAGGAAGTTTTGGAAGGAGATGGGAGAGGCCTTTGCTCAACAGTAAGACATTATGGATTAATAATAGAATTGATATCGAATTAAAAAAATGACCTTGGAAAATAAATTATAAAGGAAAACTTCATACAAAACTCGTCTACAGATACATACATATACAGACACTCACTCACTCAGTCGTATTTTTGCCGTTAAGCTGCTATACTTGCATAACTGTGTGTCTGTAAAGTGGAAAATAAATAAGGCCGGCCGTGCCCAATGGCAAGATAGCGTCACCCCTGATGATGTAGAAAAGCTCAACAGAGATGCATGCTGTTTACTCTAAAATTCAATTTGATGCAATCCTTTACTAATCTTATGGCATTTTTCTTTCTCGTCTCTATTAGTGTTTTGTATCTCGATCAGACCCTACAGACAGAACGTACACTATAGAGTTACATTACATATTCTTGGTTACAATTCATAACTATAGGCAACGATTACCTCGTTCCATCAGGTGAGCCGTCAGTCTATTTACCATTTCCAATGGTATAAAAAAAGATAAATAATATTATCACTTTGTTTTATTTTTATTGTCTGTACGGAAAAATGACAAAAGGAAACATGTACCCTCAACATCAACCACTGTCTCGGGTTGTCAAATCAACCAAAAGGAAATAACGCTTCCTTTGTTCTGACATATTTCTCAACTCTTTTGCCCCAATTCCACGTATCATTAAAGTATAAGTATGAGTATACGAATGTAACAGGATGTTGACGTTTATACGAATACTTCCACCGCCTGAAATGATGCTTGCTTTATGGACAATCCGCTGGAAATTGAATTAGGAATCCGAAGCAGTAAAAGAAAATGTACTTCTGTATACTTGTTCATACAAGAATACAGAAGTACATTTTATTTTTCTACAAGTTACTGTACTAGTAAGTTTAGGTAGGTACCTACTTTACCTTATTTATTTATTGACTTTGATCTGCGACTTCATCCGCATGACTGGGTATGTTCACTGATGAGAATGAAAAGATAGTCTATGCCCTTTTCCATCCTATATAGTACGTGTATACCAAATTTCATAGTGACTAGTTAAACCATTTAAGCGCCAAAGAATAAGAAATAAACAAACTCACCTTCACATTATTTATATTTAAAAACATTAATATGTAAGCCCGTCTTTAACACCTTGTATACATTTACTCATATACGGAGTTTATTAATTTAGAATAAGAGCTTGTAATAACCTTTTTTACAAGATTTAATTCGAAAAAACAATAAATTCACTCTCTGAGTTTATTGTGACTTAAAGATCATTTAAACGATATGTTTATTTTACCGTCAAACTCATACGTTTATATTTAAACAAGTGATAATGTGATGTTTTATTCCTTCATAAATTTTGATGTACAACAAATTTGTGTTCTTTACAAAAAAAAATTAATAAAATGTACAAATATATAATTTTGTTTTTATCATCGATGTAGACATTATAATTTTAAAACATATATCCAGATTTTACTTAGTACCTACGTATATTTGTATATTGGAATTTTGTTTTTAAAATTCTCTTTCAGCTTTTAGTAAATACATTTGATAGCTAGAGTATTAGTATTTCATCCATATTTATAACTAAAAATCATTTATTTCGACTAATTATCAATGTACACCCAAAAGCACTAAATTTAGAAATTGGTAAGTCTAAAAAATCGAACCAAGAAAATTAAAAATTTCAATTAAAAGGGGAAACACGACACCACGCGATCGAACTCGCGGGCAACAGCATTTAATAATATACTCGTAAATAAAAAAAAAAATACAAGTGAAATACCAAAAAGAAACTCAGTTTTTAATTTATACTTTGAAACCAAAATTGGATAATAGTCCAAAGTGGTGGACTGCATCCTGGGATATTACAATAATTTAATTATAGCACCAAACAACTGCCAAAATTCTATTAAAGTTAGATGAGGCCGCGTTGTTTAGCTGTAATCTGTATAAGATGTCAATTGAGTTTTTTTTTCCTTTGTAAAAGGAACGAAATATGTTCCCACGAGCAGACGACTCTGTCTAATCTCAGCACGCAGGACTTCCAAATCTCAATTTACAAAAGCGGAAGTTTCTACTTCATTTTTCCGTTTTATGAGGGCGTCGAGACTTCGAGAGGGATGTGCGGCTTATTCCACAACGTTGTGGTTCGGAGCTGACTGTGATTAAATAATGTACTCGTAAAAATAAAATGACGAAAATATACTTCATATATTGTTTATGTACTGACTTACGCGACTTTACTCCTTTGCATATGCATACTCAAGAAAATAAATAAAGATGCAAGCGATTTTCTATTTGCAAGTTACTGTTGCTTGCAACATCATTAATAGAAATTTATCATTATGAATAATAAAATATATTTACTGTTTATACGAATAAGTATCTGAACTAGTAAGTACAGCAAGTAAGAAGCGAGAAATTATTTTCATCTGATGATAAAACTAAAGAAAGCAAAATTGTAGAATTCAAGTTTTTACAAATAAGCTAACTGTTTTTTTATAAAGCACAAACGGAGCGAACATTATCAAACCTAATATGAACACTCTTTACCGTACATTTACAATAAATATTTAGTACAGAAATGTATTATACTATAGATTAACACTAATTGCATACTTTTTATCTTAATTCATGGGCAAAACTATAGGTTAAAGCTAGTTGATAATTATGTTGATATTTTACGAATTTTGAGACTTAAAATAAAAATAGATAGGTATATATAGTATAACTACCTGAAATGCTCAAATATATAGTATAGACTACCTGAAGTTGTTTTGTACAAAAATCTGTCTATTCATTATTTCATTTCCACGTATAATCCACGATTTATAGAAATGAAACAACGAAAATAAAAAATAAAGTAATTTATATTAGGTATACGCCTACAAATTGTTATATAATCACAGTATTATATTACGCATAAAATGCCATATAAAAGTTCTCGAGTCAAAATTGGCTGATATCTATTTGTCACCGGAACATAGAGCAAGGCTATGGGAAGGTACATGTAACGTTCCACCATCAGTCAACGTCGACGCGCTCTGAATACCCGAGCTGTTATATTATCCATCTACTATGGATACATATATATTACCTACCCACATTAAATATTTAATACTTGATAGGTGAAATAAATACAATCTGGCACAGAGTTAGTGTCAGTACTTTCACTTTTGAAATTGAATTAATTAATTAATGTTTACTACTCGTATCTTTGGGTAGAAGCTTTTTCTGCCTGAATTAAATATTCTGTGTGTTAATGTAGAATCTATAAGTGACCAATTTCATTTAAATATCTTCAACTGTTTAAGAGTAATATTAACAAAGATCCGAACATCTTTACAAATTTGTGATTTTAATAGTTTTTTTATTTCGGCAAGAATCCTTCTCTTATGTGTCCCCAGCGGAGCACCTGTAGATTACGATATCCTGACATAATGAATATTAAGTGTCAATTTCAATAAGTTCAAAAGATTATTATCTATAGAATTATCTATTTTTCGCGTCTTTTCCGTTATTTATTATTCCTGTGTAATATTTCAAAACCCCTTTCTTAACTACCTAAAAAAGTTCAAAGCTTCTGGTATTGCAAACATTCATACCATTCAACGTAAATCATCAGGTAAATATGATGACTTGAAATGCTTCTATTTGTATGTTTATAACATTTCATGTCGTGCTATTATTAGATGCCTTACATACCTAGCTATATATAATTGAGCTATACCCATACCGGAAGGCAGTCACTGCGTTCTTTAAATACCAAGCAAAGGTTAGTCCCAGAGGGAGTTAGTTTTTACTGCGGTACATGTTCCAGTTATTTCCTTGTGTACTTGCATAACTATTTTATTATACGACGCACGTTTGACATACTTTTCTCTAGTTAATACAGACAGTTACAAGCTTTGTAGAGTTGGAAAAAATTATGAGGGCTTATTTTCTTTTGTTATTCCAAGCATTCCGACCAGCTTCATTGGACAAAAGGAATAGCTACAACAATGTCAAGCGGCCAGTATAAGACAAAATGTCTCTCTTCATTTACCTATTGTATCTTTCTATAATAATATTTTTATAGCCAAATTTTATTTATTTATGAACCACTTGAATAACAAAATACTGACGTGTCATAAGCATCTGTAATGGTTATATATTAGTCCTGTATATATAAAAAAATGTCACATTATTAAACTTTGATAAGCAAGTACGGAATGAGGGTCAATGTTCCCTACAGAGATATTTTAATAATTGTATACTTGTAATGCTTATAAGATTATTCGTTTATTAGTTGTGTAACTCCCGGCATAGAATAGGCCACCGCTTCCTTTCTCATGGGTGTCGTAAGAGGCGACTAAAGGAGCTTACGGTGGAGGGTCGGACATCAGCGTTTCTCTTAAAACATCACTAAAAGCAAAAATACGATTGCTAAACTGCCTGTTAAGCATGGCTACTACTGGCAAAACTCACTTTATGAGGGAGGATATGTTCAGCAGTGCATATTTAATAGCTGATACAACAACAATGCTACTCGTATTAAGATGCTTTTAGGTGTCGGTTAGCATTAATAAATTTATAATGAAATATAATGAAATTCGATCAAAATATTTAACATCTATGTTATCATTAATAAATATTTAAATAACTAACTTCGAGCTCTGAATTTATTAAAATATAATTGAAATACCTTGAAAACATTTGTTCCATTTATTTAATGTTTTATGAATGTTTCCATACCTAGTGGTGTTAATAAGCAAATTAACATTTCTATTCACCTGAGTTTTAAATACCAAGTTCTGAACTATGGAGGTCTATTAAAATTTAACGGAAGCCGGCCCTAATGGGGTACTTATTTGGTTTTGCATTATTAACGATGTTGCCGTAGCGTGCAGCTACGCCGCGCTACGTCTTCCATCAAACGCGTAACGGAAAAGCAAACGCGTGGAACGCATTCTGCCTCATACTGGTATTATAGAAAAAAGACTATTTATATCATTCATTCACAAATAACAAACTACGTTTTTTACTAGTAGATGTTTTAGTGTATACAAATTCTTGTTTTTTGGATATTTTGTATAAATCTAACCGTTTTGTGTTTGGTGGACATGATGTATAATTTTGATGGTGGGACCAAAAGCGCTCTTTTTATTTTACAACAGTACCAAAGGTATGTGTTATACATAATTATACTAACAGTTCATGCAATTGGTTCAATACCATTTCTTGTAATAATCCTATAAGAAAGATATGATTTGTAATGAAAAAATAACTAAAATGATTATGATAATCGTCAATATTTAAGTTACTCAGCGAGCTGAAAGTTTCTTTGCGTGGTAAAATCCAAAATAGGGGAGAGGATATATATATATATATATATATATATATATATATATATATATATATATATATATATTAAATAGAGGATATTCGCAAAAGAAACAAAGTGACCGACATAACCCGAAGGATAAGCAAGCTAAAGTGGCAATGGGTTGGTCACATAGCTCGACAACCGACAGGAAAGAAAAGTTCTTGAGACTTCCCACTAGAGGGGGCAACGACCTCAAATGCATTGCAGGAAGTCAATACATGCAGGTGGCTTAGGATCGTTCCTTGTGGCAGTCTATGGGGAAGGCTTTTGATCAGCAGTAAGCTGATCACGGCTGATATGATGATAATAATGACGATGATGATATATTTTTAGTGCCAAAATGCTGTTTTTGTTTGAACAGTATAAGAGGCTGAACTAGGTCTTTATTGAGAATCCAAAAAACAACTTTTTTCTCTGAATTCAAAACTACAAGTTTTACCTACTATATGTAAACTAAAATTTTCTTTCTGAATGCAATACTATTTTCAAACCATTTGATTTGTACGTCTACTACGAGTTTTAATAATATTACGCTTGTCGGTTTGGCAGCTAGGAAATCTTCACTCCAAACAAGTCTTTAAAGTTAGACTAGCGTTTGTGCTGACATGCACTGGCCCATTCTCACAAGTTTAGAACTTCGACCATCACGGAGACAGGCTGGAACCAATTTTGAGCGCAGTCAGTGACAAACTCAACTTTCAACTTCGACATTGTAACTATCTGTTTCTAATATCACCAAGTTTTACATACCTATTACATTAATATTCTATTAAATATCAATTGCTTTATCGTATTATCTTCAGCTTGTTAACTTTATTATTATTATAAATACGAAAGTATATAATGATGGATGAACAGATGTTTGTTATTCCTTCACGCAAAAACTACTAAACGGATTTAAATGTAATTTGGTACATGGATAAATTATATCCTTACTTAGTAATTAGGAAACAATGTATATTCTGATATACACGAGTAAAGACGCGGGATATAGTTATAAATGAATGTACGTTGGATACATTAAAAAGATTTAATATAAAATGGTGAACAGAGGAATCTCTTACAGTCAACCTTTGAGAAGCTGAAGGAAAATTATAGAATGTTCAAAGGAAAAAATCGTACAGCTAAAGATATAACTCAATATTACCTAGTTAAAATTAAATATATAAAATATATATATAAAAAATATATAATGCAATAAAAAGTAATTGTATACACCTACATATATAAATATATATATATATATATAGATTTTTTATATTCTTAGTGTTACCCGTGGCTTTGCCCACGTTAACCGTCATAGGTATGAGCCTATGTCTTTACCTATTAATATTTGTTTTTTTTATACAACATAGAAAAGCAAACAAGCTGTCGGTCCACCTGATGGAAAGTGGTAACCGTCGCCTATAGACATGAGCAGTACGTACATAACAGAGTATACTGTTTCGCCCATGATACCCCCCCATGCGTTGCCATTCCTAAGGACTCAGGTGTTATTCCTCTGTATCCTGTAAATTCACTCCATATCCCACCCTTCAAACCGAAACATAGCCATGCAAACACAACTGCTTCACGGTTGAAACACGAATGGGACAGAGGTACCCAAGCAATCGACTTTTGTAGTCTCCCTCTGGTATACACCTGGTTGGTGTATATCAAATTTTATGACGAGTGCTTGTTTCATTTAATCTCTAAGAAATAACAAATAAACTTACTACCACATTTATAATATTACTAAAGATTAATTTGTAATCTTCCAAAAAATAAATAATGGCAGAATTCTATGAATCGTATATGCCAACCGCCTAAGCAGTAATACAATCTACTCCTATAGAATTCAATATTGTTATGGCGTTTATTTTTCCTCCTCTAATAAACAGAATGAGCTCTTATTGTGGCATAATGAAAGTACGTCCCCTCTCGTCTTTACCTAAATTGCCAAAGATCCCCGGCTGTTTTGCGCGATGTCATACCTATACATTTTAATTGCTAAACATTTGTATGTTTAAGCTCAAAGGTGTTTTGTAACAATATTTGTAAAACGTATCCAAAGAATCCTTGGGCTTTATTTATAACATTCACTAATGCTCTTCTGCATATTTTAAGGAATATTGTATACTCCATTATTTCTCAGGAAATTTTCATTTATATAGGAATATTCGTAAAATTTTATTCCATGAAAAAATAAATCAGTTAATACATATAATAAAATCGTAACTGGTTACTGTCTGTACATGGAATCTATATAAGAAAAACTATTATTGGGGGGGCTTTATGAAGAAGAATTTTTGTCTGTTTGTCTGTACGTTTGTGCACGCTAATCTCAGAAACAGCTTAACCGATTTGAATGCCGTTCTCACTAATGCGTTGCGGTTTACTTCATTTAACATTTAGTTTTGTTTTGTATTAATCGGTTCATAAATAAAAAACTTATATCAATTTAAAAAATCACATATAAAATGCTTTAAAATAACCCATTAGTTGAACTGGCTGAAACTTCATAAAGGTATTAGGTATTTAATTATCATTTAAGTATATAATACAATATAAGACCGGATTCGTGAAGAGTTCCAATAGGAATGGTATACGGGAACTAAATAATTAGAAGCAAGCAACGCCTCGGGAAACGGCTAGTTAATTAAGCTAATTCAGTACGTGTCCCAATCAAGATCTTTTTCCATAAGTCTATTACTACACTAGATCTGTTGCATTGATATGTTAAATGAATTTATTAATAAAACACCTAAATGTAAAAGTATGTATGTTTATTTGTTACGTCTTAGTACCTTAAAGTTTTAACCAATCACTATGAATTTGGTATACACGTACTATATGGGGTGGAAAAGGACATAGGCTGCATTTTATTTCGATCAGCGAACACATCGTGCGTGATATCACGGGTAAAAGCAAGTGAATAAATAAAACTTTATTGTGCTTTGTTCTATTAGTTACATTTTGCTACATTTTGGAGATGAAAGGGTGTTGGGATAACATATTGTATTATTTTTCTATTACTATACTTTTGTGTAAAGGATTTAAATACATATATAATATATAAATCTTCTAGTACGAATACATATTTTAATTATTTCAAAAGAGATGATAAGATATAAAACTCGTTTTATAAGAGTACAATTCCTCCGATACTTTACATGCATAATACAATAAACCCAAATAAATAAACAATGAATTGAAAACGATGCCTAAAATGTGGCTTGATGTAATAAAGGAAATGAAAGGAAAAAAATATGTATTTGGGTTTAAAGTAATGGGCATATTTCTCGATGAGATTGCGTTGTTATATTGAAAATATATTTCTATTGAGTGATATTCATGAGCAAAGAAAGATTGTAGGGGCCATCGTTAAAGACGTCCAATTTCGCTCAGTCTTTTCGTTATTAATATTGTATTTGCGAACCTCAGTTTTTGTATTGCTTTTGAGCATTCCAATGACGATTTAAACAAAATAACTTATAACTATTCATCGTATTAATAATAGTCACTATATTGAACATATGTTGTTTAAAAAATAATGACAGTGGAATTTCTTGCTTATTCTTGTCACCCGAGATAGTTTTCAGAATTGTGCAGTGGAATATAAAAAGTACGTGTCATATATATATATATAGATATAAAACTGTATATTGATATACATTTTTATATCTAGATTTTAACTGTAACTTTTTAGTATTATTTCATGCCTTTACGATCTTTTTAGTATACCTAACTACATATATTATATATAACTTTTACTCATCAACATAATATCAGTGAACCCATTACATACACAACATATACAATATAAAGTAAGTATTTACTGCTATAATAAAAAAAAAAATCATATATACAATCTTTGTCGAGGTTTCAATTCTAAACACTTTTTTCGGGGAGGGAAAAGGGTGTATTGTTAGTAATGGGGTTAAATAACCCCATTAGTAGCAATATATCCTGTCAGGTCGACCTCCACATGGTTCCTCCTGGAAACCATCGTGCCTAATTCTAGTCCAATTCGTCACGATGGGCTAACTGACCTGATTTCATCCTCATCAGTCATCTATCACTGGTGCCCCGCCAGCGTATACCGTTAGCGCAGGCGAGGTTACCATTTCATTATCATCCATTAATAAAAAAAACCCTTTTTCTCTAATTATAAATATCTAGCTGCTTCACTTAACCATTGTCTCTTTATCTCTTTATACCTCAAGGTAAATATAGTTCATTAAATTTAGTTTCTGTAGCACTTTCATAGCAACGTTGAGAAATTAAAATTATAAACTAAATGAATTATTTAATTACAAACAAAAGCACAAATTTTCTATTGTTATCACAGAAGTGCGGTACGCGACCGGAACAGGATGCGTTCCATCTTGTTGGAGGTGACGCAACGCGATTACTCCCCGAGTTACTACCGTTAACAAAATCCTTTTCTCTTTGGATGACTTATTTGCTAAAATTTAAATTAAACCGAATAGTATTTTATGTCGGCTGTAAATCTTTTATTACTCAAATGGCGAAGAAATAATTGTAAATTGTTTTTATACGGTTTGGAATTTCAAACTAGATCACCAACTGAAAACATTGTATCCGTAAAAATTATAGCATTCGCCCATGGACAGCTATAGACAATTGTAAAAAAATCTTAAATATATTCAGAAACCTTGCAATAATTCTTCTGCATAAAACAAAGATACTATCCATTATTCAATTTATAATTAAAACACTCAAATTGTTAATTCAATTATCTACAAATGAGACGTATCATGCGGCTGAGTTACTTTGTTTTATAAATATTACTTTACGTCAACCTTTTAATACAGTAATAGGCATGTTGTTGCATAAATATTCATATATAATATTTATACAACATATATTATTAAAGTCCAATGCCAGTAATATCATATTTGAATGTCTCTCGTGTCTGCTAAGTTGTTTTGCGTGAATTTGTGATACATCCTTAGAGAAACATGATTTGATTTAAGGTACAGGTGACAATGCCCTCGAGAATACAGCAACAACGATCTGTTGCTACGCCGATACCTTAGAGCTTATACCTCTAAATAGAGAAATAGGCTAAGTTTTTTGTTTTGAATTCAAATTGGAATTCTAAATTTATGTGTATGTGTGAATAAAGATACTAGAATTTATTATTACTTAGTAAGTAGACTATTAGGTTAAGTTGCATTTTTTAAATTCAAATACAAAATTTTTATGTCTATGTTTAAAGTTTTAAACTAAGGGATAAACAGAGCATAATGATTAGTAATAATGCATGTCATCATCAATTATTTTAATCAATATATGAAAATACACTTAAAAAACGCTAAAATCATGAAAAGAGGCCACTATTGTGAATAATACATGTATGTTCATTTGTATTCAGTATGTAATATTAGATGAGAAACATACTTCTCTATTCCAATTGGAAAACTCCACTTTATCTGGGAAATTTAGTATCGAATTACGTGCAACACTAAAAAGTGGCGCATTCATTTACTTAAAAAATTAAATCAGCCAATTGTTATTTTGTTGCTATTATTAATAGTTATTTCGAAAAAATTTTTTTTGATACTCGGCGCTCCTTATCTTATACATGATCTAAAGTTGATATATTGCCAGTTGCACGACATACGGATTTCGCTTCTCCTTGATCGTCTCTACAGAGAAATGTTAAATTTAATTACACAAGATATTACGTTTTAGGTCCTAAATTATGCAACAAACGCATCGGCCTCTTTAATGAGAGCGTGGAACATCGTTAGTCGAGACTATTACGTAGTTCCGCTCAGTATCGATGACTCTTCACTGAACGTGGATTTTCCGTTATTATTCTTTCCTAGAGATTTCATAGAAAATAACGATACTGACTAGACTATTTGAATATCGATTTTTTATGCGGCAGGGAAATGCTAACGTCTGTATTCTATTGTTTCAGGTAAGTCTACGTTGCCCATGCGGAGAATATTCACGGATAAAATGGTATTACTTATTCTACTATATTCTTGTATCGAACGAAACCTAGTAGCTTTGTTGTGGAAACTAGGTCTAGTTGTAATTTAGTTAGGCCTAGTAGTAGTTTCCACAGTGTTGTATTACTATAGTTTTTGAATTTATGAACTACGAGTTTGTTTGAATGTGCTAATCTAAATCTAAACTACCAGTCGGATTTAAAGTTTTTTTTTTTATAAGTCTTAGTTAATTTTTTTAAGAAGGTTATTCAACATCATAATACATTCAAGGACAAAGCTGTATGACACCACTACTATTAGATAAGGCTTTTTATTAGTAGGAAAGGAAACAAACTGACGATCCAGCTAATGAGAAGTGGCTACTATCGCTCGTAAATACTTGCAACAAAATGGAGACTGCATATACGTTGCTATTCTTCATAATATTAAATAATCGCATTTCTTTAACTATGTTTAATGATTAAAAACTATTTATTAATTTTCTTTACAAATAAATATTATAATTATACTCGTACTACTTTAAAAGTGACAAGACAAATTTGTAATGTCTAAATTACATTTTTCGTTTTACTGTAAAATCCCGACACTTTTTACACACAATGTATTTAGGTCGACGTTGAGTCGACGAGAAGAATTTCTAAATTAAATAAATTATGAAAATCCTAAATTCTGCTGAGTCTCATAATTATCTTTCCCTCTAAGTTCATTTATAAGCGACTTCAAAAGATGGAAGTTCTGAATTCGTCTATATTTTTGTATGTAGGTATATCTATTACGCGATATCCTTCACAAATTCTAAACGGATTGTGATAATTAATTGTTTTTTGCAATCCATAGGGTTTACTTTCGTGTTTGCTATACATTTTATAATTAAATTTGTTTTTTTTTTTTTATATCTAAGTTACTTAATGACATTTGTCGTAAATATGGCAAGTGTCATTAAGTAATGTCATTAGTCAAAACTTTTTTTAATTATTAGTATCTTAATTACATTTCATTTTATGAGCATAAGTGATAGATTTTACCCTTATTAAAATTAAAAATAAATGTGAAAGTGAGTTTTTATGTTACCTCTTGACGCCTAAATGGTTCAATCAATTGACATATTTAGTACACATGTATTATTTATTAATGCCTATTAAGTTAATATATGAGACTTAGGTTAAGCCGTTTTTTTAACATTCAATAGACTTCAAAAAAAAAAAAAGAGATTCTCAATTCAGTTGTATTTTTTTATGTTTGTTATTTCATAACTCCGTTAGTTGTAAACCGATTTAGAAAGTTGTTTTTTATCTGAAAGGGTATACTTACAGATTATTCCCATAAAAATTTTGGTAAAATCCGTTTTCTAGACTAGTTATTAAATCAAAATAATAAAAAAAAATATATTCTAGTATTTTTATAGCGTATGTAGCACTAGTTGTTGTTCATATACAAAATAAAAAATATTTGATATTGAATAGTATAAGAAAACCAACGTCATTTTCGTCGATCGTAGCCCACCGAACAATTAAGTAGTCCATAACGTACTATTGCTGGTATATTTGCAGCTGGACGAGTGGCCAGTTTGGCACAGGGCCAATGTGAACGCGGTCTGATAACTGAATATGCAGTGAACGGGACCAGGATTATGTTGTCGGAGGAGTTAGCTAAAATTTTTAATCTCATTGAGTGTTCGCCGTTAGTTTTGAATATGTATAACTGTATTTATAGGTGTAGTACAAACAGATATAGTACTATATTTGTCTGCTTATTATATATGTTTGGCAAGAGGTAAGTATAAGTGTTAAGGAATTTGGCAGATTTAAATATTAATTATATGAACACACACTTAGAAACGTGATGCGCTGTATGGCCCCCAGCATAGAATGGACCACTCCTTCCTCTCCCATGAGTGTTAGAAGATGTGACTAATAAAACTAAATGGTTAAGGGATAGGCAGCATCGTCTCACTTTAGACATCACCAAAGCCTAACTGCGGTTGCCAACGTGCCTGCCAAGCATACCAGAGGGAGACTTTGTACAAAAGTCGATTGCTTGGGTACCTCTGTCCCATTCGTGTTTCAACCGTGAAGCAGTTGTGTTTGCATGGCTGTGTTTCGGTTTGAAGGGTGGGATATGGCGTGAATTTTTTGGGTACAGAGGAATAACACCTGAGTCCTCAGGAATGGCAACGCATGGGGGTACCATGGGCGAAACAGTATTCTCTATTATGTCCATGGTACTGCTCATGTCTATAGGCGACGCTTACCACTTTCCATCAGGTGGGCCGTCAGCTTGTTTGCCATTCTAAGTTGCATAAAAAAAACTTCTGGCAATACCCCTACGGAGAAGGCCTATGTTCGACAATGGACAGTTAACGTTTGATATGATGACGACGATAATATGTGAAAACGCAAATAGAAATATGAGATTTAGGCCTTGCTCCGAGCAAAGTTCCTATCACAAAAGCTTGTAAGTCATAGAATAGTACAGACTCACCTTGCCTGTAGTCTTAGTATAGGTGGTATACGCTCAGGATGCACCAGGCTCCACGAGGCCACATCACGTGAATATCACAATGGCGCCGATCTATTTTAGTCTACTCGTTTAAAACCATACTATCACACTATTATATATATATATATATATATATATATATATATATATATATATATATATATATAAGATGTCACTATATAAATCACTCGCGGTACTTGGGAGCGATCAATAGGGAATGTCCAGGGTCCAATTAGTCCTCCACAACAACAAAAATTTAGAGATTAGGCCAGATACAAACGAACCATTCACGCATTTATTCATAATGATGATGATGAATGTGCCCACCATTGCACCACGAAGATCGTTGAATTTATAAGATAATATTAATGTCATATGAGAAATACTTGCTATATTTAATATTGCTATATTGTCTATATAATATAGCCAAAATGTATCGCAAGTGATGGCAAGTAGCCCGATAGTATAACGCTTGCTCCTTGGCGAAGTGACAAGTCGCCATTTGGTTTGCCACTAAACTCATGTTGGCACTTTCGCAGCGTCGTTTTGAAAATCTAGCCCGTTCGCTCCAATAATCCAGTTGAATGTGAGTTCAACAAAAAGATTTATATTATTATATGAATATGAAAACCATTAGTTTTTATATATATATTACTTGTGATCTTCGCACGGATAGATAGAATTTCGAAAATAATGTATAGCCTATGTTTAAGCAACATGTTTGATAATGTAACTTATAGTATAAGAGTATAAAATCATTAGAGTAGTTTTTGAGTTTATCTATCACAAACAAACAAACAAAACATTCCTCTTTATAATATTCTTATATCAGCCCTTACTGTGGACAGTAGGTAGGACAGTGCTGAATATAGCCTCTCCCGTAAGAGGAATTTTGCCAGTAATTGCCATATTTGGCAGGAGGGTTGGCAACCGCAGTGGCTTTTGGTGATGTTTTAAGAGGAACGCTACTGCCCATCCCACCACCATAAGCTCCTTTAGTCGCCTCTTACGACACCCACAGGAAATAAAGGGGTGACCTATTCTGAGTTGGAACCTACACGGCTAAATATAAATTCATATCAGTAGATTTTAGCTATAAATAAATAAGTACTTATATATACTCTTTATAATATTAGTATAAATTTTTAGTGAAAATCTGGCAAATTTGTGACTATAATCTATTATTAACTTTATGTTATGAAATGTTATGAAATTGAACTCAAAGCAATGTACGTAATGTATATTATTGCACCAAGCAAGTAATCAAATGTACTCAACACCTGTACCTAAGGGTAATGATAAAAGCTAACCCATTTATTTTTATGGATACAGATGTCATGGTGCATCCACCTTAACGTATATAATCATATAAACGTAGCACATCAGTTGAAAAGGAAATTATGGTGACGAAGTTGAGTCAAAAAGTTGGCCCATCATGGCGAATTCGGTTGTAATTAACCAAAATTATCTGGGGAAACCGTGTGGAAGTCAACCTGTCAGGGTATATTGCTAACATTTAGTGGCCGTAAAAATGTTACTTTAATAAAGCGGTGAAGGGAAGGATCAAGTTAGGGTGCGGAGAGAGCCGGATGTCAAAGATTTTTATCCGTACAAAATAAAATTTTCTTGCGTCATCTTTAAACTTCACGGACACGAATAAGATTTAAACATTTTCAAAAAGGGGGTTTTCAATTCGGTTGTATTTTTTAATTTTTGTTATCTCATAACTCTGTCAGTTATAAATCGATTTTAAAAATTCATTTTTTATCTGAAAGGAAATGATATACTCGTATTACTTACAGATTGGTTCCATAAAATTTTTTATCGAAATCGTTTCAGTATTTTTATATTTAATTCAAAATAACTAGTTTTGTTACAATTGAAGTTGTTTTTTTTTTTGTGAAACACAATGTTTAATTATTATCCATCTATATGGCCAGAGTTCACGGAAAGAAATGTATTGAAAGTATGGGTACTAATAAAAGTCTTGATATTTGCCCCAAGTAATATAGCTCGTTTAATGTTACTTCCAGCACGTGTTGATGATAAAAATAGACTTTACTTCTATAACAATCTAGCGACCTGCCCTAGTTTCGACACGGGTGCAAATTTTATATACAAACCTTCGTAAAAACATTTCTAAATGACATACAGCCAAACGCGTATAAAAATCCATCCCGTACATTAAAAGAAATAGGTTGATAAACAAACAGAAGCGAACAGCTACTTTTTATACTATTAAGAGAAAAATAACGTAGTGACGTGAATATATAATTAAGAAAATAATTATAAAAAAATTATATAAAAAAACTTACAAATGTAATCATTAATAGAATAGTCAAATGCAATTGTTGAGATTGAAGAAAATATTATATTATGGAGAATGTAATACTCCAAGCGTATTAAATCCAACGAGACAGAAGGTAATCCTAATACTGTCATTCGAATTTATTTAATTTCTTAACTGTGTTTTCCATCACCGAAGACTTAGTAAAAAAATTAAATTTACATACAAATATTTGTTGGACAGATTCGATTTCATGATATACTATGTCAGGACACTTCCAATAATAAAATTAATGACGATTGTGTTTCACAAAAAAAAATCTACTTCAATTGAGGCAAAAGTAGTTATTTTGATTTAAAAACTAAACTACAGAACTGATTTTGATAAAATGTCTATGAAACCAATATGTAAGTGTATTCTTTCCAATAAAAAAAGATATTTTTCAAATCTGTTTGTAATTGACGGAGTTATAAAACTGCTTATTTGAATAGAATTATTTTGTTAAATTCCACTACCATTAATATATGTGTGACTGCCAACTCTCGAAAATTGCTCACCACTTTGCAGTGAAACACATAGTAGTGGTAAAGGAATTATACAAAATAATTCTAATGAAATAACTATGTTAGTAACATGTACCTCCCCAAGATAACACCTAAGTCAGTAAAATATTTATGGGATTCAAAACATATAAAAAAATACAACCGAATTGAAAAATAACATATAATCATGTATATTTTAAGGATGTTAGTAACACTAGGATTTTGCTTATTGTTTTGTTTATAGAACGATAACAAGCGACGTCTTCTTAATTAAAGCTATTAAGTAATATTAGATACGACAAGTAGACACAAAACTGTCTCCCTCATATAATTTTATATCAGTATATCTTAGCTATTCACAAAAAACTCTTTAATATTCCCTCCTACTACCTCCTACACTGCGTTTGTCCATACGGGATCGCCACTCGAAAACCTTTCTTACATTAAATCTATGAGTATTTTAAGTAAAAACAAAACTCACTCAGTCGTTTTATATCGACTTTATTATAATATGAATCATTTTTTCCATCTAATAAACGTTTAACAAAACTTTATAAATGACCTAAAAATGTAGGTGGGTATTCAAAAGCCATTTTCAGGGAAGGTTTTTCATATTCCTCGTAAGGAGGTAGATACGCGACACGAATAATAGAACGGGCCCAGCGATTCATAATAAGAAATGTGAGAGTTCTTGTCTATTGTTGGGATAATTACCTATACTTAATGGAAGCAGTTTCTCTCCAAATAGAAATTTCCTTTTATATAGTCCAATAAAATTAATGAGTGATGCTTTATTTTGGTTTTACGATGGCCCAGTTTGGGTTTCGTATCTAATACAATGTTTCGGTTTGTTCTCTATATATACATACAGGTCTTCGATTTTTAGGGTTCTATACCAAAATGGTACAAAGGTTATTAATTACTGCTTATAAAGGTATACGAGTATATGAATATTATAGAAAAAATAAAACTATGTTTCTAACATCACCGTTTCTCAAGAAATTATCAAAAACCTTCAAAAATTTTGTTATGCAGTCCGGTTTTTAAACACAATTATACCCAAAATAAGAAAATACATATTGTAGTATCAATGGAAATAACTCATAGGTATCTATTTATTATAAGTGCAATAAAAGACATTTTATGTCATATTTTTATACTTATGTATGGAATTGGCATTTGAGTTCAACTCGCGCCTAACCTATTTTTTTTTCTTGTTAAAAGTCAAGTAAATTAATATTTTACTTTATCCTTACTAATATTATAAACATGAAAGGGAGGTTGTTTGTTTACTTCTCGGCGCTTTAACGGCTCCAACAAATGTCATAAAATTCGACATATACTATATTATATGAAAGATAATGGCCACTTTTTGCCACGATCAATCTATATTGTCCTAAGATTCTGCATTCGCATTAATGTCCAAAGGATGTCGGGAGTCATGCATAAATAAAGTCGTATCAAATTAAACGTAGTTTGACCGAACAATGATACTGTTCTCTCAAGCGAAACTACTCAATGCCGCTAGACGGGAAGCCTCGTTGGCTCACTCGGCACCCCTGGTGTGACCTTCTTTTTTAGGGCACCATAAAAAATTTTGCCCGAGGGTGCCAGATAAGTTAAATCCGGCCCTGATATTATAATAAGTGTAATACACATAATTATTTAAGTTTCTATGATTTGTACCAAATTACTAAAGTACCGAACTACGTAAACATGTCATTGTATGAATATGTAACAATATTATATCTTAGAACCGTCTCTATTTTCCGTGTAACATTCGCAAGTTCATTATACAAACACAATTTGCCTCGTGTCACTGTTAAGGTGTAAACAAAGCGTATTGTAACTAAATAGGAAGGAAGGGTCGGAGGTTCCAGTGGGCTCTCAAACTTTGTTCCCAGGGCATATGATTTGATAGCGGACGCACGGTTAGGTCTTGTATCCAATTATTGTACCTAGAGAGTCGAGTCGATCAAAAGATACTTAGTTATTCAAATCGATATATCAGAGTTTTAGCAGACTCGTTTTTGCTCATATAAGTCAAGAATAATTTAGGTAATGAATGCTGCAAAACTTGAGCAAAATTTAGAAAAGAAATTATAAATAAAATATGCTTAATTTTGCTCCATAGAAAAAAAACGACTCAAGTATACGTAAACACCAATTCATGATGAGATGTTTCTTAGACACATTCAATTGAAAATATTAGAATTTGGTACACGTATCTAATTTCTTTCATTGTTATGATATGGATATGGAACAAACAAGGAAGTGAACCTTACTCGATTACAAAAAAAAAAAATATGAAAATAAATGCAGAATTTTCGTCGTAATCGCGTCGTAAATCAGCTAGCTTTTTGCTTACTACTTTGTACGCGTAGATTTCAGAAGTAAAACCAACAAAATAGACTATTTCTAGATAGCGTATTAGGATAAAATACACATCAGTTTTAAGTTTGACCTTTAGAAATACTATCATGAAAACCGCATCCAATTTGGCGCAGTAGTTTTTGTGTGATGCCGGAACAAACATACAGACAGACAAAATTCTAAGAAATTCTTCAGAAAAAACACACACACACACACACACACACACTCACACACACACACAGAGAACAGCCTGAGAGAGAGAGAGAGAGAGAGAGAGATATAATCTATTTACAATTATATAATATTAGTAAGATATTTCTAACTAGACACCCTACTGTCGAGAGTACAGATAAGCTTTCGATGAACTTGAACAAAAGTGGTAACGGTACATACAATACTGTTTGTTAATTGTATGCTGTAGTCAGGATTCAAACGATATTATGTATTACACTTTGGGGAGCGCTGTACTTTAATAATATATACACATATATTATATAACAGGTCGTATTGAGTCGAACAGGTTAGGTACTTCACAACGCAACGTCCTGTATTCATCGGTGAATTTCATTGTTGAAAATGTAATACATTGTTACGTACTATACTGTAATAGATCAAATATTAATTGTGCTATTGGTATTTGAAATAATATAATAGTAGTTCCGCCATGTATGATTAATAATTTATATCACCAACTCCAATCGCGTAATAGTCGAAATTAATTCAAAAAAGTATTGGTAATCAGATTATTTGATACTAACGCCTTCTAGGAAATTATTTTGTAATTTTAACTTTTCAATTGAAGTATTTTACGTTATTTACAACAGGGGTGGCCAATAAGTCGATCGCGACAATTTTTTAAAATATAATATTTTACTAATCTAGCGGAGGATGCTCAGAATGCTCGCACTAAATATAAATAAGTAGTTACTAAAAATAATTCAGTTTTATATTTTAATAACATAAAAATACTATCTACAATACTACATAATTGTGTACTGAACTATGTTGTTTCATTTGAGATCTCAAGAAGTATGTAATTGGTAGATCGCACAGGGTTTCGTCAGCAAACAATAGATCTTGGGTCTAATCTAGTCGGCCACCCCTGTTATACAATATAATAATATGATCACTAGAACGGGGGTAGTTATCAAATTCTTTATTATAAGACTAGCTAATATATAAATGAATCGATATTTATATACCCACATTAAACTGAGAATGTACCTTAAGCTAAGTTTATAAGTAATAAAGATATTATTATTATAAAATAATAATATAATAGTTATAATACAAACCAAATATCCAAAAAAAAAATTTTAATTTTACATATATGTTCTATTACATATGTTATTTACATATTATTCTTTATTCTAATTCACATAGCAAATATCACAGGTATATTTAGAAAAAAGTAAATATTTATCAAAAATATTGTATTCTAAGAGATATTTTCATTTATTGAAAACTTTCTATATATACGTCGAGCAATCGTTAAGAGCTCTTAACATATATGGCTCGATTCTATAGCTTCTTAAGTGCTTAACTCACGTAGTGGATTCGAATCCCTGCGGAGTTAACTTCAGAGAATATTCCACTATTCATACAATAAACTCTTGGTAAAATATGTAATTTTGTTTTGTTTTCACACATTTCAAAAAAGAGGTTGTAAATCTATTTTTACCGTATTTTTTTTTTGTATGTTATCCGACACGTACAAGTATACTAATTTTGCAATGATTTTGATGACTGTTTTTGGCATCAATAGATTCCTTCTTGATCTGTCCCATGAATAATTTGGCAATTGAAGTCGAATTATTATGAATTTAAATTATATCATATTATTTTGTAATTTATATTAAAATGTATTAAAAAATTCTGGGCTGCTTTACTGTTGTATTGTTTTTTCACATATATTCAAGCAGAGTTTCTTAGAAAATTTACAATTTGATACATATTTTGAAATTGATTCCCTATTACATTATTATCTTGTTTATTTATTTATTATATTTACCAACTAAGGGAGCCCAGCAGTTTCCGGATTCGCTCCCTTATGAATCACAATATATGAATCATAAATTTTAATTATTGAACATTTTGTAAATATTTTATTGCCATTCTACGAAACTCGACAAGTTCACAAGTCAATATATCCAAGTCCGGATACTGGCTCATGACACCGTTGAGCGGATTTTATATTAATACACTATACCTATATATTTACCCGCGACTTCGTCTGCGTGACCGGAATATGTTTATTGACCGGAATAGAAAGTATTTTATATTCATTCCATACATACATATTAAAAATATCTAGGGATCAAATATATTGTTAACTGTAGTATATGTATACCAAATTTTAATAGAGACTGATTAGGCTATTTGATAGTTGCTAAGTATTAATTAGTAATATATATATTAGACACACTTAATTACTGTGGCCGGGGGAAGTGAATGGTTATAGATGGTAACGGAAACTGGCGGCCCCGTTTTCTGGCAGTATACCCTGTAAGATTGATATCGACGCGATCCTCCTGGAAATTACATTTGGTTAATCCATGAAAAAACAAAGTATCATTGTTTTATTTGTGGTTAAGTCGTGGTAAAATAATGAAGTTACCTTTGCATTTCAAGAGATGTTCTCACTTATTTAAGTTACTTAATTAAAGTAAATAATAAAAAAGATTTTAGATATATATATTATATAATCAAAATTAATGATTAAAAAAAGAAAAAATTTATTATATTTTTTTATTTAAATAAAAACTCAAAATATACTTATCAGATTCAAAGTATCCTTTTACCTATAATATAGTTACATCATCAACGAAGAAATATGGGCTGACATATATTTAAAAAAAAGTGCG
This sequence comes from Galleria mellonella, assembly GCF_026898425.1. Taxonomy (NCBI): domain Eukaryota; kingdom Metazoa; phylum Arthropoda; class Insecta; order Lepidoptera; family Pyralidae; genus Galleria; species Galleria mellonella. The sequence continues at coordinate 9,726,757 of NW_026442130.1, read as the reverse complement.
AAGCCAGGACGAGTCACTAGTGTATTATAACACAAAGTGCATGCACGTTTACATAAAACGCAAACCTCAAGAGACTTAATAAGCTATTCACAACTCTGTTGGCTCTAGTTTTCCCACGTGGCCAAAATGAAAAACGAAACGCACCGAAAGCACCGAAACCGTAGCATTCGCGCCATAACCAACATAAAACGTAAACATTGTACTGTGTCACGCTACTTCATGATGCTTGACACGCGAATACGGTACTGGTGGATTATTCACAAAACGAGATAGGGTAGCGGATTGCGTGGGTAGTGGAGGCGTTAACGGACGCGAGTTATTATGTTGCAGTTCATAAATATAAATATTTTATGCATTACAGATAACCCGGGGACAGCTAGCGACACCTTGGCTAAAATTATCGTCTCAATTTAGAAGAGTTGCCCTAGTGTCAAACCAGAAACATAAGATGTGTTTCGCAAGTTATCTTTAGACAATATATGAGATAAAAAGAGAGTTAATATAGACATTACATAAAATAAAAAAGGAAATAAAAATATTTGGTAGTTTAGATGTTTATTAAATAATCATAAACAATTGATGGAATTTTAATGAAATTTGAAAAGGGTTAAAAGGTTTTTTCAGGGTTGCTAACGCGCGCGTAATGACCTTAATATTGTAAGCGGTCATAGGCTACGGTAACCGCATACAGGTAGGCCGTATGCTTCTTTGCCTCTTCATGGGTATAAAAAATATAATGAAGTTTGGTGAAAAATACATAATTAATCATAAATAAACACAAGATATTTTTTCATATTAATGCATTCAGAAAAAGTCGTAGACTGTTCACATATGGAAAAGAAGAAGTACAAAATTAATTTTATTCCAACGATCTACAATCTTGAATGGATTATCGTTAGAGAATAGACGAAACTCATCAAAAAGGATACAATAACGTCAACAAAAGTAACTATTTAATGATTGGTTACTTTTGACAATGTAGACGAAAACCAATTACTACTTATTATCCGATATAGCAAAAATCCTAGTTTACTTGAAACTACAAATAGAAGAACTTTATGGAATTAAATCTGCAGAACTATTGGTGAAAATTAGTATACTTAGATTTTCCACCATTATATTTCCCAACAATATTAATAATTCACAAAAATTGTTACGTTAAAATGTAACTCACTGTTGACTGTTACTTATCTACATATCGAAGTAAATTGTCATGCAAAATTTAATAGCAATCTCGGATGTCCTCTACCAACGAGCTGATTGGATTTTGCATTTTTTAATCTTAATTCTTTGTCGTGGTTTATAGTGCTGAGTTGATATGACAGCATTTTCGTAACACTCAACGCACACATTGAATTAATTTGGATAAAATATTAATATAGGATTTACAGGTTCTTTGTGTATAAATTTAAAATAAATTGTATTTAACGTGAATATACAATTTAACAAAATTATTAAATTCAACATTATATTTAATTAATTAATTCATCCGCTATCCGCTTAAGCTTTGATAATGCTTCCAACATCAAAATTAATTCAGTAACAAAGTGGGTGCAGTAATATGAACTTAATAAACACTTTTTAAGCTTAAAGTTATTGTAGAAACTAAAGTTGATACCTAATCATCATCATCTGGTAGACAGTGATTGTTTTATAATACAAAGTGATTATTGTATTATAAATATAAACTGCACTATAAACATTACAGAATGCGCTCTAACGCGATGTTTATCATGCCTTTTTATAATTGGGGATTAAATAATTCTATAGAAAAATAACGTCATCCTAGTTGGTCCTATAAGTGATGGTGTGACAAACAGCAGTAATAACAGCTTCGAAAAGAAAGATCTTTGTTCTTGAACAGAGTAAAAATGTCACATACGTTTTTCTTTTGTCCTTTACCCAAAATTTGTCTGGAAAAGATTGCTTTAGCAATAAGAGAGCCTTTCGTACTTGTGTCGGTGCGTACGTACACTGAGTAACATTTTTGCCTAGAAACAATTGTAAAACTATAAAGTTTCAAACTAGTTAACATTACCAAATGCACAATACAAGTGCAAAACATGCATATTCGGTAGTACATTGCTGGTTCCCTAGTGTGAATAGGTATTTATACATAAGTATACGACGTAGTATTCAAAAAACGTTTTGAATATATCAACAATTATTGCAAACATTTTATTAGTACTATTTGCTCGGTTTTAAAACAGTATCAAATCTCTACGTCTTTAACAAATATAAATATTGATATTTAATACAATAAAAGCTATTATCTAATGACAGACTTATATTTAGCGTAATTATTTATAAGTCTGTTTCACTGAATATTTTCAAATTTACCTCCGGATGAGAAAAGGAAAATCTGAATTAGTAACGACTGTGCTCGAATACGTCGTTTAATTATGCACACCCACCAATTTTACCATTTATCGCGACCTACAGACGCAGACAACTAATTTGGAGGACCCTTTTGCCAAAATTAAATTACATCTAAGTAATCTACTTCTAATAAACGAACAATGGCTGTTAATGTTTAAGCAATTTACCGGTAATTAAATAAATAACATAAAAATTGCGTTATAAAAATATTAAATACGATTAAATTATATTTTTCGATGCAATTATAGTTAAAGACGACATTGAAAACTAAATAGATAATTTTATTTTTATAATTTAGAACACATACTACTTTATTTTAGTTCCTACATAATTTTTAATCGTTGAACAATTAAGATACAAGTAAATATAATTAGTCTCTCCCCTCTTTCTTACTAATAAAACTAGGTTCTTAATCTATTTTGTTCTACTAGTAGAACTTATTCATACAGATACAAACACTTATAAAAATAAATTCCAAACTTCATTAAGTGTCAACAATATCTAACATCGATAAATTATTTATCTTAGCAGACATGAAAAATTAGTAATTTTTTTAATGTATGTGTACAATTAAAAATAAAGAATGTTCCTCAATATCTATTACAAATATATACCATTATCAAAGTTTGGAAACTATATTTAGTCTTCCAAATTGAAATTTAGCTATTTGATGTAAAATGGCGCTGCTTGGCATATCGATATAAGACTAGATTGAGTTTCCTCTACGAATTCCAAAAAAAATATTTAGTCTAAGAGTAAATATATAATCGATAACCTCAAAGTTTCAAACGGCGCCTAATATTCTCTTATTCATTGTTTTATTTTAGTTATTTGAGCAAATATTTATAGAATAAAGTACTTAGCCTCGCCAATTATTATCCCTTTGCACGAATAACGACAACTACACGTACAATAAGTATCAGAAAAGGTTTAAAGACAAACAAAGGTACCTTCTAATTATACATGACCCCCAAAAAAATCACCACCTATGATTATAGTAGCCTTAATTTTACACTAAATAGAGCCCCGAGCTTATAACATCAATCTTCAGTAGCCATCAGACACATTTTGGGCCAAGGTTATCAATAGGGTCTGGCTCAGGTGAATGAAATGGAGAAAATGTCAGGTGCCAACGTAATCCAGTTTCGCAATTGATAGGCCATTTCTTTATAATAAGTTTCAACCTTTTTAATGTATTAAAGCAAAATGTCAAATTTACACATTATTTTCTAATCTCTTAATTAAGAACCAGATTAAATTTGAATAAAATAAATGCACATATTTTTTTATTGTTTAATCAAAATATTTATTTCCATTACATAAAATAATAGGTACATAAGGTAAATAATCTTATATTTCTGTGTTTAAAAAAATGATTTCTAATGGCCTGAAAGTATAAGAACCCAAAGTTGTTAAATAACGTCTATTAATTGTTTTAATTTGTACTTACAATTTACATTTTCCCTCCTAATAATCTTAAAAGGACTTTGCCTTTATCCATTTATAACAAAAGTTTTTAGACTCTTCCCTTTCTTGAGATTCTTCTTCTGGAAAGATTAGTGATCCGCATTGAGAAGCCTTTCTCCAAAAGTCTTGGCGAGACGAGTTAGGGCCTTCATCAATTTGTAGTGCTGCTAATTGTTTTTTTTTTATTTAGGTTAAATAGATAGATAATAAATGTGTCTTCAACATCAAAAATAAATAAGCATTAAAAATTATATAAAGAAGCAAACCCAAAATTTACACTTTAAAGGGCAATAAAAATTATTTATAATAATGATAACTATGATATTTAAAATAAACATACATAATATACTGATCATCAATTATATAATGTATTTTTAGGTTATCACATAACATAATTCCATCATAACTATTTCCTTTCATTATTTTAATTAAAAAGCAACAGCCAAGTGGTATACTACCATGATTGTAAAGATCGTAAATTCGAAGTTTCCTGACATCAAAAACTTTGTGTGTGAATTTAAATTTCCGACTCTCTAGAGAAGGAAAACACCAACAACATACTAAATAAATCCAAGTGTCAGGGTTAAACTCGCACTCTTCTAGGTTGAATACTAATGTACTCGACGAAATATTGCCATAACAAGTATTATATTCACCAGGCAATAATCAACAATTGCATGTGACAACCCCATTAAAGATTAGAATCGAGAGCATATTATTTATTTAATTATTTACTGCAATTAAGATTCGTGGACTTCATTTGAAATATTCTTCTTACACGCAAATGTTTAAGTAACATGAGAGAAGATTTTCTATTACAATAAACTAGCTAGTTCCATCCATATAAAACCGTGAATCAGGTGGTGGGTTAAGTTCTAAGTACTTTATACTTAAGTAATCCTAAATTATTGTTATTTTAGTGTCGTTAAGTTGGGACCTCTTGCTTATAAAAATAACCATTTTTGATATGTTCGATGTCAAAATTGTAAGCAAGTCAAACTCAACAAAATGTATGTAATTTTCTATATTAATGAATTCAATTTTATACACCATTTTATTTGGAAGTTGGTTTACTCGAGATTGTTTTTACCTTCTACCGGAAATTATTTTTTTGCGGAAATAGGTTTAATTTATTGAACCAAGCAAAGATAAAATGTCAGAGTTTTAAAAATTTTCCCTTGAAAATTATTCTTAAGTAAACGTTGTTCCTAAGAATAAAAGGATAAAATATGATATAATAATATTTCAGTAAAGTTTTTCAATAATTATTTAATTGTCTCTCATTATTTTGTATTTTTGAGTATTTTGTATAACTCTGAATTCAGCTGTTCAAATCGTTGGGCGTTTGTTGCCATATGGAGAGCCGTCAGTTTGTTTGTCTTTACAAAAAAATTAACCGTTGTATTATTTTGGTATATAGATCAAGGGCGGATCCAAGGGGTTATTGGGGTTTTGACCTTCTATTTGGATTTAAGTCCAATAATAGGTGGTTATTTTCCTAATCACATTGATAAATTTATTAGAACAAATACTTTTCCATATTCTCAAAAACCTACTATGTATAATATAATAATATACTACTTATTTTTAATTAGATTTATCATGTTTTAATTAGAGTTCGACCATTTTACTACATCCTCTTCCCCCTATTCTCCATCCAATTTGAAGCTAGATCCGCCCTTGATCTAAAATGTAGATATGTTTTTTCTGAGGATAGTAAAATTTTTCCTATGAGTATTTAGTTTCTATTATTATTTATATAGTATCGGCATGAACCTCTAAAACTTCTATGTCGTATATATAAGATTTAACTTGAATAGTCCTATAGTTATGGTAGCATTCGTAAGGGTAACTCAGACCGAAGGCTTTTAGTTTGTCAGACAGTAGTCACATTCATTTTTCTCAATTACTTGATATTTTTTTTTATATAATATTATTTACATTATGCGCTCAGAAAACAACAAAAAAATCTGTACATAGCTACAATACACATAGTTAATTTTTATTTTATTAATACACTCTGTCAGATAATATAAAGTAATGAATAACAATTAAAATAAATAAAATGGTGTTTTATATAAAATAGTGTTTGTCATTTGTACGAATAGTACAGGCATATCAATGTTATAATAATGCTAATTTTGCGTTATCTTTAGGTTTTATTTTCATAAAATTTGTAATTTACTGTACTTGTATCGTATCCACCTATTTCTTTTGATATAATATTTTTTACTTCATGAATTATACACATATTAGAAATCGTTGCAAGTGGCGCGATCAAATGGTGGTCCATGTCCAACAATGGGATAAGATGGGCTGAATAAATAGAATAGATGGATATAAATAGACGTCCTAAGCACCTCAATTCACATGAAAACTAAACATGTCACTCCTAAACTGCTAGCCGTGATCTTAAATAAGCTATCTATCGATAACAAACCCTCCCACACAAAACCCTTTCGAAAATATCATCAATGCTGTCCTCTAAACTTTATTCGACATAAATTTCATGTCAGAACTCAAGAAAGTTGATATTTAGCCATTACCAATATCTATTTTAGAGCCAAAATTACACACAAACTACGTGCATTTGCAATATTTTGTTAAATTTATATCTGTAGGCAATTAAGAAACATTACTATCCTGTCTAAAACGAGGTATTTAAAAAAAGTATAGCCAGTTTCATTGGAAAATGACGTGAGAATTCTAACGATATCTTATGCATCGAAATCTATTCAAACATTCACAAGTTATAGTTGAAAAAAAAAAACTATCGTATATACATGAACCTTGAAAACATTAGGAACACTGCTTGTGTATGTAAAAAGTGGCTTCAATCATGAATACATATGTTGATAAAGGACTTGACATTTATGAGAGAAATACACACATTAAATTACAAAAAAAAACTAAACTACTTTAAATTAATTGTTATGACCAAAATTGAGAAAAAGTTTTAATTAAGATACTGATGTAGAACGATCTTGACTGAAGGTATATACCCTTTGATACGCAGAAACTCTGAAGTTATTATTGATTCCTTAAATAAATTCGAAACTTATAGATAAGTTCATAGCGTTAGAATGATAGATACATTTTCGTTAGCTTAGACATAAAAAAGAACATCAGACTTTATTGTCTCATTCTATCATATGCATGCATTGCGATAACGTACATATCGATAATCTCATTTGTATCTTGTCCAGGGGGCAGGTCCTTTTCTTATAGAGGAGCGCCCTTATATTCAGCAATGGGCAATTAATGCCGAAATGATGATGGATTATAACACAACGTAATCATGTAAATTATTAGCAAATTAAGCTTTATTATCTAATTTTATCACATTCAGCCTTGATTGTTAAGTATAACGGAACTAAAGACGGGACATATAATGCGTAATTTATAGCATGCGATAAGCTAAGCTGCCGTTTAGTATTACTTCCTGAATGTAGGCCGTTAAGGTCACAGTGAGGCTTTCAAATATGGGCCAGCAAAGTAAGGAACGGCAAATGGCTACAAAATGTATCTCTACTGATACAATCTATTTTTAACGACCTTGATAATGACGAGGGTTTAACATACCTTCCAACAATCATTTATATAATTCTTTGATAGCATTGTGATTACTTAAAAGAATTTCATTATATTATATTATTGAAATTATATTTTATTCCATTATTGTAAAATGTTTATTTATACACGCAACTGGTTTTAAAACGCTAAGTCACGCATGTATATAAAAATTAAAATTGTATAAAATTGTTTTTTTTTATACCACGAATAATACTTGAATAAAATTAAAAGTTTCAGATAAAATCTAAAAATAAATATTTTTTATGTTACAAACAATTTTATATGTTCTATGTAAGATATATATTAGGAGTTACGGAGGAAGCAAAATATATAGGTATGTGAAGATAGAATTCGTTGCCATTTGAATCTCTCTGTCTACCCTACGAGAATCTTTTGTATTAGTTGTCTAGTACCCAAAATAAGCTCCGTTTAAAACACATATAGACGAGGCGTCGCTAAACATCCGTAATATATATATATATATATATATATATATATATATATATATATATATATATATATATATATATATATATATATATATATATATATATATATATATATATATATATCCCAACAATTAACGATGTCTTATGTTATTAATAGAAATTAATTATATCTGTTATTGAAACTTCCATAACAAACATAATTTCCCTAGAGAATTTAATCCTACGTGAAACGGTACGCTAGTTCAAATTGCTCGATCGTAGTTATTACCTTTTATTTTTATTATATATACAGCCATTGATGCTTCCACTGGAACTACCATGGGACCTATGTCCGGCAAGTCTTAAAGATTACTTTGACGGCCTTAAGAGATTTCCGGCTTACGGCAACTTGGGTCTTAGCCGCTTAGTGAACTACGGTACTTTGCGAATGCAACGCCTCCAAAATTCTTATTTCGTAGTCGGTTTAATAGAAAACTAATGGCATATAGAAAATTAATATGTAATAATACGACACTGAGGTGGCAAATAAGCATACCTGTTGGTAATCGTTTTTTGCCTATGAACATATTATGCCAGGCGCATATTACTGCTGCTACATACTACTTTATTTCACATGCGATTTTATGTAAGAACATGTTTATTGACCGGGACAAAATAATGTCTTTACGATTTTAATATGAGTAAAATATTTGAACAATATTTTATAAGGATGATAAATAAATGTGAACTACCTACACTAATTGTATGAAACGAAGTTACAAAGGCGGTTACATTTATTTTTTATCTACGTTTTATATGCGTGACTAGAATAAAATCTAGCCTATGTCCCTTTCCATCCTAAATAGTACGCGTATACCAAATTTCGTAACTATTGGTTAAAGTCATTAAAGTGTCAAGGGAGGACGTAAATCCTCATTGCTAGCAATATAGCCTGTCATGTCGACCCTCACGCTCCCCCTGGAAACCATCGTGATTAATTCTTGTTGAAAATTTTACTATGTACTAACCGATCTGGTTTCATCGTCACTTATCACCACTCACTGGTGCTCCGTCAGCGTATACCGATAGCGTAGGCAGAGTGACCATTCCATTATCAACCATTAAAAATTGTCAAGGGGTAACAAATAAACAAATATTTTCATATTTAAACTATTAGTAAGAATAAGTAACGATTAGGATTAATATATTAGATTAATAATAGGATTGCTTAATGAAAATTTATTTAAATTATACTATTAAATGAATTATGTAAGTTAATTCCTATGACACAGATTACAATAGGCCATCTTTCTTTTTCATCCCTATAGTGTTAATAGACTAGTGGATTAACAAAATACAGTATACAAGAGTAATAGAAGGAAAACTCCACATAAAACCCCATGTCAAACTACCTGGTCAACGCGATAATAGTGGCCTATTATCCTCCTCGTATGGGATAACCTCTTATGGGATCCGAACCCCGCAGTAGGCCGTTAATGGGTTGTTTTGATGATATACGAGAGATAACCTTTAATTATTGCTTTAAAATATCAATAACTATTAAACGAAATTAAGTCTGGAAACGTCTACCATTATCTGTCAATTTTCAAAAATATTTTAACAACAAAATGTAAATTATAGACAACTATAGTTTAAAAATTGACTTTCAATCTTAACTTCATACAATAAATAATTATTGTACGAAGTTTATATTGAAAGTCAGTTTTGAATAATCTCACTAATAATTTAAGACGCAAAAAGTAGTTTCATTCATAAAAAAAATATGTTCGATACCTCTATTTAAAACGTTTTTATAAACCTTGTTGATAATTTATTCTAACTTTCATATTTTGCTTTAGAAATTTCCAAAAATATACAATTGTGTGGCAAAATTTTAAAGAGAAGAATGGAAGAGATAAATATTTTATGCCAACTCAAGTAATAATTGAAATTAGAGAAGGAAGATGATGATGATGATGATAATGGCAAAATTTAAATGTTAGTTCCATATGTATCGTAATAGGTGCACGTAAATTATCATTTAATAATTTACGTACACCATTAGCGATCCGATTTCACATGACTTTATACGGTTTTGAACATAATATATAGCGTATGTTACTCGTTGATAATGTAGCTTTCTATAGGTGAAAGAATTTTCAAAATCGGTTGAATAGTTTTTGAGTTTATCCATTACAAACATACAAAAAAAATCAAATCTTCCTCTTTGTGTAATTAGTAGTAAATAAATATTATTATTTATATAAATATTATAACAATGGCAATACAAATTAGTTCACAAAGAAAAGTACAAAGTCTAGTTAAAGATTCGAAGTTGGATTGCTTTTTAAAACTGCGATAGTGCCTTCAGTCCGTAGTCCATTCTCGCTAATTAGACGGGGACACTCCAGAGGAGGGCCCTTGGTATGAGGCGAGGTTCTTTGCATCGCTGGTGCCATCCTGAGATACTTCGTTTATTTTTCTAGCAATAAATGGTATTGCTTTCTTTTAAATATGATAATAATAATAAATACCACTAAAGATATTATGCAGCGGCATACAGTCCCAAACTAAGCAAAGCTTATCTAAGAGTAATGAAATATTTATTTTGTAAACACTTAACAGACTACTTATATATACAGATATTATATATAATATATATAGATACATAAATATATAGATAGATTCATGACTGATACTTTTTATGACTACGTACGACTGATACATTATGACTGAAACAAAAAAAGATATATATTTTTTTGTATCTAATGAAGTAGACGTATTTAATGAAGTTGCATTAAAAATAAGGCAGTATATAAAACCTTTACACCAACTTGATTATTTATTTAAATAACTTACTTTCGGTGTAATTGGATAAAATTAAATTATATGTAATATAGTACCTACTATCTATACTTAGAAATACCTTGAACACATGCACTTTGCACACCTGCTAATGAACGAAGAAACCTCTAGAACTAGGTCAAATTTTCCGGACGGACTGCCTTGAGATCGTTTAAATGAGAATTTTGTATATTTGACGTTATAATTTAATAAAGCACGACAAGGTCTCGGGGACAGTTACCGTTTATAATTAAAATGTAAGTAATATTATATAGGTTGATATCATAATTGTCATAAACATTTTAAGGCAGTGTTCTATCAATGAAATTGAACATTTTCACCAAAGAGACACAGGTTAGAAAACGACAGAACATTTTGAGCTTCCCATACTAAAACAGCGCGTCTGTATATAATATATTTTATAGCATCAATATCGATTTAACCCTGTGTATAATTATATAAAAGTACGTTTGATTTAAATCGTACGTGTGTTTTAAATATATAATGTAGAGTTTCGCATGGCGGTAACAAATTACGCAGAACTGCATTTTTATGTATATTATATATTATTCATTAATGTATTATTTGTATTATTATAATATTCTATTGTTTTTGGTGAATGCATTGGTAAACCTGCTGTTTTCGTTAGCTGTACAGCTCACGAAAAATATGTACATATACATATATACTACAATTAAGTAATAGTATTTGGTGTGGAGAAGGAGATAAAAATATGCTACTTTTTATCTCGGTTTTAATAAAAAGATTTTTGTATTACCTTATTGTAAAGTCATCTTTCCTTGCATTAATTCTAACTGTTATTACTACTATATTTCTAAGTGCAATAAAGAATATATATATTAGGTTTACTTGACAATATCTCAATCATATTAATAAATATTCATATTTAAAACATAAGAAATAACAATAAGTTATATGCTTATTTAATATTACTTATTAAATTAATGGCGCCACGTCGTATCCTAATTTTCATTTATTTCTGCGGAGCAGATGTCGCCTGCGGCATTGTCCCCATCTTATTATGGCTAAGTGTATTGCTTTTATAAAATATAATTAAACTTTAAATACGACCAATAAGGTACAAAATATTGTATTTCTAAATCCAGTAAAGCCAGTAGTTTTTTGCTGTACGTCCATAGAACAAGGGTTTTCTATAATAGAGAAGTAAACCTATTTAATTACATACAGTGATACCTAGTAACACCAAAAGAAAAACAGAAATCAAAAATAATTTGATTTTTTTTTATTACAACAAATTAGTTTCAATTTGGGAGTGATTGATAAATGCATACCTGTAAATTTTAAACCAGACGAACCAGTTACTATTGTACTCATTAAAAACCTATGCAGAAAGGGCACATTTGGAATAAAAGTAACATAATTTCTGTTTTTTACTACTACTGCCCACTTACTACTTCCTATGCCACTGTGTTAGATTGACTAGAAGAAATCACTTTTAGAGCTAAGTTCGCCTTTGCTAACATTGTTATTAACTTACTGTTGCTACTGTATGTTTTAGTGCAGTAAAGAATATATATATTTATTACAATATCTATGTACTGGCTGAATATTGAATACGGTAAATGTCTTTAATGTCGAAATGAAAAATCCGGTCGAAATTAAAATAGATATCCAATCGGTATGGGCATATCGAAATGAGTATGACCGTTTATCCGTCATCATTGTCCAAACGAACCCAATATATAGATATTAAAGCGGTATCGATATTACCCATGCCTACTCCAAACTCATTATTATACCTATTCTTTAACATAACAACAGAAAGTAATATATAACTAATAACCAGCATTTAGGTATAATAAAACCACCAATTTACCCTGAAAAAAAAAACTGGAACAGAATGATTTGAAAGAAAACAACAAAGGGAATCCTTTTTTCACATCGGGTAAACGCCATCAATTTAGTGCGCGGCGGAAACAATAGGTAGCAAAAAGGCTGTGGCCAGCTTCTTAGATGAGATGATTGACGAGGTCGCGAGGGGTCGAGGGGGAGGGGCTCGGGATCAGACAGAAAAGATTATATCCTCCGAATGGCGCGCGATAAGATTTGAAGTTTATGTCAGAATTCCTGACATGTGAATAAAAATCTTACTGATATAATAAAATTGTAATTAGATGATATCAGTACATAGGAGATACCAAAAAAATAAGGTCTTAATAAGAGTAAACAAATCTTTTATTTTTATTTTAAATGTCTGTATGTATGTTTTGGCATCACGCAAAAATCTATTGAATCAAATTACAGTTGTGCTTCTGTAGGAATAATTCGAAATTTGATGTATGTTTTATTTTGATACATCATCTAGAAATTGTTGAAATTAACTACTTTACCAGAGGGAGACTTTGTACAAAAGTCGATTGCTTGGGTACCTCTGTCTCATTCGTGTTTCTACCGTAAAGCAGTTGTGTTTGCATGGCTGTGTTTCGGTTTGAAGGGTGGGATATGGCGTGAATTTACAGGGTACAGAGGAATAACACCTGAGTCCTCAGGAATGGCAACGCATCAGGGTATCATGGGCGACAGTATACTCTGTCATGTCCATGGTACTGCTTATGTCTATAGGTGACAGTTACCATTTTCCCGTCAGCTTATTTGCCATTTTAAGTTGTATAAAAAAACTTCCAAAATCGACGCGTATGAAGTTGCGTATAAAAGCTAGTATCTTTATTATAATACTATAAATGTGAAAGTCAGTTTGTTTGTTTGTTACTTCTTATCGCCTTAACGGCTTAACCAATCATTCAAATATTTGATATACATGTGTTGTAGTGGATGATAAATAACAGGCTGTTTTTTATCCTGGCCAATGATTATATTTCAGTCAGGTGGATGAAGTCACGAGTAAAAGCTACTATGAAATAAAGTCATCTATCGTTGAATTTATTGTGAAATTCTTTATTCATAACTGTCTTTAAATGTAATTAGATGAAATAGAGAAATAGACAATGGAATTCCTCAAAAAAAGGGGTAAAAAGTCTTCTTCGGGGTCGGAAACGCGCGCGTAATGATCCTGGTATTGCAGGCGTTCATAGACTACGGTATCCGCTTACATAATGGTAAGCCGTATGCTTGTTTACCATCTTAGTAATATAAAAAAGGCAAGTTTCACAGAAGCAGGTCAGAAAAAACACCACTTACAAGACATGAGCATAAAAACAAATTAATACCCTATAGTCGTCTTGATTATTTTTAAGGGCATACTCATCCAGCAATGGAATGTTAATGGAATAAAGATTAAGTTTGCATTTATTATTTTAACATTGGCCAACAAATTGGTATATTATATGAAGCAACAACTGAAGTGTGTAGATAATAATAGGGATAGTCGTTAAACGTTTTATAGTGAACCATATTTCAAATTTATGTATTTTACGCTTCGGTACATTATTAAGCCTTTAAATGATTATGCTCTTACAATGATTTATTTTCTCAGTGTTACATTTCTTTCTTTTTTATAAATCGCTTCATTTTTGTTGGCAAAAATCTATTAACTTTTAATATGTTATTATTGCCTCTGTCGTTTAGTACCAATATATGGATCAAAATATAGATTAACATGTTTATCTAAATCGTTAGGGAGAAATATTATTTGCAAGTAAGTAGTAATAAAATACGTTTATACATTGTAAGAAGTAATCTAACTATTGTTCAGGAAGTATAAAGACTTCTTTCAATTACTAATAGATTTAAAAGAATGAATTTTACGTAGTTCTGTCTTTGATTTTTTTAATTAGAATATATGAATGTACTACTATAAAATTTTAGTTGTTTTACTGACTTGTAAAAGAAGAGGTTCTCGATTGTATTTATTTGTCTATATTACGTGCTTCCAAATTGTTACCAAATCGGTTAATTCTGGACCGATTTGGATAAATATTTTTTTTTTTATTTGACAGGCTTTAAAGGTGGAGTCACACAAATTGATAAAAATCGAAATATTTTTAAGCGATTTTCTGCTGCGAATAAAATGTAAATTGAAAAATTTGTCGTGAAGCATACATCCCTAAAATAAACGGTACTAATATGCTTGCACCGTAAGAAGTATTAAGTACATGATACCAAACTTAAAGATATATTTCCTCACCCTTTTTTGAAAAAGCCAATTCTGTAGTCTCTGAGAAATAGTTTTATCATTTAAACACGAAGCATTTATGAAAATATAGTACTCTGGAAAAACATCATAGTCACAATCTTTTGATTGAATCCATATTTGTGAAACTGGCTATAAACCGCAGTTTTGTCTCCGTTGATTAGAACAGTGTAATAATTTGTAATATGGTCTATCTGTACACGAAATTTCATTCAAATCCAATAGTTTCAGCAAGTTTACTCAACTGTTACAAAAAGCCAAAAAATCAAATATCTTTCAGAGTTCTATTTATAATATAAGAGAAAATTAAGTTTCATGAACTAAAATTTAAAAATTACAAAATTATAGTGGCCATTACAGATGGATACAATATCTACCTTCAGTTGCCATAAAGAAAGAAAGAAATTTTCTATATTAGAGAAAAATGTATGAATTTAGATACCATTCTCATAACAGTTAAATTTTATAAACCATTAGCGGTCTGTCCCGATATATGTATTAATAGGTAATTTTTGGATATCTTGGGTTACATTATTGTAGAGTTTGCAGTGAAAAATTTTTTTTAAACATAACGTATAACCTAACGTAGGTTTTCTATAGGCGAAAGTATTTTTAAAATCGATTAACTAGTTTTTGAGTTGATCTATTAAAAACAATAAAATTTTTCCTCTTTATACATATATAGGTATGGTATAGATATAGATAATATGTAGGATATATTTGGTAAAAACATAATAACTTGTACATAAAACTATTCAAACTCTTATACTTATTATGGCTAAAGTGTTTAGGAAAGCATAAATAACTTACTTTTTAGTTTCAGAAATTTCTGCGCAGTGGGCGCGTAATCACAGACAAACTTAGTGTGTAGGTGTCACGAACAGGTAAATAGGTTTACCCGCTCTCTGCTTTTTTTTTAGAGTTCCATCCTGCGCATCTGTTTACCATAGCGCTATTTTTCGCCAACTAATTAATGCTATGAATTTAAAATTAATTTTACATTTTTTTTTTGCACCAATATTTTATAAAAATAGATGTTTAACTAGAACAGTTCTTAAAACGTTTTAATATAAATGTATGATCCATTTTAATTTTTACCATAGTTTTTCTTACTTTGGGTTGCAAAGTAGGAAATCTTAATTTTAATAAAAAGTATTATTATTAGATTTATACTACTACATAAATATTTATATATAAAATTTATATACAGAACTCTAAGAAAGCAAGTCCAACTCACACTTGATCTTGGTTTACTTCCCTTTTCTTGCTCTACATTGTCAACCTCACGCAAACTCAAGTGTGTTTAACTCGCTCGAAGAAATTATTTAGCTCATATTTCGAAAAAACTATTTTTTTAAGTAGCAATTATAAAAACAGTACAATGTATTGGTTTGTTTCCTTTATCTTATACGTAATAATAATGTATTGAGACAGACAACACCATTCATTGCACTAGATAACAAAAGTATTGTGAATTATATTTTATTTTATTTATATTAATCAGCAACAAGGGTCGTCGAATTTGTCGGCCAAACTCGTCGACCACAGGTCGTAACCGAATGTTCCCAGTGTAATCATTTGTTTGTTTTGATAAACTCTCCACCTGTGACCGCCTAAATTCAGAACTTTATTTTGCAGCCCTCTGTGACGACTCAATTACGTCTGTATAGATAAGTACTATAGAAAAATAACGAAATAATTTTTTTATAGTAAAAACGCAACTTTAATTTTACTTTAAAAAAAATATTTGATCTCAAATACCATATTCCTTTAAACACTATATCGAAAAAGTAACTTCTCAAATTACGCGCTGCAGTCATAAATATAGACATGTTTTTGTTTCATTATATTTCTTGACGTCCTATTTTTTAAATATATATTTTATAGGTACTTTTTTATTCTTTAGCTTTTAGTCTTGAACTTGTAATTAATATCATATGTCAATTTTAAGGAGTAGTAAAGGGAGCCCTATTTAATTTTATTTAGAATCTAGAGACTGTTGATATAAAATTAAGAACGGAATATATTTATACATACTTATAATTGCTTTATAACAAATGGTAATCAATATCGATATGTACCTACAAAGGTATGAACAAGACAAATTTTTACCTACATTGAGTTTGCTTTTTTTTTACTGTGCTACGCCATCTATTGTGGAATAGCAGACAATGATGTGTTGTAGTTCAGATATCTGCCGTAAGTAATATTAACTAGATACTAGTTTAGTATAAACTGCCTAACTGAGTATGTACTCAGTTATAAAATAAAAAATAAAAAAAATAAACAAAAATACTTAAGAGTTAATTAATTTTAGATGTTAGTTTATTTAAATTTACATTATAATTGAGTAATTAACATAATGTATGGAGTCCTAAACAAAATTTCAGCGATGTTCAGTATATCTGTGTTAATTTAATTAAAAATATGAAAATAAAATAAAAAATATAGCTGTTAAATTCAGCTTTAAGCACAGAATCATACAAGATGAAAAAGTTCTCCATTTCGTTAGATGTAGACCTCAGACTTAGGTACTTACTCGATCTCAGATCACTGAATCGTTAATGTACTTAGTTACTTAAATGTTCAAGTTCAGACAAATATACGAGCGTATATATACATTCATTTATAGCAGTAAAATTTATACCACTAGTAGTAACTTCAATCATTGAATATATAATAATAAAGAAAACTGATTTAAAATTAATTCAATTACATATACACACTATAGATATTTGATAGAAAGAAAAAAATGTTCTTATTATTTGGTAAACAAATGCTACTGGAGTATACAGTAGTTTTCTGCTGATCCACAAAAATTATAATATATAATATTGTAAAATAAAAATGAAACCCAATTGTCAGGTGGCTGCCTATTGCTGCTCCCTTATAGGGCGTAACAAAATATCTTTAAAATCTGACATACCGTATGCAGGAAACTGTCATACTCGTATATTTTTGTAATATGCAATAAATATACTATTCAAAGAAACCATTTTTGTCACATCTTATAACAATTTATTAACCGAGTAAGTATCTCTGAAAGAGGTTCGACATAAAGTTTTGTTTCCAGTTTTTTTTCTTTTCAATCTACTTTAAAAAGGAGGTTTCCAAAAAAATTTTATCGAAATGAATTTAGTAGTTCAGTTTTTAAATCAAAATAATTAGTTTTGCCTTATTGTGCTTTATTCCCTTATTTCCTTTCCAGGAATGAAAATTATTAATTACGTAATCGTATTCTTACCTCGTCGTCACACGGAACACTTACATTATATATTTATCTATTTAAATCTTTTCGTGCCCTTGAAGTAGTATCAGAACGGTTTCATTTCCGTAGCAAAGCCTTGTAATATTTAAGTGACCCCCGAAGACGCCCTTGTCTACTAAAAAAACTATACATAACCTAAAGTTAGAACGATTGCCTACGTTAGCTACAAAGAAGCCATTTTCTTTTGTGCCGGCTACAAAGGGCAGTGTTCAAGGTCGCGGCGCCCTTTTATCGAAGGCTGTTTGTATAGTCTGCGATATTGCAGATTAGCCCGCTTACCTGAAGTGCCGTTATAAAATATCTATTGGTACTTCTCTAATAGTAAAAATATGTAGCCAAAGAAAGTTGACTAAGTTGTAACTCAACTATTCACCGCTAGATGACATTATCTGATGTATTATTATTGAGGCATAATGGTAGTCTATAACTACAATAAATACTATTATCAAAACATTTTTCGCTACAATAATATAAACTAACGTTCATTAAAAAATATAATAGTGTGTCTGTTTGTTCTAGGCTCTACTACTACTTGTATGACGGTGGCGCCCTCTGATGTGAGGAAGTTCTAAATTATCCTCAGTTAGGCTCGGAGACGGTTTTTTTTATATTATGATGGTTATTTTTTATATGGTGCCTATGACTTCAGTGATGGATTAATTTGCTACATAGTTACAACGACTCGACTGCTATCCTTTTGAAGGGACTGCTGAAAGAACGCTGTACCATATACCACTCGGTCACTTTTACGCTTAAAAATTCTTTTAAAATCCATGTAAAAATGTTTTAGTAGTGATTACTTAGATAAATATTACGAATAAAAAAATATCTCTTCCCTATTCATAATATTAGTTTAGATTTGTGTAATACATATATAAATATTATAATTATATATATATATATATATATATATATATATATATATATATATATATATATATATATATATATATATATATATATATATATATATATATATATATATATATATATATATATATATATATAATAAGAATCAAGAAATGTACGACAGGGGGCATTGATGAGCATTTTATGCGAGTCGTTACGAGCCGACACAGTGCTCATTTATTTTATATTCCATGGATGCCAGTGCTGTGGGAACACTTTTTGTTGTTTCCTTATTTTATTATTGTTGAAAATTTGCCAATGTAGGTATGTAGGTATACAAAAAAAAGTTCATCATTTAAAAGTAAAATTTGTTTTGAAATAGTAACTTACATTAAATTTTATAATACCATATGAATTAATATATTTACAGATTAAATTCATTTCACAAATTACAATACTACACAAAAAAGTAAAATAAAAATTCAACAATCAGTCCCATTCATGATCATATGAATTATATTTGAACTATAACACTAACCTGCCTTACGTGTATTTTAGTCGAAAATGCTCGACTGGTACAACAATAATAACAAGAATTAACAATTTTATTGAGCTAACCTATTATTTACCTATTTACCAGAGGGATATTTTGTACAAAAGTCGTTTGCTTGGACACTTCTGTCCCATTCGTGTTTCTGTCATGAATCAGTATGGCTGTTTCGATTTGAAAGGTGGGATATGGCAATGAATTTATAGGGTACAGAGGAGTAATACCTGAGTCCTCAGGAATGGCAGCTCATGGGAGGTATCATAAAGTAAAGGGTAAGTTGCATAAATAAAATCTCGAAAGAGAAAAGGAGCTTCATAAATCCATATATCGCTGGAAGTTTTAATTAAAATTTGGTATACTCGTATTTATATGATTAACATATCCTAAATATCCCGGTAATGTAAATGATTACCCATGTTAATAAACAATGATAACTATAAATTTGTACAAAAATCTATAATTTAAATACAAAAATGAAAAATTAAAGCAAATACCACATTTTTTTATACCACTGAGGCGGCTAACAAGCATACGGCTCACCTGATAGTAAGCAGTTACCGTAGCTTATGGACGCTTGCAATACCAGAGGCATTACGCACGTATTGCCAACCCTGAAGAAACCTCTCTACCCCTTTTTGAAGAACCCCATGCTGTGTAACATCTAAGACATTATATATTAGAAGGAATTATAAATTAGAAGGTTATTATTTTACAAACTGTGTTTGCTCATAACAAAAGCCACTCAGAAAGC
This sequence comes from Galleria mellonella, assembly GCF_026898425.1. Taxonomy (NCBI): domain Eukaryota; kingdom Metazoa; phylum Arthropoda; class Insecta; order Lepidoptera; family Pyralidae; genus Galleria; species Galleria mellonella. The sequence goes on along the minus strand of NW_026442130.1, from coordinate 9,706,516 downwards.
TAGACATACATATCGCTGGTCACTTGAAATCGCAGCTTTGGGCAATTACACAAATGTCAGGTATCCCGTAGAGCCACGGCTCTTGGTCTCGGCGTGGGCGGGGGTGGTGGCTGACAAGGTGCGGGCCAGCGGGTGACTGTAGGCAGGCGCGGGGCGACACGCCGCACCACCGTCGTTCTCCGAACCAGTGCTCGCCCGGCCCCTAACCCGCGCGCATGTCCATTACGACAGCCCTTCCTTCCAATTTTCACAAAACGCGGCTCCGTTACATAATATACCCTGACGGGCACATTAAACCTCATAGTGTTAAGGCTTCTTTCTGTGATCAATAAATTTTTGCACGATTTACACGCCTAGATAAGTTATTGTTACGTAAGCCGCCGCCGTCCACGAAGCTTCGCTTGCCACCGCTTTATTGTGATATTCGGTTGTGATATTCGTTTTAGGCTAGCTTTTTGCTCGTAGTGTCGTTAAGCGTTATTTAGAAACATTGTTAAGTTTTGACTGTGTAACGGAGCTCGCGTACGTCTCAGCCGCCGTAGGAGACGTACTTTTGTGCTTATTGAGTATTGTCTGTCCAACACTTGTTGATTATCCTCTCCCAATTGTCTTCGGGTCGTATGGTGAGCATTGGGTGGGTATCGGGACACCGACTTGCCGACTAGTCGAACGATTGTCGGCGAGACTTGTTGATCGCGGGCAGAAGATGCGCGCGTAGCGCTCCCGAGAGTGGCTCGACACGGTTTCGCGCGGCTGGTGGCGGCGCGCCACGCCATCTGGCGGCTGCGGCGCTCCGGTTCGCAACCTACGCACGACAACAATGATCACGAACAAAACAACCATCTGTACGTCTCTTCTCTCTACCTATCTCTTCACCCACTGTCTTGCAAGCTTCTGTTACGTCATCTTCATATTGTTATATCATTCCCTCAATTTTTTGTTTACTCACCGAATTCTTACTAAATGTTATACTAGTTATATGGTAACTTCACTTACAACCATCGCAAACAATAGTGAGATACTGTTTACGAATTTTTTTTTCAGAACAAATATAATGTGTTCTAATAAAAAATATGAGAAAATAACAACTTAATTTAGTATTTAAATTGCTAATAAAGCACACACAACTTTGTAAAAAGAAAATGAAAAGTAGCCTCACACAGAAAAATCATATTTTGACGAAAAGAAATCTGCAAATGTTGGACTTTATGAATCGCAAAGAGCGAGGCTACACAAAAAGTGGTTAGACAAGCTAAAAGCGTCTCTGCAAAGTCAAATCTATTTTCTGAGTTCTTTTATTATTATGTTTGTTTTTTTCCTACGTGAATGCCAACTGCTCAGTTTTTCCGCTTTACATTTCATATTTCCTCATTTCCCGTTAGAGCTGTGGTCCCAGTCAGCTGTTTGTCGTCGGATGTACGAATGCCTACCTACCATAATAAATATTATCCCACAAATGTTGTTTTATTTTGCGCTTGAATGTCAGCCACCTCGGACAAAGTTTGCGCTTAGTGTTGTAGTTTGTGCATTTATGTTTAGATTAAATAAATAATTGATGTTTACATTGTCAATTATTAATGCACATCACGTGATTCATTATTATATTCATAATATTATTACCATCTTAATGACATACATATATAAGATATCTCTTTCCACGATCTTGTTATTGCTAAGAGCACTGGCCTCACTGTTTTATTCAACTTGAAATGACAAACAAGCTAACAACCCACCTTATAAAAAGGGGCCGCCACCTCTCCAATGACGTCACTAAATACATTGTGACGCTGATGCATTGTCATTATTGAGGACTAAGGTCTTATGTACTTATCTAGTAATTTCTATCATATTCCCTTCAAACCGAAACACATAAGCAAGTATAGCTATTTGAAAGTAGCATTTCGAATGATGATAGCACATAGACACATCTAAGGTAACATCTTAATTAAAGTCTACGTATAGCAAATAAGCGCAAAATGAATTTCGCACACTTAGTAATTTTCAAAGTAAAATTTCTGACTTTTTTTTATACAACTTAGAATGGCAAACAAGCTGACGGTCCACCTGATGGAAAGTGGTAACCGTCGCCTATAGCCATGAGCAGTACCATATACCAGTCTTCTATATATGAATAAATGGTACGTCAGTGTCGAAGAATAAGTATATAATTATGATAAGTGTATTTATATCTGGATTAAACTATCTATATGTCATAATAATTTGTTATCAAAATCAGTCGTTAATCACATTTACCTGATTACAAAAACAAGGGAATTATTATGACTATTTTTCAGGTGTATGTATAACCACATACATACCTTATTGGAATTTTTAATGGGTGATAATGGAATAGTAGCCCAGCTTGGTCTATAAACTGGCAGGGCATCAGTGAGGGATGATAGGTGACGACGAAAGCAAGTCAGTTAGCTCATCGTGACGAATTCCACTAGAATTGACCACAATGGATTCCAGGGGAACCGTGTGGAGGTCGGCCTGGGTCAGTTAAACTCCCTTTACTAATAATCCCTTACCCCCTACTTTATTACACTGAGAAATTTATTAAGAATCATAGTTAAAGGATCTATAAAATAATATTATAAGGCAAGGGAAATTACGAAAGATTGCAATGGATCAACGAAAAGTTAAGATAGAGCAAAAAAAGTTATCTTTAAAAGACATCGCTTCCAGTTAAACAACTTATTGATCACTTTTTGTGGTATTTAATCATAATACTAGATTTTCCCTAAATAATAATAGACCGGGATGGTCTTTCCTTTCCTTAACCGTGGGTGTCGTAAGAGGCGACTAAGGTAGGGCGAGGGACGTGCAGCAGCGTCCCTCTTAATATATCTCCAAAGACAAACTGCAGTTACCAATCCGTCTGCCAAGCGTGGTAACTACTCGCAAAACCTGCTTAGGGGGAGGCGTATGTTCAGCAGTGAACAGTTAAAAGCTGATATGATGATGATGCTGACTAGATTTTCTCAGCAAGAAAACATGACAAATTATTGTGGTATTTCATGAAATCCTTGATACTCTCATTTGGCTGAAACATATACTCTTATATGTTCGGATCTTTAGTGCAACGTTTAGCTAAACATTTTGACAAATTTTAATCGTTAAATTCGCCTTGTTTATCCAAACAAGACGTTGTTAGTCTATTGTTTATATTAATGGTGTACTATATTACTTCTCATGACATCTTGGGAATAAAAAATGTCGACGTCAAATTATATGTTTACTCTTCTACTACTGCATTATGATTTGACCCCCTAAGTGGTGTAGTGGTCTAACACACTGCCTCGGGGGGAAAGGGATTGTTAGTAATGAAGTTTGACAGCCCCATTGCTAGCAATATGCCTTATTAGGTCGACCTCCACGTGGTTCCCCCTTGAAACCATCGTGAACAATTCTTGTTGAATTCGTCACGATGGGCTAACTGACCTACTTCATCTCCTCACCTATCATTCTTCACTAGTGCCCCGCCGGTGTATGCCCATAGCACGGGTGGGGTTACCATTCCATTATCATAAATTAAAAACACACTGCCTCAATATCTGAGTATCGGAGCTTAGTTACCTACATACTATAAACATTTGTATATAAAGAGTACATCTACTCATATTGGTCTAGCCGTATGGTCTCGGCATAGAATAGATCACCCATTCTTTTCCTGTGGGTATCGTAAGAGGTGAATAAGGGAAGTTAATGATAGAGGTAGAGAGAAGAGATAGGCAGCAACGTCCCTTTTAAAATATCTCTAAAAGCCTAACTGCGATCGCTATTCCGCCTGCCAAGCGTAACAACTACTGGCAAACTCCCTTTATGGGGAAGACTTAAGTCCAATAGTGAACAGTTAACGGTTGAAATTAAAATGACTGTTGAATGGTCTAAATTTTTCTATGTATCGTATTATGTACATAATTAAAAAAAAATATAAAAAACTACTTTCTTTTGTATATGTCAAATATACATATAGTATAAACAAAATATTTATGCATAAAAATAATTTGATACTAGGCACTGTGCAATACTGCCAGCATTATTTATTTACTTAGAAACACAATTAGGTTTCCCTGTTGTTGATACTACTCGTACATGGCACAAATGTGTTCGTGTATATTTATTTCTCTCTCCAAGAATTCATGAATTGCAAATATCTATATATGATGGATATACGAATAGAAGCTACGAGTAAATATACGAATCGATACACTTATGTAATGCCGTTCAGATTGAATTTTGATACGCTCCTTTGTGGATATACAGCCGCCATATACTTATTTATGCTACTAAAAATGGCTGTAATAATATACTCTTCTACGCGATTAGAATTTTTAATAGTGGTAGACTTTCCTGAATATGTAGTTGCCATCGGTTTACCTCTTTTTACATAAAAATCACCTTGTACACTGATGATATTCTCATATATATAAAAGATGTATTTATTTATTACATGAAAATGAATAGTACTTATATTACATAAGTTTATGTTGTATATAATATCCATGTAGTGATGGACAGAGGCAGATTTCTTATTTTTTTTTAGCCAAAGGACCACATTGGATCATTGCATTTAGGAAAAAATAAAGGTCGTATTCTTTATTTTTTGTTATATTTCTTTTTAGATAAAACAATCTACTACATAATTATTTTACAAGCTACATTCGCAGTCCAAAAATTACACACATATATTCTGAATAGATTTTCCAACTTTCTATTTGTTTATAATTAAAATTGAACTGAGCAAAGTTATTTTAATAAAGATGCAAAATGTTCTTTCAATTTATATTTTCTATTCTTACAGTGCGATAACTACTTCAGATTTTGATCCATGTTATTAATAGATCATGAAATTATGGGGAACATAAAGAAATATTTACATAAACATTATCATATACAATTTTACCTGTTTACGAATCCATTACTACTGTAATACAGGTATAGAAATAATTAAATACATCCGAAGGTAAGACATTTCCATTACTAAATATTCATTTAGTCTACAAGGATATTTTTTATAAAAAGTCTCACGGAATGAAAGGGGGAGGCGGGAAAGGGGAGGCTTATATTCAGTCGTCTCACGTAAACGTATCCCCCGCTTTGAGACTTTCTGCCTCTAGTTAGGCTCTAAGCTAAAAATACGAGCATATATATATATATATATATATATATATATATATATATATATATATATATATATATATATATATATATATAATTTTAGATCCTTACCAATATTATAAATGTAATAGTGAGTTTGTTATCCTGTTGGTACCTTGACGACTTAAATTTGGTTAATTAAATTTAGACAAAATCGCGTGTAAAAGTTAGTACTTCTATAAATATACTTATGTATGTAAGCATGTATGCATATATACGACACGACTGTTACGTAAGACCCAGCGACTTGGAGTTGGAAAACAATGTTAATATTAGTTCCAGACTTCTGTTATTATTTCTACTTAGCACTCCCGCTGGATTATTAAGTTCCATACGAAATTCGCGAGGGTTACTTTTTATTGTTACTGTACGGTTACTGTTTCTAGCTCATTTAATATTATATATACTGTATGTAACAGAAAATATGTGAAACTGAACAACTTTTACAGAAGAACATATTTATTTATTTTTTATTTTATATTATTATATCAGCCATTAACTGTCCACTGCTGAACTTAGGCCTCCCCCATAAAGGAGGTGTGCTAGGAGTTACCACGCTTGGCAGACAGTATCGTAACCCAAGTCAGACTTTGGTAATATTTTAGGAGAGACGCTGCTTCTCATCCCTCGACCATTAAGTTCCCTTGGTCCCCTCTTACGACACCCACGGGAAAGGAAGGGGTGTCTTCATTTATGCGGGGACCACACGGCAGCAGCTCGAAATCCTACTTAATATAATAAATGTAAAAGTTTATAAGTGTTCGAATGTCGACTTCTGTAAAATAGGTTTGATTATTTGTTTGTTATCTGTTGGTTTGGTACCTCAACGGCTGGACCCATCATCATGAAATTCGAGATACACGTAGTATTTGGAAGGATGAAGGGCGTGGACTACATTTTATAATTTGATAAAAACTAGTCATATATCATTATGAGTAAAATCAAGGTCGATACCTTTAAAATACTGTTCGTGTAAAGGTATTTTCTGCCTTCAAAGACTCCACTTACTTTCGAGGACTGCACTCCAAAGAAAATATCTTTATAAGAACTACAACTTAACAAGTTACTTTGTAGACTCTGGATGTATGTACCAGGATCAGGATGTAGGATAAACGTCTTTGTTACTTGGTTCTCTCTGCTTACCCCGCAAGGGACGTAGTGTGAAGATAGATATATAGATAGACAGAATAATAGGTGAAACAAATAATTTATATATAACAAGATCGTATATCAAACAAATAATTCCCATTTTTATGTCGACAACATCTTTCATTGAATCCGTCCGTAGCGTCTCGTAGGCCCGTCACGTAGCTGCTACGGGCTACGAAGCACTTGAATGCGCTCTACGTCCCCGCCTATAATATTCTAATGCCTTCTTGATTATGTAGCTACATTTATATGACTGGCTTTTGTCCGCAACTTCGTACACGTTGATTTTAAATGTCGGTATCCAAATCAAATGGTGTGTTAAAACATACCACATTTTAAGTTAGATCTTCGAGAAGGCAACTGTTAATACCGCATCCAATTGTACCACACCTTTTTATATATTTTTACCTGTGAACATCACAGAATCTTCTGTACTGTCTATAATATATATTATATATATAACACCTATACGTCGCTATATATGTTTCCCACAGAATATAGAAGGGTATAATTATACCACTATTATACAAAATTCTTTGTGTCTTATTATCAAATAAAATGTGATATAGATTTCTGGAACTCAACACGCTTCATACAAATTTATTGTAATACTTACTAATATTTTATAACATAACCTTCAAGAAAAGAGCATATTCCTTTTTAAAAGGCCAGCAGCACACCTGCAATACCGTAGGTGTTGTGGGTGACCATGGGCGGCGGTAGTCACTTACCATCAGGTGAGCCGCATGCTCGTTTGCCCCCTGTGTTATAAAAAAAAATTATATGTCTGAAAGTGAGTTTGTATCATTGCTTTATATTTCATAATTTTTTTATAATATTCATAAATAGTATTCATGTTTTTTTTTATACAACTTAGAATGGAAAACAAGCTGACGGCCCACCTGATGGAAAGTAGTAACCATCGCCTACAGATATGAGCAGTACCATGGACATAACATAACAGAGTATACTGTTTCGCCCATGATACCCTCCATGCGTTGCTATTCCTGAGGACTCAGATGTTATTCCTCTGTACCCTGTAAATTCACGCCATATCCCACTCTTCAAACCGAAAAACAGCCATGCAAACACAACTGCTTCACGTTAGAAACACAAATGGGACAGAGGTACCTAAGCAATCGACTTTTGTACAAAGTCTCCCTCTGGTATTATATAGGATGGAAAAGGATATATAGGTTACTTTTTATTCCAGTCAGTAAACATATTCCGGTCACGCAGACGAAGCCGCGGGTAAAAGCTAATAATAAAACAGAATTAACTCAATAAATAAAATATGCTTTACATCGATACATCACAACAACACAGGCCGAGTTAATGGGTTAAAAATTATTTGATATCACAAGTGATTTTCGGTGAATAGGGTCAGTCTAATTACGCTACACAGGTACATTTAGTGGCTTTTAAATGTAGCTACTTCCCTTAGTCCGGCTCTTAGCTGGATTTGATTATACATGATAGTAGGTAATGTTTTATGTATCTTCTAATCTCTTTATATTACAAGTACATATTTGTCATAAGGAGGACGGGATGGTAACGGGGATTAGCGATCCAATTGCTAGTTGTATAACTTCTCAGATCGACTTCCATGTGATCATCCCTGGAAACCACCTTAGTTAATTCCTTGTTAATATATCACGATAGGGGGGAAAGGGATTGTTAGTAATGGAGACTGAGAATCCCATTGCTAGCAATATACCCAACCAGGTCGACCTCCTCGCGGTTCCCCCTAGAAACTATCATGGTTAATTCCTGATGAGTTCATCATGATTGGCTAACTGGCCTGTTTTCATTATTATCTATCACCCTTCACACCAGAGCACCAGCTCCGCCAGCGTATCCCGTTAGCGCAAGCGGGGATACCATTTCATCCATCAAAAAAAAATATCACGATAGGCCAACTGCCGTTTGATCCCGATATAGAATGGACCACCCCTTCCTTTCCCATAGGTATCCTAAGAGGCGACCGAGGGCACTTAATGGTTGAAGGTTGGGCAGCAGCATCCCTATTAAAACATCATCAAAAGCCAAACTGCGATTACCAGCCCGCTTGCGAAGCACGGCAACTATTGGCAAAGTTAACCCAATGGTAAATTGCCATAGGGAACGGGGTCGTTCTATCTAGACTATAGGAAAGACCTATGTTCAGCAGTGAACAGATAACGGTTGGTATGCTGATAAGCTAACTGACTTAACTTCGCTTATTGGGGGAAGGGATTATTAGTAATGCGGACTACCAATCCCATTGCTAATAATATACCCTGTTAGGTCGACCTCCATGTGGTCCTCCTTGGAAACCATCGTACTGCATTTCTGATGTATTCATCACGATGGGCTAACTGACCTGCCCTTTCATCTCATTCATCATCCATCACTGGTGCTCCGTCAGCGTATACCGTTAGCGCAGGCGGGGTTACCATTCAATTGTCATTAACATTAAAAAAAACTTCGCTTATTTTCGTTTACTGGTTTGTACTAGTATGAAAAATGGTAGTGTTACCAGTGTGCAAACGTGATTACCATTTCATTAATAATAATAAAATAATCCATTAAAAAAAAATGTTTCCGTGTCATTATTCATTTACACATAATGCTCAACACATGTGCTGTAAATGTAATATGCTAATGCCAGTAACAATCTAAATATGGGAGTTTATATATTCGATATTATTTCAGTACTATGTAATCTCAGATTACATTACCTTACGTACCTGAGCATGTAAAATAACACTGTCTAGCTATAAACCATTTCGAATTCCATACTGAAATATGACCACACATTTCAATTTTAGTGTATTATATTACTTTCCTCCGAGGTGTTCTGAATTCAAATATTGATTTAATGATTACATCAAGGCCGGCACGCGATTACAACCGAAGTGAAAGCGAAATACTCGTAAGGTACTTTTCGATGAGTGTTACATACTAGTAATGGGTGCTGTGATTACCTTGTAATTTGTTTAATCTGTTTTCGTCTCTGTTTCTCCTCGTTTATAAGGGTCGTGTAGTAATTCAACTAGAAAAAGTGCTTTATCTTACTGAATTAGTTGTTATTTTGCTGAAGTCCTGAATACTTCATGGCACAGGAGTTTACCTTCACTGTTGGGTAGGGCTGTGTAATATACATATATATGTATACATTGTACGCCTGCCTACCCTAATGAGAGACAAGCGTAACAGATATGTATGTTATACACATATATATGCGAGCAATAATAGATATATTAATATTTATTATTCAATATTGAAATCAAAAACCTGATCGAAGTAACACATAAATATCCACTTGACATGGGCGATATCGAAACGACAAAATGGGAGATGACCCTTTTTTCAATCGTTCTATCCACAAGAACCCAATATATAGATATCAGAGATGTACTGATATTGCCTATGTCTACTGGCGAGTTAGTCGATTTACATAGACTTAGTATCAGATAGAAATGTTTCAATAATAGAACTACCAAATATTCTGAAAACCAGAATAATAGCTGCTCTCGTAGGTTTTTTCTTGAATACATAATTTTTTTACTATTCATAAATTCATTTACTTACATTGATATAATAATATGTTGATTACGGTTAAAACAATTTGTAAGGCCAAATTCTACAGAATTAACTGAGTTGTTTGTTTAGGCTGTAATAGCAAATAGCCTTGAATAAGTTCAATTCGAATAAATAAATTATATTAACATCGGCGACAATTTCGGATATCTATTTATGGAGCGAACATTACCATAATTCGTTTGTACAGAAGAAAATAAAAATGAATGTTGTAGATTTATGTAATCAGTAGGCCTACCATGAAATGATTTCCGAAATTTCGGAGCCGAACGAAACAAAAATTATATGTTAAAATTATACAATGCATACCGTTTAAAAATATTAAAAATGTTAAAATACCATTCCTTTGGACCTTATTAGTAGGATTTATGACGAATAAAATGTTACGCTCTATTCACTGGCCCGATTTCGGTATGAATGGAAACACGAAATTGTGTTCGAAAATTCGGCATTTCAATTCATAGTAGACCCCCTGAGCTACCGAAAAATATCTATAATAATTTGTTTAACAAATAATTATAGATATTTTTACTGCGAGCATTCATTTAGGCATTCATGAAATCAAGTAATAAATTATCTAACATAATTATATTAGTATATTCATCTAATATTTGTTTAGTTTTTAGAAGGAATACCATTTAATCAGAGGGCCTACCATTAATTGTTTTCTCTAATTTCGGTACCGAGTGAAACTCAAATTGTATGGAATAATTACATAATAAACACTATTTAAAAATTTAAAAATATCATTCCCTTATACTTCTATGGTAGAATTTATGATGAACGAAATATTAAGATCCATTTGCTTTACTGATTTCGGTATAAAAAAAAACACGAAATTGAGTCCGAAAATTCGGAATTTATTTTCATAGTAGACCACTCGGCTACGTGGACGAGGACACAAGTACAGTTATAGAATAATAAGAAATTTAATAAAATTATATATAAAGAAATATATATAATAGTTATCTATAAAAAACAACTAACTTTGTCTATAGACGAATAAAAAAAAAGAGAAATCATGAAACTTGTATTTAATACAGCCCTAGTATTAATATGGCATTGCATGTTGTCATTATTGTTCAAGTAATAAAAAATGTTATCCATTATCGTACAATTAATTAATAAAACTATATTTACTATTCTGACATTATACTACACTAGTAATAGAATTCTTTATTTACATGCCATACAAATTTCTCGATGTTTATAAAATATAATCCAGTATTTATACATACATACATACATATCTGTCACGCCTGTCTCCCATTAGGGTAGGCAGAAACAATGGAACGCCAAATGCTTCGATTCAAACCTCTTTCGCTTCTTCCACATTCATCAATCTTTTCATACACGCTCGCCGGTTACGGGTACTTTTAATTTGACCCTTCTTTAGCACGTCCCCTTTTTGGTCGACATACGTCCGTGTAAGGCGGTCCCTACTGACATCTCCATTCATTCTTGCTCGATAAATCTCTTTCTTAATTCTTCTTTCATCCATCCTCTCCAAATGACCAAACCAACGCAACATTCCTTTCAGTATTTATATTGGACTAATATACAGGTATATTTTAGCCGTATAGTCAGTTGATTGCTAATATGATGATGATGATACGTATGTTTTATTTAAATCCACTTAGGACTTTCTTCGTGATGACGTCACCCGTCGCCAATCATGTCGATTTAGTTAGCCACCGATAAAAAATATCTACTAACATTTATACTTATTTATTGAATTGTTAATATCAATAAATAAGTCTAAAAGTTAGTGGATATTTTTTAACTGCGATATCGTACGCGTGACAGGAATATATCGATTAATCGGGATAAATAGTAATCTATCTCGTTCTCCATCTCATATAGTACGTATATATATATATATATATATATATATATATATATATATATATATATATATATATATATATATATATATATAAATTTCAGTAACATTATTTGTGCCGTTAAGGCGCCAAGAGATAATAAACTGACAAACTCATTTTCATATTTATAATATTAGTAATGATTTATAAGCAACCCTAGACAAGTAGCACAAGAATCCATCGATAGAATCGTTTAAGTTAACGTTCGTAAGAGAAAAAATAAGACCTTAGACGTTACCATCTCATTCTATTACGTGAACTTCTAAACGATGAATTGCCGTCATTTATAAAGGGAAACTGATTACTCTCTGGAATAGCTAACACATATATCTTATACCTACATCGTAGAAGTCAGATTTTTTTAATAATATTTAGAATGGCAAACAATCTGACGGCCTACCTGATGGAAAGAAGTAACCGTCCCCCATAGATATGAATAATAAATAAATTTGCAAAATAAATAAATTTCCAAATAAATATATTTTTTTTGCAAATAATAAATTGTTAAAATTTTCAACAGCACCTTGGACATCACAGATTACACTGTACTGCCTATAATACGTCTCATGCGTCGCTATTCCTGAGGACTACTGTGTTATGCATAAATTACAAAAAACAGCATACTCAATACTATATCTTAATCTTTTAAACCGAAACACAATCCTACGAGCACAACTGCTTCACGGCATGAATTAGTGCCCAGGGGGCCTACCATGAAATGAAATTCCGAAGTTTCGGACTCAATTTCGTGTTTTTGTTCACACCTAAATCGGGCCAGTAAATGGAGCTTAAGATTTCGTTCGTCATAAATCCTACCATAAAAGTTCCAAGGAATAATATTTTCATATTTTTAATATTTTCAAACGGTAAGTATTATGTAATTTTAACATTAAATTGATGTTTCGTTCGGCTCCGAAGTTTCGGAAAATATTTCATGGTAGGCCCTCAGGGTTGAGTGATCTGTTCCACACGTGCGGGTTCAAGGTACCCATTAACGATGATACAAACGAATTATGTACAAAGTCTCCCTCTGATATATATATTACATCTTATAATAGAACCTTGGCAAGGTTCACAAGTTCGAAAAATAGGCTATAGGGGAAACATTGGTTATAGGCATTACACAGGAGACTAGGAGCGGCGAGGCGGGCTCAGGCACCGCAGACGCGGCGTCGCCGACCGTCAGCGATATTGACCCGTCTATATTTAGCGTCATGCGATTTTGCAATTCTCTTGCGTTACTATTTCGATACGTTAACGATAATACTAATTTCGCCTATTTTTCTTTCTTATAAATGTGAAAGTGAATCTATTTGTTTGTTACCTTGTGGCCCTTCAGTAGCTTGACCGTGGCAATGAATTTTGGTATACAAGCTATGGAATAGAGAAAGACATAGGCTACTTTTTAACCCGGTCAGTGAACTTATCCTAGTCATAGCAGATAAAAGGTCATTATCATTTTCATCATTTCAGCCATTATCCGTCTACAGCTGGACATAGGTCTCCCCCATAGACAGTGATAAGGAACGCTCCCGAACTACCTGCATCCACTAATTCCATTTGAGGTTGTCACTCCATCTAGTGGGGGGTCGTCCTACACTGCATTTGTGCGTACGGGGTCGCTATTCAAGAACCTTTCTTCCCCATCGGTTGTCGGTTCTTCGAGCTATGTGACCGGCCCATTACCAAGTAACAGGTAGTCGATAATATTTTTCTTTAGTAGAAATATATTCCGAATACTTACCTGTTCCACATAAGTCTCCTAATTTTTAAAAAGTCTTTAACCCTATATTTTTATCCATAAACATATAATAAATATTAACATAATTATCATAGTTTAAAGGATTTCAAAAATACTACGATGTCTATTTTTACATTTACATGTGCGACAAAGTCCACCGTAAAATTATGTGTACCGCAGTTTTTTAATTTTTACAGTACCAATCAAATCTAGGACGAAGTGAGAGTAATCGAAAAATATAAATAAAATATGTACCTTTTAATACTTTTTATACAATATTAAATTATTTAGGTAAAATAGATGTGTGTCAAATTTCAAAAGGTTGAAATGAGAAAATAAAAATAATACGTAGAAAGAAAGGTGTGAAAACTAGAAGTCAGCAATACACTTAGTATTGGCTGTATTATGTAAATTATGTTATTCAACAATTCTTACTTCACAGGCAACCAAATTAAACATGACAATTTATCGATTGCGGAAGTACTACTTGACTGTTTCAGTTACACCTGAATGGGGGAAAACTAAAAGTTCACTAAGCAGCAGAGCGGGCGGTTTGTATTTGCTTATTTTTTAATTAAGTCCTATTATTTTTGTTGGATGAAAATGGATTGGTAACTCTGCCTGCGCTAACGGGATACGCTGGCGGAGCACCAGTGAAGGGTGATAGATGAGAATGAAAACAGGCCAGATAGCCCATCATGATGAATTCATCAGGAATTAATCATGATAGTTTCTAGGGGAAACCGCGTGGAGGTCGACCTGGTTAGGTATATTGCTAGCAATGGGATTTTTAGTCTCTATTACTAACAATTCTTTTCCCCCCAATTAAGTCCTATTGAAAAAAACAATAGTCTTATACATAATCCAGCCACAGATCTCCGTATCTCGTAAAAGGCCAACCATAAAGATACATATATAGTGAATATACTAGTATATTATTAGTTATCTGTGGTAAAGTCTATTTTGAGGCACATAATCAAAATGTATTTCTAAAATTAAATTTGAATTTGGAAGTTTATAGAAACTGACATATTATTTTAGGAATTAAGATTAAGAATCATCGAAAACTAAATATGAAGTAGTATAGACATAATTCTATAAATAATTTAGTTTAAACTAGTCATTACAATAATAACTTAGCTGTATAACAAACTGAAATTTAATTTTAAAGAGAGAGATGATGCTTTTAAGTTGACCTCATTGTTCTAAAGCGGTAATATATCTTTTTTCCAGACTGTATGTTACATGAATATCTTATCTTGTACTATGTACTAGTAGGTTTATTTCACTGCTACTACAATACAGTACAGTTTGAGGGGGAAGGGATCGTTAGTAATGGAGACGTCCATCTGGAAATCGTGCTGAATTCTAAGTATATTTATCACGATGGCCTAACTGAGCTGTCTTTTCATCCTCACTTATCATCTCTCATTGGTGCCCTGCCTGTATATACCGTTAGCACGGGCGAGGTTTACCATTTCATGGTCATCCATTAAAAAATACAATACAGTCTTTAAAATACTAATTTCGCATTGTTCATCATTGAAGGTGGAGAATAACGCTTCAGAATATTTCTTGTAAGGCGAGAATTAAATAAGTACGTCTTTACGGTTGTATCGCTATTTTATAGACTCTGATAAATGTCTTATCATGCACTATGCAAAAATTTCACTAATACTAATTACTACAATATACAGCTATGTACATAAATACAAATTTCTTGATATATCGTATTAGTTCTACATTTACATATTTTTTAACAAGAAAACATTCCGTGTCATCCCGTAAACATATTCCACTGGGCATTACCATAAAAAGCGCCGTAAACTAGCCAACAGGCAACAAAACCTTACCAATTACAGCCCTACCGTAACCGCCCACCTAAATGGTCTACGAAGTGCCAGATGTTTCTAATTTTAGCGTGGTTAAATGGCCTCGTTTTCATCTCATATTACTAGTCCAATTGTTAGCAGAAATATAAATAGCCAGCAGTTACATTTTTAAACGACTTTCAAATGGATGACATTTTCAATTCATTTGTTTTTTTATCTTCGCCAAATCTGAGTCCATTTTATTAAATAGTTTTATGAACAATTGGTCTTATTGTAATTTTATAACGGTTCAAGCTGCCATTTTCTTTGTAGTTAGAAAAAGTTAAACCGGGGTAAAAGATTACCTTCTTCTCTATTATATATAGTGCGTGTATACCAAACTTCATAGTGCTATAAAATAATAAACAAAGAAATAAACTCAATTTGACACTTATTATATTAGTAAGGATTTATGAAATACTAGCTTTTTCCCATCACATTCTTCGCTCCATGACCTGTTTCTCCATTTTAAGTATCGATTAAATTGATAGTCCTACTAATACCGTAAAAGAGAAAGCTTGTAAAGATGTTAAGATATTTAAAAGATTGTATGTCTGTTACTCAATTACGCTGAAACTGCTAAACAGATTTGAATTAAATATTATACAGTACAAGGATAGATAGCACCTAAAATAGTAAATAAATACATAGGATAATTTATATACAAAAAGCAAAAGTCCTGTCCCATTCGTGTTTCTACCGTGAAGCAGTTGTGTTTGCATGGCTGTGTTCCGGTTTGAAGGATGGGATATGGCGTGAATTTACAGGGTACAGAGGAATAACACCTGAGCCCTCAGGAATAGCAACGCATGGGGGTATCATGGGCGAAACAGTATACTCTGTTATGTCCAAGGTACTGCTCATGTCTGTAGGCAACGGTTACCACTTTCCATCTGGTGGGCCGTCAGCTTGTTTGCCATTCTAAGTTGTATAAAAAAAATTAAAATTTTCGATCATGGTCTACTTGTGATGAAAAGAGGTACCTGTGAATAAATTTGTATAGAAAAGTGATCACTATTAATTGTATTTTCCTTTACAGTAATAGTTTAAGCAAATATTAGATTTTTGTTAATTACATTTTTCTATAATACGATATTAAAGAAATTTCTAAGCCACATCTCATAAAGGAAATTCTTTGCGGTCGCTCTCTGACGTTAAAATACTCGTCACGAAACAGCAAAGTGGGAAAGGCTGTAAACGTTTAATGTAAATACTTTTGTATTGTATGATTTGCATTTTTTATGAAAAGAAATGTTATCAACAATTTTTTGTATAGTTTTTATAAAAGATTACCTTGTAAAGTTGAAACCTTTGACGGAGAAATGGATTTAATGGATGGAATAATATAAGGGATCTTAATAAAACTAATAGAAGCTAAAACGATATTTTTATGAAATTGTGTTTATCTGTCTGCCTATTTGTCATGTAAAAAGTACTGCAGCTAATTGGATAAAGTATTCGCAGTTGTGTTTTTGAAGGACTATGTTAAAATCTGGTAACGCTTTATCTTAATACGTCTTCTAGCTGCGAGATGTTTCATTGTTTTTTTTACTTCTAAAATCCACACGTACGAAGTAACGCAGTTAACACTAGTATGCCAATAAAACTACAAAAAAATCTATCCAATTTTATCCGATACTGCAATAACCTTATTCTGAATGTTAATTCCTCGTAAGCAGCATCTTACAGACAAAAGGCCTCGCCGTGGAGTGCCACTTGAGCGGCTCTTTCACAACCCTTCCGCCGTATAAACCTATTTGCATACCCGCATCACATTTTGCTCAAAGCACTATGCAACGTCGTACTATCTATAGATTTATAACGAACTAAAAGGAAGATTTTTTCGTCTTTTACTTGATATCTTCGACAATTTCTTTTTTTTTTTTTGCAACAGATATGATTTGCACTACTCTGAGGTATTAATTTTCATCACGATTGCAATAAGTAATTTTTGTATACCGGAATCTTTTTATCAGCTGAGATATTTCGTTTAAAAATTTATTGATTCTCTATCAAAACTTTTAGTACTACTGAGTTACTACTACCATTACTTTTATTTCTTTTTTACTCCTAATAAAAATAACAATTAAGTAGTTCACTTGTTAACGATTTGATTGATAATAAACGCAACCCATTCCTTAAAACTGGAATCTTCATTAATAGAGTCCTAAAAAAAACTTTGTCCTAAAAATATTTTTATATTAACAAAAATTAAAGAAAAATATATTATAATTCTCGAAAAAAAAACAACCCGTATCAGCATTAACGGCACTACATAATAATAAGTATAATATGTACATACCTTGTACTATTTTTTGAGACTCTATTAATGAATACTAAGATTAGTTTTAAGAAATGGTTTACATTAATTAATACTGTATATGTACGTATAATGGGAATTTAATGGACTTAATATGTTTGTCGTATCCAACAATTGTGTCACAGCGTCTCGTCGAGCCAGACGAGACGCTATAACACAAAGCACATTACTCCCCCTGAAGAAGAGTTCCGGAAAAAGACGAAACAATGGTCGAAAACAATAAACATAATTTTATAAAATTCCTAATATATGTGTATATAGACATAAACTAAAACGCCCTCAAATATTTTGTGATCTGATGCAGTTTTTGGTCTAGTTCAAAACTAGAAATAATATTGAAATATATATTAAAATATTACAATGTAGTCAGATTTAAAGTTATCGTAAAAGTTTCCACAATTTGATATCAAAGTTAGATAATATTTGAAGTTTTACTTGTGCACATGGTCCGTTCTAGTTACTGCGCCGTTAAGAGCAACATAATATTTGTTCTTGACAATGACACTGCATTATGTCGTATCGTAATGTATTAAAGGCAAATGAATGGTTTGTTAGCCGGCGTCCGACGTCATTTAAATTTTGCCGCCCTAGGCAATTACCCGGTTGGCCATTCTCTAGACATTGCCCTTCTCGAACTCCTTGTAATTTATCATCATCATCGTCATATTTCCCATTATCTGTCACTGTTGAATACAGGCCTCCACTCATGGGAGTACGGTTGCCAGTAGTTGCTACACTTAGCAAACAGGTTGGCAACTGTCCATCTCTCAAGTATTAAGTTCCCTCCGTCGCCTCTTACGACACCCACAGGAAAGAAAAGAATGGCCCTATTCTTCCCAGAACTACACAGCAATTGTGATTTATCGATCACAAAGAATTGAAGAATGGCGTGACTGCTTCAAAGCAAGTAGTAAAGCAAAGTCGGCACGTCTAGTCTTGCCATTAAATCGGTCTGCAGGTACACGAACCATCGATTACTGTCGTAACGATTTAGCTGTTATTGAAGAAAAGTACTCTGATTAAAGTATTTCAAGATTTTATTTTTTAATGGATGATAACTAAATGACAACCCTGTCTGCGTAATCGATATACGCTGACCAGGTTTCAGGTACCAGTCAGTGATGAACAGGAATTCTCCATGCATTAATCTCGATGGTTTCCAAAAGCGTGTGGAGATCAACCTCACATTCTCCAGGGGGAAAGGGATTGTTAATAATGGAGACTAAAAATCCCATTGCTAGCAATATACCCAACCAGGTCAAACTCCTCGTGGTTCCCCCTGGAAACTATCGTGGTTAATTCCTGATGAATTCATCATGATGGGCTAACTGGCCTGTTTTCATTCCTTTTAAAACTTCTTAAAAACGAATTACGATCACAGTTTTATAAATAACTAAAGGCGCACCCCGACTTCGCATTATTTTTTCGAAAATAAAATATAGCCTGTGTTAATCACTGATAATGTACCTTTCTAAAAGTGAAAGAATTTTTAAAATCTGATACGTAAATTTTGAGTTTACCCATTACAAACAAATAGCGATCAAATCTTTCATTATTACAATATTAGTATAGAAAACAAAAAGGTTGAATAACCTTGCAAAGTACAAAAAGTTAAAAAACATTAAAATGGGTTGAAATATCCTTTTAGGTAGAAACATTAGAAAGGGTTATTTATCCATTTACTCAAATTAAACGCCTTAGGTATAATTCAATTAGGTTAAAATTTGTAAGATGAGGAATTTATTATTTCTCTAAGAGAATTATTTAGAATTTAGGCAAAAGCAACAGGAAATATTAAAATAGCTGGCATTGTAAATTTACCCATCCTTTAGCAAATATTTCAACCGACTTTAAGAAGAAAGATATTCTCAATTCGGTTGTATTTTTTTACGTTTGTTACCTCATAACTGCGTCAGTTGTAACCGATTAATAAAAAATCTTTTTTTTTATTTGATAGATTATACTTATAGTTTAATCCCTTAGAAATTTTATCAAAATCGGTTCAGTTATTTATTTTTTAAATTAAAATAAGTGATTTTAATTATTATCGATGTTGGCTACACACAAATGAATATCCATTTGTTATACTTATTTAATACTATATTATAAAATGTAAAAAAGTGTTTGTTTTTTTTTTCTCTTTTTAATACCCTTCAATTTTAATACTCCTGTTGCCGATCTCTAATAATTTTCATATTAAACTAACAACCCGACCCATCTTTGCACGAGCGCAAGACTTTGACAACAGCGCCACTTGATGCACATTTACAAAATTTCATTAAAATTGTTTAAGCTATCTTGGAAATTAGATTTCTACTACTATTATTAGATTAGCGAACGAACATCATGACACGAGATTTTTATATATTAGGCTTATTACATAAAACGCGGTTCATACAGCGCCGGCAGTTCAGGCAGAACTTGTGAATATGGGTCAATAAATTACGTTCTAATATGCACATATGGTGAATTTGTGCTTGTTTGCTTGCCCAACACGTATCTTGCGGAAGCACCGTTGCATAAACGACCCTTAAATACCCAGTGACTACCACAATTCTATGACCGAGGGGATTTTTTAAATGGACGATAATGGAAAAGTAGTCCCTCATGCTCTATCGGTGTATAAATATGAAAGCAGGTCAGTTTGTCCAACGAGACGAATTCATTAAGAATTAACCAAGATAGTTTCTAGGGAAACCGCGTGGAGGTCGACCTTATGAGTATATTGCTAGTATTGGTCTCGTTAGACCCCATTACTAATAATCTTTTTCTCCTGTCCAGGGGGAAATAATGACCCCATTGTTAGCAATATATCCTGTAATAATTGGTCTCCACGCGACCCCCTGGAAACCATCGTGGTAAATTCCTGGTGATTTTATCACAATGGCCTAACTGACCTGACTTTATCCACAACTTTTATCACTTATTGGTATGTGGAATTACCATTCCATTTGCATCCCTTAAAAAGAACATTGTTATTTACTTATGTAGAACAAATTATATCACTAAGAGTTTTTTTGACAACTACCTATAATTTGTTGCTAAAAATAGAAACTGAACTTTATTTATTTCATCGCAACTGTAGCGCCACTCTTATAAGCTTTTGCCTTTTTATGTATTATACATATAAACGAGGCTTTCATAATAATGAAAGCTATTTCTTATTATGCTCATAGATGGCGCTTTAATGCCAGAACATTGAAGTTAGCATAGTTTAGCTATTCGGCGTTAGGTGGCGCTGAAAAATCTACCTACATACTTATGCAATTTTTTGCTTTTATTTGTAAGTAGATTTAACGTTTTAAAGCATTAACTTATTGTTATATTATAAATAAATCAATGAAATATCTTGAGCACCCGCTACTTTTTGTTCTACATTTCTTTAATTTTTTTATGTAATTTAGAATGCCAAACATAACGACAGCCTGACGGCATTAACGGCGTCACAAACTCTACAATAATTTATCGTGGTCAATTTAAGATTAAACAAATTATATATAAAACTGACAAAACATTATGATTATTTTAATAATTAATAATATCCATAAAGTTTGACATTTTATTTCATATATTATAATTATAAATTAATTCAAAAATTTTCTGCAAAATCTAGAAATATCATACAAAAATCTCAAATTTCGTCGACATGATGTACCTGTCCGTATTTTATTCTTGTCGTTTCGAAGACATTTCAACTCAAATACCTAAGATAGCCTCCACAGTAACAACCTCACACTAATCAACGTTAGACTTAACTACTGTTAGATACTAATTGACTAGGGTTGTCAACTTGTTGACAAAATTGTTTTTGCTTGAGAACCTAGGGGTGAAACTATACATTTATATATTTGTGATTGAACAATTAGCAATTTAATAATTTTGCAAATTTTTATAGAAATATTTTAATAATTATTATTGTACGAGTATGATTGAAAAGGATTTGAATCCATATCTTCTACGCCATGCTGGGCTAAAATTCTTGCCAATCAAGCTATTGCGTTATTGAAATCAATAATCAGTGCATTTGACGCTTATGCGAAAACGTATTAAATCATCTATTGGCATTACATCATGGGGCGTTTCCCCCGTCATAGCGTAGAATATACCAGTTAAAATTCTATTCGCTCTGAAATTATGTATGGCACAATAACTATTGGCACATAATTGTCATATTTTGAAAAATAATTATATTTTTAAATTTTTTATCATCATAATTTTTGAGGTTCCATAGCTACAATACAAAAACGAAACATTTAATATTTCATTGTTAGGTTTGTACGACTGACCATCTATTCTTTTACTACAATTTCAAAACTTTACAATAAGCTTGATCTTCATAAAATTTTAGTGAAAAATATAGAAGACGACATTAAATGCTTATTTGTGAGATATAAATCTTGAGATCCTGCAAAATACCTGTCTCCCATTGGAGTATATACATGAACAAACAAATATTCATTTAACAAAATATATATAATACCGTTCAGTACCGGTATAAGCTCAAAACATACAATTGATTTAGTAATAAAGTTATAACGCGGCAAAATTGCCAATGTATTCTCGTCGTCAAACGTAATAATTTTACAGATGTCAAGTTGTCAACCCTACTACTTACCCTTATCCAAACGAATCTGAACAAATGACGTAACACGGACACGATTGCGAAAGTCGATGTTATAGATATACCTATACGGTGTGTCCCTGACCCCTCCACGCGAGGTCGCGTGCGCCCCCGAGCATCCAGGGTTACGTTGTCTGCCGACACAGGTATAGCCAGTTTATCCGTATAAATCATATTGATATTACATAACTTACAGATCTATCACAAGTTTATTGATGGTAGTTTTGTGTAACTCGCCTTTGATATACCACTTTTTTTTCTTTTTATTACGAAGTGGCAATGTACCCCTTGTTATATTTTAGTCAGATATAACGATAATCAGTGTAATCTGATACATGGAATATATAGATAAATAGATAGATACTCTTTATTGTTTATTGTTTACTCCAAAAGATTACAATAGTATTTTTTTTTATACCACTGAGGTGGCAAACAAGCATACGGCCCACCTGATGGTAAGCGGTTACCGTAGCCTATGAACACCTGCAATACCAACAACAAAAAAAAGAAGGCGGTATGTTCTATTCTACTCATATTACCATTTACCAGAGGGAGACTTTGTACAAAAGTCGATTGCTTGTGTACCTCTGTCCCATTCGTGTTTCAACCGTAAAGCAGTTGTGTTTGCATGGCTGTGTTTCGGTTTGAAGGGTGAGTTATATAGTGAGAATTTACAGGGTACAGAGGAATGGCAACGCATGGAGAGTATCATGGGCGAAACAGTATACTCTGTTATGTCCATGGTACTGCTCATGTCTATAAGCGACGGTTACCACTTTCCATCAGGTGGGCCGTCAGTCTAAGTTGTATAAAAAAAAATGCCGAGACCACATGAGGAATATACATGTGGAGTGAAATGGACAGCACATTTATTATATCTTAGTATTTCCACTTGTCCCTAATAATCTGCCATTTCCATGTTGTTATAATTTATTTAACCGTAGATCTTACAAAATACTTTTTCTAGAGTTTGTTATACTCTAGAAAAAGTTTTTTCTAGAGTATAACAAAAAGCATTCATAGAGATTAGAATTAAATTTTTACATCAATAAGACGTGTAATATGGAACCATTATTATTAGTGCGTTCCAAACTCTCTCTTATTTAGTTTAAGAAATTGATTAAGAGTATGTAGAAAATTTATATAAGGGCCCTTGTATGCACCGAGGCAAGACATAATAGAAAATCTAAACGTACGTAACTGTATGTCTTTAATTTTCCCAATCATAGACGTGCACGATAAAATAAGTGAAGTTATCGTCGATTCAAAATTAAAAACTAAAATAGGCCACCCCTTCCTTTCCTGTGGGTGTCATAAGAGACGACTAAGGCAACTAGTGCAAAAATGATCAACAGCGTCTCTTAAAATATCACCAGTAAACTGCGGTTGCTGGGGGGAAAGGGATTGTTAGTAATGGAGACTGAGAATCCCATTGAAGCAATATACCCAACCAGGTCGACTTCCTCGCGGTTCTCCTTGGAAACTATCATGGTTAATTCCTGATGAATTCATCATGATGGGCTAACTGGCCTGTTTTCATTCTCATCTATCATTCTTCACTGGTGCTCCGCCAGCGTATACCGTTAGCGCGAACATGCCATTCTGTTATCATCCATTAAAAAAAACCCTACCCGTGAATCAAATTTCATTCAAATCTCCGCAACTGTTTAAGCGTAATTGAGTAACAAACGCCGAATATTATTAATATATACATTTTGCTTTCTTATTATATCCTAACGATAAATTCATATCATGCTATGCCGCGATCTGATAAATAATAAAAGCGCCCAATGGCTCAATCTATCTATATATTGGACAATAGCGTTTTCAGTCCCCAAGCATACTGTCCCGAAATTTATGGGGACAAAATAATAAAAACAAAAAACAATAATTTTGTCCCCAATGATCAATCGATTGACATCCAATTGAGATGTAATTAATATGCCATGTTAGATGCAAATGGCCAATCAGCTACAGATTCAATATCCGTTCATTAAATATGAGTCTCCCACCCGCTGGGATCTATCATAGATGTATAACTATTGATGTTTAACTAATATTCCAGGTAATGAAGTTGATTCTCATTTATTATACCTACTACAGAGTTATCTATATATATAGAGAACCGCCATGACTGTATGATGCTTGGACCCAGTTAATGTGTAAAATATATTCTATTTTAACATATCATTTCTCATTTGTCACAAAATAAACTGAAACTTCAACATTTGCAACACAATGTTAAATATAGTGGAAAATTAATGTCATTTTAACATTTAGAATGTCAATGACATTTGAAGATCTTTTAATAGCTGTCTAAGATTTTCCAACTAACTGATTCATAATGCCCGTATTGTTAGAGAGATTTTTGCATATGTTGTTTTTATAGAAAAAATTATAGTCGTCATAAACAGTTTATTCGATGTCATACTCGCATGTTATGTACATAGTATGTAAATTATAACCAAAAGAATAAAAAAATACTGTAAGTTTAACCTTATAAGCTACAATTTTTTAACATCTGACAAGTGAAGTGTCTTGTGTAAGGTAACCAAAACAAAAATTTACAAATAATATTTATGACCAACAAATTACTTGATAAATTAAACTTATTTTATTTTTTCGATAATCTTCATATTTTTCTCAATAATTGGAGATAGTGTACTAGTCTCAATATATCTTACATACACTGTTAAAGAATAATAATTCGATCTCGCCACATACAAAAATACGAGTACAATTTTGTCTCTTAAACCTTATCGCCACTGTCTAATATATCGTTTATAATCATTTAACTGCGAAGCTTTAACTATATAGGTACAATAAACAAGGTTATTTCTGATTATATAGGTAACTAAGTAAAACATGCTACTGACTAAACATACCCTGACGAAGTTATTTGCAACGAGGGACCATAAAACAAATTAGTGCTCAAACACAATGTTGTGAGCCTTTTTCAGTTAAAATGTACTGAAAAATAACAATAAAAAGTGAGCCTACAGCGAAACCAGCTTCAGTAACCAAGTTGGGTAATGTATTTATATTATACAATTTGTTAAAACGTTTGTGAATGTAATAGGAACATAGAAAACAACATACAGTAATTTTATTAGTTGCGATGATTCGAAAACGATGTACCACTGCTAAACAATTTGTAAAATTGTTTACTGGCGACTACATTTTTATAAATAAAGTACAACAAAAATACTAACACCCAAACTTTAAAAATATAATAGATAAGTAGGAGTTAAATATCATGTTTTATATCTCATCTCAATTACCCGTTTAATCTGTCAGGCGGAGTGAAAAATGCCTTACAGTGAATTGGATAAAAAAGAGGCAATATTTCCAATGTTTGGAATTCTAAAATTTTAAATTTGTAAAATACTGACCAGATAAAACCCAAATGCGGTTAGAAGAGAATTCCCAATATGGAGCATCCGCGTTCTAAAACAACCATACGTCATGCACACCGTTCATTCTCCGTCCCTGGGGAGTACAGAAATGGAAGCCGGCTCCGGACTTAATATTCCCACGAATTATTCACGTTGCATTGTTATATTACCTTAGTCGATATTCTCCGCGGAGACTAATTGAACATTTACATAAGGAAGGAGTTTGGTGAATTTTCACTTGCCTTTAATATACCAGTATGTTTAAAAGCATTAAATACATTAAGTATATGGTAAATTATGTACATAATATATTATTAAATCCATAAACCATTTCTCGTAACAGTTTTTATACCTAATTTCGTTTTAATTTCTTATCTGATAATTAAAGCTGATGGAAAATGAGATATATATCAAAAGAAAAAAGGTAGTATATTGCTATAAAACTACAGTAGAATCATAATAAAAAAATGCGATTTAAAACATCTTTTGTATAATCCATGACCTATGTGTATGTTAATAAAGTGCTAAATAGTTATTTAAATAATTTAATTTTAATTTGATTACAAAAAATTATAAAGCAGTACTTTAAATTAAACACTACCGTAAACTACCAGAAACTTAATTTTGAGTTAGATTTTTCGACAGTATTTTTTACCACTTATTCATCATTTTAATACAGATAGATTTTAGTATCATAAAAATTTTATGATAATAAAAATTAATTATTATCATAAAATTTTTATCAAAGTTCAAATTGTAAACTGATCATAACCAGGAGAAGACTTTACACAAAAATAATCTGCCAGGGTATTTTTATTTTACTCATGTTTCTGCACACTAAGAAGGTATGCTAGCATGCGCGTTTCGATTTAAAGGGTGGAATATGACAGTAAAATGATACAGAAACATAACATTTTAGTTCTCAGAATAGCAACATATGGAATACCGTGGGCGTCTAAATATTTTGTGATGTGTATAATAAATATATCTATGTCTATAAGCGATGACGGTTACCAATTTCCGTCAGGGGGGTTGTTGGCTTATAATTTGCATAAAATAAAATACACATATATGACATATAGGTAAAGGTCAAATATATATGATGAATTCCATGTAATCATTCATTATATATATATACAAGTATATTTGTGTTATCGAATGAAATATGTGTTGCAAACAATGAAATATATACCTAATTTGTTCGGAGAAATGAGAGGAAACGGAGAGATCTCCAGAGACATGATATGGGCCAACTTCCAGGTAGGTAAGTCTAACGGATTTAACGATTCTAGGATCCAGTGTCGAAGGTCATCGCGTGGTATTGCGGTATTAGGTTTTTTTGCAATACCTACCTTTATTATTTCTATACTATTTTAGCCAGACCTTGTAAACAGGAAATAGGACAATAATTAATAAAAGAAAGAAATGTTATCGGATTTCGTTCTGAGTGATCTTTTTTATATACTACTTTTAACCCTTGCTCTTATTTCTTACTTATTTACACAGTATTAATAACAGATACTTTTAAAAGTAAATCCTAAACTGAAATTCGGTGATGTAATGGATATATGTAAAGATTCTTCTTTACTATTTCATTACGAAAAATATTCTATATTTATATACAGTATTATGACTGTATATTTTTATGTGCAATAAATCTAGATTATTATTAGATATTATTATTCCTGCATTATATACTTAATAATTTAAATATTAACTTGTAGTATTTATAGGTGCAGTCATAGAAAAAAAAATATTGAAATAATTTACTTAAAAAGTAACCAACGCTTATTATGCAGTAATTCAGTTTCATATTTCGTTGCAATATATCAAGTTATATTTATTATGAACAGTTGATCGCCAGATTTTTTTATTAAAATTTCTTATAAAGAAGCAACTATGATAATAATAGTTTCCTCTTATTCTTGAGATAGTATTTATAAATGAGCTTGTTTGTTACTTCTTGGCGCCTTGTCGGCTCAACTTATATCAAGAAATTTGGCATACACTTAGTATTTGTCTTGAAATAGGACATGGAAAACTTTTTATCCTGATCAATCAATATGTCTTCGTCACAAGACGAAGTTGCTGACTTAACTAGTAATATGTCTTTGTCTTACATATAATAAAGCAACGAAGTTAAAACTTTAAGTATAAGTTAATATTTAAAAAAATGTGATATATGGTACATGTGTTACTGAAATGAAAATGATGGTTATTGGTTTTTTTGTATGTGTGTTTTGCTGGTTCATCTGTTTGTGTATTGGCCTTTTACGTAAAAACTGCTGTAAATTGTAACGAAATTGTCACAGTATGTTTAGTCTAATATAGATCAACATAATGGCAACGAAAAATTAAAACAATAAACCGACACAAATGTTAAATTGTTATTTTTTTCAAAGCTATCTATTTTTTAGTAGAAAGTCGACTCTAATGACGTAAATATGTTATAATTGTGATGTAAGTTTTTTATAAGACATAATGTATATAGGACATAAACTCGATCACCTTTAGATGGAGTAATAGACAAATTAGGCCTACATTAGAGTACTCGTATACATATATTTAGGGAATGTTGCATGACACTTTCGTTTCGTTGAATACCAAGGCATGACAAGGTCAAACTCCAAACTAAAGCAATTTATCATGTTAATTACAAAATGATGCAACGCCCATAGTTCTATGTGACGTTTAGAATATTTCGTATATTTCACATATTGTTTCATATAATGTAATGCAACTGTATTGTCTTTAATGTTGCATATAATTATATCGATACATTTACGAATGTATATTTCTAATATAAATTTTTAAATCGTTTTAAAATAAAAAAGGTACTTAATTTTAATGTATCTCTTTTCTTTTATTATTTTTTAATTAAAAATAAATATATAATAAATAAAATATTATTATTATCGTCGTGCAATCCCGGCATAGAACTAACCACCCCTTTCCCGTGAGTGTCGTAAGATGGGATTTGTAGGATGGGATATGGCAGTGAATTTACAGGGTACAGAGGAATAACACCTGAGTACTCAGGAATGGCAATGCATGGCGAGTATCATGGGCAAAACAGTATACTCTGTTATGTCCATAGTACTGCTCATGTCTATAGACGACGGTTACTACTTTCCATCAAGTGGGCCGTTAGCTTTTTTGCCATTCTTAGTTGCATAAAAAAAAATACTTTTGTATTAAGTTGCAATTCAAAACCTATTTACATAAATATCACTTTGAAGGATATTAATTTGTCTCTTTCTGTATATTTTCCTCGATTACATAAACACTTAATAAAGTACGACTTTAACGGTCTACAGTAAATTAAAAATTATGTAATGCGGAAATGAAATGTTTTATTTACGTCCTGAAATGTGAGAAATTCCGATTAGTCCCCATTCGAAATTGCTTTAGTTATTTTGAAGGCTTTGTTTAACGACTGAAAGCGGAAATGCATAAAAAAAAGATTTATTGCAGCTGTTTGAAGAGGTTTTTAATAAAACGCTTGATCATTACGCAAATTTTCTACTTAATATCTATCTGTATACTAATATCTAAAGCAAAACAATCCACTCTCTCTAATTATTTTTGAATTAATAAAAATAATATTTTAATAATAAAAAATAAATAAAGAAAATAAGTGCTAAAGATTGCATGCACTGAGACTCAGTTTTAATTTTTTCTCTTTTTTTTTTTAGTCCAAAGAAAGAAACAAAAGCATTCATTAATTAGCAAACTATATTTTTACTAGTTGTAATCCGCGAATTTGTATTGTGATTGAGAATAAATCAAATCAAACAAATCTGTTGATAGATACGTTAACACTACCGCATACATGTATGAAACAAGACAGCAATATCTATTGTTTTCATTCTCATGCGGATTTTAATTAAAACGCATCTACAGGTGGATCTGGTGGATCTGGTGTCATTTGTCTAAGGAGGGCTGAAGTTTTAGGCAGGTATTAGATCTTAAGATTCCTGGATCGCAGTCAAGCGTTGTCCAACTAAACTTTACTGGATCATAACGGAATGGTGGCACCGCTAACGGTGTTCGCTAGCAGAGCACCAGTAAGAGATGATAGGTGAGAATGAAAAAGGGTGGACAACCCATCATGATGAATACACTTGGAATTTAGCACGATGGTTTCCAGGAGGCACCATGTGGATATCGACCTGATAGGGTATATTGATACTATTAGGACTGGTAGGAGTAAGGAATTGTTGGTAATGCGAACTGCATTACCAACAATTCCTTCCTTCTGTCCGACTAAACTATCAGCTCGCATCTCAGCTCAACATCATGACTGATCTTGTTATATTCTTCCAGATGCGAGGATGGTGGAGGCGGCGCAGCGACAGGCACCGGCGGTCGGGCAGCTTCGCTGCGGCTCGCGAACGGCCGAGTCGCGGCTCAGTCCGCAGAGCAACTGCCCCACTCGCCGGCCGACTGCGCCTCCGTGCGCATATCCATCGACAACACCAACACATGCTGCACCGACTCGCTCGTCACCGCCCTCGACGACGAGACCCTGCTGCTAGGTAAATACATAGAAATAAGTATTTTCTTCCTCTTATTCTAAGCTGTCGTGGTCATTATATAGTGGAGTAAGGGGCTGATGCCACCCACTTTACACCACAAGGTTTGGTAATGTCCTTTTATATCTGATCTGTATGATCTGTGTCACCAAGCTACTCTAGAAAAACTTCATAGATCACGATCGAAAAATGCAAGTTTATAAACGCTGCGTAATGTTCTTTGTTTTTGAAAACGTTTGTACCAATTTCAATTCAGTCCATGACACATTCTTCTTCAACACAAGATAAATATAATATACAGTACAGTATCAAATTTGACCCGCTCGTCGTTTTTCTCGACGTCGAAACATTACTACTAAGTAAATAGGTACATAAAAATAAATATTTTCTTCTTATTCAATACGTTCTTATCAGAGCGGTCGTAGTCACGTCGTGAAGTAAGGAGCTGATGTCGTCCACCTCACGACATCTCGCTCTCCTGGCCGTTATTTCGGTACATTCGTAGAGAGAATCGCCCACCGAGATTTGACTTCATCGATTCATCGCAAGAAAATCATCCACAAGGTCTAGTAAACCCTACTCTATATGACAAACTGCTTCATGGAATCGTCGTTTCTTCACGAGACATGACTATAAATTATGCGATTGCGTTGTTGTTGAGTGACCCCCCCCCCCCCCTATTGCCAAGTTCTTCAAGTATGGTGATATTTATCCTAAATTCAGTTTTGATCTTCGAGTATCATGAACAAAAAAAATGAAAACGTGTTTTCTCCTCAATTTCCCCAGTTGAAGGGTACTGGTCTTTTAGGAAAACGTTGATTCTTTAAGTTTTCGTGATCACTCTATTGATTTCGTTATTTTATTGAAATAACTGCCGGTTTAGCTTACGTGTAATTGGATCAAGAACGTTCGACTAGTTTCTGTTTTTGTTACCTATATAGTTATTAGTCCATATTTTTTAGGATGCGTGACCATAAATGAAGTGTGAATGGCATAATAGTGTACCAAATATCTGCGTATGTAATGTCGATTAAATTTTAACTTATGGTACATGATATCTACGGAAGTCAGTGGCTACTATCAAGTTACTTCCCATGATAAAGTTTATAGAGCACGCAAAGAGTGATGCGAAGTTTGGCTGGACCCTTTGTATTTCCTTTGTAGAGGCACACACAAAGGGTCTGACTGAACTTACGGTCTTATAGTCATGGCCTTCTCGTTACTCCATTATTTAGGGTATGCACAATATAATCCCATAGTTGGTCTATGTTTTATTATCTCAAAAAATCTCGCTCTACACTAAACAGCTATAACAGCTTTTGTATTGTGTAACAGTAAAATCCAGGAGTAGAGTACAAAGGCATATGTTAATGTAAAAGTGAAAAATTTCTTTTTAACACTATTTTGTATAAAAAGTATTACTACATAAATATATATTTCTAATTATATGTATATATAATATCACTAATAAAATACAGAATAGCTAGCTTGGATCAACCCCCTACATCTTAATATTTTACCATGAAAAAAATTTTATAAATTAAATTAGATACTACTTACGCTGTAATATTTATAGCCATATTTGTTTATATTGGTATGATGATCAAGAAAAATAAACAAAATAAATAACTTTATAGCAATTTCAAAGGAAGAAAATATAATAATAATATAAAAAGTGCCACACAATCATACCAACATGTATTAAAGCATATTCCGCATCTATCTACAAAGCACATATTTGGCATAACTATTTGTTGATACTTTGTTATGGAAATCTATTTTTTGACATATCGTCACATCACAGTACAAATGCGCAGTAGCTATTTGATCCAATATCATGTACAATAAGGAAATCATATACGCTGTACTTTCGCCCTTATCTGGTACCAATTCTCTGATATAAGGCGTAGACCACTGCAGTAGTTAGTGACATAGCAGGGCTGTGTCTCGATTCTGATATTTTTCACAAATGCAAGTAAATTATTTATGTATTTGAAAAGTTCCATATTTTGTATATCAGTATACATCATACCTATATAAATAGCGAAATAGTTAAACTGTTTTACTGAATTTAATATTTTGTTTAACAAAAAAATATAGATACTTTAGTCATGATAAAGTTAATATAAACTCAATCAACTGTAAAATGAATAATAAAATATATTCTAAACTAAAAAAGAAATTATCGTGTAGTATACATACAAAATTATAGTCGATTGAGAACCTCCACCTTTTCTAAATCGATTTAATATTTAATAGTTATACTGTAGAACATCCGGATATTAATCAATTGAGTTGTGACAACCCTAACCATGGGATACTTAGGTACTGCCAAGAACATAATATAAACCGCACGATTACATGAGAAGTTTACTTCCCTGGGACCGTCACAAACCCATGCTATACCTATCTATCCATATGATTTAATATTTTCTCCAAAAAGTACCTATGTAGAGCACCGACATGGAAGACGAAGATATCGAAAAGTAATATTGGCTAATGACCTTGGTTCTAGTAATATATGTTATAATGATTAACAAATCATCATTATGTATTATTAAATTACATAATGATGACTTCCAGAACTCACCATCACCTAACACCGCATTATACTCAGCCAGATTTGTATTATCGTTGCGTTTCTTTTTCTATTAAAAAACACCTATCCACAAAAAATGTAACACAACGAGACATGAGTTGCATTGATACATGTCATAAATAAAGAACTCTGAATTTAAACGTCATATTTATGCAAAATGTGTAAGTACTTTCATCACATTCGTCTATAAACATCATTGGATGGTTACAAATAAGTCCATAATTTGTTTTCAGTGCAACTTTTTTTATCTCCGATTTGTAGTGTATTTTTTTTTAATGAATAATCATTACACAATGATTTTAGAAAATAAAATTACCCATAAGAATCAAATAATATACATATCAATTCACAGTAATGACGACCACAATGCGTTCACGTTCTACAAAAAAAAAACCTATATATGGCTTTATCATTACCCGTGAGTAAATTTCACAAATCGATGACTCAGTTCAGTCGAAGCTAACTTCGGTGGGTAGCTCCCCCATAAAACGATGGTATGTGTATTTACCAACGGACCGTTATCTGTCGAACCTCAATTTCATTTTGGCAACGTACACCGGGTCATGCAAACAAAGTATTAGTAGAAGCGAAATGAGACGGCATTATATGAATATGAGAACCATTTCCTGCGATAATTAACGCACGCAGACACAAATTTTGTACGATTAATTTACATTGCGGATAAACGTTCTGATATACTCGTTCGTACTCTATAAGGGATGTGTTCTGAGAAGCAAATTAAAGGCTCGAGATTTGAGTAGATATATACCGATCGTTTATTATAATACTAATATTTTCTCACTACTTCGTACATGTGATTTCAGATGTAGAAAAACCAATAAAATAAATTAGTTTTAGATGGCGTATCAAAATAAAACATACATCAGATTTTAAGTTAAACTACTAATAATATAATAAAACCACATTCGATTTGGTTCAGTAGATTATGCATGATGCTGGAACAAACATACAAAACAAAAAAATATAAACAAAATCTTTATAAATTATTGTTTTGGCATCTATTAAAGCAATAGCTTTAATAAATGATTTATTGAGAGCTCTCACATAAATTTTTCTTAAATATCTTCCTTGTGCAGAGAGCGTCTAGTTACAATTTTATTATATTAGTAAGATACAATGTTATAATTAGGATTTATAATATTTGTAATACAAACAGACGTGAATTAGTATTATATACATACTTATACTACTTAATAGGCACGAGTAATATCAGTACAGCACCAATATCTATATATTGGGTTTCTCTGGATTTTGACGGCAGAAAAAAGTGATAACACATATTTTGACATCACCCATACCGGTCGGATATGTATATTGATTTTGATCAGATTCTTCAGTTCGACAAAATATATATTCTTTATTGCACTAAAACATACAGTGACAACAATAAGTTAATAACAATGTTAGCAAAGGCGAACTTATCTCTAAAAGAAATTTCTTCCAGTCAACCTAACACAGTGGCATAGGAAGTAGTGAGTGGGCAGTAGTAGTGCTAAACAGAAGTTAAAATAAATATTTACATAAATTATAAATCATTATATATATATGAAAGATAAAATATTGATTAACAGACATTTAACATATTTATTATTGGGCCATTATATACACATTGCAACTAAAATATATAGATATTGTTAGATATTACTGACTCCAACTATTTAAAATACAAGTAAATACCTTTATATATTTTCGGTAAATAGAAAAAATACCTACAAGAATAATTTTATGTAATAATGTAGGTTATATTTAATATATAGGTTAGATACAATGAAATTGTTGGAGAACCTCTTGGAAATAAATATAAACGTGTGTGGCGAAATAAATATAATAATTTGTAATGATTTTGATAATTGTTAACCATCTAGCAGTATATAAATCCATGGAATATACCGATGAAGGTAAACATGAGATAAAAAATCAGCGTAGTAAACGGCATTTTTAGAATTCCGTATCAAAGTGGTAAAAAGGAACCCTTGTAATAAAACTTTGTTCATGCGCCCGTCAGTTTACCTGTCATAGCATTTTATCTCAACAACTATAAATAGTTATATATAATATATAAAAGTTATCAATTTGAAATTTGTAATAGTTTTAAGAATAGGCCTAAGTAATGGAATGTTCGAAAAAATATTTTCTATGCTAGAAGCTTAAATTATAGGCTAGGGAGTCGAAAAGAGCTACTTAAAATTTTAAAATTATCCTACTAGTCTATTCTACTGTTACCCTCCCACTGTATAATTGGGTAAAGGTTTATAAAGTCATATCAATTTGGAAAAAAAAATATTTGACAATTGGATAAAAATAAAAACTCCCATTTGACAAAGCTGCTTATGAAAAATGAAGTAACGAACATCTGCCGTCACAGAATATTCTCATCCCTCATTAAAATTGTTTCCATTTCATCCCCTAAAAGGATTAAAATAACATTGAGAATTTATATGGAAGTTTGTAAATTTTGAAACATTGTCCTTGAAACCTTAAAATTAATATGTAGGCTTCTCGATAGACACGTGTTTCAATATTTTTAAAATATCGTTAAAATATCTTGTTACTGCTGAATCAACTCGTAACGATAATAATTTTAAAAAGCTTACTTAATGATAACTAATTTAAACTTTCCATATACTGTAAATAAAAAAAATATATATAATTTGAAACCTATAATGTACTCATTCTTCTCCTTTGTACGACATAAAAACATTAATTGTCATAGAATATTATGGTTAATTCCAATTACCATTATGTAATAAATACTATAGATAAATTGTGGTAACACGCTCTGGTAAACATATTAATGTAGATACATTATCAAATACTTTATCATATTTCATAAACCAAATTAAAAAATAACATAGTAACATAAAAATGAAAATAACATAGTACTGTTTATGTCTATAGGCGATGGTTACCACTTTCCATCAGGTGGGCCGTCAGTTTGTTTGCCGTTCTAAGTTACATAAAAAAAAATATTGGCAATACTAAAATATCACAATTGTAGTGTTTATATTTAATAAAAAAAAACTTCTGCGCATTTATAAGTGCATATATTTGGAATATTATTGTGTGCACATTATTTTTAAAAACTTGTATTTAACTTACGCGGGTCATGGAATTTATTTTTCAACTCCTTTCATATAGATATGAAATGAAAGATCATGGGCGGCGGTAGTCACTTACCATCAGGTGAGCCGCATGCTCGTTTGCACCCTATGTTGTAAAAAAAAAAAGCATAGACAACTATAAAGTCTATGATCACATTTCAATTAAAATAGCTGCCACTCCAATATGACGGATTACATTATATACATTTGTTTTTAAAAAGTATTTTTAAACCATCTATATTTAGTCCAATAATACAATATTACTATGTGTAAACAAAAATAAGGAACACTATCCTGTTGTTAACCAGATATTCATGAGATCGATATAAAAACGAAAAGTATCTTTTTACGACCTTACCGATGCCAATTTCATATTTTACGATGCCAGTACACAGTTGGCAGAAATCATAATAGGTAGCAATGGTCACTACATAAAAATAACATAGTTAATCTACTTACGAATTGAATGGCGAAAGCTAAGGGCGAAAGTTTGGCTGAATATAGCTAAAGTCAAATAGTTTTGTCCTTGACATAAAAAAAATATTCAGAATCAGTTGTAATATATATGTTACTGTAAAAGGTCGTACATTGGTAAAAAAAATATTTTTAACCTAGTAAATCTTAGGATTTACCGACATCAGTTGATAAATGAAAGGATTTAAAAAAATCTTTTTCGGGCTTTCACCAGACGGAACCTAACATTACCTACCTTTATATTTACGTATATGAACATTGCTCGGTATACTTATTATAATTCTATATACTCGTATATAGTAACTGTTACTGATGGTATATTAAACGTTCTCGCTTTATTGATGCTGCAGACTGTTGGCATTTTGATTCTTACTTTATGTTTGTTCGTTCGATTTTATTGCTTGTTACTATTGTAATGAAGACAATCGAGTAAAACACATTTTGTCGTAAGGTACAAAAATATCACAATATCGACATATTTTGACAATTTATATACCTTTACGCAATTCCTCACGAAGTAGGCTTAGACAGAAAGCCAAAAGAAAGCAAAATCCTTATACATCGCCTACTTTATCTACTTTAATAACTTGTCTCATATAGAGACAGCTTAGAAGGACAGGTGCACGTAAGTTCCAAGAGACTGTACTTCTGAAAGTAATGACCAATCACTAGTTCAAAATTATCATTTTATATTCATTATAATACCAAACATACATTCGTAATGCAGCGTTCTTCCTAGTACCGTATTTTTTTTTATATTAAATAACATTTTCTAGCAGTCACAATCCTGAGAACTATATTATATATGTGTCGGTACCCTAATTTCATTACTATATCTCCCCCTTCAAACCGAAATACAAGTATGCAAGCACAGCTGTTAGAACACGATTAGATGTCACGTTCCTGAGTATCTAATCACTGTGACATAGTATCCAGACTTTTTTTCTACTTACACGCCCACCACAATCAAATGGTAGATACGATTATGACGTGGGTATTTCGAGAAAAGTTTTATTCAACACCCACCATAACAAGTGATGCAGGTTTTCGTGTAGGCGAAATTTATATCAAATTAAAAAGTTCTAATTGGAGCATTCGTATTATAAAATTTACATTTCTCTATGAAATTAAAATTCCATCTCTATAATAATTTAGGACTTATACTTCAAAAAAACATCGACTTTAATCTAGGATAAGCCAGTTATTTTAATCTAAAAACTAAACTATGAAACTAGTTTTTATAAAATTATCTTGGGACCAACCTGAAAGTATGTAAATCCTTTCAAATGAAAGAAAGGTTCAAATCGATTTATAAATCAAAGTTGGTTGAAAAGTAGCCGAAAACACCAACCCCTTTATTTATATTTTTAACCGACTTTAAAAAGAGGTTCTTAATTCAGATGTATTTTTTTAATTCTACAATGACGGAGTTATGAGTAATAAATACAAAGAAATATAACCGCATTGAGATCTTTCTCCTTTTCAAAGTCGGTTGAAAAGTAATCGAAAATACCGACCCTTTTATATTTTTAACCGACTACAAAAAGAAGGAGTTTCTCAAATCGGTTGTAATTTTTTTTAGTCCAAATTAACATGGACTATCAGAATGGGCCACCTAGAAGACAAGCGCGCATGACGCTCCGCCATCCACAGTCCTACGCCGTCAAACCGTGTGCAGTCCTCGGCCACCCAGCCAAGCGCGATGACATATACGCGCGGCAACTGTACACACCCCTAAACAAAAGCTACACGCGTATAACGACACAGAAGTAGTTCTTGCTTTTAATAATAAAAAAAAAATAGTGTGACAAGTGTCGTTGTGTGTATCGTCGTCAAGAATGTCGCAAAACGGATACCGTTATGTTCGTAAAAATTTAAGGGTGTCGATTGTTTAGATGTTGTCTTGTATGTTGTGTCGGTTCGTATGCACCTAACAATGCTATCAATAGTGTCGTAAATTAAGGGAACAGCCAATAGGTAATATATTAAATACTAATATTTTGGAATGGTGTTTGCATGTTTGTATTTTAAATTACTAATAACATTTAAATGTTTAGAAAATAATGTATATGTTGTGTACAGGACGATGTTTATCCCTCTAATGCTTTATAAATTAAGTAAATTATATTATACTTTTTATGAAGTATATTCATAAATTATATATTCATTCAAAATTGAAATATAACTTCAGTATTAAAATTAATTAAAGCTCAAAAGTCATGAGCATATTAAATTATTTAGTCTAACATTTTGAAATTATCAGAAATTAGCACTGCACGCACGAAAATGATTAAAAAACCTATTATTTAAATTTAATAGTAATATTAAACATTTAAAATGACAAGATGTTAGTATTAATATTTGCAAGCAAAATATAAGTAATATCTAAATATTTTTAACTAGAAAATTGTTACTAAAAATTTTATCTCCACATTTACCATCATCTATTCATAGTATGTACTACTAGCTAGAAAAATCCTATTTAAAAATTAAATCGGTATCTTTAAAGGGTATTTTAGATAGGTGCCACAATCTATCTAACAGTCGTCATATTAATTTGGGTAAGATGTAATAAATTTACAAAACCTTTAAACATTTAATAAGTACTGACTGCTTTCATACCACTAGGAAGTAAAATTAATAACCTTTTTTTGAAGCAGGATAAAAAAATTTACGAGTTACTTCCCTTTAATTAAAATATTATAATTCTTGTTTATGGTGTATTTACTTAT
This sequence comes from Galleria mellonella, assembly GCF_026898425.1. Taxonomy (NCBI): domain Eukaryota; kingdom Metazoa; phylum Arthropoda; class Insecta; order Lepidoptera; family Pyralidae; genus Galleria; species Galleria mellonella. The sequence continues at coordinate 9,667,329 of NW_026442130.1, read as the reverse complement.
TCGCAGTTTGCAAGGATACTTTGAACTACGAAGAAGAATATAAAATTCTGCAAAATAAAATTTTATAAAATTTAATAGGCTAAAAAATATAAACTGAACTGACTTCAGCCTCACCTAATATTTCTCGTTGGTACCACGCCAAAATAAACTAACACTGCAAGCGAAAATACAATTCCATTTTTAATCTTTAAAGAATATAAATTTATAATATACTCTGTATATTATTATGTAGGGAAAAGAAATATCATTATATTAAACACGGAGACCATAAAGCTTGCAATTCTTGAATTTTGTTTTTAAAATATGTGTTCTAAATGTAGCATAAGAATGTACTATGAAATAAAATACGTAACATTTCGAAGTTTCAAATTTAATTTCAGATTTTATTAGTTTTATTCTTAGATTGTAATTTTATTAAATAAATTACTTAATGTAATAGTTCCAAAATTATACCTAAGGTGATATTACTTAAATTTAAATCATTTTTAAATCTAAAAATACGGATTAGCCAATTATATTTTGAAACGCTTTTGATGACATTTTTCCCGTATTTGTTCCAAACTAATTTTGTTTAAATTTATGTTGTTTTTTGCATACACTCATTCCTGTTAATTATTATTAATATTGAATAATTTTATATAATTGTAACTGTAGTATTTAACACGTTTAATCTGTGCCTAATTACAAAACAATTCAATGCAAGTTATTATCTGAAAGACCCAATGATTAGTTATCATTGCTCCTCTCTTAGATTCTTCGTCTCAATTGACATTATCCAGACTCGTATAGGTTACATCCACTTGTGTCTCGTCATTGCAATATTATTTACCATTCAATATCACGTGGCTACATTGTACAACGACGATTAATTCATGTTTATTAAACAAATTAACTATACAAGTGTGGAATTAGATGCGCAATAACTAATTGCCACGGACAAACAGACGCCCGTGAAGACTGCGAAAATTTTCACCGCTCCACGTCTCTAAAAAGAAACAGTACCGTGAAGCCGCCATTGAATTAGGCCAACAAAAGACCATCCAGTCACATAGAATGTTCGTTTTGTAAAATAAATCCGAATACTAATTTAAATACAAAAGTTAACAGACTATAATATGTACGTCCGACGAAAATAACGAACTTCAGATTGTTATATACATTAAGCGTTGTCTTTTAACAAATTTTTGACAGTCGCGATCTCTTAATTTGTTCCATTTTCGTCGCGAAACAGAATAAGGTCATATTATTATTATTACAAGTATCTATCTTTATATGTTAAAACTTTGTTTAAAAATAAATGTGAATATGTATTAATCTGTGATCAAAAATACAGGCGTCTCTTGTTCATGAAAGAACATTTTTTTTTTATTATTTTACAATCACATATTAAAATATTGTGGTTTCTTTTATAAGAATTAAGTTTTAATGATTTTTAATGGATACTATTATCAAAATTGAAACTTATATTAATAAATTTAACGTTTATCTAGCGGTTTAAGTTGCTTGCACGATTTTGATTGCTTTCAGAAATAACTGTTTTTTTTTTAATGGATGATAAATGAGAATTAAAAAGGCAAATCTGTTAACCCATTGTGATAATAAATACTTGCAATTCAGCACGTTGGTTCCCAGGGAGGACCACGAAAAGGTCGACCTGGTCGTGTATATTGCTAGCAATTGATCTCCATTACTTACAATCCCTCCCTCCCCCCTCCCCAACGAATTATGTTATTCCCTCATATTTGCCTCAGCTACCTTTTAAATTCTTACCTGCATAGGAAATTCATTCTCATACCCTATTATTACATTTCCTCTTACTAATACTCAAGTTGTGAAATAAGCTTCCTGCTGAGGTTTTCTCCAGAGACTACAGCGCGGGCTATGATATCCATTTAACATCACTTTTAAAGGGGTTGAGTGCTTGTTTGCTACCATAATAATATAAAAAATTTGGCTGCCTTGTAGATTTCATACAAATAATGTAACAAATATCATAGTATACATGTATACGAAGCGCAAATAAAATATTTTATTTCTTATTTTATGGTATTTGCTGTATAAGCATTATAAATAAGGAATTATTACATTAGCAGTGACTATTTAACAAACTTCAATATTTATTTTTATTATGATATTATTTTTTTAAATAAGCACTTATAAAACTGTAAAAACTATTAATGGACTAATGCTCCGTTGATATTTTCATACATTTAGTAGAAAAGCGAGTAATTTAGTCAAAAATACGCTACTCGAATTAAATCGACTAAAAATTGTTGTTCAGATGAGTTTAGTTGCTGATTCCGACCTAATCTTATGACAAAGTGCTACAATATTGAAATTATTACGTATATCCTATTAATAAAATAAATACAAAAGTTTGTAACGATGAACGAATAGATGACTTTACTCAATTATATATAAATTACTGAACGGATTTGAATGAAATTTGGCACACGGATAAGTTATATCCTAACTTAGCACATATTTTATGTGCATATTCAAGTGAACGGAACCGCGGGATACGACTAGGAATATATATACGTCTATATGTATACAATTGTTACAATACATCAATTCCAGTTGACATGCACCGCGACCAAATTGAATTACGAGTGGTTTTCAAACTAATTGTGAAATGACAGACTTCCTATAATCAGTACCCGCATAATGCGCCGGCTCAATACAGATAATTAATATAATTTACGTTATCACTATTTAAGTAAATTATATCGTAAAAATTAGTACGCTTCTAATTAACTGTTGCAGATAATTACGAAATCAGGTACAAAGTATTTGATGTATTGCACTTTTTTAAATAGGTGAGAATGAAATAGCAATTTTTATTGCGCTATATGCTGGCGTAGTGAATGAGGTATGATAGGTGAGCTTATGTAGGTAAGTTGGCCCATCGTGATATAGCAAATATGATGGTTTCCAAGGGAACCGCGTTATGGTGAACGTGATTGGATAATGATGATATAAAATTATATAAAATTTATATTCTTGACTAGCTTTTTGCCCGCTATTTCATACGCGTGGCTTTCTGAAGTAAGAAAATCATTAAATACGTCATTTGTAGATAGCGTGTAAAAATAAAACATATACCAGTTTTTTAAGTTAAGTCTTCAGGAATAAAAATATAAAAATTGCACCCGATTTACCGCGATAGTTTTTGCGTGAAGCTGGACCAAACGTATTTGGAAATAGATAAAATTAAAATAAATTTTTGAAAAAAAAGTTTCGTCTTCTTAAATATCTTTAATGAACAAACATACTAGCCCAATTACAATTTTATTATATTAGTAAGATACAGTACAGAGCTTCAAATAGTTAATCTGTCAACGAAATGTAGCATTGGTCAGGGGCTTTATTATTAAAAGCTTTCTCTTTGAAGTAGTGTACAGACTTAAGAACATAATCTGTTTCTATCCTTACGGAACTGTTTCGTGATTCTATGTAGACTAATTATATATAATTAAACCACCTTATTTTCTATGAACAAATCACCACGTACATCGGCATTATCCGGGTTATTATAACTTGCTTAATCAATAAACAAACATTCTCTCAAGTTATATCCAATTTATCCTTATAGGCCATTTTATTTTATTTTTAAACGCCACAAATGTTTGAAATAGAAATTCGCTTACCGAATAGTAAGCGGTTGACATCTGTTTGCATATCATTCTACAGTGATAAGAATGTATAAGATAAATAATTAGCACCAAATTAAACCTAATCTATATACATTTAAAACTCACAATTTTAAACCAGAGGGAGAATTTGTACAAAAGTCGATTGCTTGGGTACCTCTGTCCCATTCGTGTTTCAACCGTGAAGCAGTTGTGTTTGCATGGCTGTGTTTCGGTTTGAAGGGTGGGATATGGCGTGAATTTACTGGGTACAGAGGAATAACACCTAAGTCCTCAGGAATGGCAACACATGGAGGGTATCATGGGCGAAACAGTATACTCTGTTATGTCCATGGTACTGCTCATGTCCATAGGCGACGGTTACCACTTTTCATCAGCTGGGCCGTCAGCTTGTTTGCTATTCTATGTTGTATATAAAAAAAAATAAAAAAAAGATAATTGACCGTATAGTTGCGGGCATTTTTTGCCGACGCTATCCGCCAGATTAGTAGATCTTGATTTCAATATGTGTATACAATTCCATACATTGTTTCATAAAAAGTGACGAATAGGAATGATATTTGAAATGAAATAGTATTTTTTTCATATCTTGCCATATACACGAATATTTTCCGCGCGAACAAGGAAATCAGTGAAACGGAAAGGAATTTTTCCGTCAGAATATCGGTTAAAAGGGTTCACTTGTTCGTCTTGTTGTATTGTTAAACTTATATCGAACACTGGCAATCAGCGCTGGGTATATTTGAAAAATACACATTAAAGACAAGAATAACAATATTCTTTTAATTTATTCTTTACTAGCTTTTATCCACTGCTTTGTCCACATAACTGGGATATGTTCACTAAGCGTAATGAAAAGTAGTAGCAAACTAAGTATCATGTCGTATAGAGAGGTCAAAGATATGATCCAGAATATAATTGGCTGGAAAAGAATGTATGAATTTGTTGCTCCAACAAGAGTAAACTTTTAAATGAGAAGAAAGATAGTCCCTGTAATTAAGGCGCTAAAAGGTAGCAAATAAACTCATTTTAATATTCATAATATTATCAACAGTTGCATATAGGTTGAAGAAATCATAGAGGTGGATTGAGGTGAGGTGAGATAAAAATAGATGAACCAACTGCCTATATATTATTTAGCTCATAATGCACACAAAATATCGAATTGGACCTACAATAATTTCGATTCCTAAATACAACAATATAGTAGAGTGCTTATAAATAAGTATCCTTTGTTACATCATAGAAAGTAATTTATTAGTGGCACACTTGGTTTTCATATAGATTAAGGTAATTGCTCCTTCTATCTCCCTTTGTCTGCGGGATAAATATATTCTATAATCAAATTATTACATCTCTATATTCACAGTTCTGTACCGAGTTGATATAAAGAACGAAACGGTACGTCCTTTATTTTTATGTAATTAATAAACGTCTCATACAAAATCTACTTCCATAACTTAAGCAAACAGCCTAACTCTACGGGCTTTTGCCTTTTATTTCATATGGTATTTACACGATATAGATCACGATAGTTCTTGATTGTTTACAGTATATTTTAATATTTGTAATAAAAGTATACATATTAGTATACTTTTACATAAGTATAGAAACCTAGATTGTTTTCTAAGAAAGTATATATCTGTAAATAAAATGTATCTCAAATCCATTCAATAATTTAATATCTTTACAAACTTTCATATTTAAAGTACATTAATTAATAGAATGTCCATTATCAATTTTTATTGCAAATAAATTACTGAAGAAAAATTAAGAATTTTAAAAAATTACAAATAAAATAAGACATGATCATATGATCTGTGAGTAAGGTATGATTATAATTATTATCTTATAAAAAAAAGATACCACGTTCTTGAAATAAACATGACCATACCACTTACACCTGCACGTGCAGTGTTAGGTACTTATTACAGGAAAGACCTTCCATTTTGTGGAGCAGAAATTTGTATTACAGAATATATAATTTAAAATGTTTAATTCGTGACTTGCTATATGTATAACATCTCAAGGATTAAAACGAACCTCAAACATGATCATCGTTTAACCTTAACAGTGATGAGAAAAAAATATCTAAAACTTCAATGGTTTCTATGTAACTTAAGTCTTAATTACTTGTAATTACTTGTAAATGTGTGTGAAAGAAACCGCCGATTTTCAATTAAGATACATCAACTAAGTAGGTTTTATTTATCTTAAATTGCATCACGTTATATGTCGAAATAACATATATATCATATAATTAATGTAAAAAAGTAGAGAATTATTAATTCTAAGTCTAAAGACTTCACTAGTATTAAAGATATTATTAGTAATAAAAGTATTTAATTACATAACCAATTATAGATAAATAATTTAATTTTAGGAAGTACATCTTTGAAACTATCAATGCAGGTCATCCATAATTTCATATCATGAATTTAGCAACCATATTGTCTGATTGCATATTCAATATTTACAAATGGTAAAAATTATTTTATATTTTCATACCAATATTAGACATACAATTTTTATCGATACATCAACTTAATATTAACTGAAAACGATACTTTAAAAGCATATCGAATAACTAAGTAATATTTTATACTTTTACCATTTTATTTGCCTTGGCTTCTTATTTTAAGCTCTCGTCTCGTTTGAAATTCGGTCCGTTTCGAGTAGTTATTACAACAGATAAATCAACAGGGGGTCGTCGGCACAGTAAACACTGTATGTGGGAATGTTTGCTTGTGATCGGAGCCAAGTTTTGGGTCAAGAAAATACTAACCTACTTAGTTGAAACTTTCAGATTATTAGGAAAAATATAAAAAATACACAAAGAAAAAGAAATGTCATAAAGAACTATGTTAACTTACCCATACTAATACATTGCAAATAACAATTATAATAGTGATTTTGATATCGCTATAACTGATGAGTCTAAATTATTAAAAAAAGACAAAATAAACCCAAAAAACTCATTACTATAATGCTCAATGGAGAAATTATAGGCTTTTCTTAACTATTACTATTGTAGCGATCATCTCCTTAATGCAAGAAATATAATTTTCAACAAACTTCAAAAAATAGGAGAGAATCTCCTATTTTAATTCGGTTATACTTTTTTACATTTCTTACCTCATAACTACGTTATTTGTAAATTAATTTGGGAAATACTTTTTTTTATCTCAAAAGATATACTTACATATTAGTGCCATTGAAATATTATAAAAGGAACAGGAATTTTAAAATGTTGAAAATAAGTAGCAGTATAATCTCGTTGTAGGGATGATTACCTCTGATCGACCTAGAGTTTCATGTTCCTTAACGGCCGGTTTACTAAATAACAATAATTAGTGACCAACCACACTATTAAGTTTGTAAGCCGCTCAAAAGCCTCACAGTTGGCTTAACGACTGTTATCTAGCGATAATAACTGCGGCTGAGAACTTCGCTTCAACAGGGTTAGTCAGTAAAGATCACCCAAAACTCAGCATTCACGTAACAGTACAACTTTCCCCAAGGATCATAGTTGAAGTATGAAAATTTTAACCTTTCATACTAAATCGATCACGTGCGCACAAACTTCAACTTTCAAAGAACGCCCACGCGTTGGATTTGTGTTGTATGTTTATTTATCTCGGAAAATTCGGTTTAACGAGATAAAATGCGTTTCCATGACTAAACACAATCGAGCTGAGTTGCGACGCCCACATTTATTATTATTTAAACAACAAAATACACAATGTTTTTATATCTCGAGCTTTACAGACCGAAATCGAATTCATTGGTATCACACACATTGACGTAACAACTAACGCACGTATTAGTAAAGATTGCTTAAAAATTTTTTTTCCTGTACCAACCCATATTTCTTTGGAAAACAGAACTGTTAATTTTGTAAGTGCATTCCTATGCTAATGGTTTCGATTTCACTCAGTATTTACTTATTTGTACTCATATGGTTCGAATGCTGAAACTCTCAAATTAATGCCACAATATAATCGGCCACACAAAAGCTGACTGTACACGCCGTTGCTTGACCTCATTGATCAAGCTCACACAAAAAGTACATCACAATCACGTTGTAATCGCTTCAAAATCAAAACTTGTTAGTTCTATAAAATGTCAACTATCTGTCACGCCCTGTATATAGAATTAGTACCTAGTTACATTTAGTAGGTTCGAATATAATAGAGCATACAGACTAACATAGCAATACCGAAATAGTAGTGTTACGTTTAGAAGCTTCAGATAATAACGTCATAGTTTAAAAATCGAATTAGAGAATCTGTATACCAAAGCACTAATACGTGATATGCACAAACATACCTGCAAATTTTAATATTATTATTACATATTTTGTAAGAACATAATGAAATATCGTACGTCATATATAAGGTAGAAATAGACAATTGTGAAATGTCTTTTTCTATAACTTATTCGTAAAATAAAACTTTAATGATAGTGGAGCAAAACAATGTATTACATTAGGCACTACCAAGAACTAAATTTATAGTAGTTCCTTCTCAAATTATAATATAAAAAATTCTGTATCACGACGTATGAGATTCATTCCCGTTAATTTTTACGAACTGACTTTAAGGATTTTTACGAACCAATTTTAACGAAATTTTGTAAATGTGTCTTTTTAGCTCCATCATGAAAGTTTTTTTTTGATGGGTGAAAATTGAATGGTAATTGCCTGCCTACCCTATCGGTATACACTGGCGGGACTCCAGTGAAAGATGATAAATGAAAGTGAGGAGGTCAATTAGCTCCTCGTGACGAATTTAATAACAATTCACCATGATGATTTTTAGGGGGGAACCTCGTAGAGGTCGACCTAATAGAGTATATTGCTAGCAATTAACAATTAGGCCCCATTACAATCCTTATCCCCCCGATGAAGCAGGTCAATTAGCCCTTCGTGACAACTTCATCAGAAATTAACCACGATGGTCCCCAGGAGAAACCGGAATGGAAGTCGACCTGATACGTTATATTGCTAGCAATGAGGTTGCTGGTCCTTATTACTAAAAGTCTTTTCTTCCCGCCACCCTTCCTCTGCCCCAATATGAGAGTTAAGATTGTTTTTATTACGATAACAAATGGACCCAGTAGATGGCGGTAGGGTCAAAACAATATTTTCCGTGTCAGCTAGTAATACTATATATTTGATAGTGTATTAAGTCTCTTATATCGTACTTTACATTTCTCTTTACCAAGTCAAGCCACTTTCGCATACGTATACCGGCTGCGCGCACGTCTGGAAGTCAATTTAAATATTAATTTTATCGAGTTGAATAAATTAATCTTACAAAATTAATTCGTGTTCGATTGGCGTACTCAGTGTTATATCTGTTTTAATACAAGCATGACGTGTATAAGTTTTTTGTTTTCATTTCGCGTGTGGTGTGTATTCCATCTTTCTATCTGTAAAAGTTGATAACATGAAAGTGCGATATAATCATCAGTCCTGCAATATGAAACTGCGTGGGATTGTTGCAAAGACGCTGGGCTCCAGTGCTGCTGAATATTCTTTTAGTAAGATTTATATTTGTATTATATATTTTAAAACAAAAAGATGTAAGTTAAATCTTATCTCTTTTTTAATTTAAAACTAAATTTCACTAAAACGGCTACATCAGTCATCACAAAATTTATAAATCCTAGCATGTAAAAAGAGTTATCGTAATCAGTACAGGATTAGCGAAAATAACGCGAAACGCACGTAATGTACACACAAAAAAATCAATCTGTTTAGTTACAAATGCACAGGATATTGAAAAAATTAAATCGAGTGAGTAAAGAATAAAAATTGGTTGTGTTAGGAAAAGATAATGGGGTGAGACGACATAAGATGGATATGGAATTCGAGTGCAAACAAACACCGTGGTCGCGTATAATCCATTATTTCCTATTTTCTTAAGACAAATTCTTTCTCGACGAATCTGCATCACATGAGGAAACTCTGTACAAAATTTTATGATTCGGGACATTTTGTGATTAGTCAGTGGAAGATTTGTTTGTTTGTATAATCTATGTAACAATTGAACCGGTTCCAAAAAATCATATTTAAATTCATGACAGTTTATTGAAATCTAAAAACAATAGCGTGCACTACAAATAGGTAACAATAACACAAACCCTTTTTACCTTAACCATACTGGTACTATATTAAAAGTACAAAAAAGATCAATAAAAATAAAGAAACGTAAAATTTGTTTAAGATAAAAAAAATGTTTTCTATTTATGTATCAAACAGTGTCTCTAAGATTCTAGCCGCATTGCTTTGCTGTATAATAAGCTAATACGTTGCCTAATAAATGCCTTAATTCTTGGATTTCTTTTCAAAAGTCAATTATTTTTATCTGACTTCGTCATTATTACTCACAGTGTTATGACAAATACTAAACACCTACAAATATTTTTCACACGTGTTCAAACAAATGATCCACTTTAACAATTAATACTTCATATTAAATTACCTGTGAAACTAAATACAAAATAATATGGCGATATTGATTACTATGTATAAAATAATCCTGGTGACTACAATAATGTTATGAATTTAATACCATACCAGTTCAGTTCTACTATAATATCATAGGTACACAATATTAAATATATTTATTACTAATATGTTTGTTTGTATAAGAAATATGTCACATATACTGAATCATATTATGATTTTACTTATAAGTGATATATCAATAATAGGTAATTTAAAGGCGATATTTAATAAATATGTTTCAATGTTTGTTAATTGTACTTAAACAGCTGAATGAATTTTAATAAAATTTGCTACACGTATGAACCATAATATCCTAGATTAACACATCAAGCATGCAAAGCCACAGATTACAACTAGTTCAATTCAGTAGTTAATGATAAGTACATATTACTTTTATGTGATGACAGCGTCATGGAAAAGTACGGACTTGAGATTTCAAGCCATGAAATTCGATTCCCGCCTTTCTAACACAAATAATAAACGTATCTATTGATATCTGCTACTAGATACGCTTTCGTTAGCACAAAAATAAGAAAAATAGGATCTTATTGTCTCTTTCTATCTCATGCATGTGTTATCGATGGCGTATCTACCGGTACATTTGATTGCCACTTCTATAAAAAGGATAGATTGAGCGAAAGTATCAAAATAAATACAAAACCAAACTCTTGGAATAGACACTGTAATAATTATGTTTTCTTTTTTCTATACACTGTTATTTCCTTTTATTTGTTTTTCTCAACAATTCACATTTAGTATACAATAGGTATGCGTAGTTATTATTAGTCAATTTAAAAAACCCTCAACAACGTTATATAATGACATAGTGATGACTTGATTCATTTAATTGGTTAATGGAAACCTTGCTTTACTTCTATTGAATGCACATTGTAGGTTTTTAATTAGCTTTATCTTACGTATAAATACCAAATACTTCGAAACCTAATACATTGTAATAGGTGTACATATTATATATGACATTTCGTCGAAATTTACATTAGAAATGTTCACAAAGCGCTATTTTCTATCTCTAAAATTACATTTTTATATTATAGCAATATTTTTATCCTTTATAATTTACGTACATAATAACTAATATAAGCTTAGTAAAACTATTATGTATGTAGTATTACTCCTTGAAAGTTTGTATTCAAGAAAATTTTATCTATAAAATTCAACTTTTTTTAAATGTTTCTTGCGCGGGGGTGAATCGGCGGTAAAAATAAAAAAAAATATTACTTACAAAAATAATACTACTTATTACTTAAAAATTAAAAAAAAATATTTAATTAAAAAAGATTTCTGTTTTTGGTAACAATACGTTACAGTCCAAAAATTATTTTACAGAATAGCATTCCATAATTGACTTCATTGTCGACAATTTTTGTTAACATTTTGTATTATAAATTATTATCTGTTTTTCTAGTAAATAAGCAGATACTATTAAACTATTCATAGTGTTTATTTAAATTCTTAACTACTAAAACACAAAGTTCCTAACTTTAGTAAAATATCTGTTTGTTGAAATTTGCAACTCTAACAAGCAAATCTAGTATTTAAATAACTTTGCGTCATAAAATACTTTAGGTACATAAACGTACTATCCTAACTAATATTATAAATGTGATTATAAGTTTGTTTGTTAGTTTTTGGCATCTTAACGACTCTACCTAGTGTTTGAGATGGGGAACAACTTACTACTATTTATTCCGGTTAATCAATATATCTCAGCATTCAGACAAAGACGCGTGTAAAAACTAGTTTATGCATAAAATGCTCACACAATATTTCCGACAAAATTCAAAATGTTTAAATCAACAAAATTTTGCGACAAAAACAACACAATTCACTAGGACTGTTCCACATGTGTCTCACAAGTGTTTAGAATAAGTTTTTCTATGGATTTGTCTATTATTGTTATACCGTCAAAAAAACTGAGACCACTGACAGTCGCTCTGATGGCGGTCCAGCCCTTTAGTCATGCTATTACAAATGTAGCGCATATTGATTTCTCACCAAATGATTCTTAAAAGTATGCTTTGTGACAAATATAGTTCCAACGCTGGAATAACAAATTTTACTTATTAAGTGCCACTTTGACCGATTTTATTTTATTTATATCTCTGAATTCTGTTTTCTTCTGCATCGAGTGGTATATTTATTAAATCAATCAAAGTAAATAGCAATTAAGCCAAGTCTTTAAATTTAGTTTACATTCCACAACTTTCGTTTTTTTTTTATTTTTATTAATAAAAACAAATTTATGATATGAACTATTTTACCGTATCTCAGACATTATACTATGAATTATCATTCATTTTGTCTTACCATTTTGTTTTTTTGCTTAAACAGCGTTGATTTTTTTATTTTTTTCGTTTGAATTATGAAAATTACGTTTTAATTTACTATCAAAGCATACAAATTGCTAAATAATCATCTAGGAACATTATAGAAATTTGAAATAAAAGTAATACATAGAACTTTGTTCTTACTTTATGATATAAGTAAGCAGATACCTAATTAGTAACACTAATAATTTTATCTTAAATACTTATTTATCATACATAGTACATATATTATTCCTAATTGGATAGATAAAATAGGTCACATAGATAGGACCTTAGATTGGAAGCAGTAAAGTCGAAGGTCGAAGTGATGGCAGGTTCAGATATCACTGTGAATATCTTTATAATTATCCATTAAGATTAAAATTTAATTAAAAAATAAAAAATCCTAATTCATCCTAATCATCCTCCTAATATACTAAATGTAAAAAATTGTAAAAATGTGTCGATGTTTATTACTCAATTACACTTAAACGGCTAAATGGATATGAATGAAATTTCTTACATATCTAGATTATATCCTAACTTAACAGATAAAATTTTATAAACCGATTCAATATTCATTTACATAAACAAAGCTGTGTAAAACAATTAGTTAAAAATAAATGAAGTTTACAAAGTTTAAAAGTTTAATAGGCATAACTTAACCCGCATAATATTGATTATTTTAACCTTTCCACAAAACTCGGCCCTTGTGCGTGATAATCTACAATCAAAATACTTCAACACGTAGCTCCGTACCTGCAGTAATGAAATTATAGCTTTTAAAATTAAATCACGGCCTTCTTAGTAAATTCCTTTATCTATTTATAGTTTATCCTTGATGTGAAATATAGTGTGCCTGTATTTGTTATGCATTATATATATTCAAAATATAATAATATGAAATATTGCAGTAAATTACAGATTTATTTAAACTGACAAGTTAAAGAAAATGCCTAATTAGTTAACAGTTTGTTTATGTTTCAAAGTTCAATGGAATATATTAAGCCAGTTCAACATGATTTAATGACAACCATCCAAAATATCCTTTACAAATATTCACATTAATAATAATGACTATATCCTGTAGTTATCATGAATATAGGAATATATATAGGATAAAAAGTAATATATGTATTAAACCATCATATGATCAATCTGTAAAATAAATTTTATTAAAATCGGAAAATTAAATGAAATAACAAATTTCTAAACATCCAAACAACTTTACAAACTTTTTAATGAATAATATTAGTGAGAAGTGAGATCAGCAAAAACTTAGAATGAAATTTTTCTATCATCAATTTCCTTATGAAAACTGAATAAATAACAAGAATAAGAAATAATCTTTACACAACAAAAGTGAAATACATAGAACACGAGTGTATCTACGTATAATACAGCAACATTACTTGCAGTTAATAAAATATAATAAATAATAAATATACAATAGAGCCATACTATACGTACTATAAATCAATCGTACGAGCGATTTCTGTAACAACTGTAAAATATCGCATAGTATTGTGTTTTTCGTTTACATTATTAAATCGTAGTGTAATGGCTCATAAAATACGAGTAAAACTCATATACAGAGAGTTTATATCTGTCGCATGTCAGTTTAAAAAAATCTTATTAATTAAAAAAATTTTTAAAATTAATAAAAGCAACATTTGCATTTTGCATTTTGATCTAACTGACCCGACAGATGTACTTTCTAATTTCCATTTTTTTAAACCAGCTGTTATCTAGTGAAGTGCTTACAAACAGTTTTTTTTATTTATATAAATTATTATTATTATTTTTTTCTGTTCATTTTGTTTTCATGATTAGTTTTAGAATCATTGTTATAATTTATACATAACTAATATTCATTGTGTAATTGTGAACATTACATTCTTAAAAAATATATATATTTAAAGTGATATTTACGGAAATCGTTAAACAAAAATTACCTTACCAACTTGGATAGAGTTTTATAAAGAAAAAATTTAAAACATATATGTATATAAAATATATTATACGTGCCTATAACATTTGAGGAATGTCCTTGATTTTACTGAGATTCTATCATTAGATCTTGATTTGTTGACAATGAGACCACATCAGGAGTATATTCATACTCTTTAGAAAAAAAGTTTTAAAATCGCTCCACAGTTGACGGAAAAATCGGTGGGCATACTTTAAAAAATATATACAGTTGAACATAGAATCTCCTCCTTTTTTGAAGTCGGTTAAAATATTCACTAAATAAGAGACTCAACGATATCCTACAAGTATGGAGATAAAAAAAAATCCATCCCACGTTTATGGTTTACACTTGTATGGTTTCCGCCATAAAAACTTTTTAAAACTTTTGCTGCTTGCTCTGGTGGTATGAATCACAAATTCCTATCTCATTTCGCTTAGGCACCAACGAATTATAATGGGCAGACGAACAGATAACCAATGATAAGTTTTCTCAATGAAAGAAATATAATATATATACATAATATGAGCAAATATTTTTTTTAAACTTATTCTTTTTTTTATTACTTTGACTTACAATAGCAAACAAGCTCCTTTTTTGTTGCAGTTATAGAATGTTTTAATTACATGCAAAAACATCTACCTATGATCTTTGCATAATACATCGTGCTCAATTAATTCCAAGACGTGTGATGGGGTCATTACTTTGTATTTTAAATTGACGTAATAAGTCGTCGCACGGATTTACGACACAAAATTATACAGATAAAACTTTATAACGATCTTAATATAATTAGAGATACATAGATAGTAGAAATAATGAGATTTATAGACAGAATTCTCTATACCATGATTAGATTTTATAATGCTGGAGAGATGTGGTCATGCATGCAACAGTGGGTAACATTTCCTCTAACTTACCCTATTATAAATTGTAGTCGTGAGTATACCATATATATTTATTTCAATTTAAAGTCTCGGTCGGTCCGAGAATAAATTTTTCGATGAAAACCTTTTAAATAAATACCACACATTTAAATTTCGTTCTCGACATACCTAATATTATTATTCTCACCTACAAAACTGATAACCCTATCAAACAGAGAATTCTAAAATTAGCATAAACAACAATTATTACAATAACGCTTAATATTGACTTAATATCATTTCTTTATTATTATTAATTTATTAAATTAGTAGTTTTTTGTTGTAGTTAGAGGGAGTCAGTAAATGCAGCTGGCTCAGGACCGTTCCTTATGACAGACTATGGGGGAGACTAAGTCTAGCAGTGGACTGTTTCACGAACTTAAATGGTTTTTTTTAATTAATTATAGTTCGACTATTCCATGAACACACTTGGAAACACTGACCGCACCGATCTTTTCAATAATAAAAAAACAATTTTCTATCTTGAATACCCACATACCGATGAAAACGAACATTTTGTAGAAACATTTGATAAAATATATTTGAATTTAGAATGTTTAGGATGATGACTTTGCATCGCAACAAGTGATTTAGTTCTTCTCCGTAAAGAATAATAACAACTTCTATTATCATAAAATTAAAATGAATATGAGACGAACATACCTATTAATTGCAAAAGAATTGTCAACGTAGTCGCGTAACATAGTCACAAAAAATACAGACGATTTCAAACCCTCTTGTAAGTCGCCTAAAATCGATTTTCATTATACCACTTTCTGACAAACGTGTCGAATCCAACTGATTAACTTTCGTTCCGTTTGACAGTGTTGACGTTTTGCTGTCAATAATTATTTGTACAAACAGTGCGAGCGAGTTTGTACTCAAATTGTCACAGTTAACCTTGATCTTGCTGCTCAGAAATCAGCTTAAATACTTAATTACGCAATAATGAACGAGGTCATGGTGGATATCTTGTACAACAACCAGTATTTTAGTCTAGATTTATATAAAGTAAAAGTATGATGTAATAATATTTACCTTTTGATATAAATAAATACATGCTACACAATTATATCAATGAATTGCCCGATTGTCAACCCTGGTTATTCTACGTTTTAAGAAATCACACAGCAATCTTCTGAGTGCAAAACCTAACAAGACTTACGATAATTTTAATATAATAATAACTTTATTTGCAATGATTTTGGATATAAAACATTTGATCTTGATAATTTTAAGAAAGTATATTCCTACATTGATGAAACCGAGAATTGAATTCAAGACCTCATTTACGCCAACCAACGTGCTTACAATAAATAATAATGCCTCTATGGCATATAAAATACACACAAAATCCAAACTTTGAGCCAGGTCAGACATAAATGTGTGATCGAACTAAACAACGTATGCACATAAAACAACGGATTTATGACTTTGTTGGTAAAACTCGCCCAACTATCGTTCCAATATCGCGGTTTCGAAAACTGGCAAACTTGGTTCGGGGCTTATCATTTTTTTTATTCGACATTGACGAAGAGCGCTTAAAGGATAATATGCCTTAGCTTTTTAACGCCTTTACAGTTCAACCAATCGTTATGAAATGTGGTATACACTGTCAGTATGGGATATGAAGAAGAGTATATAAAGCTACTATTTATGCCGGTTAATCATCATGTGTCAATTGCGGGTCAATCATCAACAATCGTGATTATTAACCGGCTAAATAGTACCACGGACGAAGTCGCGGGTAAAACTTAATATTCTATAATTTTACTCTGTAAGAATTTTAATATTCAGGTCTGAATGTTTAAACCTAATCACCTATTCATTCCAATGAA
The DNA here is from genome assembly GCF_026898425.1 of Galleria mellonella. Taxonomy (NCBI): domain Eukaryota; kingdom Metazoa; phylum Arthropoda; class Insecta; order Lepidoptera; family Pyralidae; genus Galleria; species Galleria mellonella. The sequence continues at coordinate 9,650,102 of NW_026442130.1, read as the reverse complement.
ATTCTTAAAGTAATAAATAACCTAGATGATAAGATACGACTAAGAATAATTATTATTTTAGGAAATTATAAGTACTTCTCGCCAGAATAACAAAATAAAAGTTTAGATAACAAGGGCACGGGCGAAAGCTAAACACGTTTCTTACTCTTCCCGGACCGCGTGAACGCTGATAAAAGTGATAAAATATCTTAATTACATTAAAATTATAATAACACGGAGATGAATAAAATTTCGAACAGATTTAATAACGTTAATTTTTAACAGCTGTAAGTAATGCATATTTATAAGAATTAGAATTAGCAAATGATGTCACTCTCCTGATAAGAAGCTATGTCTTAGTGTACATATAAACTTTAAATAAATTAAAATTTAACTCTACAAAAAAATATGGATAAAAAATGCTAAAAACAAAAAAAAAACAAAATTTAATAATTTGTGTAAATACGTTCGCACTCATAAAATAATAAGAGAGTTAAAACTCTCTTCCTTTTAAAAATCTTCTAATTAATATTATTCCATACCGTCCACAGTATTCATCACGCTTTGTCCCTCCTGTCACTCAAGATTAAAGTGTTATGCCTCTTGCGTCAGAGATTACACCGACCTTCGAACTAAAATACATGCATTGCTAATTTACGGCAGAAATAGGTATCTGAACCGGTAAATCACACAAAATTTTTTGACCGTAAAGTAATAGACGTCAGTAGTTATAAAGGTAATTGCAGTAAAACAGTATATAAGCTTACATTTTATATTTCACATATTATGTACAGAATTTATCATATATGTATTTTTCTCAGAATAAGGACATTTTATATTTTATGTGTGTTGTATAATGTGTCGAGTTTTACCTTCATCACAGCAGTCAACAAACGCCTCTGACTGCCCCATCAGGGATCGTAGTCATGAGTAAAAATATACCATATGTACCTACAGTATTTATTTTATAGTATTTTAATTGTATTATATTAAGTGACCATTTGCAATTATAATTTAATTTACATATTAGGTATGAATCACCTGATTAAAATTTATCTCTATACTAATCTTACTCTTGTTTCGGTTTGAAGGATGGGAATGAATGTGAATGGCAGTGAATTTACACGGTACAGAGGAATAACACCGAGTCATCAGGAATGGCAACGCATGGGAGGTATCATGGGCGAAATAGTATACTCTGTTACGTCCATGGTACTGCTCATATCTATAGGTGACGGTTACCACTTTCCATCAAATGGGCCGTCAACTTGTTTGCCATTCTAAGTTTCATAAAAAAAAACATAGTATTTGGTAAACTAGATTATTTTTTATCCTAACTGTCTTCAAAATGTAGCAAATTATATTACAATAATATTAGGATTTCCTGATATAATGGGTATTTATCTTAAGCATGTTTCTCATTCTGTAATCTCAAATCCGACGTGACCTCAACGCTATCAAAGTAAAAGGTCTATCAGGTTTATCATGAATCATGTCTTAATGTTAAATGTATACTAATAATAGGTGTCTATTCAAGTTAATATATGTATACACTGTTTCCGAGTTCTCTACTCGCTAGATAACAACGTAACCCATACATCATTTCAATATAAATTATTAGAGGCATTAATAAAGACCAAACTCATATGATAAAGAATTTAAAATTAAATCTATTATTTTTAGTTATTTAAAATGTATTGTTACTGTGTACTTATTTATTTATTACACCAACTGAATGAGTTTTACAGTCTCCCAATACGCTCATGTAATTAGATTACCAGCAGTCCAAAAATTACTTACATCTGGTTTTATATATATATATATAAATATATAGTTGGTGTAATAAATAAATAAGTACACAGTAACAATACATTTTAAATAACTAAAAATAATAGATTTAATTTTAAATTCTTTATCATATGAGTTTGGTCAAAATAGATATACTAATAACTTTTCATATCATTTTATACTGTACATTTAAAAAAAAAAGTGTGAAAAAATAACTTTTAGTAAAAATTAATTTTACAATTTATTAATGTTTCTACTTTAATTATGTTTTAATATACATGGTATGTCCTGATAAATGGAATTTTGAAGCACCAATAATAATTGAACTGTATACTTAAGCAGTATACGATATGAATTTTCTCTATGCCTTACTACCTACAACATCTATAAAGTAAGAATCAGTGTGAGACTGGAATATAAATTGTGCTTCATACTTGCATCACCTACTCGTATGTAATAGTAAGTTTGGATCTACATCCCACATTTCACCCCTATATTTATGAAAGTGTCTACATACTATATGTACTTTATGTATACCTCTACATGTAGGTAGAAGAAATATCTGATGAGAATATATAAATGTATCGTTTCTTACCGGTTCTTCTCAATTTAAAATGTTGTTCTTTGTCTGAAAAATATGAATAACCTTTACTTATGGGATCGATTAAAACATGAACGAATCATTACTTTACACAATCAAAGTCGTTCACACAATTGAACATGGTCAAATAAACAAGTGTAAATGAAAAATTGCAATTTCTCTATGTGACCAATATAAACTACTGAATCTTATGCCGGACTAAAGGGTCCCCTAAATAGAATTTACGACCGTATAACTGCAAGCTTGACCAGGGGGGTACATTATTTATCCAATAATGCGTAATTGGCAATTGGCAAACTAGTGATAGCTATAGGTACTTATACAGTTATTCAGTTGTATTTACAGAATAACTTTGGAGTAAATTATTCAGTTTGATGAGACGACTGTTTTGTTTTGTTTGTTTAATGTTCGAAATGTCAATATAATATTTGAACCTGTTATACAAACTAGTCACGTGATCGATTTGAATTGAAAAAACATTTGAACGGTTTATTTACATTGAACGATTTATTTACATGAATCAAGCACAGAGTAGACAGAGAGAGCCGACTTCCAAAAACTTTATTTTTAACACTTTATACTTACACCTCCAGATTCGTCTTTCTTAACTCGTCTCATACATTACCAAAAGCATCAACAAAATTTCGGTGGCATTAGATACAAAACCAACAAGATTGGTAGTATTATCGACCATCTGTAGATATGCGGCGTAAATGTTCGATTTGCACGTAACAGATAACCAAAATCTGTTACCTGTCCGATAAATTGATATTTATGGTTTCCTTGATTTTAAATTTACAACCTTCGAAAGTCGTTTTCTAACTGCTAACCCGTGTTCGGTTTCTTCATTTACCATAATACGTGAGGGTCTAAAAGCATTTTTAGTATAGAAGTCAACGTTGGTAAAAAACTCTGTTTTTAATAAGAGCGAAGAGAGAAGGAACTAACATTAATAAAACATTGGGAATAAAATTCAACTTATTATACACAAAAACAATATACACAAAAACAATATAGTAGGTCCCGGCGTAGAATAAACTGCTCTTTCCTTCCTTCAGTGGGTGCCGTAAGAGTCGATTAAGGGAGCTTATCATCGAGATATGGACAGCAGTATCCTTCTTAAAACATCACTAAAAGCGAAACTGCGGTTGCGAACCTGCCTGTCAAGCGTGACAACTACTAACAAAATTGAGAAATTTCACTGTTGAACACAGCCTCCCCAATAAGGGGTTATTGGGGAGGCTGTGTTCAGCAATGAACAGTTAACGTCTAATAAAATATTAATAAAACAATGACTAGAACGATGCAAATCGATCTAATGTCTTTTAGTCATTAACTAAGATAAATCCTTCTTATTCATTTCTTATTTTTTTTTTTCAGTGTTTATTAACTTGCATTTGTTAGGGTTCTATTTATCAAATCTGATGATGTAATTGATCATCACAACGATTTGTATAATAAAAAATGTGTCAATTTATTATTTTTCTAAAGGGTTATAAATCAATCTCTAGGGTTATAAAAATATTGAAGTGAAAACTTAATGCTGATCATCATCATCATAACAGCCGTTAACTATCTACTACTGAACGTAGGTCTTCCCCATAAAGACGGGTTTTGCCAGTACTTACCGCGCTTGGCAGGCGGATTGACAACCTGTAAGCTGAATTGGCATTCTTTTTCCTTCCTTTTACCATAACACTGACTGATTTCTACTACTCTTTATATTATATATAAATGTAATCTTTTTTTTCTATATCTTATTTATTTATTTATTGTTATTGCTTATAATCTAGTAAGTGTTATGGTTTATTGAAATAAATTTTCATTCTTCATTCATTCAACCGCAATTTGGTTTTGGTCCATTTTATGTCGGGACCATACGGCAAATGCTGATGCTAATTATAAATCAGGGTAAACGAGATTTTATTTACTATATCTAGTTGTAATTAAAATATAAAGTTTTATAAGTCTGAAGCTCTTTTCTAGTATATTGAATTTGTATCTAATTACATAATCATTATGTGTTGGTGTTATCACATTATTTTTGTCAAAAACATCTACATCTATTGTGACATCTATAATACTCGTAATATGATGTTAATTTCGGCAGCAGTATTGAGATTCCATCGATCCATTACTGTGAATTTGAAACGAATCTATATGCAAATGTCTAATTTAGGTATCCGAGTAGTTCTAATAGTGTCGCTGAATATGTATGAGTTAAAGTGCAGAATAATTAACTGAATTTCATAGTTTTTTCATCAGCATAAATAGTACAATTACGTTTTGCTCCATTAAAAATAACGACTTCAATTTATTAATGACAAAACAGCCCAATGTACGACAAGATATTTCGAGGATACATCAGATTAAAAATATCTTAATTTTAATCGTATGTGTGTAAGATTTTTACGCAACAGATATTTTCATACAAAAGAAAAAAGCACCAAACATCAAAAAATTAAAATTAGACCAACATGAAAGTAAACTCTATCGATTGAAAAAAGAATTATCAAAATCAGTTTCGAATTAACAACGTATACATTACAAAAAAAAGAAAAAAACATGAAATGCAGACGAATATACATCTTTATGAATCCAATAGATTTACCACGAAAGTATGAAACAAATATTTTACCCAATCTAAACCTTGGAAAAAATCTAGTATAATATATTGTCCAGTTACGTAATAAATATAACCTTCCAAAACAGTTTTAGTATGTACCGAATCGCGACCCCTTTACCCTTAAACTATTATTCATTGCCAATCACAAACCAAGCCAGCGATAAACTAAACAGTAATTACCAAACATATATCAATAGTTCATGTACTGTTGTCGGGTCATGTCAATTTATTAGAATAGCCATCTTACCCTCTTCAAGATTGAATTAAGTGGTTCATGTGGACGAATAAGATTACCATGTCAGGCCCAGCCTTAATTTAACCCGTATACAGACGTAAAAACTCTCACGATAATATTTTACGCTGAATTTCTGGAACTATTTACTGTCTGCTTTACTCTAAGTCTTTTGAAGGGTAGATAGAGAATCTATTACCAAAGACCTTTATTGTTACGGATACATCCATACATACCTTTCTAGTTTTATCCAATTTTATAACTCGCCTCATGGGGTAATTTTTTTTTATAATAACATGACATGTGTGTACACCATCCTCAGCGAACACAGAAACATTATCGTCCATGAATGCGATCAATTAAAAAAAGAATGTCCCACTCTCGACAGTTGGCTGGATTATGCCGAATCACTAAGTGCTTTTTCACGCTATATTAGAAGGTTCCGAAGTTATAAGATACGATTCGTCATTTCGACCAATTTGAAGAAAATCGTGACGATTGACCGCCTCAAAAAATGTGGCTACACAACTTTGGTAGCTCTGGAATCCTTCTGTAGATAGACCACAGTCTATGACTTTTTTTATTAAAAATATTTAGGTTTATCTAAGTATCTATTGAAAGATTTGATTTACATGCAGAACAGTTAAACGTTTAAAAATAAGGAGCTATTCTAGAACGCGTTCGACATTAAATCGACATCGTGTAAACATGAAAGAAGTACAGAAGCGAACTGGTGACGCCATATTGTGTGGAATGATAATTATACTATATGTACGGTCAGCTGCCGATGATCGAATTAAAATTTCATAATGTCTATGCCGTAAAAACAATAATAATACAATTGTATATATTTAACTACTTGTAACCTTATTTTAACTTTATTTTATCCATCCAATACGCTCTTTTTCAACGCTTTACTGAGAAGCTTCGTATGGTATTTACGAGTTTTTAAAATTTGTATTTTCATCGACTTTTGATGCTATCTGTACATACTTATATCTTGTTTCATTCAAGCGTTTTCGTAAATTTCCACGTATTCACTATTGTTCGCTTTGAGCTCGAGTATAATGAAACTGAAATGAAAGAAACCGAAGAATACACACAAGGAACGTATCTGTTAGTAGAAATATTTTGTATTATACAATATGCAATGTTCGAATATTATATATAAGAAAGAAACTTGATTCTAACAATACTGTAACAAATTTTTGAAAGAATTGAAAAAACATATACAGTCGAACATAGAACCTCCTCCTTTTTTGAAGTCAGTTAAAAATAGATATGATCCACTAACTATCCCATTAGGGGTAATCAGAGACATTTGCCGACATTTACCATTGTGGTGAACATTATGTAACACTCGACCTGTCCACATTTCCCCAAGCGTATTAGAAATCAAGAACTGAAATATTTATATATATATATATATATATATATATATATATATTTTATAATGAATATCAGGTTTTAAGAACTAATAACTCATTAACCCTTAGAGTAATGGGCACACGTGCATCGCCGTAATGGTGTCCGGGTTCAATTCTTTTCTAATTTGGTAAAATATCTCGCACATATCATTATTAAGAATTATTAATATATTACCGGGCCGAGGTTAGCTCGTTTCTTTCTAGTCATGAAATCGCAATAAATCAAATTTCTCCTAACATGACTTTGCCGATTTTTAACAGATTTTTCTCATAGGCTCATATATCCAAATTTCCTAAGTCAATTGACTTTTTTTGTAAAACATTTTTTTTTAACCATACGAGTTAATAAAAAAATTATGTAGGGTAGTTCCATATTAATTGGTATTATAATATTCAATATTCCCAATTCAATAATTTCTTTTTCAAAAACTCTGATGTGTGTGTATAATCATGTTTTTACCGTTTATTTTAGACAGACGGCATGCTATCTAAAATAAATATTCTTGTTGAATATCCAATCGTGATGTTAGTAGAAGTAAATAATAATAAGAAATAATGTGAGCAAAAGTGAATTGATAGGAAGTAGATAGGTAAAGATGAAAGCAGGTCAGTTAGCTGATCGTAAAGAATTCAAAAAGAATTATTCAGGATGGTCTCCAGGGGGAACTACGTAAAGGTTGACCTGACAGGGCACCAATGAAGCTACTTCTCCCCATTACTAATAATCTCATACCCCCGCCCCCCCCCCATATATGTATATATTGATTTATATAAAATATGCTATAATAATAAATATGTATGAAAGTAATATGAAAAAAAATACTGTGCGTGTGGTAAGATTAAACGATCAACACGGAAGTGGCCGTATGGTCCCGGCATAGGATGGACCAGTCCTTCCTTTCCCGTGGGTGTCGAAAGAGGCGACTAAGGGAACTTAAGTGTCAAGGTATGGGCAGCAGCGTCGCTCTTTAAACATCACCAAAGCCTAACTGCGGTTCCCAACCCGCTTACCAAGCGTGGCAATTACTGGCAAACCCCCCTAAGGAGGAGGTCTATCGTCAGCAGTGGACAGTAAACGGCTGATATAATACAGTATACAAATATTGCTATATATATATTTTTTTTTGATGGGTGAAATTGGTATGATAGCCTGCGCTAACGGGATACACTGGCGGAACACCAGTAAAAGGTGATAGATGAGAATGAAAACAGGCCAGTTAGCCCATCATAATGTATCAGAAGATATCAGAAATTAACCAGATAGTTTCCAGGGAGAACCGCGAGAAGGTCGACCTGGTTGGGTATATTGCTAGCAATGGGATCCTCAGTTTCTATTACTAACAATCCCTTTCCCCCCAAAACATCAAGGTTAATTCTTATCGAATTCATCATGATGGACCAACTGACCTATATTCATTCTCACCTATCATCTTCCACTGGTGCCTCGTCGGTGTATACCAATAGCGCGGGCGGGGTTACCATTCGATTTTCACCGATTAAAGTATTGTAAAAAGTACAATGTAAATTATGTTACGTAATGTCACTTATATCCACGGCAATGCCCTATACATGTATTTAGTTTTAAATGGTATACTGTGACCGCCACCGCCGTCACGAGTTCACGACTAATCACAATAAGTCAACGTTGTCTACATGCATATTGTATTGAAGCTTAGTCTAATTTTATATGTGAACTATAACATTGTTTAATGTTTATAAGTATTCTTTTATAGTCACAATTATGATAATGCTTTGATATCTTGTCATATAAATAATATTTATGTATCAGTTTATGAGTTAAATGACTGTCTTTATTTAAAATTATATGTTTACTTAATAATATTGTTTTGATAAACCTCTATCATTAGGTTTTAATATGCTATTAATACAAACAACATACAATTTCTTTTCAATCATTATGAATTCTAATTTTCTGTTCTTATGAAATTTTCAAGCTAGTATCCGTTATTATGTGTAAGATATAATACATGTACCATCCTTAGTCTATATATAATAATTTCGAAATTAAAAAAAAAACCTAATAAAATGTTAGTCATTTAAAAAAAAATCTAAACATAACTCACGTAACTAAATAACAAATTCAGCCCACATTCAGCCATAAACGCAGGGCACATTCTAAGAATTAAACATGCAGAAAAATAAGGACTATTTCAAGAATCCAAAGTGGTAACCCAAGTAAGTAACAAGAATATTTAACATACGACCATAAATTATTTAACGTAACTAATATATGGATCACAGGGAATAGCGATCGAGTCATAAACTTTCCGTGATATACAGCCTTCTAAATGATAGGTAGCCGTTATTCCACTGATTGCCTGGTTCTATACTCTACTTACTGCATAGCTAACTATTTAAAAGGAAAGTTTTTCATCAATTTAAACATTAGAACAAATTAAAAAGTCCGAAGTCCAGAGTAATCCGGACGGTTGGTAACTCAACCAAGTAAGAGTGTCCAACGTGTGCCCATAAATTATTTAACGTAACTAATGAGTGCACCACACCGAATAGCAATCGAGTCATAAACTTTCCGTGATATACTACCTTCTAAATGATAGGTACCCGTTGTTCACCTGCTGACCTGATTCTATACTCTCCTATATGGCTAAATATTTAAAGGGATCGTTGGTAGTCCATATGAAGTAGAGACTTGTGGTTGCATGCTCGTAAATAATATAGCATCTTGTTTTAACATCTAACTATGTTGTAATAGAGATAAAGACAACAGAAACATATGTGGTTCTATTTTATAGCTTGAGGTATAATGTAGACATTAAATTAGAAAATGTCCACATAATGCTAATATGTTGGTATTGCTGAAGAGACATAGACTTGTGAATATATTACTTTTAAATGCAAATAATATAGAAATAATATCTATACTACCTGTTTATGTATTATTGTACTATAACGTACTCATAGTTGGATAGGAAGGCATATTATTAAATATAGGTACATTGGTATTAATTATTAGTAATAAAATGAACAATAGGTATAAATTATATAAATGAGCAGCTCAAGCTTAGTATTACTTTGCTAACTAGTTTTAAATAAGAGGCTAGAATTTAAAAATAACTTTAATATATTATTTACATATTTAATAATAATGTTTCTCAAACATTAATTATCCACATTTGATAATTGCCCATTAATAAACCCCCAATAATAATTAATAAACCCCCAGTAGTGGACAGTTAACGACTGGTATAATAATGATGATGATAAGGACCAATTGCCAAGTATCTATTATAGCTATAATTAAATATTTTTTAACTTATCACACAGCGCCATCTAGTCCCAAAGTAAGCTGAACTGTACTATAGGTATTACGTAACTGATAGACATACATCAATATTTTTTTTTTTGTTAAAATATACATAGAAATTACAAAAACTGATACATACTCCTCAATATAAGTACAAAAGTTTTTAAAATGCATGAAACTCACAACCGTCGAATCGGGTGCAAGATGAGACAGTATTTTAAACCGCTATATCGAAAGTATCAAAATTTGTCAACAAACGTAAATAAAAAAATGTTATTAAAAAATAAGTGAAAATAAAATAAAAAAAAAACTGAAAAACAATCTCTTAGTAAGGAAACAAGAGATTCGTAGCCTGATTCGGTGTTGATCTCAGTCATTCCCACGACTTTATAAATAAAAACATTGAAAGGCCACGGTCGAGACATACGCATGGGCAAGGCTATGCAAAGCTTCCTCTCAGCTCTTGTTCCGAACTCTTAATCATTATATGTACCTACGGTATAATACGAGTAATTACAGTCATTCACAATCTGCGAAGCCACCAGCAGGAAGTTACTTCCGTTACAAAGATTAGCATCCATATAATTAATATATCTATAATAAATAATTAATATTCTCAAAAACTAGAGCATCGACCTCTAAGCAAATCTGCATTCGTTACTGCTAAGCTTAGTAAAGTATTTTATAATTTTATTGTTCCTTCTACACAATGTAATATTCATTCCATGAAGGAAATCTTTTGGGAGCAAGAAGATGAAATTAAAGAAGTGAAATGACGATTTATATATGTAAACAGTTTTAATAATTTGACTATATGAACAAAAAGGTATTTATACATAACTAGCGGCCCAGTACGTGCTTCGCTACGTATAAAGTGAAACAAAATGATCCGCCATTTATTGAATTCATTTGTTACAAAAAATATGATAAATGAAAAACTGCTCGACCGATTTTGTGCAAACTTCACATAAACCATCTACTAAATATTCCTACAACCATACCAACAAAGCCTAAACTTTTGGTTTGGATAGGTGAGCCCGTTCTTGAGTTATAAAATTACAACAAAAAGTGGCATTAATTTTTATATATATAAATAAGTAAATTATAATAGAAATATTATTATAGAACCTAATATATATGGACACATATAACATCTCAAATAGGCAATAAAAATTTGAAAAAAGAAATAATTACTAAGCTAGAAAAGGGAATAAAATCGTTTACATATCCCAAATTCGTCAAATATTCCACATATTATATGAATTGTATCTCGTAAATATACCCATGATATTTGACAGTTATAAATATAAACCATAATATATATGTAAGTATATGTAAAATACCTACCCTAATGGGAGACAGGCGTGATAGATATGTATGTATGTATGTATATGTAAATTATATAAGAAAAAATCTTTACTGTGTACATTCAAACTGCTCTCCACTTTGCTATAAATCGATTTCTCATAATTTAATATTTGTTCATTACTATATATTACAGTATACAATATATTTATTCTTTTTTTTTAATAATTTATTTATTTTTAATTAAATTTTGACATACAATATAATATATACGTTTGGTGAACTTAACACCTCATGTTATTCTCTTCCAGTCAACCATTGGGCAAACTGATACAAGTAGACGGTGCATTCAAGAATTAAGAAAGTATAAAGTTTACTTTATGCTTCTTTAACATATTCAAACGTTATAAACATATAATTAGACTATAATAAATATTCACAAAATATATAACATAAATATATATACACATATAATAAATAGATACATAAACTGTTACCATATCAAATAATTAACTATATTAGAAGAGTAAAGAAAACAATCTATGGCTCAAACAGAGCAACTAGAAAGAGTAAGTTTAAAAGAAAAGTGGAAAAAGAAAATAAAGTTTATAAATATATATGATCATATATTATATTACAGAATCAAAGTTAAAGGTTAGATGTCAAATGTAATCCTACTATATAATTCTAAAACTAGATAGTCATTTAACGATATTTGATATTCATTCAAACACGGATTTGAATTTTTGTTAGATAAACTATAATGTCAGATTGACACACAAGATAATTTTTATTTTATTACCGCGGTAACTAAGTATAAATAAAACTTGTAATTGACATAGAATATTAATAACAAATTTCCGGAAAAAAATAACAAAAACCATTTATAAATACGTATGTATATCAAGACATCAAACACGTTTTCGTTTGATGAACGAATGAAGGTTGAAGCAAAAATAGCGAGAACTGGCGAATCATAATAAACGACTGAAAATAGAATAATAATTCTCTACGTATTCATATTGCAGATGAATGATTGATTCCAACTACTAGCCATTAGCCACGGTGTCTTGATATAAAACAGCTGCCTGAAAGATCAACGAAAAAAATACATTTTCAATAGTTTTTGTATAGGAAGTACAATAACTACTTAATTATAATAATTGAATATATAACATGTACCTATTAAAATGTTAATTTAATGCTTCATTAAACTGTCAAATACATATGTATGATTATCTATTAAATAGTGGAGAAAAACAAACTGTGACTGTATATGTCACAAGAATTCCAAAACTATCTAAGAATTAGTAAGACTTCAATAGCTTCATGAATTTACAATTTTATATAATATTTCTAAATAATAAATATATTAAAGTTTCATAATGTAATATATCCCATACAGTGAATAATATCTACCGCATGTAAATTATATATAGCACACTTCTACATAAAGTACGTATATTATAACTCCATGACGACCGCGATTTGTTTTGTGGCCTTGACCTTATCGGCAAGAATAATGTTTTCACTACAGAATCACGACATCGATACTAAAATCGGGAAAAATCATTGCGTTGCTCTATATACGATCGCTATTAAATTATGCAGCATATATTTGTACGAATAACATGCCATACAGTAGGTTTGTTAATAGCGGGGACTAGGAGCCCAATTGTTAGCGATACCGTACTACCTACAGGGTTTTTTTTTGATGGATGAAAATGGTATGGTAACCCCGCCTGCGCTAACGGGATACACTGGCGGAGCACCAGTGAAGGGTGATAGATGAGAATGAAAACAGGTCAGTTAGCCCATCATGATGAATTCATCAGGAATTAACCATGATAGTTTCCAGGGAGAACCGCGAGGAGGTCGACCTGGTTGGGTATATTGTTAGCAATGGGATTCTCAGTCTCCATTACTAACAATCCCTTTTCCCCCACTACCTACAGGGTAGGTCGAACTAATTTGTCACTATGGACTAATGAAATTGACTTTATCCTCACCTGTCTATCACCAGCCTAACCTGATATAACAAATGTAGTTATCATTATATTATCATCAATAAAAAAAATACTACATAATTACATAAATACATTAATGTCACTGATACGTATGTGGAAGCTTATTAGCCGACTACCAAAGATATAAAAATATATAATGTACTTATAAATTTGTATGTATGTTTAAAGTATATAAGTTATATCTAAACGTATGAGCTAAATGGCCTAATAAATTTTAACAAATACGGTATTGTTCGATTTAAATATTACGTACAGTATAATATAAATATAATGATAAAAAACTAACAATCATAGTCGAATTTATGAAAATAATAAATATGCATTTGAAATGATTTACATTGTAAGACTTCACATGTGATAAGAGTCAAAATTATATAAATTTTCAAATTGCTGCATTTCTAATTACACCACGGAACTAGTCTACCAATTGAATATTCCTATTTAAACGAATGATCACAAGCCAGTAGTTAGTTTAAACATGGTAGATGGAATGTAAACAAATTCAATGCAATCAAATTGAAAATTTGCCAACTAATCAAAATGTTGCCATGGATCCATCATAGATTCAGTAGAAAAAATGTATCCTGGCGTCATTGGAAAGTTATACAAACATAAGTTTCGGTTTTATAAGAAAGTAAAGTCGTTAATAAATGATTAAATTAATGTAAAAACTAAACTCTCTCCATGGTTGCTATATTTTTTACTAGCTGTATCCCGCGACTCCGCCCGCCTAAGTCAGTATAGTATCTATGTGCTAAGTACTAACTTAGCATAGTGATTTGGTACATGAGTAGATGCTACACTAGTAGCACCTACTCATGTACCAAATCACTTTCATATCCGTTCAGTAGTTTTTGCGTGAAAGAGTAACAAACATTCTATTAATTATATTAATTTATCATATTATATTAATATGATATTGTATAAAATAATAGAATCATATTTATCGTAAGTTTACATTATATATATATATATATATATATATATATATATATATATATATATATATATATATATATATAATATATATATATAAAACCCCATTAGCTGCAAGGTGACTTATTTCCCACCCAACTATATTTACTTTGTTATTTAATTACTAATGCATTTATGCATTTTTTGTATCATTTGTTACAAAAATGAAATTGTGTTTACTTATATAGGTACTTAAAACACATTGAGGATGCAAAATACAAAATGCTCTCAGAAAGTTTGTAAGAGGAAAATGTTTCATTTTTATTGGCAATAAAATTTTCGTTTACACCATATACAATTCCGACGAAAGTTTCAACATTGTATTTCATATGATCGAACAGTCCGAACTCTATTGCATTATGATAAGGTCTAAATATAGCGTATGTAATGTTATGGTCATGTGTTGTCCATTATCTATTTCCTTAGAAATCGCTCTTCAGAACGCATTATTGTGAATCATGTTACGATATGTCATAAATGTAAATCAAGTATAGATAAATAAACAAATAAATAACCAAAAACCAATCTTTTATTAAAAAAATATTAGCATTTTTTTGTTTATTCTATCATAGGAACTGGATAAAGCAAAAATGCCAAAATAGTTAGAATTCCTCTATACTGACATGAGTGATTGACGCTCCACATAGATATGACAAGCGAGAAACAGTTGTCGTTATTTCCCATATTTCAATGTAAAAAAAATATAACATGAAATAATCTATGCCGTATGGTTCCGACATAGAATGGGCTTCCCCTTCCTTTATCGTAGATCTCGTAAATGGCGACTAAAGGAACTAATTGGTCGAGATATGGGCAGTAGCATCCCTCGTAAAACACTACCAAAACCTATCTGCGGTTGCCAACCCGCCTGCCAAGCGCAGCAACTACTGGCAAAACCTCCTAATAGAGGGAGGCCTATGTTCAGCGGTGGACTGTAAATAGCTGATATAATAAATATGACTGAAAAAAAAGCTTTACTAAAATCATAATAGAATAAATTTCATATATACCAACATGTTTTAAAAGCGTTCCTAATAAATTATCATTTAGAAGTATTCAAAATTGTAGAAATTTAACAGGCAATTCCGACATTGACATCATCTGTATAGATAATTTCTTAATTGAAAATGACAAAATTAAACATCAAATCATACTGCAAACCAAATTATTTCAAACCGGAAAGTTGCTCAATTAGAACGTTTCCAACTCTCTCCCATGTTAATAAACAAATATTATAATTAATTTAAGTCAATTGCTACGATACTTAGATCATGTCATGTATAAACAACTTTCTATTTTATGTTGGACTTCTAATTATTTTTTACGTAACACTTGTTAGACTTTAAAGACTCCGGAACCGGCATCCTTGCAGGTGACAAGTTATGAAACTGAGAAAGCGCATGAAGCAAGAGAGATGTGTGTGTACATACATAATTTACTATTTTTTTATTTCATTTTACAATCCCTGGAACATATATTTATGTTTATATTTTTTACCTTACTAATATTATAAATGATATAATCTTTTTTATTATTGCTTGGATTCTTAATTACTAAAGAAATCATCACGAAATTTGATATTAAGTATTTGAATGAAGAAGGACGATGGCTACCTTTGCCCCGATCAAACAAAATAACATCGGTCATAAGTCTTGGATAAAAGCTAATCAGATTATAAAAACTGACTATTTGACATGTACGGCTTATATCTCAGTCTATTATAAAATTTTAAGTCGATTTTGATAATTCTTTTTTTAACAGATAAGAATTACTCCCGTCATGGTCTCACGTAATTTTTTCTCATACAAGTTGCTTATGTCTTTTGCAGTACAAAATCTTAAATAAAATCTAAAGATATTACAGTTTTAGAAAAATTTAAATGTGCCGTGTAAAATATTATTTCTTTTCAATATGTTAAAACACGTATCGGATGACGACTGTGACCAATTTAATTATATATAGCAATTCAAAAACTCAAACCTCTCGGTATTTTAATATTTTCGCTACACTGTGTCATAAAATGGTTGTGTACCCATATAAGTATGTACGTAACTATGAACAATTTTTATTTCGATGTTTATTCTGTAAAAATCTTAATCAATATTGAAATATATCTTTGAATTGAATTATGTATGTATACGAAAATTATCTTAATTGAAAAAATAAACAGGTTGACTACATTTTTGTCCTTAATGAGTGATCATAACGCCAAAGCAGGTGCGCGGCCACTCATGTATTAATAAATGTTTTCTTTAGGTAGAAAATTTCTAATTATTGCGAACCAAATTCTGCTATAGAATACATTCTAATCGCTGCATTTCTTATGAACCAAAATATAAATCATAACATAATAAGACAACAATTTAAATGCACAGTTAAAAAGAAAATTTATCACTTACGAGATTATTACGAAGCTATACACCCATCTAAATCCAAAAAGATATTGTAGAACTATAATAATATTAAAAATACATCAATACATTCAAAAATAGGTAAACATATCTATTTATGACCATTAAAACTATTTAATGTTTATCATGTCCTATATAACCGGATTCCCGCGGTTTACATGTTATGTCGCCAATAAACTCTTATATAAATATATGTAAGTATTTATATATTAATACTTATTTAATAATATACAAATTAGTGAATTATTATTAATTAGCTATGATAAACAATTTAACGTTTTTCATGTTGATATAACTAATTACCCGCAACTTACCTATAATATTCTCAATAAACTTTCGTTCATTCATATACCTATGTTTTATAGTGTAATATACTCCTACGTCGCTAACCAAATTCCCGCGGTTTACCGATTAACTCGCGTAATAACATTACATGCTCGCGTGAATTCAATTAATTCCATAACCACATAAACGACAATGGTTATTGTTCAATTAAATTTATTTGTATTTAGAAAGTAAAAAAATCTGATATTGTAATATATTATATATATCTTTAGAAAGAAACATTAAAAGAGTTATTTATCTTCTTTTTATACATGTTTTAAATATGTATAATACTATTCTTAATCTATAGAAAAATAGCATATAATAGTGATAGCTATACATTTATTTATAATTAGACACTTATTAATTTAACATTTTTCAAATGTTTTTCAGTAATATTAAAAAAAATCATATTCCAATATTTATTATGGCAATAAAAAAAAATATTGGACAATTATATATATTATATGTTGACTTGTTTTAATTTATATTTATAAAAATGAGACGGAAACGATAAGTATTTCCAGTATTACGTAATTAATTAACACCTAAACTGTTTTATTCTGGACAATGACATATTTCATCATTATCATCATATTAAATGTTATCTGACCATTGTTGGACATAGGCCTGTAGACTCATAAGGAACGGGGCCGTTCCCTGTGATAGTTTCTATTGAAGGAATTATGCCAGCAGTTGTCGCGCTTGGTAGACAGGTTGATAACGTCAGTTTTAAAAGGTGTTTTAAGAGGGTCGCTGCTACCCATACCTCGGCCACTAAGTTCCCTTAGTCGCCTCTTACGACACCCACATGAAATTAAGGGTGGCCCATTCCATGCCGGGACTAAACAGCATTTAATTATTTATATTTTTCTTACTTATATATTATGCTATATTTTGTCTTTTATACATCATTACGCAAGGTCTTTATAGAACGTTTACATTAGTATATTTTAATATCATCATGTTTCCAGCCATTATCCATCCACTGCTGGACATAAGCCACCCATAGACTGCCATAAAGAGCGGTCCTAAGCCACCTGCATCCACTGACTCCCTGCAACGCATTTCAGGTCGTCACTCCATCTAGTAGGGGTCGTCCTACACTGAGTTTACCCATATGTGGTCGCCACTCAAAAACCTTTCTTCCCCATCGGTTGTCAGTTCTTCGAGCTATGTGACCAGCCCATTTCCACTTCAGCTTGCTTATCCTTCGGGCTATGTCGGTTATTTTGGTTCTTTTCCGGATATCCTCGTTTCGGATTCTTTCACGCAAAGAGACTCCGAGCATAGCCCTCTAAATTTTAATATATCACACATAAATTATAATGTTACTGTACTTTCATTTTATTACACCGTGCCAGGTCTCTTCTTCCTTATTACTTGTATACATCAATACTATATCCATATCATTATACTTATTTACAATATCCTCACCCTTACCAGTGTTATAAATGCGAAAACAAATTTGTTTATTTTGTTATCTCTTGGCGCCTTAACGTCTCAATCAGTCGTCATGAAATTTGGCATATATTTATTATTTGGCAAATAGAAGGGCATCTTTCGCAATCAATAGTTCTTGAAATTGCGGACTACATGTAGTAAATAATAAAAGATAGTTCAATTTAATAAACTATTGCCTCCATAAAGTAGTAAAGATTTTATCCCATAAAACAACTCATATATTTTTAAGAGCTAAAGACGCGTCGTATGAAAGTACGGTCATAATAATTTTACGACATTTAAAAAGCGGGAAGGGTAAAATAAAATGGACATTGCATTTCTAATTTTCAAAAAGAAGGAGGGTATCGCTGAGATTGTGTTTAAAAGCCTTAACCAAGTTTGATAATGGATAATTTTTTCTGCAGTCGAATACATTATACTCATGTACTGACATCATATTAATCTTTTTATGATTACAGTTGTACTCATAGAAAATATAAGATAGTCTTTTATACAAGTATATGTATTCACCGCTTTTTTTATTTATCTTTTTATTGTTATTACTATTTGAGAAATACTAAAGTTAATACAGACGAAAAACAGATGACAGACATGGATATACCTAAAGTAATAACAAATACCTAAAACTTTTCCATTTTGACGTCTTTCCTGGTAGGCAAGTTAATGTTTTACAGATCAATCTAAATCTGATATGATTACATATTTATCTTAACGTTCATTTGGTTTGTTGGCCTTTAATTGAACTGTTCGTGTTATAAATCATCGGTCATTTTACTGGAATGTACTCGAAAGTTACTACCAAAATGTTTTATTGTGTAATAATTATTTAAATTAACTTCTAATATTTTGAAAGCAAATCTACGCTTTTATTAAATTATGAATAAATATACTTACATCATTCTAAAGAAAAAACTAATTTAACAGTAAATTCGTTTTGTATAAAAGATAAGGAATAGAGTTTTTTGAAAATTGTTCACATGAGACATGAAAAGAAAATTATATTTTTACTTGGGAACTCAACAGTTTGTATTCAAGATTCCGATGGAAAATATGCAAGGATGATGTACTATCTACGATTATTATTTTGCAATTATTATGTTATTTTCTAAAGTAATTAAAAGTATATACATTTATTACTTCTATTATCTGAGTTTAATGCCTTTTGAAGAATAAATAAAAAATTCACGCGATGCATATTTGCAGTGTATAATATAATTAATGCTTTAAAAACTACATATGTGATTGTAATTCCAAAATTTATGTTTCAAATATTTTTTGATTTTCATTTTTAATTACTGCTAATAAACCAAAAAATATTTCGCTTAATCGTTATTACAATATCTCCCACAAATATTCAGAGATAGAGTCATTACACTTTCAAATTAATCATAGAGTAAAGATCAATAATGAACATCTAATTACTATATATTTTTTAACCACAATAAAAAGAAACAACACGAAGGAAAGATATTAACGTTAACATTGAACTTGATGGCACGAACCGTTTAATTGGACAAAAGAATTGTCAATACGCCGCAAATCGTCTCGTTTATTGTTTAAGTAATTGATTTTAATATGCTTTAATTATACCAGTTTTAATTATCTTTCTATTAAATAATTAAATATTGATTAAATTCATACAATATATTGTATACTATTCGATATATAGAATCATATGTGTTTAATTATAACTTATCTTACCTGAATAATTTGGGTAGGCATAATAGAGTGAGTTTGGTATGGGGCCTAGTACACATAGGGGGTAAAAGTAATGAAAAGTTCGATGAGTTCACGAGAAGGGGATCAGATTAAAAAATGATAAATCCTGAACCATATATCGCACTTGTATCAAATGTCGTTAACTATACCTTGAGGATTATGCTAAAATAAAACGGCAAAAAGAATGGAGAAAATTGAAGCGTCTCAGACACATCTAAAATCTGCTTAAATAACAAGTCTCAAGGGATGGGATTACCTCATCTACAGTGGTGGCAGATAACAGACAAGACTCATAATGGGTGCCTTAACTGGACATATGTCAATAAGGCATTACATACTATACAAAATGAATTTATCCTCGGACACGCTATGCAGATTGTGCGGTGAGAAATCGGAATCCATGGAATAAATGATGTGCAGCTGTAATTCATTGGCAAGTATGGGTATGAGTCTACTGGGAACGGCTTATCCAGAGCCAGGAGACTACAGATATCCTATACGGCGCGATATCATAAAGATAACACACACAGAATCTATAAAATGATGATATAAGGCAGGGGGAAACACAATAGATCTCAATGTATCGACGTGCAATGGCTTAGCTGACCCCATACGTAAATAAAAGATAAAGTAATTATTACTACTGTATCTATAAATATTTTTCAGTACTGTCATTTCCCCTCTTAGGAAAGAGAGATGGTATTTTATTATTCTTGTATTGTATACTCGTAATGCATATAAAAGTACCTATATTCCTTCATTTATTTATTATATCTTCTTTTCGACTCTGTATTTTTTACGACGTAGAATGACTGTCTACTCAGTAGAAAGCGGTCTTCATACCCAGTAATACTGTAGCTAATGCTGACCATTTATAAATAATTATCAAAATGAAACATAATTATAGATGCTTGATAGAAACATGTGTAAGACTGAGCTACCTATGCAGTTGATTTAAAACAAGCACACAATCCTCGCATAAATATAAATAACTAATGTAGTTTTCAATAATTAATATAAAACTGTACAATAAATACCAATAATATGTCACAATAGCTCATTTTCCTACAATTGCGTTACGTTGTTGTAATGTATTGTAAACCTATTGCATTTACGGTTCACCATTGTCGATTGATTTCCGCTGCTGACACAATAGTCAATAGATATTTCATTAAATTGTACGTAAATAATTATAACTAATTACTAATCAATACAAAAGGTGATTACATAATAGTTTAAGACGCTATCTTGAAATCTGACAGTTTCAATGTAATATGACACAGCGGTCGACAATCTTTCAGCACGCAAGGGCTACATAGGAGCAAAATACGATAGAAGCGAGCCGCACTTGTTCATAATTTTGTTCGCATTGTTCATCGCTGCTCTAATAGATCATAGCCCACTAACAATTAACAAGCAGGCAAATTTTACTCCATTTTGCTTTACAAAAAAAACATTAATGCAGTCATGATAATATATATTAATGGACAACAAAATGTTTCGCAAACATGTTTATATGAAGATTTTGCTTTGCAACAAAGACTTTTGCTCTGCAAAGAACAACGATAGCTATAATCATCATAAAAATTTTTTGATATTTCTGTATTGATCCCGTATTATCGTTGTAAGAATTTAAAGCTACGATTTAATTGATTAATTACAAAAACGAATAACTAAAAACTGTTCAAAATTGATGATATACTAAAAAATATCTTCAGAATAACTTCAGAACCTTCTCCTAGGAAGTGACTTAGAAATTCTATACAAATTATGTAACTAAATCTACATAAATAACTAATTAATACCTTTAACAAATTATCTATGTAATTATAGTATTTAACTGTAGCAAAACCAATAACAAGAACCAGTAAAAAATATTTTGTTTAAAAAATATAACTATCGAACCGATTTTGATAAATTTCTATGGGACCCATTTGTACCTATATCCTTTCAGATAAAAGAAGAATATTTTTAATCGGTTTACAATAAACGGAATTATGAGTTATCAAACATAAAAAAGAACTAAAAATAAAAATTTACGTCGTTTAGAAATAACACGAGACAATCCCTTGCGAATGTCACTCTTCTCGGTTGCATTATATACAAATCATATTAATTATTACATGTCGGAGTCGACATGTACGTTTATATAAAGGGTGAAACTTTAAGCAACAAAATTTAATATTCAATCAGAATTCCTCTGCGCTTAAACCAGACCTAATTAACGTCATAGACTAGACACATCATAATTTATGCAGTTTAAATTATTACACTGTGAAATGTATTTATCAGACATATATTCACCAGAGGGAGGCTTTGTACAAAACTCGTTGCTTGGGTACCTCTGTTCCATTCGTGTTTCAACCGTAAAGCATTTGGTTTTGCATGGCTGTGTTTCGGTTTGAAGGATGGGATATATCAGTGAATTTACAAGGTACAGAGGCATAACACCTTTTTCATTAAGAATAACAAGGCGTGATCATGGGTGAAACAGTATACTATGTTATCTGTGTTATGTTCATGGTGTTGCTCAAGTCTACGAGCGACAGTTACCACTTTCCATCAGGTGGGCCGTCAGTCTGTTTGCCATTCTAAGTTGCATAAATTCTAATATTAAATAAATCACAAACTGTTACTTATCTACATGCAGTTCATAATATTTTACGACTATTAATATGCAAATAAGTAATTTTAAATAATTACCAAGCTGTTCTTGCAAATGGTGTTCAATCATTAAGTAGACTATCAAATCTAATGGTTTCTTACTTATTGCAGTTGTATTTAACAGCTAAACTAAAAGAACATATATCTATATTAATTTTTCGACCCAAATTTTATTTATTTAGCAATATTGAACCTGTAATTATATCTTTAATGTTATATAATTTAAGATTCTATTCCACAAACAAACAACATCTTAACAAAATAAATAAAAACATCTTTAACCATAAAATCTTCTTAACTGATAACATAAATATTGAAATCGCTTTAGTATTGGTAACAAAAAAGCAATCGAATTGAAAATTTCCATATACTCATACCAGAGGAAGGGTTACATGTCTGTATTTCGCTTGAAGAGTGACACATAGTTGAAAATATATGCCAGTGATTACAAGGTAAAACATAGTCCTTAAGAATAAGCATCAGTAATATCGGGGCCACTCCGTTGTCTATATATTAGGTTCCTCGCGTCCCGAGAAACGACAACGGCAACGACAACGACGACGCAACGGAAAAAAGGAGTTACCCATATCGGTATTGTTCATACTAATCAGACATTAATATTCATTTCGATAGGGTTCTTCATTTCCACATTATGTATTGAATAACCATTATTCCAATATTGGGCTAATATATTATATATAGATATTGTAACAATATACCGATATTGGCATATATTACCCACAACTACTTAGGAACGACAACGCATAAAAGATTTTATGACATCACAGAGTACTCTATGTTGTCCATCATGTCTATAAGCGCCGATACCACTTTCGATTACGTGTACAATTAGCTTCTCACTTTATGTTTCATACAAAACTAAACCCTCCTTTTAATATTAGTTGAAAA
This sequence comes from Galleria mellonella, assembly GCF_026898425.1. NCBI lineage: Eukaryota > Metazoa > Arthropoda > Insecta > Lepidoptera > Pyralidae > Galleria > Galleria mellonella. Next base: position 9,626,365 of record NW_026442130.1, on the reverse strand, counting down.
TAAGTATGAGCTTACTGACATACCTATTCATTTCCGTTCGTACAATGTGAACTGGCCTTATAAACGTTTTGAACCTATTTAATGGTCCATTTGGTAAAGCGGGTTTGGTTTACGAGTTTGTTATGCGTAATTTAATTCACATAATCCCAATACGTGTATTTTTATGACAAACATTTTATACTCAAGTACTATTAACGTAACGTATTAACCTATATCTCAGTTCATTCATTCAGAAATATCAACGTTCCAGAACAATCCTTATCGGCCTATATTGTATTGTGACTTATGTAGTTTATGACATAACAATTATGTACATTTGGAAAAACACTAATTATTTTTATCAAATACATTTTAATCATTAAATCTTAATTCAAATATATGATAAAACCGATATATACGACGGTTTCAAAAGTTGTAATACCCATTAATTTTTTTTTTTACATTGATAAAACTTTTAAATTATTGGTACCACAAGTCTTTATCTTTTGAATCAGCTTTCTTTGAAATAGATAGATATTTAAACAGTAAAAAAAAATATTATATTATATTATCGTATTCCTTCTATAAAAAATGCGTTCTTCAAACTACCAGTCAAGAGTTAGTAATAATAGCAACTATTCTCATTCAAATTCGTATTCTATTGAACAGTATTACCTCGATACCAATGTCATTGGTTATTTTGTTAGTAAACTATCTGAGGTTAGAGAATACACATACATATTGTATGGAAAACAATTGGATGCGTCACAGATTGAGTACAAAATAATGTTAAAATTGTATTGACGATACTTCCTTAAAGTATATTCGCTACGTAAATTTTATAAATTTTATTTATTGTATGCAAAATATAGAATAAAACTCCAACCTAGTACAAGTACCTAGTAACAAGTCTAACAAGCTTAGCAACATTTGAATTACTAAATAGTAGAAGAATGAATGAATTATCAACTAGCGTTATCTAATTGATTTTTTTTTTCTGCCTTATTAATTGAATAAAGAGCGTATAACCAAATAGAACAAGATAAGATTGAACTAAAAGAAAGACACCAAAACAAGTGCAAAATGACTCACAGATACAGGTTAAGTATAAAAGTTTAAACTTTCAGGTTACGTAGTTTATGGTTTATAAGAGGCGGCAATTAAGATATCGATTAGGTAAACTATGACAACTTACCTGGATTCTCTCGACGTTTCGTCCAGGTTACACTGATGAGTGCGTATCATTGAGTAGAAGAAAATAATACTTCTGCCTCGGAAATGGAAGTATGATATTACTACATCAGGCTACTCGTGATCATGGCCGATGTACCTGGTCAAAACATGACAACCCAGGTAAATAATCATAGTTTACCCTAAATGATCACTTTAATTACAGTTAAATAATTAAATGTTCTTAAAATGTCCCTCGAATAAGTGTACCTAGTTTACAGTAAACAGAATAGAATGCTGATCGAAATATTTGCAATAATTAATTAACAACGAGTATAAAATGAGAGCTTAAAACATAGAAAATAGTAAGTTTGAACTAAAAGAACCACGCAGAAATACCTACGTTCCAAATGCGATTTAGTTGTTAAAAAATGGAATGCTCTCAGAACAGTCATAAAATGCTGTTAGTTATTTCTTAACTCGTCTACGTTGAACAAACTAGTTAGGGAGGAATTTATTCACTCGCTTAGTATAATTACATCTTTAAACAATATTTAATTATGCTTAAGGCATCATACATAGTCATCTAACTTCGTTACTCATATTTCAATATTCTAATATTATAAATGCAAAAGTGAGTTTGTTTGTTTGTTTGTTAGGCTGTCACGCCTAAACCGCAGTATCGATTATGATGAATTTTATAGAGACAAATGTGATCTTAAATACGATTATAAGCTACTTTTTTTTCAAAAAACTTGTAAATTATGGGATGAGGGAGGGGTAATATCTGTATGAAACTTTTTATTGCGACGTCTGATTTGCTTCAATCATTGCCAAATTATTGTTTATAATTCATAACTGAAGTATTCATATTTCTTTTTTTTTATCTATTCTTGAAGGAGGAGAAAAAGGGTAGCAAAATTGATATACTCAAATTATTACATGCAACTAAGTCAGCTTTGTCTGTTTACTCCGTTAAGATAATTGACAAAATTGTCGTAATAAGATTGTGTTGCAATGAAATCACATAAAAATATCATTTTTGCTACTTTTTACGTTTTCTATAATAATTCGATAGATGGCGCTTAACATTTTTTATATATTTTTCATGTTTTTTTTTCTTATCAGACTAATATTATATATATTATACGAAAGGATATATTTAAATTTTTATTAAAATTCTTCAAACAGCGTAGAGAAACACGAATATAACAATGTATGTAATTATACTTCGTATTCTAACGACAATCCCACATTTAAATAATTACAATATACAGAGAAATAATTTAATTGTTGAAATACAAACCATTTCTGTAATTCTGTATTTCTGCAATTAATTTGCTTCAAGTAATGAGGTTCTTTAATGTACTGAATAGGAAATAATTACTGATTCTCTAATTATTATAATGAAAATTGCTAACAATGAATAAATTTTTAGCCGTGTTAGGTTATAATTTTTCGTAAACCCTCTAAAAAGAATAATACAAATCTACACTGAACATTTCTGCTCTTAGCTGAATACTTTAATTCTGATACATTCAAAATCTACCTACAATTGGCATTAAACCAGAATAAAAATTAGTCGGGTTTTTGCACATACAGTTTGAATGTGTAAAAAAGGTTAAAAGCACAAAATACTATTAATTTACTAGTTATCCTATCGCTTACATTTTAGGTTATGTAGAAGTTAAGGGGCTGTCATTTTATTGTACTTAACCTAGTTAAAAAAAAAACCAGGTAATTTGTTAAAATGTCTATAATTAAGGTCAAGAAGTGAGTAATTTTTAAATAAATAAGTGATCACGTTTCTATATGGTAGTCGTAGAAAACAGAATTTTGACAGGTAAAACTAACTTATTCACCAACCCATATGCGCCCTCTTAAAAACATGAGATCAAAATTTATTGGTTGACATTCAATTGTCGTGGGAGTTAACTATTTTATATTGGAGCGTCCTTAGTGACGTACGTTTAGTCTGATTGTTGAATGGACTTTAGACAAAACCGAATACAATTGACAATTCTAAGAATGGATAACGTAATAATACGAGATCGTTTGGAAAATCACATCGATGAACAAATAAGAGAAATTCCCCTTTAAATGTACATATACAATTTAAAAATTTTCGAGTTGCATGATTCATAATTTATAAGAAATGGAATTTATTTATTTATTTATTTATTTAACTCTTTATTGCACCATAAATAAAAATATACAATGACAAGTGAATAATTCAAATGAAATACAGTAACATAAATACAGATTGAAATATACACATAAAGGTACAAAAGGCGGTCTTATCGCTAGGGCAATCTCTTACAGACAACCTTTAGTTAAGGGAGAACAGATAGAAAAGGGCAGGTGGCGCAAGAGTGAATCAACAATTTTCGTGCACAAAATACAAAAGCATGTAATGCACAAAAATATCAAATACATATAATTTATTACACTACTTACTATAACAATATATATACATACTTACATACACATACACATACATATATATATACATACATAATCACATATAACATACATACAAAATACATAAACATATACATATAAATACATACATAGCACACACAAGGAAATATTAAAATTTAACCCAATCATCCAGATAAAAAGTGCATGTAAAGTGTATGAATCATAACATCTCTACACTAATCAGATTGTGGCCGCGGCTAGTATGACGTAGTCAAAACGTGGAGGTAGTCTGATATCAATAATTATACCTGCATGGTCGTATTCATTCCCGTCTCCTACAAACTATAAGTCATTACACCAATCATTAAAATGTCCACAGCTGAACATTCAGGTCTATGGTAATATGAATAAAAAATTCATTAAATAAAGGTTAACGAACCTGTGTAATGCCTAATAAAGACACGTGACCCCGATGTAAACATCAATTATTGACTTAGTTACCACTGATCTGCTTCTGTTTCGTCAATCATTGACATTAATTGATGTTGCGTGGTAAAAAATATCAGTGCATGTTGGAGTGTCTGCGCGTTCGGCCGTTATGTATGGTGTTTACAAGTTCATAGTGCATATTTCGGGGCGTCTATACCCAGAGTGTATTAACTCTGATCGTGGCCATAGCCACCCAGTCAGTGTATTGCTATGTGTAGCGATCGGTCGTGCATTAACGTAATACGCCGCGCACTCACCAACAAAATGACATTGTCACCGATTTCAAGTTTACAGTAACATTTATTACTTAGTGTTAACCAAGTATGTGTTGTTCGTTTACCAATTACATATTCAGGAGTGTTGTTAAGTATACATGTGGACTTGCCAGCCGCGAAAGTAAGTAATGCACAAACTTCGATAGGATGTGACGTGAATGTAAATATCCGTATTCGTCCATTTAGTAAAACAGCCGGAGCTTGCAATACATTGCTTTCTACCTCAATTAAGAGACTCGATTTAAACCTTGTTTTAGAGGTTATTTTGCAATTCCCTAACCATATTGATTATTTCGCATACTGTTAAACTGTTCAATGTATAATCACAAACAATCACCGTTACTAATCTGAGCCACTTTCTAGAAATGATTCATCCTAGAAATACCTATTAAATTACTACAAAATGACCAGTAATATTTGAATAGCCATAACTTTTACCTCATAAAATTTACCGCGTTAATTGAGTTTTTATTGTATTATAGAATCACCAATAGTTATCAAACAATGCTTTGGTTAGAATCTATAGTTTATGTAAGTACCTATATTTTATTATAATGGAATAATCTATTATTGTTGATGGTTGTTGGCAGTGTTGGACATGCACGACGTCCTTACTCTTCTCGTTATTCAATGATTATAGCGCGAATTTTACGTTAACTAGCTAATGGGAGGTTAGCTGTTAACTTTGCCCATGGCACGCATTGATTGACTGGAATAAAATCTAGTTTAAACATGTCCTTCTTTATTTATTTATTCATTTGTATTGAAGGAAACTTATAGTTATAATTTAATAATTAAATATATTTAACAATTACAAGTTAATTAAAAGCTACCACATATAGTTATAACAATATTTGGGTCAATATACTAATTAGAGGGTGTTTTTTTCTTAATTATATTAACAATACATTTTTTAAAATACTGAGTAATAATTTGTAACGAGTTTTCCTATTAAGTTTTGCTAGTATGCCAAACATTACTTGTAACTAAATTACGATTGGTTGAACAGAGATAACTAAAACACCAAACCAGGCATCAAAGATAACAAACAAACTCACTTTCATTCACATTTATATAAATAAAAATAAATCGCTAAATGTGTTGTAAAAAAATAGAGAATGACCGATTAGCATTTTTTTTTAATATTCATTGAAATCTGAAAAATGTCCATATGAATAGAAAAATTGAAATTTTATCCACAAAAACGGAAAAATCCCATTTTTCTTTTTGAGAAAGAAATAAATTATTCATAGAATCATACGACTCACATAGTGACATACCATAAATGAAAAAATTAAGTGCACCAATATTAATTATAATCCAAAACAAAAAGAAAATAATAGAATACAATATAAAAAGCATCTACCGTTACCTGCTCAAATGAAGCCAATACAAACTGTTCCTAGCTGACAATAGCTATTGACAGAAGGCCCTCTGTTGCGTCGACTAGTTAACATATTAATAAACATGAGATGGTAACCCTGCCTGTACTATTGGCGGAGTATCAGTGAATTCATTAGGAACTAATCATTTATATTGTTACTCATCACAATGGTGTAAATACGGGTCTTAACTAAAGTTTAACAATTGTTTAACATTTACGGTATACATTCAAATTTTAACCCTAATATAACTAGATATATAACTTTTTGAATACTTTCTTTAAAAAAAATTCACAGGAAGAACTTGTAGAATTATATCTAACGATATTTATTGTTGAGCAACACATGACGGGTACAATGGGCATCACAGTATATTCTGTTACCTCCACGATGCTGTATATGTCTATAAGCGACGATTACCACTTTACATTAAGTTGGACTTCAACTTGTTTGCCATTATAAATTGCACAAAAATAATGAATAGTGGCACATTTTTTATTTTATAATATTTGATAATTGAAAAATACCTACTACTCCCAATTACAAACACGCCTTCCCCTTATGATAGGAAGTGGTAACAGTCTGCTATCATTAAATAAACATTAGATTTTGTATACGCCCACAGCTAACGTACTTATGTACGCGTATGCAATTTTACTGCAGATTTCTTCAAGTACAAATGGGTAAATAAATATTGTTTTCTCACTCATGTATACTGAATAATTCTCATTTATCGTAACTACATCTCTAGATTAATACAATACAACAATACGTTGATAACTATTATTTATATTTATTATTATTAAAATCTTTCTTATTGAATCGATTATGTGACCGTGTGATTTTTATACATGTTTTCAAGAATTATTTACATATTTCAGTATGATTCTTGCACAAAATTGTTCACTGTAATGAATGCTGTTACTGATTTTTAGCTTGGTATTGTATACCCGCCATCTGGTGCCGGCATAAAATGGGCCACCCCTTTGTTTCCCTTGAATGTCGTAAGAGGCGACTAAGGGAACCTAATATTTGAATGATGGACAGTATCTTCTCTCTTAAAACATCACCAAAGCCTAACTGCGGTTGCCAATCCGCCTGCGGAGCCTGGCAACTATTGACAAAACCCCCAATAGGGGAAGATCTAGAAGGGCAGGGGAATGGGAAAGAAAGAAAAGACAGTTAATAGCCAAAAAATTTATAAATATGTAGTTTGTTCAAAAAAAAAAAACACTAACGATCGAATATATCTTTATACATAATATACGAGTATGTATAACTTTGGAATGTGTCATTAAAATTGCAATGTTAAATATTCCTACAGTAGGTACACAATCGTTCATATACGAAATGTACGAATAATCAATTAGTAACTGATAATATGGTATAATTATATTACGTACCAATTTTATTACTTGCAGCGATAACTGTAAATGACACAACTCAAACAAAAACACAACTTTATGCGATATTTTTATAGTTAACTGTTAACATCATAATAATAAAATACATTAATCACAATAGTCAATTAATGTATCTGACTACCCTATTAGAAATTATAGTTGTGAGCATATTCATTTTATTGTTATTTTATTTTTTTTATATTTAGTGTTTCATGGTTTTAAACTTATATTTTATGGATGTTTACGTTTAATTTTGATTGGTCACAGAGTTTCTAAACCATTAATTTCAGATTTGCAATATTATTATTTGAATATTATTACGCATACTCCACCCGTATATGTAAATACGTTATAAATAGATATAATAAGTAGATATATGTACACATATGGTGAACATTCATTCTCAAAGGATTTGATATTTTTACATTTTAGTTTCTTTCAATACAACATATCTATCTATATTGTACATGTAAATTTAATGCTTTTAATTAATAAAATTTTCAACTGATAATGTCAAAATATTAAATTCAATTGTATAAATTACCTACATATTTATCCGGGACAGAATGAAAAAATAACATATAATTTAAGTGACTACATTTAATGACGTTCATTACATAAAAATAATCAATTTCTAACTTTTATATATTTTCCTAATATAATCATATACTACGAAAAAATATAAAAGTTTATAGTAAATGAATAATTTTACTAATTTGTAAAGTATAAAATATGAATAACATAGATACAGTAGGTGTAACCAAGAAACATAGTACTCTCTACTGAGAGGTTCTAACGCTTCTCTTTCCGGGTTTATTTTTTTATTTTTTTAAAATAATCTAATGCTGTTGGCCGCAGATGGTCTTTACAGCTTCACCGGAGATAACGGGGGCAAATGCAGATGGCACTCCATACCTTTGAAAGTACTTTCGCCGTCTCCCGCAGACCAGATACGGTCTTTCCGCATATTATGCTATCTTTTTTTTTGCAACTTAGAATGGCAAACAAGCTAACCACCCACCTGATAGAAAGTGGTAACTGTCGCCTAAAGAAATGACAGAGTATAACAGAGTATATTGTTTCCCTCATGATACCGATATATTATTTATAATATATTGTACATAAAAATTATATAATTGTACCTTATATTAAATGAAGATGTACAACAGGCGAACTTAACTCTGTAAGAGATCTCTTCCAGCAAACCTTGAGTGGATAGGAGCATTAATTACCAGTGGGCAATGTGCGTACAATAAGAAGTGGGAACAGTATAGTACTAGTACCTACTATTATAATATATTTATTATTTCTTAGCACTGCTAAGTAGTACTAACGTCCTAAAATAACAAACGTCCTTACCCAAATACAAACTAACTTATATACTTACATTCAAAATACACACTAATTCGTGCGTAATTTTGTACATACATAATATGTATGTACAAAATTACGCACATATATATATATATATATATATATATATATATATATATATATATATATATATTAATACATCATTATTATAAATATATACATTTTTATTGCTACATTTACTTTAAAATTTCTTAAAGTTATATCTAAAATGTACGGAACCAGGTATAGTCCTGTTTACATCATCATTAAGCGTATGATGATGTAAACAGAACTATATCTAGATCACACGCGTTAAGCGCGTGGGGCATTAGTTTTTTTCTCTTTTTAGCCAAAGAATTATACACTTTCGTTTTATTTTGCATCTTTTTGCATTACCAATACCCGCTTATTGAATACCGAGAGTAGCTGTAATCTTTCAGATAAAAAAGAATTTTCCAAATCAGTTTATAACTGACGGAGTAATAATTATATTAAAAAAAAAAAAACAAAAAAAAAATACAACCGAATTGAGAACCTCCTTCTTTTTTAAGTCCGTTGAAAGTAGCAGTACACAAACGCTCTTGTAGGTATATAGTTCGTTCTACTGTGGTTTTACTGTCAACAATTTACTGATTACTGTTGACTGACGATCATACTAGTGTGATTGAATTACTCCTTAATTAACGAATAATAATTTATTAATATTAAGATTTTTTTATGTAACTTGGAATGGCAAACAAGCTAACAGCCCACCTGATGGAAAGTGGTAACCGTTGCCTATAGACATGAGCAGTACCATGGACATAACAGAATGTACTGTTTCGCCCATAATACCCCCCCCCCCCATGCGTTGCCATTCCTGAGGATTCAGGTATTATTCCTCTATACTCTATAAATTCACTGCCATATCCCACCCTTCAAACCGAAACACAGCCATGCAAACACGACTACTTCACGGTAGAAACAGAAACAAATGCGACAGAGGTGCCCTGTCGCATTTGTTTCTGTAAAATGGTAAATTAAAAGAATTTTATAATTTATTCCAAAGGCCTTACTTTGTTCTTGATACTTTATTTTACTTTATTTACTTATTAACTAAATAAATAATTAACAAATATCAATAATATCTCGATCTAGAAGCGTATTAATTGAGTTCTGTGAATATATAGTCAATACTCGTATTGGGAATTTATAAAATAATTTTTTCTTTTCCACTGTGCCTCGTATGTGAGTCAGATCTATCCCAAATACATAATGGATAACATCCCTGCATTTTCCTCTTTTTTTATTTTAAAAGGAAATGTTTTTCTAGACATTATCAACCTGAAAGGCCTAAACGATGACAAAGAAACATTATTAAATACTAGCTTTTACCCGCCACTTCGTTCGCGTGACAAGAACATGTTTACTGGGATAAAAAGTAGCCTGTAGCATTCTCTCTCTCTAGCTCTGTACCAAATTATACGTGTTTGTCAAATTTCCTACTGGATTTTATAAAGCAACAAACACACTTTCATATTTATAATATTAGTAAGGATGGTCGTTTTAGCATGTTCACACGTATACTTTGTTTTTGTTATTTTTTGTACGTACGAGTATTAACGTCAATAACAACTGGAATAAATAGAGTACGAGCACATTGTTTTTTATCGATTTCCTGCGTATTAATCGTGAGTGTTCTCAGAAATAAAAAACTTCATTATCTGAAAAAAGCCTACAAAAACATAGGTATTTTAAATGTTTATATAATTTATATTAAATAGTATAAGGTGTATTACAGATATAAATGTTATTAATATATAATATCAGTTATTGGTGCTTTTATTATGTATTTTTAAAAAATGACCTTCATTCTATTGATAGAGATGGGTGCAACTTATCTTGAAGGACTGGATCTTTATTTTATCGTATTTAAGTTATCAATGAAAATATTTCAATTTTATCAACATCGCGTGGACCCGGAATAAATAAATAGGCAGAAAGTCAGAGATTGCGAGTGGCTCAGTAGCGTTCCTTATGGCAATCTACGGGGAAGGCAATGTTCACCAGTAGATGGTTAATAGATAAAATAAACAGATTTTTTTGAGTTTATATAAATAAATCATGATCATCATAACAGCCTTAATTATCCACTGCAGAAAATAAGCCTCCCCCTTGGGGAGTTTTGCCAGTATAAATAAATAAAAGACACAATTTTGTAATAAAACATTTAAATATCTGTCTATTTCAAGTTAATTTTTTACAAAATACTAAATCTAAATAAATTATTCAAACATCTACATTATATATAAAAAACGGATTTACATGTATATATATATATAATCATAACAAAAATAATATTCGAATATCATTTTAAAAAACTACCGATTTGGATTCCACTACTTATTTCTATCCCCCTTAGTTATTTTTCGCGGACCACAATTCCCCTTCCTCAGGAAGGCATTATTGTTAAATTTGACAATTGGTTTAGTTACACATTAATTTAAAATGCGTCCATAAAAATAAATTTAATAAATAAATCTAGCGTGTCAATTTTTATTTTCAATTGAACTAATAAAGTGACGGCCTTGACACCGCGGCCAAACATTATCCTTTTGTCTCAATTGCTCGGTAATTGACGGACGTCTTGTGCTATTCTCAGATACAATTTGCACTTGTATTCTCAAATTGCACCTTAACTGAGCACTGAGGGATAAACTTTATTATCTTAAGCATCGGTAATCGGCGGTATATTCGTATATCGCTGAGTGAGCATTAGCCAATGTCTTTTTTTGGAACCGGATGTGGCATCATTCCAATTTAAGCTATATATTTCTTACGATTGAATATGAGTTACTTAAAACTAGTGTTAGTCTTTATTAATTATTAACGAGATTATTTTATACTTTTTATAAATTAACTTGACAACACATCGTTTCAATATTGAGCGATAATTTTAATGACAAATTTAGAATTAGATACTTTGACGTACTATAAAATTTATTTTTAAAATGCAATTTTCATCTTTTCAAAAATGCTGGCTAAATCGTTCAAGTTAGAAAGATTTATTATAATATATTGATATATTGGAAATATAGCAGATTTCATCGCTAATTTGTCTTAGTCGAAAAGAGTGCAAAACTGTTTCTTTAAAGTTGGCAGAATGCTCTCTGCTGCCTCTAGAACTGCAAGCATCTATAGGTTACGGCAACTGCTTACCATCAAGCGGTAGCCATAACTATAAAAAATATTACAAACACTATTATAATCTTTTGCAGCCAAACGCAAGCCAAACAGTATTAAAATTAGTCATTCAAAAATAAATTTGAAATAAAGCATAAAGTATTATATTTATTCAAGAAATAGATTTGTGTGTTTATTGTTGTGTTGTGTTTGTGTTGTGATGTGGACTACAAATTGCATGAAGTACCACATCAGGCCGGCTCATCATTCATAACAACTGGTAGCATCTCCTCCAATCCACAGAAAAATAATCAACCATATTAAGATGCCCAAAGGTAAGTAATAATACCTATAAGCATGTCAACCCACCAACAAATTGTTATCATTAAGGAAACCAATCAAATACAATAACTCTGTTAGTAATTTTATTAAATCCATGACTAAGGTTTAATTAAAATTATTTTCCGTAACAATAGCAGTGATGTTATTATTAATTACAAAGTATTGTTTCTAAAGAAAACTTAGGTACTGAAGTGATAAATTAATCGCTTAGCTGAAATAATATTTGTTTTTGATTTGTTGCACAAGATAATATTTATTTATTTTTCTCTTTAAATAACCAGTTATGTATGTATGTTATGCTATGCTTTGTCTGGATAATTATGATTAAAATCAGCTCCACATGGGGCGAGTAGGCACATTTCAGTAACTGTTTGTGGAACAACAAGCTAGATGCAAAGGTTCAGTAGATTCAAGACTTTTGATCTCCATAACTTTGATCATTAAATTCTAAATAAGTATTTTGAATTATAAATTCTATATTGAGCCCTTAATTTTAGCCTATATATACCCAAGAGGTCGTTCTTGTTACAAATTGCAACCAATTCACTAGTGAAAATTTGTTTTGCAATATATTAACACTTTTCCGCAGTCCAATTAATGTTTGTGATTCATGGTCATTTTCTTTTATCCTAAAACGATTAAATATATTGGAACTAAAGTAATAAATGTTATAACAATTACATGTCTGGAACAGTATGGATTATTATAATAACATATCATGTTTCCATATAATTATATATGTACATCTGCAAATGTAATCAAGTATCACTACGCTCTCTCATATGACAATGTCTATTAATTCTTCATAACTATGTAACATTGTTATATCTTCTATCTATTATTTCTTCTGTTCTAAGTATAAAAAATTGTCCAAAAAAAACAGCCAATAGTTACTTTAGCTTACACATATTTTTAAATAAAACAAAGCGCACTTTTGTTTAGTGTTGCAAGTAATTTAAATAAAAATTCTACAGATCTGGTAGATTTTTCTCAAGTAATATAATAGACATGCATATGTATATACATATTATATAAATTTATGTATGTATTTACGAAAATAGGGCACTATTTACTTTCAGTGGATCTGATAACAAATACATATTTTAAGTCTATTCTCTGATATCGATCAAAATAATCGGTTAAGAAAGAGGTTCTTTATAAACTACCTTTTACCCGCGACTTCATTCGCGTTACCAATATATGTATACTGATGGGATAAAATGAAACCTGTCCTTCTCTACCTATACAGTACCTACGCCTAATTTCATAGTGATTGGTTAAGTCGTTAAGGCTTCACGAGATAAAAAACAAACAAACTCACGAATGTAAAATTGCGTAATATGTTCATAAGTATTATGTATACTCTCTGCCCTGATTTTTTTTTTCAAATATAAAAATTTTGTCGAATTTTTTATTGATTTTATTTTACAACTTAACCTTACAATGATGTTTTCTCTTATTTACTGGGTTATAATTATACATTCGGGTATCCCTTTTGTGCGTGAATAAGGGTAAATAAGACAATAATAAAGATTAATTTGGACAAAGCGTTTGTATTGTTGGAAATATTATGTACAAAGTATTATGTACTCTATTTATATATTATCTCAGATCACATCTTATTTCAAATGAATCATTTCTGTAATTAATTATAACTATATTATATAAGTACTAGTGTACTGGAAGACTGGAGCAACTTACATGTCCATATACCGTGACATCATCGCATTTATGTAGGTAGGTATAGGGTATAGGTATTTATCTTGATACTTGGCAAGGTTAACAAATGCAATAAATTTGTACATACATGCATCATGATATTTTTCATGCGACTTATGATTTATAATGTTAAATTATAATTGCATATTTGGAAAATACCACTACACATCTGTACTGACCTTTTAGAAAAAATTATGCTTACGGTTAATATTTTATTGTATTGTAAACATACTTCATTGACATAGAATTTTGTATATTTAGAAATAAACTTTTGTTTTTCTCCTGATTAGTTTATTAATATAATAAAATGGTAACTAAACGATGTCAATATATGGGAGATATTCAAGAAAAATCAATGTGTCTTAATAAGATCAATAGATGCCAAAACAATATTTTTTAGACATGCTGACGAACGGAAAGTATTAATTATTGCATACAGATATAAAATGTACGGGACATCTGGAAAATACACTGTTATTTGATTAGAACAATTTTGTTTAATTCCACTACTATTAATAATATAAAATTTTATAATTCTAATCATATAACCAGCGATATAGACTATCCCAAGATAACACCTACCTCAGTTAAATAAATACACTGTGGCACCTAATGAATACTGTCTCAAGTGTTTCTGCCATAATGTAACTATGCTTGCATGACTATGTTTCAGTCTGAAAGGCATAAGATATAGCAAGAATATTATTAACTGCCGAGACAGAACACCCTCATTTGCAAAGCATGAATATACTATGGGAGTCATAGTGTTCTGTGATACCTACACTCATGTCTGTTAACGACATTTATCACTTTTTCTTATATTATGTATATAAAAAAGTATACCACTGGTAAACGTTAAGAAATAATTGTGATTTTGAAAATCATTTTTAAACTCAATAGCATTTATCCTTTTGCTTCGTCGTATAACAAAACTCCGTGTCCAGTACAACTTGACGTTTAATTAAAGTTACTCAATACTCGGATTGATAAATTAATATCTCAAAAGGAATATCTGATATTTTATATTTAAGATACAGAAATGGATTCGCAGATGTTCAATTAAAAATTATAATTCACGAATCAATTAAGCGAGTTCGGAATTTTCTATTTTAAATCGTTAGCTTTTATTGCGTAATTGTATAGATAGAACCTCTTTTATTAACTTCCGTCATCCTTGTTTCTTTTTAACGTGTAACATACTCCTAAAGATTTATTTAAAAGACCAACAACGGATTGGTGATTTAAATGATGATATTAATCACACTTGTTAATTTCAACGTTCATCATACTATTATATTAAGTTATTTTCAATTAATTCATTAGTAATTACATACTTTTTGTGTACTTTTCTAGACTAAAAAATATATTTTAACAAATAAAATAGACCTGAAATTTATACAGTCTACCTATAAAGATGTAAAAGAAAAAATCTGACTAAACAATGCGCAGTGAACTATCGTTTAATAACCTTCAGATATAGACACTAGATATATTTTATAAAAATTACCTAAAAAGTATTTATCCCTATCCTCATAATATACTTGCTGTAATTTGAGGCAACGCAAGGCTATAACTATGAAAAAATCCTGATCACAGCTAGTTATAAACAAATTCATCTATCAAAAGTAATTGACAGAAATACGTCACCACCATTATCCACACATATATACACACTATAACCGATGAGTCTAACGGCAAAGCATGAAAACCAGAAACGAAAATTGCTTGCGTTTCCGACGTTTTTGCTATTAGGAGTCTGATATACGCACAGTTGATTGCCAGTCTCCAGTTACAGTGTTGACGCCACTTGAATCAATGAAGTGCTATTGGCTCATTGTTTAATCGTATGTTTTATCAGCTGTAATAGGCATTCTGAAGATGTTCGCATACGACTTGTTAAGACAATCGAAGTGAAGCTTCATAATCGTTGCAATATTACGCTTCTTTAAGATCAAGTTTTTTAGATTTTATAAATGTAAATCTTTACTAAAATTCTTAGTGATAATTTAAAAGTGAATGTTTGGGAATATGTTTTAGTGTTTCTTACATAGTGAGGTTTAAAAAGCCTAATAAATTTGAATAAAATTTGATGCACACATATACCAAATTCTAGAATAATTCATAGGCTACTTTTTATCTTAATTCATATTTTAGACAAACCTTTTTATACAGCTTATTGTCATGTGGTTCCGGCATAAAATGAGCGACCCCTTTCTTTCTCGTGGGTGTCATGATGACTAAGTAATGAGTCATGAGGTGACTAAGGGAACTTAAAGGTTAAACGATGGGTAGCAGGATCCCTCTTAAAACGTCAAGAAAAGCCTAACTGCGATTGCCAATCCGCCAGCCAAGCGTATCAACTACTAGTAAAACCCTCCAACAGGGGGAAGTTTATGTTCAGCAGTGGACAGATAATGGCTCATATGTTGATTATGACGACATTATTGTTATATAATAATATAAGGATGATATAACTATATCATCCTCATCACCATGTATATATCCTTATATATAAATGTGAAAGTGAGTTTGTTTATTTTTTACTTGGCGGCTTATCAGTTCAAATTATCGCCATGGCGTATTTGGTATGGTGAAGGGCATGCTCTACTTTTTGTCCCAGTCGATATTAAATGCCCCAGTCATCACGAACACGTGAGTATAAGAAATCGTATACAATATAGATTATAAAATCCTTTAATCCTTGATAAAATCCGAATTGAACCAATCATTCTTTTGAATACAGATTCGTGTGATACTTTGTTCCCACGAAACCCCGAGAGACCGTATGTTCCATGCTGTTGCCATCGATATTATCATTTGCATTACAACATTATTTGCGTCTTGTACCTGGAATTTTTTCGTCGACATTCCATTTATCCATACATAATAACCCATTAATGTACTTTATTTCTGGCCAAGTTTGCTATAAGAGTTTTCGACGTTTTGTTCCCTAAATAGCGTTATTCGATATGAAAATGATAAAAAGGAGTGGCTATACATAATATTTCTACTCCTTCATCACAAGGGGGTATAAATATTAATATTATTTGATAGCTTTTATCACAGACGTATTTAAAGGAAGAGGAAGGAGTAAATACCCGATATTGAATATATCCGTTAGTGGTTCAATATATAACATTCTAGTTTAAATTACGGTATATTTTTTATAACATAGGGGACTGTAGCTCGTGCTCACCTAATGATCAGTGATAACCCCGCCCATAAGACTGGAGACTGCCTATAAAGTATACTAAGTAATCCCATGGGAACCATCGTGGTTAATTTCTAGTGAATTCATTACAATGAATCAACTAACCTGGCTATCTGAAGATATCCATCTGAAGGTGATCTATATCAGCATTTTTCTACTTCCCGAAATCCCCGTGTGCGAAATTACGAGCAAAAGTTAGTGTTAAATAAAAAGCGAACATTACATAACGACGTTATTAACGTCCAATTTTCGAATCATTTGACTTTACACTGATTTCATTCTATTTTTAACTGTGACACCCATTATTATTACTACTGGTACTATGGGCCTATAAATATAGAATACAATAAACTTGCAATACCTAATATTTCTATAGATGGTACAATAGCAGATTACCTAAATGTTCCGAATGAGAAATTATTGTAACAACGGTTGTGTTACAACAAGTATGCGACTTTATTCTTTTTATGGATAAAAAAGTAAATACCCTCTAATCCATAATTTTTTTTATCTATTTCTTTTGCGCTAAAACCTCAATTTGAAAGACAGTGACAAAAAACTTTAATGACTGAAATATTTTGTTTTATTTTTATGAATAACAAGGTTAGATGGGTACAGTTGTATATCAGTTGTAGACTTTAATCAATTTCTCAATCACTAGATTTTTTAATTACTTACCAATATCCCTACATACTATCCCTTCATAGTTTCATTAGTTGTAAAAAAAAGGTTAATATCCATTTATTAAGTCCATGAAAAAAGAAATATACGTAATTAACGGATTCTTAGCACGATTGTTTTTTTTTGACCATGCTGATATTTCGAATTTTTATTTCGACAACATGTGACGACATATGACAAATGAATAATCGTGCTTAGAAATCTTATGCTAAATTATTAAGGTAAAGACAACCACAATAATGTAAACACATTTAAAAAAAGAATAATTAACATAATAGTTTTGTTGCATAATTAATACATCTACATGTTCTCCGTAAGATGAAGAAGTAACTATATTATTGTGACTAAATATCATCTCTATAAGATCTTAAAAGACAATGGAATAAAGTATACCCAAATATAAGAAAAAGTAGTAATGAAAGCAAGCCGTCTAGCCCTGCAATATAAAGGTAGGTTAATATTCTCGTCTTATATGAAGAGAAACCGATGCCCAGTCATGAGATAATGTGTTGTCATTACCTCTCGTATGACCTGTCATTTATAATAAATACGCATCGATGAAATAGATTCTGTCCACTTCCAATGGCAAACTATATATTTTCTATTTTTTAAATATAAAAATGAAGTGGCATTGTAATAGAAATAAAAATATATTATTTATTAAAAATTTCTGTTTCGTACGTAATAAGGCAGACGGTTATCGTTTATTTATAAAATGTTCGCTCCGTAGCTACAGTAAACGTAAACTGTTTCATTTCCACAAATAAAAGGTCGATACAATATAAACGCTTGCAACTGAAGTAGGTATACCTAACATTTGCCTTGATCGCCATTCCGCAGGCACTGCGCCATTGTGAATCTCATTGAATGCCCTCAAATCTATTGATTTTGGTACAACTGTATACTATATATATATATATATATATATATATATATATATATATATATATATATATATATATATATATATATATATACTCTATATCTGTATGCTCTATACAGTGTTGAGCCTGCCTATTGTTGGTAGGTCGAAACATATTGCGTACCTATGCGAGTAAGGTAAATTACCTATTACTAGAGCCCCTATTGAATTCTTAAAGAAAGCTTTGGATATTGTTCGAATAGATTTTGATCTCATTGGACGAACAAATAGTTTTAAAATCTTTAGCTATTTTGAAAAAAGAAAAGGGATCTTGATAGACATAGAAGTTTTCAGTTATATCTCGCTTTACTTAGAACATTGTTAATGTTTGCCATCATCGAAAATTAAACGACATCATTTAAATTCACACAGGTTTAGTATTTGTCAATCGAACTAGAAAATTATTAAACCTTGTCAATTTAAATAATTTGCTATTTCTATAATTACTCTTTTGCAAAAAAAAAATATATAAATTATCTATTTTACAATAGGTATGTGCCGAGTAATAAAAATCATGATCAGAAAAATACATGATTTCCACCTGAAAAATCCCATATTCCGTGAACGTACTTCCCCCAATACATGAGAAATGTGAATTCCAATCTTGTCAGGAGATCAATATTTCAATATAGTAATCGTCGATTGAATAGTACGCAATTACATATTCAAGTTACGTTAATCGTTCGATTAAACGTTTAAAACACACTTGCAAGTACAGCTGCTTTACAGTAAAATCGATAGAGAGATACCCAAGCAGGTGACTTTCATTCAATGTCTGTCTGATTATAATTATTTTTTTATTCCTTTTACAGGCGACGCCGATATGTCGCTGAAGCAGGGCAGCGGCACCGGCAAGGTCCACTTCGGTGGTCTGGACGATGTCTCCCTGTACGGCACACCAGTGGAGCCAGCGCCCCCGGCTCCCGACGCAAAGCAAGGCTTCCTCCGCAACCAGCTACAAGCCCTCTTCCAGCCCACCGACAACAAGCTCGCCATGAAGCTCTTCGGTTCAAAGAAGGCTCTCATGAAAGAGCGCATCAGACAAAAGGCGGCGGGCCATTGGGTCATACATCCCTGCAGTAGTTTCAGGTATGTTCTAGTTCAATAATGTTGATATTTGTAATAATTCAAACCAGCAGCCCGCATCGACTTCACACGGTTTATTTGACTTTAAAAATAGTGCATATCACTCGCTGCTAATGTGGTTTTCTTTACGTATTAAGGTTTTTTTTATTGTTTTTCTATTACAACTGTTAATTTTATTAAAACTCAATATCTAAATTTATTTGAGATGAAGCGTAATTTTCATTAATACATGAAACAATGATGTTTTCACGGTTTGTTTATCATAAAATATGCACTATAAAACTGGTTTTAGTCAGAACTTGTATACAAAAGAACTGTATAAATCCAATTATCATTTAACGCGACCGCTATCAAGTTTTATCTATGTAACAAAAATTAAATTTTAATACACTAAATGCAAGTAATTTCCGCAGACATCATAATTATTATACAAACCGGCACTACTAAGTTTGACATAGTTGAAATTTATACCATATACTGTCCGAATAAAGTATAAATTGCAACTATGTAATATTTATTACGCTAATAACATCAGCCGTGAATATTTTACTGGAATGGGAAAATAAATTCTCTATCTAGCAACTTGACAGTAGATGTGTTTTTAAAAGAAGGATTAAACATATAAAAGCAATCTCTTGTCTCTACATTTTTAATTTCATAACTGTCTCCCTAATGAGCGTTAACGTTATATCGATACACTTCATTAAATTAGGAAAGCGAATAGATACCGAAAAAATTGCTTGGTACTTACTTAAATTCAATAAGAACTTAACTTTCTTATTATTTATATGAATTTATATGAAAATCAATAGCTGCAACTTGCCAATGGATAATTACGAGTATATAACACAGCTTTCACATTGCAATATATTTTATTAATTCATTACTAATTTTTAATCCGCTACTTTCTACGCGTAAATTTCAGAGGAAGGAAAACCATTGAAGTAGACTACTTCTCAGAAACACAACTGTGAAATCCACATCTAATTTGATCCAATATTTTTTGCGTGATATCAAAATCAACAGACAGATAAAATATCTAAATATTATTTAGATTATCAGCCCTTATTGAGATCCCTCATATTATTTTAAATATTTTTCATATAAGATTTTATTATGATCTATATATACTATGCAGCATATGGTATAATTGTGACATACATGGCTATGGGATAATATTCTGAGGTTGTCTTAAAGATAAAAATATGATATTGAATTGAAAATCATATATATAGAATACTATAGGATAATCAAACCGAATGACATGTTATCGCGCCCGTATACTGTCTATGGCAGAAATTGTTGTCCACTATTAATCATTGTGCGAACATTTTGTTCAGCGGAGCGTGAGATACAAAGAGTGTTGTGTGTGCAATTAGAGGCACCGGTTACTACACTAGTTGTCAATTGTCAAGCATTAAGGACTATATAGTGAGCGTACACGTCAATGAAAACGTTTCAATGCAATTTTTAATAGATGCTTGCGAAATCGCTTATTAAAAAAAATGTAAACAAAGTAACTTTATCTGGCCTGTTTAGAAATACTATCGGTATTGAATTTTGTTTATTAATTTGTTAATTCATGTATTTATGTAGATTGTTTGCTACAAATTACGTTATCTATTATTCAGCGTATTTACTAACGGTATCTTTTATTTTTAATATTATATACCAATTTTTTTTATAAAAGAGAAACTACTTACATTTTTATAAAAACTGGAAGTTATTTTTATGAGTAGTTCACAATTAGCATAACACATATTCAGCAGGACATGATACAGTTGACGGTGAAGAATATCGTTAGGCATTTCGTCTTACCTCCCCTTTTTGGAGTCAGTTAAAGATCACAGCTAGAACAATTTCCGCCAAAGTAACACGTAACTATAATCTAAGCATGTAACCTACCTACATAAATTGCTTACAAAGCAGCGTTGAGACTTAACGTGAACTTAAAATTTAATGCGCCTCTGGCCCACGTTGGGCGCCAGATTCACAAAGGCTGCATTGTGCTACTAATTCAGCTAAAATAATAATTAGCCAGACATAACCAATTCGTGTAACGCGAAAAGCTTGTTAACTATCCAGTTCCAGCATAATTAAATTCGTTAACGAGTTTCTCGTTAATTGTTATTGTTCAATGGGAAATAGATGCTGGAACATCATAAAATAAATTATTTCATTATTACTTTTTTCTAAATGAACAGCTAAAAAAAAAAACTTTTCATAAACATACTTTGTGATGATTAATCAATCAGGAATCTCTAAACACTTTAATCTTAAAATATTCTCATTACATTTCGAACATACTTGTCCTATTCAAAACATCCACGGTTTCCCGAAGGCTTATTAAAAAGAACAAAGCAAGCATAGCGTCACGACAAAATTAGTTAAACAAAACATAACCACTGATGGAACTTGATTTAATTTTCACTTCTTATCGTACTTATGATAAAATCCTAAAGTTTATCAAGCTGAATTTGGCTCACAAATTTAGACCATTATTTTGAATAACAACGCTGTTGAAAGCATTAACTAATCAGCGAAAGATATTTGCTTGTTGTTATTGCAATACCACGCTTAAAATAGGTTTCAGATTCTATTTCTATTTTTAAAACTATCTTCATTCACTTATTATTTCTAAATAATTGAGAGTAAAACTAATCTTTGCGATGAAGTTAGAATACAACATGTCGCCATTCTTTTCCATAATAAAGTATCAAAGAAGTCACCAAAGAGAATTAAGCATAAAATACCATACCGAAAGAAGAAAAACTCGAATTAAAAACCTATAACAAATCATCTGACTGGGAAGAAAATAAGTTCTTTCCATCATGAGAAGACCCGTTTTTAGTAGTGGAAATTTATTATTGTAAATTAAAGAACTAAAAATCTATATAAAATTGACAATCTTGCAAATGTCTAATTTCACGAAATCTCAGTATTCTATTTGAAAATAATGTAATGCTATAATGGGATACATATTAATAATGTAATTAAATAATAATATAATGCAATAATAAGGAACCGGAAATAAAGAAGAACTGTAATTTGCAGCTTGTGTTAAAAGCATGCTCATTTATATGTGTATAGAACTAAGTGTCTATTATATAACCACTTTGATGAATGATTAATACCACGGATTTCCTCAAATGTATGCATAATATTCTCTGACATCTATAATTATTATTAATAATAAATGATTTTGCATATAAAATCAATTTATTTGTACTTCGTGTCAATGGTCAAGGGGTCTGATATTACTAGCCTAGAATTTCGACTCCAATTTATTAAATTATTGATTCTAGAAAGATATTTTTTCATTTTGGTAGTCGATTTAATGTAGGGATTATTATACTTTTTTATATAAAAATTCTAGAATATAATACAATACATATACTATATATATGATATATTTAAATAAATAAGTACTTACCTTTTTAAAAGATCGAAATTTAAATATGGAAAATATTAATGTTGCACAGTTAGAAACAGTCGAGCTTTGTTCTATTGAGCTGTATGTACGAGTTCTAGTATAAGATAAATCTGATATATAATACTGTAATTGACCCAGAATTTGCAATTTCATAATTGCAAAAATAAATTACAATCATGGAACAAGACATGAATAGAGTCGAATACTTATCATTTATTTATTTATTCTTTGGTACATGTGTACAAAGCGAACTTAATGCTAAAATTATTCTCTCGCAATCAACCTTAGGGAAATAATATATGCTCGAATGCGTTACTAGTATTATTTGATATATACACATACATTTATATAGATTACATATAATTTACATATATATACAAATAAATATATATAAATAACAAATATACTTACACATATATATACTATATAATACACAAAGATGAGAATAGTAGATAATATTTACTGTTTGGATAAAGTATAAAAGATGAAACTTTTTTCATTAATAGGAAACTACATGTTCAGACGTTATATTTTTTTCATATATACAATTATCTGCACCGTAAGGTATATGCAAATACCTACACATTTTTAAATCTATCAAAGTTTTTAAAGTTCTTCGGAATATAAGCGATAAAATAACAGCTGGGGCGCGGCGCAATCATAACGTAACCACGATTTTACGCGACCTCCGTACCAGTCGGCAGAGCAGTTGGATTTAATGAACTTTAAATAGAATAATAGTGTAGAATTGTAGATATCAATTGTTTCAATTTTCTCTAATGATTAGTTGAAATTTTAGTAGTAACTAAGAAAAATGAAATAAATATTTTCAAAACTATAATTTGTAACATGGTAGTTAGGGATATTTATCAAATTAAATACAAAGTTGTAATATTTTAAGAGACTATAAAAAATCAATAAATACCCTAATTAAAATTTTAGTTGTACAAAAAATTTATTACAATTGAAAAATGAATGGAACCAATAGAAACATGAAAATCAGATCCATTAAAAATATCATATAACATATAGAAAAAAACAAAACATTATATTTTCAAACCATTTACATTTACAATACATTTAAAAAATAATATTTTAATAGTTATATAAATAGTTATTTCATTAGTAATAATTTTATTTTAACTTAATATAATATATCATTTTTACTATACATTCAACATAGTAAGTTTCAAGTTTATTCCTACTGCAAACAACAAGAGATATACTGTAGAAGTTTATCGGATAGTAGTATCCGAGTGACAGCTTCCGCTCGACTAGCTCGCCATCCCGATTAGATACCACCGATCGAACTATCTATGCCAGCAATTTGATACCTAGTATCGAATTTAACTACGCAATTTATCCATCTTCACGTCTTATATTGAATCAAATGTCTAGTTTCTTACAAAGAGGAACAAAAAGAATTGGCAATTTCTATAATTGTATTATTTATTTGAGTTTAAATTTCGTAAAACACACACAACTGTTTCATTGACTCATTGATTAACAGTAGCAATTACTGTTGAGTAACTTTATATCTACCACTAATAAACTCTATAAATGCATGAAAGTTTTGTGATTTAGAAAGTTAGATAAATACTGATTAGGAAACTCTGTTCGATACTCACTACCTAGACATCCTAAAATAATAGCGATTTCTATTTTAGGTGACTCTAGACAGATATTACCTATTTTAAATATGTAAAATACTAAGCGAAATAATTGAAATGACTATATAATACCTAATACTATATAAATGCTTATTACTGTTGTAATATTACCTAGATTCTTAATGTACTATCCATTTATGTAAGTACCTACTGTATGAACAGTTGCTTAAAATCCATTTTACTTACTTACAAGTTGCTACTGTTTAAGAATGTAGAAAAATATCTACAATATTAAATATACTGGATATCTAATACACAATAGTGACTACAGATCTATATTGCAGATATTTTATTAGCATTTTTATAGTCTGTATGCAAGATGAAGTAGGTTTTATTGAATTAATTAGAATAAGCAACCAGTTTATTACCCCTATTTATGTTTTCATTCCTAACATTCATGTGAATTGGAAAATTTTTATAAAACCGATTGGATCGTAATATAATTGTTAATGTACTTGATTAATTTAATTACAAGTATTACACGTGGCTGTTGCGTATTCACGTAAATGTATGTATATTAAATTAACATAGTATTTTTCCTTTGATACCGCATTCTCCTTGAAATGCAAAATATATTGTAAACGTCTATAAATTTGAATTGTTAATTCATTCTGAATTAATTGGTTGTGATTTTAAACCGGAAACAAGTGTCAAGTACAGATGTGTTTGCCTCAAAGGATTGATAATACAAACTCGACTACACATATTTTACTAATACCTATTGTATTATAAGTTCTTTAGTATATACAGTAATAATTCCGTTTAATAAGCAGCGACAGACTGAAGACAAGTGGTGAAATATAAATCTCTTTCTCAACCACACCACACTTATCTCACTCACTACAAAACAATTGTTACTAATACAACAAAGAAGATATAGTATATAATAAACAGACAAGATATGGAACACCAATGATAATTATCATAGTTTGGGCTAAACTAAATTATCACTAAACATAGTGATTCATAATCTAGTGTAAACATTTCTTAATTGGGTTCAACGTAATTCAGTTATTTCGCGGAATAATCAGCAGAGTTTGCAAATTAGTGACACTGTTAATAAGTCCAAATAACCCCCACCACAGTATTCTCGCAAGGCAACTTTCAAATTTAATTTGTACACCGTTTATATTCCCAACCTACGGTGGGTTAATTGTAATTAAATTTACGAAATTAGTGTTTAATGGACCATTCTAAACTAAAAATTGTAGTCATTTTGACTTAAATCTATTAGAAAATTAGTTCATAAGGGTTCTTACAGTAAATATTTATATTTATTTATTTATTCTTTATTGCACAATAAAAGTTTCTACAAGTGGCGAGCTTAATACCTTATGGCATTCTCTACCAGCTGACATAAAAACAGAAAGCGTATCAAGGGCAGGACATAACACATAAGAAATACACATATAATACATAAACATTATATATATATATATATATATATATATATATATATATATATAAGTAGTATATATATAATAGTAGTAACTTTATAATAATATTGAGTAACTTGTAACTAAAACTGGGTAACTAAAACTGATAAATTTCACTTTAATATCAAATTGGAATTTTAATTTGAGAGATTGGTTTAGAAAAATAGCGCCTGAAAATAGACCCCAATGTATCACTAATAGTTGTTCAATACTTCTAAAATGCACCAAAGTACCAGAAACGATAAAACTAGCTATTAGTATAAGACGAACGTGTAATTAAGTTGTAAGTACTACAACATACAAAATCAATTGGTATACGAGTAGAGCTTTTACAATGCATGGAGCTAGTATGATTACATTTCACAGGAATAACATTATATCGCGACCTAATTTTCAAGAACGTCATCTATAAACTAAAAATTGTATACTAAAAATGTATTGAAAGATACTGTATGAACAAATAACGTAACTTTATAAAAAAATTTTCAAGATAAAATTTAGATTGTAATAATTTATTAAAATTAGTTTATTATTGGCGAAAATATCACGTACTGGAAAATATTTTTGATTGAAAGGAAATAAACTGGTTAGTACAACTATTATATCAAATCTCTACAATGCAAAGGGTCTCCTCTAGAAATGACATCCATTTGGCACCAATTGGCTTGTCTCTTGTCCCCTCGCTATTGTCGTCTGAAAGGCGACTTTGATGTTCATACGCGTACAATTGAGTCTTTGTAATCAGTTATTTGTAAAGGTCCATAGTTCTTGTTTGAACATCGACTGCTCCTAAACATCATATACATATTGGTATATCTATGTATTTGATACTAGCAACCTGTCCCAACTTTTCAATAGGTAGGTACAACATACATAATCAAAAATCTCTAATTTTGAAAATGTTGGTACATACTTATACCTATAGTATGTGTTATTTTATAGTCTTTAGAAAAAAGATTTTATTGTCATATTAAACTGAAATTTTATATAAAAGTAAAATACCGCTCTTCCAAAACCACAAAGAATAAGTTTTTAAAAATTTCCGCAGGAATTATGAACACTATATGCTTTTGCTTTTATTGTATGTATCAAAGTGATCACACTCCGTTTGATGATATCAATAACACTTTGATGCCAGCAACGTTACCAAACAAAAAAATCGCCCTCAAAACTTCCTGTTCTGTATTGACGATCGTAACTTCACAGCCTGCAGTTTTTTCGTGTCCCATTTAAATTCCTGAGACTTGGAATTTCTAAAAAAGAAGTATCAGGAATAGAATACAAATTATAGTTTGTTTCAGCTTACTTTTTTATACAACTTAGAATAGCGAACAAGCTGACGGTCCACTTGATGGAAAGTGGTAACCGTCATCTATAGAAATGAGCAGTACCATGGACATAACAAAGTATTTTTCCCATAATATCCCCCATGCATTGCCATTCCAGAGAACTCAGGAGGACATTTACCAATATCACCCCTCAGACCGAAAGCGTTCTACTTTCTATTACTGACAACTGTACAATGAATAATAAAATTATAGTACCAATAAAACTACTCATTAGGTAATGGGTAGTTTTACAAAATGTTCTCCATAAAAACGCTAAATGTAACATGTAATGCCGTTCCTTAAAGGGTCAAAAATATTTCCTGCTATTTTCATACAATGGAATCAATGTAACCCAGCGCTATTATGTCAGAAGTCGTCGCCATTACGAACGTCGTATCATAGTTACAAGTGCTAACCACATTAAGGAGGTATCCAATCCAGCAATCTGACTCTAGAGTATACGTGTATGAGGTAATAAAGAACTCGAAATAGTAATAAAAGATTTTATAAATTCTTCTCCCTCTTTGGTTATCGATAGAGAAAAAATATAGTAACGAAAGAAACTCCCAATTTGGTTATCTATGGAAAAGAAATATACTGTCGACAGCAACTGTCGATTATTTTTCCTCTTTGGTTATCGATAGAGAAGAAATACAGTTACGAAAGAAACTATAAATTCTTTTTCCTCTTTATTAGTTATTGAAGCACAAAAAATATTTCAATCGGTAATCGCGTACAGACGAACGCAGTGTAGGACAATTTCACGTTAAATGAAGCGGTGAGCTCCAATTGGTTGCAGAGTTTCAGTAGACGTAAGGCTATATAGCTCTAGAGTTATGTTCAACAATGAACAACAAAATCATGGAGGTGCTGAATCGTACATCATCACAAAAATAATTGATTCACCAGTGGGAAACTATGTACAAAATTCTTCTGCTTGAATTGATATCATGAAAACTATAAGTGGGGTTTTATCAGTAGTTGCCACGCTTGGCACGCGGGTTGGCAACTGCAATTAGATTTTGGTGATGTATTAAATGAGACACTGCTGCCTATCCCTCAACCATTAAGTACCCTTAGTAGTCTCTTACGAAGAATCTAATGAAGAGGAGGTCCATTCTACGCCGGGACCACACGGCAACATTTGCCTGAGTACTTTCATTCAACTCTTATTTCTGCCGTGAAGGACGTAGGCTGTCTTTCAGTTTGAAAGGTTTATACATCACAGTGAAATTTTATTTTACGGAGTCATAAGGCTATATTCCTCAGATATGACATAAGGAGTGCTTTGTCATCACTGTGCATTCTATTGTATCTATGACACTGGTTTTTGACCATAAGCAATGGTTACCACTTTCTATAACGTGTGCCCTCTTGTTTGCCATACTAAATATCATAACAAAAAAATGCCATTATAAAATCATGTGGAACGACAGTCGACTTTATCAAATTCATGTTATAGTTAACTAGAAAAAAACACCATTGGCTACAGTAACGCTAATTGGAAATGAGCTGCAAATTTTAACACTTTTAGAATACGATCCGTATGTATGGAAGGATTACGAATTGCTATTGATTACTCATTGGCATTGTTTAATGACTCAAAAAACTCACGCCGTTTGCTCGAAACATGAAAATCATGTCTGTTACGGACTGAATAAAATCTGACAAAGTAGGTATATTCTTTCTGTTGGAAACAAAAACAGTTCTGTTACAATATATAATTTATCAACATAAATAAATATTGACTACAATGTTTACCATATGTATCTATTTTAACCTATGATGTCCCACTGCTGGGTTTCCTCTTCAACGCTACCTCAAATCAGACCCCTTTAAAATGTCTAAGTCGTCACGCCATTGCTTCCTGGGCCGGCCTCGGCGACGCTGACCATTTTTAGTTTACCATAAGTTTACTATAGATATCTGTGCCATAGGTATACATGTTTGCCACCTTCATGGAATAAAAAAAGTAACCATAGGAATAAATTATTTAAAACTACGACTCAAGTTCAACTATAATCAGTATAATAATTGTAAATGTGAAAATGAGTTTGGTTGTTACGTCTTAATGCTTTAGCTGTTCAACCCGTTATAACAGATTTTAATAAATACATAATATTTGGAATGAAAAAGAATATAGGCTACTTTTGTAATATCATGGTCAGTATGGCCCCATGAAACGAACGGAGCTCCAAATAAAAACTAGAATAAGAATAAATCATTACATCCATAAGATGCAACAATCACTTCCACTAATGTAGAACACATGTAACAGATCCAACAGAAATCAAGATAAACAATACTAAGATATGCAGTATGGTTATCGTTTCCATCCCATATCGAGCTACGTTTATAAACATTTTCACGTACATGGTAAAGAGGACAATGTGAATTCAATTATTGGTTTCAAGACTTGCTTCATGAACAATGAAGGTATATTAAACATGGATAAAGAGCAAAGTCTTAACAAGAATAAGTAGCCTAACTAACTACTTTTTGAGTTATACGTACTGTCCGTTAAAGAGTTCATTTAAAAGTTTGATGGAAGGTTATAAATGATAAGAAAATTATCATTTGTCTTGACTAAATTTCTCAGAGGAAGAGGGAGTTTCTAGTATTTGATTCAACATTGTATATATACAACAGTGTGTATATACAAAATTTATACTAACTTATCAATAGGTAAATGGAATATAAAGAAAAATCCCTCTTTACTTATTCAAAACATTAACATTGCCTTCTTTTAATGATAAATAATACATTTTCAAATGATGAATAACGAAAGCTCAGAAAATGTATTATGCAATTTTATTTTTGTTACACAATGCGACAAAGACGCATAGCGAGATGATTTCTATTTGTTATTCGTATCAATTTATCAACTGGGACAAGCGTAATGCACTGAACGGCCACCCGCCCATTACCATAATGTCACCGATCCAGTTCAGTTCGATTGGAAAAACATTCAATGGACGCTAACGATGTACTCAATGAATAATTTCATTCATTTCAAAGTACTTACTTATATAAAAACTGTTATAATTTAAGAAATTGAATACCATCGCGGTGGCTAAGAAATTCCTGTTTTCTATTTTTTCCAAATATAACCGAATCCAGATCAACAAACGTTAGTGTAAAAACAAAACTTAGTAGTAGTGTAGTTTTTAATGTAAAATAAATAAAAAGTTATTAGTCTCAGCGTTCTATATACTCGATATATATTTAAAAATAGCTTATTTCGAAATTTTAATATTATTGCGCATTTACTTTACAATATGGTTTTAAACTGAGATGTACATATACAGAAACAATTTCACATTCAATTTGGGAAATAATATAAATAATGTTTCCAAATCAACTTGTATAACCCCTATATATATTGAGTCTAGCCTAAAAAATTCGTTACATATAATAGTTTCCGATAATAGTAGGACATCATCATCATCATCATCAGCCTTAAACTGACTACTGCTGAACATTACCCTCCCCCCTTGGGGAGGTTTGCCAGTAGGAAATATTCGAGTCAAAAAGATATAATTTGATTCGATTCGAGTGTGTGACCTCAATCCATAATATCTATAAAGATGCTGCCCATAAATTTAATAACTATACAATTTATATAAAACAACGCAAAACTAATTAAAAGATTTGTGGAATCGTTGATGAGTCATTGGCTAAAAGATATCAATTACAATCTAATTAAACATAGAGCAAACCGTCACAAGGTTTTATTTACGTATAAATGTTTATTTTTAAAACGTATTTTAAAATATAATTATTTAAAATAAATACTAGAGATTTCCACTGAGTGGACATTGTATACTTTTAAACTGTCGTTTTACAAAACAAACGATCTGTGATTTACATTACAACGAGTAATTTATTCAACATTGTGTAGGTTCAGTGTTACACTAGGCGGACTCCGAGCAATGAAGCAATTAGAATTCAGGATTTTTTTTTCACAAAAAGAAAACAACCACTTCAATCGTGACAAAATTAGTTCGGTATGAAACGGGAGTAAATTGTATCAACTTCAAAAAGTAATATCGATTCAGAATAGACGAAGATACACAAAGGAAAAGACTGTTCCAATTGAAAACGTCTTTCATTTTAGTCTCTTAAAAATAATGTTCTTCAGTTTATAACGAATTAATATTATATCCGCTGATTTATTTGACAATTGTATCAAACACTCGAATGTATATAAAACCCAATATAATTGTATAAACATTAAAAAAAAAATATCAAATAAGCTGAAAAAGGAAACGCACGGTTGAAATTATCTGCACAATAAAAAATAGATATTAATAAGCTATTAATAACCGTGGTTTTTTTGGTGACCACTGCGGTGACAAACAAGCATATGGCCCACCTGATGGTAAGCAGTTACCGTAACCTAAACGCCTGCAATACCAGGGGTATTACGCGTGCATTGTCGACCTTGAAAAAACCTCTTTACCCTTTTTTAAAACCCCATGCTGTAATCTCTTGAAATAACTTCGTAACTGTTCACAAAGTGACTTAGAATGCTATAAATTTCTGTAAGGGACCTTGATTACCTGAGGATCCACGTCCCTTGATCTATTACGCTCTGGCACTCCATCACCGCTTGAGCAAGTACTTCTTCAGCCCCCACACCACAGTCCACAATACAGATCCTTTGCACAGTGGACTAAAGTTAAAGAAACATTGTTATATATTATTACCTTTCTGCATAACAATGTTGTTTTACTTTAATCGAAAAATGTAATATGTAAATTTATAATCTCAGACCTTTATGATTCTTTCAGTCGCTTTCATACATAAAATCTTGATGTCAATGCAGCAGAATATTTTATCACCATACAATGTCATAGTCATAGCTTTCAATTGTCAACACTCAAAATAGCTCACTGCACTTGAGATGCATCAAATTTTCTTTTTCCGCATAATGTCAAGATATAGTAAACATTTATAATTAATAAATTAATTACCTACTACTTTAACATGCTTAAGTTACCTATATAAAAGTTACTGATTATTACTGCAGTTAATTATTATTTTGCCTTAATAAATAAGGCAAGGAAACATTTATATATTATATTATATATTTATGGTAAATATAAGCTATTTTTTATTAAACAAGTGCAAAACCCTACTGTTAATTTATAAGAAAAATCTAATTTTCACAAGCAGAAATTATAAAATAATTTCTTTCTTTCTTTTATTTTGTACAGTATAATATTTTAATTCTATAGGAATTGGCAATGTATCTATACATATTTTTAGTTACATCGCTCATAGTAATAATAGGGTTAGTTAAACATAATGTTTGTATACATATAAGCAAATAATTTGAATTGAACGTAATTTTTATAGCACTTAACCTGCGCAGTAATAATTTTACATACAAAAGCGTTTACCACGCAGATTACATTGTCTGTCTGTGCTTTATACAAACGTATCTGCGCAATAACAATTTTAGATAGAAAAAAAGTCTACTGCGCAGACAGCAGGCTTCATTTACTATAGTTTTAATGAAGTAGTTCGTCGCTACTACTTTTAAACCGAAAATAGTGTTCATGAACTACTGAAGCACCTTCTCGCTATGGTCAGTATGATATTATATTATATCTACTATGGTATATAAGTACTATACCATGATCACTATAAACCAAAGTACAGTTACTACTCGTAGATACTAGTATATACCAATTGAAAATGTAAATTGAATCCACATAATCCATTTATTAAAAGAAGTTTAAAAATTATTGTCGTACGTACTACTTGTATAACATGATGCGGCTTTACTTGCTTAAAGTGAGATATATAAAATAACCCGTGTATTAATTCAAAATATAATCAATCTATGTACTACATTTCATTGAAATCCGTTCAACGGTTTAAGTGTAGTGTTATAACAAACTTTAAAATGTAATTTTAAATATTATATTACTTTAGCTTTATATAATATTATAGATCTCTCCCCATAACTAAAGGATATAGCTTCCTATTACGTATTACCTCCTGTTTTGTTTCCTTAATCGTTATGATAATGAAAGTGTAAAAACAAGGTTTGTTTCTTGGCGCCATTTCTTTAAACCTATCCTAAAATTAATATTTCAATTTGATATCACACCAAAATTTTTATTCTAAGGATCAATATGGAGTCATTTTCTAATAAATTTCAGTCAAAATTATTGTTTTAGTTTATAATTGTCCATAAAACAGTAATTTTGCAAAATTATCGAATTAAAATATACGGTATAAGAGATACATTTAGAGAAATGGCATCCCAGAATAGGTCCCATTGTATATTCAGCCTAACACATCTGATACACTACATCTGATCTCAGTGGTGATCAGCGGAGTGAGATAACTGTGTTTAACTCTATCGAGAGCATAATAAAGCTTAAATCATCACAATAAACAACAATATCCTTAATCACAATCGCAAACTTGTTGTAAAACAAACAAGTTGTTCACACAATAAATACAAATCATTATCTCAGTTTCGGTTTAATCTATCCGTTACGTAAAATCCTGTAAATATCAAAATTTAACAAATATCATTTGGTAAAATGTATATATAAACTTAAGTTTGTCTAGTCTTTTTCTTTATAAATTGTCACAATATTCTACACCGCTCTACCCATTGGCATTAATACTTCTTTCCACTTTACATTTACTTGAAGAGAACTCTTGCAGAGTTAAACTCGTCTCTTCAAAGAGTTTTGTTTTCCTATGTCATCTCTTCTACATACATTTATTTGTATATTATTAGTATGTACAATAAAGTATAAATAGAAAATAAACAAAAAATCATAAAACAAAAATATAAAACCAAATTGAGAAACTCCTTTTAAAAGTCACTTAAAAACTAGATTATGCTAGATACAATATTAAAACAGTGTACACTTACTCTGCCTAGGAATTCTAATGTAAAAACCAGCATTTGGAATGCTAATATTCATGAATGGGAAATTAGAACGTTAACCCAATTACACGTTGGGTATGTGCTTCACCTTAATGGTCCAATAAAATCTTGTTACAACAATTAGAGGAAAAATTTGTGGGTTAGTTTATTAGTCGATCGTAACCGCAAGAAGTAATTAGCATATTCTTACGTACATATATAATTATATTGAAAAAACATGCGTAGATAGCTAATAATAGATGGTTCGCTTTAAGAACACGTAACATATGAAATACTATCTACCACGGCGAACTTCGTACCGCGTAACACTCAATTATTATTGTTAGCTTTTAACAAGAAAATTCTGTGAATTTTTTTAATATATTGATAGTTATTCTACTGTACAAAGCGGAGGCGAATCCAACAAATCAGAGATTATTCAAATCGGTGCAGCCGTTCTTGAGTTACAAGTGGTGTAACTAACCCGGCTGTTCTGTTTTATATATCTATTTGGATTTCATAGGTAACTAACTAGGTTTTACCTACAACTTCATACATGTGATAGATATGGTGACCAAGAAATAACAAAAGCTATTGAGGGAAAGATCTTGTCAATAAAGCGGATTACCACTCCAATTGCTAACAATATACCCTAACAGGTCGACCTCCCCGTGGTCCCCCTGGAAACAATCTTGCTGAATTCCGAGTGTATTCGTCACAATGAGCTAACTGACTTGCCTTTTCATTCTTACGTATCATCCCTCACTGGTACCCCGCCAGTGTATACCGTTAGCGCAGGCGGAGTTACCATTCCATTACCATTTGAAAACAAAAAAAAATTTGCTCTACAATATGCGAGTAACGCTACGTTATGCGGACAACTTGCTGTTCTCCTCGGCTTTACTCGTGTTAATTAAGACGTAAAATTTTCATTGTATTAATTTAGGATACGTTCTATCTGTGTACTAAATATTAATAAATTTTATCCAACCGTTTAAGACTGAATGACATTTAACACACATCTTTACAAATATTTACTATTGTAACTGTTTAAGTACATAGTGTGTATTTGTAATTAACCTATAATGCAGAAAAAAAGACAAAATATTAAAAATATTTTTAAGGAATACATTTTAAAGTTTTTCTGCATAGTAGTTTATAAAGTATTCCTAATAGTATCATTTTCTTTACATTATACACTTCATAAATCTCTACTATAATTCAAAGAATTTCTTTTTCATTAAAACATACCTAAAGTTATTACCTTAGGTATGTTTGTAAAGTATTAGTTCTAGGTAATTACAAAGTCAACAAATACCCAGTAACTAAATAAAATACATACTGTGTAATGTGTACTTTATGGCGTGAGTACTTCTAATTAGGTATGTATATATTTTTCACGATTAACTGTAAATGTTACTAATTATAAACATTGTCACTTTTTGTGTCACAGGAATCGTGACTACAAATTTAGTACAATGTTGCTAAACTGAGAATATCATGAATTTACTTATTCATTTAAATATAACACCTACGCTAATGTAAAAATTAGAATTAAAAAAATTGTTAACTGTAAATTATCCAACGGGAATGCATTAGATACAGGTCACATAAAGAAACATACGAAAACAACAATAGCTGTATGGTCCCAGCATAGAATAGGCCATCCCTTCCATTCTCGTGAGTATCGTAAACGGCGCCTAAAGGAGCTTATAGTCAAATGATGGGCAGTAGCGTCCCTCTTAAAATATCACGAAAAGTCAAACTGTAGTTACCAACCCGCCTACCAAGCATGACAACTACTGGCAATACTCCCTTATGGGGGAAGCTATGTTTAACAGTGGACAGTCAACGATTGATACAATACCATACAATACGTCAAACACATACGTAGCCTTACTAATATTATAAATGTGAAAGTGAGTTTATTTAATTATTAACTCTTGATGCCTCAATAGCTTAACAAATCGTTATAAAACTTGGCATACGTGTACATATTACATTGGATAGACAAAGACATATACTACTTTTTGTCCTGATAATATTGACTAAGTCATTAAAAAAAAGTACGGTTTAGGCTCGAATATTACAACTTTCAAAATAACACATGTTGTTTATACGTCAAAAGTATCAAAAAATCTATTTTATAATATAATAAGTGCCACACAATCACACCAATCGCCGACTCTTCAAGGTAGGATACCTTGTATTATGAGGAACCAGGCTACAGAACCCTAAGAGCATAATGACAACACTCGGACCCTGGTTTATTCCGAAAAGTTCGCTTCTTAAATTGGCCTGACCAGGATTCAACACCAGACCTTATTTACACAAAGCAACGTGCCCATCACTACGCCACGATCGGTATACACTGGCGGGGTACCAGTGAGGGAGGATAGATGAAGATGAAACAGGTCAGTTGGCCCATACAGACGAATTCTTAAAGAATTAATCACGATGATTTTCAGGGGAAACCGCGTGAAGGTCGACGTGATAGAGTATATTGCTAGCTATAGAGCTGTTATGTCTCCAAAAGTAACAATTCCTTTCCCCCCGAACGTGGCATGGAAAAGAAAAAAGGATTGTTAATTTTAACCAACTAACTAACTAAACTAACTAGTTTAGTTAGTTAGTTGATTGTAATTATATATCTTGTTATTTTAGTCAATTGTTATCCTAGTTTGTAAAGCACGATCCCAGACTTTTGAAATGTATTTTAAATTACTAAATCAATTTACCACAAAGTTAGAAAAAATGACTGTAATACGAGTGTAGGTAGGAAATAAATGTATATAACAGCTCGGGTGTTTTATACAGCGATAAGTAAGAGTAATGGTGTTCTAAGCACGGGCGACGAGGGTTGCCTGCTGTTTGAAAAATGGATTGAAAATTCCAGTGTAAAGTTTAACATCACATTATACTTTTTAATTGATGTAAATTGATATTTTGCATAATACATACTTTTGTCTTTTGATTTTTTATTACTATTTATATATTAATGTAATAACTACCGGTTTAACTTATGTGGAATTTGATCGAGCTCGACTAGTTTCGGGGTAATTCGGGACCCTTAATCTTGAGCGGCTCGGATGCGAGAGCGTGCCTGAACTAATCAAGCTTTCTCGCCCAAGTTACAGGTAAGTTAAACCGGTAGTTATTTATATTTCTCTACTAATAAAATATATAGTAGTCTGGTCATAGATTAAAATAGTACATACAATCACAATATGAATAGATATGACATACAAAAAAATAGATTCCATGTTTAATCTTTATTACAGAGCAGGGAAATGTGAGCGGGATCTAAAATAATTCTCTTTCTAAGCATGTCTTTGTTTTGATGGGCAAATATAACATTACTCCAATATATTCGATTGCAATTTTGATTTTGTATTGTCGTATTTCAAGTATTAATACCATTTAAAATACATATTTTAACGTGTTGTTTGATTTTTTTTTTATTTTTGGTCCATTTCAAATAGACAAAAGTTAACAATTTACCCAAACGTATTCAACATAAGGAAACTCGTAGTGTGAAATATTATCGAGAGAAATATCTCAATGCCGCTCGTAAAAGCAGAAATGCATAATGTCGATTCACAGCCACGCCTCCGCTCACCGATAACTTCTTCGCTCGACTGAACTCCGAACTGATTTACAGCTGTTTACTTAAAAATTTCACCCACCATCGCCCCGACATAACTGCAATTTTATTCATCTTTCATTCTAATTTAGGGGAATATCACAAAAACATATATACTTAGTGGAAATTATGCCTTGCTTGGATATTGATGCTATCGTATTTCCTTTGCGTTCGTTTGTTTCGACTATGCATGTGTTTTGGAATAAAGAGTATCAATATTTGTCTCCAGAAGCGTAATACATAAATACGTAATACCTTTCTTCAGCAGAGTTCCATGGTTTCAATACATATTAAATGACAATAATAAAATTTTATTGGTACTGTTTTAATTATATACTAACAATGTAAATACAATTATTATTTATTGAAACGAAGGTAATTAAAATCTAAAATGATTAACACATTCAAAAGTCAACTTATAAAAATGCAATAAAAAGAAAAAAAATGTCGTGGTAATTTTTTCGACTGATACGAAATTTAAAAATCTATTTATTTAATTTATATCTATTATTTTCAACCTAATTAAAAACAAGTTATATTTAAATAAGTAATACCATTCATTTATATTATGTACTCGGATAATTTCAATAGTGAATTTAATCCTTACTAATATTGTGAATGTGAAAGTGAGTTTGTTTGTTTATTACATTTTAGGGTTTTAACGTCTTAACCAATCGCTATGAAATTTTCTATGCACGTACTATATGAAGAATGAGATGGAGAAGGACATAGGTTAGCCAACTTCAAAAAAGGAAAATTCAATCAGATCAATAGGTAGCATATAAAATAATATTTTATTTAAATTAGATTCAATTAGACTTAAATAGGTAATATGTTAATTGATAAGCAATCAATTTGTTTATCGCTTTTTGTGAGTTATTTTTTTTTTATTTTTGTTTAACCTGTTTTTACAGTTAATGGACATAACAAGGTCTCGCAAACGAAGTCGGGAAAAGCTCGTGATTGGATAAAAAATGTTATCTTGTTTAGAATTCTAAATGCGCTGTAAAAAGTTACGTGTACTGTCGCCATCCATCATACTTCATATACGTGTTTAAATGCCACCGATTTAGTTAATTTAAATTCAAAATTTAGTATACAGATGGCGTGTACAAGCACTGAATGGTACGTGGTACCAAAATCTATAATATCTTCATTGCCCAACCACATCGTTGTCAGAATAGATATAGTGATATCTAATAATAGAACCATTCTACAAAAAGTAACTTTTATGGTCATGATCAGAATAAATAAACATCAATTGTCCCATACTTAACATGCCAAATAGATATTGAGAACTTTATTGTCAGAGAATTCCCCTATTAAGTCATCGTACGAATGATGTAAGTTATTTTAAATACACTTCCAAGTATGTGAGGTTATGGTATAACCTTATCTAATGCTTTAAAAATATTAAAACTATAAATAAATTTATAAATATCATGCCATTGCTCAAACTAGTTTCATGAAGCTTGACATTCATTATACCTATAAAAAAAATTTAATAAATTATGACCAAAGATTGTCCTCTGCAGCTTCATATAGTTTTATTCTGAGTTTTCATTATATTACGCTTTGATCCCTCAGTTGCTTCTTAAAATGTAGCATGATATCTTAGGATAAAAATGGAGTGATAATAAATTGCATCCTTACTCCTCCACAACGGAGATAAAATAAAAAAAAAACTATTAATATATGTACCCTTTTTCCTGTGAATTACAAACGGGGTATATTTTAAAACCGGCGTAAGTCGAGAAGATGAAAACCTGACTTAATATAATATAATTAATACTTTACATACATACAAACAATTATATTGACGAATAACATGTACTCATGAATACATATTTTTGTATTGTACGGGAATCGAAACCACGATTATCGGTAGACGAGGTAGTGCATTAAACCGCTATATCACCAAAAATATAAAAAAAATATTATAAGCTTAGATTAAATAAATAGAGTGTCTCCATACATATGTTTCGAGAAAAGCGAGTCAACTTTTTCATACAATTTTGTGTGATAAATAATTATGAGTGTTTCCTTTACAACTTCTATATTTATTTTGTTTTATAATTTTTTCATCTTTTTAATTCGTAAAAACTCATTTTTTTATTAAATAATTAAATATAGATACGTCAAGATACATTATATGCACAAATATATAGAACACTGATATAAAAACGAGTCAGCTAATTTGACAATTAGCTGACAAAAAATTGACCCGTGTTTGAGACTCGATGCTCTATCTTTATAATCTAAGATTAAAACCTATATACTATGTAATATTTAAAGATAAAATGTGGAATATGAAATAAACCAATGGTTAATAATATAATCCAATACATTTAGATTAAGCTTCATAACGAAATTCGGTGCCTATCACAACAATGCTCTCCACTCATTCGTATAATCCTCTTATTATGTATTATAGAGTTAGTATTCCATGTTCCGATGAACGCACGTATTCATGTATTTGTTTTATTTGTAAATTATTTTGAATAAATTTTACTTATTATCATTCCATTTCCATAGCCAATTTTCCATATGAGACTCTATGACGATACCAATCAGAATCCTCTGTAAAGAAAACGAATTAGATTTCTTGGAAAGGGATTGTTAATAATGGAATCTAGGCTCACATTGTTATCAATATATCTTTTTAGGCTCACCTCCAAGTGGAACATTTCCTGGAAATTGTCGTGGTTATTTATCATTGAATCCCTCACAATAGGTCGTCTAACCTAATTTCATCTTCACCTAGGTAACACCGAGTAATTGCCAACTCACTTCACTCCGCTGGATGTATCAACTCACTTTTTCAAAATGATTTGGCTCACAGCACTGTATCGGAAATTGTTGGAAAAAAGCGAAATGGGCTTTAAGTTTGGAGGTATATAAATGCAGTAAATTATAGAGCAAGGAAAAGCTTTTTTTTTTGTTGTCCATTTTGTAGCACATAAACAAATATACAGTATAGCGGTACAAGTTATTCTGAGTGTATAGCATAATTTTGAATTAACTCAATAATCCAGCGAAGGGGGTTGCGTTTAGGTTACTGAGTTGACGTAATAATTATCATTGAGTTACTCATTTCTAATCACTCGTATTCCACCTAGAGTATAATAATAGCACAGGCGGAGTTACTATTCTATTGCATCTCAAAAAAGTAATTACAGCTAAAAGCTTTTTTTTTTTATACAACT
The DNA here is from genome assembly GCF_026898425.1 of Galleria mellonella. Taxonomy (NCBI): domain Eukaryota; kingdom Metazoa; phylum Arthropoda; class Insecta; order Lepidoptera; family Pyralidae; genus Galleria; species Galleria mellonella. The sequence continues at coordinate 9,585,156 of NW_026442130.1, read as the reverse complement.
TAAAATGGCAAACAAACTGACGGTCCACCTGATGGAAAGTGGTAACCGTCGCCTATAGATATGTACATAACAGAATATACTGTTTCGCACCCCCCATGCGTTGAACTTTCATTTGAAGAGCTATATCATCTCATATTCCACATATCTATGTAGGCAAGTATACCCGATACAGTTTCAGTTTTATACCTAAAAACCTAAATAAAAAGATAAAATATCTATTATTTTATCTCTTTATTTAGGTTTTTTATAGTAAAATGAATGCAATTGTTTCGAGACGTTTTTAATCTTCTGTTGACAATATTGCAGGCTTTATAGGAAGATTAAAAGCGTCCTTACACAATTGAAAACACTGCATATATTTTGACAGACATAACAATAAAGTTCATTACATCGGTATGACATGGTACGATTTTATCGTCACGATATCGATAAATCGTTAAATAATATACATATAAATGTTAATGATTTTTTAATTAGAATTATTTTGTTTAATAAATAACAAATAAAACAGTAAATACCAATGATATGGACTTCCACAAGATAACACCTAATACAGTAAAACATATAAATGTATGACAATACATTTAAATTTCGTCGTCGAACCGTCGTCGTCATACCGTGTACGTCCTCGTGGACGCAGCGATATCGTTATCGTCGCAAATAATTAAAAGCATTTTCCGATGATATTTATATCATGACGATAAATTGCGCTGTGTCGTGCTATATATAATACGATAAATTATAAAAATGTCAAATAATATGACGCGTTTAACGACTTCTCATTTACTAAAATCCATCAAGTCATTCAGTAGGTACGTATATGCTTACGCTACAATCCGTACATGTATTTACATGGATCGACGCTTATGTTAATAAAAAAAATATCAAATATACGTACAGGTATATACTTTTATGTATAATATGACAACGTATACTCGAAAAATATTACCCTTATTTTAGGTGTAGGCTGATTAATGAAATGCTTTAAATGTAAGTAATACAATTTACTTAATTTTCAACCGACTTAAAAAGAAGGAGGCTCTTAACTCGGTTATATGTTTTTTATTTTTATTTATTATGTTATTATTACCTCATTACTCCGTCAGTTGACCGTGTAGTCCCAGCATAGAATAGGCCACTCCTCGTTTTCCCGTGTCGCAAGAGCCGACTAAGGGAGGGCGAGGGATGGGCAACAACATCTCTCTTAAAACATCTCTAAAGCCTGACTGCGGTTGCCAGATCGCCTACCAAGCATAGCAACTATTAGCAAAACCCCCAAGGAGGAGACTTATGTTCAGCAGTGGACAGTTAAAGGCTGATATGCTGATGATGACGAACTCCGTCAGTAGGCAATCGATTTGAAAAATTCATTTTTTATCTGAAAGAGTACTTGCAGACTGGTCCCACAGAAAGTTTATCAAAATGGGTTAAGCACTTTAATTTTAAATCAAAACAACTGATGTCACAATTGAAGTCTGTTTTGTGACACACAATTTAATTATACAATTTACAATATTGTGGCTTTGAAACTGAATGGCAATATTAATATTATGAACGTTCTTGTAAAAATTGCACAATGATAGATATTGTAAATTGATATTCACAACAATCAGACATAGATAAAGAAATTGCTAATTAATTAATCATGTTATTTAAGATAACAAAAACTATAAATCTCTAACAATCGTTTCGATAGATAATCTTTTCTTGTCACTCCTCTCACCTTAGCAAAAAGTAGATCCATTTATTTTTCCAGTCTCCGATAAATGATTATTGATTATATGTGGGTATCCAGAATGAATTACGAAAGATTTTATATCTATTGAGACTGATGAGGTACCTACAAGTTATCCTCAAGATAATTAAGTTGGTACTAATTCAATCTGAGTTAGTCTCGTGTTTGCGACTTGTATCGCTTTAAATTTTGCTAATCCTTTAAACAAAGTTTTGAATTGCAGGCATAGATAGGGATGTCAATATTTAAATTTTCCGGCGACAGGTAGCCTCCAAGGTATTGGTGACCTTACGCTACTACCTTCATGTTTCATTCAGAATATTCACAAGAGAAACACTTTTATAATACCTTTCAGAATTTTGTCGAGAAAATCAGTTGCATTTGATTTTAAGACATAATTCTAAAAAAAGTTAGTACGACTTATCTATAAATGGTAGATACTCGTAAAATATATTACTAGTTCTTTAAAACTTATATAATATAAACCAACATCAAAAAGAAGGTTTTTTAATTCGGTTTTTTTTATGTTCATTACCTCACAACTCCGTCATTTTAAACCGATTTTATATTTTTTTTTTTATCTAAAAGGTTTTTAATTCAAAATAACTGGTTTTGCCATTATTGAAGTCGGTTTTTTGTGTGTGTTAAACTATTTATAGTATACATATATATATATACGTATATACACACACACACACACACACATATATATATATATATATATATATATATATATATATATATATATATATATATATATATATATATATATATATATATATATATATATATATATTATCAATAGGCTCTCGTACTAATTACATTATGACTGAAATCACTACTTTTATATAATAAATTTTAAGTTAGTTATTAATTTCTTTTTGTGTACATATTGTTAACCTTAGTAATCGGCAACAACAAACTGTAAAGGGATTCATTCCAAGATTTCATTTCTAGATTGTAATTAATTATATCTATTCATAATTAGGTCAATTCTAAATCAGTAATGTTAGTAATGAACTATATTTATATCACACATATATAATGCAAATATACTTTAGTCAGCCAAGAACTATTCATAATATATGTTACATGTAAGATTTATTATGTATCAAGAGTCAACGTTCGCGCATTCAAGAGGAATAAAGAAGTATTGTAAATATACGTCACAACATGCTAGCTGCTGACTTTGCCCACAAAATACTTGTTATTTCTTATCTAGAACATAAAACATCGGAACGTGGATATGTTCACGATAACACAAATACGAATAAATCTGTAGATTTATACGTGCCAAGTATACAATATAATATAAGCCAATTATATTGACTCTATTTACAATTTATTAATTCTTCAATTATAATAAAAATCGCCGTGTAGTCTTGGCATAGAATGTGAGTGTCGTAAGAGGCAACTAAGGGAAATTGATAGTCGAGGAATGGGCAGCAGCATCCCTCCTATAATATCACTAAAATTTAACTGCAGTTTTCAACCGGCTTACCACGTGACAGCTACTAGCAAAGCTCCCCTTATGGGGATGGCCTATACACAGCCGTGGACAATTAACGGCTGATATAATAATAAAAAATAAAAACTGAATTTATAGTTTCTTTAAATAGAACTTACTTGTGATAAAAAAATAATCAAACGAATAATTTACCCGATCATAAAACAATCTGCTAATATCCAATATATAATATACAAATCAAATACCTATTAATTAATTTCATGTTTCGCTTTGTTACCAATTACATTTAGAGCATGTTTCTGTGACAATTTAATCAAAACTTGGTTACCTTTTAATTAAGTTCTATTAAAACACACTATACTTGAGTATGCTCGACTAGTTACTGAACCGTCCGGAACCCTTATTAATGAACAGCCAAATTGCAAGTTGTTTTATGGCCGACTTGCAACTAAGCCAGTCATGCATAAGGGTCCCGGAGGGTCCCGAACTAGTTTCGACATTCTTGAATATTATACGTAAATAAATCCATTATTACAATTAAAACATAATTAATCCTACATACGAAACGTATAACATATATATATATATATATATATATATATATATATATATATATATAAATTATTTTGAAGAATCATGTACGTAAGTACTTACAAACTTTTGCTTGCAGAGGGAAACTTTGGACAAAATCGTCTATTTCATTCGTGTTTCTACCACCGAGCAGATGTGTTTGCATGACACGTAATAATAAATCTTAGTCCACCGGAATGGGACCATGAGCGTCATAAAATATTTATTCTACAATGGCTCAGTACGTAGTACGTTATACTACGTGTATGATAATGGCCATAAGTACTGTCCATCTCCACAGACAACAGTTATTACTTTCTATTAATGATCTGTCAACTTGTTTACTATTTAAAGTGGCAAAAACAAACAATTAAAGAGTTTATCATTGATTTATATGTTGATTTATTTGTAGTGGACCAACCCTACATATAAATCAAGAGACTTTATAGTACCCAAATAAAACATCGTGTCTCGGCATCTCCTGAAGAGGTTTTATTCCATGAGACAAACGAGAAAGATAAAGCAAATATGTACTGCTAGTGGATGTATTTAATTAAAACTTTCCTTGTGTCCCCCATTAAGAGAGAAGTCGGACGATGAACAATATGCCCGTGTGAGCGCTTGCTACATTTGTTACAGCTCTTTTACGACAGAATACGGTTTTATGCTCATATTTGTTGGTCATTATCATTAGAAGTTATACGTTCTGAGATCTACAGAGAATTAATGTAGTGGACATTTCAAGAAATAGATTATGCTCCGCAAAAAACGGCGACTTTAGTGATAAAATTAATATTTAATTATAATCTCACTATTCGTATTTAAAAACTGCTCGTATAATATATAATAGATTTAAAAATTATTATAAAAGATAAAGGTAGCCATTAGGTAGCCACAAAACAAGCATGAGTTTGTTTTGCAAAAAGAAACAGCTGTATCGATTCTAATTAATTGCTTGCAAAGATTTAAGCATTATATACAGAAAGTCATTAAGATCGGTTTTCCTTGCCATTATAGGCATTGGACATATTGCATTACCTACGTCAAAAAAAATACAAGTTAATTAAGCACCTCTGATGATGAACCTCGCCAGAAACAATTTACCAAAGATGTGCCAAGTTATTCCATGACAAAATTACATAACTTATTTGTAGAACATTTCCTAAGTTACTTTGGTACCTCCAATTTTTCTCAGATGACACAGCGAAAGTGCCCAATCATCATCTTCAGATAATGACTAGGCATTTTTTGTAAAAGTTCAATGAACTTTCTTTTAAGATTTTCGCGAAATACAGTTTGTTCTGAGATGTCACTGCCACGTAACTTTCCTAGCGGCCTTAAACGATAAAGATTTTTATCTTTTTTTTTTTTTTTTGAGAAACTCAAAAGATACGGCCATGTAGAGATTCAGCTTCAATTTTAATTCATCTTTTTCCCCATAGTTTAAGTTACCTACTTATAACTCGCTAAAAACGAACTCATTAAAAATATGAGCAGGTACTTGTGACTGACAATATTGTAGACATACAACAACTAGGTATTTCCACAATATTGTACAGTTTTTTAGAGAAAAAATAATGAATGCATGAGCTGAACAGGGTTACCATTGAAATCCGTAGTTATTTCGTTGAATATTTTAGTGTCGAAAGAAAGGATGCCAAAAGAGATATACGAAATTTAAAAGATTAGCCTGTTCTAAACGAATAAACTGTTAACTGTTACTTCTATGACAGAAGTTAAGAGGCATAGAAGTTGACGTATCCGCATGACTATTATAAAATGCATAAAATAAAGTAGTCCAAAGAGATTTTTGGTACTCGGTTCTCCCTTGTCACCCAGCACGTAACTTGGTATGAAGTAGGTGTATATTACTCGCGACTTCGTCTTTGTGATCGGTATAAAAGCAAACTATGTCATTTATTATTTCAATATTTCGTGTATGCCAATTTTCATGACGATTGGTCAACTATTAAAGCGATATAGTGATGGTAACAGTGATGATTATCTACCAACCGATCGACCGTCTTTAATCATTGCGACCACTTCCACTAATAAATTACTACTACTGTAGTAAGATATATTTATATTTGAAATTAAATAACATATAGGAATTGTTTCGTTGTTATTCGAACGCACTAAAATGGCTGAACGTATTTGAATAAAGTAATAATATATAATAAGTAAAAAACTATGTCATATAAAGAGACCAGATGGCAACCCTAGGCTGTGAGGAAAATCGATATTACGAGTCCCATGCAATATTGAATATGAAAGTTGGAGGAAGGTAAATCGGGCCGGCGTAAATTGTTTACGTTGTTTACGTGCCGAGTTAGGAAGAATTGCCTACACCTGGAGCTCTAAGTTTAATTCTTTAAACATTACAACTTGCATGTAACATATAAATTATATATCACTAGAAAACATAGCGCCATCAAGACGCAAAGTGAACAAAGCTTAAGCAATAAAGGTACAAAAAACGCTTAAATACCTTTTTGTGAATATTAGCAAAAAAAGTGCTTATTGTGCATATAAACCAAGAAGATATATAAATGACAGTAAAATCCCTATCCATTGCGTAGTTTAAAAGATATAAGCGAAGACATATTTAAAAAATTTAGTTAGAGAGACAGATATACGAACAGTGACATAGTATTTGAAGTTTATACATAGAAAACATCCCGACTAATACAAACTGATATTCTTATAAATACAAATTGTATTATTCGGGATCGAACCTGCAACCATCATATGCCTATATTAGATATTTAACACTAATGATAGGTACTCTTTATCGACAATAAATTGCAAAGATTTTTGTAATTTATAATTTGCGATACAAGACACATAATTTACAAACATTACCTAATAAGGATCTCTTATTTGTTTATTATTTATTTAACTCGTTATTACATCAAGAACATAAAAATATACAATGACAATTAGATGATTCAAGTAAAATACAGTGGCATAAAATACAGATCAAAAACTATACATAAAGGTACAAAAAGCGGTTTTATCGGAATAGGTCAATTTCTTACAGACAACCTTTGATTAAAGGAGACCAGATAGAAGTGTTTTTTTAGTATGATATTGGAATGATAACTCGCCTGCGCTAACAATATACGCTGGCAGGACACCAATGACAGATGGTAGGTGGGAATGAAAAAGCAGGTCAGCCGTCGTGATGAATACACCTAGAATTCAACACGATAGTTTCCAGGGGGGACCACGTCGAGGTCGTCCTGACAGGGTATATAGTTGGCAATGGGACTCGTGGTCCGTGTTACTAACAATTCTTTCCGCCCCGCTAGAAGTGGATAGGTGGCGCAAGAGTGAATTAATAGTTTTTACGTGTATAAAAAAAAAGTGTATAAAATACAAAAACCTATATTACACAAAAATAAAAAATAAATGTGTAAATCAACTCTTAATTTAATACGACTTTCACAGCGTTTGTCATACACTCAAATGTAAAGTACCTTGCTTGCTGAACAAAGGTCTAGCAAAAGAGGCAGAGTGGGGGATGGAGGGGAACTGGAGAACGCCCGTCGAACACGTACCAATGCCGTAGCTCCTAACTCAAGAGGCCTCCACTTAGAGTCCCCTCGAATGACACACGGCGGCGCGGACGCTACCTTAGTAGTCTAGGTATCGTAACAACTACCTAGAAAATACAATAGCAATATTACCTATGACAAATTTTTGTATTATTTTAATGTTCTTTTATTATGTAGATAAAATATATAATAAATATATAGATTTATATACCTTATGAACGCCTATAACACCAAAGATGTCATGTACACGTTACCGACCCTTAAGAAATCACATTACGCTCTTTTTACAATCTGAATATCTGTAAAACGAAATTCATCTGAAATCGTACCATATATAACTGTTTAAGGTAGGTTAGGGTAAAAATAAATAATATCTAGTTTCAAGTATAATACAATAATTTCCTTTTATATATATATATATATATATATATATATATATATATATATATATATATATATATATAAAAGGAAATTATTGAAAGAACCCCTTATATTCGTAATATATATGGTTTAAGGCAATTAAGTATCTGCCAAAACTACTTTTACACGCCTATTTATTGATATTCATGGTTCTATAACGCGAACTATTTTCAAGAACCGACAAAATTAATAAACTTTAACGGAACCTCCATAACCTGACTAACTAGTATAATTTTACATTGTATTTTACAACCTATACACGATATTAAAACAATTTCTAGGCAACTATGCTATTTTTGTGCAATTTGAAATAAAAGCAAACAAACAACCCACCCGATAAAAAGTAGTGACGGTCGCCATGAGCATCACAGTATATACTGTGACTCCCATTTAAATATATTTAAGAAAAATGAACCTTAGAAACTTACTTGGATTATTCATTAGCTCTCTAAAATTTACTTTTCAATTATTAAACACTGAAGTTCAAAATCATATAAATAGAAATATTTCTAACTCAATTTAGTTTATAAAAACTATCAATGAATAACAATTCACGTTTTTATATTTAATGTAAAAAGGAAATAAAATGTAATATTACACAGAGGTTAACAATTCGAAGTTTCGACATAGAACTTGGCCAAAGGTCGTTAATAATATGAAAGTAGTTTCCGAGGATGGATGTCGCGGACCCAAGCGAGAACATCTTACTAAAGTTTTTGCATTTAAGCAGGTGTACAGAATAGATGAAAGATCAATTGCAACTTTAGATGTTGATCTCTATACCTATTTATTTGCAGTTGTAATTTCATATTCTATTTTGATATCTTTGTTAAATCAAAAACAAGATAAGCTAAGATTTAATTATAAAATTTCAGCACATTTACTGTATAATATCCCATAATATATAACTAAAGTCATATTTTAGATTTTAAGAGATTTTGCCTTACTCTGCGTATTCTACCGTTGTACAACCGTTGTGCTCAGAGAAATTGTTCAATATGATGCCCGCCAAAAAAAAGATGACAGGTAACGCAGGAAATATAAAATTCCGTAGTTGTAATGAGACAAGAAATTAATGTAAAAGATTAAAGTTGATATATTAAACATAATTCTAAAAATCTTAAAATTATATTGATATATAGCGAAAAATATGAGACACGCATTTCATTATAAATAAATAAATAAATTATGGGATACAGATAAACACTAATCTGATTGATTTCGGCATGTACCTTGAATTCGACTTGAAATGCTACCTCTGTTCAACTTGTGTAAACTTTCAACTGTGTTTTCGACATGAAGCCTTTAAAAGCCAATATCCCCGAAATATGGAAGGAAGCATTTTATAAAGTACTTTCTAGGGACTCCAACTTTTCTAAAGATTCGAAACAAAAAATTTAAATTAGATACAAATCGCCCTAGATCAAAATCATTTGACTGTGCTTAACACCAACTTAAATTAAAGTTCACAGTGCATTCTAAATGCAAAATTGCAAAATGTTTGTGATTATCTCACTGAAGATTGCAGTACTGAACATAATATAAAATTTCTGAAATAGCGTTTTATAAATAAATCCAATATTATCTCTGCTCTCTTAAAAGTATTTGTTCTATTTTCGTTATTATAAACATTTTCGCCGCGTCTGTTTTAATATTTCAACGTTTCAAATAATATTCGACTAATATTACAATTTAAAGTGTTACAAGAACACTTGCGGATCCTTTACTTTATAACGATAGATGTTAGTAGGACAACATAACCGAACACTCATATAAAGAGATTTATGAATTAATTACACATGGCTTGTAAGTAATGCGTATCTACGATATGAAGGCATCACAAATGTCAACACTATCTATTCCTTTGCTTACAATACTTTCTTATTATTCAAGGACGAAGTTGGGTTGCAAGTCGCAAATACAGTCTGAATAAAATAGTGGGAGCAGACTAAATTATCTAAAAGGGAACAAGGTCAACGCAAATTTGTAATTTCGGTGAAGTTTTGCTACGATACGTCTGAGGAACTCGTTCCGATATCGTAATATTAAATAAATAAAAATATATTGTTTCAAATAGAGAAATCCATGTTATGTCAATGTTATTTTTCTCACAATATTTATAAACCATTACTACTTTTAACAATATGAATACTTAACACTTAATCTCTTTAGAAAAATCATCCCGTTGATACTTTATAATCTAAAGATGAATCAGGCTTCGTTATTTATTTGTTGATGTCTATATCTGAAATTACTAAGCTGTTTTTATTTAAATACGAAACGACCCATGTGCAATAGAAATAGAATAGTAAATACTGTTCTAATCTATAATTGTAATCGTTTATATCTATGTAGGTATATCACTCTGTCTGTCCAAAATAATATAGTGATAATATGGAACACATTAATGTTGTGATTTGTCTAATGGAATTTTTTATTGTTTTATTTTCCTATTCAAATGAAATAATATTAACATTGAAATAAAAAATATGACACGGATATAGTCGCTCGTTTTTAGAATACCGAAAATAAACATATTGATGAATGCCTCTTTGTACTAATACCCATATCTACAAACAAATATGGTCGATTGATTTCTCATGTCCATTTATTATTAACTACTTGATACAACAGAATGATGTTATGTTTCAAATTTCAAAAATTATTTTTCTAAAACTCTTGATCAAGATTTTTTATACGAAAATAAATAAATAAAAAGGGTTGTTCTCAAATGGTGCGATTGCTAAACAATAATGAACTGACTAAACCTGATTTAATTAAATTTAAAGAATGCTAAATTTATTGTACTGCCAAATTATATTATAAAATAAAAAAAATACAATTTCATCTTCATTCCATTTATTTGTTTATTTTTCTCCTACCATAATGGATTCTAATATGCTCAGAGAAATGTGGCATGTTGAGTATACATACACCACAACGGTGGGTAATAGTCCACAAGTGTCTTCCATTAGAGATTAGGGTTGGAAGCATTTTTTAGTCTTAATTGTACCTGTACCTTTCCTGCACTAGATTACCCGCCAATTAATTATTTTCTCTCTAACTACACTGGGTTGGCTGGAAAAGATCTCTTTTATAGATAAGCCCTCCCTTGCTAACAAGTTGTTAAACTAATCGCTGTATCTATTGTTCAAATGCAATAAAGTATATATATAATTTGTTGCAAACTAAATACAAACAAACACATATGTAGTTGAGGAAAAAATGTGTACAAACAATGAGCTTAATGAGCAAATGAGCTCTGTAAGTTTTTTTTTTCGATCAAACCTAGAATATAGTTAATGTGTTCTTTGAATAATTCATCATTCTACATTTATTCACAACGATTGAAAACAGGAAACTTCCTTGTTTGTAAAATAATCATAGTAGTTGAACACACTCCATGAATACTCAAGCCGTATATTATGGGACGTCTAAACTCACAATCAAACGGTACAGAATGTAACAACAATAGGCGTACAAAGCTACCGATACACATCGGATGCGATGTAACAATGCATTATGCAAAACAGGAATCTACTGAACTACGTGCTCCCTATTACTCAACCATATAACAAATTGGATTGGGAATTTGAGATACATTAGAATTTGATCTTTGCTCCGCTGGTGATACGAGTTAATTTCTTTGTTAACTATACTATTTAATTGTCGATATAATCCTTACTTATATTATAAATATGAATGTGAGATCGTTTGTTTATCTGTTGATACCATAATGGCTCACCAATCGTCATGAAAAGTATACATGTAATATTTGGCATAAAGAACATAAGCTGCTTTTACTCTGTCGGTATAGTCCAGATTACGCAGACTAAATCGCAAGTAAAAATAAGTTTCATATAAGTATGGATTTTAAAGTCCTTTATACTCTTATTCTATGGTACTTACTTTGAATAAAAATAGTAAACGCAAACGGGATATAATCTCGAAGCATGACAAATATGCGAGTAGAGTACCTAATATAGTATAAATTATGTAATTATACTTTAAGATTACGCCTCTGACTATCCCATTATATTAGAGATTACAGCCATGAGCATATTTATTTATTCCTATTTTGCAAATTGGATCAGAATTAGTGAGGATATCACGTAAGTAGTAGGTACTCAACCTACCACCAACACATAAAAAATGTCGAGTTCATAATATCGAAAGAGTAATTTACAAAAACCAACTTAAAAAAGTCAATACAATCACAAAATATAAATACATATAATAAAGAAAGCTATATTATAAGACAAGTGCCAATGTCAAATCCCATAATATAATCTACATGAATATAAAAAAACAATTGGATTGAAAACCCTTACTTATGATTGAAGTCACTTTATTATTTATTACGTTTATATTTAGAAAGGGATATAATATTCTAAACATTTGCATATTGCGAGGCAATTTCACCGTCGGTCCTTCTAAAGGCCAGACACATTTCCTTGACATTCAACACTCTGAAATGCGAGGGAGTGATATTGAGAATTACATTTTTATGAAATCAGCATCATAAAAAGTTACATACATTGCTCAGAATACGTAAGTAAGAGCCAACATGGGAATAAACCACCAATATCGGTTATTCGCGAAGATTATGGTATAAAGTCCCACGTACATCGTACGATTGGAGTAACGATCGTTCGTTCAATTTCGGAAATCGACGTGCTTGTTATATCGAATCCGATTGAATCGTCTCGATTCGATTGATCGAATCAATCTCTTATAGTCTATGGTTTGATAGTTTTTAAATAAAAATATACTTGTAAATTAAAATTGCAAACTTTTTGAAGTAGAATATAAGTTTGATAGGTGCATTAAATATGTTAAATCGAAATGTGTTCTATCAGTATGTACTTTATGATTTATCCAAATCCCTTCCTCTTTGATTAAGTAAGAAACATCTAAATACCCGAACATAAAGAAATGTCAAACTTTCATATTAGTAAAATGAAAATAGTTATTGGTAGGTTCTTATATTTTTTTTTTAATTCCGGTATTTAATGAAATATACATTTTGTGAAGTCTTGATAAAAACTATACTATAAATAGGTTATTAAATTAGAACTGGTTACACATAAATATAATTATTCAAACAAGCGTTATGACGATGCCGAGATATATTTGCTCCAGACCTATCCACCCATAGAGCCTAACAGACGTTTGGTTTATTAGGCAGTTCGACAGGTAAATGACGTCAACAACAAACCCATTACCGATTCTGTTCTCGAGTGGATTCGATTTCCAGCAAGCGTCTACAATTGAGACTCGATTTACCCGAGTTCCGTCTACACGTACCGTAAACTCGATTTACTTAAGTTTTGCCGATCAATCTATGTTGTCTATTTATAGATATTAATCAAAATCAGTATCGAATTGTATTATTTAATGAAGTAATTAAATACTGTAACAAATACTAACTTTATATATAATTATTTAACAGGGGGAGACTTTGTACAACAATCGCCTGTTATATCTCTGCTCCACTCATATTTCTATCAATGACAAAACAATTTCCAAGCAGCTGTGCTCTCTGTGTGACTATATTTCAATTTTAAATATGGGATAATGCAGTAAAGTATACGCAAACATAACATGTTAGTCCTCAGAAATACCAACACATAAGAAATACTATGGGCGCCAGTGTATTCTACTCTGGTGAGCCATAAGTCTGTTTGCCATTCCAAGTTGCATAAAAAATACTTAGAAATATCACCTACTTTAATACATACCCGTGATTTTCTTGAGTGGTTTTCGTATTCAGTATGTTTTTATGTAATACAAGAAAAAGGAAAATAGAGAGAGCATATCATAATCGCATGTGTTTTAATATTATAGCCTTACTTATTCCAAGTCAATAATAAAAATAATAATAAAAAAACGTATAATTACATTACAATATTATTAAATTAAAAAAACGTACATTAGTCTACTATTAAAATATATTTATATAAATCGACACCTTTATCATTGAGGGGTATGAAAAATAGATGTTGGCCGATTCTCAGATCTACCCGATATGCACACAAAATATCATAAAAATCGATAAGGCCATTTCGGAGGAGTTTGGTAACAAACACCGCGACACGAGAATTTTATATATAAGATTATTATACTCACAAAAATTTATAATAATAAATTCAATTAAATACAACCCAAAGGTTGTCTGGAAGAGATTGCTTAGCAATAAGAATGCCTTTTTTACTACACTATACTTAACGAAAAATTTTCAACAAATCCTGTAATGTTGATGCAATAAAGTGTTAAATAAATAAATAAATTCGATGTCAGAAATATATTAAAAATTAAAATTAACATTATCATAGAAGAATATTATAATTGTATAGGTATAATTTACGAGTTCTTGCATATAATAATCATATTTATATATAGCACCATTCAATTTTAATAGAATTGTTTATCTACACCACTACAAGTATTTTCTGAACCTCTGAGTGAGATCTTTGAATTTTTCTCTCATCTCGCTTCCATTAAATATATTTATAATATGGTAAGGTTTAAAATTATCTGATACTATTCTTATATTATTTATACCGCAACACGACATATGTGACGCTTTATAAAATTTTAACATAAATAAACGAATTTACATATTCTTAAGTAATGATTAAAGAAATGATCTAAGAACTAAATGTGACCTTAATCGTATGTATAATGAGTAGCTATCAGTAAGTCGTTAGTTTATGTTAATTTTAATATATAAGAATCCTTTGTCACGATCATTATTTACGCTCACCTCCAAAATTACTCGACCAATTTTAGTGAAATTTTGTAACTATATATTGTCTGCTCCAGATTGCGCAGTTCTCGAGATTTTGCTCATATGAATGAAAGCGGAGCTGATCGCTAGTTATCTAATAAAATTTCAATTATTCTGAGTAGTTGTAATATTTGAAACCATGATATTGTTTATAACTGTAATCACTTACAAAATTTTTACTTTGCCTATATTTTTTGCAACAAAAATTATACTAAGATAGAAAGCAATAAGGCAATGGTACTCTAAAAATAAAACTAGCCAAGTTCTCCGTACATTGTATGCGAGTAGTATGAATAAAGAACATTGCAGTAAACTAATGTAATTTATTATGCAATGAAATTCAACAGACCCAAGATCACTCTATTTTAAAAACTTCTCAACGTACAAGAGCCATCACTGCATAATAGAAATTAAAGTAGAGAAACATTATTTAATTTATAAATTTAACTGTAATGAACATTGTCATTATAAGGTGATAGCTTAGATCATTATTATACATCTATCTAGATAAAGTGTCGAATGTCAAAAAAAGCATAAAAAAAACATTTCTTTTTTTAAGCTGAGTGTTTGAAAAGTTCTTGTTGTCTAAGTTTAAGAAAGTTTAAAAATATAATATCGATAATATAGTAAATATAAATAAATAAAATGACAATGTTACATAAAACACATATTACAACATTAATACAACTTCAGATAATAGGCAGTATTTGTCCAAACTCTTGCAGGGAGATGCTCTCTAGATATTATTGATCCAAGAATAGTAATTATACTAGTAACCTCTGTGAATTCTAGCATAAAAAAAATCACAACATAAATGCTCAGTAGCACAGATGAACTTTCATATTAATATAACTCCATATTTATAACTTTTACATGAACCACGATGGAGGTCAATGAACTACCTTCCCCGAGTTCTCGCCTCCCTCCAAAAGAGTTTTATGTTATCTTCTTAGTTTTCCTTAACTAATTTAGCTGAAATTCAAATAGTAAGTAATGTATGTCTCACTTTGTTGGACATAATTATCTAGTATAAAAAATCACCA
Organism: Galleria mellonella; assembly: GCF_026898425.1. Lineage (NCBI taxonomy): Eukaryota > Metazoa > Arthropoda > Insecta > Lepidoptera > Pyralidae > Galleria > Galleria mellonella. Next base: position 9,569,573 of record NW_026442130.1, on the reverse strand, counting down.
AATAAAAAATTTTAATCAATATATCTATTTTATTGATGATTAATGATAGATGAGTAAATGTAAGTGCTTTACTTATAAACCAGTACACACAGTACAGTACAGTTCACTACAGTCTTTGTATTATATTATTTAGGTCATATCTACGTACTTATGTACCAAAAAAATTTTGATCTGTTCTTAGTTTTCACAAATTATTTTATCTAATTAAGCAGCTTAATAACGAATTAAATTGAATCAGATATTTATCAGTAAATCCAGAAGCAGATAACGAATGTGTGTAGCATTACGTAGAACCTATTATATCATCTGTAGTATTAGTACTGCACAATATCCACTATTAAATGACTGATGATATTTGCTAAATACTCAATGACCAGCGCTTTCTGCTACACAGATTGTACAATACTACGTACTTTACCTACTATTGAAATGTTTGATTATTCTTTAAACAATCAATACGATTTACTTCCATTTTGGTGGCATGTTAATATTTTGTCTATTGAAGGTGCTTTTTCTATAAGCAACAAAAAATTTGATGCGAAATAAAATAAATTTTATTTATTTTTTTTGTATTAAGGATAACAAACTTTACTCCTTAAAAGCCTTAAACTCAATAATTATTGCATGAACTTTAATATCCTAAACCAATAACAGTTTTCCACGTACATATTACAAGTGGATACATATTACATACTACATTATGGTAGAGGGAAAGGGATTGTTAGTAATGGAGACTAAGAATCCCATTGCAAACAATATACCCAACCAGGTCGACCTCCTCGCGGTTCCTCCTGGAAACTATCATGGTTAATTCCTGATGAATTCATCATGATGGGCTAACTGGCATGTTTTCATTCTCATCAATCACCCTTCACTGGTGCTCCGCCAGCGTATCCCGTTAGCGTAGGCGGAGTTACCATTCCATTTTCACCCATAAAAAAAAACTACATACTATAATTGGTTTACACCGACAATATTCAGAGCGTAGTGTTGTAAAAAAAAAGAAAAATGTAAAGTATATGATTAAGATGTATTGATGTGTAAAGATTTGTATGCATGTTATGTATGTGTATATATGTATAACTGTATAAGGGCATCATATGGTTGAATAATCCAATCATCATATATATACTGTAGACACACGATTCCATGTCAAATATTTTCAATCTACGGCATATCTCATAGTTAATCGATGATCAATTCTCTTTTCTTTCGTAAGCTTTTAAAATATGATAGTCGCAAACACAAGTAGACATAGACGGTTGTTAAAATACTGTGAAATGTTAAAATATTAAGAAATTTATATTTATTTTCTAAAGTCCAAAGTTTAGATAGGTATATATATTACATACTAGTCCAAATCTATATTTATAAAATATATTATCCTGACTGACTAGTATCGTTTAGACAAAACTACTAAATCTTTGAAGCTGAAATTTGAAACATAGGCTTATTAGTAAATTAAGGCTAATTAATTACCGACTCTCAAATCAATCTAATCAATCACACGGTAATAAACTAAAAGCTCGTTAATCAAAGAATTGTCAATTTGATTTAACTTTATAATTATCGGATCTTGGAATTGCATGAACTATAGGTACCCATAATAATTGCTATAATGATAATTTCACTACGTAAATGCAATAATCCACATAGGATTATCAACAACTAATTGTTAACATACGGCTTTACCCGCGTAAGTCAAAAAGTATCCTACGTGTTGTATTGTTAGAAACAACAATGTATGAGAGATACTATGGGCGTCACAGTGTATTTCTATGATATCTATAATACTACTGTTGTATATGCGCGACGCTTATCAATTTTCTCCTTAATTTACTGTTAAAAAACATCGGGCATTTAATATATTTGAGTATGAACATTTCCTATTACTAGTTTTTTTCTAGAACTTCACCAGCCCAAAATATTTTTTTTTTTTTTTACAACACAGGGGGCAAACGAGCATGCGGCTCACCTGATGGTAAGTGACTACCGCCGCCCATGGTCACCCACAACACCTACGGCATTGCAGGTGTGCTGCCGGCCTTTTAAAAAGGAATATGCTCTTTTCTTGAAGGTTATGTTGTCGTATCGGTTCGGAAATACTGCTGCTGGAAGTTGATTCCAAAGAGTGGTTGTGCGTGGAAGAAAGTGCCTTGAAAAACGCACGGTGGAGGACCGCCACTCGTCCAGATGGTTGGGATGAAATTTTAGTTTATGGCGGGTTGTACGATGGTGAAAATCTGCAGCAGGTATCAATCCGAACAATTTATCTTTCCTATGGTCTTCTATAGTCTAATTCTAAATCGATTTTGACGATTCTTTTGCAATCATTAGAGTTTACTTCCATAGTTATTAAAATCTCTGAAGAAGTGGTAAAAACATAACGTAACATAGACAAAATAGAAAGAAACTCAAATTTTGAGTCTGTTCCTAAAAAAATTACATCACAATATTCACAACATTGCAATGTTGTAGTACGTAAGTATAACTTCTATAATTTTTCCCGTCAAAATTACAGCGATTTGATGTAACTGCCAGACGAAATAAGCTATCACGTCTTTGATGTTGTCGTTATAGGGTAAGCCATTTCGTTTAACGATCTCTTAAATAGCTTCATGCCCGGATACCTCTATTAAAATTCCAGCAGACTTATTACTGTAATCAGAGCTAATGCACTGATTAAGCTAGTGACACGTGATGTGGCGTTAATCATTCTATACTCTATGGACAATAATGGACATAGACGCCTGTTTAATAATGGGATACGTACAGTCTTTTGTTTGCGGATTTACAATAGTATAAGCAAGCCTGAATCAACACATTTATGTTTGAAAATAGAATCTAGAGAGACATAGATAAAAAATAATACCTACGATCCCTCTACCTACGTGCCTATTGAGTTAGGGGCTTCGTGAAATTTATAGGTATTATACTTACGATAAATTTCCTTGGCCTGTTTTTAAAAGTTCACAATTTTTTTTTTCTACAAACAACAAATGTTTTTATTGTACCTACGGGTATGAAACCCGCAATCATCAAAAGACTATTATACAACGTTAAGCCAAGAATAAATCGAATGACAAAATCCCTTACAGATTCTTCTGATTGTACCATTTGAGTGCACAACAATAAGTGCATCAAATTAAGGTTAATTAGGCGAATGAGCATTTACACCCGTACAGACATTCGTATTGCACACGTAGACTTGAACCTTATTCTTATAGCGATAAGTACCTGATGTCTTTACATAATTTCAATCGCGTAAGCATATCATGTTTGTAGGATACTTAGCATTTAGCATCTGAGTACAATTTAAGGACATGCTTTCATTTTGTAGTCACATACATACTTTTTGCGTTACTTTAGTGCCAAAGAAACATTTTGTTCTTTTGTTGATATCGGCTACCACGCCATATCAAACATTCATTTCAGTTCATTTCTAAGCTTTCATTTTCCCTTTATGGAGGTCATAAAGCTATTTTACATTTAGCAGATTTTAAAATCCTTACATACAGTTAAAAAGACTGATAGATGAATGGCTTTGTTGTAAATTTTGTTGTCAATTTGCCTCTTATAATTTTTTTTTAAATCTTTTTTGTTCATTTTATTAAATGTAATATCCTCCAAAGTACATAGCGTCAGTAGTTAGACTATGTAGTTTATCACTAATGGGTAATTTCACGGTAGAATGTGCCAATTTAAAACGTTATTACGAAAAATCTACACCGTAGCCTCAATATACATTGTTGCTTCAAAGAAAGGCTATCGGACGGCCATAACTTCGGTTGTATGTTTTACGAGGCCTCACTATGTCAGCTTTAGTCTCCAGCTACTATTTACGTACTCTAAAATAGAATGATAGCATTCCCTCTCACGCCATATATACTGAAACTAGACAATAAACTATTTTATTAGTTATTTGCTATATGACAATTCTTAAAATAAATCCTAAATAAAATAACTTAAAACTAGCTGACTCGTTAAATCATAGATCAATTAATAACTACGTTGTTTAAGAGTCGACACTACTATTGACGAATATACAAGTAGAAATTAATCTATGCCACCATCTAGAAATATTAAAACAATATAAATTATTATTCGAAAAGATACCATACAACAACTATTTCTAATACAGATATACAAAAATCATAAAACTTGCTACTTTAAAGTCTACTTAATTTTCAAATCTAAAATCTACTGATAGATTTCGTACAATCTTTCTTTTTTTTCGAAGTGATGCAGGCCTGAGATAGACGTTATTCTGGCCAAATTTTATTTTAATTTCTTTTCTTTTTTAATAGAACCATTACAAATATTAAACAAAAATACAAATCAATGTCACGTGACTGCACGGAAGTGATACGTTTACAAACAGAATTAAAATTTTATTTTTATAAGTAATTTCCTCATTGTTTCTATAAATCAACATTAATCTAGACAATAATAAACTTCGCTAAAAATGAAACATTGTAACAATTATAATAAAGATTTTCAAAAACATCAACATTTTAACGAAATAAAAACTCCTCCTTATTTCTTACAACTGTGCAAATAAAATTCACATTAACTGTGGCAATAAAGAAGCAGATGGAACACAAAAGGAAAAAATATTTGGACGACATCTTACCCAGCGCGTGACATTTAGCGGCACTTTGTCGCTTCAAATACGAACATGCCAACGCCAGGGATATTTTTTGGCAACGTCTTTATAACTGCAGTTGGCGGTTAGAATTTTCTTGCCATAAAACTTTTTTTTTTAATTTAAACATATTTAGGTAGCTTTGAAAACCTAAATATATAAACCTAAGTTATTCTTATTATATATATTATAATAATAATAATCGTAAAAGTGTATTTATTCGTTACATCTTAACGTTTAACGACTTAATCAATTGTCATTTTTTGTTAGACATATGGGTACTATTCGAAATTGAGAAGAACACCTAAGACTACCACAATGGAATGACTGGGATGGTAACTTACCATCCCAGTCAATCAGTGTCAAGTTAAGAAACTTTTCTAATAAATTATACAAGAAAAGAAATAACTTACAATTTTAACCTTAAAACTTTATTAAATATTGACCTAACAAAATTTTATATGGTACATTGTATTTTGAATTACTTGAGACTATAAAGTGACTGCAACATCTAAATTAGACCAATAAAGAACCACGATAAAGTTTAAAATGCAATTTAATGGGATATTTTCTTATGTAAATATCCCATTAAATTGCATTTTAAACTTCAGTCAGTTATATTACGAAAAGATTTACATTAACGTATCAAAAAGTATAACTTTTGGGAGTTTTTTTTGCCATTTTTGCCAATGTCGATAGCTTTTTCCTATAGTATCATAGTAAGATTACAATTTGTCACCATTCCATTTTGTCCCCTAAATGTCGTAATGTACATGTCATACACCAAGCAAATAAAGAATTATTTAAAACAATTAAGCTGCCTGTTTACCCCATTATTAGATAATTGCTGATATTCAAATAAAAAACAAACAATACTTGCTGCCTTTCGATCATTACTATTATTTTACGAAATATACGTTAATTGTTACAATACACAACCTCCATATACAAATATAGAGGTTTCATGAACAAAAACTTTTGATCAACAGAACTTAATAAACATAGAAACAAACGAATAAATGACCTAACCATAAGACAGTCTATTAATCGATAGTACAAATAAAAAATCGAATAAATGATTTTAGTGTTACTATGATAATTTCAACAAATCTTGGTTACCTTTTCGATAAGTTCTACTGAAACAGACTAAACTTACTGTTTGATCTACGAACATTAAAATCCAGTTGAATCTATCTTTGTTCCTACTATGAGGCCAACTGGATTATTTAAATTTAATTTCAGCATACGGAGCGAGAGGTATCTCTAGATTGTATCTATGTTGTGAATGTTTATTTTTTTACATACTGGTGTCGACTCTAAGGCGCTATTTCTCTAAACCTATGTTCAAAAATTAAAATTTTAATTTGATATCACAGCGAAATCCTTAACACCAATATGAAGCAATTTTATATTACAGTTGACTAGTAGAGAATATCATCAGACATTAAGTCCGCTGTGCGCAAAAGTGTAAATAGACAAATTTTCTAATAGATTTAAGCAGAAACTAATTTTAGTGTATGATGGTCCATAAAACAGTAATTTCATGAAATAATTTAATTTAAATATTAAGTTACAATCGGCCCCACTGTGTTTGGAAATAGTGGTAAACCGCCCAAGCGGTATTACTTTTTAAAGATGAAATCAAGACTGCCTATTAAAAGAATATTAAATTATTACCTTTTATCCGCGACTTCCATGTGGCCGGGATATGTTTATTGCCCGATAAAAAGTAACTTATTTTCGATCTTATACCATATGTATATCAAATACAAAAATGTATTGACCTATTAAAAAATCAAAAGGCATCAAACAAACTTACTTTTACATTTATAATATAGCAGAGTATACTAAATTTGTAAAGGATTCTCGTCAGAATATGAACAAATTCAATTGACATCACAATGGCAACTATTGACAAAATAATATTTTATAGAGTAGCGAACCCACAATTGGAAAGAAAGAAGATTATGTCCAAAAGTGAACTGACGATAATAAAATTTTTTTTAGAAAAGGGAATATTTTCATGCCACTTAAAAATATTAATGATGCAGAATCTTTTAAATATAAAATCAATGCATATATATCCACAATTATTAGTCATATCCACCATCGTAATATGAACATATCATATTTAATAGGTTCCCATACTAATAAATATTTATGAACAATTAATTTTAACGCAATAGGGAAGTGAAACCATTCGGGATCCGTATTTCCCGACAGCAGCTTATTGTGGATATTTTTCTGGCTTATTGTACGAAATTACCGTCATTTACCTCTTTATTTAGCAGAGCGAAGTTAAGTGCCTATTCGGGAAGCCGGTGGATTTTGAGTAATAGCATCGTGGAGCTCCCGCCAGAATTCTTGACTTTTATGAAGTTTTCACTTTTAAACTTTAAAACCCTGTAGCTAAGGTTAATTTACTTTAGAAATATATCCTATTTTTTATTAGTATAGTATATGTTTATACAAAACAACAAAAGAGACGACAAGAGTAAAGTAAATTAATTTATAACCTTTAATATTGAAATTATGCACTGGTGTATTAACAAAACTGAAACTACGCTAATGAAGTCTACGTAAACTCCTATCGGATTTTTGTGATCCGTTTAAATGATTTACAAAATCAGTATCACGCGATTGAAGTCGGCACTTACTTGCAGAATTAAAATTTAATTTGATAATTCGAAAGGAAAACTTTAAAGGAAATTTATCAACTGTTGCCAAAAAAATCTCCTAACATCTTGTTGAAGTAATCAAAGTTAGAGATAGAAATCGCAGGTGCGGTCAGATTGAATGAGGTATGAGATCATTTGATACGCAATTGCCGACTCAATTCCCTCTTTATTGGGTAATTGAAGTTATGTATCTTACTTTGTCACTCCACATACGAGTATATGTTTCACATACCAATATCAGATTGTTCATGTATGTGCCCATTACATCTAGTATATAATTTACTTCCATATTTTGTAGTAACAAAATTGGGTAGTTGGCTCAGATACTGCCGCCTCAATTGCCGCTAATTCAAAAGTTTATCACATTATATATTAATATTATATCAGCCATTAACTGACCACCTTTAAACCTTCTATTGTAATAACAATGACATTATATCTTGGAATACGATTTGCATGTTTTTGAATAATATTTTCTGTAATATATTGATTATTTACAATGAGACTTTGCCAACTCGCCTGCCAAGCGTGGCTACTACTGACAAAACCAACCTTATGGGAAAGATCTATGTTCAGTAGTGGACAGTTAACGGCTGATAGGATTGGGATTGAGTGAGACATGGATTGTAATATTTGTTGTTTTTTCTTGTTGCAGATTCTATTGGGACCTCTGTATGTTACTGCTTCTTGTGGCAAACCTGATCATCCTGCCAGTTGCTATATCATTTTTCAACGATGACCTCAGCACACGCTGGATCGCCTTCAACTGTCTTTCGGACACCATATTTCTAATAGATATCGTTGTTAATTTTAGAACAGGTTAGTATTGAGTGAAATTGCAACTTAATTATAATACTTTTAATATTACTAAAAATAATTATGAGTTTATAGATAAGTATAATAGAAAGGATAGATAATATTTTTTCTATGACTTAGAATGGCAACAAGCTAACGGCCCACCTAATGAAAAGTGAACCCTGTTACTAACACACCTGATGTGATGGCCTGATGAACTTTTTCTTGCATTACCATTCCTTGCGGCAATGGTGCTACGCCTGCCCTGTTATCTTACTGCAAAATTCAAGCTCTTCAAACTGAAACGCTGCTATACAATTACAACTGCTTTACAAACACGAGTGGGAAAGAAGTACCTAAGTAGGCCACTTTTGTACAAAATCTTCCTCTGGTAAATTATTACATGGACCAATGTATTTCTCTTACAGGAATAATGCAGCAGGATAATGCCGAACAAGTGATATTAGATCCCAAGTTAATAGCGAAGCACTATTTGAGGACATGGTTCTTCCTTGACCTCATCTCTAGTATACCACTAGATTATATATTTTTGATCTTCAATCAGGTAAACGTACGTTGCAATTTGGCCGTGTTGTTCTTATTACTAGTTTAAAACCTGTCTTTTATGTTATTGATTCTGTTTCAGCTTGGGTGTTCATTTGTTTAATAGGCAAATTATTTTTGTTATTGTTTTCGTATTTTTTGTTTCTCATTGTGAACTCTTGTCCAACTGCCACGAGTACCTACGTCATCGTGTTCGGTTTATGTCTCGTTTGTTAAGGGTCTAAGAAACATGTAAAGGTTTGATTCAAGCACACTAGCCTCATTCTTCATTGAAATATGTTTCAATTAATTTATAATTTTTCTTATATATTATTTTAATCACTTTCCTATAGACTGTCTGCACGTTTAACATCATTAGTAACCCATATGATTCCTCAACATTAACCATGAAAATAATGGACGTTCTTCACTACTCGGATAATGCGTTTTTCGATCGTATGGGATACTTCCACTCTAAAGTTTATAAATTTTTAATAAGCACTTTTCAACTTTGTGCACTGAAAACTCTTCGATTTTTCCTTCAATTGCACTCTTGATATACAAAACTGCAATTTCTATACTTGATATTTCGACATGTTTTCCAAATTTGGCATTTTGCACGTTTTCTATTTTTGTCTCCTTTTATATTAATTTTCTTCAGTATCACAGCATGATTTCTAGTTATGCTTTCATAATGTGTTCATTTTCTATTGGGATGTATTTTAATTTCAAAGTCCAAATTGTTCTTATAAATAATATATTATTACTTGGGTTTTAATATAACAACACGACCAAATTGTAATTATAACTGTAATTGTACCTTTTATTTCTAACAGTTCACACTAACAAAGCAAAATAAATAATATAAATTCCTGAAACTACAACAAAGATGCTTTATTTTAGAAGCACTGACTTATTGAGTGGTCCTGAAAGTATATATATACATATATATATACATGAAGCTTTCACTGATATTTAATATTTACAACGTGCTACGAGAAATTTTAATGTAAATTAACAAAACATAATTATAACATGTTTATTGTTATGCTTCAGCACTTTTCTTTGGCTGAGACTTATAAAATCTTTCAATATCAGCAAGTATGCATGTCAATCTTACACTTCAACTGTATAATAATATCGCAGTCTTCTCTCGATGCTCTAAAATATCTCTTAAGAGTATCGTTGACTTTGTTATAATATTGGATTAACACATTGTTTGTGTCAACAGGATTTTAGCGAAAGCTTTCAAATTCTTCATGCGGGACGTGCACTAAGGATACTGCGGTTAGCAAAGTTGCTGTCACTGGTGCGATTGCTGCGGCTGTCCAGACTCGTCAGATACGTTTCGCAATGGGAGGAAGTATATGTAAGCCATCATCTCTTCTAACCCACCTCTGGGTTACTTAACTAATTTACCCACTAACACTGCTCTAACACATTACGCTCACATTTACTAACACGACATGACTAAATATGCTACTTAAACTATATTATAATATTGGATTAACCATTATGATAAACAATAGTACATAAAACAATATGGTAACTAAGTAAATATGTCGTTAAATTCTAGATTGGTTCAAGATCATCAAAATTTAAAAAAGAAACAAGCAGGAATATTATAACTTAATATTAATTTAATATTCTAGAGTGTAGTGATCCTTATAATGTATAAATGGAGTTTTGTTGTAATCCTGTATTATACCATTGATCCCGCCCTTCACTGTATGTGAGCCCAACGTCCCGCTCTGCACTTCTCTACTGCTTCTCTGCAAGCTTCTTTCTGCCTAAGCACGCTCTCACTCGTGACGTCTCGATTCTGTCTTCTCTATGCGCCCGCGCCGCGAACACCGCGTCCGCCGACCCGAACCGTCCCACATTAGCCAACATGACATATGATTTGCAAAATTATTAATATTATGTTGCCGCTTTTTCAAAGCCTCTAATAGAAATAATACGCTGATGCCAAAATTAACAATATTCTTCAAAAAAGTAAATAAATATAAAAACGCGATGATAATAAAACTATAAAGTAATACGTGTCGTAAAAAGTGAGCTTAAACATATTTCTAACTTTTGACATTTAAATGCTAAACCTGATGCTAAACCTATATATTTTCAATATAATTAAGAAAAAAACTATATAGTACTCGGGAAAAATACTTTATATCAAGAATAAACAATAAATTTTGTAACATGAAGACTATCATATATGTATACCTGAGAAACTTTAACGGAGCGGAGAGTCAGTGAGAAGTGGAGTACGGGGAGGGTGGTGGTGGCGACATCGCAGTGACGGTGTTGTGTGCAGATGAGCCCAGCTCCGCAGCCGCGCGACGAGCCGAGCGAAGCGGACAGCGGAAGCTCGCGCGACCTCGCCTCGCAGGTGCTGCACTGCCGCATGACCGTCCGTGCCCACCAGCGCTTAGTGTAGGGGCTTAGCCCGCGCATAGTCCCGCTCGTCTCGGTGTTAGTGCATCCTGTGTGTGCCCGCACGCGCCCCAGACCCGCCCCGCGCCCCGCACACCCCGCGAAGACCTTCGCCCGCCGATCCCGTCCGCGCTCCGGGCGCGCCTGGCTCTCTTCCTACTATCTCGTGTTTCTCGCTTGTTTTCTAGATCTTGCAGAATCTTCAAAAAAAGCGCACGGAACGGAGGGGACGCCTCAGCTCCGACGTTGCCAAAAAGAAGGGTGACACCAAAAGCAATCTGATTTTTAAGGTAATCAGGGTCGGCACGAGCCGGCACGCATGTGCTCGTTCGCCCGCTTAGCATGTTGCCGGCGCCGCCCGGCGTTCTAGATCGCAACGTTCGCTTCGCTTCCTCTCTTTCTTTGGCATTTCTGTTTCCGTCCCTCGTCCCGCCGGCGGCCGCGCGGGCGGAGGCGCGCGAGGCGGCGCAGGTCGCGCGACCGCGCGGCGGCCGCGGCCGCGCGACCTCTCGCCGCGCCACCTACCACGCATGCTCGCTCGATGACTCGTCTCACGCGTTCATATTTTATTTCTCACTACTTTACGAATCCATCGGTAGAAAATCATCGCGATGCTTGACCTCGAGCGTCTTGTCGCGCGCAGTCCGCACGGCTTCCTTTAGAGACAACGGTAGCTCCTTTAACCAATTTTGATCTTCATTATTGTCTGTTCGCAGTTCCTCAACATGGCATCAGTGTTCATGCGGATATTCAACCTAATCTGCATGATGTTATTAATCGGCCATTGGTCTGGTTGTCTTCAGTTCCTCGTTCCCATGCTACAAGGTTTTCCACCAAATTCTTGGGTCGCCATTAATGAGTTACAGGTTAGTATAACCATTTTATCTTTATTAAAAAATACTACTTTATGTATTATATCGATCCTGTCGAAAGTTGATGATACATAATAAAAACAAATAGCAGTTTTCTATGCAGTACAATCATTCATTCTATACAATGCAATTTCATACAAATAAACAATGATTGCATTGACAATCGTACTAATGCCATCCTTCCCTTATATTTCAATGGCTCGATAATCTGCAGGTACTATCTTTATAGTATATTATTGAGTTAATTCCTGACATTAAAAAGTTAACATAATTATAACAATTAACATTTCTGTACCACTTTTCTGAAAAATGGCAAGCAAACATATGATTGCAGTAATGTATGAAAATGTAAACATTCTAGTAACTAACTAGGCTTTTATCAGTTCTAAATCTTCGGCACAAAACTTGCAGGAGGCATTTTGGCTGGAGCAGTACTCGTGGGCATTATTCAAAGCGATGTCCCATATGCTATGCATTGGTTATGGCCGGTTCCCGCCGCAATCCCTCACCGACATGTGGCTTACTATGCTCTCCATGATCTCGGGAGCAACGTGTTACGCGCTCTTCCTCGGTCACGCCACCAATCTCATCCAGAGTCTTGACTCTTCACGCCGACAATATCGAGAAAAAGTAATTATCATTTTATGAAGTCACAATTCTAAGCAAGATCTGTATTAGCATATAATTAAGAAATTGGCTCTGAAATTATTAGTAAACCGTTATGAACACCACCAGAATTCTTCTCAAAAATAATCTATTTCTCGTGTCAATTCTGATTAGTTCGATCGTTCTGATCAATTTATATTAGACCATCTGTTTGTTATCTCATTCTGACTTAGATTTTGTTAATATTTTACACGCATGATGCTCTAAATCCATCTCATAATACCTCATAATGATTGATCACTAAAGCCTCCCTTGCCTGTTTCAGAGATTAGACGTGAGTATTGAGTGAATGTGTGTCCGAGTGTCGTACACTGTTGTACAAGAACAAATCATTATCATTTGGCGCACCTAACTTCATTTATTCACTCAATTTAACGGGTGTTCATAACAGTTTTCTACTCACATAAAACACACTAACAAATTCATTTAGTGGGATTATAAATTGGATTAGATATTGATTGATTTGATGTATGATTTAGATTGGACTTTATATATTATTATAATCGTGTATTTCAACATTTACCAGTAAGTAATTTGTCTAACAAATGCATGAAAAAATTTGCAGTGTTTTGAAATTATTTTTTCTTAGGGGTAAATTAATGAATAGTTTCAATGTTGTGAAAGAGTTCAAATCACTAATATACTTGCTTGGTGGCTTCGCGAAATTCTGGGAGAACTTTTGTATTAATGTTTTAAAGCTTCACGATTTGATTTTAAACAATTTGTGATGGTTTCATTTGCAAATACCTTGAAAACAATTGTGATCTTTGTCTTTGATCAGACCAGGTTGTGTACCAGACCATTTTGGAGTGGAGAAGGCCGAACTCTCCTCTCTTAGGGCTGAATATACGACGATCAATTATATATTATCGTTGCTATTACATATTAATGGCAAATAATTTTAAATATATTATAAATATCTAGGTAAAACAAGTGGAGGAGTACATGGCTTATCGTAAACTGCCTCGTGAAATGCGGCAACGTATCACAGAATACTTCGAGCACCGATATCAAGGCAAATTCTTTGATGAAGAGCTGATTCTGGGTGAACTGAGCGAGAAGCTTAGGGAGGATGTTATCAACTATAACTGTCGTTCGCTCGTCGCATCTGTGCCGTTCTTCGCAAACGCAGACTCTAACTTCGTCTCTGATGTTGTCACTAAACTACGCTACGAAGTCTTCCAGCCAGGTATAATTTATACGTTTACATTTCTATCAAAATAGTTTAAAGAAATATTTTACTAACTAACAACCTATGTCAATAGATTGTAGACGATTTTCCCTTGTATGTACCAAATCATGTCATGATTACAATTCCAACAACGTCATACCTAAAATGAAAATGCCGATCTATTTTCCATACAATTATATACCAACTTACTGCATTATTATTATTCGCACAATTGTTGTTACTCCGCTAACTGAACTGTCCGCGCTATGTAGAAATACTGATTTAGACCTAGTATACTATAAATTAATAAAGATTAATTAACTGTTGATAATGTTATTAAATAGACGATTTTACAATATGAACTTTTTTACTTTCAGGCGATATCATCATAAAAGAAGGAACCATCGGAAACAAAATGTATTTCATTCAAGAAGGTATCGTGGATATAGTGATGGCGAATGGTGAAGTAGCTACCAGCCTCTCAGACGGCTCCTACTTTGGCGAGATCTGTCTGCTGACTAATGCTCGTCGAGTGGCCTCCGTCCGCGCGGAGACGTACTGCAACCTATTCTCATTATCAGTGGACCATTTCAACGCCGTATTAGACCAGTACCCACTAATGCGACGAACAATGGAGAGCGTCGCAGCAGAGCGGCTAAACAAGATTGGCAAAAACCCCAATTTGGTGGCGCATCGCGAAGACGACACCACTTCTGAAGGAAACACGATCAACGCGGTGGTGAACGCGTTAGCCGCTGAAGCGGAGCACGTTAGCTTATCGGACGACAGCGTAGCGCGGCTGTCGGAGCGGTCGTTGGGGCTAGCGCTGCAACCGCTGCAAGCGGCTTCATGTCGCATGGCAGGTGTGGCGCTCCCTGGGCTGGGCGTGGCGGCGGCGGCGCTTCCGCGCCCGAAATCAGAGCACGACTTCAGCTCGGCGCAAACGCAGCCGCCGCCGCTATCAGCCGCCGGTGCCGCCTTCCATAAGTCGGACGCAGGCATTGCGCCCTGACGTCGCACCCTGTGCTAGGCCCGGAGAGTCCCGGAGACCGACGCCGACGATAGCAATACTAGGCTTAGTGCGAGCCGCCGCGCCGCGCCTCGCTAGTTGTAGCGTAGACACGATATTATAGCTGCGACTTCGCCGGGCGCGCCCGCACCGCGCCGCCCGCTGAATCTCATTTTGTGATCTTATACTTAATTCTCCTGTGTTATAATTTAGGTTAAATTTTATATCATTGACGCTGTGAGGAATCGACGAATACGCGACGTATTCCGATTGTATAGATATACCTGTTATATATTGAAGAATGATACTATTGAATCTTTATAGAGATACCTTGCCATTAAAGAGAAAAAAATAATTATATAGACTAGACTGAAATGTAAAGATATCACTATTTTATGCTTTGTTGGCGTATGAAATAGACCTCTATTGTTGAAGCGGAATATTCGATCGCGAAATATAAACCTTCGAAGTGTATAAACGTTCCTGATAATCACGATTCGGAGAATTTATATTTGAAGTTGTTTATAAAACATATAGACATTGGATCGTGGAAGAATGTAAAGCACGGCGCGTATTTGCATAGCATCGTAAGCGCACCGTGACACATTGTTTCTATTTATATCTTGTTAGGCAAATACTAGAAGTAAGAATAAAAGGTCATCATGATTTGTAAGGTGAAGTATATTACATCTTTTGCTGAAATGAAAGATCAAACACAATTTAGATGCGCCTGAGTGTGCGTACAGTGCTAACGCAGATATGCGCCCGCTTCGTCGACTGCACAAGCGACGCACAACTGAATGAGCCTCACGCGCGATTCCAATAGCACTCAGTTGCTTTATTCATTTTAATTATAAGTAGTCATATCTACCGATAATCGACATAATTAGCGCAAACAATTCTCTCGGTTTCCTAAGTAGAGGTGGATCAGTAGCGCTTCGAATCTTTTGAGAGTCATTTCTTTGTGTAAATATTGTAATATCGAGGATTCGCCTTGCGCGGTTCGTTTGATGGAAGTGTAAGCGGGCGTTCGAGCGTTCGTTCGAGCGTCGCGCGGTCCAGTCAATTATTCCGTGCGCGACGAGACCATTAACGTCTCAGCACTCGATGCACCACTACACTTCATACCTTGTTTTAATTGTAGGTGAAAATAATTTATTGTCGATAGTAATCATTTCGTAGAAGTAAGTAGGCCGGAGCGTTAACAAATTCGGACGAATTACGTTATGTGATAGAGCAGTGATTGCCTGCGCGCGCACCGCCTGCCCGCCGGCTCGGCGACAGCTCCCCGTAGACTGTAGATAATCTGCGCACGAACACAATGACATGCTTCTCTTTGTTCCGTCTTGATTTTTGATCTATTTTTTTCAGCCGTCTTAGTTGACTCAGACTATTGGGCTTTACGCAACTGCTTATAAAGTTTTTATAATAATTTTAAGTTAGACTTTTAAAATTAGGTAACTATGACATATCCTAGCGTCGTTGAAGCGAGTATAGTCGCCGAGCCGACCGCCGCGCGGTTCTGTCTTTGGCACGAATCATCGTTGACTATTTCTTATAGTGTCATGACAATTTGTAAAGATGGTTTTGCAAATGTTGACTTTTTAGCCAAAATATAGTTAATGAACGACGAACCAATACGCAGTAGCTTACTTGTAGTTGAACGCAGCCTAGTACTCAGTTTGGCGACTAACACCAATAGTTACTTTGTACTGGTAAGATATTTATATACAATTGGTCTTAGCAGAGTGACTATCTGTCAATTTATCTATAAAGAGAAAATATAATTGCGTTTAAGCCCTAAAGCATTTATTTACTGTTGTTTTATCTATCTAACATTGCTGCTTTTGTAAATTATATAAATTTTATAGAAGAGATCTATTTTTATTGTGAAGTTGATCTACTGGATGTAAGTATTACGAAATCAAAAGTTCTTTTTTAATCTGGACTGTTATTTATTAAATATTTTACTGATTTACTGATTTCTGGTATCTATTTTCACCAAAAGTGCTCATCGCTGTCAAGAAAATTAGAAAAAAATGCATTAAAGAATGAAGAAAACTGTCTCTTTGTTTTACTTGTTTACCAAAACACCCTATTAAACATATTAAATATAAAGATCTCAAATCCCTGAACCGACGTCAAAATAGAAGTATGTTGAAAACAGTAATAAGTAATCCAAGTCACTGTGATGTACTATGATGATTCAAACATGTCTACGAAACATAACTGGCTTCCTTACATGGATCCCAGACCATTCTAAGTGAATCTACACTTTAAGTAAACGCTAACAGGGTGCCAGTAAAGGATGATAGGTGAAGATGAAAGCAGGTCAATTAGCTCATCGTCACGAATCCATTATGAATAAATCACAATGGTTTCCAGAGGGACCCGCGTGGAGGTCAACCTGATAAGGTATATTGCCAGCAATAGGGCTGTTATACCCAATTACTAACAATACCCTCCTTGGTAATGTCGACCTGACTTTTTTTTTTGAGTGGGTGATAATGCAATGGTAGGCCCCGCGCTTTTTACAGTGGTTTACAGTGGCGAGGCACCAGTGAAGGATGATAGGTCAGGATGAAGCAGGTCAGTTAGCCCATCGTGACTAATTCAACAAGAATTGTTCACGATGGTTTTCAGGGGGAACCACGTGGAGGTCGACCTAATAGGGCATATTGCTAGCAATGGGGCTGTCAAACTTCATTGCTAACAATCCCATTCCCCCCTGTCGACCTAACTAGGTAAATGCAAAATAGAGTAAAAAATGGATACGCTCGTTTACCTGTGATAGGCGAGTCTTCTTGAGGGATTTTCTTTAAATTAACAATATTAGATACATCCATTAAATCAGGGGTTTCTAAACTTTTAAGATAATGGAACGCCCACCAAATATCTTTTATGTAACCCCATATCAAACAATTACAAATCAAAAACACTATAATTTAAATAAGAACAAAATCTTTATAATTTCCTTTAATTTTTAATGTGAAGAAAGAAATTGTTTTACTGTATAAATAATATCGCGGAACCCTGGTGACTTTTTTTACGGAACCCCCTAAGTTCCCCGGAACCCACTTAAAGAATCTGGATCCAATTGCTAGCAATATATCTGACCAGGTCGACCTCCACGTGCTCCCATGAAAACCATCGTGCTGAATTCTAGGTGTATTCATCATGATAGGCCAATTGACCTGTCTTTTTATCCTCACTTGTCATCTCCCACTGGTGCCCTGCCGGTGTATACCATTAGCACGGGCAGAGTCTACCGTTTCATTGTCATCTATTAAAAAAAAAGCACTGTTACATATCCCACTACATGTATGTACACGGAATCGCATTACCTATAGTAATCTTAAAATGACTAATAATGGAACCCTAATATTAATGATTAAATTCAAACAAGGATAAGTGAGACAAAGCGAGATAACCTATAAGAGAAACTATAGTACATTTATTTTAGTCTGATGAAGCCTTCCGAAAAATGTGGCAAATACCAAGTGAAATGATTAAAGTACCACTTCAAACAATATTTGATTTATATTATATTATATATAAAATTAGAAAATCATCTAATCTTGTTCTCCTTCTGTCCATGTGTCAAACGAAACTTTTATTCTAGAACGCCTAAGAGTCTATTAAATTAATTGTTTTTTGTTGTATGGTTTTCTAAAAGAATATTGGATACGAACTTTATAATTTAACTAATAACAGAAAATAAAAGGTTTTTATTGTAATTTTTTTTATTATTATTTTAATTTAAAATTTTACTAATATAGAACTTTTGATAGATGAAATTTTTAAAGTCAGTTCCTGTTTATCTTTTACGAACAAAAGTTAAATAATCTTTCCTCTTAGTTTATATTGTAATATTAACATTACAGCAATTTTAAATACTAAACATATTATATAATAATGTTCTTTTATTTGTTTTTGAAATCTTATTAATTTGATACGAAATAAAATTACTGCAACATTTTTTCGGGCAATGGAACGAAACGATAAGTAAGTTTTAAGTGACGAGTCCTGGCAACAGTGATGAAGTCTGTCATGCATTCTTTTATGTCATTCATGGATCATTCATGCGAAAAAAGGCGGGAAACTCGAATAAGAACAAGCGGGTTTTTTAAATTTTTTTTATTAATTTATAAAAACTATCTCTATCAATTCTTATTATTGAATAAAATATTATATTTTCACTAAATTCAGTGACAGTAATATAATTAGCATTCATGGGGAAGCGCAGTTGTAGGAAAAGGAAAAAAAAGATGACGATTCAGGTGATGTAGACCATGAACCTTGTAATGACAAGGATATATATTCGGAAGATACTTCTACTGACTCAGAATCTGAAATTGATAAGGCCGATAAGTATAAACCTTACTACGTCACAGATTATATTAGAAGATATCCCGAGGAATCCCCTGGGACAGAATTTGTTGTCTTTGTAGAATCCTCAGATAGTCAGAAAACCATTGGATCCAGAGACTTGCTCTCACTCTCCTCCTGTTTAAAACGTTTTAATAAAGGGGTAACTTATCTTAGATCTATAAATAAATTCAAAATCGGAGTATACTTTCAAAAGCCAGACTTAGCCAATGCTTTTTTAAATAATAAAACTTTTTTAAATGACTACCATTTTAAGGCCAGTATTCCTGCTTCTTCAACAGAAGTTACAGGCGTTATTAGAAATGTACCTACAAATATATCTAATAAAAAAATATATACTATGATATCGAGTTCTAAGAAAATTATTGCTATTAAAAGAATTTTAAGAAAAAATACCTTGACTCATGGATATGTGTTACAGCCAACTCTAACCGTGACAATTACTTTTGCTGCATCTGTATTACCTGAATATCTGGATATTGGAGGTTGGCGCCACAATGTCACTCCATATATACCACCAGTTAAACAATGCTACCGGTGCTTGAGGTATGGACATTTAGCTAAATTCTGTAAGAATTCTGAGCGTTGCAGCATCTGCAAAGGTGAGCATAATTATAAAACTTGTACAACTGGAATGGAAAACGCTATTTGTGTACACTGCAATGGAAATCACACAAGTGTATCACCGCAATGCCCTGTTAAACAAAAGAAAATTGCTGAAAATAGATCTAAATTCAGACCTGCTTCTTTTGGAGATATACTTAGCACTGAAATATTTCCTAAACTGGGTAACAAACCTAAAAAAAATGTAGACCTAATTTCAATTCTAAATTCTGATAACAAGAGTTTATCACTTTTAATAGAAAGCATAATCAAACTTATTTCACTACATAACACAAAGAACACATCTATTAACACTAAAAGTGTTTTGAATGTGTTATATGATACTTTTGGTAATACACCTATTTCACAAAATTCAATCGAGACCAATTAACTATCATACAGTGGAACGCTCAGAGCCTACTGAGCAATCGACTTATTTTTACACAATTTTTAAATGAACATCATATTCACATTGCTCTCATCTCAGAAACTTGGCTAAAACCACATTACAAATTAAAAATTAAAGATTATTGTATAGAACGAAATGATTGTGGTAATAACCACAATGGAGTAGCGATTATTATACATAATAGTATTAGATATAAAAAACTTCACTCTTTTTTCGACAATTCTTTGCAAACTATAGCTATTAGTATTGAAGTTAATAATTCTTGGTATTCAGTTGCCAGTATTTACTGTCCTACCAATAGTACACCTAGTTTTACTAAAGCCAAATTTAAGTTCTTTTTGGAGTCTCTTCCTAAACCCACTATCATATCTGGAGATTTAAATGCACATCATACTAT
The DNA here is from genome assembly GCF_026898425.1 of Galleria mellonella. NCBI lineage: Eukaryota > Metazoa > Arthropoda > Insecta > Lepidoptera > Pyralidae > Galleria > Galleria mellonella. Next base: position 9,548,963 of record NW_026442130.1, on the reverse strand, counting down.
GTGGGGTTGTACCTCCACTAATACAAGAGGTAAAGACATTCTTGATTGTTTAGATGAATGTAATTTGGTACTATTAAATGATAAGCAAGTTACTACTGTTGGCTCTCATATTTGGAGACCCAATGGCCTTGATTTAACTATGGTATCCCCATCCATATCATTAAAATGCGAGTGGTCGGTTCATGATGATCCGTTAGGAAGTTATCACCTGCCGACTTTTACTAAAATAAACACAAAGAACTCTTCATCAACTCCGTCAGGTGAACAACATGCTCCTATAGATGAAGTTAATAAACTTTTGTTAAATCGTATAAACCTACGTCTCGTTAATTGGGATCTTTATTCTGAAACTGTTAATCAATTACTTTTGGATTTCGAGTATGATGTCAATGAACCCTTAAACAATTACAATAGGTTCTGTAAAATTATTTTGACAGCTGTGGAACGTTCCGTTCCACGTAGGAACTTATCAAATAGCGGTGCAAATACTTCAAAGAGGCACAAACATATTGCAGTACCTTGGTGGAATAACAGGTGTGCGACAGCTGTCAATGATAGTAAAGCGGCTTACCTTAGGTTTAAACTAAATCCAACTCTCGATAATTACATAAATTTTAAAAGAGTTCAAGCTGTTAAAAAGTTAGTAATTAAGCAAGTAAGACAACAGGGGTGGCAGGAATTTTGTTCCAAATTTAATAGATTAACACCAATTTCCACTGTTTGGCAAAATATGAGAAAACTAAATTCAAAACATCGTCAAAATCATTTTAAAGATATATCATGGGTCAATGATTTTTTACGCAAATATACTCCTGATTTTGTACACTCACCTTTTGATGACAAACAGTTTAATTCTGTTAATTCATGCCCAAAATTTCTCACTGACCCATTCTCAATTGATGAAATATCCAGTGCAGTAAAATCTAGAAAAGATACAGCTAGTGGCCTTGATCGCTTAACATACAATATGTTTCGATTGCTGAATAAAATAAACCTTACTAAACTCTTACAAATTTTTAACGATTTATGGAAGGACTGTATTATCCCACCAGAATGGAAAATGGATTGTTTGATTCCAGTAATTAAACCCGGTAAAGATCCTACAAATTTCGACTCCTATAGACCTATAACATTGACGTCCTGTGCAGGCAAATTATTCGAACAATTAATTAAACAGCGTTTAGAGTTCTTTATTGAAAGTAATAGTATATTACCATCGAATCAATTTGGTTTTCGCCGTGGATATTCAGCGCGCGAAAGTTTAGCGAACTTCTATGTCGACCTTAGTACTGCTTTGAATAACGATGAATATGTTCTATCTGTTTTTTTAGATGTCGTAGGAGCTTTTAACAATGTAAATTTAACAGTTCTATCTTCGATTCTATCCTCATTTCTTCCAATGAAACTTATCGAATGGAATTATAATTTTCTTAGTAATAGAGAAGTGTATGTTAAAGTAAATAGTAAATTAATAGGACCTAGGTTAAGCTCTAAAGGAGTATGTCAAGGTGGTATTTTAAGCCCGCTACTATATATTTTATATATCTATAAACTTAATTTAGTTTTAGGAAACAGTGTGAACAACTTGCAATTTGCCGATGATTTATTAATTTATATAAAAGGAAAGAATATTATTGATATGCAATTAGTGTTAAATGAGTCATTAAAAAGACTTGAGAAATATTTTTCTCTTTTTTCCCTCGATATTAGTTTAACCAAAAGTAAAGTAGTTGTTTTTCATCAAGTTCATAAATATGTTCCATTAATGAATATTATATATAATAATCAAACTCTTCCAACAGACTGTAGCGTTAAATTTCTGGGGGTAATTTTTCATCAAAATTTAAAATGGGATCTATACGTTGATTGCTTAGTAGATCGTGCTTTAAAAGCCACTAATATAATAAGATCTGTAATTGGTCGTAACTGGGGAGCTGATCCTAAAATTATCCTTTTACTTTACAAATCTCTTGTTAGAAGTAATTTTGATTACGCTTTCTTTTGTTATGCCTCAGAACATAAATTAGTAGAAAAACTCGAAAAAATTCAAAATATGAATTTAAGACTTATTTTAGGTGCTATGTATACTTCTCCAATTATCTCAATGCAAGTAGAATGTAATTTGCCTCCTATCCTTCTTCGTTTCGAATACCTAAAACTCAAATTTCTCTTCAAAGTTTTTTCAGTTTCCAATAACCCACTCATACTCAAATTATTAAATTGCCCCATTTCTATGTTTTTGAATAAAACTATTATCAATGATTTGAATTTACGAGATGAATATAACATCTATAGTAGTAAGATACTTCCTTGTTATAATGGCCTTTATGAGAGTAAGTTCTGTAAGATCAAAATTGTTATACATAAAGACATAAAAGAAAAGCACGATATGTATGAGACTTTATCAGAATTTATTGACTACAGGCAGATATATACAGATGGTTCCAAAAATGCACTTAGCACTTCAGTGGCTTTTTATGATTTGTCAAATAGATTTGGTCACGGTTATAAAATTTCAACTTTGGCTAGTATTTACACAGCAGAAGCAAAAGCTATATTTTTAGCATTAGAATACATAGAAAAACAGGTACTATATTCGAAATGGATTATAATTACAGATAGTATGAGTGTTCTTATGGCATTAAAAAATAACACAATCATTTCATCATCAAACTACTTAATTCAAGAAATTCGTAATAAATATTATCATCTCTGTACTATATATGGAAAAGATATTATCTTCATCTGGACCCCTTCACATATTGGAGTGTTTGGGAATGAACAAGTAGACACTTTGGCTAAAATTATTAATTCAAGTGCTGCTCGTGTTCAAGATTTACCCCTTTGTTACTCAGATTGTAGTATTGGAATACATAAAATCGTTACAACTAAATGGGAGGAGCATTGGACTCAAATATTACAGACCAAAGGCAAATGGTACCGCAAAATTAATTGGCGTATTGGAAAACCGTGGTTCTGCAAAGGAAAGGACACAAACAGAAAATTTTACACCAATATTTGTAGATTACGAATCGGCCACGGACATTTCAACGAACACCTGCACCGAATGGGCATGATCGCTTCCCCATCATGCACATGGTGTAACTCAAATACAGCCCAATCTCTACATCACCTTTTTTTTGATTGCTCTGAATTTGTCATTCAAAGACACATTATGTTTGACGAACTTAGGATTATCTTCAAAAAACCCGAAAATATCCCGCACTCAATCCCGCTTCTCTTAAGATTTCCTTCTTGTTTCAAAGCTATTTTCACTTATATTACTACAACATTCAAGGAGCTATAAGAATACTTTTATTGAATTGCAAGACAATGATTTTTTATAATTATTTATTTTTAATTTGATAAATCCACTGGTTTAAGAAAACTCAAGAAAAGATATTTATGAAAATGTACTTACCGGATTTGACAAATGAAATATTGAAGATTATGACAATAATTGAAGCGACATTAGAAAAATAAAATTCCAGACAAATTATCTTTTTGAAGACTAGACAGCATGGTCTCCGACCTTAGCCTGTTCCAAACGGAACAAACGTACTAAAAAAAAAAAAAAAGGATCATTCATGCAATGCACATTTTGTAGTCTTTCATTACCAATATATAATTTAGTCTGTGTACATTACCCAATATATACTGTTTTCTCTTTCCGTATTATTCACGTTGTCTTTTAAATTAATTATTAATTCTTTATTAACTGTCAAAGTATTTTTTCAATAAAACATGTAACCCGCTATGAAAAAGTTACTTACTTTCTTAAAATATGTGATACTTTTGTAGTGGAATATCATAAATTTCAAGCTCACCATGTCGACAAGAAGAGCACGGATAAAAGCTGTTACATCTTTACCACCGAGAAGAAAAAATGCCGATGCTAGCGATAACAAAAATAAGCAGGATATTGAGAAAACTGTAAAAAGTCCTAGAACTCCTCGTTCGTCTGCTGTTAAAAATAATGAAAGTCTGGAGAAAGTCTCTCCTGGGTCTAAACCTCTACCCGCCTTACTGCCTCTGCGGTCCGCTTCACCAAAAACTCCACTTAATAAAAGTTCGCCTCAAAATAAGGCAACAACTTCCGTACCTGTTCCTATGTTAAAAACTGATAAGTTTCTAGAAAAAGTTCCAGTTATTACAGCTTCATCTATATTCAAAACTAGCGTTTTTGCATCTCCTCGAGCGAAGAAAAACAGCCCTGATATAATAAACATTGCATCACCTATAATACCTTCCCCTAAAAGAAACATTCACAAACCTGCTACACCACAATCAGAGAAACTTGTTACAGAAGCTTGTATTGGTAGTAATAATGAGTTACAAAAAGAGAACAAATTGGGAATTGAGAATGTTGCAGAAACTAGGAGTGATGTACCATATGGTAAATAAAAATTAAAGTATATTTAAGTATTATTTAAGTGTAACATAAATAATAGTGACAGTGGTCATTAGTAAAAATTAAGTGACAACATATTTTTAATATTTATAGAAAATTTTATTTTACAAAAACTTGTTTATTTTAATTTCTCTTCACAATAATCTTTAATTTAAAATAATTTTATTTTTAAATTAAATAATAAAACAAACACTTTCTAAATGAGTCTGTGAATATATACATTATAGTGCTATAGACACAAGATTATAAAATATATATTATATATAGGGGTGTAATATTTTTTTGTATAAATGAAGTCCTTTTTATATTTTGTTTATTGAGTTACATATCTACTCCTGTTGTATTAATATTATTCATCTATGAATTTTATTTATATCATGATTATTATATTTATCTATATTTTATCCTTTACAGATTACAATGTGCCAAGTGTTCCAGAAAGTGTCACAGAGGAGGCTGTCATGGATGGTATTGTACCCTTGCAGCCCACTTGCAGTGCACCAAAACCCATTGATCTGTTAAAAAATGAAATAATATCAGAACATGCTGAAGTTCTCTTCGATCCTATTGTGCCACTGCCTTCACCAAGCAAAGTGAGACCAAAACTTCGACCTGTACCTAGACTTGGTCCACACAGGAGAAACAGTATTCAGGTATTGAATCGTTTTTGTTATGTCCATAATGATTGTAAAATCTACTAAACTACAAAGATTTGGTTTTCAAATCAAATCCTAATTGAAAACTTTGTCTATGTGACTTTGATATTTTTTTAAGTTATAAATTACATAGAATTCTGAGAGGCCTGTCCTCACTATTGGATACAGATATCTAATCTCCTGACTTTAGTGAAAAGAATGGTAATTATGACCAAGAAAATATTTACTGGCTGGGATATATTAATCTTTATAATCTGTACCATTCTTTGAAACAAACAGTAGTTTTCAATCTTTTTCTTTTACTCATTCTAATATGTGTATACCAAACTTTAAAGTGATTGATTAAGTCATTAAGGTACTAAGAGCAAAAAGTAACAAACCCATTTTCACATTTATAACATTAATAAGGGTTAGATAGGACAATATGTAAATAAAAAAAAAATTGATGTAATGATATAAACATGAAAATCTTTAATCAGGGCAGCGCCAGTGAATCTGAGGACGAAACCCGTAGAGCGCTGCTAAGCAGCGGCAGCGTGACGCCTGCACCGCCGCGTCAGCGCCACGATTCACACACATCACATAGTACATTACATTCACTGCTTGGCAGGTACAGTTATACATACTTACAAACTCTATACATTGAGATAATTAACTATTTTTTGATAATACCTTTCAAAAGGCAGTGTATGATATTTGTTGTATATTTCTGACTTTTATTCCAATAGTGTTATAATTTAAAAATATTTTAGTAGTCCAGTTACTTCATGTTAAAGAAAACATAACTTTATTTTGTGTACAAATTAAAATTACTATTATTAAAATGTACAAGATAAACTTAATATTATTTCCAAAACTGCATTCTTCAAAATTGAACATAAAATTTGAGCATTACATACTAATTTAACAGTTAGATGGGCCATTTTGTAAACCAGTTTTTCTGATAATAAAACACACTTAAAAGGATATTAATATTTTGTATTTTACAATATATGGTTGGATTAGAAAAATCAATATTTTGTTGTCATATCATCGTCATCTTCCTGGACTTGTACTGATTTATTTGGGATCAGCGTAATATAATTTTATTCGTGTGTATAAAGCAAGCAATTATTTGTCATTAACATTATTATCTTTATTACTTATTAATTTTTTACGGATTATGAACTTTGTGTCAACATAATATGATAACAAATTATGTAATCTGCAAATTATATTTTATTCTAGGGATGTAAACAGAGTGCGCAACGACTCTGTTTGTTCAAGTGTGAGCGTCGCGACGATGCAGCCTGCGCCAGCCACCTCGCCTACCAAAGAAAAACATATATCGAAGTTAGCTTCGTTCCATTTGTACTTACTTAGTTGCGTACCTTGACATCGTCTACGAGATTTTTCAATAATTAATGTTATATCTTAATGTGTACATGCAATGAGCATAGTAAAATATACTGTGACACCTACTCATGTTAATTTTCCAAATATATGAGTCTGTAAACATTCAAATAATGGAGAGTAAATATAATGCGGAACTTTAGCATTTACGATTCTAAGATCTATCTTTGATCTATATTCCTGTTACTCATATTTCCTTTTTTTATAATACAGAGGGCAAATAAGCATGTGGGTTACCTGATGGTAAGTGATTACCGCTGTCTAAAGGCACCCGCAACATTAGAGAAATTGTGTGAAATAGGTGTGTTAGCCTTTTAGGAAGTAATGTGCTCTTTTTTTAAGGTTTCAATATCACATCTGTTCGGAAATACTACTGCTGAGTGTTGGCATTGACATTTCTTTCATCACATGACTCTGAGTGACAGAACTGGTGATCTACATGCCTGTTTCTGCATATTATCTCTTTCTTAGACCAGTGTAATAATTATACCTTATTGTAAGAATTTAACACCGTCATTAATCCTTTGCACTCGGTTATCGTATTTGCGACATTAAAATGCTAACATTAAATCCACTGTCGCAGCTACAGCGACACGGTTGTTTTACTAACTCAGCGCACTTAATACTTAGGTAAGCAAAAACCTCTGTGTTTATCTTATAGTGTTTATAATATGTTTATTTTGTTTACATTATAATAAGTTATTGATAAATTAATAAGTTATTAGTATCCACTATGAATTACTAGGCTGGAGTGCAAAGGGTTAAATGTTAGATGTTGTTACACATAATAATTAACATTTTTTTTTTTATTATTTTTTACCAGATCTCGTCGACATGATATAAATCGTCGCATGACGGCAATGCGCCGGCGCCGCGAGACTGTCCAGCGTGACAAACTTACAATGTACGATCTCATATTCTACAACCCTACAACAAACCCTATTGTGTAAGTATAATTTAAATTTCTTAATCTTCAATTCTTTTTATATACAGAATCATATCAACCTTTAATTTTTCACTGCTAAACATAAGCCTTCGCCTTGGAGGATTTTGCCAGTAGTTGCCACGCTTGGCAAGCGGATTGGCTACCGAAATTAGGCTTTAAAGATGTTTTAAAAAGGATGCTGTTGCCCATCCCTCACCAGTTCTTAGTTGCTTCTTACAACACCCATGGGAAAGGAAAGAGTGGCCTATTCTATGCCGGGACTATGGTCAAAAATTGTAATTAAATAACCAGTGAAATGGACTTCTGCAAGATACCCCCTAGTTCAGTAATATATTCTTATAAACACGTTTTCCATTAATACTCATTTAGAACTGTTTTGACAACCGTAAATTTCAAATTATCAAATTTTTCATACTAACAGCCCAACACAAGACGAGGTTAAAATAAAGGAGGCAAATGAAAAAGAAATCGATAGGAAAATCAAACAAGCTGTAGATGAGGACCCTGATGACCCACCGGAGGTGCCGGAGACCGCCGCACCTGTCCCTCAGATCAAACTCGGCCCCAACGGCGAGATTGTACTAGATGAACAGAGCTTGGTAAGAAAATTAGTGGCTTGATTAGATTTTTTTTAATGGGTGATGATGGAAGGGTAACCCGCTCATCGTGATGAATACCCTTGGAATTCAGCACGATGGTTTCCAGGGGGTTGATCTAACCAGGATATATTGCTAGCAATGAGGCCCTTAGTCTCCATTATTTACAATCCCCCAACCCGCTTGATTAGATTAGTTACCATAACCGGAGTTAAGCAGCCGATGCACAGCCAAATATATAATATACAATATGTCATAATCAAGGGGCAGCAATTATCAGACAATTAAAAAAAAAATAGTTGAACATTTTTTAATGTTTTTGATTTCTTATTTAAAAAGTAATAACGAACTAAAACGTTCATCATACAATAAGAAAGTCGTTAAAAATTTGGATTTTGATGCCATCAATTATTTTAAAAGTAAAATATGTAGCTGGTGCAAAGTGATAGTGAATTTTTAGTGATAGATTTACATGCAATGTATGCTATCATAGACTAATTAACGTTGTAATTCCCTAGCAGATTTATTTTTTAAATATAGAGCCAGAAACATTGAAAGTTATTCAATTGTTTTTGATAATTTATGTAACTGCGACGTTGCCAAATGTTATGAACGCTCTTAAAATACACATATGTGACCAGGTGATCAAACAAACGAACGACCGCGTGATCTCGTCGGTGGTGCACGAAGGGGCATGGTCGGGCGGCGGGCGGTACTCGCGCGCGGCCCGCGCCGCCGACTGGACCGAGCCCGAGACCGTGCGGTTCTACCGCGCTCTCGCCGCCATCGGCACCGACTTCTCGCTAATGGCGCCGCTGTTCCCCGGACGCTCTAGAAGGGAGCTAAAAACGAAGGTGCGTTCACATTGTCATTTACTCATTTTGCTTGCTCACATGAATTACAATGAGAATTCTGTATGTTAATCCTTGTTGTGTTAATTTTCAGGTTTTTTTTATACCACAAAGTGGCAAACGAGCATACAGCTCGTCTGGTGGTAAATGGTCACTGAACTTATGGACGCCTGAAGAAACCATAATATACCCTTATTTACCTTATACCAGGTTTATTTACAATAAATTTATAGCTTGCGATTGTACATGGTGTGGCAACACCTTAGGCACATGATGTTGATAATGATATATGTTATGTGATTATTTAGCAGCACTATTCGAACTTATCATAAAAATTTTCTAAGTACCATTTGTATATATACTGTTAACTCTAGAAAGACAATTTATTTTGTTTACGTTTTTATTCTAAACTACAAAAACCAACTAAAATGTTTTTAAGTACCCTTTCGTGCCTACGAATGTATCTACATATTTTTTACAAAATTATGCTGATCTGATTAACAATCAGGATGATCACTGTTACATATAACTATATAATAAGTCTAAATTAATAGTCTGTAAATAAAAGGTAAAAAATAGTAATGGGAACTGAAGGCGCCATAACAGGCAACAATTAGATAAGTACACATTGGTATCCCGCCAGCAGATACCGATAGCGCAGACGGGATCAACATACCATTATATTTAAGGTGGCCAATGCTAATTTGACAATTAACTGACAAAATTTGATCCGTTTTTGAGATTCGATGCTCTATCTATGTAATCTTAAACAATACCATTTTTGTACTATTAAAAAAAATGTAAAGATATATAAAGTAAGACTGGTTTACACGTGCAGTTCAAGAAGGAGGAGCGGCTGAACTGCGCGCAGGTGGACAAGGCGCTGCGCTCGGTGACGCGGTGGGACGCGGCGCAGCTGCAGCAGGAGTTCAGCGCTGAACGCGCCGCCGCGGCCGAACGCGCGCGCCTGCGCCGCCAGCAGCTCGCCGCCGCGCGCCGCGCCGAGCGCCGCCGCCTGCGCGCCGCGCGTCACCGCAACATGCGCCACAGTCAGTGCACCGCTTTTTTTTTTTTATTTAATTAGCATGCAAATTTGCCAGAGGGAGACTTTGTACAAAAGTCGATTGCTTGAGTACCTCTGGCCCATTCGTGTTTCAACCGTGAAGCAGTTGTGTTTGCATGGCTGTGTTTCGGTTTCAAGGGTGGGATATTGGTGGCGTGAATTTACTGGGTACAGAGGAATAACACCTGAGTCCTCAGGAATGGCAACGCATGGGGGGTATCATGGGCGAAACAGTATACTCTGTTATGTCCATGGTACTGCTCATGTCTATAGGCGACGGTTACCACTTTCCATCAGGTGGGCCGTCAGCTTGTTTGCCATTCTAAGTTGTATAAAAAAAATGCATTAAAAAAAAAATATGGATTTTTAGTACTACTTAAACCTCTTGGGCTTGTGTGTTATATTTTACATTTAGTTCTCAAATATCAATATTTACATTAATATTCTACTGTTATAACAAGGTTGGACAGTAAATACGCTTTTAGTTTATACGTTATATTTTTAATAGTGATATTGCTTCGCAAGTCGGTAAATAAAGAATTTTCTAGTCGCGATATGAAGTAGGCGCTGGTTCGCTCGCCATAGTAGTTTTTTGCTGGAGTAGTGACTATTTTGTTTTGCGCAGCGCCTTTTTAACCGCCTTTTTAATATTTTATATGCTTATAGTAATTATAAAGACGACAACTGGAGGACTAAAAAAAATTAATTTTATTAAAAATTAATTTAATTCTATTAATAAAAGTTACAATATAAAATATAATTAAAATCACTGTCCAGTTTGAAGTGTGAACCAGGAGTGAGTTTACAAGTCGTCACGTAAAGCAGCCTCGTGCTGCAGCGTCAGCAATTACCTAGTTAGGCATTTACGTCATTTACACGAGTTTCTGATGCGATGCGGTGTCAGCGGTCTCGATAGTGACTTGCCATGTATACCTAAATCTATATGTCGCAAGGCATATTGAGTAATATTCTTTCCAAGCATCTTTTTTGGACTTTCTATGAATTTCAAATGTATAATCATGTACCTATTATCGCTTTTCAAATATTAATAAATTAGTTTTTACCCGATTATGGAAACAAAATGTACTAGATTAACATCTCTTGGAAACATTGCAGGTAAAAGCTCGAAAGCTGTAGAGACCACCGTATCATCGAACCACAACGATCCCTGTTCTGTGGATGACATTTTGCGGAATTCCATAGATAGCAGAAAGCAACCAGATGTCACTCCTTCCACGCACCAGAAATCTGGCTTGACGACGTTTAATTTAATTAACAGTCCAAATGCAAAGAATGGTAATTTAAATTATAAAATTATTATATTTATACATACATATTTTATGCATTTTTCACCACTACATTAAAAATTCTATACTGTAACCATCCACACCATAACGTAAAGGGTACAATGGGCAACACTATGTGTTCTGTAATATTCATAATGGTATTCATGTCTGCAGGCAACGGTTACCAGTTTCTTTCAAATAGCCCATCAGCTTGTTTGCCATTCGAGGTTACATTTTAAAATAACCATTTACATCCCACTCTGGGTTTGGTGTAAAACTTTTGTTTACAAGTTTTCCTTCTCTTTTACTACAAGATTTACGAGATTACTGAGTTCCCCTAGTCATGTTTTAAAACATTCTGGGGATGAAAGGATTTTAACATGTACTTACTTCATCAATTTCTGAATACGAATATTGACAATTTAATTTCAGGTGTAGAAGCGACTTGTGCTAATGACCTCATAAAAATAGCAATGCAGACCAATAGACAAAGAACAAATTCTGAACAGAGCAGAGATTCTACACCGAAATCAAATTATTCTGCATTAACTGCTCTTAATCATCCAAAACAACCCGTGATTAAAACGAACACTGAAATGGCGACTACATCACGAGTGAATCAACCATCACTCACCATCAAGACTCCAGAGATTTTAAATTCTGTGCCTAGTAATGTGCCTACTAATATAGAGACGGGATCACTCGTGGTATTAACGGTCAACGACCCGAAATCTCCCACGAAAAAGATATTGCAAACATACATCGCTTGTGGAGGAGGGAAACTGACGCCCGTAGAGTTAACTCCATCGTTTTTAAACTCAGTTGTCGGCTACATGAAAAAAGGGACTCCCAAAAGCAATGCGTCGACCACACCGTCACCTCAACTGATGTCTCCTAATAGTGTTGCAAGTCAAGACATTCGGACTAGTGCCAATCCTAGTGTTATACAAGTGAATCCAAGTCCCGCGAAAAGACAGAGGCATAGTTCATTTACGATAACGCAGCTTTAAATTATGATCTATTTAAATAATGTAATTGTATTTATTATTAACTATATACCATGTTAGCTCATTTGCAATAGAAAATGCCACTTCTGTATAATGAATAACGTCAACTCGTATATAATGAAGTCTTTTCTAACCTTGACATTGGCAAAGAATCTCCAGCCTTTACAGTGGAAACTAGCCGAATAACATGAAAAAAAAGTAGATATTTTCCTTTAAAAAATAACTGACTTGAAAGCACAGTCTGTTATTTGATTGTTCACATTGCATGTTAAGTTGTATATTCACATCTATATATGTATATACATATATAAATACATATATATATTGATGCATACATAAATACTCTACTGTTATTTTTTTTTAATGCATAGTCACAAATACTAGGGGGAAGAGATTATTAGTAATGCGAACTGTCGGTTCCATTGTTAGTATATACGCTGCTTATATTTCAGCATTTATAAATATTTTTATAAATGCTGAATTTTGACGCAATGGAATTGGGATCCAATCACAGTCACACTGAATAGACATCAAACGGTATAAATTGTAACATCAATTTACCATCGAAAGTCAGCCCATTGCTCTTAATCCTAGATAAAATTAAACATTTATTCATCATTGTGTTTTCTATTGCAAATGCTTGTAAGATATACATAATTCTGCCAAACAAATACACCTCTGATGTTTGTGTTACAAACGCACAAGATATCTTTGTGCTTTCGGTACAGCCGACCTAGACAAGCGGCAAATAATTATATTGATAGATACGTTATAACTGTCGCGTGCATGAGACGGAGTGAGATAGCGACATCGGATATCTTTTTTTGTGTACGCCAAACTAACTTATCTCGTTTATAACTTTCCCACTTATCTATCTTTACTTGGCCAGCTAACTACCGAGTGCAGGGGTGTAGGGGTTGTTAGTAATACGGACTTCCAGTCTTATTGCTAGCAATATACACTATCAGGTCGACCTCCACGTGGTTCCCCCTAGAAACCATCGTACTCAATTTCAGGTGTGTTCATCACGATGGGATAACTGACCTGCCTTTTCATTCTCACCTATCATCCCTCACTGGTGCCCCGCCAGCGTATACCGTTAGCGCAGGCGGTGTTACCATTCCATTATTATCCATTAAAAAAAAATACCGTGTGCATGAGACTGAACGAGACGACAACATCCGATGTCTCGTTCTTACATACATCAGAGAAAATTTAAATATAGATAACCAAGTTTGCCAATTGCCCAGGCAAGCTGGATGGATAAGAACGATATACAAGAAGTTCAACTAAGCTTGGAGCAAACTGTATATATTTTGTACTGTGCTGAATACAAGTTATATAAAAGTCCATTCCGTGCTTTAATAATGTAGTAATAAGGAACTTTTTTTAATGTATCTATGTTGTAATTTTGTTGGTGTAGACAATAATGAAATAGACTCATCATATTCTGTTTTTTACATTTGACATATTTAGCCAATAAACTTTGCGTGTGTTTTTGTCGAATTTAGTAATATAAAAATAACTACAAACACAAGTTATAACACAAGCAATTAATAAAAAATATTATTGTCTTAACTATCTGTTAATTTTGTGCATTATTATTTTAATAGAAAATATCCCAATAATTTTCCTAAACATGCCAAGTTTAATAAACAATTTAAAGAAAAAAAAAACAAATCGAATGCTCACAAATGAATATATAAAAAACTATAAACATTGTAATGAATATAACCCAATTTATTATATCAACCGTTAACGGTTTCTGCTGAACATAGGCCTTCACCTATGGAGGGCTTTGCCAATAGTTGTCAAACTTGGCAGGCGATAACCCAAGTATTAGGTATTTATTAATAAAATAAGATATACAAACGATATGTACTTTGCGTGCCAATACTTACCAATATGTAATCCCAAGCCTATTAAGACTTCGTGTAAGCTTATAAATACATTTTATAACACAATTATGGTTTAAAAATAAACAGCATTATAGTTAATGGCCGCACAAGGCCGTAGCTAGATCCAAGTTTAAGATAAAGCAAACAAACTATAGCAGTAGCCATAATTAAGTGACTTTGAAAAAGCGAATCTGTCTAATTTTCTTGGGAGCTTTCATTTTAGAGCACTCAGCCTTTTAAGGTAGGGCATTGCCCCCTCAATGCCCGCCCCTTCCTCCCCTAGCTACGACCATGTGGCTACACCAAATATATTACAGTAAAATATTTGTTAAATAGCATTAGCATGCAGACAGAAGTGACATTTTGTTCGTGAACAAAATTTCTCTTTACATTATACTTGCTTCGTCTCCCCTCGCCTTAAATGTAAAGAAAAACGAAGCTTAGTGTAAATTTTAACCAAATTATAATAAAATCGCCCACGTGTGGGCGAATACACATCTTACAAAAGGGAACATTTTGTCCATGTACATTTGTTGACCATCGATTGCACAGGCTTTTAACATCACAATGAGTACAAATGTGATACACTTATAGTCTGTTTTAATAAAACTTAATGAAAATGTAACCAAGTTTTGTTGAAATTATTAAGAAAGAAAACATTTATTGCCAACAACAAAAAAGTTACATAAATCATCAATTAAAAAAAAACTTTATATTTGTTATTGCCAACGTGGTCACCACTCGGCATGTGCTGCAGCAATTTAATTGCTACAGCGCTGATATTCTGTGGTGCCCATGCGTGACATGACGTTACATGAACACAAAATGAAATCGGTAACAAATCCAAACATTCCATCAATAAATCGATCTTTGTACTACTAACTATGGGGCATCAGCAGTCTTATGGGTGGTGGATTATCCGTTTGTTATATTTTCATCAAGTTCTATTCAAACAAATTTATAGTTATCATAAAAACTAATCGAAGTACTATCTTCATTCATTTTTGTAGTAAAGACTGATAAAATATATAATGTAATCTGATATATTATAAAAACTCCCCTAATCACACTAATCGTTCTAAAGTAACATCATTACGGTTATGATAGGTAGTTTAAAAGGTTTAATTCCGTAAAAAATAAGTTGTTTTATATAATTTGTGTATTTGAAACCATTCTACATAATTACGATTTAATATATTGTAGCATGAATTCAATCCGTCGATATATTTATACTTGTATAAATGTAATAAACTTACGATATATAATGTATTTTTTTAATTCTTAATTTCAAATTTAGATCCACAAATATATATTAATAAATAAATAAATGATACCTTGTACTGCCAGAAACCAACTAACAGATCTCTTGGGACACAACTATTTATTACTCTTTTCTTTGCCAGTTTTCACCCGAGGGAGACTTTTTACAAAGGTCGATTGCTTGAGTACCTCTGTCCCATTCGTGTTTCAACCGTGAAGCAGTTGTGTTTGCATGACTGTGTTTCGGTTTGAAGGGTCGGATATAGCGTGAATTTACTGGGTACAGAGAGAATAACACCTGAATCCTCAGGAATGGCAACGCATGGGGGGTATCATGGGCGAAACAGTATACTCTGTTATGTCCATGGTACTGCTCATGTCTATAGGCGACGGTTACCACTTTCCATCAGGTGGGCCGTCAGCTTGTTTGCCATTCTAAGTTGTATAAAAAAAAAAAGTTAGGTAAAAGTAACAAAAACAACATTTTAATTAAAATTATTTATTATATACCTATTTCTTAAATACTAAATCACATCAATAAAATCAATCTTATCAACACGCCTCAATGCACTCGTGAGGAAACCATTGGGACGCTTCCAAACTGTCCCAAAGAGATAAATCCGGGTCGAGAAATTCTTGATTCATCTGGTCTACATCTATCGACTTCTTGTGTTCTGTAAATAATAATTTTCCACACCGCGAGTTTAGTTGACAAGTCAATGAAAAGAAACTGGAGCATAGTTGGTCTATGAAAAATGGATCACTTTGCTTGTTCACATCGCTTTAATTTATCAGAGTAGCGAATAAAATTTAATAAAACATTAGAATCAGTTAACGAAAACTACCGATAAGATACAGTATAAAAAAAAATAAGTATAAAAACTGCCCATTTCCGTTGCTACTTCAGTATGACTTGACTAGTGATAATGACACAAAACCTTTAATTTTTAAATCAAAATAACTGAATTTGCTACAATCAAAGTCGACTTTTTTTGTGGAATACATTACATAGTTTTTAAACAGATACATATTTAACATTGCAATAGTAATGAAAATTACAAACACTAGTATATAGATTCCAAATTTCACCGTGTAGACGGTAGCAAACGAATTGTTTTCGTTACCGCAGGTATAAGAAGGAACAAGATACTTAAGTCGTCTTAAGATGCTTTGTCATTCTATCTTATGTAGTCGGTAACTAAAACGTCTTTCTCATAAATTTATTTATCACTTTTAAGGATGCAGGAAATTTATAATAGAATTGAATAGATTAGAAGTGTCAATGAAATAAAACTGAGAAATAAAGTGAAAAATATAGAACGTTATCATAATTTACGACCAATACAGAGAATGGCTTTATTTAACATATAACTTGTTGAATAAAAATACATTCTAATAAACTTTAAGAAAACACAAAAATTACCATTTTTAAAACATCTTTAACCTTAGTCTACGTTCTATATTGTTATAGGGTGTTTTTTGAATAAAAAAACGTTTACTTTGAAAAGTACGTAGAAATATGTACATATCAACTATAGCCCGCGGTTTTACCGGCGAGAATTAGTAAATAAAGAGTTCAATGTGCTAAGTTACATTATAATTTACCCGTGTAACACATTTAATTCAAATCTGTTCAGTAGTTTTGCGAAAAATAGTAACAAACATCTATACATCCATCCTTATAAACTTCCGCAATTATAAAAATAATAGGATTACTAAGTGCATACATCATAACACTTAAAATAGCCTATTGTGTAAAAGCCCTATAATTGAAATATAACTTACCAACGAGTGCCAAATCATCAGATGGCAATTTGGCGACCGGAGTTTGTGCGACTTCGACCGCGGCGGCCGGCTGCGCCGCCACGGCGCTCTGGTCGCCCTGCCCATAGTATCCAGACCACGCTGAGTAATTTTGCCAATAGGCTGACGGATCATAATATTGGTTGTACTCCTATAATCACAACTGCTCATCAGTAATAACCCTTCGACGTTACTTTTTCTCTCTCAACATCCGCTTGTATTAATGCGATGAGCTGATTATATATTTCCAAGCGAATCATTGTTACTTCTAAAATTTATGCTTTTTTAACATTTCTATTCATGTAGCAATGAGCTATTTTTGTTTCAATGTAATATTATAAATTCGTCATATCTAGAAGCTGTCGCAAAAATTTTAAGAGCGATAAAGCATTAACCATAGCTAAATATTATAGGCCAATCACGAAATGCTATTTTCAAATATATTCCCTAATGCCAGCTTACTTATAAAGCTTATTCTTATTATATTATATAAGCAAATAAAGATGTAATAGCTAGAAACATATTTAACTTTTGAATACAACTTTTTAAATCTGAAATAATGTTATTTCGATAGGTGTTAATTTTTATGAACAAATTCTACCCGAATAGTTGTATATATTTAATAATATATTTCTAACTATATTGTATAGAAATATGAAGATATTCAGTGCAATACAGTACAACAAAACAAAATTCTCTACTCTGGAAATAATCTATAGCCTGTCAACTTAATAAGCAGCACATCTGCTGGATAACAGACATAGTTTCAATATTTCATACTAATTAATCGCGCACTCCATGTACTTATTACGGAATGACACGTTTTAATTTGACAGGCTATATTTATTACTATGAATAACGGTCGTGATAAATCGAATAATAAAGTTAATAAAATAGGTACTGTCAGATATTAGATTGTATCTATAAGTGAAAATAAATATGTTTATGCAAAGTACCACCACTCATAATGCACCCTGATTTAATATTACACGAAATATTCTGTAATTTATAAGCTACTGGCAACTAGCCAATGCCCTGAACGTTATAATTCCCTTTTCCATCCGTTATGTTGTACTGTGTCGGCGTAATAGCGAAGCACTTCAAGCATACCGTTCCACTGTTGTACGAAGCATTAGTTGCAGTAGCGGCCGGTTGATTCTGTGAAGTTGTTGCTCCTTTAGGCTTTGGCACTGCAGTGCAGATCTTAAGTGGTTTGCTGCCAAGACCTGTGTATCCATTCATAGCATATAGAGCGTTACGCTGTTCCTCTTCGTTACCAAACCTGACGAAACCGTAGCCTTTTGTGTAGCCTGATGCATCCAATATTACTGGAATTTTTAGAAACATTGTTTCATTAATCATGAACATAAATTTATTAATCCGAGCGATATCCATATTTAACCCTTTTCCTCATTGTACCCTGCTAGCATAAACCAACAGCATAAGCAATTATTCCATTTTTAATTATTAAAAAAAGTTAACAGGTTCTTACCTTTGGCAGTCTTAATAGAAGAGTACTTAGAAGCGAACACCCTATAAAGAGAGTAATCGTCAACATCAGGACTGAGATCTCCAACCCATACTGAGAACTCTCGCTCCTGTTGCATATTAGCACGAGCCTCCCTCGACGCTGTGTTCAATCTGAACCTTACGATGGGAAAAGTTCCGGGAATAGGTTTACCATTCAATTTGTGCATTGCGTCTATTGCTTCTTCATCAGTCTGAAATTAAATCTGTGTAAATAAATAATAGCCACAATATCCAGCAAAAAAAAGTATAAATGTCATCTTGGCTATATATACAGCTAAGCTTGATTGAGGAATATATCACAAAAATAAAATACTGTGTTACGATTTACGTTACACGAATTTCCAGAACTACTCAACCGAAAATGTTCTTCAAAAATGAGGTAGAGGTTTTTTCATTGTTAGTAACAAGCGCGTAATGCCCCTGGCATTGCAGGCGTTAATAGCCTACAGTAACTGCATACCATCAGGTACCGTATACTTGTTTTCCACCTCAGTGATAGACTTGACAGACGCGATTAGCGGCGGTATGGGGCAAAACAATGTTTGACAAGTCAGCTAAATATACACAACTTTTGAGCTAACTTCACACATCATTTCTACAATTAATGTCATCCAAAACTACATTGATGTACCACATATAACCTTAAAAGTGGCAACATCTCTTTTAAATAAGTGGATCAATTGCATACCTGAAAGTGTACAAATGCATAGCCGGCCGGTTCACCAGTAAATTTATTCCTCATCACCTTGACTGCAAGTGGCCTCTGCCCCATGCGATGAAATGCAGCCATAATGAAGCTCTCTGTCATATTGGGCTCCAACTATAAAATATATGTAATTACATCTTTCAGCTATATTCCACCAGTACTGTTCACTTTAGATGTAATAATTGCATGGCAACATTCTCGATAATTCATAAAAACATTTATTCTTGTATGTGGCAATTAATAATTTTGATTGGAGGTAGTAAGATAAAAAAAAGTTGTTGGTGTGTGCTCTTAAATACAGAACAGAACAGTTTTGTCGTTGTCGCTCATAAAGTATTTTAATACGTATAACATTTAATTTCACAATCGTGAGACTTTAGTTTTTGAATTTAATATTTTTGTTTTATAAAAAGAACTACGCAACAGATAATCTCTCGTGTCGCAACAGATAATCTCTCGTGTCGTTCTTAAATATTGAAAAGGATTTAAGATTGAAACGTCTGTCGGAAGATTCAAGATCGAAACCCTTAGTTCTTATAACATTTACGAGGTAATCTCAGGTAACTTTAGCATGCTTTAGGGAACTGAGTGATCTGAGTATGTTGTAAAAGGAATTTTCGCTAATCAAAGGGTAAGTCATTTGAACTAAGTTTGAATCTAGGTAATTTAGTAGTACTTTTAAAACAACTTGTCGGTTTTCGCATTCTCAAATATTTCAAAGAACTTATCGTACATACAGTCCACTTTATATTCTCGCACACAGCTATATTCCACCAGTACACTGATCCATTTTTAATATATAAAAATGAAGTGCTATCCATGCATGCACTATTGGTTTAAACTGGTGGAGTATCAGTGAAGGATGATAGCCAAGGATCAAATCAGGTCAGTTGATTCATAATGACAATCACTATGAGTTTCCAAATTTCTCTTTTTGCGTCAATCCTAATCCAATATAAACTGTCAGGTTGCACCAACAAGAGGAAAATCTTAAATGAAAAGAGAGTGCATATATTATATTATATGCTGATCCATTACTACTAATACCCATATGAGAGAATCACCCTCTGGTGTTAAAAATATGTAGGCTACCTTCATTATATGAATGCCTTTGACATGGCTAACAAAAAATACCTTTAGATGCCCTCCGAAACTTGAAACAAGTGATAATAATTATTAAATAATACAAAAGTGAACTAGAAACTGGAAGTTTAAGTCAGAATTAAATCTTGGGATCCCAGGACTAGGCTGGTCCATTGATTAGCACAAAGACTAGTGCAAATTTTCCCACCAGTCCTTGCATACCAAGTATTTTTACACAAGAGAATCAAAGATACCTGGTCTTTATAGTTAAGTAGGTAATTTGTATGACTGTTAATTACTATGAATATTGATTCATTTTACTGTGTTGATAGTTCTAGATGGTTACATACATTCATTTTTTCAGTGATTTTAATTGCAAAATTGTGACTGATAACTCAATATGTAATGTCAATTGGACTCTCTTCCACACATAGCTTCTGAACTCATATGTATCTACTTAGTACATAAAAAACTACAAAAATACAAAGATACATCACCTTATCCAAGAGATGATGCAGTAATATAGGTTTTTTTAATGGATGATAATAGAAAGAATTAACTCCACCGGCTCTATTAATACACACAGTGAGAGATGATAGGTGAGAATGAAATAGGTCAATGATGAGCAGACTTCCATTATGATGAATTCAACGATAAATCTATCACAATAATTTCCAAGGGGAACCGTGTGGTCATCCTGGTCATACCATATTGGTATATTACTAGCAATGGGGTTTCTAATCCCCATTATTAAAAATACCCTGTCCACAAACAATAAATCCATCTTAAAATTTGTATACTTCAATCTGATAAAATTGTAACTAGACAATGTCTGTACATAAGATATTTAAATAAAAATAAAATAGCGGCTGTAAATAAGATCAGTAGATCAAACAATAAATTTATGTTTGTTCCGACACCAAATTGGATGTAATTTTCACACTTCTGTTCTAAATGGTCTAACTTAAAATCTGGTATAAGTTTTATTCTAATACGCCATTTAGAAGTAGTATATTTAATTGCGTGTAAAAAGCTAGTAACATAATAAAAAATATACACTTACACTTCCCATCCAAAGTTGACACTGCATGGCCATTTTTCTATTTAAATAGTATAAAGTTATAAATCCCAACTAATTCGTTTCACAACCTCCAAATATAAATAAACAAATTAAATTTACGGAAAAATGAGAACCTATAATAAACATTTATAATTGGAGTAAAAAAAAAAAAAGGGGGAATTTGGTGTAGGACAGTGACATTATTTGACATTGACATAATGAATGATTAAATTGAATGAACATTCTGTTAGTGATGTCTTAGTTTGGTAAAATTAAAAATATTTATAATTATAATGATTTATAATTATTATATATTTAACAATAATGTACTATTTAATACCTACCTATAATTATAATACCCATCTTTTATTATAATTATAGATATGTAACATACATCAAAATAGTTTAATAAAAGTACATTAATACAAAGATATATCTATTTTCAAAATAAGAGTATTTTATTGTATAATATTTTATTGTAGAATATTAAGAGCATTTACAAACTATATGCAGATGGCAGCATTTACAAAATATCTAAGCTAAAAACATAATTTTGATATGACAAATTAACAACAATGGAATGCATATACCTATGTGTCATTCATTGCATTACATTCAAGTGACGTCGCCTAAATTTAGGCTTAAGTGGATTATTAGCTTTTTTATATATTTTATTCACATTCGGGTATAATTCCATTTAATATTCTGGCTTTAATGATTTACTGCTGCCGTACAAGAAAATTATTTAAAACATTCCAGTGACAGTAAGTACGTATTTATTAAAATTAATTAAATACGGTTACTCATGATTAATAAATGTTATAAGGTCAAGAGTAATTAACAGAAAATGTCACGACCTGATAATATGGATGCTTTAGAAAAGCAACTAGCTGATTTGCAAATGAATAAAGATCTATACAATCCGGGAAGAGCAAAGAAGATACCACCCGCTGTACCACCAAAAAAAAAGGCACAACCTCAAGTTCCTCATAGCGCTGCCGTTAATACTCTTCGTGAGCCATCATATTCCACAAAAATTTCTCCACCATTAAATAACAACAATCCGGTACCCAGTCATACTATCACTAATAACCGACAAGCATGCAAAGAGTATGCGAATATAAAACACCCTGTGCCAAATTTCGCTTCAAAACCAGATGTGCTCTCATTACAAAAAAGTTTTAACGCTACTTATAGTAATATACCAACTTATCGAAATACCGACAGTGATTTACCACCACCTCCACCACCGCCACCACTTCCTCCAGCACCATCTCTTCCAAATTCTTATTCCAAATCATACAGCAATAATAACGAAGAATACTTACCACCACCATCACCAGTCAGTTCTAATTACAGCGAATTGGTGAGAGCTACAACAAATTTGAATTACAACCACGATAAAACATTTCAACAAGAGAGACCCTATGCTCATATATACCAAAATGAATATCCAGAATATGGGGGTTCGCAGACTTCAACATATGAATCTTTATATGAGCCAATAAATCTTCGTCCTCCAAGTAATCTCTCTTCTCATACTGGAAAATCTATTCAAAATTATGAGAACAATTTATCAAGCTCTAGCAAATCACCATCACATAAAGAAGAAGAAGTTGACGCACTTACAAATCTTCTAGTAAAGTCCATAACTGACAGTCAAGACCTGGACATATTTGGCATTTGCGTAAAATGCAATGAAAAGGTAATAGGTGAAAGTTCTGGATGTACAGCTATGGATAATATGTATCACGTAAAGTGTTTCTGCTGTCACCGATGCAATATTAATTTACAAGGCAAACCTTTTTATGCTGTTGATGGTCAACCATTCTGTGAAATGGATTATTATGAAACATTGGAAAAATGTTCAGTGTGTTATAAGCCTATTTTGGACAGAATTTTGCGAGCCATAGGGAAACCTTATCATCCAGCATGTTTTACTTGTGTGGTATGTGGTAAAAGTCTTGATGGAATTCCGTTCACTGTTGATGCAATGAATCAAATACATTGTATTGATGATTTTCATAAAAAGTTTGCACCTCGTTGTTGTGTTTGCGAATTACCCATAATGCCAGAAGAAGGCGAAGAAGAAACAGTTAGAGTAGTTGCTCTAGATCGCAGTTTCCATGTACGTTGTTATCGTTGTGAAGATTGTGATCTTTTGTTATCATCTGATGCCCCAGGACGAGGTTGTTACCCACTTGATGGCCGCATTTTATGCAAAAATTGTAATGCTCATCAAATACGTCTTCTCACTAATGTTATGACCACAGACTTGTAAAAGATTATTCATATGAAATATAATTGGAGAGTAACCGCTTACCTTCAGGTGAGCCATATACTTGTTTGCCACTTTAGTAGTATAAAAAAAGTAAGTTAATTTATATTGCATATACTTCAACAAAATTAAGGGTAACAGTAAGTAATGCTAGCATTAATTATGTATGGTTGTTATTAAAGGTGCCTACTGTAGGTTTATTTTAAATTTAGATTTCTAAACCGATATTATATCGACATTGAAAAAGAATAACTAAATAATAATCGACAAAGACAGAGATCAATGAAGTCGTTATTTATATTTTGTACCATGTTTTTAATGTACTTTTCAAGTAAATTTTATATTGTTATTTTATTTTGTTTATTTATGGAACTTAACTGATTGGATCTTTACTATATAAGAGATTCTATAATAACTGATAGTGTACATATATATTTAAATTGTTAAAAAATAATATCTAAATTTTTATATTTATGAAATCGTTTCTATGGAGTATTGGCAAAAAAGACTGAAAAAGTTATTTGGAAGTATTTATTCAAGAAAAGTGATTTGTATAAGATAATTTATTATAATTAATAATACCTACTGTTGAATGGCAAAATGTGATAACAAACAATATTTGTAGAAAATAATATTTAACATAGAAGTATATTTATTACTAAATTACATAAGTCAAGAGCATTATAAATGCTAAAAAACCTTGCATATTAAAATGGCAGCTATTTTAATTAAATGGACCTTATTTTATTATACTAAATATAAGATTAATTATATAACTTTTAATTATTGTTCATTATTATTTAAATCACATTTGTTCCTCCTACACAACCAACATAATTCTAGTTAATCAATATTTTCTTCATAACAGCATAACATAAGCCACAGCACCCTGAGTGAACACAGATACAATATGATTCATAAATTTAATTAAACGAAAAGAGAATAATGTAACTCTCAATGACTGATTGCACTCTGCTACATTCTTAGACCGGCTTACTGTACTTTTTCACCCTACATTATAAAGGATTCAAATACATTTAAATATAGAAATAACGAATTAAAATAAGTAATTTGTTATTTTAAAATATTTAAATGAAGTTCAACGGTATATTATTTAGTATTCGAAAGGGAATGATGCTTTTAAGATTACAATAATATTTGCTATTAAAAAAAAATAGAAAATACTAATTAACTAATGTTGAATACTGGCTGAAACAATCAAATAAAAAGGCACATCGTAAATCACAGATAGGTAAGTACCTATAATATAATCTTAATAATAACTCAGTTTCCAAAATAACTATACCAAGAAATCAAGGTACTTTAGTCAATGATAACATCACGGGCTATAATTATAATTAATTTTTAGTCACTATTTTCTCTATTAATTTTAAATTCTAAATATAAAAATTTAACAAGAATAGCTACATACATTATTTCAAGTTACGATACGATTCATCAAGTTTTCAAATATTGTCGACTCGTATTTGAAAATCATTCGAATATTTCGAATGAATCGCCCAGTAGAATAATTAGTAGTTGGATCAGTTAAGTCGTACATTGCTACATTTAAACAAATCTTTTGAGGTCTTATTATTTTTCAACAGACTGCGATCCCTTTAATAACAAGCGTGAACCCCCGAGGGTCGCGACGCCCCGGTTGAGAAACAATGGTCTACCTTTATATCTGTTATTTTTTTCTCATCCATTCGTGTACACTGAATTGTTTTGATTTTTGCTTCAATTGGTAGTAGTAAGTATATGATAATAGATTACTCCAGATTTCTTCTGCACCTGTATCCTTTTAATTTCCTGCAATATATAAAATATATATGCAATATATATACTATACTTCATAATTCTGATTTACTAGGCATCTGCCAAATTCACTCTCCAAGTTTATGTTTCAAGCACATTTATTCTGTCTTTTTCTTCCGTAAATACCTAATTTTCGACGAGTTAATTATATATAACCTGCTACACTTTTTAGTATTGGCAGATTAAAAAGCGCAACTACCTAATTTTTTTATTAAAAGATAACGTTTATATGTCAGCAGAATAACTCTTTGAAAAGGATTTTTAAACATCTTTTCTGATCATCAATACATTTTTTTATCAACAAAATAAATAGTAAGTATTAACAGCTATAATATAGTGTCGATTGATACTGGTAAAATAGAAATAGGCAGCTAATATATCTTGTTCATTATAAATTCATTAAAAATTTTACATATTCAAATATACCATGACAATTATCACAAAACAACAACTTGATTTGAAATATTTTATGATATGAATGATTATTTCTAAAGTATTCTGTAAAAATTAAATGACTACATACCGCATGAGATCTTTGTTCAAGTTCATTGTATATGACTATGATATACAACTATACATAAAAATTAGGAACGAAAAGCTTATTAATGATTTGTTTATATTTTATGTTTTAACTTAGTATTAAATTTTGGTGGGCTTAGAACTTGTTTCATAAACAGAGATCTTTTCTCTTTGATGCTTTTGGAAGATAAATAATCAGGGGTATATACACTAGAACTATTAGTTTTTGAATCAAATATTATCCTTTCGTTTGTAGCATCTAAATCATTTATCACGTTAATGAAATTGCTATCTAAAGGGTTTGATATATTTTCTAAACCATGACACAAAATTTCTTTATCAGAATTTAAATTAATTTTAGGTTCAAATCTTTCCCGTAAAATAGAGAATTTTCTTCTAGGTTTACTTCTAACTCCTTTTTTTATATTTGTTATTTTAGGTACAGATACATTAACTAAAGACATACAGGGATCTTTTCGTATCAATGATTGTAAAGAGGACGATATTCTATTAGATGAAAGATCTTCTGCAGAACTATGTGGTAAAGAATTTTCAGACACTAATTGCCATAAAAAATCTATATCTTTATTTGAAAGATCTTGTAGACGTTGATCTGGTTTGTTATTGAGAGTTTTATTTTGTAATTTAATACCACAAATATTTGGTTTCTGCCGTCGTCTAGGATTTCTGTTATAAGTTTCTGCAATTTCCATATTAACTAAATCATTTTGATTAGTTTCTTCGATGATGTTTGATTCATCATTAGAATGAAACTTTGAATCATGAGATACACCTATTACATTTTCTTTTTCAGGCAGCGATTCCATTATATTACTGGAATCAAATTTTGAAGGTTCTTTCCAAAGTGCCCTCTTCAAAGTATTTTCTATCGTAACTGACGCTCCACACTGTGGTGAATCCCATAAATGTTCCCTTCTGTGGTACAAATTTCGCGGTGAATTATTTATAAATGCTTTTCGGATTTCATCTATGGTAGCAACTAATGAACTTTCAGAGTTTAATCTTTTCTTTGTTGGTGGTTCTATATCTCCTAAATCATCTAATTCTTCTATTATAGGTTCCAAGTGATTTGGATCTTTACTAAAATCCACTGTACATGGTTTATTTAATATTTCATCATTCGAATGACACATAGCTGTGTTAACATAATCTTGATGACTACTGTCTAATTTCACAGAAATATTAGAGTAAGTAGGAGTCTTTTTAGGGAATGGTGGAGCTGCTAAAATAGCATTTTTTAGTTCATGTGATAAGCAACTACTTATCTCTGAACTTTCTGAAGTAAATGTATCACCTCTTCTATCACGAACCACACTTCCATCATGTTGACAGTTTTCTATATCCGTATATCCATTCCAGGATCTTAGGCCCCATGCTTCTCTTGCAATATTTACAGCACAGATATTCTCATAATCATGAACAGATAATAATTCTGATGGCGTATCTAAATCTCGTTGTTTTGCGAAAAAAGTCTCCTTATTTACTTTGTTTTTACTTTTATCCTTTTTAGTATACATTTCTTTGAGAATATCTAAAGCTATTCTTTGAATATTTTCTATATCCGCGTCTTGATTTCCTACTTTTATATTTTTTAATGCACTTAAGCATAATTTTTGTACAATATTTTCATTAAAAGTATTTATGTCTGAGCTGTTAATGTCACTAAAACTCAAATCCAAATCCATATCGATAGAATCTGATGAAGTTTTCTTATTTGAGCCATCTGTATCTTGACTTATTTCTGAACTTCGGTCAATTTTCATGTTTTTCATAAAACTTTCATTTTCTACATTAATATTATTCAAATCATCTCTTAATTCATCCGAAGAACAAATTCCGCGGCGTTTTTGTAAGTTCATACTATTAGACGTTATTTCATCTATAGAACTTTCGATACTTTGAATATTAGATAATCTCAGTATTAGTTCATTTGGAGATGGCAATGTTTTTAATCTTTTCATTTGTTTATGAAGATTTAATTGCTCAGGGTTCTCACTAAATGCGACATGTGTATGTGACTGTGGTGTATTTTCCACGGTATATACTTCAATACTTGAAACATCCATGCTACTATTAGCTAGTTGAGCTGACGTCAATGTTGGTGTCCTCGACATTGCAATCCAGTGATCTAGTAAAAACCTTTTATCAGCATTATAGGTATCATTTTTTGATGTTGATTCTGGCGATGCTACATTTTTCTTTTTTTTATATCTTTTTTTCCTGCAAACAAAAAAAAAAGACAATAATAAACTTACAATATTGAATAAAACCATTGCAAAAGAATATTAGAGATGATAATTAATTTATGATTATAGAAGTCATAAACAAACCTTTGTAATTCGGTGATTTGTCCACTTTTAAATGCTCTTATATGGTTAATAGATTTGTTATCATCTGATTTTTCTTTCATTACTTTATTGTTTAATTCAATGTCACTATTAGATTTCTCCTTCTCTTCTCTTAATGATTTTAAGTGAAAGTATTTATAGTACAAAACCATAGCAGTTATACCTGAAAATGTGATAAAATATATATTGTTATCACAATAAATATTATGATAATAAAATTACATTGTTTGGAAATAACAAATATGCAAACATACCAATTAAAGTCCCTGCTATTATACATACTGTTGCTGTAATAGACCATAACCTTTTTTGTTGGTCCAGGTCAGAAATTAACACATAAAGGAGCAATCCACCAAAATTCTGGGTAACTATTAGCGTATAAAACATTAACAATCGATATCGTGTTCCACCTTCCCTTAAATTAATGTAACAAAAACAATATATAAATCCCATTACTACATTATATAACGCTTCTTCCAGTTTATTGGAACAAAATGATGTTTTCTGCATAATAATCCAAAATGTCATCACAGACCAGTGTAGACCTGTTAAAAAAAAATATCTTTAGATTATTATTATTTTAATCTCTTGATTTATTTTCTTTAATAGAATAAAAAATAAGCCAATAAAATAATTTCAAGTAAAAATTTGATTACTTACCCAATGGCACTAAAGTCCAAATACCAAAGACTATGGTAAATAACAAAATGCTGGGTATCCTTCCAATTAAAATAGCAAAATGCCACATAAGTTTTATGGCAAAGGAATTCCATTGAAATTGTTCGTATGTAAATACTGTTGTACTGTAAATATATGTTGAACAACTCCATATAACTGATGCAATAGAGGCAGTTAATGCAAATGCTGTAAATAAAAAAAAAATACGTAAGTATTAAGTATAATTTGTCCACATATCACTAAGTGTATTAATCACTGTATCAATATGCTCATATGTTGGATAACTTATTAAACATTTTAGACATTAAACTTCTATCTATTTATTACATTAGGTAAGGTTTATTAACATTGTTTAATATTTACATGGTTAAATCTGTTACGTTAAATGATTAAATAAAAAGTATGAAAATTACCTTTAGTATAATAATTTTCATTTAATATGACTATAGCATATGTTTGTAAAATAATTTGGGGTATTGTCCCTGTAAATACATATAAAAAATGTAATAGACCCAAATCATTCCTTTGAGATACCCATTTCTCAGTTTTAATTGATTCTAGATTCTTGCAGGCAAATACTTTATACAAAAATATTACATATCTGAAAAAGAAAAAAAATAAAGTCTTAAATTTCTTTTTATTTAATTACTTAATATAATTAATTATAAAAATAGAAACTAAATTTTCATCCAAAGAAAATTTAATATTTCTACACGGAAACGGTGGTCCTTTTCAAGATAGTCATAAAACATAGTATCATTTTTCATAATTACAGTATATGTGAACGGTGGTGATCAACATTCATACCTAATTAGACAATGAATTAGGTTCTTATATGCAAACATGCACAAAATGGACCAAAGTAAATAAATTTATTTTTGTCTATAAAATTGTAAACATTTATCAATACAATTAAACTGTACAATTCAAGTATATCATACTTAAAAGCTATAGGTATGAAGTAAGTGAAGAAGGTAAATACCTTTCCAGCAATCCAATAAGACATCCATGTGTTATCCAATGACGAACATTAATTTTCTGGTCATTTATAAACCATCTTAGAGAAAATATATTTATTATTATGTTAGGAGTCACGATAAACAATAGAGTAGCTGTTGCCCAATTATAATGCCCGTCATGACAATATTCAGCAAAGACTAATATATCTGGAAAAAGTTAGTTTTAATTCATATTAATATAAAAGAGTTAAACTATTTCCAATATAAATAATTATAAATTCATATACAGTAAAGGTATAAAAAAATAGAACTCGTATAAAATCTACTGTTATAAAATTGAGTAATCCTTCCCTTACCTGTAGTTAAATCAGCTAGTATTGTTACGAGTGAAATAAACACACATAAAACATTTAATATACAATAATTTTCATCGTGATTAACCCCGGTTTTATTTTCAATATTAACTGCACCTATTCTATAAGCTTCAGACATTTTATTCAATTCATACTCATTTGTAGTTTATGTGAACTTTATTTTATATAAGTTTTATATTTCTCATCAATCGAATAATAATAGTAATCCTTTTATTTTATTGTTAACTGGCTATATACTATTTAAAAGTTAGTAATCTAGACTAGCTGGTATAAGACGCTTGTAATTTATAAGTTATAATATAGCCGGTCAGTCAGCCAATCACCACCTATATTCTTTTTTTTTTGTTATTCTTGTTCAATTTAGCGGCGCAAGCGCACCTGTATTCATATAACAATAACTACAGAAACACCAGTCCTTTCAAAATGAACGAATGATTTTCTATAGTGTTGCTTCGTGTATGTACCTTAGATACGTTATACTATATTATGTACTATTGTATGAAAACCATAGATAAGTACATAATGGTAAATTTATTGCTTTTGTTCTTTTTTAAATATTACCACCTAACTTAGACTAGGATTTTTTGTAAAAGTAAACTATTATGATAGTCGGAAATTGCATAACATTTTTTGTAACTTATGTATAATATAATATTTTACATGTTTTTTATTATTTAAAATGATTACTGATCAAAGTTTGTCTATGTGTTGCCTCTGTAGAGCGATTTAGAAACTAAAGTTACTTTAATTTTTACAATAAAGCATATACAAAAAGCATAAATAAAGTTATAACTCCTTATTTATTTAGTAATTAAGGAGCAAACTTACTATTTAAGCTTATATTATTTTTTAAATTTAGTTTAAATTTTTGCTTTAGTTGTTGTAAGTATCTAAGTCATTTAGTTTATTATTATTTGTCAGTATTTTTAGATCCACAACAATCACGGAAAAGGAAATTTTGTCCATCACTAATAAAACTATAGTGTTTTTTTTCAATCTTGACATTGGCACAATTATTAGAATTCTGATAGATTCTATAATTAAAAAAAAATATCAGTTGCGGCTGGATCTCTTTAACTATTGTTTTAAAACTTTTTCTTTTATAAATGTAAACAAATAATTAGTATGATCAAAATACTTTGTTTATGTTTAATAGTATAAATCAAGGAATATAGATATAAATAAAAATCTGTTAATTGAATATTTTCATTTGTTACTAATTTCTTTTAGCGTCTTAAATTCCAATTAAAACATGATACATGATGCATTACTTATTTTGTGGGACTGTTCTCAAGCGACAGAAATGCCGCCAAATGTGAGTATATACTCTCCGTAATATACTCAATATTGTAATATAGATATATAACTAGGCAATGATAATAATTCTCATTTGGCATTAATAAATTTCAGCGTAGTTCCTTAATATTTGAGGAAGAAGGGGATGCTGAAATTTACAATAGAATATGGGATGTAGCCAGAAGTCATCATACAATACAAAATTATGTTGAAACATTTGGTTTTCGTTCTAGAAAATTACAATCAGGTAAATTAATTAATCATGTCTTCAACAAAATAAAAATATCAATTGTAGATGAGGAATACAAAAACAACCAAGTTGACAAAATGGACTAGACTTGATAACCTCAGATTTTTAATTTACTTTATTTAATTTATATGCATTGCCTGAATTTAATAATGCATATAGGAAATACACCTGGGAATATATGTTGCCACAAATATTACATTATTTGCCTGTGGATATTTATAATGACATATCCGCCCCAGATAGAGGTGATACAAATAAAAGATTCTGATATGTGCAAATATATTTGTTTTTTATTCTCGGGATTAATTTATAATGGTTTACACGGGTTTTAGTTTTGCTGTTTTATGTATGGCATGTATTTCTTTCTATTGATATTTTAAATAAATGAAAAATAATCTCATTTAGTGTACATTTGGTAAGACAGTGGTCATGACTATTGCTGAATTAATGTGGTTTTATTGTAACATACTTCACAGCATATCTATTGATATATTTTTTCTCAGTTATTGATACCACAGTAAAAAAAACCTTTCCTGTCATTTATCTAATGGGCATGTCTAGACCATGCAATAAGCCCTGGATTTTCTTGTAATTGTTCAATTGGATTACTGGTTACCCTTGTACTGTGGTACTACTGGGTGAACTGATGTTAGCTACCCTTAACATTTATACATTCATTAGATAAAAAAAAAATAGGTGGTGTATACATTTGGGCATGCTCAAATAAATACTAAAAATATTGGATATGTTTATATGTGTAGACTCTATCTGGAAGAGAAACATATTTGACTATCAATCTATTATGAAACTGAGTTGTTTGGTACCTTTTGGTACCTGAATGATTCAACTGTTATAATAACTTGAAACTCTTTTTTAACTTATTACTTAATAAATTTCACAGCATCAGGCCTCAAGACTTCTGGCCTATACGCACAAGCTCTTAGCGAAGGTGTCACAGAAGTGCTTCAAGACTATAAGAAAACTTTGGTAGAAGTGGAAAGTTTAATAATTGGCAATCACAACTATAATCTCTCCTTTGTGTACAGTTATGTAGGAAAATTTCATGGATTGTTCAATACTTTGAACAAAATAATTGTCACAATTAAGGAGAGGAGGTTGACTGGTTGCCAAATATTGAGTTTGACACACCAGTACATCCTGAATGGGAATGAAATGGTACATGAAGCTGTTATCAAGTAAGTTCATTAACTAACAAAAAAATATTCCAGTAATCTAAGTATCACTACTGGGATACATCATTGTTCTACTATTCAACATATTTGTAATCAACATAGCAGGATATAAACCTATTGTTTGGATTAATATATGCTTACATAAAAATTACGCCATATCATCTGAAGTCTTTTTGAGTTAAAACTAAACTTTTAAAAAAATTATAGATGGGTAGTATCCAACACAAAGTCTTTAACTTGGAAAGTCTTTCATACAGAATTTATCACTCAATATCCCTCGTTATATAACAACTAAATATTTGTATAAACAATTAATTAATAAAGCCCTTCGATTATTATGTGAGATTACAATATGAATTCCATACAATATTAAATATAATTTAAACAAAACCAATCTACTATCAATCATAATTACTATTTATGGTCCTTATATCAAACCATTTAATAGGCGAGTATGATATACTGCAGACTCAATTTTAAAATTTGTATAATATATAAGTAGTAGTAAGTAATATAAATAATATTATATATTTTTATATTATAATGTGTTAAATAATTTGTAGAATACCAATTACATAGTGGAATGTCTTATGGCTTTCAGAATATTCACTTGTATAAATAAAGTGTTTGTGAATCAGTTATGCACATGGTTGTTATATGGTGAATTAAGAGATCCCTATCAAGAATTTTTTATTTACCGAAATAATAAAGATGATAATATATCAGACACATTCCTTTCATCTCCTTCAACAAATGCCTGTGACAAATCTCTTGTCTCCACTGTAAGTAAAAAGTAAAAATATTTTTTGTGCAACTTAACAACCAAGTTGATGGGCCACCTGATGGAATGTGGTAACTATCACCTGTAGACAAGAATCATGGACCTCATACACACTGGGTGTGTGAGGTTACTGAATCACAGAATATACTGTGACAATCATGATATAAACAATGAACATGATATACCCAATACATTACTAGATCTGAGGACTAAGATGTTATTGCTCCATTCCTTATAATTTTACTGCTATATCCCACCCAACTGCCATGCAAGCATAACTTTTAGACCGCAGACTATAAATTTTATTTAAAGATGAACTTTGATTAAAATTTATTATCCTTTAAATGCAATGGTGTCATGCAAACTTACTTGCATATTGAGTATTGCCAAAAGCTAATTTTTTTTATTATTTTGTTAATAATAAAAAAAATAACTTCAAAAATAGTTGTTCCCAAGAAATATTAGTTGAGATACTAGTTGATATTTTTCAGTTACAAGATACAATCATAGATTGTGGTTACAACTTAAATCCGACCATGATACCTTACTTCGTGCCATTGTCACTGGCTCAAGAAATATTATTCATTGGCAAAACTGTAATACTGTTTGGCTTCGACCCTCGAAAAGTGAAGAGGAGTAGCTATTTTATGAACAACAGGCCTATAATGCCTTTGCAGAAATGTGGTGCTGACTCAAGAAGGTACAATATTTGTTTTTACATTTTGGCTTTTATTTAAGGTAAAATGTATTTGAAATATGACATGTTTTAGTTTTATTTTATTGCAATTTAGTAATGTATATTTTACATTTACATTACAATTTGCATTAAAGGTTTTTACATTTTTTATAGAACTAAATATATATATATATATATTTTTTTTTTCATAAAATTTTAACAATATAAATTACCTGCTATATTGTAGAAAAAAAAACTTTCGATTAAGGCTAAGACCTAAGGGTTTTTCTCAATAGTTATACTTTTAAATCAATTAAAGTGTTTTATAGGATTCTGTAATCAGTCAGATGGTATCATGTGTAATTATTTACACTCTGTTAGTTTCTAATCTATTTAATAAATTTTTGTTATACTTAGTATATCACCATGTGGTCCCGGCATAGAATGGGCCACCCTTTCTTTTCCCGTGAGTGTCGTACGAGGCTACTAAGGGAACTTAATAGTCACGGGAAGGAGAGCAGTAGCGTCCCTTTTAAAACATCAACAAAGCTTTACTACGGTTGTCTGCCAAATGTGGCAACTACTGGCAAAACCCCCTTTATGGGGGGAAAGTGGACAATTAATGGTGTAATGTGATAGTACATTTTAGGGCTAAAGCAACATGTATTATTTCAACCCAAAAGCTAAGATAACCACTAATATAAGCTCTTATCAAATAACCATAAACAACTATATTTTTAAGATTTGTAATGATTAAGATTAAATGTGAGATATAAGTTTTCATTAAAAAGTTTACACGAATTACACGTTTTAGATTTACCATTTGGGAAGAGAAAGAAGCAGAATTTCATGATAAATTGCAAAAACTTAAGAATCCTGAAGTGTTTGAAGTTTGTAATTTAAGGAGTGTAGTCAGAGACATAAAGGAATGTGTCACAAAGGTAAATTTATAATAAAGATATCACATATTGCTAACTGCTATAACATAAAAACCTTAGGTCACAATGTTGATTATAAATTGTCATTTGATAATTATTTTATTAAAATTCAGCGTCTATGTTATATTCATGATGATATTATGTGTCGATATGGGTCTCTAAAAATTACTAAACTATATGTTTTCAGTAGTTACAATTATTTGTATAGGCTTCATTTACATTATAACTTTAGGATTATCCAACTAGTTTCGAACTCAATAGAAGTCCTTATTCTTGAGCACAATTTTGGTGTTGCGAGCAATACAACTATGAAACATGCTCTTGGAGAAAAGTTTAAAATTAGTTTAAGATATGACTTACGATAGTTGTTCTCTCTTACGAATATTTTATTGGTATTATTGTATTGACTTACAGCACCTGTGGACTGTCGCAGTAGAAGAGGCACAGCTGATCCACGAACTTCGACTGATGAAGGATTTCTATCTCCTCGGTCGCGGCGAATTGTTCTTAGAACTACTACGACTTACGGCACCTATGTTAGATAAACCTACTACAAGAACGTCAACTAGAGGTGATTTTTTTTTAATATTTTAAATGTAAGGAGTGTAGTTTAGCTACTAGCTTTGTGTAAAAATAGTGTATAAAATAGATATACATTACAGATATGAATCACGCCTTCCAATTGGCGGCGAGAGCAGTATTTCTCAGCAATAGCGCGGATATTGAAAAGTTTAGTTTTGAATTACCCTACGTGAAGCCTAATATATCGGCGAACTCGTCTATAGAAGATGATAGTAGCACAGGTAATAATTTATTTTCATTATTTCAGCCATTAATTGCCTATTGTTGAACATTATGGACTACCATAAGGAATAGCCCTGAGTCACCTACTGTATTTATGTATTAATATAAATATAATATATACTATAAATGTAAAAAGAATCCTGTAGATATTATAACAGAACTACACGATTCTTTTTGCCATAAAATACTGTTGCACTTTTGATAACAAAATAAAAAAAAATGGTATTTTATGAATATATTAAGAGAATGGCTAATGATCAACGGACTGATATGGATTTGATGGATGTCTTGTTATCGTAAGTTTGTTGGTGCAAATTAAGCTCAGGACCAATTAAAGGATGATAAATATTAGACTGTAAAACTGTTACATTGGTCATTGTTGTTACAAATAGATTTAAAATAATAACGTGTCATGTAAAGTGACGTAAAGTCGTTGTGTGGTAAGACACGTCAGTGGTTGTGTATAAAGAATGAGGTTTAGAAAAAAAATATACCAGAAGACAATACCTTCACATAACTAGTAATAGTAGTAAGATCTTAACGTATATTAAATAAATTCGTTACAGTCGCTGATGGCTGGTCCAGCATAATTTTAAAATACGACTTTAAATGGCCTCTGCATTTATTATTCACGCCCGAAGTTTTAGCAAGATACAACGATATGTTCCGGCTGCTCCTCAGGATTAAGAAAACCCAACATGACTTACATGCTCTTTGGAAGACTTATAAACAATCTACGAGGTAAGTAAATTATTATACTATTATATTAAAGAGTTTTTGGGAGTATTTTTGAGTATCCCATGAATCAATAATACATTGTAATTTGAATACCATGAACACTGGACTTGTTCTTTATGTAATTAGGCGGTTAACTCTTTATCAGGTAGAACGCCAACTTCTTTACTTTTGAAAATTCTATTTATACAATATATGATATTACTTCATCTCCCAATAGTACCTCGCTAGCGTAGGTATAGTGCAGACGGGATTACCATTCTATTTTCGTCTTTTAAAAAAATTTTTAAAGTGGACCTCTGGATTTGAACTAATATTAATATTAGAAATGTGAGCGTAAGTTTGTTTGCTACATTATAGCGCCTTAACGGCTTAACTACTATGTATATATTTTTTATACATATATTACATAGGATAGAGAAAGCTTTTTTTTATCCCAATTAGTAAACATAGATAAGTCACACCAACGAAGTCACGGATAAAAGCTAGTCCTTTATAAATGGAACATTTTCCTAAACTACATTACTTTTATGGCAGCTTCTCAATGTGCCAATTGCACAATAAATTGATGTTCCTCATGGATCACTTACAACACTACATGCAAGCCGACGTTCTGGAGACCAATTTCTCACGGCTCATGGACGCGGTGAACAAGACAACAGACTTTGAGAAACTCAAAAAAGCGCACGCAACATTCCTCGCTGATATACTCGGTCAATCGTTCTTGACTGTCATCTCGGTACGAACTAATAATAATTAATTACTACCTATTTATTTAATTTTTTAACTTATGTTTATTTTTGATCCGATGTCTATATACATGTATATATAGATACCTGTTTACTGTTTTGCATTAATAAATAAAAAATGTAACCTTAGGTTATACTAAATTTCTACAATATCTGTTCAACCGTTTATCTATAAAAACTAAACAGACCATTTTATTAGTATAGATTTCTTCTTACAAAACATACAGTAAATAACGCTTTCTGTGATGAGCTAATTACTATAGTAAGTTATGTACCAGATAGGTGCTGTTAGATACTATATGCATGTAATTAGTCTCGTGGCTATTAATAAAGAAAATTGCTAATTTATCGATAAAACTGAAACCCGACTCGTGACATTCCTGTCCTATGGGATCAATGGCATCGGCAAACAGTAGGTTATATATATATATACGAGAATAACTCTTATTGAATAATCAATAATGAGTACAATACTAATTACGTAATGAAAATTACCATTAATATAACAAATAAATGAACTAAGATTTATTTTAAAGATTTTATGGTTAATTATTTTTGTTGCAGTCGTCAGATAGTGAATGTTCGGGCGACACCATCGATTCTATAAACAACCCAGTCTTCTGCAATATAATGGAACTAATAAAACTCTGTCACTCTTTCTGCAGTATGGGTGACTTAGTGACCGATAAAGAAGCCGAGGATTATTATATAAGGGGTTACTCTGATAGGTATGTTATCTGCAATAATCTACATACTTCAAATAAGAAACTTAAAAAAAAATCAACGTCTTCATTGTAACAAAATTAATATAGAATCAACACATCACATCACATCACAGAAGTAAAGCCAATTACAATGATATAAGATTGGTGAAGGTATCGCGTAACACACGCAAAAAATACAGTTGAATTTAGAAGGTAGAAAAAAATGTTCACCATATTTCCATTCTAGCTGGCAACATTGTCTATTAAAAGAGCAGTGGTATGTTATTTTTCCAACTGATTTCGAAAATCTGGTTCTCTGTTCGTTCGTATTTTTTTCCTTTAATCGTACTATCATCATCATCATATCAGCCTTCACTGAAACTGAACTGTCCACTGCTGAACATAAGCCTTCCCCTTGGGGGGTTTTGTCAGTAATTTCTATGCTTGGCAGGTGAATTGGCAATTTAGGCTTTGGATATGTTTTAAGAAGGACGCTGCTGTCCATCCCTTAGTCGCCTCTCACGGCACCCACGGGAAAGGAAGGGATAGTATATTCTATGTCGGGAGAACACAGCCTCGTAATCATACTATTATAAGCTTATAATGAAATACCTAATACCTATTTCGACATTAGAGACATTGACGTGAAGACAGGTTAAATAGCTAATGCACTGCTTAGAATACTCAGACTGAAGTTGAACTGGAGTTTTCAAAGCTTAGGGGATGTTTTAATTTACTCACCAGGCTTTCGATTGAACCTTGCGTTTTTTTATACATATGTGGTACTATTTATATTGCTTGCAATAGAAAAATTTCGCTTTTTTTTATAGATTTAACAAATTGGTGAAGCAGTTAATGCAACTATTAGTATCAGTGCGCGAGCGTCCCTGCGGAGTTTACCTGGCACGATTGCTCATGAGACTGGACTACAACCGCTGGCTCAGCGGCGAAGCACAACTTACACAGTCCGTAACAAACATGCTACGTTACTAAATACACGATAGTAAAGATGATGACACTAAATATTGATGTTGCCAGTATTAAAAGTTCTGGTTTTCAAGGTTAAGTGAAAGAAATCTCTCAAGAAGGATATGTCCGCCTGTGTAATTTTTTTGTTATAAACTAATATTTATATTGAATGTGAATGCAGTAAAACATAAATCAATAAATAAAATTTAATTTCAATAATGTTCACAATTACGCTAAGTTCTTTATAATTCTAATCAGACTTCTCAATGATTATTAATGCCAAAGGCAACATTGAAATGAAATGAAATTTATTTGCCAGTAACATTGAGTTACGAACCTAAATGAGTCAAGTTAAACTTTATGTTACTAAGGGAATCAAATTTTGTTCTATTCTTTTGAAAAAATGTAATTATAATGAAAAATATCTTGTTATAAAATATTCAAGTTATTAATATAAATATATCATCATAATACATTTGCATTATCATTTAATCTTCACCATAGATAGATGATGATGAATCTTCATCATCTATATCTTCCTCTATTAATATACTGTCTTTTTGACTATTTGAGTTGACTTCTACAATTGTTTTCTCAGCATGCTGTTCCAATACTGCCTTAGTAAGTATGCATTTAGTCATGTGACAAGTACATGGGAGAGGATGTTCAACAACCTCTGGATCTAGTAATGTCAGTTCCAAATTGTATCTGAAGAAAAAAATAACAAATTATGTCTACAGATGTTTGTATAGTTGTTGTAATGGGAGCAAGAATATGTGTACTCCTTTTCATTAGTAAGATGGCATAAGTCTAGTAATCATTGGGAGAACAAAACAGCACTTAAGTATTGCTAACCTTTATATGTAACATACAGATTTCGAATTACAGTACTAAGCAATTTCACTGTACATTACACATTATCATCATTAAGCCAATCGATTCTTAAATTGTATACACTTAATTATTATTAAATAGACGCTTTAAGTACTCTTATGTGTCAAGATTACAGGTTTATATATCAACAAAAATAGATTTTGCAATAATATCAAAACGTCAAATTAATGAAGCTTTTTAAATATTGAAATCATATCACACTGAGTCCTGTTGCGGTTCCATATTTATTGGATTATGAACTCCACATGCATAATTAATATACATAAGTGAACATAGAATGACGTTAATTTTGTCTATTATGGTGGCACTAGTGCATAATTAAGATAATTAAGTTTAAAAATAGAAACATGCAAATTAATTTACCTTCTTTTATCAAGTTGATCTCTTATCATGTCTAGCTGAAATGCTATAGGTTCCCCTTCTTCAACCTCTTGTGCTTGAGGTAGAACTATGACAGCTTGTTTCCAATGTGTTGGTAAACTATTAGGACTTGTATCTAACCTCACTTGGCTAGCATCACCGTCATTTGTTATATTAGGGAATGTACATTTAAACCACACACATAAGCCTTGGTATGATCCATTTTTACTTATGGCTGAAAATAGTGTATATTACATAGGTATTCTACCTGGTATGAATACATACATTTATATATTATACTAGCTATTTGCGCAATACTTTGTACGTGTCAATTTCATAAATAGGGAAACCAATAAAATATACCACTTCTATATTGTGTATCAAAACAAGACATGCACTAAACTTTTAGGAACATTACTGTGAAAATTGCATCCAATTTGGTGCAGTAATTTTTGTGTGACATTGAAAGAAACAAACTAGCAAAATTTCTAAAAAAATATTGCTTCGAAAATATCTTCCATGTTTGTTTGTATACAAATTTGTTATAATATTAAATTTTATAAATGGAATGTAGGCCACAGCAACAGTAAAGTCATAACTTTTTTACTCATATAACATCAAACATCTAATAAATCTACTATAATATTCATGTATGTTTGATGGTGTACTGGTGTGACATCGGCTTGACTTCTGACAGTTGTGGGTTCGATCCCCATACAAGCATTTGAATTCATGAGTATATCTGTTTGGGTGTTTTCTATGTATATAACATGTATGTATATGTTTGTGTATTAAATATTTTTTAAGTATCTGTATCAGTTGTGCCTGTAGTACAAGTGCATAATTTGAAACCAGATAGCACTGTGTGAAACATCGAATTGTATTCATTTATTACATATATAATCAATAATCAGGTAAATGTTTATATTACCTGCAACATGTTGTATACTATATGAATCTAAGTCTGATGCAGTATCCTCTTTTAGGTTGATCCAACACAGTGCTGTTTCACTTGCAAGGAGGTCCTTTGACTGTATGTGCATTATTTCAGGTTTGTTGTATCGACTTTCTCTTAAATGTTTAGCAAATAAAGACATTGATATCCCATGTAAATTATCCCATTTTTGGTATAAAGTAGGAACACTAAAACAAATTGATATTTTTTTATTTTTGAAAGTAGAAATTTAACAGATGTAATTTTTGATTTATTGTATTTTTGTGTATACATAATTGTATTACTTTTTCAACAGTAATATAATTATGTATAAATAGATCTGTGGTCTTAACATAAAAAACTTTGTGCTCATCATAGAAGTATAAAAGCAATCTAACTTAAAGAAGAATAATTAAGAACTAATGTTAAAATTTTATATAATTTTTTTTATTAAAGAAACATAGATACATAATGTACACAATAGTTTATTTTTAATGGAAATTCTCACCTACATGGTGCAATGTAAATTGTAGCACTTTCAGGGAACATCTGCCCATCATCCTTCAGAAACTTATCTCTAGCCACCAGCACTGAGTCCAGCATCCCTTCATGCAGTAGATAAAATCCCATCCACTCTGACACTATGACATCCACTTTAATATTGTTAGGCAATGAAACATCTTCCACTTTACTGTGAATTACCTGAATATTATAAGTTTACTAGAAATAATTTGTTATTGCCACAATATCATAGTATCACATTATCACATATAGCGTATAACATATCACATATAGTCATATTTACAAGGATATATTTACTAGCTTATAATATTTCACTAAAATGTGTTTAGTCCTTTAAACATGATTATGTGTACAAACACCTATATGATCTTTTATTACAACATATAGATAAAAAATAATGGTTTAATATGCAAAACCTATCAAGAATATTGTATTCTGTATGTATATAGTAAATACTGTTAACCTGTTACAATGGAATTACCACTTATTTGTATGAATCAGGGAAATTTTCAAGTACAATAATGTAATTTTTGAACAATAGAATTTAAGAGCTTTCCATCATAGAAATTTCATTATAGAAAGAACTTACTATCTTACCTCTATAACATTTTCAAAATTATTTTCTTTGACTATTTCTTTAGCCAAGTTTGCAAGATTGCTAGCTTCAACTGCATAAACTTTTTTAGCACCAGCTTGGGCACAAAATATAGATAAAATTCCAGTACCACAACCAACATCCATTACAGTTTTATCCTTTAAATAGGATTTATTATTCATAATGGCATCTTTATATGCTTTGTTCCTGGATTCATCTTCAAGCATTAATCTGTGAATCTTAAAATACATTTGTGAGTTAATCAAAAAAAGAATGTGAGTATTATCTGCTATTTGTGTCTAGAATCTTGTTTGTGCTATGGATATAAAAATTAGGCTGTCTTTGTTCATCTAGTAAGGTACTACCTATACAAACCGATTAACTAAATAATGAATATCAAGTCAAAATATTTTCCATGAATATGTGTGCAGTTATAACAATTTGGTTTATTCATTCTCTTACTTAACTTTCACTTGCATTCATAAGGCAGCGTGGGTACTACTTTAGACAACAAAGTATTATTATAGTGAATAGAAATATAAATACCTCCAAGTCTTCATAACTTTCAAAATAATTAGTTTGATTTGATTCCATTTTTAAAACTGATAGATTTATCGTATATTGGCAATCGCAGTAGATAAAAAATACTTTGTAATAATAACCTATAAACAAAATAAACACCGGTAAATATATATATATTTATACTTTTCTAATTGTCATTGTCAAAAATACGTAAGTAAAACAACATATTTTAAGGCCCGCGAACTTTAAATAAGTCTTATGTATTCTATGCAACCAAGTTGATGCATTAGAACTTTTAGTTTGTAGATATTTTATATATATATATATATATATATATATATATATATATATATATATAATGTAGCCCATATAGCTTTAATACATACACTTTTATTCATTTATACATCATAAAATATCAATATTAATTTAAATCACAAGCGTAGTCAGGGAAAACCCGTAGTAGGCGGCCACGCGGAATTTTTGCATTGTGTTCGGATATAGGTATTATGATACGCTGTCGCTTTGCCTAACCCGCTACCACCGAGGAATTAAAAATAATAATAACAAATAAAAATATTTATTAGGGAACCTAATAATATATATATATATCATTTATAGAAACTTTTTTCTTTATAGAAATAAACTTTGTGTTTGGGTTTCTACCCAAACACAAAGTTTATTTCTATAAAGGAAATTTATTAATTTGAAAAAAAAAAAATATTTGGGTAAAAATAAAAATATCATGCCAGGCAACCCCGAGCACAGAGTACATACATAACTTTACTTTCATTATTAATCTGTGTACATTTAATTTTATTGTAGTGTTCTTAGCTTGTGTGTTTTTATATTTTTATTTTAGTAAAGTTCTTTAGAAAATGTACAGGTTTTAACTCAATAGAAATTATTGTCATAAAAATGGCTAAAGAAGGGGATATGTCTCTTTTTAACGATGTATTAGAACCGTTTAGAAGGGTTATAAATACTGATCCGCCAAAAGAAAAATTGTCGGCGTCTTTGAAATTGAATTTCTCCGATAGTAATCAATCTTTAAAAGAAGGTGAGTATATCATGAGTTTACTTGTTTGTCAAGTTATTTGTGTAATTGTTTTTGAAAAATAATAATAAATGAAAATGTTTATAGGTCTTTCTAACCTTCTTTCTCTGGGTAAAAGAAAGTCCAGTATCGGAATGGGTGACGTTTCCACTCCAGACAAGAGGATGCGAACAGAGTCTACATCAAATGCAGGGTCAGTTCCTCCATCCCCATGGGAAGCGAAAAAGATGAAGATTGATTTAATAGCTGCTAAGGCTCAGGTAAGAAATTTAAAAAATCACTTTGTACAATTAAGGCATATTTTCCTTAAAATATTCTTTTTTACTTTAATTGAGAACGCTATTTAGCTCTGTAGAGAAATATAAAAAGATTTCTTTGCATCAGTAACACAGATAGGTGACCTTAAGTTAATATTTATGTTTAGGCATTATTGGGAGACATCC
Source organism: Galleria mellonella (assembly GCF_026898425.1). Lineage (NCBI taxonomy): Eukaryota > Metazoa > Arthropoda > Insecta > Lepidoptera > Pyralidae > Galleria > Galleria mellonella. Next base: position 9,504,001 of record NW_026442130.1, on the reverse strand, counting down.
TTGCCCAGCAGTGGAACGTTAACAGATGTAATAATGACTACATGATGTAAAGATGATATAAAGATGTCAATATGCTTTATTATAAATGACATTTTTTTTTTAAACAAGTTGAATTATCTTTTCTATCTTTAAGTACAAACCTAAGTAAGTTTAGGGCAGCAGTTCTTACCCTAAATATATTCAAAGTCCAGGACTAGTGTTTTATTAATCTTCCAGTAATTATAAAATAATAAGATTAACACCCATGGTTTGCTAATATTAATGTCATTATAAAATATTACAAAAATATCAATATTAATTTAAAAAGAAAATTGTAAAACTTATTTTCACCATTTCTTCTAATGCCCATTTTCCATGATCCACTCCAATGCCATCTGTCATCTGAATTTAGGTCACTACCTGTGGTTAAGAAAGGCTGGTCGAGGGGTTAGAAGTTTTCTCATAGTATTTTATGGATTTAGGTGTTATCTTGTGGAAGACGCTGGTCATTTAATTAAATTATGTTGTTTAATTCTGCTACCATTTATTTTGACTTAGTTTTATTTGTATATTATATATTGTATTCTTAAGTTATGATTACTTGTGGAAACTATTTGAGAAATCAGGCAGTAACTATCTGAACAACACCTAAACACTATATATAGAAAATGTTAGATGTTAATCCATATGAAAATTAGTGTTACTATTAAACTGTTTACTTTAATGTTACAAAAGGTATTGTTTGATAGCAAATGTAGAATGGCCTACATACAATTTTTTTTTGTAACTTAGAATGGCAAAGAAGCTGGTGGCCCAGCTGGTGGAAAGTGGTAACCATTGTCTACAGATATGAGCAGTACCATGGATATAACAGGGTATACTGTTTTGTCCATGATACCCCTCATGCGTTGTCATTCCTAAGGACTCAGGTGTTAATTCTCTGTACCCTGTAAATTCACTGCCATATACCACCCTTCAAACCGAAAGAGTCATGTGAACACAACTGCTTCACGGTTGAAACAGGAATGGGACAGAGGTGCCCAAGCAAATGACTTTTGTACAAACTATATTATTTTTAATAATTATTAAATTTTTTTCAATACTAATTTTGTTTAGGATATGAATAAAAAGAAATTTGACTATTGATTCTAATAAAAAAAAAATATTATATATATAAATAAAATTGGTCCTAATTGACTTGTGCCGCCTCTTCAAATATATATTTGTTCTACAGACTATTTTTAAAATCTAATTTGCATTTAATCAGATTTAATGCAAATTAGATTGTGTTTTGTTTGAATTTAGAAACTGATGTCAGTCAAAAATGTCAAATTTAGTACCAATACCAATTTTTTTTTTAGATCACAAGACTAGAAGCTCGTGTAAACCACCAGCATACAATTCGTAAGGAGATGCAAATTTTATTTGAAGAGGAGAAAGGGTCTTTAATAGAACAACACAAAAGGGATGAGCGTGCTCTAGCTGATATGGAGGAGCGGCTACAAGTCATAAGGCGTAGGGAGCAGGAGCTTAAAGATGAATTTAGTGATGTTAGTATAGATTATATGTGAATGCATTCCAAATATATTATTCTCAAAATATTAACATGTGTGCCTCTTAATATTTTGTAAATGATATTTGGGATGTTTATACTTTGTTGATTTATATGTTAATGTATTGGCTTCTTATGTATTCTTTTTTTTTTTCATGCAACTTAGAATGGCAAACAAGCTGACGGCCTAAAATGGTAACATCGCCTATAGACATGAGCAGTACTATGGACATAACAGAGTATACTGTTTCACTCATGATACCTCCCATGCAGTGCCATACCTGAGGACTCAGATCTTATTCTTCTATACCCTGTAAATTCACTGCTATATCCCACACTTCAAACAGAAACACAGCCATGCAAACGACTGCTTTATGGTGGAAATACGAATGGGACAGAGGTGCCCAAGCAAATGACTTTGTACAAAGTCTCCCTCTGGTTCTGTATTCATGCTTAGTTTCTTGGATGGATGGAGAAAACTGGTCATTTAGGCAAACATGCATGAGAAACAATAATAGTTGGATATTGTTGTCTTGTCATTCTCATTAATTTTGCTATTTGTTTGTTTGATTACCTATGGCTTTCTTTGTTTTGATTCTTTATGAATTATGTTAATTAAAATTCTTAATATATCTATTTTACTTTTCTAAAAAGTGATAGTAAAAGAGTATTTTAAATTATTGTTAAGAATTGCATAATAATTTTATTTGAGTAACATATTTTAAAAAATAATTAAAATGTCTTGCATTGTAGGCTGTAAAGGAACATAAAGAAATGAAAGCAAATTGGGATAAAGACAAATCAGAGCTACTAAAACAAATAGCTGAATTAAAAGATAAACTGCTGGAAGCTAATGTTAGTAGCAAAGATCAGCTCTCCGAGATGAAGAAGGACATGGATGAACTATTGCAGGTAAATTAATTTAATGCATCTTTATATATTAATTGTGACATCATATTAGAGATAAGAGTGTATATTATATTTTTAACATACACTGAAATCTGTTAATCATAATTTTGTTTAAGGCAACCAATTGTTTTTAGTGATGCAGCATGTTCTAATTACTAAGAAAGTATATTTTTACTTTGACTAACAATTTCTACTTTGAATGACAAAATTAAATTTCTGCTATAAGATCTGCTTTTTAATATGTTAATGAATAAACCATTTCACTAACTATTGTAAATATTTTTTTTTTTTATTATTATATGCATACATTGTTGTACATAAATCAGTTTGAGTTGGGTGTTATCTACTTAGCACGACTTAATGTCACCATTGCATTGATTGTCGCTATAACAGAATTTTACTATATATGAAATGACTAGTCTGTGTTAAATTTTTTTTAATATTTCCATTTATCAAATTGTTTTTATAAGTAATTGCATTTAGATAATAAATATATACATACTATAGACACTTTCTCTTATCAGTTTTTCAAGGTTGGCTGGAACCCCTCTAAAGGATAAGTTCGCCTGTATAGATTTTTGTTATAGCCTAATATTTATATTATAAATGATAGAATGAATGAATGAATCATCGTCTTTTTCATATCATTGAAAATCAAAATAACATTGATCTAATTTTAATTACAGGCATTAGAAGGTGCTCAGTCTGAAGTGGATATTCTCAAAAAGGAGGTAGCAAAGCAAACTAGTAGAGCTGAACAATGCACATCTTTAAGGACTCAACTTGAGAAGCAGACATTTGAACTACAACAGGTTACTAATAAATTGAAGGAATTAGAGTATGAGAAAGATTCATATAAAGATTGGCAGCAGCAGTCTAAGGTAAGTGATATCAACTTTTCTTCATACTAATGTAAATAATGAGCCATGTTACATGACTTTCTTTTTATTATTCTGAACTATACAATCCTATATGTAGGTACCAAGTTTTGTTTGAATCCATAAGAGTAATAATATTATAATGTTTGTTACTCTATTGAGCTTTTACTTTTTTGATTATTACATATTATCGCATTTGTAATATTAGTTGGATACTGATAAATGAGTTGTCTTTATTTTTGACACACAGTGTCTATCAATGTACTATTTAGAACCAGTATTTTGATTTAGATAAATTTATACAATATTGAAAATTATTTTGTAATTATACCTGTTATTTTTTAAAAGGTAATCTTAATATATTATAAAAATTCCATTTAACCATGTTCATTCATGCTAATATCTGAAATCGCATGACTGAATGTAATGAAATTTTGTAAATGTTCCTATATTTTTTGCTCCAAATTGAAAGATAGGATAGTTTTTATTTCTGTAATAAAAAACTTAACCTGTTTGGCAATATAGTCAATACAATATTTGTTTATTCAGCTAGTTTCCTTTTATATCTTGCCATCTATACTGTATAGTGTTTATTGTTTATGTATATTACTTTTTAATTAAAAAAAAATTATAGACCGCCCAAAAACGCCTTAGCAATATGGCGGAACTAGAGAAAGAAGTGACGCGACTTCGAGCTAATGAGAGGTCACTACGAGATGCAGTGTGTAATAAGTTGCTGCTGGAAGAACAGGTTCATGTGCTCACTACGAAAGTCGAGGCTTTACAACCGGTGCAACAGAAGCTACATGATGCTAAGGTTAGTTACTTAAACAGTATTTTGTCGTATGGTAAAATAGAATTCTAATAAAAATTAAATTAATATGGACGGCAGAAAGTTATCAATTGGTTCAGAATTGGTGAAAAGATGTACAATCAAGTTGTCAAAGAAATGTTGAAGTGAACATTTTGCAAGTACTAATTATTACTGTATATAGGTTAAAATTGCGTCATTGGAAACTGCATTAGAAGAGTGGAAGACAGCAGCACGCAACCACGGTGTGGAGAATGCCCGCGCCCTCTCGTCTGCGCTCGAGGCAGCGCTCACTAGTCAATTGACCGCTACCGCCGGCTGCTCGGAGGCACAGTCTAAACTGGCACAACTCACTGAGGTATTTGTCTGATACACATATATACATATACTTACATACATTTATATACATCACTATAATTCCAATTATCATAAATCAGAAAGATGATTGGAGAAAAATTAAAAGAAAAAAAAAAAGAAGAAAAAAATATAAGAAGTTAAAAAGGTTAACTTGCTTTCCTTTTAAAGAGTTGTATTTCTTTTTGATGTTGGTAGTTTTTGAGAGGAGTCAGGTCTTTCTTACATATATTGTTACGAACCTTTTAACAGGAAGTGGCGACGGCGAAATATGAGCGCGACAAGACTGCAACAAAATTGAATGACCTTCAGACTGTGCGCAAGAACCAGGAAAGTCTCATACATAGGCTCCAGAAACGACTGCTACTCGTCACTAGAGAGAGAGATAGCTATAGGTATGCAATCTTTGAAAATAGTATAATCGTCCCTATCCATGTCGGCAACAAAACAGAATAGTGACTTGGAATTTACTGTTGGTAATAAATCTGTTATAAAATTGTGTTAATTTGTGCTCAACTTAGATCATTCACGCTTTTGTAAGAATGATTCATTTTCTTCATATTTTAGTATTTTAACTGTCCTTGTTCAATCCATCATATATCTTCCAAAAAATATTTTTCAGCAATATTGCATGTGATAATTTTCTGGTACTGTACATGTCTATAAGCGGTTTTGCCAGTAGTTGCCATGCTTGATAGGCGGATTGGCAACCGCAGTCAGGCTTTCAAAATGTTTTAAGAGGGTCGTTGCTGCCTATCTTTCGCCTTCCCTTAGTCGGTTCTCACGACACTCCCGGGAAAGTAAGGGGTGGTCTATTCTATGCCGGGACCACACAGCCATGTTACATAATAAATAAAAATTATGTATTCTGAAATTATTGCTTTATGTACGGGTTTGCCACTTAAGAATATGTATTTCCCTTGATATTTTCAAGTTCCGTGGTGTATGTGAAATCCATTTAGTAGTCATTTTGAATAAAAATTGATATGGTGTAATTTATAAGAAATACAAAATATTATATTGAAATAAATTTTGTGTGGACTTTGTGCAGACAGCAGCTGGACTGCTATGAGAAGGAGCTCACAGTGACGCTGTCTGGTGAGGGAGGTGTAGGGGGTGCAGCCTTAGCGGCGGCGCGTGTAGAACAGTTAGAGAAGTCACTGCAGGCCTACCGTGACCTACTAGCTTCACTCGACCAGACCGCCCACACCAAGCGTATGTACACTGCTGTCTAATATGGAAAACGTGGTTACACTGCTTTCGTAAAATATGGACTCTTATATTTCTTCTGTCGACTATTAAATATATTTGTTACATACTGTCACAAAAAAAAATATCTTTAACTACCTGCATAAATTGATTTTCTGCACCTGAATTTGAGGTCTTAGGGTTATCATACAGAGTTGCATTAATTCTTTGATGGTTAAATCATAACCATTTCATATTGTCAACCTTTTAACATTGCATTTGATAAATAGACATATAATTATATTCTTGAACCATAAAAACCCTTAGTACTTATTTGTATAGGATGAAAGTTAACTATGTGAGAAGGAAGCCAGGTCAGTTGGCCCATTATCCTGGAACTCACACACAACATACTGAATCACGAGGTTTCCAAGGAGAATCAAGCGGAGGTTAAGCTGATAGAGTAGATTGTTAGCAATGTGGCTTTTAAACATTATTACTAATAATAGCTTTCTTTCACTCCTAGTAATTAATATGGGTATCGTGTATCAGAGGTGGAGAGTCTTCGAGCGGAGGTGAGCAAGTGGCGCGAGGAGGCGGAATCACTGCGGCGTGACGTGCTTAAGTTACAGGCGCAGCGGGACGTCTTACAAGCGCATCTAGAACGGCTGCACGCTCAGCCAGCCACCAAGGTATCACACACAATGGACACTTTTATAATTTACGTAAGATTAGGAGAATAAAATATATGCAATTGTATGAAGACTTTATTTGATAATTATAATCTTTGTGAAGAAGGCATTTTGTGAGACTTCAAAGGAGTTGGTGCACTGGTTATTCTTTAGTCTGTACTATTTAGTGGCATACGATTGTTATTCCTAGATGGCGTTGTATATAGAAATCTATAGTCCTCTAAAATTAACACAGAAAGTGATGTTTATAAAAATATATTGTAAATGCAGAAAAATATAAAAATCTTTCAAATCTTTCATAGTCATTATTTATTATTTCAATATAATGCATTTTAAATCAGGTGCTACATATGATGGACAACCCGGCTGCTGCAGCACAGAAACAAATTCAAACAGATTTGGAGGCAGCCCAAGAGGAGGTTAGTAATAAATTATAATACTGCAACTACTATAAATGACTACGTCCGCGTGATCATAATATATTCACCGACTGAGATAATATCCTTATCCATTCTATATAGTACACATATACCAAATTTCATAGTGAATTGGATAATCCATCAAGGTGCTATATATTAACAAACTCATTTTTATATTTGTAGTATTAGTAAGGATAATTATCTTTGTTATGTGCTACATACTATTAAAAAAATTTTACTCTTATGTTTCATTATTCCAAATTTTTTAACATAACACAAAAGCCTGCTTCTAGTTGCACATAGTAGAAAATTGTATTATTTTTATATAGACTATTAAGATATTTAGCTCAGTTCTAGCTAAAATATATTTCTTATTAATATTATATGTTAATGTTTTTATATGCAATTTCGAACGACATATAACCTGACGGTAAGCAGTTATCATTACTTTTGCGTTTATTCACTATTTTTTTATATATACAAACAGTAATGAATTTTAAATATGGTAACACTTTTTGCATAAAACAGATAAAAAGGTTGACAGCAGCATTACGAGAGGGGGGGAATGTCGCGTGTCCAGAAGAAATGCAGCAGTTAAAGCAGCAACTTGAGAATAGCCGTATTAAATTAAAAAGGTAAGACTTGTAATTTCATCTTGTTTATTTAAAGCACTAGAACATTCTAGTATGGAAGTAAATTTCTTTGAATTAATTTTGCCTTATCTGGCATGAGATTAACTTAAGTAAAAATCTAATGACTGTGATCGACAAAAACTTGACCAAATTAAACCTTATGTAATCTTAATAAGGCTTTATTTGATAAGTCTTTGATAAGCATTTGAATCGAGCATTTATTTTATATAACTACTTATTTCTTCTGGAACTAAGTAGTTATATAAAATAGGTATGTGATTATACCCCATAGTTTCAAAATTAATAATAAGTAATAGTATAATAACTAGCCACACACAACTCCAAGATTTGGATGTAATATAAAATATTTATAACAAATTATTACATGTTGTTATTAATTTATAAACTGATTCTCTTATTAAAATTATTCTCTTATCTCTTACAGAATGAAGGAAGAATACACATCTTGTGCACAAGAGTATAAAGATGTTGTCTACATGTTATTAGGTTATAAAATTGATAGGACTGGACATAATAATTATAGGTAAGTGTAAGTTAATATTCAGTATTCGTTTTAATTAGTGTTAAATAAGTTCAACATGTTTGACTTGAGTTTAAATGTTAAACTCGGAATTTAGTTTGTCTCAAAAAACAAAATAAAATGCTAAGAAATTAAATAATACTTCATGTTAGCTTTTTTATTATATTGTATAAATGATGTGACCCAGGTTCCATATATATTTAAAACATGTTTTCATGTGGCTAATTTAAAAATAAATAAAATGAATATTCTTTTCAGAATTTCAAACATGTATGCAGAATCCGCTGAAGAGTATTTAACATTCACTCTCTGTGAGGATGGAATAGAAATGGTACAAACTGACTATGCAGAAACATTGTCCGAGCTAGTGGAGTTGCATTTGCAACACCATCACTCTATACCTGTGTTTCTAAGTGCACTCACCATGAACTTGTTTACGAGAACGACTATGCAACAGGATGCTCACGAGTGAAGTGTTAGTGATTATGTGCTCTGAATTAATTAAATTTTTCTAACATTGTTTTTTATACCTGAGTGTAGAGTTGAGGACTTTAAAGAATTCTAAGGTTATGGAGACATGGTATTTAGCGTGGCGTTATCATACAGAACTGGCAAAAACATGTGATATTGGTTAGTTGATTACAATTATTTTGTTATAACATCTAATTTAGTAAAATATAAATATGCAAAATGCGTGCGGAATCAACAATATTTAATATAATTATTTATATAGATTTTACTCACATAATAATTTCGAAATGGTCAAATTAGTTTTGGATTTTATAAGCCTTTATTTATAAATAAGATTTATGGTTGTGTAGCGAGCATCACTTAGGTATATTACCGTTATGTATTCACGATATTTATTATTCTACTAAATATATTTATTACGCACTCCGCGAAGTAATATAATTACATCTGAATCCTTAGCTGTTACACGTTACTCGTCTACGCATAACAATCTACTTTCAAGACTCTTATCGCGAAAATCCATGTTTCAATAAGCTTTCATACGTCATATCTTTCTAAAATGTTACTCTTTACACGTTTCTTTAAACGAGATCAAAGGATTTTTCTAATTATGCTACAGTTTTACAACTGTACACAATAGTCAAATTTGCAAGGTATATTTACAATTTACTAGGATATCCTTAAGTTTACCACTTTAAAAGTTACTAATCGTGTTAACTGAATGTGAGCTTCACTTAATTAAAGATTTCTTTGTGTAATATTAAGGACTGTATTTTTTCTACTTTTGGGAAAATGTATATGTTTTTTAAAACTTGCCATGATGGATTTTCATATTTGTTCTATTTTTTGGGGCATTATTAACACCATGGTCATGAGCTCATATGCGATTTCCCTGGAATGAATTATGTTGGTTGATTAAATTATATACAGTCCCTCAAGTAAGAGCGTAGTCAGCTTAATTTGTAGAAAAGTTTAATATAAATAAAAAATATATATAAAGTCATTGTTCTTGATTCAGGTGAGGATGCAATAATATTAATAACACGTCCAGTCACCATTGGCGTCGATAATTGCTTGGCATCTCCTAGGCATACTTTGGACCAAGTTTATGGCGTATTCGTGTAGTAAAGACCTCCAAATGCCAGGGATTTCTTGAGATAACTGTTTTGAAGTGTATACTCTCCTTCCACGAAACCTCCGCATGACGTACGCCCAAACATTTTCAATTGGGTTGGCGTCGGGCAGTTGAGACGGCCAATCCAATATGACAATGCCAGACCGCTCCTTCCACTCAGCGCACTGTTTGCTACGGTGTTTGGGGTCGTTGTCTTCTTGTAAGATCCACTCCTCATTTTTGTTAATGAACCAGCGGTTAGTAGCCGGTAACAATGATTTATTATAAATTTTAATCATTTTTGAAGCAGTTAGATTGTAGGTAAACAAGTTCAATGGCCCAAAACCCTGTTCTGAGAAGTAACCCTAAAAATTAATCTTTACAGGTTGTTTTATAGTCCGCTGTACCAATTTGTTGTTGGGGGTTGACCAGACTCGAGGTATGGAAAATTATGCTCAGACAGACGCTTCGTCTAAAAAATTACATTACTCCAATCCCGAATGACATTTTCCTTCGCCCAGGCAAGTGGTTTCGTCATTTATTTTTCACTTAGTAAAGTTTTCTTTACTGTAGTGCGCTATTTGATGTCGTGATCACGGAGATGCTTATGTATAGTTTCATAGGATATATCATACCCCTTTTGGCGCAATTTTATCTATCTCTGTCGTAATGTTAGATTAAAATTGCGCAAAAATAAGTTTACTGTGACTTGATCGACTTTAGGAGTTACTTGTCGAGCCACGTTCTAGCAAGTCGTCAACAGTTTTTGTCTCATTATACTGCTGTACCCATTTCTGCACGAATGGTTTTGACTTCCGCATGTACTTGACAGTGGCTGTTTGCGACATTTTCGGACCTTTAGGCTCAAAGGAACACAACCTTGTAACGCGAAGCGTACGCAACGCTCATTGTGAGTAACGTGTTTCTGCGATAAATGATCGACATAAACTGAAACTTTCTCAACAATACATCAAGCAGAAAGGTGGCATCTATCGGCGTACAAAAGAATTCGTCCGATTCGTTTACTTAAAAATGAGTTATTCTGACTACGCTCTTATTTGACAGATTGTACAATCGACTAGCGATCCCCTCCGGCTTCACACTGGTGCAATATTTGTTTGTGTAACTTTTTAACTGTTCAACACATTTTAGTAAGGTTGGTATTTTGACGTGTGTGAAAGTACTGCACTAGTATTCTTTAAGATTTCAAAATGAACGACCTATTTAGGAATATGATGCTCGTCCGTTTATTATAATTCCTCCTACGCCCCTTATCTTCATGCCCTGCCTACTATTCTCGCACTCAGTAGCCGCGATAATGCAATAATTTTACCGGTTTATTGTTTATATTTCGCATTATTTTCAGACCAACCAAATAAATTAACATGTTGTAAAAAGTAAACTTTATCTCCATGAAATTTCCAATTTGATTTACCTATTTGTTTTTATAAAAGTTTGTAAAGTATTCGTCAAATTCGTATCCAAACTTCGTATCTTGTAAAATTTATTTACTTTTAACTTAAAATCATCTTTTTGGTTGAAATATTAAACTTAGATATATGGTGTCGGGGACTTTTTTTGTAAAGCTAAAAGTAATGAAAATTTTTACTATAGATTTTATTCCTTTATTTCAAACCGTTCAGGCAGCGCACGCCTTATTATAAAATTTTTACTAACTTTAATTACATTTATTATGATTAATTATGCAAAATATATACTTACAAAAATAAAAAGTAGCCTATAACACTTAGGCATAATTTTTAAAAACAGATCAGTAGTACCGGAGATTACTCCGAACATCCAAACTTACAAATTTACTTCTTCATAATATTTTTTGAATGGGTGATAATGGAATGGTATCCTTGCCTGTGCTATCAGTATACGCTGGCGAGGCACCAACAGAGACGATACGTGAGAATAAAAGCAGGTCAGTTAACCCATCGTGATAAATACACCTGCAATTGAGCACAATGGTTTCCAGGGGGGACCACGTGGAGGTCGACCTGACAGGGTATATGGCTGGCAATGGAGATGTTAGATCCTCATTCCCAACAATCCCTCGATATGGATCTTTATAATATTAGTACAGACCTTAAATAAATTTATTTAAATAACTAGTCTTTATCCGCGACTTCATATGACCTAGTTATATTGATTGACCGGGATAAATAGTTGCTTGTCCTTCTCCATCCTAAATACGTGTATTACAAATTTGTGGCGATTGGTAAAACGCCAAGGGTAAACAAATGTAATTCCACATTTACAGTATACATACATACATATATACATATCTGTCACGCCTGTCTCTCATTAGGGCAGGCAGCAACAAACATAATATGTAGATTGACGAGAAAACATGCTTATTAAATTGTAAAATCCATATCTGGTAGTCGATACATTTATCGACTGTTACCGTTGTGGTGAACGTAACTCGAGTGCCCGTATTTCAGCGTGCGTATATGCAACCAACGTGCGGCTTACGGCCGTCAATTTTTTTAAGCAACTTAGAACTGTAAGTAGTCTGACGGCCCACCTGATGGAAACTGGAGACCGTCGCTTAAAGACATAATAAGCACCACGAACATCACAAAGTATGTTACATTTGTCGAGATATTTTTTAAATAAGTCATAGAATACGTTTTTTTTTTTAATTTTTAAACTATTATTTCTTATTAAGTAAATATCTATTTATAGTGTAATTTAATTTAGTTATTCTAGTAATTATTGTAATTTTAAGAACAAAAATCGTGCTCTTTTTTTTTAAATAAGTTATTGTGTTAACGATAGCAATAGTTAATAATGCCAATTATATATGTATACTGTAATGGATGTATCATTTATTTTTGTTGAATTAGTTAGATGGTCTCAGATTGAATTAGATTTATTATTAGTCTATATTAGTTAATAGGTAATAATTTTGGCGCTTATTAGAGAATAGAATTTGATGGTCGTTTTGCAGTTACCTATGATTAATGGAAAAATGACTGGATATTCGGTAATGTAATATTTAAAGTGTGAACTTGGCGTCGTACAGTCTTAAGAGTTTTCTAAATGATAGTTATTTCATAAAAATCGATTTAAAAATTGCATCAAGGTTTTTATTCGGGTTCTATTTTTGAAATCTCTGAACGACAGTTTCACTGACTGAACTATAAGGCCTCTTTTATATTAACGTTAGGGCACATCCACTCCGGTGGTGCTCATAACGTAGTATAGGTGTTTACATAGAATCTTTTTACAAGAGATGCTTGCGGTCTCGTATGATACTCTTATGTTGGATGATCACTGATGGTTGTAAGGAATTGGCCATTTAAAATATAGGGGTGATTTTACATATATGGTAAAATCTTCAAGAAAAGTATAACAACACTTTATGCATTGAGCCAAATTTAAATCAAATTTAGATGTATAAAAGTACTTTGATTATATAAAATGCATAATAATAAACTAAATAGTAATTGTATATTTACTTGTATGTCGAAAATAGTTTTTGCATTTACAAAATTGTGGTTTGAAGTCCGCGATATATAATGGGCGCTACAGTTTTGTAGGATTGAAAACGTGCTCACTCTTATATCACTACGTTTATAAGAGTACATAATATATATTGTGTCATTGCCACCAAGATTTCCTTATTATTTAGTATTAAGTATATTTCTAAGTGAATTACATTATGTGTTTATATTGCTTCTTTTTTATATCACGTGTGGCGAACAAAATAATTTGTCGAGTTAATCAGATTTACTCGTAATTGTTTTTGATATTCCAAGTAACTGAGTGATTGAAAATCCTGTGGACGCGATCGTACATAATTTGCACTATGAACATTCCAATAAATAATTGTGAAATCACATAAGTGTGTTACTTCGATAATTAAATACTATAAATATGATATTAGGATCATTAAAAGAAAAACATTTATGTTAGTAAAATTATTTTTTCTTTGTATGGTATTGAGTGAATGATGTAAGAAACTTAATTCTCTAAATATGCCAGTTGGAAAATTGGGGATCACCGTTTACGCAGAAAGGAATAACTTTCTAATGAAACACAATACCAAACTCCATTAATTATAAAACAATATTTAGATATATTTAAGGATAAAACTATTAAGTGAAAACGCTTATTTTGTTGATTGCTGCCCTTTTTGATGTCAAATATTTGATGTGGTATTTTGTACAAAAGTGAAAATAAAAAGTTTCAATATTAATAAATAAATTTTGTACTTAATACATTGTATGAAAATCGCGCATCAAATTTGTTCGTAGTTCTATAATCAACGATCAGAATAAACTACTTTCTAAACTATTTGGGAATAATTTTATTACTTCCTTTTATGATGAGAGACTTGTCCCCAGCGGTAGGGTCTAAATGGATTATTAAAATGCTGATAGATTACAAATATACTTGCACTGTAATGTTTTATACATCATCGTCCTTATAAGCCCATTGTCATTATGTTGGGCAATTTATGGGATTGTAGATTATAATAATAATTTTCACCATTTAATTTTCATTGAACATTTAACAAAGAATCGTTGCTCTATTTGCCTGGTTGCCCGTTGTTTGTAATTGTTTTTTTATTTAATTGTATTATGAAAGGAATATAATGCAATAATGTATGTTTAAAAATTAAATTTTTATTACAAATGCACCATGGTTTACCTGAATAGAATAGAATAGAATAGAATAGAAATCATTTATTCAAATAAACTTACATTGAAGCACTTTTGAAAAGTCATTACATTTTTTTTTAATTTACCGCTCGTTCGGAAAGCTGTCTCATCACAAGAAGAACGAGCAAGAAACTTGCGTGATGCTCTTTTAAATAATTTTATTATTATTTTACATTTTTAAGTTTAATTGTGTGAATACAAACCACCAATTAGCACTAATTCAATTAAATACTCAAAAAGAAAAAAAAAATTGAATACATAACCAACTGGTTAAACAATTAATAAGAGGAAATCAGTCATAGTGATTAGAGCAGACCAGTCCCTACAAGCAGCACCCGTTCACGAGTATGACGGATGAGCCAGCCATCACTGCGCTCGACCATATTTTAGGGAGCCCAATGACCCGGCCCACCACGCCGCCACAAGTCTGGACATTTTAGTGAGCATGACTACTCAAAACACTAGACCACGTCAAAGCTACTCACAATTGCCATCTGATAGTTATAGTATTCACATTTTACATAAGAATGCATGCGGCAATTAATACAAAAAACCGCTACGCTTTCATATTTCTAAAATTAATCAATTAAATCAAGAAAGCAATGAGAAAAAAAAATTATAACGTTGTATGCTAATAAACTAATTATTTACTTGATATGTTGTCATCTATGAATTCGTCTATCCTGTAATAGGCTTTCTTACATAAAAATTGTTTAATATAAGATTTGAATTGCCTCTCTGTCAGATTTAATGCAGATTCCGGCAGTTTATTATAAAATCTTATGCAATTACCATAGAATGAATTACTGATTTTGTGCAGACGGCATTTAGGTAAAATAAGCTTATTTATATTGCGTAAGTTTCTACTTGTACAGTCTTTGAGTTTTTTAAAACTCGCTAAGTTCTTCCGTGTATACATAATATTTTCATAAATGTATTGTGAAGTAACTGTGAGGATATTTGAGTCTTTAAAGCACTGACGTAATGACTCTCTTGAACCCATACCATAAATAGAACGTATGGCTCTCTTTTGTAAAACAAATATAGTATTTATATCGGCTGCTTTACCCCACAGCAGTATGCCATAAGACATTATGCTATGGAAATAACTAAAATATACAAGTTTAGCCGTCGCCACGTCTGTTAATTGCCTAATTCTTCTAATTGCATATGCAGCAGAACTGAGTCTACTGGCCAATTTTGAAATATGGGGCCCCCATTGTAATTTCGAGTCCACTGTTATACCTAAAAAAACTGTATCATTAACAAAATTTACTATTTCGTCATTAAGCAATAACTGTGTATTTATTAGTCTTACATTAGGAAGTGTAAATTTTATACACTTTGTTTTGCTGGAATTTAATAATAGGTTATTACATGTAAACCAATTTAATATTGCAGACATAGCACAATTTACATCGTCTAATTGATTACTTTGACGTCCAATTTTAAACACTAACGAAGTATCATCCGCAAACAGCACTATATCTGCAATTTTCTCTACCATAAAGGGAAGGTCATTTATGTAGATTAAAAAGAGAAAGGGGCCTAAGATTGACCCTTGTGGAACGCCCATCTTAATATTAGCTCCCTTAGATTTTACACCGTCAATATCTACAGTTTGAACCCTATCCTCTAAATAAGTTCTCATTAATTTTAGATCATTATCTCTTATACCATAATGTTCGAGCTTGTACAAAAGCGTTTTATGATCCACACAATCAAATGCCTTTGATAGGTCACAAAAAACTCCGAGTGCATCCTGTGACCTCTCCCAAGATTCGAAAATATGTGTCATTAGCGCAACACCTGCGTCAGTGGTAGACTTGCCGGCGGTGAAACCATATTGCTGACTGTGAAGCAGTCCGTTAACCCTGAAGTGATGTAACATTTGATTTAACATTATCTTTTCAAACACCTTACTTAGAACTGGCAAAATAGATATAGGTCTATAGTTCCCTGGCTCAAATTTATCTCCTGATTTAAATAGTGGGATTAATTTGCTAAATTTCATTAAATGTGGAAAAACGCCATTATCAATACATTTATTAAAAATAGTGGCTAGATATGGAGCAACAATATCTATGAAAGAACTAACTACTTTTACAGACATGCCCCAAAGGTCTTCCGTATTTTTTAAATTTAGCTGTTTGAATATTTTTATGATATGAAAGGGGCTAACATGTGAAAATTTAAATCTTAAAGAACAACAACCGATATTAGTCTCTAGTAATTTTTTTGCTCGAGATTGAGATGAGTCCAGAGAAGATGTAATATCAATCGGAATATTAGCAAAAAAATCTTCAAAAATATTAACTACATCTTTTGTTGTTGTTATTAATTTATTATCATAATTTAATGTAAATTGATTACAGGCTATTTTAGATCTTCCAGTTTCTTTATTTATAATGCTCCAGATGGTTTTAATTTTGTCAGAAGACTGCTTAATTTGTTTATTAAAATAATTAGACTTAGCCATAATACAAACTTTTTTAAAAATTTTAGAATAATTTTTTACATAAGTGGTGAATTTGTCATCAAATCGATATTTTTTTTGATCGTATAAATCAAACAAAATATTTCTACTTTTAAGTATTCCTACTGTTGCCCATTCCGTGAATTTAGATTTAACATGAACTTCTTTTTTCTTGAAAAATTGTTCATATTCTCCGGATAAAATATTAATTAGCTTGGTGTAAAGATAACCTAAATACCTGAAACAGGTACACAATATTAAGATATCCCAATTGTGAGTGAGGAAATTAATAAGTCATGAGTGGCATACAAGCAAAGATTTCAATACCATACCAACAACCAAGCATTAAAGTTTTTAAATACCAGTGGTGATGCGTTCCGTCTGAAAAGAGCACGCCTGGCTAAATTTTAAGTGGACCGTCTATAGATGTAATGGAGGGGATGTCACGTCATTGGACGAAAAAATCCCAAAAACTAAATACACATCCTAAAGAGATATAATTATAGCCAGTAAAATGGTTGATGACAGATAGATATTAAAAAAAAAAAAAACTATTTTCTATTATTTCCATTACAATATGTGGCAATAGTAATTGCTGAGATATGTATAACGCTGTAACAAATCGACGGATGGACAGAGTCGCACAATAAGGGTTCCTTTGTACCTTTTTGGTACGGAATCCTAAGAAGGTACTTTTAGCGAGGGAAGGCAATGGGGCCGATTCTGAGGCAATATTTCTGTAAACTTATCTCTTGATAAAATTTTTTAATTTGATAATTTTGCTAAATTACTGTTTTACGGACTATTAGAAACTAAAATTATTTATTTTATTAATTTATTTAAATTATATATATAAGTTTATATAGGACCTTTTAATAAAAATTTCATTGTTATATGAAGTTGACGTTTTAATTTTGGATATAAGTTTATTGAAATGACGCCTCAGAATTGACCACATTGTTAAACTAGCGGCCTGGATATTTATTATCCAGTATAATTCAGTGTATTCAGTATTGTATAATTCATGCGAGTAAGGCTGAAGAGTACAGTAATAAATAGGCTGTAGTAAAAAAATAAGGCTGAAGAGTACTATAATACTAGTAACATTTGAAAGTATATAAAAATGTTTATATTTCTTTAATATTTATTATAAGTTGCTCCTTTCTAGTACGTTGTACTAGAAAGATAGAAGATTTTTTATACTACTTAGAATGGCAAACAAGCTGACGGCCCACCTGATGGAAAGTGGTAACCGTCGCCTATAGACATGAGCAGTACCATGGACATAACAGACTATACTGTTGCCATTCCTGAGAACTCGGGTGTTATTCCTCTGTACCCAGTAAATTCACGCCATATCCCACACTTCAAACCGAAACACAGACATGCAAACACAACTGCTTCACAGTAGAAACACGAATGGGACAGAGGTTCCCAAGCAATCAACTTTTGTACAAAGTCTCCCTCTGGTCTGCGGTTTGCTGAATACTAGTTTTTAGTTTTGACTTTATCCTTTGCTAGCCGTAGGTTTATAATATTGGTTTTCAACCGATTTCAAAATGAAGGAGGTTCTTTATTCGATTGTATTTTTTTTGTTTGTTACCTCATAATTCCGTTAGTTATAAACTGATTTGGAGAATTCTTTTTTTAGCTGCTATATCCTTGCAGTTAAAAAAATAATTATAGATTAGTTTCACAGAAATTTTATCAAAATCTGTTCAGTAATTTGGTTTTTAGGTATTTTTTAATGGAACACAATCTAAATTATTTCTAGCTAGGGTAGCTTGAAATAATGCTAAATGTACTGCTTGCCTAGTCAGCGTATATCGATAGCGTAGGAAGGTTACCATTCCTTTCATTATCATCATTATTATAATATTATCATTAATAATATAATTGTTTACTGTTAAACCTCCTATAAAGGGAGTTTTGCCAGTAGTCGCCAGGCTTGTCAGCTGCAGTTAGGCTTTAGTGATATTTTATGAGGGACGCTGCTGCCCATCCCTTGACCATTTAAATCCTTTATCGCCTCTCACGACACCTACGGGAAAGGAATCATTCCATTTGTATTCATTAAAACATGTTAGCAATTTGCTTAAGTCAAGGATAAATAAAATACGATGAAATAGTGTAAAATATTTATGAAGAAACAAGGACAATATATTATACATCTAATGTTTGCAATGAATTTAACTACAACAATTTAGTATTATTATAGTCAGACACAGTTAACAACTTTAATAGCACTAGGAAATAATTGACGAGAGCCAGTATGCATTAGTCGGTCCACATTCCCTATAATAAGAAAGATATACATAATAAATCTTTTCGAAGTACACCTAAAAATATACATTCACAATCACATTACGAAGAAAAATCAAACATTACATTTGTAACCATATCAAACATTATTTGGCGTTCTATATGTACCTATTTTTAAACATCTTTGGACTTTTTTTTTATGTATAAATAGGTACTTATCATGTCATGTCTAATTTACTGGATTAGTTCCATTTTCGCGAGGTTTTATTGTTGTGAATGTTGTGACTTGCATCATGCGATTTGGCAAATAAGTCTTCCAAATTATTAATTTTACTAGAGGAATGCCAATGGGGATGATTGAATGTGAGTATCTATAAGCTGCGGTAACCGTTTACCATCAGACAGGCCGTATACTTTGCCACTTTTGTGGTATATATATATATAAAATTAAACACTCGAAAGATTATTAAAAAAATGTTTTGTAAAGCGCATCTAATTCTAATTGAATCTGCTTTTGGTTCAATGGTACGGGAAAAAATCCACTTTTGTTAACTCTTACGGAAAAACGTTAGGTAGGTAGCAACGGACGCCCATTTTTAATTGCAAATGGTATTGATGTGCAAAGGTCTTAAACGTCATTTGGAATAGATTTATGAATGCATTGTTGCTTGTTACTACAAGCGATAGTTCGTCAATTTCATTATAGCTTGTCAACTTCATTTGCGACACTCTTCAAGATGATAATGTTGAATGTAATAGGTTAGTATTTCACATAAAAATGTGAACAATGTCATAATTATTCTATTGACTTATTTGATGTTTACCATTTTCTAAACTATACATTGTTATATGGATCCTTTATGGTAGGTAGATTAGTATGGTGAAGATCCGATTGTATGTCTGTTTGTGTACCCCGTATATTCTTGGGAGTGCCGCGAAAGGTTAATGGGCTTATAATCTTACAATTTGTGACATTAATTTTTATAAGGAAACCTTCTATAATGGAACTATAGTTACACTGTATTAGTTGCAATGTATGCACAATGTAAAATTCAATAAAATAATATTTAATGTTAATATTATAAGCTAATAAAGAAAATTATCAAAAACATTGTTTTACATGCAGTATTGCCTATAAATGTAGGCTGTAAGTGAAATCACTGCAATATACTGAAAGAATTCAATCCGAGGTAAAATAGGTGTTGCGTTAAATCACGATAAGTAGCTTGCCGTTAAAGTATGTCATGTCATGAGTTATATGGTTCAAGATTTTTCCATTTATATAGGTATCCTTTGTTTTTCTGATTCAGAAAATTGCAGTGTTTTCTTTTAATTATTTTGAAACCATTAAAATAACATGAAAACCATTAATTTTATTTCTATCACGTATCGATGTGACAAAGTTACAGAATGTGTTGTCACAAATACTCTATTTCATCAACTTCGTATACCCGTGAGGCATGTGAGTGGCAAGGTATAATATCCACGGGATTATGAAGTAAGAAACAGAGTGTAGCAGGGAAGGGAAAAATACCTTCTCATTCTACTATACATAATAACCTTCCAATGCGGAAGTGACTTCGCGGCACTCCCCTTAGGAGTGCCGCGAATTTAGTTGATGAGCTATAGTTATAGCAACGTTTCTTAACCTCAGGCCGCAACCTAAATTCGGGTCACAGGAACTTTCCAAATGACATTATAAAAAATGGTGAAATTTATATTTACAACATTTTTTACAACAAACCAAAACAATGATTTTGTTTTTTTTTTTATATATTTTTAGCAAACTATGGGCTTTTAGATAATCCTATTATTTTATTATCACTGCAAGATAAATAAAACATTACGGATGAGGGCTTAAAATATATTAGGTCGCCAACCAAAAAGGTTAAGAACAGCTGGTATGCAGTATATTTCATAGTCGTATATATTTTGTGTTGTTAGCTTATTATTTACTAGATTGTAATGCAGTTCCAGTGAGGTTTACATCTTATAAGAGGTTTCCCTTACTAAGAATTACAACACTGAACTGCCAAATTTTTGGTTTTTAATTTTTATTTATTTCAGATAGGATAATTATTATTATTTCAAAAATTAAGGAATTTTTTTTATTTCTATTTGTTTTGTAAAATAAATGACACATGAAAATTATTATTGGTCTAATGATTATCAGACGATATCTAGTTTACATAATTATTTGTATAAGAGTTATTTAGACCGTGCTTATATTTGATTACATTATGGAATTACTATGGAATATTTTAAATGACTCATGTAAAAGTATAAAAAAAGGTATTTAATATTTTTATGGTAATGGTAAAAGTTCCAAAATTTTTCAGATTGTTATTTTTAGTAAGTAATGCGCCTTAATAACGTAGAGAAATACAATATTGATAGATAATTCGAACTTTTAAAATATTTAAAGCTAAAAAGGACGTCAAGAAAGTCATTTACTAAAAGTGGCATCACGTTGACACTACAATTCACACGACAATTCCACAAATAGTTAATAACACGTAAAAAAAAAAACTTGGAAATCATTTTGGAAATAATTTAAAAGTAACAATAAATTACTTTACTTTTATCTACAGTCTATCAGTATATTATTAAACATCACTTAATTTCCAATATAAAACGTTTCGAAAATAAAGATATTCTAAAAATCTTACATACACGTAATACTGACAACGTATTAAATAACACTCTCAAAATGTCCCAATCAAAATGTACGATATACGAAACTCGGTCCATTTGTAAAACAAACAAAACAAAACACGTAACATAAATTTTCATACAATTTTCAATAATATTATTGCACTAAACTTTACATTCATAACTTAATAATAAATATTGCATTAAGCGTTAACCACGTTTCGTGTTTTAAAATTAAGTCTTAAAATACTAGGAGTTAATAGGTAATTAAAAAGAACAATTAGGTATGTCAGTTCGATGAAGTGTTACTATATATCATTTCATCCTAAAACAAGCTTCGTTCGCAGTGGCGCTCATAGAGACGGAAATTAGAATTTCATTACTATTGTGCTAACTACCCACTTATGTAATATTTTGACTAAATATTAAGTACGATTTGGTGCTCAAATTTAATAATGTAAGTGTTAATTATTAAAAACTATTTATTATTTATCTACAAAGTTCAAAAACGTGCATTCCGATAAATTTTGTTTAAAACTATTTTATAATACTATCTAAGATTTTTTTTTAAGTCCGGTTAATGTGGCACGTAATGACTTGGCGATACAGTCGTTTGGTGCTCGTTGACACTTACTCCCGCTACTAATGACATTAGTTCATAATAAAGTTGAATGTATTTGGAGTAGATAAAATTGAATATGTATTGTTTTGATAATACAATAAATTTACCTATGTAAATATTGAATCATTCTAATATATGTATTTTAAACAATTATATAAAAGTAGTATTCAGTTCTACATTATTTTAATGTACCCTATGGATAAAGGTTTCTTCGCATAAAGAGATAGACATATTTATTTTTTAATTTAATTATATAGCATCGCAGCTTTTTGGTCGATAAAAAAATAGCATCAATTTAAATTGATCATTCGGATAATGGTAATGCAAGAGACTGCATTTAGGCTGACTACCATCTCTCGCATTAACTCGATCTTTTATTATCAATTTTACGGTTTCATTCATTAAATAAATTAATACACATTCGTTTAAATGGATTTACGACATATAATAAACATTTTTTCTAGTATTTCTTTATGCAAAAAAGTTTCTGATAAAGGAGAATATAGTGAGCCTTGCTATAAATTCCTTTATCAGCAAAGCTTTTTAAGTAAGCTAATATTTTTTTTTTAGTAATAACTTATTTAATAACAGTATTTAAAAAAAATTAATCACCCTTAATTATATTTATAATTTCATTGTGTATGTCTTTCTCTAGATGCAGAATACTTTTTCCAATTGCTTTTTAATTAGATTAAGAATAAGTACGAGTAATTTCATATAATGAATAGATTTCAAAATCGGGTACCTAAGAATTGCATATATCTGATCGAGAATCGTGTTACTCATAATTCGTCGTTCGAGAGCGAGTTTTGATTGTGTACCTCAAGTGAACACCTACGAAGCTAACAACTAAATCTACTTTATGACTATAGGACGCGCGTTGTGTCCACCTCTGCTTCCTTCCTCTCACGAGTCACACTATAGTCCGTTGTATTTTTACCTGAAATGAAAAATAATTAATTTGCAGCTTTGCTCGAGATAATCTTATAAATATGTAGTAATTTTTTGTCCTGTGGTCCTAGAATAAAAATTGTCGTGTCTCCAATACAATTCCATTGAGATACTTCAAGTCAAATTGTTATTCTACAATACCTGAAAAGTTAAGTACCTCAGACAACTCATAAAGTTTTAACATAACAAAGTTATTAATTATAATATTAAATTATAATAGTAAAAATATGTAAAGTATACAAAATGTACATTTTGAAAATAGCGATCTTAATTTCATCAGAACTGTTCATAAACAAGCAGCAAATGTATCTATCGATAGATATGTTATCGCTACAATGTATATGAGATAAAACGAGACAGTTACGAATGGCATCTTGCTCTTTCTTCTGCGTACCGTATACATAATTTACTTAATTTATCTAGAAGGTAAATAAATATACTTTTACAAAGATCAGAGGACAGAGCAGGGAGGTACCACGATGGGTACGTCCGCGCATCGGAGCCGACTTATGACCAACAACAATGAGTTTCAATAAATTCTCGGGCTCTTTGACCATATATGTCTCCAAAGTTGTGAAGAAGACGGTGCGGTTGCGAGTATTTTAATCAATTGTCTAAGAGGTATAGTTAATAGAATCTGCCTTTGTAGGGGGAAAAGGGATTGTTAGTAATGGAGACTGAGAATCCCATTGCTAGCAATATACCCAACCAAGTTGACCTCCTCGCGTTTTCTCCTGGAAACTATCATGATTAATTCCTGATGAATTTATCATGATGGGCTAACTGGCCTGTTTTCATTCTCATCTCTGACAGCGCTCTGACAGCGTATCCCGTTAGCGTAGGCGGGGTCACCATACCATTTTCACCCATCCAAAAAAAAAAACCTGCCTTTGCAAGGACCAGGGTGGAGAGGATCGACGACGCGGCCAGCGTGGCAGGCGGCTCGCTGCAGGCGACACCACGACGGGTAGGTCCGGGCGTCGGAGCCGCACAGCGGTCGTCGCGCGCCGCCGCCGCACGAGCCGCACGACACGCAGCGCGCGCCGCTCGCGCCGCCCGCCACGCACCGCTGCCCAGCGCCGCACCGGATGTTGGCGCATGTCGCGTTCGCTGTGTGGTCGGCAGTGTTTTATCAATTAGTGCATACAATTTGTGGTTGTAGTCCTAAGATTCGCTATGGGGTGTAGAGCACAGATATGGAGTTCAATAAACATCACAACTGCATGCACTTTGCATGACGATTTCTGGTTTTAAATTAGACTTTAAAGAGGCTTCGACTGAGATTAATGTCGAAAAATATTTAAAAGTTTGACTAACAATAGCACGTTCAAATATAAAAAAAACATACCTACATCAATTTTTTAGTTGAACTTTTGTTGAAATGTTTGTTGAATGAATGATGTTGAGTTTATATTTCTCGTGTAGAGGTGAGAAATAGACTGGTATTAATTACGATTTTATTATAATTTGTTAAAAATTATATTACACTAAGAGAAGGTAAAAATTTTAAAATAATGGGAGGTGGCTAGTATGTACTTCTTTACATCTTCTCTTCAACTATGTAACTATGTCTGGTCAAAACTTACCTATACAAGACCCTCTATATGCAAGTGGCAGAGCTCGTCCTCGTTCACAAGCCGCCTTCCTCAAGGCACAAGCGCCCGCGTATGTCTTCCCATCAACCGCACATACCGGCGCCCCAGCTACGTTACACCCACCGCATCGCACGCAATGCGCTCCCAACTCCGCGTCTAAAACGCACCGTTTATCGCCACCGCACCGGACTAGGTCGCAACTGCCTTCTGGGGAAGATAAATAACGAATTAATTGGACTAGTGGTTTTTAATAAAAAATCATTTACAGTATAATGCAATATTTTGCGTTATAAAATAACATGCTTTCTATTTTTGAATAAGCAAATATCATATAGCATCATTTATTTGTATTTTGACATACATCTTTTACTTCCTCCATGTCCATACAATTTCAAACAATATTTATTTAATAGGTTCTGCTCGTATTTTCACCCTGTCACGAAATTTTATACCGCCCATACGGTCATTTTACAGAAATAACGTACCTATTTAAATAACATTTATACCTAATACGTTACTTTCGCATTGAGTTTATTCAAGTCTCTTATATTATTTATACATAAACAATTTTGAGATATGTGGATTACAGTTTTTCATATTTATTCCAAAACTATGTAAACCATAAGAGATTGTTTATTCATCTTTTTTTTTCAAGACTTTGCGCTTGTCGGTGCAACTAATTTATACATTATCCAGCCAGAATTGCTCCAGGCCATATCTTTGTTTATTCTTATGGTTTAATTAAGTCTAACCCCATAGCATATTGTACGCGTTTTTGTTATAATTTTTTTGGTTACACGCTTGAAGAAGCTCATCTATAAGTCATTTACTCGTATCCATTAATAATCTATTATTATTCTTAATTATTTATTAAACACGATAAATTCTATTAACAACTCTTATTTACCTATAAAAGTCATCATAAAGATAAAAATTCTTGAGACAACAGTATGCGTATACAGAAATCCGATCGTACCTACTTGCTACGGACTAATTGTTTAAAATAAGTGCTGAAGCTTAGAATGCACCCATTCGTGTGTCTACCGTGAAGCAGTTGTGTTTGCATGGCCGTGTTTTGGTTTGAAGGGTGAGATGTGGCAGGGAATTTACAGGGTACAAAGGAATAATACCTGAGTCCTCATGAATGGCAACGCATGGGAGGTTACATGGGCGAAACAGTATATTTTGTTATATCCATGGTAGTGCTCATGTCTATAGACGACGGTTACCACTTTCCATCAGGTGGGCCGTCAGCTTGTTTGCCATTCTAAGTTACATAAAAAAACTATAAGCTAATTTCGGTCTCATTATAACTACCTGTCCAGAATAGATAATATTTTTTGAATAATTGGATTGATAGCAGTAAGTTAAAGGGCATATAATCTGTCAGTTAGAATGTACCGCGTATTGACGGCATTAGGCATAAGAAAAGGTACTTAGATTACAAACAAAGCTATCGAGGCGCCATAAAGTTACCGTAACTCTTGTAATAATGATTATAGCTTTGGTCCTTCGAGCCCAGATAAAAAGTTTACTGACACTGCGCGATTGTAAAGAGGAAATACGACGTTTAATGTAATATAATAACGGAGTAGAAATCAGACAAACAAGCAACAAGACCTGTAAATATCCGATGCTTTCCTAGTCGATTGTATCGTATTGCGCTTTATAGACCGGCGTTAGTCTGGCAAGTGGCTGTGTTTAGAGTTTATAGTGAATATTACTTTTATAATTTGAGAAATTTGCAAGGAAACTCAAACCTAAGGTAATGTCTGGATTTTGAAGTTGATATGCATATATAATGATTTGAGATTATTTTTTAGGATTTCGTCCCTTAAAACGTAAAACGGAACCCTTATAGGGTCACTTTTTTGTCCGTGTATCGGTCTGTCAAGACCCTTTTTATTAGGAACACATGAAGGTATTAAGCTGAAATAAATTTCGAATACACAAGTCTGCAATCCTTTGAAGCTGTGAAAAAAGTATTTTCTTTTTTTGTAAATTTTATTATTCAATTTGTACAGAATCCTCGGTGCGCAAGTCCGACTTGCACTTGGCTTTTTTATTCTTAAATCTATCCCTTTTCTGTAATTCATCGAATGTTTTGTCAAAAAAAGGTAAGTCGATACTCACGATATTTTCTGGGAATTATATGTTTCGCCATGTTATAAAAGATCATAAGCTTAGAATTATTTAGTTAGAAATATTCAGGGTATATTTAGGCAAATATTAGAATTAGTATAATAGTTATTGTAGGAATTTCTGTTGCGGTAGCGAGCAGAGGCGAGTCTTTCCGCTCGTAAAACGCGATAAAGTAGTTTGACGGCGATTTCGCCTCGATATTATCGTGAACGCAAAATTATTCATAGTATTCAAAGGGGATGTCTGGTTTACTTTTGATCTGACGGTATGTATTCTAATTTCACTTCGCTATAATGTGTGTCTGTGAGAGTTGAACACCTTTACAAAGTTATTAATACCTAATATTCATAGAGCGGAGGGAAGGGATTGTTAGTAATGCGGATTACCAGTTCCATTGCTAGCAATATGCCCTGTCAGGTCGACCTCAACGTGGTCTCCCTGGAAACCGTCGTGTTGAATTCCAGGTGTACTCATTACGCTAGGCTAACTGGCCTGCGTTTTCATTCTCATCTATTATCATTCACTGGTGACCCACCAGCGTATACCGTTAACGCAGGAGGGGTTACCACTCCATTGTCATCTATTAAAAAAATATTCATAGAGCGGGAGAAAAGGGATTGCTAGTAATTGAGCTTCAAAATCCCATTGCTAGCAATATACATATATGATATAATATAGGTATGCCCTGGAAAACAATTGAGGGATGCTTTTTTTATAATGATAAATGTGGAAATGAGTTTGTTTGTTTACCTAAACTAATCATCTAAAACTTTGGTATACGAGTACTATTTGGGATGACGAAGGATATAGATTACTTTATTCAATCAATTTGTACAAAAGTCGTTTGCTTGTGTACCTCTGTCCCATTCGTGTTTCTACCGTGAAGCAGTTGTATTTGCGTGACTGTGTTTCGGTTCGGAGGTTGGTTATATGTCAGTGAATTTACGGGGTACAGAAGAATAACACATTAGTCCTCAGGAATAGCAACGCATGGTGGGTATTATGGGCGAAACAGTATACTCTGTTATGTCCATGGTACTGCTCATGTTTATAGGCGACCGTTACCACTTCTCATTAGGTGGGCCGTCAGCTTGTTTGCCATTCTACGTTGCATAAAAAAGAAAAGCAATATGTCTCAGTTACAGGAATGAAATTGTAGTTAAAAGCTAGTATTAAAATATAAGTTTGATATTGTAATATACACCTTAGAAGCGCGACGTGGCATGGGCCGGTTTGGATCCGTGTAATTGCACTCCTGCATCCGATGACATCCTTCGACTCGTAACCACTGTTTCTCGAACGTAATACGAGAACAGGAGAATTCACTTGTTTATTATACAAATTATTTATTTATTTATTTTACAATTTATTGCACCAAGTAAAAAATAATAATTACAATAAATATTAATGAGAAGTGATAAAAAGGTGGCCTTATCGCTAAGTAAATTCTTCTACATAGCCTTTGGATAGAGGACATTGAGCAAAAGAATAAAGGTAGGTGGTGGTACAAAATACAGTCGCCACGATCATGTAACGTCAAAAACCGAGATGGATGAAAGTCCGAATTCATTGTGCTTTTTAACCTACATATGTAATACTAGCTTTTATCTGTGGCTTCGCTTGGGTTTGGTATTTAATTTCTTGTTTCATAAAATTCACATGTCTAACTTTCAAACCGACGAAATTCTATACAAAAATTTCAACTCCCATTTTAATTACTTAGGGTTTTTATTTTCAAAATTCACTTATTGTTTACCTACGCTATATAGGTAATAAGGTCTTTATATTATAAAGAACCTGTCTGAAAATTTTCAAGACAGATTAAGCAGTTTCGGTTGTGCGTTGATATATGAGGAAGTCACTCGAAATTCTCTTATATATATATATATATATATATATATATATATATATATATATATATATATATATATATATATTTAATATGTGTAATCTATTTTCATTTATATTATTTTATGTCTTTACTTATCACACAAGGTAACGACTTACATTGATGATTAAACCGTAGTAGTAAAATTTTATTATGGCTACTTATATAATAAATCAATTAAGAATGTATAAAAGAATCTATCTGTATATTAATTACAGTATTTTTTTAACAAATTTAAATAAATATTTCGAAAATTTTTCGACAAATATGGCCAACACCAATATGGAATAGCTAAAATAAGAATTTAAGAAATTGACAGCAAATAAATGTGTCAAAAAAACTATTAGAAAAAAAAAATATTTTGTGTAGATGAGTTAGTTTGTAGGTACTGCTCATGTCTATAGGCGACGGTTACCACTTTCCATCAGGTGGGCCGTCAGCTTGTTTGCCATTCTAAGTTGTATAAAAAAAAGATACGAACATCATTTTTTTATGAATCAATACATAAATAGTTTTAATTGTAAAATAACCTATAGTTTTTATATAATAGTGGTGCAAACCGGTAGTTGGCACCGGTAATTGGTGAATGCAAACAGTGTGTGATAAAAATCAATTCGACATAAGCTAGCCACGGTAGTAAGGAGTTAAGTTCTCATTCACATGCATCCACCCGGGGCGAGACGCGCTCGGCCAGACGTATCGTGCATCGCAATGAGCCATTATTGAGCCGCGATCCCCAATAGAGATGTAGCCAACCTTCTAGGAACAAGTGGGTAATTTACAAACTCGATAGTAGGGGAGGGCCGGTCATTACGGGATCGGGAGAATTAATGATCGCTAACTATCTTTCGAAGGAAGTGACCACAACGTTATGCGATTCTAGTGACATTTTATAGATTAATTAGTACGTAACAATTACAGTTGGTTTTGAAAATGTAAACAAACGAATCGGATAGATTTTGAAAATTCAATCTTTCGATTCAGTTAATAATTACATTTAGAGAGTGTTTTTGAAATAATTTCTATGAAACTTCGTTGTTTTTATTAAGTTCTTTTAAAACGGATCTTAAGTATCTCAGGTAGTATCTCAGTAGATCTTAAGTATACAGGCAGCTCACCTGATGGTAAGTGACTGTCGCCTATGATGATATGATAGACATTTAAAAAAATCAATAAGTCTCTAATTATAATTTATATATTATAGGTACTTATATTATGGGGATCATATATAAAAGGAGAAATGGACTGACTGGTAAACGCACAACCGAAATTGCTGGCTTTAGAAACACGAAGTTTTCCACATACATATATGACGTAAATGAGATTTTCAAAATTTTTTCGAGAAGGCATCTACGCCGGTAAGTCGCGTAAAATAGCTACTTAACCGCTCTAAAAAAAATTCAAAAATATTTACTATATTTTCTAGATTTATCTATTAATAACCTATTTCGATAATATAAGCATACAGTACACATTTATGAATTCAGATTGTTTTTCGTTTAAAATATCATATTAAATTATCAGAAATTTGCATAAAGACAATATTTTATTATTATTATTATTTTTATATCAGCCATAAACTGCCCATTGTTGAACATAGGTGTCCTCCTAAGGGGAGTTTTGATAGTAGGTGTCACTCACAGGTTGACTACCGCAGTTAAGCTTTGTTGATGTTTTGAGACTGACGCTGCAGGCTATCCCTCGACCATTAAGTTACCTTAGTTGCCTCTTACGACACCCTAAGTAAAAGAATTGTGACCCGTTCTATACCGGGACTACACGGCGAGAAGAAAGAAAATATATCAATTACTTTTAGATTATATAGATAGAGCATCGAGTCACAAAAACGGGACAACTTTTAGTCAGCTAATTGTCAAATTAGCCGAATTGTTTTTTTTTTATCATTACATTGTATCTTGACGTATTATTTAATAAATAAAGTGAGTATTTATGTATTAAAAAGATACATATGGTAAATTATAAGACAAAATAAATATAGAAGTTATAAAGGAATCACGCATAACTACATATTTATCACGCAAAATTGTATGAACAAGTTGACCGGCTTTTCTCGAAGCGTTTGTATGGAGACGTCAATAAATTCACATAGGTATTTGTTCAGCATCAGTTGTCTAATGAATGAGAGTTCTCATGTACGGTTTGTTGTGTGGTACACATAGTAAATACCATACACATTATCTGTCAGTCTGATCCAGCCTTCAGTCAGCGTGTATCTTTACTGATGTCTCTTGTATACATTTACTACTTTCACTATTACTAGCTAAAGCAATATTAAAATTATTCAATAAAGATTGCCAAGCAAACAAATATTGTCTTTCTGCGTTTTACTTCGTATTCAACAGGAAGTCTTAAAATAAATAAGTAATGCAGTCTTGACCTCTTATGTATAAATATGTGGAGTTAATTACCATTCTCTTTAAAAGAAATTATAATAAAGAGCGTGTTTTTGTGAGCGCGCACTCTCGCGAAAATACATACTGTTGTGCGCAGACGCAGCCCAGACGGCGAATTGATAGTCTCGACCCGCACAAATAAACGAAACCAGACAAGCGCATTATCAATATGACGGCTATCGTAAAACTGCAATTTAAATTATTATTTCTCAACACTAAACTCGTATATAAGGGGTTTTATTTTTGAAACTGTAGAAGGTTTTATCTTTTATCGTGTTGTGCAAAGAATAATAAAAATCGCAATTTAATTATCTCGATGAAGCGGAAACTGTAAGAAACAGCGGATAGCATAAGATGTTACGTTTTACATTTATGACAATTGCAAATGTCAACAAAGTGTTGTTATCTCCTACTCTATCCGAGTACAGTAGCGAGTATTAACTTAGCAGAATTATTTAATAAATTAACAACATGTGTATTTTATTTTATATAACAATTAAAAACAAATTATGTACATTATGATCAGCAGCTTTAGATTTACAGGAAATCTAGAGAATGATCGGAAAGTTAGATGTTACAGTGATTCGAATACATTAGAATTTGGAGGCATAAATATATGAAACATGGATGGATAGATATATGAAATTCTTTTATTATGTGTATTATCTTTAAATACACTTATTTTTTGTTCTTGTCTATCGCAAGCTAATGGCTAGACGACTAAAGATTAATAAATTGACCTCCGCTGCTTAATCTAATTTGAAGACGACTGACTATCACTTTGTAATTTTTTATCATCATATCAAATAATAACCGTCCACTGCTGAAGGTAGGCCTCCTCCGTAAAAATAGGTTTTGCCAGTAGTTGCCACTGTAGTAGATGGGTTGGTAACCGCAGTTAGGCTTTGGTGATATTTTATGAGGAACGCTGCTGCCTATTCGTCGCGTGTTAAATTCCCTTAGTCGCTCTTTTGACACCCACGAGAAAAGTTCATTCTATGCTGGGGTCATATGGCGATTTTTAATGTAAATATATAAAAAATACTTAAAGTAGATAGTTTGTTAAAAGTTAGAAGTAGTTAAAGCTTTTTTTTTAAAAAAAAACAGAATTTTTGATAAAAATAATTTTTGCATTGTATTCTTGATTATAACTAATAATAATTTGAGAAATATAAAAAATATAACAAAAAATATCAACCGAATACGTAGTTGGTTGATATTCTTCTGTTATATTCTTTATATTATCCAAACTTTTAAATTGTATATTGATATCAGTACACTCCAATGATTTGTAGGAACAAAGTGCTTCTAAGAGATTTTATTAGTTGCTCCCATATTTTAAAAGAGAGATTTAAACAATATAAATCTCAAAGTACTGAGGTTGTTTTATAATTTCGACAGATCAATGTCTGTCGAATCAGATAGTACAAATATAAAAGCTATGAATGTAGTTAAAGAGTAGGCATAGCTTTTCTTTAAATTTACCAAGTAATATAGACGAGGCAATCCAACTAAATGAGCTCATATCAGAAAAATGAAACGGCTATCAACAATAATTATCAAAAACAGCCTACTTATCCAGCCAGACAAAGGGCTATCAAACCTTCGAATACGTAGTATTATGTCATAAAGATTTATTGACTTGATACCACTTCATAAATGACTTGAGCTTTGCGAAATATATAAATTCCCTAGAACTGGAAATAAGGTGTACCTATATTTTAAAACAAACGATAAGCGTGTCGGGTCGCCGGTCCGCTCGCGGTCAAGCTTGGGTGCGCCTATAATGAGCCAGTAAACTTTGATAGGGCTTTAAACAACCATTTTGTATCCAGCCGGTTGCTAGGCGCCCGTGATAGATGTACACTTGTTGCCAGGCGGACGGCACATGAATCATTACTATTTATACACGTGCTTATAGCTAATAATTTTATGATCAACTAATGTATCTTTAATGATAATGATGAAAAACGATGTTGAGATTATGAGTTGCGGCGCCGATAATAACTGACCATTCAAGGTAACCATTTTCAACATGAAAAGACTATAAGTTACTGAGTTGCAGCCACTTGATGACTTGAACTGTACCCTATGAATAAGGACATGTACCGGCCTTCTACAAGAGATATACAGGCATAAACATCCTACGCTTATAACAATTGTTTATTTGGGGACTGCGTATTATGTTCTCCTCCATTCTTTTCTATTCGTTGTCATTTCCATATTAACTTCCATTCTGATAATATTGTTTTTCACACAGTGCATTCTTGTCTTTCTAGAACTTCCTTCGTCTTTATAGCTATCTACATTCAAAATACCAGAGGGAGACTTTGTACAAAAGCTTGGGCAACTCTGTTCTATTTGTGTTTCTACCGTGAAGTAGTTGTATTTGCATGGCTGTGATTGTGTGGCTTTCGATTTGAAAGGTGGGATATGGCAGTGAATTTATAGGGTACAGAGGAATAATACCTGAGTCCTTAGGAATGGCAAAGCATGGGAGGTTACATGGGTAAAACAGTATACTCTGTTATGTCCATGGTACTGCTCATGTCTATAGGCGACTGTTACCACATTCCATCAGGTGGGCCGTCAGCTTGTTTGCCATTCTAAGTTGTATAAAAAAAATACTTTTCTCAAAGCACGCTCCTCATTCCTGTGAATTACGTGTCCACATGTAAACGATATAAAGGTATACAGAAGTGAAAATGAAATTATTAGCAATTATTTAAATGCTCTGCCAGTGCAATTGAATATTTTTTCAAACAAAATTGGGACGATAAATTATCTAAAACGTTTAGCTTTCACAACAACTAACATAACGTGCCTACTTGTCAAACCAATGTAGAATTTTATTTTTTTGTTCATTGATAGATTTGACAACAAATTTAAAAAATAACTTCTTGATTATGTGTTTTTAATTTTATTTTATAGACGATGTGTTAGTGTTAAAAGTTTAGGTAATAAGGAACAAAGCAACGAAAATCTGGGGCCAAAACCCAAATCAAGTAGAAATGAGTCAATTCAGAAAATTTTGTTTATTAAAGTTGGTCTTATTGCATCGAATTGCATTCACAGTGATCATTTGGTAAAGCTTGCTTCCGGTAAACTTTGATAGGCACCTAATAGTTATATTTTTACCTTGACAAGGCCCAGGGTAATCAAGAGCGAGATGCTTGGCTGGTCGTCGGCAGGCCCGTCGTCGTAGTCGACATAGCGAGGGATAGGTCTTGCCGTCGGTGCCACAGACGGGACCGACTCGGCGGCAGGCCGCTGCGCACACGCACCTAGCGCGGCCGCCGCGAACTACGCAGCGCCGTCCGGACCCGCATGACACGCCCGCGCATGACTCTGTGAATGCCAAGTCCATTTTAGTACAATAAGAAATGACATCATAGTATTTTCAAAATAATAAAAAAGAAGGACGATCTGAAGTTGATTTATTTTTTATATGAATGTTAAGTTATATCTTCACCAGTTCTGTTCTTTATTTTCTATTGCACACAAACATAATGTTAAGAACAATTAATTTTAAACGTAATGTATAAAGGCAAGCTTATTTCTAATAAGAGATTTCTTGCAGCAAGTCTTGTACTGATTTCGATGATTCTTTGCGGTTGTAAAACAGTCTAATTATTTATATAATAATCTATTAAAAAAATTATAATAGGCACCAACATAAATGTGATTTATGTAGTAAATAAATAAATTAACTTTAATTATACTAATCATCATTATCATATCAGCCTTTAACTGTCTACTGCTTAATATAAGCCTCTCCCATGGAGGGGTTTTGCCAGTAGTTGCCACGCTTGGTAGGCGGATTGACAACCGCAGTTAGGCTTTGGAGATGTTTTAAAGAGGGATGTTGTTGCTCGTCCCTCGCCCTCCCTTAGTCGACTCTTACTACACCCACGGGAAAGGAAGAGGTGGCCTATTCTATGCCGGATACTGCGAATTATATTATATTAATCACTTTTCAGTAAATATGATTTAGTAAATTTGTATGTGTTTGTATATAATCCTAATATGTAATAAATTTATTATTTTTGTCAAGGTCACAAAATAAACTACGCAAATCGAATAAGTGCATTTATGTAATGTAACTATTATAACAACAACAGTTCCAAGAATCCAATAAGTATAATGCACAAAACATTATTCGTGTATTCTTTTAAATCACATTTTTGTCAATGTGCCAAAGCATTTCTCTCGATTTTGAAGCGCGGTACTCTTCTATCGGACAATGCACCCTGATATGCCCCAATTATGTATTTGTTAGTATAATGATACCTATATTGGTATAGATAACACTTGCAATGATTTAATTGAGCAATAATGTATTTGTAAACGTATTATATTCATATAATTACATTAGTTATAAAATGATAAATGAAATCTCCATAAATTGTTATCACTATCATTATGCTCAACACAAATGCACTTTTAAGGCAGATTGTCGCGAGTAGAATATAATAATAAATGGTAATTCAGGGTTTTGAAGTACCGAGAGAATTAAAGCTAAGAAATACAGAGGACGGTTGCTATTAGTGTAAAATTCGTTTGCAGATATTTGAGATACTTGTGTTTCAATTAAAAAAGCAGCAGTGTGCATCAATACAGGGCTGTAGTGTTCGGTTTGAGGGTACGATATTAGTCCATAGCATGAGGTTTAATGTAGGGTTCACAGTATATACTGTAATGTTTTACATAGGATAAAAATAATAATTTTACAAACCTTGCAACCAATGAGCGCTTGCAGCATTAGATGGTAAAGATCGCATGTGATGGTACATGCCCATCGCTGACTTTTATGACAGGAAGACCATAATTAGTTAATACCTCGTGATTTTGTCATATGTTGGTGGATATTATGTCTTTTGAGATAACAAGAGAGGATCACAACTAAATTTGGGTAGATAGAAACTCTGCCTCATTCAATGTAACTTCCTTCTATAAAAGTGTTGTTTAATTATGATACAATGAGCTATAAGGAATTTAAAAGATTTAAGGGGTTTCCTCCGGACAGTCATTAAATAAATTTATTCTTTTTAGAACAAACACATCATCGTTATGGAATTTGACAGTCATGCAATAGGAACATGTTAATGTTAATGTTTGGTGGTGGGTGGTAAACACATAAAAACATTGTAAATTTATGACTTGTAAATATAATGTTCAGTTGAAAAAATACTTTTAAGATGTTATGAAAAAATAAGGTCTAGTTTATGCATAGTATGCGGTTTAGTATGTAACACGAATGAAGCACTTTTAGAACCTATACTTAACCAACGCTGGTCTGATATATCTCAAAAGTACCAACGTCGAGTTTGCCTTTACTAATACCTGGGTTCTGGGGCTCCTCCCTTGAACCTAGACGCCCCTTAGCGCCAACCGTTTGCGGTTCCCCTAACTTGGTGCTGGTTTTATTTATGGGAGAAAATTGCAAACTTTTTTGGTACTTTTTGTATATATATTTCTATAGTCCAGTCATTTTGGTGTATTTAAAACGTAGACGTGACAAACTAACCTGCACACGCTGTACAAGGTACTCCCCCGGAGAGCGCTTTGAAGAAGAATATTTCGCCGCTGTCAAGATCTCGGGGACTCCAGGCAGCGGGCGAGCGCGCTGCGCCCGCGCAACACTCGGCGCGGCCTACGCGCAACGCTACCACTGAGCTGCACCGCCCGCCACGCTCCATACCCGACCAGCAGATCCCGGCTGTTAATATCATTACATGGTTAGAACAATTCCTAATTATAAACAACATTTCGGTATACATATACGAGTACTACCAGTATCCTTTAACTAACATTTATAAAATCGTTGTGGACATGTGCAAATGTACGAAGAGTAATAATTTTTAATTCATCATTATTAAAAATTCAGCCATTATCTGTCCACTGCTGGACATAGGCTTTCCCTATAGTCCGCCATAAGATACTGTGGTAGAGCCACGCTGTAATCCTATATGGTAATGCAGCATGAATGGGCCGGCTCGACCGGGGAAGTACCACACCCTCACAGAATACCGACGCTAAGTGGTTGTACTTTTAGTGCGATCACATTCCGTATGGTGAGTGAGGGAGTCCGGAGGCCCATCCCATTCCCATCCCATACCCATCCCTTTCCTATTCCTAAAATCCTTTCCCCAACCCCGTCCCCCTATCTTACAACACGCAACCATGGCAGTGGAATTAAAAAAAAATAACATACCCCAGGGAGGTACCAGTAACCATGTTACTGGAGAATCCTCCCTCGAGCAACCACGCTCGGGCTGCCCTGCGTATTCTGGGGGGGGGCAAAATTCCGCTCTTTGGAACCAAGGGCAAACGGAGCAAGATTTCTACGGCATCCCCTTCGCTCAATGTGAGCTTCTGCAACATCAGGGGATTACATTCTAACCTAAACGCTGTCCACCACCACCTAGAAACGGCGCGGCCGGCATTGCTCTTTCTAACGGAGACACAGATATCCTCTCCAAACGAAACTTCATACCTGACGTACCCAGGCTATAAACTCGAACATTGTTTTGTTTCGCGTGCCGGTGTATGCGCGTATGTCAGAGAGGATATCTGCTGTCGCCGCCTTGGAATTCTTGAAGGAACGGACCTGTCTATTTTATGGCTGCGCGTAGACTGCAATGACATTCCTCGCGTCTATGCATGCCTATACAGGTCCCACAGCGGTAACATCGAAACCGACCAACTCATTGAGCACGTCCAAATGGCTACAGATTACCTGCTCGAACAGATTCCTTCCGCTGAAGTCGTGATTCTTGGCGACTTTAATGCCCACCATACCGAATGGCTTGGTTCACGTACAACCGACTATGCGGGAAGATCTGTTCATGACTTTGCTTTGGCTTATGGTCTGACGCAGCTTGTTTCCTCGCCCACGCGAATACCTGATGTGTTGGACCATTCACCTTCACTGCTGGACCTTCTGCTGACCACCCACCCAGACAACTATGTGATTTCCGTCGAAGCTCCGCTTGGATCGTCGGATCACTGTCTGGTGCGGAGCGAGGTGCCTCTCATGAGTCCGATTCCACCACGTTCTACGGGTAGACGTCGTGTTTGGCACTACAGGTCGGCAGACTGGGATGAGATGCGGATTTTTTTCGCATCTTACCCATGGAGGCAGGTTTGCTTCGCACTGGGGGATCCCGACGCCATCGCCAATTCCATCGCCGATGTGGTGCTTCAGGGAATGGAATTATTTATTCCTAACTCTGTGGTACCTGTCGGTGGGAAATCCCAGCCCTGGTATGGAGCCTCTTGTAGAATAGCATCTCGCCTGAAACAGGAGTGCTTCCTAGCCTGGGCCAAAGGTGTGGCGTCGCGAGATCCTAACATCAGTGCCCTCAAAAAGAAGTATAACTTTGCCTCTAGGTCCTTCAAAAGAGTTTTGGCCACAGCGAAGTCAGAGCATATTGGTAGAATTGGCAAGAGATTGGCCAATTTACCTTCGGGATCTCGAGCTTTCTGGTCTCTTGCCAAAGCTGCACAAGGGAATTTTTGTCAGTCATCTTTTCCACCATTGCGCAGGGAGGATAACTCGTTGGCTCTGAACGCCAAAGAGAAGGCCGATCTCCTTGGATCTCTCTTTGCATCAAACTCGACGTTGGATGACGGGGAGAAACTACCGCCGACCATTCCGCGTTGTAAGAGCTCTATGCCGAATGTTAAATTCACGCAAAGATCAGTGCGTAGAGCACTTCTCTCCCTTGAAATCCATAAGTCGAGTGGGCCCGATGGCATTCCTCCAATTGTGCTTAGGACGTGCGCACCAGAGTTGGCTCCGGTTCTTACGCGTCTTTTTCGGCTCTGTTACTCATCAGGTATAGTCCCAAAGTTTTGGAAGACTGCTTTGGTGCATCCGATCCCTAAAAAAGGAGACCGCTCTGATCCAGCTAACTATAGGCCCATAGCTATTACTTCCTTATTCTCGAAAGTCATGGAATCAGTTATTAACGATCAACTGCTCCGGTACCTAGAGGATCGCCAGCTAATCTCAGACCGCCAGTACGGCTTTCGACGAGGACGCTCGGTTGGTGATCTTTTAATTTATTTAACACACCGATGGGCGGTGGCAATCGAGAATAAGGGAGAGGCCTTAGCTGTTAGTCTGGATATTGCGAAAGCCTTTGATCGGGTGTGGCATAGGGCACTAATCTCGAAACTACCTTCGTTTGGGTTGCCTGCGAGATTGTGCAGTTGGGTCGCCAGCTTTCTTAAGGAACGTAGCATTAAGGTCGTAGTCGACGGAGCATGCTCTGACTTAAAACCTGTGAATGCTGGTGTCCCGCAAGGCTGTGTACTATCTCCGACACTGTTTCTTCTGCATATCAATGATATGTTACAGATCAGTGATATTCATTGTTATGCAGACGACAGTA
Organism: Galleria mellonella; assembly: GCF_026898425.1. Taxonomy (NCBI): domain Eukaryota; kingdom Metazoa; phylum Arthropoda; class Insecta; order Lepidoptera; family Pyralidae; genus Galleria; species Galleria mellonella. The sequence continues at coordinate 9,464,384 of NW_026442130.1, read as the reverse complement.
CAGGAGATGCATTATACACCGGTCATGCAAAGATCTCGCGGGCACATACCGATGAGCTCCGGAACAGACTTGTGTCTGAAATCGAAACTTCACTCGATAAAGTTTCGATCTGGGGTGAACGCAATCTTGTTCACTTTAACCCTAAGAAGACACAAGTCTGCGCGTTCACCGCAAAAAAGATACAGTTTGTCGTATCTCCTCACTTTCGGGGCACTTCCCTTGATAATAAGTCGAGTCTGGGGATTCTTGGCGTCGATATATCTAGCGACGTCCAGTTTTGCGGTCATCTGGAGGAAAAAGCTAAGATAGCTTCCAAAAAGTTGGGGGTGCTCAATAGGGTGAGACGGTATTTCACGCCAGAAAACCGCCTAAAACTGTATAAAGCTCAAGTGAGGCCACACATGGAATACTGTTCTCACCTGTGGGCAGGAGCACCACAGTACCAACTCCTTCCGTTAGACCGCATTCAAAGTCGGGCAGCTCGAATTGTTGACGATCGGCGTCTTACTGTCCGGCTCGACCCACTGAGGCTGCGTAGAGATGTTGCATCTCTGTGCATCTTCTACCGAATTTATCATGGGGAGTGCTCTGAAGAATTGTTCGGATTGATACCTGCTGCAGATTTTCACCATCGTACAACCCGCCATAAACTAAAATTTCATCCCAACCATCTGGACGAGTGGCGGTCCTCCACCGTGCGTTTTTCAAGGCACTTTCTCCCACGCACAACCACTCTTTGGAATCAACTTCCAGCAGCAGTATTTCCGAACCGATACGACAACATAACCTTCAAGAAAAGAGCATATTCCTTTTTAAAAGGCCGGCAGCACACCTGTAATGCCGTAGGTGTTGTGGGTGACCATGGGTGGCGGTAGTCACTTACCATCAGGTGAGCCGCATGCTCGTTTGCCCCCTGTGTTGTAAAAAAAAAAAAAAAAGAAACGATCCTGAGCCACCTGCATCCACTAACTGCCTGCAATGCATTTGAGGTCGTCACTTCATCTAGTGGGAGTCACTTAAGGATTTTTCTTTCCCATAGGTTATCGGTTCTTATGTAACGAGGCCATTGCCACTTCAGCTTTCTTAACCTTCTATTCTTAATTTTTAATTAATAATAAAAAACTTTGGAGTGCGGTGTAACGAAACCATGCACTTACAATTTCTATTTTTGCCAAGTCTTTTGTGGTATAAGTAGAAAGAATGAGGCTTTTGGAGGCCTCTATCTATTCATTTATTGCATGTATCCACAAATGAATGAATAAATAAAGGAAAACCCTTTATTGTTCCCTTCAAAGAATTATACAGATTATAAAGATTAACTATATGTGCACAAATAGAATGAATACTTAATTATATAAATTTAATTATATAAAAGCAAGATAAGGTGGCAACAATGGGCATGCTTATCGCTAAATAGCGATCTCTTTAATGCAACCATAGGATGGTGAGGAATAATTAAAATAGGAACAATTAAAATCTATGGTTATATTTAATCTATATTTACGAAATATTTTATATAATCTTTTAGAATCAAATACTATCAGCAGTTATATGTATGAATTTATAGAAACACGTAACGGAAACCGGAATTCGCGTTTACTACAAAATAAAAAAAAAAAGTTCGAACCCAGACTAAACATTTTATAGCAGATGCGCGGAGTTTGTAATAGGGTTACCTTTTATTTGTTTTAGATTTGCCTAATATTTTAAATAGCATGACATTTTATGACAGCAAGTGGGCATGATTCTGAAGTAAGCACGGTTCACCCGGCCCCCTCTCTAAAATCGACAATTTCATAAGTAAAAATTTAATAATCAAATAAAAAAAAATAACTTTTTTATATATTATTTTCTGCTTCAAGCGTTTGTCTCTTCACAACATGCGATTACGTACCTACTATTTTTGTGATTACGGTAAAACTATGCTTGATATTGTTTTCGTATATTTCGTATATAAATTGCGTAAGGACATTTTCGTTTATATGTATATAGTACAATAATTTAACAAATTACTTAAGACTCCATACTTTTAAAGTCACAATGTAAAATAATAATTTTACATAAACTATCTACGTAGAGTCGTGTTTATATTACGAGTAAATATCGTTGGAAACATTGGAAGTTTTTTTTTTTAAATCGTCACACATGGATTCTAACATAAATATAAAGGATTGCTTAATTTTTTTGTTTATTGCTTCTTTTTTGGGCGCCATCGCGGCTTTTCTAATAACAAAAAAAAAATTGAAAAAGACAGTTTGTCTGGAAGTTTATTATACTCGTAGAATAGTCAAGTCTTCAGAAGATAAGTGGAAAACAAATGTATGCGCAGATATCTACATAAAAAAACGTTGACGTTGCTATGGTATTCTGTCTCTAGCATGAGTGAAAACGTATCTATTAAAAGAGTCCTTATCAAGTTAGAATATTTTGATTCTTAAATGAACTTACCGATATTATATTTTTTTTTTCAAACACTTTTTGAGACTTACGTTCATAGCTCAAGTGAAATAACACTAAATAAGCCCAAGAAATCCAAGATCGATTTCCAGTTTAAGCACTTCAAATTTCCAAATTGGCGTTTATATAATTTAAAAGTAATCGTCATTTGCTTTCTTTTTCGGAATACAAATTCATTATCTGGTAAACCATATTAGTTACATTAGTGTACAAGGAAGGCGGTTTGAAAACTCTTGACATGAGTGGGTGCTACCCTCACACAAAGTATCCTTTCTCGTTACCGCCTGTATATTGTAATGTTTTATTTTAATAGGTAACCCTAGTACGGAAGGATTGGAGGCGTAAGCGGCTCGTCCGTATTCGGTTGAATTCCTGCGCGTGAGTCACGGTCTCGGGGCATGCACTAGACGTCGGGCAGACACTATTTTTCAACACCGGCTGAGTAGTGATGTACCGAGTCGGCCGTTTTTGGTATTACTCGTTAAAAAAGAATCGAATCTTGACTCGAGTTTCAGGACTCGGACAAGTACTCTAGTACTCATATGAGTATTCGAGTGCTTTTTAAAATAAATGTACTTTTTGACTGATTTTTAAAGTTTACTCTTATGAAGATAATATATGTTCATTGATCTATTTAATTATTTAATTTATTTCTATAGTAATTAAGGGAAACATTAATTAAATGCTGAAATAATAACATAAAAACTCAAGATAAACACACTAGTAGTATTCGAAGAGCACATATACTCGAAACTTGTATCGAATACCGTGCATCTGAGTCTCCTATATTGAATATTACTCATGTAGCTGAGTACCTATTAGATATTCGATCGAACCATCCCGACTCGGCGCATCACTAAAACTTACTCGACTGACCGAACATGGACATAACTCGATATTTTGCAAATTCAGTTTTTGTTCAACATTTTTTTTTTTGCCGTATTTTAGTGATAAATAACGTCTAGAATGGTACTACACCGGTTCATTAGGATGCATGGAATTTTTCTCCGTTATCAACGGCTTGCACCTCATTTCAGTCTAGTGTGAATACGAAGCAATAATTATGTTAATTTGTTAAAAGGAATTTTTATCAATACATTTTAGTTACATACTTATAAGTCTACTGCATTATAAAACAATAAAATAAAGTATGTTCTGGTAGCACAGTAGCAGCCTCTCAAGTAGGGAAAAATTTAAAAAAAATCAAAATGAGTATTTACTCATCTTTAAAAAATTTAAGACATCATCAATATTTAGCTATTGTTTTTACTCTATTGTAGATATTGTTTTAATTAGATTTATAATGATTAATTTTTTTTAAATAATTTTATATATTTTTTAGAGTATCTGTAATATAAAATTTTTAACTATAAAAAAGCAGTTGGTATCTTTTGTTACGTAGTAGCGATCTTTTACTATTAACTGATCGATATTTATTTGCTTTTTGAATTTTTTGTTTTACCTTTGGTATTTATAGACTAATATTTTTAACTTATGTATTAGTAATATATTTAATAATTGCTTGTCCCAACATATATGTTATTTGGGGCAAATAGGTACGTAGGGGTTTTTTGTAATGAGAATTAACATTAATTAATATTGCTAGCAATATACCCTACCAGTTCGACCTCTACGCGACCCGCCCTGGAAACCATTTCGGTTAATTCCTAATGTATTAATCACGATAGGCGAATTGACTTGTTTTCTCACCTATCATCCCTCTTTGGTGCTCCGTCAGTGTAAACCGATAGCGCATTTTATCATCCCATAAAAAAAGTAGTTATGTACACAAAGAAAAGGAAATGAGTAGGGACTAGCTGTACTCCCATTATAAATAATATATATGAAAGTTAGTTTGTTCGTTACCTCTTGGTGCCCCTCAGCTCAAACCGTATTCGTGAAATTTAGTATAGACGTAATATTTGGCATGGAGAAGGAGTTAGGCTACTTTTAATCTAGTCACGCGGGCGGAGTCGCGAGCACAGATAGGAAAAAATAAAAAAGACGTGCGTTGTTGTTTTGAAGTGTAGGTTAGGTATGTACGTACCGATTGACCGATCATACCTATTCATTCTGAGTAGGTTTTTTTTTTAAAGAGATATGTTGTTAATAACAAATTTTGTTTTGCTCTATAGTCATCTAGTCTAAAATGTTTCTCATAGGTATTACGTCCGCCATATGTACCTACTCTATTATGTTAACAACCTCGTTCACTTGCCGTGTGGTCCCAGCATAGAACAGGCAACCTCTTCCTTTTTCATGAGTGTCGTAAGAAGCGACGAAGGGAACTGGAATGGTCGAGGGATGGACAGTATCGTCTTTCTTAAAATATCATCAAATTTAATTGCGGTTGCTTACCCGCCTGCCTATCGTGGCCACTATTAGTAAAATCCCCCTTCAAGGGGGAGGCATATTTTCAGCAATGGACAGTTAACGGCTGAAATGATGATGATGATGAAAGTTAAATAAACAGATACCAGAGGGAGACTTTGTACAAAAGTCGATTGCTTGAGTACCTCTGTCCCATTCGTGTTTCAACCGTGAAGCAGTTGTGTTTGCATAACTGTGTTTCGGTTTGAAGGGTGGGATATGGCGTGAATTTACTGGGTACAGAGGAAAAACACCTGAGTCCTCAGGAATGGCAACGCATGGGGGGTATCATGGGCGAAACAGTATACTCTATTATGTCCATGGTACTGCTCATGTCTATAGGCGACGGTTACCACTTTCCATCAGGTGGGCCGTCAGCTTGTTTGCCATTCTAAGTTGTATAAAAAAAAAAAAAAAAAGATATTATAATAATACTTCTGTGCCTGAAAATTAAATTACGTTTCAGAATTACATTAGTCTATCGTGTTGATTTGATATGTACTTAATCCAATGTTAGAAATGCAAATAAAGTTGAATATGATTTAAGTGGCGGACGAAGCCGAGCGAGGTTGTTGACCCGAACAATGTATTGTGTATCTGTAAATCTTTTAATTTAAAATTAAAATAAAATATGGATACAAACACCAAACGTCAACTTTGGCACTAAATATTTGTGGAACATATAAAAAAGAACATAAATATAATAATTATATTTCGAACTGGACGGTAAAATCATGAAAACTAACTGTTTATAACTATTAAGAAATATTTAAATATAAGTTTAATTGAATAAAAATAATTTATTTTTATCGTTGCTTAAACCAAGTTGTATTCATGTCGAAAATATTCAAAAGAGAACGCATTGTCATGTTACTTTATTCACCCTAATTATTCGTGAGTTGTCGAAATCACAAACGAAGTGGAATAATTGCATAAAAAAGTGTGGTTGTATTTTTTTCAAAATATTTTTAGGGTTCGGTGACCAGAGAGAATGAGTGCGACCATACATTTATAATATTAGTGATGGGTATATATTTAAACTTCAGCTTTATTCGGTGTTTATTTAAGTCCATCCAGTAAAATTGATATTTGAGCCCCCAATATGTACTGATACGGGGCTGATACTGTTATCTGTCAAGTTAGTATGGATGGCACTAACGTACTTGCTATAATCCTATTTCAACCATTTAACTGTTTTGTTTCTTTTACACTAAATTCCCAATTTGATAGAAGTGATAAAACAGTGTAATTGTTAAAGTAGATTTGTAAAGTTTTTAATTTTAATGAATAAGAAGGTTCTATTAGTGCTTTTCAAGTTTTATTTTTTAGAGAAAAATAATCAGTTTCACTATTTATGTTTCTCATTACATTAATCTACTGATATTATAAGTGTGAAATTAAAGTTGTCACACATCATGTTGCAATGGCTAAATGTTTTAATTTAAAAGTTATTACTTAGAATGACTATATCCAGTAAAATTGTGTACAATATTAATAGTAGTACATTTATAAATACAAAAGTTTACGTGAATGGATGAACATTTAAGCAAAAACTACTGAATGGATTTTAATGAAATTTGGAAAAAAATATGTTCACGGCTATCATCATTAGCATAATTAAGTCCAGAATCCTTATTACTATTACTTTTTATTACGAGTACAAATGTAAATCTTATTTTTTTAACTCTTGGCGTTTTGATTTTCAGCTAATCGTCATGAAATTTGTTATAAGTATATGTAAACTTTAGTATTTGGTTGGAGAAGAACATAGGCTTCTTTATATTGCGATTAATCCTCCTTCCTGTCGTATGGACCATGTTGCGAATAAAAAATAAAGATAAACGAATTGTGATTTGGGAGATATCAATAAATTAACTACGTAACAATATGTGTCACATTTGATGGGCATTGTTCCTGCTATTAGCGTACAAATTGTGAAACGGGCGCGAAAAACAAACACTCGAGTCAAGTGCGGGCAACTGTAAATAGACCATGCAGTAGCTGTTAGTTTGTGTCAACTCACAAATTGTGACCGTATGAATGGCACCAGAATAGTCTGCGCTGTCGGTTCCCAAAGATAGACGAGTTTGTTTTTTCAATGGATGAAAATGAAATGATAAGTAGCATAGTACAACTATAGCGTGTGGTTCCGGCATAGAATGGGCCACCGCTTCCTTTCTCGTGGGTGTTGTAAGAGGCGATCAAGGAAATTTAACGGTCGAGGAATGTGTAGCAGTATCCTTCTTAAAATATCACCAAATTCTAACTGCGGTTTCTAAATTGCCTGCCAAGCGTGGTAACTATTAATAGTTCCCTAATACTAATAGTGGGGGGATAATATTGGGGAGGGCTGTGTTAAGCAGCGGACATTGGTTTATGTTAGTGGGACACTAATAGGATAGGTGCGGATGAAGTCAGGTTAATTGGTGCATAGTGACGAAATAGTCCTTGTTTTTAATAATCTCTTTCTCAGAGATAGACAGAGTTAATGAAAGTACAGTACAATTTACTGTAGGTTAAAAAAGGTTATAGTACCGTAAACATAAGAATTTTGATTTAATTTCAAAATTAAAAAGTATTTATTATTAATGATGTTAAATAGAACAGGCCACTTATTAATTATAAACATTACTGAGACCTGAATATTATGTACTAGCAATTATTAAAGTAACCATACTTTTCATACAACAATTATTTGACCTGGCAAACTTTGAATTTCTCATACCGCTACCTACCGGGACTTTTTTTTCTCATGATAAAACCTATCCTATTTCCTAAGTTGGAGTAAATAACACATATTTGCAAAAAAATATTAAAATCGAAGGTTAATGTGAATAATCAACGTGGCACGGGATTTTAATATATTAAAATACGTAAATAAAAAATCTGCTAATTGTGTAAAATAGGTATCTATTAATTAATCGTGTTAATCTATAATCTGTATTTTTAATTCATTAGGGGCTAGCAATACGAATTAAGTCAATCTGAATGGTTATTGTGCAACACGGAATATGATCAACGCGCCCAGTTTGAAAACCTTTGGCCTACGCTAAAATTGAACGGCTAATTATACCCGACTACCGTTCAATTGGGGACACCTAGAAAAACAAACGATCTTTCATAATGACTTTAAAAATATTGCTCAATTCATTACGAAAAGGAAAACGAATGACGAATTTTGTCGCGATCCCAACATTAAAAACAAAAACAGGATACCTATCTGTCAACTTAATATATTTATTTTATATAAATATCATTAATATTTATATAAAATTTTTAATTTCGGTCTCTTACAATTCATTAGTGATATAAATAAGTTTGTTATTATAGGAATTATATTTAGTACATACGAGTATAAAACTAGTAAGTATTTGTGATTTAATTTATGCGAAAATTGGTTAAGTGCGAGTCGGAATCGTGCAATGAGAATTCCTTTGTCTGATCTGTCATAACTCTATGAACAGGTTCTTCTTTATTTATTACAGACGTTAATGTATTTATTTAGTTATTTATATGTGAGAGTTACCTCCATTCATAAAAACTAAAACTTACTACAATTCTATTTTAACTATTGAACTGTTTTGTCACTTTCTTTAAAATTTAGGAATTTAGCATAAAAGAAAGAGACAAACTAGTTTAAATAGTTTGACGTTTTTATGAATAAAAGCGTAAAGGTATGTCATTATCATCATATCAACTGTTATTTGTTCACTGCTGAATTTAGACTGCCATTAGGAACAGTCCTGTGTCACTTGTATCCACTGACTAATGTATATTATATAAAATTAAATAACAAAACATAAATTGTCTATTACGGAAAACAGTTACGATTGTTTTATTTACGAAATAACGCGATATGAGAAAATTATATTAGCACTGTCTTGATACAGGTGATATTATTATATAATTAGTATTATAGTATTAAAAGATGATACAGTTATATTACAGCAATGAGCGGTAAAAAACGATACATATAAAATAAAATGATAGATATCTATGTGTTTCTAGAACGAAATGATCGAACGGACATCGGAGTATCACACTCTCACTTTCTATGTATAATGTTGTTCCTTCGTGAGCCCTGTGAAAATACCTGGAAGCTTCTGTGCTTGTGGCTGAACATTAGCTGGTTATATCAGCCATGACACACATGCCCAAATGCGAGCCTTAGTGCGAAGAGTCCAATTTAATTTGCATTTTTTCTATAGAGAACTCAAAAAAGTTCGTTTAGTTTGTACTAGCTCTGTAGTAAAATTGAAGTAGCTTCTTTGGTAAGTATACGAGTAAAAGAGAAGGAGGTTGAGCAATAATAAAAAAGAATAAAGAATTGAATAAAGTGACCAAAAATTAATAAACACATATTAATAGCACTAATAAAATATAATAAAAGTTGATTTATATAGAATTAATTGCAATGGAAGGGCCAAAAAAAAAAAAAAAAAAAAATATATAATATATAATATATATATATATATATATATATATATATATAATATGTGTATATAGGATACGTTAGGTAGATAGATATTACCTAATTATGATGTAATTAGGTGTAATCTCCAACTAACATTATCATTTCAACTTATCCATTGCCCATTCCGGAATGTATGTTAGATGTCTCCCGTGTTTCGCATCTTAAAGTTCTTCAAAATTCTCTTTTAAAGCACCTGCAATTATCGACTGCTTGTAATATTTTTTAAGGTCATCGCTCCCGTGAGGTCGTTATTATAGTGTTTACATTATATTTTTTATCGATAAGTCATGTTAGGTGTCATGGGTGTCATAAAGTGTATGAAATTGTCATGTTTACAGGTGACGGTTAACTTTTCCCGTCAGATGTTACGGGACGTAAGCTTGTCTACTGTTCTTTAGTTTAAAAATACCTTAAAATACTTAAGGTACCTTATGTAAAAATTAAAAGATTATTTGTGTAATAATAGTACAGAGTCATAATTCAATTACGATTTATTTATATCACCAAATATATTTTAGTGCTTATTTATATATATTTTCGCGAAGGATAAAATTAAATAAATAAATTAATTCTATAAAAAAAAAAAAAAAAAAAAAAAAATACGTCCACACAAGCCACACGTGTAGTAATATTCATAGATTATTATTCGAAAATCACATTAAGAAAATTAATTTGACATATTACGGCAGACTTATTCTTAGTACTTTCCAGTCATATACGATATGAATATTATATAGCAATATTTTTATATTATTAGACATATTACATTATAATGTGTATATTCGAAATCCAGTAATAGTATCTATAAAATTGAACAACTTTCCCCAAGATATGTAGTCGCAAATATCTTTGAACATTTAACATAGTAAGATCATAAAATTCCCGTTATCCAGTTATATATATGAATATCTCTTTACGAGTATTATTATTATATATTCTTTATCCAATAGAAAATTACGTTATTAACGAGTAACATAGTGTATATATTATTTTCGAAAATTCTGTCTCTAGTTATGTATGATATATTTTTAGGGAAATCGATATGAAAAGATTTACCTAAGTATTTTACGATTTTAACGACGCTCCTTAGTTGATTCAGTTTTAAGATAACTGTCTGTGGGTTTTATAAGAAGTTTTAACTTCGTGTAGGCACTAATTACGTTTAAACCTGAATAAGTTTAGTAGCAACAACTCATGTAAACTTTGTCTTCTTCATTAAGCATATATAGTAGATATATGAGATATATCGAATATAGATACAGAAATCATCGAATATAGATATCGCATCTGTTTATCTAGTATGTGGTCTTGTGTACTTATTGTATATTACAAACTTTATTGAAATGATCATTCATTGGATGTAGGTATCGAGAGAGATCTAGACTGACCTATTATGATGAGCAGATCGTAATTTTTCCGGAGGAATTTAGTCTTCGGAATCGCCGCGCATGTATGAGACTAGTTATGGAAGTTCAGGAAGCAAGAGGTGTGGGTAAGGATAGAGGTCTTTTGAACTCGGTTATCTCCGTCTCCCTTCATGGGATTTGGCGTGAAGATAGATCTATTATTTTTCATTTTTATGTGTATCTGTAATATGCACTGATCTCATTTTAACATATCGCGATTTATTTACCTTAACTAATTGCATAGAAAGAAATCAATTTAGATAATACCAATAATGTATATTTCATAGAAAATCTATATGCCTGTCGCAACTAAAAATAAATAATTATTTTAACCAATTTATAACTAAACATCTAATTCAACGTTCGAAGAAAATAATTACAGTGTCCAAGGTCGGAAACAGCAGCTTACATAAATTCCGTCGTGTCAAACCATGTCATTGGGTGGAGGTGGATACGGTACGTGGACTTCAAATTGACATGGATATGCGGACATTTTTGATGGTATGCCAAAACATGACATCAAAACCGATGGCAATCTGTACAGGAATCTAAATGTGGATAGGAAAGTATTTTTCTTAGCCGACCCCTTTTGTAAAATTTAATTATAGTGTTATTATAAATTTAAAAGTTTATTAAGACATTTGTTTGTGTCCTTGAGTTAAATATTGTTCAAGTTCCTAATGAACTCGCCATGAACCCACCTGACTTCATTCTCATTTATAGTTCGTTACTAGTGGCCCGTCATTGTTAATTTAATTGGTGATGAATAATGATAGAATGGTGACTTCAATTGCACTGACAATAGATACTGGTGAAGTAACAGTGAGTGATGATTGCTGAGGATGTAGTTAGGCCAGTCTAGTTGGCTATCATGACGAATTTATCAGGACTCAATTACAATAGTGTCTACGGTGGACACATGGAGATTAGACTGATACAGTAAATTGCTAGCAATGCGTTTGTTAATCCCCATTATTAAAGTTCGGTTCCCATCGCCCCGCTATTTTATTTTTATATAATCCATTAACATAAGCGAGTGCACCGCTTTATTCTCATCCATTAAACAAAAATTATATTACTGAGGGAGGAGGTAGAGATTTAGTAATGAGTCTTGAGTCCGTATTGCTAGCGATATACGCTGTCAGGAGGGAAGGGATTGTTATTAATGGTGAGATTAGTCCCCATTACTATCAGTATACCATATCAGGTCGACCTCCACGCGGTTCTCCTTGAAACCCTTCTCGACGAACTTATCGTTGAATTCTACCTAAGTTCGGGCTAAGTGACCTGCCTTTTCGTTCTCACCAATCATCCCTCAATGGTGCCTTCCAGTGTATACGCCAGTGTTGGGGTTACCATTCCATTTACGCTGCCAGAGTGGCCACCACACTGTTCCCTTAAAATTATCGTGGTTCATTCCTGGTAAATTCGTCACGATGAGCTAACTTCATCCCTACTTATGCTAACTCACCAGTACCCCAACAATGTGGGGGAAGGGATTGCTAGTAATGGAGACTAGTTCCCCTAGAAATCATAGTGGTTAATCTTGATATTTTTTTTTACGATGGGCTGACTGACTTGCTTTCATCTTTACTTATCGTCTCTCACTGGAGCACCGCTAGCGTATACCGATAGCACAAGCGAGGTTATCATTCTAGTATCATCTTATAAAAAACCCTAACAATGTATACCAATAGTGTATCATTCCATTTTCATTACGTTTATCAGAAATACCTGGATATACTAACCCATTAGATGAAGGCATGTACGCTAAATCGAGTTGTTTTATTTTCAATTCATACAAACAATAGTGAGTGAGCGGTACGTACGCTGCGCCGATGCGCCGACCGATGCACCTCGAGCGTGCAATGATGATAGTGATGGGATAAATTAGTTGATATCGATTAATTTACCATTTACTTATTTAATATAAACAACACACATAGTGATAAATTAACCGGTATTTATAGATTATCTCCACATACCTTCTGTATCTACACGGATGTCGCATATGTTAGAATGTAATATTCAAGTAAACGTTATGTAATATTCAGTCCAGGCTGCTTAAAACTTTGTTGTACGTACATAATTGATTAATTTTTCAGATTTTTACATAAATTACGATACTTTATGATATACACATAACATGGCACGATAAGAAATTAGTAATTATCGGCTATATTTTATTGAAATTATTATTAATATGTATCAGTTAATATTTATAATAAATGCATTTATTAATCCCATTTGATAATACAATTATTTAATTTATTTGTATATCATAATAGGTTGAATTTTCCATTATAAAATAAAAGGAAATATCTATTTGGAACTTATACCCTTTTTATAAAGTTTATTTTTAACAACTTAATACTATTATTGTGCAGTTTCTTTTATGACTCGCAGACGGTGTAAGTTTAGTCTACGAGTGAAGGCAACTTGAGCTTCTCACGTCGAGTTCACGGAAACATTTGTATGTGGCGAGCGGGCGGGACACACATAAATCTCACGAGGCGATTGAATGCAGACGCGTAAGCGTGCGCGTGCGCATAATTCAAAGGGGCGATCACCAGGAATCGGCGCTTGGCATGCAGACGGTCGCCTTCATTCCAAAGCAATAAACCCGTTAGTGGCGATGTAATGTGCATATTGGAGTATACAGAATATACTCGAAAATACATTCTCCCCTAGTATATTATATTATATATTAGGCTACTCAAAATTCACTGTATGATTCCCGACGGTTGATGAGGTATTTGCCATTGTTAGTAAAATAATGTACTACAAAGTAACGAATATGAGTTAATATCTGTAAATAAATAATATTTTAATTAATGTATCGTTGAAATAACTAAGTCAATATAAGATATTTTACATTCAAAGCCCGTCGTGGGAAAACTTTTTTAATAGTTATTGCCATGAAAGTAATTTATTCATTAATTATTATACTTGAAATTTTGATTATTTTATTAATGTCTTTAGCAACGTATATATAGCCATAATATTTTTATCTCTTATATATCACTATATTTTTATTACGAAATATCTAATAAATATTATATTTGTTATATATTTGAAACTTATGCATCTAAAAATATGAATATCGACAGAATATCTATAGTGGAATAATCGAGATTTAAGTGCATCACTAGCCCGCAGGTGCTCAGCCGGTTGATATGCGGTTCCCGGCGAATGATCGGCGCGGGCGCCGCTGCCGCCGGGCCGCCTCGTCGCCCAGACGACCAACTCTTTAATATTTATTTACACATGCAAATGCCCTCGCCTTACCAAAACAACTGCAGCCATCGCGAATCGAAAATTGGCTCGACGTAACAGCAAAGATTGAGCGTTCAAATAAACTTATTTAATGTTAAACTTAGTTCGTAAGTACCTAGAGATATTCACGGCAAACATTATTAATTCATATCTTGCCTGCGTTAATTAAAAAGTATCCTGCTTATATTTAAATTTAGAATTATTACTAAACTCTGACGGGACAACAGACGCACTTGTCGGCTCTTCATTGTGATGAATTACATTCAATATTCCCACATTTCATCGAGAATATTTTGAATCCAACGAGACAAGAGGCTAACCTACCAAAAATACTCAAATTAATTAAGTTTACTAATGGTATTTTCTATTACAAAAAAGTTAGTAGAAAATTTAAATAGCCACACGTTTGGTGTGGATCACATTCTAACTAAGAAAATTTTAGGTTTATATGTTGGTGGTGGTTGGTGGTATATAGGTGATTATATCTCTAAGTTACGTAGTAAGAAGTTAAAAGAACTTTTCATAGTTAAAATAATCACAGTAAAACTATTGAATAACATATAACGATAAATACTAAATCATATCTCACTCTTACTAATATAATAAAATTGTAATTAGTCTTGTTTGTATATAGGTAATATTTAAGAAAAAAATAATATCAGGGGCCTTAATTAGACTAATAGAAGCCAAAACAATAATTTTCAGAAATTTTGTCTGTCTGGCTGTCTGTATATTTGTTCAAAAATACTACACTAAATACGGTTTTCACAGTTGCGTTCCTTAGGGTTTATTTTGATATGAGTACATATTACAGATATGAGTCTATATTCACGGGTACGATGTAGCCGGAGAAAAACAAGTTTACATATATAAATTACGTCATATTAATTTATCTGCATAAATTAGTATTTATGACAAAAGCATTATTAATATGACGAGAAGTGGATCTTATGTAGCGGAGCTGTTAAAGCTATTTAATTAACTTATCAACTTTTTAACATAATTTAACCATTTGTTACTGAGATAACGTTTTAAACCTGTGACATCTGCAAAAACACTCTAGATAACTCCCGTGACTTACTTTACGATGGATGTTGTTTTTAAACATAGGTCTATAGTCGATAAAAAGATACAATAACAAAAACATATTACTATTATTATTTTGTAGGTGTTTTTTTGCTTCATTAAAAATAAAAATGATCAAAATGTGTTTACTATTTTTAAAAATATTGCATATTTTTTTTATTTTCTAAATTTGCTTGAATTTAATTGACTTAAATTGACATGTCTGATTATCAAGGATAAAATAAGAAGTATACGCATCTTCACTCCGGAAGCTGTGGTAACTAAGTTGGGAGAAGCCATTGAATCGAACCCAAAAGAAAACCGGTCCAAGATAAACAATTATTTTAAAAAGCGCAAATTTTATAAGTGACTAAAAAATAAGTCAATATTACTAATTCTGAATCGAAAATGAAAATTTCTTTTGAAATAAGTTATACACCAGTGTTGCTCACATATAACCTTTAATTAATATTATATTATTATCTATGCTTATCATAATAAGAAAATTATAGATTGAATTTTGTCACAACAGTTGATTTGATTTGATTCAGTTAATGATTACCATTAATAAAAATACTCTTCTTCGGGTAAGAAACTTTCATATCTTATTTATATCTATAAGACATGTCTATTTTATTAAATTTGAAATCGTAATAATAATATGTTAATTCACAGGATTTATTAAACATAATATCCTATCTAAATATATATTATCTTGACTCAGGACATGTTTGTCAATTGCAAATGACTTTTAATATATACAATTTTTTTGTGAGAGCTCTAACGAGTAACGGTACTAGGAATATACGAGTATCAGTAAGATAGAGCGATGTTTTCGTAAATGCATGTATTTGATGATACAGTAGACAGGTCGGTGAATGGTAGATGCATGTAGCATAGAAACAATTTAGATAACATTTCAAATAGTTCAAAAATTTTGTATCAATCTGTTACTCAAATTACTTGCATACTCTGACTTCTGAAGTTTCTTTGAGTCTTTGTCATTTCTTAAGTTGTGTGTTGTAACTCTTTTTCCTCTATATCTCAAGTTATATTTATTAATAAACACAATCGTTTGAAGTAATGGAATTGTTATGTCTACAAGACAAAGTAAAAAAAGTAGTATAATATAATATCTATTAATAATACCTATTATAAACAAAATTAAATCATGCCTTTTTCTAAAGTAAATTCTTTATCAATATAATAGCGAGAATATAATATAGGTATGTCAAAATTGAGGAGATGACAAATGCATATGGCCCAGAACCATTCTGTGTGCTATCCCACAATAGCTCAAAGGTCAGTCCACTAATGTTATAAACAAAATGAAACCTCGACCTGGTCTTAAAAGTAATCTGTTGTTTATTAATATAATAGCGAGGATATTATGCATGTAAAAAACTTTAAACGACTATAATTATTAATAAAGGCTTACGCAATAAAAATGTATTGCGTAAGCCATTACTATCTAAATGTTCATTTAAAAAAGGTTGGTTGTTGCTTCTCGTGGGCGGAATTTAAGGGTTAAATATTAAAAAGTATGGCATGAATTAATTATTTCCATAAAAAAGAAACTTTAATTAGAATAAAACATGGAACATTTAGTTATCGATTGCAAAAAGAATCATCAAATTAGATACAAAATTGGCGGAGATATCGCATAACATATACTTAGAAAAAATACAGTCGAAATGAGAATGTTTTTTAAGATAAAAGTAAATTGAATAAAATGTCGTATGACCATGGTTTATAGATATTAATAGCATTATGAATATTATCTTATGTTTTTCCATTTCTGAGGACTAAGGTGTTAAACCTTTGCATCTAGTAATATTACTGCCCTAGCTCATCTTACAAATCGAAAAGCAGCTGAACATAGCTGCAGAAAGATAAGGTTCAAAGCAGATAACTTTTGTATACCTAATGCATTGAACATTTAGTTGATAATAATTTATGCTGTAAATGAAAAATAAAACTGTAACAAAAGCTATATTCTCTTTTTGACATTGTGATGGACAGATTACGTTTGTGACAGATGCTGAACAGATGCAGATGTAAAAATCTCGTGGCTGACCCAAGCAACGCTGGCTGGACGTCGTGAATGAAGACATGTGAGCCAATGCCCTCATACAAGTAGTAATAGTAGTAGGATTCTATGTATACTATTGGTTTCATTAGAGCTATTTTGCAATATTCTAGAGATAAAAGCAGTTATAAGGCAGAAAGAAGTTTAATGATATATTCTTTTTCCGACACCATACGGTCGTTTAAAATAATAGCTGACTTAAAAAAGATTTTTCTTCGTATACTTATACAAGAACAGCGATTAAGCCGGACTCTCATAGCGGCACGGGCGGATGTTTCCCAGACATAGAAATATCATGTTATACACATAAGTGGATTTTAATATGTACACAACTAGGCGTTAAATGCTGTTAATTTCACTTAAACGTTGTTAGTCATGTACAAGCCATGACTAGCTTATTTATGCTAGCATAAATTATAATAAAGCCACCTAGCAATTGATTCTAAGGATTTCTGTTGACAATATACGTTTTTTGAAAAATATTTTAGACTACATTGTAGACATTCTTCCTTACTGATACTGAAATCTAAATGTGAGTATTTTTTGTTACCTTATTACGCTTTAACGTATCAATTAACAGTCTTGTAATTTAGTACATGCACTATATGGGATGTAGAATATAAGAAATGAAATGATGTATAGTATATCTTATATACGTGTAAGTATATTAATTATATATATTATTGTTTAGTATATTTATTTATTAATGCTTGTAAATTTTTGTAAGTATGTATGTATATCAATAATTAAAAGTACCGCATTCGTGTATTCTGACACTTCCTTAAGATGGACTTAATATATGTATTATATGTGTTAATGAATAAATAAATAAAATAAGAAATTAATATGTAAATATATTTGATCCAAACAATTAGGCTCAGGATGACTATTTATTTAGTGATTAATCCACCTTACTGACTTGACGCAATCAAATTTGGATCAAGTCAAATTTATAGACGTCAAATATAATGTAACGTAACGTCCATCTGACGGGTATACCGAATGATTTAGAATTAATCCCAATTTAAATGCGTCAAAAAAGACTGCTGATATCTCTGTATTTAAAATAAAGATGAAAGAGTAAGAAGAGAGAAACAGTTCCATAATATACTTTTAAAATTCTAACAATTATGATTTTTCCATTTTTAGAATTTTATATATATTTTGAATATTCTATGATCTGTCTTAGGTAAATGGTTTTTTTTTTTAAATTATATATTAATGTTAAATATTAACTATATGTTATACTGATCCATCTATTGTTTCTCCCTAATGGGAGAAAAGCGTGATAGAATTGCACGAATGTATACTAATCTAACTATATACTCTAAATGAAGTCTAACATTATAAATAATATATAATTTTGTAAAATTATAATAATGTGGGTGCGATGAAAGAATAATATCCGATTAATTATAATTTTAAAGTGTGTTCCGAAAAAGCAATTACTTTAACCGTGATTAAATTAACATTGGATCAACACGGTGGTATCTAAACTCTATCTATTTCAATGACTCATTCAATGAATTTCAATGAATCAGTAAACATATTTCGTTTAAAATCGTTACAGATATCATCTACGTTATATATTGTACTATATTATTAATTAATGGTTTCATATATTTAGTTATTTATTATATCGAGTAACATCTTACGTATAATAAAATTGTAAACAGATAATATTAGTACATGGAGTATCTAAAAATGAATATAACTGCTGTACCAAATTGGACACGGTTTCAACAATCGTATTTTTAAAGATCTATCTTAAAAACTGATATATGTTTTATTTTGATCACCACCTAGAAGTGGTCTAATTCATTGGTTTTCCTACTATTAAGATTTACGCGTACGAAGTAGCGGGCGAAAAGCTAGTGCAAAAAAAAAAAACAGAACCGATTTAACAACCTCTTCTTAAAGTGATATAAAAGATAGACCTTATTTTCAGAAAGAATAATTGATAAAATAGGTGCTTTGTAAACTGAATATGCAAATATATAATCATAAATCTCTCAAATATTTAGTTTTATATAAGTATTTTAAATGCATTATCGGGACTTAACGCGATGCAATATTTAAAATATGTGACAATAACGCGAAACTTTAACTATTGTATAGAAGTAATAGTAGATGTTTTAAAATATTTTTGTCTACATGTTCCTATTAAATTAGGTCTTGTTTGTATGAATGGTGTAACCATAAGATAGTAAACACTATGACGAAAAGCTGTTTCGTCATGTAAAAACACTAATAAAAAACAAAATAGCTAAGTAGCTACTTATCTATCTTGTTTTTTATTAATGTTTTTGTACGCATTTAAAAGATTACGGATGAAGGGAATTATTTTAGTTTCGAGAGTTATCAACAATCTTGCGAAATAGGTACAGAAAAATATTTTTGACTTTTAATTATATTATAGATTGCATTTGAATAATTTTTACAATTCAAAAAGGGAGAAAGAGCGACAAAATTAGATTTTTAACACGTTTTTTAACAACTTACAACATGTGTACCAAACTTTAGAATTATTAATTTGATTATTTACCAAAAATTTGTATTACCTTGGTTCATATAAACAACTGAAGACATTTTTTTACAGGTCATTTACGGACAGTTTACGTCAGTTTACAGGAAAATGTCAGTTAATTGGGAATGTGTATTTTTGCCGAATATATACTTAGTGAATTTATAGATGTATACGAATTGGCGGCAATCTCATGCTACAATTTTGTTTGCCAAGTATTCTTGGTGAAAATGCACCAATTTAAATTCATGTATTCAGTTCAGGTTTACTGCGTCGACCACCATCAGTTCAGAAAAAAAGCATTGTGTTCATTGAAAAGAGGAATCTGAACTTGCAAGATCATTAATGTACTAGTATGGTATTGTTTTATGATAGTAGCTACGTTACATACAGGTGATTGTTTCCCGCCCTAACATTGTGTTGATTTGTAATAAAATAGTTTCTAATATTACTTATTTATTTTATATATCTTTTTGAAAAATAAATATAGAAATTACTTACCGAGCATGAAGCAAATTTGAATTTTAAGTGGGACATTTTAACGTTCGTTTACCGCGTGCAAACGGGAGCTACCGGTCAAGCGACTTCGTCGAAATTATCACCATGTACAGATAAATTAATTACAGGTTATTCAATTTTCGCTTTACACATTAAATATAATTAATTTTACAGTGACTTTTTTGCTAGAATGGAATGAAAATTGAAATTTGAAAAATGTTTATTAAAAAATGTACTCCACTCCAGCAAAACATCGTAACTGCTTCAGAGAAACAGTGAGCCGCACTAACGCTGCATATAACTCTCACCTGTCGAAGGGCGCGCGAGCACAAGCACGATCAGCGGCAGCAAAGGGAGCCGCATGCTCCCGCTAGCGTCGCATGCCGGCGCGTGCGGCGCTCTGCGCTCGACGCCCGCTCGCGCGGCACTGTGCCGGCGCGCCGCGCGCTCCGCACGTCAGGCACGTGCGCGCACACCCACCCGCCACACCTCTTGCAACAAGTGAGCGCGGCAAAGGTAATGCAAGCAGTACATCGTCTTCATGAACGCGCGTATAGATGCACGCACGCAGATGCGCCGGTGATGGTCGATGGTATGTTTACGGAACGTCTGCTTGCATGCGGGTACTGTGTTTGTGGAGTTACTGATTGCTATACTTTTACTCTATGAGTGCACCGGTTGTCGCGCAATACATGAGCGCGGTGTCGGTGTTGCTCTACCGGAGATTCGAGGCGGACTGAGTGCCGGAGCCGAGCGCGGTCAGGCAGCCGACAGCGGCGCGATGCAAGTGCAGCGCCGCCGGCGACGCGCACCGCGCCGCGTGTCGCCGACCGCGCCACGCTCCGGCCTTCCTCGTACGCACCGGCCACACGCCGTGCACCACCTCTACACCGCTCACATCCACCGGCTAGACGACCCACTCTTATGCATATTACAAACTTCAAATGTTCAATACTAATGAATTACATGCACGACTGACTACGAATAGTCATCGACTCATTACAATCAGAGTCAAATGCGATGACGTTTATTTTGTTACATTTCAATAGGTATTGTGGAAATGTTAATAAATTCATAAACTGTATTGAAAGTATAAAAAGTCGCTTTATCATTATTTAGATTTTTGCTTGCTAGAAACTCTAGGAGATGATATTTCCATTTTTTATGTTATCATCGTATTGGTACCACATGAATAAATTAAATTTTCAGTCCAAAAGTATAAGACCAAAAAATTTGAAATTTTAAAAACTTTTTGATGATAATAGTTTATTTAGTACATATTTATATTTTATTTATTTAATTATTAAAATTCAATGAAAGTAGGTATTTAATTATAATATTTTAACTTATGTTAACTTTACTAATTGATTTTTCCCATACACCAATTTTTATTACTTTTAGTTATTTTTTTTAAATAACTATGCCACATATATTTCATATTTACTAAAATATTCAACAACGATTAGCAAACAATATACACTGAGTAGCTAATTAAGTTATAAATTAAAAATAAACACAATAATCGATTTGTTTCACTAATAGAATCTTGAAATTTATGCAGAATAATAATATTATAAATTAAATTACGTCATCAGTTATCTGGCAAATATATTATTATACTCCACTAATTTATTGATTAGCAATAACAATGTAATTTGGTTACATAACAACGAATAGGTTGGAGTTAAGCTTGATAATGGTGTTGGATCAACGAACTCATTGGTTAAGCGTTGAAGTCTTTTCAAGGGCGCTTATTACGTTCCATTCGTAAAAAAACTGACGAGTCTCTTTTACAGCAAAATACACATTTATATTGATATCCAAATGAGTGTCTTATCACTGTAACATAAGACGCATTATCACATTTATTCGGCCAAATCAGTAATGACTTCGATTATTATAAAATTCGAGTGAAAAACTTTAAAAGAGCTCTCGAAACATATTGTCGTTTATATTTTACTAATGATTTTGAAAATGCACAGTAGCTGAGCCGCTATTAGTCGTAATGGCCCAAGAAATCCGCCTTGATTACATATCGTACTTTATACTTAGGAGTCTTGTACCAATATGCATAATATAATATGAACAGTACAAAAGAATGACAGGAAACTTACTGCAATTTGCGATCCATACATTGAATTTAAGACTATAAATATTTTAATGTTCCGTTCTACAAAAAAACAACCAATTTTATTTTAATCATATATTTTCTATGATAATGTCCTTATATAGTAGCGTAATTTTATTTTTTGGGTGGATTGTGTGTTTTAATTAAACAAATATGAAGATGTTAAAAAGTTCGCCGGAAATAGTTGAAACTGTACTTTATCTAATTTTTATATTTTTTCAACAACACTGATAATTTTTCATATCACAAAGATAGCAAACAAGCAAAACCTTCTAATTAGAGTTAGAGGTAAGTTTGGTTTTGGAAAATAAATTACTAATATTAATTTCACTGGTAAAGGATGGTTCTGATTCCACTTTTTATGTGTAATTACAAAAAAAAAACATAATAATTAAAAAAATTATAGAACTCTGAAATGTACCTGTACTATTATTTTTATATAATCTTTTCTTATTCCACTAAATACTACTATTATTTTATTTATATAATAACTTCATCGTCATTCAATTATTAACTGAAAAATGTATATATAAGATATAATAAGAGGTATTTAAGAAAAACAATAGAAACAAAGCATAAATTTTTAGATTTTTTGTCAGTATGATTGTTTCTTTATCATGCTATAACTACTACACCAAATTGAATGCAGTTTTTACAGTAGGCTTCCTAAAGCTCTAATTTAAAATTTGTTGTGTGTTTTATCTTGATAAGCTATTTATAAATTACCTATTCCTAAAATCCATGCATGAAGTTGCGAAAAAAGATAGTATTTATATACAAAAAGAAATAAGGTTTAAAAAAATAGTCACTGGGATAGGAGATATCTACTCGTAGATCGCGGGGTGGAAACTGCCAAATTTACTTCTAATCACAAACATTGTTAAGATCTGTCTTTCAGTCGTCAATTAATTATCCTAATATAATGACAAGTTAAAGAATTAGTCAGTCAGTGGTGCATCTTTTTATTTTTTCTGATTCCGAATTGTAGTCAATGTTAAGTACCATTTGTAACTGTCATATGAAGTGACCACAGAGTGAGATCGTGATTACAGTCACCTCTTTCGATGTAAATGTCATTTTTTGTTTATAGCACAAAACAGAGTCCATCAATATGTGGGTTTGAAACATAAACATAACAATAGACCAGCGACATCACTTTTTGCTTTTGTTCCCTTTTTTTGTTTTTATCCGATGCTAAAAACTCGTATAATTAATATTTTTATTATTTTAATTTTCTGTGTAATACTAAACGATGATTTAATAAAAAAATCAGAATAGAGTGAGTATGACTATCTGTTTATTTACAACGCCTAAATTGAAATCAGTAAGATAGATAGTTAAGTAGACAAACATATAATTTATTTGCATTACTTACAGCACACAAAAAGCAACAGAAATTGATTGATTAATTGATTGTAAAAAGAGATAAAAGAATGCATATACAATAAAAAAAGAAAAATATTTTTATAGTTTTTTTTTTATTTTTAGTAAGAAAGAATTAAGGTGCTCAGTAGCCAATGTAAAGGTTTGGTTTGTCCAAGAAAAATACTTTTAAATAACTCTAAATTTTGTTCAATTCGGTCAACTTCAATCTAGATTAAATTACTATGGACTCACCATACGAATAAGCTCCTTTGGATTCATAAAAAATTTAAAAATGATTATTAAAACCGTTTGAAGATTGGCGAATATACTGTAAGATGTATTTACGAAAAACTTAAGAAAATACACTCGAATTCAGAACCTCATTATTCCTTTTGTAAATTGTTTCATAAAAAAAGCTCGGTGACAAACATTTATTATAAAAAAACAACACGTATTTTATGAGCGTGAATTTTCTAGACAGTGATGAAACTTAGGAACAAATAAAGCATTCTTTGAATTTATTACACTCTCTTCATGGGAAATGCGTAGAACTAGTTGCTAGTTAGCCGTATTAATTCTACAGGAACGAATATCGTATGGGAAATCTAAATGAAACAATGCTATTTTATAGGCTTAACATAAATCTAGATTTTCTCGTCGTCGAATGAATATCCGAGCATAAGATTTAATCTATTATACTCCCATGGAACTATATAGTTGCGAACTCAATGATAAATTGTCATAGAATTGACGTATTTAAAAATGACAATTCTATTCTTAAAAGTATATTTTTTTACAAATAATTATATGCATGTGATTCGTATGCGAAGTCACGTTATAATCTTTGTTCATAATAGTTCTCTATAGCAATTACTATGGACTCCAAGAAGTAAGAAACATACTTATTTTCACAATTTATGATATTGGTAAGGATTTATAAACTGGTTAGCTTGCACAAATTCGTTCGCATATGCCTGGAATCGATTTTAAAATCAAATAAACATACAGAGTTAGAGTGTTCTTATAAATAAATTTAATGTTAACCAAACCACCAATTCCATATTATTTCTCTTGACCGCTTTTGAATCTTAAGGATACAGCTGTCATCTGAGTCATGAAATAAAAATAATAGTGATAATTTTGTTAAAATTCAAGATAAATTTATTTTGTTAAATTTTATTTTCGAATGTATAATTAAAATAAATGTAATGCATAAAGTAAAAATAAAAGTAGCCTGTAACTCTTTTTACTGTGCTCAAATTGTTTAAATTACAGGAAAGAAAGTTTTAAATAAGTCATTGCTTTTTTCAACATTATACACACTCGGTTGTCTGTCTAGCCTATTTTGAAATCAGATGTGATGATGTGAATGTGAATGTGGGTTGAAATCAACAATTATTATGTACTACAAAATTTTCAAATATAATAACTTTAGTATGGAGCCATTTAAAGATAAGCAAGCTGAAGTGGCAATGGGCCGGTCACATAGCTTGAAGAACCGACAACTGATGGGGAAGAAAGATTCTTGAGTGGCGACCGCGTACGGGTAAACGCAGTATAGGGTGACTCCCCAATAGATGGAGTAAAAACCTGAAATGCATTGCAGAGAGTCAGTGGATACAGGTGGCTCAGGACCGTTTCTTATGGCAGTCTATGGGGGAAGCTTATGACCAGCAGTGCACGGATAATGGCTGAATTGATGATAATGATATTATATGACAGTTTTATAAAAATGATTTCATTACTTTTTATAATAATAATAAATGTATAATATGTAAATGTAATTGAATTGTGTAAAGAATAATAATAGATTAATTCAAATATGTATTTGCATGTCTGTAAAGACTACAAGTGAGATCTATATAACATAAATAACCACACCATCTATTATGTACTACTAATTACTACTAATTAATTTCATTTCATTTCAATTCATTTCATTTGGAGCCATTTTATAAGCAAGCAAGCAAGCTATAAAAAAAAATAGAAAAAGCAGTTCATAATTTTGTGAAGATACGTATTTTGCATTTGTAAAAATTATTGTAATTGTAATATTATATTATATTATATTAATATTACTTAGTCTCATTCCCATGAATTTTTTATCACTAATTACAATTCTACCATTAATATGTGCTTGTGTAGTGTTTATTTTTATTTTATTTTTTAATTATAAAGGTGCCAACAAGCATACCTACAGCCCGTCTGATGGTAAACAGTCCTTACAGCCTATAGACTATTATCATTATTTTTTTTAAAATATAGAAAAAGTTAGATAACTATAGGTATATATAAACCATTTAGCCGCAAAATGACTACTAGCGTAGAAATAATGTCTAATTATTAACCCGACTGTTAACTATCCTATTATTATTATGTCTTTCTCCATTTCAAAATCTGCTAAATCGAATGTTTTCTAATGGAATGTTAACTCCGCCTGCGCGGAGGGAAGAGATTGTTAGGAATGAGGATCTAACAACTCCATAAATAGCAATATATCCTATCAGGTCGACCTCCACGCAGTTCTCCCTGGAAACCATCGTTCAGGTTTACCATTCCATTATCACGCATTAAAAATAAACCTGCTTGCGCTATCGGTATGCACTGGCGAAGCACCAGTGAAGGATGATAAATGAGGATTGAAACAGGCCAATGTGATGAATTCAAAAATAAATAACCATGATGATTTATAGGGGGAAGTGCATGGAGATTGACCTTATAGGATATATTGCTAATAATGGGGGTCTTAGATCTTCATTACTAACAATTCCTTTCCCTACGTTACTAGTATAGTGTTATATTATTTGTGTTCCCTCTAAATCAAACGTTGGCGACGTATCTATCGAATGGACGCTTTTATAACTTGCCGTAGTACGACACGATATCGTAGAATTTTGTCGTTACTATATCATAGTGAAGTGAAATGTGTGCAAATTTTATGAAGACACTTAAATTGCCGTGTACGCCCACGGTATCGTCATGCCGTTTTAATCCACAATATCGTAAGCATCTCCGTACAATTGCATATATTTTGTTCTCTTATTATACCGTCACTATGAATCGTACGATATCGTGTCGTAGTATGATAAATTTTAAAAGCGTCTAACGCAGAATAATATTCGCAGATTTATTTATGGGTCGAATAACAGTTACGAACTGTATGATAAATTTAACAGTAGCACAAGACAAATTATGAAAGATGTCACTAAAGACACTAATGCCTACGTAAGCGTAGAAATATTTATAAACCCAAGCAGTAAACAAGGAAACGCATGTACCCATACAAATATTTTATAGTGTGGGTGTCAGTATAATGCTAATGAATATTCTAGACCACGGTGGATTACATAGAGTGTGAAGGTAATCTGTAGGATTTACTGCGCTCGCATGAGTTCTCTATGGGTTTAGAAGTTGCGTAACGAATCCTTGCTTTTGCAGTCTGACGATAGGCGCCTTTGTGGTTATAATTTTAGCTGTTTTAGGGTTCCGTACCAAAATAGTACAAAGGAATTTTTGTAGAGTGACTTTATTCGTCGGTCCGTCATAACGATATATTTTTTTATGATGGTATCAGCCGTTAACTGTCCACTAAACATGGGCTTTCCCCATAAAGGTGGTTTTGCCTACTGGCATCACGTTTGGCAGGCGGGTTGGCAACGGCAGTTAGGCTATGGTGACGTTTTAAGAAGAACACTGCGGCTCATGCCTCGACTATTAAGTTCCCGTGGTCACCTCTCACGACATCCACGTGAAAGAAAGAGGTGGCCTATTCTATGCCGGGACTTCACGGCCAAATATTTTTTGCACACTATAAAATATGTATAAAGGTACTTACATACAACTGTTGCCCTAAATAGATAAAGTAAATGCATCCTAGATAATTATTTTAAATTTGTAACAATTTAAGATAATGCTAATCTACAATTATTGTAAAAGAAATAATTGAAAAGCATTTGATGATCTAGCATAGTGTGGTCAACCGATGATGGAAGAACTTACTGTTTAGTTTGTTTGCTTCCATGGTTTCTACTATCTCTGGCTTGAGACAGTGACATTACATGTTAGTCTATTGTAGAATAAAAACATTGATCCAAAATATTACAAATAATTCATTATTTTAACATATAAATTGTCAATCTATTCTTATTAGCCCGTAGTCTTTTTATTATCAACCTGATGTAAGCTCTCTTCGCATCCCGATACTATAATGAGTACATATAATATTTAGAATATTACTTATATAACGACTATAACAGCGGGAAATATCTATAATCTAATAGTATAAAGAGGAAAGATTTATTATTTGTTTGTTTCCAATTGATAAAATCAAAAACAATTTAATCGATTAAAAAAATTCTTTCAGAGAATAATATAGGCTATATAGCCTATATTCGCACCGATTGATAGACTTTTTGAAAATAATATATATTATTTTCAAAAAGTCTATCAATCGGTGCGAAGCCGGACCGGATTGGTAGTAATTAAATAAATTTACTTTATAAGTATAATATTCAAGTTTCCCCTAACCTAGTCGAGGTCGGCTCTGTGTCCGTTCACCATTAACTATTACCACTATTACTGCTCAATACAGTCCATTAACAAATTCCTCAACAAGACTTATATCGTTGAAATATGCGGGCGGTAATGCGATGCCAAGAATTTGGTCGAATCGACAACTTTACAGCACATGTTTACCTCGCGGCGTCGGCTATTTCTGAATATACACAATGCAAGCGTGCCTCCAGTTTGCAAATTGCACGATTGAACTAGATTTCACATTTGGTGTATGACATCTTTATGTTTAGTGATGATTTTAGATCGTTGTGGGCGCACCGGTTATGTTTTCAACATCCGTGTGCATTAGTCGATTGATATTCTTTTATACTATATATTTACAGTTACACACAGTTTAAAAATATTTGAAAACAATAAATGCTTCTTAATAATATTATAAAATGGTAACTAAACGATATCTGTACATGGGAAATATAAAAAAAAAAATGTATATCCCTCAAGTATTTTTTTAAATAAGAACAATGGATGTCTAGACAATTCTTTTTAGAAATTTTGTCTGTCTCTCTATATGTTTGTTTCGGCATCACACAAAACTCTACACCGATGATGTATCAAGATAAAATTTATACTTATTAAATTTTAAGTTTGACCTTCAGTAATATATCTGTGAAAACCGCTTTCAACTTGGTGAACTAGTTTTTGTGTGATACCGGAACAAACATATAGACAGACATAGGTACAGATAGACATAAAGACAGACACAAATATTCCAAAAATATTGTTTTGACTTATACTGCATACAGGTATCGTTTAGTTATAGTTTTATTATATTAATTACAAAAGGGAGATTTAATACAAAAGTCGTTTGAACCCTGTCTCACTGATGTTTCTGCTTTGAAGCAGCTGTATTTGCAAAGCTGTTTTGGACTAAAAGGTGCAATATGGATACAGAACACAATTCTTTAAAATTGCAATGTTTAGGCTCACATTGTACTCTGTGATATCTACTCTATTTTCTATACTCTGGTCACTTTTTTCCATGAGATAGGTCGCCAGCTGTTTCAAAATGTATAAAACATTTGTGTAATATAAAAAGTACTGTTAAAGCTTTACTTATTTTTTAAATCAATCAAAATAGTAGTTATAGTGTAAAGATATTCTTTGATTGTAATTTTCTATACCTTTTTTCGTTTATATTTTTATAATTTTTTATATATTGTAATAAATGCGAAAGTTTGTAATAATGGATGTATGTTTGTTACTCTTTCAGATAAAAAGTACTTAATTTTTTTTATACAACTTAGAATGGCAAACAATCTGACTGCCCACCTGATGGAAAGTGGTAACCGTCGCCTATAGACATGAGCAGTACCGTGGACATAACAGAGTATACTGTTTCGCCCATGATACCCCCCATGCATTGCCATTCCTGAGGACTCAGGTGTTATTCTTCTGTACCCTGTAAATTCACGTCATATCCCACCCTTCAAACCGTAACACAGCCATGCAAACACAACTGCTTATGGATTAAAATAATGGATTTAAATGAAATTTCCATGATAAAATCCTAACTATGTGCTACATAGTATATTTTATGTAGTGTTTTATGTGGGCGGAGTCGCGAGAATCAGTATATAAAATATACTATTATAATATATAATATTTATTAATAGCTAGTAATATTAAAATAAAGTAAATATTCTTTAATTGCAATTTTCTATGTCTAAGATATTATACTGTGGATTATCTGTATGAATATGTAATTATATTGAATGTGGCTATAGGCGATTGGTTGCATGTAGATGTAACCAATTAAAAGTAATTGATACGATAATGATGTATCGACTTGACTTGTCTGTATAAACATAGAAGAATTTCTGCATTGATGCAGGGTTTTACTTAGCATTTCCTTATTAGAAAAACTGGCAAAATGACCAGAAATTAAAATTGTGTAAGAAATAATTATACAATGGTATGCAAAAAACTATAATTAGTTTTACCTAAAAATATAAATATTAATTTATATTTTTATTATTTATAACATTATTTACTCTTATCCATAAAACAATTATAAAATACCTTTACTTAACTAATAACTTTACCAATTGAATATGAAATTCTGTTTTAGGTTCGTGTATTATACGAGAACATGGAAAACAAGAACGCAAGAACACACGAATGTGTTTGCTATTTCTAAACCGATATTAATCGTTTCTGCAATTGTTAGGTGTTATTCTCATGTATGCCCAGTACAATTTCATTGAGAAGATTGATTTTTGCGTGTTTATATTCCTAGATAGCGCGTGTTAATATTATATTATCTATGATTTTAAAATCTTCTTACTCTATGTATTCGTATCTGTCTTAGGTATTTATTTATTTAATTCCTTATTGCACCAGAAACAAAAATATAAAAATATAAATATTTCAAGTGAAATAAAGTAACATAAATAAAGATTGAAATATAAATATACATAAAGGTACAAAAGGCAGTCTTATCGTTAGGGCAATCTCTTACAGACAACCTTTGGTTAAAGGAGAACAGATAGAAGTGGATAGGTAGCAAGTAATCAGTGGGTAACATGTTTAATTTCCATGAGTAATTTATATTTATTTTTTGTAAACAGTTCCTATCTAATGTTGTGAAAACAAGAACGACTTTTTATCCTGGCGTACAGGTATTACGTGTTATTTTACTACCAAGAATACTAAGTAATTCAAGAAACTTCTTTAATGATATATGATAATCTCTTTGTGTTAAGTGTTTATTTATGAATGAAAACTATGATAAAGATAATCAGAATGTGTTAATCAATGAATTAAATTTATTTATTCATTATTGTGTAATTATATTTGGTTGTATGGTCCTGGCATAGAATAGGCCACCCCTTCTTTTTCCATAAGAGTCGTAAGAAGCGACTAAGGATGGGCGAATGATGGCCAGCAGCATCCCTCTTAAAACATTTCTAAAGCCTAATTGAGGTTGCCAATCCGCCTGCCAAGCGTGGCAACTACTGGCAAAACCTCCTAAAGTGGAGGCTTATGTTCAGCAGTGGACAGTTAAAGGCTGTTATGATGATGATGATAATGCATCATTATATACAATTGAATAAATAAGGTCATGATTTTAAGTCCAGGTGGAATCTAAGAAATTTATCGTATGATTCGATTACGTTCAATAAGTAAAACTACTACTGATTAGTAGTGATTGATTTAGTACATTTGCTACGTGATATATGTTATTTCTAATGAGATGAAAATGAAGTGGTTGCAGCATCTCAGACAAGAATCATGTTCAATGTCATTATCTTCCACAGTTAAGATAAATATGATGACCCTCATTAATTAAAAAATCATTACGTTTTTTAACTATACGTCGCAGCCATGCTTCGATAACATATACATCTTAATGTTTCGAGAAATAGTTTTTAAATGATGATAATTATGTACTGTTATACGCTGGCAGGACACTAATAAGTGTTAACATATCTTGATTGGTTCCCAGAGGAAATCAGAAATGGTTTCCAAGGACAACCGCGTGCTGGTCGACCTAACTATCCGAGAAACATAACTAACTTCGGCAATTGGTTAAAAATATCTTAAAACCTTGTGCCATCTATTTATTCAAAATACGAGACAGGGCAATGACACAAATTAATTATTATTTGGAATAAAATTAG
This sequence comes from Galleria mellonella, assembly GCF_026898425.1. Classification (NCBI taxonomy): domain Eukaryota; kingdom Metazoa; phylum Arthropoda; class Insecta; order Lepidoptera; family Pyralidae; genus Galleria; species Galleria mellonella. The sequence continues at coordinate 9,432,537 of NW_026442130.1, read as the reverse complement.
GGAATAGGTAAATAGGGTAAAATTTTAAATATTACCAACCTTTACAGGAGCATTCTATTCGTAAAAATGAAGATTTTACTCATACAAAGAAGGGGTCAAAAACGACAAATAATTATTAAAAAACATTGAGACTTCCATAACAACACGTTCACTTGTTAAATTAATTAACTAAACAGAGTTTAAATTTATTTGTAGATATTTATATTTTTTTTGGGAAAAGGTTTTGTTAGGGCACTATTGTTGCAGGCATCCATAAGCTGCAGTGACCGTTTATCATCAAACGGGCTATATGTTTGTTTGCCACTTTTATGGTATAAAGAAACACACCCTTCAAAGCATACTAATGATTTCGATTTTAGTTTATATATTACCTACATAGATTCATCATCATATTATCATGTCAACTGTTATCTGTCCATTGCTGAACATAGACTCCCCATAGACTGCCATAAGGAACGGTTCCAAATCATCTACATCCAGTGACTCCGTAGAATGCATTTGAGAACATAGCTCTATCTAGTAAGGGGCCGTCTTATCACTGCGTTTACCTATACTTCCTTCCTCATTGGTTCTTCGATCTATGTGACCAGCCTATTACCACTTCACCCTGCTTATTTTTCATCCTCGAATATAGATTATATATAATTAAAGTTGCTAGTTCATCAGTCATCAGGAAAGTCATTGGGAATACCCGTAAACATAGGTTCTACAAGTATATACCAGGTACCAACCTATAGACTGCGCACACGGTCGTTGCGTCATCTAGTCTAGACGATGTCTTGACAAACATTGTATGCGACTTGTTTACTCGCTTGTAATATCCACAAACAATATTTTATATATATGTAGAATTATAGTTTTTTTCGACTGTAACATGCACTAGTGTCTAAGCATTATGTTGTAGTTATTTGATACTGGCTTTTACCCGTGACTTCCTCCGCGTAACTGGGTTCTTTTTTTTTGATGGGTGCAAATGGAATGGTAACCCCGCCTGCGCTAACGGGATACGCTGGTGGAACACCAGTGAAGGGTGATCGATGAGAATGAAAACAGGCCAGTTAGCCTATCATGATGAATTCATCAGGAATTAACCACGATAGTTTTCAGGGGGAACCGCGAGGAGCTCGACCTGTTTGGGTATAATGCTAGCAATGGGATTCTCAGTCTCCATTACTTACAATCACTCTCCTCCCCGCGTAACTGGGCTGTGTTTACTGAGCAGGAAAAGAAGTAAACTACATCCTTTTCCATCTCATATAGTAATAAGTAATAAGTGTATACCAAATTATATTAGTAAGTAATTTGGTATACACTTAATTATATACATAAATATATACACTTAGTAAATACATAATAGTAGTAAGTGTATACCAAATTTCATAGTGACTGGTTGAGTAATTAAGATATTATAAGGTAACAAATAAACAAACAGTCACTTTTATATTTATAATATTACTAAGGATTATTACAAAAACAGTTGTAATAATATAAAGTGTTTTTCTATTAATATTCTCATGTTTGTAATAAAATTTCCATGAAATAACAAAAATCCCTAATAGGTATTAACAGTTCCCGTACTTTTTTTTTGATGGGTGAAAATGGTATGATAACCCCGCCTGCGCTAATGGGATACGCTGGCGGAGCACCAGTGAAAGGTGATAGAGAATGAAAACAGGCCAGTTAGCCCATCATGATGAATTCATCAGGAATTAACCATGATAGTTCCCATGGAGAACTGCGAGGAGGTCAACCTAGTTGGGTATATTGCTAGCAATGGCCCCGGCATAGAATGGGTCACCCCTTCCTTGCAGCGTGTCGTAAGAGGCGACTAAGGACACTTAATGGTCGAGGGATGGACAGCAGCGTCCCTCTTAAATCAATGTATTTCGTGCTTACATTTCACGAAATACATTGAACGTACATTAGGTACATATGTATATTTGAATAATGTAGAAGTAACAGACAAACCTACTAAGCCTAGCGAATGTTCTATTATTGGAAAATTAGTAAGAAATTTTAATTCAAAGTTTTTGGTATTTGCTCTTTTGAAGTATAATAAATCGTCTTTTAATTTACATAGCAAAAATTAAAAAAAAAAGGAGATTCTTAATTGGATGTCATTTTCCTGGGTGTATGTTACTCGATATCATTGACTATTCCGAACTGAATTTGATTATTATTTTTAATTAATGTGAAGGATTATAGAGTCCTGCCTATTCCTCGACCAATAATAATATATAAATAATAATGGGCAGCAGCGTCCCTCTTAAAACATCACATCACCAAAAACCTAACTTTGGTTACCAACTTGCGTGGCAAATACTGACATTTTCCCCCTTCCCTCCCTCCTCCAACCCTTATAGAGGAGGCCTATATTCATCAGTGGACAGTTAACGACTGACATAATGATGATGATTCTATACTCTTATGTTATATATATAGGGGAGTCTGAAGAAAGTAACTTTATGAAAAGCCATCTGGTAAGTTTGAATACTAAACTAACTAAATAGTAGCCATTGTCTTATTGGGATTACTCGAGCCCAGCAGTGGAACGTTAATGGGTCGTTTTGTATACTGCTGGTTTTTTCGTGAAATATAATGTACATATTTTTAACATTCTGTTTCTATTATGTAGGTAAATATTTCAGTAATTAATAATAAATACGTAGAACTACTTTTGACACCAGTGGATGGGTTAAAATGTAAAAGGTAGCGCATGTGACCTTTCCCATATCTACACGTCATCGACGTCTAGACGCGGACTTCACAAACATTGTGCTAACATGCTGTGTTTGCGCATCATCTTCACACAATACAAATTACAAATCGTCATTTCAATTTTCACGATGTTGGTATATCTTATTTTTTTAATGTTATTAATGTAAAAATTTCTTTAAATAGCAACGCATAAGGATCCCTCATGGGCGACACAATAAAATCTGTTGTCTACGGTACTGTTCATGTCTATAGGCAACGATTGCCATTTTCCATCAGGTGGTAGTTTGTTTGCTATTCTGATTTGCATTAAAAAAAAGCTACCTTATGAAAAGTAGTAAGGGTCGCATAGAGGCCATCATTATCATATCAGCTGTTAACTGTCCACTGTTGAACATAGGTTCCCTCAAAAGGGTAGTTTTGCTAGTATTTACCACACTTGGCAGGCGAGTTGGCAACCGCAGTTAGGCTTTGGAGATATTTAAAGAGGAACGCTGCTGCTCAACCCTCGGTTATTAAGTTCCTTTAATTGCCTCCTATGACACCCACGGGAAAGGAAGAGGTAGCCTATTCTATGCCAGAACTACACGGTGTATAGAGGTATGAAACCTGAATATCGTAATACTAATTTCGGGCCATCTGTAAATTATTCCTCATGAATTTCATGATTTTTGGACTCTGCTATATAATGCACCCATCTTCAGACATATATTAAGGATAGAAAATACCTATGGGCGCTGTTATTATCTCAGGATGTCGTATATATTGTAAAAATTCTTATATAACTAGTATTTTTTCTTAAAAGCTACGATATAACAAACTTTTTAGATATTTCATAAGGAAAAATATTTATTTAAATAATTTCATTGGTCAAATCAAAGTGTATATAAAGTATACAAAAGGCAAATTTAATACTAGTAACATTGTCTATCGGCCAAACGGTAGCTTGACCAGTGAATCACGAACGCGGTACTTCATTATTAGGATTGATAATGTTAAATAACATATGTATACGTATACCTAATAAACTTAATATAATTGTAATAACGTAAAATAATAACATAATTTACATATATAAATATAATGAAAAATAATGTATATAAAAGGAAGATTCGAAAGAAATTTTCGTTAAAAATTACAGTTATTATAATATAATGTTTTATTTTCATTCCTGATTTATACAGATGATGTCACACAGCTTATGACCCATTCCCTTTATCATACAATGTCACATACTTGACCTTCCTCACTCATCCTATATGATGTGACATAATTTATGCAATGTGTCATGTAACGATCATGGTAACTGTCAAACACGTCATTTTTGAGGATTAAGGCCCAATGTTATTTGCATTTTGTATTGTACTGTTAGATTTCAGCATAGATACATAGATAGATGGCACGAAATGTGAATACAGAGGTATGTAGTTGACTCTATATAGAGTCTCTTTCTTGTTGTATCCATGCCAGTTCTACGGATTCATGCTTTTTTCTAGACTATGTGAATCTATGTTTGTGTAAGTTCATCTTCAGATTTAATAAGTCCCGACGACATCGATGTCTAGAATTGTGTATTTGTCAATTAAGTGTGTATGTCTGAGTATTCGACATGACTCATGTCTGGACTGCCAGAAACAGTACAGAACGCAACCTATTTTTTGTCTTGATTCGTCATAAACATAATTTACGATCTAGTCAAAGATTATGGTTCGGCAGGAGTGATTAACGAAAATAATAAAATACGTAATTTTTATGTTTACTTGCTTACATCAATTGTTATAGAAGAAAAATATATAAAATAATTATTCATAGAGGTAAAGGAAATGACGAATTACCAACGAGTGTGTCAGTTAAGTCTCAAGAGATCTCATTCTCTTACTGGGTAATATTTTATAATTATGATTATTAATATTATTATGATATTATAATGAATACTGTTTCTCTGTTATAACTGCTAAATTTTAGTTTACAGTCAATTGTATATATACTCAATTATATTTTTATCTATTGGCATGAGATTAAGTATTATTATATGTATTTCATCATTATTTATTTACATCTTATATAGAATATTTTTTTTACAATCTTATTTGCATTTAATTTAAATTTTAACACTCAATCAGGCCCGCCGCGTCAGTTGGAATAAAAAGTGTTGGTATGAAATCTATGTAATTAATTATTTATGTTGGAAATTTGAAAATTTTACACAAATTCAATAAATTTGAAAATTTTAATAAAACCGGGTTTTTTCGATTTTGATGTAACCAGCATATATATATATATATATATATATATATATATATATATATATATATATATATATATATATATATATATATATATATATACGCAATTAATTTGAATACTAGGTTGCTAAATCTATATCGATCCAGCCATTCTAAAGTGATGCATTTACTAATGAATAGTATTTAGGTAATTTATATAGATGATTGATACTTATTTCTTATCTTCACCTCTCAGTTTATATGTTAAGGTACACCACGGAACCCTGGAAAGTCTGTCACATCCTAATAACTAACGTGATAATTATGTAAAACATCCAGTTTTTGTGAACATAACTCAGTAATGTTCCCAAATTATAGCCCCCAGCACCGATTTAGGAGGTAATAAATAACGAAAATGAAGAAATAGATTATGCGATCCAATAAATAAAAACAAAACCATTGTTTTGATAATTTATGGGTAAAATAATGACATGGTTCAATGTGTTACCTCGAACTAAATATTTAGTTTGGCCTGTTATGACCAGATTGTGTGGCCTATTTATCGTCTACCTAGTTTTTTCTACTGATTTCTTTTGTAGATATGAATATAATTATGTTTTTGATTTTAATCAGAATATGAAATAACCAAAAATTCCTGGAATGTTGAGGAGTTACAGCATGAGTTATTTAAATTCCTTTTTGTGAATAGTCATTGGTTTGGAATAAGCAACACTTCGCACTTATACAAGTCCAAAATGAAGGATCAATGTAAATACCAGAGGGAAACTTAGTACAAAAGTCGTTTGCTTGGGCACCTTTGTTCCATTCGTGTATCTACCGTGAAGCAGTTGTGTTTGCATGGCTGTGTTTCGTTTTGATGGATGGGATATGGCGTGAATTTACAGGGTACAGAGGAATAATGCCTGAGTCCTCAAGAATGGCAACGCATGGGGGGTATCATGGGCAAAACAGTATACTCTGTTATGTCCATGGTACTGCTTATGTCTATAGGCGATGGTTACCACTTTCCATCAGGTGGGCCGTCAGCTTGTTTACCATTCTAAGTCGTATAAAAAAAAACTATATTTCTTAATTTTTATGCAATACATTATTTAATCTATGAAACTTCCCTCCCCCTCCCTCCATGAGTCCAACTCACACTTGATGGGTTTTATTTTCTAGACCGTTTATTTTTATAACAAATATTATAAATGTGAAATTGAAAACTCTTTTATGCGCGATAATGAAATGGTTACCCCGCCGGCGCCATTGGTATACACTGACGGGGATCTAGTGAGTGATGATAGGTGAGTATGAAAGGGCAGGTCAGTTAGACCATCGTGACGGAATTTATCGAATTATTTTCGATAAATTCCGTCACGATTTACGTATTTTATCGAAATTATTCGAATATGAAAGATTACATTCTTATAGACTTTGTATATTTTTCACTGTTGAAGTCGCATTTTCTATACAATTTTGTGTTTGTAGATATGTAGATAGATATACTTTCGTGGTCTAATTTCATGTACATATGTTTGTGATAATATTCGTAAATGAACCTAATTAGAATATTGAGTAGATCAAGTATAAATTAGATAAAACAGAAGGCAATTATCGTTACAAAAGAAAACTTAACAACTGTCTTGTTCATTAGAATTTTATTGCGAACACGTGTGTGCGACGAACTGTAGAGTTGTCAGTGTCACGCGATATGTTTTGTCCACAGCTTCTGCGAATGGGAGAATCGTGGAAAAAGCCGTCTGTGAGCCGAGTTCCACTTTATTTACAAAATTTTCTCTTTTGTTGCCAAGCCGAGTGAATGCGTAGCGACTACTTGTGTTTGTCTGATTGATTACGATTCATCCTCGGAACTATATTAGTGTTATTAAAGTTTTATAAAAATGTTCTTAGATATTTGGTATTTCAACGGCTGAATGGAATTAAAATGCAATTCGAGTGCAAAACAATGTATTTGCTTGGCAAATAAATGGCGGCTTTAATCATCACAACATTATTATGAGAACGACACGGAAGTAAACATAAATTGCAAAAAGAATAATCATTAGTTTATTCCTTCTTCGTATTATTTTTACTGAAACACCGCATATCAAATTGACCTTAAGCTTAGTTAAATACTACTCCAAACGAATTTGTCTGACAGAGAATATGTGTTTCATATTTCTGTTTTTCTATTTAACCTTCTTCGCCATAATAATATAATTAAATTGTGTTCCACAAAACAGACTTTAATTATGGCAAAACTAGTTATTTTGATTAAAAACTAAACTACTGACCCATTCTGATAAAATTTCTATGTGATCCATCTCTAAGTATATGACTCGTCTTTAAATCCCTTAGATAAAAAAAAAATCTGAATCACACCTAACGCAGTTACGAGGTAACAGAAATATAAAAAAAAACAACCGTATTGAGAACCTCCTTCCATTTGAAGTCAATTAAAAACACTGATGACTCGAGAATTCCTTTTGGAAATCGTTTAAAAACAATTGCACCAAAATAATTCAGTGTCTTACTTTTCGACGATGTGGGCACGTATCATCGTAAATATTCACGTACCACATCCTGCCCCGCGCATATATGCTGTATATTGTTGTTTTTGCGTCTTACAAGACACTTGGCAATGATAAAAAAGGTAAGAAAAAGTCTAACATGATCTTGTAATGACTGTTAAATAATAGAGGTTAAATATTTCATTGCAAATATCGAAGCATATCCGTTTGTTAATAGAATAACAGGATTTACTTTAAAAGTAAAATTTGATATCACATTATGTAGTTGAATAAAGTATTCTAATTCGGTTAATTATAAAGTCCGTATAAGACATTTTCTGTTTAACAATAATGTCTAATAGTCTCCATGGTGTCACACCCATGTTGGTGTTAGGCATGTTCAAAGTTCCAAATGAAACAAGGCTTCTAAGAAGACGGAATGTATAAACGACTGTTATTTTATCTAGTTACACATTTGCTTTTCTATGTCATCAAACAAGAATGAAGGATAAGCAAAAAGCAGACATAATCGCACACTCGAGTTACCCTGTGAAGAAAAACAAAGTAATTTATGAGGAACTATTAAACCTTATCTGGGATTCGGTTTTGTAGTTACATATTGTTAGTTTAACAGCCCGTTTTATTTTTTGCTTATACATATTTAGATCACATGATAATAGGTAACTAATGGAATCGTCGTAAACAAGTTAAATTATAGTTCTTACTGGAATTATTAATGATCCAAGTAAAAACTATAATGTAATTATATTGTATCATAGATATCATAAAAATAATGATGTGACTCATAATATTATTTAAGTTAATTGTAAAATAAAATAAATGAACTATGAAGATATAGACGAGAAGAAATGAGCATAATTGTTTTATTGTTTACTTAACTGTCGCTAACTTTATCTAGAATTAATATAAACACTATCCTGTGTGTTAATATAGAATATAATAGATAGATAGATAGATACTCTTTATTGTTTCCTCCAAAAGATTACAATAGTAAACTTATTATAAATATAAATAATTACAAGAAATAATCACAATGACAATGGTCAATTTATTTGGCAAATTTATTTAAGTCTGTTTAGTTATGTGCTTACAGTGATTTAGTAATTATTACTACTAGTTACTTATAACTCACTAGGACCTATTCATTGCTTAGAAAGAATGAAGTGCAAAGACCTCACCTACATACACTGTCAATAATTTATCAAATTCTCATTGAACTGTATCTAATAGCCATCTTACCCGTTTCTGTTGTTTTTGTCTTTCGAACTGATGAACAGAATGGCCAGTGGCATAATACGACCTTTGTGCTTAGAAATGGCAACGCATGAGCAATGAGGGTGGGACAGAATGAGCGTCTATATTGTTGTAGATATTATAGACGATGGTTTCTATTTCTCATCGGATGGGTGGTTAGCTTTTTGTCATTAGTAGAAGTAGAAAGAATATTACAAAGATTTTCTAACTATATTACCAGCTTGCTTTTTATTTTACTGCGTGAGCAAATCTACAGAATATTGCTAGTATATATCGCAAATGGTAATAAATATTCGCCCATTATACCCCCCCCCCATTATGATGGTAATGTGACATCCAGATACATTTACCCCTCGATCATTAGGAGTCGAGCTCATCAAAAACTAGATGATTGTTAATAAATTCTAGATTATTTTTTTACAATTTGAGATAAATCATGTTTTTATATAGTTTTCGTGAGATATTTAAATTAATTCATATCAGCTGTCAATTAGAGATCAGTTCACAATGTTTTTTTATGCAACTTAGAATGGCAAACAAGCTGACGACCCACCTGATGGAAAGTGATAACCGTCGTCTATAGACATGAGCAGTACCCTGGACATAACAGAGTATATTGTTATGTCCAGGGTACTGCTCCATGATACCCCCATGCGTTGCCATTCCTGAGGACTCAGGTGTTATTCTTCTGTAAATTCACTGTCACATGCCTTTCAACCGAAACACAGCCATGCAAACACAACTGCTCCACGGTAGAAACACGAATGGGACAGAGGTGCCCAAGTAAACGACTTTTGTACAAGCTCTCCCTCTGGTAAACACTATTAATATTATATTAGACTGATAAATGCAAATATGCAACAGATATGCAATCTTAATAAGGATTTTACTGATGTACAATCTTAATTAAATTCTTTATCATATATTTTCTACTATTTTATTGTTTCCGTTTTGTTTTATTTAACACTAAGACACCGGTATATCTACATGATATTACAATTTACATTATTTAAAGCACGGAAAACTCTATTAGAATAATATTTGCACATAAATAGACCTTCTTTGCACCTGTATGCACCCTGATTGACCCCGCGAGGATAATATATTTACGTATTTATTAAATTAATACTTTGTTAACGGTAAAAACGTACATACATGAAAATATCGTTAAATAATTATTTTTATATTTTACATTTATTGCAGTATTTATTATATATTTTGTATATAATCAAATAAATGGAATCAACATCTGGGCGGGAGCACCTAAATACCAGCTTGAACCCTTCGACTTCTTGCAACGTCGCGCTATGAGAATTGTTGGTGATCCCAGGCTTACAAGTGGTATCGAACCCTTAAGTCGTAGGAGAGATTTTGTCTCACTCTGCGTGTTCTACCTTTTATACAACGGATTGTGCTCAGAGGAATTGTTCAATATGATGCCTACAGCCACTTTCTACTATCGTACGGCTCGCCATCGACAGGGAGTTCATCCTCATGTCCTACAGTCTCAATGGTCACGTATAGCGCAGTTTCAGAGATGTTTTTTTCCTACGAACACTCAGGTTATGGAATGAGCTCCCTGCCGAGGTTTTTCCAAGAGCCTACAGCATGGGGGTAAGGAGATTTCTTCAGGGTCGGCAACGCATGTGTAATACCTCTGGTATTACATGTGTTCATAGGCTGCGGTAACCACTTATCGTCAGGTGGGCCGTATGCTTGTTTGCCACCTCAGTGGTATAAAAAAAAAACATTAAATATTATTCAAAAACCATTAATTATATATTTACTGGAATTAGATTCATGTTTTTTTTTTCAAACAAAATAACGACACGTAGCGAATTCTCAAGCGTGCAATTATCTACTTGTATAATAGTTTAATTAAGATATTATTGTATACGTAAACCTTTCTTAAAAAAACATCTAAATGGCAGTAAAACACAAATCAGAATCCTCTGCGTGATTTAGAAGAAACCAGAGAAACAAACACCTGCGAATAGCGACTTTGTTCTATAGTTACTCTACATATTTAGATATAAGTAAATTTAATAAAAAAAATATTATGTTTATTTGCGATTTTTAGTAACACAACTTATAGATCTTTATAATATTTTAAACATGTTTTATTTTTAATACTGTAGACTTTCTTTTGATTAGACAGAAACAATTATTACATGCCTTTTTGCAGTAAGCTTCCTATAAGTGCGTATATTTTTGTCGTGACTTCATTGATCGTATTTGACACATAAACGTCAATTCAACTCGTATAAAACAGTATTACATCATCATAGCTCAGTGTGGTGTACGTGTAGGGTGTACCGGACGAATGCAAGGTGCGCACTGCGCGGGAGTTGATGGATGCAACTTTTTTTAGCGACTGCCACATCCGCGTCTGCACAAGTTTTTACCCGCGCATGCGTCTGCGCGTTTTTCACCGATCCGATTGATGACCGTCTGCCACCTCGGCTGTATTTACGTTAATCTGTAATGTAAATTATCGTTGAGATGTCTGTTCGAGAGACGTATCTGTTTTAAGAGTACTTGTCTATACCTACTTCAACTAAGTATTAAGTCACTAAAGATATTGCAAAAAATATATTATTTCAATTAGAGATTATTCAACTTGACTTTTGTATATGTATTGTTATTAGTTTTATTTTATACTTTAAGATTTCATATATTTATTTTAAAATATTAAAGTGTAAAATAAATATATTGTAAAAAACATCCATTGTTAATGTTGGATCTTAATATTACTGATTTTCATGATACTATTCGCAATATTTTTGTTTAGAATGTTAAGCCTTACTAAAGTTTATAGTTCCTAAAGAATTCTAAAGATAACTGGTATCACAAGTAGGTATTTTTTATATATATAATATATGTGCCGCAAAATTTTTGCCAATTCCAAACTGACGTTGAAAATTATTTCTGCAATCGACAGGGTTTACTCCTAAATTGGATCTCTATTAATTATATTGCAATTTGATGTTTTTTTTTTTGTTTATTTTAAATAGTTTTATGTAGCATCTGTCATTATAATAAATGTCTTAGTCAACTTGTTCAACGAAATTATGGCAGGTTTAAAATAATCGTTTTTAATGAAACAGTAACAGCTGGGATGGACGCTTTTTATGTTATCCGTATGAATCACAGTCTTAACTACGGTATAGAGACCTACCGTGTGAACCACAGTCTAAAGAACTCTGAATGAATACAGTTTTTCACAGCAGTACATAAATGGTGAGCTGTAATAATGATGACAATGATGTAAATAATAATTGAAAGAGATCGATTGCCCTTTATACAAGTTGAAATTTAAATTATTAACATTATTTAAGGAAATATTCTATTAGTAAAATATTAATTTATAAGGAAAATTAATTGTGAAAACGATAAACAAATTTAAACGACATGTTATAACATGACAGCTGTTAATGTAAACCTTAAGATTTTATAGTATAAGGATTGGCAAAGAGACAAAACTCAATAACATATATTTTAGAGCGAGATAGCCAAGTTGAACACTCATGTACATAATATAAGCTCGAAGCTGATTTGGTAGAAGTATAAACAAAACAATTTTTAATTATTTTCACGTTTTGAAATGAAATTAGTTTCAACTGAATGTATTTAGTTAGAATTAAATATGCTGCAGGCATCCAGGTACAGCACACTTAAACTCTATCATAAATAAAAAAGAGTCAAAATATTTGGGGGAAAAACATACCTAATTTAATTTATATAAAGCTCCGATTTTTAACATTTAGAATTGTTACATACATATTTTTAGAAAACACGTGCATTAGTGTAAAATTTTCTTGTTTCGTTTTTGTGATTGCATTGCCAGTCTGTCAGTCCATAGTACGTTAATACATATAAGTAAAACGGAGTACAAACCGACCGGCAATCAATTGGGTGTGTTATCAATGAAAATCTTGCGCCTACAAAGCCTACAGCGAGCGTGGCCTAGTATTATTTAAATATATCTCTATAAATCTTACGTCTGCTACTGGATTGATAATTGGTAGCTTTGTATGGCCAGGCTAGCAGACAGGCGGCCTCAGGCGTCTAGACAGACCATTCCGTTGTGCGAGATCACGTTTCGCCTGGCCGAACATGCTAAGTACACGTCTGGCGGCACACATGCCCCCGAACGTACGCGGCAGGTGGATACGTCAGGTGGAATCCGGTTATATACGTTATAAACATATATTTGTCATAGTTATTGGGAATAATTGTTTTTATTTATTATATTTCAGAAGGTTCATAATTTGACTGTAATGTTATGTGATGTCTTCGTTTATTTTGGACAGATTTTAAATAGTCTTTGCTAAATCGTAATAGTTTAGTCTCTCTTACTCGTTGTTGAGATTGAGTCGGTTTTTATAGCACTTTCATTTACAATGAATAAAGTAGATTTTTATTTAATTTATTTTTTTGAAGCAAATTATACTGGTGATATAGTGTAATATAATTTTCAATACCTAGATCTATATTAATTTATTTCGTAAATATTTGCTTAACACACACAACTTTGTTTGCTCTAAAATTGCCTTAATTATTATTTAAATTTATTTAAAATCGGCAATGTTGCTTTACAAAACTGTCATTAATATTGATAAAATTAGCACAAAATTAACATGGGAACAAACATTAACAGAAGTGGTGTAAATATATAGAGCATCATGTTGTTACATAAAATACAGTCGAATTGAAGAACTTTGCTTGAAATCCGTTGAATACTTTTCAGTGACAATGAAACATTATAAAAAATTATTATACTAAATTATGACAAGGATCATTATAGGTAAACCGTAAATGTTGGTATGTATAGTTATATACCCTTAAGTTAAAAATATACAAATTATATACAAACAAAAGAAAGAACTATTAATTCTCCACTGCTGAATATAAGCCTCTCCTAGTTGCCACACTTAGCAGGCGGTAGCAGGCGCTTAGCATTGGTAAATGCAGTTAGGCTTTGGAGATGTTTTAAGAGGAACGATGCCGCTCAGGTCTCGCCCTCCCTTCGTCGCTTCTTACGACATCCACGTGAAAGGAAGGGGTGGCTTATTCCATGCCGGGCCCATACGACACTATATATATACTTATTTTCTAAATTCAAAAAATTTAAATACATAACCACATCCAACTTGGAGCGTGTGAATTCTTCTATCATCATTGTCGAAAATGGATTCTCGGATGACTATGTGCACAGTCGGATCGTACGCCGACATAGGCCTAACACAAAGACTATTGTTCGATGCTCAGATGACCACGGTAATGAGACACAATAGCCGTGACAAATTACTGTGATTGCTACGCCACATGGTTATCTTTGAAGCCGATCATTCCAGGTATTTGCGAACACACATCACGTCATCTAGGAAAATATATACAATATAATATTAGTGCTTCTATGCGATCTTCGTACACCAACCTAAAAAAATATTTATAAAACTTATATTAAGATTTTAAACACATATATATACATATATTATTGGAAAATGGGATTTTAAAGAACCTACCATTTGTTTCGCCTCGCTACAACGTTAAGCACCGTATGCACCCCGAAAAAGACTTTCGGATATCGTTGAAACAGTTGTTGGTAACGACAGATATAGTAAGTTCTAGTCAAAAGTATGGTTCATTAAGGAATGTATAATATTTTTCATGTACATTGTCAGATTGTTTGTCATTTCACGATAAAAACAGCCATTGTGTCGTATATTGAATACCGCTATGAACTTTTATTTTAGCTAAATGGCTACTGAAACCGAGTTGTAGAATTTTAATACGTAATTTGATTTATGTATAATCTATTTCAATAAAACTTATTGAAAGGGTATCAAGTTTTATTGAAATTATTACAGAATATTTTTTTAATAAAATTAGTAACACATCCAAATTATCAGTCAAAATATCGATTTGTTTACATTTTCGTTTGATCTCTTATTTGCTATCGACAGATTGTCTTAAGTTCGTGTTAAATATTCGGTTATTTAGATATTCATTTATTTATATTGAAACTATACTACACCTACAGCATCTAACAATTCCGCTTTAAACCGGAACACAACAAGCAATCAACTAGCTTGTCGGCATAATTAATATAATATATGTGACATAGACGATGTGGCGATGTTCTACTCAAATGATTTTGTAGACCCCCTATTACCATTTTCATGTAGACATACTTTTGTTTTTTCTATAAAGTATTTTATAGAAAAATATTCTAAATTTTCTATAAAATATTCTATTCCGTGTGGTCCTGATATAGAATAGGCCACCCCTTTTTTCCCCGTAGGCGTCGTAAGAGGCGACTAAGGGAGGGCGAGGAATAGACAGCAGCATCCCTTTTAAAACATTTTCAAAGCCCAACTGAGGTTACCAATCCGCTCGCCAAACGTGGCAACTACTGACAAAACGCCCTCAGGGGAATGTTTATGTTTGGCAGTGGACAGTTAAAAGCTGATGTGATGATAATAAAGTATTTTGTAATTATCTGTCGATTATTGTTTACTAGTTATTATTTCTTATTGTAGATACATCATATTTAACTAAAAATTTACTAACTTTATAACTATAATACTATGAATTGCATGTTATATGTGTCAATGCAATGCATTGCAATTGCACTGTATTGCATTAACACACAATTTTCGGAAGTTGTTTTTACAGCGATGGTCCTCTCTCCGAAAACATATTCCGGATTTGCAATTTTAAATAATAGATTTGGCCGATTTTAAATTGAAAGGAGCAAACTAATTATGCAGGGTGGAAACCGAAGGTCGCGGGCGAGACGGTTACCCGTGGGAGTCGTTACGACGTCTGCGCCGCGACCTTGGCACTTTATACGCACTTGTTATAGTTAAGATACAACAGTATAAGACCCGCAGAATGATTTAGAGCCCTTTGCTCCACAAAAGAACTTCATTCGTTTTAACTCGATGCATTGAAACGATTTAAAAATCGAATATTAATCGCGTGTCTGAATAGGTTTTATAGCAAAACGAAGCTTTTTGCACTCCAGAGAAAAAAGATAAAATGCGAAAAGAATATCAAATTTGCTTTAGATTGGCAACGTTTAATATAGCGACAAAAATAATGACGAAATAAGCACCCCCTTCTATTGGAAGTTGCTTAAAATTATTTTCGCCGTGCTGCGTGACATCTGTTTTTAAATACACCAGTTTTTACTTGCGACTTCGTCTATGTAACCGTGATATGTGTATAATACCCGGAATGAAAAGCAGCCTAAATCCTGTTTTATACTAAACATTAACTGTATGCAAAATTACATGACTATCGGTTACGCCACCGAAGTGCCAAGATAACAAAATGAGGTAACAAAGGCACAAAGTTGCTTTCACATTTATAACATTAGTAAAAGTTAACAATTCCGAAGGTCGCTAGGCAGACATGTTCTCAAGGGATGCGTAAACGCGACGCGGCGCGCGGCGTCCTTGGTTCCAACCACCTGTTGCATCCAGACAGCCTTCGACGCAAAGATAGACGATTTAGCGAGAATTACCACAAAGCAATTATCTAAATTTTATAAGTACAATATGCCATTAAGTTGCGTACATCAGTTAGGCTGTAATGCCTCTTATTTCATTTATAAAAGTTAACTAGGCGCATAGCAACATAATTATTTTATTAATATCATATAATAATAATGTCTCCACATTGAAAATATTTAAAGGAAATTAATATAAGTTGTCTTAATAAGAGCAATAGAAATCAAGACAAACTTAAATTTTTTGTCTGTGTGTTTGTATTTTTGTTTACATTATGCAAAAACAACTGCATCAAATTGAATATGGTTCCCACAGTAGTGTTTCTAACGGTTTAACTTCAAATACGATATATGTACGCATTATCTCGATATGTCATGTATTAGTGGTGGTAGTATCCCTTTATAAAACCCATTCCAGGCAAAAGCTCGTAATTATGACCCACAATATCACTTGTTTTGGCCAAAATTCCACCCTTAAGGGACACTTCAGATCTTTAGCGGTGACCTGAAATTATAATATATATATATATATATATATATATATATATATATATATATATATATATATATATATATATATTAATGGCAAACAAGCTGACGGCCCACCTAATGCAAAATCGTAATCGTCGACAAAGCGCGCATTGTAGGTATCACACGTCGTGTGGATAGTAAAATTTTAAATACATTGCGCGGTGTCAAATCTAAGAAACGTTAATTATATGGTTGTGATTTATTTCCGGTAGCAAAATAATCGGCCAACTGATTCAGATCATTCATCTGAATTTGCTGTTTTCGTTTTGGTCCACCTGTCCCTTCCACCTTGTATACATAAGGAAGGAAATTATATAAAATAATATGCATAAAAAATAAAACTAATAAGTCATTAGTGCCGAACAATCGCATCAATTGTCTGTTTTTTTTTTAATTATTATAAGCATATGACTATTACATTGTGAAGAATAAATCTTAGTACGCAACGAAGACATTTAGAATCGAGGAATATAGGTTCGGTCAAGACTGCAATTTGATACCATAATGACAAAAGATATATTTTAATTCCAGAATTCAATGAGTAAGTTTGACTCACAGTTAGATATTTATACTATTCTATCTATTTATAATTTATATAAATAAATGAGCTTCTCGTAGAATTATTGCTCTAAATAGAACCAATAATTTGACAAGTCTACGTGTTGGCTGAACTCAGTCGGGAATATCATATGCAGACGAAAAGTAAACAGAGGTCACGTCCTGGAAGCTGGTTAATGTTTTTGTAGTCTAAATTTAGACAATGTTTAGTCGGCTAAAGCTATTTTGGTAGCCATAAACCTCTTACCACTACGATGGTGTTTGCGGCGATTTAACACGTGTGCAGGTATATACGTGTTTTCGATATACGAATATACTTACGATATTAATATTGGGTATTTTCGATATACGTATTGTTGCAGATTCAATTTAATATGTAAGAACGAACTCTTTTTATTATTGCACGTACTGGCCACTTATACTTTTTTACTATTAAAAATGTAATGTATTCTGTCGATTCTATTAAAATTTAGTAAAATGGATGTTGAAAACATAATATGTATTTTATTGTTCTTGTCGTCCTTATAAATATATGATAGTTTAGCCGCATTTGCATCGCAATGCGGCTAAACTATCATATATTAATAAGATCAAATTGGCACTCAATTTGTTAGTTTTGTCCGTTAATTAAAAGTGAAGATACACTAAGAAGAAAATCTAAAATAATGCGTTAGGTAAGCAAAGTATGCACCGATCTTGATATTGGAAAGATAAAATTTGACTTTAAGATTTATTAATTATATATTTAAAATTTTATTCCAAAAAACAAACCCGTTAAATGAACTATAAATATAGGTGAATTATCTATTTACTTTTTATTATTCAAAGCTTTCGTAGTTTTTTAAGTCCTTTAAAGAATTTGTTAATGTTCACGAATGGTTTTTTTTTTTAAATCAGATAAGAATAAAATAAAAATAAAGACCTTAGCTGCTAAATTACGCATGCATGTAGTCAGTACACCTGAACACTACGATGCTAATTGTCCGAGGTATTTCAGACTGGGGTGTTGTGGTCTGGGCTGGGTGAAAGGATACGGGAGGGGGGCACAGGAAGCGTAGCAGACATCAGCACCCGCATAACTAATGTCCAGGCGCCACCTGGCGGACTTCGGTCACCCTGACCTTTCAGATTGAAAACTGATGTTATTTTACCAAAATTCCCAGTCTTAACATCTGGCTTTCAAATTTATGTTATTTAGATATTTGTTAACTGAAATTGTAATTTAGGTCTTAGTTTACGATCTGAATTAATTTTTGTCAGGGATAAATTTTTTTACTAGTGATTTTATGATAAAGTTTTATAAAAACTTATATGTTTTTAAGATTATTATTTTTATTATTACCTGGTGCTGGGTTTTAGTCAGCCGTTTTCGTGAAGAATTTTCTGTAATTAAATATGGTCATGTTTCAAAGTGGTAGTAGTTTTAACTATACTTAAAAATACAGGAAAAATAATACTGTCTTTACCATATATCCGGTGGAGACCTTCACTGCTCGAAATAAATAAACTATGTACTTTATAATTTCATCAAATAAAATCATCTTTGTATGTAGATACAGATAGATATTAATTTTTAGTTAAATTTCTATTAAAATCAAGCGAAGTTAAAATTTACACGTTATTTAGTTTAAATAACTTACGTTCTGGAAAGAAGTAAGTAGGCACTTATTTATTTATCCCATTTACACTCACAGATAGCTAGTTAATTAAATAAATACGCTGCATATCGAATTTGATACGATCGTACATAAAAATCATTGTTAATGTACAGATAGAAGGCACCTCGGTATAACTTGTCGTGTTGCATCTTATCACGAGACATATGGACTTTATTATAGAGTCCTACTTATGCTTCTGATAGCTTTATCTGGACTCTGAAAAGTTGCTTTTCGTGTTTGCTGGCTAAAATAATGTTATGCAATTATGATAATATAATATTTAACGACTGAGTAAAGGAATAAATATCCTTATTTGAAATTAAGTAAGTAGATAATGCTATTAAGGCATACGTAGATAAAATAGGTAAATAATAAGCTCATTCAATATCATTTATTGATATACCTAGGTATAAATTGTTAAGAAATATCCAACATTACAAAATGCAGTGGCGAACGTCTGTGTTGGTTAAGTTGTATCTAAGATAGGAACATATGAGTAACTAAACAAGTAATTTTTGTATTCTTTTATTATTCGATATTCGAATTACTACTAATATTGACGAAATACCAATATCATAGTATTATTTTAAAGTTTTAAATATCTATTAAACACTTGCCACTTTTCAGGTCCCATTTATTGCTTTTATAACTTTATGATATTGTCATAACAATCTAATTTGCCACGTATCGATCTCATAATAGGAGAATCTTAGACGTGGTTAGCACAATAGGAGTGATGTTAAGCACGTTGCTGAAAGTTTCTCCCATACAAACTCCATGGTGCAGTGGTGGACAGGTTGCTTTGCGTAAATAACGTCTCGTGTTCCTTTCTCAGTCTGGTCAATTTACTTAATGATGAGGACGTTTGTTACCTAGTTTCTAATAACACAGAGTATTCTAGTTTGAGAATTAAGCAACTATTTATTATATATTGCTATATCCTTTATATTCGTATAATGTTCATTCGGGTATCAAATTGATTTACTGGATTTAAATCAATTTAAAATAAATGTTGTCAAATATAGAAACGATCAATAATTCAAAAACTTAAGATTCTAGTAATAAAAGAAAAACTATATAAAATTATATAGATGGTTATTATTTATTCATACTTGGATACGTAGAAATATCTACAGTTAGAGCCAGGATGGTATTTCCATCAAAATCAGGTTTATTAGCGGATTTATTCATTACTCTGTCTGCGTCATAAATGTGAAAGTGAGTTAGATTATTTGTTACATCTTTATGGCGTAACAACAGGAACATAGTATGCTTATTTCATTCTATATTATTCAAATTCATATTTGCATAATTTAAAAATGGTTTTTTGCTTCGTGTTGTGAAGTGCATGTAAAGTCTGATAAACCATGTCAGAGATCTTCATGTATAAAAAAAAGTGCCTTATAAACTCTCGATATAAGAGGGCGGCAATTTCGCTTGAGTAGTAGTGGTAGTTCGGGCCAGTTAGACAAAGATGCAGGCAATTAGTTAGTTGCAGCTATTAGTGCAATAAATGGATAGTAATACGTTCAGTTTGTCGCGTCTATAATCTAGAATCCGCCAAATCGGTATGCCAAGTTATCCGGCATCCTGTCATTTCAAAACTCGTCACCGATTGCGACGTCGATGGACATTAGCTTTTTGCGGTGTGCGTGATCACATACCACCATTGAAAGCTGCTGGTTTCGTTTCCGCCGCCATAATCACATGGTGGCAGAAAGTGCATGTTGTTGGTTACAGTCTGCGACACCGGCACAGAGACATAATAAACAGAAAGGACACTTCGTCAATTTGAACAGAAAAGTCACCATTCTATCATGAGTATTACTTTGCCTGATCATTTTAGGGCTTAAATTAGGCTCATCAGAGTCTAATTAATTCCTAACTTTCCAGTTTCTATATAAAAAGCTTGGAGGAATAACTAAAACAGCATTAGTGATGGTATTTTTAATTTTTGACAATATTTATTGCAAAAAGAGGCTTGCTATCAATATTTAGATTCTGTAGTAGGCTGATTATGATTATTTTGGGCGATAATTATGTTCCTGTATATTTCTCTTATGTTTTGCGCAACATTTTAAATAAGTTGCAGGAGAGACTATGTATGGATTATAACAGTTTAAACACGTAAAATGAACTTCTAGTTACTATGTAGGTATAAGACTATGTGGAGGCGTGTAGACGTGGACTTGATGATATTTATATATAAATTCAGAAGAAGTGAAAGAAAGAAAGATTTAGTACGAGATTTTATTATGAATAATATTTACAGTAAATAATTCCAGATTTAATAAGTCGCGATACAAAATATTGTTCGGTAAAATTGCTAAGACAATAAGATTGTCAAGAACGTCACTGTTTATTTTTCTGTAAGTATGTAGGTTTGAAAGAGGTTGGTAGCCTACAACTATATCAGACGACATGAAACATTAAGTTTCTGCATTCCCTGATTCCACACCTGAAGCAAGATCGAAAACTAGATGGATCTATGTAATTAGAAAATACCTCAGTTTCAGCAATATCCATGGGCCAACTGACCTGTTTTATCCTCATCAATCATCTGTTACTGGTGCGCCGTCAGTATATATCAATTGCGCAGACGGTTACGATTCCATTATCATCCACTAAGACTCACGTGTCCAAATGGAAAGCAAATCAAGGAAGGTAGATCATATTATTAAATGGAGCACATTGTACTCGTATACCGATTTTTCATAGTACAACGTACCCCAGTTTAAGGGTCTAGCTTGGTTTTACTTCTTCATGTAGGTATATATGTAGAAATAAATGTATTTTTAATATGATTTATTATTGTAATCCATAATTTATTTCTACCTATTTATAATTAGAAAACAACCTTGCGACTTCTTCATTGTATAATTAAACAACAACTCTCACAAAACTGGTCTTCATATCAAATTGTACCTCATGTTGTTACTTTATTCCACCTTTTGTGAAGAGAAAATAAACCATTCATTCATTCATTCATTCAAACACGTTTTTTTTTGTAGAAATTAAAAAAAAAAACACTCATAGTGGTGGTACCTAAACTCATGTGAAGGAAAATCTGTTCTTTTATATTATTTTAAAATTAAAAAAAATTTAAATGGTTGCCGCTGTAATATATAGCTATTATAACAATAGGTTTATTTTGTTAAGGCTGTTTAAAGAGGTAGTAGTCCAGCAGTGAGGTACCATAGGCTATGAATGGAATATCAAATAAAACGAATATTAAACTACCTACTAGGTACTACGAGAATCCCAATTTTTATGCATATTCTATGAGACCGGTGACACGCGAGGTCTAACCGACATCCCGTACCGTTTACAGTTCTCAAAGTGTATACACAAAATATTCAATAGGTTAATGAAATGTTAACAAATATAATTTTAATAGTCACAGGATTATTTTAACGTTATTCTCAAAAAAAAAACAAAGTTAAAATTGATAAAAAAATTACTCACCAGTAAAATGCGTCTAATAAATATAGATAACAAACATATTTTATTTTTTCTATGAGAAAAAAAATTGTTATTATTACTTAAAATGATATAAATGTTTTTATTATCACTTAGTATTAAAGTAATTGTCTATTACTTGTTATTCTAAATAATAATCGCTCTACCCGCTGACATTGATGCTCCTTTCTATTTTGGGTTTGCCGGAAGAGAACTTTTTCAGAGTAAGCCCGACTTTGTACATTTTATTACCTCTGTCATATTTTTATGCATAATTAGCGCGTATAATCAAGTAGTAAATAATAATAATAATAAAATTGTCTATTTATTGATATAACTAGCTTAGCTTAGCTAGTTTAGTAGCAGAATTAGTTTGTTAAAGATGTTCTCTATTACCAAATATAAGGTAAAAAATATATATTAATATTTGGGAATTTTTGTTTTTAGGATGGAAAATGTTACATAATATCCTTTTTAAAGTCGTTGTATAGAGGAAGAGGATCCTTTGAATTTGTTTCTATGTTACGCGATATCTACAACAATTCTGAAGCGATTTTATTTACTTGGTTACAACTATAAACAAAGTTGCAGCTTACACATTAAGTGTCTGTTAATGTTATGTGTTCGTTACAAAAACTCATCTATAGATATTAACATCAAATAAATTACCTGGACACAGTAATCCGTGCATGATTGATTGTATTTTTACCGAGAACTAGGGTTAAATTCTTGCAATTAGAAATGTAAGTAAAAAAATTTCCGTATAGGGCTGTCAGTTCGTGGAAATTACGATGAGTATATAAATATGATTATATAAATAGGATTAATAAAATAAATTTCTAATTCAACCCGAATAAAACCCGACTTAAGTCGTGATAAGACCATTTGTTTTGATTTAAAAACTAAACTACGAATTCGATTTTGGTAAATTTTTGTGGGATATATCTGTAAGTATATTGTTTCAGATAAAAAAAGAATCGGTTTACATCTGACGGAGTAATGAGGTAATAAAAATAAGAAAATATATATAACCTATATATATATAAATACATATATATAAATTGAGGGTTCTCAAAGGTCCCCTTCATTTTCGTAAGTGCTTGTTAGTAATGCGGCTTATTAGTCCCATTGCTAACAATTGCTGTCAGGTCGACTTGGAAACCATTGTGGCGAATTTCAGACGTATTTATCACGATGGGTTAACTGACCTGCTTTTTCATTATCCATCTATTACCCTTCACTGGTGCTCCACCAGCGTATATCGTTGGCACAGGCGAGGTTACCATTCCATTCATAGAAAAGCTACCATACTTTATTACTACTACTCATAGTTGTTGTTAGTCGATGGATTGTTGGTAATGGAGATTAGAAGCTTGCTTGATTGTTAATAATATACCCTGTCATGATGACCTCTACGCTGTTCCCCCTAGAAACCACCGGGGTTGATTCTTATTAAATTTGTCAATATGACTGATCTGCTTTCATCCTCATCTATCATTCCGTATTGATGCTTCGCCGGCGTGTACTTGTGTAATTAAAGGTAGATTAAACTCTTAATTGTTACTACAGGAAGTTGAAAACTCAGATGTGAGACTAATTTACTATTTCTAAATTAGCATTTGAGCTTAATTACCATTATGTTAATGTCGTCATAATGGATATGATATGTTTATTGAAATCAAACCACAGGACTGTCCCGAGAGACTAATTGGACAACGTTAAAGCTTTGAAATTTAACACCAGGGAATTAGTTATTTACCATCTGAGGATTAGTGTTTTAAAATAATTTGCCAACTCTGGCAGGTAAATTGCCAAGCGAATACATACGGCAGGCGGGGTAAATGTTGCGCTGGCGCAACCCTGTAATTGCTGTTTCTAGGAAACGTAATGAACACCAGGTGTTGTGTGTCATTTACTTCGATTCCACAAGTCGAGAGGTTGTATTAATTGTTGCCTTGTAAGAGTTACTGGCAACGCTAATGTTGAGTTATTACGCTTGTGTGAGGACAATTTATGTAAATATAGTGGAGCTCTGTGCAGTTTGTGTAATAAGCAGTATGCTTGAAAAGTTATTATTGAAATCCTTTCCAGGTACTATTATTTTAGTTGAAGAAGTCTCCAAGGAGCACAAATAGTACTATTTACATGTTAAACTAGTTACATGTAGCGAAGCATCAGAATTTTTACAAATTAATTTTTAGTCCACTTCAGAAAATACTGTCATTAATTTATTTGGTGATGAAACATCGCTCGTGAAGAAAATATTAATTTCAAACAATTCGAAGGGGAAAAGGATGCAGGATATTATAAATTTTATGAATGAGATATTAATCGTTAAATATAGGGTCAGAAAGATATAATGATAGCAAATATCTCGTTCATAAATTTGTAAAATGACTTACATTATCACGTAAATTGAAAACAGATAGAGCACTAAAGACAAAAACAATAAAAAAATACCAACACATATATTCTTATATTTAATATAAATAATCATTAACTTAATTTTAGAAATTATTATACGAATTATTTACAGGTTTTATTAATTAGATTAACATTTGAATTAATGATAGATGATAAAAATTCGATGACGAAAATTAGCACTCTCTCTAATATTATAAACGTGAAAGTGAGTTTGTTTGCTTGTTTCTATATACAAATAAATAGCGTCTAAAGACTTAATCAATCAATATTAAATTTAACTTACTATATGGGATGGAGAAGGATAAATGTATTCAGTCATTACACAGATTAAAAAAAGAATAATTTATTCAGAATCATCATCTTCAGCTTGGAATGCTTTGGCGGGTGGTTTTAACATTTTGCTCCTGTTTGCCAAGCGCAGTGTTGATGAGCCGAGTCGGTTGATGTTCTTAGGAGGCGCAGACGGAGCGCCCGAGGTTGCTCCGAGGCCTATCTTCCCCTCGTTACTAATTAAGGGCACCTGTAACAAATATCAAATTTGAAGTTTCATGAAGATTCTTTGAATGGTGTAAATTATTTTTTTATGTACTAGCTATAACCTGCGACTTCGTCTGCGTAAATTTGGATAAAAAGTTCCCATAAATATGGATTAATTATATATATATATATATATATATATATATATATATATAATATGCATCTCATTATCATAACAGCCGTTAACTGTCCATTGCAGAATATGCACCTCCCCTTGAGGGATTTTGCTTGTAGTTGCCATACTTGGTAGGCGGGTTGGCCATTAAGTTCTCTTAGTTGCTTTTTACGACGCCCAGGGGAAAGAAAGAGGTGGACCATGTTGTGTCAGGACTCCACTACAATATATACAATATATATCTAGTCAAATAATTTAAGAGATGGTGTGATTAAATCACCAGGAATTAATGTTCGTCATTTATGCGGAAGAGTATGTTAATGTTTTAGTAGGGGTGGTGGTGGACAAGTTGTATTTTTATGTTTGGTGAGTTTGTAATATGTAAACCTTATTGTTTTTCATTACAATATGATTAGCAATTATATTATTTATATATAAAATTATACTGATACAATAACTTCTTGACTAATCTAAGAACATAAATGAAAAAACGTAATATATTATTTTTTTATTAGCACTTTCAAAGCTTTTAATTTTCTAGTTTATCCTTCTGTAAAATTTCAAACAAATCCGCCGAGACGTCTCAATGTTATTGAAAATAAACACGGTTGAATTATAGCTTTTTGAATGCTGATGATATTCCACAGACTGAATTTTGTAAAGGTAGGATGTTGTAATAAATTCGATGTATTCTCTCATGCAGCGCTCTGAATCAGTAACAGTGCTATATCAAGTTTTATGTTATTGTAGCACTGTGTACAGTTGCACATATATTCACATTAAATATAATAGACAGATGGGAATTTATACATACATGCATATATATTACTCATAAATTCAATCAGATTATTTTTAATGATAAAAGAATTCACTCAAAATGTTTCATAGACACATTAGACTGAAAAGTTGATATTGTTCCGCATATAATATCTAATTGTAACAAAACATACTTATGAATGATATTTTGTAGACAGATTGAAAATATTTGAATTTAGAATGCGAAATCGAGTACCATAAATAGATGTTGCTTTGCAACATACGAATATTTTCTTAATTTGGAAGTTCTTTAAAAGAAGTTTTATGTACTTCTGTATTATTTTAAACAACCTCTATAAAATCACCATAATTTTAATTAAATAATTATTAATTTTGTATGTACAACAAATATAACTGCTAGTCTCACTTTTAATTCACAAATTGCGTCATATAACTACGACAAATGAAAAGCATCATCGTCAAAAAAACTCGTTCATTAACGTTATTAGTATGAGTTACATAGACTAGAAAAAAAGTGCAACGAGTCAGTAGACCATAAATAATGGATAACTACGCACCCATTACTTTTATAACGACAGACAGACAATGTGTTATTAGCGATTCATTGTCTAGCCAGGTTAACATCCTAGACAGCGGAAGTCCAGATTTCCTGCTGCACGCATCAAATATGGTATAGGCCAAAGATTGTCAAAGTGAGTGCCTTTGGGATGACAGACTATAGTGGTTAATGGTATGAGCAAAATTGAATAGAAACACGTGCTTAGATTGAATTGGTTTGAATTTAAAACACTAGAAAGTAGATTCAGAGTTTCTGCACATGAAAGATAATAATTGGTGTAAAGTTTTCTCAGTGAAAAAAGATTTGTATTGAATAACGCACACGAGTCCGCTCGTCCGTTGCACAAAGGAAATATTTCCTCTGTGTTGTTTACTAACAATCTGGTAAAAACCAGAGATTAAGAATTTAGTCCTTCGCGGAGAAGTCTTGTGCGCAGGCTATACAATAGGAGAGAGTGTGATACGAAAGACAAAGCTTGAAGCTCAAATCCGTGCTGCGTATTATCGTTGTTGATAAGAGAAAATAGAATATAAATAAAGATTTTACATCCCACAAAAAAAGGCAACTTCAATTGTAGCAAAACTTGTTATTTTGTTTAAAAATTAAACCGATTTTGATGAAATTCCTATGGGCCCAATCAGAAAGTCTTAGATTTTTATTTTCAGATAAAAAAAAATACAATTGAATTGACAGCCTCCTTCTTTTTTAATTCGGTTGAAATAAACAAAATATTTCTTAAAATATGCAACAATTTCATTATTTTCTAATTTAATTCGCTCGTAGTTTTTAATAATCTTTTTATTGAACTAAAATATTATTTAATAAAATTACATGTAGTCCTGACACCCAAACTAGCGTTAACTGTATGTCAGTTATCAGTACCTTCCCAAGTTACAATTTATTTATAGTTCCATATACATATACAGATTCACATCACTTAATAATATACATTTATAATATTGCTATATTTAGATTGTAACTGAAAGGCTTCTAGACCCTATTTTAAAAAGATAAGAATTGTGAACATACGTTAGAAATATGTTAGTGTATTTATGTTTTTGTACAAAATATAATTGTTATATTCTGTTTAAACTTTTGTAGTTAGATTATTAACAGAAAACAACTTTTGTACAAAGTCTCCCTCTGGAGAGGAGACAAAAGTCGAAGAGAGAAAAGTTTATTGCTTGGGTACCTCTGTCCCATTCGTGTTTCAACCGTGAAGCAGTTGTGTTTGCATGGCTGTGTTTCGGTTTAAAGGGTGGGATATGACGTGAATTTACTGGGTACAGAGGAATAACACCTGAGTCCTCAGGAATGGCAACGCATGGGGGGTATCATGGGCGAAACAGTATACTCTGTTATGTCCATGGTACTGCTCATGTCTATAGGCGACGGTTACCACTTCCCATCAGGTGGGCCGTCAACTTGTTTGCCATTCTAAGTTGTATAAAAACAAAAAAAATCGATTTACTGCAAATTTGTTAAATGTACTTAAATGTAAATAAATGAAACTAAGCAGTAATAGATACCTACAGCACCAATAAGTTTGAGGAGTGTTGGTGTAGACGGTATGATGATATAGGAGGCCAGTGGCATAGATCAAAACAACTCCATACATGGAGTGTCCAACTCCAAAGACGCATAACTAGACTGTTTTTGCTGTACCAATAGTATGGTCGCGCACACACGGTTTTCATGCAAAGCTCACATTGTTATATTGTCTAATTCATTGATCAACTATATATAGTATACTGAAAAATATCCTTTTCTAAATTGAATAGGAAAAAATCGAGTTATAAAAAAAGAACAGACAATTTTTTCTACATTATAGATAATTAATGAATGAATAACATAAAAAGAAAGAAATACATATCTATTTAGTGCTTAAAATTACAAAAATATTTAACAAAAAACAAAAGTAAAGAGGAATGAAAAAAAAAGCACAAATGGTGTCACTCAGCTATATGCCATATTCTTTCGAACATGACGCTAATTTTCAGTAGTACCAATTTGTTGGAGAGAGAGCATTACTTAAAATCAAACAAAAAAAAATACTGGACTGAGTTGGTAATAACAAATGGTGTGCAAAGTACGCACAAAACCAATAACAGAATCTTAATTTTAGTAGGATCTAGGATAAACATAATGCGTGTGTTGGCTAGATGTGAATACAAGATATACTCGTATAACAATAATATTATAAAATTAAATAAAAATAAACAAAGTAATACAAATTGTATAAAGATTAACATAAATTATGAGAATAATTTAACTACATAGATTTGTTTATATAATAATCCAGGAAGGTGTTGTTCTTGCAACTGGAATCTATCATTATTTTCTATTTACAAAAGGATAAAATATCTGCTTTTATTTAGAAAAGGATTAATAAAAATAAAATATGAAGCAACAAAAAGAAGAAATTCCTATTTTTTCAATACAATTTGTTACATTTGTATTATTAGTAATTATTTAAACACCTAGCGACAACATATTACTTAATGAATGAGGAATAAAAAATTAACAATAGATTGTTGACGACTATTATACTTGCTAACGAATGGCTGAACACTTTGATTAAGAGGAATTTACTTTTAAAAAAAATATAAGAAACTAGTTAAGTATGTATGTGGGAAAAAAATTATAGCTAGTATAAATAGTTCTAAGCACTAAGCTACTGAGTGCTTTTGCCACATTTACGAGGAAAATAAAAATAAGATATTAGTGTGATTAATTGTATGTAATCGCAACTTGGCTACGTGGCTACACGTTGATGACCTGCTTGATGGAAAATTGTACCCGTCTATACATAATTTTTTTTTTCTTTTTTTTAGTTACTTAGGTACCACGCTTGGTAGGCCGATTGGCAACCGTAGTTTAGCTTTGGTGATGTTATAATAGGGCCGGTGCTATCCATAGCTCAACCGTAAAAATACCTTTTCCGTCACTTGTGGGAAATGAAGGGGTAGTCTATTCTATAGCAGGACCACACAGCAAGTGTTATCGCTAATAGAATTTTTCACATACAAATTCTACGAGAGATATATGTTAAAACAATTTTTTACACAAAATGGAAAATAATAAATATAAAAACAGTATTGTATAGTAAAAATAATTTCGGCATGAAATAAAAATACGATTATAAAGTCAAATTCACTTAACATTGTTTTACATTATGAACGTTCTTAAATTTACAGGAAATCTAAAATAGAAGTTCCAAACTAATATTATTAGAAATAAATTTATGAGTTCATAGCACCTGCGCCGTTCAATTATTTTGGTATTTGCTTAGTATAAGTAATCAGTCAAAGAAAAGAGTTCCAAAGAGTGATCGATCAATTTTGCTATCAAAGATATAAGTTTATTGTTACCAACCTAAAAATAAATTATCAGGATATCAGACTTAGACACAGATAATATAATGCTATGTAATACAAATACTACTTCATATTCATTCATCACTCACTTTCACATCATTCACTTCAAAATATTCATATTATGATTATTAGTGTAGTGACGCCTCTCTATGATTTTATCTATAATTGAATAGAACAACTGCCAGAAATTTTGGTAATATTTATTTTTTATATTTGATTAAATTATTATTAAATCAACAGAAAAATTTAAAAAAAAGTGCAATAGAGTCTCTTCCTTTTGTTAGTCGATTAAAAATATAAGTAGCAGTAAATCAGTGTAGCTGTGAAATAAACCACACAAATACCCAGATCGACTTTCGCCTTTAATACCTACCTAATCCGATGCTCGTTTATGAATCATTTTGCGGGATACGATTTCGGCCAAAAACGGTGCTACATTAAAATTCTCAGACTCTGAATGTTAGTCTCCCAACAATCTTAAGGTGTATCTTAATATGGGCATTAGAGGCAATTACAGTTGTTGAATGCGGATCATAACTTGAAATGCACGCGCGGGCGCATCATAACCCGATGCACTTTAGATAGCGGCACAAGGCATATGCATCGCTGATTCGCTGATGCCGAGCCACAGACGTACATGACTTCGATATCGTGACAGGATAGTGTTTTAGACAATATGTAATATAATTCCTAGTGAATATTAGTGGATTTGCTGAGTAGTGTGGAGGAGTAGTAGCAAGTTTAAAAGATTATCTTAGCTAATTTAACAACAAAGACATATATCTCAGTTTTACATATAATAAGGTCGTCGTCGCCATATTATTGATATTATATTATAAATAAGCCGTAATATGGAATATATTAGGACAAGGTTCAAGTTATCACTTATGTGTTGCTTTAGTTTCTTCTTTAAATTAAAACACAGCACAGAAACAACAGTGGGATAAGGTCTTTAAAAATAGGAATAATCAAATTTGACCAAAAACAGTGCAAATAGATAAAAAAGAAAAACTAAACATAGTTATATTTTTTTATTTATTACATCCACTGGGTGAGAGTTAAATATAACACTAATAATATTGCAATAATTACTTTAAGTAAAAATATATTTTTATACAGATAAATATATGCACATTTCATAATAACATCAAAGAAATCTTCGCATATTGCGGTTAGATGAGACATAAAGATTATATGGTCGCGCTGCACTATTCCGACGTCGCATAAATCAAATGCTCGCTGAAATGACCACATTACGGTCTGTGGTGTTGACAATGACTGTTAGGAAATATACTGCACCGAGTGTCAATTTTCTGGTCGACACTTAGGGTACGTACCTTAAATTACGTCGCTAGCCATAAAGAAGTACATTTGCACTTCAACTATTATGGTAATCACCCGTCCATCATTGCATTTTTTTTAAATCGTCACCCTTATTGTTAATTGTTTCATTCTACGTATTTTAAATGTAACAACAATTTTGATTTTATGATAATTACTATTTTTTACCCGCGATGCTGTAATATTAGCAAAGATTACAATCAAGTTTACTTATTTACAGTTATTGTTACAATTTACATGTCGCCATTTATTTGCTATTACTTTGTCATTTTCCATATTCTATAAAAAAAAAATTAAAATATCTTCTACCTGAAGAGAAGATAAAGAGAATATATGTATAATCCAAACACTACAAACTTTCACATTTATGAAATTTGTAGGTCGCAAACTTTTGTAATGGGGCTTGGATTTTTGTTTTAGTTGACATTTGATACACAGTACATATAGCATATTAGCATATAGAAAATTTTGGATTCTATTTAAATAGAAAACAGCCATTATAGATGCAAAGATAAGAAACGTACTAGCCGTACAATTATTGCATAAATTGGGTTAATGAAACCCATTAACTTTAGCTGTTATTTGCCTAGTACTGAGAAATTATTGCCGACAGCAATTATATTAGCATCGCGTATTGCGAAGTACGTACCTTAAACCACCTATCTGTGACCCCGTTTACGAATTCCCCGGGACCAATAAAGTCTGGTTTCAGACAACTTATTAATATTACTAACGCAATAATAATTCCACCATTCCGAGAATGCCTAAATTCATAATTTATTTTCAGATTCTGGGAAAAGCATGAACGCAATTGTTATATAATTGGCTGGATACTTATTTTGTTAATACAATTTTCCAAATTTATATTGGATGGCTTAAAACATGTTTCAATTTAATCAAAATTAGTAGAATACATGAATTATAAATATTTTATAATTTGATTGAAACATAACATTTCTGTATCTAAAATAAGTCAATTTGTTTAAATCATTTTACAAAGTAGGTTTTGTACCTATTTTGTAAAAATCCCTAATTTATATCAACATATAAATTACGGTGGCACATCTTTTGTAATTATGAAAAGAAATAATTCAAAGGAAAATTCGTAATACGCTGATATATGATTTGTATGTTAATATAACCAGAGAGAGACTTTGTACAAAAGTCGTTTGCTTGGGTACCTCTGTGTTTCTACCATGAAGCAGTTGTGTTTGTATGGTTGTGTTTCGATTTAAACAATATATATGTAAAGTGAGATATGACAGTGAATTTATAAGATATGGAGGCATAACACCTTACTCCTCAGCAATGACATACACATGGGGGGTATCATGGGCGAAACAATAAGTATATTGTACTGCTAGATCCATGGTACTGTCAATGTTAATAGGGAACGGTTACCGCTTTACATCAGATGAACCATTACCTTGTTTCCAATTCGAAGTTGCATAAAAATAAGGATACTGTTTGTTAAAAAAACTTGGTTTACGTATAAACCATATCCTAAATTAACACACACTTTGCTTTTTAACTAATCAGGTATTTTTTATGATACTTGGAATGACAAAGAACCTAACGGTTTATCTCATGGAAAGTGAAATATATCTCCTATAGGCGTGAATAGCACCATAGACATCACTGAATACCATATAACTACTGTGACGTCCATATTTTTCCTGTGTTACCTTTTTTGAAGACTATAGTATAATGCCTCTGTCTACATCTGCTGTAATTGTGACAAAAGCTATCTTTAAGTAAAATTTATAATATGGTAGTTACTTATTTTAGATATATTGTCGGGACTTGACGCCATGAAAAATTTTTGTTGCCATAATAAGATACTATTTACCTGCAAAAATTATTTCATCGTGTTATGTCCTGATAGTGTATTTAAAATATGTATCAACAACGCGAAAGTTTTAAATTAATTAAGTTTTACTAGGTACCTATTTTTTTTTTAAAAAATCGTATATGTATACTTAGAATACGATTTTTTTGCAGTTATTATAATAAGAAGTTTGCGGGTGTATAGAGCGTTCGCATCGTAAGTGGTCGGCTGAACCCGGCTGATTTGTGTCTGGTCGCTAGTCGCAATGATGAATGAGCCATATACGTGACTCGCATAAGAAGTGAGATTTAATAAAATAGTAAAATAGGCCAGACGGATACTGGAGCTATACGTGTATAAAGTGTTAGTATATATTTATCAGTAAGCTAGTATCTATAGTACAAACTTAGTTCGGGACTAGAAAGAGCTATGTAATATTTTCTGTGGCAATATTTTATTAAATTGTAGAGCTTGCTATCATATTTAATGGGAAAAATATAACTCAGAAAATTCTAAAAGCTATGCCAAGTAGATAATTCTTTGAGGTGGTGTTTGATTTTAATAGCGCAAAACAGAAACTCTTGGCGCAGGTCGCGTGTTTCCACATCTGCATACGAATTGCACGTTCTCTGCTTATATCGGTTTACGACCACTGGCTCGCACATAAACGTGCATGCACCGACTGACGGACATGCAAATTGCAAATATTCTGTATACCCACTGATTACAGCGTCGCGCGTCGTGTTAACAAACATACGCTCTGCGACCAGACGTCCACAACATTTAGAGTTTAGATGATATTACAAAAGAAAATTTACTGTAAGTCAGCACATAAAAAACGTTCTGGCAAAACAATAAAAAGCTAGATAAACCCGAAACGACTTTAGACTGTCCTTTTAAATGGTATATATCGCGATGTTAAACACTTGGGCGTGGAATCATGTCAATAAAGGCAGCCGTAAACTTTCGATTTAAATTGCCCGGGCCTACGTTCAGCTCGTTTCGTAGTGTTGCTATTGCGGCCTTCATAGCTTATGGATACCTAAGAGACCAACGGAATGGTCTCGAACGCGTAGCATAACGCGTTTAAAAATGCAAAATACACGAGTACTAAAGCGATAATGAAGCACGATAATGTTTTGGTTTTACGGAGCGTGCACAAAGGTGAAGGCGATATGGGTGTATGCATACAGAACGTGCAGTTTGATTTCTTTTTGAAGGTTTCAGACAGTCATTGTCGATTGTATGTTAAAGAAAGGAAGGAATTTTACTGCACTTATTCTTGAAATAGTTCTGACTTTATGGTTGGATTTTTTACCTGTTAAAAAAGTTTTGCAAGTTACACTATGATAAATTTAAACATTATTTGCGCTAAGTTTCAAATGTGTGTTCGAACAATGTCCCTTTTTCAAATTTAAATAAATTATTTTAAATAGAGCATTAGGAATTAGAACTTTTTAAAAAAATCAATGTAGAATATTCACATTTGAAATATTTTGCAATGTTCATAGACATAATTTTGGCTATTTAATAATGTAGATAGATTAGTTATATATACTTTAATTTGTAATAAAAGGTGCGGATTTACAAGTTATGAATAAAATGTAAGGCACTGATGATTTTATTGTAGACATACATTTTTAATGCATCTACGAGCCTGCTATAGATTTACCATTAAAAACCGCCAATACTCGTAGTAACACTAAGAAAATAAATGGAACTGTGGTGTTAGTACAGAACCTAATTTACAAGAGAGAGGACAAGGGAGGGTAATAACCAGGACGGCTGAAATGAATGGTTGTTAACCGTTAAAAAAAGAACGGCAAATATCATTGCCCAATATAGCAATTTTGCCTCTCCTGCCCGGAGAGGCAAAATTGCTGCACTGTTTAGTTGAACCGAGCAAGCAACTGGTGATCGGCGACCCTGTGACTGGCGTGGCGTGCGAAGCTATTTGCATTGTCTGGCATGGCGGAGACGCCGTGCGCTTTCTGCCGGCGCGCGTTCATTCACGTTTTTATTAACATAAGTATTTACATTTCAGCGTTAAATTGGTCGCATGATAGTCACAGTTCATAATAAAATTTGTGATATTTATATCTACTGTTTGTTCCACAAAAAGCAGAGACTTTTATCGTAAAAAAAAAAAACACCTGTAAACGTTAAGATTTTTCGTAGACACATTACATTGTCGTGGTTTTGTGTTTTCATTATTTGATATATACTGGCTTTGTAACAAGTAGTTTTTTGCTTAGAAATAAAAAAGTAGTTTCAATTATCACAAAATTGATACGAAACTAATATGAGAACTACGACATCGATGGCACAAAAAATTAAAATTGGTTCGATTTTCTTGACGTAATCGTGTGACAATAGCTACAAAAAAAAATTAATTAAGAATCTTTTCTTTTTAGAAGTTCTCCTTTAAATACTTATTACATTACTTGATACTTTCTGCTAAAATTTTAGAATATTCTGATTTTGTAATGACTCGTCAATTTGTTTATGTATTTATTTATTAAACAAAAGATCTAAAGGTCTAAACAAAAGATGTTCGCAATGTTTTATGTAGTAGTTCCTAATAAGCATGGGTAATATCCATATCGCTCCAATATCTATATATTAGGTTCCACTGAAAATTGATTGCGGAAAAAAGGTATTCAAAGATACACCCATTTTGATATCGCTTATACTATTTGTTTGGACAACTGATATATAACATATCTATTATTGGACCAATACATAGATATTGTAACTAAAATATATAGATATGACTGTATATTACCGATTCCTAGTTAATTTACAACCAATGATCATAATAGAAAATAATTTTTAGGCGAAAAGTGCATTACGGATTATAGTCGTGAGCATATTTATCTTTTATATAATGTGATTGGACTGTATAAAAGATGACAGTAATTATTGCGAGAAAAAGTTTTTATGTATGTGAAACCGGCGTTATAATTTATTTAAAAATATGATTACTTATAAGTAAAAATAGATACGTTCTAAATTTAAAACTTCCCTCCACATTTTTTTTCGAGTTAATTAAAATTACCGTGTCTCATTGTAAAATGAATTTGCGTCGAGATCATTTTCGCGCTATGATTTTTTACGATTTTAAGTGTCGCCTGAAACCGGACGAATCGTACGACAGACTTCAAATGGCATTCATGGATGAAGGCTCTTCTAAGGCAACCGTGTATCGTTGGTATAATGAATTTAACAGCAGTCAACTAACTTTGGGGATGAAGAAAAAGTGGTCGCCCTTTGACGGCTGTTACGGAAGAAAACGTGTTAGCAGTGAAAAATTTTATCCAAGACAATAGACGAGTTACATACCAAGAGATTCAGTATATACATCAGATTGGATCAGGAAGCCTTCACGAAATTCTACACGTGTATCTACGGGTGTGGAGGATAGTTTCACGCTGGGTGCCGCAAAACCTCACCGAAGTTCAGAAGCAGACAAGGGGGGAATGGTGCCATGATATGATAGACAAATTTGAAGCAGGCTCGTCCCGGCGTGTTTACGACATCGTTACAGATGATGAATCCTGGATTTAAACAAAGCGCCAGTCGACAAGAGTCGAAAGAGATTTCTTCAGGTTCGGCAACGCGCGCGTAATACCCCTGATATTGCAGGTGTTCATAGGCTACTATAACTGCTTACCATCAGGTGGGCCGAATGCTTCTTTGCTACCTCAGTGATATATAAAAAAAAATCATAAGCGTACACGCTCAACTTCGTTTTATACTATTTAGAGACTATTTTCCACAGATATAACAATACAGGATCAATTACTAAATAAGCACTCATTGGTGACAGATACAAAGTGGAATCGAGCATTTGAATCGCACTTAATACGAACAGGGAAGGGCCAAAGGCGACTCTCGTGCAATGTATCTCATATATTTTAAAGGTTATCCAGAGATTTCCGCGACTGTGGGCGGACGGGTGATTTGCAAAACGCCATGTTCGCGTTTATATGGCCACATCGTTGTTCAAGTTCTACACTTACTGCTATGAGCACTAGGTTTAGAACTAATTATGTACCAGTTTACACGATAATCTCTTGTCTGTATTATGTTCATATACCTTAAGATGATGCATCAAAAGACATAAACAGGCCAAAAACAGTCGGTAAAAATCACTTTCAACTATTTAATTACTTGAATAGGTTTTCGTGAGTTCTTATTTGTAGTGAAGTTAGTTGTTTAGACTTTCGGGATTATTGTGATTTATAAAACAGAACCGTTTGGATAGATGTTATTCTTATTTAAAGTGAATGAAACAAGTGATATATGTAACGTTTTTAGCACTTGATTCTCTATGCCTATATTGTAAATCTATTTGGAGTTAATTGACTTGACACAAGCAAGTTGGTGAAATTTTTACACGTACCATCGTATATACATGAAACAATGTTTCGCCACGACTCACGATTCATTTAGCTTGCGCATTGAATTATCCTTGCGGCGGCGCGGTAAGTCAATATTACGGCAACATTGTTGTTCGGTTTTACCGCAAAATAACCGCAATCATATGATACTCTAATAACAGTGACACATACATCATTACTGGCGTATGATTTCGTGTCCATATTCTTTAAGGGGAATTAAAGGCTATCTATAATGCTAATAAAGAAAGACGAAAATACTGCAGAGTCTGAGTTTTTTTTTATAATATGAAAATAAAATGATAACCCCGCCTGAGCGGACGGTACGTGTGCATGAAGTCAGTTTTGTTGGCCCATCATATCGCACTTACATTCATAAATGATTCATAAATTTAAAAGAAAACATAAAATTTTCTTTTACACATAAATTTCATTCTTATTGTTTTTAATTTGTGTTGTAAAAGTTATAATAATTTTATAAAAAAAATTGCTTGTGGTATAAATTTTAATACTACTTTCGGCTCAACATTTCTTTTGATACAAAACCACGATATTAAATTAGTTCTTCAGGTGTGGTCTGGGTATATGTTTAAATTTAAGATATAGGGAAAACGTAGTATTATTATAAATAAGACCTTAATGTTGTTAAAATTTGTGCACGAGATTGATGTTAACGTTTACTTAAACTTTATCTTTTCATTTATGTGCTTTTTGACCGCTTAAAAGGCAGTTTAAGTAAGAGTACCTACAAATTTTTGTTCGAATTTTAAGACTGCATCTTGTGAAGTCCCAAAATAAAGTTTATTGTTAGCGTGGGTTGTAGCGGGCTTTATTTTAAAAAATAAAACCTTATACCGCTCGTCTTAAAAAAAATAACTAATAACTCTCATGTAGTATTTTTTTGGTATTTTGTAAACTTAAGCCTTTTATTATTAAGAGATTGAAAAATACCTTCCGACAACACATTCCGATAGGGCAATGAAGGATTATTTAGGATTCCCAAATGCACGGTTACACATTTAAAATATTTGCAAATAAACCAGTTATTCATAAAAAAACTCAAACGTCTAATAAATCTATTTTAGCTATTGAAATGCCTTTTTGTATTGCGCTAATTTCTGAATGTGAAAGAAAGTGTCTATATACATACGAGAAATTAATGAATTCATTGTGTTTTTGCCCTCTGAAGAAGACTTCCGGAATAAGTCGGAAACGGCAAAAGTAATGTGTTTTATTAATTTCCCGTATGTATAAAGATATCGACAACCGATGGGGGAAAAAAGTTCTTAAGTGGCGACTACGTACGTGTAAACGCAGGACGACCCGCCACTAGATGGAGTGACGATCTGAAATGCGTTGCAGGGAGTAAGTGGATGCAGGTGGCTCAGGACCGTTTTATGGCAATCTATGGGGAAGGCTTATGTCAAGCAGTGGACGGATAATGGCTGGAATAATGATGATGATGATGATGATATCGATATCTAATAAAAAATGAACATGAGTTTTAAAAATAATATTTGAATTAAAGTGGCGAAATACTGTAATTCTTAAAATACTAGGTAGAATATTGTTATTTTAATGAAAGAAAGAGTTAGACCATATAATAAACTGAAATTATATACACTGTAATACATATAAACTGAAATTATGAGATTATAATTTAATAAGTACATTTTATGCTGCAAAAACATTGACTCCAATCGATATAAAACATTGGAGAACGATGAGAATTTCCTGCATATATTATCTCTGACTGTAAAAATAAAATCGATTCAGAATTAGTAAACATATGCCGAAAAATAAACAAAAAAGAAACAAGTAAATATAAGAATAATCTGCTGCGTCACTGGCTAGGCTACCGGAGTGACGCATTTCTTAATTTATCTGATACAACTTGAGTAGTTTTTCATTGGAAACAAATTAAGGTGTCACTTCATTATTAATATGTGACTAATTGGCAAAATAAAGTGGAATGTAGTCTGGGCACTCAATTAAATTATTTACATATTTATATGAGCATTTATATACCTAAAAAATAAAATAATGTCATTTCATGTCGTTAAATTTACATTATTATTGTAGAATTGGGCGTTTTTATTATTTATTTACAAAATGTATATATATCTATTAGTTATCTACTGTACATAGAACAAGCTCTGATTATTTTGGGACTAGATAACAGTATATATAGTCTATTTTAATAGAATTTATTGAAAATTTAACACAGTTTTGTTATAATTATCATACACAGATTCTCTAAATGAAATCTCAACAAAATGAAACATTTAACAACTAATTGATTTTTTATTTGTACTACCTTTGGACATCAATAGACTGTTTTTCGGTTGAATCAGATATCCGTCTATTAACAATTTGATTATGATCTATTAAAACATACTATTTAAACTAATTATTTATACAGCCTTTATTTCTGATTAGTTTCCATTGAGGTAAGATATTGATAATCAAAGTTATCGATAGTGGAATAGACGATTTGCTTATTTGCGGAAGGAGTCAAATTTCATTACGAGACGATTTGTAAGAATGAATGATACAGATGTACGTAAGGATATGATCTTTGGCACATGGTCCTCTCTATCTATTTCACAAGGATTCGAACGTGAATATAGATAAATGTATGTTAATGAGCTATTTGAAATTACAAATAGGCTATTTGCTTTATAAATGCTTTCATTATTACTCAGAAAATAAGTTCCCTGCTGTGATTTCTCTATGTGAGAACAAATAATGTTGTTTACAATAGTAATCGAAAGATTTTTACATACTACAATATTGCATGTATCCCATTCGAGTGGTAATTTAAGTTAATTTTAATAATATTATTTGTGCTGACCTCATTACCATTATGAGATTATAATAATAAAAACCATATATAATTAGCTATTACAAAAAGGTTGTCCAGGACACAGAACAGGACATCAAATAGGAAATAGATGACTTTACACATTGTACCTACAACCTACAATAGAAAACGTAAAAACTTATGTATAGCGAATTATTTTGTTTGTATAACTCAGATTTACGGGCCGTTCACACTTAAGTACGCCTGTTATTAAATGATTTGTTATTAAAAAAACAGATCTCGGATTTAACATTTATAAAACAATGCTATATTTAATAGAAAAATGTAAATTTGAATTTACGAATATTTAAAGGATAAGATGAAGATTCTGTTTTTGTTGCATTTTTTTTAATATTTCAAAATATCGTTTTCAGTTCTGAATAGACTTTTAAGGATATTTTTACCATCGATAGGCTATTTCTAGAACTTTATTTCTAAATACTTTTCAGAAGACTTAATTCGTTTTATATTCTTGCGACTATTTTACGCGACTACGTAGCCGACTTTGAATAGATTTTCTCATTTTTTGTAATAGACAGAGTTTGCTCCTGTGTTGGTCCATTTTAATTTTGTGAAGATTAAAGCTTCTTAAATTCTATCACATCACTATCTTTTACCTATGACGTTAACCGCGTGACCAGGATATGAAGAATTTATACCTGATCGGATAAAAAGTCTATGCCCTTCTCTATTACATATAGTACATATATATTATATATAACAAATAATGATTAGTTGAGGCTCTAAGAGGTAACAAACAAATAAATTTATAATACTATGAGTAGTAATAATTGTTATCACCATCTTTGGTATATGTAAATATAAAATGTAGAATGAAATCATACGTACACGGAGGTATAAACGCTATGGTCAATGAAAATATAATTTTATTAGTTTGTTTTTCTGTCCTGGTCACTATAATACACGTATTTACTATTATCTCCCACGATAAGCTTATTACTGCCACATTGTTCCATTGCACGTATTTGTAACCAACTCACAAAGTTACTGAAAAGGCTTAATTTGACATTTAACCAATAAAGACGTCTACTATAATAGTACTTCTTGAATATAATATTTAAATAGGAGAATAATAGATACATTAACATTCTTCCTAATATCATATTGTAAAAGTTTGTTATCTGGGGTCGATTCCAAGGCGTCATTTCTCTAATTCTATCTCTTAACCTAATATTATAATTTGATAGCTTAGCAATACAACTAAATAAAAAAAAACAACAAAACAAAATTATACAAAAAAATATTATTATTCAACAAGCTAATATGAATTAAAATTCTAAGAGATTTAAGTCAAAATTATTATATTTTCTTTATGACGGTTCAGAAGATAGTAATTTTGCGAAGATATCAAATTAAAATAGAGTAGAATCTCGATTATTCGAACATTGATTCTCCGAATATTCGATTAACTGGACTTAATCTTCGCGTTTCTATTTACCGATTTAAAAATGATATTATGTATTAATTGAATTATGTATGTAAACCCCTTTATATTTAAAAAAAATATTTAAATTTAATTATGTATTGTTTACTTTCGAAATCGATTATCCGGATTTTTTATTATATGGAATACCCTTGGTTTTATTTGATTCAGATAATCAAGATTCTAATGTATTAGGTTTAGAGAAATAGGGTCATAGAATCGATCGTCCATTTCTGTCATAGCTCTATCTGATGAAGAAAGACAAACTATTTTGTTCCGGTCACGAAGGGGGTATCGTGGGAATAAATCTACCTATCTATATTATTTTGGGTGTGTAATATAAATGTATTAACAAAAACAATGTATGTTTTATATTTCAGTATATTTATCAGTGGTCTAGTACACATAGTCAACTCTGTTTAATTTGGGACAAAGCAATCTCTGAAAATACGTCCAATGTAAGTTCAGTAAAAAAAAAATACTTGAGTGGTGTACCTATCTTCGTTGTAAAGGCATGGTCAAGTATTTGCACGACACTCAAGTGTCGCCAACATTATGCAGAAATATAGTAAAATATCCTGCTTGATTGTATTGTTAACAAAGTACACATCCTAAAGGCAAAGTGGGATAAATGGACATAACCACAACATAAAAACTCCAATTGTCAAATTTATAAATTCAAATAATTCAATATTTTAAATATTAAATTAGGTGTTATTAGGTATGTTGCAGTAGGTAATATGTTTTTAAAATCCTTAGGATACGTTTTATTAATTATTATAAAAGGCATCTTTAAAATGGGGTAAAGAGGTTACTTCAGGATCGGCAACGCGCGCGTTAAAGATTACCATCAGGTAAGCCGTATATTTGTTTACCATCTCAACGGTATAAAAAATAATTACGGCCGTTGTATTCATTTTTACTATTTTACGATGCTTGAGATATCATAAAAAATTCAACGCTATTTGAATGATTAAAATTAAATTACTCAGTATGACGTCGATCAGAAGGGCGGACTTGAATTTAGAACTACATGAAAAATAAAACATTTGTTTTATTATATGATTTTAAGTTTAAAATGCTTTAAATATTTTTTATTGATCTTTTATTTTATCTTTTATTAGTAAAGTTCCTAGTACACACTCCAGTAAAAAGTGTGAAACTGGAAAATGTATCTTGTACTGCCTGTAAAATTACGAATTCAAAGGATCGTTCTATAACAATACCGTAACCTCAAATATAACAAGGTTGGACACAGAACTAGAGATTCTATTGGTACAGCACTCCTGGAAATACCAAAACGTGCGTTTTAACGCTAGCGGTTATTTGCATGTGCGTAAGTACTAGTGATTGTTAGAACTTGTACAAAGTACTCGTACAAGGAGGCACTTCGAGTAAGAATAGCAGTTTAAAACATTTACTTTATAATATTATTTTTCAAACCCTGTATGTATTAATATCTATCTATCTGTGCCTAATTTACATGGGTCAACTTAATACAAAACATTCAATATTTTATCTACCGATACAAAAATTAATTTAAGATAGATTATACCTACATAAAAAAACGTACAAAAAATGTTTAAAAGATACTACAACCAGTATTAAAATTCGTTGCGTGATTTAGAAGAAGTAAAAGGGAAGTAGACAAATGCAGATAGGTCGTTTGTTTTGGTTTTTTGTAATGTTCTATACTATCGCCAGAAATGTAAAAATTTAAAAGAAAAAAAAACCTTTAACAATAGCTTACTAGTTTATAGATAGAATATTTTTTTTTAGCAACCTGGAATGACAAATCCGTAGATTGCCCACCCGCCTGACCGAAGTGTTTACCGTCGCCTATATACATGAATGGCATCATAAATATCCATTGGCATATTTATTTCCCAGGGGGGCCTGGTCTTTAAAAATGGTTATAGGTACCAGACGATTTTAGGTTGGGAGTGATCTATCCGTCCTCCCCTCTAAATACGCAAATATGAACATCAGTCACGTTGTGACGTCTAAGGATCCCTAAAGCATTATTATTACCGAGAATTAAGATGTTTTATCTCTGTATCCTGTATTTTACTTTGTAGTCGTAATTGTACGTTTACTTTAGAATCCAGTGACGATTAATAATTTGAGGTCTTGTTCCACAAACATAATACTATATAATCTTTCTCAAATTGTTTCAGAAATACCGTATGTTTTTTTTAATTTTATCAATGAAGTAGGTATTTAAGTATAGCTAACGTACGCGCGTATTGGCAACAATGTTGGGAGTGTAATGTTTGACATGCCACTCGATCAATAATACTATTTAGATAACTCTTCGTGAACTTAAGAAGAACTCGAGCATACCCTTGTTCACATTCTGTATACCATTGAAAAAATAGCGATGTAAAATTTTAATAATTTTAATGTGACCTATATGTTAATGAAAAACTGATAAAACTCATATTGGTTTGTGTCGAAATAAAAATAAGAACCCACTTTGCAATTGTAGCGAAGTTTACTGGGCTACTTTTAACACCCTAACTGGACATCTAGAAGTATTGACGATCGAAGGCACATCATATATTATCTCTCAACGAGCCGCTCGCGCAGCACGTAGGCGTGCATTATGTATCATTACAGTGTTTACGTCCAAATTGAACGTAATTTATCTGCGATAGCGTCTGCTTATTGATTCTGATTCGCCACCAGTAGTTACTAGT
The DNA here is from genome assembly GCF_026898425.1 of Galleria mellonella. Classification (NCBI taxonomy): domain Eukaryota; kingdom Metazoa; phylum Arthropoda; class Insecta; order Lepidoptera; family Pyralidae; genus Galleria; species Galleria mellonella. The sequence goes on along the minus strand of NW_026442130.1, from coordinate 9,387,720 downwards.
CTTGCCATGACTACATCTGCTATTAACAATGCCCACTTGTACTCGTAGTCAAATAAACATGTTAAAATAGGTGTCTGACCGGCTCTCTAGTTGGAAATATGCATTTACTTACCAGTGTTCTAATTTCTAGAGATACGTGTATGAAAATTTGAAAATATAAAATTTCCTTTATAATTTATGTTGTCCATTTTTATTTTTAGAAATATATAGAAAATAATAATTAATACAACAATTAACATTCAAGAAAATTAATTATTATCTTAAAAGGAGTCTGGACGACCGTTTTAATTATGAAAGTGAATTATTAAAAATATTTAATGTAATAACTACCGGTTTAATTTACGTGTAATTAGATCGAGTCATGAGCAACTGCGACGCAAGCGCGAGCCTGACGTCACAGTCACTCATGACTAAGGATCACGAATTCATCGCAAAACTAGTCGAGCTTTCTCGATATAATTACACGTGAGTTAAACCGGTAGTTATAATGTTAAAATGTAATGTGAATTGGTTCAAAACTTTTTAACGGATTTTATGTATATATTAATTTTATATTAAATTTCTATATGAACAGTCTATGTTATCTCATAAAAGACAAAAAATTGTCAGACTCATAAAATTTAATAAATTGCCAATACATAACACAAATCGTATTCAACGAATAAACTGTCCTTCTTAAAATTCTATAGTGTTACCACATGGAACAGGTTGTCCTGAATGTCTTGATCTGATTAATCATGCTATCAATACGGAATAACAAACGGAAAGTTTTAAATATATTTTTCAAGGGTTGTGTATGGCCAGTGAGAAAATAGTCTACAAATACAAAGAAAAGAACATTATAGTTTCAAATAAAAAGAAAAAAAAAACTATAAAAATATTATTAAAAAAAATACCATCCCTGTAAATATAAACATATAAAAGGAGAACTGAAAGAGCATATAAAAGTATTATTATGGATGCATAGTTCTATTAGTAAATTCTATTTATTTATTTAGGCACGTTTATTACTGAAAATATATTTGAAATTGTATGAGATTTTCAAAATAACTTTACTCTTGGCAACCTAATTATTAGCATAAATGTGAGTAAATTTTAGGTTTACTTATTATAATACTCTAATGCGAAGAGGACGCCGACAACAATAATGTTTCTCGGATGAAACATTATTGAAACCAATTATTTTTTTACATTCTTTTCGTCACGGTGAAGCTTATGAAGGCGCTTAAATATCGGAATAACGTCAATTTATAAAAAAAAAAAAAATTTGAATGATCACTATATTTTTAATCAATCAGAAATATTAAAAAGTGTCCATTTGTTTTTGTATATTTTATTAGATAACTCCATCGCCGCCACATTTCGGTAAAAGTCTATGTGTACGCTTTTAAAATAGTTCCGAACATGAATTTTAATTTCTAGATTTCTTTTTCACAAATTGTGTCTTTGACTGTACAACGACAGATCGCAGTAACTTATTTATTAAAGCCAACAATGTTACGAGAACGGATATGAATGCAAAGGGTCTTATTAAGCGAAATCCTTGTACAAATGATTGATGACAGGTGGTCAAGTGTGTCTGAAGCGAGTTCGCGAAAAACAACGTACCCTAAAGAACAAATTATGTGAGTCACATTCACATACCAGCTGTCTTCGAATTTAAAAGCACCTACATTAATAAGATGCGACAAATGACTGATTATCGTTGAATATTTATTTGTAGGTATTTACTTGTTTTGGGATGTTAGGGTCTACAGGTAGCATTGTTGTGGCGACATCTCAATAAATAATAAATCTTATTTTAAAATTCTTGTAGTTGTTTCTTATTTGTTTTTCCATTACTTTTTTTTTTTTAATATTATACACAAACATGTATTTCTTCGTTTTTTCTTATTTTCTTAGTATAGCAGTTTTAATAAATTAGTTTGTTGATAAAAAAAGACACAGTGGAAGGAAGTTTTTATTTTATACTTATAAAAGTCATTGTAAAGCATTTATTAATTAATATAATCGATTAATTATGCTGAACCTGGAAATTCTATTATTAGTTCATACACTTAATTATACTTGACTGTAGGATTGTATATGACAATAAAGTCAATATCTATAATGATTTATTAAATTAAATTTATTGATAGAAAAATTTAGAGTAACACAATGAGTATTACTCATTTTTGCTATGTTCATTTAACTGACAACCCTAAACAAGGCAAGTACCGACGTCACCGTCTGGACGTGGTTAATGGCAAGCCATCATTCGGTCGAGTCTAATGCGTCTCGCGAAGGAAAAAAAAGTGTGCAAATTGTTTTAAATGGTCAGGTAGGCCCGCGCCCGCCTGACCTACAGACAGACAGCATGCAAAAAATAAACAAACACATTTTAGGGTTATGCCTCAAGAATTGTTTAAAAAGAAATTGGTACACCTGTTCGCAATTTTCCTTTGTGAAAGCATTTCAGTTTATTATAAATAGAATCTAATATTAAACATACTTGTATAAGAGCACTAGATTCTTGACACTAAAGGGCGACCCCCTTACACGGAGGTAATACACACTCGTTATACTAATAATAAAAAAAAAAAAAACTAAGCAAGACGCGTACTATCAGTGGATTTGAAAAAATCATGTCATGACTCCAATAAATACTAAAACTAAAAAAATAAAGCTTTATATCTATAAATTTCAAATTCGATAAGATACAGCCATAGATAACTTTTTGAAGAAAAAAAAGTTGCTAAAATTTCTCAGGTATCAAGAATTTAGTTTTCTTATTGGTTATCTAACAATGCATTTAATTACGGTTATTTATTGCTCAGGTATAAGGATAAAAAGTATTTAGTGAGTTATTCTAGAATCCAACTATGTACCAAACTTCTGGAGCCTTCTTAGGTTTAAAGATATTATAATTAACTTGTCATACGGTAAGTGGATGAGATGCCAGAGGTATTCGTGTACTATAAAAGCGACCTAGCGACTTGAGACCAGAGAGTGCCACCCTCCCCTGGCATTATCACATTATTAAGACAATAGTGGCACAATCAATCAATTAGGAAAAAAAATGAGCTATACAATCCACTATTATCGAGTATCTATATACAGGTAGCTTACTCGTAGAATCCGTAAATATTCCGAATTGAACATAGTAAACAGTATAAGGAAAAAGTATTTTTAAAACAACCAGACTTGTAACATGTAAAAGAATTGAGTCAGAACTATGTGTGGGCGCAATTTGTATTACGCGTCTGAATTGATTACTTTTTACAGTATAATTAGTATGTTCTACTCTAAGAATAAAAATATATTGGTGACGTAAAAGAGTAATATAGTAACATGTATATTAGAGCGAGATAGATAGGCAATTAATTTAACGAACACTTTAGGAGCTCGAAATGTATTTATTAGTGGGAGGTACGATCAAAAAATATTTTCACGTCTTGAAGTTTAATGTGAACGGAATTGATAATATTTACATGTGCAATACTGAATATGAAAAAACAACAGAAAGGAAATATATTTTGTTAGTCTATGGTCTATCTATAGTTCTACAATATACTCAATACTATGTCCTTTTTTAATCTCAAGTATTTATTGCCGTGTGGGTCCTATAGTAATTTGGTCAAGGTATAAGTATGTTTCTCTACCGTAAAATAGAGTTTCCGTTTGAAGAGTGGAATATGGCAATGAAATAAAGTGTACGAAGGAATATTAGTTCGCAGAATAAATTACGACCTAATTAAAGTATTTCCACTCTATGATACGGATTATGAACAAACATTAAAATACACACATAAAACATTAAAGCGAGTTTTGTTAAATATTAAGTTGAAGTGCACTAAAGCAATAACCTGAAATTGTAAAACAGTTTTAATTGTTTGAATATTTTTATGCAAGAAATAATTATATACATTATACTATTCATTTTTATCATTACATATAAATATGAAATGTCTGTCTGTCTAGTTCCATCATTTTTACGATTAAGTTGTGGGATGAATTTAATTTAATTAAATTTTAAAAAATTACAAATTGCACATTGTATCTAATCACTAATCCTTCACGTTAAAAACATAACATTTTGCAATATATACTTAGTTTAAAATAGTTGCAGTAACATGTGTATGAACGATTTGTATAATACATGTATAATAATAGTAGGTACCTGGTGAATACTTGCAAGGTCAAATTATACTCAGTCTGAACTAATTAGTCCATGTCATAACCAAAAACGGAGACATAATTCATTTTGTAGTTTTTCAACACTGTCAGATGATGAATGGCTTTATATGGATGGAGTCGTAAAAATAAAATGACAAGGTACAAACGCATACATACCGGCTCTGTGCCTCCTTGGTTGTCCTTGCCGAGGCCTTCGCCTTTCGACCAGCCCATTTTCTCCAGGAGTTTAAATCCTTTGTTTTCTGGTGCTATAAACCTGTTGAAATAAAATTACGTCATAAAGTGTACACCTCTCGCTGAATAGGGTTCGGCTCAATATTACGATCAAATTCTATTTGCTTTTGTTTCCTTGGCTTTATACGAGTTTTGGTACAATCAACTCTATAAATCAAGCTGAAATCCAGGAACAATATTCATAAGAGAACAACATGGGGAACCAAAGAGAATAAAGAAAATCTTAATAATAAAATAATTTTCAAACTTTTTGTACAAACTACGCAGTTAGATGATCTATTTAATAAGAAACGTTCTAAAATTATTTTTAGATTCTATGTACCGTGAACTTCGTTCTTTTAATGGAGGGAAATATGGAAATAAAAACGGAATGGTAATGTCGTCTGCGATAATGGTTTCTATTAGCGGGGTACCAGTGAGGAACGATAGCTGTAAAGTTGTTATAACCACTATGATTTCCAAGTCCCTTGTGGAGATCGATCTCAAAAGATATATTGCCAGTATAACAAATAGAATAATAGTGTTGCAATAACATGTTTATCTATAAAAAAATATATATAGATCACAGCGATTGTTAGAGATGGATAGATAAAATTAGAAAGTTGACTGTACCAATTGGAATAATTTATTTTCTTTGATTGTACCAGACACTGCGTAATTCAGTAGCTTAATATATTATTTTAATTAATAAAATAACAGAAATAATGGCCATCTTTTTCCGTTTTGAAGTGTAAAAATATTTTAATGGACGCTTAGATGTGCAAAAAGCAATTAAATGAGTTTAGATATCTTTTAGTGGCTTTAAAATATGTTTATTGTATTCGCATTCACAATTAAATTGCCCGTTCATTTTATTAATGGACTTAAAAAAAAGTGTTTCTCAATTTGGCTATATTTTTGTGTAAGTAAAGCGGTATCTTTACTAATTTCAAACCTTTCTGAATTAATATATTTTTTTATAATGAAAAACTATTTCCTTTTTGGGTGATAATTGTAAAATATAATTTTGTCAAAATTAAATTAAATTAAAAAAAAAACCTAAATCACTGTTGTTGAATAATAACAAGTTATCTACTGTAGACCAACTATTCATAAAAACTAAAACCTGTTTTAACTATTTCACTTTCATTCAAACTGAGAATTTGTACAAAAGAAATAGATGAAACAGTTCAATAGCTATAATAGTTCTATAAGATGTTTGACGTTTTCATGAATAAGAGTTTAAATGTAATCAAAATTAGAAACAAATCTCTCGCGACCTCGTTACTTATTCATTAGAGATTGGCAAGTGATAGTTTAGAGAAGAGATCGCGTGAAAATTCCAATAGACAAGGTATATTGAATTTAGTATTAGAAATAAGTGCTTAATTAATTTGAATGCACTCTATTTTTAACTCTGTCTATTAGTCTCCAATTTTTTTTTGTATATACAAGATAGAAAAACATTTTGTGTTTTTAGTACACACATGCTAAAAATAAATAAACATGTAAGTAAGCAAAAAGGACATAAATCAGTAACAAAACTGAAACCGTGTGTATGTGCTTCCATACCTAACATAAGTCATCATCTCAGGTTACTGCTACCCTCCATAACAAAATATTGATATTCTATTACTAGCTTTTGTCCATGACTTCGCACACGTATATTTTGGAAATGCATATACGCTGTTCGGTTGCGTAAAAAGGAAAACAAATGAAATAGACAATTTTTAGATGACGTATCAAGATAAATTTTATACTAGATTTCAAGTTTACTCTTTAGGAATACAGCTGTAAAAACAGCATGCAATTTGGTGAAGTATATTTGGAGTGATGCCGGAACAAACACATAGATAGATAAAAATTAAAAAATAATAACTTCATAAATTACTCCTATATACAGAAGTCATCCAGTTACAAATTAATTATATGCATATATATGACTAAAGGCTATATCAATATTTAAATATTATGAACTAGACAACCACACCGGTCTCGCACGTATTTTTGTTAATAACATAAAGCCTAGTTGATAATGTTATTTTCTATAGAGGAAATAATTTTAAAAATGAGTTAAGCAGTTTTTTAAGTTAATCCATTACAAACAAAAAAAATTAATTTTTTTCTCTTTATAATATTAGTTCAAATTAGATTTGATGAATAGAACGAAACTAACGTATCGACGTCGGCGCTGTGTGTTTTCTCAGAGTGGTGCGATGATCCGACTGCGTCGCGGCGCGCCTGTGCCCTGTCGTTGTATGCGGTCTCCTCTATAGCGAGCGGCTGTGGAGCATACTTGTTCTTCAGCCGCGCCAACTCCAGCTGGTGTTGCTTCTGTACGCTGCACGTACGCGTATACGCGACCGCTTTCTCTTTTTCGTGAGCTAAGAAAATAACAGACGTTAATAATTTAGAATAGATTTATTAGCCACGACTTGTCCCAGCTTCGCATGGGTAGAAAGATAGATAAAATAATTTCACTAAATCAGCAACAGAGGATCTTTCCCCACTGATAGTGTTCCTAATATTTTTTAAGTTGAAATATATCTATCACCACGTTATAGTCTGATAGAATATCTGGGGTAGAATCGAATATAGGATTAATTTTCGATTCTCTTTTATTATTTTATTTATGTAATATTTTCTGTAGAATATTATTCAAAAGCAATCAAAGAATATTCAGATCTTCACGAGGTAGATATAATAATATATGTGTTATAGCTCAACGTCTGTGGGGCAGTGATGGGCACGTTACTTTGCATAAAAAGGATCTCGAGTTTTACTGCCGCTTAGAATAACGTTGAAGTACTCCGAGTTGTGACCTCAAATGTTCGTTACCTGATAATTTTTTTTTAGAAGTTGAAGGCCAGGAGATTAATGTGATTACACTTAATTAATTAATAATTATCTTACATTCCATCAACAATCCCGGCTCGCAGTGACCACAAGTATCCATTCCTGGATGTATGTGACAGAGAAGTTTAGTCTCGCCCAGTTGTATGGTGCTACCATGCAATACCTGTAACAATGCCATAGCTAAAAATAACTAATACAACTTACTACCACATCAGAGAGTCAAATAGAGAATCTTTATTACATTTTTTTAAAAGATTGTTTATGTAAAGTGCATTTAATTTGCTAGACAGAGTAGTTTATATAAACTAGAAGGGTTTATCAAAGTTGGAATAGAACATATAACACCAATATTAGTAGAAGAGTCTTTAGGACTATTTAATATCAGACTGGCCACGTGCTTAGTTACTAATTGTTAGTTAATTCTTCCATTGAGCCAATATAGTTTACTTAATAGAGGAACATTACCATATTAGTAAGTATCAAAAGTCGATGAACAGATTTTCAAAACCCGTTTACTCCGTAGTATAGATATGTCACTATATAATTAGAATATTACCTTAATCCTCAACCAATTCTAGCATTGTTGAAATACTTATGTATACAATGGTGTTCATGGCTTTTATTACTCTGCAGGTTCTCTTCGACATTTGTTGCTGAATGTACAACTTTCTAAAATGTACAACGTAAATAAATTAGTGTAGAAAGTACTTACTTCTAAAGGTTCGCTGACGATTTGGCTTTCTGACATCCGAACACCATTAAGTATAGTGCCATTTTTAGACCCTAAATCAGTTGCCAGATATGACCTATTGGTTATATCATATCGTATGTCCAAATGAGTCTGAAACGTAAAATTAAACGTTCACACACTGATCTTCAAGATACAAAGGGTAAATAATAAAATGTATTAAATATTAAAGAAAATGTATAATCGAAAAAAGGTTCTTCATGTGAAGGTACCGAAATCTGGAGAAAATAATCTATAAAAGCACGAATCGTGTTTGTATTATAATTGGTATATAAAAATACAGTATATTTTACCAGATGGAAACTTTGTATGAATCGTCTAATACGGTCCCTTGTTTCATCAGTATTTCTGCCGTGAAGCAGCTATGGTTGCATGGCTATGTTTCGGTTTGAAGGGTGGGATATGGCAATGAAATTGCCTCCATAGGCACAAAACTTTTGTCCTCAGGAATGTCAAGACGATGTGATTTGTGATGTCAACAAATAAATTTTATTTTATTAAGTTTTGGCTTTGTGGAAGGTTGTCTTAAAATATGTAACATACTTTATGTTACATATTTTAGCAGAATTTGATGTTTAAATTTTTTATTGGGATACTTACCCTTGATATATTATGGTCCTTAATTAAAATTACGTGTTGGTCTCCTTCCCGTCCAATGGTTCCGCCGTCTTTGGTAATAAGGAACAAACTGCCGATCTTGAGCTTCGGTAGGTTAGTCTCTCGAACAATCACACGCATGCACGGTGGGTGATGTTTAGCTACAGATTCTGAAACAAGACGAATAAAAAATAAAAAAAAGATAGCATACATATACGCATATTCATGATCAGTCCACTAAACCTAACCTTAAAATTCTTTTGGGTTTAGGGCAGCCTGGAACTTATTAATTTATTTAACTTTTAAATAGTGAATCCTAGACCATGGATTATAAATTTTAGTTAAAGATGGCAGTGTAAACAAAAAATATTTATTACATTAATACTATATCTCCATAATTATATTTTGTAATATTTGGATACATCAAACATGGAACGCACAAAATTCATTATGAAACATTTTTTTATCGTACATGTATATATTTTTATGAGTATAAATAAAAATTGTCGAAATCATAAGCTAGCAGTCTGCGTAATATCATAACGATAGACTTTTTGCAAATTTCATTCTCAATTATTTTATATAAAAACCTTCCACAAGATGTAACAAAACAACAACAATAAATAAGAAGTGGTTAAAGTGTTACGAGTTGGTGGAATTTTAAGTTTATGGTCGTTTCAAAGAACACTCGCACTTTTTCACAATTTTATTTTAATTTATAAATACCTGGTCGGTTTCGGCTTTATGATATTCACAGATTTTGATGGGTGTCTTAGGGTTATTAAGGAGTATAAAGTCAAGACATAATTCTAATCAGGATCTTATACTCGTGAATTATTTGTAATTAAAATACACTTAAAATCTATCGACAGAGCTTATATAAACAGTATTAATTATTTTAAAGTAATAAAGGATGAAAAATGTACAGATTTTTTTTTTAAGTTTTTGAGACTAATTTGCAAGAAAGGCTAGAAATATAGTACTGGAATTTAAATCAGTTACTATGGAATTGATATGTCTGTATGTCAATACAAATTTTGAAACTTTTTTCATTAGATAGTCATGTTTAGGAAATAATATCTTGATTACAATAAATTTTAATAAACATTTTGAGATGATATTTAATGTTATTAACATATTTATATTATTATTATTATAAATAATAATATTATATTATTATAAAGGAATTACTAATGTAATACAAAAATTTATTAATGTAATTTATATATATATATATATATATATATATATATACATTAAATTTATTTTGAGAATTCTGATACGAATAATTTGTTACCATCGTCAGTAGCTGTCGAAGTACTAGCATTTGATTGAACATCTTCATTTTCTGATTTTTCACTATCAGTATCACTGCATTCACCATCTTCAAGTTGGTTGTCTGATATTGTGCTGCCCTTCTCTTTTTCATCAACAGTAAATATATCTATTTCTTTCTCATCAGACTTTTTACTATTTTCTGAATTATTCTGATCAACAGGTAGACTTTCTTTTTTCTTTTCTATAATCTTTTTGCGTTTTGGCTTGCTGGCTTTTTCGCTTGGATCCTCTTCTTTATCCTGTAAATTAATATCTTATTTGATATTGGAGGAGTGACCTAAGCATTTTATTTACCTAAGGCGGTTTGGCCTCGGAGTGAAACCTGAGAGAAGTTTTTCGTCAGGTTTTCAAGATCTTCTTCTGTTTTCATTACCTGAAACAGAAAAAAAATTGTATCTTGCTAGATATTTAGAGAATAAAAAAAAGAAAATGAAGCCAAGTCAAAAATCTGCACCACTGGCATACAGGGGTAAATAGTCTGAATAATTTTGACACCACTTTGAGACAATTATGAGTATGTATGACCTTTCCTATTCAATAGTTGCTGTCTATCCTATAAAATATATAAATAAATAATAATTTTAAATATTTTGTCATAGGTTTAAGTCTAGTAGAATGAAACAATAAAATTAACTATTTGAGTTTTCTTAGTAGTAGTAGTATATGCTAACAAATGTGAAAGTGTATTTGTTTATTAATACTTGGCGCCTTAATGGCTTAACAAATCACTATGAAATTTGGCACACAAGTACTACATGAGACGAAAAATGAAAGCTAGTAATTATACAAGTTAAGGGTTCCTAAACTTTAATGGAACACCCATTAAATACCTTTTATTTTACGGAAATTCAATATACTAATTGTATATTGAATTTCTGTAAAGCAATTTAAATATGGATAAAAACTTGTATTAGAAATGTTTTTAAGTAAATCATTTTATACTTTTATATGGAATATTCAGGTTTTGCGGAACCTACTTCAGGAATTTCTAATATATTGTCTCTTTCTAACAGCAATATTATACAAACAATATTTCAATTTATTATATCATCTACTTTTTTAATACTCATATTTTTATATCAATTAATAAATATCTTATTTTAATTATAAATTATATTGATTATAAAATTTATAATTAAAATAAGCTTAATCCATGCATAACAGCTACAATAAGGCACTAACCCTTTTTTGCCTCTTGGCTTTCTTTTTTTCATGAGCTTCCAGTGCTGGATTGACAGCTCTGCGATCAGGATATGAGTGAAAAACAAAAGTTTTTTTCTCATCTGAATAGTAATAATAACATTCTGTGTCTGTATGATAATACAAACCAAGTTCCTAAAACAAAATTTAAAATTAATGGTTGTTTTATATGGATATAAGTATATTTTATTTATTTATCATTTATTTGTGTTTTTAATCCTATTGATAATATGACTATGAAAATTTGTCAAGATATTATTAATTAATGCTTTTAAATGAAAATTTCTATGCAGAAAGATTAAAGGACATTTTATCCAAATTCTGTCAGGTAAAACCGTGTACATGGACAGTACATTACTATGTATTATATGTGTAGCAGATTGAGAAATTATAAAGTTTACTCAGTCAATTTAAATGTATAATCATACAATCGACAATTTAAAAATAATAACTAATAATGATGTGAAACTGAGAATAATGTGTCACACTGTGGCACAATGACAATGTAAGTGATTATTTATAGTTATATGGATACCCATCAATTGTTTATAAACAATATGCCTATGCAATCTATTACATAAAGTGAATTGATATCATTATATTTAATACAGCTCACAGTCATTGTCACTGCACCACTATATGTCTTCATAATTAATAGCTATATTGAAAAACTCACTGGATTATAATAATACCCTGTTTTGTAATCATAATACATGCCAGCCGACTCAACATACACCATGCCTGACTCTTGTAAAGCACTTTGAGCCACCTCTTTCACTTGATCTGCTATACTTTTATCATTTTCACCATTTTCTTCAGCTATACTCCATCCCTTTTCCTCATTTTCTAACTTGGCAGTCTTTGAATTTATCATATCACTATTTGTGTTAATATCTAATGTTTGTGTATGTAAGTCTTTAACAAGCTTTCCCGAAGTCTTGGAATCTACTTCTAGAGTATTTTCTGTACTATTTATATTTGAAATTAATGTTAAGTCATCAGTCTGTGTTGAAGAGTCTATTCTGCTGCTAATTTTTTCCTAAAAAGTAGATTAAACAAACATACAAGATTGATAAACTGCATAATCAAATAGAAATTAATGAATATGAACTAGATGTACAGTTATTGAAATTATTCTAATGAGTATTTTTTATATAATTCACATTGCATGATACTAAAACAAACATGCTGACAGTAGCTGGTGAAAAGTAGTGTTTATTACCAACATGAATTGTATGTAAGACAACAACATAAATGTGTCAGTTTTTTTCAATTTAACTAATCATGGTTGCTCTGACTCATAATGCCTTGAAAATCTTTATTTAAAATAATACCACAAGTAATAACAGTGATGACCTTTTCTCTAGAGACTACAGTATGTAGTTGTTCAAGATTGACAATGCACAAGTGATTGTCCCTGGTGTTGCAGGCATCCATAGGTTACAGTGACTGTTTATCATTAGATGAACTTTAGGTCAGTGGATGTCCTTAGGGGGCTTTATATTCGTTTGCTACTTTCGCGATAAAGAAGAAATCGCAAGAATCCAAAACTTTAATGCCAATTTTTAAAGTCAATTCTTTTGTTATTACTAATAATTTATAATATCAAAAATGGTAAGATATATAATAAAAACCTGATAGGCTATACATGTAAAAATTACCTTCTTCAGGTGGCTTTTTAATTTTGATATCATCAAGTTTTTCTTTCTGATACATATCCTCATTTTTAAGATTAACTTCAGAATTTCAGGTCTATATTTTAATGATAAGCGGAGTCTTCGGATGTTGAACTTCTTGGATGACTTCTCTTTTACACAGCTACCTTTAGATTCAATGTTTGAAACGTTCATGACTTTAAATATTAATTTATATAATATATAAGTAAACAAATTTATAAATGTAAGTATAATTTGCAATTTTAATTCTGCTTGCACTTTTTGCAGGAATGCACAGGTGATGCCAATTTTTTTTTTTTTTTTTAGTACGTTTGTTCCGTTTGGAACAGGCTAAGGTCGGAGACCATGCTGCCTAGTCTTCAAAAAGATAATTTGTCTGGAATGGTGATGCCAATGTCAAATGTCAGAACTAATTTTTTTTTTTTTTTAGTACATTTGTTCCGTTTGGAACAGGCTAAGGTCGGAGACCATGCTGCCTAGTCTTCAAAAAGATAATTTGTCTGGAATTTTATTTTTCTAATGTCGCTTCAATTATTGTCATAATCTTCAATATTTCATTTGTCAAATCCGGTAAGTACATTTTCATAAATATCTTTTCTTGAGTTTTCTTAAACCAGTGGATTTATCAAATTAAAAATAAATAATTATAAAAAATCATTGTCTTGCAATTCAATAAAAGTATTCTTATAGCTCCTTGAATGTTGTAGTAATATAAGTGAAAATAGCTTTGAAACAAGAAGGAAATCTTAAGAGAATCGGGATTGAGTGCGGGATATTTTCGGGTTTTTTGAAGATAATCCTAAGTTCGTCAAACATAATGTGTCTTTGAATGACAAATTCAGAGCAATCAAAAAAAAGGTGATGTAGAGATTGGGCTGTATTTGAGTTACACCATGTGCATGATGGGGAAGCGATCATGCCCATTCGGTGCAGGTGTTCGTTGAAATGTCCGTGGCCGATTCGTAATCTACAAATATTGGTGTAAAATTTTCTGTTTGTGTCCTTTCCTTTGCAGAACCACGGTTTTCCAATACGCCAATTAATTTTGCGGTACCATTTGCCTTTAGTCTGTAATATTTGAGTCCAATGCTCCTCCCATTTAGTTGTAACGATTTTATGTATTCCAATACTACAATCTGAGTAACAAAGGGGTAAATCTTGAACACGAGCAGCACTTGAATTAATAATTTTAGCCAAAGTGTCTACTTGTTCATTCCCAAACACTCCAATATGTGAAGGGGTCCAGATGAAGATAATATCTTTTCCATATATAGTACAGAGATGATAATATTTATTACGAATTTCTTGAATTAAGTAGTTTGATGATGAAATGAATGTGTTATTTTTTAATGCCATAAGAACACTCATACTATCTGTAATTATAATCCATTTCGAATATAGTACCTGTTTTTCTATGTATTCTAATGCTAAAAATATAGCTTTTGCTTCTGCTGTGTAAATACTAGCCAAAGTTGAAATTTTATAACCGTGACCAAATCTATTTGACAAATCGTAAAAAGCCACTGAAGTGCTAAGTGCATTTTTGGAACCATCTGTATATATCTGCCTGTAGTCAATAAATTCTGATAAAGTCTCATACATATCGTGCTTTTCTTTTATGTCTTTACGTATAACAATTTTGATCTTACAGAACTTACTCTCATAAAGGCCATTATAACAAGGAAGTATCTTACTACTATAGATGTTATATTCATCTCGTAAATTCAAATCATTGACAATAGTTTTATTCAAAAACATAGAAATGGGGCAATTTAATAATTTGAGTATGAGTGGGTTATTGGAAACTGAAAAAACTTTGAAGAGAAATTTGAGTTTTAGGTATTCGAAACGAAGAAGAATAGGAGGCAAATTACATTCTACTTGCATTGAGATAATTGGAGAAGTATACATAGCACCTAAAATAAGTCTTAAATTCATATTTTGAATTTTTTCGAGTTTTTCTACTAATTTATGTTCTGAGGCATAACAAAAGAAAGCGTAATCAAAATTACTTCTAACAAGAGATTTGTAAAGTAAAAGGATAATTTTAGGATCAGCTCCCCAGTTACGACCAATTACAGATCTTATTATATTAGTGGCTCTTAAAGCACGATCTACTAAGCAATCAACGTATAGATCCCATTTTAAATTTTGATGAAAAATTACCCCCAGAAATTTAACGCTACAGTCTGTTGGAAGAGTTTGATTATTATATATAATATTCATTAATGGAACATATTTATGAACTTGATGAAAAACAACTACTTTACTTTTGGTTAAACTAATATCGAGGGAAAGAAGAGAAAAATATTTCTCAAGTCTTTTTAATGACTCATTTAACACTAATTGCATATCAATAATATTCTTTCCTTTTATATAAATTAATAAATCATCGGCAAATTGCAAGTTGTTCACACTGTTTCCTAAAATTGAATTAAGTTTATAGATATATAAAATATATAGTAGCGGGCTTAGAATACCACCTTGACATACTCCTTTAGAGCTTAACCTAGGTCCTATTAATTTACTATTTACTTTAACATACACTTCTCTATTACTAAGAAAATTATAAATCCATTCGATAAGTTTCATTGGAAGAAATGAGGATAAAATCGAAGATAGAACTGTTAAATTTACATTGTTAAAAGCTCCTACGACATCTAAAAAAACAGATAGAACATATTCATCGTTATTCAAAGCAGTACTAAGGTCGACATAGAAGTTCGCTAAACTTTCGCGCGCTGAATATCCACGGCGAAAACCAAATTGATTCGATGGTAATATACTATTACTTTCAATAAAGAACTCTAAACGCTGTTTAATTAATTGTTCGAATAATTTGCCTGCACAGGACGTCAATGTTATAGGTCTATAGGAGTCGAAATTTGTAGGATCTTTACCGGGTTTAATTACTGGAATCAAACAATCCATTTTCCATTCTGGTGGGATAATACAGTCCTTCCATAAATCGTTAAAAATTTGTAAGAGTTTAGTAAGGTTTATTTTATTCAGCAATCGAAACATATTGTATGTTAAGCGATCAAGGCCACTAGCTGTATCTTTTCTAGATTTTACTGCACTGGATATTTCATCAATTGAGAATGGGTCAGTGAGAAATTTTGGGCATGAATTAACAGAATTAAACTGTTTGTCATCAAAAGGTGAGTGTACAAAATCAGGAGTATATTTGCGTAAAAAATCATTGACCCATGATATATCTTTAAAATGATTTTGACGATGTTTTGAATTTAGTTTTCTCATATTTTGCCAAACAGTGGAAATTGGTGTTAATCTATTAAATTTGGAACAAAATTCCTGCCACCCCTGTTGTCTTACTTGCTTAATTACTAACTTTTTAACAGCTTGAACTCTTTTAAAATTTATGTAATTATCGAGAGTTGGATTTTGTTTAAACCTAAGGTAAGCCGCTTTACTATCATTGACAGCTGTCGCACACCTGTTATTCCACCAAGGTACTGCAATATGTTTGTGCCTCTTTGAAGTATTTGCACCGCTATTTGATAAGTTCCTACGTGGAACGGAACGTTCCACAGCTGTCAAAATAATTTTACAGAACCTATTGTAATTGTTTAAGGGTTCATTGACATCATACTCGAAATCCAAAAGTAATTGATTAACAGTTTCAGAATAAAGATCCCAATTAACGAGACGTAGGTTTATACGATTTAACAAAAGTTTATTAACTTCATCTATAGGAGCATGTTGTTCACCTGACGTAGTTGATGAAGAGTTCTTTGTGTTTATTTTAGTAAAAGTCGGCAGGTGATAACTTCCTAACGGATCATCATGAACCGACCACTCGCATTTTAATGATATGGATGGGGATACCATAGTTAAATCAAGGCCATTGGGTCTCCAAATATGAGAGCCAACAGTAGTAACTTGCTTATCATTTAATAGTACCAAATTACATTCATCTAAACAATCAAGAATGTCTTTACCTCTTGTATTAGTGGAGGTACAACCCCACATAGTATGATGTGCATTTAAATCTCCAGATATGATAGTGGGTTTAGGAAGAGACTCCAAAAAGAACTTAAATTTGGCTTTAGTAAAACTAGGTGTACTATTGGTAGGACAGTAAATACTGGCAACTGAATACCAAGAATTATTAACTTCAATACTAATAGCTATAGTTTGCAAAGAATTGTCGAAAAAAGAGTGAAGTTTTTTATATCTAATACTATTATGTATAATAATCGCTACTCCATTGTGGTTATTACCACAATAATTTCGTTCTATACAATAATCTTTAATTTTTAATTTGTAATGTGGTTTTAGCCAAGTTTCTGAGATGAGAGCAATGTGAATATGATGTTCATTTAAAAATTGTGTAAAAATATGTCGATTGCTCAGTAGGCTCTGAGCGTTCCACTGTATGATAGTTAATTGGTCTCGATTGAATTTTGTGAAATAGGTGTATTACCAAAAGTATCATATAACACATTCAAAACACTTTTAGTGTTAATAGATGTGTTCTTTGTGTTATGTAGTGAAATAAGTTTGATTATGCTTTCTATTAAAAGTGATAAACTCTTGTTATCAGAATTTAGAATTGAAATTAGGTCTACATTTTTTTTAGGTTTGTTACCCAGTTTAGGAAATATTTCAGTGCTAAGTATATCTCCAAAAGAAGCAGGTCTGAATTTAGATCTATTTTCAGCAATTTTCTTTTGTTTAACAGGGCATTGCGGTGATACACTTGTGTGATTTCCATTGCAGTGTACACAAATAGCGTTTTCCATTCCAGTTGTACAAGTTTTATAATTATGCTCACCTTTGCAGATGCTGCAACGCTCAGAATTCTTACAGAATTTAGCTAAATGTCCATACCTCAAGCACCGGTAGCATTGTTTAACTGGTGGTATATATGGAGTGACATTGTGGCGCCAACCTCCAATATCCAGATATTCAGGTAATACAGATGCAGCAAAAGTAATTGCCACGGTTAGAGTTGGCTGTAACACATATCCATGAGTCAAGGTATTTTTTCTTAAAATTCTTTTAATAGCAATAATTTTCTTAGAACTCGATATCATAGTATATATTTTTTTATTAGATATATTTGTAGGTACATTTCTAATAACGCCTGTAACTTCTGTTGAAGAAGCAGGAATACTGGCCTTAAAATGGTAGTCATTTAAAAAAGTTTTATTATTTAAAAAAGCATTGGCTAAGTCTGGCTTTTGAAAGTATACTCCGATTTTGAATTTATTTATAGATCTAAGATAAGTTACCCCTTTATTAAATCGTTTTAAAC
Organism: Galleria mellonella; assembly: GCF_026898425.1. NCBI lineage: Eukaryota > Metazoa > Arthropoda > Insecta > Lepidoptera > Pyralidae > Galleria > Galleria mellonella. Next base: position 9,369,635 of record NW_026442130.1, on the reverse strand, counting down.
AGGAGGAGAGTGAGAGCAAGTCTCTGGATCCAATGGTTTTCTGACTATCTGAGGATTCTACAAAGACAACAAATTCTGTCCCAGGGGATTCCTCGGGATATCTTCTAATATAATCTGTGACGTAGTAAGGTTTATACTTATCGGCCTTATCAATTTCAGATTCTGAGTCAGTAGAAGTATCTTCCGAATATATATCCTTGTCATTACAAGGTTCATGGTCTACATCACCTGAATCGTCATCTTTTTTTTTCCTTTTTCTACAACTGCGCTTCCCCATGAATGCTAATTATATTATTGTCGCTGAATTTAGTGAAAATATAATATTTTATTCAATAATAAGAATTGATAGAGATAGTTTTAATAAATTAATAAAAAAAAATTAAAAAACCCGCTTGTTCTTATTCGAGTTTCCCGCCTTTTTCACCTCAGAACTAATTTTGAAATTGACAGTAGACACTAATAAATTTTTTTTGGAGATAAAATCATTTTGCTGTACAGCTATAACGTGTTATCATAGTAAATTTAGCATTAATACCGAATCCAGTTACATATATCATCATCATATCAGCCGGTAACTGTCTACTGCTGAACATAAGCCTTACGGATAAAGGGAATTTTGCCAGTAGTTCCCACACTTGACAGGGTAGGCAACCATAGTTAGGCTGTTAATGTGATGTTTTAAGAGGAACTCTGCTGCCCAATTCTCTACCATTAAGTTGGGTATATTGCTAGCAATGGGATTCTCAGTCTTCATTACTAACAATCCCTTTCCCTCCAGCAATGAAGTTTGACAGCCTTATTGCTAGTAACTTTCACGTGGTTTCCCCTGATCGTAAGTACATAATTCTTGTTGAATTCGTCACGATGGGCTAACTGACCTGCTTCATCCTTCACTGGTGCTCCGCCGGTGTATTCCGATAGCGAGAGTGGGGATACCATTCCATTATTACCCACTAAAAAAAGCTCCATTAGTCATACTTATGAATTTTAAATAAATTGACTATTAACTCAAGTTATTTATAGTATAGTAAACATCCTTAGTAAATGACATATATAATTACAATTGATTTATATTATACTTCTATCATTATTTACGGCTATCACTATCACTTACGGCATTACTACACTACAATTAAAATTATCGAATTAACTATCTACATTCTACACTTAAATTTCACGGGTATAATAATGGGGATTAGTAGGTCCATTGTTAGCAATACACACTGTCAGGTTGGCTTCCTTGCATTTCCCCCTGGGAACCATCGTATTTAGTTCTAAGTGCGTCCAACATGAAGGGCTAGATATCTATCTATCTAAATGACCTGTTTTTTTATCCTCACTTATCACCCCTCACTGGTTCTCCGTATATAGTTATACAGCGTATACAGTTAGTCCCGACGGGATTATAATCCCATTATAATTTTTTAAAAATAAATATGTATGTACCTATATATAATGTAGATATGAGTATTAATTATATGTTATATAAATATTTTATATTACTATTGTTTTTATTTATTGCACCGTCAATTATGTATATTCTCTGTTATTCGTGTGTACGGTTGACTGATAGATAATGGCGTGTGGTATTACGTCTGTCATTTATACTATCTAGATAATTTAAGTAGATGAATAAACACAGCCATGTACATGTGTACATGGCTGTGTTTATACCTTCTTTTTTCCAGTAATTGTGAAAAAAACAGTAAAAAGTATTTTAAATTTATCGTGTGACAGAGTGGTTTCAGAAATTATGTTGAAGCCTCTTAGGGAAAGTTATTCAGTTCTATAAATCGGTATAATCTCGAGTTGTGATTTATTTGACTAAGACATATTTGAATTTTCTGATTCATCTACAGGTATACAATGGGGCGTATCCCGAGGTGCCAATTGTCTAAACAAGTCTCTCAATCCAATATTTTAATTTGATAATTTCGCGAAATTACTGTTAATAATTAATGACGGCTTAAAATCGATCCCATTGGCTTATAGTACCTCTTATTTGGTTTATTATGTTTGTATAATAAAAATACTATTTATCACTAGACCATTTTATTTATTTAAAAATAAAAAGCTCATTAATTACATAAATTTATGTGCGTATTAAATGAGAGGTGAATAAAAGATAAAAAAAACATGACAAATAAAGTTTATCAAATAATGAAAATGGTACGGTTTACAGTGGACATTGTTAAGTACATCTATCGTGAAACGTAAAAGAAATACATGATGAGATAAATCCTGTAAAATTGTATATTCGTATTACTAAAAAGATCTATAAATGCAAAACTCTAAATGAGTATACAATAGAAAAAAAATACATCCAAAGAAAAATGTTTATATAGCTCATTCGTTCATATTTTTCCTATAGTTTAAATGGTTTGTTAACCTTAAACCTATGGTAATTAAACAAGTACAAAATGATATTTCATCTTATAAATATCTATTCATAGCCTATAACTAGAGTCAGTTGTATAATTCATTAAATATTAAGTTAATTATATTTCATAGTGTACACACCATCTATTCATGTCGAGTAACCCATCATATTAAAAACAGTTATTCGATTCGGTTCTTACCGTGTTACGGCTTGGCTTTTACATCCGTACCTTATATTCGCATACATTTACACACTTACTACATAACATACACTGTGTATGGAAGATCTACGCTAAAGGCTAAAATGTTACATTTTCGATATGTTTAATTTTAAATTACATTAAATAACAATTGTCGAAACAATGGCACACACTCAGCCAAACGCATATCATTGTTCATTTTGGTCTGGACCTAAGTGAAACTAACGACAGTTCAGTCTCGTATTCGTCGTAACAAGACAGCAAATTTGTTAACAATTGTTGTGTATTGTAGAAGATGAATAGAAACAGAGAAAAATAATACTAAAAAGAAAGATAGTTTAGACTAGATTAACGATAAAAATATAATTTAGATAAAATAATAAAGTTGTATTGGAAATATAGCGAACTTGAGAGAGTGTTATGTATCAGATAATAATACTAATGATAGGTAAACTTGTAGACGCCATTGTATATGAGTTAGTTATTACCAAGTAACAATTTTATTATCATTATCAGCCCGCGACAGTATGCATTTTGATTTTTTCTCACAATTTAATAACATATGGAAATCGTATGATGGGCCATAATGTGAAGAAAGTATCACATCCTTATTAATATTATAAATGTGCAAGTGAGTTTGTTTATTTATTATCTCGCAAATTATAATGGATGGAGAAGGACATGACGAGCAAATTTATACTTATAACAACCTATTATCGTTCCACTACTGGGTTCGAGTATCTCCTCATTAGAAGTCTATATGAGTATTTGGTTAATACAAGTATAACCAAGTAATATCACGTTATAGGTTCGAATTTTAGAGTTGTACGTTGGTTTGTTTCCTTCCTAGGGATAAATAAGTGTGGATACACTGTATTCTTGCTCCGTCACCATATGGTATGAAAAAAAAAAAATAGTTCAAAAAAAATATATACCTACCTTACCAAATTGACATTATGAGCCCTTAAAACATAATGATGCGATAACGTTTACAATTTTGCGACATATCATTTTACCGTTTTTTTATACTAGAGTTTTCATCGCGGAACGGATTTGTATTAACATGTTTATCACTCATACGTACCTGATTTAACTTCGCCTTAGTCTAAAAGCTAATTATAACATTCTCTACTTCAACAATAACACTAGGTTAGGTACATTCTCATTATTGTGAAGACTCCATTTTTTATATAATTGAACCAGCAATACCTAACCGTACTGTGTAACACCTATTTCGCGAAGCTAATACGTAAGTAACTAACTTATACATACATAATATATTGTATAAGAAATTCGTAGTCACACGGCGCACAATTCCTTGTTTTTACGAGGTGTACTTAATAAATTATTTCGTATTAAATGCATATTTAATTGTAGATGCACACAATTTATATCAAACATACCAAAATGTTTATAGAATTCGTAATTTAAATTGATAAATAAATACAGTGAAATAATATTGTTTCAATAGTTCGACTAGGGATAATGAAGTTCAAAATCCACATCCAATTTATAAAAAGAATAATTTGTGAACCGGTTTCATAATACGGCTGTATATTAGGTATTTATAGTCAAATGCGATCTATGTTCTCAATAATAGCGCATAATAAGTTAAAACATGTTTCAATTTGAAACAAAATAACGCAATTTCATTCATACCTTAATCCTACAGCGCGTTTTAAAGTGATGGAGCAAAGATCGCGTTTGCACGTTACAGGCCGCTTAAAAGGCCCAAAATCACGGCTACTTGAAGTCGGGCCGAGAGCGTGGGGCCTTTGAAACACAGTGACCTACAAACTAAGGTGGCTTAAGGTAGTGAGGCAGTGCAGTCTTAAGGCGGGACGTATGGAGGTGGTTTCCTGTAAGTGGGTGTGGCTTTGGGCCTAGGGGGAGTGCGAGAGGCGGGAAAGGGGGGTGGGGGCCTGTAAGGGACGTCTTCGCCCCCCCTGTAGTCCGGTGCAGGAGGCAATAAGGGAGGTTTTTCTTCACGCATGATGACAGGACTCTTGTGTGCAGGTTCAGTGTCGGCGCGTTCCTCCAGTTCGTCTTGGAAGATGACCGGGATGCCCTTAGAGCGGAATGCTTGTCGTTCTTCTTCGTCACCGACGCTCATTTTACCTAAAAAATCGATAGTTTGTTGTTTTACTATTGTACTTATTTATTTTTAAACTCACACTATATTGTAACACACTTTTTATTTTTTATTAAAAACACATAAAATTTCAGTAGGTATACACTTTGATGCTGTTTTTTTGCTATGGTGATATTTTTATGACATCGAAGTGTATGTACAAAAAAATCGAAGGTGTGAAATTTTGTAGCAAAAAATAAAGCAGAAAGAAATAAACACATTTAGCCATTTTTAAATTGAGTGAAGAAGCTCTATAACGAATGGTTTTCATGTCAACAACAGTGAGTGACCTTAATTTTTATTGTCAAATCACCTTATGTTTCATTCAAGCATTTGCATCCGCTATACAATGAAAACTTATATTAATATATTTAGCTTAGGAAATAAAAAAAGAAAAGATTATGTAATAAATACAGTAATAATATGCAAACAAATTTTAATTTAAAAGTCAAGCTAAATGTATTTATGTCTGACGTTAGTTAAGTTTCTTTAAAATAGTTTCAGTAAGTTCTACTACTGTTCTATCTCGGAAGGGAGTTTCTACTCTAGACAAAGTATAATTTATTAGTAATATTTCCAATAAAAAGACATACATATTACTGACATAAGAATTTGCTTTTGTTCCTGCCAATATTGTTAGTATAAACGTATTTGTCTAGAGAGTTCGAAAAGATGGCAGTTTAAAGAAAAATATTAATGTAAAATTAGGTTTAAAGACAAAGCTTACCAGTTCGACGTCTTCTGTACAAGACACAAGCGATGATTCCAGCTACAAGAATCATACAGACGATCACAACAGCTGGTATAATGAAAGTCACCAGGTAGCTGGACTCCGCTGAGTCCGCTTTGGTGTTGAGCAATTTCGTAGAACCAGGGTGAACTTGTATGGTCGTTTTAGGCACTTTAGTGTTCTGTTCGGCGCACAAGCCCAGTGGTATAAGCCTTATGGACATAACTTTGAAGTCTTTATCGAACACGTGGTCGACGTTCTCTTTGAGAGCGCCCCCTGTCGAACCGCGCTCGTCAACAATTATCATTTTTCGTAATTCCTCGATTTCTTTTTTCGGGCACCTATCCATCGGGAGGCTTGTGTTGTACCTGTGAATTTATATGTTCCCTATAGTATAAGCCAGTCTGATGGTAAACGGTCACTGCAGCCTATGGACGCTTGTAACACCAGGGATGTCAATTGCACGTCGCCGACGATAAAGAATATTAACAATCCCTTTTTAAAGAACTTTATATTGTAGTTTCTAGGGAAAACTTTATCAGGGAGCTCATTTCAATTTAATGATAGTTCGCACAGTATTCTGTATATATGTTATATTGTCTTTTAAAGTGGAAAACTGAATGTTGTTTTTTTATTTATATTTTATACAATTTAGAATGGCAAACAAGCTGACGGCCCACCTGATGGAAAGTGGTAACGGTCGCGTATAGACATGAGCATTACCATGGACATAACAGAGTATACTGTTTCGCCCATGATACCCCTCTTGCGTTGCCACTCCTGAGGACTCTATTATATATAATTATGTAAGTATAATTGTTTGGCGACTGAGATAGATAAGACGGAGACTGTGTTCAGATGATTGCATGCAACCTTACATGGTTTTACATACATATTGTAGCTTGAAACACACATTGACTTAGACTTTATATTAAACTTACCAAATAATAGTGGTTGGGTTATCAGTAATGCTATTAATCCTAATGTTATCTGTACTCTTTTGTCCAAACAATGCTGCCAACTTCTCGACAACTTTTCGTTTGTTGTTGGCATCATAGGCAAGTTGCGCGAATGGGTACTCCATTGTCATTTGGAATTCCACTGTAGGACGAATTGTGGGTGATTTGACAACTTCTACAATTAAGCTGTCGTACGCGCTCTTTTTGCTTGAATCTTCGGCAATCTGGCAAATAATAAACATGTCTAATGTAGTATATGTATTCGTAATATAGTCTGCTAGGGGGAAAGGGATTGTTAGCAATGGAGTTTGAGCCCCATTGCTAGCAATATACCTTATTAGGTCGACCTCCACGTGGTTCCCCCTGGAAACCATCGTGAACACTGAACTGACCTGCTTCATCCTCACCTATCATCCTTCACTGGTGCCCCGCCGGTGAATACCGATAGCGCGGGTGGGGTTACCATTCCATTATCATCCATTAAAAAAATATTCTGCTTACATCAAGCTATATACTGTTTAAGAAGTGTAGCCAATTACTACGCCAAATTCCATAAGGATAGAACACTGAATGCTAAAGTCCCTTCTTTCTTTATATACGTCTCAAGCTTTAATTTTTTTCATACACATACATCGATTCAAGAGATTTATGACTACATTCTTAAATAAAACAAATTGTATTTAGGTTATGACTTGTCATACCAAGTAGTCCTCTGATCTCGTAACCTACAACTTCGCATTGTATATCTGTTTTGTCATCTTTTTATCTATCTACATGCTTGATACAACTATGTATATTTTCTTTTTTTACTCGGACTTTTTCAAATCTACTAGTTCTCGAATAGAATATTACAAAAACTAGAAGATTAGCAGTGTTACTTTGTAAACATTTATGTTGCTCTATAGATAGTTTCACAAAATTTACCAGCTGATAATGCACGCTGCCTTCGTCGCTAGGCGCAGGAAGGCCGTAGAACTCCTGGTTGCGCGTATCGAACTGCAGCCAGTGGCCGGGTGGCAGCTCCGAGCGGTCGCTGTAGCGGAGTGACAGTGCCAGGTTGCGGGTACCGCCATCCTCAGGATCGAAGAACGTATCCTGGAAATATACATTACAAAATACAACCTGTTTCAAAAGGCTGATGTTCTTTATTGCATTGTTTTTTGAAACGTCATGTGACAATTTTATTAATTATACCGATTCGGTCCCAGAGCACGTCTCAATCTAGTGCACATTGGTTAAGAAAGAGGCTTTGTTTCTTAAATAATATTAATGCGTTTTCGAATCGGGCACTCATCGCATGAACAGTATTCAATGACAGCGCTGAGGCTCGCAGGCTGGTTGTTTCCTTTCGTTTCTTGTATAATATAGCTACAAATTGACTTCAGGCACATTATGAACAACAGTGGTTAGTTGGTCGATATGCTTCATCGAGATGAAAGGGAAAGCGATTGTAAGTAATGGAGTCTAAGAGCCCCATAACTAGAAATATACCAGGGCGACCTCCACGCGGTTCTCTATAGAAACCATCGTGATTAATTTTTATCGAATCTGTTATGACGGACCAACTAATCTGCATTCATTCACATCTATCTTCTTACTAGTGCCTCGTCAGGGCAATCCAATAGCACAGGCGAGGTTACCATTTCACTTTCATAGCGTCTGTGTCATCGACCGATTGCTCGTTTCAATTCTCCATATCGTCATAGTCGTAGAATACTGACGGATCTATATATGTAATATTGGTCAGTATGAGGATATAAGAGCGTGGCGTAGTACCGGTACTGACCTCGGGCACCTTGTGCACCAGCAGCTGGCCGACGACGGCGGTGAGGTGGTCGACCTGGTTCCTGGAGACGGGCGGGAAGGCATCGGGCGCGCGCGTGGCGGAGGGCGCGGGCGGCGCGGGCGCGGCGGGCGGGGCGCAGCGGCCGCGCGGCTGCCAGCGCACGCGCCGCGCCTGCAGCTGCGGCCACATGGCGCGCGACAGCCGCGGCGACGGGCTGCCCGCCTCCGTCTCCGACTCCATTATCTGAACCACGGGGATTCATTACTATTAATAGTTGTTCGTGCAGCACGAGTGCATGTTAGATATAGTTCGAGTCATCCCTGCATATACGAGTATTTTCGCAATTAATACAGGTACAAAAAAAAAAACAATAATACAAGAATAATGAGGTTTTCCCTCTAGTTTACTGAGATTTTTTTTGTATGCCTGTGTAATTTTCTAAACAATGAGGGAGGGAGAGGACGCATACAAAGACGTCTACAATGATGACACGCTCGTCAAAAACGCACGCAGTCATTCTGATAAACGTTTCTCTGTCATTAAACAGTTGTACTTACATTGCTGATTCAGTTCGAAGGAAGAGACAAAAGGTGAGATTATTAGGTATGCCATGAGACCTTAGTTCTCAGAAATTGCTTGAGAGCTTATGAAATATATGAGGAAGGAGTACTTTTGTACATTGTAACATTCATGTTACTTTTTTTTTTAAAAGAGCTCACGCCAATTTATAGTATTTAAAAAATATTAAATAAATCAAATAATATTACAAACCTTCATCAGTCTATTAATATCATCCATTGGACACGCCGGATCTTTTGGAAGCGTGTCGTTTGTCCAAACAAATTCACAGATATCATCAGTTTGAGTGGCTTTCAGTACAGTTAAATGGTGCATATCAGTATCTCTGAAGAGGTTGACTATCCCCTCCAGAGCTCGTATCTGCCAGTCGATGACGTTGCTGTATGGCTTCAGAAGTTTGAACTCCATGATGAATTGGTGATTGATGGTGCGACCGCTCTTGTGTTGTTGCACGGTGATGTCGAGGGGCCCTCGCGCTGCTTCACCCTCGCTGTCTTTGGCTTCCACAATGAAGTTCCACCGCGACACGTGCTTTTCTAATGGTCTGTAATAGATAGATAGATATATAAATTATTTGCATCACTTACAGTACACAAATTACAATAGATATTGGTTAAATAATAATATCAAATAACATTAGATATTGGTGCATACTTAAAAAAAAGAAAGTACATAAAAGAGGTAATATAATTTTTCCTGAGTGTGCCACAGTAACGCAAAATGGTCACAACTCAGTTTATTGCTTTTGCCCTCAAAAGAACAAAACATTGACATTCTGTTGTGGTCAAACGCCAGCTGTGCGAATTCTTAACAAATAATAATAATAATAATAATAAAATAATAGCAATTGGATTCGTTTGTTTAATGTTTATGCCAGGGTGCCTATGTTTTATCAAGTTCAATTTACTATGTGGTGACGCCAGTTTAAAATTAATAACATTATTCATATTAGTATTTGCGCCTACTCGCTTTTCGCTATGGATAAGGGATGGGTACTTTACATGCTCGCAATTTTAGTGGTTATCTGTGGGCTATGGACCGATTGTGTCCGATCTTTGTCGGTGCTGCCCTCTCGCGCCGATGCTCTTCTTTTTCGAACTTCGTTTTGAGTAACCGCGACTGGCCGCTTTCCTACAACTTAATTAAAAAATAATATTTATCGGCTGTGCTCCGTGTCATCTTTCGGACCATCGAACCCCGGATCCTGTAGAGAGCTGCTGGAATTGTTCGCAGGTGAGTACCTATCTTATTTTTGAAATTACGAAAAGCGAGGTAAAAACCAGCCGGCGACCCGGCTCACATATCGAAGGAAATAATTGTTATTCTTATTGAATTGCTTCACCATTTCTTTCTGGTCCTATCGAACCTTGGATGCCTTGCTAGTAATTTAATACGTATAATTGTATTGAAATAGGTAACAAACGTATCATAAGTTAATTGAATACGTTCGTTTAGGTAGGTAGATTTAACTTGCGTTCACTGCGTTACTGAAACGCCAACATAACACCTAAGTTATCGGGTTGTGTTTTGTTATTAGTCGCGGTTTTTAGCTATATTATAATACTCGACACTAAGTTAATTTGTCGTAGTATCTATAATAATTACGCCTAACAATAAGTTAATTTGTTAGAAGATTATTTTTAACATTTTTTGTGTAGGTAGTATAAAACTAAGTTCTTTGTTATACTATTGCGGACTTGTTTTAATAACTATATCATATTTACGCAATCTCTGCGGTATATCAAGCTATTTTTAAACAAGCATAGTGCACGTACCATCTTCGTTACTATAAATGTATTTAAATATATTTGATTATTAAAGATAGAGATATTTATTATATAGCACTAAGTTACTTTGCTATATTGTGGATACCTATATTTTTTAAGAATAGTTCACATCTATTTGCATTGCTGTAATGCAGACAGCATTACATTAGGTGCATATTACATTTGTTTGTATAATATATACACTTAGCGGTTGCAAATATAGTATTATTTTGTCATATCTTTTCTAATTTAGATTATTAATTACTTAAATATTCTCGTATATACTGGAGTTTAAGTATCAGTACAAAAGGTAAATTATATGTAATTAGTAGCCATTTGTAGTAGAAGTTGTAATAGTAATAAGTTATTTGCTATATGCTAGGTCTATTCCTTTACATTGCGGTTTGTTTACATTTTATCTCATTTCAAAAGAAACGCCACATTATTGGTATCCCATGCAAAATTAGCTTAACTAAACAAAAAGTGTTGCTTTGAATATTGCTGTTGTTTAGGTAAAATTGTTTAACGATTGTTTATGCATTTACTGACACGTCATAGATTTATTATATTCAATTGAAAGTGTTAGCAAGTTAATAGAATTGTTGTTTAGTGATATGAGTGATATTTATTATATACCTGTTCAAGTATAAACAACGTTTACACATATTTGAGTATTGTAATTATTTGTTGAATTTATGAAAAATAATAATTAACTTAATTTTATTTAATTAGTATAGGTACATACCTATAGATACTATGAGAACTAAGAATATACATAATTTTTTTAGTGGTTATCTATTGGTAATTGTAATAAACATGATTATTGACCTATAATCGAACATTAGTAATAACGAGGTGTCCCTATAGGTTTCTCTAACGGAATTTAATATTTTAAATAATTTATTTACTTGAAGTAGAATTTGTTAGTTTTAACTAGGTTTCTTGAAATTAAACATAACTTTATAAAAACAATACTTTTAAATAATTATCGTTTCTTATATAAACATATGAGGTGTTAATAAATCTTATTTAGTTTTTAAATTGTATATTATAGTAATTATCTTACCATGGTTCCAATTAAGGATCTTGAAAAGAAAATTAAATTGTATGAAGCTCAACGAGCTCGTTCTTTTAGTCGGGTGCAAGCCATTTATGACTTAATACCAGATATTTATAAAAATGAAACTATTAAAAAACAATTTTTGAGTAAAGTTCGTACCTTGGAACAGTTACGTTCTGAATTTAAGGAAATAGTAGAACAAATTAATTGGATGAATATTGAATTAAATAAAGATTTTGAACCTTCCTTTTCGAGTTTAGATTCATTTGATGACTTATACTGTGAAATAAACCTGGTGTATGATCAGCTTTCTGCGTCATCCCAGTCTTCTCAGGCACAGCCTTTAAATGAAAAGGCTGTAACTGTAACGTCTAATAGTAATGATTATATGAAGATTCCCCGCATCGAGTTACCATTTTATAATGGCGATATACAGCAGTTCCCTTTCTTTTACGAAAGTTTCAAGCGTATGATACATGATAACAATAATTTAACAGATTCTGATAAAGTACATTATTTGTTTAATCAATTAACTGGTAAAGCCAGGTCTATAATTGTAGGCGTTGTACCTTCCGCGGAAAATTATTTAACAGTTTGGGAAACGTTAAAACTTAAATATTATGATAAACGTGAATTGGGTACTTCTTATTTGAATCAGTTACTTTCAATGAAACCTCTTGTTGGTGCTTCGGCACAAAATCTGGAAGATTTTATTGATAAGTTTGCAGCTACAATTGCTGCCTTAAATCAACTTAAGCTTGAAAATGTAACTGAATTTATTTTTGTTCATTTGGGTCTTAAGTTACTAGATCCTGATACTGCAAGAAGTTTCGAAATGTCGATTCGGAATAATAATGGTATGCCAGGTTATGAGGAGTTCGTTCATTTTGTGCGAGAACATGTTAAAGTTCTCTATCGAACCTCACAACCACGTCCTTCAATTAAAAATGAAAGATTTGTTAGCAAATCTACTAACAGTAATCGCTTGCGTACCAATCATGCACATGTTTCAACTGGTGATCCTCGTTCTAAGTGTCTGTTTTGCAACAGTGCAGTTCATGTAAAAATTTCAAATTGTGATAAATTCTTAAAATTGAATCCCATTGAGAGGTATCAATATGTAAAAGATAAGAAGTTGTGTACTAATTGTCTTAGTTCTCAACATTGGTCTTCCCGCTGTACGTCACAGCATGTTTGTAGTAAGTGTGACGGAAAGCATCACACGATTCTCCATTTTAATAATAAGCCTCCATCGCAAGCCACTGTGGCTCTTAGTAATACTGAACCATGTATTAATAATAAAGTGAACAATGGAGTTCAATTTGAAAGTGAAGGTGATCACCAAGTTTTAAATAATCAGGTATCTTTGTGTACAATGTCAACTGAAAAACGAGTTGTATCTCCAACTACTGAAGTTTTGGGTACAGCAAAGGTTGTTGCTGCTTGTCGTAATGGCAAAGAGATTTTAATTAGAGCTCTCCTTGATCCTGGTTCGCAGAAAAATTATATATCTGCCAAGGGTGCTAGACGACTAGGCTTATCTGTCAATAAAAGTTTATCAGCTTCAGTTAAAGGTATTGGTGGTTCTACTCAAGTTGTAAAGGGTAGCGTTAATTTTGTATTTCGTTCCACACTTCAACATGGGAAAAAGTATTCTATAGAAGCGCTTGTTTTAGAAAATATTACATCTAGATTGCCTACTTGCCCTATAGATATTACTAAAATATCTGGATTTGAGGGTATTGCATTAGCAGATAATTCGTGGAGCGTCCCTAATGAAGTTGATTTATTAATAGGTGTACAATTGTTTACCAATGTATTATTGCCGGGTAAGATAGTTAATGCCCCAGGCCAACCGAGTGCTATCGAGACGACTTTAGGTTATATCGTTCTTGGTGATGCTCCTATTACGACAGTGTGTACTTCGTCTCTTAGTTTTTGTGCTACATATGAAGTCAATAATTTAATAAAAAAGTTTTGGGAAATTGAGGACTTAGGAAATTCTCCTATTCTCAGTCTAGAAGATAAACAGGCTGAGGATATATTTAAATCAACTGTTAAGCGAACTAGCTACGGTCAATATGAAGTTGCTTTACCTTTTAAACTTGATTCTGAAAATTTAGGAAATTCTTTGAAGGCTGCAGAGCGCAGTTATTTACGATTAGAATCGAAGCTTCGTTCTCAACCAGCAGTTAAGTTGGCGTATGATGAGGTTATTACTGACCACCTTAAAAAGGGATACTTGTCTGAAGTAGATATTGTGCCTCAAGAGAAAGCATATTATATTCCTCACCGGGCTGTTATTCGTGAGGATAAGATTACTACAAAATTGAGAGTCGTTCTTAATGCTAGTTTTCCTACTGACTCTGGTTTGTCTTTGAATGATATTTTGCATGCAGGCCCTAGTCTGCACGCGGATTTGTTTTCTATTTTATTAAATTTACGTTTGTTTCTAGTTGCTATTTCGGCAGATGTTCGTCAAATGTATTTAGCAATCCATGTTCGTGAAAAGGATCGTCCATTTCAGCGTATTTTGTATCGTTTTGATTTTAATGGACCAATCAAGGTTTATCAATATAACCGTGTTGCTTTCGGTTTGCGATCCAGCCCTTTTTTGGCGTTACGTACTATACAACAACTTTTGGAGGATGAAGGCGATCGTTTTCCTGTTGCCAAAGAAATTGTTTCTCGTGATATTTTCATGGACGATATCGTTAGTTCCATTATAAATGAACAGAAAGCTAACGATGCTGTGCGTGAGTTAAATGAGCTCTTCACGGCTGGGGGATTTGAATTGGCAAAATGGTCTTCCAATTCAGATCGTATATTACAGGAAATACCTGAAGACAGGCATTTGTCACAGAGTGTCTCATTTGATAGTGATGATGATGACAATACTTTCAAAATCTTGGGACTACGTTGGGATCCCATCGATGATAATTTTACCTTTCAGGTTAATCATGATGAACGTCCATGTACTAAACGACATATACTGTCATATATTGCTCGGTTGTTTGATGTTTTAGGGTTAGTGGCCCCTATTGTACTTTTCGCTAAATTATTAATTAAAGATTTATGGATAGCAAAGATTGATTGGGACGATTCTCCCCCAGAAAATATTGTTAAAAAATGGCATCAGTTTCAACGTGAGTTGCCCCTAATTGAGCAGCTTAAATTTCCTCGTCACATTGGTGTAACAGAAAATTGTAGGTTGACAATTCTTGGGTTTGCTGATGCAAGTGAGAAAGCGTATGGCGGAGTAGTTTATGCCTGTGTTACTACTCCTAATAATGACAATATAATCACTTTGGTTTGTGCCAAGTCCAAAGTGTCCCCATTAAAAATTGTGTCACTTGCAAGACTAGAGTTATGTGCGGCTTTAGTTCTTGCACAACTCATAAAAAAGGTTGTTTTTAATTACATGCCTCGGTTTTCTGTTCATACGATTTTAGCATTTTCGGATTCAACAGTAGCATTAAGTTGGATCCACTCAGAGCCCTATCGATGGCAAACTTTTGTAGGCAATCGTGTGGCAAAAATACATGAGAATTTGCCTAGTAAACATTTCTATCACATTCGGGGATTAGATAACCCTAGTGATTGTTTATCTCGAGGGCTAACACCAGCACAACTAGTGAGTCACCCTCTTTGGCTTCACGGCCCTCCTTGGGCAAGTAAACCGAAAGATTTATGGCCTATTAAACCTTTTATACCTCAAGGTGAGTCAATTCCAGAGGCAAAATCAGTAGTTTTAATTTCTACTTGTGATTCAAAATCGAATGTATTATTTGAGTTATCTCGCAAGTTTTCATCATGGAGCAAATATCTTCGGTCTGTTGTTTATTTACTTAAATTTGCTAGAATATTACCTAAAGGGCCTATAAGCGCCGAGGATTTATCTAAGGCTGAAATTCACATAATACGAGCACTTCAAAGTGTTTATTTTGCACAAGAATTGGCAGATCTTTCAGCTGCGAACTTGTGTTCTAATTTAGTTAGACAATTGAAACCATTCTTAGATAATGGTGTTATTCGAGTTGGTGGCCGTTTGGATAACGCAGATGTATCCTATGAATTTAGACATCCCTTCTTGTTACCCAGACGTGATCATATTGTAGACATTCTTATTGATTACCATCATAGGAAGAATTGTCACGCAGGGCCTGAAACATTAATGTCCCTTTTGCGTTGCAATTATTGGATTATATCTGCACGACGAATTATTCGTCAGAGAATTCGTCAATGTTATTTTTGCTTTCGCTTAAAACCTCAAGCTCTTTTTCCAATGATGGCTGATTTGCCCTCATGTAGGGTAAATCAAGTAGAAAAACCATTTATTCATACTGGTTGTGATTATGCTGGACCTATTTCATATACGCCTCAGCGTCGTCGTGGTGTTAAAGCCCAGAAGGCGTATATTTGTATATTTACTTGTATGACTACTAGAGCAGTTCATATAGAACTTGCTACCGAACTTAGTACTGCTAGTTTTCTATCGGCTTTCAAGCGTTTCCTGTCCCGTCGTGGTCCGGTAAAATATATGCACTCTGATAACGGAACCAATTTTATCGGTGCCAAATCATACTTACGCGAACTGCATAAATTTTTAGCCAATGAGTATAAAAAATATTGGAAACAAGAGCTCGCGGAAAACCGTATTTCTTGGCAAATGATTTGCAGGAATGCCCCTCATCATGGCGGTAGCTGGGAGAGTATAGTGAAGGGAACGAAAACCCATTTGTATAGGACAATTGGTCAGCAAATATTATCTTATGAGGAATTGGTGACCGTACTCACACAGATTGAGGCATTGCTAAATTCACGACCACTGTGTGCTCTTAGTTCTGACCCTTCGGAACCCAGGGTTTTAACACCCGCTCATTTTCTTAATGTGGTGCCTTTAAGCTATTTACCTGCATATCCAAATATTACATCGTCTGACCACCTACTGCAGCGGTATGAATTATTGGATAAAATCGTACAATCTTTCTGGAAAAGATGGCGAAACGAGTATTTGCACACACTCCAAGTTAGACAAAAATGGAATACACCGTCAGTGCCTATTCAGGAAGGTACGGTTGTTGTATTAATGCAAGACAATATTGCTCCATTGTATTGGCCCCTTGGCCTGATAGTTAAAACCTTTCCGGGAAAGGACAATATAGTACGTATAGCACTTGTTAAGACTAAAAATGGTACTTATCAACGGCCTGTCGTGAAATTATGTCCTCTTCCTATGCAATAGTATTATTTAATTATAGTTAGTTTAGATACTCCATCAGGAGTCCGTAAAAGTTTAAATATTAGTATAATTTCTTATTATAGTGCGATGTAATAGTTATAGTTGTTATGTTGAAAGGCATCCTTTCAAGGCTGGGGGAGAATGGTGACGCCAGTTTAAAATTAATAACATTATTCATATTAGTATTTGCGCCTACTCGCTTTTCGCTATGGATAAGGGATGGGTACTTTACATGCTCGCAATTTTAGTGGTTATCTGTGGGCTATGGACCGATTGTGTCCGATCTTTGTCGGTGCTGCCCTCTCGCGCCGATGCTCTTCTTTTTCGAACTTCGTTTTGAGTAACCGCGACTGGCCGCTTTCCTACAACTTAATTAAAAAATAATATTTATCGGCTGTGCTCCGTGTCATCTTTCGGACCATCGAACCCCGGATCCTGTAGAGAGCTGCTGGAATTGTTCGCAGGTGAGTACCTATCTTATTTTTGAAATTACGAAAAGCGAGGTAAAAACCAGCCGGCGACCCGGCTCACATATCGAAGGAAATAATTGTTATTCTTATTGAATTGCTTCACCACTATGACTACTCACAATCCATAGACTTCACGCCCGGAAGGTATAAACTGTATCCACGAGTCCTTGCGGAGCGGTACATTTTCCGCTTCGTACATGGTGAAAGTGAGATTGGTTCCATCTTCAGCGTCAGTGAACAGGTCTGCTGGTATAATATACCTGGAATTAAGAGTTTTAATAGGTGAATTATAACAACTAATTGCCGAGTAGATGTCACTCCTCATGAGGACACTGGGTTATATATATTACTGAGAAATTTATTAAGAACTAGCTGTCTTACACGGTTTTGCTCGCGGCATTTAGTATATAAAGTATCTTATGTTTTAAGTCAGGATCTACCAGTATACCAAATTTCATAGAAATCCGTTTAGTCGTTTATTATTGAATAACAAACATTATATTATTGCAAATTTCCATATTTATAATATTGACATTCTAAGTAAAATAAAACCTGGTTGGCACTGGCATAGAATGGGCCATCCCTTGTTTTTCTGTGGGAGCCATAAGAGGCGATTAAGAGAAATTAATGATAGATGGATAGGCAGCAGCGTCCCTCTTAAAACATTTTTAAAAGCCTAACTGCGGTTGCCAACCCGTCTGCCAAGCGTGGCAACTACTGCTAAAACTCCTCTTGTGGGATGTGATTATGTTCAGTAATAGACAGTTAACGCTTGAAATAATGATGATGATGAAGTAACAAAAAAACATACCTGAAAGCTTTACCCGCCGTGATGGCTAGCTTCTTCATATGGTGTTTGAGAGTTGGCGGATTGTTGACCGGCATGGGGAATGTCACCGTTTCAGTTGTAAGCCCTATTATCGTACTGCTTCTTTGAGATGGTCCTACTTCCTGCAACTATATCAATATATTATGTAGTCTCATTACTAGTTTCAATAATAACAATTTAAATTTAAAATGAAATGTAAAAATAATTCTACTGGCAAAGCAATTTAATATTATTTATACAAGAATAAACATATTGACTGACCAACGCATAGACGAAAGTACTGGCTCTAGAAATATAAAATTTTACACAGATGTTTCTAATAGAAAATATTTAAGTGAGCACTAAGAAAGGATTTCCCAATATTCGCATGGTAACGGGCAATAACGGGTTCCGTATGGAGTAACTACTTTAACATAATAACAGAGGCGTATAGCAAGTAAGAAAGGCTACAGTGCAAAAATCTTTACATAGTGTATGATACATCATAATTTATGTCGAAGTATGAAATCCCTCATATTACTCATGTAATTTGTATATGGCAGTTTCTACTGACTAGCCTCCAAATTACTCCATAGTATCAGATCGATCGATTTGAACATAACTAATTATTTTTAAACTTTAAAACATAATTATATGATGTTGAGGTTTATTCTGAAGGATGAAGTCTCAATATTGCATACACAAAATGTAACATTATGTGAAATCGATAATGACAATTGTAGAGGAGAATTAATAATGTGAGAGTAATTTTGAATTTTGTTACGGTTAGTGTTAGATAATGAAATACCAAAACAACACTCCTCGATACCCAAAATGTTTTATTATTAATTAAAACGTGTCTTTTGCTGTACCTGTATAGATTCGTCTTGATAACATCGAAGAAACGCAAAATAGGTGAAAAACTATTATTCAACGGACCTGTTTAGTGACTTCCTGTATCGTAGTTTCTGGAACTGACGTGGTGGTGGGAATATCTGACGTCAATATTGTCGTCTCGGCCGTCGACGTGGTGGTCGGTGGTTGTGTGGACGTCGTGTTCACTGTTGTGACTACCACTGGCGGTAGTGGTATTAAGGACGGCGACGGTTCTGGAGTTTGCGACGTCGTCGGCGGCGACGTCGTAGTCGAAGTCGTCGACGACGTGGTCGATGAGAGCGTCGACGATATGGGCTGTTCTGATGACGACACCGGCGGCAGTTCGTCCGACCCGCGTATAACTACTGTTTGCTGAAAGTGCCATGCGGACGCTCACGCGATGTGTCGCGGTTACAGACGGGAAGACAACGAGACGTGGCTTGGAGATATTCCTTGATTTGATTCCTTTTGATCGCTCCTTGAATTGACTGACAAGGATAGTAGTGCTACATGCCGTGCACATATCCGGTTTATATACATATTTACAAATATATTGTATAGGAAAATATTCTGAAGAGCAGAGAAAACGTGGGACGAGAAAAGTAACATATTAAAGATCGCAATGGCAAGAAAAGAAACATCTGACAGATTAAAAATAGGAATAGTATGATATCATCATACAGTTAAAATTTATATAGAAATGAAATGCTTTTTTATATTAATAATAAAGAAGTACGGATAGAATAACTAAGCAATGACTAATTCATATTTTTATGACGAGTTTAGATATAATTAAAATGCCTTTTCACTCTTGTGGCATACAAAATATTTTTTATTTTCAATTATAAAATAAATAAAAATGATATATAAATTTTATAAATACGGATATATGATTAAATATTCATTTAATAGAAAAAATTTGTTTGTTTCCACAACGTTGTCTTTACGTCCATCGATTAGTAAACTATTTAATGATAAAAATAATCCAAAAAGGAAAATTAATGTTCCATTCAATATTATACACTCAACATTCAATAGAAATAGAATTCTTAACCTTTCAATTTATATTTACTATTCACTTCCCTTTTCGGACTATAATTAATATTTTGAATCACAAAATGGGGCGTGAACTGGATTATTGATTAGAGATCAACTACTTCTAATAACCCCGTGTTAAATTTCAAACAACCCACACACAATTAGTTTGATACCCTCTAGATGACAGTTAGATTAAGGTGGAGTGTTTAGATAAAGACAACATACCACTTCCATTTCAGTTGTGGTCTGTGTCTCGGATACATTGTTATCGGGGAGCGCAGACGGTAAACTGCCGATTCGTCTTGGGACGAATGGAATTTCCTTCGTATAATTTACATTGCTCGCCGCCTCTGATGCTGATTCGTATGGTGTGATCTTCACTTTATTGTCCTGTTAAAAGATAATGAGTTATTTATAATGTGATTCATGATGCAATGATGTGTCGCATACAAAGTATTTGGTCATGCTAGACTGCGTGCTACTAATTTTCTAATATACTACAAAATAAAAAAAAACTTTCACTAAGGCTACATTAATAATTGATAAACGTAATATTTAATTTTTATTATAAAATTGTAGTTCGATGAATATAGTGGAATTGTTCTAAAATGTATTTTGCTAAAAAGTATCATGTGTCACTATGTATTTAAATAATTTGAATAAAAAATTGCATAGTCTAAAACTAAAAAGATAGTTTATTGTGTGATTTATTGTGATGATCATAAATATTTTATTATTATGGTTAATACTAGAAAATAATAAAAACAAATAGCAACACCTAAATCTCTACACTACACAAAATAGAATTAAAGTTGTCTACACTACACTAGGTACACACTTATCTCTAATAAATGTAACTGTATAGCATCTAAAACTAGGGCAAAACGCGAATCTATTAATTAGTGCCTATACGGAAATCGAGATAGCATATCTAGCAGATGACATTAATTATTTATAGTAAACAGAAAAATAAATTCAAAGAAACATATAAAAAATTTAAAACCGTTATGTTTTACAATATAGACAATTTCTGTCAAATGATAATCACATTCATATACATTGAGAGTGGAAAAGCACTTTCATAACATTATTAAATTACATGCTAGCTACACAAATGCAACAGTTTAACTATTCTAATTGCTGTTTTTGTAGTAAATATAACACATGCTGGTTTGGTAGTTTTGACATATATATTTATACACCCGCCTTAATAATTAGACAAAAATTATGCATGCATATAACACACAAGGCGCGAGAGCGGGTTACGACAAACCTCTGTGGTATACGTATTAGTAGAGGCGAGCTCAGGAGTGGTTTCTTCCGCGCGAGCGGTGGTGTATTCTTCAGTAGTCGTGGGGTCAGGCGTGGTCGGGGGGGAAGTTGGGGCAGTGGAAGCAGGCAGGGTGGTTGTGGACGTCGTGGGTGGGGACGTTGGGGTGGTGGTTGATAGAGTCGTCGTCTCGGCGGGCTCGGTCTGAAACGTGTCGGTGGTGGTGTGTGGCGCGCTCGGGGCGGGGTCCTCGCCGTGGTGGTGGCGGTGGTGGTGCGGGGTCGGTGACGGGGAGGGGGAGGGGACCACCTGCAGCGCGCGCCGCGACATACACTATGTTAGTACTGCCACCCATTTGTGCATACCCTAGCGAGCCCTGTCTGTGGTTATGGCTTTGAAAGGACGTGTATGTGTATAGGTATGCAATTTGAAATTGTAACTTAGTTCAAATCAATAGCAATCTAAATATTACATAAAAATCTTACAAATTTATTTAATCGGTAGATATTATTTCTAAAATAAAAAAAAAAAATCAAGAGTTACAATAACAACTTACACATTGGAAATTTTAAAAAGAAGGTAATTAAATTTTTTACCAAAATCTTAAGGGTAAAAAAAGCTTTTGGTTGAATGATAGAAATAGCTTTTAATACCAGGTAACAAAAATATATTTTTTTGCATGACATTATTATTCAAAGGATAATAGATAATAGGTAATACATAGAGTATGTTAATTAACAAAATCAATTCCTTATAACTAGTGATAGTGTTCATTATTAAGGCTTAAAAAACATTTTTTTTGCAGGAAAAAAATTTTACGTCTTTAATAATGAATACAATCACTAGTTTTAAATACGTGATTTCGTTAATTAATATACTGTATAACAAATACCATTTGAAAATTGCAAAGGCATTTAAATAAATATAGGAATACGGGAGACATGATATCGAATCTTAATATACATATATATACATAGTATTAGACGCCCTCTCAAAACTCAAAAGCCTTAAATATAAGGACAATTTTTTATTGGTAAAACATTAATTAATTATTTAGATAACTAATAAATCATTCAAAAAGCCATATATGATTATAGCGTAGCTGGATGACAGCAAACCAGCCAAGTTTTGATATTTTAACATTTATATTTACAATAAGAAGCGCCTTAAAAAGCAGTGTTAAATAACCACACACAAAGCTCACTTGTTGTATATATTATTGGAATAATAATTTTATGTTTAATGATCATGTATGAATGAAGAATGTAAACAAATGTTCGATGATTTTTATGTAAAAATAAGTTTATGTACCTGCTGCTGAACAAAATCCAAAAAAATATATGTAAGTACAAATACTTGATTTATGACCGCATTTAAATAAGACAACAATATAATGAACATAATAAACGAATACAATCACATCTTTTTAATATGAATGATATATTATATATAATAAAACGTGTTGAAACTTGTAGTAGTAAAAAATTGCGATTTCACTGTACATTCATTTCAATAAAGAAATAAATAAATGAACATTGGTGAAATCAAAGAAATAATAGTATTTATAGTTGATAAAATATAATGTTCATTATTATTAAATATCATCTGAATATAATAAGATTATAAGTCATTCACATTCCATGCTATATGGGTCTCGACGATGCTTCTATGGTATGATGTGACATAGACAGGAAAGTGCAAGGTATGCATTCCATAATGGGAACACTAGATATGTTAAATTTATTGGAAACACCAACTTGTTACGCTGATTTTAATAACAATATAATGATATGACTTCAGAATATTTTTATATAAAGTAATGATGTTAAAAAGAATTTTATTTCCAAAAGAATATGGTTTTGCTGTAATGGAAACAGTATTTGATTCATCTGAGAATTTCAATCAAAAAGTTTAGTAAATTTTTAATTACACCAAGCGTGAACCAATACGCGCCTGGTATCATCAGATGAGAATATTTTTAAAATAAAACAAAAATATTATAAAAAATATTGAGTATAGTATAATAATATAACATATTTTATCAATGTATGCACATACTGTTAAGAGTTATATTTGACATTGAACATTATTATATAATATATGGTAAACTTTTTAGATTCCCATATGGTTGAGGTTTCCAATAAATTAATAGACAGGTGATGGTACATAGGTTACATGTTATGGATGACAGTATCATAGCAAAGTGACATGAACATTTGTAAAATATTAATTACACTGTGCCTGAAAGTCTGAATCTTTCACGCATAGTTAAATTATATAAAATCATGAATAAATTATATTATTCATGATTTATTAAATAAAAGTTAACTGAATTTACAATTTTGTTTTATTAAACGCGTAATAAAACGTAGAGTTAATAGTAAATTAAATTTTGCACACCCTGTATATACAAATGCTGATTTATGATAAAGCCCGAAAATTATTATAAATATTTTGTAATTATTTCTTCATATTCAATAGAATCGATCACTAACAACTAAATTTAGTCATGTATAAGTCTATATAAATACCGAACAAAGTGACCAGAATGTGTCAAGAACAAAGATTAGTGATCGATGTTAACATTTCTTTCACAGGGGACCTCTATGTATTGACTCTATGGAATTTTTTTACAGTATTTGTCACATTATTTATTAGTAACAGTTACTACATACAAAAGCTTGTTGTCTGTAAGTAGTTTATTTGTGAACATTTATACTATTTACTGAGTTTATTGTACTCCTACACCTCATTCGTATATTTAATACAGACCTTATTGTGCCATTTTATCCCATATGTGAGATCAATTCACATTTTACTGTGCCTTATTACCCAATTTGTATATTTAATACACACGTCATTGCGTCCCAAGATCCAATTTTTGTGCGTAATAGAATGACTGTTAAGCGCACTTACGAGTCCGTCATCGATGCGGCTATATTCATAGTTTTCGTTGTAGTCGTACCCGCTGTAGTCGGCGTCCCTGTCTAGGTCCTCGTCGACGTCCGCGCCATCGTCGTCGTTGTCGTTATATTCGTACCCGCCAGATCCTTCTGGTAGTCTCAGCTGGAATCAAATAGTTTTATTAATTCGGCCATAGTATGAGAAATAATTTAAATTTCCAGAATGCTAAAAAAAAAAGATAGAATATGCTAAGAAAATAACCACACCATGGTTTGTCTGTCATTAGTAGTCAAAGATCGCTAGATTGTTCATTTCATGGTAATTACAGAATTGTCTAATCAGATTGATGGACAAGTTTAGGGAAACAAAAATGAATCGTTCGTTATAAACCGTGACGTATAGTTACGTCATGTACAATGTGATAAGATTAGGACAACTTTTCGTTATGTTTTGATAATTTAGGTGCCAAAATGAATTCGAAAACTTGGCAGTGTAAATTTGTATTGCAGCGGGATGTGAGGTATTAAATTATGACTGTAATAAGATGTAGATTAAAAAGTTAAAAGTTTCTTATCTATATCTTATTAAAGTACTTATTAATTGACAGTTGACAGATAAAGATTGTTGATATTACCTGTCGTTTGCGGCGAGGCGCGGCGGCGACGGATGCTAATCGCCAGCCCAGTACAGGCATTTGCAATACGTGAGCCAGCGAGCCGTCCCGCGCTTGTTCCCGCAGCCCAGATACCAGAACCTGGTGGCGAGGCCACATCTTGTTTTTGCACCCCACCTAATAGTTACAATTATACAGTTAATTAACATAAACATGTTAGAGAAATATCAGAGGGACACCTTGGTATAAAATGGGCTTGCATGAGTACCTCTTTCCTAGTCGGGTCTCTGCCGTAAACTGGCGTATGCCTCCATGGTTGTGTTTCGGTTTTGAAAGGATATAGACATTACCTTTTACGATATTCCGGGGATAAAAAATAATAAAGCTGGATACACTCAGTAATATCCATCTCGGTTTCTACCATAAAAACGGTTTAAGACCCGTATTGTTATTTCATGACAATTTTTTCACTGTATACACACAGGTTTTAGTGTAGGTCAGATTAGAAAACATAACAATGACACAGTGAAGGAGTCCCAAAAATCTCACATTTAAATAAATAGCCGTAATTGCACCGCTACGCCTGTGCTGTAGGTTGCCGGTGCCACTCTTGAGTACCGTCAACGTGTGTTCCGCCTCTGCTTTGTACGGCTCCATCCAAAATTCGTCCTGAAATGTTATTTGTGAAGTGTAAATAATTTGTAGTTATTATCTACGTAACGACAAAACAAATTCTTACAAGTTTACTTTCTTACTCTTATATGAATTTACATTTTTTTTTATTATAAAAATATAAATATGGTTTGATTATGTCTTTTTATTATCTTTTGATTTTACATCATTATTTACATAAGGGAGCTTATAGTCGAGAAATGGGCAGCAGCGTTCCTCTTAAAAGGACATAGATATATTATCCCTGTCAAACAATATCTATATATTACAGTAAATAATACTATAATACAGTAACTAATAGTGAAACAGTAGACATAAAAAGTATAGTAAGTTATATAATATTGTAATTATAAGTAAAATTTAGATATATAAAATTTCAACTCTTGAATTTGATTGGTTTACAAAAAAAATGTTGACCAAAGAAATAAAAATACAGGTCCTACGTAATACCGACAAGATGTCAAACGGAAGTATAGTTGTTAAAGGAAGCAAAAGGCACTTTCCTTATATGGACTCTATTATCATATTCACATATCACGTTGTTGTACGGAAGTATTTACTTAACAAGGATATTGAAGGTAATATTATAAGGATTATTGTAGATCCATACCTATAGTTATATTTAATGCTTGATAAGAGTTGAATGACCCAATAAACATGAATGCATAATAAACGATCAATAAAGACTAAATGATCATAGGTACCTACTGAATTGTTATTTCCCAGAAGTTTCCTGGTTATGTTGCGTTTTAGATTCTTATGGCTTGTGCGGATATTTTAAATCAGTTTCTGTTTTCAATCGATTTCAAATAGAAAGTTCTTGATTTGACTGTATTTTATGTGTTTATATTATGTAATGTTTTCAACAACTACGTACCGATTTTGAGAAAGCATGTATTGTTTTTACTTTTATTTTACAATATAGGGATAAACTGAGTATGCGGCTTATCTGATGGTAACTGATTACCGTCACTTATAAGCATCAAAGAAACTGCAGGTGTGTTATTGGCCATTTAAGAAGAAATATGCTCTTTTCTTGGAGGTTAAAATAGGTTTTTCTTCTGATAAGATAAAACGGAGCTGGTAGGTGGCTGCAGTGGCCAAAACAAAGTTTGTCGGGCCGGCTTGTTATGGAATAAATACTGAAATATATTAGTTACTACATAGCGCCTTAACGGCTTCATGAAATTTGAATAACTATGAAATTTGGTATACACATACTACACGGGATGGAAAAGGACAAAGGTTACTTTTTATCTCAGTCAAAGAACATATTCCGGTTACGTAGACGAAGTCACGGGTAAAAGCTAGTAAAATCATTATAATCATCATCATATCAGACTTTAAGTGTCCACTGCTGAATACAAACCTTCTCTTTGACGGGTTTTGCCAGTAGTTGCTACACTTGGCAGGCGGACTGGCAACCACGGTTAGGCTTTAGAGATATTTTAAGAGAGACGCTGCTGCCCATCCCTAAAGCTAGTAAAATACAGATACGTATACAAAAATATAAGTCAATAAAGTATATATATGTAAAGTAGATAAAGTATATATACGTACACCATCGAGAGCCATAAACTTGGCAAGTTCCATGAGCGCGCGTATCCGCTGCCGCGGCGCGATGTGGTGGAATGCACCATCTATCAGAATCACCAGGACGAGTCGGTTCTCGGCACCGGCGCATGAGCCGTATTTAGATTGTGGCTTGTCTTCCGCTTTCTTCACCTGGAATGTGCGTACACGTTATTCATTAATAATTCAATTTTTATTTTAATAGAGTTATTTAACTTTAGCTCTTTTAAATCGTCACTGTTGCTGAGAATATTCTAATTTTAATATTGTATGGGTACAATGACTAATAAATATTAATGGTTTGCGTAGCTTTATTAAATATGTACTTTTTTAATTAAGTAAAATTTTGATAAGAAGGAAACAAGAGACCAACCCCCATAAGTTGCATCCATTCACAAGTATGTCGGATGTGTCAGTCACATTTCAGAGAGGTGTATACTCAGTCTACCACATCGCTACTAGTTTGATCTGTATTCAATCTATTTATCGCTCTACCAAGTACCCCACAGGATAGATAGGAAGAACTCTGCAGGTAACTATAAGGCTTGCTTTAGATATACACTTTCTCATCTACTTCTCATGTACAAATACGTTAGTTTTGGTAGACTTTAATAGATGTATCAGATAACACACGGTTTGTGTGACAACGTGGCAGGCGCCCATCCGTGATGTTAGCAATACCAAATGCAATACCTACTTTGTGATTTGACTCTACTGACTCAAATACTGGGTACGCCAGTAATTTCACTACCGTTTCTCACCTTTCAAAGTGGAAAATTGCATGCAAGCACAGCTATTTGATGGCAAAATTAATAGGGGAGACAGAGGTAGCCAATTTATGCTGAAAACTGTACAGAGCCAATGTGATAAGTTGTTTACGAATACTGGAAATTCTAGTTTGTAGATATTGCTTACATTATGTCTTAATTACCTGAACATTGTCAAGCGAATTAATTGGTTGTGTAGTCTATAATTTATGAAGAAAATATAGAGTAGCTGTGCTCATGAAGCGTGCACACATCTTTTTATGAATCATCAATTTAAACTGATACTTATATGAAAATTTATAATATAACATCAATGATGGACGTAATGAATCGATAAGTTTCGTGAGAATATTCTGATGCATCAAATTTACAGTTTGTTGAACAATAAAAGAAACCATTGTTGTAGTAGTTGGAGTAGTTACTAATTGGTAAAAGCGCCATATATTTAGGTACCACTTTGTTTTTTAAATATTAGCGTAGTATTAGTGCATAAATTGCTCGAAATATGTACTATTAGTCAATAAAGATTGATTGTTATAATATTTAATCCCATTATCGTATTTTTAAATAATTAATTGTTAATAGACTTGTTAAAATAGGTTAATTGTGATTAGTATTTTTTGTACGTGGCGATATTATTGCTATTTCTCGCGTTTTTTACTCCTTTTGCCGTTATACCTGTTGTTTATTGCGTATATAAGTTGTCAACGTATTGAAAATAAATTATAAAGAACGTTAATTGCTAACAAAATTTGTCCCGGGTTTCGGTACTTAATTTTGTTAGGAATAAATACAATTAATCTTCTTTATAATTTATTTTAAATGAGACGAGCACGACCTGTTTCAAGATACGCCATTACGTCAAAAGAATTTATACCAAATTATACGTGACAATTACTATGAATACATCATAATAATTACTCATTAGAAATTAAAAATGTTACTTATATTATTAATTTAATAACTTTATGTAAAGTAAGAGATTATTAAATATTTATTTACAGTTAGACACTTAATTATATAATTTATTTAAAAATTGTTAAAGAGATCTTATTGGAATACGGCACGATGTAGAATGTGCAAGTTAAAACGTCGACCGATTAATTTTTTTTTTAAATCATACAATTATTATTGGATATTATTTATAAAAGATTATTCGTAATTCCATTGTTGAAAGTTTTGTAAGTACATATTATATTTTAATGTATTATTTGCCATTACTAAAAAGAACAAAGCCACAAACTTGACCGTAGACCTATGCGGCAGTATTATTGTTTCCAGCTGTCTACTTTAATGTTCACGAGTTAAATTGATTTGCAAATGTAACGAGATTGAATCACTGTACTGTCTGTTCATCGAGCCTAGTGATGAAGACAATTTGTAATTCCATTTCATCGAGTTGCGACTGAACACAATTTGCTCATTTAAGCACGTTGATTTATTATTGAAAGAGGCAAATTCATTCACGGTTTACATTTATTTTATCTAGTACTAATTTTTATATTTTACATTTTCTATTACTATTAATACACTTTAAGAATTATTAAAATCTGTTACTATAACCTGTTTAATTTTACTTGGCACACGCTGTAAAAAATATTTTTATCGATTCTATCCCACTATTCTACAAATAGTATAATATGAATTGGAAAGTCTGTAAAGATGTTTTAATTCAATTTGTTACACAGACGAGCCATATTCTGATTGAACTAATAGGCTTCAATAATAATATAAATATAATTCTCTGATCATGTGGAGAGCCTATTAAAAACGAAAAAAAAAATATTATTAATTTATATTAATACATAAATAATAATGGAAATCAATACAAAATTATATTTAATCATAATGCGATTTGAAATTATTTTTACACTTTTATTTAGATAAAAAAAAATAGTGTCTTGGCATATGTGTCTAATGAAATAATGAAATGATATAATAAAAGCATTTTTACTGATTGTACTACTATTATCATTTTCTTACTTTTCTTACTAATATCGGACTATACCAATCGTCATAAAATTTAGTATAATATAAAGTATAAGATGGAGAAATATTTAGAACATGTTTTCTCTCGATTAATGATCATAATACTGGTTCTGTAGAACGTTACCATAGGTTTATCTCTAAATTAATGTGATCATCTTATCGACGCAACGGTCACGCGGATAAAGTCACGGGTAAAAACTAGTTATACTTAATAGCTACCTCAATGGTGAAGGAGTCGGTAGCTGTAAGTCCACGCGTTCGTCCGTGTGCTGTGATGCTGAAGGTGTGGGCACCAAGGTCTGCCTGTTGAGGCAAGCCGCTGATCAGGCCGTGTTTTGAGTCCACGGCAAGCCAGTTAGGCGTGTGACGACCGTCATCCCTGCGAACCTGCAAGTGCATAATTCAGTCATCATTATCATCATTACAACACAACTACGCGCACTGCTAAATATAGGTCTCTCTAAAATACAATAAGAAAAACGACTAAACTTTTTACATTAAGTGTGTAGGTCCAGACATAGAATAGGTCACCCCTTTCTTTTCCATAGATATTGGTGCTTATGATAGAGGGATTAGCCATAGCGTTCCTCTTAAAACATCAATGAAAGCCGAAGTGCGGTTGACAACCTGTCTGCCAAGCGTGGCAACTACAGGCAAAACCTCCCTTATGGGGGAGGCTATGTTCAGCAGTGGGCAGATAACGGCAGATACAAAATTTTTTTTTATATTAGGCTAATACCATTCAATCAAAATCAAATTCTGAAGGACTACTATTACCGATATACTATACATACCATTAATACCTTATATGTTATGTTTTTTATGCTAACCCTACAAATACTTTTTCCTTTTGGGTTCTCCAGATTGACTGGAAGAAATCCCTTTAAGGGATAAGTCCGCCTGTGTACATTTTGGTATAACCTAATATCTATATTATAAATGAATGTACAAAAGCATATAAATAAAATAAATTCTCAATAGAAATGGAATTCCATGAAAAAAAAAAAAATAAGATGATAACAAATCAAAAGGTTTAGTATTGCCCCGATTTCATACATTAAATGTAATAGAATTTTTAATTCTACTTCATAAAAAAAAAAAAAAACTCCTACTTAATACAACAAGAATTAATATGGATTCAATACATGAGTATCAATTTTAATAATTTTGATTAATTATAATTAAAATTATTTTAAAATTAGCGAAGATGGTGCACGACAAACACATACACATGCATTAGAGGCAAATTGAGAACTTAATTTTTTCTAAAATCCCTTAAAATAAGTATGAAAGAATATAAAAAAAAAATAGAAAATATAACAAATTGGTATTTAGACAAAAAAGAGTGACATGGATATACTGTGGCACAGACTGAATAAGGGTTCTTTATATCTTTTCGTGGCGGAATCATTTAAACCTGTTTGATAAATTACACGCGAAAGTACCTTGTATGCTTGTACTTCTCCGGAGAAAGCTTCTTTGGGAATTTCCATACGGAACAAGTGTCCTACATAGGCCGATGTATCAGGAACGCCCCATAATCTCCTTAGGCCATTTCGTGTTATTTCGGAATGATTGGCTGTAAGTTCAACCTGGAAATAAAGACAATATAAATTAATGCCATATCTATTTCGAAGTCTAGACACTGAGCTGTTGAGTTAGACGATTATTAAATTTTCAACAAGAGAATAATGTTGAAGAATAAAGAATAATGTTGGTGATTGTGCTCCTTCTTCTAATAAAATTCAATATACCGAATGAGCATAAACTGTTGTTGCTACGGTCTTGGTAGGTATTCATAAAACAATGTCATTTAAATACACTTTAACAATACAACAGAGCAATCGTTTCATTTAATATATTCGAACATTCTAATTATACTGACATAAAGATATGAAGGTATAAAACTGTGTTAATGTTGTAATTGGTAACTTTTTTAAAATGTCTTTATATTTATCTTTAATCAATATTATACTTTCAGATTCTAGTATAATATAAAAAAAAAAATAATGTGCCAGCTATTACTATGATGACTGTTCTAGGTACAGCTTTTAGACTCATACTCTATATAAATGTAAATGATCTATGCCGATTGCCTACAGGGAAATATAATACGGGTTCACCGACCTGAAACTCGTCACTATTGTCAAAAGCGAAGTCGTCGTCATGGCGACTTAGCGCTAGAGGACACAGCAGGAGTACTGCGCACGCAATGTACCGCGCGCGCCCCATCTTGCCCGCTCCCACCGGTGGTCGTCACTAAATCGCGATCTCATAAATTCATGTTGCTCATCTGTTGACAATAACAACGTTAAATTGAAATGTTTTGTACACACCTTTGTTTTAGTAAGCAATTGATAAATTCATTACTCAATCTGTAGTTGCTATTAACTTTTGTATTTTATAATTTAGTTTATCAGATAGAGTGAAAAATTTTTTTTTACCAAATTTATAGCAAAGCTAAAATTGCTTCCAGTAAATATAATTGCAAGTTATTTACAAATATAAACGGTATTAAGTAATTTAAAGGGGGCAAGTTATCAATAATAAATCAGTAACTAAATTAAGAAAATAAGTCGTATAAATACTCCTATAACTAACTAACTATAGACTCACACCTCAAACGATGTTTAATCTTATAAAGTTTGTAGTGTTGATCACTTTGAGCACTAAATGTTATACGGTAAAGAACAAAAGCACTATCAGCGTGGTAAAATTTTGATCTAATACTATCTAATCCCTGAATCTCAGACACGGAGAAAAAAGAACTGTAACTTCTATTCATCAAACCACAATTTAAACTAGTGAGTGTAACCAAGCCAATGTAACTTGTG
Source organism: Galleria mellonella (assembly GCF_026898425.1). Lineage (NCBI taxonomy): Eukaryota > Metazoa > Arthropoda > Insecta > Lepidoptera > Pyralidae > Galleria > Galleria mellonella. The sequence continues at coordinate 9,336,990 of NW_026442130.1, read as the reverse complement.
TATGATTCAGACTTATTATTGGTAGAATTAGTATAAATATAATTTTTCTTATAAGTATACAAAATTTTAGTTTAATCAAATGTCATAAAACTTAAAAAAAAAAACAAATTTTAAAACCAAAAAGATAAACGGATGGAAAAAAGTATAATAACGAACAAAGCAAACTAAACAAAAGCTTGTAAAAGTACCTACGACATGTACGCACCCTTTATCACTTAACGATAAGTACAGTACACTTATTATAATTGTTGGCGACAGACCTCTTTTTATATAATTTACCTTTTTAGCATTATATTTTTATATTATGAATATGTCTTTTGATACTTATTTTGTTTTTCTATTTGAGTGACATATTATTGTTATGTTGTTAGATTGTGATTGTCATAAGAAAATATACTGGTAAGCCTCTCTTAATATTATTTTATTATTGTCGCTGCCCTCTTCTCCTACCAGCGCCCTTTTCAGAGGTGCTAATAAATCCACGTCCAGTCCCAGCAGATTTTGAGAAGCCGCCAGTTCTCACAGTGTTTCATTTGCTGTTGGATACTCCGTCGACTGAAGCTGTTCGCCCCATACCGACACAGATTTGTACCGTCACCACAACAACAAGATGGAAGTCCGATTGACATGGTGATATTGCTTTTGTCGCCTCCTTAGATTGGTGCTCTGCACCGGGGCGTGCCATGTTGGCGACAGACCTCTTTTTATATAATTTACCTTTTTAGCATTATATTTTTATATTATGAATATGTCTTTTGATACTTATTTTGTTTTTCTATTTGAGTGACATATTATTGTTATGTTGTTAGATTGTGATTGTCATAAGAAAATATACTGGTAAGCCTCTCTTAATATTATTTTATTATTGTCGCTGCCCTCTTCTCCTACCAGCGCCGTTTTCAATAATTATAGATTTTTTGAAAATCGTGATTTGTATTTGAAATGATTATCCATAACAATAACATAATTATCGATGTATGATGAAAAAAGAATAATGAGACGTAAAGAGAAAAATCCATTAATTAAGCCATCCTTTCAACGGCTAACGGAGTATGTGTATACAGACAAATTTGGTCGAATATTGGCTACAAATGACTCTGTAGACGAAGGGAGGGCAACGGAAACGAGCTGATACAGTTAAAGGCGCGTGTTGGCGCATAATGATCGGACGTAAATAGAATAGTGTCTGAACGTTCCTCGTCTTCCTTAGCATGCTGTCGCGAAACCACTCTAGGGAATATTCTTATGTTGCTTTTAGAATAACAGCATATTTAATAGCCACTTGAGAGCAATGTAGACTCTATTAAATTCTAAACATAGATATTTATTTTAGAAAACTAAGATGTGTTTCTAGTAACACCAATTGTAAAATATAATTATCGTATCTATTTTCTTTATGATTTACAATATTATAAATAGGTTTATCTCTATAGATAATATTTTGTTTATATGTACGAGACTGTTTATATATAATTGGAAAACGATAATTTAATGCACTATGTCTCTATGTTTACGACTTCGGCTGCGAGTGTACTGTACAAGACAAGACGATGCAAGGTAAGCTATGTGCTTATCTTGAGGAAGACTCTCCGATTATGTTGAAACAATTGTTGGCAATGACAAACAGCACATAATGCTAAGTGTGAGAGTTCGTCTTAGAAGAAAGTAACCTTTGGAATTATTCGGTGCAGAGTTTTTATAAGAGACAGGATTTAACACGATTATTTAGAACAATAAAATATAATTTAGCTCATATAAATTATACTGTTCATAATTTTGTAATATTCCATATTTGGGTATGTATTCTATAAATAATTATTATTTATTTTTAGGTTATTTAGAAATATTTATAATGAAAATTAATATATGTAATACGTAAAGACTTCGGAAATTTATGATCGATTATATTTATTAATAACAGTGTTTGATTTATTATATATTTTTCTTTTTATATCATGAAAACAAAATTGTATTCTATATTTGGTTACTTTACGAGTCAAAACAGAACTGACTTTTTTTTACGGAAGCTTCTTTAATCTCATTGAATACTCATTCTTTCAGGAAAATTAAATGGGTTACGTCACTACTCTCAGCACTGTGGGCGATTGCGAAAAAGTAAGATTCTGTCTATACAAAATACACAATGGTGTATAAAGCTAATTGTAACTATAATAGTATTATGGGTGATAATTACTTTTTTTTTGTAACCAGAAATATAAAAATCAATTGTTAAATATGTGCAGTAAATCCCATTACAGTAAACTTGTATCTACATTTAAATAAGTATCTACATTATATTAAAAGTCAATCTATACTACTTGTAATATAATATCTACATTGCGATAATAGTTCATTATTTCGAAAGGTCCATTCGTAACCTATATTAAGAAGGGACTGATACAAGTACCTTTTTAAGGTGGTAAACAAAATCGTTAAAGAATAATTTTACAGAATTACTTAAATTCAATAAATTTCAGTCATAGCTCAGCCACTTCAATTATTTTCAAGACGAAGGACGACGTGAAAACATTTCGAAATGAAACGTGCTTAATATGAAATGGTAGAGTACGAGCAGACAATTTAGATATTATTTTGTATGTACAGTAATTTATTTAGGTATTTTAGGTAGGTACTTTTTTTACCTTATTAGAGATTTTCGTTATACCGCTGTTTGCCCGAAACAGCATTATATTTTAGCCAATCTTCTTAGTGATTTAATTTGTGGCATTAGACCACTTCCATGAGTGTTGTTAAAACAGGATAAAGAGTTTACTCGAAAATATGTAAAATATTATTACATAATAATAACTTATTATTAGATAAAAAAGATACTGTTTGTTACATTTTAATGGTGTTATTAGAAAGAATTGGATGAAACAATTCCTGGGGATGGCCTGATGCCCAATTAAAGGCACAGTTATGTAACGACATAAAAAAAGGTAGATAAAGGTCATAAAAATATTTTAACTTTTAAATCGAAGCTTTTACGAGGATTCTGTGTAATAAATCACCATTATGTTATGTATAATTTTACGTAGTAAACAGAAAGTCAGTTTGTCTTTATTTACCTTAATGTATGCGACTATAACAAATTAAAAGGTTGTTTCTTAAAACGTGAAAAATTATAAAACATTTAATTTCTTAATTCTTTCTAGCTATTCTTGTATTCTTACCTAAATAACGTTCAACTATATGTCTCCACCCGACGACAGTAGATGTTTTTTTAAGATATTGCGAAACGCGGAAAGGAAATATATGCAGTCATAACTGGAAAATGCAAGTACAACAGGATGCAATAATAATAATTTCCATTAAGGTCATGAAAATTCTCCGTGGTAACTACAGCAAAACCCATTTTTTATGAGGCCTATGTTCAGCAGTGGACAGTTAACAGATGATATGATGATGATAAAATTAGAATACTTATGGAATCATTTTTAAAATCTTATTTAGATTGACTTTGTATGTACATAGTTTCACATTTGTTACTCAAATTACTGTGGGCGCTCTACAGTTTGCTCAATAAATTGATTTTAATGAATTCCATGGGAAGACGCTATAATGGGATGGAATATTTTAGCGTAGAATATTTTGGCGTTTCCTCCGTTAAGTTTTATGTTTTGTTCGACAAACGGTATAGTGCCTAAGTACACCATAAGGAGTGATTGGGTGAATGATATAAAATTTTAGCACTAACAATATATAATAACGACCTCTGTAATGTAGACCCGGAATAATATTTTGCATTCTCGCATCGCGAGCCGGTGTCTTAGTAAATAACAGTATCTACAGACAATAGTAGAAATCGACAGCGGTATGTACAACTAAGAATCTACTCACACTATAGAATATATGAATTAGGGTAAAAAATTTATGAATCAAAAGTTAAAAAATGACATGTTTCGAGTCTCTTATGTATTCTCATCTGTATTTCCAGGTTAAGTTAGAGGTTATTCTAAAAAGTTGTACTTGAGTTGTCTACGTTTCGTTGAGCATAATTGGCATGTAATGTAGTAGACGATGAGTCTACCGCTGTGTAGTAGGTACCTAATTATTTTTATTTATTTTTAAGTTATAAATACTTATTATATTGTGTATTACTTATTATATTGTGTATACATTAATAGTAATCTATATAATGGATTTGTAAAAATTTTTTTCATCTAATGTATGTACCTATATTCATACAATAATTGATTTGAATTTGAATGTTTACAACCAGCACGTAATGAGTGTAAACTTCTAATTTCTTTCCGATGCCAGAGACTTGTCGCAACTAACAGACAACCAACAGAAACTTACATACTGACATTAATGTATTCTATTACTTTTGATAGATAGTTTAATATTCTTTTTTTCTTTGTTATTATAATTGGATCGTAAAGTATACTATTATTTTACTTTACGATTCAATTATTTTACTTCAATTATCTTTTAGGTTGATCGTATTTATGAACCATATTGTTTGTGTGTTCGCTTAGAACGATGCGGTTACATGTCGTTGTATAATAAAAGAAAAAAAAAACTATCAGTTATTAAATTTGTCCTGTATACTATTTTCCTCGAACTATTTATGAATAAAACAAGTTCTGATTATTTTTATGTATTGAAGTGGTATTAGTTTTCGGTGAGCGAAGCTGGTAAGAATTAAACGTGCTGTACCTGGATATATCATAAATTAGTAAAAATAATTACATAACTGCATATTTCTCACAAGATTGCGCTTTAAACATTTATCCATTTAAATGCAATATTATAAAACAATCAGAAATATTTTGTACATGAATTTGTAAAAGAACACATTAAATTTAATCCAAATAAAGTTCTGAATGTGTACATATTGAATTGAAACGTTATATATTAAGTCTATGTTATTTTCTTCATGAACAAATGAATAATTTAGAACCCATGCGATAAATTATAACACAGCATGTCAAAAATTGCACTCACTCTTATAGTATCTTTAATAGCAATTGAGTACGAGTTATTCGAAACAAAATAGTACAGACGGGGCTATGTAAATCATTGTTATCGACAAATTGTGAGCTTTCTCAGCAGGGTGGTATATACGGGCGTGACATAATATTTTGCACCTTCCTCTTTCTGTCTGACATATTTGTATTACAAATTCTCCGAGGAAGTTAGCTTTTTTTGTCGAGCAACACCACCAATAGAAAGTATATTTTTTATTACTTTTTATTTTAATCACATTAAATGTATATTAATTAAAAAAAACAGTATCTGCTTTCTTTATAGTCTTCTGAATACTTTCTTTTATTATTTATAGCTCAACATGTGACAGTACATCAAATTACAGCAGATAGAAGATTTGGTGTACGATTCATAAATACGAATAATCGATGACATAGTTTAACATAATTTATTGATCACCTTTGATACTTTGACATTTAACATCGATACCTTATATACTTTACAAAAAAGTTTAAAAAAAATACCAAAATTTTCAGTTTTTTATAAAAACTTTAATTCTCCAAATTTTCATGAACACAATATTTTTTTCTCAAAATTTTAAATGAATACTCAATCTGGCAACGATGATTGCCCCCGTTATGTTAGTCTATGGAAATTTATAAAGTACTTCTCTATGAATGAATAATCTATATAAATAAAAATCAATTGCCGAATGTATGAAAGCATATCACTTCAGAATGATTGCACCTATTTGGCTAATTTTTTTTGTGCAATTGTAATTGTCAAGACAATATTTGTATGAAAGAAAATATTTAAAAAATCATACATAATATATGAATATATCAGAATTTTAGTTTAAAAATTTCCATATCAAAAAAGGAGCGAGTGAGATCTTCAAAAATAGACAAAATGACGTTCATTTGTTTATACTGTTTTAGTTTTCGATGGATTTAATAATTTTATTTTGTTATTTTGGTCGTTTTGTAGAAAAAGTAGTAAAACGTTATACCTGGTGTAAAGGAAATATTTAGTTTCGTTTTCTTCATTAGTACATCTATGTAAAACCGGAGCGTGGAGATATAAGGAGGTGGTAAGGTATAATTTTCAATAGATCTTAAAAAGAAGGATGTTCTCAATTAGGTTGTATTTTTTATGTTTGTTACCTGATAACTTCGATAGTTCTAAACTAATTCTTTTTTTATCTGAAAATATATACTTACAGTTTTGTCACAATTGAAGTAATTTTTTTTTGTGAGATATTTTGTGCAATCTTTTATTATTTCTTATTGAGATAAAAACTTTCAAACTAGAGCTAAAAATACATCTTCACATCTAATGATCACAATGATCATGTTTTGATTAACAAATTAACATATTTTAGGTTATATCCTATACAAATATTGTTATAATGTGTTATTTGTAGGGTAAATAAAATAATAATAATAATATAAGATGTTAATAAATTAAGTAGTTTTAATATTAATGACATTTTAAACTTAATAGTAAAAATCAAGTATTTTTAACGAGAGGATACTTCTATTTTTTCACACGTTTATCGTACAACTATGACTAAGTCCTAAAGAAATAATAAGTTATCTTGTTCTACGCCAAAAACAAGAAGCTAAGTTACGTTTAGTACGAATTAGGTACATATTTCTATATTGTTAGTGTCACAAAATAAATAAAACATGATCGTAAATATATACCAATATTTTACTAGTCGGCGACTTCAAAGGCAACAAAATAATGGAAAAAGAAAGAATATATTTTCAACGAAAATTCCTTTCTTATTATTGTACTAAAATATCACAGAGTTCGGGGGATTCATTATTCGAACAATGCCGCTTTATACTGAAGTAACGGTGTGGTCTGGTTTTATTTTGTTTTTATTAAGATCCCTATTGAATGTTTTCATGAAATTTCTGAATCTGTCCTAAAGAAAATTCTCGTTTTCCTAATAGTCTACAATAGGAAATCATTATTAATCCAGAGAAGCGATAAGAAATTGTTCTGAAATTAAGAACATTAACAATTCGTATTTTTTGTCAAAGGGCGATGAAGGGTTCTACTTATTATCGGTTTCGTATTAATACGGTTTTACCACAAACTTGATATATGAAGTATTTTATAATAAAGCAAAAACCATCATTAGTTTTGTAAGGAAAAAGTTTTTGCTCGCTATCATTCTATCCTTTAGTGTCAGTAAAATAAATGAGGTGAGATTTTTCTTAGAGATTACCTCAATTATTAGCATTATAGTTAAAGGGTTTTTGATTTTGTTCAAAATATTCTGTTTGACGTAATAATATTCTTGTCTTGCTAAAATTAATAAAGTCTTATACCAAGGGATTGTGGTGGAGGGTATAATCGAGGCAGTTCGTGGTTTCAACTCTAGATCAAATTCGGATTTGTGGTGCCGACGCATCTCGCTTATGAATTGTTAATTGGCACCGCGGTTATTGCGGCTTCTGAGTGGATCCTTCATATTTAAACTGTTACTTGAGAAAAACTTTAAAATAAGTAGAATTAGTACACAAACTTTTTTTCTTGTGGTAGAGTTTAAAACATTTATCGAGTGCCTACAAAGGTAATATGAATACTTAATAATGATATATATTTAATCCATATAATGTGAAAAATACTTCAATTACTATTAACCAGCTGTGAAATATAAAAATCTTAATTATTTACAAATTTGTTTTAACGATCATCTTAATTAGTTTCTTGAAAAAAAAAAAAAACTGGTGATCTCAAAAAGTATTCATAAAGCATTTTATTATTAACTACTTAAATTTTACACTTAAAAAAATATTCAGTTTGGAAGTAAAAGTGGGAGTAAGGTTTCCAATTTATGATAAAATTGTAAGTTCAGCTCTATATTATACCCTCAGAAGTGGAATTTTCAAACCCATTTTATATTATCTATATATCAAAAGACATCAAAGCTCTTTCTAAATAAGAAATATTTCATTTATGCATTGTAGTTATTAGACGTAGATTTACGTGTTGAGCCAGAGTAATATAATAATCCTAATTAATATAGGATCACATAATAAAATAGTTGAAAGGAACTAATTTTTGGTTACCGATTAAACACTCGTACCTACTGACAATGTATCTATGTCGGTGTGTTATCTGATACGGTATTGTAATTTTATCTCTTTTGTCTTCTTCGATGTTATTTGTTTGGCATCTAAATCAGTCGGACAATTTCATGTGGGTAAAGATACTCGTATATTGGTATGATATCCGACGAAGGATTTCTAGTTATGATTGAAGTTAGTTAAACTGTCCTATAAAAAGACTAATAATAAATTTATCTGTAAATAAATTTCTTTTTTTGGAAATTTGAGTTTTTATAATGCGAAAATTTATTTAAGTTTTAAATTTTTGTGTTAATATATAATACATAAATAATAATATATTGTTTGTAGATACTTCTCCTTATATCTGTTATTGCAACATACGAATAGATAACAAAACATAACGGCAACATTTTGAAGGAGAAGTTTCTATTAAGATTGAATTTTACATCCAAGTATATAATTATTATTTATAATTAAATTACAATACCATTTTTAATTGCTACTTCCAGATCCACTTCCACATTCCGGATTGTTGTTATGTTGAACACTAATAGTTTTAGTCAGTTTATTATTATTTGACCAATTATGAATATAATAAATAACAAGGAAATATTAAGAAATGGGAGCAAAACATTTATATTTAGTTGTTAGTAAAAATGAGTTGCGGGAACTAAATATTTCTTCCGAGTTGATTCAATATAAAAGTTATGTCAAATGTAGGCAGTTAGAAAGTTCATGAGCAAGTTAAAAAGAGTAGACTATTCTCCGTTTACCCTTGGGCTGTGGATAGGGGGTTTAAGAGGGTTAGCACAATGGATCTGCTCCCCTAACTAAATCTCGTCTACTCTGCAGTACCTATATCTACGAAGAACCACTTATGTTTTTATGGCAAGGTAAAAGTTGTGTAGTTTTCATAGTAGTAGTGCAAACACTTGTACCAAGCAAATGGATGAATTTATTTGGGTCTCTTTTGCATTCTTTTTTTGATTTTTATCTCTACTGACCTTAGTTTCAATGCAATACTTTCGAGAGTAAAGTGCCTAAGAGAATAAAATGAAGAGAAAAAAAGGTAGACCCCCATTATTAAATGAAACTAACTGCGAAGGAGACCCACAAACCTCTTATCCCTATAGCAATAATAAAATGTAGGCATATGTATAATATAATGTAGGTAATGTATAATATAATGTAGTAGGTAGGTAATGTATATGTAATAATATAATGTAGGTAGAAAGAGATGCTATAAATGGACTGTAAAATAGGCGTAATAGAGCTTAACTGACCACAGCTGAATTTTGATTCCCGATTTCTTAAGAGCAAAAAAAAAAGGAAATTTACAGAATTGGAAAAATAGAATTGTAGATTGTTTTTTTTAAAGCATTCAGTAACACTAAAGCATGCAAATAGCGTAACAGTTTTTATATTAATCGAAGTATTGGCGACGTTTATCTGTATATAAGTTTATATAATTAGCTTGAATTTTGTCGATTATAACATAAATCATCAAAATAAACATAACAGACACTAAGACCCACTTTAGCAGCTATGTTTTTAGTAGAGAATGCAGATATTTGTTTCGTTGATTCAGAAGAACGCTATTTGATATTAGTATGTTCTTTGAAACAGAATGAGCAAATATATTTATACAATATTTTTGAAACTCAATATAACGCAAGACAAATATTGAGAGGACTCTAGAAAAAAAAGAAGTAAATATTTACTTTTTATTAGTAATGTACATAACATACGTATAATGGCTTGTTAGTGAATGTTAGCTGTATTCCAAATCGTGGAATGAAACACTGCAGTCTGTGTACAGGGGGAGCGAAATAATCGAGGCCTTCAAAGGAACGGAACCCCTCTGTTTGGGGAGTAAATGCAATCTATTGAAAGTGCGAAAGTAATTTAATCTTTAAATATCGAGTTTTGTTGACGAAACATAAAAGATTCTGAAGTCGTACAAAATTATGTATAAGTTATACATAATGGTTTTGGTTTACATGTAAAATTGAATAGACTTAACAGGTATATTTAGGTATGGGTACATTTAGTCTTTACTGAAGACGTCAATTCATTTGTAAGCATTTTCTTTTTTATGACAAGTTTACTAATCTTTTCTTTATAGTATAATATTTTATATATATAATAATATTTATATTCTATAGTGGAATTTGTAACAACAAAACGAAACTGTTTATAGATGTTAAGAAAAAAGACACCGAAAGTTTTTTTATAAAGATTCCTTTCATCAATTTTTCTACGAAACTCTTTTATTTATTTTTTTTTACAAAAAAAGGACTGTAGAATCTAAAACCTCTTTTTTAAGGTCGGCTAAAATATATACGCAATATATCATTATTCGGCAATTAGTAATATATCTATACCTACTAATTTATAGTGATATAAATCGCTCAGCGTAGCGTTTAGCGGGTTACGTTGGTATTTAGGTCAACTTGTAATCAAGCTTCTCATAAACCTAGTTCACTTTGGGCATAGATAAAGGAATAAGCTAGTAAGTTTTTCTATGGTTTAGGTATGAATTATATTATATAATATAATTATTATTATATAATATAATTATTATTATATAATATAATATGTACTTGACATAAGTACCGTAATTGCTTGAGAAAAAAAAATTAGCAATGTTTTGAAGGGAGTGTTCTATACAATTACCAGAGTTGGCCATTTAAAGTTGCATAAAAAATTATAAATGATTTAAAAAAATTAGATTCTTACTATTATAATTTGAAATATTGAATATTAATATGACAAACTCAACATTTTTCATCGTCTATTTTTTCTCGATAAAACATTCCTTTAAAAGGATACTAATGACAACCTAACTGTATAGAAATTTTAACTGATCATTTATAACGTTAGTCTGATTCTATTACTGATATAGTAATAACACTGACATTGTAATTTTACATATCTTGAATATACGACCCAAATACGCGCAGTTTTAGGGGAACTATGTATTTAGGTCAGCTTGTAATCAGAATCCCCATAAAGGTGAATAATTCACGAATGTAATATCTGATTGAATTTCGTGCGCTAATGTCCTTGCGTGCAGGCGCAGGTATTTCACAACTTTTGCTATGAAGATAAGCTATCTTATTATAATAGACCAGTGAGTTAAAAATACTGAGCCACCTACTTATAACTGATATAAATGCATCTGTGGTGTCTCAAGTCTTTCGGCTGAAATAAGAATAGCACAGGTTTATGTCAGCAACTCCAAAAAGGAAGTTCTCAATTTGTCTGTATATTATTTTTTTAAGTTATATGATATCTTCTTAAATTCTGTATAGATTTTAATAATTTTTATAATGATATATAATTTATTCACGTTTTGGTTGTATATAGATTTTGCAACAACTAATTTGTTTCAAGCTGTTTTGCTAGAAAATAAACTCAATGTTAATGAAAATAAAATAAACAAATTGTATCTACAAATATATTTATAAACAAAATAAAAAAGAAATCGATCAATAATGAAAATTTTGGTCCGTAAAAATAAAAATGGACATTATTGTATTATGATAAAACCACTTATTTTGTTTTAAAGGATAAAAAAAAATTCCACATTGGTTTATATATGGAGATATGATGTAAAAAAATACAATCGAATTGGTAACTTCCTCATATTTTGAAGTAGGTTCAATAGACTTTTTAAACAGTTTTAGTTTCAATTCAATCTACTCCTCTTATATTTGTATATACCACGTAGTAGTTTTAGTTAAAATCGAGATTATAAATAAGAATATAAAAACTGTAGAAATTATTATAAATTTTTATTTTCAAATGACATTTTTAAATTGTAATAACGAAATTTTAACATTATACAAATATAAATACAGAATATCACCCACAAAAAAAAAAAAACACTAGCAATTCTGAGAACAATCTTCAAGAAGTGCAGTCTATTTCGACAGCGGAAGTCACGTGTTTCGCTCGCGCCTGTATGCATCATAATGTCATTCTCAGTACTGAACGAACAGTGAACATATTTGAAATAATGTATGCAGTAGTTCAATCTACGTATAGTATGAATCAACTCTCATCATTCATTTAATGTATTTGAAATAAAATAGTTAACAAATGTGTGGTATTGGTAAAGACTAATCACAATACCAAAAATGAGACACTTTTAAAATTTATTTATTCTTTTAAAATTTAATATTTTATGGGCAGTGTTATCATGTTCCTATACAGTTAGCCCTATACAGAAGCTACTAATTACTTAGCGAGCTATGGAGATAGCCCTCTCCATAGCTTGGAGTTTCTTTGCGTGATGGAATCTGAAATGAGAATATCCTAAGAAGAACTAAAGTGACTGACATAACCCGAAGAATAAGCTAGCAGAAATGAAGAACCTACAATCGACGGGGAAGAAAGGTTTTTGAGTGACGATCCCGTACAGGCAAATGCAGTGTAGGATGACTCCCACTAGATGGAGTGACGACCTAAAATGCATTACAGGGAGTTAATGGATGCAGGTGGCTCAAAACCGTTCCTTACAGCAGCCTATGAGGGAGGTTTATGCTCAGCAGTGGACAGTTAACGGCTGATACGATGATGACATGATGATATATTTAAAAATTCGCTTTGCGATATACTTGGCGGTGGTAGAAACTATCGCGTCAACGGCTATTTTCTAAGATGCTTATTTTTCAAACATTTTACTGATCTGTATTAAGAGAGACCGTGAACTAGTTTAAAATAAAAACACCACCTCTACTGAACACACAACGTCCACTGAAAATTGTTGTTGAATAATATTTCTGACTGTAATTGAGAAATTGAACTACCGTTAATTTTATGTAACTATTGTACTTTGATGCTATAAATACGTGCCACATTAGTTGTTCGGAGCTTTGTTGGTCGCCATCGATAGAAGCCCACCCAAGGGGCTATTGTACGTAATGTGAAAGGGCGAGTAGTGTATTGTTCTTTTATGGGGGTGCACATATGATGTTAGTGATTTTTAGTGATAATTTGTCATTAACATTTTTAATATTTTTTTATTCGCCTTATAAGGCGAAAGTTACGTATTAGTATCTCTCGGCCGAAAAAATTGTTATTTTTTTAATAAATAAATTTATATGGACTTGGAAATGGCAAATAAGCAGACGGTCGACGGTGATGATTGCAGAGTACACTGTGACGCCAATGGTACCTCACATGCGTAGATTTACTTTTAGGTTGAAGAACAACCATTTGCATTCATTTCTTATTCGGCAGTTTTTGAATTTTTAATTCTTATTATGAGATCGTTGCTTGCTCAATAATCAACACTTAAGAACATTTCTCCATAGAGATACCGATAGAGAGCGGGAGAAAGCAGATTAAGCACTGATAAAGTCGAGTAGTATTTTGACATATTTTTCATACAAGGTATAGAGACATTATGGCAACTCTGTTAAAGACAATAACTGTTATTTTTTGGAACGCTGTTGGTTTTCCAAATAAATAAATAAACTCATTCACAAGTATTGTTTTGTAGACAAAGTTAAATATGTTTTTCTCATCTTTGATGGAAAGGTTCACCCAAGCACGGTCTACTTGTGCACAGCAAAATTCTCTAACTTTAACCAATAGACACCAAGACAAAGGAAAACTTCGCTTGGGTAACGAAGGAAGGAGTTTGCTGATGAAGGAAGTGTCGGTATTCGTGTTCATCAAATAAATTGCCGGTTAGAATTACTATAGTCTACATTGACGTTCCACGAGTTACTTTAATTTCGTTTGCCAACCCGTGTTGATTTTGTTTTTATATAGCAGCAATAATTTTGATTTTAAATAGACATGTATATTAAAACAAAATGTACAAAACTGTAATGCCAGATATATATTTATAGTTAGAGCTATTATCTCAAAAGTTGTCGTAGTAATGACGTGATTTGTGTTCAATACCGAGTGTGTATGTATATATAGATATTGTAATTGGTATTATGTTTATAGTAGTGGACGTCAATTATAAGAAATAAATATAAACTTTAATCAGGAATTAGTATACAGAACAGAATAACATCGTCGACAGACGGATATATACATACACCGGTAGTGTGATCTTCGACGCTATCGATTTGCGATCAAATTGAAATCATCTCGAGTAGACGTCAAATTGACGTTCTTATAACTGCTTCGTGATTTTGATTTGATCCTAATTCCAACGTTTGTAAATTCCAAACCATTCATAGATATTCAAACATAGTTTCAATATCTGATGATCCAAACCAATATAGATACGATTCAATACCGCGTCAAAGCATTATTACCCAAGCCTAATAGGTGCTATCATTGGATTTCGATTTATTATACCAGTTTCGATACACCTTCCATAAGTAGAATCGATCTCTTTTATAGCGTCGATATATTTCTTTCTATAAGCACACGTTGCTTGTTTGTATATGTCCTAGGTTAGTTATCTGTCTGGTTTCTGAAACTTTTACAATGTCAAAAGTCTGTCTATTTTCACAGCGGATGTTTTACGGTCCAGTCGTAAATTATCGCCGTGCCTATTCCCCCTTTATGACTGTACGCTTAAATCGTTGGCAAACACACATAAACATAAATGTTGTGCGTACCTTTTAGACATAATAAAATAATCCGTTATTTGACTAATTGTGAGCAATTCGTATAAGTAGTTAAGGTACTAACATTAGTTAAATAAAGGATATTGTCAAATATTTTGTAAATCTATCATTATCATTACCCATGAATCGTTTGTTGGGTTATCTAGAGATCACAATAAGAGCTACGAGCCATCTGGTAAATAGGTTGGTCAAAATCTGCGACGTCGATGCATATAAAAATCCCTAAAATTTACATTCCTCAGAAAACTTACTTAATAGAGAATTAAAAAATTTAAAAAAATATCAAGTCTGGAATCGAATGATTACCACAAATATAACACTACGTACTTACGTAAAATATAAATCTATGACGTTATGTTTTTCCATAATTTTGGCAAGTTGTCAAATGTCACTGGACAGGGCAGTCATAAATGAGTGCATGATGCCCTATATTTTCAATACCTCTTTTTATGCTCTGTTACACCTTATTTTTCTGTAACACCGTATTTATCAATACGATCGTGATGTCGTTTATCTTTATGGATGACAGTTGTCACTGCTAGGCGAGTCACCAGCTGGATTGATAAATAGGTACATGAGTTTGAGTCCATGTGTTACAGTATAGTGCAAGGCCAGAACACTTCGATTACTAAAAGTTACTATATTCGCATAAATAATTAAGAAAATATCATCTTATCAAAACAGTAATGTTCAATACATTACTGTTGGGGGGAAAGGGATTGTTAGCAAAGGAGTTTGACAGCCCCGTTGCTAGCAATATACCCCATTACGTCGACCTCCACGTGGTTCCCCCTGATAACCATCGTGAACCAATTCTTGTTGTTTGTCACGATGGGCTAACTGACCTGCTTCATCCTCACCTATCATCCTTCACTAGTGCCCCGCCTGTGTATACCAATAGCGCGGGCGGGGTTACCATTCCATTATCACCCATAAAAAAAATACATTACTGTTATACATTTATTTTATAGTAGAAACTGCCTAAATGTCATCTGTCGCCCGCATAATGGAGTATAATCGTCTATAAACGCATAGAGTATAATCATGAAAAAATCGGGCAAGTGCGTGTCGGGTTTGCGCAATAAGAGTTATACATTAAGATTTCATGAAACAAGTATAAAAATTAACACAAATTATAAAATCAATACAGTTTATATCAATCAGATTTAAATGTAATATTAACTTTCATTTTTGACGGCACGCAAGTTACCACTTTTCTTAGAATAACTGTAATAAAAATGACTGATGACGACATAATAATTGGAGGTATAGTGATTAGTTGAATGAATACAATTACAATACAATTTTATTCATATATATTTTATATTTTTCTGATTAACAAAGATGATTATAAAAAAATAATTATTGTGGCATATGTAACTCGGTATATTTATAAAAATGCAGTGTTATCTATATTTTATATACGTTGCCTTGTATTCTATTTCTAATGTATGTTATATATGGGTTAGTGTAAACATGAGAAAGGACTACATTGGTTTGGGGCATTAGGAAAAAAATTCGGATGAAATAGATATATAAAGTAAAAGTAGAAGGAAAGGATGCAGGTACTGGATTTTTTTCCAATGGACCTAATGAAAATGGAACTCCGTCTACACAATCAGTTTACGTTGGTTGATACCAGTAAGGGGTGGTAATAGGGAAGGATGATAGTAAGTCAATGTGCCCAACATGATGAATAATCACTAGGAATTAACTAAGATGGTTTCTAGCGTGGAGTTCGATCTAACAGGGTACTACAACGCTTTTTCCTCCAGGTTCTAAATTAGGATTAGATAACATAGCCTAGATTAATCTATAATGATTACTAAGACTGTAATCTGAGAAACTAAGACTAAAGGACGACGAGCTCTGTAAGTAAAACTGAGGATAAATGCTTTAAGCAGTGGGATGTTTTTGCTTATCCATAACAAACATAATGAGAACATTTACGAAAGATAATTATTGTGAAAAAATTTCATTTTCAAGCAACTCGCATCTGTCATGTGCCGCTAAATGTATAAAAAAAGTTTATGTTTCAGTCGTTTCAGTAGACAGACATTACCAGAATGAAAATTAAAAACGTGCGACGCTGGCTGCATCTAATGAAAAAATATTATTCATTCGGAACTACGAAAAGGACGAAATGACAGTTGATTTTAGACGATGTAGGTACACAATATTTAGGGACGAACGGAAATTGTTTCTGCCATCTTCAAAAGAGAAAGTCTTAATAATTTTTATCGGTATTCGTTTATTTCCATGATAACAGAAAAAAATCGTGATTCAAAAGAGATCAGTTAATAGAAATTCCCGATATATAGGCGTCTCATACATTTAGACTAATGTTGTGAATTGCGCTACCGACCCTTTTTAAGTGACAGAACTTCTTAATTCCTCTGTATTATTATTACGAGATTACATCACCAATAGTGAACTGATTTTGACAATTATATTAAAAATCGATAACATTTACTCCATGTTGATCCCATTTTTATTTTATGTTGATTGTTGTTGCCGTTTTCTGCGAAGGAATTCTTGCCATTTGCTAAGCAAAATCTACTTGGAAACACGAAATATTTTGAATCTGTTTTTACTATGAAATATATCCTAATAGTGACTTTATTTACTGACTGTGCATGTACCATTTAAAATACATTTTAAGAAAAAACAGTTTATAAAATCAACATGGTTTATTTAATTCAAATACAAATGGAATGTGAATTAAATATCTAGATAAGTAAATACAATAGCGTCTATTATCTCTAAGCAGTTTGAAACCACGATCAGCATAACAACCAAAATACCTACGTTGCTTTATGATTCACGTAACGCAACCAAAATACCCCTTTTTGACGCCAGAACTATACAGCTCATTGTATGACAGAAATGAGGTCAAACTTGTTCGTGTTGGTACATGCAATAAGTGTTTCATAACGTCAAGGAGTTTTCTGTCGAGATAGTGGCATCCTTATTAATATTGATATTTTTTTCTTAAAACATAAACCGTGACTAACTATTGATTACTAATCTCACTGTTCTTATTTTAAAATAATTAAAACGCACCGATAGATACATTATATTAAAAAAGAAATTAAAACACTGAAGGGCGTCGTTTACAAGTTATTTTGCCTTGCAATAACGATATCGGTATCAATCATAACATCGTTAATAGGGAACAAAAACGTATCAGAAATCGAAAATTATCGCAAAAAGAATTATCAAAACTGATTCAGATTTGAAGATGTGTAACATAACACAAAAAGGACAAGCTAATTGAGAATTTTCTTTTGGAAACCTCTGAAAAATATTTTAATAATTGCCATAGTTTACATTCAATTTTAGACGACTATGTAAGAGCGTTTTCTCACGTTCCGCCTATTGGATACCTGGCGATGAGTAGCCGGTTTCATTATGAGATTTCACATGTCCAAGCGATTGTCTAGGGCGACTGATAAAAATACAGTTAAATACAAAATTTGTAAGATAATCGCGAACAAATAATTCAAAAAGAAAAAAAGGTTTGGTAAGACACTTCGCGGTTATACTTATCAACCGGCTTCAAAAAGAGGAGGTTCTTAATTTGGTTGTATTTTTTTATATTTGTTACCACATAACTCTGTCAGTTTTAAACCGATTGGGAAAATTATTTTTTATCTAAAAGTGACTAGTAAGATCTAAGTGTATGAAGGTACGCGGTCACGGGCTCAGACTACAAAGCTTTCGGGATCTTTTAGTTCCGAGAAAATAGAACATGTTCTGGAGGTATTCGGGTAAAAATAAGCTCCGAGACACTCCAGATGGTAGACACAATTTAGTCGATGTAGGAAATATTCAAATGCATGTTTGAGCAACGGCTTAAATCCGGGCCCATTTTTTACCCGGTCTGAATTATTCAGGATGCATAGTCTGAGCCGTATACTTCGCCACCGGGTTCCCGGGTAGCCAGAACGTGTGAAATGGCACTAAGTATGTAAGATAAAATTATACATATTATAGATATAACCCAAAATATAACATTGAATGGTAATTCCGCTTGCGCTATAGATTAGTTGATAGTGAATGATTAATTCACCAAGAACAAAGATGAAATGATGAAGAAGAACAAGAATAACTACGATGGTTTGTTTCCCAGGACTTATAACATTTAAAACTTACAATTTATCATTTTTAATTGCTATACTATTTTACGCATGCGTAGTGACAATTTCATCAAATAAATAAGGTAGCTGCTCCACCGGCAGGGCAATAAATTAAGTACCTTTTAACATATAATATAAAATTTGTCACTCCATAGGCTATGTTTACAATTTACGGCCTTTTTATTGCTTAAAATGATCATTTCTAGATCAGTTGGAGATTGCAATTATAGATAAAACGATAGAAATGTTATTAAACGGCCTATAAAAAGAGAAGCTTACTTTGAATTTTATTAATAACTGCAAGGTCACTTGCTGTATTAAATATAAACAGATATATTATCAAAACGTCGTAACATTCCGTCGAACAGGATTTTGCCACTATTATGCTTAAATAAAATATCTAAACCGGTATTCATTTATTACCAGAGGAAGACTTTGTAAAAAAAGTCTCTTGCCAATGCACTCTTGCACCTCTGTCCAATTCGTATTTCTACCGTAAAGCAGTTGCGTTTGCATAGCTGTGTTTCTGTTTGAAGAGTGGGATATGACAATTAATTTACAGGGTACAGAGGAAATAACACCCGAGTCCTCAGGAATGGCAACGCATGGAGAGTATCATGGGCGAAACAGTATACTCTGTTATGTTCATGGTAGTGCTCATGTCTATAGGCGACGGTTACCGCTTTCCACCAGGTGGGCTGTCAGCTTGTTTGCCATTCTAAGTTGTACAAAAAAAGCTGAATTTACAGAACTAATAATTATAATAACTACTATAGTAACATCATCATATCAACCTTTAACCGTCCACTGCAGATCATAAGTCTCCACTTTGGGAGATTTTGCCAGTAGTTGCCACGCTTGGCAGGCGCATTGGTAACAGCAGTGAGGCTTTAGAGAGGTTTTAAGAGGGACGCTGCTGCTCATCTCACGCTTTCCTTTAGTCAGTTCTTACGACACCCACGGGAAAGGAAGGGGTGGCTTATTTTATGCCGGGAACACACGACTGTATTATATATATATATATATATATATATATATATATATATATATATATATATAATTCAATATAAACACACAACGTAAGAATAATGACTACTTATTCCTATTTATAAAAACTACTCCATTTTAAATTTCCATTGAGATTTTTGCAGAATATTGCATATATTATTTTTAAAATTGATGTCCTACTTTTAACTTTATATATATGTATAACGGTAAATTTTATAAAGTATCTTTGTTGTTTCCGACAATTGTTTCAACTTCATACCGAAGTTTTATTCAGGGGGCGTGCGGCGTTTTGGGTCATTGCCCCTTGAAGACTTACGGATGAAGTAGATACACTATGATATTGTTCATGAAAAAATAATAATCTTCAATATAGGAATTAATTACTTCGATTAAAAAAGGAATTATCAAAATCGGCTTAGAATTACTGATATTAAAGGTACAAGACGACGGATTTTTGTTTTTTACACTATAAAGATTTCTGTATCTGCAGTCTTCGATTAAATTCGCAACAGTATTTTCGTAAACAGACTGGAAATCATTTAAATAATATCGTTTACTTGATCACAATACCTAAAATTACTGTGGCATTATTTCTAGTCTAAACGATTTATGAATATTAAACAAAATATAATAAAGAGCTTAGAATAAACTTTAGTTTATTCAAGTACTTTAGCAAATAGAATGTTAATAGTCATAACTATAATAAAATGTCATAACAGAATTCAAAAAGTTTTTAATACGCGAGGATAAGTGTAAAGTTACAAATAATAATAAAACCAATAACGGTTTTGATTGATTGACAAGGCGACTAGTGCTTGTAATGGTATTAATTCTTATGGTAGGTATACTTATTATAAAAGTGATTATGATATATGGGTATATCTTTTTTGTGGATGTATAAATGTATTATATATTAGAAAGGAGTCAAGAATCTCCGGTACCGACGTGCGTACGTAAGACAAGTTATGATAATGCATGAAGCAAAGAATCTAGCACTCGGTTCACTCTGCCTATCATAGAAGGGATTCAGCGTGAAGGTAAATTTAAATCATAAATGTAAAAGCGAGATTGCTACCTCTCAGCAATCGTTTATAAAAGTATTGTATGCTGTGTCTGTGTGAGATGAAGGGCATAGATGTAGCCGGTTATTATGATTTACTTAACCGAATTACCTCCCTATACGGCAGATGCATGTTGTGGTGAAATTTATTTGTCTCGCCCTGGTACCATTATTTCGAGCCTTTTAAGACTACAACAAATGGGGCTTGAAACGCTATGCAGCGAAATATTGAATTGAGATGGGCGCTTTTAATTTGCAAAACCTAATGCGAATAATGAGGTCTTATGAATTATTGTTCAGGACGTTTAAGGTAAAACGGAAACGTCTGTATAAACTAAATATTTTAGAACAGTACAATAATCATTAGTAAAATTGCAAATCACAGTCCTGATTAGAATCCTATGTATTTTTTTTATTAGTTAACTATTATCTCTTAATAATTATGCAGCTGATGAAGATAACTCTATAATATAAGACCCTGAAGACCCGTATTTGCATGTCTACTTACAAATTCACGCTCTTTAAGAAATAAAATATAAAACTGATAGTGACAATTTATTGTTGTCTGGTTAATATGAAACAGACTTCTTAGAAGTATTATAAAGACATGTTCCGATGTACAATGGTTGATATGAGCTGAAAGGGGTCTGCTTGTGATATATTATGTTTTATGTAATGTCTAGACAGGTCGCTAAACTCGAGGGGCATCCGCAGATTTATGTAGTCTCCCTCAAAGATTCCTGGAATCTTTTAACTTACCTCTCCGGTTTTTATAGAAATAAAACTATTAGCCAAGTTATGTACTTCGCTCAATCTTAGTAGTATAAAATATTTAACGTTAATTAGCGACAAACTAAAAAAAAATTATTCATTTTAGAAGATAATAATAGTATTCAAATAAATTAATTCAAAACATAAATCGATATTATTTTAATACATGTAGTGAATACATTTGTTACTAACTGAAATATTGCATATGATATTATCAAATAAATTATGCCAGCTGCAATTTATATAAGCGTTGATGTAGACTAATGTATAACATCATTTGCTGACAAGTAATCTTAATGTTTATATTTAATCAGATATCGCCTACGTTCATTATAAAATACGAAATCAGCACTGAAAGATTAATTTAATTGAGTGGATACTTTTAATGCTGGTTTAGCGTAGAGACTATAAACATTTGTATACGGAATTAAATCAACTGTGTGGCAGATGAATAAAGTGTGATTTTATTACTTTTATAAAAACACAAAGTTAGTAAATATTATACAGTATTTTCTACACCACCCCAAGATTCATCTGAGTAACTCTAAAGTTGGTAGACGAAAATTCCTCTAGGGATAAGTCTGCAATTGTATTTTCTCTTTTATAATGTATTACATTTTTTTTCTGTATAAAAATTCTACAAAGAAACAAAATGAAAATTTGGTCGTTACACCTGGACTTTACGGGAATTTCATTTACAATAGGTTATTTGAAATGTGGATGCAATGAAATGCACTTTACGGTACACAAATAAGAAACTATAATTGTAGAATAAATAAAATGCAATAAAATTACTCATAACTATTCTATAAACTATTAAACAATTGCTTTTTTGATTATTATGTTGATTCAGTTATTAAATTTTATAATCAGAGTATATAAGTTATATATTTCGTTGACAATTAACTCATTGCGGGCATAATGAGCAACGTGAGTTTTAGATATTTGAGTATCTGACACGCGCTGACAATGCCTCTGCACCTGCGGGATTCAATGGCAATAGTAAATCGAAATCTAATAATTACTAAAAAAGAAATTAACAGTGGTATAAAAAAAATTGAATTTTTGGTTACACTAATATATTCAATATATTACCAAAAGATTGAAGGTATGTTTGAGAATATCAAAGAGTCTGAGAGTACAAGAATGAATACTTACTTGTTTAAATTAAGCCGCCGTTACAGGAACTTTAAACCTGGAAAAAAAATAAAACGATTAGGGGTAAGTTAATAAAACGTACGTACGTATGAAATTTAGTGATAGGGAAGTATATGTATATTGTACGCATATTCATTTTAGTTCAACTTATATTTAGCTTTTATTGAAATAAAGTTTATAAAAGAATAATTACAATATTTAAAAGTTCTTTTATGCTGCACTTATATTCATATGTGTCTTATTTTCTTTGTTCATATTTTAATACTTTTATATTGAGCACGAATAATATCATATCCGATTAAAATCGTGGAGTTACCTAATAGAATTGTTGCAAGGAAATCGTGTAATACAAGTTAACGCATTGCATAGTTGAGATGAAATTGGCACGGAACGGACATATCTGGTGGTACGAGATTAGAGATGCAACTGGATGTGTTAATTTTAGATATGGAATCTCCGCCACGGAAACAAGTTGTGTGCATAGCGGACCGGATTCACGTTAAGTACGTAGGCGTACTTACTTTGATTGCATACTTTTAAAACGTTGATCAGTATCAGCAGCTGGATTATTACAAATCGACTGTTAACTTTAGGAGATATATGTAGAAAAAATTTAACAAAACGCAAATACTTAATTCTGCTGGTATTTCAAAAAGCAAAATTTGTATTAAAAAAAATAATTCTCAATATATTGATGTAAAAATTATTTCTGTACTTAGGACAGAAGTTAAAGTAACATTTTTTTAAACGTCAGGAAGTTTGGTTAATAATCGAATTGGAATAAATCAAGTTGTAAAAGAAGCTTTCATCGACAGTGTTAATTACATGTGCGGTCAAAGCGTTAAAGCCAGTTAGTTAAGCTAAGTTTCCCTTATCGAGTAAGTTCTTATTTTAGTATTAAAAATATGATTGAACCGTACCCGTATTTTGATTACTGCAAATGGAATAAACGTAAGTGCAGATCTGATACCACAACACTAAATAGATGTGAGGTAAAAAAAGTAAAAAACGGCTAGGCGAATAACACAAAACGTTACACTTTTTATTTTAAAGCGATTTCAATAATGACTACTTAATTTGACATATATAATGTGATATCTTTATCAATTCAGAACCCATTTTGTTATTAATTTATTCCCATATTTGGCCCACATGTCTTTGTCAAAAAGACATACGGAAAGAAAAACTGCAAAAATTATAACACATATATAATAACTTTGTAAGACACAAATTAGTTTGTTTTAATTTGTATATAAAAATAAGTATGACTATGTTATTATATCATTGTGAATCATATCTAGTTAGGTAAAAAGCACTTACGTTGATAAATCGCATAATAAAGACGCACCAAGGGACTAAAGTATATGTGCATATTAATTATTCACATAATAAGTATAGTTTTCTAACATCATTGTTTTTGTAAAGCTCTGTTTCCACTCGAGAATAATGTTTATTACAAGTTTGTTGGCGATTAGAGCGCGCCGGTGCTAGATCCGCTCACTGCCTACTGTAACATTTGACCCAATTCAGAGTTCTGAATAGATTATAGAATGCGTGTTTACAAAACTATTACGAATACGACTTTTTTATATTACGACTTGTGCGTAATTATATAGTGATACCAATGACCGCGTTAATCGATTCATTTATGTTTATTTATGCGTGAAATTATGATTATTTTATATCCTACGCATACCAGTAGCCGAAGCAAATCAGAGGAGTTAAAAAGCAGATTTACGTGAATCGTAGTAAGATTTATTTCGTATAACACGCCAAGATTAATAGGCATCTCCCGCTGAAGGTGTAGTATTAATAGACTAACACAGTTTTATCGATGGATTTCGTGCAAAGTATTTTTTAATCTACCAGGTCTCGAGTTACCAAGATGTAAATGCAATGTAAAGTAAAAATAAATACGATTTTTTTTACCTACTTAGCAAATTTTTATGAAAATACCAATTGACAAATTATCATCGAGCTTTATTTTTTTTTTATACAAAATAGAAATACAAGTAATTAACATTATTTATTGTCATTATTTTTTTGTCCCAACTTTGCACGAGACCCAATCTCGAATTGTATTAAGCAATTAGAAGAAAGTCTTGATGGAAACAAGAAATGCCCATAAATAATGCAGTCATAACGTGATGTGTCACATCTGACAAAAAATATATGATGCATTTGTCTACGCATCAATATATTGATTGGTTGAGATTGAAATTATTCTGTAAATTATGAGCTCTAAATATAAAGGAAAGTTTCCGTTTATTTGATTTCAAAATACTCACGGGATATGGGTTTTTGTATATTGCTTTTTATAACGTGATATGGATATGACTGTATTTTAAACAAATCCTGTCACTTGGGCCTATTTCAAATAAATTACCTAGTAATATTGCATTTAGAAATCTTAATCTTTCGACATTTATTTTTTCTAAATTGTACAAGACTACAAAAATCATAAATTAAAAATTTATGATTTTTGATTGATTTGATTTTGTGAGTCTTATACACACGGACGCACGAAAGCACATACACACACATATATACATACATATATATTGTACTTATAAATATATTTTAACAATTTCGTTTTGTATTTCAAAATTAAACCAAAATAACTTTATTCACATAGGTCCGTTATAGACTCTTATGATACGTTACTTTAATATGTTTCAATTTTATACTTATATACCAGTTTCTTATACTATTCAGGACAGGACTAGAAATAATAAAATATGTGATATGGAAGCATGAAATCTCCTCACTTATCAACTGCACCGCATTACGAAACTAACGTTTAAAAGCTTTTCGTATATTTATTTTCAAACTTTTGCAATTCCGCTTTAGTTTGGAGCGGGATAAAATTTATGTAAAACGCTTTTTACTTTAAGTAGTTGCCACTTAAACAGTTCTAACAGTTTCGTTATATATTAGTAGATAAGTACCTATTGAATTGATAATAGGGTCACTCTAATAGAAAAATAAATGCTATTTACAGTTTACATTCGTTTGTAAGTTCTATTTTTGGACATTATTTTTAACAGTTCGATTTTTATTTTGTAGATTTCACGAAGTCGATTACAGTAATTTGATTTGATAACGTTAATTTATTCAACTTTACAAAACAAATAAAACATCAAAGCTGTGAAAGATAAAATAAAAGAAAGGATATACAATTTTGTTTACTTTTCAAACATTGCTATAAAATAAAATAAATAGGTTTTATATAATTTAAGTTTCTGTTCTACAAAAAGCAATTTTATTTAGGGATAAAATATGGGACGTTGGAGTAACCCTATCATTCGATAAATAAAATGAAAGTATGTTCGGCATTGGCGAAAATAACTCGTTTATTTATTACGCGTGCCAGAAAATAAATCGTAATAACGGCCCCTGACTGCTGCTACTGCTCTCATCTGTGGGCCGAGCCACCTGGATACCAGCTTGGTCTTCTTGACTCGGTTCAAAGACGGACTTTGAGAATTATTGATAAACTCAAGCTCACAGACGGTATCGAGCTAAGTGTAAGGCAGGACTTTGCTTCCCTTTGTGCGTTTCACCGCTTGTACAATGGATTGTGTTCTGAGGAATTGTTCAAAAGGATGCCCACAGCCATTTTTTATAATCGCACCGTTCGCTATCGACAGGGAATTCATCCTCACATGCTAGAATCTAAATAGTCGCGTAGTGTAGTTTCAGAGATTTCTCCCTTGGACATTCTGGTTGCGGAATGAGCTCCCTGTTGAGATTTTCTCGATTATAGTATGGGGTTGTTCAAAAAGGATGTATTAAGGTTTTTTCAGTATTGGTAACGCGCACATGTCACTTCTAGTGTTGCTAGTGTCCATAGACTATAGTGACCGTCAGACGGGCTGCACGCTTGTCTACCACATTCGTGATATAAAAAAATATGGGTGATATTTATATTTTAAAAAAATTGTCCTCGCTTAAAAAGCTCAACTTTAAAAAGATTAGAATCGACAAATAGTGCGTGTTATGTTTACAGTTATTACAGAAGTTGGTAGCTAATACACAATAGGAGGTTTATTCGTTTTTATAAGTCTGAACATGCAAAAGAAGAGTTACAAAGCTATATTATGAGCGCATAAAACGAAAATCTACTGAATACAAAAATGACGCATACAGCATTAATAAAATTCCAGTTACGTAATATTCAAGATTAATGCTCCTAGATGAGTTTTCTTAGATATGTTATGGTTGAATCATAAACGAAACAAGGGGTTAAAAAACTTGTTTTGCACGAGTCGTTATCGTTTCAATTTGGAGGGTTTATACAAAATGAAATCTATAATGATTCGCGTAAAGCGGTTTTTAACCCCCAGGTGAGTATGATAAGGCGACGAGAAGGAAAGTGGATAAGTGTGTCACATACTAAAGATTGCTACTGCATAATGCATGCCATTTGTCTGCTGGGAAAAGTTTAATATTATACGATATAACTTAATTACCGATATATTGTAAATTACAGTGTAATTAGAGAGAAAATATTGTATAATTTTATTATTATTGTATATAGTTTCTATTAGTTAACGTTATTAGAACGTTAAAATCTTTTTTGATAAATTATGGTTTTCACATTTACCATATGTATTTTGTCGTCACGGAGTTTGAAGCAAGCCCAAAATTTTATTTAATTTAGTATTTTTTTTTTTATTTTATGCGTTATGCGATAAAAGGTTATGCATACTCAATTTAGTAACTCTGCTAAGTAACCATAGAAAACATTATACATTTCATCACGAAGATATAACATTAACAATATAGCTTATCGCTGTAAGTTAATAGCGGGTTTAACACTGACTGATTGGGCCATAAATCGATAGCAGCTGTTACTGAAATTAATTTAACAGCCAATTTAAAAGAAATTGAAAATAAGGGATGCCGTGGATACGTGCTGGCGGTCTCTTTCACGACTGTTTTATGAATGCTTGTTAATAATAGGGTAATAAATAAATTAATGGCTATTATGTATGTCCTATTTAAAAGTCTATAACACATCAACTGAGCACTTAGCTATTATAATTTATTTGTTATTGAAAATATCAAATATATGTTTTAATTTAGAATTTATGACACAATAATATTCTTAGAAAATAAAAAGTCTTCAGGAAAATTTTTAAATGCGACTTTTGATTTTTTTTTATTTTTTCATGTAGATAAAAAATTAAATCATAATTGTCTTGCTGTTATCCTATTATTTGGGGTCGGCCGTCATATCCTATCAGCCGTCAGAACTCACATCTCTTTTATGTATATCATTTTTCAGACAGCCCATCCATCTCTTCTTTGATCATGCCCTCAATGTAGGTAATAAGATGTAAACATTTCAATTGCAATAAACATTTCTATTTGTCTAAATATAATTGACTCTTCCTCAGCACTATTTTTTACTTTGATGAAAAATGTTTTGAAATGGTAATAATATTAGAAAATGTTCTTCCGATCACTCCTCATCGATGTGTAGGTACAACTGAGTACACAATAACCAACAGTGAACTCATATAAAATATATGATTTTGTTACAACACCATTGATTTTGTTGTGTATAGATATAGTTTTGTAAAAGCGAGTAGGTAGCCTATGATGTCATCTGGGCCAGCGTTCAATTGTCGCTGTCGTGTTCAACTTACGCAACTATGGCACCGATGCGCTCCAACAAATGTAGAAATGTAAATAACTTTCACGGTCTTTCGCTGTACCGTATTTCTCATTAGGTTTTTAAATTCGCTCATTAATTTTGTATAGGGCGACTTTGTGTGAAGAGAAACAGCTTTATTTTTAATTGTTCTGCTGTGATATCTCATAAATTTTATGTTAATTTAGAAAATATGTTGATATTTACATTTAAATGTTATAATTTAGAACGTTAGATTTTATACAAAATTATCGTTTTCACTTACTAGTAATAGAAGTAAAATTGTTGTGTATCTATTTATAAATGAAGATTTTTTCTCTAATTACATTACCTCTATCTTAAATTTAATGATATGCTTTATTCAAATTAACAATAAGTGTGAAGTTATCATCAATAACACGATAAAAGTTCAACTTATCTTTTAAGTTAACCTAGTTTGGAATTATCAAAATACATATTATAAATCATGATATAGAATTTTCTGATATTTTTCAGAGAATTCAATTTTATTTTTAAATTAGAAAAGTAAGTCAGTTAATTTTATTTTAAAGTGAGAATAATTGACCCCATCAGCGAATAATTGCATTTGCTGTCGAAACGAATTAATATGCATCACAAATGTTTTATTAGAATAAAATCCGTTGTATTTAGTCTTATCATATGTTCTAAAGAACGTTTATCTACTTTGATATTTGAGATTTTCTCTAATATCAACTTTGTGAACGCGTTGATTAAAGTACGGTAATACGAACTGTACCTAAAATCAGACATCCCAATTGGCAGGCATTGATTGACAGAATGGGAAAATAAATATGAAGAAAATACTTTTACCAAACCCGTTTGGATAGAGATATTTGATATTAGTATCTATTTCTATAAAAAATAACCTTGTTATAATTCTCGCATCACAAAAATGCTCATAATTTACAAAGTACATGCTACAACTGAATGTTTAAAGAAAAAATCTTCCCTAAAACTTGTACCTTTAATTATGTGTGCAGAGTTATAAAAATAGAGAAAGAATTAAAAGCGATAAATGGACTGCGAATGGATGATGTAGTGAAAAAAGATAGAATGAGAAATGTATTGTAGTAGTAAAAGTATATTACACCTACTTAGAGTGAAAGCTGATATCCTTATAAGCTGGAGGGATGATAAAATTTATTTTGTGACTATACTCAAGTTCAAAAGATATAGTAAGTACTACGCATGTTAATTTTGAATAGACAAATATAAATCCATTCTAAAGGAATTTATTGTTTAAGATTCCTTTGACTTTAATAACATCACCGGAATGTTTCCCAACACCCTAATTTATTTAAGACGAGATGTACTCCATGAATTTACAATGTTCAATGTTCGATAAAACATTTTAGGAGGAAACCATTTTATTTGTAATGATGAGTCCTGTTTAATTTAATCGATATAGGTTAACGAATCCAAGTAAGTAATGATATTTATTATATACAGGAAATTAGTTTGCGAAACTGAACCCGCGGAGTATTTCAAGGAATACAAATGTTATTAGTTGCTAATGTATGTTACTCCCAAGAATATAAAATATAAATATAAGAAATATGTTTTGTAACTGGAAATGTATTTCAGCCGAATTACCAGAGACATTAGAATTTGAATTATGTATTGCACTATTACTTGAAATTGTTCCGAATTGACTATAATGTATATTAGACTAGGAAGAATTTAAAGTAGTAGCAAATTTTCAAAGATATCAATGCATACAACTAGCTGATGTCGACGAAGGCACGGCGTCACGCGTCGGTTACCTCCCAACCAAATTATTCGTTGACTGAACTGTCTAGCACCGACCCCGCGATTCGTCATATATAATGCATTAAAGCGTATTCAACGTCCGTTAACCTTAGTTATAGTCCTCTTAGAAGATAAAGATAAATTTTAGGTGGTTAAGTTCATATCCATTTAGTAGTATGCTGCGGTTTTGTCAGACTAAAGTATATTACGTTTATATTTTTATTATTATTTTTTATTATAAAAATATCAGAAATCAAATCAGTTCAGTTACCAAACATCTTTACACACTTTTACATTTATAATATTAAACAGGATGCCTAACTCGATGTATTGTGTCCGTAGAGAGTAGAGGCACTGGGAAAAAGGGATGATAAAAAATAAATAAAATATCCATATACTTAGGATTTAGATTTGTAAAAATAAGTCAGATGCTATAGCTATTAACATATAAATAATTATGACACAGACATTGCCCGCAGTCGGGTAAAAACCTTATTAATCATAACAAGAAATAAAAATAAAGCGTTAACATTTCATTGATAAAAATCGCAAGATTTATTACGCTCAACTATGCCTATTATACTATTATTTGACACTATTTCATCAAGATTCCTGTAATTATGAACTGAGAAGTTTGATTTAAGCGAGTTCAAAGAAAACTGAGCAGTAAAATGTTTATCTTTGTACCAATAATGTGTTTAGTAGATAACGTAAAGTGACACGGCAACGGCCGATTAACTGCTATTACTAAAGTGCATAGCGAATAAAATTACGTAAAGTTCAGTAAGGTTAATCGGGCTAATGACTGTTTTATTCTGTATTATTTATGGGTTGGGGATCTTATTGTCAAACATTTTTTTTAATACAGACGAAGCAAACGAGTATTCTGCCCGTCTGGTGGTGAATGGTTAGTGTAACCTATGGACACTTATAGTCTATGGAATATTTATGAATGAATATGAATATTTATTAAATTACACCTGTTTATTATATAACAGAGTGAATAAAGGTCTTCAGTTGAAAATTGAATAAAATCAGTACAAACGCTAAAGTAACAATAACAAACTAAGGATAACAATCTTAACAAATTTTAAAATGCTTTTATTTTCTATGTATAATTAGTAAGAAAATCATATTTCTCGATAGCTACTGGATTAATTAAAGGAAAAACTAAATACAATAAAACGAACGTATTCTACGTACAGTACAAATTATAACAGGCCAAGTCTCTTCAAGATAAAAACTACATGAAAAAAAAACATAATAGTAAGTTTAAGCTAAAGAACAAGTGTAGATCAGACTTTCAACGTGGAGCTAAGATAAGAAATACAAACAGTTGCGAAAGGATTCGAGTAAAGGATTTAAATTTACGATAACGAGTTTTCAGAGGAATTCAGTGGTGCATTGCCATCTATCCAAAATACGGCGCTTGCATATTTTTAAATGCTACCTTGTTCGAATCAAAGCCGGATGTAAGCCGTGAGAATGCAGAGGTTTATGACCAGTAGTAGACAGATATTTGTTAGGTGCGAATAAATTTGTAGAACTTTGTAAATAAGTAACATTAATATAGACAATCACGGGAAGTGGCATAATGGCAGGAGCGCCACAGTACCAACTCCTTCCGTTAGACCGCATTCAGAGTCGGGCGACTCGAATTATCGATAGTCAACGCCTTACTGTCCGACTTGATCCACTGAAACTGCGTAGAGATGTTGCATCTCTGTGCATCTTCTACCGAATTTATCATGGGGAGTGTTCTGAGGAATTGTTCGGATTGATACCTGCTGCTGATTTTCACCACCGTACAACCCGCCACAAACTAAAGTTTCATCCCAATCATCTGGACGAGTGGCGGTCTTCCACCGTGCGTTTTTCAAGGCACTTTCTTCCACGCACAACCATTCTTTGGAATCAACTTCCAGCAGCAGTATTTCCGAACCGATACGACAACATAACCTTCAAGAAAAGAGTATATTCCTTTTTAAAAGGCCGGCAGCACACCTGCAATGCCGCTGGTGTTGTGGGTGATCATGGGCGGCGGTGGTCACTTGCCATCGAGTGAGCCGCATGCTCGTTTGCCCCCTGTGTTGTAAAAAAAAAAAAAAAAAAAAAAAAAAAAAAAAAAAAAAAAAAAAAAAAATAGGAAGATAGTGATGTGTATCCTAATTTTTAATTAGGTTAGGTTTTGTAGGATGTAAGAATTTGGTAAGTTAAGCACCATGGCAACTTTGGTTAATAAATTTTAATGTGAGAGTAGTAACTAACTAAGCAGTAAACCTAAAACATTGTTAATACTTGTTTGAAGCTGTAGCGGACTTTTCATGTAAACCAGTCGGGCGCTCGCTTCCAGAAACTCTGGCTTGTTGCAAGTCATTTATTAGCCTTAAGATGCTTCAAGAATTTTGTCTACATAGAAGTTTGTTGTAATTTGTTGGATAATTTGACATACTAATATGTCCGTGCTATAGAGTATGTACGTACGTATTATATAAAGCTAGCTTACTTGACAAACGTTGTTATGCCTAAATATAATTCTTTTTTTTTTCTAAAAAATTTCAATTTTATTACAAGACTATAGATAAATTATTCAGAAAAATGTATAAATATGAAGGCAGAAAAGCAAGTAGTATGTAATATTAGTTTATAGTTTTTATATACCCTGTGAGTTTCTCTATTCAGCTATCTTTATACATATAATTACAGCAACTGTAACAAAGGATATTTCATGAAATTGTAAATGCGTTAAATGTATTTTATTAAATGTATGTATTATAACTAGGTATATATTATAGAAAAAAGCATGAAGAGACGAACATTTCTTTTTAAATAAAATAAAATTTATATGAATGAATTATCTCAACTAAGAGAAATAAATTTTATTTCAAAAATGGATAGCTAGTCATTTAAAACAACGTTCATTAATGGCATTACTTTTTACTGCTTGCATTGTGTTTGCTAACGAAGTGAACAATTAAAAACAGTGCCGTTTCAATTGCCAAGAGAATTCTTTTTGTTAAAAACAGTTAAAACATTTAGGTATTTGATTAGATTACTCTTTTTGGACTATATTTTTAGTTGAGCTACTGTGAGATATATCTACTGAGGAAACTCTTTAAGTTTGGTTATTTAAATAAAGCTAGAAAAATGTTTAAAGCGATAAGATAAACTCTTTTTTATTCGAAACGGTAATTTTGGTAGTTAGGGCATTTTTTTTAATGGGTGATAATGGAATAGTAACCCTGCCTGCGCTATCGGTATACGTTGGCGAGGCGATAATGATAGATGATGAAGGCAGGTCAGTAGGCCCATCGTGAAGACTTTGAAAAGAATTATCCACGACGGTTTCCAGGGGGAACCGCGTGGAGGTCGATCTGATAGGGTGTATTGCTAGCAATGGGGCCGTTCCAAACCATTTCTAACAATTCCTTTACTCCCTAGTTAGGGCGTTAAACACACCTTTGCGTTATGTACATTTTGAATTTTCACTTATCTCTTATTATCTTTTAATCTTATTACTTAAATTTTATTAGTAAAAGCAAACGTTTTTAGAGCCATCTTATTTGTTCCATTGCACACGCGAATAATTTTGTAATTTTTCTTTTGATTTAATTTAATTATGTAGATAAAACATATCTTGTACATATATAGATGATAAAAAGTCTCTTTTTCTGTTATATATATAGTTTCTTTCCTAGTATTTCTAAAGTTTCTGCAAAAAACAAAGCGTATTTCTTTGTAATTCATTCCCTAGGATTATTCTGGGAAATCAAAATGGTTCACAATACTTTTTTTGCATAAAATGGTCATATCTCTCAACCTCTTTCTTCTTTTAGGGCCACATTGAATGAACCCTTATTTCTATACATTTATTACGAAATTGGAAATATTATTATATCTATGCTTATTGGAGTTTATGTTTAAGGTTGCTAGAATGTTGTTAGACCTGCTAAAATACAATAATAAAGACTATTCATGGTAATCCATATTTAATCTTCTTTATAAGACATTAGCAGAAACAACAGTTATATTAAATGTATCCATCGTTTTCACTCTACCGTCCTAATCCTTTAAGTCTGCCACCTTTCATCGCACATGCAAAAATACATCGCAAAAAAGCCGTTTTAAATCCAGAGCTGTTTCCAGGCCGTCATTCGAAAATTCTTTTTTGTATTGTAAGTGGATTGGGGACTGGGTTAAGTATATCTGTGGGAGCGAAAAACACAATTTTAATCCAAGGTCCTTACGAGTATTTATATTCTTTTTTTAATTATGTGTAATGTCGAGTATGGCTAGCGAGATATATTTAAAAAAAAATAGTTTATTACTTCCAGGTATATCATGCATAACATAGGTGACAAAACGTATGTGATAAAAGGGCTTTTTGTTGATTTTTTTATATTACTGTACTATATAAAAACTGCGCCATTTACGAATGTGCTTTATTCCTATATGGATTATAGATCGGTATACTTTTTCTCTTAGAAATTTCAACAATATTAAGCGTTGACAATAATTTTGCTCTGATTTCACTTTCCTTATACACATACTTCGGAGAGTCAATATCTTGCGGAGCTTTTACTCTAAAAATATCAATTGGCATTTTCCATTGGATTTTCTCCTCAAGGCCTTTTTAACACTTCATTTAATAGGATTCTTATTATACTGTTATACCTACATGTAAGGGTTACATTCTACATCCTGTAACGTTTTGTGATAATCGATTTTAATATAAGACTTACCACAGTCCTGCATTCATTTAAAGTGGAAATGAAAGTGATATACGCACAGACAGATATTATGACGAAGTTACATGGGTTCCGTTTTGAATTACACGCGGATTAAGTCTAGGTAATCGGGAGTGTCAAAATACAATCCTTGATTAAATTTTTTATTCTGTTTCAGATCCCTTTTATTTGATTTCGTTTGTGATTAAGAATTAGAAGTCTAGAAATATACTTCCACTTTACACACATAGATGTAACAAGATAAAATATAATTTAAAGAGGTAAGAGGAGGAAATTCTTTATTTATGCAATTCGGTACTACAATGAAGTGTTTCTATTGATATATCGTTAAGAAATCATGGATAAACCGATGAAAGAAATCGTCCTTTGTAGCGTGTACGACCGTGAATAAACAAAC
Source organism: Galleria mellonella (assembly GCF_026898425.1). NCBI lineage: Eukaryota > Metazoa > Arthropoda > Insecta > Lepidoptera > Pyralidae > Galleria > Galleria mellonella. The sequence goes on along the minus strand of NW_026442130.1, from coordinate 9,301,660 downwards.
AAGGCCACCTGTTCCGAAGTAAAATAGAATATTTAACAGGGCACAATCGATACAGCGGGATTCGTATTGAGCAAACATGCTGCTGGAAAGATTATTCTCTCGAATTCAGAGACAGAATGTGTATAATGAATATCCAGTTTGCAGCGTATGAAGCCCATGAAATATTATAATTACAAATATAATATCGTAACAAAGAATAAACACGGAGTCAATATAATTTTGCCACTTCCATTATCTGCAAGATACATTAAGAGATGAGTAGGTAGTAAAGTAGATTGTACAAGTATGAAAGAAGGAGAAAACAAAATAAAAACTGTTAAGTAGCTTATTATACAATACAAATATATCGACAGTTCTGTTCTGAATTTATTAAAATTACAAGGTGTATACATAAAAGAGTTATTCTATTACCGATGTCGTTGTTGAAAATATCTAATATATAATAAAATTTAGGCTTCTGCTCGAAAATCGAGCAAATAAAAAAAGGTATGTCCAATTCACATATATAATATATCGTTCTTTTCTATTTGTGGCATTGTTAATAAAAGTTACTTTGTCTAATATAGGCCCTGGTTTAATTTTATCACGTTTCAATTGGATCTCATTTCAAACATTGGCTCAAGTTCTCGTTTTTGGGCTGCACAAACTTGATATCAATTTACAATGATAGAATCTTTTTTTTTTTATACAACTTATAATGGCAAACAAGCTGACGGCTTACCTGATGGAAAGTGGTAACCGTCGCTTATAGACATAAGCAGTACCATGAACATAACAGAGTATATTGTTTTGCCCATGATACTCCCCATGCGTTGCCATTCCTGAGGACTCAGATGTTATTCATTATATTATATTTATATTTACGCCATATCCCACCCTTCAAACCGAAACACAGCCATGCAAACACAACTGCTTCACGGTAGAAACACGAATGGGACAGAGGTAACCACGCAATCGACTTTTGTACAAAGTCTCCCTCTGGTAAATCTAACCTAATCTGGTAATCTTCCAGTTGTTTAGCCCGAATGTTATCTTTTCAACCGACTCAAAAGAAAAAAGGTTTTCAATTAGGTTGTATTTTTTTGTTTGTTACTTGATAAGTTCGTCAGTTAGGGGGGAAAGGGATTGTTAGTAATGAAGATCCCATTACTAACAATAACTCTTCATTACCAGCAATACACCTTCCCACTATCCCTTACTTATGTATATATTATATGCTTTGTCAGCATACACCGATAGTGCAGGCGGAGTTACTATTTTATTATCACCCATTAAAAGACTCAGTCACTTACAGATTAACACAATGAAATTTTATCACAATCGATTCAGTATTTTAGTTTTGAAATAAAAATAACAGATTTTGTCACAATTGAAGTAGGTTTTTTTTTCTTTGTGGAACAATTACAAATTATTGAAGCCCATTTTGTAAAACGACAGTAAAACGATTTTTGTTCAGTTACGATTATTGATTTGATACCAAATCGTAGGAAGTTGATGTTTTTAATTGATTTAATTATATTCATTAATTGGTATATATTTACTAACAAGTAATAAAAAACATATTATACAAATAATTAGAACGATGTGTTGATTTCGATTGTACCGCTAAATAAAAAGAGAGAGAAAATTACTTTTGGCAAAGTTTATCAAAAACTTTTATGTATTTTGTTACAAGAAGAGAGGGCCTCGCAGTATCGGCATTGTGGCTGCTATCGATTTCATGCTCCGTAAGATTGAAGTGATGAGCCGTTAGTTTTTTGTTGTTTTCACTTCCCCCAGAGAATCATTTTCTTTAGATTCTCGTCTGTTGTCGGCTTTCATTGAAATATTGCCACCTTTATTGACTTTACGTGAAATACATACAAAATAACTTTGTTTGCAGAATCCTAAAAGTTATAGTAGTAGTAGTAGTAGTAGTAGTTATAGTAGTTAGTATTACTAAATCGTCCTCAAGATCTATCTTGAGAGATCATCAGTTCAGTTCCGTTTACACGGTGATCATAATTTAAAGAACATTGCTAATTAATAATAATCAAGAGAGTATTTGAGTTGATATTACTATTAGGTATGTATTTTAAACAAATGCCATTTATTAAATGTGAGTGATTTATTTAAGTGAAATTGTAATCGTTCACATTTCACTTTTTTTATGAGGTTTGTAAATTTTGAGAGAACAAAATGAGTTGATGTATGTATTGAATCTGTGTCACTCGTATTTTAAAAATATCTGATTTGGTTAATACTACATATGGCATATGGCAGTACAAAATTGACAGTCCTGCAATTTCTGTATTTCCCTTTTTGTAAGTGCGTGTCATTTGCAATAGAATACGGACGTTCTATACTATCAAATAGGTCTTCAAAGCAATCAAATTATAACAGCAGACAGTTAATACTACATATGGCATATGGCAGTACAAAATTGACAGTCCTGCAATTTCTGTATTTCCCTTTTTGTAAGTGCGTGTCATTTGCAATAGAATACAGACGTTCTATACTATCAAATAGGTCTTCAAAGCAATCAAATTATAACAGCAGACATTTTAATTTGGAATGTTTATAATAATACATATGTTTAACTCTTACAAATAGTTTAGTCTCGTTAAATCATGCAATGTTGCAATTTTTGTGAAGCTGTGTTCAGACGATAGATTCTTTACTACGAATTTTTTATGTGTGTTAATTTTGCAAATTAACAAGCCATATAAGAATTTTAGTCCATTGAATTCTTTAAATATTATAAGTATTCTGAAAGTATATACCATCATTATAATGCTCATTTAAAAAGAAATTGATATTTTTTTTTCCAATAATTGCCTGCGATTATAAGACTGCGACAGTACTGAACAATTTTTTATAATTAAATAACATGTTTTGTAGCATTAAGAAGACAAATAATAGAAATAACATTCATCTTTGATTTTTAAAGCGACTGACTAATATTAGTGTAAGAGGATAACGTACCCAAAAAGAATTTGTAAAAAAAAGTGAAATTTTTAGCTCATTAATGAAACTGTTTGAGTAATGCTGATTTCATTGATTTCATACATGATCGTAATTGTCCATTCGAAAACACTAACTCTCTAATTGGCTAATCGAGAAATTGTACAAAAACTAACTACATCTTGTAAATCGTAATAGCGATAATGCGATGATATCATTGCATTATTGAGTATGATTATGATCGATATTAAAAAAAAAAAAATTAAAATATAGAACATTTGAATACACTAAGAATACAGAATGAGACTCATTTCGATTAATAGATTTTTTTTTAGAAAAAATATAGCACTTAACAAGAATTATTATTAAAGCATTTAAGTTAATATTTAAAAAAAATCTGTATTAAGATCGGGCAAAATTGAGAGCAGATTATAGAAAATGTTATAATTAAAAAAAAAATAAATAAATAATGTAAGTATAAACGAAGAAAAAATAAATAAGAAGTTGCATTTGTAGTTGCTCCTGCTATATCATCGCTGTTAATTTTGTGTCGTTAAGAAATTGTGTCATTAAAATAATATTAAACAATACTATTGCTAATCTTTGTTTTTTATTTTTATCATTTATCAAAGTTAGGTTCATTTACATAATATCTTGTAGTACTCGTAAATGTATTCAATAAAAAGTAGATAACCCGAATAGGTATACAATTTACAATTTAGGTACTGGAATTTCATTTCATAGGTTATGTATAACAAATTTTTGTATAAAAATACTAACGAAACCTTCACGTCGTTCACCGAAATGACATCGCTGTGTAAATTTACTGTAATCACGATATACATTGTAAGTACTACTTGTAATCTAAGTAGGCTAGGACATATTTTCTAACGTCATAACTACTTCGCGCTTGATATGTTTGTTTACTCTTGTTTATTATGTACATAAATCACGATTCCAAAGCCCTTCCCTAAATTGTATTTTAAAATTCCTTAATATATATACCATAAACATCAGTAACAGCGTGTTCATCTACTGTCACGTACGGGAACTTATATATAACATAATATATGGAATATTATGGAACAGCAGGTGTATTACCATTATTCGTATTTTCATTTTCGTTGTATATGTATCACACTCTTATAATAATTTCTATATACGAGCTATGATTACTTATAGTTTGTTCTTTTCTTATATTAATAATTGTTTATCATTTTAGCTGTATATCGGATAATATAAAGAGTTCCTAATCATAATACCTATAGATACTTATCGAAGCTACTTAGATTTTCCAAGTGATAACCGTTAGCTACAATTATCGTACGAAATTTACGTGTAGACAGTAACCCAATAGATTGAATGCTTTTCACACTACTGTAACACAAAATAAAAGATAAACTGTAGACATACATAGACTTGCATTTGCTATTCAAGTACAGTACAAACGAAAATTTACCTTGTATCATTTGGTTGAAGTCAGTATTTATTATTTACAATGAATCGTAATTGCCTACCAAAACCTAGCGTATGTAAACTGTAAGTTGGTTTACAAGGGAAACAACAATTTGGTTATCTGATTTGCTTCTGGGCGTGGCGAATATATTATACCGATGTAATTGCTCAGTGTAAAGGGACTAAAATAGAGCTTTATCTATTATAATTTGAGAGATATACGAGTAAGTAAATTCAAAAGCGACTTCTAAATTATTATTATTAAATTGGGTATATTTGGTGGTACAACGGTTCAATATAGTGACTCATCCTCCGATTGTTGGCCACCTATAGTTGGATGGATGGATCCTCGCAGAATACAAAAATTATTTACGTACTTGCATTTTGTGCATAGCGTGTATTAAAAATTATTGATATATGTTTACTAGTTTTTCTATACCCATATTTTCTAATTAATTTAGAACTAGATGGTAATGAAACTCTGTGACATGTCCGAACTTCATTACAGACCACTTGTTGTTTTTTTACTCTTTCATATTTATATGTACGAGTACATCTTTATTTTGTTAGTTTTATATTTGATTCTTTTCTTTACTCTTGTCGTTGGCTACTCATATTATTGCCAATTTGTTCGTTATACTTATTTCAGTCGAGAACGTTTTCAATTTATGATTTTTATTCGACACGCTCTTGTAAGAGCGGTCGTTGTCATTGTAGTAAGAGGATGATGTCATCCGCCTCACAACATTTGCCGTCTCTTTCTGTGGATCGTCTTTCTGGTGCATACATGGTGAGGACAATTACTGCAGATTTGAGTTTGTGGGATCGTTGTATAGGTCTAGTACCTTCAATTCTGCTGTTTAAAAGCTTATGTATGTTTCGTAATTTTGTGAGACGTGATCTAAGAGTACGGATGTAAGATTTTGTAGTCGTTGATAGACTCTGCGTAACACAGAATCTTGTGAAGATGATTATCTTATTATATGGCCCTTGACCGAATTAGTATAGTCACCTCCATGGTATTACAAAACTACTTTAACACCATAGTTCCAAATAATCATTACTTTTTCAATTTCACGCAGAATACACGTGTCGATACAGGAAAAAGGGAAATACGAGTGGACGAATGAATCAAGTCTTATAACTTTAATATTTTTCGGTTCTCCATATTGCCTATTACTTATTTACAATAATTACATAATGGATGAAATACGTTAATTAATCTATTATATACCTAAATGAATAAAATATAAAATAAAAACAGAATACAACTTATTTAATTAAGATAAAAAAATCTGTCGGTTGTTTTATACTGTAACTAACATAATGTTTCTATTTAACATTATATTATTATGATAATTGTTACTAATGCAGTTTAAAAGTATTACATTAAACAATAATTTTTATCCTAATTATGATGAGTAAAGCCGCGCGGGTTATACATTTTGTATAGGAAAACAAATCGGAAATAAGCGATTCATATTTAACTCTATTTGTTGAAAGCAAAATATACTAGTGTAACAGAATAATGCGTATTTATGTTCGGCGGTGCATCGCATGACGGAGTCGCATGTATCAGGTTGTTATGGCAACTGTTTTCTATGCAGCATAGAATAATATAAGTACAATCCGGATGGGCTCGTTCGTAGGCTGATGACCTTTTGTTTGCCATGATGAATGAAAATAGCATTATTTTAACTTTCATTTGTCTACATAACAGAAAAATAAATTAAGACTACGATAAATTAATTCTTGTAGTTAATTGTAATTTTGCTCTAAATAGGAACAAGTAGAATATACATAGCAAGATTTCTTGTTCCAATAGTGTAGATAGAAGGTATTTGTTACCTACTGCTTACAAGAAATTGGTGCCTGATAATAGTTTAGTAAAGCCATTGTTGGAGGGTCAGGAATTATTTCGGAAATAGGTTTACGTGCGTGTTATAACGTAGGACGTGTTCGAATTTGGGTATTTGCAATCAGTGCAAGATTACGACATGATATACATCGTATATATCATATCCAACAGAGCCAATTTCTTATAGCAATATTAATCTCTGATCCTACAACCATATAAGTACATTTTGTTTATGAGAAATATAATTACGACGTTATATTCCTCTTTGATCATATTGTAGTATATTCATTTCATAATAACTCGTCGATACCTTGGATAGTTAATCGTTTAGCAACACAAAATATGAACAATTGATTGTTGGTAAGCTTGAATTTATGTAGATATATTTAAAGTGACCGCCCTAGGCAATGTTTGCCGAGTCCAGTTAATAATCTGTTGTTGACATTTTCTTTTGTACAATAAAAGCTGTAACATTATATCAACTAATTTAATTGTGTTAGATTTATGCCTCTTTATGCTTGTTCCCGAGAAAAGTTCTCGGGGATAGAGACGTAAAGATATCCATGTAGAAAAGAATATAAATAATAAATACTAAAGAATAAAAGAATAACATAAAATGTTAGTACTTTAATAATTCGCTGTGATACGGAATAGGAAAAATATAAAGATGATTTTTATCGATGGATTGAATTTTGGTGAAAATTATTTTTCATTAATACCCGTGTTTAATTTAAAATAAAATTGGAGACTAAAAGACTCGCGTATTCTTTTTTATAAAGAAACCTTTTCACTGAAAGGTTAAAAAGAAAAATGGTAAAAACAAAATTATATTAGTCTGGGTTGTGTTAGAATGGAGTAGGTAGAGGCTGTGAGGTTAACAAGGCCGACAGGATTCGATCCCGTGTCCATCCTTTGTTTTTAGATTTACGAGAATGACGCAGGTCAAGTTATTGTAGGAATGGGCACACAAATATACAATTTTAATGGGTAGAGAGAATATTTTTAACAATACTGCAGTGACATTTATGTTAATATTTACCAGTTACTGTGCTAGCACTTAGCTATATTTTAAAAGTGGTGCAACAAGTACAGTAATTTCAATTATTCGTATTAACATTATTGGATTTGGGTTTATAAAAAAAGTATGAATACTTTAATGACGTTGAATGATATAAGTAAAATATGTACTGGATGCGTTTTAAATTAAACTTTATTTTTAAGCGGTAGATACGCAATTAACACATGGTGTTCCAAATTTCAATATTTAATCAACTTAAATTAAATATACAAATCGGCATGTAATAATAAAATCAAGATTTATATCTATAAAATAATTCTAAATTAGGGACAAAATGATGTAGGATAGAAACCTACGTGCCAAAAACGATATGATTAACTAAATGGAGAGCCGCACGACGTACGGGCAGCTTATCGAGGGAACTTTTATAAATTACATCCCTTAGATTGACTGATCTTCATTCAAAACCGAGCCCGGGACGAATGCCATTTCCCTTCCAATATATGAAATAGGCCGTCTCTCTACGCGAATAATATTAGGGTTGTGAATCAATAGTGAATCTAACATATTTCAATCCCTATTTAAATGTTTACGACACCTCTGAATATATTAGTAACGTTAATAATGTAGAATGCAATTGATAAATGTCGAACTATAACTTAAGTGTGTTAATAAATTATCGATTCATCTTATATTAATATACTTGCATATCAGACTTGCATCTTTGAATTAAACATGATCCAGTTTGAAACTTCAAAATAAAGAAATTCACAAGAATAGTAACAAATCACACCCAATTACCTTGAATGCACAACAGCGTAATGTTACTGATAAATGAACGCACTTCACTGATAGTTAACCTTAAAACTTCACTGACTCACTAATGTCGGCGTTTGGTCCAAGACGTGTAAACGATTCGTCGTCCAGCTGCGACGAAGCGTTGGGGCAGACTGCAGGCAGAGGAATCAACGCTTGACTTCCCCCCCTCCCTTGCATCTAGAGTTACACCATAAGATCAGCTGAGTGGCTTATCTAAAGTCCCCCCATAGACGAAGTGGTCGGTCGATATAGCGGCACACGTTTGCGGTAAAATGACGAACCGATATTAATAACAGATTATAGTCTGTTATTTATTTTTATACGATTTAAAGGTTGGAGTGCTCGTTAAAATTGAATATAGGTAGATAATTGCATTAATAATATTGTAGGGTATGTATGGTTGTAATGGCAATTCTACTAATAGTTGTGTCTGTTGTCCTTGTGAAGATTAATTCAAAAATAAAAACATAATTCAAAACAATGAGAAGTACGAATAAAATTCTAAAATATATTACTATAAAGGCTGACAGTAAGTCGGCAATATCTGTATTATTAAGAAAACTAAAAATTTAAGTATCTATTGAAGTTGAGGTAATACGAGTCATAAATTTACGCATTTATATTATTTTTTAAATTATGAACAACGCGTCGAATAGTATTACTACTTACTATGATTATATTATATTACTACTTTATATGAAGCAATGTTTTATTTTATCATGAAACGTTTTAAAAGTATTACACAGTTGAATGAATATAGAATATACATGCAATAGAAAGCTATTGTATGTATATTCTATGATATATTCATTCAAAGCATCTTGAGAGGTTAATACAATTCTAAGAATTGTTCAAAATGTACCTGGTACATACATATTATTTTATTGAAAAGATAAAATGTAAACAATCTACAAATTCCTGTGATATACAATATAATACGAGTATATGGTCTTTTCAATTGATAGTAATGTATTTTTGAAAAGTATATATATAGCATATAGTATGTATATATATATATTATAATATATAGCAACAACAAATAAATACCAATTAAAGATCAAGTTTTGAACAAACGACTTTATGCCTGTAATGGTGGCGATAAAAGAACCAAGAATATTGTTAAATTTAAACTAATCCATAAAACGACCTCTTCAAAGCTTTATTCCTATTGAGAATAACAAAAGGACTTTTCTATAATGAGCTCTTTAAGAATATGTTGGAGAGATTTATTTTTCTTGTTTTTGCCGTAACAACCACGTTCCGAGCACACTTTTGGGTCGACGCTTTTGGAATATCATCAATCTCTGACACACAGAGGAACTGAACTCGGACCATCGCATAAAAAATGTGTCATAATGGATATTTCTACAATTTATTCAAACAAATGTAATAAGGTAAAAATGGGTTTTCTTGATTATAGTATGTATTTTATTAATAGCTTTATCGACTTGCAGATTTAACGAAGCCTAAATGAGATCAAATAATAAGCACATCGAGTACACACAATAAATAAACATATAGACAGACAGAATAGTCAAATAGTAAAATTTGTAATTTATTTTAATTTATTAGAAGTGTCATATTTGGTGTTGCTCTATAAAGTGCAACACCAAATGTGACTTTCTTCCACAAAGAATTAAGAAAGTCATAGAATCAACATTCATAATACGGTAATAGAATTATAAACAAAATTACGTACGATCATTAAAAATAAAACTATTTAACTATAGTTATAAACATTATTCTGAACGCAATTATATTACTAGGATAGGAGAGACAGAAACTGGAGAGTAGTAAGTGAAAAACTTTCCTAATGTTGCGAGCGAAGTACACGTTTCATTCTTCCAATCGAGAGTTGTAGATGATTATATTGTCTACCTCTACACTGTTAATGATAAGGAGTTTAGTTGGTAACTTATTAAAGATAGAAATAAATTTATTTCAATCGTTTGTAACACACAAGTTGTTACTATATAAGTACTAGATATTGTCTCAACAAGGACTGTCAATAAGAGCACAGCAAAAAATTAACCAATCAATCGTTTCTTGTTGACTTATTAAAAATGTTGGACTACTGGTTGGCTAAATGTTTCTGTCAATACTAGTATCAGTATTGACACAAACATTAAGTTCCAATTTTTCAATAATAAGACAAATACCAGAATAATATATATACATGGTTTCTTTATGATTAAACATTTAATGGAATTATATATATTGACAGTATTTGGAGAATCAAAGATAGTGACTCTTATTGTCCAACTTTTGGTATATACTATGGACGTAAAATTGAGAACATGCGTATTTTTTTTAAATCAACGGGACCGAAAAATTAATAGATCAAACATCTACGCTGGATTAAGTACCTTACCTACTCGTATGATTTCAACAATAAAATGATACAAAACTCTTCGTATATTTCTAAAATTCTTTTATACAATACAGATAAATTTTATTTCTTATGTACCTAGATAACCTTTATGAAATACAATGTCTTAATTAATAGTATTATATTTGAATAGGGATAAGTTACCCTAATAGAATTTTCTTTGCCTCGAGGCACTTAATACGAAATGAGGTAAATGTTAAAGTAAACTCCTATAAAATAAGCAATGTGAAACTTTCGACATGATTCTGAAATGAGCAGATGTTTGAATTTTATATTATTTTTGTGTACGATGTTTTTGGAGAGTTACCGATTATAACGTAAATTTTTTGCCTATATATAAAAAAAAGCTTACAAATACACCTGTACATTTCTGTACTATACTATATATAGTAATTTTACTTTTGTCTTGTTAGAATATAATATAATTTATTCCATTAATACAAGTAGAATTACTTGAGGCTAGTATAATAGGCACTGTTCTGAAAAAACGGCACTTGAATTGTTTCATAAGAAATAATAACATTTTATTTTTATTTTAAAAACGTCTAAATTTTAGTTTTTATGTAGGATCACTCAATCACGCCTTAATTGTAAGACGGATTAACATTTGGTACACAGATGGTCCATGTCCTAGATACACATAAGATGTTATTATATTCTAATTCTCTCTTAAAATTTAATAGTTTCCTCTTGCCGGTGCAACTAATTCATGCATCTTCCTCCAGCCAATTCTATCCCAAGCCATATCCTTGAACTCTCTATACGACATAACACCTAGTGTTTCTTTTATCTGTCCCACGTAGTTATTCCTCGGTCTTCCTCTTCCTCTTTTGCCCTCTATTTTTCCCTCTACTATGCTCTTAAAAAATCGTCATGTCGTATAAGGTGGCCCAGCATTTTGCCTCTTCTTTTCTCTATTTGTTTTTTCATTAATGTTCTTTTCTCGTTCAGTCTTTTCAAGACTTCCTCATTCGTTAGTTTTTCTGTCCAGCTTATCCTTTTCATTCTCCTCCATGCCCACATTTCACATGGACTATTGCTAGGAAAATAATAAATCACAATAAAATTTTATAAATACTCGTTCCTAAGAGCCCAAAAGGAAGATGTATCCAGTAAATACACACTACTCACGTCTACATGCGAGTTTAATGCTTAATGTTCGCAAAGCCCCACGTGTAGTATTAAGAGTACTTCAAACTAGGGTAGGTACCCATCAAAATGAAGAGATAGGGAAAACATACGGAAGTTATTTGCCATTATTACGTACACCTACCGCAGAGTGAGACAGCAAAGAGCAGCAAATAAATTTGTGTGATATTCTCGGAAACGGTATTATTTATACTATTGACTTGAATAATTTACTTCAATCCAGTATAAAAAGTAAATTATGTTTCGCAAAAAAGCTATTTCAAATATTAAATACACATTGATGATCGATGAGATGTTTTCTGTACACATAACACTGAAAAAAAATTAATTTCCACGCGGCAAATTCCCCTATATATGCAAGTAAATTTTACATCGCAACAAGCAGTTATGTTCTCTGTAAAAAAGTCAATACTTATCAAATTATATGGGTTTTATAGATTGCAAAAAGAATTGTCAAAAACGGTTTAGTTTCGAGGACATAATAGTGTAATATAGCCAAAAGAAAATTCATTGAAACTGAGAATCTCCTTCCTTTGGAATCTAAGTATAAATAAAGTATTCTATGATATCAATGTAGTTTAGACCAAATTTGATTTTGTATACCGATACATCACGACGTAGCACTAAATTAAAATTTTATAATCACAATAGGAAATTGTATCATGAAGTAAAAATAAGTTTATTTTTGGTGATAGTAGTAGTAAATATATATAAATAAATAATATATTTGGAAATGGTAACAGTTTTTGAAAATTAGTCATCATGCCTATAGCAGTGCCTGTGATGTGTCCAGACTGTGCTCGTACTAAATTTGTAACATTGCGTTAATTAAAACAATTAGATACATAACAGTTATTCTGTGTTGTGGAAAATGTAATCATGTTCATATCTACAGGCGATTTTATTTAATTCTCGATTATAATATAATAATTTTTTAATTTTGGCTCAAGTATGATATGAAATAGGTAATAAATTTAACAAGAATATTCAAATTTAGTCTAATCTGCTCATATCTATATATGTCATGTTTTTAATATAGACACTTTTCTTTATATAAAATATCTTAATTTTTATATAAAAATACTTAGTTTAGCATTCGTTTGCTCACAACAACAAATCTACGCTAACAACAGATAGGATGTTCATAGAAAATTGTCACAGAAAATTGTTCATATTTAAAATTCGATTTAAAGGTGAAATTAGAATTACATTACGTAAACTAACAATCTACCCATGCTATAGATTGTTACACATGCCATATCAGGACGAATATTGTTATTGTGAAGCCTATATTTAAAAACAAATAAAAAAAAAATAGCTGAATGCACCATATTAGTATAAGAGCATTGAATATTTTTTTTTGGTGTAAAATGTTTATTTGGCAGAATACTCCTTTAAAAGGACGCTAATGATTTTTATTACAACGCGCATTTTTATAATTAAATATTCATAGTTTCCTTATGATAATATCTATGATGTATTTCATATAAACCGCGAGATAATTTTCTTATTACACAAACTGAATAAATTAATGTTTTTCACTTTTTTGTTCTGGTATATTATAATTGGTGTACTTTCTATACAATTCATTATCTTTATCATGAAAGTGTAAATGTTTAACATACTAGACAAATAAAAACTTCCCAAGAATGACGTAATCAAAGAAAATCACGTAATTAGATTCTTTATCTTACATTTTACCATTTAACGAATAATTTCACTTGCCATGAAATTTATGGACTTTTACTCTCATTTTTACGTAAATAGACATTTTAAATCATATACTTTGGGTATATAAGTAATTAGACTAGATACAGTTCTAAATGGATGGATTTAATGTAAGCCTGAAATTAAAACCCATCTAAGCACTCATATCAAAGCACGAGCGCTAATATACGACGCTCGGTGATTACAGAAAATAACAAACGGGCCTCGGAGGCAGCTTTGAAGTGAAATTACACGGAGAGACGGCTTTTTCATTATCAACACTGAAATTTAAGTCAGGAAAAGCAACGGAAACAAGCTGATGTGATACTCGAATTTGATATTCTTAGTTGTGGACGAACAGAACTTCGTTGGGTTCCGTATCAAAATGGAACCTTTATAAATTACGTCATGGCTGCGGGTATTTGTTTGTCTGTCTTTATATCGTATTAGAAAATTTTAAGGAAAATGTCCAAGGAAATATAACAGTTTATTTTACTTACACGATGCTTTCAAAATATTGACATGAATAAAAAAAAAATATACTTATAATTAGACAGTCAGTAAAGACGAAGTAAAATTATACAAAAGATGAGGGTAAGGTCGGACTGGTTTTAGTTTATAAGGGAGAAATCAAAACGTTGTTTTTTCAATTGCACCTGAGGAGCGTAACTACTTGGTCAACATTTTATATAATCAGTAGAGATAATTTTAATTCGATATTTATACAAAATTGGAAATTAATGTGAGGGGATTTGTCAGAACTAAACAATAATCACCACTTAACTTCCGGTGAGATTGTGGCCAAACGCGTTCTTTAATAATAAAAAAATAAATAAAAACTAGTATAAAATTATGTCTTTGAAACGGACGGATTTAATTTTTGGGACTTTGGCATGATTATATGTAAACGTTTTATATATTCAAATACGAAAGTCATTTGGCATTACTCGAGCACAACGTATTTTTATTTATTCATATATCCAGACAACGCTCTAAAGATTTTGGGAACACTGCGACACGGGCCGTAATATTTACACCTTTTATGATTTATATTTTTGTTATAACTTCAATCTCTTGTTGCCCACTATTAAACACAGCGTCCTGAACTTTCCATATATCGTGTAGTAAAGTACATACAGAAACATTGGTATTATAGAGCTTGTAGTGAAGGGGGGTGACAGCTTGTAAATGTTGCGGTTGGTTCTAAAATTACATAGCTTTGTTTTCTTAATGCGTAACCTAATAGTGTTTGGATAGTGCAGTCTCTGTAGTATAAAAATTTATGGATTAAATTTTACAGAAAAATATAAAATTTCACTAAATAACTACCATTTACATTGATTGAACTTTATTTTATATTATGTAAAGTGAAATCTGAAAGCAATAAACTAACGATCTACGAAATCGAGTATATGTCAACTCTTGTAATCTAAGTAAATGTTTTTATAGATGCTTATTTTAGGAATTCGTATTCAACATAGATACTCATATCAATAAAAGCATTGTTTAGTTTATAAGAAAGCAATGCAATGTACTAAAACTTATTGTTCAACAAATAAGTTCTGGTTTACAGTTTAGTCTATAGTTTTAGTAACCACTTCTATATATGTATTATTGAGCAGCAAATCGCCTGCACTCGAGTCATTGTAATATTACTGTTTTGCCTAGTGGATAAGGTATAAATTTGCACTAAAATGAATTTAATTGACCTTTAATATGTTTCATAATAAAAATATGTAAATATTTTCTAAGTAAATATCGCACTGGAAATTATTTAGAAGAGCATTGGATTTTGTTGTTTATTATCTAATGCTCTTCAAAATAATTTTTGCTATATATGAATATTTTATAAATAATGTTTTTCTTTCTTCATCCTTTAGTCCTTTACTAATATTTATGTTAGAAACTCGTGTATGTAATATGATTATTAAAGAACCTATTTACATTAATTTTAAATTTGAACAATATGCCTTATAACATATAAGAGAAAATTCAGAATTTACAAAATTATTTACATATTGTAGCACTATATCATTATATTCATGGTTGATTAGTCACTTCCCTACATGTTATTAGGATACAATAGCACATAATATCGTCTATCTAAACCGCAGACGCGAAATATAGCACTTGTCAGTTCAATTTATGCAATCACATGCGATATAATTTACGTTATTCAATACTAAGTCAGTCTTGAGTGGCGATCCTTTATGGGCAAAAGCAGTGTAGGCTCCAAATGCATTACAGGGAATAGATGTATGCAAGTGGCTCAAGATCGTTCCTTATGGTAGGATGGGCCTATGTTCAGCAGTGGACAGTTAAACAACGTTGGTAGACAGATGAAATAATGATGATGAAGATAAAAGTATTTAGAAACCTATAGAATAAAGAGATCGCAAGTTTCAAGAACTAATCCAGCTCGCCTTAGACAAATGTCATAAGAATCTATTAATACAATTGTTTCGGTTAGCGTTTGCCTGAGAAGCAATAAAACATTGGAAGTCACTATAATTATTATATTTCATGGACTCAGAATCGATAACGATTTCTTTGATAGATTTGTTTTCCACTTATTGTGGGGGGGGGGGGGGGGGATAATCTACAGAAATAATGTTTTAGTAGTTATAGTTGTCCCTTGGTAAAGAAAATGGAAGAATTTTATTTCGTGGAAATAACATTTTGCCTTTGTTTGGATAGAATATAAAAACTGAGAAATATAGAAAAAAATACAAGAATTTGGAACATTGGAACGTATCAGCAACAAATAGAAAGTTTATTAAATTATAATGACAAAATATTGTCAAGAAGAGACAAGCGGTTCAGTAAACAGGAGCCTCTTGTAGAACAGCATCTCGTCTGAAACAGGAGTGCTTCCTAACCTGGGCTAAAGGTGTGGCGTCGCGAGATCCTAACACCAGTGCTCTCAAAAAGAAGTATAACTCTGCCTCTAGGTCTTTCAAAAGAGTTATAGCCACAGCGAAGTCAGAGCATATCAGTAGAATTGACAAGAGATTGGCTAGTTTGCCCTCTGGGACTCGAGCTTTCTGGTCTCTTGCCAAAGCTGCACAAGGGAATTTCTGTAAGTCATCTTTTCCACCATTGCGCAGGGAGGATGACTCGTTGGCCCAGAACGCTAAGGAAAAGGCCGATCTTCTTGAATCCATCTTTGCGTCAAACTCGACATTGGATGACGGGATGAAATCACCACCGACCATCACGTGTTGTAGGAGCTCTATGCCTGACATTAAATTCACGCATAGCTCAGTGCGTAGAGCACTTTTCTCCCTCGAAATCCATAAGTCGAGTGGGCCCGATGGTATTCCTCCAATTGTGCTTAGGACATGCGCACCAGAGTTGGCTCCGGTTCTTACGCGTCTTTTTCGGCTTAGCTACTCATCGGGCATAGTCCCAAAGTTTTGGAAGACTGCTCTGGTGCATCCGATCCCTAAAAAGGGAGATCGCTCAGATCCAGCTAACTATAGGCCCATAGCTATCACTTCCTTATTCTCGAAGGTTATGGAATCCATCATTAACCGTCAACTGCTCCGGTACCTAGAAGAGCACCAGCTGATCTGTGATCGCCAGTACGGCTTTCGACAGGGACGTTCGGCTGGTGATCTTTTAGCTTACTTAACACACCGATGGGCAGTGGCAATCGAGAGTAAGGGAGAGGCCTTAGCAGTTAGTCTGGATATCGCGAAGGCCTTTGATCGGGTGTGGCATAGAGCGCTGCTTTCAAAGCTACCTTCATTTGGGTTGCCTGCGAGACTGTGCATTTGGGTCGCCAGTTTTCTCAAGGAACGTAGCATTAAGGTCGTAGTCGACGGAGCATGCTCTGATTTAAAACCTTTGAATGCTGGTGTCCCGCAAGGCTGTGTACTATCTCCGACTCTGTTTCTTCTGCATATCAATGATATGTTACAGATAAGTAATATTCATTGCTATGCAGACGACAGTACAGGAGATACATTATATACCGGTCATGCAAAGATCTCGCGGGCACATACCGATGAGTGCCGGAATAGACTTGTGTCTGAAATCGAAACTTCACTCCATCAAGTTTCGATCTGGGGTGAACAAAATCTTGTCCAATTTAACCCCAAAAAGACACAAGTCTGCGCGTTTACCGCAAAAAAGACGCCGTTTGTCGTATCTCCTCACTTTCAGGGCACTTCCCTTGATAAAAAGTCGAGTCTAGGAATTCTGGGCGTTGATATATCTTGCGACGTCCAGTTTTGCGGTCATCTGGAGGAGAAGGCTAAGATAGCTTCCAAAAGTTAGGAGTACTCAATAGGGTGAGACGATATTTCATGCCAGAACACCGCCTGAAATTATATAAAGCCCAAGTCAGGCCGCATATGGAATACTGTTCTCACCTGTGGGCAGGAGCGCCACAGTACCAACTCCTTCCGTTAGACCGCATTCAAAGTCGGGCGGCTCGAATTATCGATAGTCAACGCCTTACTGTCCGACTCGACCCACTGAAACTGCGCAGAGATGTTGCATCTCTGTGCATCTTCTACCGAATTTATCATGGGGAGTGTTCTGAGGAATTGTTCGGATTGATACCTGCTGCTGATTTTCACCACCGTACAACCCGCCACAAACTAAAGTTTCATCCCAATCATCTGGACGAGTGGCGGTCTTCCACCGTGCGTTTTTCAAGGCACTTTCTTCCACGCACAACCATTCTTTGGAATCAACTTCCAGCAGCAGTATTTCCGAACCGATACGACAACATAACCTTCAAGAAAAGAGTATATTCCTTTTTAAAAGGCCGGCAGCACACCTGCAATGCCGCTGGTGTTGTGGGTGATCATGGGCGGCGGTAGTCACTTACCATCAGGTGAGCCGCATGCTCGTTTGCCCCCTGTGTTGTAAAAAAAAAAAAAAAAAAAAAAACAGATGTATTTCCTTTAAATCTCGAATTCCAACAAGGATCTTAATCTTATAATTAAATTGAACATCTAATTTGGCTGTACAACCAAGAGCATCCGGAATATTCGTAGTTCCAAACAATAGGATCCAATTACTGAAATCATATTCAAGATGGCAATATCAATTTTATTAGGTAAACTAGATCTTGTTCGTAGAGGTGAACGATATACGAAATCATTTGTGGATTGATATTAAAAAAAGAAAGATTTTTATAGTAAACTATATTAATTAATGCCTCTATGTTTCATGATTTTTATTTATAAATTATGTCACAAGAAAATATATAAGTTTATTAAGCCAAATGATAGTGAATTTTCATCAAATTTACTGAAATTGATATATATTCAAGTCAACTAAATAATAAGCATTTTTGAATAAGCAGTCATTTTTTATGAATCTACCGCCCAGTTCGGAATACAATTTCAGCTGAGAAGAACGGGCAAGAAACACAGCTGTTGTCGTTAAATAACAGGTTTAATTGGATAACAAAATTAAAACAACTTGATTAGATAGAGGCGGAAGAAATTGAATTTAAATTGTGCGAAGTTAGTTTGGAAAGTACATAGTTTAAAAGGAAAGGATCTGTAATCTGATTATAATACTGGAAATACTTTCTTTTTCAAATTAGAGAAATCTCGTAAACTATGAGGTTCAGTTCAAAGAAGCCCTTCATGGCTCAGAGATCAAAAGAGATAAGAAGGACCGGTCGAAAGTAGTTTTGGTGGATTCATCGTTAAAAAAAATATGGCAAAATGGTCACATTTTTTATTGATTGGTAGAAAATACCATCTGGTATTAAGTCTGCTAAATGTATATATTAAAGTTTAATAATTAAATAAATATAGCACATTTTGTAAATTAATTTATCAAATTATAATAGCAAATAACGATCGGTGGTTAAAAACATTAAGAACAAAAAAAAATACTTTCAAGTCAATGATTAAAATTGATAACATCGATATCAAGGAATCATTTGATTTTATCAAACAGTAACCTGCAGTTACAACCAAAACTTATTCGTTTAGGTAAATCAATACTCGTGCGGCGAAGAAACACGAATCACATAAAACACAAAATAAGTATAAACACGCGGCCTACCTAAATATTGTCGGCTGTTCATTCCTCGACACATTTAAAGTTGGTAAAATTATTACATACTGTAAATTTTAAAGGAAATTGTTAGAAATATTTTCAGTGAGAAAGGAATCTTGGAAACGTGGCAAGGTTTATGAAGTAACATATTCTTGTATGTTAATTTTTTTATTATATTGTTAGCTTTTGAGAATTAATTTTTTCGTGTTGATGGCGTTGACTAATGACACTTGCTGGATTTCTGAGTTAAATATAATATAAAAATGATATTGTGGAATAGTACAAGTGTTTTTACAACAATTATAAAGTTTTAAAAACGAATAATGGAAAAAAATTAAATAGGGCTATAAAAGTATATATTATATAAAAGTACGAGGAAGATACGTAAAGATTCACGGAACCCATAAATCCTTCACAAACAATTGTGGATGGAGCACATTGTCCTCTGTAACAATAGGTACACGGGTTCTGAGCGACTACACGACCCTACTACTTTGCTCTAAACCGACGACTACTGCATGGGATGAAACTCCTTTGTAGTTAAACAAAGTTGCAACATGTTAACGAATATAACTTAATAAAGCTAAACTAATTAGAATTTGAAAGCATACAATGAAATTCTATACAAGCTATTAATAAATGTTTTAACGTGTACATTTTACTTCGCAAAAGCAACCGCTATTACAGTCTTGATACACACACAGAGATAATGTTTAAATGTGTGTATTATTTTAAAATTATTTCAATTTACAATACCGAATCGTGCGTAGATTTTACACATTTGTAAACTGCAACAAGAAAGTCCAAAAGATTTCTTGCTCCTCAAAGAAAATGCTAACATCAATCGTTAGATAATTAAACTTGGAAGTACCCTATCGGTTGACTCTCCCTCTCGAACTTGCTTGAAAATGATATCCTATAAAAGGTATTAATAAATCTTTAAAAAGCGATGATGCATCTTAGCGTGATGCATAGTGGTAACAAACAGGTCAACGTCTTTAGCCAGAAATAGATGGGAGCCGCCCCTGGCCCATGTCTCTCGTCGACTCCGCTTAGCAATTCGTTCCGACATCTCATTAATGTGTCAACGAGGTTATCGATGTACAATATCTATGGTCTCCCACCGAACTACTGTTTACGTTTGATATTTTTTGTTATATTATTCACCTTAAGCCTCTACTTAAAGCTAATTCTAAGTAAAAGTTACGATAGAGAGTTCAACGACCGCACGATGACGACCTATTTTTACAAATTAAATAGGCACTAACAATCGTTCGTCAACCCGATATTCAGTTCACATTCCTTTTAGTCATAAAGCTCATTTGTGAAATGAAACTTTAACGGATTTAATTTTTATTCAGGGAAATGATCAACGGAGTCGAGCGACGCTAACATTAAATTTTAGATACTAGGTAGTAGGTAGTCATTATTTTTTCTGCAACTTAGAATAATTGTAAATTATTGTGTAAATATTATTAAATAATATTTTAATAATTATTGCGCAGTTAAAATAATTTAAAGTGGACGAGTTTAAAATTCCTACCTCTCAAGTCAGTGTTTTACTTATCTACATACAAGAAAGAAAAACAGGAGTTAATAAATTAATAATGAACACGCAGTTTCATTTAGTATGTAAATATAAATTTCATATTACTGGAATTTAAATCCAATTTCATATTAAAATGTATTGTTGATATTACGTATGTAAGTAGGTAAATCTAATTATTACTTACCACTCTGCTTCCTAGTAAAATCTGTAAAAAAATATTTAATATTAAATCACCAGAAATAAAAAAAGCTGATATATTTACAAACACAAGTAGCAAAATTAATGAAACATTGCGCAAGGTTTCCGCTAACAAGACGCAAGTATGCGTGT
Organism: Galleria mellonella; assembly: GCF_026898425.1. Classification (NCBI taxonomy): domain Eukaryota; kingdom Metazoa; phylum Arthropoda; class Insecta; order Lepidoptera; family Pyralidae; genus Galleria; species Galleria mellonella. The sequence goes on along the minus strand of NW_026442130.1, from coordinate 9,280,413 downwards.
TCTCCGCAAAAAAATCTCCCTTTTCTCCTTTTCCTTTATTTAGTGGCACTCCTCAGGAAATACGAGATAAGCTCGATTTACAGGGAGTATCTCTGTCTTCCAAGATTAACTACAGGAATTACATCGAGTCTGGCTAAAACAGCATGAAAAAATTCGGAGCTCTGAACAGAACGCGATGGTACTTTACAGCCAAAGCCTTCTGCTATATAAAGCATAGGTAAGGTCGTGTGTGGAGTACTACTCCCATCTCTGGGGTGGCTCCGTTCAGTACTTCCTACGCGCTCTCGATATTCTACAGAGATCAGCTGTCCGTATAGTATGAGACGTTGAGGTGGATAAAATTTTATAACCTCTACAATTATGTAAAGATGTAACCTCCCTCAGTGTCTCCTACTGCTTATTTTATGGGGAGTGTTGAAAAGAACTTCATTCCCTCATTTCACCTTTCTCTTTCCGATATCGCACAACAAAAATGGTGTGGTCACATGTCGTGCTATAATAAAAAGAAAACAAGTAGATAGGGAGAGGATGGAAACTATAAGTTTATAATTTGATAACAATACAATTATTAATATCTAACGATGCGATAAACAATGTAAATGACTCTTGTACATATTCGTTGAGTAACAATTATCTCAATATGTTTATAAACTTTCATATTTATTATAAATGTGAAAGTTTATACTCGTAAATATATTATATTAGTAGAATATATTAAAGAACTTTACGTATCTTATTTCATTATGATGCTCTTATCTAAGAGTAATATGTTAGCTCAATTGTATTATATTAAATTAACAATGAGAGAAACATTATGATATACTACGTTATATATTACATACAGTATTTTTAGCGATACCTATTATGATAATTCAAAAAATTTGCAAGCAGATTTTAAACACAATTTATCATAATTACAAGATACTTTTCATTACATAGTTCTGTGAATTGATTTTAAGAGTCGGTAAAGGAAAGCATAATGGCTACCGTCTATGAGCCTATGAAATTACTATTTTAAGTTCAAGAGGTTCTTGGTTTTTAACGAAATTTATCATAAATACTCATTATATTTTCCACTATCTTACTGATATAATAAAATTCTAACTGAACGATGTCTGTGCATGGAAAATATGTAAAAAATATATATGTAAAGGGTTTTAATGGGAGCATAAGAAGCCAAAACAAGAATTTTACAGTGTTTGTCTATCCGTATGTTTGTTTCGGTATCACACAAAAACTACTGCACCAAATTTAATGTGATTTTCACTGTTGTGTTCCTGAAGATCCTGAAATGTTTTATTTTGATATGCCATCTATTTTCATTGGTTTTCCAATTTCTGAAATCCGCGCGTACGAAATAACGGGCGAAAAGCTAGTAGGAAATAAATGTTTCAATTTGGATATATCTGTATAACTACAAGATTGAATTATAAATCAATGACGAGTTGATCTTAAGTTCCAATTCATGGGGGTGTCTATTAGTAGATTAAATGCTTTCGCGACCGATCGATTTCCCGAGAGGCTGAATGAACCAAGGCACCCTCCGCCTGGTTAGCGGTTATAGGCTAATTCCGCTAAACGAAGCAGAGCGAATCTGCCAAATTTAAATGTTAATGAATGCCTGTTTTGTACTGTAAGTCTTAGCAAAATTAAGTACTCGGAACACTTTCCATTTTTAACGGCATGCATTGCAAACGAAAGTGTATGCTTTTAATTCAAGATGGAATGGAAGCAGTTAGGCTCTTGGTTAAATTAGTATTTGCCGATATTCCACTTCCTAGTCTTGTTGGTTGAATTTTTTTCAGCTTTTGCTTTACTTTTCTAATAACAAGAAAGATCAATAATACAACAGCTAAATTAACTTTTGATGAATAAAACAAGTTCTATATAATGTCCTTCAATATTGTATCAATAAGAAATTGGTTATATGAGAAGTAATTTCTAAGAACTGATGTTTCATCAAAATAAGATTCACTATCTACTAGTTATTAACTTGTTTCGAAAAAAAAAGATACAAGTAAAAAAACATTAAGTATAATTAAATATAATACAAATGTATACATTCATTTAAGAACTTCTTTACTTTATCTAAGTACTAACAATATCATCTTTTTAAGAGAATTATCAATAGTTTGTTTATATTTCTGACTATTTTCATGCAGAGTGCGTGGAAAAAATCAAGAAAATTTAGGAACTGTCATCAGTTGCATTTTAATATTATTAAGAATATAGATGCGAACAATTCAATTGAAAGTTGGCCTTGAGTAATAACTATTTCAAAAACTATTAGGTCCGTCCTTCAAATTATAGTCCAACGTGCCCTAATTACGATACCGCAATGTAAACTGTGTAATAAATTAGTCTTATCTAGACAATGTCTATATAGGGACGATTCATCACTGTCACCACATGGATCGTCTGGCACGCATTAGTATAAGTGAATAAATTCGATGCAAAATCTTTTTAAACTATCTCGCTATGTGGGATCTAAATGAGAACAGACAAAATTAGTGTAAGTACTTTAATGTACGTATCCATATTATGCAGGCTGTTACCGCTTTGGTATTTACTTTTATTTTTATTGTTCGGACATTAAACCACATTTTAAAGTAATAAATATTAAAGAAAAAAAAATAGCATGAAATATATTCCTATATAAACTAAGTAAACATATATGTAGTTTTAAACTTTGTGTATTCGAATATCTTCAAAAATAATCATAATTCCCATATTTCGTTAAGTTTTATTAAAACTTAACGAAATATGGGAACAATTAGTTATAAATATGGAGGAGTTTACAAACTACTCGTATAAGTATATATATATATATATATATATATATATATATATATATCAATAAAAATATAATCAACATATCTATTAAAGTATTATTAAGTAATATATAAGGGAACACGAACAAATTAAGACTTTTGTTTATAATAAAAGCAGGGTTAAAGGCTTTGATATATTACATGATGATACATATAGTTATAATATAATATACTTATAATAGACACTAAATAAGTCATTCAGTGGAACATGTGTCAATCTGGTATTTTGATAAACGATTTAAAATTTAAATGAATTTTATATATATATATATATATATATATATATATATATATATATATATATATATATATATATATATATATATCAATAAAAATATAATCAACATATCTATTAAAGTATTATTAAGTAATATATAAGGGAACACGAACAAATTATGACTTTTGTTTATAATAAAAGCAGGGTTAAAGGCTTTGATATATTTATTACATGATGATACATATAGTTTTAATTAGAATAATATTTGGCAAAATTGTTGTAATATAAGGCTATATTTTTATATCTTACATCATAGGTGAGGTCATTTTGTAGACGACTACGTTACAATAGATTTTACATAGAAAGCAATAGCGCTTTATAGGTACACTCACTAGTAACCTGCCCCGGCTTCGCATGGGTAAGAGATGTAGATATTATTTTTTTAAACAAAAAACAACTCATATTATATGCTGACACAGATAATGACGCTGTATTAGACGCTGATAACGTAGATTTCTATAGGTGAAAGATTTTTGAAAATTGGTTAAGTAGGAATTTTTGAGTTTATCCATATATAAACAAAAAAAAAATCAAACATATTTCTTTATAATATTAGTTTAGATTTACAGAACACGTGTATTAAAAAGGTAAGATCAGTAATAGGGGTTGGGTAGAGTAGGTACTCTGATAAAGCATTGCATTGTTTAAACCAACAAACGAATAGTATCTATATAACAAGCAGAGATTATCTCCATAACAAAGGAATAAAGACAAAAAGCACAAACATATAACAAAACAAACGCAATTGACTGTTTAGACAAGAGAACGACATGATTTCCTTGGAGACGACAATTTGTCTTTCTTCAAAATTTCGTTTGAAATATTGACGGTATCAGCACATTCACTTACTAAACTTAGATGTTTCTAAAATCAGATAGGTTTCACTAGTTTTAGTATGTTGCTAACTTTGCGACAAGTCTTAGATTTCTATTATTTATATTCTATTCGTATGCTTCTATACCTACTAGCTCTGTGATTTTTTAATGAAATAAAATTTATTTATTTGCCAGAAATATTATACATGTGAATCTGGCAAATTATATTACTGGTTATCGATACCGGACTCAAATATTCAATTAATTATTACCAAGTTCGAAATTTCAAGTTGTAAAATATGTATAGATATAATTTTCATGTAAGTTTTTAAAGTTTATACTGTTTTATATTTTTCTGACGGAGATTTTCCTGCAGTAAAGTACCATAAATATTGATTTTTGCCAATATTTTAAAAATAATAATTAATACTAGTTTTGGGTATTGATTTAGTGAACAAAATGTTTAATTTTACTTTCACTAGAATATTTGGGACTACAAGTAATTGGTGCGTTGGATCATCACTAGTAGAGACCTTCCTTATCCTTCTTATCTCTCAACGTTATTAAGCCTGCACCCATATTGCGACGCGTGTTTTGCCTCTAAACGAGGCAACATTAGTAGATAATCGATCGGAGCTTGGAAGCTTGATATAGACCGTGACGATTAAAACAAAAAGAAAAAATGGGGTTTAATTTAGACGATTTTGATATACATCTTACTAACATTATGAATATTAAAGTGTTTTAAAGATGTGTGAATGTTAATTGGATGAATAGATTGGAATAAAATTAAGTAGGTACACGGATTATATCGTCGATCAACACATACTTATTATTATAATTTGCAAGGGCAAAGTCGCAGGTTTATTTTCTCATAAATTAGTTTTACTTAATGATCACATGAGAAAATATATATAATTGGAAAGACCTTTAAAGCGTTAAAATATATTTTTCCTAGGAATTCGTGTCAAAAACAAAAAAGAAAAATTTATCTCTCTAAACCTAAATTACTCAAAATTGATGAAAACATCCTTTACACATATGGTATTTTATATTAGAGAGGCGAGCGTCATGACTTAGCGAAATTTCGAGCCTCCCATGCGGTAGGGAGGGATGGGAGGTTCAACATTTTATATCGTTTTTGAATCTATATTTTTTAGGATCAGTGTTTAGTTTCATTGATAGAAGATAAAAGGACTACTAATAAATTTGATTGCATTCCATTTAATTATTTTATAGATTACAGAAAAATAATTGATTGTTATAGTGATATACGAGTTGTACCTACCGGTTCATGTAAATTAGAAATATGACACTAAAATTAGCCAGATGTCAAAGTCACAATATATATGTATGCATTGTTTTGTTTTACATCTGTAGGTAGTAGTATTTATTCCATCAATATACTCAATAGTATATAGACCTCAACTTTTCAAATTCAATTCTTCCTGCAGTATCGATACGTTCCGTTTGTTAGATACAATGTGTGGGAAATTATCACGTGACTTCAAAGCTAAAATTGTGATTGACGAGCTGTGTTGAAGCCACGTACGGTGACCAACCACGCCGTCATAACCGGTTATTGTATGCAAATGATGCCGGGACATTTTTCACTCCGGCTCCCGGATTAGTATTCGCCATTTCCCGTTCGCCTAACGTTTGTTCTTCTATTTGGTTTGCTTAGTTTCAAATTTTTGCAAGGCACGTACCCTGGAGTAGATTGTGAAACAAAGTGCGGAACTTAGGGTTAATGGCGACTAAAGCAATTTAATCCAAATACGTAGCTAGTTCGAAATTGGATTGAAGAAGACAAATGAATATAAAGTTAAAATGTCAGGATCAGTCACGTTTTATACTTTTTAACCAACACAAAACTGGAATAACTTTTCTGGATTTGGATGATTTGAGAATTAGGTACTAAGTATGAGAGTTCATATCAATTGATTATTAAATGATGTGTTAAGGTGTGTTGCCACTATTTAGAACTTTCAGTAGTGTTATGTATATGACAGTTACAGAAATAAGTAAATATGCGTATTATAAATGTAAAAGGATTGTCATTTGTTGAATTGCAAATCGTCAATCAAAAGGAAATCCGAAAAGCATATAAGCATAAGCCTTAACGGCTTTACTAATCTATATGTAATTTGGCATAAAAACAGCATGTAATTTAAAGAAGACATATTCGTGGGATAAATTATTATACTAATTAATCAAGGTAACACAAATGAAGAATGAAATGAATAGGCACAGTTAGTTACCAAATAAGTTAAAACTCATAAGCCAACTTATATGTTTTAACACCCGTAGTTTTTAGGGCTAAATTTATTAATCCTATTTGCAGCGATAAAGGGTAGAATAACGCTACTTTTACTCATTTCACCAGCCAACTTATTTAATGTAGTTTGCAAGATTACGTTGATTACATTCGCTGAGCTACCAACTGACACGACACGTTCTAATCAATAAGCTGTCTAAATCCGTAACAGGGTCTACTAACATTAAGCTCAGACTACCGTTATTTTCTTATATTAATGCATTAGGAATTTATTCATCTACTGTTGTTGATTTGTCAAATGGATTTTGGATTTGTCAAAATTGTTCCGTCACGACATGACATCATCGTATCAGAAAAAACCAATAGACGTCAGGCTTTTGTAAACATTATTAAACCAGAAAATGAGTATAAACTCCTTTTTGTTGTCGTAGCGTTGTTGCATTTCTTTGCTGCAATTAAAGATTAAATAAATATAGAAATAAAATAGAAGAATAAAAAATTATAGCTCTAATTTCTGAATATTTTCTTTCAAAATGTGCAAATAAGTTTTGTGGGGGAATTATTTAAAATTTGAGCTCGTTCCCGACGCCCTTCAATTAAGGTAACTTTATCAAAATAACAAAACTCCAGCCACATTTTAAATAGGTACGTAAGGGAAGAATAATTAGGAGATCCATTGTAACAGTCACTGTGACTTCACCCAGACATGCCATTAATTTCAAAGTTATTCGTATTGTTCTATAGTCAAAATAAAACAAAAGACAAACGTGTTTTATATTCGCAGTGTTTATTGTCATTGTAAGTGAATTTATTAAAAATTTACACAAATTCGGATGATTTCTCTAATACATTACAGTATTATAAATAGGCATTTAGAATACTTCAAAACTTAATTATATGTAATGAAATGTTTGTTTGACAATTACTATCACACTAAGACAATTTAATGAAAAAAGCCTTTGTTTCTTCCAAGTAAGAGTTGTTTAATGGGTAAAAATGGAATCGTAACCTTGTCCGTGCTATCGGTATAAGCTGGCGTGGCACCAGTGAAGGTTGATAGATGAGGGTGATAACAGGTCAGAGGATTAACCAAGATGGTTTCCAGGGGGAACTGCGTGGATGTCAACCTGATACGGTTTATTATTAGCAATGGAGCTGCTAGATCCCTATTACTAATGATTTCTTTTGCTCCTCTAATTGAGAGTGCAATAAAGGACTGCATAATTACATTTGACCAAGATCTTCAAATCAAACAACAACGACGCCAAGGAAAAACTAAGAAGTTTACGCTTTAAACCATAACTGGGTCAGGAGGTTACTGTCTAAAGGATAACCAGCGTTAATTCTACTGCACGGTTAAGCTAATTAGTATACTCGTAACGTACGCGTTAACGTTACGTAACGTTATGTCAATGACCTGAGCTCAGTTACACGCTATCTTTGATTAAGTGATAGACTAGTGATATTATATTATTATGATGTGCTCTGTTCACGCGTTTGAAGTCGATGGCTCTTTAATTGACTTAATTGATACCCGTCGCACACTAAGCTTGAGCATGGCTGTATTTAGCTGGGACATGGTCGAGTTGTCGCGACACTACTATATTTTTTACTGTGGATTAAATATGGATTATTTCTTGGAAATCGTATTGTTTATAGTCTTGTGTTAAGACTGACTATTACCTATGATTCTTTTACGTATATATTTTGATGGCATATATCCCATAATACCTACTGATTTCAAAGCAAAAATATGTCAGCTAGAAATCTTTCGTATCTAGAAGTATTCTGAAATATCAATTTACGCAAATATTCGCAGTTTACTACGAAAATTCCATATATTTATAATGCAAGAGCTATGATGAATCTCTTACATGCTTGTATTACTTTGTATTCAGATGCTATTTATATCACTTACAATTTCCATTCTACAATGTATCACATAGCAAGTTAATATTAATAACAACACTTTCCATTGCTCGGTTCGTAAATTCTTGTGCATGAGTGCGCAGGCGCATCAAAGAGACCAAAATAAACTGTGATTCACAACAAGTTCGCAGTGAATAGGGAATTAAAATAAATTCACGTGTTCTCTAATCAATGATTGCATTGTAAAACCAGAAATAGCTGATTACTCATCCTTCGTTTGATTAAGTCATCGGTAAGAAGACGGGAAGTCATAAGTTATTAGCATATAAGTTTGTCTCTAGCATGCGATAATATATACATATTATATAAGTATTAATATCAACATTTAACTCTACGTATTTATTACTTAAAACAGATCTATAAGTACCTTAGTATATAGTATCTAAATAAATATAACTCTTTAAAATTGGTGTTAGTACTCATTAATAGGGTCTCAAAATTTGTTTATCTCACAAAAAACTATTATATTATCATACAATAAAAATAAAAATTTTGGAAAATATGAACAACAGAATCTTACTAACAGAATTACATAACACAAAGTATGTACACACCTATTAATATGTAGTGGCGTTGATATAGATTGTTTACGCATCAATATTTTTTTTTATACAACTTAGAATGGCAAACAAGCTGACGGCCCACCTGATGGAAAGTGGTAACCGTCGCCTATAGACATGAGCAGTACAATGGACATAACAGAGTATACTGTTTCGCCCATGATACCCCCCATGCGTTGCCATTCCTGAGGACTCAGGTGTTATTCCTCTGTACCCAGTAAATTCACGCCATATCCCACCCTTCAAACCGAAACACAGCCATGCAAACACAACTGCTTCACGGTTGAAACACGAATGGGACAAAGGTACCCAAGCTAACGACTTTTGAACAAAGTCTCCCTTTGGTATATATATCTAAATCTCATTTTTATATTCAGTTCAATTGATTATAGTTTATTCCTAATGGACAGAATCTTAATTTCTTATAGTCTATGATTTAGTTAAAAATGTAACTAGGATTGTCGATGATTTGCTCTCTTCCGTTCGGCGCTTAGTCAAGCAAGCGTGTCTTGCGATCATATTTCAGTTATTCAGTAAATTATAAAGTATTATTAATTTGACATTGTTTAATCAGAATAATTTTCAATGTGTTACAATAAATAAATCAGACAGTGAAATCAGTTTCATTTTCCAAGCCATCAAAACCACGTGTGCGTGATCAAAAATTATTTGCGTGGATACAATTGTTCTTTTTTTCCGAGAACATTATTTTTTAATTTTTGGTTTTTTTTTATACAATAAATTTGGTAATATGAATTAGGATCCTTACTACACAGAGAGAAATATAAATTATTAGCAGTTTTTAAGGCGGCATTTTAAACCAGAACAATAACATTATTCCTAAAGAAAATTAGTAGAAACCATCAATAAATATATACATATGTACATAGTTTCACTGTGCATTAAAGTTTAAATAAATAATATAAAAAGTTTAATCTTCCATATTATTTTAAAAACTGAATACCGAGTTTTTCGATCGATGTCTTTGTGGGAAAAATGTTTACTGGTAGAATACTTCTCTGGAAAGATACTAACGATTAAGATTTCAATTTACGCTGTATATATAACAAATGCGGAAATTGTGTTTTGGAGAGACAGAGCCAGGCAATGTAATGCACAATGTGCATACGCGTCTATCCACAATGTGCGCTTGTGAATTGCAAGAATTGTAAAGCAAGTTAAAAAAGAGATAACTACTAGTACTAGATTCCGTACTAGGTAAGCGCGGTACTCACCCCGTCGATGTTCCTTAAATGGCACGGTGTTTAACGAGCAAGAAGGACCTAACCCTTGAAACAGATGCTATACCTCTCGTCATCTGTCCCTTTCTTATCTAATAATTAGGTAACAGTAGAAATGTAGCATGTACGGATATAATAAAATCGAGTTTCCAATATTTAAGACAAGGAATTTCAGGTAGACTGCCTAGATTTAAGTACAATATATGGATTTTATGTACAATTTATAGCTTAAAATTCATATAGGTTTTCCAAAAGGTAGTATCTTTGTGTACATTTGCTTTAATTGTGCAAGTGTTATAACCTAAATGATGCTGACAGTAATAAATATATCAGTTACAGACTGTTAAAAACTTATTTTGCAGTAGCGTTATTAATTTTTCTCACGACCAATTTTATTGTTGGTTTTAATATGTTCACATAATGGTTGACGTTGACCAAAAGTACTATAAGTAAGTATTCAATGTGACTTTTGTTTTTATTATACCTCTGAATTAGTAGCGGCAAACATTTCTTCAATCACATATATGACAGAATAATATAACTTTATTACGATTACGATTATGATAACTTTAGTTTCTGAGAATAAGTATAATTCGTATACATTCTATACTTCTCAATTTTTCATTGCGACCTGTATTTGAAGATAGGACTTTGAAGTCTCCGGAACCGATGTGTATTTATGAGAGGAGTTAAGAAAATGAATGAAAACAGTACGAGAGTACGTTTGAGACTGAGGCCTATGTATGACCTTGGATTCATTTTTACTATTTCGTAAGTGGTTTAATGCAACTATAAATATTTAAATAGTAATAATAATAGTTTATTTGCTCAAATATGAGTTTTACAGGTAGTATTAGGTAATTACGCCTCCATACACCTTTCCATTTCACCATGAATGGTGTGCAGAACTATTTTTAGTAGTAATATTTGTCATATTAGTATAATTCTATTATTAATACAATCATTACAATTGATTAAATATAATATCACAATGCGATAATAATATTACATAAAAAAATACATCAAAATTCAATTTCTCTTGTCTCATTACAGTCACGTAATGTCTATTTAATTTTTGAAACCATTTATTTATTTATTTAAGTCGTTATTACACCAGAAACATAAAAATATGACAATTGAGCAATTCAAGTGAAATACAGTAACAATATAGATTAATATATATACAATAAAGGTACAAAAGACGGTCTTATCGCTAGGGCAATCTTTTACAACCTTTGTCTAAAGGAGAACAGATAGATAGATGTCATCCGACATATATTCATTTAGAACGTAATATGCTTTATCAAGTAATAACTTCTTTAGTTTTTTCTTAAATAGATGCAAATATCTTTTATATATTGGGGCAATTTATTATTTATTTTCAAACCCATACAGAATATGCTATTATTATATTATATATAGTTGTGTTCCACTTTGTAACTCGAATAATTTACAATGTTTTTACTTTTTCAAGATAGATAACAAACAGTTATCTTTATACTTTCATTAGAATTGCGAACTATTATAAAAGCTTCTCTACATTCGAATTCTTTCTACGATAATACATAACACTAATGTATGTAAGTTACTTTTCCATCATGTCACTATGCCAATTCGTTTTGTACAACGGCCTTGTCTGTCAAAATTGATCGGGCGGGAAATTGCGGTGCGTATTGTACAAATAAGTTCCCCGACCGAAAACGTCTTGAAAATCCATCACACATAGATTCAATAAACGCGCTTCTCTTATGCTGATGCTCATATATATGCACAGCCATACAATGTACAGACCGTCGCACGATGTGGAAGCAAAACGTTGAATATTGAAGACATGAAATTCCTCTTAATTGACTTTGTTATTTTTTTAAAGTTATAACTTATAACTTCGAAAACAGTATACTGTTTTCGAAGACGATAATGAGCGGCCAAATATGAAATAAATTATTATTATCATATTAATCAATCGATCATTTCCTAACATTAACAGTATTAAGAAGGAATTCCTCATTGATTTCAATGATTAGGATAACTGTGTGACATCACTAGGTCTTTTAACAACAACCTTTAGCGTAAAATTTAGTTTTTTATAATTAATTATTTCAAATCTTTTATTATATAAATGTATACAATTATTATAATGACAGTGATTTAAACTTACCTACTCAAAATGTTATTAAGATTATTCTACATATGAAGCTATACATTATATGTGTTCATGTCAAAATACAGAATTCAATTGGAATAAAATATATAATAAAAATACAAGTAAATAATATGAATATATCAAGGATGGACATAGGGTATATGCGATATCATCATCGTTGTATTCTTATGATTCAAGTGAATGATGATTATTTAATTAATGCACTGCCATTTACTCTCTTTGTTTAGCGTTACGGTAGAATGGTAGAGACTGCCATCAGGCATTAAATCCGGCCCAGTAGACATATTTTTATGTGTGCGAAAGTATAAATAAATAAATGATACAACTTAAAACTACTTACTTATTCATTATTCAATCATACGTAGTTTAATACGTGTGATCAATCGATCACTTAAAGTTGTACTTCTTCATACATAAATAAATAATTATCTGACTTCCTACAAATAGCTATAATTTATACAGTTCGAACATGTCTCAGACAGTGATCGATCCGTTCTCATTGAATGCTTTTAAATCCCTAAACGAGTCTAATTATCTTCTAATTAACGTAGCGGAAAACTGGAGCTTTTGTACACGGTCTCTTCCAGACTGAAAGGGATTTCAAAATTGTACAATAATTAAATTTATATAGACTAATATATATCTAGAACGTTTATAGCGTTCTGGCACGCACTACTGCCTTATCAGGTCGTAAGTGCGGGTCGTTTGAAACTCGGCACGTATCAATGTCAACTCAGCTGGGTCTTTGCTATTGCGTAACAATGAAGTCATTACTAGAAATAAAAAAAAAATATATATATGTTCATTATAAGTTTGAAGCATTAAATTTATATAGCATCGTAGAGACCAAATGAATAACTAGTCAATTACTTTGTTGTCTAAAAATAACAAAAAGCGTTTTTACAATTAACTAAAAAAAAAACATTTAATTGGAATTAAATCATATGTTGGGTGTCGTAAGAGGCGACTAAGGGAATTTCCTCTTATTACCAAAGGCTAATTGTGATTGACCACCTGCCAAGCTTGGTAGCAACTGACAACCTCCCCCCCCCTCCCCCACTTCCAAAGAGGAGGTCTATGTTCAGCAGTGAACAGTTAATGGCTGATATGATAATAATGATGAAAACATTAGGTTAGGTTGTCTATTAAAAATAAATGTTTAGGTTATTCTAATAGTTGATAATGTTGTTAAAGGACGGCTAATGTACCTATATTATGAGACACGATTTATGAAAAGGTAGAGATTTACATTTTTGAAGTTGATATACGCAACTGAAGATCAGTTAAGTGGTTCTAAAGGTTAAAGTTTGCCTGAAATTATATATACTTTGTATATCGATGGATGAAGGGTTGTTAATTTTTAAGTCTAATTTAAAAGCCAAGTTTTGAGTGTATGTTAATCAATTACGGACTTACATCCACCATCTATATTATAAATTATTTTGTACACATACACTATTCTCAGACTTATTAAAATACCTACAAAACACTATACTGGTTATACTTATTCTTACATCCGGTGAGTGATCGACATTGATCGATTTAAGTTTGTGGATCTTACACGAACGCGTGCGCAGCGATACAGTAACATCCGGTGTCGCTGGAGCGATTTTTAGCGAAGTAGGATATTGCGAAACACTCGTTAAATATTTATTAAAAAAAAAAAATCAAATAACGTATTGATCATATGGTTGTACGAATAACTTTTTTTTTAGAGTGTATACATTTTTTAAGTTTCACACAAAATTAACATCGTTCAAAGAAAGCAAAAAGTAAAGGCGAAATTTATAATTTTGCGTATCTCAATATAAACGCATCAAAACATTATGATAAAGATGGTGTTGGTAGCAACATCTTGCTAAGAAATAAAACTTATGTTACGCGTAATATTATATTTATACTCAGAAAATATACTACGAAATGAACCGTAGCATATTTATGTTTCGCTATAAAAGTATTCGTATACCAACTTGAAGTATTGTTAGTGGAGTGTATACTTACATAGCATAAAAATATTTATATTCTGTCATGAAAATTATAAATTTGGCATAACTGATAATCACTGAAATTAGTTCGTACCCAAACTAATTTCAGTGATTAAAGTACTTCGTCTTATACTTCCGAACTAAATACTATCAAATTATATTTTAGAGAAAATTACTACTTCTACAGTACCTATTTTTAGTTTGATACAATAAAAATACCGTTTCCTAATTTATATTGATTGATCGTACTATGTACCTTATATATATAGACTTTCAAACTGCAATTTATAGATACAGAAAAACGATTAAAAAGACAATAACCTGATTACCATAAAAATTTCGTGCTAAAACTGTAAAGCTACTGATAAAAGTTAGCTCAATTCAAAAATTTCTAGAGCATAAAGTATTTATTCTTCTCATATCTATTTTCTGGCGAATATTTTTTTTTTTTAAATTGCCGTGCTTCGCCGGAGTACACAGATAGTTGTAGAGTAACACAGCAATTTATATTCCAGAGGTTAATAGTGCTTTTAATTATATCACTATTTGATATATATACTGTCTCAAATTGAAAAAGAGCGGCATTTTATCAACGGTAAAGAAATTGTGCAGTGCCATCAACCTCGATGCTCGCTGACGAACCTTTTTCCCTTGCAAAGTGCCACTAGAGTCTTAAGTAGTTACAAACTCGAATCTCATACTAGCTTTTCGTATAAGGTACAAGTCCCAATTCATTATTAATATTCATTATATATTAAAATTGTAACAGGACAATGTCTGTAGACGGAAGATACTTAAAAAAATTGATGTAAGAGATTTTAAGAGGAGTAACAGAAGTCAAAATAGTATTTCTTAAATATTTTGTCTGCCTGTCTGTATGTTTGTATCGGTATCACGTAAAAGCTACTACTCCAAATTGAATCTGGTTTTCATTGTTGTTTTAAAAAACTAATTCTTAAAAATCTAACTTTAAAAAATAGTGTATGTTTTATTTTGATATATATCATCTAGGAGTGGTCTATTTTTCAATTTTTCAGGTTTTCCAATTTCTAAAATCTGCGCATACGAAGTAGCAGGCATGAAGCTTGTATTATATTATATATGAAAGTTGTGAGAAGTACATAAACCGTTTGAAAACGGAGTGAATTGTAATAAAATTTGATACATAGATTGACAACAACTATATCTTATGTTAATATTTTTATCGTGATTCACAGAGGAAAATTTGAGGTCAAAACTTACGTAACTAATAAAAAAGTTATCTTCGAGAAATATATAAATGTTCGTGAAATTTACAGACTCGGCAAGCGCTTCCATTTGAATTCATGTAATTTCGGTTAAACATGAAAGTTTGTTTAAAACTACAAGTTTTAGGGAAGTTGATAACTCGGAGCTAAGTTGGTACACGTATCTATAAGCGGTAGCCGGCTTTATCGACATAACTTGGGGATTACATTTACGTGTCTAATGGACTGCGAAAAGCGAGTTCCCACAATGGCCTCACATTTTTATCGGCAGTTAATGGTTTTCGGCAATTTTCGCTTTGTTATAAAATTGTAAGTGCTCAACGTGTAGACATTAGCACTTTAGTTTTATGAAGTCAATATTTCACAAAATATCTTTTTTTATATTTATAAAATTATATTTCTTTATTACGACGACACGTTATAAATAATAAATATATAATAAATAAATATATACGGACAAAGTCACACAGATTGAGCTAGCCCCAAAGTAAGTTCGAGACTTGTGTTATGGGATACTAACTCAATGATACTATATTTATAATAGATACATATATAGATAAACATCCAAGACCCAGGCCAATCAGGAAAAGATCGTTTTCCATCATGACCTGGCCGGGGATCGAACCCGGGGCCTCCACGTCGCAGGCAGGCGTGTTGACCGCTGCGCCACGGAGGACGAATGTTTAATTAGTTACTATTTTCTACATAAATTATATTAGGATCAAAGTATTCTTTGTGTTATAATGTTATGGTGTTTGTGTACATGTATTATTATATTTATACTATAATGTACTATAGTGTTAAATATATGAAAATTGAGCTTCAGTTACCTAATATAGACTTCTAACTAGTCCTAACACTACAGAATCCGAACATAAATTGAAGTAGATTGTTTAACTAATTTAAAATCCTTGCATAATTAATTTTTTTCTTTATATCACTGAGGTGGCAATCAAGCATACAGCCCACTTAAAGGTAAGCGGTTACCGTAATCTATGGATGTAATATAGTGTTAAATAAATAAACTAATAGTTATTACTTTAGATTGAACTAATAACAGAATAACGTTTCGTACATATAAAATCTAACGTAAATTAGATTCCAGCGATGGCGTGGCCTTCGTGTTTGATTATCTACATTATAGATGCGTTTAAATATTCGTTGTTTGGATACAGAGATAGAATGCCTGAATAAGGTGAATAGAGTTCAGTTGCGCCACGTGGTAAAGGCCCATTTGTCGAATTAAACATTTACCCTTAGATAAACGTTAAAGGAGAAATGTATGGAACTTCCTTGATGGATTGGAAATGGAAATAGATTCCATATATTTTTGGGCCCATGAACATACTCGTAGTTACTTGTATGGTAATCTTACTTTATGTCAAAAATGATATAAATATGAAATCATGACGTTTGGATGATCCGTTAAAACGTCAAGACGTAACACGAAAACTCATTTTAAATTTATAATAATAATGTAAGGATATTAAGGTGTTTGCCTATGTATATACGTTACAACTATCTTCAACGAAATGTTGTATTATTAAGACGCAGCGGTGAAAGCTTAATGTGGAGCCGACAGCAGTAAATTCTTAACGAAGATGTCGCTAAGAACTCGTTACTAGACTTATGTAGTAAGTAATGACAACACATTGTCAACCGAGCATTGTATTTCATTGTCTCGAATGACAATTATCAAAAATAAATATTCGATAAATCAATAATGGAGCAACCATTGTTTATCTAGTCCTTCATGTCAGTAATTTATATATTGGAATATGTAGTAGGTAAATGACAAATTATTAGCAAACAAAATATTTACTAGTTGTACTAGCTTTTTGCCCACTACTTCGTACGCGTGAATTTTAGAAGTAGGAAAACCAATGAAATAGTCCATTTTTAGACGGTGTTTCAAGATAAAACGTATGCACTAGATTATAAGTTGTATCTTCACGAATATAACTGTAAAAACCGCATTAAATTTGATGATGTTTTTTTGCGTGATGCCGGAACAAACATAGACAGATAGACAAATTTTCCAAAAAATATTGTATTAGCTTTGATTATTGTTATTAAGACACCTCATATAAAATATTATTATATCTTTCACGTACAAACATCGCCAAATTACAATTTTATTATATTAGTAAGATGAAACAAATTGAAATTTAGGAATCATTTAAAACTGAAATCGAAATCGCGAAAGTCGTTTACATGATTATATATTTCTGATGCAAATCACTCCCATGGCTGTATTAGAACATATTATGAAAGTTTTTGTACTCGATTGTATTCTGCCTACCCCATGAGTAACGGGCTATGAAGCGAAATAATACAAATAAACTTTCTTACGGGTTAAAAAACTGCAACAAATGTTAATGACCAAGGGGGTGAACTCTGCTAATAGATAGAACATATACGATAATTAAGCTTATTTCGCAAAGATGTGATATCACTCTGAACTGATATTGAAACTGTTTCGATTTAGTTAGCATTAATTAGTGCACGTCTGCTTCACAGATCTTTTGAAGATCGTTCCACATATTCTAGCCGAGCTACAACCTTCGTATCATTTTAGGTTAATTGATACATTACATACCCAAGTGTGACCTTTATGATTATGTCTGAATAAAAAGCCATTACAAAACTTTTTTGTAACCTGATAAGACTTGAAATTATGTATTGTTCGGACGAGAGAATTTTTAATAATAATAAATAGCGATCCCACTGTAAGCAATAACACCCACTTACACTGTCGGGTTCACTTCCAGGAAAGTCACGGCCCCATTAGTAACCATAATCATTAATTTCTGGTGAATTCACGATGGATCATTTGACCTAACTTCATCCTCATCTATCATCCCGTAGCGGTACTCCGCTAGTGTAAACCAATAACGCAGACGGAGTTAACATACCATTTTAATCAATTAAAATATATATATATATATATGAACACTATCATTTTAACTAAAATAATGTCGGATTTCACAGAACGGTCAATTAATGTAGTGAAATTAATTGACCTATTTATCAAAATACAGTACAATAAAATAATGGGTTTCAAGGTGTGCTTACATTGTTGTGTTATTACATGACATTATACGATTGTTTATAAGAATGATAACGCATGATGAAATAGGTACAATAGGCTATACGTGAATACGGCTTTAGATGAAAAGTAATTCATAAATGATTGAAAATATAAATTCAATCGTTCGAATATAATTCCTTTAGTTATTTTAACATCAGGTTGTTATGTTTTGAAATTTCGGAAAAAAAATCGTATTACGTAGGCAGGAACGCACATACTTTTTTAATATGTACATAAAATAATTATTACATTTCAATTGTAATAAGTATAACTTTCATTATGTTGTTAATTTTGTATGCAATAAAACGATAATGTTTATGACACTAATAAAGAGGTAGATGCCCTTTTGACAATTAAAAAATAAATTGATAACCTCATCAACTTCAATTGTATGTGTACTTACATATAAAATATGTAAGTACACATACAATTGAAATTGAATATGTTGTGCATAGGTAAAATACCTACGTACAACATATAAAGAGTAACCCGATTTTAAAGATTTTTTTACTAAAACTACTATATTCATAAATATGCAAGTTTGTAAAGATATTTCAAACGTTTTTTATGCAAGGTTTAACGACTGAACGTGATTGAATGAAATTCAGTACAGGGGAAGACTGAAATCTAAATTAACACGGGGGTAAATTTTGTCATAATACCCACAGGTAGTACTATTACTTGCGGGTATTACGATAAAATTTATTTAATTTTTAATTTTATTGAATTACTATATTAGTAGTTAATTATTTACCTCAAAGTCGCACTTATCTGTTTTATTTGGGATTAAACGGTGCTGTATTATGTCTAGAGTGTTTTATTTATATTGCAAAGTTAGAATGTGGCGACTGTACGTATAATTATTGTACTTTATCAGGTGATGTATGCCACCGATAAAAATATTATCCTATATATTTATAAAAAAAAAACTTACTTTATGAAACAGGATGTATGAAATCTATAACATTTGACCTTCGTATAGAGATAACTGACCTGAAACAATAAAATGATGCAATTAATATTTACGATTCTTCAGATTTAGGTTATCAAGATACGTTTAACAAACAAGTAGACATAAGAAAGTTACAACAAATCGATTTTATTTTCAAGTGACTTCCAAAAGCATGAGGTCCTTTTTTGTATGGACTAAAAAACGGTTGTTGTGAAGCAAGATCTACTCGTATACACGAAATTTCATAGTTAAAATATTATTGAATTCAATTCAAAAATATTTTTTTGAAATAACTAATGTAAAAACATCTATCTTCGGTGTTTTTTTTTATACAACTTACAATTGCAAACAAGATGACGGCCCACCTGATGGAAAGTGGTAACCGTCGTCTATAGACATGAGCAGTACCATGGACATAACAGAGTATACTGTTTCGCCCATGATACTCCCCATGCGTTGCCATTCCTGAGGAGTCAGGTGTTATTCCTCTGTACCCTGTAAATTTACGCCATATCCCACCCTTTAAACCGAAACACAGCCATGCAAACACAACTGCTTCACGGTTAAAACACGAATGGGACAGAGGTACCCAAGCAATCGACTTTTGTACAAAGTCTCCCTCTGGTGGTGTTTGCGTATTCACACATAGAATGCAAAGGAAAATGTAGTTATGGACTTCTATAATTTTTTACAGCTAGTACACATACAATATCTTACTATTATAATAAAATTAGAACTAAACCATGTCTGTATATGGCATATATTTAAGAAAAATAAGGATGAGTGATTTTGGCACAGAAGTCAAAAAGTTCCGCCATTACGCAAAAAATATTTACACATCAATTGTGTTCTTGAACATCTAACTTAAAATCTGATGTATGTTTTATTTTTATACGCCATCTAGAAGTTGTTTATTTCTTTAATTTTCCTACTTCAGAAACCACGTGTATGAAGTAGTCTGCAAAATCTAGTGATTATATAAATGTTATACTGCTATATGAGAGGCTAAATTAAATGTTTATTTTAGGCAGTATAAGATATACTGTTACTTGTATGTCGATATGTAAATATTTATATGCAGTTAAAGGTATGTGCATCATTATTTATCATTCCGATATCATTTATCAACTATAGATAGCTACTTCAATTCTCAGTTATTTTGGAGTATACAAAAACGGCTCAAATTGATATTGATGCTCGAACAGGGCAGCTTTTTGATATTAACCATCCATCAATTCACTAGACAGTATTAACTACCTGTATTACGAGTAAAAAATGTAACGAGGACGCATGTGTTGGTCAGTATTAACACAGAATACGTACCTATCAGTACCTATCCTAAATTCTTACTAATATGAGTACATATAAATTTACTCTCTGCTCATGGCTTTATATTCATTTGCACCCTTTTGGAGTGGCCTAGATTTTGATGGGCATTCTTTTTCTACAAGTAACAGTAAAAATTGAGAAATTATACCAAGATACCAAGTTTCAAATGTTAAGGTAAATTTAAACAATAAAATATTATTTTCCATAATATACTTTTAGGTTCGAGTTAGTGGCACTTTCTTCAATTTTATTTTGATAAATCTCATAACAAGCGGTTATAATATAAAAATAACACTCACTAAAAATAATATTTAACCTACATTATAGTACATACATACATTTGTGTAGTCTAGAGTCCAGACGTTTTAAAACAATTATTTTACAAACGAGGCTAACAATAATAAAAACTGTAATTCTCACATGCTATTGTATGCAAATGTTCGCATATGATAGGTTTATTTTGAAGCGAAATATAATGTTAGAATAACATCCGTACCAACTACTGAGTCTATGTAGAGTTAGAAACACATGGAACATATTGAATTATGTTAAACTAGAATAATATATCAAATAATAAGCAATTTAACCGCACGTTTGCTGTGTAGGCACTTTCCCGTATACATTGTATTATTTTACTTCAATATTTACTTTGTAATTATTTTTTAACACGTTCTGACATTCAATTGTGGTGAAAGGTATACTTATACAATTTTGGTGACACTGTAATAATAACTACATGATCTAGTTAGCTGGTTTAGAACTGGAAGGCGGATAACTTTGTACACAAATGCAAGCTCATCAAATTAGAGATCGTTTGTCGTGATCGATAGTAAGCACATAGATCGTGTCTGCTAGAAACAGTTTAGGCCTTTTAATGAGACTTAATTCTATCACAATAACTCTTTTTAAATGTAATAAATTTATTCGTACTGCGAAATTGTTTATATTCTTGGTGAAGTCAATACACTAGCTTTATTCTTTTAAAAAAGTGTTATCTGCGAAATTGAACATACTTCTCATAGAAATATGGGTCGAAAAACAATATACAATATTTAACTCTGTCATACTAAATTGACAACTGGACGCGCCATGTTGGTGATTTCGATTTCACTGTGTATTGATGCATATTTTACCGAATGCAAAGGTCGTTACGTTTAGATTAAAAACAGAGATCGATTTTAGCTGCCAATAAAATCTCTTCTATAATATGTTAATAAGCAACGAGCTCCATTAAATGCAATTTTGGATGCAATAGAATTCCATTACATCCAAAGAATGTGGCAAGCCTTGATAAGTTGCACTTGTTATTACTTATGACTTCTCGGCGTGACCGGGATATGTTGATTGATTGGAGTAATAGGTATCTCGTGCCCTTTTACATTATAAACACTACAATTTTATGACGATTGGTCGAGTTGTTATGGCGCCGAAAAGTAACAAAAAAGTCACATTCACATCTTTTAGACTTGAACAGCTTTATAAATATTATATGACAGAATATACAGCGAGACCTATGGATTTCCCTATTATATACTTCATACGTTATTATTTCTGAAGACAGTTTCCATATCCTGTAATTTCACTACCATATTCCACATTTCAAATCCAAACAGTGCTTTGCATGCATGCTTAGGATTACTCGTATTAGAATTTTTGAATAATATGAAATAATTCTATTAAGTGGTTTCAAGATTTTGTTTAAATTATTTTATTGTTATCTGATATTTAATTAATTACATTTACAATTACCCAATTATTGAGATGATTAATTTCAGATATTGTGAGCAACACTACACCACAATAATTTCATCGTAGATTCTTTAGTGGTCCTTTGTCTGGGACTACTTTAATTAAAGGAACCTTGGGAATTTCATTAAAGTAGCGTCAAGTGATCGTTTACATTTGTTACGGTTGTTCACTAATGTAGGCCTCTTGCTTACTGAAAGGCTTAACGTAAACAAATCACCGATGTTATTTAAAAAAGCTTGATTAAAGGCATTATTTGAAAGGCTAATCTTTTTTTTAGAAAGCTTCTTGAAGTACAGGATATTTGTGTGTGTAACTACTATTATATCACAGAAAGACCTTCGGCATTCACGACTGACCTCACGCACGCATATGGATTCGGTAATAAAACTTATATTGGAAGCACGCTACGACGCCCGAACTATAATTATGGGTATGTGTTGCGAAATTATAAAAAAACCAAAAAGAAATATTAAGGTAATGGGAGAAGTTGTTTACTATATGCGTGTAAATATACAAAAAACAAATCATAATGATTCCAAAAGTGTATGAGTAAGTACTCATACACTTTTATCAAGTGATATTAAAAAAAATGTTTGGATATTATGTTATCCTCGTCGTTAGTCCGACAACGTTGACTTATCTTTTATGCACATTTGCGAAACCAATTTTGTTTGCAAAGATTAGATCACGCTAACTATAGTACAATTACACAGGTCGGTATTTAAACTTATTAAAAAAAAGTCTACAATAACATCAGCCCTTGTGTATTGTTTTGTGGGCCCCCAAAAAGCATTCATCAATCTGTGTATAATTTTATCAAAAGTCCCAAGGAGATTATAAAATTAAGGTTACAAAATGTCATTTAGACGAATAAAGCCACAAGAAGAGATTACACATTTTTATTACAATTAAAAGACTTACAAAAATCACATTTGAAAGAGCCGTAGTACAAAAAGCTCTAACAAAAATATTTTTCCTCCGTTTTTCTCATATCAAGTCGAGTGCTAGGCGAGGTGTGAAGTTAAAGTGTTCGTTGGAGGAGTTATGATTATAAATGATGCAGAAGGCCGAGGCAAAGAAAGTTCGCAGATGTTCTTTAGCTTTGCTACATGAACATAGAAGCCTCGCAACTAGGTAAAGCAATCCGAATAATCCTACATTTTTCATTGTGATCCGGTGAATATTTGATATAAAATGCGTGACTTGAATCATGTAAGGAATGAGTTATATTTTTAGCAATTAAGAATTTACTGAATTCGTTGAACGGCGTGAATTTCTTGCATTCCTGGAAAGGCCGGTTTACATAAATTGAAGTTAAAAATTGTTATATTAATTAATAAAGTAATAATATTCATATCGCTCAGAGACCAGAGTTTATAATTGAGTCCTTCATTAGTCGACAGCTAAGCGAAATGTATTATATTTACGACTAAATTCTTAGATGAATTTAATTCAAAGAATATATATTGCTTTTTTATACCATTATTTTTATCGACACGTCCTTCGAGCCGCGACACATTGCAATGATAAATGGATCGCAAGTTAATTAAGGTGGAAGTCTCGTTGTTTGATTTTCTGGAAGCGTTATCTCAGGGCTCACACTTTGTAGGCCACACAATAGTGTTTGCATTCAACTTTATGAATAATCTAAGAGGCGTAGAATGGTGAATAAGTTTATAGGCATGCACGCTTGTAAACTTTAAGTAATCTGAAATTTAAACATCTAATTTACTTATACCATAGATAATATATGTAATAGCTTATACTAAGTATAAAGTACGGATATACGATATATATATATATATATATATATATATATATATATATATATATATATATATACTATTAAACGTACTACTATTAACTTTAATACCACATATTAAAAGTTAGTAAACTTTCTATTCGTGGACAATATAGAATATGCAAAGAAATTTTTATGTATAAGCAATATGCTCGTATCAGTTTGGTTGCATGTCGACCAATCAGTTTCTTTCAGCACAATACGTCTATCGGTTATTTGCCTAACTTGCGTGCGTCGTAGGTACAAAATTATTAAAGGTGACCGACACTCTCGAGAACTTTAGTTTCAGCAGAAATTAGAGATAAGAAAACAACTTGAAACGCAGTGTTATTAGGTAGGTACTTATTCTATATTATATTCGCAAGCGTTTGTAGCTTTGAATTGTAGTTCATGTTGACTTACATATGTACGAATGTATTTATCTACTTTATTGAGATTGATACACAGAGTGGTGGGGCGAAAGATTCCCACTTACTATATAACAGCAGGACCAACTAAGAGTTTTAAATAATTACTCAGTTTAACCCAATCTCTAAAAAACGTGCTAGAGCAACGAGGACACTCGGGGTTCCTATGTAAGTCCTCGGAAGAAAGGTGGACGGCAATGTGAAAGCAGTTGTGTTTGCATGGCTGTGTTTCGGTTTGAAGGGTGGGATATGGCGTGAATTTACTGGGTACAGAGGAATAACACCTGAGTCCTCAGGAATGGCAACGCATGGGGGATATCATGGGCGAAACAGTATACTCTGTTACGTCCATGGTACTGCTCATATCTATAGGCGACGGTTACCACTTTCCATCAGGTGGGCCGTCAGCTTGTTTGCCATTCTAAGTTTTATAAAAAAAAAAAAAAATGTATTATATACTGTTATTTGCTAAATCTTTGCACACGATAGCGTGTAGCCTCATTGTATTATGTTAAATACCTTATTGTTTGTATCTTTAAAATATAATATAGTTGAATAACCTTTATTAAAAACAATTTCAACTATAGATTCCTATATACTAAGCTTTTGACGTAATTTTATTTTCATGTTTCCATCACGAGAATCCGTTTGTTCTCAGGAAAAGAGAACCGACAGTAAACAGTACTGCCAGGCGGTTCCTGTAAATTATATTAGCATACCACATAATCTGATTTAAGAGATCATCTAAAAATAATGCGAAAATGTATATACCTAGCGTTAATTTTAAGCACATAAATGCCTCGAAAGATACCACTGACTCACTGCAGATACCTCGTGTGTGGTCTGGTTACGATAAATGTTTATTTTAAATTTTAAAAACCTTTTCACAAGAACACAAGACTTTGGGGGATTTATAAATATGTTATTATATTGACAAATACAAACAAATACGGGTTCAAGTAAACAAAGACCATATTGAATAAATACGAGTAGTTGATAGGCTTCAGATTAGTGCAAAAAAACGACTATAAAAGTACAAGGCTTTTCTGAGTTTTTTAATACAATGTATCGTTTAAACAACATGAGAGATCTCCATTGTGGGAGTACTACAGGTTGCATTATAATAGTGTAAAATATATCAACCATAAACTTTCAAAATAACTTTTGATTTAAATTGAGGTAACATATTTATTTTGTGATTTTGTCTTCTAATTTTTTTTATTGATGATTTTAAATGCTAAACACGATCATTTATTATTTCCAGAGCTTGACTTTATCTAAAAGTTGTTTGTTTTGGGCACCTCCGTCCCATTCGTGTTTCTATTGTGAAGCAGTTGTGTTTGCTTTTGCTGTATTTCGGTTTAAAGGGTGGGATATAGCAGTGAATTTACAGGCTACAAAGGAATAACACAGGAGTCCTCAGGAATGGTAATGCATGGGGGGTATCATGGGCTAAACAGTATACTCTGTTATGTTAATGATACTGCTTATGTCTTTAAGCGACGGTCACCATTTTCTATCAGGCAAACAAGCTGACGGCCCACGTCAGCTTGTTTGCCATTCTAAGTTGCATAAAAAAAACCGACAGTGACCCGATAGAAATGCTCACTGTTGCCTATGAACATGAACGTCGTCAGTCATGAATTCCGGATTTGTCAATTACTTAAGTATTTACTGTTTATGTAATTAATAAAAAATAAGATAACAAGATTTCATACCAAAAATACTAGTCACTCGTTATATCCTCACAA
Organism: Galleria mellonella; assembly: GCF_026898425.1. NCBI lineage: Eukaryota > Metazoa > Arthropoda > Insecta > Lepidoptera > Pyralidae > Galleria > Galleria mellonella. Next base: position 9,254,006 of record NW_026442130.1, on the reverse strand, counting down.
TTATTAGTCACATTTGTTATGAATGACGGGATCAAATACAAATATGGTTGTTATTAATCTCTGTTACGAACAAAATTACTGTACACACATGATAGATGACTTACAGAAACAATGTTATTTTAACATGTGTTAGTCAAGTGTGAAATCATCTGTGATGAATATCTATAACAGTCCTACCACTCCGACCCACCAAATTCTAAAGCATTCAACTGGAACCGTAAGTGGAATATTAATTTTTATCTGGAAATATTCATGGAAATTAACTTGCCCACTGCTGCTGTTTAGTGTACAAAATTATCCAATCTTTATTATGTGATGCCGTGTGGTCCCGGCGCAGAATGGGCCACCCCTTCCTTTCCCATGGGTGTCGTAAGAGGCGACTAAGGGAACTATAAGCGTATTTGCCAATTCAAAAAAATTCGCCTGCCAAGCGTGGCAACTATTGGCAATATCCCCTTTATGGGTGAGGCCTATGTTCAGCAATGGACAGTTAACTGTTGATATGATGATGACAATGATGTCATAATGCCACCGCAACTAAAGATATTAGGACATCAGAAGTGTTGCCCAGTCTATGCTAAGCTCTGGGTACTTATATGTTGGTTCCTCATATATATGGCGTTTACGCCAAAAACGGATGACATTTAGATTATATAGATAGAGCATCGAGCTTCAAAAATGGGTAAATTTTTTTGTCAGTTTATTGTCAAATAACTCTTTTTTTATTAGTACTCTATATACTTACGTATAAAATGTAACTTGAAGTATTATTTAATAAATAAAATAAACGTTTACGCATTAAAAAAATGTATAATTTATAAGACAAAATAAATATAGAAGTTATAAAAGAATCGGTCATAACTATTTATTATTAAAAATTGTATGAAAAAGGTGACCCGTTTTTTACGAATCATTTCTATGGAGCCATTCTATCTATACAATCTAAAGGAGGAGCAATACAAAACTGTATTAGACGATTATTATAGCAATTTTTACAATTAATAATAAATATATACAATATGTAATTTATGTTCTATTATATTATGTATTATGTTATGTTATATATATGCGTAATTTTAGAATATTTTTAAGTGACTCAAATATCTTTGCCAATTCAGAATATTAGATTATATTTTCATGTTTTAATATTTAGTTTAGTATTTATTAATTTTTTTTTTTTTTTTTACAACACAGGGGGCAAACGAGCATGCGGCTCACCTGATGGTAAGTGACTACCGCCGCCCATGATCACCCACAACACCTACGGCATTGCAGGTGTGCTGCCGGCCTTTTAAAAAGGAATATGCTCTTTTCTTGAAGGTTATGTTGTCGTATCGGTTCGGAAATACTGCTGCTGGAAGTTGATTCCAAAGAGTGGTTGTGCGTGGGAGAAAGTGCCTTGAAAAACGCACGGTGGAGGATTAATGTTATCATGTTCGATTCCCACGTGTACGGTTACTATATTTTATTACACTGGCCCATTTTCTGAACCAGTTTAACTGCCATTAAATGTACAATCATTCAACGATGCAGATAAAACTATGATGCGTTTCGATACAAAATAAACTGTACTAAAATGTATATTATAAACAAACAGGTTTATTTGGTAGTTAAATATCTGTAAATCAATCAATAGATACTATTAATAAGATAGGATTCCGATAGGAATTCCAATCTTACGGCATATTGATTAGCGCAGAGGATGCTCAATGTTGTAGACACATATGTTGGTGATAATCGACTTTAGGAAAGTAATTATGAGTCGTCTGTATTTATTTTTTGTATTGAGATAGATATTTATTTCCACGCAAAGGTCTTCGCAGGGTAGACTAAGAGGACGATGTGCTAAAAGCTTTTATATTCACATACATCTCTCGATTTATCTATTTCGCATACAGACACTGTAAACCAGGCTTCTCTCGGTACCGGTCTTTATTTCACTAAGAACACAAATAGTAACTATGACAGGCTTAAGTAATAGTGTTATAAATGACAGGGCTAGGTTGCCATTCAGTTACATTATATACACAACTTGAGTAGGTACAGCACTATTTAGGATACAGTTTAATTACATTATGTGCATAACTCGAGTAGAAACAGCTCAAGTTGTGCACATAAACCTTCTATTTTGTATATTTGTTTCGTCAACTTTATTCGACATACTTTTTTTTGCTCACTAATTTAAAGGGTATTTTCCTTAATAAAGATTTCGATATAGACACTATAATGACTGACGTTGTTATCTAATAATCTTTGTTTTTTTTTTGTCAGTAATTAAAAATATCTCTAATATTGCGAAGATATAAATTATTTTCATTGTGAAGAGTATATTCCGAGAAAAACAAATGTTACAAATTGGAAGACATTTGTTCAAACAATTCTAAGACGATGTTACATTTTTCATCTCAATTCGTTTGCAGAATCCAAATTTATGGGGATTTCATAGAAATTGTTTTTATTATTACGCATTACCAACAGTTTCCTGCAGTTTATCTGTGAAAATCCATCATCACCCTTTCTAATGGGAATTTATATCATTTTATATTTGCCACCACAACAACCTATTGAAGTTCTAATACTGGACATGAATTTCTAAGATCAAGTTAACAAAGAAAAGGTATTAGATTATTATCATGTTGACCAACTGGTGCTATATGGTTTTATTTTCAGTTTTAGCAGCCCTTAGTTATATTCATTGTCTATAGATATGATCAGCATCATAGAAATCACAAATTTCACGAGGGTATCATTTCTGTGTATTTTTTGTATATTCCTGAGCACTAACAAATTATGATTCAGTAGTTTCGTATTTTGCAATTTCACTGATATCCCATTCCATCCTCGTAAACACAACTGCTTAACCACACTAACACGAATGAGATACAGGCACTCAAGACGACGACTTTCGTATAATCTCTCTCTGCTAAATTTATAAGATTCCATTCTTATGTTAAAATAGTAATAATAAATATATAATTTTACATTATATGATATCTCTGTGTGAGAAATAAGTCTTAACATAATATACAGAAGTATTATTTTAGCGTGAATAACTTATTCAGGAATCTTACTCGTCCAAATTGGATTTTCAACCGGTGTGATTACAAAAACTATTCCATGGCATTAAAAATTAATAATGTGACAACTAGTTGTCACACATGTCGACAATACACGTTGACAAATTGTGCTCAAGAGGAAAAGTATGAGCTTATTCGGTCTTGACGTCTTTATTACCTTTTAGTTGATGGTTTATCTAAATAGGGATAATAAATTAATGAATATACGACGGTTGGAATGATTTATTTATAACATGAGATTCTTGTGTTCTATTAATAAAGTTCTCTAAAAACCGCAATCGAATTGAGTACAAATGACTTTTAATATATTTATTTAATCGAATAAAAATTTAAAGATGCCACGAAGAAATGTAAGCATATTTTGAAATATTCGATTTTATTTTGGAATAGTCGTTCATTTGTCTAATGTTATTATGGTAAGTAGATTTTTGTATTTATTTGCCTTATTATTAGGATCATTACGTAAGTCTGAAATATGAAAATCCATACCACGTTATATACATATAATTATAGTTCAAAATTAGAAGTATGAGTATTATTATAGTAAGTACCAAAAGCCGCAATAAAACTCTAATGCCTCACAAGTGCCTGTGAGTGTTTCCTAAGGCAAAATATCTCGTTTGTTGTTGGCTTAGTCTAATTTTGTTTTAGTGTACTTTAATTCTATATTTAATGGATATGCCTACTTGATTATACACTATGGTGTATTTAGTATGCTTAAATTGGATGTAGTTTATGTAAAGAGATGAAATAATTAATAGTAATTAAAATTTAAATAACACTATATTCATAATACTATATTAATATAACAAGGATAATTTCGTAGAATCTATTGTTGACAGTTAAATATAGAAGCAACTTAACGATAAACTTATAATAGATATATTAAAATTCTGTGACAAGCATTGTTAATATATTTTAACGGATTTCCGTCTTCGAAATTACAAGTCATACGTAAAAAATGCGATGGACTCCATAAAATATCTTTTAAACGAATTCCATCCAAATATATATATATTTTTTTCTATTTCAGTTCAGTTTATTCGTAATTTTGTGTGTGCGATACTTATGTTTGTATTGCACCAATTTGGACGATTCTTTTTTAATTGATACAATTTACTGTGTTCGTTACAAAATAGTAAGATAGTCTTGTCTCAATTTTTGTCGAAGACGTAAATAATAAAGGACATAAACTAACAAATAGTTACTTGCGAAATTAACAGTCGGGTTTTTGACTGTTACGCCTACATGATTCTAATATTCATTTTTTTAATTTAATTCGAAATATCGATACAGCGTTTATTACGGAAATGTGTACGGTTGGAATCAGGTATGAGTGGGCGAAGTAAGTGGGTACGCAGTCACGCTGCCATCAAAGATGGTAACGTGATTTTAAAAGAAAGTCCAACGAGCGATCGATAAAAAAAACCTGCCCCCTAGACAAGGTTCAAACTAATCGTTATCGCTAGCGAGTCCACGAGCTAGAATGAGATGGCGAAATGCGTTGTCTTGTTCTTTCTTATGTGAACGCTGACCGATGCGATTCTATCGATAGATTCGTTTGTACCTTGTTTGAAGATATTAAATGCATCTTTTTTTTTACACAACTTAGAATGGCAAACAAGCTGACGGCTCACATTATGGAAAGTGGTAACCGTCGCCTATAGACATGAGTAGTACCATAGACATAACAGAGTATACTGTTTCGTCCATGATACCCCCCATGCGTTGCCATTCCTGAGGACTCAGATGTTATTCCTCTGTACCCTGTAAATTCACGCCATATCCCACCCTTCAAACCGAAACACAGCCATGCAAACACAACTACTTCATGGTAGAAACACGAATGGGACAGAGGTACCCAAGCAATCAACTTTTGTACAAAGTCTCCCTCTGGTAGTAGAAAAGTAATTGATTTAGTTATAATAGAAGTCTTTACATCCGTCTTCGTTCACGTAATCGGTATAGTATTGATTGACCGATATAAAAGTAGCATGTACTTATCCATTCCTAATATTAATTCCAAACATAAATAAACAAACAAATTCACTTTCACATTAGTAAATATAAAATTTATTACGTGTACGTATTCGTTTTAGTATATTGGATGATAATGTTTGATAACTTATCCTTGTTCCCTAATTAAAGAAATTTTCCATCTAAAGAAAATTTACTTATTGAATAAAGTGTTTGTTGTAAATATATTAATCCTTATACCACAATATAAATAATAAATTTTGTTTGATTAATTAATATTAATAAATTGAGTCATAAAGTAATTTATTTTATTAATTACTTTATGACTCAATGCATTATGTGTATTCTTGTTATTCAATTCAGTATAATTTGCGCATTTTAAACATTCACAATTTTAATTAATATGAATTACTGCCTGCTTTGAACATTGAAAAATTAAAAAATATGCTTTAATGCTTTTATATTGCTTTAATGGGGTAGTCAGAGACATTATTTTTATTTTACAATAAAAAATTTTGCAGAATAATATTAAATTTTTCCCGTTGTGTTAAAATGGAAAAAATAATCTTAGTGCGTTATTATAACGAAATAGTAAAATTTCTACATTTTACAATAATAAAAATTTATATCATCACAGGAAAAATCCTTGTTAGTCTATGACAGTCGCTAGCGCAAGCCCATGGCGTCAGCTTATCCGGAACCCTTAGAAAGTTCGTTGCACTCGTGTCACTGGTTGATGATAACTTAATGTGAGAAAATACACATCTCCGAATACAGTTATGATAATATTTAGTCGGTATCCCAGTGAATACATCATTGAAGAGTGTTTGTAAACTTTTTGATATATTTACTATATTGTAGTAAATATATATGGGTATGGACTTAAATATACGGCGGTATCTATTTAAATCTCTATCTATACTCCTACAACACCTTAAGTGGATACACTTTGGGTGTTAGTTTCTGGCCCTCAATTAGGCTCAATAGAGCTTAATTGATTTTGCCTCAATTTCGATTTTTTGAAGAGCTCAAAATGAAATGGTAACCCCATGGATGACAGGTGAGGATGAAGTCAATTAGATATATAGAAAGGAAATTACCATGGATCCACCATGATGAATTTATTATTATGAAAGTATTCAGGCCTTTGAGATCTGAGGAGGAGGAAAGAGAGAGTCCAGGAGATTGACCTGACAGGATAGGACAAGGTTTGTGGCCTACAAATGGGCAAATAATTCAACCTGCATTTTTTTTAACTTTGATTTTCTATCAACAACAGGTGTATATTATGTATATTTTGGTATGTTATTCGATTGACGAATTTGGTTTCAGATAATTATGTAAATCAGTTCTATTCAAAACCAGCCTGATTGCTCCGATTGTATACAAGCTTCGCAGTATAGAAAATTGGTTTTCGACGACCAAAGCTGACAAGAGGAAGCCCGATTTGGAAAGATAATGACCATTCCTGTTGGCAGGCAGTATTTTTTCTTCAATTTTAAAAAGAAGGAGAAATTTAATTCAAGATTTGAGTATAAGTGAATGAGACAAAAAAAATTATACGAAACCTTAGGTATCATGTCACATTTTAAATTATTTGTAAGGACTTTAATACAAAAAAATTAATTTCTAACGCGTAATATAATGTTATACATACATAAATATCGATATATGAATTTAACCTTCTACTTTTGTAAGTCGCCTAAAGAAAGTTAGTCATTGTATGGAAAAAGCAATTAAATAAATATTTACATATTATATTTGAACGGTTTACGATAATAAAAAATTAAAATTTGTCATAATACTGTAATATACTAAATTTTAATCATCATGAAATAGTCGTTTGGGTCTGATGGCCAGTAAAGCAATTTCATAAGTATTTCGGTTTTTAAGTATCGAAAATTGAAAATACGTATCTGAAGACTTCCTAACTCTAAGGTTTTACATAGATAATATTATCATATACGTATGCAAAATGGCAATTTTGTATGTTTCACAAATATTAGTCATGGAAGAGCCTTATGAATAATTCACTGCAATAGCAATAAATAAAACCAATAATTGCCTACTATACTATAACAGTTAACCATAAAGCGTCCAATTGTCGAACCAGATGTTGATGCAACCAACAATGACCCTAATTTCAAATGGATGAGGACTATGACCTGAATTAATCACTTTATTGGTGACGACCGCTCGAATGAAAATATATTGATAGTGATGCGACTTAATAATCCGTTTTGATTAAAGCGAGTGAATCGATAAATCAAAATAAGTACATCTGGAGTGGACATATCGATACATTCTTAAGATATATCAGGGTACCCTTGCTACCAAAATTTAACTGGCATTCCAAAGTACAATCGTTATTTTTGACGGGGTTTTGTATTTAGAATTACAAATGATTAAAGATTAACAGAATGTAAATGACCCACCAGTAACACCATTACCTAAAATATATCTGTATCGTGGTAAAATTGATAGCAAAAAGTATTTCCCAATAGTTTTTTTTGTCAAACATTTTCAAGAACAACCTCACAAGCCATTATAATATAAAATGTTGTTTTTAAAATAACAGAAAATGCGATATAAGGAAAAGAATTAAAGGAATAATTAAAACCGCATAAGAAGGAAGACTAAAAAGAAAATTATACATAAAACATCCGGGAGATACGAAAATGTACAGAAAACTAGAAACAGATTTTCAAGTTTAAACCGGAGACCTCCCATTCATTAAATTCATTCACCAGACATTCTTTAAAATAAAACCATTTATGTTAATTGCGCAGATCACATTTTTCGAGTTTTAAAGCTAAGTAATTGTTTCATATATGCCCTGACAAGTCAATTACTTGTTTTAGGTGTTGTAATTAGATTATCTGTAGGTATTAGGTACATAATATAATTATATTCTACAAATATAAAAAGAGAATCTGACTAACTATCACAAAGCCGAAACTACTGGTTCTAGAAACGTGAAATTTTGCACAGAGATTTCTTAAGGTATGAGAGCAAATTTTGATGCAATTTTCTGAAGTGAAGATGGAAAACAGATAACAGTTAGTTTTTTCAGTATACAATTTATAATTCGTGACATTTTTTTATGTTACTAACACTAGCTCAATGTCACGGAATTAGTTGGATTGCGTGTGATGTCATGTTTGTGTCACATCACTATAACAGTAGGCACAGAGTACTGAACGCCTGGATGACAATGTAAACGAGTGGGATGGCCACAGGATTGGGTGCAGATCAATTACTAATAAAGTAGAGCGTGTATTGACCTTAAATACTTGAGTCTTTGTTGTTGTAATGAGCTAATTTATTCATAGCTGTCGATTGTGAGTACGGTTCACATCAAATACTTAGTTGTTTCTAATAAGTGAATGTGACAGTTACAATACAAAAAGCTTTTTGTGACTTTGTGCTGTTGTTAACTTTTCAAGGTGAAATTACATATAAAAACAAATATTCTTATATCTGTAATCCCCGATAGTGTATTCAGAAGCATTTTGTAAGAGTAATAACTCTATTGCGAGAAAGTAATACTTGACATGGCCACATTATGCTGAATATATTTGAATTCAATGTAACAGGTGTCTTTTACTGCCATAACCCGTATTTAGTTACATTTATAATAAATATTATATATTTTTATAATATACATATAAAAAAATAGAGGTGTCATTATAGTCTTACTACGTACAATATAGCAACTTTAATACATCTTAAATAAAATATTTAAGTATTAAAATAAACCTATAGCCAATGGTAAGAGAAGGGCACTTTTTCTATAGTAATTAAGAAACGAAAATCTAATAGAGTAAGATATCTCAGCAATCACGGGTGGAACTTAATAAAGAAAACAAATACCAAGGCACATAGTGACAATAGGGCAGGGCGTTCCAAACTGTTGACCGATAGAGTTAATATTAGTTGTTGTCGATTCTGTCATTCCCTTTCGAGGTCGGTTAGGGTTGTCGTCATCTATTTTCTAAAAAAAATATTAAATCGTACATTATTTCTTATAACTTTGGTAATGTTTTTTTTTTTTTGTTTTATAAAGGACTTGTTAACTACCTCTTAAATATAAAGTACCACGAGTTAAAGAGTAATTAATTTCTTATACTTTTTTTTTACTTTTATGTCAAAGCGAGCCTAAGTTTCAGGTCGTTCTCATGGGAATATAAAATACAAAGTTGTCGGTGTCTTTGTTGTCTTCCAGTGACATTTTTAGTTTATAGGTTAAAAAAAGAAAATAGAAAAATATAAATTTTAATGTCCTTTTAAATATTTTAAAATAATGTTTTATTAACTAGAGTATATATAGATAAATTTGAGCATGTACATAAAATAAGATATGTATATAAATTTATATTTTGTTTATGTCTCTTGAAAGTAAACATAGAACTAGGTAATACAAAATAAAAATTTATATATATATATATATATATATATATATATATATATATAAACTATCATTATCATAAAATTTCACAGAAGTAGGCATTCAATTATTCATAGAGAAATCGGTCGAGAATCACCGATAAAGAACATTTTATTTACATGACTCCGCTAGATTTCCTGCGCTTTATCTCGCATAGTACAAATGTATTTTATGTAGTAAATAACGTTTATTATTCTTTATCTATTTAGGTATGTTCGATAATGTTGGCGCCGCATCGACCTCGGCCGCAGAACACTCGCCGAGTGATTCATTACGAAGCGAGATGAAATGAACGTAATCTAACCTACCTATAATGGTGGAGGGGGGGAGTGATTGTGATGTCATTAGTCCCCATTGCTAGTTATGTACCCTGTTTTTTAATGGGTGAAAATAAATGAAGACCCCGCTTGCGCTATCGGAATACACTGACGGGTCACTAGTGAAAGATGATAGGTGAGGATGAATTGAATTGTGAATGTATTATTAGTAATGCGGATTAACAGATCCATTGCTAGCAATATAGAAGGTATATTGCTAGCAATGAGTCCGGACAGGTCGACCTTCACGTGGTCCTCCCTGGAAACTATCGTGCTGAATTCATGATGGGCTAACTGACCTGCATTTTCATCCCTCACTAGTGTCCCGCCAGCGTATACCGTTAGTGCAGGCAGGGTTACCATTCTATTGTCATCTATTTAAAAAAATCCTCCAATTGGGACCTTCCAGAGAGGCTTCTGGAAACCATCGTGGCAAATTCTTAGTGAATTCATCACGATGAACCAACTGATCTGACTTCATCATTACCTATCATAACCTGTGACTAAGTGACGGTAGGCGAAGATTTTTAATAGGTGAAAATGGTAGTGTACATTCTATCTATATCTATAAAATACCTACTTACAAAGAAAGCTAGACGCAACAGTTATAATAATAAAATTGTAAAAAAATACATTATTTCCAAATGTACGGTTATTCGGGAATATTATCGTATAACCCTATATAATTGTACTGTAATAAATTTATATTTATATCGTTACCTAGTCTGATAAACTACTAACATGCCTATTAGGAGTATTAATATTGCAAAAAATATGGTTTAATTAATAATTAAACGAGCGATAGCAAATTATAGAAAATTAATCATCAACTCATTTTAATGTTTATTATTTTATTCAAACAAAGGCACTCTATGTCGGTACACTTATAGAGCAGCGTTTTTCAAAGTGTGGGATGCGAAGCCTCTATAGGGGGGTCGCGAAAACTACCTAAGCAAAAAAAGGTATTCGATTTAAAAATATTGTATTGTATTGTAAAAATCTTTATTGTACATAACTCAGATTAAATACTAGTAAATGATTTAGTATACAATGGCGGACTTATCCCATAAAGGGATCTCTTACAGTCAACCTTTGAGAAGCTGCAAGAAAACTGTAGAATGTATAAGGGTAGTAATTTAAAAATATGTACTTAATTCTCTATTTATTCGAAACCTAATTATGTAAATGAATAAAAATGTTGCATTGCAATGTAACATTTGCAATTGCAATAATTGCATTGAAATGCTGTCCCTACATCTTTGTAACATTAAAAATACATGAAAAAAGTGAAAGTTCGGGGGTGGCGAAATATTTTTTCATACTTTGGTCATGTCAATGAAAAAGGTTGAACTGGCATTTGTTTAAAAATAGAAACGTGTCAAACAATTAGTAGATAAAATAACACCATTTGCACTATATATGTATCACCATCATATCAGCCGTTAATTGTCCACTGCTGAACATAAGCCTCCCATAAAGGGCCATAAGGGGGTATTTTCCAGTAGTTGCCACGCTTGGTAGGCGAGTTGGTAATCGCAGTTGGGTTTTGGTTATGTTTCAAGTATGTAAGTAATATGTTTTCTGTAAAACAGCTACTTCGACCGTGACACGAGACTGCAAAAAGAATTATCAAAATCGGTTACAATTGATGAAGATATGACGTAAAATAGACAAAAAAAAAAGTACGGGTGAAACGAGAACATCCTTCACGAACTCGCTCAAAAAACGCAGTTATAACATTCATGATTTCAAATAATATTTTATTTGTATTTTACTTTTCATCCCATTACTCGAAATCATTTAGAAAACTATTTTTCAAACGAAAAATTATTATCATTCATTTAAATTTACAAGTTTAATTGCATACTCATAAAATGATTTTTTACTCATCTCACGCAGTTATTAACAGATTACTTAATGAATTAAAACTCTAGAAAAGTTCTAATTTTTTTGCAAATGTTAACTGACAAAAAACTACATTGGTTTATTTAAATTCCTATTGATTCACTTTAAAAAATTATGATCGACAAGAACGCGTGCGTTTACACTTAATTATATAGTACGTTAAAAAATACATCAATAACGGTAAGTGCAAAAAAGATGGAATCAATGGCATAACTAGAATCATTCAATGTAAACGCAATCGGGTATTGTGAGCCAATAAACGTGGCTGACTCAGCGTATTCATTATACTAGACGTGCCTATGGCTGGTACGTTATATGCAAAAGATGTATATTTTATTAGATGATTTCTAAAGGTTCGTCTAAAGGCAAACCCTCCAAGAGGAACACCTATGTTCAACATTGGACAGTTAACTGCTTCGATGATGATGATGATGATTATTTCTAAACAAATTGCAGGTATTAAGATTCTAAAACCGCATCAAAAAAAATTGTGATCATGACACGCGATGTCGCCAATTCTATACATATTTTATTCCAATGTTGATTTTATATTAATGGTGGTTGAAGGTACGAAATATGTCATTATTCATCGGTATGTTCGTGCCCTAGAAAAAGTAAATATGCAAATCAAATCCATATTTACTTTTTTTTATATTAAATATTACTTTTTTCCTTTTCATTTAAGAGTTTCTTCTTGTTGGGGCAACTAATTTATGCATTCTCTTTCAGCCAGCTCTTTTCCAGGCCATATCTTTGACTCTGTACGACATTACTCCTAGTATCTATCTCATGTAGTTATTTCTTGGTCTTCCCCTTCCTCTTTTGCTCTCTATTTTTCCCTCTAGTATGTTATTTTATTAGCTATTACTTTTTTATAAATTTCTAAATTGCGATCCGAATATTTAAATTTTATTAACATTGATTATTTATTTAAGATGGCAAATAAACTTCTCACATCTTTCATTCCATTTAAAACATAGGCTGATAATGAAAGTTTTATAAACGTAGTCTAATTTATCTAACCACAACCGAGCTCTCACCGAATATAGAATATCTTGAAGAAAACCAGAATTCCCGAGTTACCGGAGTACGTTATATTCTTCGGTTGTTATGCGAAACGAAACATGGATTGTAACGTGATTATTTTAACTTTAAAGGCAGTTACTAATTCATATGTACTTTTTACGTGCTTTTAAAAAATTCAGCTACTTTTATCGTGATAAAACACACCGATGGATGATGTGATGTTTCGTAGGCACGTTTGATTTAAAATATTTGAATTTAGAACGTGAAATATCAAGTTTTCTTCAAACTCAGTTCACAATTGACGATATAATCGCGTTATATTATGAGATTTACGCTATAAAAAAATATATTAAAAAGAAAGCGGACTACCACAATTTCGATATTTATTTCTTTTTATGGCGCCGTTTTCGCCATCAATCTAACTTGACACAAAAGACCCAATGGTCCGTGACTGTTGTGACACAAAACGGAACGTGTGACCCTCTATTCTGTTATCTACTAAAAGTACGTGATCAGCAATATTGCAGTACCTAGTACTGGTGCGGATTTTATTAAAAAATCTTTATTTTTGAGAATTTGTTTTATGGAACTTGGAATGGCAAACAATTATTGACGACCCATCTGACGGAAATATCTAAAATGTTTAAAGATGAAGGATTCTAAGATTTTTATGAAGCTGCAGTGGTTCTGATGTCTGTCAGAAGCGCCCATTTTTCTTTTGGACTGCGTTTGAAGGTGTTCTTTTATTGATTTATATAATTATACTGTTTGTTTATTGAGTCGACGGTGTAAGATAAAATTATTAAAAATAACCATCTACAACCATCAAATCCTATATATATGTAGTTATTTATGTTAACACGCTATCCCTTCATGAGCGAATCCGTACGAACAAAAAAAATATATATTCCGCGAGTGTATTCCGTGTTCTTTAGTAGACGTCAATATACTTGAAAATTCTATAAAATTCTTCGCGAATTTAGTTGAGTAACTAAAGAATGCTTTTAGTACTCGTATTTCAACATTTGCACTGAAGAAAAGTCGGAGTAGTGAAGAATGAGCGTTCGTTTAATTGTTATAACTATACAATACTCTCTATCTGTTACGTGTACAATAAATAGATTAAATTAATTCCATGGCATAAGCATGATCTCTCAAATGACCGTATCAGAATTAAGTGGATGGGATAATTATGAAAATGAAGTGAACTGAATTCATTTCTCCGGTGCGTTAGGAACGTTTTGTGGTAATTTCATTTCTCTGTGTAATTGATAGGTAGGTATGTTTATTTTTATGTAATTTTATTACTATACTAGCTTAGCCGACGATTTTGTTTGCTTAATAGTTAAGATTAACTTAACCAAGTGCCACCATCAAGAGATTATTTTTAATCAATTGTGACTATACAATTAACATAATAACTGGTTGTATGATTTACTCAACTGATTTAGATAAAATTTTGGAAAAAAAAAACAGTAAATTAATTAAAAAAAAAACAGATATTAATAAATTATAAATATAATTACAAAATTGATATATAATATTGACTGTAAAAGATGTCTCTATAGGATAAGTAGGCCATAGTATATTGTTTTTTTAATGTATCCAATGTAAAGTATGTACAATAAAGATTCTATAATATAATTAATTTTCTCACAAAAATAAAATTGATAGAGATATACGAATATTGGTAATTTAAATAATAAAACTAAGGTAACAGTGGTTGGATTACGAGCAAGCTTGCAAGGCAATTCTAAACAGTTATGTCACGTCATCCTCACATAATGAAATGAGCAATGCTCCTACATACATACCTAGCTAATGCTTTAAAACTACGAGGTAAAAATTTTGTAAGGTGATAGGGACTAACACAAGAACCACAGTGAGACCCACTGTGGTTTCATCGCGGTCTCATCTCTTTTTTATGGATAATAATAGAATGGTAATCCCGTCTATGCTAACGGCACATGCTGGCACAGTACCAGTGACGGATAATAGGTGAGAACGAAAAAGTAGGTTAATTAGCTATCATGACAAATAAATACACCTGGAATTCAGCACGACGGTTTACAGGGGGGACCTCGCGGAGGTCAATCTGACAGTGTATATTGCTAGCAATGGGATTCGGAATCAACATTACTAACAATCCCTTCCTGTCGGTTATTTCCAGTTGAAAGCTATCATAGGTCTCCCGTCAGCGTAACTCGATAACTCCGGTTGTGTTATCACTCCATTTATGTCATTTAATAAATATGCATGTTTGCGAATAAATAAGAGAATATAATTTATCTACGTACTTAATCAAAACATTATTAGAAAATGTGAAATTTGGGATCACTGCATTACAATATCTGGATAGGTATAAATTATTATTGCTTACCCCCTTATTCATAAAAACAAATATATTTTAATTATTACAATGTTTTGCCAGTGTTTACCAAATTGAGAAAATTGCGAAAAAGAAAAAACTAAACACTTTTATAGCTAAAATATGTTTATAAGAAATTTAACGTTTTTATAAATATAGGGTTAAGTGGATGCGTAGCAATGTCAGCGACACAATTTCTTGTATCTACTAGAATACCTATTTACATAACGTTTTGCATGCAATAATTATATTTCAGGTGAGTTGAATGACCGCCAGTAACAACTAATAGCAGATTATATCTCGTTACTCGAATAAACCATCAATCACTAGGTTTTAAGTAACACCATACCATACGAATGACAACCCATTAACACAACTCATCCGCAATGTTTTTTACAGGGGAGAATGAAATGATAACGCCGCATGCGCTATCGGTATACGCTGGCGTGGCACCCGTTTTTTTTTTTAATGGATGATAATGAAATGGTAACTCCGCCTGCGCTAATAATATACTGATGGAGCACCAGTGAGGGATGACAGATGAGGAAAAAGCAGGTCAGTTAGCCTATCGTGTTGAATACACCTGGGATTCAGCACTTCACAAAACTACCATAATGGGGAAGGCTTATGTTCAGCAGTGGACAGTTAACAGCTAAAATTAGGGGTGGGGGGGGGGAAGGAATTGTTAGTAATGGAGACTAAAAATCCCATTGCTAGCAACATAACCAACCAGGTCGACCTCCTCGTGGTTCCCCCTAGAAACTATCATGGTTAATCCTAATGAATTCGTCATGATGGGCTAACTGGCCTGTTTTCATTCTCATCTATCACCCTTCACTGGTGCTCCGCCAGCATATCCTGTTAGTGCAGGTTACCATTCCATTTTCACCCATCAAAAAAAAATTTAAAACAGCTGAAATTTTGAATGAATGAATGAATGAAATAATTAACTGCCAACGGCCAACTTCATTATCATCATCACACCCTCCACTGGTGCCCAGCCATTGTATACTATTAACAAAGATGGTGTACCAGTTTATATTCATCCATTTATAATTAGAAGACTGGTAGAGTTGTGACAAAGAACTTAACATACTGATTTTACAATTTATGTACATATGTACTTATATCTACATAAATTATTAGATATGATGCCATAATCTTAACTACCTATAATGGGTAATTAAGATTATGGTACCATTAATATCATAAATGGGTACACCACTAAATATCCTGTTTAGATATTTAATAATATTAGGTAAGTAATGTTATATTAAGAATGTAATAACAATGTATAAGTATTAATTAAAATAATCTACTCGTATATGATTGTTACAAAAAAATATTAAAAGGTTTTCTTTTTATAATTAAAAGAAATAAATCTTTTAATATTAAAATACTTGAGTGAACAATTAATTATACCTATATTAATTCTACATGAATTATAGAATTACCAAATCATTAAGTAAAATTCATATCTCATTAATATTTCTCTTAATAAACTAAATAGTGAGCATAAACATTTTATTTTTAATATAATTATCTTGTAATTTTATATTATACATACAATATACAATTGCAAAGTAATATGCAAGTGTGTATTTTAATTTGTAGCATGTCAGAGGGAAGAGAGTTCTTTTAGCATTATCAGTAAATATGCCTTGTATTTCTATTATAAAGTAATTGATGAAATTATCATAAACACACAGAAGAAAATCTCATCCTTTTTGAAATAGCTTAAGAAAATATAAAATTTTATTTTATTTCATTTGTGGTATTCTGTTATTGTGGAATTACAATCTCAACAAATTTAAGGTAATATTATACATTATATGTACTATATTACTTAAAAGTTTAAATATTCCAGGAGTGTTCTCCTTTAGTGATCTATCCAGTCCTAGAGTATGGGCACATGGGTATGCAACCATGGCCTCTAGAGACATTGTAGTTTCTGACCCCTTTGCAACTGTACATAAAGTCTCTCTTTCCCTTTCCATATTTTTTTACAAACTTCCTTTATTCATTCCCAACATTCACCTCCTTATTCTTTGAACAGTCTTCTATATTGTAGGTAGTAAATATTACCAATAAATGCAATCCCAAGGAGTGTTGATGTCAAGCAGGCAGCTAGTTGTAAAATCAATAGCTAATTTCTTGTGTGTATATGAATGAAATCATATTCTGCCGACCCTAAGTTATTTTGATAAGCATAGTATAGTGATGATTATACAATATTTATTTAAATAAATAAATAATAAATAAACTTAATTTCCTTCAATAAATTTTATTTATTTACACTTTATTGCACCATTTATAAAAACCGTAACCATTAAAAAACACAGTGAATTTTATTGAGAAGTGATACAAAAGGTGGCCTTCTTGCTAACAATCTCATCCAGATAACCTTTGAGCACAGGATATTGAGACAAAAAGCAAAGAGTAGGTATATTATAAAATATAAACATTGGAAGTTTGGATGTAATGACAAGAGCATGAAAACTTGAAATAAAATACTATAGGCCTTCTGATGAAAATGGTAACTGTAAGCTCATAACCTCTTTTGGGGGTTTTTCATGAGACAAAAATTAAATGGCAACCCCCTTAACAATATCAGTATTTGCTGAAGAGATATCAGTAAGTAATAAGGATATCACTAAGTAATCAGGTTAATTGGCTCCTCATCACACATTCGGAAGGAATTAACCAGAATGTTTCCAGGGAGGACTGTATGGACCTGACAGGGTATAATGCTAGCATTAGGTCCAGTACATCTCTGTTTTTAAGAATCCCTCTTCCCCTCCTTTGGGGGTTTCCATGTCCAACAGTAGGGTGTTTAGGACTCAGACTAAGTTTTTACAGGTAAACTTTGAAGAAAGTTTTGAAATAACACTATAATGACACACTGCTGCTATGGATGTTCTAATTTGATATTATTAAGTAAATTGTTTTAGATTTAATACGATATTAAAAAAACGTCTTAAATACAGGCAGTTAATATAAGTAGTTTTGTATCTACTTTAATATAAAAATACCTTTCATTACTTAAAATATACAATTTACGAGTTCGATCACCTATTGTCAACTTATTGTTTACATAAATATGTTAGTAGGCGAGCACCTTGTGAAGTAGCGTTTAATCAAGGCAGATGATATCATTATTGGTAATGAACATAAGTATAACCAATGAATCAAAGTTAAACCTAGCCGGAATTATTGTATTATCAGTTATTAAGCAACACTAACCAGAAATCATAAAGACGGGATCTTGATATTTTCACATGACTGATCTCATGCAATTCGTGCATTACTCTCTATTAATTCAAATAGAATATTATATTATCTATATACTTAACTAATGATTAATGACTTACCGTAAACTTCGTTTGTTTTCAGTGAGAACTTAACAAACATGTAATTTTATAAACAACACTAGTTACACAAATAATACACTATTCCCGACAGGCAAAAGCGGCCAAATGCTTAGTCCAATCCAATGACAATAGCTTCTCTCGTGTCGTTGTCGTTAAGTGCTGGCTAAACCGCTAAGTGAGACCGCGGGGCGGGATAACAGCCCGGCCAAAACTCAGAATGAACGAGCGATTGAATGAAACGCCACTTTTCGTCTTTTCTGTCAGTCAGATCAGTCAATATTTAGATAGAAACATTATTACATAGCATGGAAACACTGAAAGCAAGTCTTTCTACTTAGCAAATTTATAGGTTCATACGTGTACGCCTTAATTTGGTAAAAAAAATTGTATGAAATCTATGTAATTTTTTTTACAAGTGAGTAATATGAATTTAAAAATTCTGAATATTAAAACACCCAGATTTTCTATGATATTTATCGATGGTGAATAACACTATGTATATTTATATATAGTATAATGGTGTCGATATTTCTTGTTAATACAAATTTTTGACAGTGCCGACCCTTAAACAACGTAGGTAATGATTAAGTACTGTGTGGTACCTAAGTATACAATAATTTAGCCATTCCCTGACTTTTTAACAGAAACATACAAATTGCACAACGTAAAACGACATCTTTTGTCTAATAGTAAGTAACAAATTTTTGAAATATTTTTATGACATCTAGTATCGGATAGTAATATTACTTTATTTTACAAAGCTAGAAGGTAAATTATACTTATAGATGGCGCAATGATTTTTAACTGCTATTATTAATAGATGGCACTAGTTACCTCAAGTGACATTCGAAATTAAAGATTCTAAGATAAATTAAAAATATAATTATTTATTAGAAAAGAAAATAACAATATTAGTAGACAAATTATGCGTTTATTTTAATGACTTGTTAATCCTAAGGATAATAATGCAACTGTCCTTAGACAGATCACTTTGTTATCTATCATTTTTTACTGATGCTCCGTTATTATTTCTAAATATTCTCGAAGTAATTTTTAATCTATAAATGCTATTTTTTCCTAGAATATCTAAATATATGGACTACCTATATACCTACTATAGCAAATTAAAATACAATTTTTTAGTGATTAATACAACCCAAATCAATTTACTTAATATTATTTACTAATAGTTAGTAGGTACTTAACAAACGGAAAAATTTAGTATTTCTTAGTTACTGTTAGATACTATAACAGTATGTGTAGTTTTTTTTTTATGGATTAGAAATTATCAACCGCTTGCATTATCAGTGTACGCTGGAGGACACCAGTGAAGGATAATAGGAGAGAATGAAGACAGATCGATTGACTCCATAAATAGGTTAGATAATAAAATAAACATAATTAATTATTTATTATTATTTTCTATTACTTTATTAAGTGCAATGGAAACAATATTATATTACACTATTTAATAAAATACATATTAGGTAATTTATTAAATACTTAAGTAAATAAGGGTACTTTACCATATATGTTAACCTTATACACTTCTTTGACCTACGTAGATATAAAATATAAAAAAACAATGACAAAGAAAATAATAATCAACCTACGTTATCTGTGTTTTTCGTAATAGGGTTGTCCTTTCATTTTTGATAGCGGAGCCCTATGAGCGGCATTCAGTTCGCATATGCTGATATTCCCAGGGCTGTGTCCCGTTGCTTGTGGTTATAACGAGCTGTCATACATTTGTGACAGCCGGGACGTTGACGACGTCTATCTGAGGCTTTATCTCTTTCAACGGTATCGCCCTTTCGTTATTTTACGAGATTTTAATCTCAACTCTCTAACTACATAGGTACGCACAATAAAGTACATAGGTATAGTTCGTGTCGATAAATATTATATAAACTTAAGTAAAGTTTATATAGGTATTTTTTTTTTCTAGCATATTATTGAGTTCTTTGGTCAGACTGATAATTGTCGGAATAATGATTCTACTGTAATATTAAATTAATATCTCAAAGATAAAATGAGGTTTGTCTATGAAGTATCTATCGTATAGTATCGTGAAGTATATATCGTAAGATACTGGCAAAGTGGAAAAGCAAAAATCAGGAAAATCTTGGTCATAACTAGTTCTAAGAGTCTACTAATGAACAAGTAAAAAAGGACAAGAAAATAGGAAGAGAAAAAACGCACGAGTGTGAGAAGAAAACCTCGAAATAAACTCTAATATCAAACCAATTGGCTAATTGGTAATAGTAGAATAGAATGATTTTCTTATGTCGAGAGATCATCTCTATAAATTATCTAACATATTTATTATTGGTCAATAAGTTCTTAAAGTTTCAAGAGCAGTATATTAACATGGGGCCCTATAACCAGTATAATCAACGGATGAAATTAAAATGATGTAAGGTACATCTGGTTTTACATAATGCAATATTTTCTATGGCACATTTAGGCAGTCATTGGACAACACCATATTCATAAATAGGTAGTAAAAAAAGTTGAATAAATTGAATAAAAAACTGTAGATCGTTTCATAATTTTAAATCTACATCCATCACAAACCGACGTTACAGGGGGAAACACGTGAGCGAAGCATTTGAATCACCATGGTTATAGGATCGTTCAGTCTCCCCTTCCACCTATTCTAACAAAGCCTATTTTTCACAATTTTCCTTCTAAAAACTTCCAAGTTAAACTTGTTCGAGTTTACTGGCTGTTTGAAGTAAAACAATACACCTACTTTATAAGGATTCGTGTTATTTATAAACGAAATTGTGCGTGCGAATAAACACCCGTGAACTTCTCTATTTGCTTTAAAATGATTTGACAGGCGTATACATTTGCATTATGTCGTAGACCGTTCATCGAGGCAGAAAACTTACAATTAATATTAAAACATGCGCAATAAAATAAAGCCAAGCAGTCGGAAAGTATTCACGTCAGTCGAGCAGTGCTTTTGACATGGCTATTATTTTAGTGCAAGTTTAGAAAGCCGTAACGAGCTCGACACATCCATTCCACTACCGGCTTTATTACGTGATAATTAAGGCCTTTACAGATTGTTTCATGAAATGGACAAGACTGAAAGATGTAGAAAATGTTCGTCGGAGTCCGGATGATGATAAGCAATGCAAATGATATAGTTCCTGATATTGTTCTACGAAATGTATCCATTTTCAACGGATCTTACTATAAATTGTTTATTGCAAATAAAAGTGATTGCCACTTTGTTGTATCAACAAATTATGAACCGACTTTGAAAATGAAAACTTTATCAATTCTCCTATCTTTTATATTACGGCAATAAAGCAAGTAGAATTTTTTATGAAATAAATTAAATGAAAATAATATGAAATATATAAAATTATATTAAAAAAAATCCCAGTAGGTAATTGTACATAAGTTCATTGCTTTAAAATATTACTTTTTTCAATCAAATATCTATAAATATTGGAGAACTTTCTATTAATACAGGTATATTTTCTTTTATCAACAAAATAGAAATTTTTCAATTTGGCAGAGTGATCTTATACAAATTTGTGAATTTACACACTTGGACATATCTCTTAGAAGCTTCGCGTTTGGACGATGTTTTCTTGCCGGCCTTCATATTGGAGAGAGCAAACGACCATTGAAGTGAACAGTGGCCGTGGGGCGCCGTGGTACTCCAATTCCACTCATCATTTGCGCTTGAGCAATCAAGTCGAGTGCACGTATCGTATGTAAATGCATTCTCGCCCCGAAGTGAGATTTCTAATGTAATTGACAGAGAAAATGAGATTGTTTCGACCATCTCTAGAGGCGATCGGTTCAGGGGTCTGTTCCCTACTATTTAAATATCCACTCACGCGTGGGTGAATATGTTAATAATATCGATTCTAAATTTTGTATCCGATATAAATTCGTTTTATATTGTGGCGAATCAGTTTAATGGATTACACGTAATTGAGATCAACCTGTTTTGCATTTTTAAAACGTTTTCGATGAGTAGCGCACTCAAATTAGATTACAAATGGTTTTTAAAGCAAGTATATACTTAGTACAATGCAGCAAAAAACAAGTGACTTCACAATCGTGGAAACGCTAATAAATAAAGGAGATGTTTCATATTTAACATTGACTTAGCTCATTACATATGCCTACATTATAAATACTGCGTTTTTATATGTAAAAATCGTTAATAAGCAGATTTTTCCTCTACAAAGCAGTTGTGATTATTATAAAATTAAAACGAGATCAACATTAACTCGGTTGATTGTAAAAAAAATTATGACAATCGATTCAGAATTGACGAGACGACATAATCGTAAAATACTTAAACGAATCCTCCTTTTTTGGAAATTATAGAAACATAAATTTGCTGTCGTATAATTTTTATATGTGAACTGACTATATCTTGCAGTTTTACACATGTGATCAGTATATAAAGTATTCTCTGTGCTAAGATAGGACATAACCTACCCGTGTACCAAATTTCATTCAAATCCATTTAGTAGTTTTGCGTAAAAAAAAGTAACAAACGCATATACATCCATCCATCGTTAATAACTTTCACTTTTATAATATGTTAATAAGAAATAAGATTTTACACTAATTATGTATAAATTGACAGAATTTTATACATGATGTTCTGATCTATAGTATTCTCGAGTTAGTTGTCGACTGAGATTCAGTAGATTCTACTGTATTAGTAGATTGAAAGGACCCCAGCCGCACCATAAAAATCGGCATCCGTGAAAAACATTCCACATCACTTCATTGGACGACGTTTTATGGTTTACTTAGTTCTGATATCGAGATACCTATGTATTGCAATACGGTGAATAGACTTAATATATACTAAGTATATACTTTTTTTACACATCATGACTTTAGTTATACTTTAAATCTATATATTTTTCTCTATGGGATACTATTTATTGTGAAAAGGTTTATCTGACTGTTAGTATCTAAAGAAGATTTAAATTTATTGTAATTCATAGTAAGTACAGCTCAAAACTGAAGAAGGTGCCTAATAAAAAATAATAAAATAACATTTTAGGGAAGAGCTTATATAATGCCAATGAGGTTTTCTTTCTTATGTTTTTAAGGTATAGAAAGAACCCTGTGAGTAGTTTAATAGGCAATTTCATAAAATGATTATTTTATTTTAGATGATACTTTTTGTCTGTCACTTACTAACTTCTAAAATGCAACCTCAGACTTGTCAATTTATTTTCAGTATGAATATTAGAATCTTAATTGTTATTTTGAATTAAACTGTGTATTATGATTTAAATAAAACCAACAATTTAATAAATTTATTTAATCAATTTAAAATAAATAAAATTAGTTTATTTAAATTGATTTGTTTTTTAATAATAAATGACAAATTATAACATTTTCCAGATAATGAAATGCTCCCTGTAGAGATCGATTTTTCTTACTAGATTATACTAAATTTTATTAAAGTCATTAGAGCCATTCACGAGAACAAACTTTATAATATTTATTATTACAATATGCCGTGTGGTTCCGGTATAGAATGGGTCACCTCTTCCTTTTTCATGGGTGTCGTAAGAGGTGACTAAGGGAATTTAACTTGGTCGAGGGAAGGGCAGCAGCGTTCTTCTTAAAACGTCACCAACAGCCAATTCGTTGCCAATCCACCTGCCAAACGTGACAACTACTGGCAAGACTCTTATGGGGGAGGCTTATGCTCAGCAATGATAATGATGTTTTGGATTATGATTGTTCTCGTCGCAACTTATGACAGAAAAGTATATGTAACATTGAGTTGTTGTTGGAAATCTTTATTTTAGATAGACATTGTTTTTGTATTTTTCGTAAAATTAAGAATTAGCATAATTCAATCGACATCTATTCGACAAAATTATGTCTATCAATCGCTACATTCTTGAATCATTATTTTTGCATATGCTCTATGCATTTATAACCTAGTGAAAATCAATGACATGTACTAAGGGAGAAACATGGAATGATAATAAAAATAAATGACGCTTATCACTTAGATCACTATCAGATGCCACGTTTGAATGTTTTATCTAATGAACATGTAAAAATTCCAAATCACCCTCGTTTAACATATTGATGTTTGTCATATAATCTACTCATTGTTTTGTGTTGGATAGCGTTTTGAATATTTAATAAGATACTTTGTTTTAAAGTAACTATCTTAATCAAGATAGAACGTGTAGGGGGCAATTAAGAGTCTCTGGAACTAGTATGGATGCATGTAATTAGAAATTAATGTAAAATAAATAAATCCTGCCAAACATAGTAAATAGTATCATTTAGTCCCAAACTAAGTTGCTCTTCCTCACGGAGACACAGATATCCCCTCCTAACGAAACATCATACCTGACCTACCCGGGGTATAAGCTTGAACATTGTTTTGTTTCGCGTGCCGGTGTTTGTGCGTATGTCAGAGAGGATATCTGCTGTCGACGCCTTGGGACTCTTGAAGGTACGGACCTGTCCATTCTATGGCTGCGCGTAGATTGCAATGACCATCCCCGCATCTATGCGTGCCTATACAGGTCCCACAGCGGTAACACTGAAACCGACCAACTTATTGAGCACGTCCAAATGGCTACAGATTCCCTGCTTGAGCAGATTCCTTCCGCTGAAGTCGTGATTGTTGGCGACTTTAATGCCCACCATGCCGAATGGCTTGGTTCGCGTACAACCGACTATGCGGGAAGATCTGTTCATGACTTTGCTTTGGCTTATGGTCTGACACAGCTTGTTTCCTCGCCTACGCGAATCCCTGATGTGTTGGACCATTCACCTTCACTGCTGGACCTTCTGCTGACCACCCACCCAGACAACTATGTGATCTCCGTCGAAGCCCCGCTTGGATCGTCGGATCACTGTTTGGTGCGGAGCGAAGTGCCTCTTACGAGTCCGACTCCACCTCGTTCTACGGGTAGACGTCGCATTTGGCACTACAGGTCGGCAGATTGGGATGAGATGCGGATTTTTTTCGCATCTTACCCATGGAGGCAGGTTTGCTTCACACTGGATGATCCCGACGCCATTGCCGATTCCATTGCTGATGTGGTGCTTCAGGGAATGGAATTATTTATTCCTAACTCTGTGGTGCCCGTCGGCGGGAAATCCCAGCCCTGGTATGGAGCCTCCTGTAGAACAGCATCTCGTCTGAAACAGGAGTGCTTCCTAACCTGGGCTAAAGGTGTGGCGTCGCGAGATCCTAACACCAGTGCTCTTAAAAAGAAGTATAACTCTGCCTCTAGGTCCTTCAAAAGAGTTATAGCCACAGCGAAGTCAGAGCATATTAGTAGAATTGGCAAGAGATTGGCTAGTTTGCCCTCTGGGACTCGAGCTTTCTGGTCTCTTGCCAAAGCTGCACAAGGGAATTTCTGTAAGTCATCTTTTCCACCTTTGCGCAGGGAGGATGACTCGTTGGCCCAGAACGCTAAAGAAAAGGCCGATCTTCTTGGATCCATCTTTGCGTCAAACTCGACATTGGATGACGGGGAGAAACCACCACCGACCATCACGTGTTGTAGGAGCTCTATGCCTGACATTAAATTCACGCATAGCTCAGTGCGTAGAGCACTTTTCTCCCTCGAAATCCATAAGTCGAGAGGGCCTGATGGTATTCCTCCAATTGTGCTTAGGACGTGCGCACCAGAGTTGGCTCCGGTTCTTACGCGTCTTTTTCGGCTTAGCTACTCATCGGGCATAGTCCCAAAGTTTTGGAAGACTGCTCTGGTGCATCCGATCCCTAAAAAGGGAGATCGCTCAGATCCAGCTAACTATAGGCCCATAGCTATCACTTCCTTATTCTCGAAGGTTATGGAATCCATCATTAACCGTCAACTGCTCCGGTACCTAGAAGAGCACCGGCTGATTTGTGATCGCCAGTACGGCTTTCGACGGGGACGTTCGGCCGGTGATCTTTTAGCTTACTTAACACACCGATGGGCAGTGGCAATCGAGAGTAAGGGAGAGGCCTTAGCAGTTAGTCTGGACATTGCGAAGGCCTTTGATCGGGTGTGGCATAGAGCGCTGCTTTCAAAGCTACCTTCATTTGGGTTGCCTGCGAGACTGTGCATTTGGGTCGCCAGTTTTCTCAAGGAACGTAGCATTAAGGTCGTAGTCGACGGTGCATGCTCTGATTTAAAACCTTTGAATGCTGGTGTCCCGCAAGGCTGTGTACTATCTCCGACTCTGTTTCTTCTGCATATCAATGATATGTTACAGATAAGTAATATTCATTGCTATGCGGACGACAGTACAGGAGATACATTATATACCGGTCATGCAAAGATCTCGTGGGCACATACCGATGAGTGCCGGAATAGACTTGTGTCTGAAATCGAAACTTCACTCCATCAAGTTTCGATCTGGGGTGAACAAAATCTTGTCCAATTTAACCCCAAAAAGACACAAGTCTGCGCGTTTACCGCAAAAAAGACGCCGTTTGTCGTATCTCCTCACTTTCAGGGCACTTCCCTTGATAAAAAGTCAAGTCTAGAAATTCTGGGCGTTGATATATCTTGCGACGTCCAGTTTTGCGGTCATCTGGAGGAGAAGGCTAAGATAGCTTCCAAAAAGTTAGGAGTGCTCAATAGGGTGAGACGATATTTCATGCCAGAACACCGCCTGAAATTATATAAAGCCCAAGTCAGGCCGCATATGGAATACTGTTCTCACCTGTGGGCAGGAGCGCCACAGTACCAACTCCTTCCGTTAGACCGCATTCAAAGTCGGGCGGCTCGAATTATCGATAGTCAACGCCTTACTGTCCGACTTGACCCATTGAAACTGCGCAGAGATGTTGCATCTCTGTGCATCTTCTACCGAATTTATCATGGGGAGTGTTCTGAGGAATTGTTCGGATTGATACCTGCTGCTGATTTTCACCACCGTACAACCCGCCACAAACTAAAGTTTCATCCCAATCATCTGGACGAGTGGCGGTCTTCCACCGTGCGTTTTTCAAGGCACTTTCTTCCACGCACAACCATTCTTTGGAATCAACTTCCAGCAGCAGTATTTCCGAACCGATACGACAACATAACCTTCAAGAAAAGAGTATATTCCTTTTTAAAAGGCCGGCAGCACACCTGCAATGCCGCTGGTGTTGTGGGTGATCATGGGCGGCGGTAGTCACTTACCATCAGGTGAGCCGCATGCTCGTTTGCCCCCTGTGTTGTAAAAAAAAAAAAAAAAAACTAAACAGAACTTGTATTGTGTAAACTAGACCACTAATAGACATACTTAAATACTTTTATATACCATAACTTTTTTATATACCCGATAACAATAGATTGATATGACAATTCTACAAATGATATATTGATAGATAGACGCATTAGATTATGGTTAAGACCTTCGGTATAAATGCAATTCGTCATTGTTTTACTTACCTAAGCAACAGTCACCAGAATAGATTTAGGATAGTACCTGCTGTTCTGTCATCAGTAAAAGATAGGAGCATTCCATTCTTAAATCGTATCAGATAGGTAAAATTAAAGATTTTTAGGACAAAACCAGAATAAGTTACTGGCGACGAAAGGACGCGGAAGGGTATACTAGTCTCTTACTTTATTACTGCAATGACTCGACATTTATTATCACTTATGAAAATAAATTTCTCCTCGTGAAATAAAGGGAAAAAATGAATTAAACTCAGTCGACCGCGAAGGAAATGTGTTTAAGGTTTAATTGTGTAATATATTTTGAGTTAGAGCTAGCTGTTTGTTGCAGTTTTATGATAATAATTTGTGTCGACGCCCCCGTTTGTGTGTTTTATGAGGAGTGCCCTTCATAGCTGTTCCGACTTAATGATTTATTTTATTGTTCTCGAAATTTGATGTTAATGTACTGGGTAGTTTGTATGGTCGTTACGTCAACGATGGCGTCATAATAGTCATTTCACGTCATTAAAGGCCAAGTGAAGAATTAAGCGAAGCATTGCGTCAATTTAGTATTTCATTATATAATCTGCTGTTATATTACCTATGTATATATTAGTACATATTTTAATAATGGCACCTTCTTGCCTTGTATATATATTTTTTAATAAACCCATGTTCGTTTCATATTTGTCATATTTTTGTGTTTATGATTAAAATTCTTGCATTTTCCTTTAGTAACTAATGAAAACTCATTTAAAATTTTATGAAAAATATGATCTTTAATATAATAACTTAATACATTTCCTCCTAATTATGACTCGTTGTCATTTCGTGTTTACATTCACATCATAGAATAATTCCTCACTTTGTGTTCATTTATTTATATATATATATTTTATTGCACTCGAAAAAAGATACAGTGTTTAGTTCAACAGTTTGTTAGTAAGGGTGGGCTTATCTCTAAAAGAGATCTCTTCCAGCCAATCCAATGCAATTAGCGAGAAAATAATTAGCAGGTAATCTAGTGCAGGAAAAGTACAGGAAAAAGGTATACAAAGAATACCTTGTGTACCTTTTTTAGAAAAATAATATTTTTTCTTCTATTTAAATCTTATCTTAATAATATAATAAAATTGTAACTAGAAGATGTCTGTACATAAGAGATATTTAAGTAAAATAATATTAGGGGTCTTGACAACAACAAATAAATACCAAAATTAATTCTGTTTTTGAATTCTTTCTGTTTGACTGTATTCTTGTTCCAGCATGACCCAAAACCTGAATGCGGTTATCATAGTTGTGTTTCTGACGATCTATCTTAAAATGTGGTATATGTTTTATCTTGATTCCATTTAAAAATGGTGTATTTTATTAGTTTTCCTATTTCTGAAATCCACACATACGAAGCAGTGGGCAAAAAATTTGTATTACTTGCATTTATTTAAGTTTTTTGTTTCTAGCAGTTATTTTAAAAACTCGTTTGGGAATTTATTAGATTATAGTACATTTGACTTGTAAAATAGAGTTTCAATGTCATACACTTGTAAATGTGAGAATATTCAATTAGGATCTGTAATATTATATATAATTTTGATACTATAGCTGTATAGTATACTAATACTATCATCATTTCAGCTATTATCCGTACATTGCTGAACATAGGCCTCTCTCGTAGACTTTCATAAAGAACAGTCCTGAGCCACCTGCATCCACTAACTCCCTGGAATGCATTTGAGGTCATCACTCAATCTAGTGAGGAAACGTCCAACACTGCGTTTACCCGTACAGAGTCGTCACTCAAGAACCTTTCTTCTCCATCGGTTGTTGATTTTTCGAGCTATTTGACTAGCCCATTGCCACTTCGGCTAGCTTATCTGATGTGATTTTGTTTTATTTGCAAATATTCTCATTTTAGATTCTGTCACGAAAGAAACTCCGAGCATAGCCCTCTCTCGTTCGCTGAGTAATTTGAAATATATACCTATAGGATCCTTTACTATTTTTAGTAAAAAAAATCTTTACTTTTTATACTAGTTATTTGAAAAACAAAATATTCCAGATAAATTATTAAAAAAAAAAGAATAAACAATCACGTCAAATGGAAACTGATGTATAAAAATTGAAGTCGACTTTTTTCAAGCTGGACTAATACAAGGGTTCGTGACCACGGCACGTTGGTAGGGTGTTAACACCTTGTAAATTTCGACATAAAATAATACAATGTTGTTTCGGCATTATTCCTACATTCTTGCGTTTTTGTTTTGATTTAAATTAACAGCCAAACACACGGGTTTTATGAGCAACAGTTTACTTTTATAAAGTGAATTCAGTTCCTTTACATTGTTAAGTATGAAATCGTAAATTAAATTGTAAGTTTGGTAGTATTATTTGTCCATTTTATATGGTTGATTAATTAGGTAAAAGTTTTTAATACTACATGCACGGTTGTTGCTCATGACTTTATTTGCGTAATTTTAAGTGTGTTTTGACAATTTTACGGTAGGAAAAATCGACTTTGTAATACTTTTTAAGAGTCGTCACGAGTCCTAAGACTAGAAGAAGTTATTAGACTGTTTTTAATGAGTGAAAATGATATGTTAACCATGCATTTGCCATCGGTATACGCTAATGGAACACCAGTGAGGAATGATAGGCGAAAATAAAGACAGGCCAGTTGGCCCATTGTGATGATTTTAATTAACCACAATAGTCTCCAGATGGAACCACGAGAAGGTCAACCTATCAAAGTATATTTCTAGCAATGGGGCTGATGGTTCCTAATACTAGTCTACTCCTTTTCCCCTAAATAAAAATCATTTTATTTATTTATTCATAGGAATATCAATAGCATTATAATAGATATAACAAACATTAAATATAATACAATGTTAATGTACATATCTATTTCTGAATGTATATAAACGCATCACTTCAAAACGGCTGCACCTACTTGGCTAGTTCTTTTTTTTATTGTGTTTGTATTTCTCAGGACAAGTGTTGTATAAAAGAAAATGTTAATCTCTATGTAAAAAGTGAGTAAGTAAGAAAGAAGATGTGGTCTCATTTCCTCCATTAGTTTGTTCGTGTAAAACCGGGCGGGGTAGCTAGTACAAATATAATTTAACTAGAATTATAAATAGTAATAGCTCGCCCGTCTTTGTATAATTATTTCGGTTCAGAATGAGATTTATTTTTCATTTACTCTACAATAACAGTATTCATATTATCTGAGCTCATTCCCTAGTACATCCTACGCATTATGATATTTCAATATCCAACAGTATTTAGACTTTATTGTGTTTGGTATGAACTTGAACGGTCGTTAGTCAAACGCGCCGACATATTGTTACAAACTTTAAATAAATATATTTAACATTTAATGTATAATGAAATATTCTTCCGTTATTATTTGAATCCACTTTTGTCTATTATTACTAATTATTTTCATTTATTTGTTTATTTTTTCATTTAAATTGGGAACTGTGTAAGTTTAACTTTGTCTGAGATTGATAATCTTGTTTTTTTTTTATTTCGATGATGGCAGCATTGTTCATAGGTGACGATTCCCTACCATTTTCGCACGAAATTCAAATGTTAGCAACTTTGCAATAAAAATAAGAATATTATATAACATAATGTATATCTAAAATTTGTGATCATTCAATAAGACGAGGTTTATAGTGTTTTAAAACTGGAAGGTCGATTTACAACTCAGCCTTTGGATGAAGATTGAACCTTGTGCCCTAACAGTTTTTTTGTGTAGATATAAATCTTAAGGCGCGTTTACGATGCCTCCCTTTACGGAGTATGTGTTGAGAGTCAGCGTCATTGACATTATCAGTAGTTTTCCTTACTCTGGATGATTTCGATTTTTGTAATTTAGATTTAGATTAAACAAGAAACAATAATTTTTATGTTAATTTACACGGGCAAAACCGCAGGTTTCAGCTAGTCTATTAATATTGTATATATAACATCTGACTCGAGATGTATAAAATTTTTGTACCCACTGACGAGAAATATTAAATGCCACATTAATATTTTGTATTGTTTATAATGTTTTCAGGTATCTTATTAATATTATAAAAATATTTAGATATTTGAATGAATAAATAAATGATTAATTTATTAGTTACGTACTTACGTAGTGATGTTTAAATCGTTTATTAAATAAAACAAAATTATTCAAAGTCGCGTATTACTATTCGATACTCTGGAATTAAACTTATTAATGACGTCCCTTTTTTGAACTATGAATAATTAAATTATTTGATAACGTTATCGAATGTATCTATTTTATAAAGTTATGAAACAATTAATTGTGGAAGTATTTATGATTTCGAATACATAGATTGTATCATAAACAATGTATATTCCGGTCATACCGTGAATATTACTTGTCAAAATTACATTAATGGAAATTCCAAAAAGACAAAGGTTGAATGAATGAATGTTATAAAAACTATTGCACTTGGACCATCTTGTCCCGGACAGACATTTGCCATAACAACCATGAACCAGTAAAACAACACTTTTAAGGGGATCGTGAAATTTTTAATGTCCACACGGTCAAGATTTAAAGGTGCGGGAGCAGTAATATCCCTCATTTTCTTTGTGGGTATTTGGTCCCTTTATTTTAAAAGGCGTTGTAGCTTAAAACTTTTAGGTTTATAAATTCTAAAAGGAACCAATTGAGGTCATGTTACAGTAATAATTTAGGGTAATATTAATTAAATTAAGATACCTGTACAGTTGCTAACAAATTAAGTGCGGAGCTTTAACGGGTATTTACCTTACGTAATTACAAACAAGATTAACATTAAATTCTTTCAAGATATGTTTGGTTTATTTTTAGAAGTACATTAATGAAATCTTTAGAAGTCGTTTACATATTATCAGAGGGAGACTTTGTACAAAAGTCGATTGCTTGGGTACCTCTGTCCTATTCGTGTTTTAACCATGAAGCAGTTGTGTTTGCATGGCTGTGTTTAGGTTTGAAGGGATATGGCGTGAATTTACTGGGTACAGAGGAATAACATCTGAGTCCTTAGGAATGGCAACGCATGGGGGGTATCATGGGCGAAACAGTATACTCTGTTATGTCCATGGTACTGCTCATGTCTATAGGCGACGGTTATCACTTTCCATCAGGTGGGCCGGCAGCTTGTTTGCCATTCTAAGTTGTACAAAAAAAATATTATTTTGTAAGTAATTGGTTATGAAATATTTTTATAAATAATCGACATTTGTTTACAAATAACTAATTTTATGTAATCCTAAAAATACAACATATACAAATAATAATAATAGTATAAACAATAACAGTAGCAGGAGGGTGATAAGCCAGGATGAAGCAGGCCAGTTGGTGTGTTGTGACACCTACTAGGTCTACCTGATAGGGTTTATTGCAAATTAGTAATGAGGCCGTTAGACTTGACTCATCATCATCATCATATCTGCTGTTAACTATCCACAACTCTGTCACAAAGGCCTCCACCTATTAGTGAGTTTTGCCAGTAGTTGCCACGCTTGGCAGGTGGGTTGGCTACTGCAGTTAGGCTTCGGTGAAGAGGGATACTGCTACCTAGACTCAACTACTTCTTAATATTTCCTTCCCAAGTTGGTCATAAATTATATAGTATAGTATTTATTGCTTTAAGTCATAAAATATAGTAGATAAGGTAACTGTTCCAATACTAATATTTACATTAAAAATAAATTGAATTTAAAACAATGTGTAAATTCCGTGAAATAAATAGTGCGTCAAATCAGTTTCCTTATTGTAAAGACAATTATAAATGAAATAATGTTTGTATATAAAACTCTAACAATTGTTTTGTACGTGATTAGTTGTGAGTTTTGTATAGGTCTGTTTTATTCTAATTTTATTTGATATTTTATTCGCGTACGATAATGTAAATAAACAGAAATAATTGCAAAAACCAAACTGTATTAAACAATTAATTATTAAAGTATTTGAAAATGTTCAAACTGTAATCTTTACTAATGAATATTAAAGTAATGCACTTTTTTAAAACAATCCTGATAATGTTATTATTAGAATGTTATAAAAATAATATGGAACTAACACCGAATTAAAACCTACCAAATGCAAAAAACAATTATCAAAATTGTTTCAGTATTAACAATAACACAAAATATATGTACATATGTATTATATATGTAAAAAAATTATACAAAAGAGATATCAGTGCATATTTTTCTTATGTAGGTACCTACTTAGCTACTTATTAAATTGTATAGAACGATATACTATACTAGCAATCCGTCCCGACTTCGCATGGGTAAATGAAAATTTAAAAAATAATATATAGCCTATATCACTCGCTAATAATGTATTTTTTGAGTTACAAGTGTAAGAAATATTAATATAGGTAGTTTTTGCGTTTATCCATTACAAACAGACAATCAGATCTGTTTCTTTATAATATTAGTACAGACAAACTAATGTCTTCCACACAATTCATAAATAATGTAGCAATATGTTTAATTTCAGCCAAAAAGAGCGACGATTTGGAATTTTGGTAACATACGTTTTATTAAATCTAAATTTAAATACATGTTATAGTAATGTAACTATGAATGTTTGTTACCACTTATGACAAAAACTTAAGTTTGGTCGAATCCACCCTTAGTCTTTTAACGGCTAAACTGGTCATACTAAAGTTTGGTATAAGCGTATTTGGCTTGTATCCCGGTAACTCAACATGTTATCGTGGATTTATGGGATAAAAGTATATAAAAGACCTTATTCTTTTAAAGTCCATATTATTTAATTATTAAAATACCTTACCATGGTAGGTAAGGTATTTTAAATAAGCTCGAATTTGTGCTTAAAATTATTTAAACATTTTTATGGGTATGAGCTGTACAGGGAAACATTTTAAAAATTGTTTTAGCAGTGTATTTTTTATTAAATTCAGATTTTTTATTTTTTCATATTTTCGAAAATATTCATAAAATTATTATAAAAAGTCTTGAGTATATTTAGCTTATTAAAAATAAAAGAAAAATGTTTTAATATGTTTGAAGGGAGCCAGAACCGAAATATGATAAAAGAAGAGCAATGCAAACAAAGACATATGTTGAAACGTTTAAACAGCAATTTCTTTACAATCGGGGTAAAACAAAACAGAACAGGTAATAAATCTAAGTTTTTTTTTTCTAATTTATAAATACATCGATTAGTTATTAAAAATCCTATTTATAACATAAAAAAATTGAAAGTAATGTTGATAGGTAGGTACTTTCATTAATTTTTCTTCTTCGAGCTCTGCTTCTTTTGGAGGTTGGCAAACATATGGCAATCCAAATTTTTGAAGTTGCCGCTCTGAAGAACAAAGGGTTCTACAGCCAAACTTCTACTGCAAGTTCTTCATCCAGGAGTGCCACTTCCTCCCAGTACTTCTTTTACCAGAAATCTTGCCTTAGATGATTAGTTGGAGTATTTTTTATTCCTCATAACGTGACCGAAATCCAAATTTTATTAATGCAGTAGTACTATTTTTTAAACTGTGCTAATTACTATTTAAATAAAATGAAGTACGTGTATTAGGTTAGAGCTATATAAAAAGTTTTTATATGTGTATTTTATAACAGAGGGGGCAAATAAGCGTGCGTCTCATCTAATGATAAGTGACTATCGCCGCTCAAGAGCAACATCAGAGGAATTGCAGGTGTACTGTCGGCCTTTTAAAAAGGAATATGCTCTTTTTTTTAAAGTTACGATATGATATCGATTTAAAAAAAAAAAGGCTGGCAGTTGGGTTGTTTCATGCCAAAAATATGGGTAGTATACAGGTACTCCAGCAGTCGATTTTTATAAAAATTTTCCCTCTGGCAATAGCAGTAATAGTGATTAAATTATAATATTATTTAATTTTAAACAGCAACAAAACACTAAAACTGCATTTAGAGGATACTGTTTCAATTAGTAATAAGAGCATGCTACGCAATCAACCAAAACCTCATCACCATTCCATTGAAGCGAATATACAAGACACATGGCCGAGGATGCAACAGCATAAGTTAAAGCAGAAAAATAAAAAGAATAAATTGCAATAAGACGGTTTTATGAAATCTTTCTGAGTATTACTATTACGAGTATTAATATTGTAAATGAGAAAATGAGTTTTGCTTATTCATATCTTATATGTATGTTTGTTACCTGGTGGCATCTTAACAGTACAATCAATCGTTATGTTTGACATACATATCTATAGTAATTAGGATTAAGCAGATTTTGGAGTAAGTCAGCGAATGAAGTTTCATCTTTAGTACTCATATTTAATATCCAAGGAATAGAATATCTGCTACACTTGTTTGTCTGTATATATAGATTCTATAGATACCTATAGGGGTATCTATAGAATCACAGTCAAATATTTATCATCCAAAGGATAACTAATAAAATCTGAAGAATTTTCTAAGTTTCTATTATATAATGCTCAAGCGAAGTCGATGGTTTGCTAGTACTTCATATTTGTATCTATAGGAATAAAATTTTGACATTATTGTAATAATTTTAACATGTATTTTTTTATTATTGGTTTACATGATACATATATTTTTTTAGATCAACAAGAATGACCGCTGTATATAAGTTGCAATATACAAAAAAACATAAAAGCGATAAGTAAGTATTGTAGTATAGAACTAGTAAACTGTTTATTAAATATATACTACATAGTAGTAATTAATTAATTTTAGACATAAATAAAAAAAAATAAGAGAAGAATCTGAATATAGAGGTAATACTATAAACATATTACGCCGACCTCAAATAGTAATTGGGATAATGGTAGAATGATAATTGTGATGACAATCAGATTATAATTATATGGCTATTATAAAATGAAAGGGAATAAGTTTATTAATAATGAACAAATTAATTAGTAATACCAGATGCGATAGATAGAGTTTTATAATATTTTTCTTTGCCGGACGTCCAACAGAGACGTCTAGACTGAGTAATGCGTTCCAAATTGTCATGTATGTAATCGGACATTCCAAAGAATTTTAACCACTGGTTAGTAACTAATAATATAATATATTATTATAATATATACGCTTTATTTGCAGGCACAATTTAATAAAATTAAATGAAGAAGAAAAAAGTTATCCACTTAATCCGTACAATGTAAGTTAGACATGTAAATCTAAAATATATGAAAATATTACTCTGTAATTTTAGATGAAATAGAAAAATATTATAATGTTTTTAACTGAGTTTATTAAAACTTTTAAAGTAATTTTCAACAAGATTATGAACCTTAGAAAGCCGTATGATAGAAAATGTGACTTTACTTCAATTTATGATAAGATTATTAATAGTATTATGCAGTTAAAAATGCGATTTAATCCAAGTTACACATCTCAATATTTTTTTAATATAATCTGTAAAAAATGTTATGACAATACATTAACTGCAATAATTTTAATTACTTGTATTTTAACATTAAAATTATTAAGCGAAGTAAACTTAATCCCTGAATGGCTTTCCGGTACTTTTATATTTTTTACTTGAATGTTGTGTCAAGCAAATTTTACCTTATTGTTAAAATGTGTTCAAATCATCGAATGTTCTGAGACAATAAAAAGAAAATCATAATGACCATATATGTAGATAGGAACTTTTATTCTTACTTTTATAATTACTCGTAAATAAATACACACTTCCAGATAGCAAGTCAACTAGAGCAATTAAAATCAAAATTCCCAGAGGCAAATATCACAATTGAGGTTATTAGTCGAACAATAGAATACAAAGATATTGTTCTCCTTAAAATAACAGAAGCAAAGAGCAATATAGGAAAATACTTTCGAGCTGCCGACAGCAAATATGTAGACGATGTTGCTGAGAAAAAAAATTATATTCATAGTTCATGGGCTTGCCGTAATGGGAATTAATGTGATACCTTGCTTACATGATGAGAGGAAATTCACGCAACTTGTTTCGTATTATTTATCACATTTGGACAAGTTCGATATATTCTTAATACCGATAGCAAATCCAGATGGGATGGCTCTATCAGTATGTATTACTATTATTTTTTTACGACTTTCTTTTTACAGTGCTTTACTATTTAAAGACTTAGAATACTGCATTCATGATCATATCTGTGTATATTAAAGTAATATATGCATGTATGGCCGTGTGGTTCCGGTACAGAATAAGTCGCCCCTTCCTTTCCGTGGGTGTCGTAAAAGGCGACTAAGGGAGGACGAGGGATGGGCAGCAGCGTTCCTCTTAAAACATCTCCAAAGCTTAACTGCGGTTGCCAATCTGCCTGCCAAACGTAGCAACTACGGGCAAAACCTCGAAAGGGGAGTCTTATGTTCAGCAGTGGACAGTTAAAGGCGGATATAATGATAATAATATATATATATTAGTATAATAGTAATAATATATATATATATATATATATATATATATATATATATATATATATATATATATATATATATATATATTTTACACACCTTCGAATGGCAAACAAGCTGACGGCCCACCTGATGGAAAGTGGTAACCGTCGCCTATAGACATGAGCAATATATGACGTATTATACCAAATTAATGATGTTGTTAAAAACAATATGTAATGTCGATAGTTTCTGATAGAAAACAATGTTACGTTCACACATAACATGTTTGTTTATGGTCTAATGATACTCGTGGCGATAATAAAATGCATAGAAAATTAATAAATGTAACGAATTGTAACCATTATGAGAACACAAATTTTGATTTGGTAATTTTTGCAGAACGTTACAATTCATAACTAATTTCAAATTGTAAATTGGAATGCACTGATTTTTTTGCAATTGTGAACAAAATAAAAAAAAGAAACTTTTATTATTGTGGGAAAAAAGTTAAAAAGTTTAAAAATTAAAAAGTATAAAACAAAGGCCATTTTTTAAAGTTTTTTAGGGTAGTTTTTATTAGTACCTAAAAAGTCTCTCCAGTATGCAACTTTGAATTTTTTATAAATGAAAATATAGGTAATTAGAATTCTTAACTCTAAACATCTTTATCTAATCGTACCAAGGCATACCTAGATGAAAAATAAATATAAAAATAAATTTTTAAAAACTTAGTTAAAGCCCACTACCTATCCTTATAATCACTTAGTCCTACGTATTTCCAGTTTTATGTGTGTTATATATATGTGTATTAATATGGTATATTTATGTGTATTTATGCGTATATATGTATATGTATGTATATATATTTATATGTGTATGTGTATGTATATATATGTATATGTTTGGTTGTATGTGTTTATTTATGTATGTATATGTATATGACTATGCTGTCACAAATATTATTTTTTACAAATCTATCTTTTTTAACGCGCCACCTACCTACTTATGCTTTAATCCTTTCTACCCAAAGGTTGTCTGGAAGAGATTGCTTAGCAATAAGACCGCCTTTTGTACTACACTATACTTATTGAAAATTGTTTTAACAAATCATGTTATGTTGGTGCAATAAAGTGTTAAATAAAATAAATAAAATAAATAAATAATAAAAATTTGATAAAAAATGAAATCGTTCATATATTGATTTTTAAAACACATACAATTAGTCTTAATAAATAATTATCATATATGTATAATTATAACTTTGTGTTATAAATAGGGAATGCTGAGGCAAGATAATAGCGATAGAATATGGAATAAGAATGCTTCACCCCAGTCCGTTTGTATGGGTGTTGCTCTAGATCGCAACTTTGATGTTGCCTGGAATAACTCCCATGGAATCAATCCATGTAGCAACCAATACCCGGGAGCAGCACCATTTTCTGAGCCTGAGACAAAAGTAGTACGCGACGTTTTCCATCGTTACAGTCACAAAATCATTGCATATATCCATGTACACGGAGGCACTTACAGGGAAAAATATTTTAAGGTAAGTTTAAACAACTAGAAAAAGACGAGGTTTTTAACTGGAATGCATTTTGTATGCAACTTAGAAGGAACAACTTCGACTTTTATTCAACTTTTAGTTCATGATATAAAGCGGTAACCGTTGCCTATGGACATGACCAGCGCCATGGTCTCACGGTACCGTTTCATGTATTGCCGTTCCTGAGGACTAAGATATTACAGCTCTGTACCATGTACGAGTAGTTATACTACCATATCCTACCTTCCAAATTAAAGTCCTACCTTCCAAATTGAAGTCTATTTGAATTTTGACAATTTTGAATGCATTTTTATAATTTATTAGATTGTATATTTTTTCATAATTCTATAATTTATAGGGTGATGCAGTACTATACCCAAAAGGATACAGTGATGTTCAATCAGATGATGACAAATATATAGATCTTAAAGATGAAATTGACGAGGCAATGAGGAATGCGAGCTTCCAGATCATGTCAGTCACTTTGGACACTTTGTACAACTGGTATGGAAAAATACTGGGCTCTAGCGTTGATTATGCGTCGACGGTGAGATTGTGATTTTACTAAGAGGATTATAATTTTAATAAAGTCTCAATGGTAAAAATTATGTTTGTTAGAACTTTATGAGAAAAATGACTAAGTAGATTTCATTGAAAATTAATAATTTAGTGTAAATGAGCCAAAGTTAAAAACTGTTGAATTTATAAGAATCGGACGAAATCATACAGATACAGCTTCAATACTCTGAAATATACTTAATATCAATCAAAATCATCAAATTTGCAAAAGCATGTTTTACAATAGCTATTTATTTATTTTTTAAAGGAATGGTAACCGATGGTTTTATATATATTGGATATTGATAGCAATGTATTGAAATGAATGATAGTTATTGTTGAATAAAAATATTTACATTTACAGGTGTATGGTATCCCATACGCTATGGAGTTCGTAATGCAGCCATACAATACAGACTTTAAAAACGACATGTCTTCCGCTGCTTTGACAGAAATTTGGAAGCGGTTGATCGACGTTGTTTTCAATAATATATGGAAAAGTATGCATAGCAATGATGTGCGATGATTTATATATAAAAGGTTACGAATACATTTAATTTAGAATTAATTATTCATATGTCATCGAAGAAAAATGCGTTATTTTTATTTATAAATTTTATTTCTTATACACTGTTAGCGCTAGTTCAAGAATCAGAGTTAAAAATATTATAAATATTGTAATTAAAAATATTTTATTACTATTAATTGTTTATTTTGCGGACGGCGAACATATTCGCCCTAAAATTTAGAAATATTAATTTTCTCTATTTGTCCAAGCGACAATTAAACCCGGGACTTCATCTACGCAATAAAGCAACATTTACTATCCTTATGGAGGTTGTCAAACTAGAAAAGTCAGAAACATTTGTCATTGTATTATACAAAGTTACCTACTAGGTAGATACTAGTTTGAAATAATTTGGTTAAAAATACCACTATGCCTGTATTGTATTCTTGTAAAGTTCCA
This sequence comes from Galleria mellonella, assembly GCF_026898425.1. NCBI lineage: Eukaryota > Metazoa > Arthropoda > Insecta > Lepidoptera > Pyralidae > Galleria > Galleria mellonella. The sequence goes on along the minus strand of NW_026442130.1, from coordinate 9,212,660 downwards.
AGGATTTACACTTGTAACATACTTTTTTTTTAATAATCCTATTGTTTTTGCGCTAAAGAATTTGCACAGTCGATAACAAGTATATTTGGCAAATATTACGGTGGCACTTTCCCCGCGTTTATGACATGTGCGTCATCAGTTATTGCCATTGCGCACAATTTTGTATCCCAGATTCATTTATCGCTATATTCGACATGCATTGCTAGTTTATTAATACACGTTCAAATTTCATACCGTAACCAGCTGTCGATGGAACTTAAATTGATAGATTTAATTGTTGTGAACGAGGTACATGCAAGTGTGTCAGCAGCGTTTCGTCCAGAACTGGTTGTGCATACAAAAGGAGTTAGGTATATAAGAAAGAAAGAAAGTGAACGCATCGTTTATGCGGTTTATATTATGTTATTTTAAATTGTCACTTTTATTTCAAGTCATCCTAATTTATTCGTAATTCGAACAAAGCAACAGTTATATGGGCGTGATCACGTTTTCAAATTCAAAGTACAACTTTTAAATATTATAAATAGTGTAGGAACTAAATATTTGAAAGTGTAGTACTATAAACGTGCAATGGATTTTAATGGATAATTTTCACAAGTACTTTTTACTCTGCAAAAATAGTTACTAAATTGTGAACACACACAACGCACACATAGAGAGACACAATACGCGCGTTAGCGCACGCACGTACGCACAATTACGCGCGAGTCAATAAACATTAGGATGTTTCGAATTTTGTAGATGATAATGTTTGATTGATGATGATATTAGCCGTTAATTATCCACTGCTAAACATAGGCCTCCCCCATAAGGGGGGTTTTGTTGCCACACTTGACAAGCGGGTTGTCAACTGCAGTTACTTGGACTTTGGTGATGTTTTAAGAGATGTTACTGCCCATCTCTCGACCATTAAATTTACTTAGTCGCTTCGGTTCGCGAATAAACGACGTGGGTAATCGCGTAACATAACCAAACGAATTGTCAACCAAAAAAGACAGACAAATTGAGGATCTCCTTTTGACAGTCACTTAAAAAAGATGCGCCAATAAACCCATCGTAAATCGCGTAAGCAACAAGTATAAAAAGACTATAATAAAAAAGCTGCGTTTAATCAAATAATCTGAGCGGATAATGGGCTCTTTCCCGCTATAAGCAACATAACAATGGCGTTCCGTTACCGATGCGTAGGTGTCTCCATCAGTGTCGCCTTGGTTCATTAACCGAGCCGCTTTTGATTGTTCAGCTAAGTTCTGGTACCATCGCACCAATGAATCGAGATCGTGTTTGTTGTCCTACATTCAACAACGGTTTTGCACATTGATATAAAATAAACAAAAGAGATACTTGTAGGAAGAGAATGCCATAGAACTGGTATAAGTGGATGCAATAGAATAGCATACAATAGCAATGTAATGTTGTTGTAGTGCAAACGAAAAAATAAAAACGTACTTCCTTATTCGCGTCGAATAATAGTGATATAGCTTAATTTCAATAGATAATGTAATAGCGCGAAGTATAGATAAAAACTTGATGTTTATTAATCTATGATTAAAATTTAAAGGGATATCATGATTGTTTAAATGAAATAACTAATTGTATAATTCTAATATTAAATCTTACGTACTTGTGAAATGTTAGGTTTCCTTATAGATAATTTCATTTGCGATAAATGTAGTTTATTTTTAGTATATATTATAACTGTTAAAAAAATCACTACATTTTCAGTACTATTCAAATATAGCGAATATAGTGAACGATATTCACTTTTGATGGCCATTTAATTAACCCTTTATTTGGCAAAAAAAAAAAAAACATTTTGAATTGAAACAAATACTGAAATAGGAATATGTAGAGTCTAAATATGCCAGTGTTGCTAATACTCAAAAACATTTTGTTTCATAAAGTGTGACTAGTAATTGAGAATAAATATTAATAATTGTATTGAAATCATAATATTTCTTTAACACTTTATGTTTTTAAAAAGTTTATATGGCACAGCCTACAATACCAAATTAAGGGTTAAAGCAAAATAAAAGAATATTTTAATTATTACTGTCATTGCTTGAATTTTGTTTTTTAATTTTGTCTATGGCCTGTCAGTAGAATATGTATGATGCTCATACATATTGTCATAAGTGATCTTGGTCAATTCTGAATCCATTTTGATAATAGGTATGGTACTCTCATGTTGGTCCCACATCTAATTTTGTTACGTTTAAAGTAATTTAAAAAAATATTTGCACATAAAGTAGAAATGAGCTAAACACAAAAAGAAGAAGAAAGTATATTTTTAAAATATTTTAAAATTAACATTTCAAAATACCCTCGTTATGTATGGCAGTGTAAATCTTGGATTTTTTGCATATCGATGATTTCGCGCTTTAGATTCAATCTTTTAAGTGACTAATTGATAGCATTTCGAAGGATTACGGTATAAATCTGTCCATGACTAAAAATATCAACAGGCTATGCCTTATTTGAGTAAGTTTGCAAGACATGATTAATTAAGTCGGAAGGAAGTCATTAGAACTTTGTAAGAAAACAATGCAATCCAATCAAATTCGGGCTCGTTTGATTTGTTGATGGTTGACTGTCAGAAATTGATTAGGGTCTTATGGAGGGCGAACGTCATGACAATATTGGTATAAAAAAAGTATATAAAAATGTATTTTATATATAATTATCGCAATTGATCCAATTAATTTGAAAGTCTGAGTCATAACTTTTATGTACCGTTAATTTCATTATGCTTATTTTAGGACGCGAGATATAAATAGCATCGACACAAATTCTTTATTCATTTTCACCTTTCATTAATTATACACATATATTTATAAATACGAACTTGAGTATGCTACATAAACATGTATTTTGTATTATTTTTAATGTGAAAAATACAGTACAAGTGGATAAAAGAAGTGATTATACCAACTTCACTTCTTTTATCCACTTGTACTGTATTTTTTCTTCCATTCACTTAAAATATGCGAAAGAAAGAAAGAGTCATAGGTATGTATGTATATTTTATCTAGGATTGTTATTTTCCACCAAATGTATATATAATCATCAGAATTAAACACTAAATTAAATTCATTACTCATTTAATACGAATTTTCAATACATGTACCAAATTTTTCAATAGAATAATATTTTATTTATGAAAATTTCATTAAGATGCAATAATTAATGCAAAATGTCTAAATGGACCCCATAGCTTAGTGTTTGAATTATATCCCCAGATATTAAATATAAATGGAGTTCCTAGAACTCCAGAATTGGCAATTTTGAGGAATGTTGTTCAGATTTAGTTTTTTTTTATGGGTGAAAATGGCATAGTAGCCTGCGTTATCGATATACACTGGCGGGGCACCAGTGAGAGTTGATAGGTGAGGATGGAAGCAAGTCATTTAGCCTATTGTGATAAATTCAGCAAGACTTAAACACAACGGTTTCCGGGGGGAACCACATGGAGGTCGACTTGATAGGTGTACCCTATCAAGTAGTTGCTAGCAATAGGGCCACTACACCTCATTACTAACAATCCCTTTCCCCCCATCATATTTCGGTTTAGTACGCCTATTATGACTAACCCTGTATTTGTACCAATAAATAATTATGAGACTAAACACCAGATCTAAATGTATAAAGACATCTAAATGTATAGTTAAATATCTTTTTGTTTTGCTCTGCTTAGAAAACGATCTACATACCTAAAATACATCTAAGATTTATATATTCAGAGTACGTAGTACATTTATGTTAAATTTTTTGAGAAAGCAACCGTAAAAGTTTGAATCTCGTTTTGTGGCTTCGGTCGTCCTTGTACACGTAATTAGGGTGGATGTGTACCGTTATGGTACGAGATTCCCCGGTGGCCTGGATGCGCAGGCGCAGCTCACAGTGCGCAGTGAACGTTGTAGATACGCGCACCGCCCGCGCGATTCCACTCTCGCGCACGTTGCACGCACGGAAAACTTTTATACAAGTTTATTGATTATTTTAAATGAAATATTGATATCCAGTTAAGATTGAATTGTGAAGTATGGCGCAATTGTTAGTGTTAGTGTTCGGTGAGAGTTAATTTTTATTATTTACAGATATATTTTTGTTGGTGTTGTGTATTTAAAAGTGGTTATCAATGAAAAAATTGATTTCATTGTGCTGAGTTAAGTATGAATATTGTCTTGTCGCCGTCGCTCGGCATAAAATGGGCCACCCCTTTCTTTTCTGTGGGTATCGTAAGGCGACTAAGGGAACTTATGGTCGAGGGATGAGCAGCAGCGTCCCTCTTAAAACATCACCAAAAGCCTAACTATGGTTGCCAATCCTGTCTGCCAAGCAAGGCAACTGCTGGCAAAATTTTCCAACTATGGGGGAGGCCTATGTCCAGCAGAGGACGGATAATGACTGAGATAATAAACATAATTATAAAATGTCTTTAAAAAGTACCTTTCAAAGTTCACAGTATAAAGGCAAACACATGAAAATTAAAAAGACGAGAAATTAACTGCCGTGGTAATTGTCTTAGATTTTGTTTTTTATAATTTTATGAGTATAAATAAAAGTTTTAAATTATTTATATTGAAATGAATTTTTACACAAGTTTTTTTGGACATCTCCAATTAGAATAAAATAAAAGAAATACATTAACTAATAAATATGTGTATATAATTAATATTATGATATTTTTTAAATAGATTAATGTATTAGTTTATAACATACTTTGGTGTAAATCATGTTTAATAACATTCAAAAAGATTAAATTTGCTTCTCTACATATGCTCGAGGGTAACATATTATGTTAATGAAATATTTTAATAAGAATTTGGGTATATAAAATTATAATAAAAAAAAAAACTTGTATCATGATATTTATTTAATAAAATATAATTTTATATTTATTTGAATAATACTTAAAATTCTTCCGAGAAAATAATATGTCAGTCGGTTCATTTTTACGCAAAGAAATAACTTAAGTATAACCTACCTATTTTACGCATTTTCCAGCACCGTAATAAAAACAATTTCTGGACATATTTTATTCACAGATATTTATTTTAAAATTAAATACCAAGATAAAAGGAAATATAAAAAAAAAATTAAAAATGTATGGCTTCCAGCATGTCAGTAACAGTTTTAATTACTAATTTTAATTGATTTTCAAAAGGAAGAGTTTCTTAATTCGTCTATAAAAGCCATGTCTTCGCCAATTCTAAATTGAGTTTGATGATTCATTTGTATAATCGATAAGATGCAGGTATTATCGTATTAATACTATATTTTTTTTATGATAAAAGTGGTTGCTTCTATTGCTATATAGCCATGTTCTAAATACAAATATGTGTTTTGAATTTAATATAAAAAGGTTGATAGTCATCTGTGTGTTTCTGATTTTAAAATAGGAACAGTGAAATTACTAATCAATATTCATTTTAATTAAAGATATCGACTTTTTTATTAGTTAGATAAACATGTCTTTTTCTTCCTTTCATTCTTATTTCTTATGTACATGATAGTAACTTTTGATTTTCCCTTTAGAAATATATATTAACATTTTAGCCTTTGTCCTTTATTGACTAGTATAAAATCATTAGTACTAGTAAGTTGCTTTACAAATTATTACCATTATTACACGCACTTTTAATGACAATTAGGCAAATATATGAACGCACTTTACTCTAAATTGTACGCCAACTTTCTATTTGCACATATTTTACGTCACAATATCCGTTAACACTGTGTGAAATAATTGGATGAAAATTCTGTGAAAGCATATTTTATTCATATAGGTAATAAACGACATTGCTAAAATAACGACAATGTATGATGCTTATTACATATTCATGAATCGAAAGGGATAAATATTTTTAATATAATATCGTTAATTATATTATTATTACCCGATTATTGGAGAAGAGAGGATAACGTTTTTCTGGGCCTTTATAAATTATGTCTATTCCATGGGTGCAACATCCTATATGAATTGGTACACTTTAATAATAATCATTAGGTGTTTTGAAAATCTGTAAAACTATATTTACCTAAGTTATTCAAACTACATGCATACATATCTGTTAGTTACTCATTATTATTAAAACTAATATTATGAAAATGTATTTGAATGTCTATAAAAATATTCAAATGTACTTATGTAATTCAATCACGTATTTGAACAAATATTTGGTTTGATTACTAACATATAGAATTATAAGAGTATTCATATATTAACATGTAGTTTTTATTGTCTGAGTAGACAAGTTAGCAAAAAAAAAAATCAAAGGTACAACTATAATATATACAGAATAACAATACAACGTAATTCTTGTTAATATAATAAAGTACATAAAGATCTACTACAAATTCTTGCCACAGTTGTGAGAAATTAAATTTTTCTCCAACACTATAAGAATCATAAAGTGAAGCTGCACAAATGATATCCGATCAAAGAGCTTTTAATATTGAATATTGCTAATTTGCAGCAAAAATATTCCGATTTTAATAAATTAAAATTATCGGGGATTCAGCTGGCGATCAAAGGGAGTCCCTAATAACATCAATTGGTTTGAAATTGGTCCACTGAAGCCCGATCGGTACGTTGTAAAGAGAGCTCAATTACTTGAAGCCAAACACGAATGTCGCCACAAATTAAAGAAACGTACCAAGCAAATGATATTATATTATCGGAGAGTTGATGGGGATGAGTGAAATAGAAAGCAATAGAGTAGACAGTAGCTAATATGTATTTTTGAATTATGTTCCTGAAGGTCAAACAAATAAACCCAATTCCGCAATTTTAATATACATAAGTATTTATAAGGTACTGTTTATGTTTATAAGCGACGGTGATCACTTTCCATCAAGTGCGCTGTTAAGTGTACATAACAAAGTCTCAAAAAAATGTTCGTTCTCTTCTAAAATGTCTACTAATTTAATTTAAAAATTTAGAATTTGATATATATTTTATATTGATATTTTATTTAGCATTTCATTGGTTTTTCTACCATTGAATTTATACCTTAGTTCCGGCATCATGTAAAAACTTCTGCACTAAATTAGATGCGATTTTCAGTCTTATTCCTGAAGGTTTAATTTAACATCTGGATTATGTTTTATATCGATACCTCAAATATAGAGTTTGGAAATTGTTACCTGTATTTAAAATCCACGCGTAAGAAGTTGCGGGCAAAAGCTAGTCTAAATTATAAACCTAAATATTTGATAATAGATAAATTCTTTTGCAGGTATAGTCGGATTATGGACTCAAGTTGATTGCCTGGCAAACAATAAGTATGATGAGTATGTAATAATATAATTATTTAATATGAATTTTCTTAAAATTTAAATAATAATCATCATTTAAGATCAAGCGATCCACATTTGTGATATAAAATTTTCAGCTATTCGCTCGTACGTATATATCCAGCAAATGAAACGCAAGTGGAGGCCGTCAATCGCTTTCAAGACCATGAGGACACTATCGAAGTTTTGAAAGGGAGTAGAGGAATAAATGATAGTTTAGATTTGCTGGTGGCACCTAACCGCATTAACTACGCACGCCAGTTTGCTGATGAAAACAATTTAGGATTTGAAGTGAAACAACAGGAATATGGCAGGTCGGTAAATAAAATATAGATTTTAATAAAATAAAATAACAAATTGAGGAAATTAATGATTAAAATTACTAAATTCACTATTTTTATTTTAAAACAAATAAAACACGAAAATGTAAGATAAGATATTTTATTACATATTATATTTAGTGTATTTGAAATCAGTAAGCATAGTCTTATAGAATTACTTAGAAGCAAATTTTGTTTCGCAACTTTAAATTGTTTTTTCTGTATGTTTATAAACTTTATTTGTACACACCTAACGTGTGAAACGTTAGGTGTGTACAAATAAATTGACATTAACATTGATTAGTAAGTATATTACTGAATAGGATGGTAAACTCTGAACTGATTTTGATAATATTATTTTAATTATTATACATGTACTTAGTAGTTACCAAATTATTTTTATTTTATACCAAATCAGGACATTCAAGTCAGTAGAACGCGTCCCCCGGAGGCGAGTGCTACGAAGTTTCAGTATCTACGACTACAATTCCTTTTCGGCTGTTAGTATCTACTTTCTATAAAGTTTTCAACTATATACAGTAAGACAATTAGCTTTCATTCTCTTAAATTATATAATGGATTAGATGTACTCTGTCGCTTCGCCCGTGGTCATATCTTACTTTTAAATAGACTATAAGCGTCTAAAAGAAATAAGCTATCTCCTTCATTTTCAAATTCAACTGGTACATCCAGAAATAATCGCACGTTCAAACAAATTATTATATTAGTATAATACACCCCTTCCTTTCTCGTGGGTTAAGACACACACGGGACTAGACTAAGAAAGGGCGAGGGATAGGCAGCAGCGTCCCTCTTAAACATCTCTAAAACCTCTCTCAAAACCGCAATCAGGGCTGCGGTTGCTAATCCATTTGCCAAGCATGGCAACTACTGGCAACACCCCGCAAGGGGGAGGCTTATGTTCAGCAGTGGACAGTTAAAGGCTGATATTATGATGATTATAGAATAATTATTCAGCACAATTTGGCTTCAGAATTCTGGGAATTCCTCAATAGAGGTCTGTTACTACATCAGTAATCAGTAAATAATGAAGCCCATCAAGTTTTATATATATACATATATATATAAACATATAGATAGATTTTTCCGCTGCCATATCATTTATCTTAAGGACCTTTTCCGCTAAATATAAAATTTCTCGTTATAGCAACGAAGGCCTTTATAAAACAAACTTTCAAGTTTAATAAATAAATGTAAGTTGTATATTTGTATAACTTACTTTTATTAATTTTGTATCCCAGATCCAAGAGTACTTAGAAACCGTCGCAAGGAGACGTCCTGAACTGGTTACTCTTCAGATACTAGGCAACAGTTATCAAGGTCGGCGGGTGAAGCTCGCGAAAATATCAACAAACCCTAATGCTGGGAATCCCATAATATTTATCGATGCTGGTAGGTAGAGATTTTTTATAGTATGCTAACAAAAGAATAAATGACCAGGTTTCTTTATTATTATTTATTTATTTTTATTTATTTATTCATTAGTACAAATATGTGTACATGGCGTACTTAATGTTAAAAGCATTCTCTCCCAGTTAACCATAGGGAAGTGTCAGAATACTCGAATGCGGTACTACTAATTATTGATAAACATACATACTAAAATTACATATATAAACGAATAAATATATATGAATAACAAATGTACTTACACATATTTGATATATATACGATATACTATATTATACACGAATTTGGAAATAATATAAAGTACTTATTATGGTACTAGGTTATAACTTAATTGTATGCTATTTAAAAAGACAAACTAGTTGTCCAACCATGTAATGATAAGGGGAAACTATGTTTTATATGAGACGAATAAGACTGAAATAATGTGCAAATTATAATTTTTCTTATACATTACCAACTCCAAGGACAAAATAAGAAGTTGATACTACTGCATAAATATTTTGTTTATATTATTTCTATTATTATTACTATTATGTTATTCCATACAATAAATCACTTTATGCTCCTATTTCGAGCTGATATCAATGTGACTGAGACATGTCTGAAAAACTCATAGTAGCTTTTTAGATATATTATGCTTATGTATATATCATACATACTCATTTAAGTATGTAAAAACATCCCCTGTTTACATAAACATCACTACATAATGCCATAGTAAATAATAATAGCCAAGATAAACGCCTTTTTATATAAACCGTTTGAGATATTACCAATATGTACTTTATTTAACGAGGCAAATACTAAGCTCTATCTTACTCATATAATGAAATTGTAACTGGACAATGTCTGTACATGTAAGAGGTATTAATAGGGGCAATAGAGGCCAAAATAACATGCTTGTCTGCCACCGCAGTGTTATAAAAAAAAAATTTTTAGAAATATGTCTGTTTGTCTTCACCTATGTGTTAAAACAGGTATACATGCACGAGAATGGGTAGCTCCAGCGATGGCCTTGTACTTGATACACAGACTGACCAACGATCCCGACGCAAGACAAAATGAGTTGAACGGCGTCGACTGGTACATTCTCCCGGTGGTCAACCCTGATGGATATGAATTCACTAGATCCAGCAAAGCTGTAAGTCAAGTATAAAAATTACTAGCTTTTTCCTGCGACTTCATTCGCATTACCGGGATATGTTAACTGACCGAAGTAAAAAATGTATATCAAATTTCATAGTAATTGGCTTAGCTGTTAAGGTGTTAGAAGGTAACAAATAAACTTATTTTCACATTTATAAAATTAGTAAGGATTATAATTATAAACTAAAAAGGATCTCTCGTTAGTCAAAAATATGTATTAATGTATACATATTTTTGCCTTTATACGATACATTAATTATAAAAGTATAATGTAAATTGATTTTGCGTTTTTCACAGACGGTTACGGTTTATCTTGCGATAATCACTTTTTACAGTATGAGTGTATAAGTAAATGGGTGATAATAAGTCACTAATTAGGGAGGTAGTTACATATTACTCACGTTATTGCGTAACTACCGTTTTATTTTATATTTTATTTTAATATTACGACAGAATAATGTTTAGAATGAAAACCCAGAAAATAGTCACTCGAATGCTGTCATTTCTATAGAAATAAAAATAAATAATGCGCAAATTTAATTTTCAATAAACAGATTTTGCAAGTATTTATTAATTAAAATTTAAGTTAATTTGATTGAACAAAAAATCATTTATCAAATATTTCATAAGAAAATTACCTGTCTTAAGTACAAACTATATTACTGTTTATAAATATATTTACGAATAAACAATTAGAAACTATACTAAAGTTTTAGGCTAAGTTAAAGGCTTTAGTTTCAAATCAAATAATTTTACCTTTAATGTTAAATACGAACTTCACATTTCACAGAATCGCTTATGGAGAAAGACGAGATCAAAGAGTAACGGTAACTGTTATGGCGTTGATGGCAACAGAAACTATGGCTTCAAATGGGCCGTCAGTGGGGTGTCAAACAACCCTTGCGACCGAGAAACATACGCCGGCCCTCAGCCCTTTTCCGAACCCGAAACACAAATGGTCAGGAATGTCATGTTGGAAAACGCTAAGAGATTGAAGCTCTACGTCTCTGTGCATTCGTATGGACAGTACTTAGTTTACCCCTGGGGCTATACAGGAGATTATATCCCTAAAGAGTGGAAAAAACTAGATTCCTTGGCAAGAAGTGTCTCTGACGCCGTACAAAGGGCAGGAGGAAAGCCTTTTAGAGTAATGAGTGCAGGAAAATGGTATCCGGCGGCGGGTGGCAGTGATGACTATGCTTTCGGTGCTGTAGGTGTTCCTTACTCTTATACTATGGAACTAACAGACGGATACGAGTTCGTATTCCCTGAAAGATTATTAAAAGTAGTTCTGCCGCAATTTTATGAAGGTTTTCGAGTGTTCGGCGCACAGATTAAAAAGGAGTTCAAAAATTCAAGGGTACCAAGAGATTCGGATACAAACGACAATGAAGACTGATACCAAATCATAAAGAGGCTAAATTTGAAATATATTTAAATAAAGAAATACATATAGGATAAAATTTTATAGTTTCATTTACCTAAAACGAATTTTATTGCTTATTTTCTACGACGATAAGAAATTACAATCATAAAACAATGCGAGTATGTGATATAAGATCTTGTTCAACTTGAGCAAATTTAGCAAACAATGAAATTTTATTTCTTATTTATGAACATATTATGTATAGGTATGGTTTGTATTTTTTTATTCAATTGTATTTCGAATATTATGTATAATAGTAAATTATGTTTGAACTGTTTCAGCAAATTTTAAGTGTAACAATGCTCAAATTTGTGGGTTTGTATTAAATTATAACATATTTAATTATATTTTTTTAGATCTTGTAAATTATAGCTTTGAAAAAGGGGTTGGTAATATCAGCATTGAAAAGAAATACACATCTTAGTATAGTTTGTCTTTTCATCCTCAGGATATCGTACCTAAGAGGAAACTAGGGGTATAATGCTCTATAGACTAATTCAAGAGAAGGAAAACTCAAATTAAAAGTTTTATACAAACTGCATAACAAGCGTGGTTAAATTAGTACAATTTTATCTAATCTTAGTTATAGTACAATATGAGGGATTTTAATAAGAGTAATAAAAGGCAAAACTGTAGTCTGTATATTTGTTTCGGCATAACGTAAACGTTACTGCACCAAATTGAATGCAGTTTTTATAGTTATGATCTTGAAAATGTAACTTAAAATCTATATATCAATTACAACTACTTACTACAAATAAATTTCTATATATATATAGATTTTAAGATTGGTATCTCTCGGTTGGGCGATATCTTGATATAATAATCCATATGTTACGGTGATAGTTCTATATCCAGTAATGGGATGATAATGGTTATGATGATGACGCATTTGTTAGTTTTGAGAAGTCCCAATGATCATGTGGGCACTTTATACCTCGTCAAGTGCTCATGGTTAAGTGATGGTTCCTCATAACGCACTGATAGTATGTAGCATTATTATTTTAAAAAAAATTGTTATTGAAATTTAAGTAATTATCTATTAAAAGTTTAATAACTATGTTGACTTCTAAACACCTTAATCATAAACAAATCCAGTTAAATATGTATACTTCCCTTACCTAACAGATTCAGATATTGGGGGGAAAGGGATTGTTAGTAATGGAGACTGAGAATCCCATTGCTAGCAATATACCCAACCAGGTCGACCTCCTCGCGGTTCCCCCTGGAAACTATCATGGTTAATTCCTGATGAATTCATCATGATGGGCTAACTGGCCTGTTTTCATTCTCATCTATCACCCTTCGCTGGTGCTCCGCCAGCGTATCCCGTTAGCGCAGGCGGGGTTACCATACCATTTTCATCCATCAAAAAAATAGATTCAGATAATGCTAATTGCCTAAATTTCAGATACTAGTTATTAGACACAAGTGAAAATCGATTTACCTAAATCTTATCTTTAACTAAATCTGATTATCTAAATCTTTTTTCAGCGTATGCTTTAATAATATTACTTTTTTGGTTTCTAGATGCAAAGTAGTAAGACACTGTTATACAAAAATGTTAGATGATTTAAAACATCACGAGGAACAGAATTGTATTAAGGACGTTGCTATTGGCGCCAGTACGGTAAATTTTTAATATAAATATTAATTAAAATTTAAATAAAATATTTATCTTTAATACAAGACATACCAGAGGGAGACTTTGTACAAAAGTCGATTGCTTGGGTACCTTTGTCCCATTCGTGTTTCTACCGTGAAACAGTTGTGTTTGCATGCCTATGTTTCGGTTTGAAGGGTGAGATATGAATTTACAGGGTATAGAGGAATAACACTTGAGTCCTCAGGAATGGCAACGCATGGGGGGTATCATGTATGAAACAGCATACTCTGTTATGTCAATGGTACTGCTCATGTCTATAGGCGACGGTTACTATTTTCCATGAGGTGGGCCGTCAGCTTGTTTGCTATTCTAAGTTGTATAAAAAAAAAAGAAAGAAAGAAAGAAATTAAGTGAAATTACTAACAAATCGAATTTATTTCTCTAAAGAAATCTAAAGAAATTTTATCAATTATTCTATTTTTTATGTGTACTACTATTAATCATCAGTAGACTGTTTAAAGTCGGGTAAATTATTCGTGTATTTATATTTTCATTACGCTCTATTGAATCGAACTATATAATATTATTCATCTGAAAGCAAGTTTGTTTAATAATGACGCCTTGATACATAGATCAACAGTTTTAAAATATAATATAGAGAACTATATAGGTTATTTTGCTAGGTAGGTAGACAAATAACTAGGTAAAATTGTTTTTATCAAACAAACATATATTATAAACGCTACATATATTAAACCGTTTTTTAAGCAGTTTAAAATGTTAAATGTGTTGACGGTCTATTTAATAGAGAGTGGCGACCGTCGTTTAAGCTCGACTATATTATTCATGGGCTATACAGAATATACTGTGACAGCCATAATACCCTTCATGTGTGTTTATAATTTTAATTAATAAACCAAATAATTAAAGCGCCTACATATTTTTTATCATCGAAATCAAAGATCTAGTTAAGATAGAATTCAGGTTAATCTAGTACTAAAAACATTTAATCAAAGGACCGATAAAAAATTCAAAAAGAAGGTAATAGTTATATTATGTTCACCACAACAACAAGAATAGTCAAATACCTCTAACTGCCCCAATAGTAATTATAATCGTGAACATATTTTTACAGGTAGCAATATTTCTAACAGCTTTGACGCAGTATTGTGGGGACATAATAAAATACAATATCAACGAACAAACAGCGTACACGTTCGAAGGACGATATCTTTATGAGGTAAATAATTTGATAAATTTACATTTCTAAATGTATTTAATTATCAAATGGCCTGATCAAATTAAAAATTTTTAGTTTTCCATATATATTTTTTAACAGATTTTTAAAATAGAAGGTTCCTATTAGTTATGGTTCTTTACATGGACGATATTTCATGTCTCCATCAGTGAATACGATATCAAGGTTGTAGAACTTATGTCAGTAGATGCCTAATTGAATTAATGAATTTTATAATTAAATCAAAGTAGGTCCGATGGTGAGAATATATCAAAATAATCCAAATCAATATTATTTCTGAGTTTACAAAAAAAAACTTATATCTATTTGAAATATGTAAATATACTCACTTATAGATATTATAGATAGAAAAATACTTATATATATTTGAGAACAATTTTCTCTATAATGTTAATAGTAAAACTTTTATTTAATTTAAAATTTTAATGTTTTCAGGTGGTTATAAATGGCACACACGAAGAAACCACAATTGATTCAAGGCCAATAATAATGATAGACGCTGGCCGACAAGGTGGAACTGAACCAGTGACCCTAGCGCTATTCCTTATTGAACAGCTTGTAGCATGTGAGGAAAATGACGAGATGATAGAGAAAGTTCAATGGATCATTTTACCTAGCGCGAATCCTGATGGCCAGGAGTTTAATAGAGTTGTAAGTACTGATAATATTTTTATGGGATGAAAATGAAATGGCAATCCCCGTCTGGGCTAGTGATAGGTGATAATGAAGTTTGATTAGTAGCCTAGAGATAATTACGATAGCTTTCAGTGGTATAATCTGAAAATATAAGAAAGGCAAAAGCTGTAAAATGCTATTCTGAAGTGTTTTTAATGCTTTTAAATTTTTTTTGCGTGTATATTACACAATACATCTCTCAATTCAAAATCAGTTTTGATAAATCTTTGCGTATGGTTAATGATAAGGTTTTTTTATTTATTAGTTCGTAAATTAAATATTTATAACGACTATAATATTTGTAGATTTTTTTTGGTAGGGCAAAATATTAAATTATATTTACAAACAATATAATTTTTACAGGACACATGGAGAAAAAATCGTAGAGTATCAGATAATGTGCTCGGTATTGGCGTAGATATATCAAGAAACTTCGAAAGCCAGTGGGGATCATGCCCTAAAATAGAAAGTGGATTTTCACCCATCTACCCAGGTGTTGGACCAGTGTCAGAAAATGAAACACTATTCATTAAAAATCTCCTCCTAAAATACAAGAAAGATATAAAAGTCTATCTATCGATCAGACGCGACGGTCATGCAATCTTGTATCCATATGGCTACACAAAAAATCACCCTGCAAATAGCGATAGATTAATAAAAGTAGCCGCAAACGTTGCCGCAAAAGTGAATCAGAGAGCGGGCGGTCTTAGTTTGTTTCTCAATCATAGTATCTATGAGTCTGAAGAAAAGGAACGTTGCGGACATAGTGTTGACTATGCTTATGATCTCGGCATTCCTTTGGCTTATGAAATGCGTGTGTTTCTTGGATCCAATAATCTTATAATGTCCAAGTTCCACACATTGCCGCGGGGCTACGAGGCCTCACTCCGAAACGGGTACTACAGTGGTATAAGGGAACTTTACAACATTATTATAAAAGAGAAGCAATATGGCAGAGTGTACTAGTAAATTTAACTTTACACAATATTACACGTATCATTTACGATTTAGGTATACCAAAAGTAAATAGGTAGAAGAGGCACGAGATCACGATCCAGGAAACACTATTCAGAGTTGGATTATATGATTTTGATCGAGCATAAAAATCTTCAACTGGGTCAAAATTATGTACCGAGGCCGGCGGCATCTATTACGATACAATATTTATTTAGTACATAATGGTATATCTACGTTGGAGGAGTCACTTTTCCACTTTTCGGTAGGATGTCGGTCATGCGCGGTGGTAGTGGTAGAGCGCGCTTGCGCTAGGGGTGGGGCCCGTGGCCGTTCAGCCCGCTGCCACTCTGTAGTCGGCCGCAGCGGCGGCGCCGCGCCTGGCTTCTGCTGCTCCTTGCCTCTGTACTCCTAGTAGCACTCTCGATAACTCAGCCGCCGCTCGCGCTATTAAATTCGAAACATTTTTATTCCTTCGTTTCTTCTTTTCAATTACGCTTTTGATTTCTAGTTGACGATTTATTTGTAGAGTGAGTTTATATTTTTGAGTTGTTTTTGATAAATAACATCGATGAAGAGAAACTGCAAATAAAAATTTCGTTTGATTTTCATAATTAATTTTGTGTATTTAAAAAAAATAACGCCGACGCTGTCGCAGCCGAAGTTCGGGGTTGGAGAACGAGGTGAGTATTGGTAATAGAATTATTTGCAGAGATTATGGAGTCACTGAAGCAGGAAGCGGAATACTTGGTCGCCGGAAAATAGCTGTGTCGATGGGCGGAAGGCGTTCCGTCGGCAACAGGTTGCCGCCGAGCGACGGGCGTTGGCAACTGTACGGAAGACAGCTCTCCCGCCCGCTGACTTTCTCAATTCTATTAACTGCTAATAAACACCCCAGATAGAACCTTTTGCGCTAATTACCAGTCGGGGACTTATAATATTAAATTCTTGCCTCGCTCAGCGGAAATTCTGCTGAAATATTGCTTTTTATACGAAACGAGGGTAAAATAAATTGCATGGATTAAGTTCTTTGGCGTAAAATTAATCTTGTATCATGTTTTTGGTAATTAGAATGGGTGAAAAGTATTTAAACAGACTCGTGCAGTGAATTTAGTAGTAAATTCAGATGGACCTTAAATATATATTTGTTTATTGAACTATAAATTAATTATCTAGATATTTAGAAAATATATGATACACATGTAGGTAATTTTCAAACTTATAAACCTCGTACAGTGTTTCGCGTTAGTATAGTACGACACATTATTATTTTAAATAATTTCAATAATTGATTTTGTTAGATATAATAATTTAGTTGGAGGATGTAATAGGAAAATGTATGTTAAGGAAAATATTAGGAATAGAAAGAGAATATATAACTATTAAAGAAACAAAAAGAAAATCTTGTAGGTATATTTAAATAATCATAAAATCTACTACAATGATATTTATATACATGTAAAAAATATAGATATTACATACATAATGAAACTATTTTAATTATTGACTCTGCTACAGTCGCTTTATTTATAATTTTTGGTAGAATCCCAAAAGCAGAAAATTCTTAATTCGTCAATATTTCTCGTGGATTTATTATGCGGCTACATAGCCAATTCTGAACAGATTTTTGCAATTGATAGGTTATATTTTTATGTAGGTTTCATTTTCATTTTGTATTAATTGAAGTCGCCGTTTTTTCGCAGGCAAAAAACTGCTTATTGCGAAACAAAAATTACATGAAGATACACGATTCCGATCATAAATTAAAACATTTTAAATTTAATATATCTAAGAAATATCTCGTCAGGCATCTGCATGTTTTGTCATGATTGAAGATTCTATTTTTTGCGGAGGAAAATATGTTTATTGTTTTATAAAATACAAATACATTAAAGAAAATCCTATATATAATATCCAAAAACTATTGACCGACTGGTTAAATGTATAATTAACATTGATTCACCATTAATTATTTAGTAGGGCGTTTCGAAGATTTATTAGATTATATTTTAAATTAACAAATATTCCAAGAATAATTTGAGTTGATAAATAATCTAATTTAATAATTATTTGCTAATAGGGTGACTTACGATTAAATATTTCATACTGATATTATAATATTTACAATTAAAAATCTGTACCACGGATAATTTAAGATTTTGTGCTATAAAAAAATATTTCGGATATACAGGAGTAAACTTTATTCGCTAGAAAATAAATTGTATAACATATACACAAAAAAATTAGATGAGAAATAGATAAATTGCGGACTGTCTCAGTTTTTTAATTAAAAATGCATAAAATAATTAGTAAGTAATTTGCGAGTTTAGGACGTAATAACATTTTACAAGACGGTACGAGCATTTCTAAATAATATATTTATTTTTTATACAAATTTTATTAGGACTACTTTGAAATCTATAATAGTATAATACTATACAATTTATAAGAATAGATATTTATGCATTCGATTCTCTTTGCTTATCGCGTAAACAATAAGAAAATAAAATAATTGAAAAATAAATGTTCCTTAAAAAGTAAGCATATAATTTAAATACTGTCATTGTCCTTTGTACGACAATGAAATTCCAAAATATTTCAGCTAATGCTTCGAATTATCTTCGCTCTTTATTGGATTTAAAGATCTCGTAAATGGCCTAAGCAGTATCCAAAAGATAAATATAACATGATCAAAACGTCATGGTAATTTTAGTTAAATCATTATTTTTGTTCGGATGATCGTTTCTACGCCGCTAGATTTCAGTTCGAAACGGTTATAAAATTAAAATGTATGGAAGCATAACTTGAATAACTTAATCATCAGAAAGAGCATGAGCGTCTCAGCTTTTGTGATGTCCGTATTCCATTCCTATTTATAGGCGGTGGTTATCACTTACTACCAGGTGATTCGTCAGAATATTTGTTATTTCAAATTACAGAAATAAAAATCGTAAATATATATGTAGTTTCGTGCATAAGAAGGAAGCTATGTATTTAATTGAAGATGTAGGAAATTAAATACTGATTATTATTATCATCAAAACCAATAGATGGTTTCTCGCTTCTCGCTTTTGGCCTCAACTTTGTCTCTTTGTAAAATGGGGATATATTAGCTTAGTTTATAACGTAGTTTGAATTAAAATTTGGAAATATTAAAATCATATGCCAACAATGATGATTGAAAAATAATGAAGAATTATCGAAGCGGACGTAGTTTAATAAATTTGCATCCCCCAAAATAAGTAATTATATTAATATACTAACTGCCCATCTTCGCTGAACTATTGAAGAAAATGAGAAGCAGCAAATTTCACCGCAAATGACGACAACGGAGGAATATTTTTTCTCGATGCATCCGGTTAACTTGGTAAAATGTGGGTTTTCAACACAAAATTTTCATTTTTCGTAGGAATTTCTAAATATTTTTCTTTATACAAATCTTATCCTAGTAATTATAGACACAACGCAAAAGAAAGAATTCCAAATAATAGTAGCTGTTCTGGAGGACGCGTTTACATGAATTCGGTAAATTTATTTTTATTTACATAGATTTTTCAACCGGCTACAAAAGTTCAAAAATAATTTTTAAATTAAAAAAAAAAATTATACACTTTGAGAGTATATTCTGTGGGATAATTTCTATGCAACTTACAACAAACAAAATGTCTTCGCCAATTTTGTGGCGATTTTAATACTTTTCGTAATTGTCATTTGTCTCATCGAGGCCTATTTAATGTGGAACAAAGTTATATTTTGTATCTTCTTCTTTAATTAAAACTTTATTGGTTCAATAAGTCATAGAAATATAGAGAATAATAATTTTAACGTGTTTCAATTCGGAAATAAAATACTCTACCCAGGTGAATGTCAAATGTCCACGGATCCATCGCTATCCCTCAATTTGAAACCTCACTATATCGATTACAAAGTTCTAATTTCGCAGCCTATCAGATAGGGAGCGTCCACACTATCTGTAGGGACACTCGTTCACAAAGTTTCAAGTGGTGATAAGAAGGGTATCGATCGGCCCCATTGCGTAGTCACGGGGCGTACAAACACCTACGCGATAAGATATGTATATGCGGGTGCTTAAACTCAAAACACCATACCCACATGTAGCTGAACGGCGGTTGCACTCTTTATGGCTAATATCGAATTGTTTTTAGATACTTTCCTAGATTTCAATAGGAATTTTATTAGTTACTTTAACTTATTGAACTGCAAACACAATTTTCTAGTGACTATAAAACGGTTTTCAATTAAACCTCAAACTATCTATTTTTGATAATATATAAAATCTTTTTTTATATATTTTAAACTAAAATGACTTACTCCCGTGTTGGTCTTGTAACTTTAATATTGTCTTCATCAATATTAAAGTTTGTATTTTTTAGAACGGTTTACCAGAGAGAAACTTTGTACAAAAGTCGATTGCTTGGGTACCTCTGTCCCATTCGTGTTTCTACCGTGAAGCAGTTGTGTTGATGGGATATGGCGTGAATTTACAGGGTACAGAGGAATGACACCTGAGTCCTCAGGAATGGCAACGCATGGCGGGTATCATGGGCGAAACAGTATACTCTGTTATGTCCATGGTACTGCTCATGTCTCTAGGCGACGGTTACCATTTTCCATCAGGTGGGCCGTCAGCTTCTTTGCCATTCTAAGTTGTATAAAAAAAAAATATTTAACTTTTTTTATTCTTTTAACTTTAAATAACCAGGGAGAATACTAAAGTATGTATGAGAGGAGGTATATAAGTAAGGTTTCGCAATACGCCTGTATTTCTTGTACATTTAAGTATAATAATTTAAATTTAAATTATCCCATAATAAGAAATTTTATTTAAATATTATTTATAAAATAACCATCACATTTAAAAAATAGGTCTAAGTCAAAAACCTCCTTTTTTGAAATCGCTGCAGAAATTATTCAATAACCCAAAATGTTATTATTTAAATGTTCAAATAAATAAACAAATGCAGAAATTATATTGCTACAGCTTGGAGTTTTTCAAAAAAGGGTAAAGAAAGTTTCTTCAGGTTCGGCAACGCGCATGTAATGCCTCTGGTATTACAGGCGTATAAAGGCTACGATAACTGCTTAACATCAGGTGAGTCGTATGCTTGTTTGCCACCTCAGTGGTATAAAAAAAATTACAAAATAAAATTATTGGTAAAATTAACAAAAAATCATTTTGCAAAAATTTAATACCGAAATGTTATTTATTAATATTAAATAAAGCTATCCATGATACCATATTATACCAAAACAGACCTTGTTGGTTATGGAATTTAATTCGAGAAGTTACAATAGTTACTTAGTTGCGGACCCTTTTACTAGAGATACTTCAAAGGGGTTTATGTGTCTGATATTTAATATAAATTGGGTGGGGCCCTTAATTTATCATCCTGTGTTCTTCTATCACTTACACTTATGTTTTGCAATTTACATTTGTGTACTTACACCTTTGAATGAACTGAAATATTGATTAAAAAAAAATTGTGTAAAAATTATATTTTAATATTAAACTCGTAGGATAATGTCCCTTCCCATTTATAATATTAATATATAAATGGGAAAGTTTATAAGGATGAAGGCATGAATATTTGTTACTCTTTCACGCCGAAACTACTGAACGGATATGAATGAAATTTCGTACACGAGTAAGTTTTATCTAGTAAGTATAAGTTATGTTAGTACGCACACAATATCTCCATCCATGCGTAGAGTAGCGGAAATCTTAAAATGTGCCATATGATCTTCATATACAGGTATTCAATGCCAACAATATTTTCTTCTGGATAACTTTTAAATATTTTTTCTTTGCGTGACAAAGAAATGCTGATAAGAGATCAAATTAATTATTATAGGTATATTATTATGCCTTTAATTAAAAATAAAGTGAGAGTGTTTTGGAATCGAAGAGTCAATATTAGAAATTATTGCACTCAAAATTGTCAAATATAATTAATTCTGGCTGCGCTTTTATTCGTATAATCGACAGGTTTGATTATAATGTAAAATGTGTAATATAAAACTTATATACTTTCAAATTTAAAGTGTGTATAATAATATTCACATAAAATATAATCCTATCTATTATCTATAAATGCACGCACAACTTTATGAAGTTCAAAAGCCAGACAAACAGCAGAGTTCATTTTAAATGAAGTTAGAGAGGATATTGGATTTCTAACTCCTCGGCTCTCGACATGGATGTGTACAAAAAAGAAGAGACATTTACGATGTGAAATGTATAGAGAGTTTTTACACTTAATAGTTACGTGTAAATGTATGAATCAGTTGTGGATCGATTAGTATTTGTAGAAGAAGTACTTAATAGTAGTTAGTAGAAGCAAGTAGAAGTCAAAATTGAATAGTAAAATTCCTATTAGGCATTACTTATTTAAATAGTCATATATAAGTAGTTTTGAAACATATATTTAATAGGAATCAGAGGAATAATTTGTAAGTCTGTAAATAAATTATCAAAACCTCCATTTTCGGACGGTAAAATTTGAAGGACAGGATTTTACACAAAAATTTTACATTAACTATATATTTTTTATTATATACGTGAAAGTTTTACGTACTTTTTACCTTATTGTATTAACGTACACATAAACGTAAAAAGTAACTTCTGTAATTACAAATATAAGATTAAAAAAGAGTCAAAAAATTTTTATTTGCTACATTTTGTTGTAGTTCGATAAATTAATAATATATTTTTAAATAAAATCAACGTGAACAGGTTTAGCAGATGTTACTGATAATGAATATTGGAAAGATATAATACTATAGGAGCAGATAGTTCATAAATGAATGTCCGTTCTAACAATTAAATTTCCCTGATCCTCACCTACCTATGAATTGCATACGGCCAATTTAGTATTAAAGGATGGTCGCGGTGAACCGTGCAACGAGGAGTATTAAAATTTGAAGCGTTCAAACTTGCCTCCTTTTAGTGTTCATTACGCCGGAAAGTTGATGAAAATTCATACAAGTCTAAGTTCTAATGAACACCGGTCGGGGAAGTTGGACAGGTATGTAGATAGCTCCACGGTTAGATACAGCCCTTTTTGTGGTTGCGACTTAAAATGGCATGCAAGTTGTTTTGAGAAGTTTATGACGCTTATAAGTTTCAAATATTTGGAATTTTCCATCTGGGATTTTAATTATTATACCTTTAAAGAAATCTAATAAAGTTGGTTTAGATATACTATTATAAAATTTATTACAGTAAATGTCATAAACGTCGTGATGATAAGATTGATGTATTACAATTTTAGTATTTTTTTTTTATTTCAGTTCGTGATCACTATGTACACCTTGTAGTATTTCACCAATGTGTGTATTATTATAAATATATTATTATCGTATATATCATATTTAATTAAAATAAATTGTGGAAAAATAAAAGTTACTTTTTTTCACATATTCTGTTATCAGTGAATTACATGTGAATCTGTTAATAACTACATTTATGAACCAAATTCAGCATCTCATTATGAATTATTGATATTGTCTTGACATAATTAAATTACTTATTATATACAAAAGTAACGTATATACATTTTATACGTAAAAAACTGATAAAACGGGCCAATAGTAATAATTAAAATATAATATAGCATTAGGGGTGATATTTTAGTAATTACGATTATTGAGATTTCACGGTACTTATGTAAATATACCTAATCGTTTTATAATTGACCTCTACCGTCTAGTCCAAGAGTGCAAGCTCGAATGACTCTCTTATAATAAGCACATTTAATTAAAGTTATTATTCTTATTAGATTAAACTTTAGCTGTACACTATTAGGTGATGTTTTGAGATGAACACTTCTGCCCATACATACAAAGAAAGGGATCCAATGGCATTAATTAATTAAAATAATTTCTAATAATGTGCATCAAGTAGTAGTAAATTAATATATATTCTTTATTGCACTTGTAAATTACATTGTTAATGCATTTATAAATATTGTGAGCAAGGGTGGACTTATCTCTGACAGAGATCTCTTCCAGTCAACCCAATGCAGTTAGAAAACATGTTGTTAGCGGGCAGCTGAAGTGCTACAACTATTAATATTTAGTGTACATAAACAAATATACAGTTAAATAAAATATTAAGATACATAATAAAATATTACATAAATACATATACTATAAATAAATATAATATCTACCTACTTATACAGTGGATGTTAAAATAAATGAATATACTACCTAGAATAGAAATTTAGTTCAATGATTTTAAGGTTTGACAGTTCAATTATAAAAATAAATAAATTAAGATTATGACTCAAACGAAAGAAAATGTAACTTCAACCTTTTCTTGAAAGAGGTAATTGAAGGGCTCTCTTGTATGTGGGAAGGGAGTTTGTTCCATAATTGGGCAGCTCGATACGAGAAAGAGTTGCCCATAAAATGTGTTCTACACAAAGGTAGGTCGAGCATCCTGGACTGAACTTGACAGAAGCGTTTAGGACGGATTGGTGGTGGTAATAATTTAAATCGAGAGCGGAGGTACGAAGGAGAATTGGGGTTATTAAGTATGTTATAAAGGAAAGAAAGGATGTGCATATCACGTCGAAGTCGGAAGAATTAATTGTAGTTTTAAAATTGAATATAACTTTTTGGATAATATTTTTGAGGATTCAAATATCATTAACATAACAGCTTATAATTGTTCACTACTGAACATAAGCCTCCCCCTTGGGTGGTTATACTAGTAGTTGCAAAACTTGGCAGGCTTATTGGCAACCGTAGTTAAGCTTTGGAGACGTTTTAAGAGGGACGCTGTTGTCCATCTCTTAGTCGCCTCTTACGATATCCACGGGGTGGCCTCTTTTATACCGGGAACACATGGCACGGGATTCAAATATATCTACGAATATTTTTTTTTTATGTCAAGCAAGTTTATTTTATGGCTAATTGGCACACAACGAATCTAAAAGTAGAAACCTGATTGTAATACAAATTAAAATTCAATATTTAATAAATATTATATAATATAAAAGACCAAGGGGATACTATAGTGTTAACTGCTAATTTTACATAGGTTGAATAAGCTAAATAATGCTGAAACTTATGACAAATTTAAATTCAATTAAAGTATTTCCCCAAAAGTTTGTATACTTCCAACTTGAGGACGTTTGGCTGAAAGCGTCTCACACCCTTGGGACATCGACAACTTCAAATGGAACCACTTTAAACTAACTTCATTTGAAAATTTACCTAGATTTTGCCTTTTACTAGCCGATACTGCTAATTTTTTATTGGAATATTATTTTACATAATAAGAAGGGTCGATATTTTTTGTAATTAAAACTTACACTAAATTAGTTGTTTCCCGAAGCATTATCGGCGTACATAAGTACATAAAGTATTTTATTATATCTATAAACTACCCGTGTAATAAATTTCATTCATACGCATTCATTTATTTTCATACAAACGGTTTTACAAACTTTCACATTTATATTATTTGAAGATTAAACAAATGAGTACTACTAGTAACGGTTGACTCTGTTGTTACCTTTACCTTTATAATATAACGCTTTTTTACAATACTAGCTTTTGTCCACTACTTCGTACACATAGATTTTATATATAGGAAACTCAATGAAATAAGCTACTTCTAAATGGAGTATCAAGACAAAACATAGGTATACCAGATTTTAAGTTAGAACTTCATAAACACGACAATAAAAACCGTATCCAATTACCAAATTGGATACAGTTACACTTTACGGTTAATTACACCAGTAAATGTTATTGCGTGAACATATACATAGACGGGTTATGACGGGGTAGGCAGATTTCTAAAAATCATTGTTGTGGCTTCTATTTGTCTTATTAAAATCCCTCGTATAATTTTTTCTAAAATATCTTATATGTACATCTTATAGTTTTGTAACTATTATTTATAAAAATATAATTTATTAAATTGTTAATATGTAAATATTGCTCAGTAAAATCTAATATAACTACAATGCTGAACAATAGTAAGTAATAACTTAAAATACAAACAAGTTTGACATTATTCAGCCAGTGTGGCGATTTTAAGGGGTAACCGATGAAATTTTAGTTGAACGTTTTCATGTTTTGAAAGTTATTTTGTCGCTAGATGAGTATACTGAGATGATTTTGAATTGCTATTAATTGTCACTAAACTATAGTAAGTGAACGGTACAGTCATCTAGTATAATTGTACTATACTATTCCCAGTGCTCTACTAGTGTTGATAGGATAACTTTGTAGGATAACTAGCAAATTTTTGTTTCTGTTGTGAAGCGATTATGCTTGCATGGCTGTGTGTTGGTAAAAAAGTTGGGATATAAAAGTGAAATAATAGGGTACGAAGATATAGGATAATAATCCCCAAGAATTCATGTCATTCATGTATATATGATGGTTGACATCATTACGTGAGCCGTCGGCTTGTTTATATATATAAAAAAATAATGTGATCCAAAACCTCCAACGACAAAAACATTTTATTTGATCATGGCGCATTGGTGAACACGTTGCGTTTCGTAAGTGGAATTTCTAATTCGATTCCAAATTAGGCAGATTTAGGTAACGATAATTTCT
This sequence comes from Galleria mellonella, assembly GCF_026898425.1. Classification (NCBI taxonomy): domain Eukaryota; kingdom Metazoa; phylum Arthropoda; class Insecta; order Lepidoptera; family Pyralidae; genus Galleria; species Galleria mellonella. The sequence continues at coordinate 9,185,943 of NW_026442130.1, read as the reverse complement.
TAAAACTAAAGATTTGTGTCCAATGGTATATATATATATATATATATATATATATATATATATATATTGTAGTATACGAGTAAAAACGTCGTATAGTTTACGGTAATAAGAAATAGGATCCAGCGGGAGATATTAGCCCCGTTGTTATTCTAAGTGGATTAAGGCCAGCGCATTTCAGATCTGGTTAAGCCTGAATCTAACATTAAGTCTGACAGGGCTTACCGAGACTGCACTTTGTAACCTTAATTCCCTGAACTGTTGTATTTTTTCCTCCCGAATGATGTAAGGCTTAATGGCGGTTACTTATAAAATGTCACTTGGGATTCTTCAAGCACAGAAAAATGGTATTAAGGAACGTACTTTATATGCATTAAATATTTAAGTTTATATATAGTTTTGATTTACATAAAATCTAATATTTCAAGAAGAAAATTCATTCGTAAAAATGACCGATTGAACTATGTATTGTGTAGTTATAGACCATTATTATCCCATTAAATATTATAACCTATAATTAAGCTGACCAAATGAGGCCTACAGTATTTTATATTGAATTTAGAATAAAAATAAACCAAAGTATTAAAAAAGGAAAATTACATTATTCTGATGCTTATACGTGACTTCTGGCATCCCTCTGTTACGCACGCAGGGGTGCGTCCGACTGCTGTCCCTAGCTCGTTGATATACTCTCCCATTGCTGGGAAAAGATTCCATCATCGACATCTGTCATCGTTATTTTATATCTAAACAATAACACGTTCCATTCATTTGTTTAAAAAAAAATCAATATCCACCTATAAAAGCAAAATGTATTAAAAGACATTTAAATTATTTTACTGAATAGTAAAAAACGATACGAAATTAAAAATGTCTGAAATGGTAAAACAGTTATTATTACTTCTTGTTTTCTATGAATATAAAATAAAGATAATAAAAAGCAGTCTGTAGTTGGCCATTATGTGACATGAGCAGAATCACACACACTTGCTTTGATTAAATCATCATCATTATCATATAAGCCTTTAACTGCCCACTGCCGACCCTCCCCTCTGGAGGTTACGCCAGTAGTTGCCACGTTTGGCAGGCGGGTTGGCAACAGCAGTTAGGCTTTAGAGATGTTTTAAGAGGGGCACTACTGCCCATCCCTTGCCCTCCCACAGTCGATTTTTACGATACCCACGGGAAAGGAAGGGGTCTTCTATGCCGGGACCACACGGCACTTGATTAAATACTAGCGATTACTAATAAATAAAATACAGCTCATATAACTTGCTGATAGTATAGTTCTCTACAGGTGAAAGAATTTTTATTATCGGTTAAGTAGATATTTATTGAGTTGTAACAAAATACGGTATTTATAGAATATTTTAAAATACAAATAAGTTATGTACCGTTGAATATAATAAAACAACTTATCCTACACTCGTGGCGTTGTTATAACAACCACCCGAAATAAACCCATATCACATCAGCGAAGAAATAATAAAAGCGTATCAACAACACTTCTCAGTTCCGCCCGATTAATTCATCAAGTTATGACCCCGCCCCGCAAACATAAGCTTCGATCGCAACGCAAACTCATTAGATAAATGAAAGAGTTTACAAAACAACGCGATCGGACCAGTGTCGGCTCGCCGACCGATGATTGATCGACTTTACTCACTTCACCCCGAGTTGGGGGAACTGGGGGAAGTTGCTCATAAGAAAATATCGTACGAGTCGGTGTCGAATTACCCATTTATTCACTTACGTCGAGTGTGTTTGAGTTGCGACACGATATGTCTGCTCGATCGCAATTGCTATAATAAATTAGTCGTCACCTCTTCTATACGTATTACGCACCAGTTTCGAATGTCTCTTATAATACGATTAGGATTTTCGCGTATAATTCGTGAATAAAAAAATATTTCTAGATATGTAATTTAATGTATCCAGGTGTATTGTCAATAAAAAAAAGATAGTCCAGTTCATACACTATTGTTAAGGAATATAAAGGATATATATATTATAAAGGAATGTTATAAAAATTTCTACAATTTAGACTATGCGTCGTATGTTTATCAGTATTACGATATGAAATATGCAAACATAATCATCTCACATTATCAGGGTTAGCACACTAATTCAATTTACATCGGAATAATCATTCTCTTAAATTTGGATCTCGGCTAATAATTGGTCAATGATTTAATCTACTACAGAATGACTTGTTCAAGTTTGTTAAATATTTTACATACGTTTATTATCATTCGCGAATTAGTTTCAGCTGTTGTCACCTCATCAGTATTCATACAAGAATGAAATAGTTATAGACTGGAGTAAAGAAATTACACTTTTGAGTATTATGTTATTTTTTTTATGTAATGTAGAATGGCAAACGTTTGCCATTCTACATTACATAAAAAAAATAACATAATACGCCGCTGACGGCCCATCTGATGGAAAGTTGTAACCGTCGCTTATAGACATGAGCAGTAGCATGGACATAACAGTGTATACTATTTCGCCCATGATACCCCCCATGCGTTGCCATTCCTAAGGGCTCAGGTATTATTCCTCTGTACCCCAAAACGAAAAGTGTTCTCAGTAGATTGTATTTTTTTTTTTGTTTCTTAACTCAATTAATTATAAACCGATTTGTAAAATTGTTTTATTATTTTTTTATGTGAAAATATATTGTTTATAGATTAATCCTATAGAAAATTTATCAAAATCAGTTTAGTACTTTAATTTTAGATCAAAATGAAAGAAAAAACTGATTTTGTTACAATTAACGCCTTTTTTGTGGGACAAAACCTTGAACTTTCTCTCAACTTCCAGAAATTTTTAACCGGAGAACTGGAAATGATAGGTTCTCCACGAGCTATGCTGCGTGGTTTCATTCAATTTGAAATGGAGTTTTAAATAGAATACTTGAATATAGATGCATAAAACCTTAGTCTTTAGGAATGTCACGCATAACCCTTATCATGAGTCTCACAGAGAATTCTGTGGACCCATTATCTTGTTTGCTAATGCAACTCGTAGAAAACTATTCAGCAGTCCTTTTTATATTCTTCGACCTCTTCTATTTCAATAGTTTGCCCAATCCACTTCTATCGATAGTCTTTACTAATAATAAAAAAAATTGAAAAGCCACATCTTTTTTATATGCTTATTGGGATTTTGAGCATAAAAGCATTTTAAGTATGATAAGCCTCATTACGTTATCGCATAACAATCCAAGTCCTCCAAGTATTGCCCTATTATATGTACGAGTTGGGACCCAATTACATTCAATAACCAAGACCTCTGAACTAAATCCTTAATACGATAACATTGTCCAGAGGACATCTCAATAATGCGTGTATCAGAACAATACATTTTTTACCCTAAAGTAGGGTATGACAAACTCGAGCCGACGTGGCCGCGGGGCCTCTTAAATGAACCGAAGTTCTCGAAACGGAGTCAACAGGCATAAAAAAATATTTTGTAACGTGTCTTCCGTGGGTATATTTTTAAGGATCGCTTCAAACTATACTACCTGGTTTGTATGATATTATGCATCTAAATGTAACAGATACTTATAGGAAGTTTAAAAAATATTTGTCGATTTTCCATTCACGTTTCATTGAAAAAAACAGTTCAGTTTCACTGTACTGACGTGGTTTCGTATTTTGTAATTTTACAACTATAACTCTTTAAATTGAACTATAGATATTCAAGTATAGCTGTTTGGCTACTGAAGAGAATTATACACATATACAGGTATAGATGTAAAAAATCTTCCTATCTCCCATTGGAAAACATTCTTGAAGAATTATAAAATGAACATCATTACATTTATTACATACATCATATTGAGACTCATGCAATATTAACAAACATTACTGTTACCTAAAATAAATAAGTACATTTACATATAAATGTACGTACTGTGGATTCGTATACAAAATGTGTTTAGACAAATCACAGTTGATAAAAATGGTTCCTATACGAGTATGTAATTATGTTGACCATATTAATGTTTTTGGTTTTCACAACTCAAAAAATAGCATTTTTTATTTTCATTATAAAATCAAAATAACAAAAAAACATACCAAAACTACATAGATTTGTCTGGAATGCCATACATTCTGCTAATTTTGTACTTGCCATGACATTCGAATACAAATTATTGTTTATACCTAATTACAAGCAATGAAAATACTTTTTAAATTTATATTTTATATTCTATAAAACGTAAATCTAAATTTTTACCAATACGAAGAATATTTAAAAATAAATACCTTTTATTTACAAATAAAAGATAAAATCAAAAATTGATAATATTATTAGTCCGTTACTATGACAACTTTCAAAAAGTATCAAAGCTATAAAAATAACACAATATACGCTTAAATAAAAATAAAAATTTAAAATAAAACTATTTCTCAAATCCTATCAAGAATTTACAAGAATCCTATTGGAAATGTATAAGGCCGGATACATACTATATCGGAAGAGGCCGGAAATAGCGTCCGGCTGAACGGAAATCGGCAGACAATACGGGTGAGCAAGCACCCTGCAACGTATGACGAGTATCGAACAACGGGATTGAAGCAAAAAGATATTGCTTTCCACTACTATGAACACTGAACGAGAAATATATAACGATTTCGTAAAATAAACGTAGCTTCTAATAACAAAATCGGCTCCTGATGAGTTGTAAGAAATATAAACGGCTGTTAGAAATATAATCGATATTATATTTATTTGTAAATGTAAAGATAAATTCCTTGACATAATACTACGTGACGTATTCCGATTCAATCCTTAGCCGAGCCAGTATAGAAGACGTACATTCGAATTATAATCTGAGAAATTTTCACTGCTTTAAAATTGATGATGTATTGCAACGTTAAAATTTGAATATTGTGACACAACAAGTGCTTCAATCTGTCCGCGAAGCACCATGAAATAATTCAAAAGAGCTCTCGTTAAAATACATCTAGAATTTACTAACCGCAAGCTTTTATCACCTGAACTCAGCTGCTTTATTGCAGATCAGGGGAATGCGCTAGCGTCATAAACTGTCGTTCATAAACGCGCACTTTCGCTGACACGGAAAATAGTTTACAGGCCCTCTGCATGCGTCAAACTCTGTTTATCTTCAGTTTACTGCAAGATAGCACCGCGACTCCTCTAATCTGGTGAATAAAACTTTATACGCTATTTTAGGGAACGTTTTTATGGTTAACAGTTTGTAGACTGAATTAAAGTTTAAATGCTTAATGAGCTGTTTGCGAACGGACGATTAAAACTTTTTAAGATGCTTCTTTCGGCGTTGATTGCTTTTGGCGTGGGTTATAGCGTGCCGGTTGCAATGACCTATGCATGTCTCTATTATTATTGGTACATTTAATTTTAACTAGTGAATATAATACCACAATAAATAAATTGAACGACACTATATTATTGATATATCAATAATGTAAATTTAATAAACCAAGAGAATTTCTTAGATGTAAAAGTAGTTTTTAGTTTAGTTTTATATGTACAGTGATAATAGATATCTCTATATCAATTTGTATGCATCATAGAAAATATTATCTAATACGTAAAGGCAAAAATATTTGCAATTTTTGCCAGTTCACAGCGTACAACCGCGCGTAGCCTAATGAAATTTGCGTCCTTGAAAAACTGATATCAACCTCATATGAGGACAAAGTACCTACTCTATAAACCCACCCACTTGTTTCTTCCCTCGGAACTCAATAATCGCAGTTTCTATGTCACTTAACTTGAACGAGACCGCTCGACATTAGACGTTTGGTACTCACAGCGCTAGACACTGCGATTTGGAATGATACGTTCGATAAGCAATATCTAACCGTTTACGTCCCCTGTCGGAGGAAAGTCTTATTGTACAATAAAAATGTTATGAGGTAACTCTATTCAATGAAGTCTGTCTGTTATTGAAATCGGTGTTTGGGAAAGTAGCCTTTCTATGGAGCGGGGAATAATAAACAGCGGGAGTTTCGCCTGTATCGAGTCCTTTGTTGCCTCTCTGATTGCTTTTATGTTTTTATACCGACCACAATAGAGGATCTGTTCGGCATTCTTCTGCATTTTCCAGTTAGTATAATAACTCCAGATTCTTTTCCCGTTGTAAAATGGTAAAGGATTTAAATAGATACTTCAGATTTGTATACAATTATAATGGGATTAAATACAACAATTATTGATATTTTAGTCGATTTTAGAATAATAACTATTATCTGTAAATCTATTGTATTCTTATTATAAATTATATTTTTTATTGCTTTATTGAAGTAATCTTAGATTTTTCTTTATTAAAGGAATAATTTCATTAAAAAGTCATATAAAAATATACACAAGGTGAGCTTTTGACAAAATTATCTTGATAATATGAAATAGTGAGACATTATCTTAATGCTTACGAACTTTAAATTGATGAAGAGGCCCAGAGGCAATTTTTTACTAATATATCTAAAACTCATAATCAGCATATTTCAGTGTTGAATGAAATAATATTATACTAAAGGCTGCTTCAATGTTAAAGAAGATACGATCAGTTAAGAGGCAAATATTGGGATGATAACCGAATTACACAATTAATTAGAATACTAATGATCATTTAACTACATGATTGGGTGAAATTCTAAGAATACAATGACGTATTGCTACTGCTTTTTTAGAACAAAGTTAAGAATCATCAACAAACAAACATCAGTACCAAATAAGAAATCTTGAAATAAACTTTACACCAAGTCGTTGGACGAGCAAGTTTATATTTGATTTTTATTAATTAGTCGGTTGACCAATAGTGGTTTAGTACGATAATGCGTGGAGATATTTGAATTAAAAAAAAATAAGCGACAATTGACAACGCTACGTGCAAAAACGAACATGGCGTCAATAAACTAAAAGCTAAAAGCAAACAAACAGCACCGCAAACTATCGATGCAATTCCCGAATGGTTGCGTGCCTCTTCCCTATTTCCTTGCCTGTGGGCGAACCCAATATGTCGTAGGAGATGAGTTATTTTTCCATAATTCCGACGGTGCGAGCGTCGGCGCGCCTCTAGTATTCCCAAATAAATAATAAATACGTCACCCGGCTCAGACATCTACGCAGAGCACTGAAAATGCTGAAACTCTCTATTTGTTTTCAAATATAATACGCGACGCTGCTTATTTTCGTGGTAAAACTTTTTCGCGTATAAACAGAATTTTTGATATAATCCTCTAACTCAATATGTATTTTATTTATTAAATTAAAAAAATAAAACTTGTTTTTAAGACTAGAAGCACTTTGTTATACATTAATATTCAGAATGAAAATTGGTCTAATTGTTAGTAATCATACGAATAAGAAGAATTGTGTTTCTGCCCTTTTATCACATTTTAATAAAATGAAATTAAATATGATCATAACTATAATCTCTAATGGAATAGTTAGAAGTATCTGTCTTCTATTGTTGTTGTGCTAAACGCAATACTGAGCATGCCCGTATTTCCCCGAGTATATTTGAATCCATCTAGGTTGGAGGTGAACCCACTACTATCACTCGGATTAATTTAATTTTTAGTCACTGTTTTATCATTTTAATAAATTTTATAAGCAAACATTTTTATACACATTGTTTCAGTGGTCACTTGCTCTGTGAAAGTTATTTATTGAAGCTCGAGGGAAGCCATACTATCAAATAAGTTTCGACGAGTATACAAGTCTTCGGTGAGACGTGGGACCCAGGCCCATGGGATTTAGAGATACGTTCAAAAACTTCCACATTTTAAGATGTTATTTAGTTCCGCCGTGAATCCTTGGAGAGTCGCTGAATTATTAAATTTTCGAACCGTCGAAATAGTTTAACCGTATAACTACTGCCGTCAAAAGGTTTCAACAATTTATAGGTCGGTTTGTTTCACCCCCATGTATATTGAGTGTCTATCGATATTTGTATTAGATGTTCAAGAAACTTGAGATAAAAGAAATTGGTTATTATTTAACATGAACCACTTTAGCATGTTTTTTTTGTGTATCTGTTATAAAAATGAAATAAAAAAATCTAAAATTGTATTTTCATGATGACGAGTACCTCTTTAAAAACGTATTCATGGGAAAATTAATTAATCCCAAAATTTTTAATTGTGAAGACCCAGGATTGATTCTTAAGCTATTGCCTACATATAGGCAACATATTTGTTGAATAAGTACTTTTTTAAATCGGGTGCAGACAATTTTTTTAGATTTTTCTCTGACAAGAAATATCTTATAATCTGGTCTTTAACAACAGAAAGTACAAAATATAGTAGGTTCAATTATTGGTGTAATTCTCTAATAATAATATTATTGCTAGTACAAATGTATACTAGCAATAATATTATTAATTAAGTGATAATGATTACTGTTACTAATATCGCCATAAATGTGAAAGTGAGTCTGTTTATTTGATTGTGAGTTTGTTAGTTCTTAGATCATTTAGCTAATTGTTATTGCCGTCTAACAAAATTTTGTATATACATTTGTGATAGAGAAGGACATCGGTTACCTTTTATCGTAATCACAACGAAGTAACTGTAATAAAATCGAATCTTATCTTACTAATATAATAAAATTGTAACTAGAAAATGTTTGTACATGGGAGAATGTTTGGTAACTTTGTCTGTTTGTATGTTTGTTCGGGGATTATGCAAAAACTGCTACACCAAATTAGGTGACGTTTTCACTATTGTATCTCTGAAAAGCTAACTTAAAAACTGATATATATGTATATATATATATATATATATATATATATATATATATATATATATATATATACTTGTATATATTATCTTGATACGTCATCTAGAAACGATCTATTTAATTAAAGTTACTACGCATGAAATCCACGCATACGAAGTAGCAGGCAAAATATTAGTAATAAATACCAAAAAACTCATAATACTACTACAGTTTGTTACAATAATTATCTGAGCGGCCTATCTGTATCACAATAAAGCGCCACTGTCAAATATTTCATCTCCAATATGTCGAGTATTCAGTTCGTACATAGGCATGTCAGAATTCACGTGTCGCCCCGCACTTGCAAAGCCCTATTCAATGCGAGTCGCACTAAGTCCCCCAGATCCCCACTAATGGTCATTGTGCTCTTTGTAATATTCGAACTGTGCTCTACGTTGTTATATATATCTGTATATATAGCAACAATTCATTGGATTTAATATTTGCAATGACCACTTTAATTTGGAACCTGAAATCATTAAAGTTTTTCATTATTATAAAAACTTTATTGCTTTTATTGTTTCTATCGTGAATCAGTTTTATAACTAACTAGGCATAACACCTTTATCCTTAGGAACAGCAACGCATGGAGGGTATCATGGGCGAAACAGTATACTCTGTTATGTTTCAATATATTATATATTTTATTATTCATGTCTATAGGAGACGGTTACGACTTTTTATCAAATGGGCTGTTAGCTTGTTTGCCATTTTAAGTTGCATAAAAAAAAAAGATTATAATAATATATTACATTACCGATGAAAATATTACACTAATTTAATTATTAAGCAACTTAAAAAGGAAGTTCTTATTTCACCCCAAGAAAATAAAAATAAGACCAAGTAAAACCTATCTGACGTTAAATCACTTCAAAACCAGATATGAGAAGATATTTATAATTAAAAAAAAAAAACAACGTGACGCCTTTCACAAAAAGAATTTGCACACATCACGAATCACTTAATGTCGCGTGAATGACCTTAATAAAAGAGCGATTCCGAGCGCTCTTGGCAATGTGCAAATTACAGCGTCCCATTTACGGTAATTCGGGTTCTATCCGTCTACCCACATTTACGCACAAGGCTACAATTTGCACCGGACGCGTCATTCGGCAACGTGCTCTAGTCAGTGTACCACGTGTAGTTTACAACGCTCTGCATTTTATGCGATGTTATTGCCCCATTTGTGTCTGCAACAGATAGTTTAGTGGTACTACAATGTCTATGTGGCTTTATGTTACACAGTTACAGTACAAAGTCAGATTTAGAATTGCAAACACTTCAATTGTTTACGGAAGATAATTTAGAAACATTCCTATTCTTATTAGAACATAATTTAAATAGAATTGTTTCCAAATTCGGTTAGTATTATAACAGAAGAATTATAAACTTGGTTGTAATGAAAGTTACATATGGGATGACAGAGTCCTTCAGCATTCGGTTATTTCTGCCTACCCCAAAAGAGATCTGAAGTGATAGTTAAAATACTCTCTATGTAATAATGTTTACAAATATTTTTTATTGTCATTTTTATAATGGATATTATCTTTTATCTTTTTTTATACAACTAAGAATGACGAACAAGCTGCCGGCCCACCTAAACGTCGAACGTAAATGACGTCGGCTATAAATATGAAAATTTTTATAGATATAACAGATTATACTGGGTCGCCCATGATACCCTTCATGCGTTGCTAATTTTAAGGACTAAGATGTTATGCCACTGTGAACCCTTTAATTTCATTGCCATATCACATCGTTCAACCCAAAATACTGTCATGCATGCTTCACGCTAGAAACACGAATGGAATAAAAATACCCAAGTAGACGACTTTTGTAAAAAGTCACTCGATAGTCTATCAAGAAAAGCCTATTAAAAATTTAACAGTTACTTTATCGTATTTTAAAATTGCATAGATACAATGACTGAGAGTTAGCGTACAATATTTATTAATATGTGTTTTAAAATTATTAAATGTATATGATTTTAGGTGTTATTTGCATAATATATCTATCCTTAATTTAAAACATGCTTACAATATTGAAATTGTTTTTAAATTGCGACAAAACATTTTTTCTTTAAAGAATTTGGAATATTATAAGAATTATATACCGAACAATATAAAATAAGGGGCGATTTATATCGGCCGGGATATTTCGTTTTTATTAAGAGACGTCCGCCATCTGACGAGAGCGAATTAAAGATTGTCAACAGATTTATTACTCGCTCCAGTGAACCCAGAGTAGGCTTCCCAAGGGAGATGCCTATTTATATAATGACACAAAATCTATGACTGCAAAAATATTCTGAGGTGTTAATAAATTTTAATTTTGATCAACTTTTATGTGTTAGTTTTTTGTGTCAGAAAATACTTTTTCTAAAACAAATTTTATCTAATGTTAGGATAAAAATTTTAGCCAATCAGATATATTACATATGTATATCTATTAATAATGACCGTTAGGTAGATATAGAGTCAAATCAAATTATTTTCCAAAACATTTTTTACAGAGTTTACGATCGCCATATTTTTGTTTTATATTATTAACGTTGTGAAGTCTATAATAAAATTAAGACGATGATAGCGATACCCCATTGAGGAATACGTATCATTCATATATTTATTTGAAAAATGTTCGTGCATATTTGTAATGAAATTAGCCGAAACTTGATACAGTACACGTGGTTACTATAATGTTGACACCTCCAATATCCCGATAAGTCAAACATGTCGGTGGTGCGCGCCACTAATAGGGTATTATGAACTTCGACTAAGGACTCCAAGGTGAGGGCCCTCGAAGGGAGCCTCCTTAGGGTGTAGAGGGTGGCAGCTGAGGTATCCTTACCAGTAAGCAAGGGGCGAACGAGATTACAGATGGCAAGATAAGCCTCGAATTAGATACAACGAATTTTGTATGATGTAAGGATATTAAGCGCCTTGTATCTTTACTTTGAGAATAAAATATTAAGTTTATTTTACAAAAACCTTTTAAGCGAGCATTATGGTATTAATACACCTTATGATTGCTTAATGTATATTGATATGGCCTTGTTTTTAGTGATGTTGTATGGAATTAAATTATTTGATGTAAATTTATTAAAATTTAGCATAATTAGTTATAATAGATACTTGCGTGTAGGTAGATATTTTGCCGTGTTAGTATCCTACGAATATTATAAAAGTAGGATGTTTATTATTAAATTATGTTTAAATTTTTTTATAACTTTTATTAAAATTTCATACACGAATGGAGCATACCCAGGATTACTTTTACATAATTTACTTTATATTTAGTGATAAGACTATAAAACGAACTTTCATTTATATAATATTTAAAAAACAACAAGCGAAATGTTACAGTAAAATTAAATACGAATTGGTTGAACTTAAGAAAGTCGGGGTAAAAGAATGTTTCGCGTTAAAAATACTTAGTTCCAGATTTTCGCATTCGTTACGTGAACAGAGGAGAGCAGTGTTTGAGAAAACAAAAGGTAACATCGAGCGTGGTTTGAGAAAGTTACCAAACACCCGAGGCGATCTACAATTTAAAAACTTCAAAACGAATTTTTCGTCAAACAACGCACTCGTTATTTGCTACTCGTTAAAAATACTTGTTTTGAAAAAATGAATTCTTTTTTGAAATTAATAGTTCTCGTTCGTTTTTCTCGGTAGAGACTGCTTTCCGAATTAGGCGACAGGATAAAAATACAATATAGAGGTATCAGTATACTAGTTTATACAGATAAACTAATTTTATTCATTTGTGTACTAAGTAAAAAAGCAATTCTGTCAAAGAAAGAAAAAAAGTCGTCAAAACTGTTGCTTATTTTTGAATTAAACAATGTTTTTGTGTCGTTTAAATTCGAAATCGCAGTAAAAATTTTATAAAATTAATAAACTTTATTGCACTAAAGTAATTAAGGGTCCGTAAGTATTTTTTTACATTGACAAAAATAAATGATAGAAAAATATATTTAATCGATATAAAATTACCTATTACTGTTATGTACCTATTCCTTAATTCTTTCTCTCTAGTCACGCATGAATTTTCACTTTTTTGCCTATTACAAATATGATATTTTTATTACATTAAATTAAAAAAAAAACTGTTAAATGAAATTTCAAGAATAGAATACAACATCCAATAAGCCGAAAAGCACGCTATCATAAAGCATTAAATGACTGAATTATAAAGGCAGTACACAATTACTCGGGAGGCATTCTGAGCTTAGTGGGACACGGACGAGCGAGTCCCGCGTCCCGCCCGAAGCACTACCGACACAAAAACATCCCTCCCTAAGGCTGTTCTTAAATCTCAATTAAGGTTAAAACCGTGTCTCGGGCCTTGCACGTACACTGAATTAAATTAATGGGTTCACATATTGCAACTGTTGCGGATCTACCTGGATTAATTGCTTCTTTTTCGGTCTTTTATTCGCCACGCGGACTAAATGTTTTATTAGTGTATTTGTTTATTCACAGACTCACAGGTAAGTGGTACTAGAACGGAATTACTTCTTTGTTTAATCATTGGGCCTTAGGACGGCTTAACGATACATTTGTTACAGTGCGACCCATTAACTTAGTTAATAGTTGCTTCCCAGTGAAAGTAATAAACTCGAATGGGGAGCGTGTTTTGAAGGTCGCATAGATAAATTTAGTATTCACTGTTGAATGTAGATATTTACTGCAGTAATAATGCTATTTATGGATGTTTAGGAATGATACAATAGATATATTATACTCTAGATACGTTCATATATATAAGTACATCGCGCCACGTACATTGATATTGGGATAGGCAAAATCTATAGAGCTGTTGGACATTATTTTGACTTTTAGAATATTATAACTTTTACGTGTAAATTGTCGACGATTATTAATTGGAAAATGTGATAAGGCACTTCATGTTCGGATATCAAGCACCGGTATAGGTCTTAATTTACTTTAACTTACATGGGAGAGATCTTTTTTTATAAAAACAGAATGTAACTTATTATTGCGCTGGCCAATATAATAGAATTATATCTGGACAATGTCTATACATGGAAGATTATAAAAAATGATATAGGGTTTTCATTGGAGCAGTAAGACAAAATAATATTTTTTAGAAAATTTATCTGTCTGTATGTTTGTTCAGGCATCACGCAATTAATACTACACCAAATTGAATGTGGTTTTTGCTGTTGTATTTCTGAAGGTCTAACTTAAAATTGTTTTCTTTTGTTACACCATCTAAAAGTAGTTCATTTCATTAATTTTCCTGTTTCTGTAATTCGGTTGAAGGGTGGGATATGGCAGTGAATTGACAGGGTACAGAGGAATACCACCCGAGTCCTCAGGAATGGCAACGCATGGGGGGTATCATGGGCGAAACAGTATACTCTGTTATGTCCATAGTACTGCTCATGTTTATAGGTGGCAGTTACCACTTTTCATCAGATGGGCCGTAAGCTTGCTTACCATTCTAAATTGCATAAAAAAAAATCACGCATACGAAGTAGCGGGCAAAAAGATACGGTCATATTAATGTATATGCCACATATAATTATAATACTTACGATTATAATCCTATATGGTATGGTACAATGACTACATAAAGGCATTGTTCACTGTTACCGATATGGTGTTCGGGTGCGAGGTACCATCTCATGGATTAATTATGTTTGTTAGTGGTATTACCGGGCCGGTTTGATTGGTTGGATTGCATTTGACAAAGTTTTGCTGTCTGTCCGATTCTAACTAGTGTTGCTTTTTAATGATGAATGGAAATTAAAATCTTCTAATTTTATTAAGACACGTTTTCAAGTAGGAATACAAGACCGGATTAAAGAGGATACAAAACTGGCGTATTGAAGCATTATTTAAAATATCTATCGTTGCCATTTCCGAGAGATAGATTATCAATTAATTGATAATGTTCATACCGATTAATATATCGATTGGTTTATCGATTGTAACAATTCGTCATCGTCATATCAGCCGTTAACTGTCCACTGTTGAACATAGGCCTCCCCTTATTAGGGGGTTTTACCAGTAGTGTCACGTTTGGCAGGCGGGTTGGTTTGGTTGGTTTACTTTCACTTAAACTAAATTACATTTTAAAATTGTGTAAATAATCAAAATTTGTTTCATGCATAACGTATAAGTTAGGTTTTTTAATGGATGCTAATGGAATGACTCCGCCCGTGCTAACGGTATTATACACTGGCGGGGCATCAGTGAGGGATGATAGGTGAGAATGAAAAGGCAGGTCAGTTAGCCTATCGTGATTTTTTATGGATGACAATGAAGTGGTAACCCCGCTTGCGCAAACGATATACGCTGCCGGGGCACCAGTGATCGATGATAGGTGAAGATGAAAAGGCAGGTCTGTTAGCCCCTAGTGAAGAATACGCCAGGAATGCAGCACGATAGTTTAGGAATCATGTGGAGGTCGACCTGATAGAGTATATTGGTAGCAATGGGACTGGTAGTCCGCAATCGCTTCTTCCTTCCTGTATAAGTTAGGTTATTCACAAGACAGTTTCAAAATGTATGTGATTAATTTGCCTTTCTATTTCGCTCTAACATATACGTTTTTCTCTTGTATATATACAATCTATATATTTTTAATCTACGATCTTAAGATAATAAATTTTCTTATTGTCATGCGAGGCGTCGGCGCACTTCCAAACTAATCTGTTGACGACTCGAGATGACTTTATATTACAATATAACACAACTTACGAGTTGTAAACTCAAACTATTTACCTAGTGACAAGTTTCGCATGCCGGCCGGATGCCGCGAGCGTGTTCCACGTTAAAATACAGGATAATCTGTGTGCTTCGGAGTCGCATTTTCGGCAAATCCGTGAAACCGGTGTTGCTATGACAACGGGCCCTCAAACCCCGGTAAAGAGTCAAAGTAAGGCGAAATAATGACGATGAAATATTGCCGTTGAGTGTACAAATGGTGTGATCTCTATTGCACGGGTGTCATGTGAAAACTACTTTGTATTTTTAAAAGTTATGATTCGTTTGCTCTCCTTTAAAAGAAATTATCCTTACTAATATTATTAATGTGAAAGTGAGTTCGTTTGTTACTTTATTGCGTCTTAACGATTTAACCAATCACTATTTTTATCCCGGTCACGCAGACAAGGCCGCGGGTAAAAGCTAGTAGTATTATAAATGAGTTTGTTTGTTATTTCTGGCCATCTTAACATCTCAATTAAATATCATGAAATTTAGTACATCAATAGCATATGGAATGGAAAAAAAAAATAGGAAAATTTTTATCGTGATCTCTCTTTATCTACATATCCTGGTCATGCGGACAATTTCGCGGATTAAAGTCAGTATGGTATAAACAAGACAAATTAAAATATAGACTTAAACATACTAAATTATCTACTTAAGTACCAAATCGAAACATTATTCTTGTTGTTTAAGACATTTAAGAACATATTAAATATTATTAGATTAGAATAAAAATTAAAAGCATTTATACTCGTATATGTAGATAAAAGAAGTTTTTTTCAATTCGACAATATTTTTTGAGTATGTACTTGTATATTACATTCGTATACGTTTATCTCGCTATTATATGTTAGATCTGAATCTGTTTAAATTGTTTCATATGTAAGTGTGTTAAAATAATACATATAAATTAATGAGATAAAATATTATATGTATTATGAATCTTTTAATAACAAAAACAGTTTAAAGTTGCCATTTTTGTGGAACAACACAAACAAAACTTCGCTCGGGGTTTTCGCAGCAACCTTCAGACTATTGATTTATACGTAAATTTACTTTACACTTTTAATTACAATTAATATCAGCTGAATTTATTTTATTGTAATCAGTATATTAAAATTTAAAGTCATAGATAGATTGTTAAAATATTAATATAAAAAAACGTCCCATAAATGATCCATCAATCGTGTCCATATTGACTATTTAAAAGTCAACTTTTGTACCAAAGTCTAAAATATGATGTTGATAAAATAGTAAATATGTTTTTAAGGTTTGTGTCATATATGTATACAAATATATAACATACAGAAATGTGTATTTTTTCTGCTTTTTATTTTTATAGAATTATTGATGGTTTTCTTATATGAGTCGAATACATAACGATTATGTCTCTTTCTTTATTACAAGATTTTATTTAGTTACTATTCTACTTATAAAATAAAATGATAACGAATACAATTTAAAAAATGCACTATTTAAAAAAAGTGGGCTGTTTTTGTTGACGCCTTTCGAGGTTGTTGTTTACTTATTTATTTAACTATCATGCACATAACATAGGTACACATGACAGATATAACACCTAATGGCGTTCTCTACCAATTGACCTTGGAGCAAACAGAAAGATTTGTTGGTAGTATAATTGAAAATACAAGAATTTACCAGAGGGAGACTTTGTACAAAAGTCGTTTGCTTGGGCACCTCTGTCCCATTCGTGTTTCTACCGTGAAGCTTTTGAAGTTGTATTTGCATGGCTGTATTTCAGTTTGAAAGGTGAGATATGGCAGTGAATTTACAGGGTACAAAGGAATAACACCTGAGTCCTCAGAAATGGAAATGCATGGGGGATATCATGGGCGAAGCAGTATACTCTGTTATGTCCACGGTACTGCTCATGTCTATAGGCGACGGTTACCACTTTCCATCAGGTGGGCCATCAGCATATTTGACGTTTTAAGTTGCATAAAAAAAAAAGAAAAGAGAAAAATATGTATGTATTTTTGATAAAAATTTATTCAAATTATTATATAATTCGATATTATATTAATATTGATATTATAACTGTAAATGGGAGCTGATTCAGCAATATGTACCTATACTGTACTATTTTGCTACACGAAACTTGAAATCCTGGCATAACAATGCGGTCAGGATACATTCCGACCTACATGTATGCATATGCCATAGATACTAAATGTCCACTTATGTATATATGTGTGACGGAAATTAAACGCTTCATTAGTGCTTGCAATCTGTACCAACATAATGCATTCGAATTGCTCACATTAACAATAAGACCAATTCGGAAATATCATTCTCTAATTCTCTTCTATTATCACTTCATCATATCATCATTATCATATCAGCCATTAACTGTCCACTGCTGAACATAGGCCTCCCCCATAAAGGGAGTTTTACCAGTAGTTGCCACGCTTCACAGGCTTTTTTATTAAATTATTAAACGCAGTCAAGTATTGGTGATGTTTTAAGACATGTCTTAAGACACTCACGGGAAAGGAAGGGGTTATTCTATGCTGGGACTACACGGCTAACTATTATCTCATGATTTTTTTCAATTTAGCGTTTTGTTCGTCTGTCCGTCTGAGTTAGTTGTAAAAAATGTATCTGAATTTTGTTAAGCATACGCAACAAAATTCAGGTACGTCACAACGTAAATACTAAAGTTCTGTGTGTGACACTAAAATACAAAAGTTTTATGAATTAGATAGAGTTTAATTTTTTTTTTTTTTTTTTAATACTACTTAGAATGGCAAACAAGCTGACGGCCCACCTGATGGAAAGTAGTAACCGTCGCCTATAGACATGAGCAGTACCATGGACATAATAGAGTATACTGTTTCGCCCATGATACCCCCCATGCGTTGCCATTCCTGAGGACTCAGGTGTTATTCCTCTGTACCCAGTAAATTCACGCCATATCCCAAATTACAAAGGAATAATGTGCACACATGTGTTAATAAATACTAAATTAGTAAGTAGCACTTACTTAGTTAACTGAGAGAGAACGCTTTTAGCATCAGCACTAATGAATAAATAAATGAATTAATAAACTTATAAAATTACAGTTCATACAATTTAAAATTATGTTCCACAAAAAAACCGTAAAAACTAGTGTTAAAAAACTAGGTTTTTTTTATTTAAAAACTAGACTGCTGAACCGATTTTGATAAGTTTTTTGTAGAACCAATAAGTAAGGATATCTTATCGTTAGAAAAGATTTTTTTAAATTGATTTAGAACTAACGGAGTTATGTAGCAACAAACATAAAACAAAATACAAACGAAAGTCAAAATGATTAAGAATTGATAAAGAAAACGTATAATTGGATTAATAACCTTATCCTTTTTACACGCTGTTTGTTTGTAAAAAGTTGTATAATGTTGTTGCTATGGTCATCAGTTTTCATCAGGTAAATCATCAGATTATATTTTATCCTCAACAATAAAAACTCAGGCAAGTAAATTAAGGATGTAGACTGGCACGATTATTTTTAACGATCAAATAAATATTCGGCATTCGTTTACATTTTCATAACGTATGGGTGCATTTTAAAAGCCTTATTACAGATGTCACTTTTGATATACGAGTCATAGTGCCTCCGATAATAACTTATCGATTTCCACGTCTCCTCTCTGTCTATATAAATTAATATTGGATTAAGTTATATTTGTATATACGTCTAGAGACAGAATTTACGTAAGATATATTAATATTGGGTTAAGTAATAATTGTAAACACATCTAAAATATAGAACTTGGGTAGTTACTAGGTTCAGTACTCATGGTAGTGTAAATAATTGTCTAAATATTAAATAAATATTTGTCTGTCTGTTTATTAGTGTACACCTCATAAAACAAATACATTTTACTCCGAAAAAAAAATTACAACAAAACGATCATTAACGACGAGATGTTGAGATGTTTTGTAGACACATTATATTGGAAATATTCGAATTTAGAATGCGGATTGTAGTAATACTCTTTTTTCTGTTCATATGCTCGGTTTTTATAAATTTGAGGTTTTAAGTATTAATGTATCAACAAAAACAGGGTTATAACTGGCTCCGCCCAAACGAAGAAACAATAAATAGTTGGTTTTTATACAAAACTATATAATGATCTAATATTATATTTATTAAAATTTTAATATTAATTAATTAATTTGTAGCCAATTAATTTGTATTATACTATCTGTGGCATAGTCTAATAGCATTTTCAGTTCAATCGTATACAGATGTAAGATCTATATATTATTATAACAAATGTGACTTATTGCTATAGGACTATTAGACCCAATGGTTTTTGGTACAAATCTGGTCAATATAAAAAAAAAATATGTCAATTTAAATTTCCAACTAACTTTATTCCAACGCGAACAAACCAAATTAATTAAAGGCATGTCGAGTATAATGTTCCCCACAATTGTAATCGTGAACATACATTTTTGTGAAAAGATATATATCCAAAGGTCAAGGTACATGCATAGGCTATATTTTACTATATATAGCCCCTGGTATACGTATCTTTAAATAAAAAAGTATATAATTAAATTATGCCAAAAGCTATTTTTCTTCATTTCATTAATCTGTACCCTCTCTCCTATTCCCTGTTTAGTCTCAAGCGCCCGTTCCTTTCGAGGAATTCCCTTTTAAGTTTCTGACTTCGTGACTTAAAAACACTGAAGGGTTTGGTCTTTTGCCACATGGGAGTGGGGTGCTTTGAATCAGTTATTTCACAATTTCTACGCAGAATATATTTTATTCCATTGCAAAAGAAAAATTGGTATTATTTTGCTATATAAGTGTATTAGATAAATCATACACATCTAAATGATAGTAACAAGCGTTAATAAACGTTCCAAAATTGTTTAGATAACATAACAAAAATAATATGACTGCTGTGCCCTTCTAGAGTTCATGTTAACACTGTACGTGTAATACTATATTGTTACAAAATGAAAATGCAGTAAATAATTGAATTGAATTGAAAATATATACTTTATATTAATATATATTTTTTATCATACAACTGTCATTAGTTGTATGATAAAAAAAAAACAAATATCAATTACAAGTTTAATACTATTGTATACATCTTCCATTTAAAAATAGTTTATAGATATAGTTTTTTTATGCAACTTAGAATGGCAAACAACCTGACAACAATTTTAAGATTCTAGATTTTTCCTATATAGCGTACCGTGTAGATTTAGTGGGTTAGTAGATTTTATTAAATAAGATATTGTTAAACGCGATTTAATTGTAGAAGAATAACTAACTATATAACGGTGACGTAAAATAAATATGGCAGCCATAAACCAGTCGTAAATTTTAAAAATTCATTGATATGACCGTTAGATTTACTGTGAAATATAGGATTTTTCATCATATACAATTGTGTTAAAAATTAATAGATATTTGTATACACATACCTATATTACAAACAACTTATTAATTATTTTAAATACTACATGGTTTCATTCACCAAGTAATGGTTGACTAGTTTCAAAACTGTCAAACAATTTTGATTGATTAATAAATTTAATTAAATAAATTGGTAATATATTTATTTATTAATATTAATAAATATATTACCAATATAATATTAAGTACCCGTAACCGGCGAGCGTGTATGAAAAGATTGATGAATGTGGAAGAAGCGAAAGAGGTTTGTTTGAATCGAAGCATTTGGCGTTCCATTGTTTCTGCCTACCCTAATGGGAGACAGGCGTGACAGTTAATAATATATTAGCTTTAAAAATCTACTTGATAAAACATACTTAAGATTCCGTAGTTTTTCTTTTAGTTACTCGTATATTATCTGACTAAGAACATTTTTTAATATATAATAGAACAATTTATCAGAAGGTACCCCGAAGTAAATTAATTAAACCTGAATAACAACCAACCATTCAGGAAGATACTGCCCATATTTTGCCTTTATAGCTTATAAAAATGTTACACTTCAACCGTTCCACCAACAATAGATAATGCGAGCGTTCAAATTATACGACATTAAATAATATAGTGTTCAAAGTTTATTAGAATGTTTTTATTAGGACGCCCATTCTCCGTATGTGTGGAGATCTCCAGATATTGTTGTTCGTGACAATAAATAAGACGTAAAATTTTATTTTACAGCGGTAAACGAAAGAAGCAAACGAAATTACATTCAATTACGGGGCGGTGCGCCGCGGCATTCCACCATCGCAATAAAGACCACCAACGTTCCTCGCGTAAATTTTTCGGACATAAAACTCTGTAAAAGTGAAGTTAGTGAGATGTAGAGCGACAATAAATGTTTATAGAGGTAAAGAACGGAGGACGGGCGCTCGAGCGCGGCGCTCGAGCTCTCGCTCTCTGCCGTCTGTCCCCCATGCCCCACTCAATTAAGTTTGCGCTGAAGAAAAATAAAAATTCGCCGTGGCAAAGGTTCCTCATTCGCAGAACAAACACGAATAAGGCAAATTAAGTGAGCAAAATAAGTTTCCCTTAAATTAGGTCACGCAACCAGAGTGGAGGGCTCTCGCTTCTCGTTATAGGAATGAGGCATGCCCGGCGCTGCGTTGCTAATGTAATTAAATATTGAATTTTTAAGTTTTGTGGCATGACATTGACCTTTCGGTGCAAAAATATATTTTTTTATTTAAATACATCACTATAGGATGTTAATAATAAAGAAAAGTAAAGGAGACTGAGTCGGAGATCAGTCCGAAAGTGTACCAAAAAAATCTGAACTCATTACGCCAGATAAAAAGGTAAGAATACTGTATCTAACTCCCCAGATAGCAAAAATCAAAATCGGTGGTGGCCCTAAAATGACTACAACAAATACGATAAATGTAGTAATTTTAACTCTACATGACATACGTTGCTTGGAAATATGTGATTATAGTTCTTTAAATAGTTGAAAAATCATTTGAGTTACACATATTAAGAGTAAATACTACCAATATATTGATAACACTATTCCTTTTGTTTGTTTAAATAACTTTACTGATAAAAAGAGAATATGGCACAAAAGGCATACTTAGTGCTTTACATTACGACTTTCTTTGAAATTTCCTTGTTTTATACCTATACATATTTATATAGGAATATCACATTTTGTCCCTTCCGTCCCTATATCCCTTGGCCTTTGATGCCTCTAACTAGATAAGAAGGAACCACTGATAATTACGCGCTATGGATATGGAATTATGTTACTTTCTTAAGTAAAATACTAACTACTGAGGGGAACGATATTGTTAGTAATAGGGTCTAACAGCCTTATTGCTAGCGATGTACCGTGTTAGGTCGACCCCACCGCGATTCCTCCTGTGTTACTATCGTGGTTAATTCTTATAGAATCCATCACGATGGGATAACAGATTTGCTTTCACCTTCATCTATCATCTCTCACTGGTGTCCCGCCAGCGTATACCGATAGCATGCAATCATTCTATTTTCATCCTTTATATAAAATTTTAAGTACTGCCAATTTTTTATAAAAATATTTATTAAATATGGATACAGAAGCAGAAAAACCAATAAAATAGACTACTTATGGATGACATATCAAGATAAAACATACATCAAATTTTAACTTAGACCCTCAGGAATACAACTGAAACCAATTTGGCGCGATAGTATTTATATGATACTGAAATAAATAGACAGATAAAAGTTATTAAGATCCCTCATATTATTTTTTCTTATATCAGCAATGTACGGACATCGTATAGTTACAAATTATATTATTTATACAAATATTAGTAAAATTATAGTTATTTTAAATTAACTATTAATAATATGCGGTAGGCATTAAGTAAACATGCATATTTTATTTAACTTTTTTTATTGTTTTAACTTCAAATGTCCAGGGAGAATACTAAAGTATGTATGAGAGGAGTATATATAATGTATACGACATTATACATACCTCTATACATTTGTGTTACCGCCAACAGTAATAGTTTATTCTGTAATATCAATAACACTATTCATGTCTATAGCAGACAGTTACCACTTTCAATTAGCATTCTAAGTAGCATAAAAAACTCTTAAATATTCCTAACTTCACAATATTATATTTCAACTCATAGAAACTATGCATCTACTAGTTTAAAATATACATAAACTAAATATCTTCCTTAGTGTTAATTCAACGGATTAAGTAACGGATGTCTGTTCTCTCTCAAAAATAATCATCTTTATAAATATCATGTTTATAATAGTAGTAATAGAAGTAGGTTACCTACATTTCACGTGACAAAATAGCAATATGGTCGCAACTTTTATAATGAGATAACATTAAATAATATAATATCAAGACATAAAATCCCTTACGTTCACGCCTAATCCGCAGACACATTTATCTCGGTAGCCGAAATTACCCACTAACATAACCAATTTTCTTACCTTTGACAAAATCACGGCACCTCTGCTGCCTATTACGAAACATAACCCAAAGGACGTACGCGGGACGAATAATGTCACATCGCGTTTATGCGTTTTGAATCATATTATTATCAATGTTAAAGTCCATTTTAGCTCGAAATGGGAAGGCAGAGAAAGACGAGCGAACCATAAGGCACTCTCAGAGGAAGACGGTAGGCCTATAATGATGCTTGCATGAAGGGTTCTAACCGCATGTGTTCGTGCTCGACGCTCCCGTTCTCATAAAAGCGGCCTGAGACGAGCGAGCAAATTAGAAAATCTTTTGGAGAATAATTTAAGAAGTAAGCCCCGTGCGGTTGTGGGTAACTTTGTTTCGTCTCCGCGGGGCGCGACTCTACAGGCCGATCAAAGCTTTGTAAACGCTCATTTCAAGTCGTTTAATTTCAAAGTGCACTCGGCTCGCAAATTGACAGGATTAAAACGTAACTAGATTTGGTTTGATCGCGTGAAAATTGATACGAGTAGCTTAGTAGCTTATCTGATTGCGTTTAAAGTGGTTATTACAATTGTAGACTTTTGAATACTTGTAATGACTATTTTAAAGTTTGTATACAAAATATAAACCGACTATGAAAGTTTGCAAGAATCAAAAGGCAAGAGATATAAAATATGTTTTAATTATAATAATAATTTGTCTTGTTAGACATTTTCTTGTATATATATAGATATTATCTGAGACCTAAGTCGCAACAGAGCTACCAAAAACATAATTCAGATATTTATTTATTTTTATTTTAATATTACATCTGAAATCAACAGCTTATATCTAGAATAATTAAAAAACATTATATTTACACCGTACATCAACCAATTATAGATTCCTAATTTGGATAGCAGAAAATATTATATTTATTTTTTGGGTAGATAATCGCAAACAAAAATTATAGAGGTACTTATTTGACATGTTGCATCACTGGACGTTTAATAAAATTTAAAAATAAAATGTCGTGAGGTCGTAGAATGGGCCTCCCCTTCCTTTCCCGTGGGTAAGGTAAGAGGCGACTAAATGAATATATTTTGGTCGAGGGTGGGCAGCAGTATCCCTCTTTAAATATCATCAAAACTAAAACTGTAGTTGCTAACCCGCCTGCTAAGCATAGTAACTATTGGTAAAAGCCCCCAATCACCCCCAAAAAACCCCCAAAAAAGTAGACAGTAAACGGAACAGTGACGGAAACGAACGAAATCTTTAAACAGATCAAATATAATACTATATAAAAATAAGTTTTTAACACTTTATATTATACAGTAAAATCTTACAGAGTTCTTAAGTAAAGAATGAGTACAAAGCAGACTTATCCCATAAAAGGGATTTCTTTCAGTCGACCTTTAAATGTTTGGCAGGAATGCGAGTTGGCGGAGAAAAAAAATAAAGAGAAATAAAAAAATAGTAGGCGTTTACAACATTTTACATTTATATTGATTCTAAAAAAATTATTATTTTACAATATTATTAGAATATTGTATAAAAAAAAAAAATGAAAGGTGAAACAGTAAAAATTCCTGCTACATCCTGTATTATATTACGCTTGTATGGGACAGGACCTGAGCCGGTGAACGCCGCGCCTCCGGCAACTGCTGCTGCGTGCTTCCATTTCTTTGTCTTACACAACACCCTTTATATTTAATTAACCGCTACCATACCCCCAGCATTTACGCGCGTACACATAAATACGTAAAATCCTGCCCCTGTTGTGTACTGGCTTACATCTGTAATTGAGATTTTAATGACCAAAATTGTGTACCGTATTGCATTCTTAGGATACCAAAATTGTATGGAATCCTTGTGAAGAGATTTTGATCTGCTACGTAGTCTCTCTATATATAATGGCTATAATTCTGAGCAACTACAAAATTTATTGAAATTTATATTATTAAATTGTTGCTACATCTATTTTTACACATAAGAAGATAAATTTAATGGGAGTTATGTGTAATAACGACTATTATATATTATAAATAGTCAATGGATATAGACTATGGTGACATCAAAATCGAATTTGATTTACACTTGACTGGTTTTTCTATTTTAGCTTATTATTCACAATGAATATAACGATTGAATTTCTGTCTAGTAGATACTATTCTCATCACAAGATATCAGAATTGAGACAGACATAATTATTACAAAGTTCAGGTAAGTATAGGAATCTGAAAAAAGAAACAACCTATATTAACTAACTTCTTTTCGGAACATGGTTTCTGACTTTAATGATGTAGGATAATAAAATACAGAAAAAAGTGAGGTTCTTTTCAAAAATAACATGTAGAACATGAAAGTCGTTATTTCGGGGCGTACCTACCCCTAATATCTACGCTGTGTAGTTTATCCGTAACACGAAGCTATCTAAACATTTGAAACATCGAGGAAACTTCTCCAAACTTTATCTCGCTCCCTATCATATTTTCGTATTTTTCTTGGCGGTGACGTGAAGCGTGAACCGTTAAAATGTATTCCATAAATCACGATATACTTACTTATGAATTTCGAACAAGAGGGCCCAACAAAAATACTTACTTAACAACTTCTTGGGAAATTTGAGAACGATTAACAAATGTGCGCTTAGCTGTGTTAACATTCAGAGTAGACGTCTTAAATTAATAAAGTTTTCTATTGCAGCACGAAGTGGAGGCAAAAGTATCGCGCGGGTAACACTCTATGTACGTAGGCTATAACTGAGTCTCAGTCGGGCATCCTAGTAAAATATTGACACAAATCCCTTAACTTATAAAATCGTGCTTCCGTCCCCAAAGTAGGCAATATGGGATTTCCGTCATTTTGATGTAGGGCCCGGGGCTTGAGTGGGCCAGTAGCGGGGTGTTTGCGCAGGGGACACCTGGCTACTTCTTGCTAGAGTACTGTTTGCTGATCGATATGAGCCCGCTTTGTATCACATGATAGTGCACTCGTGAAAAATATATCGTGATTACATTTTCCAAACTAAGGTCGGGTGTATACTAAGAACTTGATTCATAAAAAATTAAACTTGTTATAGCTAAAAATAGAAATTGATTTGGTATCTCGATATTACAAATATTATCATTATGATACGTAAAAGTTTTTATAAAAAAAAAATTAAGTACACCTTTCTGTTACTTGATACTCGCCGTAGGTAATATTCGCTGAGTACCGGTAAGATATGTAAAAATATAAAGAAAAATCACTACTATTCTATATAGTTGTGATTTTATAACTATACAGAGAATAAATGTTTAATAATTAATAGATTAATACGTATTATTCATAATCAACATCATTTTCTTATTATCATAGTAGATATCTTATTATTGTGAGTTTTTCCATCTCTATTATTCTCTGTCAGTCTTAATATTACTGTTCTCTTCATCCCTAAGAATTATAACTAAAAACGTTCTATTTGATAACTAAAGAAAAACCTTCACCATATCTTCCACATAATTAATTTTTATACTTTTAAAAAATATAAACTTATAAGTCGAAACTATATAAGTATTTTTATGTGATAGATAAATAGATAGATAGCATAGATAGATAGATAGCATAGATAGAGAGAATACTTATACATAAATGATTTATCAGCATAAATAATGTTTGCATTGGCTGATGCATAAGAGATATCAATACTTTGATTCAAAGCAGACAACAACAAATAAAAAATATGTTGGTACACATAATCTCACAAATTGATAATATGCATTTAAAAATTCAATGCTAAAGTACTGCAACAATAACCAACAAAACAAAGCAAGAGGAGTACCAACACAATACTCTTAATCCTCGATTTGGGAGGGTCTGCGTGGAAATGGAAAAATATTTGTCTGGCAACTCTTGTCTGACGTCATGTAGGGCTGCCAACATTCTAATTTCAAAAGAATTTTGAATTATATATATTATTACATTAAATTAGTCTGGATACATAAATTTACAGCTATAAATCGTTTTGTATATTAATTTTAGTCTAGTGAATATATATATTTATTTTCTATTGAATGTATCTAATGAGTAAATGTTCTTCATCAGGTTGATAAGAACCTTATTTGTCATAGAAAATAATATAAAAAAAGGTAAACAAGGATGATAATTGATGATTTACCGATTTTAACAGTCATGTGTATCCGCATACCGAGTACATATATAAAAATAGAATGTAGCAGTTCAAAATCAAGAACTTTTTAGAAGGTTCGTGTGGCAACCCTAAAATGCCTCTAAGCAATAGACGATATCACGTGCAGTTTTATTTCATGCCGGTTAAGACAACTACACTGGTTGTCGACTTCACGTTATAGGGTTTATGTGCTCCTTTTATGGAATAGGTATACGTGTTTTATAGAAGCGCCGAGTTCTGAAGCTTCTGATTTTATATTTGAGTTTTTAGTACGACAATGATAATTATAGTTAATTTATAAAAAAAAATATGTTTAAACGTTTATTCGTTATATAAGAGGGGAAATAAATCATTTCACAATGGAATTATTATAAAAAATGTATTGAATTGATTACAAAAGTTTAACTAATTTACTAATAGCCTACTCACTATTATATTGAAACTTATTCTTTTACTAACTTCTTAATATCATTATTTAAAATTTAGGTATGATTTAAATTTATATCGGGTTATATATATTTAAATTTTCCCTAAAATTAAAACGACAAAATAATCAACAGTCTTCATCCAATGTTTATTATAATTAGTAACTTAGTAGTCCGATTTTTAGAATGAAAACTGTAACGATAGCGACTCAGACATTGCATCCTTTCGTACATTAATTGATTGTCGTTTTTAAAAACGGTTAATCGAAATGTTATCGACTTTTCTAGTAGCGTTTTTTTCTTTAATGGATGATAATGGAATGGTAACCCCACTCGCGCTATCGGTATACGCCGGCAGGGCACAATGTGAAGGATGATAGGTGAGGATGAAGTAGGTCAGTTAGCCCATCGTGACGAATTCAACAAGAATTGTTCACGATGGTTTCCAGGGGAAACCCCGTGGAGGTCGACCTAATAGGGCATATTGCTAGCAATGGGGCTGTCAAACTCCATTGCTAACAATCCCTTTCCCCCCTCTTGTAGCGTTTGATCCTTATTAATGCTATAAATGTGATGTATTAGTTTGTTTGTTACCTTTCAGCACTTTCACTGGTATTGGACAACACTCCTTTCCTACCTCATGGGTGTCTTAATAGGCGATTCATGGGTGATGATGAAATGGTGACCCCGCCTGCGCTACACTGGCGGGGCACCAGTGAGTGATGATAGGCGAGGATGAAGCAGGTCAGTTAGTCTATTGTAACCAATTCAACAAGAATTATTCAAAATAGTTTTCACGTGGAGGACGACCTGATAGAGTCTATTGCTAGCAATGGGGTTTTCAAACCCAATTACTAACAATCCTTTTCCTCCTGTGTCTTTTATAGGTGACTAAGGGAACTTAATGATCGAGGGATAGGCAGCAGCGTCGCTCTAAAAATATCACCAAAAACAAAGTGCAGTTGCCAACCCACCTACCCAGCGTTGCAACTATTGGCTAAACCTCCCTTTATGGGGGAGGCCTATGTTCATTAGACCATTAATGGCTAATATGATAATTATAAAATATACAGTAATATAATACATTGGTTTTGTTCATTATAATTATATTATCTGCATGTAATTATTACGATCAAAACCAAATCGTATATTAGTAGGCAAAGTGCAAAGTTTGCCCAACAAATACCGTTAGTACAACCGCCGATGTGTCTGGGAGCTTCACTTTGCAACTTTTCAAATATCAACAAAGTACTCATGAGAGCATTATGCAAACCGACCGGAGATCATATTGTTATTGGTTTGAGTGTAACAGCTCTTTGAAAGCATATTGTCATTATGTGAAATCTTTTACCTAACAGTTCAATGAAACGGATTATGTTTTTAAAGTATGCAATTAAAATAATTGAGTATATATATTCTTACTAATGTTATGTATCTAAAAATTAGTTTGTTTATTTGTTGTTGTAATTTTTTTTTTTATTTAGCGCGTTTTTATAACAAAATAAAAACCCAAAATATAACAGTATTATATATAATATGTGTTATATTTTATAATAATAATATTAATTTTATTTGCTATGATTTTGAGCATAACACATTTGATTTATAAATTAAAAGTACCTTACAAAATCTACTTAGGTCAAGCGTGTAAATATGAAAAACAAAAATTACAATAATTTAATTTTAATTTTTTTCGTAGAATTATAGTTTTTATATATTTATAGGTACGAGTATGTTAGTATTATTATTTGTAAAGGTTTATTACCTGTCCTAGGAATACCTTACTATTGCTATTGATTGCATGCACCATGCATCACTCGCTCACATTTCACTTAGTGTTATAAGACGATTCTAATAATACTGTGTAATAACGTTCATCCCAAATGTTGACTGGTAAGGAATGTTATTAGCATTAAGTCTGCCTTTTGTAGCATATTTTCTTTTAGTCCATAAAGTTATTTAAATAAAATTCAATAAATAAACGTAGTGGGGAGCGAATAAAACAACCCGTGACTTCATCTCACATTCGTCTACGCCACTGTATCTTTCTAAATAGCTAACCAACTCTGCGTTCTATTTGAAAGTTTCTTAATTGCTTGGTTTAAATGAAAATCGTGGAAACATTACCTTTATATCTCGTAGCACGTCTCCTCACTTCTATAGACGTTCGTCTCAGTTCGCAGCGACGTTTAATGGTCCTTTTACGCTAGTACCCAGATTGGGTCCGCCCTCTACGCTGTTTAAACTGGATCGCTTACACTCATCAATTCAGTTTTAATAGAGCTATTCCCTTTTATATTTAATGACCACGTAAATAGACTGGGCTTAGACTTTTTAAATTTACCTGTTTGCGTAAAAGTGAACTAAAAGTCTATAATGTGCCATTCCACGGTTAGAGAAAGGATATTAAATTAAATCATACCGAAATACAAATGAATTAAGAACCTCCTTCAAATTTGAAGTGTCATATTAAAAATTTATCACTACATTGATAGTGTTTTTTTTTTTATTCATATAAAAAATATATTTTTTGTAAAAAACTTTTGTATTTACAAACTAATATTATACTATAATAAAATTAAATTCCATTTAATAAAAAATGTATTCGACAGCCGACAGACATATGACATAATTTAGCTTGAAAAATAATAAAAAAATCATGCATAATTACACTTTCATATCTCTTTTTCAAGACAGCTGAAATAGCAGCTGTACTATTTGTTTAATATATGTATAATGTCAATTTATTCACGAATAATTGACTAAAAAACACAGTTCTTTAAAAAGTTTGCATTGCTCCGATTCAAATATTTCGACATTTCTCTTGAAAAGTTTCAATACAGATCAACGTTAAAGTTGACTCCACAAAAAGGAAACCGAAAAACCAACTTGTTGCATTAAAGAAAACTGAGAGAGAACTAATAAATGTTTCCCATGGCGGAGCGGGTGACATTAAACTTGGCTATAAAGCACCGAGATGTCTAGGTAAGAACAATCAAACTTGAATTCAATCTAAACTAATATTACGAAGAGGAAAGTTTCGGTTTTTTGTTTGTAATGAATAAACTCAAAAACTACTCATTCGATTTTCAAAATTTCTCTCCTATAGAAAGTATCAGCAAGTAACATGGACTTTAATTAAAAAAAAAACCGTACGATGCCGGGGCAAGGTTGCTAGTATAATATAAAAATATTGGGGGAAAGGGATTATTAGTAATGGCGACTGAGAATCCCATTGCTAGCAATATACCCAACCAAGTCGACCTCCTCGCGGTTCCCTCTGGCAATTATCATGGTTAATTCCTGATGAATTCATCATGATGGGCTAACTGGCCTGTTTTCATTCTCATCTATCACTGTTCACTGGTGCTCCGCCAGTGTATCCTGTTAGCGCAGACGGGATTACCATTCCATTTACACCCATCAAAAAAAAAATACAAAAATATTTGACATTTCTATTTTATTTTTCTAACGTCCTGCTCTTTTTTGAGTGTTGAATTAATTTCCATATTTTTCGATAATGAATATTAATTATCTAACGATCTGGTGATGTTTAAATTGTTATGAACTTAGCAAATACATCTGCTTGTCAGCAGAAGAAATAGTAGGATAGAGGCATTCTCGTTATAATATAGTATATAATCTTATTGTGGTCAGTTGATAAGTAAATAATAAATATCTAAAAGTAATGTTGGTGAGTATTATGTATTGTATAATATCCAAAAAATTGCATAAACATAGTTGTACCTAAAAATATATGCAATGAATACCTATGTGTTTGCAAAATAAATTATTTGATTTGATATGAATAGAGGGCCTATGTAAAGGTAATTTATAAAATGTTTCACCAATACTCTATAAATAGCTGCTCTATATATTTCATCTGCGCACATAAAGTGAGCGTGCAATATCGAGTTAGCAAGTTGTAGAGACCAAAACACGACACAGACTTCCTGTAGTAAACTACTTTAAATCTTGACACGTCCGCTACCGCGCGGCCGTAAACTTGGTAGTTGGAGAGATCCTTTACACAATTGTATTGTCTTATAGAAATGTTATTAATCCCGATTTATATTTTATAGAGAGTGAAATGAAAAGTGTTTTTATGGTAATTTCGCCTGCGCTATCAGTTTGCTGAGTTCTGATAGGCGAAGATGAACTCAAGATAATTATTGTAATGAATTCACCAGAATGTTTTCAAAAAAAGCTCGCGTGGAGTTTGGCCTGATAGGTGTCGAAAGATTAATCTGACTGTTATAAATATTGTAAAATAATATTTAATTATTAAAGTTTTGGGCCTATGAATAAACTGCATTTTAATTGTTTATTATATATACAAGGATAAAGCGAAGTCAAAAACTAAGAAGTTAATAATTTATTCATATTATATATTATAAGTATATTGTAACAGAAATTTCGTAAATCAATAATTCAAAAAATCTGTAAATTTTTAGTCTACCATACTGATTTACCAGCTAGTGCCATTAGTGTGAGGATAATTTTCATTGTCATATTTCGACCCATATTTCTATTAAGAAAATGTTTAAGTTTCACACCAGTAAAAACTAAGAATACTCCTTTATAAGGATGCTAACGATTTCGCCTATAGATTAAGTTTACATTATCTGTCATTACGGAATATACTTCTTTTTCCTTTCACACATCTCTAAAAGTCATGCCACAATAGTTATTACGTGCCAGTATTTTGATAATCCGTAAATACCCGTATGATGGGATCTGTTTGCGAACTAAAAGCCACTGTGAGAGAGCGTCGATCAACCGACTAAGCCGACGACCCGAAGCCGGAATGGTATTTCTATATTATCTGGAATGAGATGTTATGGATGTTTACTGCAGGAACTTAGTATGATGTTTACTCAGATCTGAAAAAATAGCTAGTCTGCACATCATTGTAGGTAATTTGGTAGTATTTAAATATTAGATCATATTTAGATACTAAAAACTTCGTATGAATTTTATTTTTTACCAACTCTCTGGCACCTAAAATTGCATTAAAAACCAAATTAATCTGAATGATGGCGCTTAACCTCTTTTCGAACGCCCATCCCCTCTCCATAAGGGAGGGAGGATTACCAGCAGTTGACATATTTGACAGGCGGGTTGACAACTGCAGTTAGACTTTGGTGATGTTTTACAAAAAAAGCTGCTGTCCATCACTTGACCATTTAGTTCTCATAGTCGCCTCTTACAATAATTCTGGGAAAGGAATATGCTGGCCTATTCTTTACTGGAACTACACGGCGGTGATTACATTTTGTTATTTTGATTTGATTAGTAATTTAATATTTACTACTAAATAATTCGTAAATTTTCCTAACATTCGTAATATTTATTTATGAATTCAAAAGACTGTCTCGTTTCTATACACGTAAATAAGCCTGGCCGTAACTGGAGATTAGCTTTTAAAAAAGCAAACATAGCAATTACATTCAAATTGATAAAAGAAGCCACCTGTTGACTCCTGCTCAAAGCGAATAAATGTGCTCGAAAAAGATTTTATTGGAAGACGGTTCCACGACAGATGTTCTGCGGAGATTTGCTTTACGAAGTTCTGTTTGAGTACGCTTTTCAACCGCTGAATACAGTTTCATACTCTATGAGCACTTCGGCTTATTATTGTGCTCGTTTAACTTCTACTTAAGCGACTTTCGTGGAAACTTTTATATTTCTACATTTTTGTACACAATTATTAAAAATAACTGATGTTTTAAGAAATATTGCCGGAATTAATGTATAACAATTTCAATTGCTTCATTAATGAGGAGTTGTCTTGGATAAATGGTAAATTAATCACGAAATGATTATGATGTACGGTATATAATGAAATGTATACTATGATACATAATGAAATGAGGGTAGAAAAGATATATCTACCTATAGTACCTTGTACTATTGTTTAGATACTAACATTGCAATATTTTAACTACATTGGAAGATTAAAATTAACCCTTACGTGACATCTTCATCATAATCATACCAGCCGTCAACTGTTCACTGCTCTATCACATAGGTTTCCCGCTATTGTGGGGGGTGCGGGGAGGTTGCCAATAGTTGCCATTCTTGGCTGTTGAGTTGGCAACCGCAGTTAGGTTTTAGTGATATTTTAAGAGAGACGCTGCTGCTCATCCCTCGACCAATACGTGTATTCTCAAGCAATACTTAATGTTATAACTATACCTAAACTATCTTGTTGAACTTCAACGTAATATGGTGGTGAGAGGATCTGTTGTTTTCTCATACCATCCCGTACCATCACAATTACCACCAATTGTCGGCAACGGGTCAAAAACGTCAGTTTGTCAATACTATTATTATATATATACTACTATTTTTTTTTTATATTACATCTTTTACTGTCTGCTAATTTAAATGAAAATGAAAAGTATAACTACATATATATATATATATATATATATATATATATATATATATATATATATATATATATATATATATATATATATATATATATATATATATATATATATATATATATATACTGTCATAAAGAATTGGTATATTGTATTATTATTTGAACATTGTTGAAAAATCATATTTTATGATTGTACCACCTATTAGGGATGCAGTTTTTTTAGAATATTGAATTTTATATGGTATAAATTCGTTTATATACAAACCTACAAGTAGGACGGGAATATATCTAATTAAGATATAAGCATACAGTGAGTAAAAAATAAATCATTAATAGTGACTAAAGCAGACTAATCTCTTAAAGCAAGTTATGGTAGTCGAAATAAATATCCATACTTTCGTTTTATAATAATTAGGTATAATCTTACTAATATAATCAAATTGTAATTAGACGACACCTGTAAATAAGAACTTATTATTAAGAATTAAGATTATTATTAAGAAAAAAAATATTATGAAGGATCTTAATAAGATTAATAGACACCAATACAATAATTTTTAATTATTTTATCTATCCGTCTGTCTGTATATTTGTTCCGGTATCACGAAAAAGCTATTGCATCAAATTGAATTCGGTTTCCACAGTTATATTCCTGAAGTCTAACTTAAAAACTGGTGTATATTTTATGTCGATACGATGTCTAGAAGCGATCTATTTTATTAGTTTTCGTTCTGAAATCCACGAATATTAAGTAGCGGATAATAAACCGTAAATAGTAAGAAACGGTCCTGAACCACCTGCAAACATTCATGACCTTCAAGAAAAGAACATATTCCTTTTTGAAAGGCCGGCAGCATACCTGTAATGCCTCTGGTGTTGTGGACGCTCATGAGAGTAGTCGCATGGAAGCATGGGAGAGCCATAGTCACTTACTATCAAGTGAGCCGCATGATTATTTGCCCCCTGTGTTATAAAAAAAACCTGCACGTAAATATTGTAAATATTCATTTTTTTTCAATAACAACGGAGCTATTGAATCATAAATTAAATCACCAGCTCATATGAAACCAAAAAAAAAACAAGACCTTACTAATATGTACGAGCAATTCACACAAAAAGCAGGCACATAAGCCAACCAGTCGGGTGGCGCGCACGGACCAATTACCTAAAACACACAAGCAGTTAACCTCAAATTCACTAATGAAAATTTCCATACTTGCGAGGGCGCGCCTTATCGTCTATCAGTGGCTTATTGCTTTGTCCTGTAATTAACGTATGGTGTTTCCGTGTAGCGAAAAACGAAATTAGACTGCATATTATGTCGATTTAATAAAATAAATTGCGCAAGTAGGAATGTGATTCATGATCATTTAAAGCGTGTTTTTAACCGCTAGTCATTGAAGGTTCAGCGACAACTATGCGATATAGTTGCATTATTTGCTTACGAGAGAGTTACTCTAACTTTGTACTCTAAAACTTCTCTTCCTTAACCGACAAAAATAGTCCTGAGAGACATTCAAACTGCAACCTAATGGATTCAGACGCATATAAACATGAACAGCATAATGGATATTACAAAATAGACCATAATACCTGGCAATACGTGTGGTGTATTCTGTGATCTTCTGTTCGTGTCTATATGCAATATTATTTTTCTATTAGATGGGTCGTAAGCTTGTTTGCCGTTCTAAGTTGCTTAAAAAACCTAAATAAAGTTGCTTTATCAAGTTTTAGGTAATTCTTTTACTGCTCCTTGCAATCTACTCTGGAATTTTTACTTCGTTAAGTGATAAAAAACTACACTACAGACACCTCCGTCTTGCAATATATTATATATAAGTAGTTTATATTAAAATCGTTCTACGAGTATATTTCTGATCCTTGTAGCTGCTTATCAAGAACCTCCCTACTTCAGCTCAACCAATTTGAATAAGAGATAATTATTTCCGAATAAATTTTCTT
The DNA here is from genome assembly GCF_026898425.1 of Galleria mellonella. Taxonomy (NCBI): domain Eukaryota; kingdom Metazoa; phylum Arthropoda; class Insecta; order Lepidoptera; family Pyralidae; genus Galleria; species Galleria mellonella. The sequence continues at coordinate 9,149,107 of NW_026442130.1, read as the reverse complement.
GAAAATTTTTACTATGTTTAATTTAAACACTAATACAATTAATAATAATATAACACCTGCCTGCAACAATCCTGCTGTAATAGAACGACGCGGATTCGCCATTATTAATATTCATTATTGTAAAATGAAACCATCGCGCCCATTAAACGTTTTTATTAACGATAATATCTTTATGACGTAACAAAGTGATTGCCTTTATTAGGCATGGTCGTGTAATAACTAAAATGAACCCGCAAACAAACGTAGGAGGAAAACCGGAACAAATTTATGTGGCCGTTTCCCCACCGGCCTGTATCGGTGTCGTTTGCATCTGAAATCTTTCGAGGCGGACTATATTAGAGAGGGGAATTGGCTGGGATCTTAATTTATCGAAGTTTTTATGGTTTAATTAACGGAATTCACTTAGGCGGGTCGAGGGGCAGAGGAGAGGGCGATGCGTCGCCGCGTCGGACTGTCGCCGCCCGTGGTCGCCTTTATTTTACACAAATAGATGTCCTCGGGACTCGGGGCGGGCATAATTAGCGCCGCGGTGCTATTGAAAGTTTTAATTGAAAAGGCTTTGTGCAGTTTTATAGCCTGTTAACAATTTTAGAGTGTATATCATGCAGCGCGCTCCGACGTTTAATTTCGACACCTCCGCTTTGCTCGCGCTTCTGAAGATGCTTTTAATATACAGAATGTACCAAGCGTTAAGTTATTTTATAATGTTGCTTCCATTTCATAAACCACAGTATTTACAATAGATATTATACCAGTTAATTCATGAAATTTTCATGATTTTCGTGTGCCATTTTGTAGCAAAATAAACATGAAATGTAAATATTTAATTTGACCGCGTTATTGTTAGTTCAAACATTTTAAACTACGAGTATTATATATTAAAGCATGTAAAATTAAATGAAACCACAATTATTACTCACTACAACACAAATTGACTAATGGATTACTATTTAGAATTGTCATAAAATATCTGGGATGACATGGAAGGGAGGGCGAGGGATGGGCAGCTGCATTCCTCTTAAAACATCTTTAAAAGCCTAACTGCGATTGCCAACCCGCCTGCCAACCGTGGCGTACCTACTGGGAAAATTTCCCTTATAAGGGGCTTATGTCTAGCAGTGAGCAGTTAATGACTAAAATAATAATGAAATACCTGAGTACAAAATAATAACATATTTTTGTATAATTAAAAAAAATCTAGCTACCAGAATGTGATAAACGTTATCTATTTAAAGTTGGTCGTAATGAGTATATTGAGTTAAAAAGTTAATTTCGTGTAAATTGTTGAATGAATTTGAATACAGTGTGGTACCTATGAGCTTATGAGTACACTAATTCACGCAAAGAAATTCTAATGTAAAAAATTAAAATATTTTTTTATTTATTCCTTATGTCATTTATTTGGATAAAAATTGGTTAGGAAATAATTTGAAACTGAAAAATAGGTTAAATGATATATAAAATCATAAAAATATTTATATCATTGGCATATTTAAAATTATTTTCAATATCTGGCTACTTAAAAAATACACATAAACACTGCTATAACTCTTCGAGCATAGCTGACAGCTCCACTCACATTTTGGGTTGGGCAGCAGATAGTTTTGTGGTTGGCACGGCTAATTTCCACCCTTCGTAAAGAACCCTATGAGTGTCGAGTATGGATACTACCCATTTAATACCTGAATGATGCTCATAATAGTATGCTGAATTCATTTACTTGCATAATTCTTAAAAATATCTTAATTAATTCACCTCAATACTAAATATTCTAAAACTTAATATATAAATAAATTTTAACTCCCCCGCTTCCATTATTATAACATTTATTCTTTATGGGGTAAACAGATCCGTATTTATTAGGGTTCATTATACGAATTAATTTGTTTGTGTTATGTTGAGGACTTGGATGGATAGATGGAGTTAAACCACGCGTAAAGAGACTGTTTTGATATTTAAATGAGGGTAGAGGCTTGATTGTAGCTATTGAGGCCTCGTGAGGGTCGGAGGTCGCAGGTCGGTCGGTAGGTTCCGACGTGAGACCGGCCTATCGTAGAATCCCCGCGATGCGATACGCTACAAGCGGTGAAACTTTATTTTAGGAATATTAATTAGTTTTATATGAATGTTAATGAACGCAATTTTGTGTTATAGATAGTTTTCTATATTTGTTGCTGCTGTGAAGGACAGATACAGAATAGAAAATTTGACAAATGTAAATAGAACTCGAATATAATTTAATCGAAAAATTGTTTTGCCTGTAAATCTATATACAATTTCGAATTAACCTATTATCCCATTATTAAGTACTCACACGATAGTCTGAATGTACGTTAAATAAGGGACAATATTGTTAACAATAAATGTTTTTAACTGAACAATTTCTTTTAACTGATCCTTTCAATAATTATTATTTCTTTTCTTTTATAAATATATAGATTGAATTAGTGCGAAACTTATTTGGATATAAATTTCTTGTGTGCAATTGTTCAGCTTCATATATATACTATACTTACATTTTCACTTGTTGTAAGCGTTGTGATATATAAATGTAAAATCATATAGAACAGATTTCATAAAAATATAGAATGTAAACTATAGGTATTTTTAAGTGCATCCATAAAGCGAAAAGTTTTGTTCTCTCGCTAATTTTAAATCGATTTTGACATTTTATTTTTCTGCTAATACTAGAATTTATTCACGTGTTGGTACCATATCAATTTTATCACAATAGGCAAAGCTAGGCTTCTTTTCAAATAGAATTATAAATTGTTAAATATCTTGTATCTATCGTAAAATTAAGCAGTAGCTTCCTAAAGGGTCTGACGAGGTAACAATAGAATCGCTAATTTTTAATTAGGGATCCGTGTTACCCGGGTAAGTTTCGAATTGGCGGTGGTTCCGATTACAAAGCTAATTACGAGTGTCACGACGTTCGTTACGTTCCCTTTCGCTTCAACGGCCCCTTTTATCGCCCTTAACGCTTAAAAAAATTCCGCGGTCTTTTGGCAAAAGTTTGGTTTGAAGTCGAAAATACTTTGTAAAACAAAGTATCTACTCTGTTATACAAGAATTCGGAGGTCTATATTTAAAGAAACTGATTAACATTTTTAAATATAGTATGCAAATTACGACATGGATGTATTTTTTTTCTTCCTCTACTTATATTAATTAGGTATAAAATTGAATTAAAATACTCAAGTTATACTGAAAATTAGGAAAAGGAATAAGCGCGAAAAACCTTCGTGAAGAAGGTAAAATTATAATGATATTTTGAGACTCCAGGTTAATAGGATCCTAGTGCTTGATTTATGTACGAACTATAAAGTTTGTCTATGATTATTTTTATTATTATTGTATAAAATTGTAAAATCGAAACACAATTTATACTAATATATAAAGACGTTTGTTTGTTTGAACATGCTAATCTCTAGAACTACTAATCGGATTTGGAACATTCTTTTTGCATATGATAGATCATTTCTTGAAAAAATTTCTAACTAATTTCTACATCGTGATACAACTACGGGCAAAACTGCGGGGTGCATCTAGTATTAAATAAAGTTAATTAGTTAGGTACGTGTATTTCAGGCAAACATTGAAACAATGGCATTGTAATTTAATATTATTACCTACACAATGTCATTCAAAGCGACGTATACAGGGATATTAGAAATATATATAATTTTATATCAATATTAACAAGATGTCTGCGTAAATATAAAATGTTTTAAATAGCTATTTTTCCTTTAAAGAAAGAAAGTAGGTACAGGCCGGGAACGGGAACTAAAATCACATATTCAAACAGACGACAAGCTTTCGACAAACGAAAGAATGAATGAATGCAAATCTTTGCGATTTTGCAGCCTCGTTTCACTATGAGTGAGGGGAACGCGTTTTGGGTTTTTAAGACGATTATCAGCATTTTTCTTATTATACTTTATTGCATGAATACATACGCATATATTACATACCAAATAGCTATATATGTACTGCGTCAATACAAAATCGTTTTATGATTATTTTTATTTTTATAGCCATGTTCATTTTTATTTCAGCGGTTAACTGTCCACTGCTGAACATAAACCTTTCCCATAAGGGGACTTTTGCCAGGCAGGCGAACTGACAACCGCAATTAAGCCTCTAGAGATGTTTTAAGAAAGACACTGTTGTCCATCCCTCGCCTAATGCCAATCTATGTTTGTTCGGGAAAAATGTTTAATTTCACTAGTAGATCGCTTCCTTAATAATATGTTAATAATTTAAATTTTAATATAGATGACAAATAGTATACACGATCTAAATCTTACTAATATAATAAAATTGTTATTAGACAGTGTTTATAAATAGGAAATATTTAAGAAAAAAATATATGAGGGAAATTCATAAGAGCAATAGAAGCCGAAATGATAATTTTAAAATTTTTGTCTGCCTTTGTATTTATTTTAACATCACACAAAAACTATTTGACCAAATTTTAACTTGTCTTGGTACACGGTCTCGAAGTGGTTACATTTCTAGAATTCATGCTTATGACGTTGCAAGCGAAAGCTAGTTTCAAAATAAAATTAGTTGGTCATTGAAGTATCAATTAACAAATAAATTTACTTTCACTTCTATAATATTAGTAAGAACTTGAAAAAATCTAAGAAGTAAGATGTTGCCCTTTATTAAAATATACACCTCATTTAAAAACAAATTCCTTAGCAAAACTTGTCTACATATAGTAGTCGCACAATAAAAGAATATCTAAATTGTATTAAAGCTTATATAAGATCAAGGGAGTTATTTTTATCTATAGCAAAAAGATTTATTAAACTGGATTGAAAATATGTAAAAGTAAATTTAAAATACAAAACAAATACTATTAAATTGGAAATCTCATTTTTTTATAATGTTGAATATAATTATAGAAAATTTATATTTGTGTATGTATGCAGTAGTTATAATTTGCAAATTTTCCTGCGTGATACAAGAAGGTAGCCTCTCCACTTTATAATATTATGTACCTGTATAACAAACCTCGTTAATGTTTGTTAAGTTCAGTTAAACGTCGTAAATTAATATTTTCAATTTTTTTTTATGCAACTTAGAATGGCAAACATGCTGACGGCCCACCTGATGGAAAGTGGTAACCATCGCCTAGAGACATGAGCAGTATCATGGACATAACAGAGTATACTGTTTCGCCCATGATACCCCATGCGTTGCCATTCCTGAGGACTCAGGTGTTATTCCTCTGTACCCTGTAAATTCACGCCATATCCCACCCTTCAAACCGAAACACAGTCATGCAAACACAACTGCCGTGAAGGTAGAAACACGAATGGGACAGAGGTACCCAAGCAATCGACTTTTGTACAAAGTCTCCCTCTGGTCTTTACATTCATAATATTAGTACGATTCATCATATCATCATATCAGCCGTTTATTGTCCACTGCTGAAGATAGGCCTCCTGTATAGAGTTACCATAAGGAATAGTCCTGAGTCAAAGGACTGGGGGCATTTCCTCCTGATATTTACCATTGAGGATTTTGCTAATAGTTACCATACTTGGCAGGCGGTTTGGCAACCGCAGTTAGGCTTTGGTGATGTTTTAAGAGCTGACGCTGCTGCCCATCCCTCGACCATTAAGTTCCCTTAGTCGCCCTTTACGACACCCACAGGAAATAAAGGGGTGGCCTATTCTATGCCGAGACCACATAGCAAAATAGCATTAGTATGAATTATTACCTATTATATAATTTATTATTTTTAATGGAATATATTTGAGGTATAGATACTGCGGTATATATCTACTTAATAATTATACATGTAATTTTACCTTATATTCTGGAATACAGAACAGGTAAAAGTATTTAATCTCAAACTTTTACCTGTTCTGTATATTATATTAGGTATGTTATAGTAGGTAAGTAGTTATAGTAGGTACATATAATATTACCATATATATCGTTGTAAGATTTATGATTTTATATGAAATATAGTAATGTCGAATTTCTGAAATGCTAGAAAATGTCTATTATAATATATAAGTTATTAAATACACCCGAAAAATGAGTTACATGAAGCGTTACGCACAAGCCCGTAGCGGGAAACGATCAACAACTTTTTAATAAAAGGCACATTACGAAATCGGCTCGTCGCTTACATTTATAGTAGATGCGAAGAATGTCATATAAGGAGTAACGCGCTTGGATACATTTCACACCTCGCTTGGCGCTTTCCCTAAATCTGTTGTCATTTCGACGCGATCCCGCGGAAATAGGGGGCAAGAATCCCTCGGATAGTCGAGAAATATTTGGAGCTATTTCTCACACGGCACCCCCGCGCTCTCGTCCGGCAGTGTTTAAATATTTGAGTGAGTAAAAAAGTGGAGTCGTGTTTACTCCTGTTGTGTTAAATTTTTAAAGGTATACGTATGAGTGATATGAATAAAGTGTATTTACATGTCAAATGTAATCAACGTGATTACAACTAAATTGCTTTTGTTTGTTTCTTACCCGATTGCTAGAGGCAAGCGGGTAACGTTTATCAAGTGATAGAGTGACGAGCAGCGCCCTCTAATGTATCGAGTCGGAATCCCGTTTTTTAAGAAATCCATTTCCCTTTGTAATATAAATTGAAAGGAACTAAAGTAATCAATGATGTGATATTAGATTTATTTTAATAAAATTAAAAGGTGATAAATTATGAATGTGTTTGTATGTGAAATGAGTAACGAATACAATAAATACGGTTACAAATTGTCAAAAAAATTCCATCAATTTCGTTTTAAAAATAAAATTAGATTTGTATGGCTTAGTGATATGTATTTTTATGTGCAAAGATACTGTATCATACAGTTAAAGTACCTATACTAAGCTAACAATAGTGCATACTGTAGTAAATAATGAATTAAACAGTAATCTATCAAAGTTCACGCTGGATCCACCACGGAATAGACAAATAGAACCGAGAAAAGTGGATCTATTTATAATGTCCTGAGCAGACATGGGACATGTTGTTCGTGGAAGTATGCTCATGATTTGTGCACCTTTACTAGCTTCGTGCATACAAGCCAGTTCTGAAGAATTGCTCTTTCTCCTGTTTAAGTCTTCCTCTATACATGCCTCCTCACACTTTTATATTGTATATACACTAGTAACTTCACTTTGTTAATATTAAAAATGCAATACTAGACGTCCGAAACAATTGGAGCTTAAGACGATAATGAAAATTAATCCTCCCTGCGGAGTAGTGCAAAGCGATTGATGGTTAGACGCCATCTTGTGCCCACTACGATCTTTACTAGTAAAGAAAACGGTAACAAGATTAAATATTTAAAACACAATTATTCCTATACTTATATTGTATTTATTTTTCAACCAACGTAAAAAAAGGAGATCCTCAATTTGGTTGTATGTTTTTTTTTTACCTTAAAACTTCATCAGTTGTAAATTGATACGAATTTTTTTTATCTGAAAAGACATACTTACGGATTGGTCCCACAGGAATTATATTAAAATCGGTTCATTACTTTTAGTTTTAAATCAAAATAATTGGTTTTGCTACAATTGAAGCCGGTTTTTTACGGAACACAATCTTAATTATTATTTATTTATTTAGTACAAAATACATTGTTTTATTATATACAGAAAAACCTTACTTTATAGTGTACCATCAGAATTAACCATGTAGAATACAATAGACGTGGCATGTTCTAATTGATTGTAAAACGAGTATAAAAATAAAGCCATTTTAAATAACTCCACATAGTAACAGATTTCCAAACGCAAGTATTTTTTGTCTATTTTCTGTTAGGTTAAATCTATCTCATATAGAATTAATCATGTTGATGTTTCCTTTTTTAATGAAACAAGATAAATATTATTTCTCGCATTGAACAATATATATAAATAGGGTTCATTAATAATTGTAGCCATAGTATCCAATAAAACTGTAAAATTATCTTGTACATAAGTAAATTTAAAATAATAACTGTTGAATTTCTTGTGGGTTCATCTCAGTAAATAACAATATTCCAAAACTAGCAGTAAAATCATAAAAGTGATGATTTCAAAGAGCTTGTAGACGAGACTATTTCAATAAAAAATATTTGTATTGTAATTTAAATTAACAATATTTTTTTATTCATAATCCTATATATTTTTAAATAATAAAGATCTGTAATACGATCTTTAATTTTATGAGTCAAAGCGTATCCCCTCGACCGGGCGTTTGCTTGCGGTTTTCAGTCCACCGCGCGGCTCTGACCAGAAACTTCGGTCCCTCGTGACAAATGTTTAATAGTATCGATGGATCAAGGCTGTCATGTAATTAATCGCTTGAGAAACTAATTTTATAATTACGTATCTGTAATTATATTGTTTGATCCTTTTAGTTTGTTATTACAGAGCTTTTATATTATATAATTTGCTCTGTTGCTTTGCTAGTATAAAATGATTTTTTTTATATAATTGGTATATTTAGTGAACAATCTTTGCAAATCTCTTTAGAGAATAAACATAAAATAAAATAAAAATGTGCTAATTTATAAATGAATAATTTCGAAAAGATATTTTACAATTTCCAAATGTCAAGTGTCGAGATATTTATTTGTGTAATATAATTAAAAAAAACTATATGATTGTAAAATCTGTTAGTATGTCAACTCGCTTACTTATTATGTCACTAAGATCAATTAGTTTATTGAAACAAATTCTGGAATAGTAGATATATAGACAGATACTCTTTATTGTTTCTTCCAAAAGATTATAGTAGTAAACTTATTATATAAACAAACACAAATTTATTGTAATACAAGAAATGATTATACTGAAAAAACAATTAGCGGACTTATCGCTAAAAGCGATTTCTTGCAACCTTTGGAAGGAGAAGAGTTTGGAATGAGAGGAGAATTATAAACAATAGTAAAAGGATTTTGTAATAATGTGTGAAATATAAATTCTCATATACGATTTTCCGTAGTAATGTTAGTACATAGAAAATCGTAGGCGGAAAGAATCTTTGTTCTTACATAGGTAGATCTCTTGTTTATCCTTTAATATAATTTAAAATATTTTTTTAATTAAATATAATAAATTATTATAATGTGAAGTTACTTTTATGTTTCTGAAAGGTTTATATATTATGAAAATGAGAACCAAAACAGAATTTGTTTCACGTTAATACTTATTGTGTAAACACTTGCATAAGACGGGTCGTACGACCTCTATCATACGTTCGATTACAAAGAGCTACGGTGCGCCATTTGTGTTATTCCGAGCAAACTCATCGGCAACAATAAAACGAGGCCGTGCTCACAATGCTTGCACGCATCGGCTGCTTTTAATTTGCCCAACTCTATCCCATCCGAGCCCTCGCTCCGGTCCACTTAAAAACACTCCCCGGAAAATCTCACCATCCCCGCACGGCCACTGTTTTCGATACGGTTATTTTTATGTACTATGTAAATTTCCCACTCGGAATCCTTTTTATTTACTGTACTAACAAATTGAGGCGCCGCAATTAAAGCCCGATCGATTACTCATCAAATCTCATCCGATTTTGAGATGATACCGTCGAGTAGAAAGTAATTAGAGGCGCGTAGGCTTTCAGGCGTACGATGTTTTGTTGATAATTCAATAATCCAGCCGAGGCGGATCTCTTTTCATGACGCCTCTTGACGTCCCCGATCCCCCTCGGCTGCCCCGCGTCATCCCCCCGGCTATCCTAATACCACTCTAACGTAATCAGTTATCTTGTTTTTTCATTTCCTATACACAATGTTTAACGACGACAAAGTACTTCGCAAAAACTTATTTAAGTCGCGAATATTGACTCGATACAAATAAAGTTAAATTGGCAAAGTTACAAGGGATAGGTACAGCGGTACAGGTGACATCCATTGCGATTCTTCAAAATTATTTTGTAGGAATAAATTAGTTTATACGATCGCAACGATATAACTTTATTACGCGTTTAACTTCGTATAATTTTGCGGCTATTTTTTCTTCACGAGCATTCAGCTGTGGTGTAACAGGGCCAATTTGTTGGGGTTTGCGTATAAGTGAAAAATATCGCTTGTTGGGTAGCTGCAGGTGGCGTGGTGGGCTGTGGGAAGGTGCGGTACGTATTTTTATCGTATATGGGGAAATGGAACAATTAATTAAATTAGCACTTAAATGTATGCTTTACATTTAGTGCGAGCGAGGCGCGGCGGCGGCGGCGACGGCGGACTACGCCAACGCTTTTATTAAAACTATTTGTCTTTAACACAGCGGGGACTTAAATATAATAAGTTTTTATAGTTCTTCACACAATCTAGTTTGAAACTTACTCCATTAAAAACACTGTGTGGAAAATAAGGTTCTATATTCTGTAAATGCTAGTAACTTATGATACAAGCTTTTATTCTATTCCAATTATGGTATAAGATAAATTGTTAAAATATTTTTTTTTGTACACGTTTAAAATTCGTAATAGATACAAGTACAATTTGTTAATATAACTCTTAATTACGTCGTTTGCTTTTTGTAATCATTACTTGTAAATACAAAAGAAAGACCTTAAATAAAGATACGATGTTAATTGTAAATTAATTGATTAATTGGATTTATCTTCATTAATTTTCACAATAACCTCGTCCGTATGCCTCTATGGTGTCCTATTTCATAAAAAGCCGATATTGGTCTATTATTACTACGCGCGACAAACGGCTTTTCAACTATTATATATTTTTAATAAACGCATTTATTGCTATTTTAATAAAGCGAGTAATTCTTAATGAATAAATCCAAATGAAATATACATAAAGTACCAACCATATTACACCGGTACCGCATAGAGCACCATAAGTTCGCGATTAATCCACTTACCCGACTTCAATTCAGACCGCACCCTCGCATTTATCATACCCTCGACTAGAACAATGATACTCAACCACGGCCCGCGAGCTGTGATGGGCTCTATCACTAATTTACAAAATATAAAATAGATTAAACAATTATAGAAGATTATCATTTTCTGATGATCAGGAATTTACATTGATTATTTTTAGCAATTATTATATCTTCGACTAGAATAACGATATTCAATCATGTCCTGCGAGCTGTGATGAGCTATCACTTATTTAATTGTAAATTAATAACAATTAATGAACATATTGATGTTCATTAATTGTTCTTCAAGATCTGATAAAATCGTAAATAGGTTTGTTTAATCAATCTCACAGCTACTTAACAGTAATTTAAATAGCCTTTTTGTTAAAATTAAAAATTAATTTTATCAGTGAATCAACAGAAACATACTCGTAAATTAAAAATCTTTGATAATATGGATTTAATTTTTAATTAACATAACGTAGTTTTTAGTTTCACTTAAAAAAATCAACTTATTTTTTTATCATATTTGGACTGTCATATTGGTATGAAAATAAATCTTTAGGATTATATAAAATCGTCTTACATTTGGCAAAGAACTTATACATATAAAACATAATTGAACCGGGAACCATTTTATTTTTTTATTTCATATAGTAATGATTTCTTCTATGTAATTTTTAAATGTTAAAAATATTTATTCTTCATTAAATTGTAGTTTATAATAGAAAAAAAAAATATTACGCAAAGCGAACCACATTAAAATGAAGTTGAGTCCACCTGTCGCAGAACATTTCATTCATTAGTGACCAATGTCGCTCACCTGTAAATTACACCTTATACGCTTGTCATTAAACATATATTGTGTTAACAACACAATTGGGCTATTTAGTTACGTGATAATAGTGAGCGAGTGGTTTTGTGTAACTTAACAGCCGATGCTCATTAGTCGATTGTCGTTTTCAGGCAAATTGGTTAACGTGAAGAGTCTGTATACCTGCGTACATTAAATTTATTTCTACAATAACCACATAAACCATATTAATATTATAAAAATGAAAGATTCGATATTTTATGTTTGTTTGTAATAGATAAACTGAAAAACTATATTTTAAAAAAAAAATTATCTCTATACAATAAATGTAATCTTAGGTAGAAATTTATTGATTAAAACCCTCATGATATCAGCCGTTAACTGTCCACTGCTGAACATAAGGAGCTACCCCATTAAGAGGGGGCGGGGATTGTCTGTAGTTTGGTAGACAGGCTGACAACCGTATTTAGGATTTGGTGATGTTTTAAGAAGGATGTTGCTGCCCATCTTTCGACCATTTACTTCTCTTAGTCGTCTCTTACGATACCTACGAGAAAGAAAGCGGCTAATATAAAACACCAATTTACCTTTCTATATATCTACCCATGCAAAGCCGGTGCGGATTACTAGTATCTTTAGTTGTATATCGCAGAATCTTCTGCGTAAGTGAGAATATAAATATTCTAGATGCCATAGGTATTCATCTAAAGTATGTTTTATCTATGCATAAAATAATAAATATTCAAATATAATATTCATATCAAGTATTAGTATTTTTATTGTAAATTAAAAACTATATCTTTTTTTAAATTATTAAATCTAAATAATACATAATTATAGTAAAACACACAGATAAACATGTACAGTAATACATAGCTTATAATTTTGAAACTTTTCTAAGAAAAATTAAATTCATGAACAAAGTTTAGATTGGTAGATATTAATTCAATTCTTTGCATCCCATTGTTATAAAAATGTTTGACTAATGTTTAAAGTTACGGTTAAAATATGGCTTTAATATTTATTCCATACATAGTCTTCTTTTTCTGGAATTGATATAAATGTTGTAACCTGTCATTTCGGCTGAGTCAAGAACGTTGTAGATAGTCGTAGCAGGAAATTGTAAGTACGTTTAACGAGAGACCTATTTCGAGCTCAATCAACCACTCGAGACGTTTTCCTTGTCTGGCCAACAATTGCTTTCGTCTAGATTGCCATTCGAATTGCGATCGCAGTCCAGTTAGTATTTTATTGACGTAAACAATTTGTCTGTTATAGTTTATATTTAATACTTTAAAAGGTTCTTTTTATAAAATGGTCATCCCGTTTATGCTGTCAATATATTCTCCCTTTCCTCCCGCTGCCTTTTTATTAATGAATGATGATAGAATGGTTACCCCGCCTGCGCTAACGGTATACGCTGGCGGAGCACCAGTGAGGGATGATAGGTAAGAATGAAAAGGCGGACCAGTTAGCCTATCGTGATAAATACACCTACAAACCAGCATGGTGGTTCTCAGTGGAAATCATGTGGAAATTGACCTAATACAGAGTATATTGCTAGCAATAGGACTTGTAATTCGCATTGCTAAAAATTCCTTTCCCCCCTAATGGAATGGTCATCCCGCATGTGCTGTCGGTATACCCTCTTTTTCTGCCCGATGCCTAGTATTTATTTTAGTACTACGTTGGATGCAAAGGGATTGTTCATAATAGGGATCTAACAGCCCAGTTATTACTAGCTATGGGGCTGAATTTACAAGAATTAATAAATTCTCACTGATGCCCGCTAACACATACTGATAGCGCAGGCGGAGTTACATTTCATCCATTAAAAAAATAATCTTTACGTGAAATGAAATATGTTACATGGGGAGTGTTACGTTCAGAGCAACATAAGTTAGTTGACTAAAGTTGCTGATTGATTAGAATATAGAGTAGCCTGTATTCTTTTGTCCTTCTTTATCTCAAATAATACGTGCACAATGAATTTCATGACGAAGGCGTCAACAGATAACATACAAATAAATAAACAAATAAACTCATTTTTACATTAATAATAATACAATTAAAGTTAACGAAAGCAGATTTATTACAAAACCTCGCAAAGTTGAAGTACAAACAAAACCTGATAAGATTAAAACTACTCAGATTTTATTATAAGAACTCGCGATGAAGGCTCTCAATATAAATACCTATCATTGGAATGAATATTAGATTTCAGTAAAGAACAGAAAAATCCACAGAGAAAGATGCGAGATATATTTCTTAAAAAAATATATTGGACAAATTGAATGCGTGCACAGCATTGGGGGTTACTAAAATAATCACGATAATAATTTAAAAATAACAATTGGAACCCTACCAATATTAATTACACTGAAATAAATATTGAACCATTCGATGTTCTTGAACTATATTTATTTGGGGCAATTTTCAATTATTTTATCGTAGTCTCGTAGGTAATTACTTTGGACTGGAATATAATTTTGTATATAATAGCTGTTATTGAATGAGTTTATTAAATAATATAGAGGTAACTTTCAGGATAAAATCTGATGTATTTAAGAAATTGTACAAATTCAAACAATGGGTCAAATAATTTTTAAATGAATGTAAGTTTGAATGCCTATTTTTATCGGCTCTCACTAGATGAGTTAAAATGAAAAGGCAATTTAAAGACAGTTATAAAAGGAAATTTCTCTTATCTTATAGGCGCAAAAATTTATATTACAAAACATTTAAATCATTGGGCAAACAAATAACATTTAAAATTAGGGCAACCGAAGAATATGTACACAAAATTTTATTACCATATTTTATTGGTAATAGCTCACAACTAAATCTTATCCATTCTTGTGCGTCGATTCCACTCCACTACCGTTTCTGTCCATTTTGTAGGGGCGTCGAGTTTCCCCTATTGATTACCCAAAAAGCGGAAAATAAAATTGTATTCCAAACCGTGCCTTAACACAATAATGTCCGTTTTCCAAAATGTATCTTTTAATACCGGAGCTCACTAGCACTTAAGGAATTACATTTTAGGTTTTTATAATTGTTATGAAAAATATAAATTAATATATGATTAAATAAGTTCATGACTGTTATCTCAAGTAGGGTAGTCAGAATTATATAAAGTATCGTACTTTGATGTAACGATACGTTTGTTAATGGCATTTAAAATTACCCAGAAGTTAAATTGAGAATAAAGCGACCCAGTCGCGCCCTCTAAAATACTATAATATATATTATGTATGATACGATTTCATGATATATTGATTATCGATAACTGAATATCGTTTGCCATTTATAGTCTGCTATAAGTCCTAAATCGACTCATGGTAGACAAATATTTCGAAACATTACCTAGTAGGGGCCACCCAGCGCGCGACGCCTCCCCGACACCCCGACAAACTTCACTCTACCCGCAATCTTTATCGAATAAAGCAGTTTAGTAAACCGCCAAACTACTCCAACGCCACCCTTTATTATCTATTTATGAAATTTAAATACAACATTACCTCAGAGACTTTATGGATTTGTTTATCGGAGTTACGTTTTGTAATATATTATGCATTGAGAATTAACAGCGCTCACGGTATCTTTGATTTGAGTAGACAGCTTAATTACTGCTGAGCAGCGGACGTATGTACAATTAATTTGAAGTATCAGGGAATATTACGGACTTATTTATACTACATAACAAGGAAGTTGTTATTGAAAATGTGAGCGTGTATCTAATTAATGAGAATTAATATTTAGAAACAATATCAGTGGAGTGACGTGGTTTTGTGATTTAGGGCTAGATGAAGCCATCTAAAGTAAGACTCGCGTAGTAAATTTATCCAAGCTTGATATAGTAGTAATAGGAATCTCTAAGTTTTTTAGGTAGATATATCCAGGCAAAATAATCTAGGCACATATTACTATATCGTTTATTAAAACACAGAGAAAGAGAATGTCATAGAACTGCTATGAACGGATGCAGTGTGAAATAGCAATGGAATGACGTCATTGAGCAAACAGATAAATAAAAAAATTGTCTTCTTATTCGCGACGAGTAATAGTGACATAGGTATTAAATTTGAATAGATAATATAAATATAAGCTAAGTGCTATACTTAATTTATGCTAAAACAAAACTGCAATTTTTGTTTTAGCTAGCCAATTATAGGTCGTGGTTGACTACATTGTTTATTTTTATAATTTTCATCGCAAAACCTAGATTTAACCTAGACTAGACTGTCATAAGGTGTCGTAATAGAACAGTTAGGCGTAATGAAGTTTGGTATAAATACACGTAGAATTTAGCCTAAAGAAAGACATAAGTTACTTTTTCCAAATCACGCAGACAAAGTTGCGGGCACAGCTAGTATTTGTATAAAAAAGTATAATTAATTAACATCAGAGTACATATAGTTAAGTAACCAATGGACGAGTCAGTCGAGTACTACCTGAATAATGGGTGTACGAGAATAATAATTTAATGGTCGACCTTAAGTGGTTAATTAATTTAATAGTGGCACTATGTACAGTGTCATGTAATTCAACGTCAAGAGGCCTTTGGTTTTTTATTAGCTTTTTTTATTTTATTTCTTTTACAGGATAGGTAACAAGAACAAAGCCTATACAGCCTAATCAGATGTAGGTAGTAATTTTCTTTTAATGGAATTCATAGCTAGATATTAGATCTTCTCGACAGTATTTTGATGAAAATATTGATAGAATAATTATTTACATTTTTCAGACTTTTTCTGTCTATGTATATAAAAACTTAAGCTACATAAGAACGTAGAAAAAAAAAATATTTTGAAGTTATCTTATTCTAATTTTGAATTTTATGAAAATATTAGAAAAGTCACTTTACTCAGAGGCTTTTTCTTTAGCTAACTTTTTATACGTGTAATGAGCACTTTAAATAGATTTTTTTTATACTACTTAGAATGGCAAATAAGCTGACGGCTCATCTGATGGAAAGTGGTAACCGTCGCCTATAGACATGTACAGTACCATGAACATAAAGTAGTATACTGTTTTGCCCATGATACTAATGAGTTGCCATTCCTATGGACTCGGATGTTATTCCTCTGTACTCTGTAAATTCTCTGCCATATCCCACCCTTTAATCTAAAACACAGCCATGTAAACAACTGCTTCACGGCAGAAACAGGAAAGGGACAGAGGTGCCCAAACAAATTACTTTTGTACAAAGTCTCCCTCTGGTGAATAATTAATAAAATAATTAATAAATAATTCTTGTGGTAAAAGCTGCAGGATACGTTTAGTAAAAAATAATGCAAATTAAAGCTAAATTAGTTTTATGTATCGCCAATAACAATATAATATAATATTAATTTCACACATGTCGTATCGACGGTACTCCTGGAACCTGGGAAAGTAATATTTTGGTGTTCATAATAATAATAGAAGACGACACAAGGGAGCGTAGTGGGGTTCTGGATTTATTTGGTTTTTATTACTTTTTTACGGGACACATATAGGGTTGCCACGTGTCAAAATTTAATGGGCACACTACACATCTCGTGGTAATATAAGGAAAAATAGTCTATTATAAGTTTTCATATAATAGAAAATATTTATTGCTCAAAATTCAAATAACAATATATTTATAAAGAAAAAAGTAAGACTTCGTGTATTCAGAAAATAATATTACGCTCTACACTGTATAGTACTAATATAATAAACGTAAGAATTCGTAAAGATTTTTGGATATTAGATATTTGAATGTTTGTTACTCAGTCACATTTAAGCTAAGCATATTTGAATGAAATTTAGAACATGGATAGGTTATATCTTGATACATATACTTTATATACTGAATCACGCGAGCGATATCATAGAAAACAGTTAATAATTAATATTTTAAAATATTTAATACTAGACAGCATTGTATAGTGGTTTCAATAAAGAAATCCAACCAACATGCCAGTTAATGTTTGTTAACCGGCAAGTTGGTCACCGTCACCGTCAAGTTCAAAACCGTTTTACTAATTAATTAGATTTCTTATTAATTAGTAAAACGGTTTTAAACTTGACCCGTACTACGTTGAATTCCAATAGCGAATTACAGCGAATTATAATCATGTTAAATAAGGTATTAATGAGGTTAGTGCCCTAACTTCTACAGAATACATTAGTACATGAGCAGATAAAAGAAAGATGTACGGCTTTGGAATGCTTTACCAGTTTCCTTACGAAATATAAAATGTACGGCTGGTTTTAAAGCAAAACTGAAGAACTATTATTTGAGCAAGTTGTCATCTTCTTAATGTGTTTATATGTCTGGTTAGCATACTTATTACTTGCATACTTTTCGTGAACAGTATTTATATATTTTTATGTATTTGTGTAGGCGTTTATGTCCATGTATGTATATGTATTTGTATGTGTATGGTATGTATGTGTGTATATATATATATGTATGTGTGTGTATATGTATATATATATATATATATATATATGTATGTATATGTATATATATGTATATATGTGTGTATGTATGTATGTGTGTGTGTATGTATATATATGTATATGTGTGTGTAGGTGTATGTATATAAATATAATAATGAGTAGGGATAATATTTATATTATTATATGTATCACATCTCCCATATTTAGAACTAACAAAATTTTTCATCGTGCCTCCCACCAAACTGTTTATAATTACTCCTCTCCATCCAAAGGTTGCCTGGAAGAGATCGCTCTTAGCGATAAGGTCGCCCATTGTTTTCTCATTGTGATTATTTCTTGTAATTATTTATATTTATAATAAGTTTACTATTGTAATCTTTTGGAGGAAACAATAAAGAGTATCTATCTATCTATCTACACTAAATCTAATTATAGCTAATGTAAGCTTTTTATGTTAAAATAAATATTATAAAGAAAATCAGAATATTCAGACATAATTTTTAGAAACAATTTTAACAATAGGTGTACAATTTATTGTTACCTAAAAATTGTGATAGATTCAATGTTAGTGAAATAATTTACTAGTGTTTAAAATATGACAAAATTTGATGGGAAAATCAAAACGCTAAGTGTGTATAATATATTTTCTTGTTATCCAAGTGTTCAGCAAATTACATTAATTCGTGAACGCAAAATGTACATCGGTTCAACCCTAACGCGTGGAACCGCTAGCATTATGTTACGACCGACATAATATGGAGCAGATACTACACCTCCCTATTTGTATTTATAAATGCTATAACATTATACCTATAAACGTACTAGCGACTTTTCTGGAAGAAAGATTTATGACGTCACTATGCCAAGCTTCTTCAAAACTAGTTATGTTATCATATTAATTTTATATTCACATCAGACAAATATTTTATACTAGTTTTTATCCACAACTTTAACCGTGTGATTGGAATATGTTAAAGGATCGAGATAAAACTAGACTATATCCTTTTCCATGTCATATTGTATGTGTATACCAAATTTCGTAGTAATTGGTAAAACCGTTAAACTGTTAAAATTATTTTAATATATAATGATATTATTATTACTTATCGCAAAGCTGACAAAAAGTTGACCCGTTTTTGAAGCTCGATACTCTATCTATATAATCTAAGACTTGAACGTATGTAACATAAATTATAGTGTGTTGAAAGCCAACTTTCCAATGTAAATAAAAATTCGTAATGGCAATATTTTCCTTTTACATATTATCTTTAATAACACATATCATATCGATTGTTTAAAGACAAAGCACATTGAAACTAAACAAGAACGTATTCTATAAAGCATGAAACATTGTGGGGAAGATGCGTAGAAATAAAAATAATAGAAGCCATGTTCGCGCCCAATAGCCGGAACAGCGCGAGTGTTCGGATTTGATAAGAGCGATACGACGTACCCCCAGCACCGCAAGGGTTACGATGTCACCGCACTCGGTTTTGTTTCAAAGATATTACTTGCGTCATATTTTGACAGTATCTGTTTAAAACAAGAACGAGCATAAAAAGAGAAATAGCGAGTTTTCTACAAACATTATTCAGCAAATCAATATGAAGAATATTTTGAAAAATATGTTTATACATAATTTTGTTGTTATTTATTTATTACATAACTAATAAAATATTCGCTACAAAATTTGACTTAATGCCAGTAAACAGATTTGGTTTACCTAGACACTACAAGAGATTTAAAACAGATTAGACCACACTTTCATTCATTACATTCTTTCCAATTTTCACTTATACTTATATCTCGTATAGAGAAAAAGGGAGCTTGAACACTTTAAATACACCGTATGCCAATTTTATACAGTTTCATATATAGTGGATGCGTAGATATTTTATAAAAAAGTTGGAATATACCTTTTTTCAAAATAATAAACTTACAAAAAGAATATACGCTTCTTAAAATGTGAAATTTTTTCAATAAAACGAATTAACTACGTTTTTAATACCAACCGCGTCAATAAACAGAAATGAAACCACAACGCAAGTTTTCAAAGACATAAAATGGAGCCATGTCCATATAATACGGAACTCCGATATGAGTTCCATTATTAATTCAGTACAATACAAACGGTCAAAGGGATGGCAAAAAGGCCAAAACCAAAATACAATTTAAAGAGTAGAAAATTCTCAAGAAAAGCGCGCACTCACAGCAAAAAGATAATTTGATGCGCGGGCACCGCGTTTGTCTTTGCCATTGTGAACTTTTATTTCAGTCAGTTTTATAAATTATTTTCAGTTATTTTATTACGAATAAATTCAAATAGAAGTAGCAACTGTTTTAAGTCTCGAACAGGTTATGTTTTTAATCATCGTCATCCATTTGTACACATTACAAATTTGAATTTGGAAATAATTATACATTAAGTATAAATATACGAAATGCATATTATATTAACTTAAGCAAATAATCAATACAGGCATTATCATAATCATGATAGGTTATATATCAGTATACGTTAGTTTTCACAGGTATCCAGCAATTTTATACAAACGTCTACCAAAAATTTTGTCACAACAGTACAAATCATAAGCAGCAGCATATTTTATTGTATATTAGCAACAAGATGAACTCCTGTACGATAGTGGAAATTTTTAATACTTACATAAGTAAAAATAAAGATATGAAGCGCGGCGCAAACAGTACTGAATGCAAAAAGCATTCAACGGCGATGCAAATAACCCCGGTTGCACTGACAACTGCAAATAAGAAGTATGCGAATAAAGCAGGAGAATAACCTGAAAAAGAATGCAAGAAACATTACTAAGCTTAAAAATTTACACGCACAGTGAGCAGTCGACCGTCCGAGAGGGAATCCCGCGAAACAAGCGAAATAACGGACAAACAGTCTGGGGCGTTGACGAAACGGGTGAAAAAAAAAATACTCTCTGAGCAGTCTCAAATCTAACAAACGCAAAAGAGATTACCCACGCTCCAACTGTTCTCAACTTGTATAAACAAAAAAGCTCAATTTGCCTGCTTTAGAACGAAATTGCCGTACAGCAAAGACGGTCGACGAATATTAAAAGCATTTTTAAAAAGACAACAAACGGAGTGCAACCTTATTTGAATTTTCATTGTGCAATGTGACATGTTGAAATAATTTTATGTAGTTTTCTATAGAAAAACTATTTTCATAGCAAGTATTAAACGTTTTGTGTTCAGTGTACTCGTATAACCAATAGGGTCCTGCGTTGTTTACCTTTTAACAGTCCATCGTGAAAATATAAAAAAAATATTTTCGAAAAACTAATTATATAAGTCTCATCTAAGAAGAAGAAATGAAAACAATCTTTTTTTTAAATAATAGAAAATATGAAAAAAAAACAAGATTAATATGAAATTTTCATTTTGTTATGATTAATCTATTTTATAAATATATTTTAAGCAAAATTCTGAAAGTGGAAGAGAAATAACAAAGGAATAAAAATGGTAAAAAGCGACAGCTCAGACTGAGAGTAATGTGATAGAAATAGGTAAAATACCTTGCGTTTTTACATTATATATTCCGAAATCAAGTTAATATACTAATTTAAAACATGGAATTCAAGACACAAAATTTAAAAAAAGAATATATTAAATTTTGTTTCTCGTGTTTTATTACTGAACACAAATACTCAACATTTTTTCCGAAAAATATTTAACGACGCGTACCTACACGACGTACGGAGAACATTTTCGCGCTGCTTAGACGTCGTAAGAAGAAACAGATCTCATTACCATATCTCACAGCAAGTGATTGCGTTACAGCGCAATATAGAGCTGTGTTTCGATGTATTTTTGTATTAAACTCCCCCGGTGATTACACAAATTGATATAAATTGAATTTTAAACCTAGCGGTGCCCGAATCTGCGGTACTGAGAGCGCAAGATGTGCGCGCCGCTCCACCGCGCCACGCCGCCGCAACGATATGGTTATTTGTATTACTATAGGGCTGACACTTCATGAGAAGTTACAATTACAGTAATTATTTTACGACGTCATTGTTAACGAGCGATCTAGTTTAAAAGAACTATATTTTAATGTTAAAACAAATCTCTGTTGTTTGTAGTAAAGAAACTAAAGCAATAATTGAAAACAGAGTCAAATATAAAAAAAAGAAAAGTATCAAACTAAGGAAAAATATTTATATTTTCTATAAAAGGTCTTCAAACAAAACTGAAAAAATTATAACACTAGGAAAACCCTTAAATTATCACTGAAAAGGTCGTTGTAAACTTAGTTTGGGAATAACTGCCAATAAAGAACAGTATAACAAATAATATTAAACATTTCTTACCACAAAATTCTTCCATAGATATGAAACCTAAAATAATTACAGGTACTTGGTTATATTTGTAAATAGATATTTAGATATTTTTTATTTATATATATATATATATATATATATATATATATATATATATATATATATCAGAAAAATAATTTAAATTATTAAAAATCTAGGTAGTTTAGGAGAAATTTAATCAAATTACTAGAAAAAACATAGAAAAAATGGCACACATTGTTATAATGTGTTAATATTCAGTTAACTAGTTTGTAAACAATATATACACATGTATTTTTTTACTTTTACATATCAGAAAAATAGTTCAAAATAATAAAAGTCAATCTAATGTGGAAGAAATTTAATTAAATTACTTGCAACACTGGAAAAATGGCGCACATTGTTTTGGTCTAAAAAGAATGTGCAAAAACTCAAGCAACTGGAACTATCAACACAATAAACTTAAATGGTTACATCCATATCATACAAACGTATTTTGCTGTAAGTGACGTGGGCCTGTTAGCAACCCTGAACCAGTTAACTCAGTGTAATAGCAGCGATGATTTCTTGGCTTAGAACGGCCGTTTCATAACAACCAACTTCGTTGTACCCTCGTCACTCTCACTTAACTTTGTGAACTTATAAGCTGCATTGTTTTATTACGTTCGCCTCTCATTTGAAACCTAAAAAATATTTATGCATATATAAGTAACTTCTTGTAAGTAATTTCGGTTTTTAAGAAAATAAAAAAATGAATCATACTAAAGTTAGGACAAAACAGAAACTTGATAGTACGACTTTGCCCGTTTCATATCTCAACTGCTATTAATATTATTAATGATTCAATATTTAGAATTATATTATTATATCAGCCGTCAACTATCCACTGTTGAACATAGATCTACTTCATAAGGAGGGTTTTACCAGTAGTTGCCACACTTGGCAGACAGGTTGGCAACCTCAGTTAACTTTTGGTAATGTTTTAAAAGGGAAACGCCTCTTACGACACTCATGAGAAAGGAAGAGTTGGTCTATTTTATACGGGGACCAAAATGCAAAAAAAAATTAGAATAATTTTATTATTATATCCAATTTATAATCCTATTATATATTTACCGATCATGGAAGATAAAAAAATAAAAAAGAATACTATTACAAGGAGACTCAAGTTGAAACTAGAGAATGGACGAGTGTAAATTAGTGGTATAGTTTGAACGTCGTCGGACCGCGATTCTATCGTGTTACTGCGGCAAGCCAGCCTTTATTGCTCAATTTGACTTTATTTAACGCAATTCACAAGCGATGGGGCCCCAGGGTGGCGGAGGCCCCACCCCACAGGCTGACGGCGAACAGATGAGCTCCCACTCCAATCCACTTAGCACGGCACGCTAGTGTGATCGCAATCTACGGGCTAAGACACAGCTTTCTAGTCCGTCCCATGCGGGACACCATAATGGGGATTTTCTCTGAACTCATTACTCCGCAACTGAAAAGGTTCCACAATATTTAGTGGCCGGAAAAATTGTATACTTTTGATACGCAAGTTTATGATACGGTCATATAGAAGTCTTCCGTTTTAAAACCTATATAGAAAATTATTTGGGAAATTTTTCTCTTATATTATTATTTATTTATTTTTATATTATATAGGTTAAATTGATATTTTATTAAAAAAATAATCAATTAATAATTGTGTAATTAAAATATGTTTTCTATGAATAAAAAAACGATTGGCGAATAATTTAAGATTATGTGTGACCAAAATATTAATCATATCGTGACAAAATTAGTATGGATCTAACATAGGAATTTTAAGTTGTTGTAGAAAATTATAAAAATCTATTTAAAATCAATGATGACATTACGTAACGTAGACAAAAGAAACTGAATCAAATTTCTGAATTAGTCTTTTAAGTAATTCTAAAAGCATTATATAGCTACTTTAGCTAGAATTAAAAATTTAATTCAAACACCAGTGGATGGCGTAATAATGAAGTAATAAGAAATAAGTTGTGTACTTATCTACCAGATTATTACAACCCTGATTGTAAAAGTAAACACAAACAAGATGTGCCTACGAACTTACATACTTATCTATCTGAATTTAATTAGGCTCTCCGCATACATCAGGTTGTATTAAACTTGAACAAGTTTGTACTACAAAGTAATCTTGAGCCATCATGGTTATTATCCAGAGATATAGTATACAGTCAACAGTAATCTGAAGGCTTACGGTGAGGGATCGGAGGGTGTAAATTTCATGCAGCCATATTGCCCGCCGCGCCATAATTGAATAATAAAATTGTCGGGAATTTCGATGCACGACCCTTTGATTCGGTGCATTTTGAAAAAGAGAAGAGAGAGTAGAATAGGGTAGCTAATTTTTTGAAACGTACATAGCTACCGTTTATACTTTGTACTCGAACTAAAATCTTCAATAGATATTGTATTTTTAACTTTTAAAACTAACTGTAACTTTTAAATTAAATAAAAAAAAATTGATCCTTTAGGAAAATAACCTCATTGTTAGTTGTCCTTTTTTCTTATCACTGGATTGTTTTTTTTTTTATATTAGATAGATAGATAAATACTCTTTATTGTCTCCTTCATAGGATTACAATAGTAAACTTATTATAAATACAAACAATCTTTTTGTAGAAAATGCTACACTGAGAAAACAATACTACTTTGGCGGCAAACAAGCATACGGCCCGTCTGAGTCTGATAGTAAACATGGTAACCATAGCCTATGAATGCCTGTAACACCAAGGATTAATTGAATATAGAGATTATTTCTTTTATTACGACCGCATAATATGGCTATATATATATATATATATATATATATATATATATATATATATATATATATATATATATATATGCTATGTCTCTTAATAAGATAGGCAAAATTACAACAGTTACAACAGTATTAATCTTTTTTATATAGTAATAAAAAATAAGAGTTCTAAATTAATCTTTATTTACACATACGTTTTATATGGTACTTAATATTGCGTTAAACAAAAGAAAGTTGGTACTGAAATATATAATGCTGCAAAGAAGTTTAAACAAATAGTCACAGAGATGTCACAGATCCATTTATATTACTACAACACACATGAACATAAAAGCTTGTCATTATTTTGACTACAGTGTTTATTTTTAAAATGTACACGATT
Organism: Galleria mellonella; assembly: GCF_026898425.1. NCBI lineage: Eukaryota > Metazoa > Arthropoda > Insecta > Lepidoptera > Pyralidae > Galleria > Galleria mellonella. The sequence continues at coordinate 9,123,488 of NW_026442130.1, read as the reverse complement.
TGTTCAATTTATTTTGAAATAACTTGTTATTATAATTTAGTTAATTAAGTTAATTATACAGTCTATCTATACAGTAATACTATTATGACAATTTTTCTTGTGTTTGCCCGGCCTGTGTTATTAATTTTGGATCCACTGTATGTTTTCTACTACCACTGATACGTATCAGCCAACATATCTTATGCATATTATATTTTGCACAGTTCATTCATCTCTTTGGTCGTTCTATACCTAAAAAGATACCTAGATAATGTAGGTATGAAATTAAATATACAAATATATAAATATTTAATAAAAAATATACAAAATTATACTACTATAAAATTATTTACCTTATCATACACAAAAAATATAAACAACGCGATATGAAAGAGTAATGGGACTGGAATCGGCGAACTGCGTTTCCAGCCACACCATTTTCCATTCGAACCACACAGTGCTACCGCATAATTCGTAGGTTCGTAACACCCGCTCTTAATTTAACGCCCCTGAATACTAAAGACAAATTTCCATTAACCGGTTCTGTTTACAGCGAAATTCTTTTTTCATCAAACGAGATTTATTCTCTCTCAAAAATATGTAAAGTTGGGTGTGCGAGACACCTCGGCCTCAGATAGCGTCGGAAGGGGATGCTAAAATTAAAATGCTATCTCAGTATTCGAGTCACGCGAAACATTAACTTCAGGCCGCAATAAACCGCCTCCTTAAGAGCTTCATTCGGAATTAAAATTTGCCGGATGATCTCTCAGAAGTGACGTTTACTGATGGATTACGAAGTTGCCTGTTTCGTTGTTTAATTTCGCCGGATGACGGCGGGCCTCCTCGAATTACTCGGCCGTGTCATTTCGCACGTCAACAGGCCGCCCGGCCCCTGCCGACGTCCTGATACTTTGTCACGTAACGTCATGTTGTTAAAACGTATGAAAATTGTTCGTAACGTTTATGTTAATTGCATATTGCATATATAAGTTTTGATTAAGTATAAAGTTTAGTAGCGCTTCGGTCTTTATACCTTACATTATTAATATATATAAAGTAGCAACAAGATAAGTAAGGAAACTCAAAATAACTTGAACAGTAAGATAAGTTATTCGCCGACATCCTCCCCTTATGAGTAAAATTCTGGTCCCAATAGTGAGACATTAATGGGTCGCTATAATGACTGTGATTGTAGCTACTGAAGCTATCTGTAACTACAACAACTTTACCTAAATTATTTTGGTGGGTTTGTATGGAGGTACGACCCCATTGTCAGTCTACTCTGTCAGATTGATCGAATCGGTCCTCCTGGAAATCATTCTCACTTGTGCCCCGGCAACATAAAGTACTATATAGCAACAATATCAAATAAACCAACAACGTAGGCTGAATTTGCGTTCCATTTTCATATAATAAAAAAAAACACTAATCAAATTCACAAATAGAAAAATCTCATTTCATATTCTAGCGTGTTCTAAAATAATTAGTTCACTCTGTGAAATATTAAAAAGAAAATACACTAAACAGTTTTATATCATTTGAAGTTTAGTCCTACTTCATATTCAAGGCTGGTAGGACGCGGGGCCGCACATATTTTATATTTATTACCAGCACGAGCGGTGGCGATGTCTGTGAAATTGCATAGCTCTCTATATGCACGCACGGAACCGTTTTCCTTAATGTGTTAAAAGGGGGTAAGGTAACAAGATAACTGCAATGAAAATAAAAAAAAATAGCAATCTATTACTAAGATCAATTTTAATAACGATCAAATATCGAGAGTAATGTTATGTTATTATAAATGGCGTAAATCATTATTCTTTAAATTATTTAATCTATATGCTACTAAGTTTGAAGGCCTTCTTAGCAAATAACAAAATCTATGATATATAAAGAATATATTTAAATATAATATATGATATATAAAGAATATATAATTAAATATAAAAAAAACTTTTAGGTGTTTATTGAAATATTGTAATTACTTGAAAAAGTTTTCTTTTTTTTTCTATAATATAATAAAATACATTAGTGATATATTATGGATCTTATGGAATGTATTTTTAAATATTTATTGCCACGCGGACAAATCTCACTGTCTTACATTACTATGATTAAAATATCAAATTCCACAGAAGTTTTCTTTTGAAACAATTACTATTGGCAAATATCCGAAATATAAAAATTTTGTACATTTTATTTTATAGGAATAATAACTAAATAGATAAGGTTTTCATTTAGGATCATAATAAATGCCTTACAGAATCAATCAGACTATTATGAGATAATCAAACAATGACCCTCAATATCACAGTATCGCGTTATGTTGGCATAAGAAATTTGCCGGGGCAATATCGTCCCTTCGAGGGAATCGCCAATTTGAGGGGGAATCGACGGCGATAATTATGTTTGAAGTCAGTTATTGATGAGAGTCAACACGCGTGGAGATTAGTCAGCCAAGATATTCTTAGAAATATATTCTATTTATATGACATTAGATACACAACTAGAGACTAAAAAAATTACCGAAAATCATTCATTTTTTGTAAAAATTTTCTAATCGATTGTAAATGAATATTCTGAAATGTTTTTAAAAATATTGAGAAAAATGTTTACGGATACAATTTATTATTCATTCTTATTTATTTATGTCCTGTGACTAATTTATATTTCTTTATTTAAATCGATACAACTTCAAGTGTAACATCTATATGAGATTGTGAATAATATTTGCTTGTATATATCAATAATTCAAACGTTTTAGTCATAATTGCTTTTAACCTTCGGCAATTTTGTCTGTAATGGCATTTCTGTTTTCTTAGGAACGGCGACACTTACGGGATGACTTGGATATACATATCACGAAATCTATAACAACTATGGGCGGCGAACGTTTGCTACGTTCCATCAGGTAGGCCATCAGTATGTTTGCCATTTTCATTATTATCTATCTCTGAATATCCATCCAAATATGTTCAACCATATTCAGTATTGCGTATTAAACGAAACATCTAAAGAACTTAATGAACTTTAATATTTGTAACATTAGTAGGTAGTTTATTTATAACTAATTTAACACGATGTGAAACCGACGCTAATAATCAACCGGGACTATCATAATAACATATGGGGTTTACATATCCAGTGGTAATAGAAGCCGAGGCCTTATCTGGCTTTAATTTGCTGATAGGTAATTTGTAGGCGTTCCCCGGGGTATACTTCTTAGCGAATCAACACTACTCTAATTAAGGAATTCATTTAAAGTTATCGACTCGAATATTTTGGTGTAACCCCTCCGAGCTCTTTGATGTATACGGTAGGGTTGACAACATAATTATATCCACTTCCTACTAATATTAGAAATGCGAAAGTTTTCGAACATGTTTGGATATCTTGCACAAACGGTTCAATGGAGATGATTTAAATTTGATACACAAATAGGCTATTATCCAACTGTGTGTGTATCCCTAAAATAGTTACCACCTTAATAACCCATTAAAACTTCATTATTGGACACATGTTTCTTCGGATAAGAGGAATATACGTTGATCAAGTGATTTAGTGTATGGATTTGTTTCGAGTTATCTTCTCTTACAATATTCTAGAGATGAAAGGCAATGAAAATACTTAGTATTCTTTTTCTATAACCATACAATTAGATATTATAAAATATTTTTATGCTAATTGAGAACTTTTCATAATGATCTGAACAACACCCAAAAACATAGTAGCAGTAATACTTGGCGAAATTGTATAAGTCGATTATTACGTTCACGCCAACTACAGCAGTCAACAAATGGTTCCGTCAGGAATTTCAGTCGTGAACACATTTCTTTATCCATCTTCACGCAATAACATGTAAAAAGAGTTATATAATTAAAGTCATATAAAATTCAGCAAGGGTGACAGCCCTATCGTACAGATGTATCGTCGTTGTAGCTTAGTCGTTTTCAGCTTCAAGACACATGCCACTAGCTAATTTAAATCGAGTTTAGTTTAATTAATAGCACTATGAAAAGCTTGAATATAATATGATTTATAAAAGTATACTAAGAACAAGGAACTTTTCTCAAGTAGAATCATATAGGGGGAATGTACTTTAAACTGTATTTTCTAAAACTCGGAACTTTAAATTCGTATAAAATCATTAAAGTATGATTGAGTAACATAGTATCCAAGGGTTTCCACAAATTTTAAAATTTATAATATTAACTATTATATATTTCGCGGATTTACTCATTTCAATTAGGATATAAATTGAATATTGTGTTATTACATGATATGGTCCATTATTCGTTACCAAACTAGTACAAAAATCCGTTGTGTAATTAAGTTTACATGCACAATATTAGTAGAGTTAATAAGATGTACTTTTGTTTTCTTCTTCTTCTATCTTCCTGCCCTTTCCCATATCTATTTGGGGTCGGCATAATATATTTAATTATTATTATTAATAAGTAAGATGTACTTGAATGTTACAAAAATCTCAAAATAATTATAGAATTTTATAATGATATTAGAAAAAAGTATTCAGGTTATATACGAAGTAAATATTCTGAAGATTAAATAGTAAAAGAAACAGTGGACAGATATTTTGCTTTCTGCTATTTGTTCCTCTTTTTATAGCGACGTGAATTTTCCAAATGTAATAAAATTACGATTTATAAATATATATATACAGCGTTTTACAAAAAAAAAAAAAACAACTACAGTTGTGGTAAAATCAGTTATTTTAATTTTAAATCTAAACTACTGAATTGTTATTGATAAAATTTATTTGGGATCAATCTGTAAGTATATGCCTTCAAATAAAATATTTTGTTTCCAAATCAGTTCTTAAATTACGAGGTAGCACATAAAAAAATACAATCGAATTGAGAACCTCCTTCTTTTTAAAGTCATTACAAAGTAATTTTAATATTCATAAAACGTTTCTTTATAGTGAAAGCTTATTGTATAAAATGAACAGGGTCTGAAATATATTTTTTTTTTTTCATATTTAGGCCACCGGTACGCAACTTTTTAAACGACAGACTCCTTTTTAAATATTAAATATTTTACCAAGCCCTAAAATAAACTAAATATGTTTTTAGGTTTATTACAATGAAAATTAAAAACTTTAGATAACCTTATTATGTCAGTCGAAGTCGTATGTCGGCAGTCACACACATACTTATGATAGCGTAATTAAAAAATAATTCTAATAAAATAACCAATAATATGTACTTACGCAAGATAACACCTAGTTCAGTAAATTATTTATGATAATTATAATAATTATAATTTATATATAATTTTTTTTTATTTTATTTTATAGATAAATAAATAAAAGTAATATAAAATAAAGTAGGATGCGACTTAAGTCGCATACTGAACACGCCATTAAAGTATACGTCATAAATACTAATTATTGTCCCAGCAAGGAGACAGATCATAGTATATATAAAAGAAATATATATATATATATATATATATATTCTTATTAATTTCCTATTTTTTTTAAATTTGTTCTATAAACTTATAATAAAATCCCTTGTTTAATGTTAGTTTCTAATAATTTCCTCATGAGAAAGAACTGTAATATTAGAGCTTTGATCAGAGTAAGAGAACAAAGGCACTGTCAGCGTTAAAGAAAAGAGGAATAAAGAACATGTACCAATAAGATGCTCTAATGCAATTCAGATAACAACTGCAACTGTTATGTCCATGGTACTGCTCATGTCTATAGGCAACGGTTACCACTTTCTATCAGGTGGGCCGTCAGCTTGTTTGCCATTCTAAGTTGTATAAAAAAAAAACTGCCCTGCAGTGACCCATCTAGAAAACACTAGATCCTATAGAGGTATTGGAGTAGGCTGTAATAATATAGCACGCCATAATCGCGTTCTTAATACGATCAAGATGTTAATGATGAACAAATTGACTAGCTTCCTGTTTTGTACAAGATACAATATTCCGTAATCCCACTACACGCAAACCGCTCCCCTAATAGGGTTGTCATGAATGCAAAAAAAAATTAAATTATTTCCTTAAATTATTAGTGTGAGCTGATGAAAATTTTTTTTTTTTATTTTACTTTAAGTCCTTTAATATTTGGCATACCATGGGTAGAGTTGATTAATTTCTCATCATATGAAGGAAATTGACCAACTTATTAGTAAACAATCGTCTGCCTGGATACCTTTGTCATATTTACTGCCAAGTAGTTGTTCTTGCACGATTTATTTGAGTGCAATATGCTAATGACATTACAGATAATTAAGGCAATGGAAATGTATGAGGAGTACCACAAACGTCACAGTGTATTCTGTGACGACCATTTCTATAGGAAATGGCTACTACTTACTTTCTATCAGCATTGCTGGTAGTTTTTGCTTTTGATAAAAATTACAAAAGTCTCGTTACGATCGAAGAAAATACGGTTTTATACATTTTGCATATTATTATTTTGCATGTATATTTTGCAGTTAATTACCGAAAATTGATAAACTCAATATCATGATTTTGTTGGTAGCAACCCTAGGACTGTCTCTCGGTTCATTACCATTTTAATTACCTGTCGGCCGCCAGACGCAGCCACCTGCGCCCAGCGGTGCTAGGGCTGCGACCTCACTTTTGTTTGACAATTATGCATATTTCGTTTATTATTCAGATAATTTTATCTTAAAAATTAAAAGCTGAAGAAAAAATATGATTCAGAGTTTTGTATAAAGTGTTACGCTATTCATTAAACCTGGTTTATTCAATGTCTATTTACTATAGAAAGTCTTACGGCCTGCAGTGGATATGTGGTGTACTACCCCTAACTATGATAAACTATAAACTTTATGTTCTAATTTGGCCAATACCCAAAATTAAAATGGCAAACAAGCTGACGGCCCACGTAATGGAAAGTGGTAACCATCGCCTATAGACATGAGCAGTACCATGAACATAACAGAGTATACTGTTTCGCCCTGTAATACCCCCCATGCGTTGCCATTCCTCAGAAGGACTCAGGTGTTATTCCTCTGTACCCTGTAAATTCACTGTATTAAATTATAAATTACAATTGTGTAAAGATTCAAATAACAAAACACCGTTAACAAAGTAAATTAAATCCAGTAATGCCGGTAGGCTCGCTCTTTGCCGTGTTGGATTCAAATATACCCTAGCGAAATGTGAGCATATTGACTATCACTTTAATATCAACTTTCAAATAAAACGACATTTTTAATTCAACAATTCATTTTTTTGCGATTATTACCCAATATCTTCACCAATTCTGAAACAATTCTAATTAAATATTAATATTATAATTAGTTTTAAATAAATACCACTATACAAACTTGTGTACGGTGTTTTTGTTGCCTGTCAGATGAAGCGAAATAGTCTATCGGAACTTTAGTCTCCACTTTCATTGCACCTGCAGCCAGCAGTTACCGAGACAAAACCTTTATGATTTATTAATGTTTCCCAATAGTTCCGGTGCCTTTATAGTGCTAGATTGGCAGTTCGATTATCCCTGGCTGCAAAAAGGCATAAAAATTAGCCTGCAGTCGCAGACTGCTTAAGCGCCCCGCGGGGAGACTGAAGGGGGAGCCCGTGAAGTCTGAAATACAGTGTGCATTAAGAAAATATGATCGTTTCTTATAATGTCTTGTATCCTTGCATTTTTTAAACATACTTATACGTCATTATACTGTCTGCATTGTTACTGTTTAATGCAACTTTATTAGGTACTTGCATTTATTCGTCATATCTTACCTCAACAACCTGTTCCAGGTATGTGTGATTTCTGGATGTAGCTCGTACTATCACACTAGCCAAATGGCTTGGCATAGGATTTTATTTTGAATTTTAAATATCGTGCTATAATATTTTGTACTTGAATCTCTTAGTTAATCAGAAACTACTATAAATATAAACTTTACTTTTTTAGTACGAGTATACTGAAAAAATAATATATAAGTATATATATAATAAATACATAATAAACACATTGATTAAAGTTAAAAGTGAAAAATAATAAGACAATTTTATTTATATGTTTTAATACAAGTAGATCATATATTATATATATTACATATATAACAAATAGGCTACTTTTTTAGTACTTTACAAAGAATAAATCGCGCTCTAGTAATAAAGCTCGTAACGTACCTAATGTGTAATCAAATAAAATCAATACAATTAAATATACAAATATGTTTATTCAATAAATATCCAATGATCCTCTATTCAACGTCACAGTATTATATAGTACCCGTATGAAACGGTACCCCACAAATCAGAAAACAGTGTCGCCGACAAAGCAACGTGGGATTGCGGTGGCGTCCTAACTCCACATTTACGTCCGCTTTATTATTTTTGAGTCCTTCCGAGTGTTCCCTCGTTTGAAACTTTCACCTCTCCCCAGTCATGGGCTGAAAGTTAATTTCTTTTGGTGTATTTTAAAATTAATTTTGCTTTTGTGGCGACTGTACGCCTCAGGACGAATTGTAAGCGGCCAAATGGTAAAAGCTTTCAGTTATAATAGCGCGGAAAAATGGGGATCGCTCTTTGGAAATTTTAATGCTTTTGAACAATTGTTCGACTACATATATGTATAAATATTACAATATTAGAAATATTTTAATCGTAACAATCGGATTTATATGCGTATTTTTTTTTTTGTTGTTGAGAAAACTGGACTAATTTTGTAATCATTTAGTTCACGATCTAACATATTGCGACCATGGGTTCTAGATAAAAGATATATTTGAATGCATGAGATAAAATAAGACAGTAACATTTTTTTTATTCATATTAATTAATATTAATTAATTAATTCATATTTAAATTGTGTTCCACAAAAAAATCTACTTCAATTGGGGCAAAAACCAGTTATTTTGATTTAAAAACTAAACTTGTAAACTGATTTTGATAATTTTTTTATGAAACCAATCTGTAAGTAAGAATTTTCCAAATCGGACGAAATTATGAAATAGAAACATTTAAAAAAATACAACTAAATTGAGGTCCTTCTTTTTTTATTAAGTCAGTTGAAAATAGTGGCAAAATAAGCATATCCACTCCGCAAAAAAGTTGAAATGCATCTACTCAACTTTTTTGTGGAGGATTCACATTCGCGAACATACTGATAACGACGAGATGTTTCATAGATACCTCACAATGACGTGTTTCCTAGATACCCTATATTGTAAGTATTACAAGTTGACATATATATTTTGCTTCGCAGTAAGTGGTTTTTTTGTTAAGAAGAAAAACGACAGCTTAAATTGTGATACAATTAAAATGCGATTGACACAGGAATGATTTCATTCAAAATTGTTTGTGAAGAGAATTGTGAGGATGGATTCAGTATAGACGACATAATGGCGTGTCACATAGTAAAAAGAAACTACCACATGGGGTTCTTCAAAAGAGGGTATAGAGGTTTCTTCAGGGTCGGCAATGCGCGCGTAATGCTCTTCGTATTGCAGGCGTTCATAGGCTATGGTAACCGCTTACCATCAAGTGGGCCGTATATTTGTTTGCCACCTCAGTGTTATAAAAAAATTAATTCAGACGAAGAATTTCTGCTTTAGGGAGTCGCTTAAAAATGTCTACTGCTAGATAAGTATGTACCTACTTACACACTTGTAACATGAAAGCGAACCCATAGTCCCAGCACTACGGCGTAGAGGTAAACATGAAACTAGTCGAATATTTGTGATAAAAATATATGTATACATCAGTTTAGTTTTTTACGATGTTTACTTCACCTTAAATTTATCTGCTTAATAAATTTTTACATATAAAATAGTGAAAACTATAATGTAGCTTTACCCGCGTGAATCATGTTATAGTATTAATTAAGAATATGGCACGATCTGTGTACTAAAATTCATTAAAATCTATTCAACGTGTTTCAATAAATAAATTTATGATATGCAACTCAAGCTAAATAATCTAACCGCAGGAAAATTATAAAATTTTATAATTAGATAAAAAATATTTTTTATTTACACACTATGCCTACTATGAATTTTATACATTTAAAGGTAACATATGAATATGAAAAAACATGACAGTATATTTTCATTGCCATTAAAGCCAGGCTGTAGCTGTCATAGTATTTTACTTTGTACAATAAAAGGTAATAAATACAGTTCGGTGCGCAGTAAAACGCATCCGAATAACACGAGATATTTATACACTCGTTTATACAGGATAAAGTTCAACTCAATAAATAGTGGTACCAATTTGAAGAACATTTTCACTAGTTGTTTCTTATTATGGTTTGTTTTTAATTTATGGGACTTTAAACATGATACCATTAGCCTAAAAGTTGTAATAAACAGTTGCAGTGGGAATTTTCGTTTTATGTTTTTTATTTTAAAAAAATAATTATCAATTAATTTGGTTATAAATATTATACATTCAGTATTTATATAGTAATAATTATTATAATATATTGTATAAGAGAAAGCAAAATATTATTTCTTATTATACATATACATATCATAAAAAATAAAATTCTGCTGTCAAGTCTTATTTTTAGTACTTAATCCCTCTTAGCTCAATAACGTATTCAGTTCACACGTCTATGAAAAATACTTTTATTTAGAAGTACTCAGATATACGAACGATCCTATTTACTCATAGTTTCAGGATCTGATCTATTTAAAGCTATAATAAAGTTCTTTTTCAAAAAAATGTAATCCCTTTTCTATGTCTGCTTTGCTTTGTAACCTCTATACATACGTAATATCATTTATGCCCCACTGGCACAATAGCATGGAAAGCAACAGTTGCTCCCTTGTGTTACATGAATTTAAACTCTATTGTGAATACGTTAGGTATATATTCAAGTGGAACTATTTCAGGTGCGATAAAGGCTTTGATTCCGGATAACGTTTTGTAGGTAAATGTTGCCGTATGTAACATTATGTAAATAGTCCATCGGAGCAAGCGTGGTCCGTGCAAATTACGTGGAATCTATAAGAGCGATTCATACCGTTTTAAAATTTTCTTTGTAATGACGGAGTACGAATATAGTATGATACCATTCATATCTCCATGGTGTCCTAAAACGTGACCAAGCGAATAAAGCACCATAAACTAATGTAAGTAAAACTCGGAAAAACCTCATACTATCAAGAGAGATAAACGCCCAGTAATGGGTCGTTTATGAATTTTACCGGTATATGAATAAAATGCTAAAACATTAAACAAATAATAATATTGATACAAGATAATAAATTAAACATTTCTCTTAATTTTACATCTAATAATAACAATAGCGCAATACAGTTCAACTTAACATAAAATATGGTACACATTTTTTTACAAAGAATGACATACGCTACTTTTTCTCCCAGTCAAAGATTAGAGGCACGGGTATAGGTAATTTAAAATAAATGCCTTTTCCAGTATCTAAGAATTGTTCCAACGTAGAAAATTAATTGGTTTCAGTTGTGAGTCTCGAGCTTATAGTTTTGTTGACGATCTATGTAAGTTCAGTTATTTATACGCAATTTTCCTTTGACATAAGCAATAGTTATATATCTCAATTTTATTACGTAATGGTTTACAAATAAAGAAAAGCCTAAAAAGACAAGCGACGTTATTTGTTCGTTCCTATTCACAATGAATGAATACTTTTTGTTTTTCCTTTTTCTTTTGTTTACATTTTGTTACTTTATTTTTCAACCAATAAAATATGCCAAAAATAAATTATAAATATAATTGAGAAAACAAAATCGTACCTAAAATATTAATGTACATTTTGTTAAAGTTTCATAAAAAAGGGATTTTTACAAATCGGGGACCAGTACTAAAGTAAACCCTTTCGATATTACGTACATAAATTTTGCTTAGTAAAATAATTTGAGATTTTTTTTATACAACTTAGAATGACAAACAAGCTGACGGCGCACCTGATGAAAAGTGGTAATCGTCGCCTATAAACATGAGCAGTACCATGGACATAACAGAGTATACAGTTTCGCCCATGATACCCCCCATGCGTAGCCATTCCTGAGGACTCAGATGCTATACCTTTATACCCTGTAAATTCACGCCATATCCCACCCTTCAAACCAAAACACAACCATGCAAACACAATTACTTTACGGTTGAAACACGAATGGGACAGAGGTACCCAAGCAAACGACTTTTGTACAAAGTCTCCCTCTGGTGAGATTGTGTTCTACAATAAAAAACTGACTTCAATTGTGGCAAAACTAGTTATTTAGATTTAAAAACCAAAGTATTAAACCAATTTTGATAAAACTTCTATGGGACCAATTTGTAAGTACATCCTTTAAGATAAAAAAAATAATTTACCAAATAGATTTACAACTATGAGGTAACAATTATAAAAAAATACACAACCGAATTGAGAACCTCCTTCTTTTTGAAGTCTGTTAAAAAACAGCAACTACATATATTTGAATTTAGAATGCGGAATCATGACTTTCCTTTTACATTTTGCTTCGTAACATGCATTTATTTCGCCCTCTAAATAAATACGGCGGCTTCAATGATCACGAAATTAATATAAAGAAGTAAACTTAATTAAATGCAATAACAATTATCAACATCGGATCATATTGGTGATGTTATTGCTTAAGGTAGTCACAATAAATACAGATTAATTGAATCTTCTTTTGATCGAATCGACAGGTATTTTCAAAGTCGCATAAAAATACCGAAAATGTTAAAATATTAAAATGACGGTAGTATCCACTACGGCTATGTCCCGTCTCCGTTCAACAGGTGGGCAGACAGTTCGCTCGCGCCACTATCTAATTGTCGTTCATATTTATGAGACTTGGCACTTTTTACCCGCAGTCTGCACCGTTTTCAAACGGTTTACATTCAACTTTTAGAAATCTGCTTCACACTTTTCTGTTCGTATACTGTGAAAGAAAATTTTAACATTTTGATTTTAGACTTGAAGTCGATAGATACTTTCTAAGATCTCTATTATAGAATTGTAATAATGGGTAGAAATACTTTGATGTTGCTGTTTAATGGAAGATCGAGTATCAAAAAACTTCACAAAGTATCAGCCAACTTTTGACGCGCATTTATTTTAACGAAAATGCACCGTTTTCCGTTATTGTAATCAATTTCTTTGATACCAATAAGATTGTGTTTTATAGAAAAAAACTTACTTCATTCTTGGCAAAGTAAACATTCATTATATTATTTTTTTATTCATATTAATTTTTTTTCTTATTTCTATTTCAAAACTGTATTACTGAACCGATTTTGATAAAATTTCTATGGCATTAATCTGTATTTTTTTCCTTCAACCTTTCAGATAAAAAAATAAATTTCCAAACCGATTTACAACTGATGGTGTTATGAGGCAACAGATAAAAAAATTCAATCGAATTAAGAATCCTTCTTATACCTATCCACCTCCTTTTCAATCTGCTTTCATGCTCGCCTATCATGGCTTACTGGTATCCTGCCAGCGTATACCGATAGCGCAGGCGAGGTTACCATTTCTTTATCAGCCATTAAAAACAAAAAACCTCCTTAAATTCAATTGATTCTCTGCTTCCGCGCTTGCGACCTCAGTTTGCTCAAGCGCATGAAAGCGCTCATTCGTTCGCTTTTGTAACAAAATCGCTGCGCTTGGGCACCAAGTCAGTGGGCACAATCGTCCAAATATCTTAATTCACATTCTCATCTTTACTCTCTTCTTTCTGTTTGTAGTGCTTCTGACTTTTTATGTATATACTTAATTTGTGTTTTAATTGCTATCAACGTATAAACTGTTTTTGTTCTAAAGCTACTTGTTATTATTTTTCTGGTACTACCTACCCATCCATAATTTAAGAATACAATTTTGACTGTTAACTTACAGATTAGAAAAAGAGGTACCCACGCATATGACTGGAATTGGTTATATTGCACATATAACCAATACCTTGATTTTTTTTACAACTTAGAATGGCAAATAAGCTGACAGCCCACCTGATGGAAAGTGGTAACCGTCGCCTATAGACATGAGTAGTACCATAGACATAACAGAGTATACTGTTTCGCCCATGATACCCTCCCTGCGTTGCCATTCCTGAGGACTCAGATATTATACCTCTATACCCTGTAAATTCACGCCATATCCCACCCTTCAAACCGAAACACAGCCATGCAAACACAACTGCTTCACGGTAGAAACACGAATGGGACAGAGCTACCCAAGCAATCGACTTTTGTACAAAGTATCCCTCTGGTAAAAATGGTTGATAAAGCCAAATATTAAATACAATTCTGACCTTTCACTGGCTGTCCAATAGTATATAATACCTATATAGGTAGATATAACTGAGTGACTTTACCACACTTTTTACGCAGACCGGACCATTTTTCGTTTACATTCAATCCAACCTCTGACATTTGCTTTTCACATTTCAATGCAGTTAAATGAAATGCCAATATCAATTTTAGGTTGCAATTTCGAATAACATTATAAGTGAAATAAGCTGTAATTTGGTTATGGAACACGACAGATATGTTACTGTATACATTTTATAGGCAATCTGAAAAACGCCTATGCTTTTTAAGCTACATTAAAAAAAAAGATTTATCAATTCGTCTATATTTTCAACCTACTTCAAAAAGGAGGTTCTCAGTTCGGTTGTATTTTTTTTCTAATATTTATTACCTTATACCTCTGGCAGTAAACCGATTAGGAAAATTATTTTTTTTTTATCTGAAATATATTGACTTTTTAACTGATATACTTACAGATAGGTCCCATGAAATTTTATCAAAATCGATTCAGTAATTTTTAAATCAAAATAACTGGTTTCCCCACAATTGAAATCGGTTGTTTTTTATATAACACAATCTTAAATTATATTTATTGAGACTATATAATTCATATGTAATTATATTTACTATAACGTCGCAAATTTTTACCTTATTTTGATAATACATATTGTGTTCTATAACATATACTCTTATGTTGGCCCCATATTCATTTCGTGCCGCAAAAACGGTAGCTATATAATAGTTACCGTTTTTACGGAGCACAACTGCTTATTTCAATGCAAAATGTACTTATTATATACTCTATTATGTCATTATCACTTTCCATCAGGTGGCCCGTCAGCTTGTTTTTCATTCTAAGTTGCATAAAAAACATTTTTATTAACTATGTTATTTACAAAAACAACTGTCAAAATCGATTCAGAATTGGAAACGTAATCACATACAATCTAAACAAACTCTGTACCTACCTTCTTTTGAAAAATGATTAAAAATTGAACCAAATCTTACTAATGAAGATGATAACAGCTATAATCTCTAACGGAGTAGTTAGTCAGAGGCACTTGACGACTACATTTAATATATATATATATATATATATATATATATATATATATATATATATATATATATATATATATATATATATATATATATATATCAACGTATCTTGTCATGAAAGGGGAAAAAATAAAAATACCCAACTAAGCCAAAATTATACTTTAGTACATTTTCTTTATATTTAAACATGTGTTGAAATTTTTTTTCATTTGATCGTTTTAGATGGCTATTGTACTAATAGTGTCCTTACAAAGTATCTTAATCGTCTGTGCAGGTTCTAAGAAGGGTGATACAAAGGGCGCAAGCAACATCAAAGAGAGCGGCGCGGATCAAAGAGCCGCCCACAGATAACAGAGAGAGAGAGGATAAAACCTTCATCGTTTGATATCCGATTGTCGGTGAGAGATCGCGCCTCCGTACAAATGCCGTATGAAAAGGTGTTACAGATGTATGGTTGTAAGTATAAATACATAGAAATAAACAAACAAATATGCTAATGACTGTAATCCCCCTGAGTCGTCTTTTTTAATGGGTGATGATGAAATTGTAACTCTACTCGTATAGTAAATTCTGATGAAGTATCACTAAGTTGTGATAGGTGAGGATGCAGTTAAGTCAGTCGGTCCATCGTAGCAAATTTACCACAAATTAACCATGATAGTATTCACAGATGCTGCGTGGAAGTCAACCAGATAGAGTATATTAGTAGCAGTGAGATCATCTCTACTACTAATAATCCCTCTCCCCCCCCTCCTCCGTGGGGTGGTTAAATGCATTTTCGAATGTTGCTGTTATAGTGAATAATTCACTTGACATACGTATATTTTACCGAGCTTATTAGAAGTACAATTAATAATAATTAATTCAAATATCCATACTGCTGTTAAGATGGTAACTACGTAAGCTATGGTCACTCTATTTATATATAGCAGAAAATATTGCTGAATTTTTAATTTGTCTGTTCGAATATATGTTATCTATAGATTTAATTTAGTTTCAAGTGTTACATACCTAACTATTGTTGAAGAACATGATTATTACCTATAAACACTCTTCGTAAGTTTGGAACTTGTGCGTATCCCTTTCATGTTATACTAGGAATTGTAAATTATTTCCATATAGTATGTTTATATACCTATACATAATTACAAAACAATGCAACCTATGAACATCCCTCCTTCCGGATGACGTCGAAATCAGAAATATGAACAAATGACGGTTTCTGACTGTAGTTTGCCTTAAAAAGAAAAAGTAATGGTATATTTGAAGAAACAATTGACAAACAATTCATCATCATTCATTCAACTCAGCCGTTATCTGTCCACTGCTGAACATAGGTAGTTGCCACGCTTGGCAAGTGAGTTGGCAACTATAGTTAAACTTGGGTAATGTTTAAAGGGAGATGCTGCTGCCGCACATAATAAACAATTATTATCGGCTAATGTTAAAAAAATTTAAATAGTGTAAAATAACAAAGAAAAGGGGGTCCTTATGTTACAATTAAAATACGCACTGAAAGAGACATAAGGTAGGCAATGTACATTATACGCGGTTGAACCCGCCACAAAACCGGTTCACTTTAATCTCGACAATCATCCGTGTCAGTTTCGTTCCAGTAAATCTACCGGTGTCCCGAGGCCGCGCATGTCTGGCCGGATTACCCGGCTCGTCCGGATGTGCGGAGCGATCGTGACTCCGCACCCGGCACAGCGATTAGTCCCACTGCCCTTCTTGTTGGCGAATTCCGCACGGGTCATGCCCGGATAAACGATGGAAATAGATAAGTAGAAACAAATATTGATTTGAGTGACAATATATATTTTTCTTTTACTTTGTTAAAATGATGTATCTATCTACCTATTTTTCTTAGAATTGTTGTTACAAATTGTGTATGTATGTACTTTTATATTTAAAAAGAGATCACAAATATTCGTAAGTAAATAAATGCATGTTTGTTAATCGCGAAATATATTTTGCAAATATACAGGATATATACTAATGTACTAGTTTTTTGCCCGCTACTTCATGCTCGTAGAATTCAAAAGTAGGAAAATTATTAGAGTATTACAAGATTGTATATCGAAATAAAACACACCAGTTTTTAAGTTAGACCTTAAAGAATACAGTTATGAAAACTGCATTCAATTTCATGTAATAGTGTTTGCGTGATACTGGAATAAACATACAGACAGATAGATAAAATTTCTAAAATTATTGTTATGGCTGTAAATATTGTTTTGTTAAACTGATATGAAGAATCTTAATAACAGCAATAGAGCTCTTATTAAAACTTCTCATATAAATTTTTCTTAAATATCTTCCGTGTGCAGAAATAATCTAGTTACAATTTTTTTATATATATTAGAAAGATATAAAGTCTATAATATGTATATACAGTAACTACAATATACTAATCTTGATTACATGAAGTCTCATAACTGGTAATGAAGTAGCAAAACGAGGCAAAATTATATCATTGTATTATCTCATTTTCTAAGCACTATTATTCTTTTATTGTTATAAATTAAAAATTACCTATAACTTATTATATTATTACTATTTATAATAAGTAACATTATTCGTAAATTCAAAAAACTACATATACTTTTTGATGTTATAAGTTAGACGAAATTTTATTTAGATTTTTAAGTATCCACACCACATACAAATTGAAGAGGAAATTGAAAACCTTTTTTGAGAAGAACAGGAAGTTATTCTTACTTGGAGGTCACGCGTATTCTTGGGGAATTAACACACATTACGAGATGTTATTGCTTGAGAATACACGTAGCTGACAAGGAGAAACTCATCGTGCACCAATAGTACAGAAGATGAGCATCGAAATCTACATGCGATTGAAGTCCACCGGTGAAACTGGATATTTTCCCCAAAAAGCGATCAATAAAGGACAAACATTTTTAAATCTCACTGTGAGTGTCAGTGAGTCACCTTACTAACTGGACAGCTGAACGCTCAGCTGTCCATTTAGTAAGGATCGTTCAAATTTTTTTGTCGTTTTTGAATCTTTCATTTACGAAATTCCTTTCTTATTTTGTGGCATGAGTAGATTCTTAGTTTCAGGTATAGCTGAAGACTTCAATTTCAACTTATGTATAATGGGTATTTTATGTACATATATGGATTTTTATACAATCATTTTTTAATTGTATTACTTGACGGCTGCCATCTTCTAGTTAAATCTCCTAAAGATATTAGTTATATATATAGGTGAACAATATCAAGTCTTCTAAACTCAGTGCCTTTTTGGAAAATTAATAAACAAATTATATGATACGAGTATATATATGAAAACTCTCAGTGACATTTATTTATATATACAGTGATTTATGTCTTATGTTAAAAATTTGTATGCCATTTTAAAAATAAGCTGCTCAAAAATAATCGTATTGATAAAGTAATTTATAAAATAATTACTTTTTGTATGTACGAAACGGTTAAAAAATGTCGTGGCCATCGAACATATTCAATATGTATTTTTTAAAATTAATTTTAAATCTTTCTAATTATTTATTATTCTATTTTTAAAATTTAATCCGTCAATAATTGTGGTAAATTTTAGTTTAAAAGACAAACGATGAACTCAAAATAAAATTATTATTTCTAAGAGGACCCGGACTAATATCAAATTTGTTTGTTTACAGGCAAGAAGTTTCCAGGTCTGCAGACACCTAGACAAAACTACTAAATTATAGGCTTATATATTATAATTGTAAATGTGATTAAATATGCCTGTCTTTTTTTCTAAAAGTTTTATTTATCCCTCCAAATACCTACTTAAAATATTTATACTAAAATCATGTTTAATATATTCTGCTCGTCATAGCACGATGTGGGTAACACAATAGTAAAACCATAAAAATGACTGAAACGTAACATATAGATACAACAATATATTACATATATATACAAATGAATAAATTTCAATAAAATAGTAGGTAAATGTATGAAAGTATGTGTTTTATTTCTTATCCTTGTTATTCCGAAGGTAAATAAAATTAAAATATGTGAAAATATTTGAATATTATCATAATTATAATATACTAGGTTTTACTTGCGGTTTAGTCCGCATGACCGAGATATGACCAGAATAAAAAGTAGCCTTTATCTTTCTCCATCCCATATAGTACATATATACCAATTTCATAGATTGCTTAAACTGTTAAGGCGCTATTAGGTAACAAACAAAAAATAAACTTATTTATTAATAAACTTACGTATTAGTAAAAATTATATAAACTAAATAAATTATTATCATTACAAATTACGAATAATACTGTAGTAAATCATCGAATATACAAAGTAATTATTAGAAAGAAAAACTATATTCCGAGGTTTAAAGATTAATAAAGACAGATTTAAAATTATGTCAAAGTCTATTACTTACAGTCTACGTACTACAGTACCACTTATCATATCAATATATTTACAGCTATTATCAACAAATACCCATGCCAATAATGATGACTATTTTTGAGAAGTACAAATACATTGAGTTTGTAAACTATTGCTTAAAATGGTTTCATCGTATCGAGAAACTTTAAGAAAGTAAGACTCTAATAAAATATGTCTTTTTGGGTACCTTGTATTGAATTGTAACAGCCGTTAACTGTCCTCTGCCGGACATAAGCCTCTCTTCATAAGGAGGGTTTTGCCAATAGTTGTTACGCTTGGCATGCGGGAATTAAATAGGAGGTTTTTTTGTTTTTAATGGGTGAAAATGAAATGGTAACCCCGCCTGCGCTATCGGTATACGCTTGGCGGGGGCACCAGTGAGAGGTGATAGGTGAGAGTGAAAGCAGGTCAGTTAGCCCATTGTGAAGAATTCTGTGAGAATTAACCACGAAGGTTTCAAGGGGGAACAGCGTAGAGGTCGACTTGATCAGGTACATTGTTAACAATGGAACTGGTAGATCTCATTACTAACAATCCCTTCCCCCCTGGCAGGCGGGTTGGCAACTGCAGTTAGGCTTTGATGCTGTTTTAAGAGGGACGCTGCTGCCTATCTCTCGACCACTCTCTTAGTCAATTTTACTTTACCTGCTCGTATTTCTATTGTCAAGCCATGTCAAAATGCCTTCATAGCTGTGAAGCAAGTATGTGTAATTGTGGGCAACATATGGTTGTGAAATTATGGAATACGGGTATATAATGTCTTAGTCCTTATGAATGACAGCTCATTAGTATCGTGATAACACAGTGTATTCTTATTCTGTCATAAGCATGGGGCTGTTCATGACCATAGGCAATAATTACCACTTATCATCAGGTGGGTTGTCAGCTAGTTTGTCATTCCGGGTTGGATGCAATTTTAAAAGACTTAGCAACGAAAGTAACAATGATTCACATGTTTTCGCCTGGTGGTAGTAATCATCGCAGCCCATGAACGTTATCTAGATGTTATTGATCTAGCCATAAGTTCGCAGTAGGCGCTGTCGCCATCTATATCGTAGAAAATTATTTATCTTTATTCCATATAACCTTCCGTAGCCAATCTAGAGACAAATGGGAGTGTTATATATTAATATATAAAAATCCCTTGTCATGTGTTCACGCTAATCTTGGAAAACTGCTCAACCGATTTTTATAAAATTTTGTAAATGTGTATCGTTTGCTCTAACATGAAAGATAGGATAATTTTTATTTTCTGATAAGAAAAAATAGACCTAGTAAAATAGCGGTAATGAGCAAAACAACGCTGGTGAGGATGAAACACGTCAGTTAGGCCATCGGAAAGAAATTCAAAAATAAATGAAACGCGATGAGTTCGAACTGATAGGGTTTATTGCTAGCAATAAGATTGCTAATCCCCACTACTGACAATTCCTTCTCCCGCAGCCACACAATGTTAACTAGTTCCAAAACTAAGCAGATACCTGATAACTGATAAACATACGTGCCATCCATGTGTTTTTGACATCTCTCATGTATTATGTTATCACCACGGCGCTGTTCGCTTATCACAAGTGGATAGCCAGTGTGTCAAATTGTCATTTTCAGTTACTTAAAAAAACTTATTCTTGTAAAAATATATGACTAAAAAAATATAACTTTTACACTAGTAACACTATATATACTTATGAATATAAATGTTGTGTGGGGATCGAACTCGATGCCCTCAAGTCGCAGGTCAAAGACTGTAAACTTCATCAGAAAGGTCATCAGGTAACAAATTAGAAATAAATAAAATAAAACTCAGTCTAACCCAAACAGAACACAAGTATATTCTACCCACCCTGTAAAATACCCGCCTTGATAATAACTAAATAAAAAGTTTTAATATAACCACATTATCTTAGATTTGAAACTAGAGGATTGTTAATAACAGTGATTATTGGAGGTCGCTATTTTTATTGCTTAATAACATATAATCCCATATAATCCCACCTGAAAACTATAGTGATGTTTAGTAAATCTGTCACGATGAAGCAAATGACCTGACTTCATTCTTATCTATAGGAGGATTTAAGAACTGGCACAAAGGCCAGAATTATCTCGTATGCATGTGTTACAGAAAGTGATTAAACAAGAGATGTACCACTTCTTTGTAGCATAATATATGGTTTGGATAATCAAAGACGAACTCTTGTCTACTTCAGTTTATATCATGTTTATAACTTAGACTTTTCGATTTAATATTTAAAACTATAAAGTATGTTGCTGTTGTATACTGTATGTTAACAAATAGGGTTAAATAAATGATAAAAAATATGGGAACGAAAACATTTATTACCAGAAACTAAATCACTGAAAAGAGTATGCGAATCTTCTGCACTGTTTACAAAGCATATTTAAAGTAACAAATTACAAATAGTAACACAATACGTTCCTAAAGACAATAATATATAAATATTTACATGGCCGGCGACATCAACACCGAATAGTCTTAAACACTACAATCACCGTATCAATACGACAAATTACCTACAAAGAGAAAATTAAAACTTTATTTGGACACAAGCCGCAGTTCAATACATTTTCGATTGTGACATTATAATAGTTAGGTACTTTACAATATTTCTTTGTAATGACTTTATACAATAGACTGTATTTAGTATAACCTAAGGCGACTGAGATATATACCATCACATAAACTGTAATTGAACAATCAGCTAAATACATACTTGTAGGTATAATGCAATTGTGATAAAAAAAATGTTTCTAATCTACTTCATCGACTTCAGGGGAAACAGTAGGCTCTTCTCTTTCTGTAATCACAGACTCATTACTTGGTAGAAAAGGCCGACTGGCCGAACCAGCGTTTAAACCAGTATATTCTTTTCGTCTACGGTCTAATGTTAAAGTTTCAACTAGAGTATTGCTTGCACTAACGCCTTCAGTATGAGCTCCACTTGGTAAGATCAGATCGTTGTCAGTGTTCGAACTTACAGTACCACTATTGGTATCAAATCGAATCTTGTTTTC
Source organism: Galleria mellonella (assembly GCF_026898425.1). Lineage (NCBI taxonomy): Eukaryota > Metazoa > Arthropoda > Insecta > Lepidoptera > Pyralidae > Galleria > Galleria mellonella. Next base: position 9,100,751 of record NW_026442130.1, on the reverse strand, counting down.
ATTACTAGAGTGTCTCCTTGCTATTTCTTCTATTTTTATATCTCGATCGCCATTGGCAGTGACAGAGTTATCTTTGTCAGCGTTCGTGACATTTTCATTAGAGGTCGCCGTAGCAATATTTTCGTTGTCATTTGCTGTAGGCGTATTTGTACCCATTGCATTAGTTTCTGGAGGACCCGTTCTCGAAGATACAACGTCACCTGTATGCGTTGTGTTAGTCTGTGCGGTAGACACAGAAGGAGAGGTCTGTGTTGTAGATTGTGCTGTATTTTGAACAGTTTGCGTTGTGGATTGGGTCATTGGCGGTGTAGCTTGAGTGCCAGTCCCAGGAGCGTCATGGTATGCTGCACCACTAGCTAATGCTGCAATACCCGCTAAACCCATCATTCCCATTCCTCGGTGAGTGCGAAGTAAAAGTTGCTGGAGCTGCGCTTGCTGTAGTATTACAGGAAGCTCGTAATGGTGGAAAAAGTAAAGCATGGAGTGCTGTAACAAAACAATGAATTATTGAATTTTCTAAAATACAAAATATACTTGAAATATTGCATATTGTGTGAGGCTTAAAGAAACGTATGGCAATAAATAGACGGTAACAAGATAATCCGCCAATAGCAGGCGGCGGGAACCGGCAGTCGGTTGCTATAGATGCCTTTAGACGTTCGGGCGGAGATTATGAGACACGTTCGTCGAACTGAGCAAAACTCCTTTAGACAAATAAATGAGTAGCTCGTGACGATGTCGCAGGTCCTCTCGTCTTTATTTATTTATTTCTAGGTCAAAGTTCCCTCCCCTTGCAATGTCCGACGTAAGTTTTAATTAAGAAACTTGTGACCGTCCCGGACTCAACTTTTATTTGAAATTATATTTTCTGATCCCCTCGTTTTGATTTTCTCCGAGTGGCGGTGTAACGGGTTACCGACGACGACAAGTTGCGACACCTTCATGATTTATTATTCTTGGCGTGCGCCGTGCCAGAAAATTGAAAGAATTTCCACCATCCATTTTGCATCAACATTTTGTAATGCTCAAAAAATACATCAAATAATAGATTATTATTTTTTTTTATTTTAAAATTTGAGCCGAATAATATTTACCTAATATCATAATAAGAATAAAATAGAACCCTAATTAAACCTATCCTGTATCAAAGTGACTGAAATTGACATAGAATCGGTACATGTGTAAATTATACTGGCTTAATTAACACGACCCAATTCTACCCAATCTGTTCACGGATCATCGCCACAGTAAATATAAAAAAGGATCAAACGTTTAAAAGGTATTTAATGGACAGAGATGATGCCCTTTTATGCGTCCATTAAATCGGCCGCTTTGAGATTTACCGCTAGCCCTGTTAGATAGGTATGTGAATGAAAAATGGGGGCTTTTTTATCAATTTTCAGATCGTTTGTAGCAGATTACGTAGGCTTGGCTTGGATAGACAAAGTAACAAAGTAAAAAGTTTTTGTTAACTGAGAAATGGTATATATTTTTCTCTTCACGTTGCTTTATATCAAAAAGATTGTTCTGATATAAGTATCTGTATTAATAAATAAAAAAATATGACATCTTATTCATTTAAAAACGAAATGGTATATCAGATTTCATCAAAGGAATTATTAGCTTTCATCTAACAAAAATGTTATTATACATAATTTTAATATTACATTTACTGAGAATATTTAAAATTATTGAAACGTAACATTAAAGTTACATGTTATTTTTCAGTGCAATGATCTTCAAATGGTGCATATAATAATTGTCATGAAAAGCATTAGGTTGATACAAGTGAAGAAGTGCAAAAAGAGTGAAACAGTGCTGGAACGATTTAACACTTCAAAGGCAGAAAGCTCTTTGTGGTGATAAATTTTTTAGCCGCAAAATTGCCTTAAACACTTTGCGGACCGCGCGTTGATTATGCCAAGAAGGTAGAAAACCTCTGACGAAAATAATGTTATTTTGATTTAAAATGCAAAGAAAAAACAGTGGACGCTCGGGCATTCGGTGAGACATTTTTCCAGTAACACTCCCTCCTTTTCATTTAACTAATCCCGACGTAGATGCGAATACTGTGCTTGCAAATTATACGAGTAAAAGAAAACATTGACTGTCTCAAAGGATGTAGATTAAAAATATGTTTGCTTTCACTTGTCAAATTATTTTATTAATTTGAAATCACAATTTAAATCAAAAGATATCGGTCCCGGTCACGAAATGACCTGAGACTTTATTTAACCATAAATAATGTTTATGACTGTTACAGAATGGATAATAATCCACCTTATATATTAATTGACTATATTCCAATCAAAATTTTTAGTCTCCGAATTACCTACCTCTGAAAAATGTAACATTCTGGTTAAGAAAAATTATCAACACTAAAAAAATATAAATTATTACAGTGTTGTATATGCATTTAGTTCTTATAAGTTGCAAAGTATAATTGTGTCATTTTTAAGTTATTAAATTTTTGATCAATCGATGCCCAGTACACGACGGTTCATTATCACTATATCAGTCAACGAAATTAATAAACTTTAGTTATATATATATATATATATATATATATATATATATATATATATATATATATATATATATATATATTTATTTATTTATTTATTTATTTATTTATTTATTTATTTATTTATTTTGCCGTTGAAAGTAATATTGACCGGGGTACTGTAATTATCCATATGAAACAACAGCGTATAAACAGTATATCACGCACTAACTTCAGTATAAGCTTAAGTACACAGTAGTTATATTGAATGAATTGCAAATGGTTGGTAAACTACTGATCAATGAATTAACACAAAAGTTATTAACTTCAATGACATCTAGGTTTAATCGGTTACAAGCGTATTTACTCATAATGTAATTAATTCACTTCACATGTTTATATGTACTGAACGTAGGCATGTATGTAATTTATTCAAACGTTTACATATTTACATACATCTACATACAAGAAAATTGCAGAGAAGTCGAGCTGTACACGACGTATTTCATAGTAGGTGATTTATTAATTTAATTGATATTTAGAGCGTATTTTGTGATAATTTCGTAATGCTGATCTTTTTAATAATATGAATTACTAACCAGTATCTACAAAATGTAACACGCATTCGTGTCATAATTGTAAGATACATTACGTATAGAAAAGTAAGCTTTCTTTTTTATGAAAGGTAAGCTGTCAATTTCCCCACCATTATATATTCTTTGTTTTAGTACTTTTAAATTATGAAAGCGAGCAAGTCTTATAATAATATTACCCTTTGTGTATATGCAGGTACAGAACATACCACAATGTAAGCAGTTGGGAGTGTTTAACTTAAGTTTAACTATAATTTGCAAGAGATCTGGAAGATTACAACATTTTAGCGTGTTTCCATGATGACGGGGCCTTTCCTGTTGATTTAGGACTTGACAGAAATTAGCCGAAGTAGACCCATTAAACCTCCACAATAATGTAAGCCCCGGAGTTAGTCGCCGTCTATGCATTTCTCTATTATTATTTTGGCACGGCAAGAATATTAAAGCCGATGGAAAGTTAAGCAATTATTAATTTAACGTTGAAATCTAGTTTGAGCCTCTTGTCAACAAGTTGTTACAGCGTTTAAAATTAATAATATAACGCTGTTCAGACTCGGGCGGACTCGAGCGTCGATGTTATGCGCGACGCGTCCTCCCGAAGCGGACAACCTCATGAAATATGATTTTTATTAATAAGTTGACACGCTCGATGATTATAAGATAAGCCCCCACTTTGCATTCCGGAGGGGCTTCTTGTTTTTCGACATCGCCCTGCGTACGCGTAATCCAACGAGGCTCGGCCGACTGCTACGCTCGCACATTTCGGTGCTTGGATGTTTCTGTATTCTAATCTAACAATCCCGTTTTCATTATTCCGTTGTTGCACCCTTGTTTATGGGATTAGTTGAGGCTGTTCAGTATGTAGAATTTATAAACTCAACATTTATATCTATTTATATTTTCCTTGAACGTTCGTATACGAGTACAAAAGACGAGCTAAGAGAATAATAATAAAATGAACATCGCCGCGGGCACGGATAACTATTAGGTATAGATAGAATACACTGGAGGGGACAAGGCCAAACATTCCGGGGACGTTGAATGTATCGAAGAATTAACTTGTATTTATGTATAAAAGTTATTGATTTCCAAAGGTCATTGTAATAATGTTGCATAACTACTAAGATGACATTTATTTCGAAGAAATCATTCTTAGTAATACATATGTACCCCTTTGTAAAACTTCAAGTCTATGTAAGCGAGTAGTATTTCTGTATTGCTGAATTCTGTCTTCTTATTAAGAAAGAGATCTATCCTAGAGACATTGAAATAATACATCCAAACCAGTATAATTTCCTTTCACAAATGTTAAGCAATACTTTTGCCGCTTACTTTACCTGTTATACGGGGAGGCTACAGTCGTTCTACGCGGCGTGTTATTAACTTCCGCACAGCAACGTGGCCGGAAATCGACGCCGGGACTGTTCCGGCACCCGTTGCACCGTCGTCCTTCTACGTCCACCTTAATATTCGTATTTCACATGCATTTTCACTAATAATTTCGCCTGACCTCGACTAAACTACTTTTAAAAGACTACTTTTAACTTTTAGAATCACACCGAATACATGTGATGCCAGTGTTTCAAAATTTATAGTAAATGAAGATGAAAATTGTTTAGAGTTCTATGCACAGTACCTATAATAAAGATTTATAGAATGACTTTGTGGTCTTTCTATTTGTGGCTTCACAATCTTACAAAAATAAATTTATTGTCTCTTTCCTACAAAATAACATTTGATATTTTTAATTTTGTATAAATCTTTATACATAACGTCATTTTATTTGACAATCTACACTAACATTATAAAGAGGAAAGATTTGTATTTTTGTATGTATGTTTGTAATGAATAAACTCAAAAACTACTTTTCCGATTCCAAAATATCTTTCAGCATTAGAAAGTTACATTCACCCTGAGTAACATAGGCTATACTTATTGCTAGAAAAGATTAGGGATCTTTATTAAAATTTTAGTAACGTAACTGAAGGTGTAAAAAAATGCTATAAAATATCTTTGGTCGCATGCGCTGCGGAAACTATTGGTGATAGAACAAAAGTATGTTCTACAATATTGAAGAAAATATCAATTACTACAAAATACTTCGCGATACTATATGTGCAATTATTATTGTTATATATATAGACCGAGAATTTTCGAAAATCTATTTCCAATGCTTGCTAAACGTCACAATTATATTAAAATATAAACTTCTACTAATACAGAAGTTAATTTATTATTCAACCGAAAATCAAAAATTCTAAACATCATTTTCGTATAGCATATTGCATAATAAATAAGCACTACTAAAGCAAACTTTATTCAATAGCAATTATACACATATTTTTAATTTGTTTCATCTTTTGTGTAATTTTCGAAATAATTTTAAACTTATTAAATCTTAATGTTTCTAAGCCTCTATGATGACTTGTGACATCAGTCATAAGGTAGATCTGATACTATTTCATCATTAAAACCACCGTTATTTCGGATACAGGGTGCCCCGAGCGAATGGAAAATATTACACGCTCCACTGTTATTTATACTGACTCTGTATATCACCACTTTGTATATACCATCTATATTTAAAAAAAAACTGATGCAGTGATGATCAAACAGATATTAATAAAAGTTTAATGCACGTTTACTATTCAGATCCTCTAAAATTAACTTCCGTAACAAATTGTTCAGATATCACTGAAATTGAGAAATTGTTCGATCAAAGTTTTAATCAAAGTTTACCAACTTTCGCGTATTAAGTAATACAATTAGTAAATTGAATCAAACTTCAAACGAAAAAATATACTCAGTTTATTTTTAGATTACACAAGTGTTTGAAAAACTCTAAAACAAATGGTAACGCCAGGCTTTCAAGCCTATTGAAATTAATTAAATTCATTTATGGCTACGGAATCTAATATAAATAATAAAGATTATTCGATATCGCTTTTACATATACCATAATTTAACAGTTTATCTCAATTAATAATATAGTTTATTAAATAAACAAAAATTCTTCGTCATAAATCATGCTATATTTTCTGAATCTGAGCGACGGTATTTCATAAAGTTAATGTAAGTAACACTTATTTTTCTTTTAGAAATCTGACATGTGTAACGCAATTCCAAACTAAAAATTATTTTCGTAAAAAATTGCCTGTGTGGTTATCAAGGAAACACACGATCTTATGGTCCAGTGAGTTGTCTACACATCGCATGTTATATTTTATATCTGTGACACTAAAGTTGAGTTTTGTGGGGGTGATTACCGTCAAATACGTCTTGGTCACAATAACGTATGAGGACGTGATTTGTTGACAAATACTCGTAGGCCGAGTTCGCGTCTCGGGACTAAGGAGCTTTTCTTTTTGTTTAAAAATAATGATAACTGTATAGTGCAGATGTGATAAAATATTGTGCGTGTGTGCGTGTGTATATCCTCATTTCAATTGAAGATGATACGTGTTAACTTTCATCTAGAACATATATATATATATATATATATATATATATATATATATATATATATATATATACGTTCAATTTGCAGATTAAACCGTTATATTTACCTGAGTTTATTTTTCTAACTATTCCTACTCAACCTGTAATATAGGTATAACTTCAAAGTAATCAAATATCAAATACTTTTGACAATCTTTACAAATGTAATATGCACCCTGTAAGTTCGTCAAAATTGCAATACCATTGACGATACGACATGAATACTAAAACAATATTCCTTTTCGAACAGGTATATCAAGGCAGCAATCTGGCATCAACGCACCAAACAAATAAGATCACAGCACCAGTATTAATAACTGAAGCAGGCCAGTGGAAAGCTAATATGGCTTTGTGCAAACAGTTTACCCATTAAAGTTGACATGCATATGACCGGAGCAATGCCGTCGGAAATCAAAGTGCTCGGACGTCCGGGTAAACAGACTAGCTCGTGTGAAATGCGACTGTACCTAGTGAGCTTCAAGTAAATACATATTTTTAATGTACTTTTTTAATAACTTCCAAATACAAAAGTAGTTTCAAAGTGAGGTGTTTGAAAAGGTGAAGATAAATACTTTGAATTTATTTCTAACATGTAGTTTTTAGACTTTAATAACCTAAATAGGTACTTACCTAGTTAGATTAATTTTACATAAAATACCGCCTTAATTATCGTTTTTTGTAAACCATAAATATAGTAGTAATTAATAAAGTTATGAAAGTCTTAACTAATTACTACTATGTTTAGAAACGTGATTTAGAAACATGCACTTTATACATAGTTATATTTGTGATATAGGAGACTACAAAGGATATCTCGAAAATCTCACAAAAGTAATGAAAAATCAATTCCAATTTTCATTAAATCATACCACAATTCCACTGATGGACACGGATCTGTCGTTATTATTACATAATTAACTGAATTATCTTTTGATATATTTCGAGGAACATATATTTTGATATGTTTTCTTGGACAAAAAAGCCGGGTCGGTCACTGTATTGATCTTATTTAAAAATTTTATTAGTTTTCAGTAGCAAGGATGGGACGCCATACGTCATACTTACAATAAAATAAATTACATATATGTATACTTGCCTGGATAAATAGCCATGAGGTGACAAGCGCGAGACTGCTGTACTGCCCATTGAATCGATAGTGGTAAGCGTAGAACGAGAAGTGGTATAAGTAGAAGAATCTGTTGACAATAGAAACAAACAATAATTAGATCATGGAAACAACACCGATGTATAATTATCAGTTTTCAGTCATTAATTTAGAACATATTTCAAGTTTATTATGTATAAATTATAGATATAAACAGGCTAAAGCTTGACCTAATTTTTAGGTATATTTAATATATTAAAAAGCTGTTTAATTTTAGGTTTGCCCTAATCTGTACACTTAAAAGAAAGCGTTATCCTAATAATCAGGAATTCATTCTGATTTCCTGATAATTATGGTAACACTTTTACTTTACATAATTTTATTACTTAAAGTTAATTCTCTAGGACAAAATTTGAATCATGATTATAAATCTTAAACTAATATCTATACCTAACTTTGTAATAAATCATAATATTAAAACACTACGGCATATAATCCAAAACAACATGACCTGAGGCAATTTATGAAACTTTATAAACTGACCGGCTTAAGCCGACTAAACTAAATAACCTAAATTATTTCTTACTGTTTTTTATGAATAAGGTCACTATAATAGTTAATTATAAATCAACCAAACATATATAGCACAAGCACTGATTTATTTTATTCAATAATTTAGTTTAACAACTGAATTTGGCTGCTCATATTATTATTTTAAACATTTTTTAATATTATTTTGTGCTAGGCAGGTCTTTTGTAACATTCAAAAAGTTATAGATTTTACCATTGGGGATACAGTATACTCTGTTTATACCCGTGGTACTGTTTGTGCCGATAGGCAATGGTTACCACTTACCATCAGGTGGTTTATCATTCTAAATTATAAGTAATAAAAAAAGTTCTGAAATGAATAAAATATCAAAAATAATTTTACAAGATAATACTTAACAAAAAGTGTCTTTTTTAATTCCATCCAATTTCTTTTAAAACTACACTACAAATTAAAGTTCTATAAATATCTAACTTGAATTGTAATACTGTCTACCGCTGCCGTCATCAGGACGTCAGGAAAAACGAGATTATTTCAGGCCGAATATGAAATGATACAATTTATTGTAGCTGTCGTGCATGGTAGTGCCAACTAAATACTATGGGATGTTCATGACTACGTTTAATTATATTCTATATCACATAAAAGATGTCATTGCCCTCTAAAACAGGGACTACTGAGCATTCATACTACCAACTGAAATACTGGCTGTGACGTTGTAGTATGTGAGTACTAAATAAATTTAATAAATGTATTCAAAGTTCTTCGCCATCTTTATTATTAAAACAAAATTTATTCAAATGGCGTAGTGTGACGGCATTGTAAAGAACGTCGGCCCGTCACAATCTCGTGCCGAGTTCTAGAGGTTGCGCCGAGCTACTTCTATCTTTTGTGGACGAAACAACAGGGCTTGGGCGATGGACATATTGTCGACAGGCGGCCATAGTAAATGTATATCACTACTTCAGCGCCGTTATTTCATTCTCGGTGGCATCCCGGTAACGTCAGCGTTAGCCATACGACCTAAGAGTGATCAAAGATTACGAATCAACAGTTTACGGATAGATACTAAAAGACAAAATATAGTCAATTTATATGATATTTTTTTAAGAACTTGATTAAGAACCCTTTCAAATGCGTATTTATTATTATTTAATTTCGTTTATACTAAAACTATTTTTAATACAACTTCTCAAAACTTGTTTAATTCAAAAGTGACATTTTGGTCGCTTGCTTATACATAACGATGTGTCTTAAAATACACACGTCTTACTTCACGTCTTCGTCACAGTATTATTCATACAGTTAACCAAAACCAGCTGTTTAGTTTTCTAAATCGCAATATGTTCGCGCAGCTGTCTGCAGCCGTAAAGTAGTCGGTATACGTTGGCACCGCATATAAACAGGTTGTAAGCCAGTACCCATAAACCTTTGTCTGGGACTATCTAGTTACGTGGTGTCGTGGCAGCAACAAGTATCCGTGGACATCATTATGAGCTTATTGAACGGAACACCCATTCCCAAGTGATTCTACGCCCTGTAGCAATACAATATGTAGGATATCGTCTACAGATTCTAGAGTTCTTATTTTTATTACCGCTTCATTGACAACGCTATTTTATCTGGCCATTTGGAAGTTTTTTTTGAAGAAATGTATATATAGACATTAAGTGTTTATAATAAAGATTTTGTTGTTAATGGAAAATTAAAATTAGAGACAAATGCTTCATTTGGCAATTCCAAGAAATTAAATTATATAGTAGTGTGCATTGTTAAAATTATTATAAATTTACTTTATTTACTTACTAGTGCTTGGAATAATAATTTCATTGTAATATTAAACTGAAATTTTAATTTTAGATGTGGAATACTTTATAATGGATCTTATTATTTTCTAAAAAAATAAAATTTTTATTTATGTAGATTAATTTTTTTTTTTATCTTGAATCTTCATGATTTTATTATCGATTTGTATAAGCTACTTATATTATTTATAAAAATCATACATATAAAATTAAAAGGATTACAATTCAAGATTACGAATAAGATACGATAATTATATAATATATAAATAAAAACACTATTCTGACTACGTCTTAACGAATGATGTTGAGTGCATTAGTCACAAAACTGTAATGCTTATCAAAGGCTTTACTAATAAATGATTTCTTTTAGTAAAATTCATTAAATCAATATTTAAAGTACATGTCTTTCCAAGGAGGATTGTTTTGGTCCATCTTGTATATAAAAATGCAAGAGATACTATTCTACAATAGACGGGCCAATCTTATATATTATTGTACAGGTATCATTAGGTTCGTTATCTGCTTATTTCGGTGGATAAATTCCGAATGTGAGGAGGGCGACAAACGGGCCCCGGAAAAGGGGAAATGTCACCTCGTTATCTGAAAAGGTTGCAATTTTATTTGAAATCGATATTCAGTGAGATATATTTTTGCGGAGCAGAGGAAGCCGCCTTGTGCTTTGTCGCTTGCAGGCGTTTGACGGTTCTTTCTTGCACGTTTCACGAGCGTTCTTTTGTTAGTGATGTCATGCAAAATTGATATATGAGTATCAACAATTTAGCAATAAACAGATTTATATTTATTTTCGCTCTTTCCTATAGTAACAGTATAATATTTCTTAGTTAATTAAAATTCTATCAATTAATAAATCAAAGATTAAAGATTACATAAGAACGAAAATAACATATAGGTTAGTTTTAACCTAATTTATATGGGAATATACAGTCAGTACGAAAAAGATATTTGAGTTTTAATTAAGACGCTAGAAACAAAAGATTTAGAACAAGCATCAGTGTGTAACTTTAATATTTAATATGTATTAAAAATACAGTAATACGTGACAATAATAGTTAACTTACAAGCGACACCGTCAAATAAGATTAACCTCGCCCAACATACATAAATGAATAACAAGTAAACATTAACATCAGGTGTATGTTATTTAACTGAGTTAAATTAGACTTATTACGTGTTACATGGAAATATGAAATAAACGTAGGTACAGGGTATACGATTAACATATTGATATGAACACAACACCTCCTAATTAGTCGCTCATGATTAACCGAATCTACGTACAGATTAATTACGTATAGTGACGAACGCGTGAAGATAATATAAATTTGAACGTGTCGCGTATCAAATGTAGAAATAATTTAGTTGTTTACATTATTTAATATAACCAGAATCAAAATTGATTTATAGATAATTTATCTGTGCTCGCGACTTCGTCTGCGTACTCGAGCCAAAAAGTTATATGTTCTCCGTGCCAAATAAATACCACGCTTTTTGTTGGTTGGATACGTTGTATACAAATGTTGGATACTATTTGTATCCAAATATTTTCGAAATCTGATGGGGTCTAAAGCTCCATGGTTAGCAGTCTCAATAACGTTAACCTCCGCGTGATCTGCCTGGAAACTATCCTTAACTTGGTGAGTTCTTGCGAAATAAATTTGTTACAATAGGCCGACCGACAGCAAAGACGGGGTTTATCATTTCATTTTCGTCTCATTAAAATGAAAAGAAAATGTTGATCATCACATTTTTTTATATTAAATTCTAAAGTTACATATAAACTGTAATAGACTAGGATTCTATCAGCATCCTTTTTTATTTATTAGCACAAGACGCAGACAAGAAAGAAGAAAAAACATTACATAAATCGTTTCTTGTAAAAACATCTGGTACGGCGAATAAAAAAAGAGATGCATCGATTAAGTTCTTAGTCAACAATTTCACGGGAACGCTTGCGAATAATTTAAAGCGAGGGGAGGAAATCAAGCGAATCCAGTGTCCGGTGCTAAGCGGCTTCGGAGGCGTCGCTCCTTTGAACGACATCAAACGAAGATTACCTACACATTAAACATACATGTGAAAAAAAGCAAACAGTGTTTTCTTAATGTTATCGTTCGCCTATAAATATTACATCAGTTCACTAATGGAAAATTTAAAATACGTAAGCATTAAAAGCGTATTTCTTTTAGATACTATTTACAATTATTACCGATAGACCGAAAAATTTACAGTCTTTTTTTACATTTTTTTAATAGACAAATAATAATGTATCTTACAGCCAAAGAGAGTTTTTAGTATTTTAATGGTTAATTACAGTTATGTTGGCAAAAAATCGCAACATAATGAGCCTTAAATTTGAATAATGTTTATTGTCAGTTGACTTTTTTTTCTTTCTATTTGTCTACCCCTTATTAAATCTCCCAAGAGAATGAATTTTAACAATAATTCTCTTAGCATTCACTTTAATTATATATAAGAAATTTCTCATATAACATAGGTAAGTATATATATACCTAACATCTGCCTACTAAGAACAGGGGGTGGTTGACACATGCCTAACTGTAATCACTAATGAATTGTAAAAGATGGCTAGAAGAAAAAACGCATCGTACCAATCCATACAATATTATAAACGTGAAAATGAGTTTGTTTGTTTTTCGCCTCTTAGAAGTTTAACAGTTCAACATAAAGTAGTATTTAGAACGGAGAAGAATATAGGCAGCCGAAATCACAGGTAAAAATTAGTTTGAGATAATTATAAAAGATCTGAATAATAATAATAACAATAACATTTTTATTTTAAAATGGCGGTTTTATAACAAGATGAAAGGCGCTATTAAAAATAGAACAAATGTAAAATAGATCACGTGCTGCGATTCGCATCATTATAATAATGTGCAAACACGAGAGTGGAGGCCCGCCGCCGGGAGCCTATATAAAATATCAAGAGTCGAATGCCCATTTACAATTTTCCTTATTACCATCAAAATTATTCAGAAGCCGGATAAGGGAGGGGCGAAACTGAATCTTGTTAAACTAACTCAGTGCGAAATCACTTTCGCCTCGGCCTTTGATCTCGAGTGCGCCAAAGGAATGTTATTCAGTAAAAACATGCAAATTCGATAAAGTATAACACAATATTATGGAGAGCAGCTGCCGTTGGCTGCGGCGGAGCGGCGGTGTCGCGACCGAGCGACTATGTCGCGGGCATCGGGATAAACCTCATACGAATATTTGCCGACTATCATAATTATGGGAGAAAGTACATACGAAAATGCCATAATAACGTTATTCTTCTAAAAATGTCCATTTATTTAAATAAAACATGAGTTAATTATATCAATTAAGCTTGTATGTTATAATTGCTAGCAGGTACTTACTTATTTGACTAATAATATCAGATCTAAACAGCCGATAAATATATTTTTTATTAGTACACATAATAATTTAATGAATAAATAGGAACGTCACCGCATGAGCGACACCATGGGCATAATAGTGTATTTTCTGTAATGTTTATGGTGCTGCTTATGTCTATAAGAGACGGTTATTTAAGTATTATAAAAAATACTTTAAAACTACAAATGTAATGTGTAAATTTTTTTCAATACAAACCATGTATTCGTTTTTATAATATTGCTCAATACTTATACCAAGTAATGCACATTATGTAATTATTTTTTGCATAACTGACTATTTAATATCTCTTCAATGTATTGTAAATTCGTTATTCCTTTTGTGAATATTACATGACTTAATTTCAACTTTTAATGGACTGTTGGAAAATATAAAAAGATGAGGGCAATTAGGTTACATAGCCTTCCTTTTAACGCAAATTGCGTTTCCTGTATCCACTTAAGTTACTTGTATTGCGCATATTTTATGTACTAAGATACTTGAAGTATAATGGAGAAGCTGTCCCGATGTGGGAGTGATATGAGAAAATTATGAATGACTGATATCCCAACTACGCTATACAAAGTTGAATGAAACAAAACACGGTTACGTATAGCAGTGGGTAGAGTTGGACCGCTGGAATCCGCAACCCCAGTTGGGGCATGCCACTAACGAAATGAAATTCCGCGGACATTCCGCGCGACTACTGCCCTCGCGACTAAGTATAACAACTGACTGGCGACAATACGAATGGTGCCGTATTACCAACTATTATTAAGGCGATCGAACCACAAATATTTTATATTAAGCCACATTCGTTCATCTGCACATATAGTGAACGTAACTTTACTACGACGCACCACAATTGCATAGTAGTTAACTTGGCTACATTATCTACTTTGACGCGCTAAATATTCGTTGTCTGGTTTCCCACAGCCTGAGGATCAAGATTAGTAGTATTAATTAATTGTACTACTAGAAACATAATATTATTTAGTCATATTTTCACTAAAATTAATTATAAGGCTTTGGTGGTTAACACTTCATTCGTCACATAATGCTTTGTCTACATAAATATCTGCTTGCACCATAGTTGAGTACAAGAAATGCCATAACGTGTTATTATTTATCAATTAAAGGATTATACAATAATAAGAATATAAAAGCGGTCTTATCGATATGATTCTGTATTAGTTTTAATAAACAAATATAATATTTCAAATATCATCCAACTTTATTTGCGTGAATAAACTATAATTGATAAAATTAATCACGATGTACTCGACGTGAATAGATGTCAGAGTTAGTTTTGCCACCCCGTGTCGTGTTTGCACATATCAAGCGAATTTGGAATACCGATATTTCGAGAGGAAGTTGGTGTCGATGCTAATCGAGAGAAGAACTTACGATAGACTCCGACAAATGCGGTTCAACACACAAACTTGCTCCTCCAATGCACCAACTTAGCTCGTGATATACTGTAACTTCGAATTTGTTACTAAATAGCTGAATCTTTATTGAAAAACTAGCGACCCACCCCGGTTTCACACGGTTTTTAAAATTAATTAAGTATTTTTTGAGTACTTACTACTAAATACTTATTTATTAGTACTAATAAATACTTATTTATTATCTCTTACAAACAAAATAATCTTTCCTCTTTATATTGATTTACATAAATAATAGAGAGTTACTAATTAATCTATACTAATATCGTAAAGAGGAAGAGTTTGGTGGTTGAACGCACCATCTTTGGAAGTACTAGTTAAATTATAATTGTTGTCTTGAAGAAACAAACTTTTTACATTTGTTCGGGTGCATATATTTTTATTCACAGATCATGACAATGAGAAAATGCATTTCTAATTTGATAACAAAGCAAATAACTAAGAATATGGCATTTTAAAAAAGAATGTCGACAATTATGAAGAAATGTAGTAAATCAATACTTAAGGCCTCGAAGACAAAACATAAATATTTATTTTGCGATTAATACGAAATAAGTGAGTTAAATTAAAAGATACATTAATAAGAAGAGTAAACGTAAAGATGAAGGGCAAGGCGAGGGAGCGAAACATGGCATATAATTTCCCTGAGGTACATCTGTCATTCAGGGGAAGTTTCAAACAATAAATACGCAGTCAGTCAATTCAGGTAAATAAGAGTATTGAGAATATTTTTAAAAATTATAAATTATCTATTATTAATACACAAACTGATAGAATAATATTGTAAATAGGTACATAAATATTATCTAAAAGTAAACTATTTAATAATAATAAAAAATACTATATACATTCATATTATTGACAAGGAAATTAAAAGCGTGAAAATCGCTATGGCCACTTGCCTTCTCACAAGCAAGTCAACACCACTACAAAGACGCGGAACTTGAGAGTGGGTTGCGCCAATTCTATTCCACCGAGTTGAACAGAAGTTGATCGTGTAGTTTTGGGTCTGACTTGATCGCTACTCAAGTTGTTTCTTAACTCAGACCCAAGTTAAATGGAGAATCCTTTCAAATATTTTGGCAAACTTCTTAAGTCTCACTGAAATAAACACGTTAAATCGTTAAAACAAATTATCTAGAATTATTTTACATATCCGTCACTCAAAATGATTTATTAAACACAAAACAAATGCACTCATAATTTTTAAAGCAGCACAAAAATCTATAGTTATAGAATTGTTTGTTATGACAAAATATAATTTGATATATAGGTATATTTTGTAACGTAAGCGTTCGCTAAGAATTTTTAAAAATTTAACTTAAAGAGGACACACGATACTACTGTGAAGCTGCGGGTAACAGCTAGTTTGCTATAAGAAAGTGTTCAGATATTTTAAAAATAAAAAAATAAAACGGATCATGCTAGTTCGCTATACATTGCCGATTAAGAACTAGAATCACAATAAATTAGGAATATTAATGTGGCGACGGGGCGCGGAACAGTACGATTTGTCGCTGTCCATAGTCCGCTTATTAAATTAACTTATCGTCGGCACTTCGCAGAGTGGCAGAATGGAGCGGCGGTCACGTGCCCCGCGATCACGAAACGTTTTTACCGCATTTCCGCTTTTTGAACCGCTCACGTGCCAATACCGTGGTCTGGCTTTAAAGCGATGCTCTAACAGGTTTCAAAATGCAGAATAAAATTTAATGTTTCTTCCTCGGTGAAAATTACCAGACAATGAACGTGCTTTGTTCAGTAGGTGAATACTATTTAGAGTTTGTAGTTTCAATTGTTTTAATAGGTACATAAAATTATTTGTGCTTTGAAAAGAATTGATTACTATTTCCTAGAATTCAATTAGATAAAAAGCAAGTCCCGGAGTGGTGTGGCGTGTTGGGCGCAGCGGAGCGTCGCTGTTTGTTTGCCATAAGACATGTGTCTGTGGTGTTATTAAATTCCCGTCTTTTTTCCCTAATCTCGTTGTCGACACGCCCGGCGGGCCCTCATCGGAAATGGCATTATTTCCCGGCTGGAGCACCCGGAGCGGACACCGGATACACCCCGCTACCAGAAATCCGGCCACCCCAAAAGTCTTGTTTGAGAAATTTCAGCTATTTCCTCGGCATCCGTTTTTACATTTCTTTGTCTTTTGTAAGTTTTAAACTAGGCACTTACTATTTCATGATGTTTATGTGATATTAGCATTCTCTTAAATCTAGATATTAATTATGAACATTAAATAATAAGACACTGACTATAACTGACAATAAATGAGAACAGTAATCATCATTATTTTACTCTGTTTCCAATTATAAACATTTTGGAATCGGTTTAATATATTCTTATCCATATTACCCAAGGTACATCATAAAAGTAATATTGAATGTGAAGCAATATTTTACTTAAAACACAGTTAATTAGTTACCAATTTATCTAACAAAGATTTAATAAAATAGACCTGCATATAATTTTAATGCGAAATATAATCTGGGATAGGGACCGCGATATTCTGCAAATAATTTAATCTCATTAAAAGCACCGCTAATGAAGTGAACCGACATAAGTCAGCCGCTAATGAAATGAAACACAATCCTTGTTTACTTTCAGCATTGGAACAGGTATTGTGTTCGCAGGATGGTTTATATTGCGTTGCCTACAGGTTATCATAATATTTTCCGTTGCCGCCGGTATTTCGGATATCAGAATATTCGATATTACCACTCCAAATAAAAACAATTCTAAGGTAAATCTGAAATCACTTCGTAAACATTGCACGAGGTAATACGATCACTATGAAAAGCCCCACAAAAATAATTCCGCTTTCACTAAAAATAAATAGACTCTATAGGCTTAGCAGAAATATTTAATGCCTTTAATAATACATATTAAGAATAAAGTTTTAAAAGTATTCCAGAATATTTATACGTATTGTATAAAAGTTTTAAATTTACAAGTTGCTTAAATGAATCTTTTTTAAATTTATAAGTAAAATTCGAGAAAATAATAGAATCTTAACAAAAAAGAAGTTTGCCAATAAATACAAACAACCTGTATTGTTCGAGGCTTGTGTAGTCCGTTACCATTCATACAAACAAAGAGTAACCACATTTAGATTCTCACGTTCCTCATATTTGTCGTTTATTTTATGAAAAGTTGTACCAATTCCATCTGCGAGAGCTTATGGAGGTCTGTCGTACTAAGAATCTCACAACTCGAACCTAACTTTTGCTCGCACGTATTGTGTAAAGTTTTACTTATCTATTTCATTTTTAAATTCCTAAGTACCAAAACGTGTTGAAGATTTCCAACTTAGAATTGTGTTATAGTAGAAGAAAATAAATTGTAATATACCATTTACTTCAATAGTAGTGCTTTATTTTAAAATTAATATTAAACCAGGTTTTCTTTTACTTTTTTATGCTGCTTAGAATGGCCAACAAGCTAACGGCCCACCTGATGGAAAGTGGCAACCTTCGCCTATAGATATAGTTGATAACTTATAAATTCGTTTTAATACTTATATAAAAATCATATTATTATTTATAACCTTTTTAACGAAATTACTGGTTCTATAAGATTTTTTTTGTTTCCAGAGCATTGTTGTTTCTCACTAAAATATATTATAGCAGCATGCTATAAATGAACTTTATAGAAAAATATACTTTGCTGCATTCATTTTAAAGAACATGAAAATTGTCTAACAAAACTATGGTTCGATTTAGGAAATGGCCTTGCAAAAATGAGC
Organism: Galleria mellonella; assembly: GCF_026898425.1. NCBI lineage: Eukaryota > Metazoa > Arthropoda > Insecta > Lepidoptera > Pyralidae > Galleria > Galleria mellonella. Next base: position 9,082,084 of record NW_026442130.1, on the reverse strand, counting down.
CATAAATAGTTGAGATAGATGTTCATTTTAGTTGGAGATTAGTATCGAGACCCCAGGTGTTTGCAGTCTTGTGGTGTGAATCATGCCTGTTGCAGCGCGCGCCATATATATCTTGTCTCGCACAACTTGTCATAGCTTGCTTGTCATGGCTTGTTACTGTTTTATATACTTAGTACTCTGTATTATAACGCTACCATACCAAAATAATTCGTTTATTTTAAACATTTAAAAAGAACACTTTTAGATATAAAATAGTAGGTTCATACAAGTTTAATGAAGTAATTAAATACAATTGTATTTAGTTTGATTTTAATGGATTTCAATTTCTACCGAACATGCTAAATAAGAAATAACATTTTCAATATTAAACGAAACTCAAAAACTGTCAAAACAAGGAATAACCTTCTTAATCAAAATAGCGTAAAATAAAAACACAAAAAATATATATATATTAATAATTCACACGAAAAAGTAAAAACAATTTACATAATAACATTAAAGATGAAAAACTATGTTTATCCAATAAATACGGTCTCACATACCGGTAACAAAACCATCTTGATTGGAAAAATAGCTTTATATTATAAAGGTATTGCCAAAAATAAATTTTAAATTATCAATATTTTAAATTATTATCTTGATTTACACCTAAATCTCAATATAATAAATTATTATTTAATTAAATTTGTCCCACTTTTACAAATATAAACGGAAACACTTTCCAACAATTTAACATATACACTTCCAAAATAAAGCATGTTCATACATTTTTATTACTACACTTTTTGTTGAAGCATATATTTTTAAGACCATTAAAGCGATCGTATAGATAAATTCAATATTTATCTATACGATATTCTATAACAGTAAAATTAATTTGGGTTTTCAAATACAATACAATTTTAATATATTTTAATGCGAGATAAAAGTTCTCCGATAGCTATGAGCATAACAATTATAATTGCACCTTAAATTATACATTATACCAGGTAGTGCACACCACACCTTAAATTCACTATAACAGAAAAAACATTTAAGAATGATTTTTAAGAAAAAACATGGTCGCAATCGCAACACTCACAAATAGACAAGGACTAGGGTAGACGAGCAGTGAAGATAAGTAACAGTGCAGGTATGGAACGTGTTGCCATTGGCTACGATGACGTGTCCCGCGCCATGAGTGTGGCAGTCCATTAAGTTCTCAGTGTCACACACAAAAGCGCACAATGGACGCGACGGACGGCGACGATGCGAACTGTAATGTGACACTAATAAACTATAACATTATCTATTAATTTATCGAACGACTATGCGTCAAGGCAAATCACTATTCCTTATTCACCTAACACTTAAACTAAAGGTCTATAAAAAAAAATTAATTGAAATACATGACACAATCATTTTCAGATTTTACAATCGCTAGGTAAAAACTGAAATTGTGCATTATAATATTTGTTATGGTACATAAAGTATGAATAAAAAAGAAAAGAAAATGAACCAAAATATATTTCCGTCAATAAACATCAATTTTAAAATGTACTGTATGAAACTGTAAAATATTTTAAGGACAATTCAAAAAATGTGTAGCAGACAGGCAGCTCCTCAAAGTAACTCCACTCAATTCGATTCCGCTGCTGGCTGCGTCTTGTTCAAACATCTCAGCCGCGCCAAACATATCAGTTACGGAGGCTCAGTAGCGCACCAACGACTCTATGTTTGTACGGACAAATACGAAGGAAGGGTGAAATAAAAAATGGAGAAATACAGCCCAAATAAACATGAGAGAAATAACGACATCAAATAATAATTGAAATCATGGCTCGACGCCGGTTAAGGAAACTAATAAGCTGTGGAAGCCACATACCCGCCTTAGTGTATATTCCCAAACATTTTCTCTTTTTAAAGTTTGCCTTCCTTTGGCTTCTCTCCCGCTACATTATATTTTCGAAAACCCTTTTACATCACACGAACAAGTTACGCCCCTTACGGCGTCACAAAAAATGCAACACGTATTTTCAGAAACATAACGGGACAGCCGTGGTTACATACACGCTCGGTAGCTATTAATCTCGGCAAATCGAATAAAAGGTAATAGAGGCTCGCAGGGGAGGGTGAGGAAAGATTGCCTTCGTGCTCAATGGGCGAGCTGAGCTCTCTGCACTCGCGACACCATTATTAGTGAGTTAACTCAATTTGCGGCATATTGTTTGAGATCAGCTTAATAACAGAGGCGAGAGGTCGTGAGGCATCTCCATGACTACTCTTGATCCTCACCGCTACAAACCGTATCCGACCCGATTTTCTACTTACATACTACTCATACGCGAAAATTATGTATTTCCATAATAATACCTTCCCGAAACTGATAGAGAAATTAATAAATATAACACGAAATATGATAACACTTAATTTCCTACAGATACCATATTTAACGTAAGAAAACTTACGAAAATCAATTAGTTATTGTAAAATAAACCCGATCAAAATAATAATATAATTAGTGAGCGAATTAATACCCATTAACGGTATTAAGTGGATATTTCGTAAGAGGCCTTTATTGAACTGGCTTCGGAAGTTGTTACAAATGTTACCGAATGCTGAAAATAATTTGTCCATTGAGAGTTATTTAACAGTCAGTACGTTTGTGTATTTACACCGTTGCGCACACCCTCCGCAAAAACTAATTGAAAGGGGTGAAATAGGCACAAACTGTTTATTATTACAAAGTACACGGCACCTTAAGGCCTGAACTTAAAGTTTATAATTAAAAGTTCCAGTTACGCATTTACCGATGCAAAGTCAACACAATTTAGGGTAAATTATTAAAACGAGCTGTCGAACAACTGAAATTAATCGAAAGTATTCTCTTAGAATTTGAAATGGGGCAGAAAGCACTTGTAGTTTGTTAGTAGACTTACTGGGTTTAAAATATGCAAACATAATGTAAATATGTATAAATTTAAATCACAATATAGGTCGCTAAACATTTATTGATATCATATAATAAATAAATAAATAGAAACAAAAAAAATGACGGATTTATTAGGACATTATCGCGCTCAGTATACATGTGGTCTGCTTTAGACCTGCTTAATGTGGCACTAATGTCATCGATGGTCAACATTACTATTTTATATCATTCATGTTACTTGGCAACCTAATCAAAATTTCAATTAAATTAAATTGAAATCAATTTAATTAGTCTTATTTAACGTCTGTATGAACAATCATTTTTATATTAATATAACTTCTGTACATATACCTTATTTGATCAAATACATTATTTCTAATGTGTCTAAATACATAAACAAAAATATACATATATATATATATATATATATATATATATATATATATATATATGAACGTTAGGTAAATATTAAACTATTTTGGACAGTATGAGCATATTTTATGCAGCGTCGACGGGCAGGGATGGCGAGGAAGAGTATGGAGGGAACAGCACAGCGGGAGCCGGATGTCATGGAAAAATTGCTACTTCCGAGCCGGGTTCGCACAAAAGGGCCCGTCTGCGATATTATTATCAAGTGAAGTGACCTCAACGGTGCTATGTTACAAACACTCTATCAAAAATATGTCAGTAACTGTAGCTGATAGCTTGTTACAGTGTATATTGCCAATGACGTTTAAATCACGGTTATCATTATTCTATATTTATAACTTTTTAAACTATTATGTTATGAACTAGCTGTAGGCGCGGTTTCATCTATCAAAAGACGAGCACATTGATTGGCTGGTATAAAAAAATATTGTCCTTTTCCCTGCCAAATACTTTTGGTACGTAACGATTGACACGTAAACGCAGATGTAGATAATAAACAAAGAAACAAACTTTCATATTAAAATTTATGATATTAATAAAGATGTAAAAATTTATAAAAGTATTTGAATAATAATCTTTGTTACGGGTTTGAATGTAGTGCACAGATAGACAATGCCCTAAATTAATTCATAGGGTACTTACAGTTACGTTACGGAGTGGGCAGAGAGAATCAAGATGTAGCTGTCTCCTCCATCCTTAGTCAGTAAACACCGTCACGTCAACGTAAACACTTGCAAACATATCAAGATATCACTTTGATATTAAAGATAAAATTGACAATGGAGAATATGGTCTCTAACAACCAAATTTTTGGGAGATCTACTAAGGCATACACAGAACAATATTAAGCCCAATATTAGCACCGGCTGCGAGTAGGTTCCAGTGTTCTAGCCGAGCACAGCGATTGTTTCCCAGTTGATACGTTTTCAATTGCAGGCGGCTGTCAGTGTGCCAATTTCGCGGCATTCACAACAAATTACGTATTAAAGCGAGTGGAAGCGCAAACAAAACGGCCGTGTTCGTGACGTGAATCGAGCGGGATGTACGTGCAGCGTGGCCAGTTGAGGACTAAGTGTCGAGATATGGCGAGAGCGATGAAATACATACTTAAATTATCTTGAAAAATAACTATAATTTAAACAAAAACAAACTTGACATAGTAAGAAGCGGTTCGTTAATAGGTAATACTTTCAAATAAAAAAAATGACAGTGGACATAGATTTCTCCTACATACTTGTCTCCTACATCCGTCTGTGCTTGCAGTAAAATATAAAAATATTCACTACGACTCGTAAGAATATTGATTTATTGATTTTGATCAAAGTATATGATTAAAATTTAATGTATGAAATTGAGTGAAAAATTGTATTAGAAGCTTATATATCCTACGTTTCATCATATTTTAAATGTAGTAGCAAATAATCTACATTTAGATTATAGATATTAAAGTATACATTCTAAAGTATTTTTTCAAACTGTAACAATGGATAACGATGATATATATTCATTCTTAAAACAAACACACACGTATTTCTTTTTAAAATTTTGTTTCCATCTCTCTTTTTACATAAAACCTGTAATATTTTATATTTTTTCATATTCTTCAAATAGGAGCTACATTCAATTAAGCTTATTTGGGTTGTCATAGGCAAAAAGTGCAATAATTGGGGCACCTACTTAAAGTTACATCTGTTATCAAATATTTTATTATATCTTATTAATTTTCGTAGAACATGAAGTTAGCGTTTTGCAATTGGAAAACTGAAGGTGGTTAAAAGGAAACCGCTACCGTTATCACCATGAACATAGAGGTAACATGAGTAATTAAATTGTCCCGTGTCCCAAAGTCCTGAACAATTCACTACCTTATAATCGTACGTAACACAGCTTATATGTATATACCCGAAACAGGAGTAATAACCATAACCGCTAATAGAATGTTACTTTCTCTATAGCACCTGATGTACATATTTACTTTGGAAATTCATAAACAGATTATTTTTAGATTAGGTAGATACCTTGCAAAAATGTTTACAGTTAATAAAAAAATAGTATATACTAAATATAATTATTTCCTTTTTGTTTCTGATAATTAAGCCAATTAGTGAACTGAAGTGAAAACAAAACAGAACTGATAGGAGATACTATAAGTATAAACAATTCTTTTTATCTCGTTAATGAAGCCTTTGTTTTTATACGATAGGATTTTGTAAATGAAAAGATTGTTATATTTATTATAGCGTCTGTCAATATTATGACGAATAACGAATTAAATTTAAGAATTATCTGAAATAATATAAATATAAGTATTAATTTCATAAAGAGTTGTCATGGGTTAGTGATTTGTTATTACCTCGACTTACCTCCAATGTTGAGAATTCAGATCTGTCCGACGCAAAGTGTCTAATTCAAATTTCTATAATTATATATTTTATATAATATTAACATATTAAAAACCTTTTAATTTATTCAGTTAACCCTATAAAAGTTTCAAGACTTTTAACGCTTTATAAAGTAAAAATTACATACACACCTATGTATATTGTATAAACTATGTAAGCGTACAAAAGTATTATCGCAGCAATGCTCACTGTAAGCGATACTCATAGTTTACTCTCCACTAAATGCCGGCTTTATTTAACAGACACAATTAGAAAGTTCCGGTGCCAGCTCGCTATCGGAAAGAGATGTTGTTATCTGGCGCAGTCTGGCATAATCCTTTTAATTAGCAGCAAGATGATACGACACTGGAAGCCGCCGGGTCCTACTCTCGACTAACATTTACATGCTTGATTGCATGCAAAGCTATTCTTACATGTAAGTTTTGAATTTTAATATGCCTCATAGGAAGTTTATGATTACAAATAAATTCTCATTCGATTTTACACAATATATACATTCAATTGAAATTAAATTATGTTTAATATAATAAAAAAGTGAATGTCAGAAAATTGTGCTCGATAGCATATGATATTCATATTTATACAAATCAAGTATATAAAGTATCATATATGCTAGGTTAGGATAAACTCTATCCAAATTTATTTCAAAACCACTTAGTAGTTTTTACAAGAAAGCGATTGTTCATCCCTCAACCATCCTTAGAAACTTTAACATTTACAATATCAAAAGAATGTCGTCCAAATTTAAGGACAAACTATTTATTTGTATAATTTATACGCCATTTTACATACACACTGCACTAAATATTTTAATATACTCGCATACCAGAAAAATATGTCAATCCTCGAACTCATAGAAAGTATTTGCTGTCTTTTATAGACATAAAAGAGACGATGAACAGTAACTTTATTTTTATTATTTTTGTCGAGTTCAAGTGATAAATGATCTGCAAAAGTGGCATATACAACGAGACGCCGCAAGAAGCCAAATTTAAGAAGAGAAGTCCTAAAAATGGTGAAGGTTTACGTGCCATATTTAGAATAAATTAAAACTTTGCTAAAATTATTTGATTTAAATCTATAATACAAAAAAAAATGTATATAGAACATGACTATTCATGAAAATTTAAGAAATTGTTACGCTGCATTAACTTAGCATGAAAATGGGAACTTTATAATTAATAATTTATCCATGTTAATAATATTTTCATATTAATTCATAGCTATTTTTTTTTATTACTAGCGACCCGCATCGGCTTCGCGCGAGTATTATTTTATATTAGTAATTTACATTATAAAATGGAATAGAATTTTATTGCTAACTGTGTACATACATATAGCAGTAACCATTGCTTTGGATTTGACATCAGTATCAACAGTTAAACCCTATCGGGCATGCAACAATTTAAGAACAGCAATTAGCTAGCAATTATATTAACATTAAACATTCAAATACTATTACCATTACTTGATTACAAATAAATATGAAATATTTGATAATACAACTAAATACAATAAATAACAAGACAAAGAATAATCATAACAAAATTAAAATAAAATAGACATAATAGATAGAAGATAACAACAATATTAAGCATAACGCTGTTCACTCATATCGCGGCATTTTTATTTAGCTTTAGCATTTTTATTTCCTTCGTTAACTTCTAAACGAAAGGTCCAATTCAAATAATTTAAAAAGGAGTTTACATGTACATAATCAAGCTTGATTATTAAACTATTTAGTTCTATATGTATTAACAAATATCTTTCAATTCCACCAGTATTTTGATTGAAAAATAATGAACAAAAGACCATTATTTTGACTTACTCGTAACTGTACTGAATAATTAGATATATAGCTTCGCCGACTTTTTTATAGACAATCATGAATACTATATTCAAGTAGTTCATTATTTTAAGTATCATCATTAGTTTTGGCAATGCAAGCCAAAATTTTGAGGCAAACCGTTTGATACTTTGGGTTATATGGTTATAATTTTCGTAGAGATATTGTCAGTGTTGCCGTAGAAAACTGTATTTCATTCAGTAAACTGAGGAAATGATTCGTTTGCATATTATTTATTTTTGCTACACAAACTCTTCGATGATACACACAAAAATAGGTAGGTTTGTCAGTTATGGCTTAAATTAACAGTTAGTTAACTGTCAGAATTATGTTACGTATTATGATGCGCTCGGCTGTTAGTTTTATATTTTATATGATTTTGAAAGAAATCGAAAACATTCGCATGCTCTTGAAAGAAAATAGAATCGTTTAAGGTTGGTTAAAGATTGCAATAAATCATTAACATTTCTTTTAAAGTTACCGAATTGGTCTTGCTTGTCAATGAGTATAAGAGACATATGTCTACCAATACGGTAATAAGGCGAAGCTGCAGACAACCGGTCTAGGCGACAAAGCCGCGTAGACGCCCGCAGCGCGAAACGACTCGTCGTGAATGCCTAATTACGGCACCGAGTAAATAACTTTTCTGTTTGCCGTGGGTAGAGTAGCATTTCGAAAAAACACAGACCAATTTTGCGTCGACGTAACGCGAAAACCTACAATAACTCCGCAAAATAACAAATATTCTCCATGTAAGCCTCTTATTATAACAACTGCTAATAATAAACATACCCCATAGACTTCAATCGGAAACGGTCTTTAGAATGCTACTGACTTACTAACTCAACAATACATTTGACGAAACAATTTTAATTAATTATCCTTTAAATAGAATTCCAATCTTATCTGAATAGTAATTTTTGACTTTGCTAAAAGTATTTTCAAATATGCCAACGAAGAGAATATTTATTTTTGAGCATCATAAGAACTGATGAGGTTCGCATATCAAAAAACTATTACATTTATGGTTAGGTGTCATTAATTAAAAGATATGTACGTCATTTTAAACGGAACGCAAAAATCGGCGTTGTTCTACAATAAATAGCGCCGTGTAGTCCTTTAGGTAAAACATTAATCATGATTGAGCTAAGTGGCTTAATACGGGAGGGATAATGGCTAGCAATGATCGCCGGCGGGGGTCGGCGCCGTCAGGGCGCGCTGTTGGATGTCGTGGTGACGCACCATGTCACCACCGCCCTGATCCATTCACGTGATCTCTATTGACATGTATCACAAATCAATTGGATATATTGGTAGATATTGTACATAATAATCGTAGGTACACAGAACGTGTAGGCATAAGGCAAGTGTGTACATATTCAAAACAATACCTAAGCCGACCTCAAATTGCAGTTAAGAGGGCAAGAAAATGATAACTTTTATAAAACAAAAAAGTTGTCGTTGGTTCCAAAGGTCGTGAGATCGAATCAGACTTATACTAAAATTGTGTTTATTTAAAGTTCCAACGAACGTTTGATTTAAGAAAATAATGTAATCAAATTAAATTCAAGAGTCGGTGTTAGACTCGCCTTGGATTCAAATATGCTCAACGAAACGCCGGTATGATAAGTTACGTTAAGACAGCAAAAAACGCAACTGACTATCCCATAAGAGATTATAGTTGTGAGTATATATTTATTAACGTATTATAATATTAAACTATTTCAAAAAGGAAGTTCTCAATTCTTCTCTATTTTTAGTATACACAATACGTTATCGTCGGCCATTTCTTAACTGTCCGTAATAATTCCTATTGCAATCAATAATATTAATTCCCTTGTTAGTCTTTTATTAATTTTATCGGGATCGAAGTTGCTGTTTATAAATAAATTCATTTTTAATTCGCACTCTTAAACCATATTTATTTTTGAGCCTGACTTTGTTAACGAAACGTACAAAAACTATTGACATATTTTTTACTTGTACTTTAATAATCAAAGTATATATTTGTAAATGCACCTGAGATTCAATCCACTAAATGCATCCAACATGGTGCATTTATCTATCAAACCATAAAAGCTAGCATGAAATGCCTTTAACAGATCTAGTAACAGTGTATACTACTCATATGTCTATTGATACACCGAGGTCGATCAATAGTTCTGGTCCGTTCCGGAAGAGGTTATCACCGGAAACTATTGGGGTGTGCAGAAAGGAAGGCTCCTAAATAGTGAACACAAACACCGAGTAACGGAATGCCTGAGGCCTCCACAACTGTTATTGTTTGTACACCGAAACTAAAGCAGACAACCCTGCATCAACGGAGAAGTTCAAAAGAAACCACTAAGATGAATTTAAAGTTGCCGCGATGTTGCAGACGTGTGTCAGACACGATATTATAGTAACTAGAAAGAAAATATAGGAAAAGCTATATTTAATTTTTAATTAAAACAAGATCGCATCAAGTACCTATACAATTAATGATACCTATTATGAAACAAAATACCATAGGCATTCGTGAACATGATTTAATATGAATGTAGAGGAAGCTAAATTAAGTATTTCAGCCTAGGAACAAATGGAGCTCTTTGATGTTTACCTACCTTTAAAGGAATCCATAAACACTCCAGGTGGCTTGATTGAACCAGTGTAATCAAAAGAATTATATTATAGTTGCTACCTAAGGTTGCTACATTAATGACCTTAAATAATGTTACATAAGATTGTATTCAAAATAAGTCAAAAATTCCAATTTTTGGATTTAAATTTTGCCTTAAAGCGAAACATTTTGTCTATTTATGAGCATATATTATTTTTATGGGTTCGTTATATAAAGGCTATCTAATTTAGAGCAGATATAAGAAAGACGTAAAGGTGCACATACTCACACACACTATAGTGCATCAAGAGTGTTCTCACAAAAGTGGGCACTCTACTCACCGCGGGCGCTGGCAGGGGGCGCTGGCCCAACAGCCAGAGAGCTTTTCCTTGTCGCCAGGCATAACACTAAACGATAATCTCAATATCGTGATCGACTTCCGAAGCTTAAACGGCAACAATTGTCGTATGTCGCGTTAATGGACCCGCTCGGTTCGGTCGGTTACCGAACCCAGATTTCATGCATATTGAGGTTTCGTTTATAGCAAATTTTATGCGTTGCTTGATATTGTTTGGAATGTAAACAATCTATAATAACCTTTATACAGTACTACATAAAATATTAAGTAATTAAGATATGTAATACTATCAATTCTTTTTCAAAGCTTTCACAGCCATATCCATGCAAAACAAGAGATAAGTAGTAAAACGTAGTCTCTGACAAAACAATTACAGGATTTTAGCAAAATTTTCACATTCTGATAATATAAGCATAAAAAAAAAAAAATATACATACGAATACTTTGTCTTCAGAACATTAAGCCTCAAGCTATTTTTACGAATCTATATATAAGGTTCTATGAAATGAACAAATAACAGAGTCGTAATAAATTGGTATTTCTTATTCGGGACAGGGAGCCACAAAAAGTTTTGTGTCTGATAAATCACGAATAGGTGTAAATTTTTTATAACATGTAAAAACCTTTATTACGAAATTTTGTCATTCACGAATTACAATAATAATAAATATAAAATAAAACCTATTAAAAATATAAAAAAGTATAATTACGTACCTAATTAAATATACAAAACAAATTATGTTGCCTCTGAAAACATAAGTAAATTGAAAATAAATTCAAAGTACTGAGAATTCGTTTCACGTCTATAAAAGACGAAATAAATGTTGACGAAAAAACACGAACTTTGCATGGATTCTTTCCAATTGCGTTTTGTACGGATTCACACCTTTTCAGTTGGGAAAGTCATTGCTATAAAAACGTTACATTTCTAAGTCAAAAGCCATTTTTTCCTCCGTCGAAAGAAAAAATACTAACTTATTTCTAAATGTTCTCGTATTTTTATTTTAACAGTATTCATCAATATTGCAACAAAAAATAAATCAATATCAATAAATATTAGTTAAATATTTTAAATTATTGACATATAGACGTATGCCCCTGAAATACAAGCTACCATACTAAATTCAGTTAAAAAAAGTTATTTTTGTTGTTGCGATCGTTTCACTCAGTACAGCAGCTGAAGCATTGCGCCTTACAAAAATCCAATATGATCATTTAATTTTAAAGTACGCTTCTAATTCATATCAAGGATAGGAAATTTATTATATTTATTATGTTTATAACTGAGCATTACTTAGTTATAAATTTATTTATAAACAATAATTAAGTTATAGTTGTATATTATATAAACGATTTAATGTATTCATAAAAAAAAATCAATAGATATATTGGAATTGTGCATTGTAAAGTGGTTCATAACAATAATGCTTGTATCACAAACGTAGTTATAGTAATTTTAATGAACCAAAATATTATATGATTTTTTTTTCAATAATTCATAGTTACTCTGGTGTAGAAAGATTTTATGAGCTACGCTGGTAGATTGTCTCATGACCATTAGCCTTAAGACCTAGTGATCTTAAGGCAAGAGTCATACTAGAATGTCGGTTACATTTCCTTTACGTTTCTATATGGTAATATAACATTCAAACTTTGTTTCTGCGTTAATATTGTCGATTTTCTAGTTTGAATCTAGTCTAATTGCGAGCCTCACCATATAAAAATAACAAATATGGAATAATAAAGGTTTTAATTTTAATTACATTAAGGCAGTTTTAGGATACAAATACACAAAGCGTTTTTTAACCGTATCCGACGCCATTGCAGTACCGCGGCAACCGTAGAATGCCTATATAAATGATGGACATTTTGTAATCCGTAAAAAATTGTGTAACTCGTGAAATTGCACAACACGATTGTATCGTAATTTGAGTGCAATTTTAGACGTTTTAGTATAACCGAATTAAAATGTATGCTGAGGATAGTCAAATATGAAGGTATGGTAGGAAAATATAAAGGAAAATTTTGTTCGTGGACAAAAGTCCCAGAAAATTTGCGTAGGCCATAAATATGAAAAGGGCAGATATATATAAAAAAAACACTTAGGCAGCCACAAGCTGCTTAGCACAAAACTGTTTTCTAGTGAGTTTTGAAATAATTTAGTTGAAAACTGCTCTGTGAGACGTACATACTCGTATTTGTGATACTTGAAGAAGAACGGCTGTTCGAGCCAGTTGACACCTGTCGTAATTGGGAGCCTGCGGAAGTATCATACTTGCTCTATTGGCGCGAACATCCGACGCCAACAATGTTTTTCTGTATTAGGGACGACATGATACAATAATACCTTATTTATCGAAAGAAAATACAGATATATTAATAAAGATGACTTACTAGTTTTTATCAATGACTTCGTCTGCAAGATGGGGATATATTGATTAAATGATAAAGAGTAGCCTACGTATGTGTTGAGTTGAGCAGTTAAGACGCTGCGGTGGTCGCTAACAATCAGACGATTACCACCCTCGATGTACAAAAAATATACAATGTACTAACATAGTAAATATGATATGATTCATAAAGGACAGGACTTGGTTCGCAAGTAAAGTCACAAGTATTCAGTAGTTCACTACAAAAGCGACGGGCATTTGATATATTAGACAGATATTATGTCTGGCAAATCTCAATATTAGTAAAAATCCCTTCACACATCACTGCACATTGATACCTTGATATTATTGCCTCAACTCCTATGGGCTTGCGTAAAACGACGATATATGGGAACGAAATTATTCACGGGATTTAATATTTTTCAATAGAAAATTTATCGTTCCATTTTTCTCCAGTACCCATTTTATTCCGCTACCAGAGTTTTAAAAGGAAAATTCGTGTCCCTGTGAATTAAAAAAATAATAAAAATCATTCCGCGCATAAATTTCGAGGCGATTGTAGTAGAGATCTTCATAACTCAACAACAAATAGCATCCGAAAATGAAACCAAACAAAATTCACTTTGGATGGGCCTGAGCGGTGTAGGATGGGTCGGCGGGGGCATCGGCCGGCGGTGTTACCGGCTCACAATGCTGATTGAAAGCAAATAATGAAATCATAGCGAATGGAGCTCCGGCCGTGCCCGCAAATACTGCGAAAAATTGCACTCGAGCTCTCAAAACAATGAATGCACAAAATACAATACTGTAAAATCCAGACGCGTGTGACGTTTATTTTGATTTCTACTAGACAACTTTAAGATTAAATCTACATCCGCTTGTATTTTCTACCAACGTGTATATGGTTTTCTGAGTGCGTTTTCTTTTATTGCAGTTTAATTCCTAATAAAGTATTATGATACTAAAAATTATATAAATTAGTAGAGGACCTAATTGATGAAATGATATAAATATAAACAGTAACCAAAGTGTCGATTATAGAGATTCATTATAACTTTTTATGTGTAACTGAATTAAATATTTAAATAATATACCAGAAACAAAAATTCGAAAATATTCTTTAGTTCTAACAATTATTAAGTACCTAAAGCTATATATAGGTTCGGGCACCTAGGAACGGCGGACATAATTGCTTGTTGTAAAGGATACAAAATTTTTATTTTACAATATTTCAGCCTCGCCTTTTGAAATCTATGAAACGTTTTCACCATTGTTCTTGCCTACATGCAGGAGCACAATACATTTTACAATTTGTATCACAATTATTTACACGTGTAAAAGATTTCCTTTAATACCGTGGGTAAACAGGTATACGTTTTTAGTAACACACAATATGAGGCATATGACGAATGTAATCGTTTGACAATTTTCCTTAGAATTTATTTCGTTCATATATTAAAAAAAGATCGAGATTCTAGTGAACTAATATGATATATTGACAATATACGTTCAAAAGTGTTATCAAGAAAAGAAAAATCATAACTAACTACTAACATGACGAGTTAAAAAAGTATCCTCTCCCTGAAAACTATATTGTACACTGATGTCTGATACCGTAGCATGATAGATAAACGTGGTGTACACAAAGCAAACGTGTTTATATATTTTTAGGAAGTTACTAAACCTGTGGGAGTGGCACCCTCTGGTCTTAAGTATCAGGTTTTCCTTACGTATTTACAGAAATTTTGCTTACGTCTACATACATATAGGACTACAGTTTTCCTGCCATCAGAAGCACGAAACAAGTGAAAATAATTAGATTATTAATTAATTATTATTATTAATTACATTGATTATTAATTAGATTATTTAATTACATGAATTGATAAAATTAATGTTTGGTTTCAAGCAAAAAAAGATAGCAAATCTTTTTATGCTCGAAACACATTGAAACATTCTTCGACTGAACTATCATCGCTGGCACCATAATGCGATAGTATTAAATATCAATATAAGCTACTTAAGAGAAATAATATATGAATCCATGTTCGCTGTTCTAATGTACCTTTTATAAAACGTACATCTTTTGTGAAAATATATTTTTAATATTGCCTTATTATATTTTCCTTTCAATGAAGTTAAATTTCACTTTATACGAGTGAAATCTCATTATTGAACTTACTATTACTATTATTTTATATTTATTTTATTTCCGCTTTAAACCGGGTTTACAATTATACATAGGCCTAAGCCAAGTGCATAACTCAGTGCTATTCTTTTTGTATAAACCTAATTAATTTGTAATGGTATGTTGTGTACTATAGATTATATAGTGACAGCTGTTATCCAATGGCAATACGGGTCTACAATAAGTTACCTTCAGAAATAAAAGATCTTCCGATAGAGAGATTTAAATCAAAGTTATTTCACTTTTTCTTAGAAAAATGCTATTATACAGTTATTGAATATTTAAATGACAAAACAATGTGTGTAACAAAAGATGTAATGTATTAAAAATTACTTAAAATATAAATCATAATTTTATATGATAATTTCACATAAAGAATATTGTATTTTGGAAAATGTTTGGACTTTATAATTGTAATATAATGTAGGGACTAAATACAATTTAACATTTGTATACGTCTGCGGGGTGCTGCATGTTATGTACCTGTATATGTAACCTCTTTTTGTACCATGTAGCAAGCGAATAAATATGATTTGATTTGATTTAGATGCACCAGGAACTTCTAGTTCAATATGCAAACACTTCCTAACAATTCGGCATGTATTTAAAATTACGACTTTCTGTAATTGATGGTAAATATTGGGTGGGACATTTAGGGTGTTTATTGATTGATGCAGTTGTATTTGGTATCACATCTGTCGTGGAGAGTACGATCGGATCTACTATTACTTTTTGTAAATGTCAGGTCGAGTTATTTTGTATTGGAGATCAGTATTTAGATATTTTTTCCGCTATAGTATTTTATAAGTTGTGTGTGTTAGATACAGATATTACGAATAGATGTATTAGATACTGCTATATGTATCAAGATCGCAGTTTTATTATGTTTATTAATGTAATATCTGGAATATTGTAGTGGATTGTTCTATTTGTGACGATAACTCAGTCGAAGTAAAGTTTAGTTATGGAATTTTCTATTTTACTCTCAAGCATCAGTTTATAATATGGTTCGATTGAGACGATGATATTATTTCGTTAGGCGACATTTTGGTGTATTATATTAAATACCTGGTCATGTCTGTTTAAATTCAGTTTGCACTATTGCCTTGCTCCTGTAACATGTTAAATCGTTTCCGAGCAGGTATTGCATTTTTGACATGTATCGGATGTAAGGGGTTTTATAATGTGTTTCTGATAGTTTTTAGTCTCTATTACTTGATCCTGAATTGCCATAACGAACCTTCATTCTCTGGTAAGAATTCTCTTCGACTCAGTTGTGTGCGTCGCCTCTTTGTCGACACAAGTTTGGCACAAGTCTTGTCGATGCCTTACATGTTAAGACTTTCCAGTCCACTTTTCCATGTCCATTTTTCTTATACAACTTAGAATGGTAAACAAGCTGACGGCCCACCTGATGTAAAGTGGTAACCTTAGCCTATAGACATGAGCAGTACCATGGACATAACAGAGTACACTGTTTCGCCCATGATACCACCCATGCGTTGCCATTCCTGAGGACTCAGGTATCATTCCTCTGTACCCTGTAAATTCACGCCATATCCCACCCTTCAAACCGACATAGAGTCATGCAAACACAACTGCTTTACGGTTGAAACACGAATGGGACAGAGGTACCCAAGCTAACGATTTATATTATTCATATTTATTGAAGAAATATTGTCTGAGAGTTGTGATTTGTTTACTATGTAGATTCATAATATCAATAAATCCCCTACCATCTTATTTCTGGGCAACGTTAGTCTCTGCAGACAAACTCTGGGGTGATGTTTGTATGTCTTAGTATTATGTCTTAGTAGTATGCAAAAACATAAAATAAGAATTTTTAGTACCATTTAAACCTCTCGGGTTTGTGTGTGGTATTTTAAATTTCGATCTTAAATAATAAGGAATAAGTCAGCCTTATTTACATTATTATTTACAAGATTCTAATTACATATAGGGGAATATATGTTTTGACGTTTTACAAGCCATATTTATTTATCAATTTTTCGATTGCATTGTTAGAATACTCCCTTAAAAGTATGCTATTTCAATTTCAACCTATATATACAATTCTAACTCACACTTTGCTAAATGTTGTTATTGAATTAATAAATAACTAATTAAGTGCTGTGTGTTTCTCTAAGAATTAAACCGATTCACGATGGTGACATACTAATTGATTTAGGAGGTTCATTACAGTATTAGTATAGAATTCTCTAAATTTATAGCGTTTATCGACTTTTTTCTTTTTTAAAAATAAAATATGTTCGGTTTCTCTGGAGAACACTCCCTAATAAGGATGCAAATTATTTCAATGTGAAAATGTACCTATATATATGAAATTGTAACTCGTACTTGGCTGGTTGTTGTTATTGCATTAATAAATAACTAATTAATTTAAGTGCATTGTGCACCTCTGAGAATTAAAACGATTCGCGCTGGTAATACACTAATCGACTTACGAGGTTCATTGCAGTATAAACATTTAAATGTTATCTATTAGAGTGTTTATATAGGGTTAGTCGTAACAGATATATCAGGCTTAGACTTAATGTTAAACTTAATGAAACTGAACAATTTACACCAAGAAACATAGTCGAAATTTCAAAATAATTTTTAATCTTTTACACTAAATCGTATACTTGATCACGTAATTTATATGAAAACTTTCACTACGCTTCTTAAGGTATGTTATTTAGTTTCATGAATGCTAGGTAACTGATGCACGAATTTACTAATACGATTACTAATTTTTTTACTAAACAATTCAATAAAATTATGCAAATGTACCTGAAAATCATTCGACTTCTAATTTTATTCATTTGACTACTAATGCTATTCATTCACTACACTACTTCTACTAATCGCTAAAATAATTCTTTGTATGTACGAGTATACGAGATCATGCACGAGTCAATACGAATGTACATAAACAACTACTACGAACGTTTTTTAGTCTTTTATATACTATCACCTATTCCGAAAATAGTAGGTAGAGGGAAAAGACATTTTATTTTTTCATTCTTAGCAATTAGGTCATTACAGTACATTACTAATTTAGTAGTCAAATTATAAAATTAGTAATTACTCGAATAACGAAATCATTCGGATTCGCACACCGCAAACATTAGGTATAATCCCTTACGCTTGGTATGAGCGTTACAACTGACCTTGTATTTTTATATATTTAGATAAAAATATATATTTTTATCTACATAATTTGGTTTGCAAAGAATTATACAAACCACCAATCAACATACAAAAAAGGATCAACTTTTTTAGATTCGCCTCTGTTTAATTAAACCAGAGCTCACAAATTCTGCCCTTTACTAAATTCCAACGCAAATGCACAATGCAACTTATTGGAATATGAAGACTTAAAAGTGGTTATATAACATATGCACACCTGCAAATCATATACTATCGCTAACCAATTGTATTAGTATGGCTATGTTTCGGTTTGACGAATGGGATACGAGTATGACAGTGAAATTACTGAATAATACGATGTATCTTTGACTATATTGAATTGTTTTTTCATAAAACACTTTCGTATTACATATATAACTACGTATACTCATAGCCATGATCTAAAATAACAAGTATTTTCAAACCGTGTAGATGACCCCTCATTGTGACCTACCTTCTTATGATTATAAGGACACTATGTATACCCATAAGTCGGTGTGCGGAGGGCCCGTCACCATAAAGAAAGAGTCCAAACAGGGGCGACAAACAGAGGAGCGGCGAGCCGCGCCCGGCCAAACAATGCTTGACCGATCATCCTTTGTACCCCAACCATATTTTATGAAACTAAGAAAGCATATTTCTTACTTTTCTCGCGATATAGGGATTCCATTCGTATATTTTTGTTAAGAAATGCCACGACTGCGTACTCAATGTGTACGACCACTGATTTTTTCTTTTATTTCGACTCGATGCAATGAATTCAAATATTTGTTTATATTTTATTATATATTTAGAAACAATTTTTCATGATTATTGTTTGTTGTTTCTAAAACATATTTTTCAATATAATTTGGGTACCAAAAATTCAAATTGACTATTACAATTTCTTTTTTTTTAATAAGTCTTATAATGTTACTTATAGTAGTATTAATAAACTGTGCGATTAAGTTTCATTTTAGGATAGATTAATCTCTTACTTTAACAAATGTTATACACAGTTGCCTACGAATTTTGTTAATTTACTTGTCTATAACATAGTGAACACTTTACCACACCATCATCCTATACTTACAACTTTATTGACTAAAACTAAAATATCCATCAGTTTCCTTCCCCTCTACTACGAAAGAGTCATCGAGCTCATGTTATTAAAATATGTACATTCGACAAGTCGCACAAACAGGGGGAGGGACGTATGACTTTATACATAAAACGTTAGACGGTTGAGTTCATGTTCGTGCGGTAACATTGTTTTAGAATTTAGCCGCCCATCGATGTAGTCGATTATGAAAATAACGTGTCAACGCGCTCTCAGGCGAATGCGACGAGTCGTACGCCCTACGCAATGCTAATGATATACAAATGAAGCACGAGACAGTCTGCCACCGCACTCGATAAAATACACGAATTGAAAACAAAACACGTGTAGTCGCCGTCTGGTTAAACTCACAACCCCTTATCCATAAAAATGTCAAACGTCTAATGAACCTATTTTAGTTGTTGAAGTGTTTTGTCTTTTACCTCTGCGATATTTTAAAGAAGAGAGGCAGAGTATAAACGTTTTATACTTTCATATGCTGAAAAAATACTTTTTGACATAAAAAGATTACACGAAAACATTGTGATACTGGTCATTGACGATTTAATGGATTAATAATAAGTATTCTTATAATGTTGGTCATTACGCTACCTAGAGTTTATACAAAACAGAAGTGTCCTGCCTGTTCCTTCGTATAAGCATATAACATACAATATGAAATATGGCAGAAAGTTGCGGAGTACTGCAGCTCGAGATCTACATATCATACGAGATGGCAATCCGAGAATAATGCATCTGGCTCTTATTGCGAATGAAAGACGGCTGTGTTCTTACACGTTTTTACACAACAAAATTCAAGATGCATATTTGTAAAAGATGTGTATACAAATAAAGATATCAATATATATAAGTTTATTCGACACAAATCAATTTAATAAGATTCATACTTTCATTATTACATTCGGATTTAAAAAAAAAATAGGCAGAAAGAAAGGGCAGGAATAAAAGAACGATATCATAATTGAATCACGTTAATAAGTATAAATAAATATTCATTTCGTCGAATTTCACATACATTGTAATAACATTTATATTTTTTTTTTTATTTTATGTAAATATATATAAAGAAAGAAGGACGTTCTTAGTTCGCCTATAAATAGAGATGAAGTAAAATCGTGTAACATGAAAACAAATTTCGATATTTCTTTATTAAAATATTATATATAAATATTAATCGATATTTTTTTTTGTACTCAAATGCCAGTCACATGTTTATTTTGTCAATATTGAAATCGATACAGTTTTGTGACACAAAATAATAAGTTATTGCATTTATATTTTTAATTTCTAAAAATACCGATTAACTCATTGTTCCCACACCAGGGTGTTAATAATTGGTTAATAATACACAGTCTATGTCTCGATTCCTCCCTAGTTGTCACAGTCAATGTATTTATGATATATCTCACTAATGGTGAGCTCTATGGAGCCGCCGTAATGAGATTTTAATTGAGGGCGTATCCCGCTGATCTGCCGACAGATACGCTTAACTTCATTAGGCCGATAAACGATTAAGTTACCTAATGTAATTGTTCTACTAGATAATGTTGTATACTATTATTTGACTTCTAGGTGACATATTTGTAGATAGTTGTTATTGATATCTGTGCTAAAAATAACATAAAATTGCTATATTACCGACTGATATATTCAAAATTATTTCAAAAAAATATTGTATCTGTGGATATATTAAATAACAATATACTGTTGTAAAGATTTCGAAAACTCATGATTGTCATATTTCACCCTTTATTGTTTGCGTTCTTTGATTCCTTATTTCGTATAACGCTCTTTGTATAAATACTCATTCGTTAAATTTTTTACTTACGTCATATGAAGTAAAATGTAATGGTCATATTTCTATTGCAGAACTTTGACTCGCTCTAATGCCTCTGACGGCAAAGCCTGGATGCAAATGAGCCACGGTCGGCGTCAGATGAGGCGCCGAGGTGGCGCCACCGTCGCCAACCAAACGCGACATGACATGGACAGTAATTTGCAGGGAGAAATTTATTTGAACAAATTGCGAGAAATATGTGGTTAAGATGTACGTATTTAACGCTAATTACTGTTTTCTCTTTGACATCTTGTTTACTGCACGTCATGTCATATAAAGCAGACTACGATGAGCATTATCAGTTCAGAATTATAACTAGTATGGAAAGTTAGCAGTTTCATTTAGTGTTGATATACAAAATTAAGTAAAATACCACTTGGCTATATCCTGCGATTTTGTCGTCATGAATTAGGTGGACTATAATCTGGAATATATCCTACATTATAAAAAATATTTTACTGAATTATGTGCAATTTTGCGGCATAAAATAAAAAATCTAATCAATTAACCAAAAAATAAAATTTAATTCATAAAAGTTCGGTCAGAAATATTTGAGTAACAAATATTTAAACATCTAAACATCTTTAGAAACTTTTATATTTATAATAATAGTCGAGAGGCTCAAACGTTGATGGAACCAGTAGTTTCACAGCGCGCATATAATAAAATCGTAAATAGACAATATGTGTATATGGAAAATATTTAAGAAAAAAATTACTTCTTATTAAGATCCATATGAGGGATCTTAATAAGAAATCACAACAATATTTTTTAGAAATTTTGTCTATCTGTAAGTTTGCTCCGGCATCAAGAAAACCTATTGCACCAAATTGAATAGATACAGTTTTTACAATTATATGTATTTCTGAAGGTCTGACTTAAAATCTAGTGTTTATCTTGATACACCAACTGGAAATGGTTTAATTTATGTGTTTTATTGTGTTTTATTGTGTTTTATAGTATTTTTATTGTATTTTAGTTTATTGGTTTAATGACTCTTCCATAATCCACGCTTACAAAATTGTGGACAAAAAGCTAGTGGGGTATAATTCCATAGATACTTTACTGTAACATTGGTAAAATCTTACGAAAAATTATCGAGTGCCTATTGACGATAAACTGTCAAACATTGGGCATCCGGTGGACTTTCCGGTTTATGTGTTGATCGGTTAAGCGTAATTAATGTTTGCTAGCAGCCGTCATCGCGCATTCTCTGCACGCTTGGTTGGATGCCGCCGCGATCCAACGCCCGATGTCGCGACACAAACACGGCCTAGTCGCAATATTGCAGTAAACACAGAAATTTGTTACTTAAAAATATAAATTAAGTACACACAGCCTTTAAAAAAAAAAAAAAACTGTCTATGTATATACGTATTTCTATTATCGTATTGAGAATTGTTAAAGCGTTGTTTTTCGAGAATCGAAAATAGTCAATTCAAATGCCTTTTTTTAATACTGAATCAATTTCCGAATAAATAAAAGAAAATAAATAAAAAAAAACATGACCGTAGAGTAATATAAATGACAAATTCAGCGGTGGTCCATTGGCGTGTGGCACGCATAAAACTATAAGGAGATGATCGAGCGTAGGAGTTTACGGCCGTGGCAGGCACCCTCATGTTGACGAGTTTTCGTTTAGCACCTAGCGTTACATAATTTGTATTTGTTCGTAGCTTTAGCTTACATTATGTATAAACTTGTGATGTGAAACAAGGTATACTATGCTCAATACTCATGCACTGTTATTCCTAACCTAAGAACTTAGACGTTATGCCTCTTATTGTATAGATTGCACTGATTTGCGCACTTAATAGACAAAGTAAAGCAAGATATTCGTATACATTAAAAAAAAAAACACGCTTTATAGATACATATTTGTGAACCGTTATGCCACGTATCATCGCGGTGCGGCGCACCACTGTGAATGTTGGATACTTAACATTCAGACCGAAATGCTAAATATAACAAAGCAAGTACTGCTACGTCTTGGAGGAGAATCATTTATAACTATACCGAGTGAAGTGATAGCTATCCTAGTCCTTGGCAATGAAAACAGATGTCCAAGCTGGCACAGTTAATATTTAAAATAATTATCAATGAAAGTATTGTGTATATATACTATAAAGTAATAACTACCTAAGGAAAATTCGTTTCCAGCTATTTCTAGTCGTAGTGCCGTAATATAGGTAATAAGGCGAGCATAAGAAAACTGACCTCGGCCGAGTGAATAAACCTCTAATCGAAGCAGCAGGGGCCTGAGGCATAAATCAGGCTCCCCTCGCGATGACGCCCGGCGGAGCCTTCAATTTGGCACATCCTTAAAATGACACACGAGAACGTGGCTCTAACGACGCCGCGTCAACTCGCGTGCCACAATTTATAAATACCTACATGGGAGCAACACGACGTATCACAGTTTTATAGACTACTAGTTGAATCTCATTGATTTGCCTGTAAGAATATTTAATAAACAGTATAACACAAATTCGCTGTTAACGTCTGCTTATTTGCCCGCTTACTTCGTAAGAATGTCATTATCATTTAGATTTTTTTATGGGAGGTTCATTCAAAGTTTTATAATAAATAGCACCACAATCGCTAGTCATATACATAGGGCATATTTATCTAATAAAATATGTTCCATTTGTGTATAAAAAAAACATCTATTTATTCATTTACTTATTTATCTAACCGTAAAATCTTGTCTCAAATTTCTACGTAATGATTAATGTTTCTGCGATATCTGACAGTTATTCTGTCAATTTAATATCATTAGAGAAAAAAAAAATTAAAATATGCGTTATTTGCACCCTATTTGCATACTCGTTATAGTATTAAATATTGTATGTACTCGTACTAAATGATAATTTGTATGAATTCAACAAGACGCATATAATACATGTTACTTTTTCTAAGATTATTTATAACATTATCAATAAAAATTTTAAGTACTCATTCATACGAACAAGTACAGTAGGAATATGACTCGATGATCTGTAAATTATATTTATTGTTTGTATTTATGACATTGATGATGACATGCCTACAGCACTTTATTACTTATAACACTTAATTTTACTAAGGCCATATATTTAAATATAAAGGAAATATTAATGTTGTTCGTTGCCAAACACATCACTCCGATTTCGTTAGTTTTTTTAATGTTTATTTATATAGCCCAATTATCTGTTTTTAGAAAAAAATATCTGACCTGCCGAATAGTAAATTATATTTGAGGCAACATTAAAGCATATGGAATCGCATGTTAACACACACAAAGAACAAAATGTACGATGTAGGAATACTCCGTAAGAACAATGTCCTACAATATCTAGGTCCATGGATCAGAGCTTGGCAGGAATACATGGCGGAAAGCAATCAGGGCAGCGTCGTAGACAAACTGTCGGGGCGGACCTTAATTGGCGGTCGCGGAGATTTATGCGGGGAGCCGCTCGTCACGGGGTCGCCGATTTTACACGACCGCACGCCGACCCATCGTTCCACCACATGACTGCACCAACAGATCGTGACCTCCACCGGCGACCCTCCGCAAACACGGCCTTTACGCTTATTAACACATTCTCAAAGTGTATGTTGCCATTAGAATTTCTATATCTCAGTACTGATTTGTATTAAATAAAATGGTATATAAAAAAGAGAGCCCTTTGATTACTGTTTTTATATACCATGGATAAAATAAAAGCAGTAGACACCTTGGGAGAAGAAAAGCTTTATATAATTTATATTCAACATATGAAGCCTTATAGCTAGACCAAAAATTTTAAATCATGAAATCTGAAAGAAAATCAATGATATCAAAGTATCTAAAATATCTAAGTTTTTGACATTTAATTAAAAACTAAACTAGTTTCATATCAAAGAGTTTTTAGAAAATAAATATTTTTAATATTGGAAATAACTATAATTATCAGCTGGTAGTTTTATTTACTTAGATCTTATAAAATATTTTATATTTTATTAATAGCGCTGGTATCCCGGAAACACGTAAATATATTTAATATTTTATTGCACGATGCTAATTTTATTGCGAACACAAAGGGGTAAGTGCACGTCAACGCACTGTAAACTTAAACCAATAATAGGAAACTTTATAACATGCTTTTTAATATATTATTGCAGAAAAAAAAAAACTTTATACATTCCAGAGCTATAAACACTACTTTAGTTCTAAAGATAAACAAAAATACACAAGTATATTTTTTTTAACATTGATCGTTTTTTCAGACAATACATAAATAACGTATCACAATTCGATAGGCTCTATATATTCTATTTCGATACATATGTAATTATATAAACTTTGTAAAAACTCTGTAGCTAAGATGTCGCAAAGGTCTCTCCAGACAACAGCGTTGTTTTTGCGGGGTACTTGAGGATCGCGGGGGCAGGGCAGCACTAACCCCCCCATCGAGGGGACAGAGGGGGAAAGCGGTACCGTTTTCAATTTGCTTTATTTGCGCTTGTTTTAATAGCGCTCACTCCTTATTGCCCGTACGGACGACCAGCCAAATTGCTTCGTGCCTGGACGCCTTTTGATTAAGGAGGCTCACGATTCACGGAGTTGCGCGTAAAAACAAAGTTCACTCAGCGTGTGCGAATGGTTATAAGTTTCTTGTGAAATTTAGTTTCCGATGGATAAGTATACTATAAGAATCTGTCTGGAACAACGAAAAAGAGAACTGCGATACGATTTGTAATAAACATATTATAATTTGTTTTATCAAAGCAAAATACTACAATTTCATTATTTACATTACCTATTATCTAAATCTACCTAATTAATATATATTGCAAATATGAAAGTATATAAAGATGTTTTATGTAACTTTAAATAACAAAATTAGGAAAAATTTACTACCTACATGATGAAACTATAAATTGCCGCCTATAGACATAACCAGCACTAGGACATTAGATAATTCACTGTAACGTCGATGGTGTTCTTCATGCGTTGCCATTCTCGATGGTTTCGGTGATATGTCACCATACCCTGTAATTTTAGTCATATGCCATCCCTACAGTAAATATGTTCGATAATTTTTAATCATACTTAAATGGATTTAAATGTTTGCCATGTAGATGGATAATATCTTGATATATATGTATAAACACATAGAATGCGATTTAAGATATTCTACTATATATGGGTATGATATATAAAATTAGTTTATACTTACAAATACTAAATCACAGCATAAATAAAAATATATATCACGCTTCATTTAGAAGGGTATGAGGTAGGTATCTAAACAAAAAACGCAACGAAACAGAAATATAACGTCGACATTTGTAAACAAACACAGCGAATGGCACATAAAATAATGAGCTCCGAACAAATATCAATAGAAGATATAAGTAAACAGCTACACGTATAATTTGTCGAATGCATGGTTCATTCAGTGTCGCCACAAATGTCAATAGAGGGCCGCAAGTACGGTCCACATTTTACCGCAACGTATGCATAAAAGTAATTATTATCACCTTGTTAAGGTTATTGCTGTGACCTTTTTACCCGATCACGGAAATGCTAAATTACAGTAACCTGTTTGAAGAATGTTGATTTGACTGTAACAACTATCAACCCTAACTTTACAGAGTGACACTTCTTTGATACCAGAAGGATGTTAGATCATTAGAAGACAAAATTTATTAATAGAAGTCTTAATCTTTTTTTTTTTAAGTATTACGATATGCATCCGCTTTGCGGAGCTTTTTTAAATAAAATATACCCCATGTTACTCGCTAATAATGTAGTTTTCTACCGTTCTTATCCGTTAAGTATATTTCTAGCTTATCCATCACAAACAAAAAAACATATTTCCTCCTATTATTTTATATTATTATTTATTTCCTTTATTATTATTATTATTTTATATTATTATTATTAGTTTTAACTTACCTGCTGTATTATTGTGTATGTTGCAATAGTTAAACAAAGAAGATCTAAATATATTAATGTAATATTATACTCCACTACATTCCATTTTATTCTAAATATTATAACGATAGTTCTCTGACAGAACAACACAATAAAAATATTGATAACAAATTTGATAATCTTGGGGGTTTTCAATTATCATCCTATGTATACCGTACGTAAGTAATAGTGTACTTATTATTTCAACTAACAGAAAAAACATTTTTTTTTAGTTGTATATTTCTCATGAACCCTTCACAAATCAAACGATAGAAATTAAAATCAATTAAATTTATGTACTTCTCTTTTTATCTACTAAACACATTATTTATCAACTATTATTTATCAAAAATTACTTACAAAAGCACAAATACAGCTAATATGCAGCCAAATTGTTATATATGTATGTTAATCTCGTTAACTGTATTGTTAATTACAACTATGAGATCACTCCAGGTTACAGTTAACGCTGTCCTGCCGGCCTATCCAAATGACTATTGACGTGGGCGCATGCTTTCAATAAGCAAATTAATTTCGGTTGACAGCCGAGTACTTTTCAATAAACTAACAGCCACTAATTGGGACGCAATGTTCAATTTCGAAATGTTACCACATTTGTAACTATAATTTTAACTGCAAATAAGTTGTATATTCGAGAAAATACGTAACAAGCGATAATTTTGTTACATTATGAATGTTTTATAGGTAAAATAGTATATGTATATATGAAAATTGATTCGGTACATTCAGCTTCTAGACAAGTGGCAAATGAACTTACGGTCAAATACGTTATTTATCGATAAAATAGTTTCAGTTAGCACTAGCATAAGAAAGAACAAGGCACCGGATACTGTCATCTCATTATATTTCATGGGCTCGCTTACAAGAACAATTCTAACGACAGGTTCGTATGCCACTTGCTTAGGAAAACAGCTCGTATATATACCAAAATGACATACCTTAGCCAGTGTCGTTTAGCGATGGCGGTATGGCAGCAAATCGCGTCGTACTGGTCTGCAATCCACACGATCAGTATGATATAGAAGGCGGTCGTTGTATCATTGAAGAACTCCGACATTATAGCCTCCATACCTGTGACCAATTTCAAAGCATTAATTAATACAGGTAATAAATTTCCTTTCAACCAACTACAAAAAAGGATATTCTTAATTCAGTAGTATTTTTCTATGCTAGTTGCTTGTCTCCAAAGCTCCGTTATTTATGAACCAATTTGGAAAATCCTTTTTTTTCTGAAAGGAAATGCTTTCTGATTGTTCCCATATACATTTTATTAAAAACAAACAGTGAACTCTACTAAAATCGCTTGGATTGTCATAAGAAATAAAAACTACTCAGACTAGTAGGACTATTCTAAAATTTCGAGCATCAAATATGTGTGGGTCGTTTCATACAAAGTAAATAAAAATATGTTTCAAATTTTTGTTTTGTAATTTGGGTAAATCAAAAAAAAAAGAAAAAAATATTTCAAAATCTATTTATAAATTCTTATAAATCTAAAACTATTCCAAATTTTACATAGATAACATTAGTAGCTGCTGATATATGCTTTATTACATATGGACGGACGATGTCGCACTATAAGGTTTCCTTTGTACGGGAAATATATGGCATACTCGTATCATTAAATCTAAAACCTCAATATCCAGTTCCAATGTACATGAATAAATTCATATGCAAATTCCCACATAGCACACTAACGCAATGCAAGTGGCGCATGGCGTCAGGGCAGCAGTGTCGCGCCGCATTAAATATCGCGGGTCATGTGTGAGACACCGGAGACGAGTCGTCGGGTGTCGGGACTAATTAGGTGTCGACAATTACTCGCTAACGACCGAAATCTGAACCCGGCAAAAGCTTATTAACCGCCCGACATGCAACGGGCCCGGGTACGACCGATTCATTCTGGCGATACAACCTGCTACTAGACTAGGGATTTATAAGGTCGACTGTACCGGTGTACAATTATCTCATCGAGTATAGAGATTAGATAGGTCTCACTAGAGAATATTGAGATACAGTATTACGTATTGATTAAGGACTTTGATTTTAAGAAACATGTTTGTCAGGATTATTTTGAATTAGAGTATTTATTAAAAACATACGACGAAGACACAGGTAAGCACTAGTATATTTATAACACGAGTCTCTTTCTATACCATTTCCAGGCTGACTTGATTTTTTATAGGATTTTGTTTAAATTGTGTTTTATTTTCTTAGTTACCTCTCAAGACAATATTTTTACACCGTTACCAATTAGATCTTCGAACTGTGTAATAATCCATAAGCACATAGAACGCAATCAAATACCAAAACAGATTATTTCGGCTTCATATCTCTCTCGAGATATTCAGGTACAAACGGCGCACGAATCGCGGATAACTCAATATGGCGGCAACTGTCCAGCGCGGCACAGGCACGCCTTATTTGCATTTTGATGAGGCTTGCGACACTGATACAATAAACAACGTTAGGGTGCCATCGGACGTCCGGTGGCCGGCAAGCGGCGCCGGGCTCCAGCGACGTTTAGTCGTCTCGTTCGTTACAGTGTTCGCTCAATTAACTCTTGCAGATTATGTCGGAACATTGACAGGCAGATGTGAATATAATAATCCGACTTTGAGATCTTAACTTGCATTAACTCAAGGTGCGGTGGAATTGAAATCTATCGACCGCAAAGAGAGCAACCAAAGAAAATCCTTGAATAAAATTTGCTATGCTATACGATACTAAGAAAATATTAAAAAGGCATTTGAACTACTGATTTATATATCACGAAAAGAGCTTCTATAATATTACACCAAAAAATTATCATTTTACAAACCTTTTTTATTCAGAAGATCTCTTCCTGCCAAAACAAAACCACCTAAGCCTTTTGAAATCTAACTTACATTTAATATAAACCAACAAGGATTCATTAAGAGTTTTGTAAAAGCCAAAGCCGTGTGTACTGGTAAAAGTCACATTCAGTTACCTATTCAACGAGCATGCGACGTAATCCTGAGCGAGTCAAGTAAACAAATTACACGGACCGAGTCCGACCGGCCGACGACATGCTTCTCGTCCGCTATTAATTTTAATTCCGACGCCGGGCGAAGATCGCCGAAGACGAGCAGTAGGCACGCGCCAAGTATCGACGGAACATTGTTGAATGATTTAAGTCATAGTAAAGCCTCCAACGTAAGTAGATATTATAAGCACTAAAGGACGATGGACGTTCTCAGTTCGTCAGATATGACTGTGATGATATAAACAGAAGTAAACTTGCACCCATAATAATTATAAACTTGTATCTAAAATAAATTTTAAAGAGTTTGTTCTAAAATCTGAAATGATCAGACGTTTGCATTATAAAGCTATTTGGAAACACGAACACTGTAATATTCAGGAATATCATAAATTATTTGTGTTGGTACATATTAATTATAAAAAAAATATTTAGAAACTTAAAAAAAATATACGACTAGTTCTATGCTTGACATTTTAATTCACTATAAAACTTTTACATATTCATTTAAAAAATATTGAAAAATACTTCATTTCTCACATTAACAGAAAATTATTTTCGCTTGAACGTGGCACTTTTTTCAACGAAAGACAAGACCGCCCGTAGAGTCAGCCAATTCCGTCACCATGACGTGTCCAACTATATAATACAATTTTACATATTCTGTTTGGACGGGCAAAATAGTAAGTGTCCCTCGTCTCTTCCAATAGCTGTAAATGCTAAAAACAATAACAGTCACTTCTATAACAATATTGAATAGTATTTTTCGATGTACATAACAGCTTGACAAGTCTGCACCCGATAGATTTACTCAAGCGACTTATCAACGGCAGGCGGACTGCAGGTGGTCCATGGATCCTTGTCTGCCGATATCTGTTGCTATCGACGTAAACATATTAGAACGGATATGGACTAATTTGAGATTTCACCTCTTATTTCCATATTGTATGTATAGTTTGCGCCTCGATTTCCACATAGAAAAGTACTTAAAACTACCTCATAAATATAATGAAAATAAAATCGTATTTTGACATAAATCTTTGTAAGTTTAGATATGGAAGGTAATTTTTGTTACAATTTTGTGTGTAACTGTTTGGTGTTACATGTCTATAAAACAACTTTTGGAAAATAGCAAATCAGACAACAAGTTCAGCCACCCGACGCTTATAATAAACTTATTTAGCTATTACATTTTGTCACTCTCTTTGAAATGTACCCGTAATTTGTTAAAAGAAGAAACGTATTAACAGTTTAAACTTTAAATTCAACACGAAATTAAAATTTGACCAAATGCTAATGTTAACTAAATCAGAATAAAAAAATATTTGAAACAATGGTATTTTTCAACGCAGAAAGTAATAAAAACGAAGCGGAACTAAACATTTTAAAGTAAGCAAGCGATACACGACGCAAATAAATACACTTACACCTGAAGAAATCTAAATCGCAAGTGCAATCCTGGGTTGACTGTATAAATCGGGAGGCGAATAGAGAAATGCACACAAATTGTTACTTCTTACTTCCCGGGGTTTAATCAAGGGGGACACCCGCCGTGTCTGCCGTCCGCGCTTCCCTGAACTTCTGCAAATTGAGAATAATGGATTCCGTGCACCATTTTAGAGTTCCTTAGAAAAATCTGATAGCCGGCCGATTGCTCATTCAATAATATTTACAAGGTTTAAAAGTTGACTTACTACCAATTGTGATGGGAAGGAATATACTAAATATTCAAAAAGAAGGAATTTCTCAATTCACCTGTATTTTTTGTGTATACCTTAGGGTATATCTTTAGTAATTCTGAACCAATTTTAATAAATCGTTTTTGCAATCGACAGGTTTTACTCCCATATTATTACCATATACATTTTTTACGATTTAAATCTAAATTATTTTAAAAACGACCCGACATTAATTTTGAAAATGAGAATAGTTGAAAGATTTTGTAATTCACTGCCTGAGGATGACGTTACAGAACTAAGCGTGTGTATTAATAATAAAAACATTTTATAATAAAAAGTGTGGAAATAAAGTATAAGTACTTTATATAACATCATATACTCAAAGATTTTTTTATAAAATTTCTGATTTTTTTTACTTTATTTCTTAGTAACTTTTGTGTACAATAAAGTATAAATAAGTAAATAAATTTATAATTTATATATTACGATTGAAGATCATAAAATTTAATTTTCTTGCTAACTTTTATCGTATATAGTCAGCAATTATTCGTTTTCTTTAGAAACAACATGTGCTTCCAAACAACGGCAGTGTAGAACTAAAAAATATGAGTACGAACACTGCACGAAATTATTGTGAATTCAGAATTAAGAAAAAACGATTTAAAAGATAAGTTTACATTAATATACATAATAGAAAATAATTTTAAATATATATAATTTAAATGCAATTTAAAATTAAGTATACATATGTCAATGTTTCAGTATTATAATCGCGGATTATTATCATAATCATATTCCAGATTCACGTAAAAGCATTTCTTTGGAATCAAGAATAAGTACTTGAATGCTCTATCAGGTAAATTTAAAATAAAAGAAAAATATACGGAATTGTTCGCTAACACAGTCGAGCAAAAAGGAACGATTAGTCTTAAGCGTCCTTTCACACGTTTACACTAAACAAAATTTTAAAGGAATTTATCCCTCGCCAGGTCTAAATCTACCTTAATAATAATATTAAGAATATAATATTTGTATGTAATCATTTTTCGGCTTCATTGGGAGAGCGGCGCGACGCGGCAGATTTTGTCGCGTCCCGCGGCGTTTCGGCTAAGCCTTGCATTGGTGATCCGTCTTTACGAGCTCGTTAGTGCCGGTAATCGCGACGTTGCACGATCCGGATTACGCTCGTGCATTATTAGTGTTTTTATTGATTCACTCGGCTGCCGTCGTAAACTGAGATTATTATTCGCGACGCATCCCCACCGGCCCGCACCGCACCCCGCGACTCCCTTCTCAAGTTGTTTTGTTACTTAATCGCGGCGATAACAACATTTAACGACGGCTAGGTGACTGGCAAAATTCCACTTCGATGTTTAGTGCTCATTGTATTTTCATTAACCATTTACTCACTTAATGATCCGGATCCTAAGGGAGTGATTCAATGACTTGAACCCGTAAAATTAAACCTTAGCGTGACCTAAGAAGTACAATCAAATGCTTCCATTACATGATGCCAACTAATTATCTGTTCTTGAGTAACACGCGCCTCGATCCATCCCTTCACAACTAATTACAGTATTTCTAAGTAAATATTAGAGTACTTGAAAAAAGCGATTCGTTCCTTTGCAAACATATCAACAAATAATTAGAAATGTATCAGAGCTTTTCAAAGAGTGCGCAATGTTCATAAATAAAAAAAATTACAAACTTTAATCAAGTCCTACTCTGTACATATCTTTTATACAGGAATACTGTAACTGTAAAAACCATCGATTCTATATCATAATGCTATATGATATAATTATAAAATTTGTAAGGTAGGCTATTGACTTATTAAAAACCATTTATTAGCCATTTATTTAATTATTATAATTAAAAAAAGTAAAGACACTTATCTATTACCATTTACATTTCTTAAGAGAATAATCGTCATCATTATTATAAAAAAACAACAACATTAGAGCTTTTCCTACTTCTTTCCGACTGATCATGATTCATTCATAGAACATATTTTATATTATATTCCTTTTCACAGGCCAGTCATTTTTTTAGGTTATTTCTTGTAATTTATCTTGTAATTATTTTTTTAGTAATATTACCAGTATCCTTTCCTGTAACATATCCATAGTCCATACCGAGATCAATGGAGGTTGCATGATTTCATCAATTACTGGTAGCTTTTTTGCGTCCATTTTGTGTTATTACACATCCATCTCAGCATTTTTACTTCTATTTAATGCAGACTTTTATTGATTTATACCACTGAGATTGCAAGCAAGCATATGACCCGCATAATAAATAGTTTTCATTACCTATATACATTGCGCGTGTTACCAGTCCTGAATTATCTATTTAACAAAGATAAGTTACCAAAATTATTGACCCAGTAATCACTGATATAAATTGCATACGATCACCCTAAGGAGTAGGTAGACGACAAACTCTGTAACAAGCGGGGGGCATTATTACACGCTAGGATCAGCTCAAGCAGTGCCTCGCCGCAAATACGGCGACTCATCGGCAATTTGTATCGAGCGAGACGCATGCATGTTAATAAAGCCTATTGTGCATCCTTGCTTCCATGAGATTAGCCCACGACAGGCAGGAGACCAATCTATTCAAGCTTCCGACAGTATAAAGAGATCTCTTTATACCCTAAATTGAGTCTACCCACGGAAACGTCCAAAATACGGGCATGCTGACCAGAAAATATAACGACAAAGTTTGAATAATGAAATTTATGTAAACATATATTATATTAATATATTATATTAATATGTAAGTAAGCTAACATTTACATTTTTATATAAAATGTGCTCTTAAAATTAACGATTTTAAGTAGTTTTTTTTATGGGTGAAAATGGTATGGTAACCCCGCCTGCGCTAACGGGATACGCTGGTGGAGCACCAGTGAAGGGTGATAGATGAGAATGAAAACAGGTCAGTTAGCCCATCATGATGAGTTCATCAGGAATTAACCATCATAGTTTCTAGGGAGAACCGCGAGGAGGTCGACCGGGTTGGGTATATTGTTAGCAATGGGATCCTCAGTCTCCATTACTAACAATCCCTTTCCCTCCGATTTTAAGTACTAGTCACACGATAAGAATGCATGTTAAGTCGAATATTTACCGTAAATAAGGAATTACATCACTATGTAATATTTAAAAAAAAATACATAAATACAATTTTTTAACTGGGACATCATCCATATACCCGGCCTGGAATATACTAACATTTGATTTATCCGTTAAGATACCAAGGGTAAAAAAACAAACAAGCTCACTTTCAGATTTCCAATATATGTAAGGATTTCAGCATATTTTAGTCAAACTAGATGAAGCGAATATAAAGTTTGGTTAAATGCTCCCTATTTTCATTGCCACTTTTTAATCTATGATTATATATCTAGGATTTATTTTTAAATCAATGAAAATAAAGGAATTTCGAAAGCATCGCTAAAGATTTACGGCTACGTTAACCTCAGTAATTAATTTTAAATTTGGCCACTAATAACAAGCATACCTTGGAATTAGTTATGAATTGTTATTAGGGATTATTTAGGTCTACGTTTCGTGAAGAACCCCTGACAGTGGAGTGGAAGAGTCGATCATTAGGGCCGTTGAAGAGGTTAATTTCGATAATCCGCTTTCCCATTCACCTAAAATCTGATATCTGATTTCTGCCGCATTCGACGTTAAGATGACTGGGTATTGTCATTAATACTTCTTTAACGCATGCAAATTTTAAAAAAATATTAAATTTTGAACTTTAGTGAAAGTATTACGATGATAATATTAAATTAATATTAGGCAACTTCAAAACGAACGTTGTTAATCCGTCTATTTTTTTTTTTTATGCTGTAGCATACAATTACATCACCGATCTGAACCGATTATGATAATTACGAAAGTATTGATCTCATGTTAATATTGGAGTTAATCGCTTCAATAGCTACCGTTTTTCTTTGCGAAATATATATTCTGAAAGAAACCTTCTTAACACACGTTTATGTGTCCCGGCATGTATGTGTTCACGTTAAAAGTCATTATTTTTGGAAAAAGCAAAAATGTACTTGTTTTTTGTTTTATTATATTACATTACCTTATATTGTCATCCAACATTAACAAAATAAGTACCTGACATTACCAAACAACCTTATGTATATAATTTTATTTTGTTGACAAGCAAAAATACATATCCTTGTTATACAACTTCAAACAGAAGGTAAAAATAGAAATAATATAAAAAGCTGTGTACATACGCTTACATTGCTGGATATCCAGCGATTAAATTAGGGCAGCGCATTAACAAACCGTTAATGGCAAAAGTGGATCAGTGAGACGAGCCCTGCGCAGAGCTGGCTGGCCGGCCGTACCCCGCGGTCGAATCAACATTTGCCGACGGATCGAATTACCACCGTCGCGTCAACGTAACGTAATTGATTCAGCGCCGGACGAGCGACGGCACGCCTTTTTGTCTCTCGCCCGGAAAAAATGCAAAATCCACCACTAATTCAATATCCTCATACCTCGCAATACGCTAAAATTCGAAGCAGATTTTTATCAACGTCAACGAAGGTCAATGTAAAATAATATATATTATATCTAGCTATGCCCGCGAATTCGCCCGCGGAGGCGAAACATATCGATTTGTTGGGATATAAAATAGTCCGCTTTCTCCACGCTTATTAGATAACCCGTTAATGGACAATAAGGCAAAGACACACAAAGTATACTCTAATTTCAAAAGTCTATTATCAAATAAAAAATTACCAGACGATGATTTTATAGAAAGCCGTCTCCATATATACGTATCTATCTCACAAGTTAATTAATCTACTAAACAGCATGCTTGTATACCATGGAAAGTTTGGAAGGTGAGATATATTTGAAGATCCGAATATTTTTAACACAGTGTTACAAGAATTCATAAACTACTAACACTGTTATTAGATGGACCGTACATTTGATTGCTACTTTTGTAGTACAAAAATGAGATTTACATTCTAAAATCGGCTCCAATGTTTCGAATATTTTCATTTCTGTTTCACAGATCCATCGGAACCCGGGGATCCAGTGCATTCCATTTGGTGAGCGTGCACTCGCTGAGTTGTACGTGCAATTGAACACCATTCGACGTGGAAACAGATACGCAACAAATGCGAGGTACATTCGTATGGAGAGGATCACGGAGACATTTGTGTAGGTATGACAAAAGGTGCATATTTTTGTTATCTCGTCGCCGAATGGAAAATATAGTCATATTAGAATGTAGTCTTATAACTTACGTATTGTAAACTTGGTTCGGCATATTTTACAGTTCTGAAGATTGTGTGAATGCACAAATATGTTTAATCTAGTTTAATGTAGCAAACACGCAGCTTTTATAATATAATCAATAATTTGTTAATCAAATAAAACAGACTATTACATACAGTTTGCGACCAATCCTTTTGATTCCATAGAGAATAATTTTCCGTTAAAATTCCGTAGAGTTGACAAAAAGTTGAAGATTTAATTCATAAATAAATGATAAAAACGCGGCTACAAATCACAAGAAACGAAAGAATAATTATTAAAATCGGTTCCGACTTGGCTGAGAAATTGCGTAACGTAACATGCACCTAAAAAGATGTATGCATGCAATACATGTAAATCTCTCGAAATTTATTTAAGACCTCACAGTGTGTTTGCAAGCTTCGCTATGAAACTAAGATGATTATTCGTTATCCACATGAAAAAGTAATATCATAGAGTAATAAAACAAGCCTTAACAAAGGTACGGTTGTCACAATAATAAAGTTCATATTAGTTTCATAAAAGAATGAGAATGCGGCACTGTATGCGGTTGAAATGAAAAACAACCATCAAACCACTTGGGAGGGAAGTGCAAGCAATATTGCACGATTCGATTTAAAACTGCGATACGTTCCACAGAGGTATCAAAGTAAGGTAATAAAAGTACAGGTGCCGAATAATTTATTTGCTTGCGCAGACATGGATCACAATCGAATGTCCGTTAATGAAAACAGTACCCTAAAATTCCGAACACAAATTACCTTGTACAATGTATATTATAAATAAAAATAAAATTATTTTAGCTGGTAAGCGCATCATTACAGACAGATGGACTGACTTAAATATATTATTAAATGTTCGTAATTTGAACAGGAATTGGCAGGGCGTCTTTTGGTGTAGCTAGCTAAATATTTTACATATTTTTTATAATTACTTTAAATATTTTATATGTAATATATTCATGGTAAATATGAACTATTTGCCAAAAAGAAATAGAATAAACAATACTACCAATTCTATTATTGTATATTTCATCACTTGTATGAACAGAATAAATAACAGAAATTTTCAGATTATTGATTATAGTACAATATAATTTATAATTTAATAAAATTAGGAATAAATTCGTAAAAAAGAATATGTACGTTTAAAAATCCCCTTGAATGTGATAAAGAAAATTTATTTCTTGAGATTTAAAATGAACAAAAGTAAAAATATGACTTTTAAATATACACAAATATTATTTTTTATTTTTTTATTAACTGTGTCCGTAACCTTGTTTGCGGGATCGAAATATATTTATGGGCCTAAAGTTTAAGACAAAGATTTGTCCTTCTCCGTACCAAATACTTTTACATGTCATTTTTTATGACGGTTGATTTAACCGTTAAAGCGCCAAGGAATAATAAACAAATAAACTCATTTTCATATTCATGATGTTAAATGAAGTACGTATAATTTTCTTTATCCTGATTATTCTACCTTTAAGCTTAAAAGGATTTAGGAAATTTGTTAGATATATGAATCAATCCAATTCAATTAAACTTGTCAATACTACTTCAGCTAAATCGATTTTACTCTTGTATTCACGTACAAAAGCAAAATCTATGTGGCTATATATGCGAATATACATACATATTACTTGACACTATTACAATTACAATGGCTTTACATCTCGATTGCAATAAAGTAGGTAGGTACAATCAAAAGTTGTGCCGCAAAAGCCCGCAAGGAAAGCTTCCGGCATAAGCGGATGCTCCCAATTTACACAAACTGACTTAATTCCTCCATACACTTAACGAACTTACAGACAGGAACACTTATTATTATACGATGTTACACAACCATTTGAAGTCACTTACTAGGTCAATTGAGCCTCTATTTGTAAGTTTAAGTTATTTTCTAAGTTAAGCGTTTGTAGTCACACGTCAAAAGATAAACTATATATTCTTACAAGCCTTAGGAGAAGACCCTAATTACTTGATATATATAATTTTTTATTTGTATCAAAAACATTTTAAAGCTTTAAAAACAGTTACTAAAACTTTTGTTTCAATCTATAGAAAATTACATATATACCATTTTTCACAGTAATATAAATGAAACAATATACACATATGATAATATTTTATTTATAAAATTTATATATTTTTAATTTGATATAAGAATACCAAGAGAGCAGCAATTTCAATTTAAATATTCCATATTTGTATTTAATATAGTATCAATCATGACGACGTTAAATTAAAAAAATATCACAAACTCCATATAACCTGAAGATATCCTTGGCATGAAAAGTATTTTACGTGCATTTTAATTTTAACCGACATGTCATGGAGAACTCACTTTTAAAATTGACAACCTGTCATGATCAGTGCTGGAGTAGGGTTATAATTTGGTTTCCGGCCAGTCCCGTCTGGTTACTTCAAGCATTTTAGAACGAAAATGTAAAAAAGCTGTGTGATCCCAGGTTGGAACGGACCACACCTTCTTTTCCTGTGGTTCTTGTAAGAGGCGACTAAGAGAATTTAATGGTTGAGGTATGGGCACAGTGCCTCTCTTAAATCTCCCTAAAACCTAACTACGGTTGCCGACTGTCAAGCACAGCAACTACTAGTAAAATACCCCTATGTACAGCAGTGGGCAGTTAACGGCTAATATAATGATGCAAAGGAGAAATGGAAATCTCTAAGATAAATCTGGTATCAGTCCATCCGTCAGCGAAATTTATCTCAGAATTTTTTATGATATTTGTAGTACCAAACAAGCTGACGGTCCATTTAATATAAAGGATAATTATCGCTAACATGAAAAGCACAGTGGCCATAACAAAATACAAAATAATATCCGTAGTACCCCCCATAAATTGTCATTGATGAGGAATAAAA
The DNA here is from genome assembly GCF_026898425.1 of Galleria mellonella. Classification (NCBI taxonomy): domain Eukaryota; kingdom Metazoa; phylum Arthropoda; class Insecta; order Lepidoptera; family Pyralidae; genus Galleria; species Galleria mellonella. The sequence continues at coordinate 9,042,000 of NW_026442130.1, read as the reverse complement.
TATTATGTCTTATATACGATTTTGTAATTTCCATGTCATAATACTTCGCTCTTCAAACCGAACTAACTTTGTTAAACAAATAGGTAAAATAATATAAAATAGGACGTTGAAAAACTTGTCAAAAAATACCTCAAAGCATCAGTTGGCTTATAAACATTATTGTTCCTTTAATATTTTTTTCAGTGGTAACATTGCACGAAGGCAACCCTACATGGGTATAGTAAACTGCATCGCATATGCGTCGATATCAGTGTTTTGTTTGACTTTCATCCGTTCGAGCGGCCAAACGAACGTGAAACTAATTATGCCTCTGGGCGTTGTGTCCGTTCTTAGCAAACTTTGAAATGAACCTCTAAGCTTGTATGTGGTCTATGACATGGTATCTACTGCTCATGATGCGAATTTGACGCATGACCAAATTCGACATTTTGACCAAATTCAGATGAGTTTTCTAATTTCTTAATTATCTCAATTATTTTTACATTTCCCCGTGCATTGTAATACGTAGATTTAAAAAAAAAACTGCCATCTCCCCTCATGTTGCAAATGTTTACGGATAACAAGTAGCCTCTTCCCATTAGGGGGAGCTGCTCTTCCCATCAGCTCATTTGCCTTCTTAACAATAAAGATATCTTTACCAATTCTGATAGCATTATTTTGATATACAAGATACCTATCAATATTCGTTGCATACCATATTTTTCACAATTGAAAGAATGATACTATTAATATCAAACATGAATGATATCATCTGTCAGTGTATCAAATATCATTCAAATCCACTCAATCATTTAAACGAGACTGTGTATTGAACATCCATCTTTATAAACTTTCACATTTACAATATAAGATAATTTACATTTGATATGAACAATCATAACATAGTTTTTTTTTAAATAAGAAAACAATTGTATTTAATGGCATTCGTGCACCGAATAAAACTAGTTTCCCTCCCTCGTCGTTCATGGTATATTAATTAAAAACAAACCGAAAAGTTGTCCGTCCAATCCCGATTTGCCACGTGGGCGGCAAAAGGAAAGCGCCTGTTGATTTTCGTTTCCATTTTCTTCGCCTTTTTCAAAAGACGCCCGCCATCTCATCTGTATACTCGCTCGGGGGAACGAATGTTCTATCTAATTAACTTTATCATAAAGCGCCGGTTATTGCCTTGTCGGCCCATCCGACGGTTTAATCGGAAACTCACTTCGACATTATCCGACTTCTTTTTTGTTCACAGATTACGATTGTTGGAATATTTTGATGTAACACTACACGTTACGTAACAAAAACCGACAATATTTCAATTATTATTACGTTATTTTTTTTTTATAGAACTTACAATGGCAAACAAGCTGACAGACGGAAAGTGGTAACCATTGCCAATAGACGTAAGCAGTACCATGGACATAACAGAGTATTTACTGTATTACTTAATCTTAGTAAGTCTTGCAGTGCTTTTTTTTATGCCACTGGAGGTAAATATTCGTTATTTTTTTTATTAACAATACATACGCGCGGGACCTTATCTGCGTTAGACGTCGGCCAACAAGAAATTGTGTATCAATGTATAGTATGCAATTTTAGTTGTAGTCTAATGATATTTACATGTTATACGAGTATACATTATTACAGTTTTAAACCACCGAATTTAGGTATTAACAAAGTCCCAAAAATCCTATCAATATAATAAATGTGAAATTTTGTAAGGAAGGATAGATGGATCGATAGATCATCACCAAAGGGAGACTTTGTACAAAAGTCGTTAGCTTGGGTACCTCTGTTCCATTCCTGTTTCAACCGTAAAGCAGTTGTGTTTGCATGGCTGTGTTTGAAGAGTGGGATATGGCGTGAATTTACAGGGTACAGAGGAATGACACCTGAGTTCTCAGGAATGGCAACGCATGGGGGGTGTCATGGGCGAAACAGTTATACTCTCATAAGCGACGGTTACCACTTTCCATTAGGTGGGCCGTCAGCTTGTATGCCATTCTTACTTGTAGAAAAAAAAAAGAAAAAAACTATTGAATAGCTTTGAATGATATTTGGTGCACGAGTAGGTTATATTCTAATTTACCACGTGGGATATATTAAATACCAAGGATATAGATAGATATAGATATACCCAAGGATGGTTGTAAATCCTAAATTACAAACCATAGGCCAGTTGTTGTACTTTCAGCTTTAGGAAAATTATTTGAATCCATTTTTAACAGACTTATTTCTGTGCAAGTCCTGTTTCAACTGACAGACTGTCAGCATGAATTCAGACATGATAAGTCGACTTCTACTAATCTAATAAACTATGTAGATTATACGGTTACTGAAATGGATCATAATAGACAAGTAGACGTGACATATTTTGATTTCAAAAAAACATTTGATCGAGTTCACAATGTTATTTTATTGAAAAAGTTCTCAGAGGTAGGATTTACACCAAAGCTTTTAAAATTATTTATTAGCCATATTTCCGATCGCTCGCAATACGTCCAATTACATGGTTATCGCTCTGAATCCTATGTTACCGGCTCCGGAGTAAGCCAGGGTAGTACCCTGGTTCGTTGTAGTTCCTAATTATGATCAATGATTTGCCAGATGTTGTTAACACTGCTTAGTGTCTCATGTTTGCTGACGATTTGAAGCTATTCCTGGCTGTCAGAACCATGGAAGACTGTGAAGCTCTATAGTGGGATATTGACAACGTTGTGGCATGCGCTCAACATAATCATTTGGAATTTAATATTACAAAGTGTAAATCGACCATAATCACGCGGTCTCGTGTTCCCCATTCTTATGTCTCCGGTATATCTAGTACGCCGCTTGAACGTGTGTCACAAATACGCGATTTAAACCTTGTGATTGACACTGCTTTAACTTTTAATAATCATATAACCATCATATGTAGTCGTGCATATAAATTGTTAGGCTTTGTGATAAGACAGTCGGCGCAACTTCAAGATTTAATTATTATATTATCCGATATTATTATTATATTGTCATCAGTACGAAACATTTTAGAATTCAATTCAATTATTTGAAACCCTCATTAAACAAAATACAAGATAATGTTAAAAGAGTTTAGAGAAAATTTTCATTATGTCCTATATAGTAAACTTTATGGTTACTATCCTTATTTATATCCACCGCTGTTCGTATCCAGTATGGTAGATTTAGAAACGCTTGAGGTAAGGCGAAAGTGCAATTTGATGGTGCACTATTATCGGTTGGTCAACGGCAGAATAGACAATCCTGCAACTCTCAGCCGTTGTTCTTTGTACGCACCCCAACGCTGCATGCGATTGCGTGTTTGTCGATTACTATCGGCACCGTCGGTTCGCACCTGTACTGCTCAGTTTGCTCCCACTTATCAGGCTATTTCTCTGCTCAATTCTCTAATTGCTCAGCAGTCAGATATTAGTGTATTTATATCAATTAGATATATTTTAAATTTATTAAAAGTTGTTTAATATTTTTAAGTTGTTAAAATAAATCTATAGCTCACTACATGTTTTAGGATACTGTAAGTGTGGTAAGCAATTCATAAATAAATTAATACTCATTTACGTGGACAAAATTGCGGGAAATAGCTAGTAATAAAGTAAAAACTAAGAAAATAAAATGGGGTGAATTTTAGGACACTACGTCTTTCATTTACACTACGTATTTCAAGCAATTTATTGGGCAAATCGTTTCGACGGTGCCTGATCACCTATCGGCTCGATACGCTCTCTTTATGACACCAATTACAAAATTGAACGATTTCTCATCGAGTCTGAAGCAAATAAAGCTTTTCAGGTATATGTCTGATGCTACTAGTATTATAACGACAAATGTCGCTTACGGTTAATACAATATAAACGATTAGTCATTAATATCAAAAACAAATTTCCGTTATGAAATTTATCTATGATTAGATTCTTCTAGTGAAACTGAATATTGTTTCACCAAATTAACTTTAGTCTAAAAGCAATAAAAATACGAGTGGCAAATGAACCTTCCATAGTAATAGCGCGTTTCCAAATAAATATGATGAAATAATAGAAAATTGCGTTAAAGATATATAATCTCGCTCTACACGACCACAGTAATCTTACGCTAGGTAATATTTAGTTACCTAACAAAAATATTTTATAATTTTCACAATACTTCAATAAAACTCACTGTATGTGCACAGTACCTATTCACAGAACTGTTTTAACAGAGCTTCATCTATAGCCAATGTATCCATTCCATCAATACAGGTGGACAGGTCGAGTAATTCACTTAGTAAGATTGAGTCCGGCAGGTTTACACCCACCCTCGCACGTGAGCACCGAACATCACAGACACTTTAATGTGCACGGTAAATCTTACACTGTTTACATTGCGACACATTTAGTTTTTGTACGGACGTTATTAACCAACTTCAACAAATACATTTTGTTTCGCAAATAAAAAACACGACTGCCCTCCTAAAAACTAAATATTTAAAAAAAATATAACAAGTGTCATTCGAGAGGGCATAACGATTCTAACGATTTTCTATTCATTCAAATCTATACTTCAAAGTTATAGTGATATAACAAAACACACATACACACGAACCCTAAAAAATTACATTCCTTTTTTGGACAGTCGTGTAAAAAGGTTTCTTAATTGTATAGATGCTGTAGATTGATGATACTTAGTGAAATTTGGAATTACATCTTTACTACTTAATGATGACACTTCTGCTTCTTCCACAGATTTATATCTTAACTTACCAAATTCATCGCAATGAATTTCATTAAATTTTTTATTTCATTTTCATTTTACAAGTGGTCCCACTTGTAAGACAAAGCTCGATTCAATAACAACATTTTTTGTCCTTATGACCGTGTATGTAACCATATGTATTGGCTAACTCCGCATGGATTTTAACGATTCTGAACGATGAAATTATCAATATCGATTCTCATAGACGGATCGGATGTTTTGTCTACCCATTTTTTCAATAACATTACAAAAATTTCTAAATATCAAATGAAATTTATTTTATTAAATATTCATTTTTTTATAGAAAACGACCTATATATAAAAGTTATGAGTACTCATACTTCATGTAATAGATTTATAAAATTACTTTCAATAATTTACAATCATTATAAAGATTATTCAAGAATATTAGTGTAAGCGTATCATCAACTTTATTATGTATATAGTCTAGCGAATAATATATTAAAATAAAGATAACGAATGTATATACATAATTTATTTTTCAAATTGAATCGAGCCTCGCTAAAATTCTACGTCTTACCATTTCAATTTCTCAGTTTTTAAATAGAACTGTGTTCCATTACTGTCAATTTTTATAAATGAAACATAAACTCAGTATCAAGTCTATTGGATAATTAAATAAAACAAACATCCTATTAGTGTAATAAATGCTAAAGTCTATACAGGAGGAGAATTTTTACCAGAGGGAGACTTTGTACAAAAGTCGATTGCTTGGGTACCTCTGTCCCATTCGTGTTCCTACCGTGAAGCAGTTGTGTTTGCATGGCTGTGTTTCGGTTTGAAGGGTGGGATATGGCGTAAATTTACAGGGTACAGAGGAATAACACCCGAGTCCTCAGGAATGGCAACGCATGGAGGGTATCATGAGCGAAACAGTATACTCTGTTATGTCCATGGTACTACTCATGTCTATAGGTGACGGTTATCACTTTCCATCAGATGGGCCGTCAGCTTGTTTGCCATTCTAAATTATATAGAAAAAAATACAAATGCATGTATGGATGAATAGATGGATGAATGTTTGTTTATTACTCTTTCACGCAAAAACTATTGAACGTATTGAAATAAAATTTGATACACAGGTAGATGATATCCGAACTTAGTACATAAGATGTATATACTGACTTTATATACTGATTCACGAGGTCAAAGCCGTGGGATGGAGTTAGTATATAATTAATTAAAAATGTAATCATTATGATCACTAACGTTACTGTGGCGCTACGTCGTAGTACTTGTCTACAATTGTACCTACTTACAATTCCGAATAGAGACTTTTTGTAACAGAAATGAGGTTTATAGTGAAATTACCAATACTAGTAATAGTAATTAACACTTTATATTGAACCATTTGTTATATTACTTGTGCTGTGGTGCTACTATAAGAATACCGGGTATTTTAATCTTATATATTTAGTGCGCAGCTTAAAACCGTAATTCCACGAATTAAAAACAAGACTAGCATCTCATAATATCGTTATATTTTCTAGACTTAATCTAGCGATTAAAATACAAAAAAAAAGGTAAAGATTGTTTAATACCTAATTTTCTTTTCAAATATGATCAACCACTACAAATATAGCTATTGTGTTCCACTTTGATTTGATATCAAAACATTGTATAGTTTTACATATAAGATGTAATAGAAAAAAAAAGACATTCTAAAAATATACGATCTCAAACATAGTTATAATACAATATCGTAGCACGACTTACGATACGACAGCTAAAATTGTAATACAGACAAAGTACAATTGATTATCTCAAATCGATAGTGTTCGTAATTCATTTTACAAATGAAACATCATGAATATTTAGCATAAGAATGAAATAGAATTAATATAACATAAATTATTGAAATTAGCAGTTTCTTTTTTATCAAGACAATTTTAAAAATGTCTCTTTAGATTGAAATAGATTAAAAATCAAGAACTTAATATAGCATTCAACTTATTATAAAGCTTTATTATAAATAAGTTAAAATACAAACACGAATTTTAGCATTTAACTTATTGTGAAGACTGGAAAATAAAACATATATTAACAGAAATAACTAAGGTTATAAATTACTTTTTCCAATTGAATCCACAACTATTGCTTCAAATATGACGCTACGTCGTAGCACGTAGCTGGAAGCGTAGCACAGAAAATCCAATCGATTATGGTTAACGGTACTTTTCGTAACTAGTAAAAATAAATAATGTTCATTTTTAAACACCATAACATACAACCAACATGGTTACATTTAACACGTAGTCTAAAAATCATTATAATCATTATATCAGCCTTTAATTGTCCAGTATTGAGCATAGGCCTCCTATATTGACTCCTGCAATGCATTTGAAGGTTGCCACTTCAATCTAGTGAAGGATCATCCTACACTACATTTGCGTGTACAAGATCGCACTCAAAAACCTTTCTTTCCCACTGATTATCTGTTTTTCATTCTAGGCTATGTGACCAACATAGCTATGTGACAAGCCCAGAACGAAGTCATTGTCACTATGATTTAGGCTTGCCTATTTTTCGGGCTATATCGGTCATGTTAAATTTTCTGCGGATATTCCCATTTCAGATTTGGAATTTAGTCTAGAAAATAATGCATAAAAAATGTAAGTATTATTTATGTGTGTTCAACATACAAAAACTATAAAAATTTATTCGTTGTTTGTCAAAATTCTATTTAAATAAATAAACAACTACATAATCCATGTCGGATTACCTCATAAAAATAATTATGGTAGCACTAAGTTTATAATCGTTGGTAAAGTCAATCTGAAATCGATTATCTCGCGAATCGTTCATAACTAATCTGTTAACTATCCAAAAAAAAAGCTCTTCATGTTTAAATTCGTAGAAAGAACGTAAGGGCAAAGTTTCAGCTTTCATCTAAGATAAAACTGAACGTCTGGCGCGCCCTCTACCAGTGTGGATTAATAATAAAGGAGCTCCTAGCTCAGATTTCAAACTCCACTTTGAACTTATGATAGAAACTAGAATTACAGTTCAATGTGAACTTAGACCTTATTTTTTCTATACACAATTAAGTTCCGTTATTTTTAAAATCGATCGAAGGATTTTGAGAATTTATTTTATAAGTTTAATAAAACTCTAAAGATGAAAAGATGTCCGTTGGCTGATTTCACATAACATATTTAAGCTAAGTTTATTTGATGTGATTGTGTGACAGTTATTCGTTTATCTTAATAGGTAGAAAAAAAAAACAAAACATAGACAGTAGGTTAAAAAAACAGAGATGTATTTTTTAACGATCTCAGAAAACAAGCTTGTATACGTACATTTTATAATGATCTTCAAGCTCCATTCATGATCCGCCCCTGATTACGATCTGTCAGGCACTCGTAGAGCCAAGCAAACAACCCAAATTCAGTTAATTTGCATTGTTTCATTACAAGGTTGCTATACCCACCTTTTTAATCCATAACTATTAGACTTGCAATAGTTCATCTATATCAATTTATTCTTACCGAACATGGTTAGGAATGTCACATTTTAGCTCAATCAACTACTAGGAAGATCTTGAAATATTAATTACATTTTTACCAGCGGGAGACGCTGTACTAAAGTCATCTATCTGACTTGGTACCTCTGTCCCATTCGTATTTCTGCCATTATGTTTGCACGACTGTGTTGGGTTTGAAGGGTGGGATATGGCTATAAAATTACAGGGTACAGAGGCACAATTGATGTAAATAGCAGAATGCAATAGTAAAACGTATATGTGTTTCTAACATAAAATATTGAAATTAGTGAAAAAATCACAAGACATATTTTATAAAAGACTGACACGGTACAAACTAAAAACAATACATGTTCTATAAAACCTCAGTGTCAACAGCCAGTATTAAAACTCCAACAATAATAGCAAGCAAACAATAATAACAAATAGTATAGCAAGAAGGGTATCACGGGCAACACAGTATACTCTGCTATGTCTGTACTATTACTGTTCATGGCTGTAGGCGACAGTTACTATTTTCAATCCGAAGGGCCGTCAGCGTGTTTGCCATTCTAAATTACTAAAAAAAAATTATCTGAATGATATACAGACGATAAGAAAAAAGCAAGTAAACAAAAGCTTTTTTGAAAATAAGTAAATAAAACCTTGTAAAAATATAATCTTCTTAAAATACAAACACGAGTTTTAGATACACAACAATTCTATTATGAAGAACAAGTTGGAAACTTGATTGCGCTAAGTCCGTAAGGAAATAATAAATGTATACCGATGGGCGAAGTATCGCAGGACTACTGAAGAATCAAACAAACGGAGAACTTCTAACTTCCCTGGTGTTGCCTATCTAGACACTTTGTAAAAAGTTGCACCGCCAATAGACTTATTAGCCATTACAAATTGCTAGAGATATGAACGGCATTCGAGTTCTATTAAAGTTTAGTGTAATAGATGCACAATCTTACTAATATAATAAAATTGCACTTACACGATGTCTGTAAACGGAAGATATTTTTTTAAGTATTTCTATGTATAATTACTATGAGGGATCTTATAAAACCTATAAGATTGCCAACACAATAATTTTGATAAAATTTTGACTGTCTGTCTGTTCTGTATGTTAATTCTAGCATCACTCAAAAACTACAAACAAACAAAAAACTTTTTTTTAATTTCAAAATTATATAAAAGTTAATAAAGTATACATACATACACAGATTTTACGTAGGTACTCATATAAAGCAATATTGAAAATGTAACTCAGTAGCACGTACAAATTACGTGTTAACGCACCACACTCCAGCATAAATGCAATAAAGAAGCACTCCAGCTAATTTCGCGGAATTACCGGACAAAACTCGAACTGCATGGAATGCCATAAAGACAGCAAGCCAGCAGTGACTAAGGTACGGGGAGCCGAGACAAATTATTGAGATAATCACATCAGCCCGCATTGTGGTAAGAAATTAAATTCTACAGAATAATATTTACTCAAACAACTTGCTTGGCGACTTTTCACTTACCGTGCTATAGAGAAATGCATATCGGATTTAATGCCAATACGTATCGCAATGGACATAAGAGTATAATATTATATTGTAAGAATTATTGTTACATCCTACAATTATTACAAATGTTATAACTGTATTACTACAATGTTATTATAATTTGTAAAGGTTTTGGATATTTTTGTATGTTTTGTATAAAATACCTACACATATAAATTATATCCTAGATTAATATATAAGCTGCTTTTTATTGACATTTATTCATGCAAAGATATAAATTGCGGCTAGTATTGGTAGGCGGTAGTAGTTTTTAACTAAAATTAAATATTATCTACTAATTTAAGGTAATATTCATTTACGATATACTTCATTAAATTTGTATTATTTTCATAAATTACAATACACTCCGAGTTTTATTAATAATAATTATAATTAATTATTTCTTTATACAAAGGTACTCTTAAACTAACTCCGAGTTTTAGAATGTACATAATAGATTATACTGCATTAGGTTGGCTGGAAGACATCTCTTGAGATAGTCCCTCTAACAAGTTGTTAAAGTAATCGTTATATCTTTTTTTATTAATGCGGTAAAATATATATAGTTTACATCAAAAATTACCATCTCAGTTGGAATAATCCTAGGTCCATATCAAAATTCCGCAAACCTCACACGGTCAAAGACCGCAAATTACAGCCTCATAGTAATTAAAACATGGTAATCAACGTGTAATTATAGACTGGTGTATAAGCTAGTAATTTATTAGTTCTGTATAATAATGTTACTAGAATAAAGTCATACATGACAACAAAATCCGACGCTGACAGAAAGCTTCCAGGGAGTGTTAACTCAGAACCGCAAAATGCATCTCTGTAGCTGTACAGCTGTAACAGATTCTGATGAATAGTTCATTAAAGTAAAATGTGTGCAGTTTTCAGGTAGTGACGCAATAGGTGTTGCCTTTAATAATATTTTTAAATAATATACACAAAACACATCAATATGTAATGACGATATTAAACTTTTATCACCAGAACTACTTAATAAAACCGCAAAATACTTACTCAAAGTATTTCAAGCTATTTCCAGTAATTCAACTAAGACATTACTTAAAATGGCACATTTTACTATAATATTAATTTAAAAATATAAATAAATATTACAATCCCCTCTGAGATGGATTAATCAGAAGTACATTGTTAAGTCAGATTTTTTAATTTTTACAAATTTAATTTAAATATTATCCAAAAACGTTAGATTTTAAAAGTGGAAGGGTATAAATTCACAAGAATTCATATCAAAATTAATTTTATTAAATTGTAGTATATTAAGGACAATACATATGAAGTAAGTAAGGGATTTAATTAGTAACTGTCCTAGACAAAGAAAGTTAGTTCTCAAATTAATATCATATGAATGATAACATGCTATTTTATCACACAATATACATATTTCTACTTTTTCGAAAACATGTTTGGATTACTTTGACGACTCATGTCACACGTCGATATAAATGACACTAACTGGAAACTAGGCCTCAAGAGCACTAAACTGGTTCTAAATAATAGCACACATCATAGAGTAAATGGCATGCCGGGGCAATTTTCTGAACTAATATTAGATATAACAGCTACAAATACACGTGTTCAAAACTTCAAAATTGTAGACATGTTTCGATTATATTATTATCCAGTTATAGTGTCTATGGTGAATTAAAATATGCGACCGACAGCTCGAAATTTAGGAAAAATTAAGTAACAATGAACCAGCCATATAAACAACATAGACGCAACGTAAATAATAGAGGTCCTTGTTAATTGGTATCCACATTCTTAAAGAAGGTAAAAAGATTCGCTAAAGATTTTTCAGAAGTCTCATGAGAACGAAAAAAAAAAGAGTATTATTAAGTATACAAATATATTAAACTTTGTATACAAACCCTATAGATACTTTCTGCTTTCTTGACTGGAAGAAATATCTTTAAGGGAGTCCACCAATGTACAACATTTTTGTTATAACCTAATATCTATTTTATAAATGAACGTATGAAAGCATATAAATAAATATACTTAGATATCAATCTATATTTTGTCATATAAATATTTTTCGTTTGTTTCAGATTATACAATACATTTACTACAGACTTAATAAAAACAACTGTCCTGGTGCTACATCCATTAAATGCTCTTTTTTTTTCAGAAAATCTACAACGATAACAAGGAAGAGAGTATGTGGTGTAGATATTTTGTACTTTTGTTCCAAATCATTACAACTATCCACTAGGTACGTACGCCGAAAAATTCCTGAAGCTTATAATAAAACTGCACTCTGTACGTGATGACAGTAAATTGAATGAGCCGGGAGCGGTGTTTGCAGCCCTCATCAATCATCCGTATGGATTTCATTTTAATGCGACGTCATCGCGTCTCGTGTGGCCGCACTGTCATGGTACCCGAGCCCATGCTATTGTTTCACGAGACCGCCGAAGCCTATCCGACTGGTTAGTTTAATGGTAATTAGCCGCAGTATGAACCTATGCTGTCTGGTACATAGTGACAATACTTAAAACCGGACAAATTAAAATAATAAATAAATTTGAATAATATACGGCACTATCTAGTACTAAAACTGCCTGAACTTAGCAAAAGTTATACTATAGATACTAGACAAGTGACAGACATATTTAGATGATGATTATTGATTATTAGCATTTGGTGGAATCTAAAATTCTATCAAATCCTAGTTGATTACTAGAAAAATCATTTTTACGTTTTCTATATATGCTTAGACTTTTTTTCTATAAATGCATACACATCATAACTTGAAAACATTCAAAGTAATGAATTTTGTTTTGTGAGAGGATAGGAGAGGCAATATATATAATAGCTACATCACCAAGGTTGACGATTTGGATAAAGTATACTATATACTCTAGAAAGAAGTCAGGGCAAACCACTTTTTTACTACCTGCAGGGTTACTTTTTTGACACAATCAAATCATGATTAAATCGTAATCAAAACGCATAGACATCAAACGAACGTTATCTTATTTTTAATTCTTATTCAGTTACGATTTGACACTGATTCGATTGCACCATAGACACCCCGCTGGTTCCCTGTACAATGCTATTAGTTCTCTTAGTCTCACTACACCTTTACAAAAATGAGGTACACGCGTAATATAAAACTTTACTAGACATTCTTCCAAAAGACCCTATATACAAAGATTGTAATAAAAAAATATTTTTAAAGAAACAAAATAAAAATAAAACATCCAAACAATTCATACTCATTTCAATTAACTTCACATTGTCTAAGGTTTATTTAATTAATTTTCGTTCCAACACAAAATATGTTCAAAAGCACAGCTAATTTGAAAAATTAAAACGAATATTACATACCTACTGAATAGACTTGTATAAATTGAATCATGTTCACTGTGGAATTTCTATTCAATTTAATGAAATTTTTTTTTATGACATCGTAATAAGTACTGATATAATAATTTAAGAAATCGTTGAAAAACTAATAATATTTAATTAAGACTAAATTCGCACGAAAATTTTCTAAGTAATAGCACTTCTAACTGCACTCATGTAATTACCAAGTACATACTCGTAATCAATGGACAGCAAATATACAAGTGTGGTAACAGAGTAAGAATACAATTATTCACCTCATCACTCCATTTCATTTTCAGTATGTCGTAAGAGGTAAAAAAAACTTGAAGTATAATCCTATACCTAATCATCCAATCAGCATGTTAAGAATACGCAATGTCCATTCCTTTCGAAAAAAAGATTGGGTAGCAAAAGATATTATAATAAGGTAAGATATATATAGATAAGATACTTTTGTACAACAAAAAGTCAGTAACTATGAGGTTACTGCACTCATTAATATAGATATATTTTAGACAGACATATTTATATTAGCTAGCGAATTACAAAATTGAATCATACTAAAAGCGTTAACCCATCTCCATTGCAATGAATGTGGGTAGTGTGAAGACGCAAACGAAGCTATTGTATTTATGGATATGGCAAATTAAATCCTTGTCTATAGGTAGAACCTAAGGGGGGCAGTAATCCACGGGCTTCTATTGTTGTCCGGGCCGAGCTTAAGAGCTCCAAAGCGGACGACAAACATTTCGGAAATTAATAACCGATAGCCGATACTTAACTACATTAGCGACAAGGATTAAATTCCACTGTTCACAAGCGTTTTACGATAAATGATTTGATGTTCTGTAGTTGACAGCCATACTATTATGAAGTAAAAACCTGAAGTTTTTTAATATTAAATTTTTTTGACAAGACCTATATTTTTAGTAAAACTGACAAATACATTGGCATTTACTTTTTTAAATTATACAATTGAACTTTTATTGTATAAATAATAATAATATTTACCATACCATTTACCAAGTGGTAATAATACCTTGTAAATAATATACCAGATATAACTTGTAAATAATTTACCAGATATAACTTATACGGCAGATTAATAAAATGTTATAATGATGACATAAAATACATTATATCGCACAAATAAATCTAATCATGATAATAAACCAACACGTGAGATATGGATATTTTACTTACATATTTTAATATATATAAATAATATTTGAAATAAAAAATTTTAATTAATATAATGCCTGAGTTATTTCATTGACAAGTGAGTAAATATTTAATATGACGCATTCTCGATATATAAATAAAAGTGTTTCAGATACAGAAATAAAAATTAACAATATTGAGCTGGCCTGATCCACAGTTCGAACAATGCGGTGCATCGCATAAACACAGTTGATTCATGCCTCGCGCCGCTACACAGGGATTATACCTCCAAACAGATTATAATTGGTCACGTGCATCCAATATATCTAATTATACAGTATCTACAATTTGTACAACTATCACTATGCGTTTGATAACAAAAATGTGTAACTGTAGGCAGTAATATTTTTACATAATTTGAAAACATCTATATATCCACACACACACAATTTCGTCTCCTTCTGGTATACAATGGAAAATATTTCAATATAAAACTAAAATTACAATTATTCAGACAGAATGTCTCACTTACAAATGTTTTGACAAAAGTAGCCCAAATATTTAAAAAACAATCGAAACAAACAACAACGCATTCGATATAACCAAAATAAATATTAATATTGTTATTGCATTTTTATCACACATATCTTCATTTATCTTTATTCTGAAAGACAAGAAATTTTACATTCAAGCAATCAGTACCTAATCAATTAGGAATAGTATGCAATGAGAAAATTTTGCTAATAGTTTTAGGAAATTTTTGAACATTTAACACAACATCTTGATATCTAAATTTAAAGTTAAATCAAATTTTGTATAAATACTAGCACGTTATAGCCGAATTCACTAGGCTAGCGCACTCCATTTGATTGGGCATTGTTTCGTTCGGCCTGACGTTAATACAGCTTGCAGTATATAGGATGAGAATCCAATTTTCGGACGCGAGACCTGAGCGGCGCCTATCCACTGCCGTCCATTAGTATTCAGCGCGGGGCGTGAATGTACGTGCTCGCGGAAAACGTGATGCGATGCTCGAGCAAACAAAAACATAGGCGCAACTGAAATAGGCTCATCCGAGTTACGTCACTATAGTGCTCACGAAAAACTATGTAGTACGTGACATCGGTATATTTCATTCAGACGACAGTGACTTTTCAAGCCGCTAAAACGGTTACTAATAAATATTCATAATTGATACCAAAGTAATTACGGGAATTTATTTCTAAGACTGTAATAAAGTTCCAATGAGCGTGTAAGTATCAAAACGTGATGTTATCGTAAGATTGGGTCTAAGAAGTTCGAAATCTTCGCTGGTATAATTGAAACGTCTGAGTCCCGAGACAGAGACGTAGATAATAGAGCTTATTAAATATGCCGAACCTCTCCGCTGTCGAGAACGGATTGAAAAAGAATCTCTTCGGTAGACATTTTTCAGGAATTACGACATAGATGTTAAGTTTAATAGAAACAACAAAGTTGTTTCTTTTAAAAAAAAAAAATTACCCAACTGTTATAGTCGTAATATTTATTATAACAGCTGGGTATTTTTTAGATCATTTGCCAAGTAAATAGGCATTATGAGGCATATTAAGCATTATCAATAAAATGATAAAAAAAAATTGTTACCAAAGCTGGAGTAGACTTTCATTCCTTTTCAGACGTTCGGTACTCAATTTGCCCCTATTTATATTTATGTTATAGAATATCCTTATCAATTTTCAACTGATATTGATTATTCTCTATGCCATTTATTCAGTTCATTTATTTTATTGCACTCAAATTATATAATGACAATTAGAAAATTCAACTGAAATACAGCAGCAGTTCAATAGCAGTAATGCGCTAGTTTACTCTCGTTCCGATAGTATTTCTGTGATAATTGAAGTTTTGCGGAGCAAAATCTTAAATTATAAAATGTTATGGTTAGCCTTGTACCATCATCTTAACGGTATAAGCTACACCACAAATACTCACTCATAAAACTGTCTATCTAATAATTCATAGATTGGTATTCAAGCCAAATAAAAAATAGTACTAGACCCGTTATCAAATATAAAAAAAACAGCTGTTTCATCTATTGAACTTGATGCCAGTGGTTTCCAAGTTAAGAAAGAACAACGTACGATAGCATCGGTAGAGTAGACTGAAATTACGTAAGCCTCCCGAAATGAATGAGTGAAGAGAGCAAGCACTTTCGCGAGACTTTAAATTAAATAGACTTTAATCCACATCAAGATTTTGCTGATAGGAAAAATTATGTTATTATATCTATTATATCTATCCATCTACGTATGTTAGGTCTTATTACTAAAGAAAGACTAGATGGTATGAGGTGCTCTCTTGGAAGAACGCAAATGCAGTTACACTAAATCAATTAATACTCGTAAGCACACATTTATTAACTACCCTATCAGTAGTCATCTTGATACTTTTTGATTTGATACTTTGCTCTGTGAATGTTGATATTGAGCCATGCTTCTCCATGTATGGTTGTCCGTTAGGCGTTTTTATCTTGGATAGTAAATTAAGCTATTAATCCAAAATTACTTCATTATATATACTTTTCATTTATTAATCATTTAATATACATATAGTCAAATATATGACAAGAAGCAATAAAAACTTAAGCACAACACGTTCGATAAATACGAAGCTCAGTTGCAGAACGCGGCAACTCAAAGACAAAGGTCACACAATCACGGGTCGCTACGAACATGTAGTTATGTAAGCCAGCACGGTAGATGTACAACAATATGCGGTTGGTTTTGAAAGTTGCCTGAATCTGTACGACGGCGGTACCACAGCGATATTAATCAGACGATATGCAATGCGGGCACACACGTGCTCAACTTCAAGATTAGAATTTCTGTGCTGGCTCGTAACAATAATTGAGTCAGACGAACTGCAATTTGTACTAGTGTACAGAAACTAGATGAATTCTCTGGTTATAAATCATGCTAGTTATGTTGTGGGCAAAACAAAGTTTAGTGGTAAAATGTACTCGACCAATACTATGTTCAGTATCATGATACCGTATGTTTGTTCCGATTGTAAAGTAGTAATAAAGTTTATTTATAAGTAAATAATGTAATATTTGACCGTATGGTCTCGGCATAGAATAGGCCACCACTTCCTTTCCCATGGGTGTCATAACAGTCAACCAAAGGAGGGCAGGGATGGGCAACAGCGTCCCTTTTAAAACATCTCTAAAGCCTGACGGCGGTTGCCAATCCGCCTGTCAAGCGTGGCAACTACTGACAAAAGGTTCTAAGTTAAAGGCTGATATGATATGATGAATGTAATATTACTTTCAACTTGCGTACAATTACTACTTTATTAATATACGAGTATAAATGTAAAAGTTTATTTAAAAATATTTAAAACTTCATAGATTAAGTAAAACTTAATCATAAATTTATAAACGACTAAATAAATTTGTTGTGGTACACTTATACATACATCTATATGGTCTATATCTTAGATTAATCCTTATTCATCCGAGTTACGCCGCGGACTACGAGCAAATAAAAAAAAAATAATAATTTGTAAAGAAAAATGAGGCCGCGATAAAGACTCCGACATTACAAACATAAAACACAAAGCCTGTCAATTCGCGAACTTCATTCATTCGTTCTGTGTTTCAATCTAAAATAATTTTATACAAAATTAGTCTTCATCTAATAAAACCTTTGAGAGAATATTATTTGACATTGTGCATCGTAATGAAACAATATTGCTATTTCTGTTTCCTTTGTCAAATTTTATTATTTTCCAATACTTTTCTGCTAGATAGACATTCAACTTTCCATGGAATCACAACCAGATTCTAATTTCAGAAATTTACAAAGCATACTAAGTAAGAGACAAAGCTTTGAGAATTTGTTATTATTTATTATAAATAAATAAAACCTAGCAACCCAATAATACTATTCGTTATAATTGAATATATAGGAAACATTTTAAATTAATTTATTTAAATTATTTTTATATTATTTATATTTTTAATATTCAAACAGTGAGATGTACGTATACTTAGATACAAAAAGTTTTGATTATAAGTTATTTTGCCCTAGTGACAAAAATAAAGCAGATTTTTAAAGTCTGGCAAATCTAAATATAATTATCTGGGTCACTGTCATTATCTCAATTTAGTTGAATAAAATGGTCGAGTAATGAGCAGCACCGCCCCTCTTAAAACATCATCGAAGGCTCACTGCGGTTGCCAACTCGCCTACCAAGCGCGGCAACTACCTACTGGTAAAACCCCTCTTGACGGAGGAGGCGTATGTTCAGCAGTGAACAGTTAACGACTGATAGAATGATGATGATTACATCCTACGGTAAAGATGCTGGATTTCTGCATTTTTATTACACGTTGTTTTTGTCTATAATTAAGAATTTTTTAGTACCCATATACATACAATACAATACTGCTGCTGCTGAAATTATCACTCGCTTTTATAATATAGAAATAAAAATTATATGTAGAGTACAGTAGACAATATTTTAGATATTTTTAAAACATTGCGGAATTTCTGGCAACCGATCCCTATATCTGGCAAACATAAAACATTCTTCCTATATATTTAATATTTAGTTATTAAAAAATTTGTTTCAATTCTAAAGGCTTTCACAGTAGCGCAGAGTCTAAATATGACGGATAACAAATGTTAATTAATGTATTTAACTTTGAATATACTGTTCATTGGAGTTTTAATGTTAGGAAATCTTGTTGGGAAAATTATGTTGTAAATCAGCCTATAGGCAGAGGAAGTTTCTTACAACCACCTAAATCTAGGTACAAACCTAACTAGATAGAAATAAATAATGAAAGGAGTTACGTTAATTTTACCTTTAAAATTTTCAACCAATATTCACCGCCAGAGAATTGGCAGAAATCCAATCCCAGTAATAATTTGCTAATTTCACAACTCGATCCCTTTGTTAGTAGCTAAGAGCTCGCCTTTTACCTCTTGCTTTTGTTTTGTTTACCGAGTAAAACAGAAGCCGATTGTTTATATTGAATGAATGGTTCTGGAGTTACTTACAAGAACGCCCAGAGTTGAATAACAAAAATTACTCCGCCGACATCTTCACTAACATCAGTGATTCCATGAAGAATATTATCATATTCGTCTGCTTAACAATAAAATAAAATCATTTTGTTTATCGTCTTTCTATTGTGGTATGGCTTCCCCTTAATGTCACTTAAATTACGAACTGTTTCCCACAGCCTCGTATCCTACGAATTCCATTATTTCCAGTTCTCGTGGAAATTTCGGGAAATCGCTTCTAAGTGCTCATATGCATTAGCATGATTTCCCCGAAAATCATAATAATAGTAATCTATTATTATTATTTTTCTTATTTTCCTTGCCAAAAAGTCATATTTCTAAACGTACAGTTTCAGTTGTTCAATGATCAATGATATAAGGTTTAATGTAGTATCAATATGATTGAGTGACATGTTATTTGTGAATTATTTTAAAATCTTTTTGGCTTGCTATACGGAACCGTAAAAATAAATGTTCTAAACAAGAAACTTATCATGGTTCGTAGCATCTTCCATGGAAAAGCGGAAGTAAGCACAAGTATTCAATAATAATCAGCACTACACAAAGAAACGTGAGTGTATCACTATACATGTGTTTTTATATACAAAAAAGTAATATTGCCACAACAATTTTTTATGCAGATACATATCTGCTTAAAAAATACATGCACATGTATCTAATTTTTATGGAACTTAAAATAACAATAAATCTTACATCCCACCTAAATGAACAATATTAATAATCGGAAAGATATAAAATATTCTTAAAAACAAATTGCTACAATTTACATAATATGTAATAAATATCTAGTAGCGCTAGTAGACTGTCGTATGCTTATTTGTAGACGATACTAGATGTTATCGGAAATGAAATACAAATCGTTAGTGATAGAATACAAACATCTTGTAGGTTTTACTAAGAACTCGATAAAAGGGCTGGTTCTGAAGCGCCAGTCCCTAAAACTAATGTTAAAATATAAAAAAGATAGGTAGATAGATACTCTTTGTTTCCTCCATAAGATTACAATAATAAACTTATTATAAATATAAATAATTACAAGAAATAATCACAATGAGAAAACAATGGGCGACCTTATCGCTAAGAGCGATCTCTTCCGGGCAAGCTTAGGATGGAGAGGAGTAATTATAAACAATTTGGTGGGAGGCACGATGAAAAATTTTGTTAGTTCTAAATATGGGAGATGTGATACATATAATAATATAAATATATACTCGTAATACAAGTATGTGACTTATAAATAATTAATTAACAATTACTATGTAATAAATAGCTCTACACAGCTATTTCAAAGGTTTTCCCTAGAGACTACAGCATGGAGTTATTCAAAAAGGGCGTAATATGGTTTCTTAAAGGTCAGCAATGCGCACGTGACATCCCTGGCAATACAAGTGTGCATAGGCTCCGGTAACCCCTTTACCATCATACGACCGATATGCTTGATTGCCACTATAGTAATATAAAAAAAACATGATTATACAGCAAACAAAGTGTTAATGAAAAATTTCGTTGTTTGACAACAGAACAAACAACGAAATCTTCGGCACTAACACGAGTGGAACTATAATGTGTCGCTCATAATACCACTCATGCGTTGCCATTCTTGAGGACTGTGTTATGCCTCCGTACCTTGTAATTTCATTACCATATCGCCTATATCACCCTTATTATTTTACCATTCAAACTATTATATTACCCTTCAAACCGAAATACAATCATGCAAATACAACTGTTTCACGCCAGAAACACGAATGGGACAGAGGTACCCAAGCAGACAACTTTTGTACAAAGCCACCCTCTGGTTAGCCTATGTTTTAGCGGCAATTTGCAGGACAGTTCAATTTAATCATAATTATTGTAAAATAGTAAATAAATCTGTGACGATCTTACTACATTTATTTTCTTTAGATATATATATATGTACTTAAAGTAATAAAATAAAATAAATTTACTATAATAATCTATAGATTTAGGCATATAAATTTACAAAAAACTTATTACACCGATTAAGCAATGTTTAATCACTTAATATTTTGTTAAACACTGTTTAGGTAGACTGCGTTTTATTTTTATAGAAAGAGCGTGAAGTTTTAAGCGCTCATAATAAGTCGCCAGGTCAGAAGTAACATGGGCAACACGGGCGTTACTGGAGTGGGCGGCGGCGGCGTCTGCGAGGCGCAACAGGCGCCCCGCCCCGCGCAACAGGCGCCGCGCCCGACTTGTTGAATCGACCGACCTACTAACGTTACCATGAAGACGCCAAACGAAAAATAGCCGAATGGGACGGGTGTAACGCACTCACGACACAGGATACGGCGACGAGATATTGGCGATAATGTAAAGGAAATAGGTGAAGGTGGGTTCCATTATGATTTCTTGATTATTAACAATTATTATTATATTTCATGAAACATACATATTATACAAAAAACAAAGGTTCTCAATAAATTTATTTTGTTTAATTTAAAAGTTTTTATGTTCAATGCCAACACAAGCTCTCACAGACACGTATAAAGGCGCGCGCGCGCGCATTCACACTCATCACAAAAGCGCGATCTTATCAAATATTCAATAGAAAAATAATTTTAAACAATCCGACTGAAAGATATTTCCAAATTCCTTTACAACTGACGTAGTCAGAGAGTAAAATACTTAAAAAAATACAATCGAATTAAGAACCTGCTTATATTGAAAATTAGTCACTCTGAAACACGTTACAAAGTTTTTATAGTCCATAGAATTAAAAACCTTAACATCATATGGGGGAAAACCGATCGCGCGAATGGACGTATTTAAACCTTTTTTTTTTTATTTAGTTATAATAACGGGAATATATTTTTTGGTAAATAATGATGTTATTATTACGTAAAGATACATAACACATTATTAGTATATCAAAAAATACTTACCGACAAGTGCCAATATAACAGTAAGTAGCGGCGCAGCGGGGAATGAAACTGTTACGTTGAACTCGAGCATTTGTAGCAAATCGACTGAAACAATAAAACCAATTAGTGCTAATTCTTCGCGTATAATTGCACTAGTTTACGGAAATATCTCCCTGGACAATATTGATCATGTCTATCAAACGGATTTAAGATAATTGTTATAATAAATATGCAAAAAACAGTGCAGCGTGATACACCATTAGTAGAGACGAGAACAACGAGCTTAAAATTTATAAACGTAGTTAATTTTTTTTATGAAAAGTGTGTTTAAAAAAGTTTCACTTAAACTCTTTCTGGGACTGACCTATCAATATACTCAGCTTTGTTACAACACCAACATTATTTTTGCAAAAAGCATACAACTTTGTGTTATGTACTTTTTGTGTCGTTTATTGATATCTCTAAACCTATATATAAAAGAGAATTGAGTAGCTTTAACATGCGATACGGTACAGATGGCTTGACAGTAAATAATATTGATTAAACAAAACAATTAACATCACTAATACCCTACTAACGTAAACTAATAATAGCATTCAAACCAAATTAAGAACACAGGCTGGGTTTTTTATAAATCTGTCAATTTAAAAAAAAATGCTTGTGCGCTTATATTGACAACCACAGTATTGAGATGCTTTCCATTTATGTTCATCTCTAGCCATAAGCCGCTCTTATACCGGCCCCTGGAGGCTGCGCGCGCGGCGACACAGCACGTTAACGCGATCAAACGGCTGCGGTATGAATTTTTCATGTGCCACGAGAAGTAATGGTGTCGCTCGAGACGGCGGATCATTCTTTACGAGCAGACAACGGAAACCTTTAAAAATATACGTTTTATCTACTGTGGCGTGTATGCGGAAGTTCAGTTTCAGAATTGATCACTTTTCGTTAGAGCGTGTCACCACCCTGTATTCCTAAATTACTGCCACCTCATTCATTGATCTATTTTAGTTACTAATGTAGTTCTTTCCAGTCTTTGTCGAAAGTTAACTTGATAATTTAAAATAAAGTGACAAAAGACACTAGCCACGATGAATAGCTATATAAAAGTAATATTAATTAGTAGTCTCACTGCTCTTATTTTAAAACGAAAATGCACCGAGTAATAAATAAATGCTTTATAGACATATAATATTTCAATTTACTTGAATTTACAGGGCATAAACGTGTATCTACAAGTAGATTTTACTCTAAACAAAGCGATATTTTAAATCGTTTCAGAATTAGTGACGATATAGCGACAAAAATGAAGCATACTTTTCTATAAAGTTCAATATCTACTTACAACTGACCCGCGAAAAACCCAAAACCAACCAAACAGGATAGACTAACCCGCTTCAGTTTCAGTGAGAATATATGGGTAATAAGATAAAGGTTTTATCGTCTTTTCGTTAACATAGTTCCCGTGTGCTCTCAGTTCGCCGAGGCTTTGTGGACGCTTGTTTGCTTAACGTAGGATAATCTCAGTATGTACACATATCGTATCGAATATAGGTGTCCTCATTTTTCGCATCTTTGATGTCACCTAACTGAATATAAAAGTTGATGTAGCGCAAAATGTATAAAAATCATTCATATACAAACTAAACCTAGAACTACAATCATTTTAAAAAGCGTTATTAAAAATTAATCGCCTTCAATAAAATTTTACAGTCATTTCTAACCATACATAAGTGACGTTTATTGTGAAACATGCAGAAATAATCTACTATTTTTAAGTCTACACTCGTTATTTGCGATAAATATTCGATTTCACTCAAGCTTTGTCCTATGATAACTATTTTTTAATTTAAATTCGTTACAGTTTTAAGTGTAATTTGATTTATTTACTTTTGTCTGAGAATATGTATCTTGTGTTTTTCTATATCAATGATCAAAACCTATAAAATGTTGTAAAACCATTTTTGGCCACATCGACGTAAGTATATACATAGAATGAAGTATGTTCCTATGTATGATGTTTTGTATAATCTTTAGCGGAATGTATAGCCTAAATGACGTGATGGGTTTTAATAAATGGGATATCGTTAAATTTGCCTTAATTGTGGGAGTACTAGGTTACATGACGACATAAATATGGGCCATAAACAAACAATAACAGTTCTTATGATCTTGTCGCGTGTCTTACATGGAAACATATTATTTTTTATATTTGTAGTTATTTCAACAACAGAGAATATTTTATACAGACAAAGTTTTATATTTTAAGTGAAAAATTATAAATTGTATCGTCATCATTCATCGTTCATCATGTGAAATTAATTTCGCCGCCACTTCCCCCGTTCCCGGTTCGCACTTTCTACGATTTACTGCGTCCCGGAATCATATTACCATGAAGTATTGGTAGCAAAAGCGTGCGCTGATATTAAAAATTGCACAATACCGATTCTCCTGCAACTATCTCCATATATACATTATAGTACATTCCTATAAAACTAGTACACGATCATTGACATTTGTAATAGTTCCATTTCATGAAAATAGCGAAGGTATTACACGAATGTTGAACAAATCACTTTCAATAGCTTGATACTTGATTTTATATAACGGTGGGCGTAGTTTATTAAACCGTACTTGAAACGAGGATCCACTCCTTGTTTCAAGGCGGAGAGTAGATGCCTACAGCTGCTTACCTTAATTAGGTAGAAATAGGAGATGTAATAGGAAAAATGAGCTCGAAGTGTTTTGTTTCACTAACCAATTTAGTTAAAAAATATTTTAAGTATTACCTCGCCATAATACCGGGTACCATAATAATACAATTAGTGTATTCCAATCTTTAATTGTAAATTACTACATAGAGAGATATGAAGACAATTCTGATAATATATTTGAAGACCTAAAGTCATTTTATATTAGCCTATATTCTGTGTGTGTGTGTGTGTGTGTGTGTGTGTGTGTATGTGTGTGTGTGTGTGTGTGTGTGTGTGTGTGTGTGTGTGTGTGTGTGTGTGTGTGTGTGTGTGTGTTTAGTACAATATAGAAGTACTCGGAAAAAAAAAACTAATCTAAATGATTATATAGATTGTATATTGTCTAAAGAAGAAATCAAAGAGCTTTTGAAAACGGCTAAGCTAAAATGTTTGAGACGTATAAAGTCATTAACTCTGCCTACTCCGTATGGGACCTGTTGTAAACATATAGAGGTACACACTAAATATCTTTTAGGTTAAATCTTATTACTAATGTCAGAATTTCAAGTTACCTTCGAATCCCTAACATGACGTAAGCTGCTTTTACAGCACTAGCAACTGAGGTACGATAAAAATTATATGTTAGCATCCTACTAAAACTAGTTTTTCTTTTATAGATTTAACCTTCTCGGCCAACATTTTAGCTGAACTTTTAAAATTTTACGCTTAATATTAAAAATCTATATAAAATCAAATATTATTTAATAATTACTATTTTAAGAACTTATGTACATTAAAATCTCATTGCCGAGTTATATACAAATCAGAGATTGGTGTGAATGAAAAAAAAATCTTTATATAAGTGAGAAAACACTTGTACTACCTTCCACAAGTTTTTTAGATATAAAATATCTGTGGAAGTCATACATTTGATTTTTTTTTTGTAAAGATGAATTTAAAATTCCTCGAATACCAATAATCACCAGTATCAATAACATAAAAATAACTGATTATTAAAAGCCTATGTCCATACATACATTCTTCTTTTATTTCATTCCAGAACCAGCTTGAAAGCAGAAGACTCGGTATTTGTTCATGTTTTCAATTTAACTTGAAATTAATCACATCTCTCCGACATATAGAAGGAACAGAATCTATCTGATAACGATAGCTTAGTCTAGACTTCCCACGACATGCTTCAGTTACACAGTGTTTTAAAAAATATAACAAACATTTTTTATTATATCATTATTATGAATGGCTGAGACAACAATGGGTGTTTTACAGTTTATTTTTTATTTTTAAGAGGTCATATATAATATTACTTATACCTTATACAGCAAAAACCTAACAGGTTTTCTCCGAATGGGAGTCAAACAACGGACGGGACGATAGAACTCCAGACTTTATTGACGTCATCACATCATTATTATCTGCTTATTTTCCTTCTCGCCTGATACCCCGTAATACCCCATTGCTATGGAAAATTACACTCAATTTGAGAGCGAAATAATTGGACGAATTACTTCGTAAATCGCCTTATACAACGAAAAATCTGCAAATTAGATACTTAAAGGATTTTCGAAACCTACGCGAGCTTAAATATTATCTGCAAGAAAATCAACTTTGTTATTAGAAATCACTTCAAAGAAATAATTTTGTCTATTTTTATTTGTGTTTAAAATACCTATGTTTAGTACACATTATTAATATTAATAAGGTGTTACATACAAACTTTATTAACAGACATATATGTAGAAAATCAAAACGAAGTTTTAAACTAAAAAAAATCGTGTCAATAATGTGCTGGTGCCTTAAATTTTGAGAAACTCTTTCTCTGAAAATAACTGATGATAAGTTCAATACCATCATAAATTAAATAAAAAGATCCATAAAGATCAGATAATACCACCCCGTCAATAGCACCCCGGATATGATAGGTAATTTATTAATAGTTAAAATACCTCTTACAACACAAAAAAAAAAACATGAAAATATTTGTTTCTATTAGTCTGATAATTATTTGTGTATGTCTGTCAGTTCATATTTGAGTACGCATAGTACAAGTTCTGCTTAGTTAAAACTAGTTGGAATGTAAAATAATATAAAAAATAAACTTTAAATGTAGGTAAGGCAATGTGTTTAATATACATATAGTCATACATTGATGATTTGTATGCAATATATAGATGCAAATGTGCCATGTTGAAACCGGCAGTTGTAAGTTTATCAGGGCTCGTTGTGAGCTTGCGAAGCAATTTGCCCGCCGAAGCGCAGTGAAGCCGTGCAATCTAACCAAAGTAACTCCGTTTGAAATATCGATACTAAGCGACATTTACTACATGTTACATATATATGCATGTAACGAATACCATCAAGGAACGTTCATTATAAATAATAAATGCATTGCAAATGAAATTCAAATAAAATGACTGAGAGACGTAAAAATTAAGATAAAATTATATTAATGTCAGGAAAGTAAATCGCTCAAGCAACTCTAAAATATTAATCGGGTAGTTCTTTAAGTGTGTAATTAGTATGTGTTTGTACACATATAACGCGAAATTTGGAATGGTTTTTAATGAAATTTGGTGTAATGACAAAATTCACCACACAGACTAAGTCATGAACCAGTATGCATATATGCATGTATGCATATATAATATACATACATATAACAACTGATAATTAATACTGACATAATTCGTCAAAAACTTAAAAAGAATATTTGGTTTTATATATTAAACAGTCGGGTATTGACTTTGTCACGTCACATTATTTTTCTACCATACTTACCGAGGACAGTTAGTTGAACGCGTAACTCGATCTGACTGTCACAAGCTCGAGCTCTATTTCTCTGATTTTTCAAATTTATGTTTACATCATTTGTAAATTGTTACCTACTACATTTTTAGAAGGGAACGAAAAACTGTTGTTTGGTATGTTACTTTAGAAGCCTTCATATACAACGATGAGGCCTTAGTCACTATTAACTCCAGTGGATGCCATTTTCATAAAAAATACATTTGAATTATTTATAAAAATTTCTAAAATAATTTATGTTCATTATGGTGTGTTTACAACCATAAGTAGACATATAAAGAATTCGGTTTCCATAAAATACTTGTAACACTGGATTTTGTATACAAATATCAATTCAAAACCATAATGAATATACTAAAATATTTCACTTTTCTAAACCCGTTCTGATATCTTTGTTTATTTTTATAAAGAAAATTGCCACTCATTAAAAGCAGATAATTTATTATTTGTTGTCTCGGCATAATCTTTAAATAAGGTTGTTTCCTTTCCATCCATTAGCAAAAGGAGGCTAAAAAAATGTTTAAGCTTTGAGAATTACAAACATCTAAATACCCGAAGATTGGAAAAAAATTATAAAAAAAATACCTTGAAACTCCTTTGTTGAACACTTAATTATCTTTTTTTTTTTTGGGAGCGGTAAGTTAATTCCGATATTTAATTATGCAAATGTTCAACCCTTTTTTCTTGCAATATTCTATGAAACCTCTTAGTATTAATTAAGGTAAGTGAGTCAGATAGGCGACTTTCGAAGGCATTTTATAAGAAATTGACTCTTGCCAACGATCGCTACAAATTTTTGTCGCAAAAGGATTATAAGAAATATTTTTAAAACGACGTTCTTTTTAAGCCACTTTAAAAGGCAAACGTTCTGAATACCCCGGTATTTTTTTGTTTATATTAAACGATATCTTCAATAATTCTCGACTAATTTTATATCTAATTATTTTTGTAATGTATAGGATTTTCTGCCGTATAGTTCTCATAATAATTTTATAACAACTTAAATCGCTATTATTTTTAAGAAATAAAACCTTACAAAATTAAAGGTAGGAACAATTATTTACCTAATCATGTAAATAAGTGTTTCTACCTTTCCTTTACTTATATAATTATGCTTAAAAAAATGCTAGTTATTATAATAATATAATAACTAACTTCTGTCCGCAACTTCGTGACCGGGATAAAAAGTAGCTTATGTCCTTCTCCATCCTATACAAGATGTGTATATCAAATTTTAATGCGATTAGTTAAACAGTTAAGGCACTAATAGATAACAAACTCATTTTCACATAATATTAGTAAAGAAGTTTAATATAATATTGTTCAATATAATAAAATATATATTTTATAATAAACAAATAAACTAAAAGATGACAAAATAAGAGAGAGTTCAAAAAAAGAGTCACAAAATTCCAATGAGGTGAAATAGGTAGATGACAGATAGTGACATTTCCTCCATTTTAGAGAAATTAAAGAAACACGAACGTAAGCATCGATATACTCGTACCTATATCTCGTCAATAATTGACAAATGCATCTGATCGCTCCATTAGGATAGTTAAGAGCATATTTTTATAGGTATACTAAGTTCGTGGCGAAAACTATCTTTGTCTACAAGACACACCGGGTTCAACAACTCATTTTTCTTGGCGAGAGCGGTAGACAAATTGGGAGGTTTCCATTTATAGCGATATTACGACAAGACAAATCAATGCAAAGTACTCGCATTTCAATTAGCAGGTGCAATCTATTTGGCTATAGTTGAGTAGTCGATAGAGACGGAAATCCGATATCTCATCTAAATTACCTAGTTAATTAATACTCGTATTTATAAGCTCACTACATTAAGCTTCAAATGTAACAGACAGATTGTTAAAAAAACATTCAGTCACAACTAGCAATACTCTCCGTGTCCAATTATGTC
Source organism: Galleria mellonella (assembly GCF_026898425.1). Taxonomy (NCBI): domain Eukaryota; kingdom Metazoa; phylum Arthropoda; class Insecta; order Lepidoptera; family Pyralidae; genus Galleria; species Galleria mellonella. The sequence continues at coordinate 9,012,302 of NW_026442130.1, read as the reverse complement.
CATAAATTTTGGTATGATCCCACAGAAGGCATTTTACTATTTTTGTTTAGTAAAAGGTTTTGTTACATTTTTATTATCTATTATACATTTTTAAAAATGTCCATTAATTACCACGACAATAAAACTCTTAAATTGAAAAGCAGAATAAATTAAATTGACATTTAACACTAAATCTTAACGCCAAGTCCTTTACGGAATTAGCAGAAAAAATATTATAAATTATTCAAAGAATACGCTCAAAACAGTCAATTACGGTACGAATGCTGTTAGTATCAGAGTAATTTGTTTACCCAATCAAAAATATAATTCGGCCATACAATTAACCGAACGAAACTCTGAGTTCCGGCGGTCGCATACCGCATAGTGCGGTCCTTTTGTGCAACTGCATACGTTGGGCAATGCCAGTTATTATGTTCTACTTGCTGCTAACCAATACAGCTGTAAATGAATCAACCCTTTGTTCTGCACCGTTAATTCTCCATAATAAGCAAGAATTTCCAAAATGTAGATCAATGTATGTAATTGATATGTAGTGACTTTAATTATTTGACATTCTACTTTTTTAAAGGAAACATGGAATTTCGAAAAAAAAATTGTTTATTGTGTGACGAAAAAATAAATATGTGTATTGACATGAAATAAATAGTAAGTTCTATCATAAAACTATGTGGTAAAATTATATAGGACTAATACAACTTTCCTATATCGTGTTGATTGCGGAAAAAAATACCCAAATCAGTTTACAGCTGGCGGAAGTTAATGAAAAAAAATTAAGCAATTCCTTCTTCAATATCGCTTGAAAAATCATTATGTTCCAAACAACAAAAATATGTTTTCAACAACTTACCACGTACCAACGCAACATGAACTATATCACAACTATTAGTAGTATTTATTCTACGTCACAATTATTAGTAATTTGTGAAAATATTAGGTTCTTACATATAAAATTAGCGTTTTGTCGTTTGATCTGAAATATCTCCTCTTGGGTTAAGAATTTCAAATTCAAATTTATAAATTCATTTGGCTGGTACATTTGAGTTTTGAAAACAGTCAATCATTTATTTTTTCCTCATATTTTTTTCTTTTGCGTCGCTTATTACCGCACAATGGAAAACATGAAATATCGGTATATTTACGAGTACGAGTTCTACCGAGGCACCAGTCCTGCAGAAACAGCTCAAAGGATTAATAATGTGTACGGCGCTGGTGTCGCAAAAGAAAGCACGGATTTTCATCTGGAAATTTCGACCATCAGAACCAACTCCGTGGACGACCGGAGACCAAAGTGAAAAATGAAGAATTAAAGGCTATTCTAGAAGCGGATCCATCACAAAGCAAAGATAGCTGCAGGCTTCGGGGTAAGTGATAAAACTGTATTAATCTACTTTAAGCAAATCGGGAAAGTAAAAAAAACTTGAACGATGGATACCTCATGAATTGAGCAAATCGAACTTGCAAACGCGTCGACTGCTGTGTTACTTTGCTCAACCGACACAATAATGAAGGGATTTTAAATCTAATCATTACTTATGATGAAAAGTGGATACTATATGATAATCGGAAGCGCTCGTCGCAATGGCTGAACTCTGGAGACTCAGCCAAATCCTGTCCTAAACGAAAATTGACTCAGAGAAAGTTATTGGTGAGTGTCGTGGTGGACTAGCGCCGGTGTCGTTCATTACAGTTTTCTAAAATCTGGCCAAACGATTACGGCAGATATCTATTGTCAACAAATGCAAACCATAAAGGAAGAACTAGCTGCTAAACAACCGAGATTGGTCAATCCCTCTGAACCATTGCTGCTTCACGACAACGCAAGACCCACACACCACACAACAAACAACCACTAACTTAGATGAGCTATAATTGGAATGTCTGCGACATCCACCGTACTACCCGGATCTTGCTCCAACAGATTACCATTTTTTTCGGAATTTGGACTTCTTACAATGAAAAAAACTCAACTCCGATGCGGCAGTCCAAACCACCTTTAAAGAGTTTATTGATTCTCGCCCCCATGTTTTTTTTAGTAAAGGGATCAATGAACTACCTATGAGATGGCAAAAGTGCATAGTTAACAACGGTGCATACTTTAATTAAATATATTTTCAAAAAAAAATCACTTTATATTGCTCCAGTACAAAACGCCAATTTCATATGTAAAAACCGAATATTAAAATCATACAAGATGCCTATATTTTATTCATATGTAACAAGCTGATAAAATTCTCAACATAAAGAACAAAATACACCGTTTTAATAAATAGGTATATATAGACTTCACAGAAAGATCCTCTGAACTACTTAAAGCTTAATAACGTTTCTGAAATATATTTTATTCGTTAAAATTGAGCTATCATTTTATATCTTTACTACATTTCTTTTCAACTATTTTCAAAAAACATATAGGACTCAGTTCAAAGACAAGCTATGAGAATTGTCGACGACCCCAAACTCACACGCGGTATCGAGCCCTTATGTATAAAATGTCTAAATAATTCCAACAGTCATCTTTTATCATTGCACCGCTCGCCATCGACAGGACATTCATCCTCACATGCTAGAACCTCAATAGTGCCCGTACAGTACGGTTTCAGAGGGGTGCCCCCCCCCCCCCGTGAACGCTCAGGCTATGTGAAATGAGCTCCCTGCCGAGGTTTTCACTAGAAACTATATTATTTATAGGGTTATTCAAAAAGACTAAGGTTTCTTTAGTGTCGGCAACAAACACATGACATCTCTGGTGTTGCAGACGGTCCATAGGCAATATTGGCAGCTTCAATCGTTACAAAATTAACAAAAAACCAACAGGAGATTTAACCCAATAAATTGCAAAAAAAATCATAAAGATGAACAAAGAACTTGTTTCTTTTGCCCATCACAAATAAGTGTGTCTATCAAATACAAAAAAAAACGTGACTAGAAAAATTTGAATTCATTTTTTTACTAGAATAAGGTTCACTTTCAACCACCTTTCCTAGGAACCAACCTAGGAAGAGGTTCCCAATTAGGTTATATTTTTTTTAATATTTGTTACCCCCATAACTCCGCCATTTATAAACCAATTTGGAAAATTATCTTTTAAAAAGGAAGAAAGGATATATTTTTAGATTGTTTCCATAGAAATTTTATCAACTTTGTTTCAGTAATTTAATTGACTCGAACTTTTAGTATATATATATATAGACATGCAAATATATTAAATAAAAAAAACTAAATTTATCAATTTTTTTCCAGTTTTTTTAAAAACTAAGGGTAACATCACAACACATTTATTTAGTCACTCTTTAGTTAATATTTATTAACAAGTCCGACATCGCATTGCTCTTACAGTTACAGACGCTAGAGTGATTTATTTTGTAAGTGTAAAAAAAGATTTTTATTTTTCTTTTTAAGACTCAAGCATAAACTGATATAGAAATAAAATCGCTTGTCACTCTAGGCCCTCTTATAAGTACGGGTCGCGTCCCTCAATACGACGGCAGGTGAGATTATTTCTACTTTATTGTTGGTAAACACAACAAAGTTCCTAGATCCTTTGCGTGTTTGTATCATACGCAGCTGTTAGCGGATTATTCGACCATTGTTGTATCGCATTCAATCGTTTTCAATGCGACACAGGAGTGATCTATCACAGAACTATCTCTAGGCAGTCTTTGTAAAACGACATAGACCTGTACGCAGATGTATCAGGCAATGCAGAAACATAAGGCGTTTTCCAATATAGATTTACATATTAATGTACAATTGTATATATGAGCAATATAACCATTATAACTATAAGTATTATTTAATAATATAGTACCAGTACTTTGGGTAAATCAAATAAATAAAATTTTACAATTTCTTATTGGCAAATACTTTTAACATAAGATATATCGTTAACTACATTTGCCTTCTTTAAAGCTTTTTTAGAGCTTTTTTAGTGGTCGTGTGATCCCGGCATAGAAAAGCCACCACTTTCTTTCTTGTGAGTGTCATAAGAGGCGAGTAAAGAAACTTAATGGTAGAGGGATGGACAGTAGCGTTCCTCTTAAAACATTTCTATAAGCAGCGGACAGTTAACGACTAAAATTATGAAATAATGATTGCACATAAAAAGTATACAATTATAGGCTACAGTAATTCAAAATTTGTTATACCGCCAGTACACTAAACTCTCTATCATTCAGCTGTCTTCCGTTCAAGTGTAATTGCGAAGAAAACATTAATATATTTTTTAACTTGCACTTTTATAACATCAGTAATATTAGAAAATTAATTGTATTGCCATGCCAGTCACTACTACTGGTAAATTTCATTGTAATATAATTTAGTGACACTACATTAAGCGATATTAAATGTAATAATCACGCTATATAATATATATGTATATTTTCAAACCAAAATCCCATACAGGTTAGAAAATCAGGTTAGAAACAACCGAGGCACCTATCTATCCTTATATCTTTTGCTTCAATCACTTTCATATCTCATCTCATACATGCATTACACTACATAACAGATGTATAACTACACATTGCCTACAGTATAAATTCACACTACAACCATTCAGATATACAACGTAAATCGGCTCGGACCTAATCAACAATCACAACGTGAGATTACGCGGAATTTTCCGGCCCTTTAGCTGTTTGGACGTTAGGTGGGTACATTTTTGAGCCATCTCCAAATAGGTAAGGATGAGTCGTCATAGAGACCAACTGGATCCATTGAACAGATTTACCCTTATCCGATATTGTGAGTTGAATAGTTTATTCTACAAACTCAAGAGCCCCTTTAGATATAAATCTTATTTTATTTATAGGGTTCCTTTCAAATGCGTATAATAAGAATTGTAACAGAAAATTTAGTCTTGATCAATTCTATGATCCGCCAACTCAAATACAGTGGTATACTAGATATAATACCTTGTTCAGGTGCAATTTTGGTAACAATATGGTTTTTACTAATATAAATTGTCAATAAATTAGTGAAATTTATGTATAAAAATACAAAATCGATTTCAGTAGAGCATGTGACAAAGGAATAAATAGAATTAGTGACCTTCTTCTTTCTAAATAATTTTAAAATTAATTTATGAGCTCCAGTTACTTTTACACAGAGAAAATTTTTATACAGAATTAATAACAATAGGCATGCCGAATAGAAACCCACTAATAGTTTTATTTTATGACAAAAGAGGCAAACGAGAAAGTGACTACCGCCGCCCAAGAGCACACTAAAGGCATTGCAGGTGTGCTGCCGGCCTTTTAATTCCATTCACGAAATTGTACTACGGAACCATACCAACCAACCATACCAAGGAACATATTTGAAGATTCAAAGTAATTTTTGAACATTTCAAACCAGCCACATTGTGATGTTTGTGGGTACATCACTAATATGTAATATAATTGTAATTGTGTACCTACTTGTACAATGAGGATTGTTAGTCTGTTGCCGACATTAAAAACGTATAGCGTGTTAAACTGTATATATTTAAACAATATCCCTAAATAATATACACATACTAACATGAATAATTTAATATTTATAAACTACTCATATTTTCATATTTCGACTTCATATTGAACATTTCTACATTTTAATTTTAATGAAACTTATATTGTAAAAAGAGTTGTATCAAGACGCGTAAATACAAGTAGGTAATCCAGCATACCGCGAACGAATTTAATTTTTTTTATTTCAACGAAATAGAAATTGGAAAAAATTGAAAGCAATCATCGTATTGAAATACTAAGCCAAGTGGCGCAAAGAGCAAACAGAACAAGAAACAAATTATCTCTATCTGGCTAATTGTCGACGGATCAAAGAGAGAGGGAGAGCGCGCTAGACAAATCCCAACCATTGTATTTTCATATATTTTATTTTTTTTATTTTTGAGCAGCAACGAAGGCGGGGTGATGCCGCGGGCTCTATTCGCAATTATTGTTATTACAAAGAGATTGCCGCTGAGCCGGCTCACGACTCGAGATTTTTACTGAATTCATTTCGACAGCACATAATTGCACTGTTTATGTCCGCTCCTTACAAAAAAATCTAAGAAATGGTTTCTCGCAACATTACGCGTTAATATAACGCCAATTTTACTTTTAAAAGGGTCTGTTTCACAGGTTTATAATAACACCAACATGACAGCTGTAACAGCTTCTTACGAGAGCTTAACAGGAAAATTTTCGGAGATCTTTTAAGAAAAGGAGACACATTCTTCACAGGTAACAACTCGCGCGTATACCAAAATGGTATTATAAGTGGCGTTAATCCATGGCTAATAGATCAACAGCTCATTTACAGTCAATAAAGGACCCACTTGATAGGATGTCACGGATGCCTATAAATACTCATGCATTGCCACAGAGTCTAATTAATGTCTTGTATCAAAGATTATATTGTTTTTTCTATCCTTTAGACGAAAGTATATAAGAAGACTTACAGAAAACTTCTACATTATATACACAATAACTGATGACCTCTTAATAAAATGACAGATCTGGCGTACACTTCACATATCCATTACCAGAACCAATAGATATTATTTCCTTAAAAACTTTAAACGGTATATTAAGAATGAAAAAAATTATCTACTCAATATGAAATAATGCACCTACAAATGAATATTTGTATATAATTAATGTATTTCATTTTTATTTATATAGATTACATAGACATTGTAGATTTGAACAGTAGCCTATGAAACAAGCCCTTAGAGGATTTTAATTTTCATATATTTATCATTTTTCCGAGAACTCGTTATAGTTGTGTGAAGGTGATTATGTTTACAAGGATACTACACGTATTTCAATATCACTCATATTTTGCCCTCAAGCAGCTTCTCGCATAGTGAGTTTCAGTTTGAAGGATGCACTCGCATCTTATGTTGCCAGCATTCATAGGCTGTTCTGTGGTCGCTTTTTATTATCAGGCAAGTTAACTATCATCGCAATATATTATATTATGAAACCGTTAAATCAAAATTAAGTCAATCTTCAAATGCCACAATAATTCTTTTCCACAAACTATAGAATAGAATAAACTACACTTTATAATAATTATACTCACCTATAAATACGAAGATCTGATGATGAGCATACCGCAAGAGCATCGATATGGAAACAGTCTGAAAAAGAAATAAGCAATCAATACAATTTAATTAAATTGTTATTTACAAAATAAACAATGTATCTGAAATTCTGAATTACGTATTATTGTATTCGAAACATGTTAAAAAAAGACTGAGTAACTCCTGAAAATATTTTCAATAAAAACAGCAGAAATACATATCTAATCACAGACAACGCGGATAAATATTTGTTAAGGCCACAACAACCTTAATCGAGCTATAGTAGATCTAAAATTGAAAATTCCAGCACTCTGAGCGTATACATTACAATTACTACATACAGGAACATTTAGAAGGGCAGGTCTGTTACTTAAATGGATTCAATCTGCACTAAGCGTTTCGTTAATGAAATTCAATCGCGGCAAGGCGGCGCGGGGAGCAAATGATGTGGCGAAAAGATTGATAGCCGACTAGCAGGGACGCCGGCCCAGCCACCACCTACATGTAACTATGCCGAATGTTTAGTTTTCGTTTGAGATCAAATACGTTAAGTCATGCTTCGGTTGCGAAAAGAAATAGTTTATTCTAATACTAATATTATTAAACACTGCAAGTGAAGTCTAAAGTAGAAATAAAATTGATAGTGTAATGGCGTGTTCGGAAATTAAAGAAAGAGTAAAATCTAAATGGCCTATGTTTATTAACAAACAATTTTCTATATTTACTATCATCATCGTCATCTTCTTACCCCCATATATTATAACTATTTATTTTATAACCTATTTTTTTATATATACTTTGCCTCTTCTATTATTTATTAACAGTAAAAATCTAAATTAAGCTATGCTATATTTTTCTAAAAAAAATAATATCATGCCAACAAAAGGCGACATTCTAATACCGCTTGATCGAGTCACATTTTAATTTGAATGCAATGAACAGGGCATTTTAGCGCGTATTGCATGAAGCAGTTTATGTGCCTTATATTACATCCGTGTCTAATGGAACTGCTATATGAAGAAACGTGATTAAAATATTACGTAGAGGTTATAATTTTTTTTATTTTACTCGTTATAAACCTTCTTGGTGTGTCTTTTTGCATTAATAAAATAAATTAATTACTTTTTTTTATAATCAAGAAAAAGAAATGCCAAATCATAGTCCTCAAGTAATTTACTAACAATAGATTTTTTATTTATAGACATTACTTATATACATGTACAGAAACACAAATAAACTTTTCTCAATAAAAGTGGGTCAACACACCACCTGTGATTCATCTGCTAAATGAATCACTGGCTCAACTCGACAATTTCTGTCGGACGAACGACTGCTACGTAAGTGCTACGCGACACGACACGGGTCGCCGAGGCGTACACACTGTCCGCGGCGCAATGGGCCGCACGTAATCCAGCCACCGGCAAGCTGTTAGTTTTTACGGTGGCCGTAAACTAAAGAGCGGCCGGCATATCGATCGTCCCATGCCGTTAATATTAAAAGGTATCACGCTATAGCCAGTGTGGTTATACTTTTTGTAGACCAAGTTATGTCACATCTTATAACGTGATCGTATATACGGCAAATAGAGATGAGCAAATGTGAATTATACATATAAATGACGAATGAACAGCTCACTATTTGGATCAAAAATAAACAAAAATTCCATATGGACCAATTTTTTTTTAAATAAGGTTACCATTTGGAATAAAAACATCGGTCCCGTGCTTTAACCCCTCTTATTAAGGTAATTTATGTTTGACACTCTATTAAAGCGTTTAAAAAGATTTTAATATAATATTAAGCCGAATCTCTTCAATAGACCTATGCACAAATATTGCCTATTCTCAAATTGGCGACATTATGTTATGCCAAAAGTGAATTTGACAGCATCTGTCACTTGTCTAAGAGATGCTTAGATTTTACTGAACTATGTGTTATTTTGCAGATGTCACATCACTAGTTATTTGATTAGATTTTTTTTAATGTTGGCAATGACACAAATGAAATAGGAGTCTATAAAAACTTTTTCTGAATTTCAACGATTATTTGAAAAATATTAGTCGATTTAGTCCAGCCAAACTCGAGTTTTATGATTAGCAATATATTTAACAATTCATTTTTAATTACACAGATTATTTACATATCTACAACCTATTCTCAAGCCTTAACGCTGTCTACACGTAGTAGGCGAATTCATAACTTATACCTACATATTATTCTAGATGTATAAACATTACAATTGAAATCTTGAATTTCAAATGTTTTATCTAGTTCAAAATTAGTAACAATCGTTATTCGAAAACAAAAACAATAGTGTTTGTCGGAATTCTCCATATATAGCGACTATTGTTGATAATATAATAATATACTAACACAATAACATATTAGCAGAAAATATATATGTACGTCTGTATACGTATATATATAAAGTATCGTAAGTAATATTGAAACCAACTGTCCACAAGTATTTTTATTGATTTTATTTATTTTTACCCAACTGTTGAAGTTTTTTTTCTAGTAACTTATTAAATTCGGATCTTTAAAAAATGTGCCGTAAAAGGTTAAATAAATTTTAATGAACGAGATATGATTAAATTCGTTGCAACTATGAGAGTGTGCTAAACTTTTGAAAAGCTGAGTGAACAGTGGGATTTTTATTTTATTATCACCTCTTGTCTATCTATATAAAATTAATAAATTGCCGGATGTATGTAAGCGTATCACTTCAGAATGGCTGCATTCACAAGTCTTATTGTTTTTTTTTTGTTGTGCTTGTAATTGTCAGGAAAAGATAATAGAAAATATTTGAAAATTCATACTAATACATCTCCATACAAAAAGTGAGTGAGTGAGAGGGAAGATGTGGTTTTTTCTTCATTATACATCAAGAGGAGTTAATATAGTCAAAACAATTCTAAGATCATTTTATCTTAATAAATATTTAATTATTATTGTAAATACATAACAGGTACAATATATCCACACGTTCTACCTGTAAACCGGGACAAAGCGAGAGCAAGCGGTTCAAGTGGCAGCTCTGCCTATCCAATGACACCATACCGCATGTAACTAGATAATACTGAAGATATATTAGGCAATATGCGCGCAGTTTGACAATTGATTAATGCAATTTCTCTGGCCTCTGACGGGCTATGGGATTAGTGTAGTGCCGTATATCGAGCAAAGCGGATCACGTCACTATCAATATTAATAACGTACCTTGGATGCTTATTGTATGGACGATAATTTGAATTTTAATTTGTGAATAAATATGTGTATGTGAAAATTTATTTACCATTTACAATAAACTATGTATACTGACGACGTCCAAATTCAATATTTCACTGTGCTAAAAACTTTATTCGGATTTATACAAACATTTAATAAAAACAGCCAAATTGATTCAGCTGTTCTCAAGTAGCGTCCCTACCAATGAACGGCGTTTTTTACTTTTATTTACACTGTTTTTTTATCCCCGACTTCGTCCACATGATTGGAATATGATGATTGGCTTGAATAAGAATTAACATATATCTATTAAAAATATATGTTAATTAACATATTAACATATATTTTTATCACAAATACTACGTAGACTAATTTTAATGACAATTGAGAGAGCCGTTAAAAGATGAAGATGTTATAAACAAACCCACTTTCGTATTAATAATTATATATTAATAATATTAGTAAGGATTATTACTACAAAGCCTAACTGCGGTTGCTAACCCGCCTGGTAGGGGGGAAGGGATTGTTAGCAATGGAGTTTGACAGCCCCATTGCTAGCAATATGCCACGTGGTTCCCACTGGAAACTATCGTAAACAATTCTCGTTGAATTCGTCACGATGGGCTAACTTACCTGTTTCATCCTCATCTATCATCCTTCACTGGTGCCCCGCCGGTGTATACCGATAGCGTGGGTGGAGTTACTATTTCATTATCACCTCTAAAAAAACCCGCCTGGCAAGCGTGGCAACTGATGGAGCGGCATGTAAATAGCCACTCTATGCGGGGACTTAACCGAACTTTTAGGAGTGTTTTTCTTTTGATGACAGGACAACAAATACCAACAATGGTACTTACTGGCCTGTAATCCAATCCAGCGTACTATAAAAAAATAGCACACACTGCAACTAAACTGATGAAGGCGACCGGCTACAGGATATGGAACCAGTTTCTTGTGAAAGAGGTAAACACCACACGCGGCAGTTTTCGAGTTCAATTATTTATATGACGATATCTTCATGAAATTCGCTTGGAGATACATTAAAAAATATATGGTTTCATTAAAAAAAGAGGGAGAATATAATTTAGTGCAGAACAGGATTTTTTTTTTCTTAATAATAACAAAAGACAGAATAAAAAAACAAAGAGATTCCTTTTTATTACTGGTCAATTATATTTCACGAAATTACTAGTAGCCAGTTATATTTGCAGTATACCAGTACGATACGCACCAAAGTACATGATCAGGGATGTCCGATATTACAATAGGTATCTGAAGCATATCAGACAAAAGAATATAAATTTGTGGAAGATAAACAGATAGAGAAGATAGCGGGTTCACAAGCAACTACGAACAAAACTTCCCAAGTGGGAGGGGGCTTTGTTCAGCAGTGGACAGTTAATGATTATTACATTATTATTATTACATTATTATTGACGTTAATGATTATTATAACATACAAAAACGAAACCATTTACAACAAAAACTGTTTGCCAACTTCCAACATCCGAATCGTTAAAACACGATAACGCAACAAACAGTATTTAGCTAAGAACAACGCAACACCACGCTACAGTCTGGGTGCGCGCAGAGGTGGAATTTGGAACCGTAATAAAGTTTGAAAGGGCTGTAAAAGAGCAATAACTGTAACTCTGGGAGTCCTGATTTTAGTGGCAATGGGGACCGCGCCTTGCGCGATACCTATTAATTGATCAGTATACACTTTAGGTAACATACTATGTAAGCTAATGCACTACAATGACATTTTGTTATGACTATTTAAAATTTATGCTTAATACAGATAGTCTACGGGGTTTCCCCACGTGGAACATGTTTTCAGGTGAATCGTTAAAAATTTTTAACTTCCGACACAAAAAGATAAGTGTAAGAGAATTGAAGCCTATGACAGTGTAATTGTCTTTAATATATAAGTTTAGATGGGTTTATTATTAATCAATTATTTTAATTGAAGGTTGGTTCAATTGACGAACATTTCGAAATTAGTTACTACCACAAACATAAGAGAGATAATCTTTATTGTAAATGATTATACTTCTCAGAAACAGTAATTATAAGAACGTGAAGACATATAATTATACGAAGTAGAAACTAAACAGAGAAAACAATGGACGGCCTTATCGCTAAAAGTGATCTCTTTCAGGCAACCTTTGAATGGGGGGAGGGTAATTAATTTGCATTATTAACAACATACAAATAATAACAAACATACACGGTAAAAATAGATGAAAGAACGCATGTACAAAAAAATCAAAATATATAAAACACGTAATATTTTTTTCTTTCATGCGTGTACCATAGTAACACAAAATGGTCACAAATCAGTTTATTGTTTTACCCTCAAAAGAGTAAAACACTGATATTTTGTTGTGGCCAAATAATAGCTAGCCATAGACAGAGCAATTACCTATTTCAAAGCTACTAAATATTATTAAATCATATCGTAATCCATGGTTGGGATGGAACTTTAGTTTGTGTCAGGTAATGTTACGGTGGTGAAAATCAGCAACAGGTACCAATCCAAACAATTTCTCAGGGCAATCCCTATGATATATTCGATAAAAGATGCATAGAAATGTAATATATCTACGTAGTTTCAGTAAGTCAATTCAGATAGTAAAGTGCTTATCATCATTAATGCCGCCCGACTTTGAATACTGTCCAACGAAAGGAGCTGGTATGGTGCTCCTGCCCATCCGTGAGAACAGTATTCCATATGTGGTCGGACTTGAACTTTATACAATTGCAAGCGGTGTTCCGGCGTGAAATGCCGTATAACTCTATTAAGCATTCCTAACTTTTTGGAGACCATCTTATCCTTTTCCTCCAGATGTATCGAAATCCGTACTTGCGATTACAGATCAGCTAGTGCTTTTCTAGATACCGGAGCAGTTGGTGGTTAACCTTCAAGGATAAGAAAATGTTAGCTATAGACCTATAGTTAGCTAGAACGGAACGATCTCTTTTCAGGGATCGGATGTACCCAAGCACTCTTCCAGAACTTTAGGACTATACCTGATGAGTAACAAAGCCGAAAAAGACGCGTAAGAACCAGGGCCAACTCTGAGGCGCATATCCTAAACACAATTGGAGGAATACCATCGGGCCACTCGACTTGTGGATTTCAAAACAGAAAAGTTTTCTACGCACTGACTTTTGCGTGAATTAAAATGTTAAAGCTCTGAAGTCAATTAGTTTTATTACATTTGATCTAGAATAAAAAATGGGCATGTAAAGTGCAGTGTATAGTTGCGGAAATTATTGAAATCTATACTCGTATCTATTTTACACCAGTCTATTAGTGAAACTCTATTATAAAGTGATCTTATTCAAGTTTTTTTAAATATTCGAAAAAAATAATACCCTGTCGAAGAGCATAGGAAGACACTACTATTTTCATTTTTTATACCAATATATTTAATTTTCTTTTTACTGTGAACTAGAACAACAAACAAGTAAAACTCCATTGCTTTATATAGCAAATGATTCTTAATAAAACTTCCAAACTTATTGAAAAGAAGATCTATCTAATAATATCTTTCGAAAACCTATTGACAACTTTTCTAAATCATATTTCGATTCGATCTTCTAAGCTTATTAGCAAAGCTATTTTAAGAACATAGTAACATAACACTTATAAACGCAAAAAAAATCTCAATACGAATATAGATATCTAGCTAAACGATTGAAAACAAAACTTCTATTTTTTTTACATTTGCATGTCTACAAAGCCGAATATGGTGTGTCCAATATTATAATGTTATTACCTATCATAAGATCATAAATAAAAATAATAAATTATTAATCTTATTGTTATTATTACGTGTACGTCATTCAAAATAAAAATTATGATTGTTATTCGTAGTGAGTTAATTATGACCTAGCCTTATTAATAATGAATAAGAAAATTTGAAGAAGGCAAACAACAAAAAGTAAACAAGGCACTTGAAAATTTTGTAAAGATTGTTACTACATTATTTAATATATAGTCTTATAAGACCAATAACATGGTATTAAATAGATACGTTTATTTATAATACTCGTACTTTGTGATCTAGTCCGCCTTATGAAATTGTAGCTTATTAACGCCTGCAAAATCAGGATTTCCTTATGTATATTATGAACTGAAGGTAAATAGAAGTTTAAACAGAAATTAAATCATTTCCCAATTATTGCAATTCTCAAATACATAAAATATATAAAAGTGCCCTCTGTTATAGGTAGGAGAAACCTCGTGATAGGTAGGAGGCGTTTAGTAAAATAAATAAATCTTCTAACCGTGTACTCGATGAAAGCATTCTTATATGTTCCGCTACTACATGCAAGATGGCGCTTTGACTTATCTACTGGTATAAATTACGACAAATACATAAATATATATATATCTATGATTAAGTCTATCATAAACAACTATAAATTCAGCACTATTTATTACATATTATTAAAAACAAATACAGAGCAGTGTTTTTCAATCTTTTTCATGACGCGATCCCCTTATTGTGTAAAAATATTTTGCGACCCCCTACCCTCCATGGTTTCGAATGTGTATGAATTTTATTATAGTACAATTATGGAATCCGTTACAGTTAGGTATCGATAAAATACAATAAATAATAAAGCATCTAAAACAGATATGTAATCGATATCTGTTATAGATACTTCATTATGTATTATTGATTAATTGATGTATTTACGGAACTGTTGATTTTTCGCTGCTTCGCGATCTCTCGCGACCCCCTTGTAAAGGTTCGGAGACCCCCCAAGGGGTCACAACCTACACTTTGAAAAACACTGATATAGAAAATCCCTTTATAAATGACCAAACGGAAAATAAAATACCTAAATTTCAATAGATGACTTATTATAATAGAAACCCGTAATAACATAACAGAATATTCATTATGACTTTTACATGTAGTATTATATTATCTGTACCTTTAATATGCAATTTGGTGTCGTTCTAAGTTTACTAATGAATGAAAAAAAAATGAAGTGAATAAAAATATTTCTTTCTTTCTTTCGTAATTTTTTGTGAAACCGGAACAATCATATAAATAGACATATAAAAATTTATATATTTGGGCATATTTGGATACATAACGTTATCAGTTCATTATAGTATAAATAATCATAGTTAGATATAGTATAAGACTCGTATGTGTATTGCGGGCTTTAAACCATATGGGCATGAATGCAAAGATGTGATTTCAGAAATATACACAAATACTAGTTTCTAATTTAAGATTTTTGTGGCAAAACTACTTATTTTGATTTAAAACGTAAACTACTGGGCTGATTTTGATAAAAAAAATTATGAGACCAATTTAAAACTTATTATATACGTTCAGATAAAAAAAATGTTACAAATCAGTTTGTGAATAACGGAGTTCTAGGGTTTGTTACCCTAGAACTGCGAACAAAAAATAATACAACCTAATTAAGAGCTTCCTCCTTTTTAAACATCAGTTAAAAATATTAATCTTAATATTATGCATTCTACATAATAAAAAGAATACTTTTCAACCGACTTCAAAAAGAATACTTTCAATTTGGTTAAATTTTTTTATGTTTATTAACAACTCATAACTTCATCAGTTTTAGATCAAATTCAAAATTTTTTTTTCATCTGAAAGGATATAACCATTTTGCCTTTTTACCTTTTTTTACATTTCATTATTAAAAATAAATATGAAATATGAAATAATGCTTCATCAACATTTACATTTGTGAAGACTGTAATTCCTGATGGTATAATGGACGCCTACTCTGAAGGCGTTAGTCGAAGTCTACGACCGATTATAATTATTCTCATAGTTTGCATTAAGGGTTACCTAAAAAGCACAAATTTAAAAGAAAAAATATTCATGCATTCTAAATTTCAATAAAACAAAAGAAATAGATTCATATTCATAACACTACTAAAGATATATATTACGAAACGTTAATGATTTTGTGGAAAGCATCTCTTATCTCATAGCAAAATTTACCTAATGAATGCCAACTGATTAATAATTAAAGTAAACATGAGATAAAGGAGGCAATAAACCTAATATATAAATATATTAGATGTACCTACTCTATATAAATAATATAACAATATACATATAACCCGTGGTTTCAGGCCATTGCCCTTGAGGTATTTAATTATTCACTACTTATCAGCAAATTTATCCATTTGGACCACGCATGTTCCCTCTAATAATATCTATTTCTTTATTAAATAACACGTGAAAAGTAAAATGGTTATATTCAAAGACAAATGAGCTAGTCATATCTCTAGTAAGAAATTAATAATAGTAAACAGAATACGTAAAGACATACGCTTTCAATATCATCAATACCAGAGGGAGACTTTGTACAAAAGTCGATTGCTTGGGTACCTCTGTCCCATTTGTGTTTCTAACGAGAAGCAGTTGTGTTTGCATGGTTTCGGTTTGAAGAGTGGGATATGGCGTGAATTTACAGGGTACAGAGGAATAACACCTGAGTCCTCAGGAATGGCAACGCATGGGGAGTAGCATGGGCGAAACAGTATACTCTGTTATGTCCATGGTACTGCTCATGTCTATAGGCGACGGTTACCACTTTCCATCAGGTACGCCGTCAGCTTGTTTGCCATTCTAAGTTGTATAAAAAAATACCGGCCTTGAGATGGGGCGCGGGGGTGAACCGGAGTTCAAAAGATGCGCTGAGATGTAAGAGAGATGCAATAGAATTTATAAAGTATTGCATTAAATACGACTTTGGAGTGAACACTATGGATTCTCGATGATTTTCTTCTTAGAGTTCCATACCTCCAAAGGAAAAACAGAACCCAAAGGATCACTTCGATATCCGTCAGTCCGTCTGTCTGTCTGTTAAGTCTCTTTTTCTTAGAATGCGTGGAGGTATCAAGTTTAAATTAATATCATATACTCAGGTCTGAAATCTCTTAAAGCAATGAAAAAATCAAGCTTATAAATCGAATCAAAAGATAAAGCCGTTTATGTTCCATTTATATCGCATATTTTGACATTCGTAATGGGAGTTCAAATCTATAGGGTAGTTCTCG
The DNA here is from genome assembly GCF_026898425.1 of Galleria mellonella. Taxonomy (NCBI): domain Eukaryota; kingdom Metazoa; phylum Arthropoda; class Insecta; order Lepidoptera; family Pyralidae; genus Galleria; species Galleria mellonella. The sequence goes on along the minus strand of NW_026442130.1, from coordinate 8,994,939 downwards.
TCGACTGAGAATCATGAAATTTGACAAGAAGTAATGTCATGTAGCACAAGTAAAAGAAAAAATCCGAAAACCGTAAATTTGTAATGATATGACAAAAAAATTAAACATAATTTTGTACAGAACCCTCACTGCGCGAGTCCGACTCGCACTTGAGCGGCTTTTTTGTCATCACCGGACAAAGAATCCACCAGGCACGGTAAACACTTTTTTCAGGGATACCACAATAAAAGGGGATGGAAATCATAGTCGGAGGACTAAAACTTACCCAAGATATCACTAGATACTCCTTTTCGTCCTACGGATGTCATTAATACAAGCCATGGGACCAAAGCACAACACACCAGTGGAAGAGAGGGAAAATATGAAATAAAATCCTAAACCAAATCAGCTAACCAGCATGGCAAGAATGATCTCTTATCCTTTTATATAGAGACCATTCCCAGTAGTGTCAACCAGTAGTCAACTTTTGAATGTTTAAAATAAAATCGATTACAAGATCACACGTTTCGTACAGAGCATTATTACAATACTAGTTTTATCCCACGATTTTACCTTCGTAAATTCAGTACAAAAATAAAGAATCTTGTGTTTATCTGGGACAATATTTACCTGTGTATCAAATTACATGCAAATTCAAAATGCCGTTTAGCCATTTAAGCGTGATAGCAGAGAGTCAAACGTCCAAAAATAAAAAACATCAGATTTATAATATTAATATAGTTACCTACAATCAATATATAAAAAGATGTTCATATTCATAACGATAGCATTTATGTAATATCGTTAGATTTCAAACTATTATATTATATTGTTTTTATACACAATTTTTATCAATAAATTATCCAAAATTCATAATTATGATAACGTAACATTGATCATTGTTATTCATTACTTTTCTGTCTTATCTTATTATTTATACTTATCTATCTGTATATTCATGCTATGTCATTATTTTGTCATTATACTGGCATTTATACAATACTAGTCAATGTCCGCTAATACGTCGCTGTTGATTTTTTTAATCGACTTTAAAAAGGATGATGTTCGACTGTTTACTTTTTAATATATATTTTATATGTATGTAAATACTTTTTTATTAACTCACGAGAACGTATTCAATATTATCTATCCGGGCATTGTCTATTTTCACGCATTTAGAACAGAGTACCAGCGCCCTCTATCTAATTTTATCCTATTTTATAATCCGTCTCATGCTTGTGTTCTGGTTCCCAAAACTCTTGATATTTGAAGTTCTCCCTCAAATATGGCTATTATCAAGTGAAATCAAGAAGTATACAATTTATCTTATCGTAATGAGGTCAAAAAAAAATATGCTCATGAATAGAATTTCTATTAAGGTAGCCAGAGGATATATATTATTACTGTTGCGATAGAAAATAATATTACATTTCGTCCACCATGTTACAACATTAGTATACATTTTATTAATTTCAGTTTGTTGATTTTTAAACGAAATAAGAATTATTTTCAAAGTCTCAATGTCATATTTAGCTAGAGACAGAACCTGATAAACAATTCCATAAGTTGATATTAGGACAAAACAAGAGTTGCTTTGGATAGATCAGCCTTGTAAATTCCTTAGCTTTCCTATCAAACTAATATTAAAAATGTGAAAATTTTCAAACACTTAATTTTCATATTTACTCGATCATGGGTAAACAGATGACCGGATTTAATGAAATTTGACACACCGACGATCTACATCGAGATTAAAACATGCATACTCTTCATTTTCATTCACGTGAGCAAAATGACCTCAATTTTTATTCTTAGAATCAAATCATTCCTCCAATTTTACATCAAGTCTTGTTAATAGACACAATTCAACTTACACTAAAGAAAACTGAGACCTGCAACACTATCCGTCAATAATCAGACTACGTAGTCTGACAGTTGATCAACCGCTGAGCAAGCTTCAGTTGAGCACAATGATAAAAGTTTTGAATGAGATTGAACATTTCCAAATATGCCAAACAGTATTTGATAATTATGAAAATGCGTTACTTTTACAATTTATATTGAAAAGTCTGCATTACTATCAGGTCCCCAAACTAAATCAGACCTGTATCTTGGGGACTAAGTTAAGAATACAACCACTGAAGAATAATTATTACTACTTATTTTTGGACCTACTATCACGGAATATATACAAATATCATAATTATAACACAAATGATATCTTATACATCAATTAACCTTTACTCTTGTTCATTCCTTAATAAAGGTATAAATAATGAAGTCATTATAAAGATAGACATTACTTTTCTATAACTTATTTACCTTGAAAAAAAAAACATTTTTCTTACTTTCTTTCAATGCGATAATAACTATTAACCTGGCTCCAATATAGTCCAATCTTACATTGTGAAAATTCCACTTTCATACTTTTATAAAACTAACTATAACAACAACACATGTGATATGTTTAAAACCGTATATTAAAAAAGGAATGAATCTTTTCAATTTTTAAAAATGACATTAAATATAGCTACCTAATATTGGCAGTGAATTAACTAATCGACGCATAGATTAAGGACAGTAACTGTAATCCTATGTATTAAAAAATGGGAGGAAGCTTTCAGAATCAGTGGGTGCAGGTTACTCAGAATTATTTCTTATAGCAGCAATCTATACGGTAGTTCTTTGCTAAGTAGTGAATAAAGGTTAAAATGATTTCGATGAGAATACAAAAAGGCAACCATGATTACTTGCTCTATGCTCGTAACCGCTCATTTTCATTTACAGTATAAACATAAAACTCTGTAATGTAATCAAAAGTGGGCATAGTACCTGCTATCAAATTATTTGCGCTAATTAGAATTACACATATCGTAAAAAAAGAAGATATACTTACAAAAACAAGCATTATAAAGAACGCTGCTATGTAGGAACTGCGCGCAGTCAACATCGATACAAAGCGATAATGCTCCCCGGTGATGACGTTCCTGTGAGAATTTACAATTATTTACTTAATTAAAATAAATTCTCTTTACTTAATTTTGTTTATTTTATGTTTTTTTTATTTTTGGGGTCCCATGACTATAAAAGTATCAAAAGTGGCTGAAGAGGATTACTCAATTCTGTACCAACGTTTTAACAGCGATAAAAACATTTGTTATTAGACGAATGATAACAGTATGAAATCAATATAACGGTATTAAACTATCAAAATATTTAATCATAATTGAACTTAACGTAACAAAGTTATAAAACTTTGTTACGTCGACTTGTTTGCAATCAAAAGTAGATATCACCCAGTTAGGAGTTTTGACTAACCTATATATTATTTATAATGAAATCATTAATAACAATAACGACTTTTCCTCACCTCAAATAACCTTTATTATCTTCTTGTTCCGCAAGACTTTTGATAGATGCCATTAGAAGGTCATCGTAGCCCAAAAATTCGTCTAATACAAAACGAGAAAATGGATCACCGAAGCACTCATCCTGTTGAGGATCCAACGTAACAATCTTAACCGGAATCTTAAGGCGGAGACGAGCATTAGGTGATAATCGTAAAAACCCGTATTCCAGTGAGTATTCAAGGATATAATCATCATCTGAAAATACATTATTAAAAACTTAAGAACATAGGACATTATAGGTATATAAAATTTATCATCGACAGTTTCTTACACATGCAAAAAAAAGTCATGGGGGCAGGGTACTGAGAATTGCGAGGTAGAGTAATAGATAGGAAAAAATAAACAATTTTACACTTCAAAATAAAAGAGACTCACATTAGCAGATTATTCATTTTTTTTGCGACTTAATATGCTTAATATGTACTTGCGTCGCTAATTCTAAATCGGTTTTCACAAATATTTTTCAATAAAAAAAAATAAAAAATAAAGATTACCCCATGTTAGTTGGACGGACAAAACTGCTGTGTTTATTCACTTAGCAAAAAATAACTTATTGCAAAACAAATCATATATATATACTATTTATCTGTGTTTGTTTACAACTGAGTCTCTTTTACCTACTATTCGTAAATTGTCAGTAAATGTTTTAATAAGAAACCGATGTAACAATTTAGTATATATCACTCACAGACTAACATTATAATTTTTAAGTAGGAACTCTCAGACAATATTTAATCAAATTTAAAAAAAAAAAAGCTTTGAGACTAAAGAAAAAAAATTATAAAAATATATGCATAACATATACATATAAAGAGGAATCTATTCAAATTGATGGAATTATTAAAAAATAATTTATCATAAAAATCTATAAATTTATGACCGTCACAATTAATGACAGCCACAAATATATGTGAACATATTTTACCTACCTTTTGAAGAATCGTTAGCCGCTGCTTCCTCAAGTGATTCCTAAAGTGAAGAAAACAATAATATTTAATAATGATTGTGGGCAATCAATGGACGCAGGTGGGCTAAGACCATAGAAATTATTATCAGATGGCATGAACCTACTCGTAAACTTTAATGATGATAATGTATATTATAGACGACGTCATAAATTTATGACAGGTATGGAAAAGAAGAAACTGACATACAATAACACATTCACGCAGAGATAAATCCCTCTGTTTTTTTTTTTTTTTTTAAATATGCAAAAGTAACAAAGTAGGGAATAGAAGAGCACGGAAAAAGACGTGAATAATAGCTTGTTAATTTTGGAACCATAAAATATTTCAATCTGGCTGATTATCTGCAATTTCCTGGAATAGGTACCAGTATAATGAATTCTCCGATAGTTAAGACTATCTTCTATAAACATACCAAATAAATTAATAAACACATTTGTTTACAATGCATAAAAAGGCGACAATATTTTTTTAAATCTTTGGTTGGAAATCACTACAGGGGATATAATTTTTTCAGCCAACTTCAAAAGAAAGGAGGTTCCCAATTTGATAGTATTTTTGTTACTGTTCATTACCTTATAACTCTGACACACAAATAATAGTATGAAACATCTTCATCATCTCAACAAATCTTAATTTACACTGAAGATGATATGTATAATGAGAATTAAAAAAAACAAACAGCGACTTCATGAAATTCCTAAATAAAAAAATACCAAATGAAATCCATATACAAATCTCAACAATAGTTTGAAAATAATATAAAACTGAAGATGTATCATTTTGTGTTCAGTCAATATACATAACATAAATTATCATCTAAAAGATTATTATGACCTAATTTCATAAGGAATATAGGTTTTAGAACAACACAATAAAGAAATCTTACATTCTTTATAATTTCTCAATCAAAATAACAATGATATTCCACCGAAACATGTTTTTCCCAATTTACTTTATGCAAAATTATACATTAAATTCAAATATACTTCAGATACTATTTTATTATATATGTATATAGTAAAATCTCAATTGTCTGAATCAAATAAAACCAGGGAGTATTCCACATAATCGAAAATCCCGGTAATTAATTTAAAATTCAAATCAAACAATACATAATTAAATGTTAATATTTTTTTTACTATGCAAGGGGTTTTAGATACATAATTTAGACAATAGGATATAAAAAAAATATGAGCTATGATGATAATGGATTACGTAATACAATTTCTAAATTGGAAATTACAACTGTGAAGAATAATTCTGGATAACTGTAGTAATCATAAATAGCCTTGGCCATATACATTTATTTTATTTATAAATACTCAACATTATTGTTAATAAGTTAATCCAATAATAATAATGCATATTCAAATTATACTACTATTGTGTTTCCATCATGTCTGTGATGTTAACAAGTTTTATATTGCTTTTATATTCTTACTAATTGGAAAAAAATTCTAATTATTCATATGGTAATTATTTCATGATTTAAAGTCAATTTATTTTTTAGCTGAAATTGTTATAATTAATGTAAAAAAAGAATACTTACGTCAACCAAATTAGAATCCCTATCTAAATCATCAACAAGACCCAGAATCCCTTCCCATATAGAAGAAGATGGTTCTACATCTTCACCAGATGTTATTGTAGCATTGAGATCAGTTTCCTCATCATTTGGGACTAATTCAGGACCGGATTTTATGTAAGTTGTTTCCATTACATGACTGCTGTCAGATTCAGCCTGATTATCATCATGGATCCGTGTGATATTCCCATAATCTGTGCCATCTCGTAGATATTCATCATCATCTGCATTATCGCTTGTGGAGGATTCAATATTAATAAATCTGCAATTCAAGAGGTTTATTTAAAAAAGATTGTATTTAAATTTATGTAACTTAATTATAAATTATAATACAGCAATAAAATATGCCAAAACTTTATATATTGTATAGGAAAAAATAGACAAAAGTAACAAAATGGATTATGTGTATTCAAAAATATCTTATAGCTTCACATGACATCATATATTGCAATTAACAACTTAATATAATAATACTGTAAAATTAATTAACTATAAATAATCATATGTAATGCTCTCATTACCCTGAGAATATGAATGAGAGGTTATGAAAAATACTTCAATTATAAAATAATTATTTTAAATACTTGCTAATCATTGTGACACAGATGTACCATATCCTTGGTTAAGACATAAGATCATTTTTATCTTAATTCTCAGTAGCACAGAAACAAATTATCTACAATAATAAATATTTAAACTAGGTAGTCAAAATTCTCACTCACCCTTCAGTAGCTAACATTCCTAACATTGAATTAAGTTCCACTTTGTCCTTTTTTAATCTACGCTCTTTGGCATAACTTTGTTCTATAGTGTAATCTTGAGATGGATTTCTTAGTATCTCTACTCTTAATATACCATCTCTGGGCCAAGAATCTTTTACATGATTTAGACATGTTGTTGGTGTTCTTGAGAATGCAATATGTATATATGCAAGCACAAAGAAAGCTACAAGTGCTTTTAAAAGAACAAGGAACTCAAAAAACCTCCTCACTGGCCGTGGAAAGGTACGAGCATAAGCTACGGCAAATTTGAAAAATAAGGCATGAAATAGCCTCTCCCGGACATTCAGGAGCGGATTCTGATTATTATTTCTATTTCTATTCATTGTTGGATTGATGACTGGCCCTCCAGGCAATAAGTTATTCTCAGGGTTAACTCCAGGTGGCAAATTGTTCATAATCTGTGGACCACCTGCACTCATAACTCAAACAATATGTGACACACTCGCACATAGACTATACAATCGTATCAATTGTGTGTCTGAAAGAGAAAGTTTGTTATTATAACTGTATAACTTCAACATTGTAACCTCTACTAAATGCCAAATCCAAAGGACATAACTCTAGTTTTTGAAAGTACTATTTACTTATTAATGATACATCTATACGTAAACACATAGATTTATGATCGATCTGCATTCCTTTTGGTATTAAATTCAATTTTTAATATAAAATAATGATTTAAAAGAGTTGAAAAAACGTTAAGTTGTATGAAATATATGCCTATCTATATAGCAAAACATTAAAACGAACACTATAAACTAGAGTACAGATGAACTTATTATCAAATTAATGATGGGTCAACGAGTAAAAGTGTATAACACGACTATGGCTATGCAATAAGACTTACCTACCAAATGTCAAAAGCATTCGTCACAACAAAAGCAGATGTTTCACTTTACTACTATGGATCTTCTGTTTAATGCACTCTATCTCTCTTTTGGAGTTTATTTAAAATAGAACTTATGCAGTAACTTTGTAATCCACTGTCTAGAAGACCTGAATCAAATCGAGATAAATAAAACTAAAATTAAAATTTGTCCTGTCAAACACGATCATAACGTCATTAATGTACAGAACACTGTTGATAAAGGTAGATAGATACTTCAACACAGGGAACATTGGTATCACTATCAAAATACAACAGTAGCACAGAGCAAGTAATCACTACGTTATTAGAATTGACACCGACCTTATATCATAGAAATCTGGAAATTGCAATGTAACATACATTTTTCGAAGTAACAACAAGATGAAAATTATAAAAAAGAAATGTAAAATAATATCTATAATATTATACTACTATCTATACATACCTCTATTCAATATATGGATATCAACAGTGGCCACAAAAAACTGGCTATTTCATAATATAAAATTTTACAAAAAACATAGGTAATAAAACAATTATCTATGTTTAATTGATTTATTTTACTCTATTACAATTTTAAATGTAATCTTTTTGACAGTTAAGTATTACAAATAATCTTTGGCGTATTAAATAATAGTTAGAAGTATTGTGTCAAGTCAAACAGCATTCGAAAAAAAACACGTACAAATTTTTAAAGAATATATACATATGTACTATAATGCAGAGCTGTGCAAATCATATGTCTTCCGAACGCAGTTTATGTGGAGTATATATAAAATTAGTTATACAATTATACATAAGAACAATACGACTATAATTATTTTTATTTAATAGTGATATTTTAACGGGAATCCGCATACTAAATATATAATTATTTAATTGTCGATACATAATTTTAAGTACTATTTATTTTCGTATGTATGCTTATTTATATCATAACTTATAACTGAATTTCAGTTTGTTGAAGTTATTCTTGAAATAAATTTTAAAAGACTGACATTGAAACTAAGACATTTCGCACCCTCAAATCCCAACAGTAGCAACATAATGGTTTCTTATTATTTTAATAAATGCACATTACCAATATAAACTATTGCAAATTGATTCCAATTCTAATCTAATCCCCAATTGTTATTCCATAAGTGCAATACGAAATTATCTTTGCCAAATGATTGGATAGATATCGTTATTAGATTCGAAAGTAGACCTGCTGTTCGACAAATATTAGGATCCATGGTAGAAATAACACTAAAGAATTTATTTAATTTTACATGTTAATCATAGTTTGTAATATAGCATAGAAATCATCTCAATTACTATAAAACGAATAAAATAATTAATTAGCTTATTGTTTACGCACCCGTTTAAATATATTGATAATTGTCGTTTATTCTTTGTTTTATATCACACTGAACACAATTTCATTTATATTTTTATTTATTAGTACGTAATTTCCAAAAATATGTTTGTTATTTTAATATAAAAAAATATATTTATAAGTGAAGCGCTGTTTCTGAAATGGCACCAAAACTCTTACTGTCACGGCGCCTATTGCTAATGGTTATGATCCGCTATGATAGAATATATTTTGGTAACATAGTTTTATAAAAAAAACGGTATTCCAACAGCGATGTAACAACTGTCGCAGCCTGATCAGTAGTAGTAGTCACGATGGGACAGGCAAAGGAACTAATCCATACAGAATTAAAGTTATGTCAATTTAATATTATCAAATGTCAAAAATGAAACTAATTCTTTTGCATATTTACAAAATTCTGAATTATAAAAAAATACGAAATATCTACAAAATATCGAAGAAAACTATTTCTTATTCAATTAAATAAAATCTTTGCAAAGTACCGTGCTTTTGAGTGAGGTTTGCTGTTTTAACTTCCATTGCTTCATAAAAAGTGTAAAAAAACGAAACTAGATGGCGCTTTTTCATATATCATGAGTAAATATATATTTTTTTGTCTCGTAATGATTATAATTTTTTAAACATTTTCAAATAACTTCAAAAAAGTAGAACCTTCTCGATTCTCTATTTATAAACGGATTTGGAAAAATGTTTTCTATCTGTAAAAATTGTTTCTTTTTTAGTACTACAGAAGTTTTATCAAAATCTACTACTTATATAGTTTCTAAATCAAGATAACTGTTTTTGCGGCAATTGAAATTGGTGTTTTTTAGAACAATATCTTAAATTACCTTTCATATAAACTACACTCAGAATTACAAACCCAATAAAAAAAATATTAGCCAAATAGGTACAGCCGTTCTAAAATAATGTGCTTACATTTATTAGAAACTACTGTATGTAGGGGAGAAGGGAATGTTAGTAATGAGAAGTTAGTCCCCATTGCTATCAATATACCCTATCAGGTCGACCTCCACGCGGTTCCCCCTGAAAATTATCGTGACTAATTTATTATTTAATTCGTCACAATGAGCTAACTAACCTGCCTCTTCATCCTCATCTATTACCTCTCATTGGTACCCCGTCAGTGAATACCGATAGCGTAGGCGGGATTACCATGCCATTTTTATCCAAAAAAACTTCTGTATGTAAATAAAAAACAATTGCTACAATCTAATGATTAGGCATTTGATTTTTATTTACATATATAGTTACTACCTATAATATGCATTATGGTATTAGGTTACTGCCTAAAATTATAGTTACTATCTATATTACATATTATTTTCAATATCTCTGTAAGCAATTTATGAACTAAAATTACTATTTTATAAATTAGTTCTCTTTTGCCACTTATCTCAAAATGACACTGTCGGAGTTAAATGCTAATAAATGACATGCTGCATCTCATAATTAAACTTGAGGGTAGAGAGATTGTTTGTAATGGAGACTACCACACCCATTTCTAGTAATATACCCTATCAGGTCGACCTTCACACGGTCCCGCCTAAAAAGCATCGTGATTAATTTTTGTTGGATCCGTCATAATAGGCTAACTGATCTAGTTTCACCCTCACCTCACCTCACCTCATAACTACTCACTGGTGCTCCGCCAGCGTATACCGATAGCGCAGGAGGAGTTACCATTGCATTCTCATCCATTCAAGAAAAAGCTGGGGTTAAGAATAAGTGCCAAGTTCTTTCAATAGACAAAAATAAGATCATTATAATGATCTCCAACCTACAGTAAGAGACTTCACCAGCAAACAGGCTCAATTTTTTTTATGTTACGTACAATAGCAAACAAGCTGATGGCCGACCTGATGGAAAGTGGTAACCGTCCCCTATAGACATGAGCAGTACCATAGACATAACAGAGTACACTGTTTCGCCCAGGATACTCCCCATGCGTTACAATTCCCGAGGACTTAGGTGTTATTCCTCTGTACCCTGTAAATTCACTGCCATATACATATCCCACACTTCAAACCGAAACACAGCCATGCAAACACAACTGCTTCGCGGTTGAAACACGAATGAGACAGAGGTGCCCAAGCAAACGACTTTTGTACAAACTCTCCCTACAGCCCCTACCTAAAGTCTCCCTCTGGTAAACACAACCAAATTACAGCACTACATGCACGGGAGTAAAGGGATCATTAATAATAGGATCTAAAAGCCAGTGGCACTAACAATACCCTAAACCCTACCCGTATATATGCCCTATCAAGTCGACCTCCACGCAGTTCCCCTGGAAACCATCTTGATTAAATCCTGATGATTAAATAATTTAATCACTAAGGCTAATTGTCCTGCTTTTCTTATCTATCATTTATCACTGGTACCCTGTCGGTGTGTACCAATATCTTAGATGGGGTTACCATTTCATTAACATCCATTTAATAAACTAAATACGCACACGGAGGTTGACCAATGCAACGAATATTAATAAAACTGTTACTATGTACATTGGTCTAGTTAACCCACATAACTCCACTTACATAACCGTAGAACACACCTTACACACTCAAACCGTATTCATTTTTAGTTTTGCCACTTTAAAACAATAAAATGCGTGTATCACAATAAGTGTCACATATGTATCACATTAATCAAGTAATCTACAAACTACAATAGTATAAGGACACTCTGAGGACTCTGAGTACACAACCCAGAACTCGCAAATTCGAGCCGATTCCAAAATCTTTATTTCTCAATGTATTCTGATAATGCGGATAAAATCGCGGATTGACATTCTATGTTTTAGGTGCAATTACTATATGTTACGTGTATTCGCTAATCTAGAGACTTGTGTATTGAGCAATACACAAGTCTCTAGATTCAATAATTTTCAATAATTCAATAATTTTACGGGATTTAAGACACAAAGCAATTTCAAAGCTACTAGAAAAGAGCAAATGCGTGCAAGAAAGAGCTACAAAAAAATCAACAAAGCAGCGTTACAAAATCTTACGCTTTTATTGAATCTTAAATGATGGTTTTTTTCAAATAGTAAATGTCACCTATTCACAGCTTTATCAAGGAATAGCTAAGGGAATGACAGATTGAGAGAGAAAAAAAACAAGGACCTCATTGTTCGGATGATTTACCTGAGTTGGGTTACGTATTACGTGAAACAGGATTATGACAAATATATTTTTAATTTTTATTGATACGGAATAAATAATAAGCATTGTTTTTAAGGAAATAGTTCTCAATTCACCCGTATATTTTTTTATATGACGTACATAAAAAAACCGCTACTGAATAAAGGCCTCCTCTTGGTCTTCACCCATATAATATACATTATAAATAGAAAAATAAAAACTCAAAATATTGATCATCATAATATAATAGGTAAATCTTTTAAAGTATTTGCGTGCCTACTGACTGAAGTGTGGAAATATATCTACTAACCCACAAATCTATTAGGTACGTTCTCTGTTTATTTAACTCTTTGTTGTACCAGAAATATAAAAATATACAATGACAATCTAGTCAATTTACAATACTGAACCTTTTTTTAAGATCATTAAAAATTACTAATTTTTACAACAAATTTCATTTGTAACTTGTAAATTTTGTAATTTATTTAACCGACAAAGAGTGAGTTCCACTCGCACTTATCCCTTTTTTCTAATAGAACATGATGGAATCTACATTAATCGTTACGGGAAGAAACGAACAGAGTTGAGATAAAAACTATGAGATAACGAGAAGTAAACCTAAATTACTGAGGGCCCACGTAATAAATATTCAAAAAGCTGCTCCGACCAGTTAGGTTAGAAAAAATTGACGTCTCAATTATCGACTGGCATAGGTGGAGGAGGGGCCACTCTTAATTTATATTATTCTCACGTTTTTTATTTCCTCTTAGTATGTTGTCGTAGATAGAAGATTGTTGATCAATATATTATGTAGAAAGTATACATTTGATTGAATGGAACTGTATTTACGTTTAAGAAACTTCTAAGATATTAACTTTTTCTTAAAATTTGGAATCCAGTCAATTTTAACTGGAAACCTTAAATGTAGTAATTTATCTAACCCTTTAACTATACATTAAAAAGTAGACCCTCTTGGATTGATTGACAGATTAGTTACCTATAATAATTGTAATTATAATAAAGTCATGTATATAGACGGCGGTTACCACTTTCCATCAGGTGGGCCATCAGCTTGTTTGCCATTTTAAGTTTTATAAATAAAAATATATAGTTACATTTATTATCCAGGACATTTGAAAAATTTACGAAGATACCTAATTGTATCTTCATAGATTCCATTTCAATCCTTTGAAATTCTCATTTATTTTATAAAAAATACACGTTCGAAAGTAAAAGATTTTTATTACATACCTACTAATGCACACTTAGGTTAATTTACTTCGACAATGTTTGGTTGCACCCAGATTAAGTTTCTTATATTTACTCATATACAATGATATAGGTAGACAGATTTGAAACTAAAACTGACAGATCCCAATTAATTACTTTAAAAACGTTTCTGTATAACTAAATCTAATTCTTAGAACGGTACCTCCAAACAAATCCTCGATAGTTGGAACTGTCAACAAACTTGATATTGGTTTTTTGGTATCAAGAGGTTTAATAAAATAACATAACGTAGCGTTAAATTTATAGTATTTTTTCTTTTTTTTTTTTTCTGGGAATATTTGTATCGCCTCATAAATATTCATCGAATCTTGACTCGTGACTTTATAATACACACATACACTTAGTTATTTCTTTATAAGAAATTTGACAACGGACGTAATAATTGTGGGATATATGTACTTATACGACTCTCTAGATAGATAACGATAAATAAATCAAGATATTAGGAACTTTTTGTTTAGTGATGCTGTTACATATACGCCGTATATTATTGTCTTCTTCTTTTTATTTAAGAGTTTCCTCTTCTCGGTGCAACTAATTCATGCATCTTCTTTTTCATTTCATTAGTTGCTACTTATGGGATTATAGTGCACTAGTTTCCCATCTTGCTTTCTGCACCGCAGTTCAGAGACCGATATTGCGCCCTCTGATCGCTGATTAGAAACCCTTCCAGAAGTATCTTCTTCGGCCTTCTACCAGTACTGATACGGCTGCTGCTCCATATCAGAGGAATGCTTATTTACTAGCGGCATTTATTCGCCATGTCATAGTATTGTCATAAGATTCTTGTAACTTTTGATAGGTAATCTTGTCCCACCAAGATTCCCACTACATCCTGTTGACACTACCGCTGTTAGTTGGGGGCTCCTTATTCTGTATATTTAGAGCTAACCACTATATCTGGCAGTCATTCCACTATCCACCACCCGTGAACCCCGTTGTAGCTTACAGCTCAGCCCCAACATTATTAACATATTAAGTATATGTAACCTAAAACACTCAAGTTTCCATCGGATTAGTAATATTTTTTAATATTTCCATTCGTACATTTGTATTGGTCTATCTCATGCAATTTGCATTACTAAGTAATCATTGTATCGTCTGGAATAGGCTACCCCTTCTTTTTCGTAGGTGTCGTAAAAGGCGACTGAAGGAGGGCGAGGGATGAGCAGCAGCGTCCCTTTTAAAACAAACTCTAAAACCTTACTGCAGTTGCCAATTCTCCTACCAAGCGTGGCAACTACTGACAAAACTCCTTAAGGGGGAGACTGTTGTTCAGCAGTGGACGGTTAAAGACAGATATTATGATGATGATTTTCACCAATAAAGTTAGTTCAGTTCAACACAGTTTACGAATTTATTTAAACATCAACTGTGTTGTACCCTGTTTTATAACAATGTTATTTTAACAACGAAATTTATAAAGCTGTATACAAAATTTATTATATAACTATTTCATAGTTACACAATACTTCCAATCCGTCTACCATAGCCTACACGAATGTAAATAAATTAAAAAGTAAAAAAACTTCGACACCGTGCTGTGTATCCTCTCGATACTCACCGATGATAAGGTACACTGGATGATTAATCGACTAAAAAATACGTTGTCGAGTTAGCTATATCCGACTGAGTAATTTGTACCTTGTTTTTCAAGTACCTATCACCACTTTTTTACTGTGCGCGATCACAAAATCAAATCAAAAGAACATACTTTTTGTAACTACTCGTAGTAACAACACGAACAGGGTTACGAAAATATTAGTAAATTACAATTTTGAGTTGTATTCACAAATGCAGAATTATTATATTAAAAAAATAAAGATGTTTTTTTTCTGATATAGAAATATAGTATGTATGTAGGTAACATAGTTTATGTATTTAAAAATATACTCGTGTTTGTCCGTCGTCATACGTCGTATATTTTAAAGTATTATATTACGTAAAGGACGGCGTAATACTATCCGTCATAAACTTGTGAATAAGATTTTTTCAACTGACTTCAAAAAGAAGAAGCATTTCAATTCGATCAAAGTTTTCTTCATGTTTATTACTTTATAATTCCTTCATTTCTAAACCGATTTGGAAAATTATTTCTTTATCAGAAAAGATATACTTACATATTGGTTTCGGAAAATTTTTATTAAAATTGGTTGAGTAATTTAATTTAGATAAAAATAACTGGTTTTGTCAAAATTAAAGTCGGTTTTTTTTTTTTGTAGCACAGATTTTTTTTTGTGATTTATTACAATTTTGTCCTACACATGGAACAATTAAATGTTATATTTCCATAATAAGTGTTGTAAATCTATCTTTATATCGGCATATAAAATCTATTTGAATATAGTATCCATATTATTCGTCTCATACACTTTTTCCGGAACTTTTTAGTTTCTAAAAGTCTCTTGAATCGATCTTCAATCGATGAAACTTATTCTTGGAATACGATTTTTTTATAATTATATATGCTCAAAATAAAAAAGTGTAATCATCATCATCATATTAACTGTTGACTTTAACTATTTACTGCTGAACATAAGCCCCCTGGGGGGTTTTGTCAGTAGTTGCCGCGCCTGGCAGACGGATTGGCAATGGCAGTTAGGCATTGGAGATGTTTTAAGAGGGACACTGCTGCCCATTCCTCGCCCTCCCTTAGTCGCCTCTTACGACACCCATGAGAAAGGAAGGGGTAGCCTATTCTATGCCGTGTCTACACGACGGAAAAAAGTTTTTATGTAGCAGCATAAACGTAATACGTAAATTAATTTTATTTTTTTAATAAAAGAACTGAATAAATTTGCTTATGTGTGTTTGTGTAATATCTACCAAAAATTTATACAAGAGAGTAAATTTTTTTGGGATGTATTTGTGTTTCCAGTCCATCACGCTTCGTGAATAAGATAATCCGCCAAGATGCCACTGTTTGAGTCCACACTACGCTAACATTTACTCAGTGCTGTGTAAACTAAACTTATACCTCGACAATATTATATTAACAGTTTAAATTTTTTATATTCACACTGAATCCCATGGGAATAGAGATCAAAATACCTTGACGTTTAATTCATTTCTCAACGAATCTTATCCACCTGTATGCGATGACAGCTCCTATTTCTAGTTTTCTCTTTGTTTTTCTCAGTGAGTCGCTAATCTCTATGTATTTGTGTATTAAGATGGTAGCAACTACCGTTCTGATGCTCTTGATTTACTCAAGGGTTTTGTAATTCACAGTCACGTTTGAATTGTTTAATGCCTTATACATACAATACTAGCCATTGCCTTAGCCTCGCTAATAATTAATTACAATAAAAAAGACATACCTACGTCTTCCACAACAACATTACTAATGTTAGTTAGTTTATAATCTATTTTTTATACTTGGTATAGTTAGTAAACAATCTTGGTATGTTTATTCATCGAAATAACAGTGCAGATTATAAACAAATAGCTAGGATAAAAAGATTATTGTGTTGTTTGAAGATTATTGACATCTAATATGATTTTTCTATAACCTATTTCGAATTAAATATACAGATGTGTTAGTGATAGATATTATGATAACGTATTATTAAAATTAGTATAAAAAGACTTTTTCTATTTTGAGTAAAGTAGAGACTACTATATAGTATTTCTTAAGATATAATATTTTACGATAATAAAATATGACTATGTGTATTTTATCATATCTATTTGACTCCCCTTTGGTGAATTTCTGCATCAAACATAAACTCGAGGTACTTTCAACGACTAGGTATTTTCATATTCCACGTAGAGGTAACAGTATTTATTTTCTTTTTTATCATTTTTCTTTTTACAAAAATATATTTATTATTATTTATAGATTGTGTATCTAGACTGAGATCTCTTTTAGACAAATATAGTTTTTCATACCAATATTTTTTAAACTTTAATACATAGATATGTACTTACTATAAATACATAAGTGCGCATATTCAAAAATATAACTTATTTTCTAAATGTGATTTTTTCATATAAACTTAGAATATCATATAATAATATATCGTAATAGTGTACTAATTAATAGTAGTGTAATGAAGCCAAGACCAAGTGAAATGAACATTTTGACATTATCTCAACACTTTATAATAATATATATCTGAACCTATTATCAAACAGCCATATTCTATCGAAGGTAATAAAATAAAGTACATTTTACTGCTTTTATATGGCAACATCTTCGTAGTAAATGAAGCAATATCCTGTTGTAGAAATATCTATTGTGTTCGAGTTAACTGGGTACCAGCGTTCGCCGGTTTGGTGCGGTGGTGTTCATGGTAACATCTGTGGACATGCTGATGTTAAGCGGGCGCAGATCGTCAACAGTTTAAATTTTTAAATTATATAATTTTACATACAAAAATGCACATGTATATAATTTTATTATGAAAATTATATACTTGTGCACTTTATTGCGCCCAAGAATACAGCAGTAATTATAATTAGAGCGCCTCAAAATCAACCTCAATGTGAACCAAGGTAAACATATCTTTAAAAGAGACTTCTTTCAGTTAAGAAAACAGTGGCATACGAAGAAGTCAGTGAGCAACAACAGACCAAGAGAGATATTATCACGATCCCTTACTTTTAATCTGAATCAATTATATGTATAATATATTAATGGCTACAAAGTATGAACGCCAAGAGCTGACCCTCACCTTACAGACATACACTATGGTTGTAACATAATAATTACGTTAACATATCTATATATTTTTATACAGTTACATAGGAAATATCCACTTGCATATGCTTATCATTGGGCTCCAAACAATCACTCATAATCTAATTGCTGTATGCTGTATAAAAAACTGACATACAAAGCCAAAACTATACAGAAATTTAGCTATTTATTTATTTGGTGTAAACGTATATATTTTTTTAATTGCTTCGATTCGTAAAGGTTTGGAACCACTGCACTCGACTCTCTCGCATCCAGCTGCGATATCTTCATTTGGCGGTCGGCAGGTGTCACGTGGCCCAATCTTTTACGTCCCTTTCATACTTGAAACGAGCACTATCTCTGTCTTTTTCGCTTTTGTGCTCCAACTCTGTTGGAAAGCTTAGTAAGGTTTGTAACCTTTTTTTATTTTTATGTGAAGGCTTTATTTATTTGTGTCTGGTTCCCGGCGTGTATAAATTAATACTTTCATATAAGTAAATACGTTTTCTCAAAGGGTCATATTGTGTAGGAGTTCTAAATATAAAAACCTATTTTTTAAATTATTACGGCCAACATATTAAGATATCAAAAAATGAAATGTTCGTAAATATTAACGCCCGTCATACACAGTTTTTCCTTTTTTTTAAATTTATTAGCTTTTGCCCGCTACTTTATCCGCGTGACCGAGATGTGTTTACAGATCAGAATAAAAAGTAGCCTATGTCCTTCTCCATTCCATATAGTACGTATGTACTAAATTTCATAGTGATTAGTTAAACCATTAAAGCACTATAAGGTAACAAACAAACGAACTCACTTTTAAATTTATTATCTTAGTACGGATTACCAAAGGTATATATAAATGCACAACAGTGTTGCCAATATACGATAATCAAAAGCAACACGAGCCTGTTCTAAAAGTAAAATTTTAATAACAAAAGTCATTACTTTTGCTATTAAAATTTGAATGCGTTCCATCTGAATGCGTAAAATCGACTTCAATTGTTGCAGTTTGCTGGTTTCCTTTTCTATACTACAATAAAGAGGAAAGATTTAATTGTTTGTTTGTAATAAATAAACTCAAAACGTACTCAATCGATTTTAAAAATACCTAGTTCCACCTATATAAAGCTACATTACCAGCGAGTTTCTACCGTGAAGCAGTTGTGTTTGCATGGCTGTGTTTCGGTTTGAAGGGTGGGATATGGCGTGAATTTACAGGGTACAGAGGAATAACATCTGAGTCCTCAGAAATGGCAACGCATGGGGGGTATCATGGACGAAACAGTATACTCTGTTATGTCCATGGTACTGCTCATATCTATAGGCGACGGTTACCACTTTCCATCAGGTGGGCCGTCAGCTTATTTGCCATTATAAGTAGTATAAAAAATAAAAAAATGGTATTACACAAATACTACTATACCAAATTAGAACCTGTTTTCAATAAAGACTACCAGAAGACTTCTGAAAAAAGCATATAAAGTAGCGAACACAAAGATAGTCGCTAACAAAAATATACCTACGTTATGTGAAAGATCTATGGTATTTTTCATACCACTGAGGTGGCAAACAAGCATGCGATCCATCAAATGGTAAGCAGTCACCAGCCTGCAATACCAGTGGCATTACACGCGCGTTGGCGACCCTGAAGAAACCTCTTTATCACTTTTTTGAAGAACCCCATGCCGTGGTCTCTTGAAAAAATCTCGACAGGGAGCTCATTCCATAACCTGAACATTCATGGGAGGAAACATCTCTAAAACCGCTGTAGGTATACGCGACCATCTAGGCTTTAAAGTATGGTGGTAAAGTTTCTGTCGATGTCGAGCTGTTTGATGGTAGAAAGTGGCCTAATTGCAGTTGCCATCAGGTGGGCCGTATGCTCATTTGCCACCTCAATGGTATAAAAAAAGTTGCCAACCCGCCTACCAAGCATGGAGACTACTAGGAAAATCTCCCAATAGAAATAGGCATGTTCAGCAGTGGAGATATAACTACTGATATAGTATGGTATGGTAATGTTATTCTTTATATTTAACATCATCTACTCTATCCTCCTATATATCATCTATAAACTATTGCCATAATCTATTCAGTGTACATTTAATTTGTTTCCCATTTCAAGTTATATAATATAAACTTCAGGAAAAATCCAATCTCAGTAATACAGTAGAAACTATACAGTATTTATACAGTAATATATATGAGTATTGAACTCACCCTTTAACGACACTACCCCATCTTTCAAATCGTGACCATCAAAGTCACCTGTGAATAGAACCAAATCAATTAATAATAAGTTCACTGCTTACCTTAATAACTATACCACATTACCATACCATATCCTGTTTGTACATACATTCTTAAATCCATCTTCCATATTTCGAGCTGACCTGTCGCCCGTTTCCAATAGCGAAAACGGATCTCTCTACGCAAAAAAAAAAAAAACAAAAACTATACTGTATTAAAATATATATCTTATACAGAGTTACGGATTTTTAAAATGCGAATTAGAAAAAAGGAAAAAGTCCTTAGAATGTTCATGGTTTTGTACACTATAAATTCCTCAATAAAGTTAACTGCACCGAAAAAACTCAATGGTACGAATCAATCAACATGTCTATCTGTCATTATATCTACTTTTAAAATATGTAGTCATCATTTCTAATCAGTTAGTAAGAATCGAACTGCCACCAGACATCACTGTTGACGTTGACAGCCGCTTTGTGCCAAGACAAACGAATAATTATTATAGCCACTACATATCTAATAAAGCATTTCTATCTGTCCGAGAATATAACATACTAGAAATTATGACAACATAACAAATCTGTCGTACCAATCTCAGTTTTATCAATATTCAAAATTTTAAATATTTTCACTATTCCAGATTTTAAAATAGCTTTAAACAATTAAAAATTGTGTACTACTAAAAACCCGACTTTAATTGGGGCAAAACCAGTTATTTTGATTTATCCTTTTTTTCGAAGTCGGTTGAAAATAAAGAGGCTCTATTATTTTTGTGCCTTTGTTACAATATTTTCTATAATTATGGTCTGTTTATTATGTCAATGTTTCTTATTCATATAATAAATTAAAACAAAGAAGTAATTACCGACGAAAGAGAATTTAAATTTTAGTTACCAATAAATAACAATTACAAGCTTTGAATTTTATATAAAATACGTTATTTTTTTTTTATTTTATTTTGGATATGTATTTGGTAATTTTTTTTAAACGTTTTCAGCCGAAGGAAAGACATCAACGCGCGTGAACAACAGAATTGCGTTTTAGCTAACTGTACAAAGTGGAAAATAACGAAAAACCTTTTACTGATAATAGTATTTAATAAAAAAATATTTTCTTTACATTAAAGTATTTTTTTCTTTTATTTTGATTAATTGTAAATTCACAGTCTATTAATATAAGCCATATAACTTTATGTATTACATTTAAGGAAAACGACCTTAAAAAAACAGGATACATCATGGAGGTGGATGTATCCGTCGTGATTGATAAATGGCGATATGTACTACACATCCATCAATCGACCTGTTTTATTCTATACATTGATGTATACTTTTTTTGTTATAGTATCAGCATCTAAGAAAACCTGTACATGATGATTAATATCAAGTAATATACCTTATCAAGATTTTTTAAATAAATATAATTAAGGTCTGTATTTTTTTTGAAGTTTCAAATCAATCGGTAAAACTGTAATTGTAGTTAGTGTCTAGGACTAACATAATTCTTAGAGAACAAGTCATATTTATACTGTCGTCATATAGCCTACATAATACTGCCACAATTAAAAAATCTAGCCATACATACAGATGGGCAAAGCACCGGGTTTAAACCCGGTGCTTTGGTAAAAACCCAATAAACACCCATAAACTCCCATAATCACCCAAAAAAATAGGTTTTTACGTATTTTTTTGAAAATATGTAAGTAATACCAATAAATTATTTTTATAAATTGTATTGATCAATTCTACAATATTAAATAAAACGTTAACTAATAATATTTCAGGAAATTTTAAAAATCTATATATAATAAAATGAAAGTAATTAATTTTCAGTGTTTTCATGTTGCAGTTGATCAACATGTTGGCCTTTTGCTTCCCGTAGATACTTTAAAATTTCTTCATAACACCTCGTTCGCACACATGGCCGTATATATTTAAATTCTTGAGCCACTAACAGTCCGAAATACTCATTTCTTTTATCCTCTTCTCCATAAATTAAGCATTTAGAACAGTTTGTTTCTTCTTTCAGTAAATTTTCTTTTACTTTATCCTCGTTTTTTTCTTTGTTGCGACGACGCTGGGTAAATCATCTGGACACTGGGTCTCACTATCGCCAAATATATTTGGAGATCGGCTTCGGCTACGGCTTGGCAGACATTTTTTTCTTTCTACAATTTTAAATTAAATTTATTAGAATAAATGCTTAGAACACACGCGATCTAAGTACCTTTTGTGTTTATTATACCTTACCTACCTAGGTATAAAAAGAGTACTTACGTAGATTTTCTTTTATTAACTGTTTTATACGAAGATCTTGATCTCTCAAATTAGCATCCATTTTACTTCCAGTGATTATCAACTAAATTAATAATCCACAAAGTATTAAATAACGTTTTTATGAAATATTTAGCACAAAAACAATACCCTTTAAATATCG
This sequence comes from Galleria mellonella, assembly GCF_026898425.1. Classification (NCBI taxonomy): domain Eukaryota; kingdom Metazoa; phylum Arthropoda; class Insecta; order Lepidoptera; family Pyralidae; genus Galleria; species Galleria mellonella. The sequence continues at coordinate 8,972,163 of NW_026442130.1, read as the reverse complement.
ATCGTCAGTAACTGTGGCTGACTTACCTATATTCTAGCAAGCAGGACTGCCAGATGTGAAGGGGAAATCCCCAATAAATTGTTGCATGTGACTGATGATGTGAGCATGTTCGTTTCATAATAAAAATGTTGCCAGGTAACCAAAAAGTCGTATGTTTTTGTGCGAATTACGATCATAATCTTTACGATCGTACATTAAAAAATAGACAAATAATAGTATGAGTACGATTTAAATCGTATATCTGTCAACCCTGCTAGCAAGACAGCGACAAAATCACGTTGCATAACAATGTAGCCCAAGCTTATATCTTATGAAATATACGGAAGAGATACGGACTTAGAAAAAACAGAAATGTTGTTCTTTGTGGAAGTCATTGATGAAATTCTATGTATTTTAGCCCGCAAACTTTCTTCAAACAAAAACAGCGCCATCTAGTATCGAGTTCTGTAATTATCTCTTTGTTTATGGATTTGAAGTAAGACCGCCACGCATGCAATACATTATGACTGGGGATTCCCCTATTCGTCGACGCTGAATATGAGGCGACGACAATCACTGTCAAACGTGTTCACTATTACTCTGACTCTGGTAACGTGACTTCCTGGTAACGTGTTAGGTAGGAAAAGCAGTAAAAAAGTGCATATTAAGGGAGCAGATTTGAAATAATATTTATACTTAACAAGAAATAATTAAAGGTAAGTGGATTTTTGAATGATACAATTATATCATGATCACTTAACAATTTTAACTTAAAATTAGATGTATTATTACAAGCTTTTATTTAGCTTGCGTTATGTAAATAAAAGTATGTAGGTATGTTCGTATGTTGATGCAATTATCCTCAATCCTCAACCGACTGGGATAAAATTTTCCATACACGTTTATTTTGGATGATAGTGCATAGTTAGCTGAGAGTCGTCATTGGATAATAATGGTGGATAGCCTAAGATGTGTACTAGATATTTATTTTTAACATAATATGCGTAAGTACCTAATCGAATTAAAGAAGTTGCTGAGAAAAATACAGAACAATACGATAATAAACTAGCGTCTGCGTTTAATCCTCCGAGGAGATGTAATTTTACAAAGGTTTTTTGTATTTATTTTATTATTTTTTTAATAAATTTATTGTAAATAACAAGAAATAATCATTGTAAAAAAATAGGCACTCTATTGTTGAATTTTCGTCAGACCAACTAATCATCGTTCATTTTTTTAGGTTCAATGGGGAGACCTAAAGATTTACGCATATGGGAGCACTACCGTACTTTACCAAACAAGTCTGTTTCTTGCAAGCTTTGTAATAAGGTCTACAAATTCAGTAATGCTGCCAAAATGCTTCAACATCTTATCACTTGTCCAAAATCTCCAGAAACATTAAAAGACTCTATGAAACTTATAAAAGATAGCTCGTCCAAAACCAAAATGTCTGGACTGTCAGAGATAGAGACAAATGATTCTTTTATAAGCCCCTCGTCGTCTGCTAACACTACAATAAATGCTGAGTTTCAAGACACCGATGATCATATAAAAACAGAATTAGCGAGAGCTATATTTGTAACAGGGACGCCATTATCGATGGTGCAACATCCTTTATGGATACAATTTTTCGAAAAATTGCAACCAAAATTTAAAATACCTTCACGTAAAGCTTTAGCGACAAAATACTTAGATAAAATATATAGAGAAATGCGTTTTGAGTTAAATGAGGAACTAAATGCTTGTAGTTACTTACACCTTCAGTGCGATGGCTGGTCTAATTTAAGAAATGAAGGAATAATAAACTTTCTTATATCAAAACCTCAACCTGCATACGTTAAAAGTTTGAATACAGAAAGTAATCCTCACACTAGTGAATACCTTAGCCAAGAAGTTGAAAAAGTAATGAAAGTGTATGGAGCAAATAAGTTTCTTGTACTTATTGGCGATAACGCTAGAAATATACAAAAGGCATTCGAATTAACAAAACTCAAATATCCACATGTTGTTCCTCTCGGTTGCTGTGCACATATCCTTAACTTGTTGTGCCAAGATATTGTAAAGATACAAGAAGTAACTGTGTTTATTATGCAAGCCATAAATATAATAAAAACTGTTAAAAGGAGTCAACGATTAAGTTCCTTGTTGATAAAATCAAGGCAGGGTGAAGATTCTACACAAACACTAAAATTGCCTTGTGCTACAAGATGGGGAAGTCATGTTACTTCGTTAAAAAGTTTGAAAGCAAATAAGATAGCTTTGCAAATATTAACAGTTAGAGAAGATGTGGTAATTTCAAGAGATATTAAAGATTTAATTCTAAGTGATGATTTCTGGACGAAGACAGGGGAATGTATAAGTATTTTGGAACCAGTCACTGAAAGCATATTTTACTTAGAGAGCGACCAGAATCGTTTGCATCGCACATACATTACATTTAGAGATGTACAAGCTAAGATACGTTTTGCATTAAATGAGATTTCGACATTGAGCGAAGAAAGCAAACAGCAGATTCTAACATCAGTATCTTCAAGATGCAATATGGCAATGAGGCCAATACATTTTGCAGCATATATTCTAGACCCCAGGACTCTAGGAGTCGAACTTACTCAAGAGGAAGAACTTAAGGGTATGGAGTTTATCTACAATTTAAGCCAACACTTAAGTTTGTCAAATGTAATGGCAGATTTGGCGTGTTATAAAGCTAAAGAAAACTTTTGGGCCAGAGGATTTGTATGGAGCTCATTAGATAGCATTGAGCCCCTAATATGGTGGAAAGGTATTTGTGGTTCCACTGAGTTAAGCAAAGTAGCGATTCGTATTCTATCAGCTCCCTGTACTTCGGCAGCCACTGAGCGTTCCTTTAGTATCCAAGGCTACATACATAATAACAAAAGAAATCGACTTACAACTGAAAGAACTGAAAAAATTTCATTCATTTGTTATAACTGGAATCTTAAACATAAAGCTGAATGCGAGGACATTCAGTTTAATGAAGAAAATACCTTAGAAGCTTTCATTGAGCAAGTAAATGAACATAACAGTTTAGACGAAATAGAGCCTATCGAACCTATACAATTCATCGCTTGTAATAACTCTGAATCTGACAGTGATTGACTGTAGTTTTACATTTTACTTTCATCTCTTTCTTAATAAACTCAAAATCAAATTAAAAGTTTTTTATTCTGTAGGCTGCATAATAATATTGTCTATGTCCAGTATAGTGGACGTCTTGCGGCTGAGATGACGATGATGAAGTACAAAATCATAAACACCCAAAAATTTGGGTGTTTATGGGGTTTAAACCCAATAAACCCAAAACACCCGGTTTTTACCCACCAGACTTTAAACCCACCCAGGTGGATTGCCCATCTCTAGCCATACACCAATTTTTAAAATCTCCTAAGACATTTTCGACTACGTATATCATACACAAACTGCCTTCTTTTCCTCAGCAATCAAGTAATAAAACTGAACACAACCAATCGGATATTACATAACACCCACTTTAAATTGGTTTAGAAAATTGTCTTATAAATTCGAAATATATTTTTTGTGGGTCGCTTTTTTATTTTTATATCCGATTGGTGGCGATAATGGCACGGCGTGTCCACCGACTGGTTTGCTCCAAGCCGCTCGTTAGCGCCGATGAAGTTGTTATACGCGACGGGTCGCGCCTGTTTTTATTTTACTCGCAATCTGACCAGTTACGCGTTTCAAAGCCTTATTATATATACCTTAAGATACAATTTCGAACTATCCAACTTTAAAAAAAAGAGAACGGTCCGTAGGAAGAAAATAACTTTGAACATATTGTTTAAGATTACGTCTTAGTACTAAGCAATTTTATTAAATTATTGACCGTGTTTTTCAAACAGAGTTAGGAATAATAAAAACTCTAGCAACATTACATGTTCATATTATTACGAGAATAAGCACAAACGGCTGCTTGTATTTTGATTGTAGGCGGTATCTTTATTAACTTATCACAACTATATACTACCTATTATAGAATCTGCTAAAGCTTATCATATCAGGTGTACACTGTCCAGTACTGAACACAAACTTCCCCCATAGACTGCCTTTGCCATTTTGGAATATAGTTGTGCAGTACAGTTAGTGATCGCAGATAGACTTTGGTGATGTTTTAAGAAAGACACTGCTGCCCATTCTCCACCATAAAGTTATCTTAGTCGCCTTTTACATTACTTAAATTTATATTAATAACAATTTATCGATAAATTAAATATTGAGTTTTGAAAGAATTTGAATTTATAGAGAAATTTAATACTACTTTGATGGGGTTTTCACTGGTTATATTTTTTTTATACAACTTAGAATGGCAAACAAGCTGACGGCCCACCTGATGGATAGTGATAACCGTCGCCTATAGACATAATAGAGTATACTGTTTCGCCCATGATAGCCCCCATGCGTTGCCATTCCTGAGGACTCAGATGTTATTTCTCTGTACCCTGTAAATTCACTGCCATATACATATCCTACAGTTCAAACTGAAACACAGCCATGCAAACGCAACTGCTTCACGGTAGAAACACGAATGGGACAGAGGTACCCAAGCAATCGACTTTTGTACAAAGTCTCCCTCTGGTAAAAAATGAGTACATATATCAATATAAGCCCTTGTATCTTCTTTATCTTTCTTTATTTTTCTTTAGCCCTTCTACGAGGTCTGTCCGGAAAGTTCGTATAAAAGTGTTCTGGAATGCGAGAAAGAGGAGTGGGGAGGCCAGGTAAGCGCAGGACCCCTTCCTTATGTCCCTAACAATGCTTCAGTTCTGGTCTGACCGCCGTGCGGTGCGAACTGGCTTGTCACGCCATCTGTGAAGTTACCTCTTAACGAAACCCCGTCGGCATGGAGCCCGCTTCCGTTGAAGAGTAGCGCGTCGTAATCAAGTTTCTCTCGAAACTCGGCAAGAATGGCCGTGAAATTTTTGCCGATCTCAGAACAGTTTATGGGGATGATGCTGTGAAGGAACCAACCGTCCACAAGTGGCTAAAAAGATTCAGAGAGGGCCGAGAAAGCGTTCAAGATGACCCACGTTCAGGACGTCCTTCCACTTCACATTCCGACGAAAACGTGGAAAGAATTCGAACTTGTGTTAATGGGGACCGTCGTTTAACGGTCAGACAGGTGGCTGAAGAGCTTAATTTGGGCAAAACCGTGGTCCACGAAATTCTAAGAAACGAACTTCAAATGAAAAAAATTTGCGCCAAGATCGTTCCCAAGCTTTTGTCCCCGGATCAAAAATCACGAAGAGTTGCTTGCTGTGAGGACTGGTTGGAAGCCGAAGAGAATGGTGACTTTTTGAACCGAGTCATCACTGGAGATGAGTCTTGGTTCTACGAATTTGATGTCGAATTAAAATCCCAAAGCAAAGAGTGGAAGACATCCGGGGAACCACGAACAAAAAAATCAAGAAAATCCCGCTCAAATGTCAAGACAATGTTGATTGCTTTTTTCGATGTTCGGGGGATTGTCCATCAAGAATTCGTCCCTCCAGGCCAGACAGTTGATGGAAAATTCTACGTCGATGTGCTCAGACGCCTCAAAGCTCGTGTGGCACGAGTTCGTCCAGAATTGGCGCGAGAGGGGCGTTGGATTCTTCACCACGACAATGCCCCTGCCCACACCTCTCTTGTTGTCCGTGAGTTTTTGAGTAAAAATTCCATTACGGTGACCGAACACCCCCCCTATTCGCCGGATTTGGCCCCGTGTGACTTCTTCTTGTTCCCAAAAACCAAATTGGTACTTCGTGGGCGGCATTTGGGGGACATAAATGAGATAAAAAAAGCTACGACGGGGCAGCTGAGAAACCTACAACCAGAGGACTTTCAAGGAGCCTTCTCACAGTGGAAACGGCGTTGGCACAAGTGCATTATGTCACAGGGGGAGTACTTTGAAGGGGATAAAATTGATTTACCTGAATAATTGTAAAATAAAATTTTTAAAAAACTTTTATACGTACTTTCCGGACAAACCTCGTATCTTAATTATCTATTAATATTAATTGTCATTATAATATGTTTAAGGATTTATACCGCAATTTGTATCCATAATACAAGCTCTAGAAATAATTTACTTTTAATAATAATTGTAGTCTGGAACTACTCAAAGTCAATACTATATATTATACTTAAAGATCGTGAAATGGGCAGTAATGTCTCTCTTAGAACATCATTAAAGCCTAACTACTGTTTTCAGTCCTCCTGCTAAGCGTGGCAACACTGCAAACCCCCCTTTATAGAGGTTGTTTAGCAGTGGACGGCTAATATGATGATAATATATATATATATATATATATATATATATATATATATATATATATATATATATATATATATATATATATATATATAAGTATATTATAAGTAGTAATATTTAAAAGGCTTTTCTCTAGTAGTAATTTAAACAATGCCATGAAATTTATAATCTACGCTGACATAATACGTGAATGATATCTATGCAGTTCACAAGTGCTCAAATTGTATCTTAATTTGTCCAAAGCCCGTAATCCTATATATTATCTTTAAAGAAAATATGACTAGTCGTAAATCAAATTTATAGATTTACATAAATACGCCACGTCAATAAAACTAATGAAAGAAAGTTGGTAATGTAAAAGTCCCGAAATATATATTTACATCCGGCCACGTGTGTTGCGTAGGCTGTAAGCACTGCTTACACCCACGCAACCCCTTCCAGCGCCTTAATATCAGAGATGCATGACAAAAAACATTACACTCAATTGTATTTTAATTACCCCGGAGCGGAAAATACATAATAACCATATTCATTTCCTGCGTTAAAGTCGGAATATTCATAGGTATCTTAAACAATTCCAAAGCTGAATATGCATACTACATAGTTTCGGTCCTTGGTCACTACAAAGTTAGTTAAAATTCTTTCTAATCATCATTAAGCGGAGGAAAGGGATTGTTAGTAATGGAGACTGAGAATCCCATTGCTAGCAATATACCCAACCACGTCGATCTCCTCGCGGTTCTCCCTGGAGACTATCATGGTTAATTCCTGATGAATTCATCATGATGGGCTAACTGACCTGTTTTCATTCTCATCTATCACCCTTCACTGGTGCTCCGCCAGCGTATCCCGTTAGCGCAGGCGGGGTTACCATATCATTTTCACCCATCAAAAAAATCATCATTAAGTATATTGTGCCTCTGTGAGAGTATTTCTAAACAATAGTTTGCATATATACTAATTTCTATCATCAATCAGCAAATCTTAGTTGATTTTGAGGTATGTAATCATCATATCAACCGCTAATTGTCCACTGCTGAACATAGACCTCCCCCTTAAGAAGTTATGCCAGTAGTTGCTATGCTTAGCAGGCGGGTTGGCAACTGCACTACACACAGTTAGACTTTTGTTGATGTTTTAACAAGGACGCTGCTGCCCATTCCTTAGCCCTACCTTCTCTTATGACACCCGTGGGAAAAAGACATGGCCCATTCTATGCCGGGACCACACGAGTTATACGTGTACGTATGTATACGAATATATGTAGATATATATTATTACTTAAATATTACATGGCTCGTAACGCTTTAATTTTCAGCAATGGCAAGGTATGAGAGGTACCATAAGCGTTACAATGTATTGATGCAGTCTTGTTTATGTCTCTTTTTTCTTTTTTGTGTGTTTGAAGTAATTTTAGATAGACATTCTAGCTTCTCTTTTAAATATATATATTCTTTAAACTAAAGTTAATACTAGTCACCCACAAAACGAACAACAAAACTTAAATCGTCGTTCATTTCTCAGCCGCACGCACCTTTATCGCCACGCAAAATGAAACGAAACAAAAAAAGGAAGCAGGAAGAAAATGATACATATTATGTTCGAGCAGAGTGCCTGACCCCCGCCGGCTCCATCGCCGGCCCGGCCCTCGCCCGCACTGCCGCCAGCCGCCGCTCTTACCTCTCGACGAGTTAATCAGCGAATGACAGCCTGTGCCCCTCAAACTTTTACTGGAATGGGTATATTTAAGAAATAAAGATATGAGAAGTCTTAATAAGAGAAATAGAAATCAAAATAGTATTTTTTCGAAATTTCGTGTCTGTTTGTCTTTTACTAAATTGAATGCGATTTTCAAAGTTGTGTTTATGTTGGACCTTCAGACTGATCAAGATTAAATGTACACCAGTACGTTTAATTTTGATAAGTTATTTATATATATTTCATTGGTATTCCTATTTCTGAAATTGACATGTACAAAGTAAAGGTAAAAAGTTGTATTATAAAGAGGAAAGATTCACAGTTTTTTAACAGTTTGAAATCAGGCTAAATGCCTTTTTGTTTATCAGAGAGAAAGTTTGTACTAAACTTGTCAGCATGGAGTGTAAGGAGCCTTTTTTATACGTGGATATACTTTGAGTGGTGACATAAATTAAATTATTTATTATGGTAGTGTTACGCCTTTTTTTAGTGACCAAATTAGCTTCCTTGCTTCCTTGAATTTTCTCTACTCGTTTATTTCGTTCTTTGATATTTTTTTACCTTTTTTATTTAATAAACTTAAATTGTCAGGTTAAGACAGACATTACTACGTTCTAACTTATAAGTTAGTGTTCATATGCTGCGATAATAACTTATATCACCAGGTGTATACTCGTTTACCGCCCTTTCGCATAGAAAAAAAAAAAGAATATATACTAGCTGTTGCCTACAGCTTTGTACGCATTGTATCCTGTTTCTTTAAGTTGAATTTTTCAAAAATCCTTTTTTAGTAGATACTTATAGAATGCTTTTCATAATTGTACTCGTTCCTTATAACTTATTAAACTTATTATAGATTCAAACAATTACAAGAAATGTTCACATTGAGAAAACAATGAGCGGCCTTAATACTAAAAGTTAAGTTATCTTAAGCAACCTTTGTATAAAGAGGAAAAGTAAAAACAAAAATTTATAAGGTAATAAAAGCATTTGTTTTATTAAATGTCATGTATGACACACTATTCCTAATTTTTTTCCGTAGATAATCATTCTTTTTTTTTCCTCACTTCTTCTCCGCGTCTAGTCCTCGTTAATAACAATCTCTTCTTCCCCAAATTTTTAGTATATAAGATTATAATTAAATAAAAACTAACTCAGTAGTTGTACAATAAAGTTTGAACACCTTTGTGCCATAATGGGGCGTAATGACTCTATCGGCGGCAGCGAGGCGAAGCAGCGTGCTCGCATGCTTCAGCCTCCGTCAATCTTTTTCTTAAGTTGCACCTATGTTATATGTAACAAACTCCAACTGCTGTGATTTTACTTTGCACTAAAAGTATATTACTCTCAAGGCCAGGAATAAAGCAGCCGAGTAACATTAAAAAGTCGAAGCAAAACCGAGTATTTGCTTCCCAAGACATTTTAAAATGATAAAATACTAACTAAATCCTGGTCCTGGAGGTATGTTTGGACCCCAAGAATAATTAAGAAAAACATACAATTATCCTGTTGGAAATAAAATATGAGTAAAACTGCCCAATAATTTCCATTAATGGCTAGTAATGGCTGGCGTATTATTTTATTGAACACTAAAAATAAAACAATTAACTTATTTTTTTAATAAGTAGTTTTTAAACATCATGATAGTTGAGGATCCATTTGCTTGATACAATTAAAAAAAATTCTTAACAAATGGAAAAATATAATTTATAAACGCATTTGTCAATACGAAATAATATATTAAGTATGTATATAAAGTACCAGTTACAAACAATATGAAACCCCTTTAACGTGTATTTAAACCAATAACATAACACCATCACATTTCTGTTTCTCATAGATCCTACCCATCCAAAATTTGTTTCGTACAATTTTAAAGCAATTACTCGAAACAATCTCCGATCAATCATGTACTAAATGACGAATCAAAGCTCGAAGTTATAATGAAGATTTCATAGGCTGCGCGCGCGCACGGCGGCTTGACAAAGGAGATTTCTGCTTTGATGTTGCCGCTACGCCGCCTTACGGTGACAGTGTGGAGGCGATGATGTCTTTATAAAAACTCAATGATTTATTCCGTGACCATTCTACATGAAATGTTGACGAGTCTATCTACGTTAGGGTTGTCATTGTGGTATCTACGAATTTTATAATAAAACTGTAAGCAATTTCCTACATGCATACCCGTATGTGTCTTAGTTGGCGAGCTTGCTAACACCATGCTATAGAAATTTAATTATTTTCTTTTAAGAAAAAAGACCTAATTATCATAAAATTTTTGTTACCACATATTATATCTAAATTATATATACATATAATTATTAGATTGATTATATGGACATTCCGGATCTGCTATTAATTTACGTTATTTATTTTATTTTCCGATTACTAGTAAAGATTGTTTTGAGTTTTAGTGAAGAATGAAGACAAATCAGTTAGTCTGACGTAACGAATACTCCATAAATTGCTCATGATTTTGAAGCGAGCCTATATGGAGGTGGAACTGACAGGACGTATTGCTAGTAATATAGCTAATAATCTCGTTTACTAAAAAACATCCATCTTCAATCATTCTCCTCTATAAATCTTATTAAGTATCTTATCTTAGTAAGTATGTATAAATAACGCAAAGTTAGAATATTATGTGTATATAGTTCGTAGATTTAATAATAATATAAAATATTACATAAAACATGACTAAAAATTATTTTAGAGACACGACTATTTCTAGAAATAGAATACAAAATGACACTAGCACTTAACACTTACTGTTCCCCAATGGTTTAATTAGTATAAAATTGTAATTTAAATTTTATTATTTTATGCCAACCCTTATAAGAATTGCAGCAATTATACTTGCAGGTTTTACGTAAACTATAAATTATGCTCAAAGGGCACCTTATGGCGGCAGTTCGGGATTTATGACCCAAGTCTTCGAAACACAGAAAAAAGCTTTTGTTCCCTCCAACTGGTGTGTTAAACATCACGCTTCTTAATTTTATTATTGTAGAGGATTACTCAAATAATTTAGAATATCGTAATGATTTAAACAGTCATTTATTGTCTACCTAATAAAATTGTCTACATAAAGCTGAATAGATTTTTTTATATAGGTGAACATCAATGCGTGCCGACTGTTTAGTGGACAGTAAAAAAAATTTAAAAATAATATATAAAAAAGTATGGTATAAGTTGAATTATACCAAAGTATAATGATCATCATCTTTTAAGATCGCCTTTTTATATTGTATGTAAAAGTGTACGTTAATATACAAAGTAAATATTATTCCCATGTTCTAAGGTAAATTTTTATGTTTTATTCAATTATTTATTGAAGTTTGAAAAATGGATTTTTTTTTTATGAACTAATAACTATATAATCCTGTTTACCACATAACGCCATTTATCTAGACTCAAAACTAAATAGAACATATGATACAATCTTAAAAAAGTGTTGACTTCAAAACCACTTCAAATTTAAAGTTCGTAAATACAAACAAGATACTTTGAGAACTAAAATAAAAAAATATTAAATTTAATTATTTGAATGAATGAATGAGTATACTTTATTTGCATTATACAATATAGGAAATAAACAAGACAATTTACAAACATAACGATACAATTGTATAAGTACAGTAAGGCGGTCTTATTGCTGAGAGCAATCTTTTCAAGACAATATTTATTTAAGGAACACCAACAGCATATTGCAACAACATATATAGGTATAACAAACATTAAACAACAACGTATAGGTATAACAAACATTAAATATAATACAATATTAATGCACATGCCTATTATAGGTATTCACAGCATTCACTTTAACATAATTATACAGTGTAAGAAAATTAAGTAAATAACAAAAATAAACATGTAACCTAAGTTGTGAGCAATATTAGAAAATAAGATTATGAGTGAATTAAGTTAAAAAAAATATGAAATAAAATATATATTATGACAATTAGAGTTAATTTTCATAAGATTGTTGTACAAAGTGCTTCAGCAATTTATTCCTATAGGAATTCGAATTATCGTACACTATATCAATTTTAGGTAATTTGGCATTAATTTCATTGTATGACGCACTAATCCTGGCCAGAGGTTGATGCAGTCCTAGGTTTGTTCTGCAGCGCGGTAAGCTAAATGTTCTAGTTATAGGGTGTCGAGGATAATTTAGAGGTACCGTTAATTGGATTAAACTCATTGATGAATTGAATGATGAATTTTATTATTGAGAATTTTATGAATAAACATTAAATCTGCAATCATACGACGCGTCTTAAGAGAGGTAATGTTAAAGAAGGACATTCTCTGACTATAAGGTCGCCTATGCGATATGTTACGGGTTATGTAAGCTAGGTGTCTAGTGAATGCTCGTTGGATATTTTCTATTCCTTGAGATGAAGAGCTGTAGACTGGATTCCAGGAAACAGAGGCAAACTCCAAACGACTACGTACTAAACTGTTATAAAGAATTAATCTAGTTTGCCTCAATTTAAAGCCTTTTAAAGAACGTTTAAGTTTACAAGATCAAAAAATACTTGAATCATTAGAAAAATTTATTTTAATAGAATAAATATCTACAATTTAAATATTTTGTTACAGAGTACACTTTTATAAAAACTTTTATCTATTTTTCAAAACCAAAGTTTGAATTTAGTTGCCGAAGCCATATCCCTCTAGTCATACACAAACAGAAAGTGAGCTAAGTACTCGAACTTACAATGTTTCAATAATGTCTGGTTCGTCCACCTTCCATACTAAAGTATTGTTTGTTTTCTTTTGTGTTTGTAGATTATTCGTGGAAGAGCGCGCGCGAGAGTAACGATAACAGACTTGTAGTGGCATTTAGAAAAATAAATTCTGCTTATAAGGACAGTTCTGGGATTAGGCATAATCTTGAGAAACACCGACAAGCCCGTTGTTAATATAAGAAGGAAACGATACAATGCTAATAGCAGTATTAGTGACTGTAAACGTAACGCCCAGTAGCCGGTTCAAAATAATAAATACATCTTAAATACATTTCCACACCACTGAAACTAAAATGTCTCTGTATCTTTTTTTTTCCTACCCTTATTCCAATTATTATATGGGGTCGGCGTAATATGTTTGTTATTCATAGTACAAAAAAAATTGACTTAGTTTTACGATCGGCCGCCTGCCTGACGTCAACCCTCTTTGGGAATGCATTTGTTGATGGTTACCGCCACCTACGGTATGGAGGAAAGGATTGAGGAAAAATGGAAGGGAACATTAGAAATGCGTAAAGGAAATTGGTAAATAAGAGAAGTAAGGGATTTAAGTAGGAAAAGAAAGGGTGGGGACCACTATTAAAAAAAATCACAAGATCTTTATAATATAAGTGGATAATTACTATAGTTACATATAATATAAATAAGGTGTTTGTAATAACATGAATAAGCTATTGTAAGTAAAAGAAAATAAGACTGACTTATTTAAAGCCTTTAAATACACAAATACAAAATTATTTATTGACTGTAATAATGATATAAATTATTATATTTATTACTTTTTCTTTCTATCAATAATTCAGACAAGGAATATTTGAATGACCTGACGAATAATTGATTAAGGCAATTGATCTTAATTATGAATAATATATCGTATTGTAACTAATAGTTAATTGAAGGAGTTTTGCTATCTCTAATTAATTAGAAGGAAAAAATACCTTACAAAAAATATTTTATATTTTCACTAGGTACTTACTACTTATTAAAGGAGATAAATTAAATTTGGACGTCTCTTTATAATGTAACTATTAAACAAACACTTACTTTTTTTATGCAACTTAGAATGGCAAACAAACTGACGACTCGCTTGATTGAAAATGGTAACTGGACTAAATATATAATATACATATGAACTGTGTTAGATCCGTCATTCAAACTGAAAATTAAGTTTTAATAATTTACATAATATAATCTCAATGTTCTTGTTACAATTTACATCGACGTTAAGTGCCAACATCAATCAAGCTCTTGTCGACTTTATCGCTCTACGCCTATCATCAAACTATATTAATGGGATACATTCTTATATATTTCACAATCGTGACAGAAACGTAATAATGAAGTTATCTCAACGTTTCGAACTGAAACGTGTTGAACGACATCACTAGGTACTCAATCACAGTTACTAACGGTATATCTGTTATGGACGTACTATGCTATAAAATTGTGTATAGGTAAGTACCTACTTTCTACAATATATAATAAAACTTCCATGGTGCAGTGGTTGTAGCTTCGATTCCCGGTTAGGCCAATTATGATAACGAATTTTTCTAAATAATATAGACACAGCCTAACACGCCTAGGTATATCTCAGAATAGTAAGTATTGGAGGCCTTGAGTGGCTCAGAAGTTTTATTTTATTACATGCTATGTCTGCAACTTTGTCTTCATAGTTTTTTTAATGGACATCAAAATGCATTTTGTGATGTCCATAGTGACTTTCATATCTAGAAGCGTTAGTTGTTATTTTCCTTCAATTGGAAGATTATTTGCCATTTCAAGTTACATAAAAAATTTAATATATCTATTAATTTAACGAAAAAATTTTTGTTTCTTATTTGTCCCAACTGAAAGTTGTTTAATGGGTGATAATGGAATGATAATCCCGCCTGCGATAATAATATATGCTGGCGGGATACCAGTGAGGGATGATAGGTGAAAATGAAAAAAACAAGTCAGTTAGCCCAACATTATGAATGCACCTGGAATTCAACACGATGGTTTCCAGGAGGGATCACGTGGAGGTCGACCTGACAGAGAATGTTTCTAGTAATGTGACTGGCAGTCCGCATTACTAACAATCCTCCCCTCTCTCAACAAAATAAGGGACAATATAAGGGTAATCTTAATTTTTGATGCTGCTCTGAGGAGCAAAGTTGTGCTACAGCCACACAACTCCCGCAGGTTCTTCAAATAGTACACAAAAGTCTCTGGAACTGGCCTAAATATACATGCTTCTGATTTTATTGTAAAAATGAATAAAGCAACAAACATATATTAAAATAAAAACTTTTAGCACAGTTTCTCTCTCTACTATACAAGGAACGTATACGTAAAGATATCTCAATGTATTGCTAATACGAAATTTGGTGCAATAGACGAAACAAAACAAATAAAAGTGTGGGCACGCGCCACACACGGTGTATCAAATCGTGGCGCAATGAGGAAACTATTCGGTTTGGAGGCATAATTACTGCGCCGGGGCATCATCAGCGATCATTACGGGACGGCGAATGTCTGGTCACCATCGACCACCCACGAATACACTAATACAAATTGCTCATATTTAAAAACGAATACCTATATTCTCTCACAATCATATCTTTCATTCTCTCTTTATGACTTTTAATAACTATAGAAACATATATAAGAGCATTATCCTTAAGATAAGTATTAAGTATTGTGTATATAACCTCTTACCATTTAGTAGAATAAAGCATCAAAATGATATCTTAATGAAATAAAATATATTCAAGGTCCTGTGTACTGAAATCAAATACCTTTAATATTCTTAGTTATACAACCTTCTCCAAAGGTTGAATATAAATTCTATCACGCTGACGTGTTAGTGAGGGTGGTACCACCTAGCTAACTAAAAGGGCTAAACAAGTCATACTTTGCCTATATTTCAAACACGATGTTTATAGGTGACACTAGCAATCCAATTTAAAAAAAATAACATTAGTTTGATAAACTAAAAACACAAAAAATAGTTAAAAAATACATATTAATAAAAAAAACATGCTTAACAAAAACATACACGTCAAAAATATCCTGATATGACTACTCTATAATGAACACAGACATTATAAGAATTTCTAATTTAAAATATTACTCTGTTCGTTACTATTATTAATCTATGCTCTGTTGTAGTAGTCAAGCCTACCCGAAACATGTGGCACACAATTTCCAAATCAAAAGTTTTGTAATCTTTTGAATATTTATGTCTCAATATAATATAACAGTACCCAAAATACTTTTATACAGAAATCCAATTGGCTGAGTGGAAATAATACTTTGTTTGATTCGGTCGTGTATACAAACTGCTTGCTTGCGACGTGCTTGCGAGGCGAGATTAGAGGCGTGGTACGTCGTGCTACGTCGCTCCAAGCTCGGTGGTCCAACTCCCGAGATGACTTCATTTAGTTCGATGATTCTCGTACACTCACAGCTTACATGTAGGTACATCATCAAAATAATAGACAGATAATTGTATCTGCTGTAACAAAAAGTTTACTTAATCGTTTAATGCGATTAGATTATTATCAAATTGTTTTCATTTTAGTATGTACAGTTAGATAGATCATGATATATTAAAACAATTATCAAAATTATTATTAATATATAAACTTAAAAACGTGTTAATATTTTATATATCCAACAAAAAAATACTTGTTTATGTATGGTAAAGTTACTGAGGGTGATGGGGCGACTACGCTATGAGAGTATGCTAATATAATATATATATTCTTTATTGCACTAAAACATACAGTAACAACAATAAGTTAATAACAATGTTAGCAAAGGCGAACTTATCTCTAAAAAAGATTTCATATATCATATGAGATATCATATAATGAACGGGGACAGATTTTTTTATAAACACAGGGGCAAATGAGCTTGCGGCTCACCTGATGGTAAGTAACTACCGCCGCCCATGATCATCCGCTACACCAAATTCATTGCAACTGTGTAGTCGGCCTTTTAAAAAGGAATATGCTCTTTTCTTGAAGCTAATGATGCCGTTCCGGTTCAAAAATACTGTTGATGGAAGACTTCCCCTGGAAACTATCGTTGAATTCGTCACGATGGGCTAACTGACCTGCCTTTTCATCCTCACCAATCATCCCTCACTGGTGTCCTGCCACCATATACCGATAGCGCAGGCAGGGGTTACCATTTCATTATTATCCATTAAAAAAAAAAAAAACGTACGGAGCTAGCAATAATATAGTCGGAACTACAGTATCGTTTTTATCCCTTAAAAAAATACGAGGAACAGGAAACCAACTACGACAACAAGACGACTCTATCAGAACTCTAATTCCTATTGTACTGTGATAAACATACATTTATATGTACAGATGCTTCAATAGAGATTAATTCTATTGTTTTAGACATCTATTAAATAATTATTTCTTTATTCTTTTGATATATACTCGTACATTAATAAGTACTGGAACTTCATGGACTTTAAATACAGTAGTAAACATAGGGTCGAAACTAAACCAAGTTGATAATTTCGATATATTTATTTCTATAAATATAAATAATTAAGTATCATACATATAATAGATAAATGGTAAATTTAATATTGATTTAACAGAAAATAAAAAAATATCGTAAAATACATGTATCGCTCCGACTTAAATATTTACAATATTTTTTTTTACTGTAATGTCTGATACTGGGAATATTACCTAGACATTCATCTAAGTATCTATATACAATTCTACCACAAATATATTCCGTGACTAGATAAACTTAAACAACTGTCCAATTTAAGAATTCCCCTAGCTGTCTCACCATTATTATTTCATAGTAAAGAATGCGTTCGAGTTCGGTTGTTTTTTGTCTAACGCTCACTTGTATCGACTAATGGTCTTCTTTACTTGAAGTAGTAATAATTATGCTTACGTAAGACATACGTGGAAAGACAAGCTTCATGTAATTGGGACCACCCGCAGTGGCTGACCCTCTTGGTAGGTATCTAGCTGCCTACCATTGAAACGAAACAATGTAGTGCGCTAATTCAGAACGCTCTGAAGCTCTTATTAGACCGATCCATCAAACTACCCATTTGTATGATATTTCATGTAGTAATGGTAAAAGTCACAATGCCATGTGATACCACTTGTTTTTATCTTAACTACGTCATCAAAGAGGTCTGAGACAACAAATCATACAATACATCAGTGCAAGAGAAAGAAAACTCGAAATAAGACCTTATACCAAGCCTTCTAGCCAGCGTAACTACAGTAGGTCAATATCTTTTCCTCTTTGGAACCCACGTCAATAGTGAAACATTCATACATGATGAAATTGAGGGATAAATGGAAAGTTATAAATATGCTTGTTATTATATTTTGAACTAACATAATGCTGTGTATATTTAGAATACTAGGAATTTCCATCAACATAACCTACATTTGAAATGTTCGATGATTCAACAGTAAAGTACATAACAGAAAGACTATCGTTCAGCAATAATAAACTTTTTAAGATTAATATTAATTTCACAGGCTATGTTTATTTATTGAAGCAATATGCACTACGTAGTATACATATACTATATATCCTATAATTAATTCATTATTACTAGGTATTTACAAAAAACATCATAGTTCCGTGAAATATTTTTATTGAGTTCCCCCTCAGCGTTTTATTGCTAGATGGAACATCCGTTCCCATGATCGCAGAGTCTAATTTTGCCAAAATAGTCACGTACTACCCATAAACCGGTAACTCTTAACTCATATGAGCACTCTGAGTGTCCTTGGTTCAAGTACAGATACTTTGAGGATTAAGTACTTTAGCTCTGAAATATTACAGTTTTATTACATACTGAGAGCTTATATCCGCTATCCGTTAGTGATCTCCGTGTGAAATTTACATACTTATATACCTAACTATTTATATATGTACCTATGTAAATAATTTGTGGCTGTAACCCATTCAAACATAAACTATATATCACCTTTGGAAAATACACTTTATATCCTGAAGAAATAAAAAATACCACTACAAAAAATATCTTAAAATTCCTATCAGTAATCTAAGAGCGAATTTTAATAAAAGGGCGAGCACAAAAGATCATGGAAAGGTCGCAGTGTATTTCTGCGTGAAAAAGCTTACATCTCAGTAATAATAATAATAAAACTAGCTCTGAAGTACGGCTTCGCGAATGAGAGGTTGCCGTACTATAAATACGAGCCCCTGCCGGTCCTCGACAGCATCAGGCTCTACTGGGACCGATCCATCATCACGGACAGGACAGTTTTCGCGAACAAACCTGATATCATGGTGATGGATCGGGCACTCTCGAGGGTGTTTTTGGTGGATGTCACCATACCGCATGACGAGAATCTCGTGAAAGTCGAAACCGAGAAAAAGAGAAAATATCTCGACCTGGCTCACGAGGTAACCGAAATATAATGGAATGGTAACCCCGCCTGCGCTATCGATTTATACCGGCGGGGCACCAGTGATGGATAATAAATGAAAATGAAAGAGCAGGTCAGTTAGCCCATCGTGATAAATATACTTGGAATTCAGCATGATGGTTTCCAGGGGGTACCACGTAGAGGTCAACCTGTCAGTGTATATTACTAGCAATGAGACTGGTAATTCGCAATACTTACAGCAGAGTATTTCAATCATGAATTCATTTGCGTAACCGGAATATATTGATTGATCGGTATAAAAAGTATCTTACTGTGGGGTCGATTCTGAGACGTCATTTAGCTAAATTTATTTCTAAAATTAAAATTTCAATTTGATATTATAGCGAAATCTTTATTTTAAAGACCAATATAAACTAAATTGGTAATAGATTCAAAATTATTATGCATTTTCTTTATGATTGTTCATAAAATAGTAATTTCGTGAATTGGTACCACAGAACGACGCCATTGTTTTTTTCTGAGGTATATACCTACTACATTATGTAGCAAATTTCTTAATTTTTAGTTGAATACTCGACGAAGTTTATAATTTACAGTCAAAACAAACTTTTACATTTGTAATATTAGTATCATATTCAGTAGAAACATATTTAGAAAAGAGTTTAGAAGATACGGTTGATACCTATAATGTTGTACACGTATATATAACTATAAAGATGCTAAGTCTTGCTTTAGAACTATTATTAAGTCTTGATTCCGTTTGTGAACAGGATCGTCGATAATTCTCATAACTCATCTCTGAACCATGTCAAAACTATGCAGGCCTCACTATTATTACAATTATTGTTAAGCATACTCCTTACCTCTAGCACCTGAACGGCTCAACAAATAGAAAAGTATAGAGTGGAGAAGGACATAGGCATACTTTTATCCCGGCCATACGTGTAAAGTCTCGGATAAAAACTACTACATATAGATATGAATTCACAATTAGGTAATATTAGCAGCTATTAAGGCTAGCTTAAAAACTGATGCACGTTTTACAAAAATCGGTAGAGTAATTCATGAAATTCTTTTGATGAGGATTGAATCAACCAACATTGGATTTATCAAAAAATATGCATGTACCATATTTTTTATGTATTTTACTTATTTGTAATCTTTTATTTTATTTTTTTGTGTATATCTATGTTTGTTGTTATTTGTGCGCTATAAGTAATACAAATAAATTATATATTTATCTATCTACCAATTCCCTTGGCTAGCTACTGTAGTGATATCTAAACTAGATTCGTTCGAAGCATTATCTTAAAGCTTATATTTCTTATTCAATTTAGAATAGCAAACAAACTGACGACCCACCTGAATAAAATCAGCGACCGCCGTCTTCAAATATGAATAGAACAATGAATACCACAGACTACACTGTGATATACACATTCACAAGTATTATTGTAATTGATTAATTTCTGAAAGAGGTAATTAAAATAAAAAAAAGAAATAGAATACAAAAATTTATTGCAATTTTGTAAAATAAATATTACATCTAAAATCCTAATTTCACAAAACGAAACAAACGCAACAATGTTTACAATGTTAAAACTAGCTGATTTAATAAATTATTATAATTAATTCTAAAAATACTTTGCACGAACATTTCTTATAAAGAAAATACTTATTTCTACGTAACACCTTAATGAACAGTATTCACATTTTATTTTACTATTAATATTATTAATCTCACTTTGGTAAACTGTGGTTAATATGTTTTATTTATTTTTGTGTACTCATTCGTAAATAAAATTAATAATTTATTTAAATTTAAACTATGCTATATTCATTTACAATACTACTACTACACGTGTGTGGGTGACATCCCCTAAAATTAAGAGTTACATTTACAATAGATATTTAAAACTGGAATCTTAAATTATTTAAAATGCCGCATTTATATTTATTTGTACTTATAACTAAACATACGAAGACGTTTTTAAAATAAAGTAAGCACCCTGTCTGTCATGTCCTCAAACACGCGACACCCAAAAAGATGACTGACCTGATTTTTAGCAAAATATTATATAACTATATATATTTTATAACTTATTTGTTTATAGTATATGATTACTTGGTAATTTTCAAACAATTTCAAAAACGTTCTCAAATCATTCGTAATCTTTTGTACGTGATTTTTATTATTCTTTATGCAATCAGGATTGTTCTATATATTGCGTTTCTTAAAATTTTGCTATTAAAGAAAAACGGCAGCTTCAAACGTCACAAAATTAATATGATATCAACATACGTATGAGTAACCTATGGTTTTCAAAAATAATTATCAGTTTTGGTTTAGAATTAGATTCATGCATGAAAAAAAAATAAAGACAAATTATCAATCTCGCGTTTTTAATTTTAATATTTACCAAAAAAATATTATTTGAGAACTATCAATACTGTATTGGACACGACTTTGTTACAAGTTATTTTTATCACACTTTATTTTAAAAATCCCCTTCAATTTTAAACAAAGAGGAAATTTAAATAAAGGTATCCTAAAACTGTTTTTAGTGTATGCTTAAAATGCGTTTCTTATTTTGGAACCCCATAAAAACAAGGCTGCTGTTGTCGGACACTATATATATATATAAAATACAATGTAAAATACTACCTTAAATAAATTTACGATCTCTGATGTGGTTAATGTAAACAGAAGTATAATAGGATTGAAAATAAATCACTCCATACCAATAAACTAGGATGTTATTCCTTATTCACAATCCGCGCGTATTTTATTACTTCACCTTTATATGACTTCATGTGTGCGTCGATATATATAAGTATATTCATTGGCAATACATTAATAGGTAAGCAATAGATCTCATGAATACACAATGTTTATAATTAATGACACAAATTGAAACAAAAATCGTCAAAATATATTTTAATTTTCTTTTTAGCAATATTGCTTAGAAAATAGTCATTAAATTATATCTTTTTTCATATAGAACATTTTATTTATAAATATCTATTTCAATATTCGGTAATTCATCATAATAACTACTGATAATTTATGTGCTCATAAAAATATTAAAACAGCAGCATAGATCTAGTATTACATGTATTTTATTATATTCTAGTATTTCCGTGTTACTTTAAAACAAATTAACGTGTTCAATATCAGTATCGTTGCTAAAGCTTTACCTACAACCGGTTTTAGAGTTCTTTCTTGCCAAGTAACTGTGTCGTGTTCCTACGAAGCGCTGTCAATCTATTCCATGGAAAAATCGTTTCCGTACTCAAACATAATTCTAATGAATTCTAAGTCATCGCGTATCGTCATTATGAGAAGCTATTTATTAATGAGTAGAAAAAATTAAAACAATGCTAAAGAACGGATGCAAAGGAAACAAAATGTCAATAATGTTAACGTGACAGTGGCATCCCGCGGCATGTTTGTATGGCGCCCTACATCATTGGGGGCGATTAGTGTCGCGCCCACCGGAATTAGACACGAGTATGTCATTCGAACATCCACTTCCCTAATCTATCGCCGACTTATTTCAGTTTTAAAAATTCTTCAACAGCAAAATAGTCAGGAACAATTAAGACGCACAGATGAAGGACTTTTTAACTCGGGATTTGAGATGATTGCCCATTATGTAAATCGCAGAGTTACATGAATTATACGTTATGCAATAAAATTCTATTTTGTTCTAAAACTGTTTAAATTTTTGCAGTTATCATTACTATTAACAAACATTTATTCACCGCATAATTATTTATTTATTTATTTAAGCATATTGATACTTCGACCCTGTAGAAGAGTCTTGATCACGACGTAATAATATCTATGTTCTATTTTATCGTACAAAAAATACACCAAGGTTTGTTCCTCCTCTTAATCTTAAAAAGGCCTCTAAAATGTCTTAAAATATATCCAAATATTTGCAAGTAAATTTTGCAATAGTCTTCTATTTTATATGGTTTACTTTTGGCTAATCTGTCAGCATAGTATTTGAGCATGACCAGACAGCTAGATCAATCGACAGACACTGCTTCAGGAATAGGGCAGCATCTGAGCATTTGTCACCGGACCACCGGCGCCGCTCCGCGCTTCGTATTTATAGCGTCACCCGTACCCGTGGGCGGCTAGCTCTGTATCTCGATAGATTTAACGTTGCACCGGTTGAAAGACAATACTGTTTTAAATTTGTAGGCCAAAATTCTCGTTTATCCTTGCATTCCCTCACATTTACATATCTAAATTATTTACACATTTATTATATTATCATTATTAGTATCTAAATTATAATATGTCAACTTAAAAATACTAATACGAAAAGGTACCTTAGATTCTGTGTTGGTCTTGTAAAATATCCTAGAAGTCCGAGTTCACTACTCATTGTACTACTCTTTAAGATACATAATTTTATACAATTGTAGTAAGACTAATTACATTGATTACTAGAACTCGAAAGAAAGATATTTAATAAGATATCTTAAGTGTTCTATAGCATGAGGTAGGCCTCGCTAATTAGCATTAAATATCACGTCATAGTTGTAACGTATGCACAAATGATAACCATCAATTGCGATAAGATGGCAACAGAAGCCGCGTCTGTAACAACACTAGGTTTCTTAGATGTGGGTGTCTCTGGTAACGGCTGGAATGTTTTCTTTTTCTTGTCTTTATAATTGCCATGTTTGTTGTGGAAACATAGCCGTGCAAAATTATTTTGCATCTTTTTGCAATCATAATTTTCGTCGCCGTTACACTGACAGGTCGACAAAGCCGCTGCTTTCTTCTGTTTCCTTAAAATCCCTATGGAGTTCCGGCACTTTCTCGAACATTTCCGCCCTTCGTACATAGACCAGCATAGTAGTTTATAATATTCGAGGGCAGCAGCACACTCAGAGTCTGCAAGACAAATCAACTGTGAGAGCCAACAAGAAGCGGTAGCGTTTGCAGCTCCATTTACGACTTGAGGCCTACAGATCTCTATTCGACTCTTCATTCCCTCGCAGTATTCGTCTTTGCACTGACACTGTAACAAATAGAGAAATATTTTTGAATCAGTCTCCATCATTCTAATTCGGGCGTTACCGTGCCCAATACAGTAAACTTTTTAGGAAAACCATAAAACCTCGCCGTTCATAATGCGTATAATAACTTTTCACGACCATAAAATTTTTACGATAGCCAGCTATATTCTGGCCACTATCAAAATAGACACTTTTGTAAAATATTTATTATAACTATCAACTTACTGTTACATGATTACACAACAATCGTTTAATCTGAATTCTTGTAACGCAATGCGGCTGGGCAAGTTTTGAAATGCTTTTATAAGAATATGAAAATTATTAGGAATTTGCATAAGCTATAGTAGATTATCTATAATAAAGTTTATGTTATTGCAGTAGATATTTAGTGTGTGAATGGTCTAAGCCAGTAAGTAGGTTGTCGATTGGAAGTAAGTAATTTCTTATTCGATATATCGATTCAGAGGTCAATTTAGCAGTCGTTCTAGGTTCGTTTGCCCGGATAATGAACAGCCGCCGACTTACGCTCGACATTTTTTGTGAGAATGGATAACACCTGCGCAAGTCGACGCTGCGGTAGGTCTCGATCAAGACGTCAAATCTCAAGGCTGTATGCGGCCGCTCCTTCGCCTCTCGATACATCTACACATTATCCAATGTACTAATAATTATACCAGCATATATAAATAATCAAAAATCTACATTATTCAATTGTCAGTATTATTGTGGGTGTATAGTGCTAGTTCCATAAATACGAGTATATCGCATAATCATTTTCTAGAAAGTACTGTTGAAAACACTGAAAATAAATACAGTATATTTGTTATATATGTATTAGTTTATAATATATATGTTATGTATATATATGATTACTTCATTAAAATTATCATCTGCATTATTGTCGACATACGTTTATCAATTTTCTACGAAATGTTTTTAAGAAATAATATGTTGTATCCGGGAGGAAGTTCACGTGTATATATTATTTTTCTGTAAAACTTGTGGAGAAAATAAACAAAATAAATAAATAACAAATATAAGACTATGTAACAATTTTTGTGCAAAAATAATCAATTGTTTATTTATTATTACATTAAATATATTGTTTAAAGTAAATAGCCCTTGATAATGTATTGTTAGTTTATCTAAGTTTAAACCATATTGCAAACCACTATCTAGTCTCAAACTAAGTAGAACTTCAGGTACAGACACTAGGAATCTAATATTAACAAACAAACAAAACTTAGTTTCTCGTTTGGCATAATAGTATAGTTATTGTGTATTGACTCTGCTTCGTAAAATCTAAGCATATCAAGCGTTACATTCATCAAAACAGCATCAGTCCAACAAAAAGTAAAACACGAGCCTTTAACTACCGTATTAGTGATTGTTGTCGTAATTATGAACACTTTACTTTAATTATACTATAATTAAAATTAAATCGTGTAAATACATACTAATCATTACAAACAAAAATTAATATGTAAATATTTATATGAACCGTAAAGGACAATATTGGACTAAAGTAATTTTTCCCTAATCAAATCTAGTAGCACTACGCTGGCGACGAGGTGAGGTCGTCAACCGCGGCCCTCATTCGGCGAGACGCTGCATCGTTGACGCCGCATCGCCTCCATCCGACAAATCTGCCCGAACACGTCTAAATTAGATTTTATTGCGGCCGTCTGCTTACGCACCATACTCGATGTAACCGCTTAACAAAGACCTCCAAAACCAACCAAAAAACATAAACAAAGGCTCAGAATTTATTGGTCGCCTTATCAATTGGCTGACGAGTATTGATGCTGGGAACACGACGAGCCTGAACTTTGGCTGGCGAAACAATTTAAACATACAAACGAGATTCGTCTCTCATTTGTATTTATTTAATAGCCACTTAGCTTCATTGAGTGCCGGCATGATTATTACTAGCGATAAAACATTATCGTTCTTCAATTGCACTTTACGACACTATATTATTGTGTTCGACCTCGATTCTATTATTTGACTTCTAAAAATTATTGTAGGTACCTATACTATTGATAACAAGAATCACAAACTTTTATTTCATAACACAAAGTGTCCTAGCCTAAGTCACTTTATCTTATGAGGCACCAGGCGACTAACATCTGGTGGTACAATCCAGAACATCTAGATCCGAGCCAATTCAGAAAGGAAAGAAAATGAACTTGGAATCTTATTTACGCAAAGTATCGTACCCGCCACTACGAATGTCAATTGTTTGTTTATGTACTAAGAAATAGATATAATTTTTAACAAAGTCTCTGTTTGTGTCTGTTTGCAGCATGTAAAGCCGATGAATTCGTTTAATTCTCACATTATACTTACATTCAATAAATCTTTTCCTTCCGGCGTGGAAGTAAGTGCTATGAGTGCATACTCGCAGTACTCTGGGCACGTCGATGTTCCCGTAGTAAGGACTTCGCTGCAGAATATCATGTAGTTGTTGAGAGCTTTACCACAGCCGGAGCGGTAGGCGCACTGCATCTGCACATCCTCGCAGGGTATGGCAGCAGCCACCGTCGCCGCTGCCAGAACAGCGGCTATTAGCCACATTACCTGCAATAAAAGAAAGCTTAATTAACACAAACGTACATTTTGTTATACGTTCAATCACTTATACCGACAAATGAGTTTAAAATAAATTAAATCATGTGAAATTTAAAATATTTAGATTTAGTATACGGAATCATTTATATATTCAAATACAAGTAGATTTGACTTCGCAGCAAACTGCAACAAAACAGCGGCTGTAACATAGACGTAAACACTAACATTTGCAAAAACGAATCATCAATATAAAGTATTTAATAAAGGCTCCTATTGAGTTTAAAACTAGTCAGGCATCCTCGAATTTAAAACTTGAATAAAATCGATATAAAAAAATTACATTACAGTACGACTTACAATGTTAGTACATGCAGGTGGCTCAGGACCGTTTCTTATAGCAATCTATGGGGGAGGCCTATGTTCAGCAATGAACAGATGAAGGACTCACAATAGTTATTATTTCAAAATTATCAAAATCAATTCAGGATTGGTGAAGATATCGTGTAACATATACGAGTATATAAAAATATAGATAAAATGAGAACCTCTTTTAATTAAACATTTCTTAGAGATTGGAAGTGTCTTAAGAATGAATTTGACCAAGCACAATAACTTGTTTTCATAAAACTTAATAAAAATGTAATCAAACGAATAATTGTTCTGACTATACAACAATCTGCTGATGTCCAATAATAATAAATCGACAGTCGACAAATTAATTAAATATTTTTATTTATCACTTATTTTCATTTAGGGAGTATTTCTGTGATAACTTCAACAAACATATTTAAAAAAAATTAAACTGACTTCAAAAACAAAAATCAAAAAGCGAAAAATAAACTGATATTTGACTTCTTATTTAAAGGACAAAATCTGTTTGAAGTCGTGATTCCGTTCGAAGTTAAATTTAACCAGAATCTAAGCAGGCTCTTCTAAACTTGCTTATGACTCGTTAAAATCAAATAAACAGAAGGGTTTGCTTTAGCATAAAATAAAAAAAAAAAACATATTACTAGACATCCGTTACTGAAGATTCTCGATAATAATTAAGACAATAATAAAGAATTATTCAGTTGATACCTAAAGGGCCAGCACAGCATCTAGAGTCGTATCAAAGTTTATTTCCGAGAACACGGCCCTGAGTCGAATGCGCTCGAATAACAAACAAAATCACTTCACGTACGTTCTTCAGTCGCTACTTACTTACACGTTTACCGTAACACCGCATTAGGGTTATCACTTTTTTGTAAAGATTTTATTTTATTTTTTTTTAAAAATAAATATTTCCATTATTAAGATTCACAAATGAGTAATATATATAAATTTATATATTATATTTTATAAATTTATACATATTACTACATTACATCGTCATAAATTTTTAAAAACTGATTAAAATAAAAACATTTACGCAACACATTTTACTTTATAAAAAAAACCTCCAAAAAAAAAATATTAAAATTTAATCATCTGACATCGGCTTTGTTGTTAAACTTTTAACTGACTTTATGTATCAGTACATTTCTCGTACTTCCAAATGCAAAAATAAAAATATGGCATCACAAATGCATAGTGTCATAGTCATACATATAACTAATAAATACTTCCAAAATGCGTTCGTATTTTAAGCAAATACACTCTAATACCACACCGCGGTAATACCTACTACTAATTAAATAGACATGTTTTTTTTTAAACCAATATCGAAGATATGTAGACGTAAGTTGAAATAGACTGTCATAAAAAGATTTGATTGAATTTATATTAGTCTACTTTTTTACTATTTATTTATTACCTTTGTGTTTATTTTAATATCTATAAGTGTGTTCTTTTTATTTTTTTTATTATGGCAACCCTCTCTAATAGAGACAAGATCGGGTCGATGTCCGGCGAAGAGAGCCTGGTGCAAAAAGAAAACAAAGTGACAACTTAAGATATCCAACACTCACGCTTGCTCTCCAAGACTGGTATTATAATAACAATTGTTACTTCATTTCTAAAACCATTTGCATAACAGTAAGATGTTTCGGTAGCCGGGTAGATAAGCGTCTCTAATACGTGACTCCGCTGTTTGGTTTGTTAATTAAATTAGCTTGTTGCCTGTTACTAGTAATTATTTACGAACAAGTAAGTACACAAAGATTTAAAATCTTAGCAAGTACATACTTGTACGGCGTCGCGGACTAATGATTTTATTATCACGAATTCCACTCATAAGACTATAAACATCAATATTTTCGATTAATGCTCTACCAATGTAAAACCTTTAACAAAACTAAACATCCGAAAGATCACAGTAATAGACCCTAAGCCACGTTACTAAAGGCACAACCGACTGAAAAGCAATGAAACTTAATCATAGTATTATATTTACTTTGCATGCCTTTACATGCTGCAACTAAACTAAAACTTTGGTCAAACGTACAGACTGGTCTGACGATGGTCAGAGTCATCTTTGAACAATTGTACACCTATAATATACCTTAGACCGTTTTTCTTTTCCTATATTTCCTTCTTTTACTAATATTCAAATATATAATAATATACTCAATGGCTCAACATGTTAAACATCTAAGCTTCTCTGGATAAATGACAAATGAAAATTATCAAATTAATTTTGAACATGTTTTTACACCATATGTGTATAACAGAAAGAGACTAAACTTTCAGTGTCTAGTTCTTTCCCATGTGCACAGAAACATATCTACTGTTTGATTTACTTACTACTTGTCTATTATTGCTGCTCTCAATGCTCACTAAAGTTGTTGTGAGAGAATTCAGAATTCATTTCAAAATATATTTGCAAACTGTTTGATGGAAACTAATTCCGTTGCAGTTTGCGTTTCATCGTGTTCTCGCTCTGTCTCATCTGAGACTGTCGTCGTAATAGTATTTATAGCACATCGCTAAATAAGTAAAACTGTCATTATTCAAGAGTATCTACAATACACTGATGTAAATGACCTGACAAAAATACACCAAAACAATTTATAACGACCACCGGCAATCTGCCAAATATGCTGCCAGCCGACGTTGCAATACAGTTATGCTGAGTACCTACTTAATGTCTACCGATTCCGATTACAAATATAATAACTCAATATTCTCATTTCCGACTTGTCTACATTTTTTTTTTATATTTAAATTAAATATAAATAATAAACATAAATTATTTCGACTACTGTCATAAGGCAAACCTTTCATTTATGTTTTGTTATTTCTTATATTATATACCTACCTTTATGTGAGCTGCTTTCCTAACATATATGTATTTTATTATTGGAAGTTAGGTAACAACGTACCAAAGTAATTCGCAAAAAGCATTTTTTGCTTCGCAAAGAAAAATTAAATAAAAAGAAATCGATTGCAAAAAAAAATTATATAAAAATTATATAAATAGCACATAATAGCGTACCAAGGCTACAAAAAAAGAGATATTAAGAATTTCCTTCTTTTGAAAGTCCTTTAAAAAGGACTCGAACATGCTGCTAATAGCCTCCTCTTCTCAGATAGCGTCGGAATACCAATATTTCAAAGAATTTGTCACAGATCGTGACCCACGAATATGAGGTATCTAATGCGACACCAAACTTGGAGTGGACACAATATAAACATAAATTCAGATCCAAGAAATGCATTACTACGACATTTCTACAAGTTACGACCCAAGATCCGAACGAGCGAAGCGTTTAGTGGGTACGTGTGAAAAGCCACAGTAATTGCTCCATAAGTCAACATTGAACTGCACTTCATAGGGGTGATATTTCTTAAGTCTGTAAGCATATTTTATCTAACAGAGGGAAATGTTTATAAATTAGTAACATTTTTAAATAACTCCAAAATTTGGAGATATTATAGCTTACAAGCAAACTACTGATATTATTATTAAACACTCATATGTTAAAATACACATTTTGATACGGATAGGTATTTTCAAAGAGGTATCACACCAGCTGATAAAAACCTCTAGCGATTAAAGAGCTAGCCTTTGTTTTGGTCCGTGCATCTCCATAACTATGCAGTGTGGCAATGTGACCAACTTCCAAGGTCGGTAGTGACCTTAAAGATTTTTTTAGGTTTTTACATAATTATCAGAACATATTAATTATATTTATATAATAATAGATTATTCAATTTCAAAAGTCTGTACGAGTCTGTATATATATATATATATATAACTGTAGTTTGATTTATATGCTTAAGATGCTAATAAATTTGTTATCTATCTCTTCATTATAATAATTTTCACATTATAATACGATTTAAGCTCTACGATACTGTAACATTTTAAGGTAAATAATATTAATACAATATTAATGAATTTTTAAATAGATTTCATATAATACAGAATAGCATTCCCGTATGCAGGTATCCAAGCAATAAACCGGACAGTTCGCTTTTAAAAATACTACTTACGATTTGCTACAAATGTGTGTTTTACAAACAGTAATTATTATGTGAGTGCAAGCACATCGCTCTAATCGCAAACGCAAACAGTGACCGCGCGGCCTGCGCCCGCCCATCTCATTATTACGTGTCGTTAAGCGCCAACCAATTGAACAAATACTACCCCATTAGAATCTCTAGTATTCAAGATCTTAGATTTTAAAATTCAAATAGTTCGTAAAGACATAAAAATACTCAATTAGACTGATGACGTAAAAGTAATGAATACAACTAATGTGATTTAGGAACGTATGTACCTATATTTATAAAATATACCTGTCTACGATTTATTGGTGAGGATAATTTTTTTTTTTTTATAAAGAAACAAAAAGCAACAAATCCTTGTCATTAAAAGCCTGTATAATATAACTAAATACCAACCATAACAAATCAACTTGCTGAATTAAATAACAGCTTGATTCGTACATTATATAAATCTAATTAATATTGTTTAATAAAATAATTAAATTAAAAGATGAAATATAGTTGCTGATTTAAAAATATCAAATTATAGCTGTAAATCATGATCTTGCAATCAAAATCTGCTTTAGTTTATCGTCATTAAACTTGATTTACCCAGGAACAGCTAGGCACTTAATCGTATTGATTTATGAATCTGCTATTTATAAAGTACAGCTACATTTAGACACGATATGACTCCTTCGCATAAATAATACGATTGAATCACTTTCAAAGTGAAATATATTTGAAACCTAACTAAAGCACGTCTGCAATTTTATATATATAGTTTTTATTGCACTAAAACATACAATAATAATATAAGAAATAAGTAATAAAGTAAGCAACAGCGAACTTACCTCTCAAAGAAAACTCTTTCAGTCAACCGATATCATATTTGAACCAGTCAAAATCAAGACATGCGTGAATAGGAATACCAATATACAAAAATCACGTGTCACGATTTACATCCCCGGTAATCTCCAAAACCGCTCAACCAATTTTAATGAAATTTTCTAATTGTCTATTGTTCTATTGTTCCAACTTAAGAGATAATATAGTTTTTACTAAACCCAGGTGGCAGTAGAGAGCAAAACAACGTTGGCTGGAGTAGCTAGTTTTCTATCTTCTGTGTCATCATCAAAATCATATCAACCGTTATCTGACCACTGCTGAACATGGCCTGACTCTTAAGAAGTATTTTGAGTTTTATCTTCTATAAGTATAGAGATATAAAAATCAATTGTTATTCGTTAATGTCGTTTGTTCGTTCGTTAAAACTCAAACAAAAACGTTTTAGCCGATCGTGTTTTATTGTTTAAAAAAAAAATTAAAAAGAAGAACTAAAGTTCACCTGAAAAATTAAAATGGACAATTTTATATAAGAAAGCGCTTCGAATTACTTTTAATAAATGGCGAAGGTAATACGAAGTTCACCGGGTCATCTAGTATTATTCCAGTTATTACTTGTAACATTAAGATTTTAACCAAAAGTTGTATGATACATCATGTTTCTTGGATATTTTTTAACAATCTACGTATCATCTAGTTTTATATAAGATACGCATAGAAACATGAATGATATTACTGTCACATTATTTAATTTAACGATATAATTTTTTTAATAAACTATATAAATCTTACGAGCTATTGTAATAAATAAGTGACATAATAAACTGATTTTGTTAGTTATGTATTTTATTTTGGCAAGTATTCAATATAGGAAACCACAAATCTTTTTTAAATATATAATAAAAAACACTTACATGTAGTTTCAGCCATTGTGTCCAATATGTACTGGACTCTTAAGTAAGATATAACATTACTCTGATAGACCTATATATAGGTACGTATACAAAAAAAAAATCTGCAGATAATACAGTTTTTATATTTTTTTAAGACATTATATGATAAATTTTGTTAAACGTAAATATTTATTTGAACCCACGGAATGAAACTACGTAACTGGATTAATTACAACGGCACAATCACAAGAAAAAGAACTGATAGTGTTATCTGGTTATTTGATAACTATTATCTTTTGCGTTACGATGCGACCTTCGTAATTAAAGAACCCTACCATGTAACCGTTTTGAAATGACATTGCAAATATTACAATGTAGGTCGGTATAGATACGGAATATCCATAGGCGTATTAAGAGGGGGGACCGGGTGGGTCGTGCCCATCTCAGAATCGTCTGATGCCCACCCTAAGATGAGAGCAAATGACATGTCAGAGAGGTATATATGTGGCTTTTTTAAAGAAACCTTTTTGAAAATAATCTTAAATAAGCTAATGAGAATAGAGAAGAATAGAAAAGATATATATATATATATATATATATATATATATATATATATATATATATATATATATATATATATATATATATATATATATATATATATATATATATATATATATATATATATATATATATATAAACTAAGTGTTTTGTAATAAAGTTCACCCACATAAAGCTGGAACAAGTCGTAAATATAATTTATATCGAATGAATAAAGTGAAATACAACTATAAACGATACTATTTATATAATTTTCATATTGTTACAAAAATATATCTTAAGTTTAAAAAAAATAACTTAATATGTGCAAAATAAACTGTTCTCATTTGCACTGACTTTAAAAAAAGGAATAATTTCTATTCTAGACTGTAAATTTTTTAACTAGTCTTACCTAATTTTAATATAATTCTAATTCTTTATTTTTTTATTGTATTTGTAATTGTCAAGATATGGTACGAGTGTGCATAAAAAAAATGAATATAAAAAACCATACGGAAAAGTGAAAAATATAGCATACCCGTACGACGATAAGGTGGCAACTAATTTATAATATTAATTGAATAGAATTAATAAGATAAAAACAGAAAAGAAGACAATTTTTATATTTTCAAATATAATAAACATATTTCCGTATAATATATATAATTGTCACATCTCTAATATTAAGTGATAACGATATTTAGGTATAACACGTTGTAAAATTAACTAGAGAACGTGTGAAGTGTCCGTGTACCTACACACGTTGTAACATTTAAAACGAGGTTATCGCAAAACTTGTTTGTCTTGTTTTATTAACTCCTGAAAATGGGCCCTTTCAAAAGTTGGCGCAATCAAAACTTTGCAACTATTCTATTTTATTATAAATTATAACATTTCAAATTGAAACCAAATCAAAATATGGACTTTTTATCTATATTGTAATAAATTAAAAAATGTTACTTAATCATGCTACAAACGTTACTAAACGATTATGCTGCAACATATTTGACTATAATATTCAGAGAAAGCCGTGAATTACAGATATTTAAAATTAACTACACTAGAATTGTAAAATGAAATGTTTTCCAAATCGGATCGAAAGAGAATCGAAACCAAAACCTCATTTAAGCAAAGCAACCTGATCTCTACGACACCAAGGAGTTATCAGTTAACCGTTACTACTTACTATATCTTTTCTTCTAATTTTGTTAAAATTTTATTATTTGCTCTCAAAAGATATCATAATATTTTTGAATATCCAATAAACAATTCCGGATATAATTCCACAATGCAATCTAGTCTAAACAAAATCGTACTATGTATGAAAATATGACTAAATAAAATATATAATATCATGTAATATTTGTTGTAAATATACACATCAGATATGTTATTTACTGTGTATTTTACTATGTACTTTTATATACCCAATTAATATCTATGAGATCTATAAAATATAAGAGAATAAAAAAAAACATACTTAAGTAGTATTTCTCATAGTTAAACTGCTTGTTATCTAAATGCATTTTACGCAGGCCTTTTCAGAGAAATACATGTCATAGTAACAAAACACCTCTTCCAATTATTGCAGATGCAAATACTTTGCACCTTATCAGTTAAAGGAAATCAGCATACTGACTATAGTTTGCTTATTCTTATTTGTTTTTGTTGTAGATACATTTGTGACATTGTGTTAAGAATTTTGTTATTAAGACGTTGTAATAAGACGTTATTTCATAAAAATTTGCATAAGATTCAATAATAAATATATATACATAATAAGGACCTGAAGAAAATGTTTGTTTGTTATGAACATCGTTAATACCCTCTCATGATGCAGGCTTTACTATAGTAGTACATACGAATGATTATGACAAATACATAGAATCATTGGAACCCAACTATTAATGCAAGATTTGACTATCCTTAGTTTGAGACTAAATTATATAGATAGAGTATTATCATACAATACAAAACTCCATACTTCACCAAAAACAACTCCAATTTTTTACTTATGTGTGCGTGAATAGGGTTAACATAATGTACATTTGTTACACAATTTATGGTAAAACTTATAAGGTTAAATTACAAATACAAACGGGACAAAATTCTTAGACTTATATTTACAAAAATACAATAAACAGTATATGATGATTCGAAATAATGCTTATCTTTACTAATTAATATGATTTATATGTAAATATGGATGTTTACGCAATATTATATGCTTCAACATGTCTAAATCTCGTTTTTATATTAACTTCAATTAATCGCAATTTATTCCTAATAAGCAGGATTTCAGTTTCTTATAGTCTACCCGTTTTCTGCACTTGATTTATATCATCTAAGGTACAAGTTAATCTACATTTTTGACAGTTTATGGCTACTATATTTATTTTATACTATCATTATTTTGTTTATTAGCATTAGGTAAACATTTCCACAATTGAGGTGAATCTAATGACATCCCTGTTATTAATAATTCGTCAAGCCATTGAGGCTAAAAGCAAAAGAATACAGCGTATATAGCCCCAACAATTTTAAAATATGTTCTCCATATTACATATAAATATTATTCTCTTTTCTATTATCATTCCGCCTAGTAGACTTTTACAATCTTACTGTACTCTATAATATCTGAAAGTAAATTATTGGGTACCCACATATTATTAAGTATTTAAAAACGACGACAAAACGACAACGAACGACGCATTTTGTTCGTAAATATAACAATTAAATTAACTAATTTTTTATCATAAAATCCACAGAATATTGTAACAATACCTCTCAAGTGATCTTCAATGCTCACTCAATGAGGTGTATGCGGGTGTTTCTACATTCTACTTATATTTTTTATCTAATTTCTCACGATACTCCATAGTATGAGCCATATTAGATTACAATTTATATAATCTTTAATATTAAGAAGGACAGATTTTTATAGTTTTAAATTAAAGATTTTAAATTAAATGGATTTTAGTCTTCAAATAATACTTTTAATAACCATTAAATCAATCATTATTTGGTAACACAAATTACTCCTAACTTACCCAAAGTATAAAAAGTATCCATCTATTATAGCAAATAGTGTTATATCGTAACAATAAAATTTAGTAATGTTACAATGACAAAAAGAAAACTACAAACAGTAGCTGACAAATAAAAAACATAATAAGAAAATCAGTTAAAAAGGCTGCAGGTAACTACTTACAAGTGTGTTGGTGCGTTCAAATGAAAGACATTAACAGTCCCTTAGAATTTTAAACGATTAAAATCACTATTGTTCCCGGGGTACAATTGTCCTGCATTTACGAAAAAATTGTTTAGTTAGAACCATAAGGGTGTTTTTATAAAGCTACGATAAAACCATAAGATATATGGTGTGTATGCTCGAAACTGCAGAAAATTTTAAATTACAAAATACATAATAATGGAAGGTAATAACATATGAAAAACGCCTATTACTAATGTTTAATACTTTTGAATTTAATTACTAAATATATAGTATTGCAATATAAATATTGTAAACCTCTGAAGGTTTATACTAAATACAATAAAGAACAGAGTCCGAGTTAGACATTGACTTAATTTTTTAACAGGTATATAATATCTACTACCCGCTTATAAAGTACTTACTATCCAGATGCAATTACTAAATTTGTAACTTAATGAACTTATTCATCAATTAACTAATACTATTATTGCAGGACTTCTTTCTACATGTATTTTATCTTATTTTGTAATAACATTTGAATACGAATATGATCATAAATCACCCAAAAAGTTAGTTTGGGACAAATTGAGACATGTGGCAAGCAGCTGCTAGGGTCTCCGATGCAACATAATTTATTATTTTTTGACATTATTTTTTAGAATGTCCATGCTAACACATGACAGAAACAGTCAATTATCAAGATTCTTTTATAATTTCGAAGAATCCAAAACCCAAAGTGTAAACTTATGTTTCAGTTACATACATATATGTGTATAATAGTTAATAATTTATGATAAATTTAATTGAATTTTGTTTCTAATGTTGGTTACGGTTGCTAATAATTTCTTATTTAGTTTGTAATGTTATAATCATATTCGTCAATATTTTGTTTCTACTTTTTGTATAAATTAGTTACTTCATGTGTATTCTGTTTCTTTTTTAAACGAATTTCCGACCTATATTTCTATTATGAAAGGTATAATAAAGATATTAATAAATAATTAGTAAATATTAGCTACATGGAATGTAGCTATTCCTCAGCGTGAATTATATATTTTTTTATCTACATTTAATGTGAGATTTTTGTTTTACAATAAAAATAGTATTCTATGCGCCAAATTAATACAATGCATAATAATGATAATGCATATATGTACTAAATTTTATTCGAAAACTGTACTATTGTATGTAACATTTATAATAATTTAATTTTGATATATAATACTATATATCAAAATTAAATTATAATAGTATATATAATACTAATATTATAAAGAGAAAGAAAGAGAAGATTTGTATTTTTTTTTTATGTTTGTAACCAATAAACTCAAAAACTACTAGACCGATTTTAAAAATTATTTGACGATTAGAATGCTACATTATCCCTGAGTAACATAGGTTACAGATTATTTTCGAAAATTTTATCTACCAATGTGAAGCCGGACCAGATCGTTAGTATTATACAAAATTATAATTCAATAAAAAAAAACTATCACCACTATCTATCTACACTACCACTACACTAATATTATAAAGATAAAAGATTTGTGTGTGTATATATTTGTAATGAATAAAGTCAAAAATTACTTTGCCGATTTCAAAAATTATTCCACCATTAGAAAGCTACATTCACCCTGAGGCTACATTTATTGCTAAAAAATATTAGGAATCATTACTAAAACTTTAGTAACGCAACTCAAAATGTAAAAAATGCTATAAAATATCTTTCGTCGTGTACGCTGCGGAAACTATTGGTGATAGAACAAAAGTACAATATTGAAAAAAATATCAATAACTACAAAAAACTTCTCTATACTATATGTCCAACTGTTATCGTTATGTCACAATAACCACTATTTAAAATGTTGTAAAAATGTCCACTCGTGCGAAGCCAGGACGGGCCGCTAGCATCTTCATAACACTTAATGAATTCTAATAGGTCTACCTCCACGCAATTCTCCCTGTAAACCATCGTGGTTAATTCTTGTCGAATTCTTCACAGTAGACAAAGTAACCTGCCTTCATCCTC
This sequence comes from Galleria mellonella, assembly GCF_026898425.1. Taxonomy (NCBI): domain Eukaryota; kingdom Metazoa; phylum Arthropoda; class Insecta; order Lepidoptera; family Pyralidae; genus Galleria; species Galleria mellonella. Next base: position 8,933,496 of record NW_026442130.1, on the reverse strand, counting down.
GCCTATCATCTCTCACAGGTGCCCCGACAGCGTATACCGATAACGCAACCGAAGTTACCATTCTATTTTCACCTATTAAAAAAAATACTTTTATAAAACCCAACCCAATTATTAAATTAAATGTTTATTCTTCTCTGTATTAGAACACTTATCTAGTTTACCGCTGTCAAATCAAAAACTTAAACAAACAACTTGGTAAGATGAGAAGTGCTATATCTAGCATAATCCTGAAGATAGTGTGCGTCATGTCATTTAATATCTTTGAACACTAGTCATCCACATAATTACAAGAGTAAACATAGATTAGAGACATCGGATGCAGCAAAGTTATCCGATTTCTTCCAACGCTTAAATCCAAACAGAAGTTTTTAAACGCCTACAAAAACAAAAAAGACATTCAAAATGCGGTTGCATTTTTAAGACTATGTTTACACTATTTTGTCACAAATTTTCCACCAATTTTCAAAGTTCTTTTATAATCGATAGATTTAACCCTAGTGTTGGTTATAGTGATCAAATACCGATATTTTGCAGATAACTACATGTTACATTGCAAAATTTACTTCTAGACATCACACGTTATGATTCCACGTTCTAAATTCAAATATTTACAATGAACTACTATATACTCTTATATACAATATCTACAAAAAAAATTTTTTACCGGTCTATGTATATTAACAACAGAAGTCGCTTTTTATGCAAAGTTGTTTAAAAAAAGTTTATGTTGAGCCTTCTCCATATTCAATGATATTGCGTGTCTAGGTAGTTCTATTGTCTGATAAATAAACTTAGATTAGCATAATTTTGCACTGAACAGTCATTCTGTAAAACCGAGAATACTCGTACCTACCATACGATCTTTACAGAAAATGGAACCCGGATGATCTTGACAACACGGACTTGTTTTGTTAACGACTAACATTAACGGAGGCCACTTTTTCAAACTATTTAAGAAATATGTACTGCTAAGTGTATAATGGTCCTTTAATATTTTTCAATTATGTAAAATATTACTTATAATTTGTTATATATTATAATAGTTATTTTTGGTACCTACAAATCCTTGTGGTCTGTAATAACAATATTGTGAATTTAAAGACAAACAAGAGTATCAACATTATCATGGGCAACGTGGTGCCATGGTGCCATAAATCAGGTGGCGCCAAAGAGTGTTTGTTTTATGCATGGCCCGTGCGGTCGTCTAGGCTGGGACTCCTTACCATTATTTATAATCAATTGATGTTCAATTGCTCTTTAATGAATCATTGATATTAAATCAATAACATACTGATCAACTGAATAATTTCGAGCTACGAATATTAAACATTTTGTTTATTGAATTCTACAGGCATTGTAATATTATTGAACTAAAGAAAAAAATAGTATTTAAAACCAAGTTTTCTTTAAAAAAATAATTATTTTAGTAAATTTATACCGATTTATATATATGATTTTACGTTTGTTTATATATATCCAGACACACTAGGGACGTGTAGAGACTTATACACATGTTAATTGCAATTTTCATTTAAAATTACTACTAATACAGATACAGAAAATGATACGTAGGAATATCTATTACGTAGAGTATTTAAATAACGTCACAATTACCTAAATCACATAAAATACTTTCTATAAATTGTTAGGTTTTAATTGATTTTATGAGAAAGTTTTTATGTAGTTAGACTCTTGCCTATCTAAAAATTTATCATAAATTGAACTTCAAAGCAGTAAAATGTTTATTATAGAATGAGCAACTCTATATGGATTGAATATAGAATTTACATTATTGTCAAATAAAAATCTTATTGGTCACATAGTTATTCGACATAATTATGTTCCAAAAAAAAAACGATTACTATTTTGGCAAAACCAATAATTTCAATTTAAAAACTAAACTAATGAACCGATTTTAATAAAATTTCTATGGGACCAATCTGTAAGTATATTCTTTCAGATCAAAATAAGAAACAACAACAACACAAGAATCTCCTTCATTTTGAAGTCGGTTAAAAATGTGTGTTCACTACTAAGCCATATATTTACGTCAACGTAATAGTTAATATCACATCTCATTATTTCAAAGCACGTTTAAATAACAGCTAAGGACGGCCTGCCGAGGACATGGAATATGTACCTAGCGTCATCAATTGAACCATTTCTATGCTTCATCACGACTATGCAAATGCAGCATAGAAATCAGTATCAACATAGAACATGTCAGTTATTGGCACTTCTCTGCATAGTGGAAGTCGTACTTTCAGTCAATAATTTATGATTAGGAGGTAAAATTTGTGAATTAATTATTAATTACATCTTTCATGCCTCAGAATCGCATATGTGATAATAGTAGCTAATGGTAAGATTTTATAAGCCATTTGTAAGAAAAATGTCTAACGTGCCTAACTAGATACTCTTAAGAAATACCTATATATTTTAATTCGAATGAAATGGTGTTCGTCATAGAAATAGAATGACGAACGAATATGTTTTACATTCGGGTGGCTTTGTCAGTTTTAAGCCGCGCGCCTTTAACCATGTAAGTTTTATTCCATTAAGAGTCAGAATGGGTGCATTTAATCGACCCCAGCGGGTAATATGTGATGTGACATAACTGTTTTCAATTCAAATTTTAACCACCTGAATTGTGTCTTTATTAACAAAACTTAAACTAAATTTTAAAAAATATTTCCAATATTAAATAAATTAATATAATATTTAATCAAGTGTTGATATGCAGAAGTAAATCTCGCTAGTTCGGTGTTAATTTACTTTCGCCCGCTACTATTGCCAATCATGTAACCAAAAAACTAACATAGGGATCCCACAGACCTTTAATGATTAGTATAGGTACTCATCAAATCTACCTAGAAACACTACCGCTAACGCTACCTAAAATGTAAGCCAATATTAAAGAAGGAGATGTTTGTATTTTGGATACAGGTGTTTAGTAAAAACAATGTAGATTGTTTCCCATAAAAGTTTAGTGGTCATTCATATGTTTATTAATTGAATCGGAAAACAAAAGAAAATTCATTATTATCTGTGCATTCGCCAAATTTTCATGAAAGGGATTTCTTTAGTCTATATTCTATTTTACACATAATAACAATGGGTCTAGTCGTTAATAAAATAATTAGCCACTATTAAATATAATGCTGGGGTTGCTTTAAGTAAAAGAGAAAAATCACCTATAATTTTTCTTCACAGTGCTCCATGAATCGCTCTCATGAAGAGTTGGTGATCAAATAAGGCATTAAATGTAAAGATTAACCGCTAAAGTTTAATTATTATTTTCCTCTTCATTTATTAAGTATACAAATTACAAGAGGTAAATAATATTATTATTTAAAATAGGTATGCTTATGTTACATACGTCACTAGCTATTTCGACAATTATTGACTGATTAAAGTATTATTTATTAACTTGATTCCTCAATTAGTAAAATGAGTCAATAGATGCATTTTAAAATTAATTTTGTTTTCCTCCAGTGACAAATTTTAATAGGTAAATATTCGTTACTAATTAATACAGTTGCAATTAAACATGAGATAATTAATTATTCATACTTATTATTAGATACATAAAAAAAATGATAAAAATATACACGTACAAATCTTACTTCACCACTCCCGGCGTAGTCACATGGCTTGTGCACACTGGTAAGTTTAGAACTCCTATTTTTGTAACTTTTACGAACATCCACAAAATATAACACGTAACAATGTCACTAATAGGGCGTCACAATAATATTCTTAAAAAATATACTTTCTCATATTAAATGTTCTTTTCTTAAAGATCGAGACAGCCTCAGGCAGGCGTACGTACGGACGTGCGCCGTTCGCGGGATAAATTGAGTTGTGTCGTGGTCGGTTCGGTCGTGGGACGTAAAATTGTGGTGGTGCATTCAATTCAGTTCGTGCTTACCGCCGCCGCCCGCACCGCCAGATGACAGCTTCATCTTCCCTTCCATCCCTACTCCCGCAACGGCCCTCAAGATAATCGTAGCAACGAAATAGACTTGTTGCACTTTTATTTTATTTTAAAACCCAACCGGTCCGAGCTGTCTTCGACTCTTGGATTATTTATATGTAGATAATAAGTTTGATGTTATGCCGACCCAAAGGTCAGTATAATTCACCTATGCATGATGAGTTTTATCTTAAATATATAGAGCAATTAATAAAAAAAATGACGAATAAACTTTGATCTATACTAATGTCATAAAGAGTAAAGATTTGAGTGTTTGTTTGGAAAGAATAAACTCAAAAACTACTACAAATTATTCTATTTTTTTTTTTACACTTCTACGTCATTATTAGCGAGTAACAGGCTATTTATCATTTTCGAAATTTCTATCAACTAGTTTTTAATCAATTTGAAGTCACGGTTAACATAAATAGGTACTTACTTAGGTACAATTCGTGATCTTAAAGCAGTATTGACGTATACACTACTTTACTTTTATTTTTTTAAAGACCCATAAGTTCGGAACGTTTTAACTCTCATCAATAAAAACAAAAATAAAGTAGAATAAAACGATTATTATAATTGTTTTATTCTACTATTTAAATTTGCTATCTACATCACACGATTTTGAGAATAATAGCGAAATATAACAAAAAATATAATAAAAAGAAGATAGAAGATAAAAATAAGGAAGTCTAATATCTTTGAGTGGAAAATTGGCATCAGACCTGTATTGCCAAGACAATGAAACTTATATGCTAAACAAATTCAAAGCTAAAAAGTTTACAATTCACTTAATCTTCCAAATGGCTATAAGATGACTTAGTCAAAAACTGACTAAATTTTCAAGCGATAACAACAATCATACCAGGGGGAGAAAAGGGATTGTTAGTAATGTAGACTAAGAATCCCATTGCTAGCAATATATCCAACCAGGTCGACCTCCTCGCGGTTCCCCCTGGAAACTATCATGATTAATTCCTGATAAATTCATCATGATGAGCTAACTGGCCTGTTTTCATCCTCATCGATCACCCTTCACTGGTGCCCCGCCAGCGTATCTAATTAGCGCAGGCGGGGTTACCACTCCATTTTCATCCAATAAAAAAAAAACAACAATCATACCGTATACGCACAATATACTGATCAATGTACTTATTAAGTTAGAATATAATCTATCCGTGTAAAAAACTTCATTCTAATTCATTTAGCGGTTTATGCGTGATTAACAAACATATAAACATCTAAATACAACTAAGTTTCTCATATATATATATATATATATATATGTATGTATATATATATATATATATATATACATACATATATACATTTTACGTTTTAAAAATTCCAAGCTCAATATAATCGGTAGATGTCCAGAAAAGGCCTTCTACCTACCTGTATATAGATATAGGTGTGAATGTACCTACATCAAGTTCTTGAGAAAGTCATTATAGAGACCTTTACCGCAACATGTTTTTTGTTCTCGCCGCGCATATTTGTGTTGCATAAAAAACGTTTAAAATTGCGTTGATTGAGTTGTTACAGCGGAAGCTCAAAATGTGTAGTGATTTCATGCACTCGAGAGCTTTTTTTTTATAAATGATTCTATACAAATTAAAAAATAAAACCATTTTAATTGTGTAAGGTGTATTGAAATTATTTTGATTGTAGCGAAAAGCGTATAGGGAACTGTTAGAAATAGGTTTATTTTCTTGCAACTATAAATTACTGGCCTGTTGTAAAGTTATAAGCTGCGCTATCGGTATATACTGGCGGGGCACCAGTGAGTGATGATAGGTGAGGACGAAAAGACAGGTCAGTTAGCCCATCGTAATGAATACATTTGGAATTCAGCACTCATAAGCCATTAGAAACCATCATTGCGCGCCCTTGTTATTTACGGTAAAAAATTATGTTTGAGTTTGAAAAGTAGGCATACTGATGGATGTGGAATGTTACAGGAGACCAATAATGTTATTTAATATTTAAATATTTTATTACGTACAATGTTACAACGATTATTTTAGTGACAAGACATAAGTCAGTTTATTTTTCTATTTAATTGAGCTGTAGGTCTATGGCCGTGTACAACCTCTTTCTTACACTCCTCCTCACGGCATAGTATCTACCTACTGTAGGAGTCCCAGCTCTTGGCGACAGTATTCATATTTAGGACGAGGCAAAGCTTTTGTAAAGATGTCCGCTATCATATTCCCTGTTCCTAAGTATGAAAGTTGCACCACATTTTGTTGCACCATATCTCTTATAAAATGTTGGCGGATATCGATATGTTTGGATTTGGCGCTAATGATAGGGTTTATTGCTAACTGTTGAGCGGCTTGATTGTCGTTGTGAATAGTAATTCCTTTTTGTTTAAAGTAACCCAAATCAATTAGAATATTTTTCAAATGAACAGCCTCTTTTGTACATTCGCTCAAAGCCATGTACTCGGCTTCCGCCGTTGAGAGTGCTACAGTCCTTTGTTTTCTTGACTCCCAACTTATGACCGCACCGTTCTTTATAAAACAATGAGCGGTATATGACCGTCTATCTAATGGACACGATGCCCAGTCGGCATCTGCGTAACCCTTTAAAATTTTATCTCCATTCTTGTGGAATGTTAATTTTAAATCTATTGTACCTTTTAAGTATCTAATTACGCGCTTTGCAGCTGCCCAGTGTTCTTTTCCATAATACGCAATGAATTGACCAAGATAGCTAACAGCATGAGCTATGTCTGATCGCGTGGCAACTGACAGGTACATGAGGGCTCCAATCAAGTTTCTATAGGGTAAGTTCGAATCTGGATGTTCTTCTTTCTTTAATTTTAATGCTGTCTCCATAGGAGTTGCCACAGGTTTTGCATCTTGCATGGAGAATTTCTTAAGGATATCTTTAATGTATTTCTTTTGACTCATAGTAATTTTTCCTTTATCCTGTTTAAATTCTATACCTAAACAGTATTTCAACTCTCCGATGTCTTTCATTTCGAACTTTCTCTCTAGTGCTTTCTTTACTTCTTTTAAAATTTCTGAACTTGAATATGCTATAATTAAATCGTCAACATAGACTGTTATTATTATTTTATCTCCTCCTTTCTTCAATAGGTATATGCAAGGATCTGCATTACTTGATTCAAAACCTATATCTTTTAATTCTGCATCTAATCTTTTATACCATTGGCGTCCGAATTATTTTAATCCGTATAAAGCCTTTTGAAGCTTGCAAACTTTTTCTTCTTTAATATTTCTAATATCTTCTAGCATCCGTTTAGCCTTATTGAAGAATGTTAAATCATTTTGACTACTTTCGTCAACCATAATTTCCATTACATATTTTTCTAAGTAAGGAGGCATTTTCATTTGTATATTTTCTTCTAGCTCTCCATTAAGATACGCTGTAGTGACATCCATTTGATCTAATTTTAGATTATCCTCTATGGCTGAACTAATGACTGATCTAACAGAACTTAGTTTCACAACGGGGGCAAATGTTTCAGTATAATCTACACCAGGTTGCTGTGTGAATCCCCGCGCTACTAACCTAGCCTTCTTTATTTCAGTGTTATCTGCTTTCGTTTTTATTCTTAATATCATTTTGTAATCTACTTCATTAATACCTTTTTCTTTCTTTGCTATTGTCCACGTTCCGTTTTTAATGTGTGCTTTTATTTCAGCTTTGATAGCATCGTGCCAACCTGTATCATTTTCATCGTGTTCACCAAGGTAAGCCATTTCTGTCACGTGCATGCTCCATAACCTGATGGATGTGGAATGTTACAGAAGACCAATAATGTTATTTAATATTTAAATATTTTATTACGTACAATGTTACAACGATTATTTTAGTGACAAGACATAAGTCAGTTTATTTCTCTATTTAATTGAGCTGTAGGTCTATGGCCGTGTACAACCTCTTTCTTACACATACAAACCTTCTGAAAAAATCAGTTAACTATTTTTATTCATCATAGAAATTTTACGAATCCATTAAAATTTTCTAAATTAGTCATTAACATTAATAGAACTGTTTAGACTAGTATTTCTAAACAGTTCACCTTTTTTTTTGTATGAACAATTCGTACTATGATGCCAACTTTGACAGCAACAAAACGTTTCTTACGCATCTCTAATGTCAAATAAAGCGATGTTGAAAAAGTTAGTTCTTGAGTAAATTTTTATAAATTGTTTTAATATTTGTAGTGGTTTTTGTAAGGATTTAAGTTATTACTTGCTCTGTGGGATTTTTAAGTGATTCTTCATTTTGCAAAGTCAGAATTTATAAATTACAAGTGGTTTTAAGGTTCATATTTTTACACAAAAACATAAGTGTTTAAATTCTGAAGTGAATATATGAAATTATTTCTATTTGAGTTGCATCATAATCTAAGTTAAATTTTTTTGTAGATGTGCAACGAATACAAATTATTTAAATACTTAGAGAGTGAATACCGAATGAAGAGAAGAAATAAGCGTCGTCGGTTAAGGTAAATTAATGACCCTTTCGAATTGGAGGATAGAGAGTTTATAAATGAATATAGGTAGATACTTTACTGTTATTTATATATATCTATGTATATGCTTAATTAAAATTTAGTCTAAAGTATTGACTTGATTATTTCACATTTTTATGTATTTTATATTCTACTTATAATAGTGGTTTTATTAATGGATAGTCTTATATAGATAAAAATTCTTTATTGTTTATTCTAAAAAAAATTTGTATTAAACTTATAGTGAAGACCGCGGAAAATTTGTATTTTTAATCTATAACGAAAAAGACCTGAAAAGTTACTTTGACATTGACATATCATGATAACATGATAATGACATTTTTTTACATACATATTTGTTTATGTTTGTTTTAATTTGATTTCATTAGAATTTAGATTTTTCAAAAATAATAAGTTACTCATATTCAACTATTTATTTAGTTACAATAATTGTATTCCATTTTTCTTTTATTATAATTTTATTCATCCAGATTCTACAAAAAACTATTAAGGTGTCACACATCTTACAAATATTTCTATTTATCCTATATCAATATTTATTCAAATGGCATTGTGTCCAAGAAAATATTTAATTAAAGATTTAATAGATAAACCTACACCTTTCGACGTTTGGTTACAAGGTACAATTGAGCAAACGGTGGGAAACGATATTTTGATTATTTCTGACATATCAGGTAGAGCAAAAATAACCAAATGCGAATCTGCTGATGGAATAATCACTAAGGACTCCATAAAGAAAGGTGGGCTATAAATGTTAATGCAATTTTAATGTTAAAATGAAGTCTGTAATTTTACAAAATAATACCCATTGACCAGTTTCCTAGAGATGGCAAATATGCCATTTGTCTATCTAATAGAAACAAGGTATACTCTCCTATAACCATAAATAATACTACCAATGGCATTACTATAAAATAAAATTTATATATGGTATTATTCAAATCTATTGGTGATGGTTACCACTTTCAATCAGGTGAATTGTCAGCTTATTTACCATTTTAAGATGCATAAAAACTATACAGTAATGAAAAAAGGATCTAAAAAGTTAATTTACCATTTCACATTTACATCTATCCAAATTCATTGTCTAGATGGAGACTGAACAAATCTCAGTGCTTATCACTCTCTTATTCGTATTTCTGCCAACAAGCAGCTCTGCTTCTATTGCTTTTCTACGGTGGTAACTTTTAAAAGGTGGGGCATAGCAGAGAATTAAGTGAATACGGAGTTTTAAAACCACATAAATAATAACAATTTAGAAATGGTTTATTTTTTAGACTATACAAAAAAAGTTCTCAATTCTGTATCTTTTTAACATTTGTTACCTTATATCAAAGTCAGTAGTTTATATTTTAAATCAAAAAGTTTTACCAAGATCAAAGTAGTTTTTCTTTTTGTAACAATTTAATTATTGAAAGATAAAGATGTAGTTGCCATGTAGCCTAGCATAGAATAGGCCACCCCTTCCTTTCCCATGGGTATTGTAAGAGGCAACTATGGTAACTTAATGGTTGAGGGATGGGCAGCAGCGTCCCTCTTAATACATCTCTAAAGCCTAACTGTGGTTAATCCGCCTGCCAAGCATGGCAACTACTGGTAAAACTCCCCCAACAGAGGGAATCCTATATTCAGCAGTGGACAAGTAACAGCTGATATAGTAAAGATGAAATAAATAGATCATTGGAGTATGAAATAATCAGGATAATGTCAGGTCAGTTAATACATTTGATGATTTCATTAGAAAGCACCATAGACTTAGTATAATGTACTTACTGAAGCAACCATAATGATTTCTTCCTCTTCTTATTCATAATTTCCTAGGGTCTCTATAATGCTGTTCATGTCCATAGATGATTGTTAGCACTTTCTATCAGCTTGCTTATTTACAATTCCAAGTTACATAAAAAAAAAACATATTTTTTTTAAATATTTCTGCAGATAAATTTTATCCCAAGTTCAAAGTCAACATTTTTGTTCTAGGAACTTATTGCTGCATTATAGGTGTAGTGATGAAAACAAAAGGAAAATTACCAGAAATTCAAGCCAATAAATTTCTAGACTTAAATTCACAACCACAAATGAAACTAGCATGGGAATATGAAGTAAAAGAAAGTGAATTATTATACCAGGGAAAATTACTACCTTCAATAAATTAGTCTTTTTTACTACATTGCACTGTAACTTATTTTCCTCCACAGTGGATAAAAAAAATCCAGACATTATATTTTCCATTTATGAAAATACTAATTTTTTACCTGCTTGTACAGGTATATTTTAGAAGTAAGAAAACCAATTAAATAAAGCACTTCTATATGACGTATCACAATAAAACATACCAGATTTTAAGTTAGGAACATGCCTCTGAAAACTGCATTCAATTTTGTGCAGCAATTTTTGTGTGTTGCAGAACAAACAGGCAGACAAAATTTCTAAAAATCGTTTTGACTAATATTGAAAACCAACATGTGTCGTATCAAGAGGTGAAGAGACTCGCTGAAAATCGTAGTGAGTGGCAAGAGTTTCACCGACAAGAGCGCAGCTCTTAAATAGGATAGATAGATAGATATCTCCCATGTACAAATGTCTACTTACAATTTTATTATATTAGTAAGATATATGTACACACTTGTATATGTTTGTCCCTTTTTTATAGTGGGGGAATAAGTTCAAAATAACAGAACAGGAAATGAGATCTGAGAGACCTTTACCAAGCAGTGTGACATCATGGATTTATAATATAATAGAAATGTTTGTAAGTAGATAAAAGAAACTGACAAATTAGATTTTTGACTCTATCATACGTTTGTACGATATGTATAAGGTTTTTATTTTGAGTTTTGAAGGTTCAACTTCAAATTTAGTATATATTTTATCTGGATATTTGTATATTTCGCTATTTTTACTTTACTACAAACCCCACAAACATTAAGCCGTCAACATAATCTAAATTTATATAGAGGTTTGTGAGTTTAAATGTTCAGGATTATCTTCGGTACTAATGATTCGATTTTGAAACTTCTTTCACTATTAGAAAGGTATCCCTGAGTGCTATAATCTACTTATTATTTTGGCAAATATATATTTTCGATAATTAATCACAATAAGTGTAGTTGAAGTCTGCAAAAAATATATAAATATGGCATGCGTTGCCTGAACGATTTAAAATAAAGGAATAAAATGTATAGCAAAAACATTCATTACTTTTTTTACTTTTTCTTATATATATATAATATATATATATATATATATATATATATATATATATATATATATATATATATATATATATATATATATATATATATATATATATATATATATATATATATATATATATATATATATATATATATATATATATATATATATATATATATATATATATATATATATATATATATATATATAGGCAGGTAATAATATCTCAGCCAAAAAGATGATTTTTATGTTCTACATAAAAGGAATTTTACACACCGTTCATTCTAAAATCTTAGATAAAATTAGTGCAGTATATTCACACACGCCAAAATAACAGCCTTACTAAAATGTGTTGAACAGTTTAAAACACAAGTTACACAAATATTGCACCCGTGCGAAGCCGAGGCGGGTCGCTAGTAGTAGATAAAGTTTATACTCATAGGATAATAGTATTATTAAGTTCATGCTAATTTGCCTCCATCTGATATAATCAGGTGACTGACCTAAAATGTTATCATCGTCATCATCTTCCTACCCTTATTCCAATTATTATTTGGGGTCGGTGTAATATGTTTTCCTCTATGTTGACCTAAAATGTTATCATGATGAATAAAAATAGTTACTGAATCAAATCGAAATCACTTTATATAAAAAAAAAGCTACTTTTATTCTCACTTTTGATGCTTAATTGGTGCTGGTACCATTCCACTTTAATGATAAGTAATAACATATTTATCGAGATTCGTTAGCAATATTTCTAAGATGGCTGATTTCTGTGTATGAACTATTTGAATTCTCACATTGTTAAAGTCTTCACATTGGTAAACCGTCAGCTTTAGTATCAATAAATGCCAATATTGTTCTAGGTATATAATTTTTATGATACTTAAAATAACAACCAAGCTAACGACCCACCTGCTGAAAAGTAGCTGCTACCTTTTGATCTATAGACATGAACAGCAATATAGACATTATAGAATAAATTATTATGCCATGAATCATCACAATCTGAAATCCCAATATAAGGAATCATCCTTCATAGTTTACCATTCTTGAGCATCTCAATGTACTATAATACTACATGTACATATATGAATAAGCCAGGGATTCATTGCCAATAAAAGTCATAAAATGGTACAAATTGTATATTCCCTCACCTTTGTAGAAATATCATTACTTAATTCATAATGGAATCAACATTTGTATAAAAATATATATTAACAAAATAATATATACCAAATACATAAGTGTTTGATCGTCTAATAACTTTTGTTAGGTGAATTATATAATTTTATCTCCAAATAAATAAATGCAGTATTTAAATACCAACCCATTCGTCATTAAATCTCATTACCAAATTAATTCTTAACATAATTAAAACTCTATAAACAACAACAATTTAATATAAAAGATTTACAACTTCGCTTCAGACTGAAGTAGTGGACCGAGTTTCTGTGCAAGCATCATGTTTCCTGCAATCTTGAGTTTTCCTTTCATGAACGCTACCTGTGGACTTAGACTACCGGATGCAATTTCTACAAGGTCAGCGTCAGACAGTGTCAATGTGGTGTCAGGCTTTCCACTCTTGGGTTCACCTTCGTATGCCTCACCCTTTTTCAAGTCGAGAGCTGTGAACCAGAAATAAACATCATTTATTATACAAGAGATTAGATAACTTTTTAAGTCAACATTTTTATTTATCACATATTTAAAAGAAATACACTATTCATTTTAACTAATTAAGTATGTATAGTATATTATTAACAGTATGATTCCAACGTAAAGTTTTTGTCAATAAAATTCAAATGTAATAAAATTACTGATAATGTATTTGATAGGCAATCATTTTAATACATTACTTTACATATTGCATCGTCATGTCACGTAATGCTAATTTTACAGAATAGTTGTTCAAAATTTCAAAACTTCATGATCTCCATTATGTTAGACATTGCAGAGGTTGCAAGTTCGAATCTGACTGATATATATGTTGTATAAAAAAAAAACCCCACACCAAGTATTAGGTGATAGGAAACGCTATTAACAAACCCTATTATTACGAAAGTTAAAGCCTGTCATATTGTATCAAATAATGCACTCAACAAAGTATGTCGAATATTACATTATACCAAAATGGTAACATTTTACAAAAGACTGAGTAAGTGAGTATATATATTTTAGTTATAATTATTCAGTCATACAAAATAAATACTGCATACTAAAATATTCACATGTTATGCGAGTACAAGACATACACAAAACTGTTAAACGCAAACAAAATGTTCATTGTTTGTGTTGGCCTTTATGTTTATTTATAATGACTTCTACTGGAGCTACTGTACACACAATCAACATTACACAATTTAATACTCACTCCACTTCTTGACAACTTTTCCTGCGTCTGTGACGTTGTAAAGGAACACTCCATTAACGCTCTTTCCTTTCGCTGGATTCTTAGCGAGTTCATCCCTCATCCTTGCGAATAAGCCATCGCTCTTCAGTTCCGATGCAGATACTGGGGAACTGGTTACACCACCAGGAGCATTTTTGAAATCCATGTATGCACCTGTTATAGGGTTTTTTTGTTTGAATTTATTATTGTGTGAGCGATACGATACGCACTACTTATGTTTAGTCACCGAATGCGATGTAGATATATTGTTACTTTGAACACCACTATAAGTTTGTTAATTACGACCTCTTGACACCAGTTATTATTTAAATATATACAATAACGACACTGCGACGTTACTGAATTACAAAACAATCATATTTACATAACAACTTGTATGTAATGTAAATATATTAAGACTAGCCGTTTCGGCGACACGCGCGCACGTAAATAGGTCATAATGTTGCAAGAAATTGAAAATAATACTATGCAAAGACAACAGAAGGCGTTAGTGAGCATTCGAGCTTGAATTCGGTAACTTTCATACCTACGTATTCAGAGTATGTATAATCTGATAAGTAGAGAGAGAGATAAAAAGAATATGTAATTAATATATTTACCCAAGTTTGATGAATATATGTACTACTTAATACTATTTATATAAAGTGACTTTTTATGATATTTGAGCTGTTAAAGAGCCAAAAGGTGACTCCCTCTTTCACATTATATAAAAAAAACTAAATGCTACAACAAATCGTTTACGGACTCGACCGATTTGGCTACGTTAAAAAAATTAACCTAACCTGAAATAACAGTGATTCCAGTCTCCTTGACCTTCGTCTGGAAGTGCACACGGCGTCCTTCCAACCACATCTCTGTAGAAAGAGTTTGTCCAGGCATTACGGGTTTGGCGAAACGAGCTTTAAGTGCCTTTACGTTAGAGGGGTCGTTACCACCGAACCTGTAAAATAAAAAATAAAATAAACTATGACAATCTTATTCTAAAATAACTACACGTTACGGAACTAATTAATGCCAACTATCTAATCACAATAGAAGCGATTGTTTATCTTGTCAAAAGTCTTATAAACAAGGTGTAATGGAAATAATACAGCGATCTGATATCCAGCGATAATATTTATTAAACTGAATAAAATAATACTCTGTTCCCTTTATAGTGCTTTATAATGCTGTTTGCTTTAAAGATTCTAAAATAAATTTCATAATTCAGTCCATATTCTATGGGAAAATTTGTTAAGATTTATTAATACTCATAATAATCGCTGGATATCCAATAACTTTTAAATTGAAATTAAGAAAGAATCACGATAAAAAAAAATTTTGAAAAAATAAACTACAAGAAAAATTTTGAAAAAAAATCGAGTCTAAAATATTCAGACCAATGTAGGTGTCACTGTATGAAATTAAAACTCCAAGTGAAGTAACACCAAGATGATTTAACACTAAGATAGAGTAACAAAATCTAATTTGAATTAATAAAAACAATTAAATAAATTATTAAGTACACTATTAAAAATAAAAAATAAAATATTAAATTAAAAAGTAAACATTTAAAAACAAAAATTAAAAGCTTACTTGACTAAAACGTGTCTCGCAGAGAAACCAAGTGACGCGAGTCCGTGTAGTATGGGCTTCTCGTATCCACTGACCAACGCCACGTTTTTATCGATATGTAGAGGGTTTAAGTCACCAGATAACCTATAAAAATAGACGATAAATTATCTTATCTATAAATGTTCAATTAATAATTTGTTGAAACTTTAGCACCGAAATAATTAGATAGGAATCTTCGGGCATAGTTTTGACTACTTCATTTTGTATACAATATATATATTACGTCAACACTGACACTGAATTACAAATTAGTTGTCATAGAATAAAAATACAGTGCATGACTACTCATTTTCAACATTAGGACACCCTGGGACGACACTGTTCCTAGGAGGCGACTAGGAAATCAAATCCCAAGAGCACATGAGAAGTAAAAACTCGAAATAGCATCATATATCAAGTCGCCATGCCAAATGAGTAATATAGGCTATAATAGTCGTTATTCTGTCACTTAGTACTATTGTATACCTTCTTACATTAATTTCAAGTGGCAGAAGAATAATTATTATGATTTTTCTGCTCTTATTCCAATTATATATTCGGAATCAGCGTAATGTTTTTCTGTTTCATTTATCTCTATTCGCTGTTATTTCCGCATTCACTCACATTCTGGCCATATTATCTTTCATACAGCCTATTCATGTCTTTTTAGATCTTCCTTTTCCCTTACAATCACCCACTTCATACTTCTTTCCTTAAAACATATTCAAGTGACAGGACAACAAGCATTTGGTAAAGAATTGTATAATATATAAAGAATTGTTTATTAAAAAATCCGTCTTCAATCACGGCAAAATCAGTTATTTTCATTTAAAAACTAAACTATTTAACTGATTTGGATAAGATTTCTATGGTATATATATATGAAAATATATCCTTTCACATAAAAAAAAAAGAATTTTCCAAATCGGTTTAGAACTGACAAAGTTATGAGGTAACCGTGAAGCAGCTGTGTTTGCATGGCTGTGTTTCGGTTTGAAGGGTAAATTTACTGGCGTAAATTTACTGGGTACAGAGGAATAACACCTGAGTCCTCAGAAATGGCAACGCATGGGGGTATCATGGGCGAAAGAGTATACTCTGTTATGTCCATGGTACTGCTCATGTTTATAGGCGACGGTTACCACTTTACATCAGGTGGGCCGTCAGCTTGTTTGCCATTCTAAGTTGTATAAAAAAAATAGTAGATATTAACATAAAAAATAGACTGGATGCTAGTCCCACAATTAGGTTTAAACAATTTAAAAAGTTTATTTGTCAAAATAATTTCTTATTAAGGAAAGAAATGACTCTACTTGAACAGTACAGCCTCAGCTTGTTACGGCCACAAACACAACTGCTTCACGGTTGAACTACTAGTAAAACCTCCCAATGAGGAGACTTATATTAAGCAGTGGATAGTTAACAGTCGATATGATGATGGCAAAGTAAGGCAAGATAGGTATTAGTATTTTTAATATTACTGCATGAAATTTTTGTTTAGATAAGATTAGAAGGTTTATTATAACATAATTAGTATTTTAGAAAGCCGTAGATTCTGGCTAAATAACAATAGTTATTATAACATCAGGTACACCTATCCCCCGATTTACACGGTAGATACATTCCTGAGAAAAACGTGTAAATCGAAAATTAAAAATTTTCAAGTCAAAACCGTGTAAATCGAAAAGCTTGCAGAAAATGCATAATTTTGCTATTAAACAGTTGTGATTTTTTTCAATATTTTTAGGTGTACACAGAAATAAAAATAAAATGCATTGACAGGTTAAAATATGTAATAATTACGGAAACACTGTTTTTTTTATTTAATTACAATACATTAAACAGAAAAACAAACAATTAAACCAAAGGTGTTTTATTATCCAGTACTGTGCGTGTACACAGCGCACGTGTTCAAACACAGTAGCATTTAGTAGAGTGCGATAAAAACAAAAAAAAAACTTATTTGGAAAACCGTGTAAAAGCGAAAACGTGTAAAACAAGTACCGTGTAAATCGGGGGATAGGTGTAGTGTATTAGTTAATACTAATTTTCCATGTAGTATGGAGTGCTCGCATCGTATAACTTGATAGTATCGCTCTTGTATTCGAGAATACATTTGTGCCTACATATTTATCATATCTATAAAAAAAACAGAATTAAATTGTGGCATAACCAACTAAACTACAGTACTGATTTTGATAAAATGTCTATGGGACCAATTTGTAAATGTATCCTTTCAGATAAAAAAAAAATTCTAAATCGGTTTTAGAACTAATGGAGTTATGGGGTAACAAACGAAAAATACAACCGAAATTAAATCCTCCTTTTTTTTAAATCGGTTGAAAATATATAAATTTCATTGTTTATCTCCATCTGTGTGTACATACGTACTATACGTAGATATTGGGTAAATTTTCGAGACAACTTCTATAGTCCAATGATAACATACAATAATAGTATAACCTATTACATAGGTCCAATATAAAGATCTGTGCCTACAGTGATAACTGTTACTGATATTGTTCTTCCTTTTTGAACGTTGATAAACAATATACCCTTATCAAGTACTAGTTACAATTTGTAAGTGTGACGCTTGTAATAATCATAACTTGTACTGATAAAAACAAGAAACATAATTAATTATCTTCGTAGATACAATAATAAATTTGCACTCGGTTGAAATATTATTTTAATAACATTAGACACTTGTTTTGTATTTGTACTTTACATTAAAAAAATAGCCGTATAGGTCCCGGCATAGATTGGGCCACCACTTCCTTTCTCGTGAATATCGTAAGTAGCGACTAAGGGAGTTTACAGTCAAAGAATTGGCAGCAGCGTCCCCTTTTAAAATATTACTAAAGGCCAAACTATCAACCATCTGCCAACGGGACAACTATTGACAAAACCCCTTAACCCTTCTTTACATGATTTTTTTTATTGGTGAAATCAAAGTCATAAAATCAAAGCAATACAATTCATGTTTAAAATTACAGAAAAAATGGCTAAAACTATTAATTTGACAGCTATGTTTTTTTTTCTGCAA
This sequence comes from Galleria mellonella, assembly GCF_026898425.1. Taxonomy (NCBI): domain Eukaryota; kingdom Metazoa; phylum Arthropoda; class Insecta; order Lepidoptera; family Pyralidae; genus Galleria; species Galleria mellonella. The sequence continues at coordinate 8,914,757 of NW_026442130.1, read as the reverse complement.
TGGACGTTAAAAAATTATCAAGACACAATCAACTTAAAGTGAAGGTCTTTTATATAAGTTTTAGGCATTCAATGTTATGATGGAAATTTCCACCAGTATGCAAAGAAGGGTTAATAGGCTATATTCAGCAATGGACAGTTAACTGCTGATACAATGCAAAAAATAAATGAAAGAAAATTTTTTTTATGCAACTTAGAATGGCAAACAAGCTGACGGCCCACCTGATGGAAAGTGGTAACCGTCGCCTATAGACATGAGCAGTACCATGGACATAACAGAGTGTACTGTTTCGCCCATGATACCCCCCATGTGTTGCCATTCCTGAGGACTCAGGTGTTATTCCTGTGTACCCTATAAATTCACATATAGGAATAAGATTTCTAAACATCATAAAAGAACAAAAAACACACCCACATAAGTTATCATAAAAAAATCTGCCTCATCACTAACGTAATTACTTTTATCTATCGTATGAACATAAAGGCACGTCTACGATTACGTCCAAAAAATATATATTACTTAAAAAAAAAAACTCTTAAACATTAGCGAATCCGGGTTCATATTTATGATACATTTATTACAGACCAAATAATACATAGGTGAACTTTAGTCCTCTGTCTCTCAGACAGTCCATCTATAATTTAGGTTTATTGTCTTAAGTTCGTTACGGCAAATAATACGTTATCTATGACGGTAAAAAACGATTATCAACGATTGTCTTTATATACTCACGTTAGTTATTTAAATCTATGGTAAGAATTAGATATTTCATTCAATACAGTTCTTACCACAGGCAACAACGTTTAAAAAAATAAATATCTCGAGAAAATAAAAAAACTATTGTAAAAAACAATTATATATGAAACTACTTTTTGCCATTCTTTTAGTCGTTATGATAAGTTAGTTAAAAAAAACTGCAAAAAAGGAAGTTCTCGATTCTTCTGTATTTTTTGTATGTATAACGTGATATCTTGGTCAATCTGGAGCAAATTTGATAATTCTTTTTTGCAGTCGATAACCTTTTTTGGTCCCATATTAATTTAATATTTGAAATCGAAATATATTTCGCAATGCAAAATCTTAGATATGTATTATTGTCCCATTTCAAGCAAGAAACTTGACTGGTCCCTTTTAATTCAGTCTATTCTACAAATATATTTTGTAGCAATATTTCTTTATTTAGCTATATTCCATATATATTTACCACATTTAACATATTTAAAATGTACATAATTAACTATCCATGCAGTGACGAGGAATACCATGTATCACTACTTTTTTCATCACTAGGATATATGGGTATGTAATACATAAATTTAGTGTATTAGAAGATAAACTACAATTAATACCACATAGCAAACCAATTGGCCCGTGTGGTAATAAAAGGCTATATCCTTCTTTTTAGGCGACCTGTACCTAGTAATCAGAAGCTAACACATTTTAAGCGGGCTGTCTAATAGCCCTGACGATCCTGCGAACCACGACGAACTACAAGAATCTTAAAACAAACATCTATTTATGTTTCATATATCAACCAACGAGTACTGTGCCCCGCTTTTAACATAAGTACTTTCCAAACGGGTACAAATATCCGCCCCGCTAACAGATGGCAGTCCAAAAAACGAATACTAGTACCCGGCCCACTTATGTCTTAATAGAATAAAGACTTATGAATTGAAGACGACCTCACCCACCGATGATTGTAGGTTCGATCCCTATATATTACAGACATCTGTGTGTTTGATTTGGGAATTTTCGGTGTCTAATATGTATATGTTCAAATTTGCTTATCAGTTGAGTAATACCTATAAACTCTGCTTATTTTTTTGCAGTGTGTACAATATCCAAGGGTATTAAAAAAAATTTTTAACCGTACCTGTAAAGGGCAGCCTGGTCCTCAGCAGTGCGCTGTTCAACAACAGCGTCTGGAGCCCTCTTGGGCACGGGTTGTACGTCGACACCGGCACTGCTAGTACGCGGGCCACCAAACCCACCCTGGCCGACCACGAATATGTGCTGTTGGGTGCGGTATAACAGCCTTTGTTCCTGGTACACTTCGCCTATTTAAAAACATAGGTATTTATTAAAAAAATTATACCCCAACAGTGGATACTAATAATATATACAAAACTACAATTTCATTTTTAAAATATTACAGGAGTTTTCGATAAAAAAAACTAATCATCCTTACTGTTAACAATGACGACCGCGTTGGCGCCCTTGTCCAATACGTCCACGACGTAAACGCGGGTTTCAAAAGCACCTTCAACGCCGGGGTAGTCGTCCACGAACTCAATATATTGTTCTCCGTGGAGAATCTATGTACAAAATAAATAATTTTTAATTTAAACATTGAACTGCATGTCGCAAAACAGAAATGTTAGAGCAAATCAAACGGCAGATACAGTTGGGTTAAAGAATTTTAACCTCCGTGGACAAAGTATCATTCCTGTGAGTATATTTTTAGATAGTCACAACATCTCTTAAAATACATTTGATTTAGACATAATAATTGTTTTAATTAAATAGATAAATAATATTTGTATCTAAATAAGCAGAACATACATTTTATCATGTTTCATTTAGTTATAAGACATTTCTATTCATTACAACCATTTTTTTTTTATACTACTTAGAATGGCAAACAAGCTGACGGCCCACCTGATGGAAAGTGGTAACCGTCGCCTATAGACATGAGCAGTACCATGGACATAACAGAGTATACTGTTTCGCCCATGATACCTCCCATACATTGCCATTCCTGAGGACTCAGGTGTTATTCCTCTGTACCCAGTAAATTCACGGCATATCCCACCTTTCAAACCGAAACACAGCCATACAAGCAAAACTGCTTCACGGTTGAAACACGAATGGGACAGAGGTACCCAAGCAATCGACTTTTGTACAAAGTCTCCCTCTTGTGATTTTGTTTTAGAGCCTTACCATAAAAACAAGCATTTAAGTTAGTACGGAAGATACAACAAATTTTGATCTTGTTCAACCTATGATCTTTGAAAGAAATATTTAATTTCTTTGGCAGAAATTATTATAAGGGTTTCAATTCCATTTTTTCTGCCTACCCTTATGGAGAAAGACGTAATAGATACGAATGTATATATGTTTCTATGGTGTCAATTTCACACTATACAGATTATTTGTAATGAAAATACTTACGTTGGTAAAGTCCGCTACTTTTCCGGGGGGCATGGCCTCAGGCACCACTGGGGCTTCCATGCACATACCGCCCAGAATGAAGAAGCTTGGCAGGACTGAGAAGTTTTCATCAGCCTCGTATAAGTATTTCAAATCGCTGGAATTCGCCACAGATGCACCGACTGCAAAAATGTATACAATATGATAGAGTCACGAATTTTAATGGACAGCATTTAGATTCTTCTTCCGTAAATACATTTTTAATAATAAGCATACAGCAAGAGCTATAATAGAAAACGAGCTATATAACGCAATAAACGTGCGTAATTCTAAACAATAGTTGAGAAATAGGGTAATACAAGGATGTGAACTACATGATTAAAATCAAACGTGATTATTCCTTTATTAATTCACCTACAAGCGAATGCGGGCAAGAAACACATTAAGATGAAAAAAAAGTTAGTCATTCCAATCGCGCTCCATTTTGCACTTAAATTCGTATACAAACGAGAGAAACTTGCAAAACAATAAGTAAGGTGTACATTAAAAATCATAATTATTCTGAATGACTTTCTTAGAATGATATTAGCATCTATACACAAGTAAATAATTGTGCCGAAATAAACGACTTCCATAATAAACACCTACGAACGACGAGACGTTTTGTAGATACCCTACAAAGACATTTTTCGTAAATAACCTACATTACAAATATTCTACGTTTACGTATAGATTTTGAGTCGCAAGAAACAGTTTCCACACAAAATTAAAACGAAACCAACCTAATAAACTGGGTGGAAGGGATTGTCAATAATGGAGACTCCCAATCCCATTGCTAGCAATATCGAATCGACTTCCACGCAGCCCCCACTAGAAGCCATCGCGCTTAATTCCAGTTGAAATCATCATTCATCCTCACCTATCATCCCTCTCTGATATACCGCCAGCGTATATCATTAGAGCGTGTGAGATTACCATTCTTATCACCTATGGAAAAAATACAAGTATACCCAAATACATTCCAAAGAAAATTGTTAAGTTCAGAATTGACGACGTAATTAAGTAACATTGTTATAAATCAGACGAATTGAAAAGTTACTTTTAAAAGTCGCTTGAAAATATGTCTAAAAAGCGATTTAGATGCTATTAACATACAAATAGATCTTTGTCTTTGATTAATATGTAAGTACATAAAAAATCTAAATGTAAAATTGTAACCGTATCATTTAATCAATTTATTAAATGCCTAAGTCTAATTAGTGTATCCGGCAGTGAATTCCTGCAGATATCTGTTTCTAATTAAAGATAATGTAATTGATATCGAAATTTACCAACATTTACCTTGAACTCAATATATTGGAATTAAATTAATTTAATGAATTTGAAACAAATTTAGAAAAGAATCAAACATCTTTTCGGAAAAGAATTTTGTGAAAAATGAGAATGTGAAAAACTTGTTTACTAGCTCGTAGAAATAGTAAAGTAGTCGATAAAGATCCGGCGTTAAATGTTCTTTCAATGATACTAAAATGTTGTCCAAAAAGTCCACTGTAAAATAAAACGGTATACTGTATACCATTATATTTTATTGTATAAATTATCATTTGGTCTGTTTGTAAAAGCGGACTATATCAGCCTCGCTGGGGATATTGGGACAGACTGTCTGAAAGCGGAACTATCCCGCCCGAAGCGGAACGTATGGTCACGTTAGATATCCAATATAAAAATGTACAGGCAAATTTTTGGGTCTAACAGGGTCATGAATCTTCTGTAATTATTTTCTAACATTCTTAAATAATAAGATTGCAAATTTTTATATTTATTTAAATCAAGCAAGATTTATTAATAAAAACACATATCAACAGAAATCACTTACCGAATCTTATATCGTATTATCTAATCTAATTATTTATTCAATCTTATTAGGAAATTTAACTATGTTAATTACTCAAGGTCGCTTGATTTATTATTAAAATTAATATTAAAAATACAATCATACTTCTATTAATACCTATAAAAACAAATCAATAATTGCCTTCTTAGATATACTAGCTTTGAAATGTAGCTTTATTATATATATTTTTTTAATACAACTTAGAATGTCAATCATGCTGACTCGTAACTTAAATAATGTGATCACCATTGATTTTAGACTATAAAGGCATCATGAACATCACAAATTGGGGGAAAGGGATTGTTAGTAATAGAGACTGAGAATCCCATTGCTAGCAATATACCCAACCAGGTCAACCTCCACGCGGTTTCCCTTGGAAACTATCATGGGTAATTTCAAATGAATTCATCATGATGGGCTAACTGGCCTGTTTTCATTCTCATTGATCACCCTTCACTGGTGCCCCGCCAGCGTATACCGTTAGCGCAGGCGAGCCTGCCATTCCATTTTCACCCATCAAAAAAAAAAACATCACAAATTACACTATAATTAATTAGATACAATGAAATTTGATTTATTATATAACTAGTTGACTCGGCGTTTTTTATTATTGGAATAAAAACTATCCTATCTCTTAAATTGGAACCAACAATACACATTTACAAAATTTCATTAAAATCAGTTATGAAGATTAGAGTGAACAAACATCGTAAAATGTGATTCTCAACCGACTTTAAAAAGAAGGAGGTTCTCAAATCGATTGTATTGTTTTATGTTTACTACCTTATAATCATATTAGTATCATCAGTGGTAAACTTGATTTTTTTTATCTGAAAGATATACTTAATAGTTGGTACCATAAAAATTTTATTAAATTCATATATATTAAGATATATTTTACCTCCAAGAGCATACAAGACAGCATCTTTGGCATTGTAATCGAATGTGGACCAGAAGGATTTGCGTCCATTCGCGTCCAATTTCGCGCGATCTTCAAATTCCTACAACAAAATACAACGTTTACGATTGGATGGAAGTGAAATTACAAAACATTTACATAATAAGATACATGATTAATAGATGAATCCTTTAAACTATGCTTTCAACTTCGAGTTCTCAGAAAATCTGATGTTCCCAAAATATAAAAAGAAGCGTTTAAAATATAAGCATAAAATTCTTTCTGGGGACTTCAAGTTATCTGAAGACTGGTAACCAAAAAAGTTCACCGTTTCATCAGTGTCATATATAAGAAAATAACTACTTTTAATATCATTTTGGTAGCTTAATGCTTTTTTGTGTGTGTTTTTATGAAGTTATATATTAAATGAATTCTAATAAAATTTGATATATTCTTGCAGTTAATATTAATAGATTTAAAATTTATTAAATTTTCAAATAAATTATGCGAAAACTGGAAAATTCTAGTATTATTTGTAATAACTAAATCTCAAATAGAAAAATACATATTAGTGTGTTTGCAAAAAATACGTGCTGATCAAGCAGTTTGACCATTTATAGTCTATTATAATTTATAACTGTATTTATTTATGCATTTGTTGTATGTAATCATACATGTGTGCATATAACTGAATAACTCTTTAATAAGAGACATTATGCTATTTAATGATAAATCAATAAATACCTGCAATCTTTCTACTAAGTTGATGGTGACATTTGCTATTGGAGAGACGTGCTTTGCATTCGTCATGTCCACCACTTTCGGCCATTTTTCCTTGACAGACTCTATGGTCACTGGGTCCGATGGTGTATTTCTATTTCCACAGAAAATAATAGATATATAATTATGCGATCATTGACGTGTATGATGACCTTCACCTCTCTGTACGTAGATAGAACTTATCTCGAACGGTTATTACAATAAAATTTTATTAAAGAGACAAACGGACAAAATAAATAAGACAGTGTGTAAATATTATTCATAATTATCAGAAACATTAGGCTTCATGTTTTGAGATTATAACATAACATGAAATTTTGTATTAAATAATAATAAGTTTGATACTGAAATTGCATTTCAAATAATTTGTTTATTATATATTCATGTCTTCATGGCTGAAAACTTTAAACATTTAAGATAAATAAACAGAACATTGTAATAAGGAAAGTGAGAAAAGAAAATATTTAATTATCAATATTTAAATTATAGATTATAGTACTGTTATATAAAAAAAAAACATACCTGAGAGGACTGCCGACAGATCTCACTAACTGAGCTTTGTGTGCATATCCTAATGTGGAATCAATAATTTGACCAGTACCCTCGAATGACTCGTGGGCCATGTATGCCTACAATTAAATGTATTATTTAATTTATATACATTCAGGAGTATTTATCTATAATAATACTATAAAGAGGAAATATTTTATTGATTGTTTGTAATGAATAAACTAAAATACTACTCTATCAATTAAAAAAAAGTCTTGTAGAAAGTTACAATATAATCAGCGAGTAACAGGATATATGTTGTTGAAAATTCTATTTACCCGTGCGAAGCTGGAACGAATCGTTAATTTATTTTATACAACTAGATATACAAACATCTGAATGAAAAAGCAAATATTATACCAATAAGACTTAGGATACGGGGATTTTGAACCTAAATAATGCATAACATCTGCGCTATATACAAATAATGTATAAATAAATATTAAGAAATCCCTCAACAAATTCAAGTAATGTAAAAAATATTAAAAATAATACTTACAACAACGGGAGCAATCAATTCTGGCTTCATCGCCTCGAACATATCTGGGGGGAGGATGCCTTCAGTGAGACGAGACGCAGCTGTCGGCACAATCGTGTTTATTTTGATGTTGTATTTTGCGCCCTCCAACGCTAATGTGTTCATGAATCCAACTAGACCCATCTTGGCCGTGCTAAATGGAAACAATAAATTTATTATTAACAATAAAATATCTTACGCATTTCTAGTTATTTTTGAGACGGTTGTATAAAGATTCAAAAAGTTTTTTAAAAATGGTCGTTGAAAGCTCTAATGAATCTGTGTTTTAGTCATTTCTTAGCTGTAAGGAAAGACAAAATGAGACTTAACTAGCTGTTATAAATTATTATAAACAAAATTATATTACTGAAATATTTCAAATGTGAAATTTCCACCACATGTTTCCGCCGAGTTAATGAATAGACAGTAATTGATATATTTAGTTACATTATTCTAAACACGTGTATACTATAGACATGAGAAACTCTGCAGTGAACATTATAAAATCTTACCTATAATTAGCCTGGCCAAAGTTTCCAACCAAACCAGCATTGCTGGAGGTCATAATAACACGTCCGAAGTTTTGTTTCTTGAACGTCTCCCATGCTGCTAGTGTTGGCTTGAATGAACCTTTTAGATGCACCGCTTGGATCAGGTCCCAGTCCTAATTAACAAATTATAACTAATATTATAAATGTGAAAGTTTTTAAAGATATATATTACACGATCACGTTTGAATAGATGAATGGACTTAAACTTAAATTTGATACATAGGTAGGCTATATCAGAACTTAACATAAAGGCTACCTTATATACTGATTCACGAGGACAAAGCCGTGAGAAACGATTAGTTTTAATTAATTAAAACACTGTTGTTTTTATCTACAAAGGTCTGTGTGGATGTCTGATGGTAAACGAAACATAAATCACCTCATACTAATACAATATTATTGCGATTTTTTGTACAACTAAATTGTAGAAATGAAATATCATTTAAAGAAATTCTAATATATTTATTCTACATCGATTTAATTGCAATTAATAATTGCAAGGGAAGTCAAGTTATAAATTTATCTTAATTTGCCAACACAACTGTGATATAAATTAGTAATTGATAAGTGTTTTAAGCGTAATGTAAATATTTAAGATACATAAATGTAGGGTAAATCTGTGGGGTCTATTCTGAGGTGGTATTTCTCTGAACCTAGGTAGGTATAACTGTTTAGGATATCTACAATACGATAAGTACCTAGACTCATTGAGGAATAATTTAAAAAAAATTATAATATTGCATTAAAATATTATTCACTAACTTAGGTTATCATAATTCATAACTTCGTTTCTAGTGCACACTAATGTCGTAGGGGTCAAATTAGCTCCATTACAAGAATCATACTAATTTTTTGTCGTTTTTACCCATATTTCTATGGTAAAAATATTATATTAAATATTATTAACATTATAAATACGAAAGTTTATAATGTAGAAAAATGGATGGATGTTTGTTATTTAAAGAGTAACGCAAAAACTACCGAACGGAATTGAATGAAATTTGGTATTCGGATAGATTATAACCTAGCTTAAATACATACTTTAAGCACTAATTCTCGCCGGCAATGCCGCTGAAACAGCTAATATTATAAATAGTTTCAAATCAGTGCTCATATCAGAACACTACCTTCAAAGGATGTCTAAAATTTAAATTTCACCTGATAGTTTGACGCACAAAAATATACGCTAAAAACTCTCTCGCTATTAAACGGCTGTTAATTAGAATTAACATTTCAACAACATTATTAAATACCATATCATATATAATATTAATGTTAAAAGATTAAAAAAAAATTGCTATGCACTGATAAATAATAATTATCAGTGATAAATTAATCAGTGTATCAATATGTGATTATCTTTCTATATGGAACCATATCTATCATTGAACCACTTCACCACAGAGATAATACAATTATTATTCACAGATTTAAATAGATTCAGCGACTAAAGTATAACCAAGAGACTATTGGCTCTGACTCAATTTCGATTATGTGAAAACTCAATATTAAAATTAAATCAATAGGTTCAACAAAATATATCAATAAAAAAATAGAGACGTAATAAATAACGATACACTGGAAAGGGCCTGTCACTATAATATGTATGTAACTAAAATGCAAATTAGTAGGACAGCTTGACGGTCGCATCAAACTTCATCACACAAGGTTGTTTAACATTTCTATCCGATTCAAAATTATTATGAGTCTACAGGTACTATACATAGTGTAAAATGTGCGTGTTGAAACCCCGCTCGTTACGAAATTTTTACGCTTACACATTTATTATTTGTATGAGATTTATATATTTAGTAACACTGCTACATTACTGTAACTATTCAATATATTTATGTATATTTAAATAAGTAACAACACATATACTCGTACTTGACACTGAGTTTAATATTTATACACAAGTAAATCATATTCAAATTTTATTTTAACTTTTTGACTGAATTTATATTAGATTAAAAAAAAATATGACTGCAATTAAAATGTTACCATCATATTTGTTTGTCAATAAGTACATGATCGTGTTATGAAAGCAAACAAAAAATACCGCATATCAATTTATACCCATCAATAATGTACAATATTATACAAAATAAAAAAAAGCATTAGATAAACGATACCATTTAAATTATAACATTACAGTGGAAATATGCATAGTGACTCGAGTCGACAATCGTCATAGGTCATATTGGGTCAATTGTGAGGTGAGGTGGGGTGCGCGACGGGCGATTACCGAACATACATAGTGCATTTAGATAACTTAAGCACAATAATACTAGAAACAAAATATTCGTTCCCAGCTCCTTGTATTGATTTCGTGATTATTTTTTTTAACATGAACAAGCTAGGAACATTTTTTAACAAATGTTGATTTTTTTTCATTCCCACCTTAACGACTCTACTATGTTCTGTTGGTAAAAGATTGGGATTAGTAATTGGGAGAGCGATCCCTTTGCTAATTATCATTTCATGTCTACCTCCGCGAAGTCCTGGTTTCAAATCACTATGTTTAATTCTTGGTCTATTCATCAAAATAGATCAGCTAGGTGGCTTCGTCCTCACCCATATTTTTTTATTAAAAAAGAAAAATTATTTTTATTTATAAGAAAGCTACGTTCAGTTGCTGAACCGAAATTATGAAATTTAGAGATAGAACATGTTTTCACGACCCAATCGCTGTCACTGCATCGAGCATCGATTGCAGCAATCACAGTTAAAGTATAAATGTATGTAAGCGGATTAGGTATATTATGTACGTTTAGACACAAAATCGAAATTAAAAAAAAAAAAAACAATTAAATCACAATCGATTATTGGTTAAAAGTAAATGTCTTTTTATTCTATAACTCAAAAAAGTATTCCCTCAGTGCTAAACTGAACAGTTCTCAGGGTCCATTAATTATTCTGTAAGTCGTTCTTTCAGTTCAAACCTTCCATATACTATGATCTAGTTCTTATTGTTGTGTACACTTTATTTTAATTTAATTCCACTTTAAAACACATCCAGGAGTCGAAGTACCATGGCATAAATCAAAATGACATTTAGTAAAAAAAATTGTCCTAAAACTAAGTACTCAAACTGACCCCAGTTTATAGCAGTACCAGTCCAAAGCCACAAGGATTTTATACCAATAAAAAAATCTCTTAATGGAAATACTCAAATTTGCAAGATTTATTCCATCTTTTGTTCCGAGACGATATATTAACTTTGGATAAAACTATCATTGACGGTTCGATTTATCGAACGATTGGACGATAATTTGTAAATTCGATATTTTTATCACTCCATAAAATCAGTTTCGATCATATAATGTTTAATGTATTGCTTATTCAATTCGATATGCGTTTCAATATTCGTAGTGAACTCTGTGTAGTGTGTTAAATCTTTACAATTATTGTAAACATGAACGTGAAAAAGAATGTAGGCATATTCCCGGTTTTATCCAGACTTAGACCGCTCAGTAAACATATCACGGTCAGGCAGACAAAAACATGGGTAAAAGATATTACTTAACAAATGTATCCGTTTTGTATAAATGTCGACACTATAAATAAATAACTACATATAGTACCTTGTCATGTGGTCCCGGCATAGAATAGACCACTCCTTCCTTCCCCGTGGGTGTTATAAAAGGCGACTAAGGGAGGGCGAGGGATGGGCAACAGCATCTCTCTTAAAACATCTCTAAAGCTTAACTGCGGTTGCCAATTCGCCTGCCAAGCGTGGCAACTACTGGCAAAACATCCCAAGGGGGAGCCCTTGGGATGTTTATTCCCGTTCAGCAGTGGACAGTTAAAGCCTGACATAATGATGATGATGATGATGATATAGTACCTGATCTGACATCTTCTGGAAGGATCTATCACGAAGAATGCCGGCATTGTTAATAAGAATGTCGACGCGGCCAAAATTGTCCAGAGCTGTTTTTATAATCTTTTCTCCTTCAATCACATTGTTGTAATCAGCGACGGCAATACCACCTGGTGAATAATACATTTTTATTATAATGAGTGAAAAAATATTTAATTATAATCACTACATTTTCATATATTGACAATAACATTTTTACTGCTTAGTAAAAAAAACAATAGGAACCCATTGTAAAATTACCCTCCCTATCCCTAAACTTCATCACTAAAAGTAAAATTTCTGTTTAATACTTATTACATGGAAACTTTGTTTGCACTTCAAATTCTTCAAATACATAAATTTTGGTAAACCTAACAGTAACAGTAACACATTAAAAAAATATTATAACACAAATACCTACTAATGTAATGCCAATTATACTAGATGAACACAACATTGAAACATTATCATTGAACAAGAGAAAAAAGAAAATACTGTGATAATGTTTTAACCATTTGATAACGCCACAAGAGTGCAAAAACGTAGCCTTATTGCTACAATATTTTGAACTATGTAAACAAAACTATATAAAATATTTGCAAGTAATTGTTTCCCTGCCCGACGTGGCCCTGAACCCTGACACAAAATTGTATAAGTGACACTTTAAACACCTGATACAGAAACAATCACTACTTTTGTCACTTTAGTACCTATTGTTAGTTATTGTGGTAAAGTCCACTATGTTAATTGAAGTCAAATAGTAATAATTATGTTAATTCTAAAACTCATTTAAATAGATAGGTATTACTTCTTATAAGTTTTTCTTTTAATGATAAAATAATGTATCATAAAGATCAAGGTACTATAACAGCAAAGAAAATAAGAGTAATATTTCAAGTAAGGTCAGATAAATGCATAATTTTACAAGTATATGCTCAATTTAAATTATGAATACATAATGTATAATGACAACTTACATATGTATAATTACATACTTACATATGTAAACATACGCTTAAGCCTTAACATGATAAAATTATTGTTTTGTCTCTCTTTTCTTACATAGTTATAATAAAAATTTATTATCAACATATATTGTTTTAATGGAGATGGTTTCTTTTATGATACTTAGAATCCTTAAACTTAGAAGCTCACTTAATGGAAGGAGAGAGAGGGAGATTTTCTACAAAAGTCTTGGGCAAAGTTTTCTACAAATTTGCTTGGGCACCTCTGTCCTACTTGTGTTTCTTCTGTGAAGCAGTTAAGTTTGCATGGCTGTGTTTTGGTTTGAAGAGTGGGATATAGCAGTGAATTTACGGGGTACAGAGGAATAACACTTGAGTCCTCAGGAATAGCAATGCATAGGGGGTATTATGGGCAAAACAGTATACTTTATTATTTCCATGGTACTGTTTGTGTCTATAGGTGATGATTACCATTTTCTATTATGTGGACCATCAGCTTCTTTGCCATTCTAAGTTGCATAAAAAAAAAAGAAAGTGGTAAGCATGCACCTATTAAGATAAACAACATTCTAGACATTACAGATTACACTGTGGTACATAGAATATTCTCAGGTGTTGCTATTCCTGATGACTACGGTGCCATGCTTCTATACCCTATAATTTCATAGTCATATCCCATCAAAACAAAACATAGCCATGCAAACACTTCATGGTCAAATATGAAAGTGAAAATGATATTCTTGTTACAAGGTTGTGATTTTTGTTACAATATCTCCCTATGGGGAATAGTAACCCTTATAATAATTCTTCCAATATCAAATCTGTGCTTAAAGAAATACATCTTTGTAGATAAAGAAAAGGGCAAAATACAAGGAGCATGCAGTTTTATTATTTTATTGTAACATTGTTTGTTATGTATGTATATTATTACACACACACATACACAGGTATTATTACCATTGATAAAAATTCAAGTACCTAAGTAAGTAAGTAGTAAAAGGGTAAAACTAATGAATAGCAAATTGACAAGATCAAAAGTTACACAATGACTGAAATATATTATTAACAAAAAATGTGCATAGAGAAAAATACAAGTAGTCATTCATATATTGTGTATCAATATATAAATTCATTTGTATTAATTTCATGGTATAATCTATTTTATATGCTTAGTACAATTTATACATAATAGTTTCATATTAATAATTTGATTTTTACACATAAAAATAAACAAATGGTTAAATTTAAAATGTTTTCCTTATTCATTTTAATTAATTATTATATATTATAACTTTTGTCTATTTAATTTTTACATTACCGAGTATTATAAAAAGATATAAGATTATTTATTATTTATACCAAATATAGAAAATTCACAAATAAAGTTTTAGAAAATATTTTTTCAAACCAAAAAAGTTAAATAACAATAAAGTAACATTTTTAGAAATTTTAATTTAAATTTTTAATTAAGTAAATAGGAGTTTGTCAAATGAAGGTATAGCATTACATACATATATATGTATGTATATATGCATATAAGAAATATTGTCATGAAAATTGGGACTATTTTTAAATATTCTATGAACCTATTAGTAAAACAAATTTTAATTTGATACCACAACCAAATTATTATTATAAAACTAAGTATAAACAATAGATTTCACTCAAAACTAGGAATATAAAATTCTTATTTTGATATACTGCCTTATTACAGAAAATTTATAGAATAATATTATGTAAACCTGCAGCAATAATAAGGTTGCCTTTTAGCACTTACAAAAATTATCTATAATATTATTATTATTATTACTGTTATTTTACCTAAATGTATGTGTAGTACAAATATAAAACATTTGCCCTTAAAAGTATCCACTGAAGTATTAATTAAATATCAAAAAATTTATTTAGAATAAAAGGTCCTACAAAAGGAACATAATATCACTGTCAGTACTGATATATCACTTAGTATTTTGTATAAAGTATATTTTGTATATATAAAGTATACTAACCTTTATCTTTAATTTCTTTAACGACGGCATCTGCGAAGGTAGATTTGCCGGCGCCATCTTTTCCTCCTCCGAGATCATTTACTACAACTTTGGCTCCTCTTGATCCCAACAAGAGAGCATAAGCTTTCCCTAAGCCGCCGCCGGCGCCTGTGACTACAGCTACACGACCGTCGAAGCGCAGTTGGTCCATTCTTGTCAAGATTCGAAAACAGAATGATTATTACAACAAACAACTCAAACGTTCGAATCACTGAACGCAATATTCGAACAGTTGATAAAGGCAACGAATCAAAGTCCACAATTGAAAGTACTGATACTGATATCATAAACTCGATAGAAAGAAAATAATATTAAAATTGTACAATCATGCAACAGGTAGGTATTTAATCAGTGTAAATTCTAGATAGATGTATAATGTTGATTCTAGTTCTTGTTAGAATACGTATTAACTTACATTCCACGTTCAATTTGTCGGATAGACAACTTGAAGTTATGAATATTTACGACTTTAAGATAATTAGTATGACCTGAGTTATGATAAATTACAAAACAACTGATATTCACAAAAAAATAGATAAATTTCAAGTACAGTCAAACTATAAGTAGGTATCTAACTAAATAAAATAGGTACTTAAGTAGTAAATAGACAGTTTAATGTTTGACGGTCTTACATTTAACACACATGACACAGTGTCACGTCAACAGTGACATTTTTCAGAATACATAGACTAAGAATAACACCTGCGGTTCTTTATCTACGACAGTAGGGAATACAGTCGGGTGAGTTACTAGCAATATGCCGAACCAAGTTCACCTTCACGTAGTCCCCCTTGGGAACCATCATGCTAAATTCCAGGTGTATTCATCACGATGGGCTAACTGACCTATCTTTCTATTCTTACCTACCAGAGGGAGACTTTGTACAAAAGTCGATTGCTTGGGTACCTCTGTCCCATTCGTATTTCAACCATGAAGCAGTTGTGTTTACATGGCTGTGTTTCGGTTTGAAGGGTGGGATATGGCGTGAATTTACTGGGTACAGAGGAATAACATCTGAGTCCTCAGGAATGTTACTCTGTTATGTCCATGGTATTGCTTATGTCTATAAGCGACGGTTACCACTTTCCATCAGGTGGGCCGTCAGCTTGTTTGCCATTCTAAGTAGAGATGGGCAATCCACCTGGGTGGGTTTAAAGTCTGGTGGGTAAAAACCGGGTGTTTTGGGTTTATTGGGTTTAAACCCCATAAACACCCAAATTTTTGGGTGTTTATGATTTTGTACTTCATCATCGTCATCTCAGCCGCAAGACGTCCACTATACTGGACATAGACAATATTATTATGCAGCCTACAGAATAAAAAACTTTTAATTTGATTTTGAGTTTATTAAGAAAGAGATGAAAGTAAAATGTAAAACTACAGTCAATCACTGTCAGATTCAGAGTTATTACAAGCGATGAATTGTATAGGTTCGATAGGCTCTATTTCGTCTAAACTGTTATGTTCATTTACTTGCTCAATGAAAGCTTCTAAGGTATTTTCTTCATTAAACTGAATGTCCTCGCATTCAGCTTTATGTTTAAGATTCCAGTTATAACAAATGAATGAAATTTTTTCAGTTCTTTCAGTTGTAAGTCGATTTCTTTTGTTATTATGTATGTAGCCTTGGATACTAAAGGAACGCTCAGTGGCTGCCGAAGTACAGGGAGCTGATAGAATACGAATCGCTACTTTGCTTAACTCAGTGGAACCACAAATACCTTTCCACCATATTAGGGGCTCAATGCTATCTAATGAGCTCCATACAAATCCTCTGGCCCAAAAGTTTTCTTTAGCTTTATAACACGCCAAATCTGCCATTACATTTGACAAACTTAAGTGTTGGCTTAAATTGTAGATAAACTCCATACCCTTAAGTTCTTCCTCTTGAGTAAGTTCGACTCCTAGAGTCCTGGGGTCTAGAATATATGCTGCAAAATGTATTGGCCTCATTGCCATATTGCATCTTGAAGATACTGATGTTAGAATCTGCTGTTTGCTTTCTTCGCTCAATGTCGAAATCTCATTTAATGCAAAACGTATCTTAGCTTGTACATCTCTAAATGTAATGTATGTGCGATGCAAACGATTCTGGTCGCTCTCTAAGTAAAATATGCTTTCAGTGACTGGTTCCAAAATACTTATACATTCCCCTGTCTTCGTCCAGAAATCATCACTTAGAATTAAATCTTTAATATCTCTTGAAATTACCACATCTTCTCTAACTGTTAATATTTGCAAAGCTATCTTATTTGCTTTCAAACTTTTTAACGAAGTAACATGACTTCCCCATCTTGTAGCACAAGGCAATTTTAGTGTTTGTGTAGAATCTTCACCCTGCCTTGATTTTATCAACAAGGAACTTAATCGTTGACTCCTTTTAACAGTTTTTATTATATTTATGGCTTGCATAATAAACACAGTTACTTCTTGTATCTTTACAATATCTTGGCACAACAAGTTAAGGATATGTGCACAGCAACCGAGAGGAACAACATGTGGATATTTGAGTTTTGTTAATTCGAATGCCTTTTGTATATTTCTAGCGTTATCGCCAATAAGTACAAGAAACTTATTTGCTCCATACACTTTCATTACTTTTTCAACTTCTTGGCTAAGGTATTCACTAGTGTGAGGATTACTTTCTGTATTCAAACTTTTAACGTATGCAGGTTGAGGTTTTGATATAAGAAAGTTTATTATTCCTTCATTTCTTAAATTAGACCAGCCATCGCACTGAAGGTGTAAGTAACTACAAGCATTTAGTTCCTCATTTAACTCAAAACGCATTTCTCTATATATTTTATCTAAGTATTTTGTCGCTAAAGCTTTACGTGAAGGTATTTTAAATTTTGGTTGCAATTTTTCGAAAAATTGTATCCATAAAGGATGTTGCACCATCGATAATGGCGTCCCTGTTACAAATATAGCTCTCGCTAATTCTGTTTTTATATGATCATCGGTGTCTTGAAACTCAGCATTTATTGTAGTGTTAGCAGACGACGAGGGGCTTATAAAAGAATCATTTGTCTCTATCTCTGACAGTCCAGACATTTTGGTTTTGGACGAGCTATCTTTTATAAGTTTCATAGAGTCTTTTAATGTTTCTGGAGATTTTGGACAAGTGATAAGATGTTGAAGCATTTTGGCAGCATTACTGAATTTGTAGACCTTATTACAAAGCTTGCAAGAAACAGACTTGTTTGGTAAAGTACGGTAGTGCTCCCATATGCGTAAATCTTTAGGTCTCCCCATTGAACCTAAAAAAATGAACGATGATTAGTTGGTCTGACGAAAATTCAACAATAGAGTGCCTATTTTTTTACAATGATTATTTCTTGTTATTTACAATAAATTTAATAAAAAAAAAATAAAATAAATACAAAAAACCTTTGTAAAATTACATCTCCTCGGAGGATTAAACGCAGACGCTAGTTTATTATCGTATTGTTCTGTATTTTTCTCAGCAACTTCTTTAATTCGATTAGGTACTTACGCATATTATGTTAAAAATAAATATCTAGTACACATCTTAGGCTATCCACCATTATTATCCAATGACGACTCTCAGCTAACTATGCACTATCATCCAAAATAAACGTGTATGGAAAATTTTATCCCAGTCGGTTGAGGATTGAGGATAATTGCATCAACATACGAACATACCTACATACTTTTATTTACATAACGCAAGCTAAATAAAAGCTTGTAATAATACATCTAATTTTAAGTTAAAATTGTTAAGTGATCATGATATAATTGTATCATTCAAAAATCCACTTACCTTTAATTATTTCTTGTTAAGTATAAATATTATTTCAAATCTGCTCCCTTAATATGCACTTTTTTACTGCTTTTCCTACCTAACACGTTACCAGGAAGTCACGTTACCAGAGTCAGAGTAATAGTGAACACGTTTGACAGTGATTGTCGTCGCCTCATATTCAGCGTCGACGAATAGGGGAATCCCCAGTCATAATGTATTGCATGCGTGGCGGTCTTACTTCAAATCCATAAACAAAGAGATAATTACAGAACTCGATACTAGATGGCGCTGTTTTTGTTTGAAGAAAGTTTGCGGGCTAAAATACATAGAATTTCATCAATGACTTCCACAAAGAACAACATTTCTGTTTTTTCTAAGTCCGTATCTCTTCCGTATATTTCATAAGATATAAGCTTGGGCTACATTGTTATGCAACGTGATTTTGTCGCTGTCTTGCTAGCAGGGTTGACAGATATACGATTTAAATCGTACTCATACTATTATTTGTCTATTTTTTAATGTACGATCGTAAAGATTATGATCGTAATTCGCACAAAAACATACGACTTTTTGGTTACCTGGCAACATTTTTATTATGAAACGAACATGCTCACATCATCAGTCACATGCAACAATTTATTGGGGATTTCCCCTTCACATCTGGCAGTCCTGCTTGCTAGAATATAGGTAAGTCAGCCACAGTTACTGACGATCGATATTTAAAGGGTATTGTTTTTGTGCTAAATATTTCATAAAAACGTTATTTAATACTTTGTGGATTATTAATTTAGTTGATAATCACTGGAAGTAAAATGGATGCTAATTTGAGAGATCAAGATCTTCGTATAAAACAGTTAATAAAAGAAAATCTACGTAAGTACTCTTTTTATACCTAGGTAGGTAAGGTATAATAAACACAAAAGGTACTTAGATCGCGTGTGTTCGAAGCATTTATTCTAATAAATTTAATTTAAAATTGTAGAAAGAAAAAAATGTCTGCCAAGCCGTAGCCGAAGCCGATCTCCAAATATATTTGGCGATAGTGAGACCCAGTGTCCAGATGATTTACCCAGCGTCGTCGCAACAAAGAAAAAAACGAGGATAAAGTAAAAGAAAATTTACTGAAAGAAGAAACAAACTGTTCTAAATGCTTAATTTATGGAGAAGAGGATAAAAGAAATGAGTATTTCGGACTGTTAGTGGCTCAAGAATTTAAATATATACGGCCATGTGTGCGAACGAGGTGTTATGAAGAAATTTTAAAGTATCTACGGGAAGCAAAAGGCCAACATGTTGATCAACTGCAACATGAAAACACTGAAAATTAATTACTTTCATTTTATTATATATAGATTTTTAAAATTTCCTGAAATTATTAGTTAACGTTTTATTTAATATTGTAGAATTGATCAATACAATTTATAAAAATAATTTATTGGTATTACTTACATATTTTCAAAAAAATACGTAAAAACCTATTTTTTTGGGTGATTATGGGAGTTTATGGGTGTTTATTGGGTTTTTACCAAAGCACCGGGTTTAAACCCGGTGCTTTGCCCATCTGTAATTCTAAGTTGTATAAAAAAAAATCTATCATCAGTCACTGGGCCCCGGCAGTGTATACCGACAGCGCAGATAAGGATATTATTCCATCATCACCCATAAAAAAAAGTACTCCTATTACAAATTCAAAAGTAACCCTTATTCGTAATTATAATAAATGGTGTTTTTATACAAATAGGTACTTCGATTTTGTAAAATAGGTCAACTTTTTCATAGTTGTGTATGTGACAAAGTTACCAGAATAGAAATTAATATTTAGATTAAGGTAAATAGTTGATGGTCGTAACTGAACTTTATTTATATATTTAATTACAGTATTTATTTATTAAGAATAAAGTGTAGATAAAGTTCATAAATTTCTATATTTCAAAATTACTAACATTTTTAAATGAAGGTTAAAAATCGTTATTTGTGGATACATATGTCTAAAAATCTTTATTGTACATAACTCAGATTAAATACTAGTAAATGATTTAATATCTATGCTGTAAATAAAATATGGACGGATAATGTTACTAAAAGTAACGGCCATATTGATTTGTATCGATTCTTTAACCGATTTCTTTGAATATGAATATCTCAGATTTTTTATAGATTTAACACCACATTTTTTTATTGATGTAAGAATTAACTGAATTGAGAAAAAAATTTTTTTTGGAAATACCTATGTATAAAAATGAAAAATATGAATTAAATAGTTGTAATTAAATTGACTTCATTTAAAAAATATTTAATTGTATTTTATCTGAACTTTAAATTTATTTTATTAATCTTTATCTAAATAAATAGTTTTATTACTTTAAATCAAAATGGCTGCCATTTTTATTTAAATTAATAAAAATTACACCACATTCAGTATTAAGGTAGACCAGGGCTAGGATTTTGGTTACCTACACTAGCTAATATTAGTCAGTTAGCAAGTTCAGTCAATGTTTATAGTATCTAAGACAAAAGGATAATCAGTCATTTTTTATTCAATTATTATTTTTTTACATTGACAAGTGCTGCTGGGATGCATATCGCCTGCCATTGAACTAAGGAGATTCTTAACAACAACTTTCCGAACTCTCCGGTATATTAAAAAAACGACTATTTAAAAGTGTTTGTAAACAAGTCTATTTGAATATAGATAATATGCAAAATTTTAATTTGTAAAAAAATATTTGCCGTTTAGGGAAAAATCAAAATTTACATCTGGCAACCTAGTTAACGTCATTCGCTTGGTTGAACTATAAACAAATTAATAACAGTTATTTTTTTTAAATTGCATTTTTGATTGATGCAAAGTTTTTTGATTATTTCACTCAACTTTTCGTATTAAATGATGTATGAATCATCGTATCGACCATTATAGTTTCCCTTATTGAATTAAAAACTTATTCATTTAGTTCTTGTTTAGTTAAATTTTTTATTTCCACCGTCAGCAATCACTTTTGTAATAATTTCGTTTTTATTGAAAACATTGTGATAGAAACGAATTTGAACATGAATCATTCCCTTGGAGATGTTTTGTCAAGTAAGTACTAAAACAGCTTCTTTTTGTATATAAATATTTATTGTTTATAATATTTTATTGTAGTATAAATATGAACAATAATGATTACATTTTATTACAGTAATATATAATGAGGGCCAATGGAGAATAAACAAAGTTTCGCCACTGTTTGATTTGCAGTATAATGTTGTTAAATTGAAACAATATGCATCTAAAATCCGTCAAAGCCTAGTGGCCTCTTTAGCAACAAATGCTTCAATTAAATATACAGTACAATTTGATGAGCAACCCTTTTTAAAGTATTGTGAAGAAGATCCCAGTGCTCTAGTAGTAAGTTCCTGTCTCTTCATGATATGAATAGACAATGAAAAGATAATGAATTTATTATAATTTTATATATGTTTTACTCCTTTAAATGTATGTAATAATAGTAATGTAATTGTTTCTGTAATATAAACATGAAATCATATTTGCAGTGATCATAGATACTACTTCAAATTAACTAAAATTACCATTAATTATTTTATTATTTATGTGGCTTTACTTGCTTTTAAATTAGAGGATACTTAATGAATTAACAACTTCAACCAATGGATTGATCCGGGAATCAAATCCATCACCTATAATGCAAGAACACAACTGCATAGTGCTATACAATCAGTCCCACTACAACTTTTGTCACCCCACTATAACAATTGCCACCCCTTTACAACTATAGCCACTGCTAACATCACATCTACTGTAGTATGCAGCACATATATATGTACTTTCAACACAACAAAATTACAAGTCTAGTTTTGTATAATTATATCATTCCCATTACAAAAATATTCAATTATAAATTCAAGAAAATAAGTTAGACTTGTATTTAAAAAGCTTTGTTTGCATCCCGGGGTTGCCACCCCCCACCCCACCCCCCTCCTCTCTAGATACACCTATGAAAATAATGATAAAGAACTGTTACAGTACTATTGAATGTCTTAATTAATTCTATATTTGAAATTCTTAATAATATCTAAAAAAATATTTATTTACAAAATTTTTAAATTGAACTTGCATGCTATTATTTTAGATTACAGTATCATCTGCACATGAAAATAGTGCAACAAATAAAGTAGCATATGTAGCAATCCTGTTGTCATGGGGTATGAGTTTCACTCTCGATTCAGCTACACATTTACCTTATTTAATTGAGCGAGGCGAGCAGAAAGTGGGAAATGCTGTGAAATCTACCTTACAGACCATTTTTGATTGTAATATAAGTCAATATGTTATCACACAGGTAAATAATAATGTAGCTAATTGAAAGTAATTTCTTGTGATGAATAAAATACAATGTCATTACTTTTCATTTCTTAGAAGAGACTAGGGGAACAAAGCACAATATGATAGTGCAAAAGGTGTAAAGATATATATTCTATATATACCTTTATACCTTTTGCGCTATCATATTGTGGCACTATCATATATTTCTAATGAAGCCCATACTAAGCTGTCTAGTCAGTGATTTTTTTCTATGCTACTAAATATTAAATTATATAAAACTTATTTTAAACCCTAGAAATTTTAGAATTATGCTGAAATATCCTATTAATATAATAAATGAAGGGTTTTTTTAAATTTCAGAACCAGCTATTACAGTTCTGCTTCAAATTCATTGATTGTGATACATCCCGCAGTTCAGATAATTTTACACTGGTCTACTACACACCACAAATAGATCATAAAGATCAGCTGAATCTAACATTTCAAATAGGCGATGTGCATGTCATTTGGAATGGGTAAACAGTTCATAATAATTTTAAGAATTTTCTACATTTCTATGTCTATTTATAAATAGTTAACACAAAAAACAGCCTCGAAATGGTAAATAGATTCACTTGATGAAAAGTGGTAGCGGACGCCCTATGATATGATTGTTTATGTGACGATGCAATCGCCATTAATATTGTAAAATACACTGTGACTTAAATTATATTCCTTATTCTTTGCCATTTCTGGGGACTTTCTTAATTAGGTATTTAATATTTATATAAATGTAAACTATACTCTAAATATAGATTTTTGTTACTCAATCACGCAAATGAATTTAAAAGAAGTGATTAGAGTAGTTTTTATCGTTATTCACGCAAGCAAAACTAAAGCCAGTAGATGAATAAAAGTTCTCAACATGAACTCTTGTATGAACCATTTTTTTTAATGTGTAATAATGGAATGATACCTCTTCTTGCGTTATTGAAATACGCTGGCGGGTCACCAGTAAGTGACGATAGGTGAAGATGTAGACAGCTCAGTTGACTCATTGTTATGAGATTAATCAGGATGGTTTCAGCGGAAACCGCGTGGAGGTCATCATGATAGGGTCGTGATTATTAGTAATGGAACTATTAGAACCGATTACTAAAAATCCTCTTCTCCTTTTTTCTTCCCGTGTGATCGTACTTTTTTTTTTAAATGGATGAAAATAGAATGATAACTCCGCCTGCATTATCGGTATACGCTGTTGGGGCACCAGTTAGAGATGATAGGTGAGGATAAAAGCAGGTTAGTTAACTCACAATTAATGTCCTTATAATTTTCAGAGTGAAACACTATAACAAGAACAGATCAGATTTAGTCAATATTGCATATCAAATGTTGTATAATCAAATATTTCATATGGTGGACTTAGATGTGAAGCTGCTTGATCTTTGCAAAGTGATATTACCAAAGGCGGAAATGCAAAATAACGGCACTTTTAAAATGAAGACTCCAGAGGCTGTTAACATTATGTTTGTTGTGTTGAATGAAATAACTTTTAATACTGCCAATGACACGAGTCATATGACATAAAGTAATTAAAATATTTATTTCTAGACTTTTGCATTGTGTGGTTTATGGTTTATCTAAGATGAGAATGAACGTGATCATTTAGGTAAACTATGATAATTTACCTGGGTTGTCTCGCCGTTTCAGTCAGGTTACATTGATCGTCATCACAAGTAGAAGGATGTACAGTTGCCATGCCTCGGCTTCGGAAACAGAACTATTTAGAAGTGGTTTATCATAGTTTACTTAAATAATCGCGTTTCTTTCCGTCTCTTATAAATTATAAGATTGTTTGAAAGGTACTCAAGGTTATGGAAAAGCATATTCCTTTTTTAGATGCACCTGCAATGCCTTTGATGTTGTGGGTGATCATGGGCGGCTCTAGTCACTTACTATCAGATGAGCCGCATGCTCGTTTGCTCCGTGTTGTTAAAAAAATAAGGTTGACACACAGGATGTAAGAGACACCCTCTAGATAACTGGTAAATAAATCTATTTATAGAGACGTTATCGCTACTGCTTGCATGAGATACGAGACCGCAACGTCCATTTTGTTTTTCTCAAGCATACATTAATGGAAATATTTCTACCTATAAATAGAGATCGTACATTTATCACTTGTCTAAGGGGGCAGTATAGGTCATTATTATAATGTTATATTTTTTTAAGACAAATATAGGGTATAATAAATAAAAAGTAATTTTCACGAACTATGTTTTCTTATAACGCCCGCCATTACTCGCTTCATATATTAATAATTAGTCATAAGCGCATATATTCATACACCCCCTTATTCATAAAAATGTCAAACCTCATAAACCTATTTTAGCTATTAAATTGTTGTCTCTTACTTTTGTACTAGTCAGTTCGAATGAATGTGACAAAACAGTTGAAATAGGTTTGTCAGTTTTAGTTTATATGAATAAGGACGCAAGAGTGTTCAGCGGGTCTATCATGAAATGAAATTCCGAAATTTCGGACTCAATTTCGTGTTTTTGTTTATACCAAAATCTGACCAATAAATGGAGTTTAACATTTCTTTCGTCATACATCCTATCATAACAGTCAAAAGTAACAATATTTTAACATATTTAATATTTCTAAACGGCATGTATTATTCTTTCTTTCTTTATTGTACACAAGACATACTGTTAATTCCAATTCATTATAAACATAATGTACAAAGGCGAGCTTATCTCTAATAAGAGATTTCTTCCAGCAAAACCTTTCCATTATGCAATTTTAACATAAAATTTCTGTTTCGAAATTTCGGAAAACATTTCATGGTAGGCCCTCTGTACATTAAAAACATGTCTATATAAAAAAATATTCAGAACCGTTCCATGTCCGAGATGTTGCTTCTTTCTCAAAACTATATATGGATTAATGTATACCGTTAATGAAAAGTGCTTTTAATTATTCTCCTCCCCCACGCCCAAATAATCTTAAATACGCCAATGTCTGAGGAGTTACATGACCTGGTGCCATCGTCCACATTCCACCATAATACCTGTACAAACAGCTTGAGCCTTCCACATCTTTTGCATGAGGACACAAGACCGTGCGCGAGAAAGAAACGTGCAAAAATCGCGCTCGTTTCTTCCTTACTCATGTAGGTTATGCATTGAATTTCCTTCTTAGGCTTCATAGGTAGAAGGAATTCTACGCTACTTCGTGGAGTTTTATTTTTAAATACGCGCCTTTTGGGAGGAAAGGGATTGTTAGTAATGTAGACTGAGAATCCCATTGCTAGCAATATACCCAACCAAGTCGACCTCCTCGCGGTTCTCCCTGGAAATTATCATGGTTAATTCCTGATGAATTCATCATGATGGGCTAACTGGCCAGTTTTCATTCCCATTCACCCATTCACTGGTGCTCCGCAAGCGTATACCGTTAGCGCAGGCGGGGTTACAATACCATTTTCACCCATAAAAAAAAATACGCGCCTTTTTTAAGACTGACTACACACGAGCAACCTTCTTTTCTTGTAAGTATTCATTTGCTACAATAGTCACATTCCATTAACGGTACCGAGAACTTCCAGGCCTCCTTAATAATAAATAAAGTTAAAATGTCATCATCATGTCAGCCCTTAACTGTCCACTGCTAAAAATGAGCTTCCACCTTGCGGGGGGGGGGGGGGGGGTTGGAGGTTTCACACTTGTCGAGCGGATTGGTAATCAGAGTCAGGCTGTAGCGATGTTTTAAAAGGAATGCTGCTGGCCATTCTTCGCCCTCCCGTAGTCAAAGATTAGCCTATGCCAGGACCACAAAGCCAAGTGTTTGTTTAAAGTGAAAACATAATTATTTATAATTTATCTACATACACTGAGCATGTAAAGAAGTGTTAAACAATTTTATGTATCTGTCATCTATGGCGATTAATCTGCAAATTTGGATTGGACGGGAAGCATTTAGGATATCTAGTTATTCGTAAAATAGGAACATAACAACATTTGTTTTTCAACATTTACTCTCATGAATTACACCTTATAAATGTGTTTGCATATTGTAACCTTACAAAATACTTTACCATATTACAATGTGCTAAACTTAAAAATAACCTATTTTGTAATCATGTCTTTTATTACCTTGCAAGCAGTCCTTTTGATAATTTTATAATTGAAAGTTCAAAATGTTTCATCTGTTTAATATAATTTCCATTGTGCAAACTATTCAATAGGCCACCACCTAAAAGCATACAAATATCTACAAATAAAGGAAGATTGTTATTACTATGTCGCCAAAATATTTTAATTCCAAACAAAAATTATATTATGCAAGGTAAAAAAGGTCGGATGTTACGATACAATTCTCTCAATAATAAATATGTTTCAGTATTCACTTCCATAGAGATCAAACTAATAAAAATAAGATTTCCTTCTTTAAATATATTATATTTATTTTAGATCTTACAGCGACTTATTTTGAGATGGAAAACGTAAAATAATTGAATATTGTCAATATTAGAAATGACAATATCCCATTACAATAACCATTTTTAAATAATTATTACACAATAATCATAATAATGTTTATATCAAATACCCATATTTATATATTCCTTTCGTATCAATCGACAAAATAAAATATGAACGAAACAACATCAACAATTACTAAGTTTTACACAACACTCATGTACTTTTTATAAATAAATGCCATATTATTGTGATACCTCCATGAATGACATTGCAAATAAAATGTACACAATTTGCATACACACAAAATTATAAAGCATTTTATTATATTTGTGAAAGTTCTAATATAATGTTATGATCGGTTTCATGTGAGCATTGAAACTATTGGTAACAATTTAATTCTTCTTAATTAGGTACTTTAAGGCGTGTATATATCTGAGTTGACTATTAAATTTTATGGGTTATCCATTCTACATGTTCTACACCTTGGTCATATTAACATATATATCAATGAAATGGTTCTGCTGTATGTATGAACTGTACGACTTATTTATGCGCTTAAATGTAATATTATTTATTGAGGCATAAACTAGTGCCACTGTAAATTTAAAAATAAAATTCTTTTTAGTAAAAAGTTGGTGGAATTTTTATTATTAAAAACAATGTAATATATATTTTAATGAAAGTCTAATTCTATTGAAAATTATTAAAGTTAGCACCTTTGAAATGGCGAGTTTGTGAAATTATGGAAGGTGGCTTTTTAGATGGAAATATTTAGATCTGTTCTTAATAAGACTGACTAATTCTATGAATTACAAATATGCCCAAGAGGCATTAGTATAATAGTGAGTTCAGATTTAAGCTATTCTGCAGCATACAAAATAAATCTAATAATCCGGCATACAGTAAGTTCCGTTTCATTGTTCGTTGCACACAGCTGCACCCCTCCTAGAAAATGTAATTTTAAAACATAAAGTATATAATATATAAAGTATATAGTATAGAAAAATATTATTGTTATATATCATCAAAAAAAAAAATAGAAACCCATACATTGCCAACTTTCAATTCAGACTACTAGGTGACACTATATGTATTTGACACTGCACTTCAACATACTCGTACATTATGTGGTTTTTAGTGGATCAGAATCTTGCATGTCTCATGCTTCCTTCCCTCTAGTCAACAGGAATAGTTAATTGGATTTAATATGAATTCTCAATATATTTATATAAAAATTATTTGTATAAAAAATAAATAAGTTAGAAAAATACCTTACAAGGTATTGATGGTTAATGCTCAAAATGTATAAACAATTACCTCATCAGCCCTTGCTAGTAGGCAGCTCTCCCGCTCAGTGTGTGCAGTGCAGCACCTAACAGCAGCCACCGCCAGCAGCGCCCGCCGCGCCTGCACCCCCCGCGCCGCTCGCCCCACCGCTCGTCGAGTGCTGTGGCCCGATTTTGATACCATTTGCCTGATAATGAAATATCGCATTATTTTTGCTCCTTATAAACTTTTTAAGATATAAAATAACTAAAACAAGTAGCCTTTACATTTAAGAAATGAGTAAATTCTAATTCTATTATTGGTAATGTTTTACATTTATTTCTCTGACATTATGAAAATTTGTATCATTGTTATTGTTAATAATGTTGATGAGAATTTTAGAAAAAACTTGAATAAAAAAAAAGTTGATGTATGGATGGTTGTAGAACTTCTGGTATTAAGAATAGTTGGCAGTAACACACATACCAATAGTAGTTATAATAAATTAAATAATTCTAATTGAATAACCAGTGATACGGACTTCTGCAAGATAACACCTAGTTTAGTAAGTATTATTAGTTAAATGATATTCGTAAAAATATAATTGCAATAATAATTTTGGAAAACAATTCATACATTTTTAAAACATATGTAAAAATATTCATCTCAGCGATTATCAGTCCACTCCTGAACATAGACCTCCTTTATAGACTACCATAAGGAACTATCCTGAGTATGTAGAAATAATACTGCTTGGTTATTTAGCACTGTGTTGTGTATATACCTTAATATTAGACAAAATTGATTATAAACGATAAATAATATATACCTCATTGTTGATATCAAAAACACCTTCTTGGATTTTCTCATAGATCTCTTTGGCTGTGTTTATGAATGCTTCTTCCACATTGGCGGCTGTCTTAGCCGAAGTCTCCATGAACACCAAGCCATGTTCACGCGCAAATGCCTCGCCTTCCTCTTTCTTCACTTCACGCCTCGACTCTAAATCACTGAAAATAGTCAATGATGCAATTATAATATAAAATAATAACTATCCTGATTAAGCAAAGAGAGTAAAGTCGACATAATTACAACAAAGATAAAGCATTCCTTAAAGATGATTCATTAAAAATAAACAACAAAAGCAAATCGAAGAAATCTTTCAAATATTACTTGTACATTTCTTTAATACTATGTGCTAAACAAGCATACAGCTCGTGTGATGGTAAACGGTCACTGCAGCCTAAGAACGCCTGCAACATTAGAGGTAACACGTGCACGTTGCCGACCTTGAAGAAACCTCAATATACCTAAACATTTATATAAATTCAGTTTTATCTTCAATTTTATAGTATATTAATGATTTTTCGATTATTCTTAAAATTTATTTCGTCTTTTCTTATTTTTAGTTCATATAAAATTGAATAAACAAGTGAGTAATGTTTATTATTTAGTGTTTTGTTCTGTACCTATAAAGATTTGAATGTTCATTAAAAAATTACCAAAAAATTATATTCCAATAACTGTATGTCACTAACCTCTTGTTACCAATTAACATTATGACCATATTCGAGTTAGAGTGCTGACGCGCATCTTCGAGCCAAGTGGTCAGGTGGTTGAATGTGTCCCTCCTAGTGATGTCGTATACTAGAAGAGCGCCAGCCGCGCCCCTGTAGTACGATCTCGTGATTGACCTGCAAACAGAGAAACAAATTACAATCACTGTCAAGGAGAGTATTTGATATTTATTGATGAAGGAACTCATTGCAAGTAACATAGCCGTTAACCGTCAACTGCTGAACATAAGCCTTCCCAAAAGAGGAGTTTTGCCAGTAGTTGCCACACTTGGCAGGTGGATTGCCAACCGCAGTTAGGCTTTTAGAGATGTTTTAAGACGGATGCCCATCCCTCGCCCTCCCTTAGTTGACTCTTACAACACCCACGGGAAAGGAAGAGGTGGCCTATTCTATACACACACAGTGAGTAATAGAGATAGGGTATATTGGTGTCCGACTGACTTTCATATGGTCCCTAGGGAATTTGTCATAATGATCTGACCTGAATTCATCCTTACCAGGGCCGTAGCTAGACCCAAGTTTAAGGTAGAGCAAAATAACTTTCTAATAGGGTAGAAGCCATGATTAAGTGACTTTGAAAAAACAAATCTGTCTAATTTTTTTGGGGCCTTTCAATTTAAGGCAGGGCATTGGGTCTTTCAAGGTAGGGTATTGCCCTCAATGCCTCCCCCTCCTGCCCTAGCTACGGCCATGATCCAGGTGAATGTACTAATAGACCGAATTCATTGTGATAGATCAATTGGCTAGATTTGATCCTCACCTATTAGCTTATACCAGTGACATAAACAGTTACCATTTCATTATCATTCATTAAAAAGAAATCACAATCATTAGTATTAAGTTATCTTACAAAAAATAAATTATATACTAAAATTGTAAACAAAGTATATACTAAAATTCAATGGTTCAATGATCCAACAGAGAAAGACCAGATACAAACTCCAATACAATATGTTTGGCTGACACAGAATGTTAACAAAAATAATTGATGATTTAATGAAAAAAGTCCATCAATACATAAATACACCCAAATTGGGTAACTTGTTTTAAATTATATTTATGATTTGCAGTACATATTCTGAACATTTGTTAAAATTGTTGCACAAAACCTGCAGTGAAATCAGAGTGAGTTCAGAGTTGACTATTTTTAAGAAAATACTACTTCAAACATTTAATGTAAAAGTAAGTTCAATGAATCATTACATTGTTTTTGAACCCTATTGTCTTATCTTTCTTGACACAATTACATTGCCTTTATTAAAAATTTAATTAAAATTGTCAATCACTGTCAAAGACAAAGCAATGCTTAAAGTAAATATTTTCAAATGATAAAGAAACTTAATGGAAGATGTTTAATTAATGTAACTTTAAAGTATTTTTGAATAGCTTAAGTACCTACATGTAAAAGAGATGAAAGAATATTGTATTTTTTGCAATGATGCCATTACAGACTTTATCTTATAGAATTCATGGCCAGTATGACGATTTTATTCTTAAAATTAATATAACTTTAATTCAAATAGGAAGACAATGATGAATATACTAAATAAACTTGACACAAAATTGTGCAAAAAAAAAATATATTAGACACTTAATTTACCTGAATGCTTCTTGACCAGCTGTATCCCATATCTGCAGTTTGATCTGCTTGCCATCAATAGTGATCATGCGAGCACCAAATTCCACACCTATTGTGAGATCATGTACAGGTTGGAACCTTTTGTCTGTGAATTGTAGTAGTAGACATGATTTGCCAACACCTAATAAAAAAGAAAATGCCATTTTAAAATTGTATTATTTAATTTCACTCAGTTCTTCAAACTGACACATATGTAATCATTACATATTTGAATGTTGTGAAAGAAAAAAAAGCTTATGATAATTTTATAACTACTGTCATTTTCTAATTTGACTATAAAGAAATTATATAAATATAAAAGTTATTACAATTAGTACATTTTATTTTTCATGATATATTTCCATTTGAATGTAAATTACATGTAAAATGAAATAACAATGAAGTCCTTGAACTAGTAATAAGGGATTATGGTTGAAACTGTCTATAAATATTAATCAAAACTAGCAGGTTTATTGTAACAAAAGTAGGAAAATGGACAAATACGCTATATATACTGATAAAATAGGCGTTATTAGTTGATATTTGGCGCAGGTATTGAAAGGCGTAGGCGGAAAACAAAGATTAGACAAAGTGATTATGTACTAATATATAACAAAGGATCATTATATTATAATCGCAATATTAGAAAAATGCTACTTACATTTTTAATGTACATAAAAATAAAAGATTCTATAGACAATAGATAGGCCATGAACGAACAAACACGGAACAACTCTTGATAAACTACTAGGAAACAAAATTAATACCTGTATCTCCGATGATGATGTATTTGAAGAGGTAGGCGTAAGACATTTTTTCAACTGTTCCTCGTAACTATATGATATTACAGGAAATATTATTGGTAAACAAATAGTTAGAAGATGATTAAATGTATAATTAAGACGCAATTTATAAATATCTCACAGCTGGTTGAATCAAATTGTCATTGTGAATTTTGTGAAGTTGTAAATCTGAGAATTGTCATTTTTTTGACATTCTCATCATAGACATTTTTTATTTTTTATTTATAAGCTTGGTTCATCATAGACAATATAAAAGATAAAGTACCTAACTACCGACTGTTGGGGGAAAAGGATTATTAGCAATGCAGTTTAACAGCCCCATTGCTAGTAATATACCTCATTAGGTCGACCTCCACGTAGTTCCCCCTGGAAACCATCGTGAACAATTTTTGTTGAATTCGTCACGATGGGCTAATTGACCTATTTCATCCTCACCTATCATCCTTCACTGGTGCCCTGCCGGTGTATAAAGATAGGGCGGGTGGGATTACTATTCCATTATCATCCATTAAAAAAAACTACCGACTGTTTATATTGCCGTTATTATGAATTTATAGAAAAGTATAATTTATCTCGTTGGAAAGTTGATTAGTTCTTCTAAAGGTGATTTTTTTAAACAACAAACAGTTCAATAGGCAAAAAATGTATGATATTTACTGGCAATTGTTATTTTTAAAATGAGTTATTACATATAATCGATTAGTATTGACCATTGATGCTGCGTCTGCAGCATTCGATAACAAATGGTGCTGCTTATTTGACAAAAGCGCATTTAGCCCATTCAGTAATTAGGAAGCAATTGTGGTACATAAAACAAATATATTTAATAATTACCTTTTAACTACAAAATGATTGTGAAGTGTTTGTTATGACAAGTAACACTTAATAATTCCTTAAACAGGTGTTAAACAGTCAAACAGTAAAAACTGCTGTTTACAAAACAGACATGAAGTTGCTTTATCTTCTTCATTTTACAAAAGACAATAAATATTTGTTCGATGAACACACCTTATTTGACCATGTACGAAAACCATTACTATAAGTTTAGTATCGTTAGGCGTTTTTAAAAGGTTTTATTGTATAAGTATTTTATAACGTAGATAGTTTCTTTTTAATGAGTGAAAATTGGTATACCTGCGCTATTAATATATACTGGCGAGGTATAAGCGCCATTTTTATCTACGAATGTAACATGAAATGAAATTCCAAATTTTCGGGTTTCATTTCGTATTTTCGTTCATACCGAAATCGGAATGAAATCTGTATGTTCGTTATAGAAACAAAAACTACTTGACAGATTTTAACGAAACTTGGTACAATTATTCTTCATACTCCTGGGCAGGTTACAGTATACTTTTCATCACGCTACGATCAATAGGAGCAAAGTAGTGAAGGTAAATGTTGGGAAAACGAGAGAAGTTAGGTACCTACTTCATTTTTAAGCTTCCGTCGCGTGTGCAACCTTAATGGCCACTTTTTAAAATGTAAAAATGTCCACCCGTGCGACGCCGGGACGGGCCGCTAGTTATGAATAATATCAAAAGAAGAATAATAAAAGAATAAGATTAGATCGACTACCTCTTAAGACTACCTATAAAAAAATACATTGAAATGCATATTAGAATACATTCTTTGTTGTGTGGTTGTTATACGGACAAAGAAAATTATAAACAGGACATTGGTTCTCAAAGGCATGACATCCGGCAGCCCTGTATTCACTTATTGTTTTTCTAAATTGGACACAATTACAAAAAGGTTACCTTTCTATCCTGTTCATTAATTTAAAAATAAAATAGGGGAAAAGTAATAATATATAATAGCAGGTTTGAATAAGAAGGTATATTAGATACTAGCTGTATTCTGCGGCTTCGCCTGTGATCGGATCGTAATGTTGAAGAGCCTTCATCAAAAAATGAGCTATCAAATGTGAAAAGAATTTTAAATTCGACTATAAGTTCCAGAGATTAGCGCGTCTAAGTAAATAAACTCAGCTGCTGTATTTTAGTATAGATTATTACAATAGCATATCGATACATACATGGATATACCATTACTTAATTTAGCCATTATTGATGTAATTTACAGATTCAATTAATTAATATTAAATTTTTGTTTCTTGGAATTTTTTTTTATGGGTGAAAATGGTATGGTAACCTCGCCCGCGCTAACGGGATACGCTGGCGGAACACTAGTGAAGGGTGATAGATGAGAATGAAAACAGGCCAGTTAGCCCATCATGATGAATTCATCAGGAATTAACCATGATAGTTTCCAGGGGGAACCGCGAGGAGGTCAACCTGGTTGGGTATATTGCTAGCAATGGGATTCTGTCTCCATTACTAACAATTCCTTTCCCCCCTCTTGAAAATATTAAAATGATATATATACAAGGATAGCAAAGTCTCAACAGTGGGATATAAATGGGCTTTTATTTTTATGTACACAATGTTTGGAAGTCTCCGAGTTTGAACTCGGAGTAGGTACTTCCTTACTTAAGTTCGTAACCTATGAGGTTTATTTTTGTTTTAGATTATAATCTTAACCTTAGACTACTTGACGCTACAGTTTTATTATTCTCATGTAATTATTCGTATTTGATTCAGTGCGCGGTTACACTCAAGAACTTGTAGATTCATTTAAGCTGAGATTCGTTTTACAAATATGAAAAATTTGAAATATCTGGCATTTTGCATTTCAAGAAATTATTGTAGTCAGTAAGTTTTTTGTTGCTTATTATAAAGTATTGGTTTCTATTGTTATCCAACCTCAAAGTACGTAGGTAGCAGTGGCGTAACTATACCATTTGGGGCCTGTGGCAAATTCTTTTGACGGGGCCCTATCAGTAAAAAAAAAACACTATTCAAGTAAAATAAAATACTCAGATACAATGAAAAAAAAGTATATATATGTATATATATATATATATATATATATATATATATATATATATATATATATATATTTCTGAGCTCGCGGTCTCTTGAACCGGGGCCCTTTTGGGTCGGGGGCCCGTGGCATTTTGCCAGCCCTGTCATCCTATTGTTACGCCACTGGTAGGTAGGTACCTATTTATCATATACTTTAACTATATATATTGTAAACTTTATGACCTTAGTAACATATTTTCAGATCTATTAGACAGAAACAGGAAATCGCAAATGCGTTAATATCGCACGAATCATTCGTCAAATTTCAAAATTCTGTACCTGAGATTGTAAATACTATTTTGATTAAACGAGCTCATTTGAGTTTATTAGGAGTTGAAGATCATATTAAAAAGGTATGCGTTTAGAATGTTACTAAGTGCCTATTATAGATGAGCTAAGCCATAAGTCTAATATCATAAACATAACTAAAATAATGTACTAAAAAAATAATTGACATATAGGTACCAATTATTTTTGTATTGCGATATTTTAATTATTGCGTTAACAAATTTGTATTCAAAATTCTTTTTAAGGTTGAAAAAGTTTCGGTCGTATCTTCAGTATAACATAGCTAAGTTTATAGTTTTCAGCAACGACGAGAATTAATGCGATTTAAGTAGACTATGGATACGATACGATTTGTTTTATCTAAAACCATTCATTGTGTAATTTCAGATTGCTGATTACGGTTTATACAATGGGAACAAATTAAGTAGCTCCCTTCTGCTGTACACATATAAAAAATTGGAGACTGGAAAAAGTATGACTGAGCAATCTCTTTATTTAGCTCACGTACTCGCTTGGGCGGTGGAAATGGTTAGTTATCTCAAATAATAATTAAATAATAATAATACAGATAACACGTACCTAACGTGAAATAATTTCAATGATTGAATCATATTGTAAAACTCTATTTCTAAAGTAAAAAAAGGAAGCCATCTTCTCTCTTACTTGCTGTGCCCAAAAGGGCTCATAATTAGAGTTGAGAGATGCAATAAGAAATAAATAAATATGTATACTAATTGTTTAAGAAAGGCTACAAATAATTTTAAATTTATCCAAATTTTCTAACGGTTAAAAGGCGCAGTCTTATTAAGGGGGCTGGGAGGTGGGCTGTATTTATCCTGTAATTGTCCGATGCCCACCCCAGGAAGCGAGCATGAATTCGCAAAGACATAATAAAGAGTACATGTGAACCATTTTTAAGGGACCAGACCCCTTTCGAAAATAATCTCAATGACGCCAATGTTGAATAGGTTGTTGTTTACAGTTTTCTAACCGTCCTATATAAATTTCAACGAATTCCTCGGTTGATAAGTTATTGCTACCACATGCATGAAATAGACAGAAACAGTAAGCCCGGTTTTTTGTTTTTTTTTTCATGCGTGTGCTAATGAAAATTCGGTTGCTATTTATTTTGGCTGAAAATAATAAAGAAATATTCAAATAAACTTAAATTTAAGCATTTTTGAATAGTAAACTCGGCCATTGCTTTTTTCAAAAAGTCGAATTATATAAATTATGAGTGTGTGAATACATATAAATAACTACTAAGCAGTATTGGATCACAAATTTTAAGATATATATAATTAGAAGAAATTAATAAAATAAATGAACTAGACGTTTTCTAAAATATCTCCGAAATATCACAAATGAATATCGTACCTATGTATAATAACTAAGTATGATACCTAAGTATCAACAGACGAGATTTGGTAAAATTATAAGGGTTTAATTTTTATCATTCGCGCTATACTCCACAAAAGAAATACTATAAATCCCACGTAAATCAAATTATATGTATAACTATATAGATAAATT
This sequence comes from Galleria mellonella, assembly GCF_026898425.1. Lineage (NCBI taxonomy): Eukaryota > Metazoa > Arthropoda > Insecta > Lepidoptera > Pyralidae > Galleria > Galleria mellonella. The sequence continues at coordinate 8,876,972 of NW_026442130.1, read as the reverse complement.
CCTAATGTATATTTATATTTTCAGTTTCATTGTTTATTTAATATTTTGGATGATATGCAAGACAAAACAAATGCACAAGTTAAAAATGTGCATTTGCTCTCAAATGCCAAAGCCGGTGCTAATGATATGTGCTTAATTATAAGTTCTATATATGAAATGTTGAATGTACATTTTTCTGGGAAAACATTTTTTAGTAAAATTGTAAATTTATTCAATACGGTAAGTACAAATCCATCAACACATTTTAAAATTTGTCAATTAATCTCTAGAATCATGTAGGATAAATGAACAGCTCATGGTGTCTCAGAAGCATATCTATGTTTAATGGATGCTAATGAATGGTTTACGCCACTAACAATGAATGATAGATTAGGAGGAATAGCTTTTGAATATAGTACTTTATTTATGATACCTATCTTCTGTTGCTAACAGGTGTGTTTTATTCAGTGTTGGAGGAGATTGAGATTAGTTTCATATAAAATGCGACGAAGGCTAATGCCCATTTAAGTGACCGTTCCATCACCCATTTCATTTCATCACTGCGCGCAGAATTATGTCGTATACACATTTTTTAATGGATTATAATAGAATGGTTACCCCGTCTCGGTTTACACTGGCAGGGCACCAGTGAGGGATGATAATTGAAAATGAAAGAGAAGGTCAGTTAGCCCATCATGATCAATACACCTGGAATACAGCACGATGGTTTCCAGGGGGGACTACATGGAAGTCGATCTGATGGGATATATTGCTAGCAATGAGACTGGTAGTCCGCATTATTAACAATCCCCCTTTCCTGCCGTATACATTAGGTATCATATATATCATTACAGGCATTCCTGTATAAGGCGACTGGACAACACTTTGACTTAACAACTTCTAAAGCGATGAGCGGAAATACAACACTATTTACAATGGAACAATATGATAATTTTGTTTATTTATCAAATACTTATTGTTCTTTACATCTTCCAATTTATTTGGGAATGACATTGGCCGATAAAGTAAATGAAATGTATTGTGAAGATGTACAGGATATATGTACTGATATAGGTAAACTATTACAAATGCAGGTACGTTCTACGAAATTTAATACAATATTGGTATATTGACGTTTATGAATAATTATTAATAAGAATTAATTTTGTTTGTATCAACCAACAAAATTTTTGTTTTATATATTTAACGCACATACAATTAATGTTCAATCAGTAATTGTGATATTCATGGTCTGATGTAATTTTGGCATTCGCAACTTATTTGTAAGTTAGTGACACCAGTACCTACTTAGTGACATTAAATTCTTGTTTCCATTTTTAAACGATAACCGTGTGTTTATGACGTAATTTTTTTCTGAATATCTACATCTTACCACGAACCAATTATATATCTATAGTCCACGATAACAATTTTTATATATTGGTACTTCGAGCCGGATTAATGTAGGTAGCTAAATTGTTAAAGTGAGCTCATGTGTACATTAAAATGTTATATTACGCAGGATGATTATCAAAATTGCTTCGAAGAAAATGATATGATATATAAGAGAGGAACCGATATTGAAAAAGGCAAGTGCACATGGTTGGCAGTTACAGCGCTACAGCGCTGCACACGTCCGCAACGAATCGTGTTTAAATCATGCTACGGTAGTGCTGAACCAGCTCACATGGAAAGAATTAAGTTGTTATACAAACAGCTTAAATTGCCACAGCTATACAAAGAACAGCAGAAGGCTACCAGTAAACGTATAGTGGAGAGAATGGGGATGTTATCAAAAAATAACAAAGGCGAAACGCTGCCACCTGAATTGTTTGAGCATTTCCTGAAACCCAATAATGTAGAGTTGTAAGATATAAACAACGTGGTGGCAGGCCTAATAAAGCTAATAAACCTTTCCATCCTTACTACAGTATTATTATCTCCGCGACGTGTTACCTTCCGATACCGTGCTAGTAAATGTCGCGGAAGAAGTAAAAAATCAAATTGATCCTATAAGCGGCAATAATATATTGTTGAATAATAACTATCACAAATTATGCTGTATTATATTTATATCACTTTACTCATATTTTAAACTCGGGGATGACCGACTAGTTTCGTATTTAATAGGAGCCCTTAATAATGCGCGCATGCGCAGCGTTCGTAGTGGTGCATTCCCGAATTTAAAACGTGTGTAAAGCCAACATAAATAATTTCATTATATTGTTTTAAGGATAGCGGCTGTTGTATAATTGAAACTAATTACTACATTCTATCATAGTATATTCCAAAAATATAATGTTATACATAACATTGCTTCTATATCGAGTTACGTTACAATGGTTCAGTGGGACTGAACCAAAACGACATTAGGTACTTACAAATAAATGACTCATATCAACAACTGCTAAATTATAGGTACTTACACATTATAAGTAATGACATTTTATAGAAAGATTATACATCTATACAGGAGCAATTTAGAAGTAATCGCACCCATTCGTTCACATAGTAGTCTATAAAAAAAAAAACAAATATATATTAAAGAGCAAATAAAATAATATAGAACTATGAATTACAAAATAATATTAATTAATATACAGTCCTTTTCATATGAGTTTAATAGTGCTATATTTCGGAGGCCAATGTAATTCTTCAAGTGTTTATACCCCAAAAAAGTAAGCCTTGATCGGACTGCTTTAGTAAATTAATCGAATAGAGAGTACCTATAGTAATGTTCGACCTATTCGACTATAAGTGACTAACATTGTTATTCAGACAATTTTTGCTGCTAAATTACTACGTACGTTTCATTTAAACACTAAAGCAGTCTGAAGAAGACTAAAGAAATAATTAATTTTGAATTAGGAATAGTAGATAGAAGTTTTACACGGGATCTACTATTTCCCAACTAAAACATATTTACGGTCAGTATATCCTTTAAAACGAAAAAAATAATAATTACTTAATTGACCTTATATTAAAAAAAAAAAAAATTGAATAAAATAAATGTAACAATAAGAGTAAATATGAGTTACAACCCATTATCCTCATTATGTTGCTACATACTGCATCATTGGCTGTATGGAAATTATAAAAACTTTATTTATTAGAGGATTTTGCTTTTATTTTTTTTTAATTAGGTTGTTGTTGTTATATCCCCAAGTATTTCATTGACCGCCAACAGTAGTGATATTATTACAATGAATAACATAATGTGATAATATAAGTCTTACATAAAGTACAATTAATCTTGTTTACAAATGTATGTATATGAGTTGCAACGTTTACAGATAGGTATTGTGCTAATATAATTTTGACTAGTAAGCACCAATTGACTAATATATAATAAGATATCCCTTAATGAATTATTTACACTTTACTCTCTTACGTGGCTAATAAAATTTAGCCAATCACACTGCTTCCGTTATACAAAAAATACGAGTATGAGTTTAGTAACTATAATTGTACATTAGAAAACAACAAATATTTAAGCGATATGATATAGAAATTGAAGCTCTAAGAAATTAATGTGAATTAATCTTAATATAATTTATTTAAATATTTACGAGAAACAATAGCCATAATATACAAAATATAACAGAGGGGGCATAACAAATAGAAATCAAAAGATAAGTAGGTTATGTATTTAAGAAAGCATACATTTTTTCACAATAGAAAGAGACAAAAAATTCGTAAACCATATCTGCCACACCATGTTTACCGGTTGTAATATAGCTATATAAACTTTAAATTCATTTGTATTTAAAAAAATTCAAGAAAACAAATAACTTGTCTAAATTAAGTTTAGAGACAGTAAGAATACAATCGGGATTTGAAGTTAAGACATTATGTTAAGCTTAGTTCAGATTGTTTTAGTATTCAGTCGACTGGTAAGGCATTTAGCAACTAAACAAAATATTAATTATCGTTATTTCAGTATTCTATTTCTACTATATTTCTTGCCATTCGACCAATGTATATTCAAAAGAAGTCCGAACTATACTAAAGACATATAATTAAGTTTATTACTTAATATATATTTTAAATTGACGACACCAATGTCGAGAGGCTGATGTCGCTAAGCATTAAATTATCATGTGGTACGAATCTATTTGATCGTATTATAAAAGTACGGTCGCTTAGCTTAGAGTGTGCGATAATTATTTTAGTTTTAAAAAATATGGTGCTGAATGTAATAAAGCTACATGAATGAACAACCAGTCAGCATACCATCTTTTTATTACTCATACAGTACATACTTTTTAAGCGTTACAAATCAATAAAATGAATGTAGCTAGCTTAATTGGAAATAAAGCCAATTTCACTGAATCTTCACAGAGTTTGGAGGGAGCTCTAATATTTAAAGCAACAAATGTGAAAGACTGCAAAAATGCAATAAAAGAATTATATAATTTTTCATTTCCTTTTAGCAAAACAGTATTATAATGGAAAAATGAATTATAATGTGAGTACAGCTAGCACCAACGACCAATTAACACATCCAAATTTTAAAACGCTTATACGCACACCATTCTTGCAGTATTGATCATATATTAAAAACTTACAGGTACAATCAGGTATTAAAAACTAATATTTTATGAAGCTCATCCAAATATCGCGTCTTATTTATATAAAGTAACAAAAATTATTTTTTTAAATATTATTGTTTTAATCGGTTTTTGATGTTAACAGTACCTATGCATGTTTGTTAAATAATTAAATTAAATGTAAATTTTTTGTTTTAATGAAACTTATTTACTTGGGATAAGGGTGTTTCGGTGGTATTTAATATAATGTTATGAATATTGAATACAAACAGCTGTATAAAATCTGATCTTTTTATGCAATCGGAAATATAATACAGATATGTTGTTTCAATGTATGTAATTAACAATTTTAGTAAATAAAGCACGTTTAATCAGGTCACATCCTCTCCTTTTCATTTAATGTCTTTTTTGTTGTAATAGTAAAAATACATCAACATAATATAATTTGTAGCAAAAATATTAGGACATATCCACACGACTAAACAGTTTAGTTGTTAATAACCTATATGGGTACAGTTTTGCAGTCTCATTTTAATTCATAGCACACGCAACTAAAACCCTCAGTTGGTGAAAAATCTAACGTGTAGTTACGTCCTAATTACACACAGAATTTATATACAGATAAACATTGAAACAAAAATTATAAGAAAATACGAAACTAACATAAATATTAATTAAAGAAAATCGTTTATAATTGTACATACATTTCATAGTAGCCAATAATTAAATAAAACATTGGAAATTGTTGACATTTAAATATTATTCACTTAAATTATTTAATGGAAAATTGTGATTTATAAACACTTTGCTTTAACCCTGCAACTGCTTTGTATTTTACTGAAATTTGATGTCACAGTCTAAATATAATTGAACTTATAAATGTCTTTTACTTGCGTTAATTATATATGATTGTTTATTATAGCAATTTTATCTTCCGTTACTGTACAAAGACACCATGAGAAGTGAATTGTATACTTAATTTGATGGCTGCCACTTTAAGATGGCAGTAAAGGATTATTACTAAAAGATTAAAATTTATCTCAATTAATCGATTAAAAAAACATTGGTGTTATTCGATTCTTGGGCACATAGCTTGTGTTAGCTGTGTAACCATATTACTAGCATTATTATTGATGTTCTTGCATGATTTACTTTCACAAATGTATTCTAACAATTGAAGATACAGTACTCTGGTCGTTAAGGAAGAATACCGTGTTACAAGAAATCAAACAATGAACATCTGGGAATACGATCCATACCCGAGTCAAATTAGAAAAAAAAATCCATAATGGTCACGATCTAAAATCGATTATTATTTACGCAACGTACTTGCTATTGCGTCAAAGACATTGTTAATAATAGATTTATTCGATTTTTTATTTATCATTATTCATAGTTCGGAATACATTTACAATATGCCTTAGTGGCAGTAGTTACTTATCTCAGGCTGGGTCGCCTTGTGGTCCGAGGATGGGTAGCTGGGGTGAATGGACAAGCCGACGGTGGGCCTCGGAGCCTGTGAGTGCGGCGACCGTGATGCCCGCCTGGTATGACGCAGGCAATCGAATGTGGTGCGTTCGAGTGCCGTGTTCAGACCACCCCGTGGATCGCCACTCCCGTATCACATTCGCCACTTGACCTGCATTTTGATAAACAGTAAATACTATTAGATTGAAATATTGTATAACGCCATCTAGTCTTAAGCAAACTTGTATTATGAGTATTAGGCAACTGTCCATTGCTGAACATAGGCCTCCCCCTTGAGGAGTTTTATCAGTAGTTGCCAGGCTTGACAGGCGGGTTGGCAACCGTAGTTACACTTTAGTGATATTTTAAGAGGGATCCCTTGACCATTAAATTCCCTTAATCGCCTCCTACTTATAAATCTCTTACTTACTCTTAAAAATAAAAGCAATTGGTTTGTTATAACACTGTATTGCACTTTTTGTATGCATAGATTTTTTTTTATTTCAAATTCTTTATCTAATTGCCTCAAATGAAACAGCTTTACCTAAGAATTTCATAGACATTTAATAATTAAAAAATATTCAATCCAGCTTGTTTTTCTATAGACAGGACAATTTTAAGTCTATGTCATTATAATGAAGCAGTCTTATTTTTATACTAAAAATACTCACCAAGCACATTGTATGTGTGAAAACGCCTATCAGGAACGGCCATTAACGGCGTCAGGTCAGTGACATCATTGAACCTGGCTAATACATCCCTCGTTCTCACAAGAAGCACGGAAGGTGATGTTAGCCGAGGCCATAATGTTGTCTCCCGAACGCATTCCACAGGATTGCAGAGGTAAACCCCTTGAGGTGACACACCAAACACCATTTGATGATGCCAAGCATCAGGTATCTCACTGTCGCAACCAACTTGGAGATTGAGGGTTAAAATTGGTACTGCACCTACAAAATAAAATTTATTGATAATTAATGCTTTTTTCTACTCTGAATTTGCTGGAAGAGAATTCTAACAGAGTTAAGCTCGCTTGTTGTACACCTTTTTAAAAATAATTTATAAAAAACCAACTTCAATTGTGGCAAAATCAATTATTTTGATTTCAATTAAACTAATGACCGATTTTGATAAATTCTCTATGGGATGAATCCATAAGTATATCCTTTCAGATAAAAAGGAATTTTCCAAATCGGTACAGAACTAACAGAGTTATTTATTTATTTATAGTAAGGCAACAAATCAATACATTAATAAAATAAATATTACATAAAACAGCATTAAATTTGTACTCCAATAACTGCTCTGCATAACATTCGATATTATATACATTAAAAGAATGACGGCTATAAATTTTTAACAAATTGGCAGCCCTAATGTAACATTGCAAGGATTGTTGGAAAATATCAAGGTCCTTGCATACAAGGTAAGGTAATAAACATAAAACTATCAAATTGAGAACCTCTTTATTTTCAAAGTCGGTTGATAATTTAATCTTTGTGTGCATTAAAGTATAAATATATAAGTAATAAAATAGTGTTTGACCAGGTCAGTATGGGAAGAAAGGGACGATTGATAGTTTTTTTTTTTTTTATATTATCGTCGGTGTTTATTAAAATAGTGGCATAAGGAAATACGGATCAGCCGTAGTTAACTAGAGTAGATTATTATTATTGAAACGTCTAAAGAGTGTCGCCTAAAAATATTTCAACAAAAGAAGCCTTTACCTGAATGTATAAAATTGTATGTAATTTGTGACTATTATCAAATAAAGTATTGTTTATTTATTATATTATCGATATCAAAATTCTGGACCTTCATATAATGTAAAAAGATAACATGTTAACAAATACTTTAGGATCTTATATGACACTCAACTAGATCTAGACGTGTACGATCAACTGCATACATTACCTAGTGAGATCCAATCTGCCAACCAATGTGATAATGACATGGCCCTTTCTGGGTATGTTGGGAAGAATCTTGCAGTGACCAGGCCATCTGACGCTCTCTGGATACCAGCCACAAGGTCCGCGGCCGTGCAACCAGCCACTGCACGCGACAATAAATACCTGAAATAGAAAAGTAGAGTAAGATTACAATACATACTTAAAAATAAATGTGTTTAAAATTTTTAAACAAAATTATTTTGTACTCGTAAGTAAATTTTTTCCTTTAAAAACGAATTGCATAAATTAACTTTGATCGAAGATATATATGGTGATTTTGTGTTAGAAGATAGACAATGACTTAGGTTATTTTTTATCCCGTCCAATGAAATGATGAAATATGAAATAAAATGAATTATTTATTACTATTAATTGTACAATTCGTAACTTCTTATTTTGTATCATAATTGTGATTAAAAACTGGATCACACAAATAAGTTTGGTATTGAAGGTTTCTTAATAATTTCTCAGACGGTAATAGTTAAACATCGGTATATTTTTCCTGTAATATTCACATATTAATAAAGGCATCAACTGTAATTATTTCAGTTTTTGAGCTTCAGACACTACGATGATGAGAGGGTAAATGGTATTATTTATCACATTTTCGATTAAAAATAAAAAATCGCAGTTTTTTAATTATGATAAATATATAAAAATAAATATAAATCAGTTTTAAAATGTACAAATGAAGCCCTTTCATATGACTCCCCACTTGAACTAATAGGTCGATTTTTGAAACTTTGAGTACCCCTTTTGGTCCTCCAAGCAAAGAAAACGAAAATATTTTTTTCAAATATTTTCATTACAGCTATCGAGAGTCAAGGTGAGGCACTCGCTGTCAGTCTTGATATCGCAAAGGCATTTGACCGGGTCTGGTGTAGCGGTCTTCTATCATAATTGCCCTTCTACGGACTTCCCGTGAGCTTGTGTAAATAAATTGCCAGCTTTTTGTTGGGTAAACGCATAAAAACCGTTGTAAATGGTTGCTACTCCAATAGCATGGACACTGACGCTGGCGTGCCGCAGAGTTCTGTGCTATTCCCAACGTAGTTTCTACTGCATATTAATATGTTGACCTTAGGTGACATTCATTGTTATGCCGATGACAGCACCGGGAATACGCATTATACGGGTCATATCAATGCCTCTCTTTCCATTGTGGAGGACAGTCGTAAACAGCTTGTATCTAAAATCAAGAGAACGCTAGCTAGGATCTCTGATTGGGGATGACAATATTTAGTCCAGTTTAACCCCGCTAAGATTCGAGCTTGCGCGTTCACCGTTAAAAATTACCATTTGCTGAGGGTTGAATTGATTTCCATAATTCCAGGGCACGTTCCTTAACATCTCTAAAAGTATTGGGATCTGGAACCCTTATCTGTATGTAAAAGTTCGCTTGGCAAACTGATTTGACAAAGCTTATATAGACATTCCTTATAAAACTGGCATAATTATTTAGATGAATAGAAGCAGTGGCAAAAATAAGTGAAGAGTACAAAATTTCGCAATATTGGGTGAAAATTGTCCTTGTGTGATAGATAATTTTATTACACATACAATAAATTATATGGGATGTTGGTCAATTTTTTATTTGTATTTTGATTACAAGTTTTTTTAACAGTAACATTTAGAGGAAAGTAATTAACGTTTTACCATATCTAAAGTCAGATTAACATTTGAGATATTTAGTACATCTCTCAATGTCTATCTTTTTTATTATCAATTTTAAAATAAAATAAAAAATAGCAATTGCTGAAAAAAGTGGCAACATTTGTGAAATTTGGGTGTTGTAACATTGTACAGGCAAGTCTAGAATGATACTCCCCTAAATGGCCAAAGCAGTGAGTTGACGGATGCAGGATTTTTTAAAATTTTGGATCTCAAGAAGTATCATTTTCATATTACAATTTAGACTAAAGATTAATAAGTAATTTTATTTTAACCTAAATTGCTATAAAGAGTAAATTTAAGAATGTGGATACAGGTGGCAATGACTTATTTCTTGTGCTAGATCATTATATGCTAGAGAATGATGAACAGTATCTAATGGCTGAATGATAACTTCACAACTGCGAATTCAGATACAACGGTAACAGGAACCAGCAGTTGTCATTAAAATCAAAATAATAAACTTAGTTGCATTTCACTAGGGATACCTAATTTCTCCAGGTATCCTTATCCTTGTAGTTGTGAGATTGAATTAAAATGACCATTATTTACTTATTTATACATAAATTAAATACGAAAAAATATGTTTATAATAGCCAAAGTTTTATCTACACATTTATTTAATGTTCGAATTTTTTTTTTATTCTTAATACCTTGGTAAAGGAGCATTGTTTGCTCTTAATCTTGTACCGACAGCGGAATTTATTTTTTCTAAGTTAACAGGTACACCCAATGCAATCTGAAACAAAATAAAGATTCAACAAGGCAAACAGGATTAATTACTATAACAAGATGTTTCCCACGACTGTATATGATAGTGTCAGTGTATTAATCAATGGAGTACATCAATAAAGGTGCATGGTATAATTTTTATTTCCTGATTCCATGGGCTCTTTAAGAAATCGCTTCATAGTGAAGGAATTTCTGACATACCCTATATGAAATGAAAGGTTTGCATATTTTCTATGACAGTTTTGACTGTGCACTAATTAGTCATTCTTCGTTTATATGCATAGAACATAGTAAGAATTAAAAACAATAATAGCAAAAAATATGCAAAAATATAAAATTACTTACAAATACATTTACAACTGCTGTAGCTCCACAGGCAGATGTGCCAATTTGTGTGACTTGACGTTCACATGCCTCTCTTTCTGACCATATCATACTCCTTTCTGGTTCTATACATCTTGGGTCTGCTGTACTGCACCCAGGAATAGCGTCTGCACTTTTATGTGCATCCTTTTAAATAAAACATAATCTACATAAAAAAATTATAGTTCTATATCATAATGTAGGCAACATTATAAAGGAACACTTTCAAACTTCATACTTTTAAATACATGTTTGAACTGTAGTCATTGGCAAGATTTTTATTATATAAAATTAAAATACTAACCCTAAGAATGGATGAAAATAGAATATTGCACCCAATAATGGCTTACAATGACAGGGCACCAGTGGAAGATTAAATAATAAAGATAAAGGTAGGTCAGTTGACCCATTGCAGCAAATTAGAGGGAATTGACAATAATATAGGTCTCTAAGGGGGGCTTCATGGAGCTCAATCCAATTGGGTATAATCCCTTTCCCTGCCATTACACCTATTAGAATCATTTACTAACTATAATGATGTGATATAAAACTTCAATTGATTAAACATAAGAACTTACCATCTTTACATCAGGTTTATTTTCAGATTCTGTTTGATCTGCCATTAATCTTTGTGCCATAGTCAAATGGTATAATGCTGATGATAGATTAGCAGAATCAAAAGTTGGTCCTTGATTTATTTGATATACAAGTGAGCTACCTGGTTGCTCCTCATCTATAATTAAGTTTATAAAAATGAAATACAAAACATTACAATTAATAAAGAGAAGAAAAATGAAAAAGATTTTTTCTTAGAAGCAAACATAAACTTTCTGTAATAATATTTAATTGTTTGATTAACAATGTTGATTGATGACTTTTTTGCTACAAATTACAGACAATTTATTATCTCAATTATCAAGTTAAAGAAATAGTTTATTTTGGAAATATATTTATTTACTCATAATAACTTGTACCCTTAGTACAGTGTACTCACAGTTTAATATTTCTCGTGGTGATACTAAATCCCCACTCGAAACATGTAGGCTGGCAGGTACATTGGCAGTCCAATGGGACATTGTTCTACGGACCAATATTTGTTCTCCTCTAACATTTATATGAGTAATGAATGGCCCATAATTTGAGTGAGTAGTTTTGGGTATGTCTCCAATATCACCCTGCCCTGATGATATGCCACAGCTCGTAGATGGCACATTATAAGCAAACTCTACTTCATTGCGGAAGGTCTCAACAGATACATTAGCTGGAGGGTTTGGTTTAGTTCCACCTACATACTCTGGAGAAATTCTTTTAATAACAGGTTCATTTTCTTCAGGCATATTGTTAACTCCATTTAATTCCACATCAGGAGATGATTCATCTCCTGTATCTACTTCACAAGAAGGCCCTGGATCAAAATCCATTTCTAGGAAGTCCATATCAGGGCTAGATGCTCTAGAGCCTTGCTCCCTTGCTGGTGCTGCCTGGTTTTGCACTTGATAATTTGGAGGAACAGGCAAGTGCTTATCTAATGGCAAACCCATGTCTAAACTAAAAAAAGAGCTTGGCAAATCTGCTAGATGCTGCCCACCTCTATAAGTATATATACATCCATCTTCTGAACCTAATGAATAATCATCATTACCTGTGTCACTCGAACTGTCTTCAGCATCAAAATTTTGTCTATTAAGTTTTAAAGTAGAGGGCCTTTTTCTACTCTCCTTAAATGTACTGTTTTCAGTATCTTTACTAGTACCACTTGTTGATGGGGTCATGTAACAATTGGCTGCTTTATCCAAGCATACTTTATGTCTTTGACATGGCTGCGCTTCAATACTAAATGAAAGTGATTCAGTTTTACTAGAGCTTACAGATTCAGGAGAGTCAGTATTAAAATTGCTTACTTTGTTTCCTTGAAATTTTGCACCAACATTTTGGTTATATTCTAAACTAAGTTCAGCGGACTTGCTCGATTGCGGACCTGATTCGTTACTAGACGAGTTACAAAGTTTAGAATGAGGTCCATTAGAAGGAGTTAAAGTTGACTCTATTTGATTTGACACAGATGTAAACACATTTTCGGCATTGTCATTTAGAGTTCGTTGTATGGCAGGACTTTTGCAATTAGTATTTTTCTCATTGTCACAATCCGATTTAACTATATTTCTTGTAGGTGCACTGTTTTTATGTGGATCCATGTTTACAATACGAATATTAAAATGTTTGAGTCGTCGGCACTTATTACTATTGTTGTTTTTAAGGTTAGTCAATGAAAGTTAATGAAAGATTGTAATTACACAATCAAATAAAAGTACCTCTTTTAGAGGTTAATAATTATCTGCTAATGATGAAAACAACTTTAAAAAATTGTAACTGCAATATAAATAAACGAATTTCATTTACGACTCCAATTCCATTGACAGTTTTGACTTTTGTTTATGACATTTATGGTGACATTGACAACTTTAATAGCTGAAGATTTTTTAAATTTTTGGTAAAGGGCTAATATTGCCCATTATAGCCTACTATATTTTTTTATTTACAGTGTAAAAATAAAGGCAACTTTAATAGATTTATTACAAAGATAGTAACATCACTATTTTGTGATATAATTCTTGCTTTTAGTATTATTAATTATATCTTTTTTTAATAATATAGAATCATAAATATTATAAAATATATAAAAATAAAATATTATTTAGTCATTCACTAGACGTAGACATATATATGGTACGCCTGTCTCCGACTGGGATAGACAGAATTAATGAAAAGCCAATATCTAAATCCAAACAGATCTTTTATACTTCACATTCATTACGTTCATCGATCCTTCAAATTCATCGATTACAATTTTTTTTTTAAATATGGCCTACTTGACCGAAATCGGTATACGGGTATAATATATTTAAACTTATCATATAAAGTACTTTATGTACTGATTAGATTTTACTTGCAATTTTATTAGCATGACTCTGGAATATGTTTGGAAGCCTATATTCAGCAGTGGACGGATAATTGCTGAGATGATGATGACAATAAAGTCTATTTTATTTCATTTCTATGTATGGAACTCTCATCGTTTTAGTTCAACTTGGGTTGACCGATTTATATTGTGAAAGTCTCTGTTCCTAGCTACATCACTGATTTTTTTATAGATAATAATGGAATGGTAACTCTACCTGCGCCAACGGTAACTGGCGGAACACCAGTGAGGGATGAAAGGCAGACAGTTAGCCCACATAATGAATACTCGCGGAATTCAACATGATTCCGCATTACTAACAGTATTCCCCCCGGTACGTCACTGGTTAGAATCTATAGGTTGGGAAAAATAGTAAAACAATTTTATAGATAGATACTTATTTTTGTGTTTAAATTTAAGATAATAAAAATATAGATAATTAGTTTTAAATAATATTTTGTGTCAGCAGTATAGGCAGACAAATACAATAACATAATAGTATAACACTTTTAAGTTGGTAGTTTAAGACGAAGTTTGCCTTTATAATAAAAAACCTGATCACACTACAACAAAATTAGCTGCTTTACTTTTATTATAGAATACTCTAACAACCATATATTCTTATGTTTAAACAATAAATAAAATGATTATGTTGTTTTGTGATCACTTTGGCACATTATAATACATTATATATGGTAGGTGTGAAATCATAGGAAACTAATGTCTGTATATAATGATGTATAGTATCACTAATTTATGTATGTAAATATGTTTATAAGAATAATACAATTGGGTTGATCCCGAGATGCCATTTCATTAACCCGATTTCTAAATTTAAGATTTCTACTTGATATCAAAAAGAAATCTTTATTTAAAACAATATGAATAAAATTTTTTAAAGCCTAAATTATTATAAATATAATTTATGATGGCCCATATAATAGTACTCATTACTTCCTATGACACTGTTAGATTGACTGGAAAAGACCTCTTTTAGAGATAAGTTCACTTTACAGTAGTTACTATTAATGTATGTTTTAGTGCAATAAAGAATATATATATATATATATATATATATATACATCAGAATCAACCCCAATGTTTACAGATACAAGGCACAACTCATGCAGTAATCTCCTTAATACACCTATGGTAAAATTTTTATCAACTGTGAATTCATTGTGGATCTGGAAATTATAGTGGAAAAAGAAAGAAAAAAAGAACAGAATTACAAATTCGAAATAACAAAATTAAAAGAAAACTATCTAGAATATATATATTCATAATACTCACACTAATATTTTGAGTTTTATACATCATGTGTATTTTTTATCAAAATTCAAACATAGTAAAATAACCTTAATAATAATAATACACAAAATTCGCGTACCACTAACATAGTGACATTAACTTATTAACATTTACGGTTACCTCCGAAACCGCCCAACCGATTTTAATAAAATTTTGTAAATTACTACTCAAAGTAAACATGAGATTTATTTTTAAGCTAAGAAGAAAAAGGAGATCTGGTGGTGGTGGGAAGATTAATAATATTTGCCGATTTAACGAGTATTATATGTTTTTTTGATGCTAAGTTTAAAGAAGTGCCATCTAAAATATTAATAACGCAATACGGTTGTTATTAATAGATCATTATTATTTTAGATTTTCACAGTAAAAATTATTTAAAAACTTTAGAAGCAGAACCTGAAACAGTTGTTACCTTTCCAGTGACAATGACTAATGTTTTAGGACAATTTAACGATATTTTTAAATAATCATACAGAAATACTTGTAGTACAGGTCCCTCTTTTTAAATTAATTAAAATGTAGTAAGTATGAAATATATGTGACAGAGTAATATCTACTAATGTAAATGTATATTTATACATTGTAAAATTAATACAATGTTTTAATTTATTAATAAAATAATATAATTAACAACAAAGGTAAGAAATATAAATTATTGGTATGCTTCAATGAAAAAATAAAGTTGATAAGTATCAATAATTGATAAAATGCAGTTTTTCAAAATTTCGCAATATGCTTTGTATGTACATATACAAAGTTACATTTTGTATTTGTGCATATAAATGTTCTATAATTAGAAAAGGCCGCAGGGTTATTTTTATCTAATCTTTTTATGAAATGTTTAAATCTCATTTACAGGCTGAAAAATTGAAATTGAATTTTTTTTTACTTTTATACTAATTTGGATAAAATCCTTAAAAAAGTAGCGAAATTTATAATTTAAATTAATTATTAATCTTTTCATACATTTCATACAATTACCCATGGTAATTGCTAAGCTTCAAGAATATAATATATAATTATTAAATTTCGGCTTCTAATTGTTGATAATTCCATATATTCCACATATTTCCAATATGGATTTGTTTTGAATGACTCATTGTCTCTGTAGATATATTAATAAAATTAGAATGACAGTGAACACTTTCGAGTCGAAAGAAAACTTAAAATAGACCCACAATTGGTGAAACATCACACAATAATACTCAAAATTATTGTCCAATTGGGATCCTCCTATGTGCAGCCAGTTCGAAATAATACTTAAGTATTTATAGTACGATATTACATTTTAATAACGGAAACCCAAAGAATAAAATCTACCATCATTCAATAAAAGCTAACAAATATTATCATACAACAGTAGAGAAATGTATCTTGGGTTTCGTGTGGTAGAATTACAAATCAGGGTGTGCATAAAATTATATGAATGAAATT
This sequence comes from Galleria mellonella, assembly GCF_026898425.1. Classification (NCBI taxonomy): domain Eukaryota; kingdom Metazoa; phylum Arthropoda; class Insecta; order Lepidoptera; family Pyralidae; genus Galleria; species Galleria mellonella. The sequence goes on along the minus strand of NW_026442130.1, from coordinate 8,860,557 downwards.
AATGTGGCGTTTTACATAACGCTTTCCGTAATAGTATATGTGTTTACAAAAATATTTGATATGTTAAAGTGGTAAAATATAGGTATTATTAAAATATGCGTTCATTGATTTCTTTTATATAACATATTAAGTAGTCTAGTAACGAGGGCTGTGAAACTAGCACCAAAACTTCCAGGAAGTGCTCGCGTCCTTTGCATTATACTATTGTAAATTGTACGTTCATATTCACGATACACCTCTGGCAAATGCAGTTGTTCATACAGCCGCTTGATCTGCTCAACATCTTTCGGCTCTTTGCTGCCATAGCATTCTTCGAATAAGGCACGTTGTTCTACGTTACAGCGCTGTAACGCTTGAACAGCTAACCACGTGCACTTGCCTTCTTGAATATCGGTGCCTGCCTTACCAGTTATTGATTCGTCTCCGAAACAATCTATATAATCATCCTAAAAAGAATAATACAACATATTAAAGCAATTAAGTGCCAGCGATATATAGGTAGGTACTTAACTATCAATTAACCTTGATTAAGTTTGATTGAATAAAAATAAATAAATATTATATGAATTTAGTTAATACATGCATTAAAAGAAACAAAGTATAAAAAAAGTAATGCTGTCTTATAATTTAATATCCTCAATTGATCTTAAACTGTTACATCTGTGCCGATATTACACTATTGTTACCACTTGTACTTTAACAACTTAACCAAACACATTTCTTTATGACAAATACTATATATGCGACTGGTTAATTGATCAGAATTATTATCAATATTTATACCACTAATGAACCAACCGATAGAAGTGGAGGACAGGGATTGTTAGTAATGAGGTCTATTGCTAGCAACAATAATTAGTCACGACGGTTTTCAGGGACCGCGTGGAGGTCGACCTGATAGGGTATTGATAGCAATGGGGACTAACCTCCCCATTACTAACAATCACTTACCCCATACCAGGAGGGCTGACTCCAAATAGAGGAAACAGCCGGGAGATCGATTGCTACACTACTTGCACGCGATTATGATTTTTTTTTCATTAAATATTTAGAGAAATTTAGCCGACTGAGGCTGTAATTGACATACCTGTATTTGGAAATAATTCCCTAAATCTAATAATATATTCTCTGCAACTGCGTGCATTTCTTTATCTGTTCTATTAGCTAATAACAAACCAAGGCAACAAGGCAATTTGCATGTGTAGTATGCAGTCTTAAATTTCACAATAGCGTTGTACCGATCTATTGTAAAGAGACTGTAGTCGTTTTTGCTGCGGTGTGCCATAGTGTAGTCCAAATGTTGCCCTATTGATGTAAATAATAATGTCTGAAAAAAAAATACAAGTACCTATAATATTTAAAGATTTTTGGGCAATAAAATATTAAGAACACAATATGGGTAGGATTTATATAGAACCAACACAGAAGAAAACTATCAAACGAGAAAAGAAAACGGAATATAGGATAATTTTTATAATAGTATTAAGACACGTGTCCGATTTTGAAAGCTCATTCTCTGGTGTATTTATTTAAATAAATACGATCAAATGAAGGTCAATTCACATGCCAAGGGTTTCCCACATGGAATAATTTGTAAATAGACTTTTTCTTTAGATAAATTAAAAAATATTAGAAGTAATCGAAACCCGAATAAAAATAAAAGTGAGACGAATGACTACCTGAATAAAAAGAGGAAAAAAAAGAATTAATTTTTTAGAATCGATAGGATTACATTAAATACTTTAATTTCTTTATGAGTCTATATTAAGTTTGTCATAATTGAAGGCAGACATTGTTGTTTTGTCTTCATTGTCTACAACACTTTGAAACAAAAGAAATAAAATTAATTACCTCATTAAAAAGATCCAGTATATCATTGTATTGCGGTTTACCGCTAAAGTTCGTTTTCAGTGTATGGAAAATAGAGGTATAGATGAGTATGGAGTCATTTATAGCTCCCAGACCGACGTCCGGCATCCGATACCAGCAGGGGACACCGCGGCGGGTCGTCGAGCCATCCATTATGTCATCAAGAATGATTAGATATGCTTGCAACTGCAAATATTTTTCTTAAAATGTAGGTATATATATAAATATGGATCGTGTGTAACCACTAACCGTTATTCGTACTTAAAACAATGGTTTTTAAAATGAAAAAGAAAATTTATGTACAAAAATATTAGTAGACAATGTTAGTTCAAATCAATCCCCGAAATCGCTAAAGCGATTCTAATAAAATCATAAAAATGTGCATTGATTGCTCTAATTTGAGTAAAATGTTATATTACGATAAGATAAAACCAGTTAGGTGCGAGTTGAAATCACACGCTGAGAGTATGATTTAAACTCACACCTAACGTAATGTATATAAATATATGTGACATAATCATCTAATACGAAATAGTAGTTATTATTATTGATGCTACAATACGTAATTGCTTATACGAGGTCTGTCCGGAAAGTTCGTATAAAAGTGTTCTGGAATGCGAGAAAGAGGAGTGGGGAGGCCAGGTAAGCGCAGGACCCCTTCCTTATGTCCCTAACAATGCTTCAGTTCTGGTCTGACCGCCGTGCGGTGCGAACTGGCTTGTCACGCCATCTGTGAAGTTACCTCTTAACGAAACCCCGTCGGCATGGAGCCCGCTTCCGTTGAAGAGCAGCGCGTCGTAATCAAGTTTCTCTCGAAACTCGGCAAGAATGGCCGTGAAATTTTTGCCGATCTCAGAACAGTTTATGGGGATGATGCTGTGAAGGAACCAACCGTCCACAAGTGGCTAAAAAGATTCAGAGAGGGCCGAGAAAGCGTTCAAGATGACCCACGTTCAGGACGTCCTTCCACTTCACATTCCGACGAAAACGTGGAAAGAATTCGAACTTGTGTTAATGGGGACCGTCGTTTAACGGTCAGACAGGTGGCTGAAGAGCTTAATTTGGGCAAAACCGTGGTCCACGAAATTCTAAGAAACGAACTTCAAATGAAAAAAATTTGCGCCAAGATCGTTCCGTGAGTTTTTGAGTAAAAATTCCATTACGGTGACCGAACACCCCCCCTCTTCGCCGGATTTGGCCCCGTGTGACTTCTTCTTGTTCCCAAAAACCAAATTGGTACTTCGGGGGCGGCATTTGGGGGACATAAATGAGATAAAAAAAGCTACGACGGGGCAGCTGAGAAACCTACAACCAGAGGACTTTCAAGGAGCCTTCTCACAGTGGAAACGGCGTTGGCACAAGTGCATTATGTCACAGGGGGAGTACTTTGAAGGGGATAAAATTGATTTACCTGAATAATTGTAAAATAAAATTTTTAAAAAACTTTTATACGTACTTTCCGGACAAACCTCGTATTGTATAATAAGTGTGGTTTAAAACATAATTAAATTTTTTTTTGGAGGTTTTTTCATAATTTCCCAAAAAATGGTGCTAGTTTAAAACTTTGTTTTGTTTTTCATGTAAATTTCACATATAGATATCTGTATAAACTGTAATTATACTTATCCGATTTTTTGCTTTAAAATTTCAGAGATAAGGGAATGTTTTTTTCTTACATATCGATAGACCGATGTGTACACGAAAATGATATTAGATTGTGGAATGTCAACTACTGTCATTTATAATAATTTAAAAATAAATAAATTATAATACCTACCTTGCAACATGGTTGGTAATTAATTAACAAACCATTATATAGATAAGTTGTAATGTAACGAAGATATTATTTCATACAAATTTATATATTATATGTAACATAAATATTACGATGCTATTATGTTAAAATAGATAATACAAGATACCTATTGTAAATAAGTTAGTGTCAAATGATGAAAACGTCTAAAAATTATCTCGACATATCCACGGGAACAGAAATAATGTGCACTGGAATGAACAAAGAAAAACTTCAAAAGTGAACAAATAGTAGATAATTACCATTTCTACACACCATCCCATAATACGAGCTTGTCTCAGTGACTCTTCAGTAATATTCTCTGGGCTTTCCAACATTTCATATGAAAACACAGTAATTAATCCTCTAGTTTTCTTTCCACCACTTAAATTGTAGTCTAAAATCTAAAAAAAGAATAAGCCGTGTTTAATAATCGAGAGTCTGTTCATGTAAGAGGTTTCATAACTTAAGACGAAGGTACAAAATGGAAGGGAGGGCATTAGTGTATTTAAGATTATTTTTAGAGTGGGCCTGACCGTTTAAGAAAAAGTATATATTTACATACTTATATGTCATATATCAGCCATATCTTTGTGCACAGCTGAAAGCCTAGTTTGCATGCAGGCTCACCTTATGTGAGCAAGTTCTTCCAGGCCCTCATTTAAATATGCTTATGGGGAAGGGACTAGCTCTTTGCTCAAAGTTACTACCCTTCTTTCATTTTACGTAAAAAAGGCAAATTATGTCAGCATATCAAACAAATTTCGTTATTTAAACTTTCAGATGGAAACCTCATTAAAGGGAAAGAGAGGCCAAATTTAAAAAAAAATCTCTACTTTATATATGTTGTATGTACTAGTTGTATGCCGCGCTTTCGCTTGCGTGAATTAATACATAAAGTATCATGATAATTTCAGCTGTTAATTGTCTATTGCTAAACATAAGCCTTCCCCATAAGGGGAATTTTGGCAATAGTTGCCACGCTTACTTGGTGGGCAACCGCAGTTACTTTTAGAGATGTTTATATATATGTAGAAGAGGGACGCTGCTGCCCAGTCCTCTACCATTATGTTCTATTAGTCGTCTCTTACCACAATCGCAGGAAAGGAAGAGGTGGCCTACTCTATACCGGGACCACATGGACATAAAGTAACCTATCTACTAATTAAGGGATATAACCTACCCATGTAGTAAATTTGATTCAAATCCTTTCTGTAGTTTTTGAGTGGATGCTACTCATTCATTCTTACAAACTTGCGCATTTATTGTACTAATAAGTTTGAAAAACAGTAATTTAATTAATTTACTATGTTTGTTACTTGATTGTCGACAATTGTTTCTACTTCACTCAAAAGTTTTCCATCAGTCTTTTTCAAAAGAAAAGCGAGTGTGGTGCTTACATCACAGTGTTTCCTATGTGACTTTGCCACATCGTCGTAAAAGATAAAAAGACCACGGTTATTACAATCATATTTTGCAATAATATATAATAATAAACAAAGTTTTAAAAATCATAATAAGTCTCATCTTATTTATGTCTTATCTTAAGTAGTTATAATATAATACAGAGTGGCCCATAAGTCCTTAGTAATGAAAAAAATTAATTAAAATAAAACTAATTACACTATGAATAATATTTTTATTTGTAAATATAGCTAGAAAAACGGGAATTATTTTTTGTAAATAACGTCGTCCAAATGTAATCCGTTACAGTCACGGCACTCTTGCAAACGCCTTCTGAAATTGTCGATGACTGCGCGGCACGTCACTGCTGAAATGCTTGCCATTTCTCTGCGGATGTTTTCTTTTAGGTCATTAATTGACCGCGGGTTAGAGTCGTACACTTTAGCCTTAAGGTAGCCCCACAAAAAAAAATCCATTGGAGTCAGATCCGGGCTACGTGGTGGCCAGGAAATGTCTCCTCTCTTAGAGATAACTTTGTTTGGAAAAAGTTGACGGATAACGGGCATAGCAGTATTGGAGGTATGGGAAGTTGCTCCATCCTGTTAAAACCATGTTCGGGCATTGAAGCCTGGAAAGTTTTGCAATTTTTGTGTGAAAAACTCCTCGATCATGGCCACATATCGCTCCGAAGTAACAGTAACAGCACGCCCTCTGCCGTTCTCAAAAAAGTAAGGCCCTATGATGCCATGGGCTGACATAGCGGCCCAAACTATAACTTTAGGGCTATGTAAGGGCTTCTGGTGCTTAAGTTTTGGATTAATCGGGCTCCAATAGCGGCAATTTTGTTTACTAACATGTCCGTTAATGTGGAAGTGTGCCTCATCAGAGAACATTATGTTATTGAAGGAAGTAAACCGATTAAACATTTCATTAGCATAATTCACTCTCTGAATAGCATCAGTTTCTTTTAATTCTTGCAACAACTGAATTTTGTAAGGGTGCATAAGTAAATCTTTCTTCAAAATCCGTTGTAACGATGTCCTGGATACGTTTAATGCACTGGAACGCTTACGAGTTGACTGTGTAGGATTTTCACGAATAGATTGTGCCACTGTGTCGATGTTTTGTTCCGTAACGCAACAACAACGCAACGGTTGCCGAATTGTTGTTTTGATAAAACTCGCGCACACAAAACGCACGGCCCGCTCCGGTGAAACGCTCCATCGCGACTAAATTCCCAGAAACCGAAGTTACTGCCCCCGCTTCCCCTGCACCGCTCACGCGCGCCGTTTTCGTTTAATTCAAATTTTACTTTTCTAAGGACTTTTGGGCCACCCTGTATAAATACATTATAACATATTATATAAGCATGTTATTGCACTACAGTGTTATATTGTATTTAATACAATCATTGATGTAATGCTTATTTTTGAGCTGTGGTTTTGAACAAATGAATGCATATGGTAATCTGTTTACATTTTCAGAACATTTAAGGATAAATAAAACATTTGTTTAACCGTTTGACAGCTATCTATCAAAATTCTAATACATTCTAAAACTGCTATGGAAAATTTGCCCTTCTTTTTTGTAACTCTTACACTGTCCGAATTTGCATTGGAGAAAATCAGAATTACTGGACGCGGCTTTGTTTTCTTATCTTTGAACGAACACATCAAGATAAGATAAAAAGTTAAAAAAAAATATTTATAAAATAAAAACTGATGTATCGACTTTTTATGAAATGAAATATTTATTTGCTTTAAACAGACATTTGACATGTGACAAAACTTTTTGGCATCTGTTTAACTGCCTTAAAATTGTAGGCATGCAAATCTAATTTATTGCTTAAATAAGGATTCAAATTTAATTTAGACATTATTATGATTATAGAATAATAAAAAAAAAGAAAAAAAATTCTCAAACAATTATCAAGTCAAATCAATAAATGTAAGTACATATTCAATATCGTCAAATAAAATTAACAATTACATTATTATTATTAATTAAATACAAATTACAATAGCAAATTTATGTAAAGTCTTAAGGATTTATATTATCAATAATTATGTTAACTATTTTTGGGATGTGTAGGCATAATATTCTCCCATACTGTAAAAGACCTTATCCAGAAGCCATAGATGAAGCCGTTTCTTAAATATTTTCAAGGGAAGGTCTAAAAGATCTTAAGGAAGTTTATTATATATTTTTTGGGCCATAAATGAAACATTCTTTTGGTACAAGGTCAAATTACTTTTTGGTATTACAAGTTTATTTTTTCTGTGTGATCTAATGTCTTCTTTGAGTTGTCCGCATGTATTAAATAATTCAGGGTGTTGCTTAATAAAAGTACATATAGCAAATATATACATGCAAGTCAGGGGAAGGATTCCTAATTTTTTAAATAATGGCCTACAAGATTCCCGGCACCCCACATTGCTAATAGCCCTTATACATTTTTTTTGCGCTTTGAGGACTCTTTCTATGTCAGGCGAATTCCCCCAAAAAATAATCAAACCATAACTAAGTGCCGATGAAACAAATCCATGATATGCACTAAGAGTATGGTTGCAATCTGGCGCAATTTATACAATGCAAATACAAATTTATTAATTTTTTTACAAACGGAAACACGTTGATTATCAACGTGTTTTTTCCAATTTAAGTGTTTATCTAACGTGATACCTAAAAAAGTAGTGGAATCCACTACTTCTATATTATTATTTTTGTAATTTATATTTAAGTCAAGACTGGTTTAGGCTTGAGAAAGAACACTTTTATTTAAAAAACACACGAGCGGCAAGAAACAACATCCCACGGCGACCGACAAACACGCACTTAAATGGCAGCGCTACCGCGCCGCGTAGCTGTATTACAGACGTAATATCGAAACGCGACGGCGCCGCGTAGCGGTCAAACGGTTAAATAAAACATTTTAAAATTATTTATTGACAACACCTGGCATTTTAAATAATTAACAATATGCATTGTTTTATAAGTAAATATTACAAAGTCAAATAAATGACTACAGTGCTGATGTTACTTATACTGGAGATTACAGTGATAAGTATTTTACGCTATACTTATAATATATAATTAAAATAAAAATAAAATATATAGCATTAAAAAGAAATTGGATTCATATTAAAATTATATTAAAACAGAAAGCTACTATGCAAAATGAAACCACTGCCAACTTAAGGGTTTCCGATTTCTAGTACATTGTACTAGATCATTCCTATACAAATATTACCCTATATTAAAAATGCAAAACTGAGTTTGTTTGGCACCTTAACGGCTCAATCATTTTGAAATTTAGGTATACAAGTACTATATGGAATGGAAAAGACTAGGGCAATGAACATATCCCAGGATGAATATAATATTATATATTTTGTAATTGGTGCGGGCAGATGATGGCGGCCTGTGACACCCATGATTTTTCAGTGGGGTCTATCTAATTTATTGTTTATTATTCGGTTATAAATGTAAAATCAGCATGGCAAGTTACACGACTAAGTAACTTCATAAGAGCACATAGACGACACTTTTTTGATGTTCCGTTAAGAAGAACTGATATTGAACTAAATATACATTATGCTACTGTATTTCACTTGAATTGTTTATATACCATTATTTGCATTTACGTTTCTGGTGCAATAAAAAAATAAATAAATAAATAAGAACAGAGTTTACCAAGCAAACTCTCTCTTGCATTGAAACTACTCAATGATGTTGTGAGCCAGTATCCACAATTAGATGTGTTTGCCTCCATCTTTCTAGAGTTCCATCAGATAACCACAGAGTGTTTGTGTTTGGAGATTTAAGATATAGATGTTATTTCTATTACTGTTATGTGATTTAAATCTTATTAGTATTATTCCATTTAATTATACATATGTGTTAATGTATTGACACTTTCCTGGGTGAGCGTATTGGGAGACTGTAAACCCAGTTAATAAAATAAATAAACATACAAATGATAATATTTGAATATCAAAATGTATGTTATTCATTAGTACAAATGTTGCGCACATTTTACAAACGGACTGATTAAATGCGGACTATTCTATTGCTAACAGTATATTTTATCAGGTCAACCTCCCCATAGTCCCTCTGAAAACAATCATGGTGAATTCTAGGTCTATTCATTACAATAGACTAACTGACTTGCAGCGGGCAGTATATATAGTTCACGAAGGCTGGGTTACCATTCCATTATTATACATTTAAAAACACACCCATTAAAGATCCAATATTTAAAAGCTTATAATTAATAACTATAGACAATACCGTTTTTGGGCTGGGAATGCATCAATATGGTATTTTTTTTTTTATACTACATAGAATGGCAAACAAGCTGACGGCCCACCTGATGGAAAGTGGTAACTGTCGCCTATAGACATGAGCAGTACCATGGACATAATAGAGTATACTGTTTCGCCCATGATACCCCCCATGCGTTACCATTCCTGAGGACTCAGGTGTTATTCCTCTGTACCCAGTAAATTCACGCCATATCCCACCCTTCAAACCGAAACACAGTTATGCAAACACAACTGCTTCATGGTTGAAACACGAATGGGACAGGGTACCCAAGCAATCGACTTTTGTACAAAGTCTCCCTCTGGTAATAGTAATCTGGTATAGTAATTGAATATTGACCACTAGGATCTGTGTCATCATAAGAGGCTACAACTTACATTTGAGTGATATAATATTTCATAGATAATGGCAAATATAGGCATTTCAAATAAAAAAAAAAGAATTTCATTAATACCTCTCAAATAAGCTTGTTTTATTCAATTTTAACATTACCTAACCTTACTGAAAAAACCTTTTATATAAAAATACTAACCTTTTTAATCCAATTAGATACATCAGGTACTTCTGACAATTTCTGGCTTTTTACAACTGAATCCAATACATAAGGTAACATATCTTGAAATGTTTCCTTTTCTTTTTTTGACTGAGATACTGATACATTAGTCGCTGTTCTGACATGGTTGAACTGTTGAAAAGATCTGTAATTAAAAAAAAAAAGCATTAGTGCTTACAATAATTAACAACACCATGGATTTCATAGAATATACTGTCATCCCTGGTATTCTTTATAAGTATGCTACTTAAGAAATAGGGAACAGAGTTTTTGCCAAAATCTATTAATATAAAACAACTCCTAAAGTTAAGAATAGTCATCTAAGAATTTATTTCTTTAGCTCCAATAGTTGAGGTATTTGCTCTTATTGTCCTGTCTTCAATATTAAGCCTGCACATAATATAAAAAGCACTTTTTATTAAATACAAAACAAAAAAAATATTTTTATACAATTGAAATAAACAATATCTTTTCTATTAATTTAGATAAATTGTTATTAATTATTAATTTAGATATTGTTTATTAATTACAATTTATTACTTATTAGATAATAAGTAATAAATTGTAATTAATAAACAGTAACACAAATAATAAAATAATAAACAATTCATTCATTCATAAAAAAAATTGTTACGTTTAATTTAGCCTAAACCAGCATAGATATGAAAATGCCATTGGTTTGGTAATTACATATTTAAAGTTTTATGGATATATTTAACTGTATTTTTTTATTAATACATAAATGCATTTTGTATTAAAAACAATTTCAAAAAATTAATAATTACAAGTAAATATACCTGGATCTTACAAAGAAAATAGACCTGAGATAAATGTTACATTTACTACTGTTGTTCAAAATCATGTTGACAAAAGAATTTCTTTTGGTGCTTTTTTTATTCAGAGAATAATCAGGTTATCTGGCAATGTCATCATGTTTTGTTTGCAGGCATTCAAATGTAAATTATTAAACAACATTTATCAGTTGCTTATTATGTATTTATTCTTAGCATTACAATCTTATGTCGTTAATCACACAATATGTAAATTACTTCAGCTATTATTATAATAAATATGTATAAAATTCTAAGAAAGTTAAGCATTAAAATTGTTATTTATGAAAGGCCCAAATTTTGTTACTTACCTAAAAGAACCTGTATTTTTAATGTAAGAATTACAGGATTTATTAAATAGCAATCTAAGTATACACATAGCATTCATGGTTTTAGTAAATTTGTTTCAACTTTCACTAAAGAATGCACATAAAAATTTTGTAGTATTATGCAAATAATTTCTCTTTAGAAAACGTACTGATTTTAAGCTCGAGTTCGGGAATCACAGCGCAAACTTTAAAGATTTCAGATATTCCAACAAATACAAACTTTATAATGAGCTCGGAGGATTAACTATTTTAAATTTATATCAGAAATGAAAAGTTTTACTAAGGAATCAAAAGACATTATTTTCTTTTGACTTCCGTCCGCCGATTCTGAGCATTTTAGAGATGCCATGTACATCGATGTATTGTATATACTCGATGTATAGTAACGAGCAACGTTTTGATCGATTTATTATTAAAACTTTAATATCGAATATATATCGATGTATTTTATTCTATGCATCAAATAACCAAACTGAGATGAGTGTCTAGGAGTACGATTAACGTCGACCACTGCCACTAAACTAAAAAGTTTCCAGAGACTGGCTTGTTCTTCTATCAGCGGCTGCATGAAAACAACTCTAACAATAGCAATAGAGGTTGCCTTCAACATAATACCCCTAAATCTGCACATACAGCAGAAAGCGGACTTAGCTGCTATCCGACTAATGCATCTCGATCTATGGTATATATAACCACAACATCTTCATAATTATATTTTGAACCAGGCAATCAAGTACGAACCATTGATTGCGGCTCCGTGTGATAAGACTCATATACATTATATATTCAATTATCGATTACAAATGAAAGAAGAGGAAAAGGACCGATCTGGAGTACATGAATTACGCATATATACTGTTGGCTCCAAAACTGAGAACGGTTCAGCAGCCGAAGTCTTTTCCCTAAATCTTAATATAAACATACCCATATCGTTTGGAGAAAACAGCTCAATGACCGAGGCTGCTGTAGCTGTACATAAGCTAGGAATAAATGACATTGGCTTTAGATTACTATCTGATAGCGCAGCGGTACTAAAAGCATTATGAAATAACAAGACAAATAACAATTTAATAATCGAATGTCACCGGACACTGGATAAGATATCTTTTAATAATCGAGTTATCCTCCAGTGGATAAGGGAGTACAGTGGATCTTATGGTAACTATTTCTTTTGTTTCTTGAACGATTCCTCTTCCGTTCTCGCAATTTAGAAAATGGATGCATCAAATACAAGGTGACTCAAAAGAAAGTTCACATTTAAAAATCGATAAAAAATTAAACAAGGAGTTTATTAAAAAAAAATGTTTATTACATATTAAAATACACTTTTTGAGAATTTATTTATTGAAAATGATATCGTCCAAGTGTAAACCGTTGCTCCTGGATATCAATTTGCCAGGAAAGATTTCACGAACTCGTGGTAAAGACCTGTTAGACGTGTGTGAAGTTGCTCCGTCCTGCTGGAACCATGTTCTTTGGTTATAACCAGGAAAGTTTTGCAGTTCAGGCATGAAGAAGTTGTCTAACATCTCCACATAACGGTCCGAGTTCATTGTAACTGTGCGTCCCCTTTCATCTTCAAAAAAGTAAGGGCCGATAATCCCTCTGACCATATGGGCTGCACATTTGCACATTCTGGTGTTTGTGTTTTGGATTAGTTGCACTCCAGTATCGGCAATTTTGTTTGTTTACATGTCCATTGAGATGGAAATTAGCTTCAACCTAAAAGAATATGTTAGTAAACGTTGAAAAGCGCTCAATCATTTGATTTACGAAGTCAAACCTCTGCCTAGCATTCTGAGGCTCTAATTCTTACACTGATTAAATTTTGTAGGGGTGCAGCTTTAAATTTTTTGTGTGAAATGCGTAATAACGACGATCTATGCACGTTTAAAGCATCAGCACGCTTCCGAATCAAAAGGTTTGGGTTGTTACGAACTGATTGAGAAACACTGTCTATGTTTTCGACCGTTCTGAAAGATCTTGGACGTCCGGATTTTGATATTCCAGCGTTGAACCGGTCTCTTCAAAGTTTTTGAGCCATTTATCAATGAGTTTAGGGCTCAGCACATCATTTAAATATCGAATATTGCAAAATTTTCTACGCGCTATAGTTGCTGAATTACCTTTTTTGTAAAACTCGCGTACGCATAACGCACGGTCCGCTCCTGAGAAACGCTCCATAGCGACTAAATTCCCAAAAGCTAGGCTACCGAATGACATACCCCCCGTGCCCCTCAGAATAGTTGCGTTCACGCAATAACCAAAAAAAATGTCACCTTTCTTTAACAGATACACAGAGACACCCAGTATTAATTAACATACAAAACCAAAATGGATACAGGCTATTGATTGCAGACAATCAAAATATACTGTACCAACGTTAATTAAACGATTATCAAAACGTTTATTATATCTAGATAGGAGAAACTTTAAAATAATAACGGGCCATTACCTATTAAACAAACATTTATACACACGCTTCTGTGCTTTTGGGAAGAGCTGGGCTGGCTGTACTAGTCACGACTCATACGCACAATGGCCCAAATGAGAGGTTAAGTACAAAAAAGTGAGTCCAATTTATATTATATTACATTATGTACGCCCAACAAAGTCTGACGACTCTCATTTTATTCGAATGTCGTATCGAAAATTATTTAAGGTTAAGTATAAGTAAATTTTTAGTTTTACATAGAATTGAAAAAAAAAATATTGGAATTTATAAAGAATAAGCTATGTTTACTGTGTGATTGTATATTTCAATAAATATTTTCCTTTGTTAAGTACAAAGGAAAATATTTATTGAAATATTTTCCTTTGTACTTATCTCGGTTTATCTCGGTTTCCATAAGGCTTAAACATGTTCACTGCGGAAAACAACGATGTCTTTAAAATATCGATGTAATTTTCAATACATCATATTAATATCGATGCGACGAATTGATTCATTAATCGAATAAATTCAATGTCTATTTTAAATGGCATCTCTAGAGCATTTCTATTACGTGTTTTGTTTGTCTGTCAATATCAAGTAATTAATCTGTTGAAAATGTCAAATGTGTCAGTGTCAGCTCAGATTGTCAATGTCATAATCAGCAGAAGAATCAGATTAGTAACGCAGAATAAAATACCCAGAATATGATCATCTTCCTACCCTTATCCCAGAATATAATATAGGTAGAATATACTTGACAAGACAACTACACGAAACAAGGTATGTTTGTTGCGTATGCTATTACTGATTCGACACGTACATGCAGCGTTTCTTGTTTTTAGGTTAGAATAATTCGTTTTTTTAATGGATGATAACGGAATGGTTATCCCACCTACGCTAAAGGTGTATACAACCAATGAAAAATAATAGATAGATAAGGAGGAAAAGACAGGTCAGTATGCCCACTATGATGAATACACTTGGAATTCTGCATGATGGTTTCCAGGGGAACCACGTGGAGATTGACTGGATAGGGAATATTGCTAGCAATGGGACTGGTAGTTCCCCTTCCCTTCTACCCGTCGTGGAGTTTAGACGTGTGCACTTTGATTTTCAATATCATATTTTAAATAATCTATTAAAATATCTACCTCGAAAAATTTGTTCAAGTACCAGGAAGACATAAACGAACAGTGTTCTTCAAGCGAAAGAAGAGTACATTATAATTGAATTATAAAAGTGAGTAAGACAAACATATTTCATTCGATACTCAAATCTATAGACAGCACGAAAGAGTCATTTTTAAGGAAATAATTGCAGAAATGTCACCTGTTGCGTTTGACTTACGCCCCTCCCACTAACTAGAGTGTGCGAAACAAATATACGTAAATAAAAGAAACAACAATATTTTTTATCAACCTCTGCCTGAAGTACAATTGTGCCTAACTATAATTAATAAGCGCGCGCGCTGATTAAAAATAGGCCTAGACTGCAATACAAACATTGTATAACATGTCTTGTCGACGAACTCCTCCAGAAAAAACTACCCACACACTTTCAAAACCAACTATTATGACCCAAGAATCTGATACAGCATCAGACTGGGTATCTGAACCAGACAACAGTCTAAAGTATAATACTCAACGGCCTAAACGTAAACACGGCGACACAACCTTGGCTGAAATTAAAGATATGTTAGCCGACGTAAAGCTACAACAAACTAACCAAACTAAAAAATTTGATGAGGAAATGGGCAAAATGTTACAACAGAATAATGAAATCAAGCAATCTATCCAGTACATGTCTGAAAAACATGAAGATATTTTAAACCAATTGCGCCAGGTGAAAACTGAAAATACTGTATTTAAGAAACAAATTAAATTATTAGAACAAAAGGTAGAATCTCTTGAGAGAAACTCCAAAGCCACATTTTTAGAAATAAAAAACGTCCCACAAAATCTAGAGGAGAATAAGTCCACGCTAGTTGTATTGACCCAAAATATCGGTCAGGTCCTCGATGTTCCGGTGCTGGAGACGGATATACTCAACATATATAGAACAAAAAAAATACCAAATAAAATTAGTCCAATAATTATCGAATTTACAACCACTAGCATTAAAGAAAAAATTATCGAAGCGTCTAAATCATTCAATAAAACTAAAGCATCGAAGCTAAACACATCGCACTTAAAGCTTAAAGGACAACCAACACCTGTATATATATCCGAATGTCTCACCGCTTACGGAAGACGTTTATATTTTTTAGCAAGAGAATGTGTAAAAAAGTATCAATACCCAGGTTGTTGGACTACGAAGGGAAAAGTATACGTGCGCACGGGAAAAGGATTACCAGCAGTACATATTACCTGCGAGGAAGATATTATCAATTTAAAACAGGAATGACTAATGTCCTTATTGCTGTTGTTACAATTTTTAATTAGTTTTTTACGTCAATGCATGTTTGAATATTTTTATTACCTATACACATTTTTTCACACACATTATATACATTTTCTACAAATATACATAAACATATATTTCACAAAAAATAGGCACCATTCTTTTATTATTAAGCTTTCAACGAATATGCACTATATACAAATATACAGATATATACAAATATACACATATATACAAATATACACATATATACAAATATACATATATATACAAATACGCACATATATACAAATACAAATATACCTTTTTTACATTTATACATTGCATAAAATGTGGCATTTGAAAAAATACCTTTTTAAAACTGTATTTTATAAAAACATATTTAGTTTAAATACCTTATGTATAAACCCATGCCTAACTAAACAATTACATCAAAATTATTATAATCTAAAACACAAATCTAAGTTCTATAACGTAGTAGTTATGTTATCTCGGCTAAATAAATCATACACTTGTCAATTTTTTAAACTGATCAATGTTTATGTTACGTTGTTCTGTTTTACAAAATACTGGTACTATAAAAAATATTTTTGTTCACAAACATTCATGAATATGACTCATAATTTTTCACTTGTTTACAAAATTCAATACCATGGATGATTTGTTGGAAGATATTGATCAGTTTAATATTACTGTACCAATAACATGTCGTCCTGAAGAATGCACCTCTCACCTAATATATCCTAGGAATTTCTTAACAGTTTTGCAACAAAATATTCGCAGTATTAATCGAAATTTTGATGAAATAATTATACTACTCACTAGACTAAAATTTAAAAGCGATATTGTTGTTTTATCTGAATGCTGGCTGTCGAATGTGACCAACCTACCCGTATTACCAGAATACAATACGTACAAAACCAATGACAATTACAATCAAAATGATGGGGTTGTATTGTATATAAAAACTAGCTTGACTCATACAGTACAAGAGCCCAATCTATCGGATGCAAACTGTTTAATTGCTAAAATTGGGGAAGATACTGCTGTACTTGCGATATATAGACCACCTAGTTTTAGTAACTTGGAAATTTTTTTGGCATCTTTACATAACTTACTCGGAACTTTGACCTATTATAAAAATATTATCCTGGTTGGAGATATTAATATTGATATATTGACGATCAATTCTTACTCTTCATCATACCTAGACATTCTACCATTTCATGGTCTTCTTCCCGTTATAAATACTCCAACAAGGATCAACACATGCCTTGATCATGTGATATTAAAAACAAAATTAAAATCGCATACATTTACACTTAACACAACTATCACAGATCATCTATCCATTTTATTTTGTATTGAAACCAAAGTAACAAAAACTAAACCAACTAATAACATAATAAAATCTAAACTTAATGTAGAAAAATTTATATCAGAATGTAAAAACTATAATTTTGACATAATATACAAAGAAAAAGACTTAAATACAGCTACTTTAAAATTTATTGATATTTTAGCAACAATGATTGCTAATAATTCAGTAAAAACATTAGCATCTAGAAATAACAGACTACTAAAACCATGGATAACTACAGGTATACTTAGATGTATTAGAACAAGAGATAGGATGCATAAGAGGTTAAAATTTAATCCAAACAACAATACACTAATGGTTACATATAAAAGATACAGAAATTTTTGTAATAACTTATTAAAACGTATAAAAAAACAATATGAAAGAGAACAACTTATGATGTATAAAAATGATTCTAAAAAATTATGGACTACTATTAAAAAAATAACTAACATTAACACTGCTAAAATTCCACCGCTGGAACTTCTAAAAACCGAAAATAGACCAGACATTGCAGTTAACAATATTAATAAATATTTCACAAATATAGGAAAGCAATTAGCAGATAAAATTCCACCTACCATCCCTTATTTTGCCTGTGAAGCTGAACCTTCTGTAAACTCCTTTGTTCTGTTGCCAACTGATATTGAAGAAGTTCAATCTACTATTAAACAATTAAAACGTAATTGCTCTCCTGGGTGGGATATGATTTCTACTGAGGTTTTATATGCTATTTCTGATACGGTATCTCCTGTTATTACAGATCTAATAAATCGATGCTTCGATTCAGGAATTTTTCCGGATGCCTTAAAAAAAGCTGTGGTCCATCCTATATATAAAGCGGGTGACAGAGGTTGTGTCAATAACTATAGACCGATTGCTATATTGTCAACATTATCTAAGGTATTTGAGCGAATCGTAAATTCAAGATTAGTTAAATTTCTAGAAAAATATAAATTACTCTCAAAAGCACAATATGGTTTTAGACCAGGACTTTCTACAGATGATGCAATCAATGATTTTGTAAATTACCTTGTTGATAAAATTGATACTAAAAAGAAATGTTTGACAATATTTATTGACCTTGCCAAGGCATTTGATACGGTCTCTGCCACAAAAGTTATTAATAAACTGAACAATTTGGGTATTAGAGGTACGACACTTAAACTAATAACTGACTACCTTAGAAATAGAACACAGTGCATTAAAATAGGAAACTTTGTGAGTAGTGACTTACCTATAGAATTTGGTGTGCCGCAGGGTAGCATTATGGGCCCAACGTTGTTCCTTTGCTATATAAATGAATTGTGTCAACTTAATTTGAGAAATTGTAGGATAGCGTCATATGCAGATGATACCACTCTCATTTTTTGCAGACTCATGGGAAGAACTATTTGAACTTGCACAAAGTGGATTTAATAAAGTATCTCATTGGCTTATGAGTAATTCTCTTACTTTAAATGAAGATAAAACTAAATATATTATTTTTTCAATGTATAAATGCGCTAAAATGTACAATAATAATTACTCTATTCGCGCACACAAATGTAACTTTCCTCCAATATCAGATTGCAATTGCCCCAAAATTAACACAACACAACACATAAAATATCTAGGTGTTATAATAGATGCAAATTTAACATTTGAAAAGCACATTGATTCTGTTTCACATAGGGTGCGTAAACTTGTCTATATCTTTAAACAACTTCGAAATGTCGCAGACGAGAAAACTATAAAATTGGTATACGATGCATTAGCAAGATCTGTCTTAACCTACTGTATTAGTACATGGGGTGGCTGTGCAAAAACTAAATTGATAACACTAGAAAGAGCTCAAAGATTAATATTGAAGGTAATGCTGCATAAACCTCGTCTTTTTCCTACTATAAAACTTTATGAAGACGCAGAGAGGCTTACTGTACGACAGCTGTATATATTACAAATAGTCTTGCGCAAACATTGCTCTCTATCATATGAAAAAATAATTAGCGTCAGCAACACAAGAAGACACTTCCAAGTCTGTGAATCAGTAAATGTTAAGACCTCATTTGCGCAGAGATTTTACCAATTCCGCAGTGGAATCGTATATAACAGGATAAACAAATTATTAAACATCTTTAAATATAGTAAAAATGAATGTAAACATATTGTAACAAATTGGCTATTAAAACAAACCTATAACGATACGGAAAAAGTAATAGAAGTAATAAAATTATAATAGTGTATAACAGCGTTATCTACGCTTAAGTACATAATTAATTAAAACAATAGAAAAGGAAGGGTATAATAAAACAAAATAAAACATATATGATATTTTTATTTGTAATTCGAATACAACACATACCTAATATAACACATACACACACACACACACACACACACACACACACACACACACACACACACACACACACACACACACACACACACGCACACACGCACACGCACACACACACACACACACACACACACACACACACACACACACACACACACACACACACACACAGGAGCGCGCGTGCGCGCTCGCACCTCTTTGTTCTAATATTAAATCATATTTATTTTTACTCCACGCAACTACCTTTTACTTTGAATTGTCAATACTTTATATGGGGGGGGACCTGGTGTCTAAGATACAAGTTACGACTTAGTTTAGGCTCCAGATCTCCCACAAATTATGATACTTTTATTTTGTATAAAGTAAAATGTAATATTATTATACATTGTAATTTGTGGAGATGAATAAACTAATTTTTATTATTATTATTTTATTATTAGTTCGTGTTACTAACAATCCCTTCTCCATGGAATATTCTGTTTTTTTTTGGATAGGTGAAAATGGTGTAGTTACCCCGCCTGTGCTAACGGGATACGCTGGCCGAGCACCAGCGAAAGATGATAGATGAGAATAAAAACAGGCCAGTTAGCCCATCATGATGAATTCATCAGGAATTAATCATGATAATTTCCAGGAAGAACTGCGAGGAGGTCGACCTGCTTGAGTATATTGCTAGCAATGGAATTCTCAGTCTCCATTACTAACAATCCCTTTCCCCCCAAATATTCTGGTTTACGTTGGCTTATTCAGTGCTACAAATCGAAGGCTGTACCACATAATGCTCATAAAGAAAGATACTAGGAAGTAAGTGTTGAGATAAGAACCCTACAAGCAAGCGAAGCTTGTCTACGTAGGGCTCCTCGCGCGTGTAATATATACGTGTTGGAATAATTCTGTTTACGCTGGCTTGCTCCGAGCCACAAATTGAGGGCTATGCAGCATACATCTGTTTTATTAAAAATTGCACTGTACAGTGTGAAAAACAATAATAAAAAAATATGTTTCTTAACTATAACAAAGACCCTACTAGATAAATATTATGTGACTATTTTTTTTTTAGATTTTTTAGCTGTAGATTTAGATTTGAAAGTAGACACACTTAAATATTCATAGATTTATTCCCTTATTTATAGAAACTGAAACTTTTTGCAATTATAATTTAATTAGATATTAGTGGGTATTAACGTTAGATTATAGTATTAACGTGTTTTGTTATTTTCATTCAAATTGGTCGTTAATGTGTACAAATAATACAGGCGGGGATACCACAGTATTTTATTTTAACTTCATTAAAAAAAAATTACCTAATCTGATTAATTTGCCGAAATATGTTTAAATTTTATTAAACTGACTTGATTTAAATGAACTAAGTTTAGTTCAGTTTGGCTAAAATAGACCTAAATTGGTCAAACTTATTTTTTTTATAAATATCTTTAGAAAATACCTAGACTGATACAGTCATATACTTAAATATAAATATTTTTATTGTGCGGCGGATCGAATACTGGACTATAGGAAGATGAAACGATGTGAAATCACTAGATTGTCGAGGCTTCATGATTCTTTTAAAGTACATGTTTTTGAAGTGTATATGGTACATATTTTATTGTATTTAATTCTTTGGAAGAATTTCACTAAAAATATTATTAGAAGAAACTAGCTATTTTACGCACCTTTGTCCGTGAGAATTGGTATAAAAATTGTCTTATGTATGAAGTTGGAATATAGACAAATTTCATTCAAATCCACACAGCTACTTAAGCAAGATTGAATATCAAAGATACTGCTGTGAATATTGTGTTATGTCTTCTGGGTATAATATCTATTCTATGGCTTTACGGTGTACGTTTGTATATTCATGTACGAGCAATCATTTAATGCACAGTACAGTGTGCAAGAAAAATAATGTAAAAAAGTAAAATATATCTTTCTTTAATTGTCCCAAAGACTTCACAAAGTAATTATACAATAGTGTTTGAATAGTTGACTATTTAGTTTTATTATTATACGGTGATCGAATACCCGAACATCAAGGTGAAGTAATGTGAAAACCGTTATACCATTTAGGGTTTTATAATGATTTTATTTAAAGTGCATGTTTTTCAACAGTAATAATTTTCTTATAAGAATTTAATTATAAAATATTCTTGTAAAAATCTAGCTATTTTCCTCGGCTTCATCTACGTGAATAACTATCTAATGTATTAAGATATACAAATTTTATATAAATCCGTTAAACTATTTAAGCTTGATTAAATAATAAACCTTAACAAACATACTGCTACGTATACTGCGTGATTGAGTATAAATAACTATATATGCCGGGATGTGTATCGTCGTGTGGTCCCGGTGTAGAATAGGTCAAATTACACACAATACACATTACAGACAAAAATAACGCAAATCAAAAATTCAAAATCGAAAATACAATTTGAACGAACGACACCCATGGGTAGGAAACCTCCCTTTTTCTCGTGTTTTAATATCTTCCATACCACAGGTAGATTTTTACTTTTATATACGACTAACGATTTTGATTTCATCCTTTGTAATATTATTAAAATAATAATAAAAGCTGTGATATATTTATATATAGTTATAATTATTATATACATATATTTATTAAATAAACCTATATAAATATACTCTTCAGGTGTGTATGAAATAGTGTTCATTTTATTTATTTTCTGAAAGACTAACGATGTAAATCCAACAAAAACTATGCGAATCAATTCTATAAACTGTCGGATATGATGCAAAATTAAAAAATTACAAAAATATATCACTCTTTGGTCAAAATTGCAATATGTCGCTGTTCCGCGCTTAATTACTTGCTGTAGGGCTATTGTGAAAAAATCGGCGTCGTTCAAAGCATTTGTAGCAAATCCTCCACTTAGATGTTACTAATTTAAGGGTCTACAAATTATAAATTACAATTGTAGGTAGGCTAGTTTTAAATTGTAGACTTCTGCACGCAAATTAGACATACTTTTTAGAAAAGCACGTATTTTTATGCAATTTAGAATGGCAAAAAAGACAGATTAAATCAAGCTAATGGCTCACCTGATGGAAAGTGATAACCGTCGCCTATAGAGGTAAGCAGTAGAGTAGTATTTTTGGAATGGATACCAGATCAATACCAACACTATCGGTATAAGTTGTGGGGAGGTGGCATCAGTAAGGGATGAAGCAGATCAGTTGGCCTATCCTAAAAAAATTAACTACGATACTTTCCAAAGGAAAAGCTTGGAGATCGACCTACGAGTATTTTTTTATGGGTGAAAATGGTATGGTATCCCCGCCTGCGCTAACGGGGTACGCTGGCGGAGCACCAGTGAAGGGTGATAGATGAGAATGAAAACAGGTCAGTTAGCACATCATGATGAATTCATAAAGAATTAACCATGATAATTTCCAGGGAGAACCGTGAGAAGGTCGACCTGGTTGGGTATATTGCTAGCAATGGGATTCTCAGTCTCCATTACTAACAATCCCTTTCCCCCGACCTACGAGTATTAGGGTATTACAAAGATTATAGTTATTATTGATCACTCCAACTACCAAAATGGGAAAAGGATACAAGTAGGTAACTTTTTCTCGTATCGAGTTGCCTAATTATGAAACAAACTCCCTTCTCATATACAAAAGAGTCCTTCTATTACCTGTTTCAAGAAAAAGTTGAAATTGCATTTTCTTTCCCTTGAGTCGTACTATTAACTTTTCATTTTTCAAATTGAATTGTCAAATTTTGAAGTAAACTAAATTTCTAATGTAGGTAGTGTATTCATTTATTTTAACATTTATTATATAAGCTAGGTATTTTATTTATTTATAGTATAAGTATTTATGTATTAGTCTTATATATATTAATATTTCATTTAACTGTTTATTTGTATTTTGGTTTATGTATAATCAATACATATGTGCACTTTAGCTGCCAGCTAACGACATGCTTTCCAACTGTATTGGGTTGACTGGAAGAGACATCTGTCAGAGATAAATTTACTCTTGTTTACAATATTAATAAATGCAATAATAATTACAATATTAATATTACCAGAGGGAAACTTTGTACAAAAGTCGTTTGCTTGGGTACCTCTATACCATTCGTGTTTCAACCGTAAAGTTGTGTTTGCATTGCTGTTTCGGTGGTATATGGCGTGAATTTACAGAATATAGAGGAATAACACCCGAGTCCTCAGAAATGACAACGCAGGGGGGGGGTATCATGGGCGAAACAGTATACTCTGTTATGTCCATTTTACTGCTCATGTCTATAGGCGACAGTTACTACTTTCCATCAAGTGGACCGTCAGCTTGTTTGCCATTCTGTTGTATAAAAAAAAAATGCATTTACAATGTAATTTGCAAGTGCAATAAAGAATATACACATGAATTTATTTTAGTATAGGTTTTCTTCCTCTGCAACATCGTAGAAAAGTTATCCGGCTATTCCTATTGATCAGAAAGTTTTAGAGATTCCATTAATTAAAACACAATATTATCAATCACTTTTTTTTATTTCAGTACTAGACAGTATTTCCTGATGTAAGTAAGAAGGTTGTACCTAACTTATATAATAAAAAGATATTATTTTAAGTAGGTAATATTACATTATCTAGTCTAGGCTGTATGAGTAATCCTTAATTAATATATTTTTTTGCAAGTAGACAAAATAAGATAAATGCATTTTGAGTTCAGAGGTAAGTAATTATTTTAATATATGAATCTTTACTAATATTATAAATGTGAAATTTTTTTTTTACCTTCTGGCGCTTTAATGGCCTAGTTTATCGTCATGAACTTTGGATATACCCGTATTTTTTGGCATGGAAAATATAGGGCCTACTATTTATTTCGGTGAATCAACGTATCTCGGTTACGCGGACAAAGTCGCGAGTAAAATTTAGTATGTATATAATTTTAAAACAGATTTGCAGAGGATAACCATAATAATAAACGCATTTTACATTTAATAAATCCAAATAAAAAGTGGTTACATTTATATTAAAATTAATTATAAGCTACTTAATCTAACCTTAAAATTAATAAACAACAGTTCAATTAATACTTCGTCGGAAGATGTTATCTAATATTTTGAAGAATAAATCGTGTGGCAATCCTCTTGTGACTTGTTGGATTTGTGTCCTAAGGAGATCATATGTGGCTTCTTCATATACTGAGTATGTGTGAGGGAGCTGAAGTTCTTCATACAAATCTTTGATTCTGGCAACATCCTCTGGTTTGTCGCTACCATAAGATTCTTCCATAATTTGCTTTTGGGCGGGTGTAGCTCTCTGTAGTGCTACTACAGCTAGCCATGTGCATTTACCATCCTGTATGTCAGTACCATTCTTGCCTATGACAGCTGGATCTCCGAAGCAGTCAAGGAAATCGTCCTAAAAACAGAATATTTCGAAATTAATTAATCTTGTTTTAGAAACCATGGGGAACAACGCCACTATAGAATTTAGCAGTACATGTAAGGTCTTGATAAGATATTAAAGTTTTCAATATTATACGCGATAGTAACTACTTTTTATCAAGGGGTGATCAGCTTCTTTGCATTTTGAAACTTTATGAAAAGTATTATAGCATTCATTTATTAGGTAGTGATCGATGTTTAGAGAGCGTAATCTTTATTTGGTGGTAATTAGAAAGCATAAAGACGTTGATAGCTTACATGGTTTTTTTTATAAATTTGGAGCTCGTCTCCTCTTAGCAAGATATGGTAAAATCTCTTTAAGAAATTTCATGTGAAATTAATTAACTTAAAATAATCAAATTTATTTAAAATTTTCAATGTGGATTATTTTGCGTCATTTGTTCATTTCAGTGAAATAAAAGGACATCTTCTAATCTGTTCTATAATACAGATATATATTTTTGTGGCTTATATAAATAAATAAATAAATTCACTACAGGAAGACTCTGTACAGAAGTCGTCTGCTCGGGTATCTCTGTTCCATTCGTGTCTCTGTTGTGCATTAGTTGTGTTTGCATGGCTGTATTTTGTTTAAAGGGCAAGATAACACCTTGCATGCAACGCATGAAGGGTATTAAGGGCGATACAGTATACTTTGTTATGTCCATGGTACTGTTCTTGTCTATAGGTAACGGTTTTCACTTTCCTAGACTACATGCAGGGGTTCTTAGAGTTGGCAGCGTCTTCAAAAAGGGCTTAAGAAGGTCTATTAAGGGTCAACACCCTGGTGTTGCAGCGGCACCTTAACCGTTTACTATCAGACGGACTGTATGCTTGTTTGGTACCATAACAGTATAAAATATAATATGTTTTACTTATTTGGAATATTGTTTCCGACTTTATGATAGTAAATATGATTTTCTCACCTGTATTTGGAAGAACTCGCCCATTTCTAATAAAATGGCTTTAGCTTGTCTATGAGTTTCAGGATCGTTGACGCCGGTCATTAGCAGACTCAGAGTGACTGGCATTTGGAAAGTGTAATAAGATGTCTTGTATTTTGTAATCGCTTCATATTTGTCCATTGTGAATTGTGATAAGTCCGGCTTATCGGTTTTTGACATTGATTTTTCTAAATATTGGCCGGTGGAACATTTAAGCAGCATCTGTAAATATAAGCATAAAAAATTGTTTTTTGTTTTATGTAGTAATGTAAATATCATGCGTACAGAAGCTTTTTATTCCTATTAACAAAATAAGGTAGTATTATTTTCTGTAATTTATATTTTTGCCATTGCTAGCAACAATTAGGCATAGGTGAAAAAATGATTTAATTTCTTCCATTAAAAAAAATAACGGAAAAAATCTTTATTTTTTTTCTTTAAATCGTTATCATTATTTTAAGAATTTACAATTTATGTATAAGAAGATTTCATTTGAGTAGAAATGTATTAACAATAAATTTCGACGCTTGGTACGTACAACTCCTACAAAGAGTTATATAAATTACGGATGAAATAATTTTCTCCTTAGTTTTGAAGAACTAATAGTAACTTATGACTAGGTTGTATGGACCATGCTCTTTGCATGCTCAATTTTGAACGAATTTTAATACAATAATATAATTATTTTAAGGGAGTGTTCTCCAAATGAAACTAAAGTATTTATTTAAAAGAAAGTAAATTTAAAAAGGACATACAATGAACACCACCATGGTGTATTAACGTCATGTTAGTTGAGAGGCTCAACTAACATGACATTCATTGGTAGAATACCCCTATAAAAGGATGCTAATAATTCGATTTAATGATTCTGTATATAACTACTAACGATTAACAACTTTGATCAGGATATGAACTTTGAAGATTGTATTAAAAGGGATAGCGGATGTTTTTAGTTGCTATAGAAAAAATTACCTCATTGAAGGTCTCCAATACATTCTTGTAATAAGGCTTAGTGCTGAAGTATTTTTTAAGAGTGGAGTACATTGCAGTTTGAACCAGAATTGCATCGTTGATACCACCAAGACCAACATCGGGGCGACGGTGCCAACATGGTGTACCACGGCGCATATCCGTGCCCTCCATTATGTCATTTAACAGGAGATGGTGTGTGTGGAACTGAAATTAAAAGAAATTATTTATATTACATATATAGACATGTTTAGTAGACAAAACAATTGTGTATACATGAATATAATCTTGATATTTTCTAAATCTGTATAAGTTTTTACTAATTTAAAAATTGTTTAAAACAAATTGAAACTTGTTAAATATTTATGGGGTATTTAAAAAAAAATTGAAGTCAAGTCAAGTCCTATTAGGCAAGGTATTAAAATAGAAAAAGTATGTCTTCTAAGATTTTGTTCCTCAAATAAAAATCGACTTTAATCATGATAAATGATGAAAATCAAAACAAGAGACAAAAATAGGACCATATAGACCTCGATTGCAAAAAATCCAATTTAGTTTCTCATTAGTGAAGATATAGAGATATAAAAAAAATGTATATATAAAAACCTCTTTCTTTTTTTAAGTCAGTTATGACTTTAAACAACAATCGGAGATTTTAATGTTCAATAAAAAGATATATAACAACTTCCTGGATGAAGTAATAGGTAAGTATTGCTTCTTATGCCTATATATGTAGGTACGTAGGTATACATGTGTGAAATTAAATAAAGAATGGACCAGTTTTATAGTTAGCTTGGATAAACAAAGTTTCAATGCCACTGTTCATACAAGTAAGTATTTGCCTTATAAAAAACTTTGCTTTTGTTGCCATTCTAATAGACATTGTTACTTGAGAAACAAACTTAAGTTTTATTTACAATTTATTTACGGTAGGTATTTATCACTACAGTAAATAGTATAAGTATTATAAGTATTATTATATAATGTTATCATATTTTGAATCCAAAATAGTGCGCAGTTTAGTGAGGCCACATTTTGTTTTCCCCTGTATTTATGACTATACGATTTAGGTACATAATAATAATAATATATTACTATATTATTGTATAGTGTAATTATACCAAAAAGAATATTTTAACAATGCTCTGATGATGTTTATACAATTCGATTAGATTTTATCTCGGTGATTTTGTCATGATTGAAATGTTGTTTATTTTTGTCTAGTTTTAATTTAGACAGTATTATTTGTAATATTGGCATAACGTAAGATTTCGTATCCCGTATTTTTATTTTTATCTAAACTGTTATTCTTACAGGACAGAATATTAACAGGTAGATATGTCATACCTTTTTTTTTGTATGTTTCTTTTTACTACTACGACCATAGTCCCCTATCGTAATGACCATTTTTTTTATATATTTATTTTTTCTGTTCGTGATTAAAAAGCTTAATACTACCTTTTGCCAATATACCAACGACTAGCGATCTGGCCTAGCTTCGCACGGGTCGATAGAATTTTCGGAAATATTGTATAGTTTATGTTATTTTCTGACAATGTAGCTTTCTATAGGTGAAAGATTTTTTAACATCGGTTGAATAGTATTGAGTTTATTCATTACAAACAAACAATAAAAAATTTCCTTTGTATAATATTTATATATTATAGATTTCAACCAATCAAACGTAATAAAATTTTAATAAATTTCTTATTGTTGTATAAATTTCAAGGATGTAATAGATATGTATATTACGTATAGTAAACCTTGAAAAACAATGTTTTTTCTCATAAACAATGGTTGACCTAAATGAAATTGACATAAATGAAAACAATGCTTATACCTATGGGTACCTTAAAAAATATTAACATAACACTTATGTATACAAAACTAATACTACAACTGGTAGCACCAAATATTTTTTGGTGTTACTGTGTTTTACTGTTTACAATTTTGCAATGAACAGCTTTTAACATAAACAAGTCTACTGGATTTCTAAATGGAATGAACCCGTTTTTTTTAATAGTTATATGTAAGTACGTACTTATAATGATTTTTTCAATTTCTTCTTCTTTATTATTGTAACAACAATCGACGTACCCACAGTATATTTCTATGAACTTAGAACATACCTGACCTTTTTATTTCATTTCCAAGTATGATACAATATCTAGTCATATTCATTGACTACCTGAGCGTCCCGAT
The DNA here is from genome assembly GCF_026898425.1 of Galleria mellonella. Lineage (NCBI taxonomy): Eukaryota > Metazoa > Arthropoda > Insecta > Lepidoptera > Pyralidae > Galleria > Galleria mellonella. The sequence continues at coordinate 8,831,385 of NW_026442130.1, read as the reverse complement.
TGCAGATAGTTTTTTTTTTGGATGACAATAGAATAGTAAGCCCGCTTGCGTTAACGGTGTACGCTGGCGGGGATCAGTGGCCAGTGAGGGATGATAGATGAGAAGAGAAGGCAGATTAGCTCACCGTGAATAATACACCAGGAATTCAGCACGATTTGTATTAACATTATTTAGTTTGGATATTTGTTAGGTTGTATTATATGATTGTACGCTCTTATGCATAAATGGGTAAAGAATTTGATTGAAATTGGCAGCGTTGCTAGATTATTGTATGGGGAAAATGAAGAACAAATTAGTTTTAGGAAAGATTTTGGAAAAATGGATCTGTTGTAGAAATGTTTTGGTTTACTCAAAAAAAAATTTTTTAATTATTATCATGTAACATTTTAGGATATTTAGTTGTCAATTTTAGTATTTGAGAAATGTACGAGTATAATGCAGATAAGTATAATAGTTGAAGTCATTACATTTTTATTATTATTTCGGCGGTTTTTATTAAAGTTACCGTAATGTAGTAATAAACATCGAAAATAAAAACATCCCCATTTTGGTGACCTTATTTTGGTTTATCAAAAATCACAAGGTCACGAAAATTGCAACCTTATTTTAGATAAAAATAGTATTGGCCCTGAATATTGGTACACTGCTATTGCTTTACGTATTTTTATGCGATTCCTTCACCAATTCTAAACGAATATTGTCATAAAAAATATCAGCACAATATTGAATCTTAAATTATGCATCATCTTACCATTTCTGTGCACCATCCCATTATGTTGGCCAAACGTATATTCTCTGGTGTGAGGTTTTCAGGTTTCTCGAGCATTTTGTAAGCGAGCACGGTGGCAAGGCCTCGATTCTTTTTTCCGTTAGGAACATTGTATTGTAATAGCTGTAACAACAATGTATTCACTTAGCACATTTCTTAATGTTAAACAAGTAAGTACATAAAAGGATAGAATGTCTGAATTTTCGTTTAGGCATGAATAAAAAAGTATATATTGATTTAGTTTTTTTTTATTGTAATATATGATGTTTGTCTATTTTTTAATTATTATTAATATGGGCTTCGTTTCTCGGTATGGGAACAACATACTATTTATTCGGTCGATACCCATTAATATATTATTGACCGAGATGAGGAAGTAGGTATGTATTTAAGTAGTTAGGTTTATATTGTTTATTTATATTTTTAATACTCGTAAGACGATAAGTAGTACATCTGTAATAATCGAACTCAAAAACTTGTCTATTTTTATATCCATTTTCCCATTGCAAATTCCTATTGTGGTTTTAACTTGATGAAGTCCATGTAAGCGACACATCGCTATACCTATATTTTTTAATCAATAGAGACAATAAACATTTCAATATTTAATTAACACCGGCATAGATAACTTTCCAGTTAGCCTTGAACAAGGGAATCAAAAATTCCTAACAGACAGAACTATCAAAAGATGTTTGTTGTTTGTTTACATTATTAATATATTAAAAATAAAGATAAAATTTTAATATTTAGATTCTTATAATATCTAATACGGAAATATACAAACAACAAAACGTATAAGCTTTAACAAGTTCAATTGATTGTATTGTTTGTAACAATAAACAGACAGAAGCGACAAAGAACGTACCTTAGCCAACCACTTGGTGGCTTCTGGCACATCAATGTGCTTGCCTGTCTCCGTAAGATCCCTCACGATGTCCGGGAAGCAAGCCATGAACTCCCGAGACTGGTCCTTGGAGACGGACAGTCCACGGGTCGCCATTGGCATTTCTTGAGGAGTCAGGCTTGACAGGAATCTATAGATTAAAAAAGTTTTGTTTTCTCCAACCCAGACACAGCAATAGAATAAATTGTATTTACAATTTTTGATAAAAATGTTTTTCAATATTTATTTAATTGATGTAAAAAGAAGGCCTATTAAGTTTATTTAGTTTTGTATTAAGATAATCTATAGATACTAAAAAAAGTCGAAGTCGAGTTTTCAGTCAATAATAATAATAATATTTTTGTTACTTTTAATTCCAATCACTATAAATATAAATAATTCAGTTGGATACTTGTTTGTTGGTAGGTATGTAGACACAGACTATTACTCAAAATAAAGGACTCGGCGAAAGTGTGTTTCTCGTCTGATAATGTCTTGGTGCAACTTTCTAAAATTAATTAGTAAGATTATCTACATATATAAGTACCTACATATATGAGTACCTAAAACGTATGCAGTAATTGTTTATACTTATGAAAATTTATGATTTAAAAATATAGTTAATAATGAATAATTTACTAAAAGAGAAAAAATATTGTTTAATATTATTTATGAAATTACTAGTTTTAACGTGAAAGTTTAGATATTTGGGTATTTGTTACATGATCCTGCAGAAATAGCTGGATGGATTTAAATGAAATTTGGTCCATTGATAAACAAAAATAATTACATTAAAACATTTAAGGCAGGTACTTTTTAGCTTTAGTTTCTTTTCATCGTGAAGTTATTATGCTGTACTAAATGTTATTACAATTACATTTTTATCCATTAAAAAATAACTACCTAATATGCTGTACCTACCATAATGCCTTTTATTACCTAATGAACCAGTTTAATTTATTATTACTTAATTGTACTTATCTAATAATATTAGATTCCAAATATATATCAGTAATTAATAAATTATAAAGAGATTAAGAAGTATGTATTGCTTAAAGTATGGACTTCATTGTATTGAATTTACAGAGAGTTGTTTAAACACCGCATGTTAAGTAATTTGTAAACATAGGAATGTTTAGAGGGGGCCAGGTAGGCTGTGCCTGTCCCAAAATCGTTTGGTGCTCACTTCACACACAGATGCGGGTGAACACTTCGTAAAAACATATCTAAGAGTACATTATGCACGTTTTTTAAAAGGCCAGTACCTCCCTAGAAAATAATAATAAATATCGACGAAATGGTATACGAAATGATAAAAACTACGTAATTTTGACACTGTGCATGTTGTTTATCATCGGTAAGAGTTTGTATGCATATTATTATTAGACGACATGGCTTCCAACGTTACGCAAAGTGTAGTGTCGTCCCGGTTACTCGGGTTCACTGACCTGTGATATTTTTGCAACTTCAGCAACTTCTTAGGAAGTCCCGTTTCTTCATTTGGCTGGGGCTTGGTCACCGTCTGGTCTAGTCTCGGAGCCATCGCGTCCGAGTTAGTAACGCTGACAGTCATGCTGATCTGCCGGCGGATCTCCTTTTGATAAATCTGCAATAACTTCTCCAAAGTTTTCTTTGTCGCAAACATATTGAAATTCTTGTTCTTTTTAAATCTCTACTTTAAAAATACTCCGAGATTACATATAGTTATTAAAAATATTTTAGAAAATTAATTACTGAAATATAACAACACGATTGCCTTATCGCAAGTATTCACCGTCTGATCACAACGAGTTCGTATGACCGACTGGTTCTTTGTTGTTTTGTCTTCTTGCCCGTTCCAGTGCTACTCAAAAAAGGCAATAGTGATGTTTGTAATGTTTACGTTCGTATTATCGACATCGAAATATTATTTTTTGTACATTTTTTTTTCAGTAATTACGTACTTATAGTAATAACTCTGATTACTCGTTAGCAGTTTTATTTCCAAAGTAAGTTTGGAATAGACTTATACTTTTAACATAAAGAGACAATGCATTTGTAATGATTATTTGAGGACTAATTTATAATCTTTTTGGCATTTGAAATTATTTGCTAATTCACATTGAAACGATTTAAATATTATGATTTTAATTTTCAACTTGATCAAACATCAGCGTCTAATAATATCGAACTATATTTTCAGATATCCAATTTTTGCCCTAAATATATTATAGAGAAGCATTTTCTTACTCAACCATAAATTGTAGATAGCTAAATCATGCTAAAAATATTAGATATTCTAATAATTTTATGTCGAATATTAGACTGTTTATAGTTTATTTTTTATAATTCTAATTTACTTTATCGACATCGTTTATTTCCGCATTAATATCGATGCGCACGCAACAAAACAAACCGGCTGGTCCCCTCCATGCGGTGCGCCACGAGGGCGACGTCACGTAGGCACCCGGCAAGCGAGTGATCACAGTATCGAGACACCAACAAGGGCCGTGGCGCATGTGCCTAGTAATACGCGGCTTCATTTAGTTGCCCAGTGTCCGTGACCCACACATACATGTATTTCACTAAAGTTGAATTCTATGATCAACAAACTAGGTACATTCAAAAAGGTAAAAGCTTAAAAATCCTATATATGAATACTGGACTAAAAAATGCACAACAACATGCAAAATACAAAAAAATTGAATTCTGGTTTCACAAAGAAATGTAGGAGGTAGAGTTTTTTGTAACTCGCATTACGCGCGCGTTGTTGTCTTTCGTTTTGAAGAATAAGTTGCCAATGCAATTTTTCAAACAAATAGCGACATATCTTTGTTTACAAACTAAAGTTTTTAAAAGAGTATTAAATTTGCATACTGTTTTCTTTAATCTTTATAAATCATGATTCCATAATCACTATTATTTTCCATCAGTGGGCTGTCTCCTCATTTGCCACATTTAATAGTTTAAAGTAGGTATACAAAGCGAAAACTGAACTTTACCATGATCAGATAGATCATGTACAGTCTGAAGAATACAAGATCGACGTGTATGCGTAAGACGACTAATGAAAGTTCATAAGTCGTCTTAGACATACACAAATAAATAAAGCCCTTTTATGTAAGTGGATGAAGGGACCTTATTTGTTGTGTTGGTATGCAGAGATAAAGTCCTTTTGAATTTATTTTATACGCACTCTTATTTGTAATGGATATAACCTGAAGATAAGTAAATAGCCTTTAGAATTTTAATCATCGTATTGTAAGGAGATTCGTTGAAGAGAAACTACTACTAGCTACATGATAGATACTTCAAAGTCCACTATTAAATATTTTTTTATGATAATTTTTATAGTTTATTCTAAGATAATTTAAACTTCTCACTCAAGATATTTTAAGCTCTTTATTGAGGAGTCAGGTGTGTCGTCTGTATGTATTGTATTTGCTCTGAATATTCTAAATACAGAATAATATAGAGATTACGTATCTAATTATTTTACGTGGGATTTGATTAGTGCATTCGATGATCTGACTACTGATCTATTAATTCATTTAAACATATTGTAAAAGGCATTAAAATTTAAAACTAAAAAGTGTACCTTTGTTGTTATTAAATAATCTTTCATAACACGTTTAAAATCATTGCCTAAGTTAAGCACGTAAACACACGTATCTAATTTGCATTGAATGTAAATAAAAAATACTTTGGGTGATCACGGCATCGCATCGTGTTTGCCGAATACACTCAACTACCGTAACATTTACATAGCCGATAATAAACATATTATTTTAAATATTAAAATACTTAAATCAATTATACTCTTGATATAAGTATTTATCTTTAGATAAAATGTGTAAATAAGCAGATTACTACATAATATTTCACCAATTTCATGTATGTATTCTATGTAATGTTTAACAACTTTTATCACAGAATGAATACATTATTACATGAATACATATTATCCCATTTCACCTATTTAGGAGTTGATTTGATTGGATTGTATCAATATCGGTCGAGTCGTTTAGATGGTAAAGAAATTTTACTTTTACAATTTTATTTTATTTTTACTTTCATATTTAGTCTATTATTGAGTTTAAGATTAGGAATATTTTTCGTAATCTTTCTTTATGGATTTATGTAATTGTAGGTAAATACCTATCCACTGATAAAAATAATTTGGTTAGTTGATTACATAATTAAAAATTGTATTCAAATTGTATTGAATTGAGAACCTTTTTAAAGTCGGTTGAAAACTTCCCCAAAATAACACCTAATTCAGTAAAAAATATAAATAATTTTGTCTTTACTATTTACCTTTAGGTTTTTGTTTGTTGTATGGGGGGTATCATGGGCGAAACAGTATACTCTGTTATGTCCATGGTACTGCTCATGTCTATAGGCGACGGTTACCACTTTCCATCAGGTGGGCCGTCAGCTTGTTTGCCATTCTAAGTTATATAAAAAAAAAATGTTTATTTCTCAGCTTGACTAATATTACCAGTAAGCTAAGTAGAAAATTGAAATAAGAAAATTGTAATAATCTATCTGTGATCTATATCTCTATATATGATTAACTTATATTGTTCAAACGGTGCCACGCGACCAGTAAATATGTTATCGATACGGTTTTTTGAATGAATCATATAAAACATGATTCAGATAAGATTAGGTTAGTGATATTTTTGAGTATTTCTAATCGATTAGTTTTATTTTTGCGACCTAGTTTTAAAGAGACGTACTGTGCAACTGCAATGTTATGCTAAATCTTTCTATTAGTCCGATAAACATTCCTGAATTGAAGAATATTTGTCGTACCTATATTTATTACAGAAACGATACGTTATATTTCTATAAATCATATTATATTATTTTTTATATTACTATTACTACATTATTAAAAAGATAAATATTTCGACTCACTTAACAATCTGCACTAAAAATTGTTCCATCTTTTACGTAAAAATAAAATCATTTACTTCCCATGATTTATTTAATATATTTCAATAATATAATAATAAAAATAATTTCAGTTTCATGATAATAACACTTATCTATAAGGAATGTTCCAATTTCGTGAAGCATTTTATTAATTTGGTTGTTTTATGTACTTCCAGTGCAATTTGACAAGATTTGGGGGAGAAGGGATTGTTAGTAATGTGGACAATCAGTTCCGACTTCCACGTGGAAATCATCGTGCTGAAGTGGACTTCAGTGTATGTTTGTCACGACGGGCCAACTGACCTATTTTTTCATCTTCACTTATCATCCCTCACTGGTACCCCGATAGCGTAAACCGTTATTGCAGGTGGGCTAACCACGCCATTCCATTATCATTTATTAAAAAACCCGTGAAATTTATTTGATTTGTTTATAATAAAATTGATTCGTTAATGCATTTTGCTTCATTTGCTTATTTCAGCAAAATTACAATAGTACAATATACAGTCGTCGTTGAGAAAATTTGTATGTCCTTTTTCCTTTTTTAACCGATATAAAAAAAGGAGGTTTTATATTTGTCTGGATAGTTTTTTATAAGTGTTTGTTTCTAAGTTATTATGTAACTTTTCAGAAAATTATTATTCGAAATACATACAAATGTGTGTATATTACAATTAAATTAATAATGAAGCCCTAATGATTGATATTAAACACGATCTCGGTTCAGAGTGCTGTTTATTTGATGCAATTTACATCCACTTCTAGTCTTATCTATTTATAGATAGCGCAAGTTATTTTTAAATGTAAACATGTTTGTACACACAGTCTGTAATAAATATTTTTTTTACTGATTAATTGAACTGTGACAACTTGTTTGTTACTTTAGGTACTAGTATAGTATTATATTATCTGTGGTTTAGGGATATCTTATATAGGTATCTTATCTTACTAATATAATAAAATTGTAAATAGACGATGTCTGTACATGGGAGATATTTAAGAAAAATAATACGTGGGATCTCAATAAGATCGATTAATGACGAAACAATAATTTATAGAAATTTTGTCTATCTGTCTGTCTGACTTTGTTTGTTCCAGCATTATTAAAAAATTGTTGCACTAAATTAAATAAAATTTTTACATTTAAGTTCCTAATGGTCTAACTTAATATCTATCGTGTGTTTCATCTTAATAGGCCATCTAGAGATGACCTATTTTACTGATTTTTTTGTACTTCTGAAAGCCACGGGTATGATATAGTCAGTAGGAAATATAGGCAAATAGCATTAATAATAGTTATTGGATTAAATTTCAAATTTAGAATTTTTGCCAGCTAAAATCGAATGTTAGCATAAATAGTAAAACTATAAAATCATATCTTTATAATTACTACTCGTCATCACAGTTTCAGTGCAAGTACTATTGGCATTTGAATAGAATATAATAATTACAAGAAAATTGACAGAAGTCAGGTCAGTCAGGTATGACTGATTGCCAATAACAATCTACTCACAGTGACACAATATCTGATCCTTAGAGTTGATTACTACTAATAGAAATACCGTTTAGAAAATATACTGGAAATGTTGCAACGATTTGTGCAATTTTTATGCAATTGATTTCGCCGGTGCTTAGTGAAATCATTACTGCTTAAGACAATGTAAAAAAATTTACTTCTTATATTTTTTATTTTCTTGATTTTCGAAAAAAAATCTTATCAATCACTTATACGACATATTTAATTGTATCTATTTCACTTCCTTCGTCGTTTAAATTATTATAAAAAAAATATATACTATTGTCAATGAATAATAAATATTTAAATGAAATAAGACAACAATAAGGTAAATATTTCCTGAGGCCTGATTTATTATAGGAATTATTTTCTTTAATCTGACAGAGTACCAGTGAGGAAAAATAGGTAAGAATGAAGTCAAATCAATCGGCTCATCGTGATAATTTCACCTAGATTTAACTATGATTGTGATTGTTTAAGGAACGAAGGATAAGCAAGTAGAAGTGGTAATAATAGACTGATCATATAGTTCGAAGAACCGATATCCGATGGGGAAGAGAGGTTTTTGAGTGGCGACCCCGTAAGAGTAAATATATTATAGGACGGTCCCCTATTAGATGGAGTGACGACCTCAAATGCATTGCAGGAAGTCAGTGGATGCAGGTGGCTCGGGGCTGTTCCTTAAGGCAGTTTATGGGGGAGACCTATGTTCAACAGTAAATAGATTTTGGCTGATATGATACTGATGATGATGATGATCATGGTATGATTGTTTCCAAAGGTGATGTATGAAGGTTAATTCATTAGGTTATACAGCATCCAAAAGTATTAATATAATTCTAAATTTGTCCAACAGTCTGTGGAAGGTGATCAACTTTCATTGTCAATTTTACATTTATCAAACTTTCATTGTTTGTTTTACAATCATCAAACTTTCATTGACTATTTTACACTTATAAAATTTTCATTGTCTGTTTTACAGTGATCTAGAATTTGTTATAAGTAAAATTCGTGTTAATTTCTGTAGTTGCGGCTTTACGTTGATGAGTCATTTAACCATCCAATTAACATTTCTCTGTATAATAGTAGTATAAATTAATTACTAGCTTCCGTCGTAGACATTGTAATTAATAATCATTATAGATGATTATCATTTATCCGTTTTATGTACCTGTATGATATAGAGTCGTTATAATTTATAGAACCTATTTTTTTGCGTTATTAACCAAAAGTATTAAAATAGTTACACATATTGCAATAGATTATTAGATAATGAATGAAGTCGAGAAAAAATATCTCCAAGTTAGTTACAATCTTTTAAGGGAAACCCACTTCCAATATTACAAGTACAGATGCTTGGTGACAAGCATAGTACAAGTGAGGCAAAGATAACCATAGAGACGACATGTATAAAGTTTCCTTTTGATAAATTTATTTAAATATTTCTATTAAAAAAGGTTTAACATAATATTGACATATAATCCAATACGATTATATGTCAAAGAGTATTTTATTTTTACAGGTATAATAACTATTTAATACTAACTTTATAAGTAGGCACTATACTGATAGGTACTTGTCAAGATTAAGACTAAAGACGCAGGATCTTAGGAACTTCTTAGAAATTATTGTAAGAACAAGAATGTTATTGATGGAACCTTTTCTTAATATACCTTTCCATCATCACCTTTCTGTTCTTATTCCAATTATTTGGAGTTTGCGTTACGATTTCGACTTTTGTTTTACAACTGGCCATCTGCCTGTCGTTAATCATTCTAGAAAATGATATAATTTAAATATATCATAATATGTTTGTACTGTGTTCAGCGACCTCCTACTACTTTAACCATCAAATATCATAGTGCCAATATTTACTTGTATCTTAAAACAGTGCATGGTGGTTACGTAATTGTAGCTAAGTACGTGTAGAATAAGAGCTCACAAGTCTTATGTAGGCTACATTATAATCTTAGATGCTAACGCACTAATTGTTAACATGTTACTTTTTAACTACCTTAAGTACTGGTATTTCTAGAGCTAGTTAAGGAGTATTTATAACATCATCATCATTTTAACATGATAAATTGTTGCATTTTATTAATACAGTAGCGCTAATATGGATAGGGTACACAATAAATAAATGTCTACTTTTCAATCGTATACGAGGTTTGTCCGGAAAGTACGTATAAAAGTTTTTTAAAAATTTTATTTTACAATTATTCAGGTAAATCAATTTTATCCCCTTCAAAGTACTCCCCCTGTGACATAATGCACTTGTGCCAACGCCGTTTCCACTGTGAGAAGGCTCCTTGAAAGTCCTCTGGTTGTAGGTTTCTCAGCTGCCCCGTCGTAGCTTTTTTTATCTCATTTATGTCCCCCAAATGCCGCCCCCGAAGTACCAATTTGGTTTTTGGGAACAAGAAGAAGTCACACGGGGCCAAATCCGGCGAATAGGGGGGGTGTTCGGTCACCGTAATGGAATTTTTACTCAAAAACTCACGGAACGATCTTGGCGCAAATTTTTTTCATTTGAAGTTCGTTTCTTAGAATTTCGTGGACCACGGTTTTGCCCAAATTAAGCTCTTCAGCCACCTGTCTGACCGTTAAACGACGGTCCCCATTAACACAAGTTCGAATTCTTTCCACGTTTTCGTCGGAATGTGAAGTGGAAGGACGTCCTGAACGTGGGTCATCTTGAACGCTTTCTCGGCCCTCTCTGAATCTTTTTAGCCACTTGTGGACGGTTGGTTCCTTCACAGCATCATCCCCATAAACTGTTCTGAGATCGGCAAAAATTTCACGGCCATTCTTGCCGAGTTTCGAGAGAAACTTGATTACGACGCGCTGCTCTTCAACGGAAGCGGGCTCCATGCCGACGGGGTTTCGTTAAGAGGTAACTTCACAGATGGCGTGACAAGCCAGTTCGCACCGCACGGCGGTCAGACCAGAACTGAAGCATTGTTAGGGACATAAGGAAGGGGTCCTGCGCTTACCTGGCCTCCCCACTCCTCTTTCTCGCATTCCAGAACACTTTTATACGAACTTTCCGGACAGACCTCGTATAAGTTTGTGTACTGCGAATGTTTTCCATTTTGTATTTAATTTGGCAAACGCAGACTAATTGTTTGACAAATTCAAGTATGAGCTACAATTTAATGTTTAAACTTGAACGTTTACATAAATGGTGCCTTTTAGTGTGTGCCGAAAAAGGTGGGCAATGTACAAAATTCATAGTGGGAGTATTGTAAGTCACATAACTATACTACTATGTAAGGAATAAGTAATGGTTCAAACCCTTTGGTGTGGTATGTCTCGAATGGTTATATGACGATTTAGGACTTCTTGCTTTAGATGTGTGCGTTGGATGTTACGGTGTAAAAAGTTCTTTAGACTATGGCGGTACTAAGTTCAAAATACACTCTGAGAAAAAATTTACAATTAAAATAAATATAAAAAATAACATCGTAGACATACCGTATGCGTATAAACGCACGAAGCGCTGTGTCTTTCTTCGTCATGAGTGCGACCAAGGATTGGAACTTTCTTCCTGCATATGTTTTTTCAATTATAATCTGCACCAATTTAAAGCAAATACGAATAGGCTATTTGTGGGCCCACGAACTCCATCTTAGATTACATCATGGCTTTCCGTCAGGTCGAACAGATCAGGTGAGATCATGATCAATCGTGGGACCCTTCAATAATAAAAAATATATAGTTTTTGTGACTTTGTTATGTCTAATTGCCTATCAGTGTTTGTTTGTTGTCTTAATACTCATAGATGTGGAGAAAGGTATTGTTAGTAATGAAATTTAACAACCCTATTGCTAGCAAAATATCCTATTAGGTTTGAGTGATTTATTCTTGTTCAAATGGTCACCATGGGCCTACTAACCCGTCTTCATCCTCAACTGTCACCCTTCACTGTTAACCCGTCGGCGTATACCTAAAGCGCAGGCGCGGTTACCATTCCATCTTCACCCATTAAAAAAATACTCATAGGTAGGTATTTAGTTTGTTGGGAACTTTGAGTAGTTGTAGCAGACGTAAACATATAGACATAGATTTAATGTATTGCGCCAGATAAATAAATAATTGGCAAAATATAAACAAAATTGTAATTTTTCCTTTACGTACTTTGTAACACTTTGTTTATCAATGTGTAAGGTTACCTTCGGTTTCAAGGTCGGCAATATTTTAATATTCGTGTAGTTGCAAGGCACGTATAATACGAGTAAATAAGTATCTATTATATGTAGACAAGGTAACTCATCAGGCGACTCATCACCACTTGTTGCGATTAATTCGAGCAATTGCAATATGAGTTTGAGTTTAAGATTTTGAGTTTAAGAATATTTATTAAAAAAAATATATATATATATATATATATATATATATATATATATATATATATATATATATATATATATAAATGTAAAAGTGATTTTTGGCTATTTGTTACCGTGTAGCGCCTTAACGGCTTAACCAGTTACTATGTAATTAGGTAAACACGTATAATACGGGTTGAAGAAGGATATAGACTATTTATCCGGACGAAGTCGTGAGTAAGAGCTAGTATAAAATAGAGCGTGATATACCTTAATAGGGCGTCGCTACTTTTCTGATTTTAGATTATACTCGTAGTTGTTACGGTCGACGAAATGTAATCAAAATGAGATGAGTGCTATCTAGTGATCTCAACAACAGGCGGCAATGTATATGAAATACTGCTGTTTAGGTACCACGTTATTTGGAATTAGATATTGACTGTATAATTAACAGACTTGTGATTTCGGCATAGAATAGGCTTTTCTAGAGGTGACTAAAGAAATTCAACAGGGAGAGTAGTAGCGTCCTAATTAAAATATCCCTGAAGCATAACTGCGGTTACCAACCCACCTGCTAAATGTGACAGTAGTTTTCACAAAATCCCCTAAAGGGGAGATCTATATACAGCAGTAGATATCTGATATAATATGATGTATAATTAAACCTAAACTAAAACTAAATATTAGAATATTTAGTTTTATATTTTCACGAAATATTTTAACAAAAATTATTTTCAATACTATGTAAATTTTAATTATCAAAATTATATTTACTTGTTGGTTGCAACACAGATTAAGAAAATAAACATATTGTTTGTATAGTATTGTACCTATTGGAAAGCAAAGCCTGACCGATCCAGATCTTACAGCTGAAAGTAAAATTTGTTGAACACGTATAAGTTTTCTTTTATATATTTTTTAAGTTTTCTATCATAGCTTCTTCGCTAAGTTTTCAGGCATTTTCTTCTAAGTATAATCACACTACAGGAATCCAACTCCCAATTTCTATTAGGAGTATTAATAATAATTTTATCATTATTATCAGAAGACTCAATACAGGTTTGTCGTCTGTGTTAACTAACTAACTAATTAACTAAATAACTCTACATATGTGGTGCCTCCACATAATGTGTAAAGTAGAAAAGATGTTAGATAATGAGGAAAGCAAACATACATTTTTATTTATTTACATTTGTCAGGGAATTTCGCGGCTGGCATTAGACCGCAATAGAAAACGAAAATCAATGGCCATTCTGTGTTACTGTGGCATAGACACAAAAAGAAATATAAATATATTGTTTCATTTATGTATTTTCTTGTTTTATATTTTTGTTCTCTTTTTATGCATGTTTGTCCGTGTCTGTTATTATTTGTGTGCTTGTGTGCAAATATATTTTCTATTACTTGAAACTAAATTATAAAATTCGAGTAATGACTATTCAGGATTAAACCTTCATTTTAGCTATATTTTTAACATAGATATTAAGTCTAAATTTTAATTTATGCTAGACTTTTTACACTGTAAGCATATTTTGATAACATTTGTAGGAACAGCTGCGCATTGGTCACAAACAAACATCACTTTTGTGTACTGAATGACTAAAATGGGTGCCTAGGCATGTGTCATGTTTAGTGAGTCTATGTTAGTGATTTTTTTTTTTTAATTCACAGAAAATAAAATATTTTTCATAGCTGACTGTAATGGTGAAACGTTTGAGAAAATACTCAACCTAATAGTTTTAATTATTAAATCCAAGCATTTTTAATTTATTTTATAAAGAAATAAAAAGTGCTTATAACGCAATGAGGTTTTCGTTAATAAAATTAATTTAGTTCTATAATAGTAGACGTAAATGGTACCGTTGATGACAGTTTGTACAAGGTAACACCATCCATAATAAAGTGTGTAATATTGTTTCGGCGTGAAGGTAATGATGAATGATAGTATAATTTAATAAACATTACATGTCCAGTATATAATAATAGTTTTGTCTCTTATCATTACTTGTAGAATTAGGATTTACTTATAAAAAGTGTCTTATATTTCAAATTGGAATAGACGAATTAACGTGAATACATTAACAAAATTACATTAGAAAATTTGGGTTGTGTAATGTTGGAGATTATCTAGAAATGCCTGTCTTATATATAAACTTAGGTAAAGATGTGTACTATTTTTCCTAATGGAAATGTCGCAATACCTTCGGTATATGAGAAAAATGGACAAAACATATACACTTAAATTGAATTTGAAAACAAAGTGGAAGGAATATAAAATCAACAGTCATTTGTTATCACGAGAAGGCTGACTTTAGAAAGACTTTATGAGCATGCATGTTAGGTACATGATAAGTATATTTACTATTGTATTGTACAAATATTATTTAGGCTTGCATATGGAATTTTTGATACCATATTTTGTTCTGTATTAAGTAAGTATTTTATCTTGATAATTTGAATATTTATATATTTACAACGCGTACAACGCGGTTTCAGAGATGTTTTCTCCCAGGAACACTTAGATTATGGAATGAGCTCTCTGCCGAGGTTTTCCCAAGAGACTATAGCATGGGGTTTTACAAAAGGGGGGTAAAGAGGTTTCTTCAGGAGCGGCGCAGCGCACTTAATACCTCTGGTATTGCAGGCGTTCATAGACTACGGTAACCGCTTACGTACGTTAACCATCATGTGGGCCGTATGCTTGTTGGCTACCTCAGTGGTATAAAAAAATAACTTTTAAAAATACACTATTTTTATCATGAAATATTTAATAATAGAATGCAATAATGGATTCGCACTGAAATATGTACTCGCAATTAATAAAATGCGTAAAATTAAATTTGCAATATTGATTAATAATTATGCAGCATACTGACAACAGACACATAACGAAATAAAAAACAAAAATGGGCAGCATGTAGGTATAAAACTTGTCGATAACATTGTATTATGCAGTATACCTAATCAGGGTACTTAACCTTCCTATAGGTACTTACTGTAACAAATTTGCATACCATCGTACTCGACACGTTGTGGCGCGCAGTTATTATGCGTGTGGAGTAGATATGCTGTGTTATTTTGGCATCTTTATGTGTGTTCCAACTTTGTGTTACATATTGTTGTGAACGTTATGTAACACAAAGTTGGAATCATGCATGAAAAGTATTTGCTTCTATGGTTTACTTAATTCTCCGAATAAATGCGTTAACGATTATAAAGTCAAGATTTTCTAGTATAATTCTTTTTTACAATCTATTGCATTTATTCTTATATACATAGGTCCTGTATTAATTTTCTGAGGAATGAAGTCATAGTTTTTTCTTTGTAAGCAATAAATTGTTCGTCGTGAAGCAAAATTTACTCGTAGACACGCGATTCCGTAAATTCAAGCATTTACAACTTAATGTGTCTACGACATGTCTTGTTGATCATCAGTATATTTTGTTATGATTGCTGTCTCTATTTTTTTGAGTAAAATGTATTTGCGTTCAATTTTTTTTTCAATGGATGACAATGGACATGGTAACCTGTGCTAACGGTATACGCTGGCAGGGCACCAGTGAGGGATGAAAGGTGAGAATGGAGAGGCAGGTCAGTTAGCCCATCGTGATGGATACACCTGGAATTCAGCACAATGGTTTTCAAGGAGGACCACGTGGAGGTTGACCTGACAGCTTATATTGCTAGTAATGGGACTGGTAGTCCGCATTACTAACAATCCCTTTCCCCCATATGTTTAATATTAATACTTACTTAAAAGTACCTATAGCAAATAACCCAGACATAAAAGGTCACGAGAAAACTAGTAATCGACATAATCGGATGTCCTGATTGATAAACTTCAACAAAACGGAAGATCCACCTCCTGTATATTGTGCCATAAATCTCATTTAGCAAATCCTCTGAACCGACATTACGACCTGTAATCAACATTTGAGATCAGTGATTATGAGTAATGTGATGACCACAGGTAACCGCACCCAAGGTCATGGTGTAAAACAAAATATCTACCTTATAATTAATTCATTAGTGATGATGATAATCGCAGCACAATATGGCGGGCGTGGGTTGAAGCTCTGCGCGTGAGTCGACGCGACGCGGCGCCATTGTCCGATGCTTCCGGAAAAGCGAAATGGGTACATAGGATCACAGGATCTACGACGTTAATATTTTTTAAGATTTTGAATGATATTTAACCAAAGAAATATACAACTGACAATTAAGTACATTTTTTTCTTCGGTGTATCATTAATTGAAATAGTAATTATTTTTTAGTTTGTATTTTACTCGATTGTTTCTCTTTATCTTTCTATAATTGACAAAACTTATTGCCATAATTTGTTCTCCATATTCTCTTTGTATTTGATGCTACAAAATACCTAAATAGGTATGCTCGTTTCATAAACTGTAATGATTTTCGTTGGGTCACCGACGTCGGTAAACATGCTATGGAAAATTAGCGATGCGTAGCGATGGTGTGATTTGCTCACATCGATGCTCTCCCATTGTCGTCCCCCTCTAAATGTGATTTAACTGAATTATGGTGTAGATATGTTCACTATTCGGTTTTGACTGTCCAGTGGTGCGCATGTGCTCTCGCCTCCAGTACTGTGAACTGTTCCCTGTGTGATCTCTTGGGACAAGATAGTGCGTGGACCTGTGGGTGTTCTAGTTAGCAAGTGGTGCCTGCGTGCTACGAGAAGTCTACGTTGTTTCGTAGCAGACCGCCTTACGTGGAAAGCTCAAGTAAGTGCCCACGCGCAGCCATTGTTGTACTGGGCGGATTATTGTAACAAGTTTTACTAGTACTTAATTATTTAGTTGGTTTATGTTATACAACTTGCCTAACTTATGCGGTAACGGAGTAAAAATATAATATGTTATTATTAGTATACATCTTTAGGATGTCGCAAGATTAGAGTACCGTAGAGTAAGAGTTGCCGAGTGGTCCCGGTACAGAATGGTTAATGGTTTTTTCTCATACGTGTCGTAAGAGACTTAATGGACGAGAGATGGGCAGCAGCGTTCCTCTTTAAACATCATCAAAGCTAAACTGCGTTTGTTAATACGCCCCAGTAGGGGGAGGCCTATGTCCGGCAGTGGGTAGTTAAAGGCTAAAATGGGAGAGTATAATGAGGGAAGAGAACATTAAATAAAATCCTATACTGAGCTTCCCGACTAGTATTGTAAGAAGGTTAATATCTTTCTCTTATATATTAATACTCGTACTAAGAGATCAGAGAATATATTAGCTAACTTAGAGACCGACTCAACCCGACTGAGGGATATATCTGTGTGTCATCTCATTTTTATGTTAATGGGTTGTAGCAGTTATGCCAGAAAGAAAATATGTCAGAAATTTTACACACCTACATATATAAGGTAATATTTTTCATTTGGCAACTAATGTGTATAGAATTGAAATCAAGTAGTAGGCAATTTTATCAGTGAACTTAAGAAACTTCAAGACAAAAATGATTACAAACTTGCAAGACTTTATTGTAGAGTCTCAAGAAAAGACAAACAAGCATTTTTTGTATTATTTCCAATATTATAGATATCATTTAATTTTATGAAGACTATAAAAATGTCATTCATTAATTCAGTTAGAATTGAAAACAGGCTCAAAAGGGCTAGAACCCAATGCCGTAAAAATCATTAAAAAAGAATTTTGAAGGAACTGTTCTACCAGTAAAACTGAACAAGAAAGAGGGAACATGGGTTGAAAAATGTAAAAAAGTTTTGAACTTTCCGTACAACAGGGTAAATTATTATTAAATGGATTACATGATAATGATCATTTTGTATAAAAGGTTTATACATCTATTATTCCATTATTTATTTTATTTCAAATTGTTTGCGGAGTGGACAGATAAAATTCTGTATCCTTACATACGAGTACATTTGCTTCATTAACTTTGATAACATTGAATAATATAGTTTGAACATTAGACCTAGTTTTATTATTAATTGTAGTAAGTATTCGATTAGTAGAGTTTGAGTTATGTAGGAAACAGTCATATGATAAGGACGTTTCAAGTAATATAGCGTAACTAGCTTTCATGTAACCTGCACAGGAAAAAGATACTTATTAGTTCCTATTCGTAGATAGTCTCTTTCTCTTCTATTATCTAAACACACTTTGCAATTTAGTATTGTCTGTTATATCAACCTTGTATGTGATAAGCTTTGCAAATGCTCAAGACAAATGTTTAAATATAATTCGACTTCGATGTATTTTTGAAGATTTTTTTATCATTGGATTTCGTATTCTGTTACTCCAGAGAAAACTGCGAGACAGTTTATTAGAGTTTCAATGTCATCATCTGTTTTATTATTAATTGTTTGCGATGGTAGTTACTGGCTTTCTATTGAGTAGTAGTAGGGCGGAGCCGGTGCAACGTTGTGTGACTTAATTATGCAACCGCATCAGTGTGCATCGAACACGTGTGTATACTTGGCGCCATAAATTTGTTTAATTCGCGTTAAAATGGGAAATATTTTTAATAGGTATAAGATTTAATATATAGATATCATATACTTCAAGATAGAGAATTGAGTGTCAATAACGGGCCGAAATTCAGTCAACCAAACGTCATTTTGGCTGACTGAGTTTAACAACATACCTACATATTTTTCTAAACGCGCCATTTTTAGTACTGCAAGTGATTCGATTGAATTACTCACTAGGATATGGAATGTCTTTATAGTAATTTTGATTATAAGCCCCTGTTTATAATTAAAATTACAGACGATATTATACTATAAAAAATAAAAGTATACGATCACATCACATCAATATACATATGTATTTATGATGCTATTGGATGAACTGTTAAAAACAAATAAAAGTGTTACAATATCTTATAAATCTCTTAAGAATAATCACCTGTTTTTATTTTTTTTTTACAATTGGACAGACAAATTTAGTAAACAATCTTGTTATATATATTTTTTATCACAAAAACACAGAAAAATAATAATAACTAGATTAAAAACAGTTTTGTGTTATTTGATTATGTATTATTTAAATTAATATTATTTAGTTTTTCGTTACTATAGTTATTTATGACTCAATATATATATATATATATATATATATATATATATATATATATATATATATATATATGCGTTTCGGTATATTTTATAGTAGAATATAGTAATAAACATCGTAGACTATATCGATGTACTTTAAACTTATTGCCATTATTTGGATGTCTAGACCCTATCCCTGAACAATTATTCATTTTATGACTTATGGTCTGCATATTATATTATGCATGAATTTGTATTTAGTCATAATTTTTTTATTTTTCTTCTAATCCTTTGTTTGCAACCACTTTTAAACTCATCTTTTTCTTTTAAACTTTTTAATCACGTGATTCTCATTTCGTATATTAATAATATATTCATTCAATAACAACATTAATATAAGTTGACCATAATTAGGTATTGACATAGAAATAATTACTCTATAAGATGATGTTTTAAGAGGGATGCTGTTGCCCATTGGTCGACCACTAAGTATTTTTAGTACGACACCCACAGGAAAAGTAAGGGTGGCTCATTATATGCCGGGACTACATGGCATTTAAATATAATATTTTATTTTCACTTTATTCTTGTAGATAAGGTAGCTTACTTAGAGTGATTATATACCTAGTTTCATTGAACAAATCATTCCGTCCTTATTTGTTTTCCTCAGCTATTTCAGTAACAAACAGTCAAAAAGACCCAAATATCTTTATAAACTTTCATTTGTAAAATTAGAATACTAAAAGTGTACAAAAAAATTCAACTGTTATTTGGATTTTTAATTTGGATAGTTTATGATTACTTATACAAATATGAAGAACTTACTTTCCTTTCTTCGAACCAGCAAGTTCTAAAATTTTCCCTCTGCATGCTCTTATAAGGCACTCCTCTGCAAAGTTTGTTTCATCTTCAGGTTTAGCTTGTATTTTATGCTATTGGTCATTTGATCTGTCAGTGTTAGAGTTTTAATATGTATATTATTTTTATAAATTCCACACGGTGATTCATTGTTCGTATTCAATTTATAGTAATTTATTTATTTAAAAATAAAACAGCTGCCGTTTTACTTTGTTGACTGTATTTCTATAGGATGTCACGCAAACAACAAGGACAGTGTTCTCAATACAATACTCTCATTACAGTCATTATTTATGTTCATCATTGCTTTATTGAACCCATACATCTACCTAAAATTAATAGGCTCCTATATATATATATATATATATATATATATATATATATATATATATATATATATATATATATATATATATATATATAGTTTAATAGCTAAAAAAAGATTTTAAAATACACAGCGTTCACATATTATTTATTATGTTTAAAAAAGCTTTAGTTAAGAAATGATCGATGATAGTGTGAACAGCAAATCTAATGTTACAATGATCACACACTTACACAAATACATACAAGACGAGATATACTCACACATTTATTATCATGCATAGACACTTTTATTATGATATATAAAATTTAAGTATTATTATATGTAAAACAAATACCTAACTGTGTTTCAGTTTGAAGGGTGGGATATGGCGTGAATTTATAGGGTACAGAGGAATAACACCTGAGTCCTCAGGAATGGCAACATATGGGGAGTACCATGGGCGAAACAGTATACTCTGTTATGTCCATGTTACTGCTCATGTTATAAGCGACGGTTACCACTCCCATCAGGTGGGCCGTCAGCTTGTTTGCCATTTTAAGTTGTATAAAAAAAAAATCATGCTGATTAATAAAAATGTTGAATTGTAAAGATAATAATGTAAACCTGTAAACCCTGTAATGTAACTACCTCTGTATGAAGAAATATTTTTTTAAAAGTAAATTAATGATTGGCATTTGCTAGTGAAATAGAAAGAGAGAAATAAAGAAAAAAGAAGAGAGCATGAATGCATCTTCAAAAATACATAAAAATAGGTTAACAAAAAACAAACAAACATAAAAATAGGTAACGTATACTGGTATGTATTTGACATGGAATAGAGTTTTAATTTCTGTAAGTCTGCATTTTACATGATACCTTAGTTAATTTTGAACAGATTTTGAAAGCTCTTTTTCAATCAATAGAGTATACCTACTCCCGTGTATATGTCTATCAAATATATATATATATATATATATATATATATATATATATATATATATATATATATATATATATATATATATATATATATATATATATATGTCTATTAAAATAGGAATAGCTACCGTTGAAAAGGCTGTCTTTTTTGCTGTGCAAATTTTACTTGTATTGTTTTATATCTTATATTACAATGAAATCTGACACTCATTGCAATATTTAACAAGAAAATTATAAAAATAAAATTTATACTGTAGATATTTTGTATTTAATACACTTTACATTAAAAAGTATTTTCAAGAATTCTCAATTGAGAAAGTAGTCCTTTTAGATGTAAAAATTTAGTTCACAGTTGATTTACATCATTTGGTAGCCTCTATCTTATTAGCGTATATGGTCCTGAACATATGTATTTTTCAAGTCGATTTATTGTTTTGGTATCTACGAGTATGTTGTAACATTGTGTATTCCCATCCACTCTAATACGGGATGTAGGTTTTGGCCCTTTCCCACGAGCCCATCCTAGCCCATCCCATGTTTCTTCAATAGCTTGCATACAGTTTTCACACTATTTCGTCATGGTTGGACGGGCGCAATGAAAAAAGGTCTTGTTTGTTTGATCAACAGCCTATTTCCGCATTTAACTCTTTGATAATATTAAGGAGATTCGATCAATAAATTTTAACTTTCACTTTGTTATTTGTAAAATCTATATATAAAATAAATATGTAAGTTAAACGTGTCTAGTAGCCACCTATCTCTCTAAGTCTTCACTTTTTTTTAATCGTAAACTACTTTTCGACAGTTTTTCTAAATTGCATTCAACTTATTTCGCCTTATAGGGTAGTTTAGCCTATTTTCGGCCATGATTTTAGTAAGATTTTTTCAGAAAGAGTTTAGTTATAGCTCATATTTTTAAATATTTTCTGACTCATAATATAATGTAGTTTTGAAATATTTGAACCTTTTTAGTCATTGTCATTGGTCATATATAAATTATAAAAATAAATATCTGAAAATGGTAATTTAGCCCGTTTTTGGCCACCAATTTTAATTTTCGACCTGTAATATAGCTAGTTTTCGGCCACTAATATATAATTTAAAAATTTACTTTTATTTACATTAAAATAGATGCTATTATTAAATGATAACTCAATTTATAATGTTACCATTTGCACTTGCGGTGTTTATAATATAACTACGAATTGGCCGAAAACTAATGGTAGCCGGCAAATTTTTAACTTGGTCCTCAAGTTGTTAAAAAACAAATTCTCATACTTCTATCTTCAAAAAATAAAAGAACTTCTATACAAATTTGCATTCCCCATTTTCAAATTAAATTCAATTTCAAAAAACGCAAAAAAAATGTTCTACTTGTTGATAAGAAAAATTAAAGTTTCGCATTTATAGTGGTTAATTCGTCAAAAGTTAATAAACATATTAAATTTATATTTTGAACCAGGAGATTTCAGCTATAGGCAAAGACCCTCCTACCAGAAGGAGACTTTGTACAAAAGTCGATTGCTTGGGTACCTCTGTCCCATTCGTGTTTCAACCGTGAAGCAGTTGTGTTTGCATAGCTGAGTTTCGGTTTGAAGGGTGGGATATGGTGTGTATTTACAGAGTACAGAGGAATAACATCTGAGTCTTCAGGAATGGCAACGCATGGGGGGGGGTATCATAGGCGAAACAGTATAATCTGTTATGTTCATGGTACTGCTCATGTTTATAGGCGACGGTAACCATTTACCATCAGGTGGGCCGTATGCTTGATTGTCACCTCAGTGGTATAAAAAAAAACTACGCACCCCGGACTGACAGCAATTTTGACACCAAACTAAAATGATATATCTACTGCCACCTATATGAATACTCTATATACTATATATTCTACGAATATACTAGCTTTCTTCTGTTATTTCATTCGCATGGTCGGAATATGTTCACTGACCGGGATAAAAAGTAGCCTATATCCTTTTTCATTTCATATAGTATATATGTATATAAAATTTCACAGAAATTGGTTAAGGTACTAATAGATAACAAACAAAATAAAATCAATTTCACATTTGCAATATTAATAAGTATTTGTACAAGTAGCTTTTTAAATAAATATAGTCCTAGTTGCTTCACTGAGATAGATATATAAATGTAAGAGCTTATGTATATAGGTATAGGCTTACATTTGAACGTAAAAGGAATATTTAAAGCAAGGGTTACGTAAGTGATTTATAATTGGGACAAGCGTATAAAATTGTATATTTTAAATGTGAATACTGATTTGTTACACAGTACCATTTAAATTCAAATTAAGCTATGAGTACTAGATATATACATGAGTACATAAAAATCGGTCTGAAAGATGATATAATCATTTAAAATAATATCCTGAGTATAAAATGAATGGTCTTGTGGGGTGAGTATTTGGCAGTTAGATTTGAAACTAAGAAGTATCACATTGTTATTTAGCGATTGTTAGCTATATAACAAAGAATCTGAAAATACAAAATTGTCAAAAAAAGAGGAAAAATAATTTTACCACCTAAGTGAAGGATGATTAGCCAACAACAAACAAGGTCAACAAAAAAAAAATTGCGGAGTAAGTTTATCATATGACCCGAAAATTGAATACGGGTGTCTGAAGGTCTTGAATTTAATGATAAAAAGTCTAAACAAATAATAATATATCGCTTTGAAAGGTGGATGGTGGTTTGAACAATAGAAGATAATTTCGTGTACAAGGATCAAAGGATTAAAAATACCCCACTCAGCTCAGAAAATGGCAGGTCTAATACCTGCCATTTTGAGTGGGGGGGGAGAGTGAGTGGGGTATTTTTAAAAGGACACCTATATATCTATGTTATATAATTATTTAGCAATCTGTAACTATGTGCAAAATTTTGAATTTGCAGTAGTTTTTACATTACATTACGTTGATAGATTAGACTGGACATTTAATTTTATATTAGAGCAGATGAATAGGCAGACATTAGGTACATATATAATAAACGGTTACCTATAAATAGGTATTATAGTAATAGATACATCATGGGATTCTTCAAAAAAGGGGTAAAGAGGATTCAGACTTAGTAACGTGCGTGTAGTGTTCATGATATTGCAGGCGTTCATAGGCTACGATAACCACTTACAATCAGATGGGCCGTATGTCTGTTTGCCACATCAGTGGTATAAAAAAAGATGTCTACATTAATTATAAGTACTTTATAGGTATTCATTCATATTTATCCGTCGACCGTAACGATTGTTTTTAAATAATGTAGTTTTCTATATTATATATTAGCGACTTCGTCCACGTTACCGGGATATATTTAATGACCGGGATGAAAAGTAGTCTGTGTCATTATCTATGCCATATAGTAGGTATAAACTAAATTTCACAGTAATTGGTTAAGCGATAAGCGCTCTATAAGAGTAAGGCAATGAACAACCAAACAAACTTACTTTCACATTTATAATATTAGTAAAGTTTTTGCATAGAATTATTGGCAAATGTAGATTAAAATTTGCGAATCAACCAGACAGCGATTTCACGCTAAAGATAACTGTACCAAAATTTGGTTGATACGTCATTCAGTGGTATTACTTCGACGAGGACATCGCTCGGGCACAATACACCGGATACGAGCATCCGCTTTCCATCGGCACAATTTTTGGAAACGCCAAAATTTTCATAGACCGGGCCTTCGAATGCTTTGTCATGTTGATTTGTGGCGTTGTTCATTACATATGCAGTTGGATTTTAGACATTTTGTACTCTTTGCAAACTTATTTTTCTAGTAGATAGTCTTAATTACATGACGTTATTGACAATGTTTATAGTATAAACAATCTACGTTATTATTGTAATCTGCCAGTCATAACAAATGCGAAAAAATATAATAAAATGTATGCACATTAATTATCTATTCAATTGAGGTAGATATATAGTTGGAACATAAAATACTAGGGGAAAGGGATTGTTAGTAATAGGATCTGGCATCGCTATTGTCAGCAATATGCCTTGATAGGTTAACCTCCACGCAGTTCCCTCTGGAAACTTTCGTGGTTAATTCTTAAATTCATTACGATGAGCTAATTGACCTGCTTTCATCCTCATCTATTAGCTCTCACTGGTGCCTTGCCAGTGTATACCGATAGCGCAGACGAGGTTACCATACCATCATCACCCATTAAAAAAAACATAAAATACTCAACTCATTTATTTATGTAAATATTTTATTTTCATAATTAGTATTATATTAGTATTATTCATTATTAATGAAATGTGCCAGGGTAACAAATTTTTATAAACGACTAGACGTCGAATAGCATACGAATCATCTTGTGCAAAATGATAATCATCATCTTACATATAATTACCACAGAATAACACAATATAATACTTATAGTGTTATTTGTGCGTGTTGTATTTGTTAGTTATTACATTCGAATCCAGTAATTTCCAGAGAACAAAGATAATAATTAATGCACGCAGGAGGCACACAGCAATATAGATAATATAAATAAATAGTTTTAAAGAACGTTTTAATGCATGTTTGTGTATATGTTTATGTTTGTGTATTGTGTTACTCATTCATGATCTTGATGGACCGGGCTAGGTGATGAGGTGCTAATTGAAAATTAGCGTTTCTGCTTTTGCAGAAACTTTAAGCTGAATTGGCATCCTTTTTTATTACCATAACACTGTCTGGCTTCTACTAATCTTTATATATAAATGTACTTTTTTATATTTTATTTATTTTTATGTTGTTATTACTTATAATCTATGTGTATGTAAGTGTTATGGTTTATTGAAATAAATTTTCATTCATTCATTCATTCATAATTATTCAGCCATTAGCCTATTTAATTTTATTTACAGTTGAGGCCATCTTGTTGAACCCGGATGGAATTTACATAATCTGAATTCTAAAATGATCACATAACTGTGGAAAGAAATTATAAATAGATAATTGTTATCTACCTATATTAAAAAAAAAAACTAATATATGATAATGATATTGATTCTATTATTTAAATATTTGAATAATAATAATTATAATCAAATTACTAATATATATACCTGATATATGCACATTGGTAAGAATGTTTTTTGTGAACCTCTTGGGAAGATTTTTTACGCCATATCTATTCCCTAAAATAGTAATGCCTACTTTGAAATCTTTGATATAATATTAGACAAAGGTAATATTCGTACTAGTTTTGAAGGATAGTAAGACGTGGTTTTTACAATGTATTCTGGTATGTCCATGCTATTTTTTGTATAAAACTTGTAGGTACATATGACTAATAATAAATATTAATAATATCTTCTAAATTATTCTCCAGCAGATAGGTAATAGTGTCTAATACTATTATGAAGTATTTCATTTACAGATGTTGAACCTGTCTACCACAAATACTAGTAAACTCCAAATTGGATAAATTTGGATAAAATTTGATTTTGCACTAGTTTTTCTTGGAAAATGCCAAAAATCTTCATGCAAACATATTCGCCAGCACAGCTAGTTAAAATACATATGTGTATATTTACAAACAAAACATTTTTATGTTTAGTTGCTTTTTCTAATCAATCGATATTAATAGTAAAAAAATCACACAGGTATGAAAGTAGGTCATAAACATTATCTTTAATTCAATTCAAATAACTAGGTATATTTAGTTGGTGCCTATTGAAAAATTCATTAAACTCGAACTGTTCGTAGTTAAGGTAAGCGTAAGAAAACGTCGATTCATTAGACATAAATTACTATACTAGAAAATGAAATCTACATCATTATAGCAATAATTGCCATCATCATACTCGCCGTGTATTTTCTTCTTTATTAATGAGACATATTTGTGTATTAGGTTCATATGTCCCTATTTAGAAATATTCCTTTAAAAGGATGTCAACAGATTTAGAATCAGTCTGAAGGTGAATCGCAGCAGATTATTTGTTTGTTTTTAAGTCAAGATAAAATGTAGGTATTAATTTTACATAATAGAGTTCGCGTTTATTCGCGATTTTATTATATAATATCTGCGGAAGACGCCGCAAACAAATCTTACATTATTCAGTCCAGATAAATATAAGTATGCAATATCAAATATGTAAGAAAACTTCTTGTGTTCGAAATTGTATGCTTCTTAAAATCTTCAGTAGGTAGGAGTAATACGAAATCGTTGCAGGGACAAATGTTGCTTTGCTTATGCAAAGAAATTGTACAGATTTTCATTAGTGATGCAACTAAAATCACGTTGACCATCACCACAATAGCTATTTCATTTACAAATATAATATATTTCGATATAGATGCGTTTGTGAAAGATTAATTTGTTGCATTTTATTTGTCTGCGTCAACTAACGGTATCGATGTCTGAATTGGATACATTTCAATATTGTCCGCGCTATCAATAGCCCTAGTACTGTTATAGCAGTTATCTCGGTAGTCGAAGCATGCCAGGTTTTGTTATATGTATATTATTGTAATAATAAGGTTAATTTCAATTCAGTTTACTTCACACTATGTAGATCTAAATTTTATCGACACGCAATTAACTACTAATGTTAATTATCTAAGTATTTTAATAAGTTATTAATAAATAATTACTTAAGAATTATTTACTAAAATTTTCTATTAATATAAATAGATAATATCTATTTCTTCAGTTCTATGACATTAATTTATAATTAGTCTTTAATGAGTGTGAATTTTTAGTTGGAAAATTACTTATTAAATTAAAACATAATTTTAACTTCTAACTGTATGGAGTAGATGTAAGTTGCTCAGTAAGCTATCCATTTTATGCCCGAAATCTTCCTCAGACATAATCCGTAATGAGAGATCTAAAATAAATTGATAAAGTTCCAAGGATCAGCAAGTTCAAGTGGTAACGGACTAGTCATATCTATTTAATAGCACATATTTGAAGGCGACATAATAATGATGTTGACACATTATTATCAGGAAATATCTATACACTCTATATTATCAGCCTTAGTCTACTATCTTGTAAATTTTATCCTCGAGGCTTATGGTTTCCCATAGTTTGAAATATCTGTAATCTTATGGCTTTGGATAAATTATTTCTAAAAGACTCAGCGGTATATTTGCTAGCGAATCACAGTTGCTTATTGTGTTGCATGGATTTTAATCTCTGCATGGATGCTATGCTTGCTGTTGCATGCTATCTTTACATATTATGCTTAAAGCTAGACTTGTGTATGTTTTATCAACATATTATGTAATGTAAAGTTTCCTATGGACGAGTCTTATATGTTGTAATTGGCTCAAATAAAAATATGAATTGATTATGTGCTAGTCATTCTATCCTGTCAGTGAAGACCTTCAGAATGTAGGCAATAATGCCATAGGCACGAGTAATTTGCTAAGCTGAAGGCCACAAAGGTGAATGAGATATCAGGTTAATATCATAAATGCTATATAATATTTGTCACATAA
The DNA here is from genome assembly GCF_026898425.1 of Galleria mellonella. NCBI lineage: Eukaryota > Metazoa > Arthropoda > Insecta > Lepidoptera > Pyralidae > Galleria > Galleria mellonella. The sequence continues at coordinate 8,802,361 of NW_026442130.1, read as the reverse complement.
CCTTGCTCCCGATAGTCGCCTCCCAACATTCACATAGTGCAGCAGACCGAGCACTTAGCAAACTAAATGCGTTAATTATGGTTTTTAAGTGACTATTATGTGCTTATTGTGTACAGGTCAAGCTATTATGTATAGGCCAGTAGGCATATAAGCTTACTTGTTTTAAGGGACATACATCGCGGATATATGTTTTTCTATAGATATATGACTGTATTGAGGCGATGATTACAAATGATTATGATGATTATGAATGATTTTACAAATAATGAGAACATCGTGGCTTAGACTAAATATTAAAGTGAAACTCCAGAGGAATACATGATGGTGCCTGGTGAAGATACATAATGGCAGGCTATTACGGCATCATAAAAATGTTTCGAAAAACAGGGCATATTTATTACTATTAATTATTACTTTAGCAGTAATTATTATTATTATTTCAACCGTTAACCGTCCACTGCTGGACATAAGCCTTCCCCATAAGGGAAGTTTTGCCAGTAGTTGCCACGCTTGGCAAGCGAGTTGGCAACCGCAGTTAGGCTTTTAGAAATGTTTTAAGAGGGACGCTGCTGCCCATCTCTCGCCTTCCCTTAATAGCCTCTTACGACACCCATGGGAAAAGAACGGGTAGCCCATTCTTTGCCGGGGCACACATGGCGAGTCAGGTGTAATGTGACATGTGAGGTGAAATGTATCTTTTAGGTTACAATATATTGGTTTATATTAAAAAGAAATTGTTTTTGTTCTCATTCAGGTGACCATATGTGTGGTCGGTGACGCATCGTCAGCACGAGAAGCTAGCAACTCGGAAGATGAAGCCGCGGGGGGCGAGCGTCATGCACGCCTTCACTGCGCTTACTATGTTGACCATGGCTAATGGTATGACTGTGACTGTTCATACTTTTTTGAGAACAGTATGCGAATGCTTTATGCTACTCTGGTAACGATAATCAATTTAATAGCAAAGGTGGTGTCCACCATCGTCGTCAACCAAAAGCAAGTATATATATACGGAATGTACAGCAGCATTCCAAACAAGTCCTTTAGTGGTTTTTGGTATCTTTGATAGATTGTTACTTTGATAGTTATGGCGAAAATGAAAAAAGAAATGTTGTTTACGAAAAATATAAAATTATTTAGTAAATAAACCATCAATCATATGCCGATTACAAAATTGATATTTAAATAATAAAAATGATTATCATTACATTGACGTACGTTCCAATGCATTTAATGCATTTTACAATAACAAAATATAACAGCCGATAAGAATCAACAATGCCTCTGAACTGTATATCCCACTTGGAAATACAGTCGTGAGCATTATCGTTCACTATATGAGTTGATACTTACATATGTAAACAGTCAATCATGACATGACCTACTTTCGTATTTGTAATGGAAATCGAAATACAAGTATCAGTATAATTTCGGTGATCCGGTTGTGGATTTGGTGAAATTGAGTTTTGTAATAACAAGCGGTATTGTAGATATTTTTATCTGTCTCTTTTATAAGCAAAGTGAATTTCTGTTTCAACATCAACATTTCAGCCATTAGTGAAAATAGGTGTCTCCCATATACTGCCACCTGCATCCACTGACTCCCGTCAATGTATTTGAGGTCGTCACTCTATCTATTTGGGGAGACATTCTACACTGCTTTTGCTCGTACGGGGTTGCTACTCAAGAACTTTTTTTCCCCATTAGTTGTCGGTTCTTTGAGCTATGTGGTCAGCACATTGTTATTCTGTTAAATTTCTTACTTTTACTTAATGTTTCAGCTCAAACAACATGCAACCAAGGGATGGGTCGTGTTATGTATGAGAGATTACCGAACCAACAGCTACATGGATTCGACGATGACGTTGTAAGTTGATCTTTGTAATGCATAAGTTAATGTTTATCACGCGATATCTAATACCCACATTTTAGGTGTAGTTCTGTAAGCTTAATACGTCAGAATAACAACAAAAAAAACATTTATCTATTACGTGACAAAAGATTTTAAGGCAAAACAATTTGATTATTTATTCTGCGTATAAGACCTTTGTGTATTATTGCAGGTACGTGAGACAGCTCCGCCGTTCCGCGTACTGGAGAAATGTCAAGATTTATGCCTCCGGGATCGCTCAGTCAACAGCCTAGTGAGGACATGCAACTCTATTGATTTCCAGCCTGGTGCTCGTATAGCTGCTTTCAGCCCTGAACCGGAATATGAGGAATCTACATGTTTCTTGACTCGTGAACAAGCAACTCCAGAGGGCATTGGCACACTCATGATTGTTCCAAATAGCGTGCATTTCAACGAGATCTGCCTTACTTGTAAGTTTTTAAATGGATACAATATATTATTCCAGATACAGTGTTAAATAGATGCAGCAACTGCATGTACAATAGTTTGTATATTAAATTCATAAAATATCCGTCAACCAATTATATATTTACATGTATAAAAATCAATAGTTTTGTATATACTGATATAGTTTATTTCTATTGGAACTTGTTTATTTATCAATAGTTTTTATAAATGAATAATATTATTTTAGCTAATCGTCCGGAACGTGAATGCCCATCGCGTCGATATGTTTTTGAGCGTCATGCTCGCAAACGTTTGAAACTTCCACCTTCAGACCTTAAAGAAATTATGGTTGCTAATCGAACTGAATGCGAAGATAAATGTTTGGCGGAATTTAGCTTTGTTTGCCGCTCTGCCACCTACGATTCTGAACTAAGGACTTGCTCACTTAGTAGATTCACGCGAAGAACACACCCCGAGTTATTGGAAGATGATCATAAGGCAGATTATTTGGAAAATACTTGCTTAAACGGTATGTAGATGACAATAGTTATGGATAACAATCCAACGTATCTATTCTGAAACGTATTTATTCTAAAAGATTATCAGTTACATTTCCTTCTTGGCATTAATTGTGTTTTAGCTGAACGGCGGTGCGATGGTTTAGCTGTTTTCATTAAAGAGGAAAATAAGCGACTTGGTGGGCCGTTTGAGGCTGATGTGTTTTCAAATATGACTTTGGACGAATGCCAAGCGATGTGTGTTCGAGCGGAAAAGTAAGGATTTAAGTTGTTCCTTCTGTACTCGTATATGCGCTTCCTATTGTTTTTAACCTTGTAATTTTATTTTATCTCTTTAAATGAATATCGATTTTGATTAATTTGTCATGTCTTTATTTATAAGATTTAATTATTTATGGATATTTTAATGGATACTTATTTAATATGATGTGAGAAACATTAACCTACATTCTCTTGAAAATGTTAACCTGTGTTGCATAATAGGTTTTACAAATTAAAATTTTAAACTTGAGACATCATTAACGTTTTACAATATTTTTATTTATCTCAACGAGGTGCTTTTATTAAAAATGTGGTTAAATTTGTTTATGTTAAACACTTTACAGATATTTTTGTCGGTCTATCGAGCACGATGCAATGACAAGACAATGTGTTCTCTCCGAAGAGGATTCTGTATCACAGAAAGATGATGTAACTGTTAGTGCATCACCAACGCATCATTTCTATGATCTTGTTTGTCTGGACAATCGTGAGTGTTATTCTTTATTTTTCCAATATTTAATTGTTAGTCTGTTAGTTAACTAGTGTTAACAATGATATAAATTTAAAAGTGTTTGAATTGTTTACAAAATAATAATCTAAACTATTAACAACTAATATAATTAAAAAATATTAACTTTACAACTTTTATGTGGTATGATTTATTGTTTTTTAGAGACCGGAATGAACGCGACCATTTAGGTAAAATATAGTCATTGAACTAGGATTATCTCAACTTTTCGGTTACATCGGTCGTGGTTATAACCTAACATAATATAATGACTATATTTTACGTAAACGATCACGTTAAATCCAGTTTTTTGTAAACTATGATTTTGAAAATATTTTGTAATTGTATAAATAATAATATTGTTACTAACATTTTATATATAATATGAATTGTTCGTAAACAGAATTAAATAGCTAACTTTGACTAACATGAACTGACACCACACTAAACCAAAATAAGGTTTTTCTCACAATTATGATCAGTTTCTCATCGGGCAGCTCGTGGCACGGAGTATCCAGATAATAGCGTAACGTCACACCTCTTCTCCCCTGGAAGGAGACCGGATACTGCCTTCCAGAGGTATAGAGTCAGCAGAATTACCGGGGAGTTCCATTCTGAAATTACTGGACGTTCGCTTAGTGAATGCTTAGACGAATGTTTGAGGCAGACAAGTTTTCAGTGCAGGTATGTCATGTAGAAGTAACTGTTTATTATGCTTAGCAAATAATGGCTCCTTTAATGTCTTTAACTAAATTGGACTGCTACTTCCTGTGTGCTGGAGTAAATATAGTGTTACAGAATATCTAATTATACTTCTTGCTTTTATATAGCTATAAAATATATGAGATTTAATTAAAAATGTTGTACAATAAAATGTACAACTACAAATACAAGATTCGTAATCGCCAGATCCTTCACTGTGAAAATATAGGCGGAGACCTATTTAGCAGTGGACAATTGACAGTTTGTAATGACATTTATAATTTTGAAAAATATTCATTCATTGTTATCCTATCCAATTACATATTTTATTATATTTTTACATTTACCTTCACCTAATTTTAAATGTCAACATAACAAGATTAATAAGTGCTGTTGTCAGTAATATCAAAACTTGATAATCTATATGATATAGAATACCTTGAAAAGTACATTCTTCGTAACATCAAGCTTTCTTTTAGGTGTATATTATTATACTCACACTTTATAAACAACGATAAAATATTAAAATCAAATATGTTTATCTCACCAAATTATTGCAGTATTTTCCGAGTAATCTCTTATAAACAGATTTGTGTTTGTGTGTCATAACAATTTAGCGATAACTGTATCTGATCAGTTTGTATGGTTCATTGTACGATATTAACAAAAGCTTTACAATTTTAGGTCGGCCGTGTACAGCGACCGAGCGAGGACCTGTCGCTTGAGCCGATACAATCAGAAGGATGGCATGCGCTTAATATACGATCCTGATTTTGATTACTACGAAAATTTAATGCGTAAGTATTATTTTATGGTATTTATTTTTAATTTATAAATTTATTAAAACAAGTTGTTATGTTTTAATTATTACAATTACATTATTATGTTTTATACAGATAAAAGTAATTAAATGTCTCAAAAATAAAATAGATAGATAGATATTCTTTATTGTTTTCTTCAAAAAAATTGTAAATATTAAATAAACTTGGGAAAAGTTTCATATGACATGAACCTATTGACAAGTGTTTAATTTTGTAATTATTACAGTAAAAATACTTTTAAACTTGTTATATATCAAGGTATCAAAAGCAGAAATTTTAATTTTAATAAATATCGTCTAAAAAGCGAAAGACTAAAATCGAATAACTATGTGACCGCATTTCATAGATTCTTAAAATAGGTTACTGCTGCTAACATGCTCGCATATATTTTAAGGTAGTATTTATAGATTGCAATAAACCAAATTGTATTGTGATTTTCTACAATGTAAACCTACATTCTAGTTTGGAAAGTGCGGTTATTAAATGTTGAAATATAAGATACGTAATACTCAAAAAGATCTTAAATAAAAATAATTTAGTTTAGTTTAATATTTGATTTGTATTTAGTTTTTATGTATCCTACTCTAGACATCAGGGTTATATATACAGAATAACAAGTAGAAATCAACTTACTACAGTAAGGTTCTAGAAATAGTAAAATATTTACGTTATTTTACTAATATTATAATTATACATATCTATACTTACACGATACAGAAAACATGGGTTCATGACCGTGAGAATAATTGTATGCGAGAAGGAAGGAAGGTTTCAATCAAAGTAGATACGTATATGTTATTCTAAACTGGATGATCAATAACATCTTTGTACAGATAGTAGCAAAGTATTATGCATATTGCAAAATATTTCCTTGTTTACATTGTATTGTCCGTGATCCGATGTCCGCTTTTAATTATATCTACTGTTTTCAATAACATATTTAATTTAATGGTGCGTAGATAATATATCTATTTTTGAAGGAAACTACTCTTCTTCACATATTCAATTTGTTGTAATCGAAATTTTGTGTCTATAGTAAAGTATTGGGTTAAGAGATTGGTTTAGAGATATGACGCCTTAGAATCGATTAAATTATTGTAACCTAAACTAAAATGCCATCGGTACTAACATATGCTTACTACAAGTGGCCAATTGCCTTAACAAGGCATGTAGCATACCAACCGACATTGAACCCATTGTGGTCTATAAATATCGTATGTTTCTCTAGATACTCATATGAAACTAGTTGTAAATATTGTAGATCACTTAAAACATTCTTATAGTGATTATATTATTGAATTTGTCGTAAATATTAGGAATACTTATCTATTTACTTGTAAACAATGTTGCAAATAGAATTTACGAGTATTATCAACTATGTAATTTTAATAGACTTAGTTGTGTTGTATATTACGTAACAATTATGTATATACTGTTATATATTAATACAATGTTATGTATGTCATAACTTATACTTTTGATAATATGGGGATCCAGATCAACTAGTGAGTGGTGAGAGCGAGTCGGGGGGTGCGACCAGCGGTTCCCAGGCCCCGTGGGGGCGGCCCACTACCACAGGTTCGGTGCATGGTAGTCCAAAGGGCTGGTTTTTTGATAATTTTGATAGTTAAATTTCTAGAAGTTACATGTTTATTTGTTTTTATATATTTATAAGTATATACTCTACTCTGTGGTATATATTTTATGCTTCATTATCTATTTATATTAGTTTTATTTTTATTATATTTCGCTAAATTCGATTTTAATGATTATTTTTCAATTAAAAGTGAACACTTAATTACTTGTGTTGATCCAATATTGAATTTTTTAAAATAAAAATTGGTTTTTTGTAGACAAAAATCAATTTCAAATCGAGAGTACTATCTTTAATCTAGGCTTATGAATAACTAGGTACTATATAATTAATTAATATATGTATAAGTAATTTAGGTCCTATAACTTTTTCAAAACTAGTTTATGTTCAACACGAAAATAAACTTTTGTGAATAAAAAGAATAATCGAAATGATTTCACAATGGTAAAATATCACGCGATTTTGTAAAATACATATAAAAAATTACAATCGAATTAAACATCTGGTTTATTAGGAATTTGGTTAAAAATAAACGGCCCTTGTTTACCATGTGGCATGTCGTTGTAATGTTTATATATTTGATTGATAATTAATTCGAATGAAATGTGACCATGACCAATTGACTAATGATATTACGATCACGTAAATGGATCAGATTATTATGTTGTCGTTATTAATGGACATAAAGAAATATTTTATAACCAGCTGTTTTTACATAATAATACGTTTAATTATGAAATAGGTGTTAATGATTAGGTATTTTCCTTTTTCATTTATATCTATTTTTATATTCCATCTCAATTTTCATATATACTTCATATATCTTTCTATGTTTTACAGACTACTGTTACCACTTCTTTCAGTTGAATCGTCTTTCAGTTTTTGAATAGGAGATAATCTGTCCTGGACTAAATCATTCTAAGTTAAAGCTAAATTTAGCTTTAACTTAGAATGATTTAGTCCAGGACAGATTATATTAGATGAGGTTTTTATCTAATAATTTTCTTTTAGTTTTTCTATGTTATAAATCAAGTCTATACTTACAGAAATAGTAGTCAAACACATACGCTATTATACAATAGTATCATAAATATTGTTTATTTTTAAATAAATAAATTATTATTATTTATTTTTTATCTATTTTTATATAATTATATAATACGAAAGTGTTATATATTACTGGCATGCATATTTTATGAATAATTTTTGAAGGAAAAATGTTAAGAGGGATGTATATAGTAGAAGGATTATTTTTATTTTAGTTTGGTTTTATCAGTTATTTACTTATAATTGGCTATAGTACTTATTATATTTTAAGTTGTTATTAATAAAAAAAGGATAAGAAATTAGATGGCTTAGTCCATGTATGAGTATATGGAGAATTTATTGCTTATTTGTTTTATATTATGTACTGCACGTTAGAATAAGTTTTTTTTTATAGTAGACAGATACTAGGCAGTTATAATTTATTATGTGAGTAGTATTGAGTGTTTTAGTAGCTTAATTTAGTAAAATTAGTTCGCATACCATCTCACAGTCCGAAAATCATCAATGTAGAAATTAGTGCATGATTTACAGCACCTTATACTTTTGTAGTTTTAGATACATATATATAAGGACAATTTATCTAGCATCATCATCATCATAAAAAAGAATAATGTAATTTGATATCGTCAAAAAAGTCTTTTGAATTTTTTTAACATGTATAAGTTGCCTGTCAATTGTTACAATACACTTATAATTTATGAATTGTAGATAGTAAAAATAGCACTTATTTTGTCAACTTCTTGATTGATTGAACTTCTCATTGCTGATTAACAACTTGACGACATGTAAATATAAACATATCATTTATCCATTCATTAACGTTATCTCTATCCTTCGAAGGTGGTAATGGCGGCAACGGTGGTGACCGAGACAGGTACCCACCAGGCACTGATCGCGATCGTTACCCTGATGATGACCGTTATCAAATGGACGACGAGCGGTATAGCGGTAGACCCGACCGGTATCCACCTGATGACCGGTACCCGGGCGGACCTGATATATACCCGGATAGGTACCCGGGCGAGCGCTATCCACCTGCTGATAGATATCCAGATGACAGATATCCACCTGGTGTGGGCCCTGACCGGTACCCGCCAGGAATAGATCGATATCCCCCAGGCATAGATAGATTCCCTCCTAGCAATAGATATCCAAGCGGCGACCGCTATCCTCTTGACAGTGGCAGATATCCGCTTTACGAATACCCTACTAATGATATTAACAGATACCCTACTTCTGATCGTTATCCTATCAGTAGATATCCTATTGACATTTACCCTGACAGATACCCAATTGACCGGTATCCGGATAGGTATCCCGTCCGTGGTAGTGGGAGATATCCTTCTAGACCTTGGATCCCTAGTCGTTATCCTGATAGATACGATCAGGACCGCTACGCTGGATCCAGTGATTGGGGGCGATATCCGTTTAGTCGGTACCCGGTTGGAGTTAACCGAGACCCGGTACCTTTAGGCGGAGATCGATACCCAGATTTGTATGACAAATATCCGCCGACCGGATCGTCATATCCTGGTAAGCACCATACTAATACACTAGTGATCTATTATTTTATAGCAAGTTTTATAGATAATTTATACTTAGGTACTCTGCACAAAATATTTTCCACTTACAAATTCATATTTATTTGTGAATAAAATATTGTATTTTACTACTCAGATATATTTCAACAAATAGTTTGCAGTTTGCATTTCGCGACCCTTGTATGACAAATCACAAAATAGCAACGAGCTATTCGTACTATAAAACTTCTACACATTTGTATTTTACACAATTTATCATAGAACGATTACTTCCTCATATTTCTACTGCATCCTTTTACTACTAGACGACACGAGGAATTTTTATGATAAATTGATTTTCAGTAAGCACATTATTTAAATAAAGTATTTTACAGCTGGTTATGGTCGCGGTGGTTACTACGGTTCAGATTATCCGCCACCAAGTCGATATCCGGGCCCAGACAGAGGAGTCCGTCCTTTACCAGATAGGTAAGTATTTATCTATGAGTAATCATGTCATATTTTAGGAAGTATATCATTATCAATAGCTATATTACACGTATCTTCTTTTTCTTTCTACTTTAATAAGTTCTTATAAATGTCTATGATTTCATAGGTATCCCGCTGAACCAAGACCTAGTTTTGGTTTGAGAAGACCCATAGATAGACCGGGAGGATATCGCGGTAGTTATCCCCTTCCTGGATTGGACCGTCCTATCGGTAAGTTTTGCTCTGATCATGATGTGATTCTCTAAGTAATATCGTAGGACAAAATAACTGAAATATTTGATTTTTAAAGGTGGAGGTGGTTATGGAGGATTTGAACAAGATGGGCCTATTGGACCAGGAGGACCAATTGGTGGACCCGTCGGAGGTCCTTTAGGTGGTCCAATTGGTGGACCAATAGGTGGTCCAATTGGAGGAAGACCACCAGTGGGCCACAGACCATGGCAAGGATCTCGGTGCGAGGAAGATAGCTTTAGACAAGTCGGTAGGCAGCGTATGCAGAGACGATTTGTGCGTCGGTTTACAACTGCTCTTTCGTTAGCACATTGCCAGCGGGAATGCATTGAAGCTCGTGACTTTATTTGTCGCTCCTTTAACTTCAGGTATGAAAAAGAACCATTAGAAATATTAAGTTTCGAATTCTTTACAATTCCGAAATTTGAGAGTGCTTAGTGAAATAAAGATTAGTTCTGGTTAAGGATTCAAATAATTTTACAGGGATACCGGTTTTGGAAGTGAACCTCGGGATAATTGCGAACTCAGTGACCGGGACACTCGTGAATTAGATGCTGCAAATCCTGCGCATTTCGACAACACTGCCAATGATTACGATTTTTATGAACGAGCTCTTGGTCGTATTGCTGACGATTGTTTGGATGGTAATTAATAATAATTACATTATAGTTAGTTCATATGTAATTATATTTAAATTCTAATTGGAAAGTTTAGTTTATATGATATATTGTTTTTGGATGCTGCGATGTAACGAGTACATACAGCCCACGTGTACATAGTTTTGGTGACATTTCCAGATACACTTTTAGAAATAATATTCATTTACAGTATCTCAAGTATGTAATGAAGACGGTATGGAATTCACACTGCGATTGCCAGAAGGATTTTACGGACGAATGTACACCTACGGCTTTTATGATCGCTGTTTCTTCCGTGGAAATGGAGGCGTCAATAATGTTCTGCGCATTACAGGCGCACACGGTTACCCAGAATGTGGCACACAACGAGTACGTTATTTGTTAATAATTAATATTTTTAAGTGCTATATCATAAAATGTGTTTGTCTCTCTGTCATCGAGTTGTTTTATTGGCGAAACTACTGATCCAATTTGTTGGAAAAATAGTAGAAAGATATAAGTTTATAGATGGGCGTCATTTAAACTTTGACATGAGTGTCTTTTTCAAAGAGATGTATGATCTTTTTTTGTGTTTCTCACTACTACTACTCAATGTTTAAAACATTTTGAGAATGTAATTAGGGATAAATACGAAGTCGTTTAATTAGTTTTTGACTTGATGTTCAATTAAAATCTTGTATTGTTTTCCTCAATACTACTGCGGAGATAGCTAAGAAAACAGGATTACATCAGCATATTTTCTATATAGAAGTTCACAACGAATTTAAGTATTGTTATACATAAGAATGGGTATAATTTGTCTGCATATGTGAAATATATTACCTGAAGAAGGCAACAAACATGGAGTGATTATACTGTGTAGTGAAATTATTATGATAATTTTATGTTTTAAAAATAACCATTAAGTAGGTATGTTTTTTGTTTTAGTACGGGGACACAATGACGAATATAGTAGTAGTGCAATTCAGCGACAATGTTCAAACATCGAGAGATAAACGGTTTAATCTCACCTGTCTATTTAGGGGACCAGCTGAAGCAGTCGTTACGTCCAATTATATCGGAGCTGGGTGAGATAATTTAGTTTTATTAATTTATGTCTATTTGGAAATTGCTGGTAGCTAAAAATAGATTTCATGTCAACAATTTAATTATCATTTTACACGCACATGTTGTTTTCAAATTAAAATTATGTTAATGTGTGTGATAATGATAAAAATTGTTTCATAAGAGATTATATTTTTATAACGCATTACTGTTCTAATTTATGTTTATTTATGTGTTTACAACATAAATAAATATACATTTTAAAGTTCAAATTGTTAGCTACCAACTTTTCATATTTTTCCAAATAGACATTTTGTGTTGTTGTTACAATATTAACAGTTAACGTAACGTGACTTTGTAATTTAGCGCTTTTAGCAGTTTTTTTCTATACTTTATAAATATTTGGGGTATTTTCGAGATATGTAAATAAGTAAAAAAGTTTTTATGTTTATACATAACGGTGGTATTTAATGGGATAATCTGTTTTGTGTGAGTTACCTTGTTTGTTGTTTGATTGACATGTTTTTAGTTGCAATTTTAAGGTAACTGCGGCGTCGGCTTCATTGTACTTAATTTATTTGGTGGTAATTTTTTTGTTTGTGAGTGCTGTTATTTCACTAACAGCTACTAACTAGAGACTTTGAATGAATTCGTAAAATATAATAGTATGAATATTGGGAATTATTTTAAGCCATCATTAGCTTTTTGCTTTCGTCATCCATGTGATGAATATAAATCATAAAATAGTGGATGCATTAAAAACAAGGTCATCTTTGTTATTCAATTAGGTTAATATAAGAATTCATTTAAAGTCAATGACTGTGCATTTAAAGGATTATCTCCAAGTCTTACCTTAGTTTGGGGTTTGATCCTGTCGACAGGTCGGGCAGTCCGATACCCATCGAGTATTTACCGGAGGAAAGTTCATTGAACTCTAAAGTTCGTTTGATGATCTTGTACCAAGGCCGACCAACTACGACAATAGCTGTAGGAGATCCACTAACATTCAGACTGGAGGCTCAGGATGGATATAATTACGCAACGGACATTTTTGCTACTAACGTTATTGCAAGAGATCCTTATTCTGGCAGATCTGTGCAACTTATTGATCGAGTAGGGTAAGTAAAATGTAGTTCGGATTGACCTTTTTATGATACTTAGAATGACAAATAAGCTGACGGCCTACCTGATAGAAAGCAGCAACCATCACTTATAAATATCAACAATCACCGTGGATGTTACCGAATAACCTGTGATACCCATGGTACTCCATATAAGATGCAATTCTTGAGGATTATGGTGTTATGCCTCTGCACTCTATAACTTCATTGCTATATTCCTAAAAAAATCACTAAAGACAAATCGAACGTGTGAAGTAGAGAGGAAAGTGATGACAAAGGATAGATTGATATTGGATTAGAACAGAGCCGTAGCTAGAGTAGGGCAGAAGCCAAAATTAAGTGATTTTGAAAAAGCAAATCTGTAAAATTTTTTGGGGCCTTTCATTTTAAGGTCGGCGTGGGCCTTGGCTTAGAGAAAGCTAAATATTAGAATATATATTTTTTTCTCTTGTAAATATGATTATAAATAAACTTTACAACTTATCATGAATTTCATCATGTAATACATGAACAAATACAGTACCTATCGCACGTTCAACAGGCTAGATAAATATTTATAAATCGACTTCAACCACGCTTTATTCACGTTATTATCACGTGATGTGTTCTATACTTTTAGATGCCCAGTGGATCCTGATGTGTTCCCTGAATTGGACAAAGGAAGGAGTGGGGACTCCCTTGAAGCTAGATTTAACGCCTTCAAAATACCGGAATCCAATTTCTTAGTTTTTGAGGCAACCGTGCGTACGTGCCGTGATGGATGTCAACCGGTTAGTATCTCTTTATACAATGTACAGGTTTATCTGTCTCGTAACTATGTCTTTATTCATCCAAGGTCCTTTGAGATGGCCAAGAGAACTGAGTGGCACCTGTCTTTATTTTTACATGTAATAATATTCCTACTAATTATAAATGTGTTGATTGATGAAACTTTGTAGAGATGTATGAATAGATGTTTGTTATTCTTTCACGAAAAAATGACTGAATTATGAAAATTTTTAAGAAATTTAGTACATGGGTAGGATATTTTTTAACTTAACACATATTATACTTTATGTTGTCATTCATGCGGGCGAAGCTGCGGGGTATAGCTAATAACAAATAAATGTAAGTAGAGCTTGTAATATGCTATAGCTATTAGTGGCATACCTAAAACATCTAAGGTCCGTGGTAAATCTTTCCGATGGGGACCTCCCTTTACCTAATAATTAAGTATTGTGCCCCACAAAAAACTAAAATTTAATAATTAAATATTAGACTCTTTCTGTGCTCATAGTTACTCGATCCACGGTGTTAGAGAAAAGATGTAGGAAGGTCCTTTTTAATCCTGGTTAATTAACATACGCCAGCCACGAGAACGAAGTCGTAGATAAAAACTAGTACTTAATAAATACGTGTTATATAATCAATACCAATTGTCTGAACCGATATCTTTTCTGTATTATTCATAACAAATTTATAAAGATACAGACCAAAACTAAGTCCCGAGTGAATTTTATAAATGCAAATATAAAAAGTCGGTAATGTTCATTTCTTAAAATGACTGACTGAGAATTGAATATGAGATGTTCCAAAACCTTCATCATCATCAAATCAGCCTTTAACTGTCCACTGCTGTACATAAGCCTCCCCCTTGGGGAGATTTGCCAGTAGTTGCCATGCTTACCAGTAATTGGCAGGCGGATTGTCAACCGCAGTTAGGCTTTGGAGATGTTTTAAGAGGGACGCTGCTGCCCATCCTTCGCCCTCCCTTAGTCCCCTCTTACGACAACTACGGGAAAAGAAGTGTGGCCAATTCTCTGCCGGGACCACACGCCCAAGACCTATATAATACAAGCAAAGTGACTCACTACGCTTTTGTCTATGGTAAGGATGTCATTATCTCAAATCATAATACAATTTCTAATCCGTGACTTTGTTTACGTGATTAGGACAAAAATTTGCCTATGTCTTTCCGTGTGTATTTTAAATAAAATTTATTTTATTTCAATTAGTTAATCCATCAAGGCACCAAGAAATAGTCAATAAACCTACTTTGACCCTAATATCAGTAACAAATAATTGGTCACCTGTGACCGTCTTTAAAATCATGTACCTTGCACTTGATTAATTAAATTTATTTTGGCATTTACGTCACTATTAGATAGTTTTATGCCTAATATAAATATCCAATTACGTCAATGACCATAAAAATAAACGTTATCAAATCATTACTTGAATGAGGGCGTTCTGGGGTTATCTATAGTCATCCAGTTAATAAGCTTTTGTCTATGGAATAATTTAGTTATTTATGCAGTTCAGTCATGTAATTACCCGTATATTTAGCTTTATTTGATTGCAATAGAGTTGCAAATTGTTACAAACGTGTTGCTATATTTAAAATGATTAATAGTAAATATTTTGAAATACGAGTATAATGCGTTTTAATACCCAAACAACATGTTTGTATATTCGGATAGATGAATAATAGAATTATAGTAGATATTATACGTTTTTTATCCAACTTGGTTTAAGTTAGTAGTTTACCTCGAAGATCGTAGTAACCATTGCCTATAGACTTGAACACCATGGACTTCGGTGTCACTGAATTAAATTTAAATCGTCCGTTATTTGTTTCAGTTTTATCGTTAAACACATAATAAGTAGTCATTTTATTATTGTATTTCTTTTGTTTTTTTCTTTTATTCATTAAAACCTTCCGTGGTCTTCAATGAATGGTTCAGCTGTAAAGTTTGCACTTAGCAACACATTTAGCCATTCATTTTTATTTCTACAAGATTATTTAATTTTTTTTTTCTCATAATTTCCATATACGGGTTTTAAACTATCACTATGCCAATATTCATATAAATGGATCAAGTCAGTAATTGACTAATAAACGGGAAAATGTAAGTACTTACTAACCTCATCTCTTGAGGATAAAACTAGTAAAGATTATCTTCGTCTTTACATCTATAAAAATTTTAAAACTACATTATGTTTACATGGTTTGTGGATTAATTTTATGGTAGTTATGTATCCGCCTGGATACATGGAGAGCTTCTGATTTATGATTGCAACCAAAGTCAACGATTCCGTTTATTGTCTTAGATAACATCAAAATGATAATTAAAGTCCACCTTCAAAGTACAAGGGTTATCCTTTGCACTTTGGAGGTGACGTTTGATAGCATTTTAAGATATTAGGATGGTCTCGGTGATTGATATCTGTACACTGATCGGCCTAGTCAATTATGTATTTTTCAATAAACCTAATTCTTACTTGTGTAGATCGTAGGAATGGTAGCCCACATTGTATTATATATGAATTTTTATGCAATTTATGATATAAACCTACTTATATTATATATTAATTTTTTATCAACACATATTGATAAAGAAAAAGTATAATCTATCTATCTACTATATATATAGGTGTTGACTTAGGTACTACAACAAAATCGTATGAGTTAAAGTTGTCTTTCTGACTGCTAGGTCACATTCACGGGAAAATGTCTATACAGATTTTAACGAAATTTTACTCATATTATAATTTTAATTATTGTTTAGGTTTATCTAAAAAGTGATGTAGGTTTTATCGTAATTAATTAAATGAATTATGTTAAATAGCTTGACCTTTGAATCTATGAAGCCAGGTAAAAGGTAGTTCTATTTACAGATTTAGTACGCTCGAAGGAGCTTAAAAAAGCCCCATTATCTTAGATTCTACTCGGATGGTAATTAATAGTCCCAAGGTAGGTGTATCGAATCCAATCATAAAGATGTGGGCATTTTTGTGCTTGTCTTCTTCTCAGTGATGGACTTTTAATTATAAATAGTTAATTAATATTTTTATTAACTCCTTTCCTTATAAAGATAGGATAGGTAAAGGTTTTGTTAATTAGGATATTTAAGTTTGCGAAAAAAATTTTCTAAATCGTGATTGTATTAAATAATATCATAATGTACTACTTTTGATGTGAATATAAAAATGTTTGTTGCACTACACCGTAACGAGTTTACTAGCTGTCATGTACTTAATTTAGCACAGGCACCTCCTACACGTAGAATTTGAGATAAACAAAGATATGCATAGAATGGCCACCCCTTCCTTTCTCATGAGTATCGTAAATATATCGGAAATTTATGGTCGAGAAATGGTCAACAGCGTCCTTCTCTAAACATTTTACATTGCGGTTGTCAACCCGCCTTCCAAGCGTGGCAACTATAGATAAATCCCCCAATAGGGGGAGGCCTATGTTCAGCAGTAGACAGTTAACGTCTGATATGATGATAATGAGGAACGATATAAGCTATGGTTATTTCTTTGTTATAATCTATCAATAGTTATGCCTCGGTCCAAATCGGTCTAGCATAAATAGTGAAAACGAATATACGTACTTACTAGCTGTATTCCGCGGCTCCTCCCGTGTGAATCCGTACAAAAAGTTTCCTATGTACTAAGTTGGGATTTAATCTACCCGTGTATCAAATGCCATTCAACTTCGTTCAGTAGTTTTTATGTGACAATGTAACAAACATCAATCCATCCATCTATCAGTAGATACAAATTTTGGCATTTATTATGTTAATAGGATTACGATAAACATATGAACGTAAAATTATTTGATAACGTCAAGCATGACGTTTGAAAAATGTGCCTGCTAATCAAATAATATTTTTAAATAAAATTTAATACTTTTAGGCATATTGCCCAAGTCACACAGGAAGATCTGAACCATCATTCGGCCGGCGTAGAAGAGATGTCAATACAACTGTTGGAGCTGAAACCAATGACACAATTGAAATCAGCTCTGAAAACGCTGATAGTAATGCTAATAAATCCGATGAAACAAACGCTGGTAACGTTTATAAGGTATCCTATGAAGAAGCAGGCGTCGATAAGTATCTGAAGGAAGAAGTCGAGACTCCAAGTCATGTGAGGAAAATGATTGAGGTGAGAATTTATCCATAATTTTATTTTGAGATGTGTCTTTATAAATAGGTAGACACTGATCTAACATATTTATCGTGGATGCCCCGTCTACTCTATTAGAAGCGAATGAAGTTAATTCTTGTTGCTCAGGATACACATTGGTATTCTATATTTTATTATTCTATTGGTTCCTTCAAGAAAAGTTTAAAATCACATTATCTTTTTACTGTTACTTGATTACTTCTACTAATATTGATTACAAGGTTGTATCATTGTGTTCTCAATTATTTAATATGTATATACATATACCTAGATGTAATGAAATGTAAATTTTGTAAATAGATATCATTGTTGTTATATGTCTGATTTGCACTACTGCTTCCCCTTTTGTTACTTCCTATACCACTGCGTTAAGTTGACTGAAAGTGATTTATTTCACAGATAAATTCACCTTTGCTTAAATTGTTAAAAACTTTTATTATTACTGTATGTTTTAGTGCAATTAAGAACATTGTACATTTTGCATTAAAATAAAAATATTTTTTTTTATTAGTAAGATACGATTAGATACTGAAACGTAAGGCAGGTATGTCTTATCCCTATATATTGAAATTGATGTAGTGGTTAAAATAAAAGATAATATTCTTTCACTATGTTTTTAAAATAATTTAGATTATTTAGCTATGACATAACTATCCAAAGTACATCTTAGATAACAATAGAAATATATTTCTATATATATATATATATATATATATATATATATATATATATATATATATATATATATATTATAAAATTAAGTTTTTCAATATGTATAAATAAAATTTTACCAATCAGTAGAGCTATTTAGTTTTTTACTTCTATAAAAAACTTGGAATTTTTATGTTGCTGAATCAGATACCATTCAAATCAACGACCTGATATCATTATGAGACGACTGTAACGCAGTAGTAGGCACTTTGTATTACGCAAATGAGGTCCCGCGTTCGATGCTAGTTTGGGTCAGCGGGTCTACCATGAAATGTTTTCCGAAATTTCGGAGCCAAACGAAACAGAAATTCGATGTTAAAATTACATAATACATGCAGTTTGGAAATATTAAAAATGTTAAAATATTGATCCTTTGGATATTTATAATTGGATGTATGACGAACAAAATGTTAAAATCCATTTATTGGTCCGATTTTGGTATAAACAAAAACATGAAATTGAGTACGAAATTTCGGAATTTCATTTCATGGTAGACCCTCAGGTTTGGGTTGTTATTTGCTTTCAGATGTTAACTATTTAATTCTACACAAGTACCTTATTAGCAGATCAATATATTAGACGGGACATTATTGTTTTTTATCCTTTAGGTATTCGACAATCGAAATGAGCTGTTAGAAGAAAACGGACAGTCAGATTCGGCACCAGTGGTAGCAACAGCGGGAATTTGCGTCTCACCTTATCACTACAGAGCGTTGCTGGTGGCGCTATGTGTTTTGCTCTCCTTGCTACTGGCTATGTTGACTGCTGCCTTGTATATTTACAAGTAAGTTGCTGATCATTTTCAATTTAGAAATATACATTTTTATTTATACAATATTTAATTTTGTAGTTTTAAAATAGTAGTAGTAGGTACTTACATAGGTATCCAATCTTGGTAGGAATTAAAACGTTTGCCAGCTGTTATAGTATCCCACAATATGGTGATTATGATTAGACACCTATTTATCGTAATTTTTTTAATGGATGAAAAAAGAATGGTAAAAGTATGGCAGGCACCAGTGAGGGATGATTGATGAGAATGCAGGTCAGTTAGCCCATCGTGATGAATACACTTTGCACGATGGTTATCAAATGAGGTCGTCCTGACAGGATATACTGCTAGCAATGGGACTGGTAGTTCGCATTACTAAAAATCTCTACCCCCATCCCCTATCGTAATTTATACACACCTACCTACAATTAAAAATATGTTTTATAATGAATTATTATGACCAAGGTATAAAATTACTTAATTGTTAAATTTACAACTAGGAGTTTTTATGACATTTCTAAAGTTAATTTAAATAGAGACGCCGGAATTGGGGTTTTGCAAAGAAGGCGCAATAAAACTCAACAAGCGCATAATACCTCTGGTTTTGCAAGCATCAATAGGTTATAGTAAATTCGTTTACATATTTCATTGTGTTCTATTCTATTTATTGAAATAGTCTATAGTTGTATTATTTCAATTTTAGACGATATTGGCGTATTCTGCGTAAGAATATCCAAGCTTCGAGTCCAGCACCAGCTTTACGCCCAGTGACTCCTGGTCCCAGGCCTTCGCGTCCATCATTGTTCTCAGCTTCACACCTTCATAAACCATTTTCATTAAGGTAATAATTATATAGCGTGTTATATATTGATGATATTATAAAAATACTTACAATATCATAAAATTGTGATTTACCTTCAACAGACAATCTAATAATTATTTTTTTTGTATAAATAGTTTCAGTTACCAAAAATTTAAATTTACACACGGTTTTGGCATCTCCCACATTAAAATTTTTGGTCATTAAAAGCAATAGTCGGGGTAATAAATCACTATACCATAGGCTCTATAAGTAAAATTAGTACAAAACTTTAATCCTTGAAAAAAGTACGCAAGAATATTTTGATCGTGGGTTGTATATGTATAAGATTTTTGTAACAATGTTTTATTTATTTCAGTGGTTTGGGTCGAACTTTCGCGGAGGTCGGTGAGGAAGCGGGCTCGGCTGGTCGTTTGGCGAATGCCTTCGATGACGGCAGCGAACCTATTTATACAGATCCTTCACTGTTTGAACGATCCCGCTCGCTTCGCTCTCTTCATTCATTAGATATGAAGCCCGAACGACGCGACCACCGCTCGTAGATCATAAATTCCCAGTTTTTACTATGTTAACAATATTTGTTTTCTAACTCGAGAATGAAATTAAAAAGATAACTCTTCAAAATAAATGTGCGTGCAATTAATTTTATTCTTTTAACTGCCATAAAATGTGCTCAGTATTATATCCGTCCATAGAAATTTATAAATTACAATAACATTAAATTTATATAATATCAAAAATTATTGTACTTAATTTTAAAAATATTATATATGTAAGTCAGTACTAATAAATATTTACAGTGATTCTTATTTGAAGTTTGTCTTTCCTAATTTAAAACAATAATTGATATTACAAGTTACCAGAGTTTTTCAGAGGTAGTATAATAAGGAATGAGATAATAAACATGCTGTTTCTGAAGTTAAAGTTAAGTTCTTTAGTAATATTAATTTAATACTTAATAAAATACATAGCCACTACATATGGTAAGGTGCTGGTGTTGGCACACTCATAAGGGGTGAATCTAAATATTCCATTTCACTAGTGCTAGCAGCTGGTTCTGATTGAGCATTCATCTTTTGATGCAAAGCTTCATATAGCTTATGCACAGATTCATTATGTTGAGTACCTGGTTGTAATGCCTTCATTAGTGTTTGAAGTCTAGTTTCTGGTAGCTTTGGATGTATATACCATAATAATTTTAATAAATGTCTTGTGACATTATCTTTAGACAAACCAGCAAAAAAGAATTCATCAAATAATACTGTACTGAAGTCTTCACCTTGAAATTCATCTGGCAACTGTATAAGTAAAGCAACAAGTGCATGTAAGAATGGATCTTCATAAGCCCGTCCATCTTTACAACTACCTAGGATACTTAATATTCGAAGGAGCGCCCCTCTATCTCTTAGTTTTGCGGCATGCAAAGTATAATACATAGCTAAGACTCCACAAACAGAGCTCTCTCGCATATATGCTTCACAGGCATCAGGTGGGGGCCCTGAGTGCTCAATAGTAGTAATAGCAGACTCTCTTTCATCCGGGGGCAGTTTGTTATGCAATGCTCTGACTTGATCGTCAACCATAAGTGACATAAGTGCAGGCAAGTATTTTGTGACAACTTGACTATCAAGTTTAGGTTCTTTAAATTCTTGTGAATCAATCATTACCCATGCACTCAATCCTAAGGCTAACATTCTCAATAAAAGAATTAGAATTGTATTATCTCTTGGGAGCCCTTCAGTGTTTATTAAATGTTGTAGTATTTTGATAGCAGATGTTGCCAAGAAGTTAATTGCATATGGATCACACAGTGTCATTGAAAGGTCTCCTAATACTTGTTCTTGTCCTCTTTTTATGCTGTCAAGAAATCCTTGAAGCTCTCGAGATCTTTTGATGTCAACATTTCTTTCTCTGATACAAGCATCTAAACACCATGTAAACTTGTGACAAGGATCAACAGATATGATATCTTGTATTTCTAAGTCATGCAATGCCATTAACAGTTCAGCTCTTAATGTGCAGTAGTGTACATTCCTAGTTCTCAAAAACAAAGTTCGTAGAAACTGTAAAACCATGTCATACAATTTGACACTATTGCCAATCATATGTGCCAGTTTTTGTACTACAGCACCTTGTCGTCTAACTTTGGGTGATGGTGAGAAGAACAGATTTGTGAGATTCTCATGATCAAATAGTACATTCTCTTTTTCTCTAATATATTGACTGAGAAGTGGGGACACTTCGTCACCAAATAGTGATTGATTATCTTGCCATATCTGTCTCTTTACTTCAGTATCTGTGTCATTATACAGTTCTCGGTCACGCACCAATACTCTTAAATATTTATCATCAATGTGTGGAGTATTTTTTAAAATACCCATGATAACTGGTCTAAGTGCTTTAACTCTGACGACTGGAAAGCTCTTTGATAACAGTTCCTTGAGTTTCTTGTCATTTTCTTTGCTATCTTTCGAACCAAGTTCGTTAATGTGAGCTATGAGTTTCTCTCTCAGTTCTTCTAGCACAGATGTATGAAAGTCAAGACGTCTCACGCCATGAAGGTCTAGAAGTGGTAGCATTGGTCTTAGTGATGGCAGTAAAATACCGTTTTCAAGTTGAAATTCTTCAATGGCTTTCAATGGATCCGTACAGCTAGTGAGAGCATCGCGTAGATAAGCCTGACCAGGTACTCCGACATCTTCTAAACCTGTGCCAGGCAGTTTGCTTGATGATGCCATAATAAGAATAAATTATTTCACTTAATGACATATATTACTGCACTAATATTTTTAAATAATCCACAAAATAAAAATAGTAAAGGTTAAATTTTTTTTTTTTTTTAGTACGTTTGTTCCGTTTGGAACAGGCTAAGGTCGGAGACCATGCTGCCTAGTCTTCAAAAAGATAATTTGTCTGGAATGTAAAGGTTAAATTTCATATTGTCATAGAAGTATAGATTACAGAGACTACGATTAAAGATTACAAATGTTAGTCTCTGACAGTTTTATATTAATAGTAAAAAAGTTCTATATCTACGTATTGTATTTATCATAGACATAGATTGCCGAAGAGGGTTGAAGTCAGGCAGACAGCCCATCGTAAAACTATAAGCCAAATCTTTTTGTAATATGGACAAAAAACATATTACGCCGAGCCCCAAATAATAATTGGGATAAGGATAGGAAGATGATGATTTATCATAGACAAAGAATGCCACTTAATATCTTAAGTCTATTAATTAAGTTTATAATAAATGGACCCGCAATTGTCTAAAGGCTTAGCACGCAATTAATATCGTTGTAGAAGAGACAACAAGCTATTCTGCTTTCATTGTCTTCTTACAGAGGATTTGGTAATATAGAATATTTACAAACTTTGTTTTATTGTTATATTTACAAAATTAGGACTTTTCAAAAAAATATAAGCGTGTTAAAATGTCAGTGTTAAGTCAATATATCGTTTTGTTGACGTTTTTATCATATTTTATGATTTCAGAGATGTGGTCTCTTCCAAAAATATATTGTTATTCTCTCTATGAAATCATTTCAATTATTATAAAAAAAATATATATTCTATAGTAGTTAGATGAAAATAATACCTGTATATTATCAGTTATGATATTTTATATACAGTTAGTTTATAAATAGTAGTATATCGCTATAAATGAGTAAAAGTTTATTTATGGTAGAATTATTAGATGGTTGCATGATTCATATTTCAGTTTGGTTAATATAAGGCATGTGTTAGTGCCGATTCTTAAGTAATGTAACTGTTATATTATTTTTTGTTTGTTTCATTTCAATTTCGGTGATTGAATCCCTTATTCTGTGAATTCAGTTTAGGTTTTCAGCTTCAACAGATTTAATTCATTCTTATAATCAGAGGGGTATAAGACCTTAACATTTTGGTTTTACAAATGAAAGTGTTAAAGGTTATAATTTAGTTTTTGACTTGTGATTAAGTTGTGATATAAATTGTACTGTAATTGAATTTTTTAGCAGATTATAGCATTTACGGTTTACCTGATTTGGATATTTGTAAAAAAGTACTGTAACAAAACATGTCTGACAAACAGAAAACGTAAGTTACAATTATTAAGATTTAAATTAAATAATTTATTAAAATTAAATAATTTTGTATGAATATTTTTAAAAACTAGTGTAAAATCTTCTGCTTGTAAGTTCCTCAATTATACATGGTGAGAAATAATAATAATTATTATTGTAGCCTCGTATGCGGCGATGTGAACGGCAACTTTAATACATTATTTTCCCGCGTAGAATCTATCGTGAAAAAGTCTGGACCCTTTGACGTGCTTTTATGTATTGGAAATTTTTTTGGTGATGACAATTCACAGCTGGATGCATACAGAATGCGTACAAGGAAAGGTGAGTTGCAAAATATTTAGATTATGAATATTTCTTTTTCATTTTTATATTTATACCTGGTAAAATTTGAACTTTTTTGATGGTGATGTACGAGGTTTGTCCGGAAAGTACGTATAAAAGTTTTTTAAAAATTTTATTTTACAATTATTCAGGTAAATCAATTTTATCCCCTTCAAAGTACTCCCCCTGTGACATAATGCACTTGTGCCAACGCCGTTTCCACTGTGAGAAGGCTCCTTGAAAGTCCTCTGGTTGTAGGTTTCTCAGCTGCCCCGTCGTAGCTTTTTTTTTCTCATTTATGTCCCCCAAATGCCGCCCCCCAAGTACCAATTTGGTTTTTGGGAACAAGAAGAAGTCACACGGGGCCAAATCCGGCGAATAGGGGGTGTTCGGTCACCGTAATGGAATTTTTACTCAAAAACTCACGGACAACAAGAGAGGTGTGGGCAGGGGCATTGTCGTGGTGAAGAATCCAACGCCCCTCTCGCGCCAATTCTGGACGAACTCGTGCCACACGAGCTTTGAGGCGTCTGAGCACATCGACGTAGAATTTTCCATCAACTGTCTGGCCTGGAGGGACGAATTCTTGATGGACAATCCCCCGAACATCGAAAAAAACAATCAACATTGTCTTGACATTTGAGCGGGATTTTCTTGATTTTTTTGTTCGTGGTTCCCCGGATGTCTTATCGAATTAGATCGGCAAAAATTTCACGGCCATTCTTGCCGAGTTTCGAGAGAAACTTGATTACGACGCGCTGCTCTTCAACGGAAGCGGGCTCCATGCCGACGGGGTTTCGTTAAGAGGTAACTTCACAGATGGCGTGACAAGCCAGTTCGCACCGCACGGCGGTCAGACCAGAACTGAAGCATTGTTAGGGACATAAGGAAGGGGTCCTGCGCTTACCTGGCCTCCCCACTCCTCTTTCTCGCATTCCAGAACACTTTTATACGAACTTTCCGGACAGACCTCGTACATAATTACACTTCTCTACACTTTGTGAGTAATCACAAGAGGTAGACTTTGTACAAAAGTTATTTGCTTGGGCACCTCTGTTCCATTCGTGTTTCTACTATGAAGTAGTTGTGTTTGTATGACTGTGTTTCAGTTTAAAAGGTGGGATATGCCAGTAAATTTACATGGTACAGAGGAATAACACCTGAGTACTCAGGAATGGCAACATATAGGGGTTATCATAGGCAAAACACAGAGTTTGAAAAAATCCAATTTTTTTTATATATTTCTGATATATATCCCGGCTAAGAAAAAGAAGCGAATTTCATTCTGTAAGGGGATTACAAACTTAAAAATGTGAAAGGAATTTGTAAAATAAGTACCAAATTATTACTACATTTATTATTTAAAAAAACTTTTAACAAGTAACATGTATATGATATGATGTTAAGGTTTGAATTTCAATAAAAAGCTAGTCATATTGGTAAGTTAAAGGGGATTTTCCCAACTTTAAATGATTTCAGCATTTTTGGAAACAATCTAAATTATTCTGAATTGTAGTTTTTCACTATGTGTTGCCAGGGTAAACATTAATCTCCAAAATTTTTAGTTCAGAAGACAGGAAATAATCAATTTATATTTATCAAGATAAAAATCAATTGATATATATCATGGTATATATCATGATATATATCCGCTGATATGTATTGGCGAACCCTGGCAAAACAGTATATTCTGTTATGTCCATGGTATTGTTCATGCCTGTAGGTGATGGTTACCACTTTCTATCAGGTGGGCCTTCAGTTTTTTTGCCATTCTAAGTTGCATTAAAAAAAACGTAATTACCCATATTTGTTTGTTTCAGTACCAGTTACTACATATGTTTTTGGGCCTTCAAAAAGTGAACATGTCCAATATTACTGTGAGGAAGGATCAGAAATAGTTCCAAATGTAATTTATATGGGTAATTAATGATTATAAATTTTTATATATTAAATATATTAGGTATAGTAGGTAAGGTAGCATTTTGTTTCCTGTATTGTTGATAATACAGAACAAAACACTTAACCATTGCATAAAAATGCAAATAGAATGGTCATCACTAATGTATTGTAAATATTGACTTATGCTTTGCTATTCCTTAGGATTAACATGTTATACATAAAAATATGAACCTTGTAATTTCAGGTAAGAGAGGATTGTTCACAACAAGTTCAGATATAAAAATAGCATATCTGACTGGTCTGTCTCGTAGAGAGCTTGGTAAGGATATACCAATGTGTGTATTTGAGCCCAGTGACTGTAGTGCTGTTAGAGATGCATGTTTCAGAGGACAGAGTGAGTATAGAGGGATTGATGTACTTATAACTACTCTGTGGCCTGCTGGAATACAACAGGATGAAACTCAAAAGGTAAAATTGTAATTTTTTTTTCATATTTCTTATACCATGCCCTTCCATTTTTAATGCATAAAGAACAATTGAGCTGTGAAGTTGCAACATTCTCAGGTTTAGGTTTTAAATTTTTTAAATAGTACAATATTTATTATATGCAACTTAAATAACAAAAAAACAGATGGTTCAATTCATGGAATGTGTTAATTGCCACCTATCAATATGCAAAGCACCATATATATCATAGAATTCACTGTTTTAGTTTTGAAGTCCCTTTCAAACAGTTGTTATGTATTAATTTCATCTAAATAAAATGTAATTTCCAGGTTGATATTGAAGAAGATCGTCGGTCAGACTTATTAGCATGGCTCTCAATACATTTGAAGCCTAGATATCATTTTGTCCCATCCACAAACAAATATTATGAGAGACAACCATATAGGTATGATTCATATTCATGTTTTTTTTTACGACAGGGGGCAAACGAGCATGCGGCTCACCTGATGGTAAAGTGACTATCGCCGCCCAGGTCACCCACAACACCAACGGCATTGCAGGTGTACTGCCGGCCTTTTAAAAAGGAATATGCTCTTTTCTTGAAGGTTATGTTGTCATATCAGTTCAGAAATACTGCTGCTGGAAGTTGATTCCAAAGAATGGTTGTGCGTGGGAGAAAGTGCCTTGAAAAACGCACGGTGGTGTTATTATTACATCAGTTATTAACTGTTCACTGCTGAATATACACCTTCTCCTATTGGAGGGTTTTGTCAGTAGTTGTTGTGCTTTGGCAACTGCAGTAAGGCTTTGGTGATAATTTTAAGAGAGATGCTGCTGTCCATCTCTTGACCATTAAGTTTCTTAGTCACCTCTTACAACATAATGGGAAAGGAAGATGTGGCCTATTCTATACTAGGATTGTACTGCAGTATTCTTGTTATAACTATAAAATGTATTAAACAAATAACTTGTTAATATCTTTGAGACACATAATTTTAGTTGAATAAAGAGATGATGTTACTCATTATTAATATTTTCATAGTCATATCAAATAATTAACATGTTTATTAAACCCTTGCAGCTTTATTAGTAAAAATGTAGTATTATAGTTTTGTATGAATTAGCTTTCTAGCTTTGAGATCTAGACCTAGTCTTAATATAGACCAAATATTTAGACTAGGTCTAGATCTGTCACAGTCCTATGTATCTTAGTCTGAGAATCTGAGTAAATGTTGTTCATAGATGATTTTTATTTTATTATTTCAGAAACCAGAGTATTCATCAAGACTATAGGGAATGTGCTACAAGATTTATAGCATTAGCTCCAGTAGGTAATAAAGTTAAGGAAAAGTGGATATATGCATGTTCTTTACAACCAATCTCAAAGATGCGCATGACTGATTTACTTCAAGCCACTACAGATGAAACTCCTTGTCCATATGACCCAGAACTTTTAAAACAACATCAACCTGGTAAAGTTGTTAAGGTACAAGTGCATTTTTACCATTTATTATATATAGTAATATGTAATAAATGAATAATTTGTAATTTTGTATATTTTAATTTAAATATTAATTGTGAGTTACTTTTATATTTCAATATTTCTAAAAAACAATATTTTTTAGTGTACTGGAAATGGACAATATTTTTTCAATATGGATGCAGCAGATGATGATCAGGGCAAAAGAAAAAGGAAAGGAGGTGACAATCCTGAGAGAAAGAAAAAAGATATTGATCCAGGTAATATTTTGTGAAGTATTAGCAAAAAAAAGTTGAGTTTAATTTTAATCAGTGATGTTGCTTGTGGAAAACTCGCCGATATTTTAATGAGCTGAATTTATAGAGTTAAACTCACATATTATATTATATTTTTCATCAATACAGGTGAAATGATTATATATACCTTAGATATATGTGTGAACTTAGAGTCCTTATATGTTAAAGTAACTTTGTTTCTTACCTCTTTGTGCCTTACCTATTCAACCAATCGTTATGAAATTTGCCATGCACATATTATTTGGGATGTAAAAGGACATTGTCTACTTTTTTCCTTGATCATTTAACATACCTCAGTAATGCAGACGGAATTGTGTGTAAAGACTAATATTTATTATATTTACAGATTCGTGTTGGTTCTGCCTCTCTTCACCTACTGTGGAGAAACATCTAGTTATAACTGTTGGTACTCATTGCTACTTAGCATTAGCAAAGGGTCCCCTGACGCCGCAGCATGTGTTAATTCTACCGATAGCTCATCATCAATCTGTTACACGGGTAAGATAGAACTTTTCATTCAATATTATAATATTAATTTTTTAGAGGACATTGCATTGCTTAAATATTATTGTTATATTACATTTTGATTATGATTGGCAACAAAATTCAAAGATTATGGATAAAGCAATTTATAATGGTCCAAAGTTAAGGATGGTTATTATTCAATGTTATGTGTAGTTTATTACACAAACTATTAGTGTGATTATAAGTATTTTATTATGTTTTTAATGTTGACTTGAAATTACTTCAACATAACAAACACTAAGTACTCCCGACTGTCCTTACTGGGATTGTATTATAATTATGAGCATGTAGGTCTACTACCAGAAACACACTTAAATTTACCTGTGCGAATTAGATGAAAAATATATATATAATATGTGTTTTATATCTAGGATGTAATTCCTTTTTTTACAGTAACAAAAGTTTAACCATTCAAGCTTTTATAATTTCACTTTATTTATAGAATTATATTATATTTATAGTGTGAAATTTCAGGCGCCAGACGAAGTGGTAAATGAAATAAAAAAATTCAAATGTGCTCTAAGGAAATTCTTCGCGTCAATAGATATGGCGGTAGTGTTCTTTGAGAGGAATTTTCATACTACACATATGCAAATACAGTGTGTACCTGTGTCGAGAGCATGCTCTTCCCAAGTACTTGAAGTATTTCAGGTATAATTGTTTTATTAACTTTTAGACTTTCGCCCTGTATGTTTTATGGTTGATAAGAGACAGAAATTGTCGCGTTCATTTAGATATATTATAATAATTTACCAGAGGGAAACTTTGAACAAAAGTCGATTGCTTGGGTACCTCTGTCCCATTCGTGTTTCAACCGTGAAGTAGTTGTGTTTGCATGGCTGTGATATGATCGGTTTGAAGGGTGGGATATGGCGTGAATTTACTGGGTACGGAGGAATAACACTTGAGTCCTCAGTAATGGCAACGCATGGGGGGCGTCATGGGCGAAACAGTATACCCTGTTATGTCCATGGTACTGCTCGTGTCTATAGGCGACGATTATTCATTCATTAGGCCGATCTTAGTTGTATAAAAAAATAATAATAATTTATCTGAATTATTTCGACGATTACAATGTTATATTAAAAAAAATATGTATTTATTATAGGATGAAGCGGGTATAAACAGTATTCAAATGGAAGTGTTACCACCGTACACAGAGATAGAACAAGTGATGTTGCCTGGCGCGCCGTACTTTCACGCCGAGCTGCCCTCTGGTGAACAAGTGTATGCCAAGACCAAACAACACTTTCCATTACAGTTTGGAAGGTAAGTTAGTTGTAAGTTTAGGCAATATAATCACTTACTGCAACCACAACGTTTGTGTATAGAGCTTTGGGGTATTCAGTACTGGAAATATATAATGTAAACAGCATCTGTGGTATGTGTATATACTGGCGGAGTACCAGTAAGTGATGATAGATGAGAATGAAGGTAGGACAGTTGACCTACTGTTACAAATTCACTAGACATTGACTTTGGTTTCTAGAGGGGACCGTGTAGAGATCGATCTAATAGGGATATTGCTAGCAATGAGGACTTACCTCACTATTATTGCCAATTCCTCTGATTTTGAGTAAAATTATTATACCACGGATTTATATTTTTAGGGATGTGTTATCGAGCCCTCCGATTTTAAATTGTGAAGACAAAGCAGACTGGCGGCAATGTCAGATCAGCCGGGAGGAGGAGGTCTCGTATGTCGCCAACTTCAGAGAACAGTTCCGCGCTTTCGACTTCACCGCCGATGAAGACAGCGATAGCGATTAAGGTTTTAATATGATTGACTTGATGATTATCTTTGCGTCTAGTTGTATATGTATGTAGCTTATGTTTGTTTACAATAATAATGAAATATTTTTTCTATTTATTTATCTAAAAGGATAATGACAGGATATAGAACAAAGTTTACAATACTTTAAAATTACTTTTCCTAGTCAAAACTATATAAAACCGCGTACATTATAATTGAGTTAGCCGCTAGGACACGGGTGGTCCTATAAACCCAAGCGGTCAAAAGGTTAAAATAAGGTAGGGATAGTGGAAAATAATCAGTTCAAGTAAATGATTTTTTTTATTTTCTTTCACATCATACTGTCCTAATAACTCATTTGTTTGCATTATAAAAACATATCTGTAACAACATGATTAACTAACTTTTACATTATTCACGTGTAGTTATGTATATAAAAAACAAAATTCTCAAAAATGATATGGTATATTGACTAATGTCAACCGACTAGAATTAAAATGATAAATATTTTAATTCGTAACCATTAAAAAACATTGCGTGTTGACGTAAATTGAAATTACAGTTATTTCAAGAAAATAATTATGCAATTTCGTAACGACTACTTAAACTACTTAATGATCTTCGATTGACTAGCATAGGTATTTGGGTCTAGTATTTTATATAAAATAGATCTCAATTAAATATAGGGCAGTCTTCGTTGGAATTACTAAAGAGAGTCAACGTAAACAATTGTAAAACATTAAAAATACCACACAATTCACTTAAATGTGTTATTAAATATAAAACGTTGTGTTAGAGGACTGTACATATTGCGACGGGCCGAGAACGAGAGGGCGCTATGAGTGTAATGTAAAATAATCTTTAATACTTGATATTAAAAACTAAAGCATAATGATGCATTATAGGTAAAAAAAGAATATTTATATGTTAATATTCAGGTTGTAATAAGCTATACGTGTAATTAGAAACAATTAACATTTTAACAAATAAAATATTTTGCCTATTAAATTATTGTGCTCGTTTCCTACAAGGTACAAATACATGAATAATAAAGTTTGTCACTGTTTCTCATTTGTCGTTCAAATATTCTATTTTTTTTATCACTTCCGACACCTTTGTACAATACCTTCCTCTCCTCCCATAGTAATATATAAAGTCCTCAAGTGTTCAACACTCGTAAACTATACTACAACATATTCGTTACAGTTCAAATGTACAATACAAATTTAACTTTCTGCCATATTCACCAAAAAACTATAGGTAAGTGTATTGTCTCGTGTTGCCGTTTACTGAGGAATGCGTATTACTAATATTTGTTATATCGATTATGTGAGTCACGTAAAGCATTAATTGATTCTTATTTGTATAAACCATATACCGCGGTATACCGTCCAGTCGTATTAATGAACGTTGTTTAAAAATATATTGCTGTGTAAACGCTATGGAGAAATGTCTACCTTCATAGAAAATAGTAAAGAATGTTTGTATCTTTAAAATCAAGTTACACTGAAATGGCGATAACTAGTAATGTTGCGTCGCATGCTCCTCTCATATCGAGAAAAAAAACTTTTCAAACTGTCCCCATTTACTTCCCGATAGCTGTCATTTAAGTTTGTCTCAGCACTAAGGTGTAGGTACTCAGGCAGCATTTTTAATTCTTAGATTTCAGATAATACTTTCTCGTGTATATTTATCGTAATTGGAATACAAAATTCCTTAAGATTACTATAGATACTTGATTAAAAATCGGATAAAACAGTGTCACTGTTGGCACTTACAAACGTTATATAACTAGCATTTATAAATTATGTACTTGAAATGTTTAATTTTACACCATTCAAATCTTACGGTTATAGACAATGATAAGATTTTTATTCAATGAAAACAATTAGTTTTCATAAACTTTACAACAATCAAACAATTCGTAATTAAATATTGGATATAATTTCTTTCCAATTACATCCGTAACTAGTTTTAAGACTTTGGTCAATAAGGCATTAAGTTTAAAATATATTTTTATATTTTAATTATTGTTCTTCTTAATTTTACATTCGATAGTCGTAAGAATACGTTTTAATTACAATGTTATTTACATAACGAGGGAGTTGCTACAATATACCGAAACCAAATAATAACTGTATCTATTGAAAAATTATAAACTAATTAATTTTTCATAACATTGATTAGTAAATCCGTTGACGATTTTTCTGATGGTAATTGGTAATCGTCGCCTATAGACATGACATTATTGTGATACCTACAGTACTTCTTATATCTGAAGACTGTAGTGTTATTCATCTGTATTCAGTAATTATACTGCCACATCTCACTCTTCAAAATAAAAGATAGTTATGTAAATTTAGTTTTCATGACGACAGAGATTTGAGTGAGATATAAAATTAAAAAAGAAATGTACTTTATAAAATTATATCTATTAACCAGAGATAAATCAGTTGTGAAAAATTTTACTTGTGTAATTATGATGTGTCGGTAAATCGTAGCAGACCCACAGTAGAATACTAGTGGAACCATACACTAATCCAGAGCTCACCCTTCGTACACGTTTAATAAAATACTCGATTTTGGAGTAGAAAAATGATTATTGTATGGCACTAAAGAGTAATAATTATTATTATTTTGGCTATATCTATCTATCTACAGTCTATATGTACATGTTACGTAATAGTACAGAAGTTATATATTACGGATTTGAATTTGGCAACAGTTATAGAATCTATTTCGTTCAAGCGCTTTAAACTGCTTACTTCGATAAATATTTGATATCGATCACTTATAATACACTCGTTAACGACAATTCGTTTAAAGAAGTCACATAAAGAAAACTTCATTCTTTACACACGCGATATTTTTACAGATTCAGGTATAACAAGTAGGTAAGTACCAAGTACTTACATATTCTACCTACCAATTCTAGCATAAAATTTACCACAGTAACAAAATTTGTTATATTTCAAACTTATCGTATGTTACTGTTAAATAGAATCTGACAGAATATTTCTAGTTTTCAATGAACATGTTTTTTCATGGTAAAATTCGGGTAAAATGCGATAATATACCTGAAAAACGACATATTATTAAAAAGTATATTTTTAGGTTTTGGTTATGCCTAAAAAGTTGTCATTTGACATATAGAGGATTAGTCTTTTAGATTCTGCTGTAATCATTGTTATCTTGATCAATTATCTTCATTTGGTCCTTCCACAACCGGATCTCGTGTCTCACCTCTAGTTTAATATAGAGAAACGCACTTGCGTTTACTTTGCGTCTCAGACGTTGATCTGAAAGGCTTCTCTGGTCATTTTGGCTTCTGGTGCGTGTGGTGGGTGCGACGGGTGCGGATGAGGGGCACGCTTACGGCGATGATGCCCCTCGCACTCCGTATCGTCGGAAAAGCGAGATGGTGGATGTATGTGTTCGTTGAACGATGGGTAATTAGATATACTGGAAATTATTAACAAAATTTTTTTATTTATACTTTAAAAGTTATTGTAAAATAGGAAGATGGTAAGAAATTGAGAGAAAGAAAGAAAGAGAGAGAGACAGAGTGAGCTGGAGGGAATGAAAATGTATACCTGAAGGTGGTCTCGTCGTTGTGGCTGCTGTAGCCGCTGGAGGAGCGTACGTGTCGCTTGCCGAGCGCGGCGGCCTTGCCCTTCCGTGAAGGGAACGCCTTCCGCACCAGCGCCCCGCCCACCGACGTTTCTGACGATGACGACGACTCCTCGCGTTCCACCGACGGGTCTGAAATGTTAGCAAATTATCATATATCAGTTACATCACGATACAGGTATATGTAAGAATCAAAAATCACATTCGGCTATGTTTCTTAAGAAAATAGTTCAGGTTCAAGTATGCTATCGTTGGATATCGGGTTGGAAATATTCAAGAAATTAAAATAATTTATTCATATAGGACTTTTTTTTGTCACTTATACACGTATTTTTTTTAACGATACATTCTAACTTGCAGCCGATTCTTCTTTTTGAGCTTAGAAAAACTGGAAGGAATTGGATTGTTATTGTTTGTTTTGTATAAATAAGTGGAACCTTGTGTGAAATCGTGTTTCTAGACTCGGCAATTTCAATCTGTTTCAAGAGTATAGTTAGATCGACCGAGGATCAAATGAAAGCTTTTAAATGTAAGACAAGAAATTGCAGCGTTGCCATTTGAATATTTACTAGGTCGAATGTGATGAACAAAAAAAAAAGTGTCCAACATATCTTGAAGGACAAGCAAAGTGAAGCGGCAATGGGCTTATAGGCTACTCATACATACATACATCATAATATAATTATTATATAATATAATTATAGTAAATACAAACATACATACATAACTGTAAGAACCGACAACTGATGGTGAAGAAAGGTTTTTGAGTGGCGACCCCGTACGGGCAAATCTAGTGTAGGACGACCTTCATTAGATTGAGTGACAACCTCAAATACGTTGCAGGAACTCAGTGGATATAAGTGACCTAGGATCGTTCCTGATGGAAGTTTAAGGGGAAGGTCTATGTCCAGCAGTGAACAGATAATGGCCGATATGAATGAATGAAAGTGATGAACAGTAGAAGTGGCAGTATCAACTCACAGGTGGTGGGGTGCGCGGGCCGCAGCCTAGCGGCGGGCTCGCTGTCCGAGTGCGGCGCGCTCGCGTCGTCGCTCGCGTCGTCCTCGTACTCTGTAATGGGCAGGTGCAGCGTTAGTATCTTCTTCACCTCCGAGTCCGTCGAGCCCAAGTTGTCCGACTCTGTAACACAACCGCCACGTCATACGTACGCCCGATACTGGGTCGGTTTAGGTGAAGCTGCGTTTATGTCATGGAAGCAATACTGGTTTTTGTTTAGTGTGCAAATTTTATACCGTAAGAATTACCAAAGTGTATAATTTGTTTGTTGTCATACGTGCTCCGATAAACTATTATCTTAATATGCCCTGAATGTAACTACAGTACATATAAATACTATAACTCCCGTCCTCTTTTGTGTTAAATATGATTTTTTGAAAAAGGAACGTATCGCGTTTTATTTTTACACAAAAAATTGCGCGTCATGTTTTTATGTAGTAGTAATGTCGTTTTTGTATGAAATATCCGAGATGTGATACCATACAGATTTACATTAGATTCTGTGTTAGCGTATCATCATCATCAAAATATTAATTGTTTATTACTGATTATACATGCTTTGTTATATATATTTTACAACAAATTACGATCCTGGCTACTTGTTTTCAACAAATCTCTATAATATTTCTAGTTGTAGCAGTGTATCCTAGTGTAGTTGGAATTACATTAATATTTAAATATACTTTTATATTATAATAATATCTTTGTGACGACATTTCACAAATTGTATTTAACAATATCAGAAAAGTCTACTAAAAATAAGGGAAAATGTGACAGAAACTTTGTGTAAATTATGTTACGTTTTTTGTTTCTATGACATAATAATCTTATCGCAGCGAAAAGCATGTAATGTGTGTTAAATGTTTATGAAGTGTTAGCATGCTCGTGATACGATATAAAGCGTATAGATAGTTACATAATAGAATTACAGGGTCTAATATTGCGATGGATGCCTTTTAAAAGCTTTAGTTGTTCTTGTTTGTTGAAGCATGACATTACTAACATAACACAGAATAAACAAAAAAGATTTTACGATCATGGAGATGAATTAAATAGAGCATTCATAGTATATTATATAATGTTTGTGTTTTCATGTGATTGACTCAACGAGTGAATAATTTGGAAATGTATGCTCAATTAATTCATCTCAGTTGTTACGTTACATACATGTGCATGCTTACCTTTATAAATTACAGACCATTTACGCTCCCATCAGGTTGCATAAAAGGCGATTTTTATGTCAAATTCGAATATTAATACTTAAAGTAAATGGGTAAATACTTAAAATAAACTCGATAGAAGGTGCGTACTACGTAAAACAAAAATGTAGCTAACTACTTCTCGACAAGCTCTGTAGGTATATAGATTATGTTATATATTGTATAGTAAACCGTACCTTGACTTTCTGAATGTGGATCGCGGAATCTGTTCCCTTTTCTTCTTACTTTTGTGTATTCTGGTTCCTTGCCCTATGAAAAAAATACTCTATGAACTTAAGTATGTATACGAAAGTAAAGACTGATAAGAGGTAGCTAAGTGATTATCCGATATCTATATATTGCGGTTTTCAGGGCATTGATGGCGGGAAAAAAAACTATCCATATTTCGACATCGTTCACACCGGATCAATATGCATTTCGATCGTATTTTTCATTTCGACATAAAATAATGGATAACAGACATTTAACATATTCGTTATTGGGCTAGTATATAGATATTGTAACTAAAACATAGATCTTGATGCTAATTACGCACTCCGTGGGGAAAGGGATTGTTAGTAATGGAGACTGAGAATACCATTGCTAGCAATATACCCAACCAGATCGACCTCCTCGCGGTTCTCCCTGGAAACTGTCATGGTTAATTTCTGATGAATTCATCATGATGGGTTAACTGGCCTGTTTTCATTCTCATCTATCACCCTTCACTGGTGCACCGCCAGCGTATCCCGTTAGCGCAGGCGAGGTTACCATACCATTATCACCAATAAAAAAAATTACGCAATCGTAATTTATAAGTATATCCCTTTGCCAATACAATAGATCGATTTACATATCTCAGTATATATTTATAGGTACAGAGATTTGTAGGAATCGTGTAATCATAAATTAATAATTACGATGATTATTAGAACTTGCAAACCGTTTGATAGTCTATCTGATGGAAAATATCCGTGGGGTATAGTTATGAAAATTATACTGTACATGGAGGTCTTTATCGGCTGATCCTATGAACAAAGTCGGGTATAATGTACTTAAGAGTGTTCATAACGAAGCTTAGCAACGTTGTCAATTTTCAAAAACAATTGAATATTTTTCAATGCTTCTAATTGATTATTTAAAAAGTGTTTTGCTAGCGAACTAAAATGTTAATCATACAATAAATAATATTGTTATTAAATTGTCTATGTTATTTCATAAAATATTATGAAAAATTCCAAAGTAAAATACGATGTAAATACAAAATTTTTAGTGATAGATTTATATGTATATATTATTATATGATTAATGTTTTAGTTCGCTAGCAGAGTACTTCTTAAATATTTATTGAATATCAATCAGAAACATTAATAAAAATTAATTGTTTTTGAAAATTGACACATAATTGTGATGTACACACTTGTGTGCCACACTTTGGTAAGCAAAAGTTATGAACGCTTTTAACATTACTACATTAGTTTCAACTCACTAACCTTATATTTATCATTTTGTTTCAGGTCGTGGTACACGAAAGAACCCCTCACTGAGTGATAAGGGCCGCTGTACACGTTGCCACTGTAACTGCTCTCGCTATATGCAGTCGGTTTGGTCAGTTGGAATGTCGCATACGGGCAGATGTCTTCTATGTACTCTGTGAAAAATGATAAAATTTTAAAATCATTGTGGAAAATAATAATATAGTTTTAACCGAAGATTTTGTTGATGTTTTATTATCACTATTATATCTTATATTAGTTGCATAATGTTATCATCAATAACATAAACAAGGGTTTTCATTTTTTAACGTTATTAGTTATACTGACTTTTTTAATAAATCCCAAGACCATAATAATAACACTTTCATATAAGTTCTATGTAGGGTAGTAATGTCATCACAGGAAGGCTTAATTACATTTCGCAGCTCGAAGTTTGACGATTTCTGTACTCTTTAGGCAGCCTTTTAATTTTATATTTCAACGTTTATATAAATAAGTGCTAAAACATGAACAAAAGAATAACAATGGTAGTAAGTATTCTCTCATCATGTTAATAAATTTTTAACTTGTATTTAAGTACTGTATTTTTTTTACGTGTGGAAATTCGTCACGGAGACTCAATTTTCTCGAAGGAGAAGAGTGGATAATGCTAAATCCTTACCGTCTAGAACTTCAGTTTTTCACCACTTTGGCTCGTTTAATTGACCAGTTTTCATGTAGAGTAATTATGACCTGAGAATTTTGTACTGTCAAAATGTACATCATCTGGCTCTCAACCTACAATAAGCCCTAGCTGAAAGTTATGTGTATTATGTCTACGTATCGAGTGGTGTACGAAGACCCTTACCGTTGGAGGCGTGTTTGTAGTGATGCTGCGGCGCGGGGTGCTGCGCCCTAGCGGCGAGGTACTGTTGGTCGCGA
Source organism: Galleria mellonella (assembly GCF_026898425.1). Lineage (NCBI taxonomy): Eukaryota > Metazoa > Arthropoda > Insecta > Lepidoptera > Pyralidae > Galleria > Galleria mellonella. Next base: position 8,763,237 of record NW_026442130.1, on the reverse strand, counting down.
TTGACCTTGTTCTGCAGCTGAGCGACCGATGGCGACTCGCCCACGCCGCTCTCCGTCGCCACGGTCTCTGTGCCACCAGCTTCTGAAACACCAGTAAACGGAGTATTCACGATATTTTACTTATACTACTATTATATTGTGCTTATACATATACAAAGCAGGTTACAATATGATACGGGAGATTGTTTTTGACAATGGATGTTAACGCGTGTTACCCAGATTCAATGGCGTAATATTTTATAGCTTCGAATATTTTTATCACGAGCGTATTTTCGTGTTGCAGTGCACATATTAACTAGGGGATTTTAACTGACTTAAAAAAGGAGGTTCTCAATTCGGTTGCATTTTTTTATGTTTGTTGCCTTAGTTCTAAACCGATTTGGAACATTTTTTTAGCTGAAAGTATATATTTACAGAAAGGTCCCATAAAATTTTTATCAAAATCAGTTCAGTAGTTTTTAGATCAAAATAACTGGTTTTTGTTACCAGTAAAGTTTGTCACAAAAAACTTTTTTTGATCTATATTGCAGTTGAAACTTTCACTTACAAAATTTATTCGACTAATGATTTTTTACGCTTAAAGAATTCGGTTTGAGTAATAAAATCGAATACAAGAAAACAATGCTATTGAATGGACAGAAGATCACAAAGGTAGATGGTATAAGCGAAGTAATAGCAGTAACAGCGTACTGACGGCAGTACGACAGCGGCACGTGTATGTACTACGTAGGGAGTGAACTCACTGTTCCTGCGCACGAGCAGCACGATGGCCACGAGAGCGCCGAGCACCAGCAGCGACAGCGCGGCCGGCAGCAGCACGCGTGCACCGCCCAAAGATCGAGCACCCGCTGCAGGCACCGGCGGAGACAATTCGCCATCCAACACTGTTGATGTCTTTTTATTAGTATTTTTTTTTAGTTTTCTTTATTAAGTAATTCGCGATTGAAGGTGTGCCTTCCTTCCTGATTTCTACTTCACCTGATCCCCACAATTATTCGATGGCCTGTATAATTAGAAAACTGAGGGATAACAGTTATACTCGCTTTTTTTTTTACTACAGAAGTTACCTCACAGTTATAAGAGTAAAGTCGAGGTAATTTAAAAGTGTGGAAGAATTTTTTTACTATTATTTTTCATTATTATGTGCCTATTTTAATATATACCGTGATGCAGTTGTGTTTGCATGGCTGTGTTTCGGTTTGAAGGGGTGATATGGTAGTGAATTTACAGGGTACAAAGGAGGTATCTTAGTCCTCAGGAATGGTAACGCATCATAGATATCATGGGCGAAACAGTATAGTCTATAGGAGACGGTTACTACTTTCCATTTGTTTGCCATTCTAAGTTGCATAAAAAATAAATTTAAAAAAATTAAGAAAAAATATGACTGAGAGGTGTACGTAATTAAGAATAGTAGCTAGCAGTTTAGAATGTATATTCTAAAAACATTAAGCAAAGTGATAAAAAAACTAACAGCCAGAGATCGAGTGCGTTGTGAAGTTGTAGAGAGCGACAGCGTGGCCGGCGTTGTTGTGCGCCGTGATGCGTAGCTGGTACTGCGTGGCGGGTGTCAACCCTGCCACGCTGAACACCCGCTCCGTCGCTTGCACGCTGTTTGACACTAGGCGCCACTGGGACAAGTATGACCATTTTCATTTCAAGTAGCTTATTTGTAGGATCTGGTAAAGATGCTAGATGTTATGAGCTCAAGAGGCTTAGCAGCTTTGTCTCTATCTTAGATGAAGCAAATTAATATGTTCTTGACTTAAGAACTCCACTTGATTGTGTAAGTTTATGACAAAGTATAAACCCTGTCTCTATAGTAAGCTATCATCACCGTGAACTGTCCACTGCTGAGACCGAGCACAGGCCTCCCTCATACACTGTCCTGGTATTTACCATGGATGCTAGTAGTTGCCGCCATATTTGGCACGCGACCTTGGGTTGGCGACGGTAGTTTGGTTTAATGATGTTTTAAGAGTTTTTATTAGGATTAATAGGTAAGGTTTACAATTTTTAACTTTAACAAAATATTTATTATCAATCCTATAAAATTGTTCTGAGAAATCTAACTAATCGGTTCAATGTAAAGTTACATAAAATGAAAATTGTTTGAAATTATGTACTTACTTGGGACTGGCTAATCTCTCTGTACTCTATAACAAAATATAGTATGCCGCATCCGCCGTCACCCCATGAATCCAACCAGACTGTTACCGTTGTCGTGTTGAGAGTTATCATTTGGGAATGTTTTGGTTTTACTGGCACTGAAAATTAACAATAAACATTTATGCCTCTGAGATATAATCTCTGTCCAGAATATCTTTATTCTTTATTATACACAAAAGGTTATTGAAATGTAAAAACAAACATAATAGTGCACAAAGGCGAGCTTATCTCCAATAGAGATTTCTTCCAGCAAACCCAATATGAGAAAACCGACAGTTCATTAGTAGTTACAGTCACACATGTGTACCAATCGACTTAAATGTTATAATAAAAATAAATAAATAAAATGTCTTTACATTATTACGAATATCGGCCGATGACAGACATTAATAATGATATGCATTTGTATTTCTCAATAGATAGGTTAGCAGATTCTATTCGCAATAAACATAGTATAAAGTACCTACTTAAAATATTCGCACTAATCATATTATTTAATCATCAATTGGCATTTGTTATGTGCTTTGACTATGCGAGTAATAAATTGTCACCTTATAAAATTGTTGAACAATAAAACAGGACTAGGGGCTTATTCTATGAAATTATATTATTGCAACTGATGAATTCTATTGTTCGGATCTATCTTCACAGAAGTTAGCAGATAGCAAAGCAGATTAGTAAAATGAAGAGTGTATAAGTTGCAAAATACCTAGTTTTGTGCAATTAGACCAAGATTTAGTTTTGCATTTCCTATCTATTGATCTGTAGTACAGTCTAGAAAATACCATATTTGTGTTAATGTTTTGTAGCAATGTTAATGTAAAGACTTACCCGTTCCTTTAGTGTACGCGTGTACAATGTCACATGGCAGCCCTGTTCCTATTCGATTGAAGGCCGTAATGTACAGCTGGTACCGAGTGCCGCACCATAAGTTTGGAAGCACATGTTCTGAGGTCCCCGCTTCCACTTGGAGCTCCTCCCAATCGCCGTGTTCGCGTTTGTAGTTGATCACGTAACCTAGTCATGATATGGGAAATTTGGGGAATTTAAGTAAGTGACTAAGTTATTAAATCTAAATTAGTCGAAGTAAATATACCAGAGGGAGACTTTGTACAAAAGTCGATTGCTTGGGTACCTCTGTCTCATTCGTGTTTCAACCGTGAAGCAGTTGTGTTTGCATGGCTGTGTTTCGGTTTGAAGGGTGGGATATGGCGTGAATTTACTGGGTACAGAGGAATAACACCTGAGTCCTCAGGAATGGCAACGCATGGGGGGTATCATGGGCGAAACAGTATATTCTGTTATGTCCATGGTACTACTTATGTTTATAGGCGACGGTTACCACTTTCCATCAGGTGGGCCGTCAGCTTGTTTGCCATTCTAAGTTGTATAAAAAAAAAAAATACTGCACATATTTAAACCGCTGTGTAGGTTATAGCCACAGTTATTATACTGTATTTTTTTTTGATGGGTAAAAATGGTATGGTAACCCCGTCTGCGCTAATGGGATACGTTGACGGAGCACCAGTGAAGAGTGATAAATGAGAATCAAAACCGGCCAGTTAGCCCATCATGATGAATTCATCAAGAATGAACCATGATAGTTTCTAGGGAGAACCGCGAGGAGGTCGACCTGGTTGGGTATATTGCTAGCAATGGTATTCTTAGTCTCCATTACTAACAATCCCTTTTCCCCCTATTATTCTGTATTATAACTAAGTTTCTTCACAAAACAAGGATATTTCCAGTATTTTATTTACGAGTATGAAGAACATTTTTAGTAATTTTGGTAAAGATTTTGAGATCGTTATGGCCTAGTAATATACCACTCCACTTATAGGAGTATATTCTAGACCTCAATGTTTATGAATTCGAATCTGGTCAACTTCAAAGTTTTGTTTCAATTTAAACTTTTATATTTAACCTATCCTGCTATTTTGGATACAAATATTCGTATCAAAATGTGGTAATAAACGTTGTGGCCAACATAGTCAATGTTCACCATACCGGTTATATTCCACAAGTCTCTGAGTACCTAATCGAGGAGTAATCTTAATGAATGTAATAGTCATGAGCATATTTATTTATTTTTGTATGGAACATGGCTGTTTATAGCTTTTAGATCATAACCATAATGTACCCTTAACTTTACCTAGGATAGGGCTGCCACCGTCACCCTGGTCGCTCCACTGTAAATGCAGAGAATCCGCGTACGAGTCAACCACCGCCAGTACAGGCGGCTGCGGAGGCACCTTCACTTCCACGCTATACGTAACTTCGTCGCGACCGTGCGGATTCTCTACAGCACATGTGTAGTTGCCGCTGTCAGCATACTGGGTCATACTGTCGGGATTTGTAAGGTATATAAATTCATTTAACATCTTATTATTTTAAGTGTGGTACTATACTGTATGATGGAGTAAGATTATATTATCAAGTGAGACTATGTTATTACTTCTTTTAACACCTAGAATGTCGTAAAGGGCTGGCTAAGAGAGCAAAGCACTATACACCAATCCAGAAGAAGGAAAACTTGATTAAAACCTGAACCACATTGATCCAGTAACACTGTTAATGAGAAGGATACAATTATAAAAAGAAATACTATTTGCTCCAGTTTCTCAATTTATTTTTGTACTGTCAAGTAAACATTTAAGTACCGTACCTGTATTATTTTTTCTAAAATGATAAGTATTTGGTATATCCACTATTTTTTTTTTACAGTATGAATGAATGTTTACCTAATGATCAGCGTTCCGTCGTTGGTGACATTTTTCCTCAACGTGGACTCGAGTGTGGCGCCGTTCATACTCCACGTGGTAGTGGGAGTGGGCACGCCAACTTTGTTGCAGGATAGGGAGATATTCTCCTTCCACGGCGTCACTATGCTACGGCTGAATGACGTTATGCGGGCTGGCACTGAAAATTAATTTTTACAGCATTCGTCAGTAAATTGTATTAATGTCCTTGGAATATGTAAAAATATAATAATTATTATCAGAGATCAATCAAGCAATAACTTAACGACTGATTTATTCTTTTGTAAATTAAAACTTTGTACTTTTACAATATTAGTAATCTGTTTATCTACATACTGTCAAGTTTGTAGTTTTTTATTTCTCAATTGATAAATAAATAAAGTGCAAACATACAAATAAAATGGGGAATTAGAATATACTTAGAATCTAAATAGTGGGATGGAATTTCTTGCCGCAAATCCAATAATTGATGAATGAGCTACCTTTTGTTATTATTATTTCGGCTGTTAATTGTCTATTGTTAAACATAAGCCTTTCCCATAAGGCGAGTTTTGCCAGTAGTTGCCATGCTTGGCAGGCAAGTTGGCAATCGCAGTTAGGCTCTTAGAGATGTTTTAAAACAGTAGAGATGTTTAAGTCTCGCCCTCCCTTAGTCGACTCTTACGACACCCAAAAGAAATAAGTTCCTTGCTGAGGTTTTTTCTAGAGACTACAGTATAGAGTTCTAAAAGGGCATATAAAGGTTTTTTTTATCAGGGTCAGTTGTGAGCACTAATATACCTATAGTAAAACGCTTAGGCGTTTGATTTTTAAAGAAATGCTTCATAATTAGTGTGTAATGTAATATGTATATAACGTACCAGATTCTGATGGTAATACAGTGACTACGCGCGTAGTTTCACCCTCGCCGAGGCGCGTGGAGGCAGACACCCAGAACTGGTGGGTGGCTTGTGGCGGTGATCTCGCGGTTTCGTGCGATAATGTGCTCGGGGAAAGCATCCGTTTGTGTGTACCTTCCTAGATATTATGTTTAGTATATTATAAATAGATAAGTAAAAAAAAAAATAGAAATTATCAAATTGACACGTTTTTCTAAAATTGTCAGCTTCACAAATAAATCTAGATAAATGTGCAAAAGAATGTATCTTTAGAAATGTGGTATAGATCGCATGAGAAAGAATATCAAGATGACGGACGACGTTATCTCGTTTTATTTCATGCGTGAGGTAGCGGAAACGTGCCTATCGATGGATTTTTTGTCTTTGTCTAGAAGACAGGCTCTTTATATATGATATTTTCTGTTTGTGATTAAGATTAAATGGTTTTACAGTCTCATATTTTGCACATTTCTTGTTACATTTACTTTCATTTCGTTACATGCTTGCACGTTCATCGTCACATTAATTTCCTTTACTTTAGTTACTTTTTATTTTACATTGTTTTTCCATTTACAGTTACAAAATATCTCAATCTTTCTTTCAGTTGTGTTATAATAACGTACCTCTCTTCCATCTTCTATGACGCTCATGTAGAGCGTGTATCCAACTAGTACGCCATTGGGTGACGACGGTGGTAGCCATGACACCAGTATTTTGTTGCGAGAGGATACTACCGCTTTAATGTCAGCTGGCGCGGATGGAACTGTAACAATTCCAGAGGAAATTATATTTTTTTACTTATTACTATGTCGCATAGAAGATGTAGTTCTACTCTGCTAATGTAAACGTGGGCTCAAAATTGGATCTGCCAATCATAGCAAATTTTTGCTATTAAAGTAATTTTGGACTATAAATGATAGTAGAGAGTAACGTCTATGAATTTATATAATTAAAAAATATTAATGTCTTTTTTATATTACGGGTAATTTTAGTAAAGAAGCCGGTAGTCCACCTAATGGAGAATAGATATGCGTAATATTTTTGAATAAATTAATTTAATATCTTAAGAATGTAATGTGAGAAAAAATCAGCATGTTTGCTTTTGACTCTATGTTCCTTAGTTTGGTCCCTCGAAACTAAGGAATCTATGTTCCTTTTATATGTCAAAAGCCTAGAGAAAAAGAGGGGGGAGGGGGCGGATGGAATTATACTTAATTTTTCACTTTAGGCTAATTGATCTAACTTTAAGATCTACTGATGCCATTGTAAAGGTGCCATTAGTATAGGTAAGTAAGTAGGTATATGAGCAATATTAATATCTAACCATCTTCCTCGGTGTGACAATAGACAGGGGCGGCGCGCACGCCGTCTCCAGCTGACGTGAACGCACACACCGTTACTGAATAGTTGGTGTACCGGCGCAGCCCTGACAGGGTGGTGTGCAGACCTGATATCTGCTTCGTTACTGCTTCTTCATTACCTAAAATGTAAGTATATATCACACTAATTACTACTAATAATAAGTGCTATACAATCATAGGAATCGCTTGGTCCTCTAACTCAGATACTATAATAATATAGCCTTTATTCAGATCAACTTAGTACTGCCATTAAAACAAACTTTAAATTTAAAAAACTTAAAGGAAGAAAGTCTAAAGGTTAGGTACATACTTGAGAGTTCAATGGTCATGACAAATATGAGATGGGGATGTAATATTATATGTTATCATATCTTTGAAAACTAAGAGAATATAAGTAAAGAGGGTTTGGTTCTTCGCGCGCCGATTTTCCATCAATGTAAGATTGGCGCTCATTTTCATAAGTGACGTATCACACTCGGCGGATGATTCATGTCATCAGCTCGCGTTGATAGGTATTCATGCAGTTGAAGATCGACCATTGAAGATATGTTGAATGTATGAAGCTACAGGAAGCGGTCACCGAACTTAGATCGCCAAAAATACTTATATACAAGTACGGATTTCGTCGAAATCATAACTGATCTTCCGCGTAGTGCGATCAAGAATAATAATATACAATTTGTATTGGCGTTCCGTCGCGGAAGATCGGCGACCGAAGATCGTCTTAATACGGCACTAGGTTAAGTGTTATGGGGAGTGATATTGGGTACCTCTGTCCCATTCGTGTTTCAACCGTGAAGCAGCTGTGTTTGCATGGCTGTGTTTCGGTTTGAAGGGTGGGATATGGCATGAATTTACTGGGTACAGAGGAATAACACCTGAGTCCTCAGGAATGGCAACGCATGGGAGGTAACGGGCGAAACAGTATACTCTGTTATGTCCATGGTACTACTCATGTCTATAGATGACGGTTACCACTTTCCATCAGATGAGCCGTCAGCTTGTTTGCCATTCTAAGTTGTATACAAAAAAATGATGTGCGGGTATGGGTACTTACCGTACCAGTCGGTGACGGGCGCGTACGTGAGCCGGTAGCCCTGCACGAGGCCGTTGCGGGCGCGGGCCGGCGGCGGCTCCCACGACGCGCGTACCGACTGTGAGCTCAGAGCCGTGCACTGCAGCGCGCCCGGCGGCAGGCTCGGTACTGCACGGTATACCGTCATATGTTGCCGTACATTGTTTGTACTTCTTAGATTAACAATGTTTTGTAGACTATAATAGCAGGACATGACCACTCTCAATTAAGAAGCTTAACAAATGTGAGGAAATGTCACAGTACATATTATTGCAGGCCATTCTTTTCATAGCGCAGTATGTTGTCTTCTTTGGCAAATATACTCTTTATTCTAAGGAGATAAGAACATCGTGATCAAGAACATTAAAAAATTCCTGTTGGTCCAGTGAATTCTGGATGGAACAGTAATACAATGTGTTACAGGTCTAAACAGACTGCAATATGCCGAACTTCAAATTTTCTCTAAAATTTTTTCACGTATCACAACGTGTATAAGACTTGGCGTGAACGTTCAATAAGTGTTTTAAATGTATTTATTTCTTTAGTGAATTAAGTAATGTACCGTCTTCCATAGTAGTAGCGGTAGTGGGCGGCGAAGCAGGCCCGGCGCCTCTGCTGTTATATGCTTGTACTACGACCGCATATGCTGCGTGCTTTTGCAGCCCTGAAAGTGTCGTCCTCGCACGTGCAGTACCCGCGCCCTCAACCGTGCGGACCGTGTACGACGCGCCGCCAGGACCACTCGCGCTTAGTACTGTGCTGTTGCTATTTAGCTGGAATAAAGATCATCATACAATTTTATCTTCTGGCCAGGAAGTCTGTTATAGTTATATCTTAATTATTTATTCTCTACGTGTATCGTTCTTATTAGAGGAAAGCCCTACCACATAATAAGAATTACGTCCTCCTATAAACCTATTTTAACAATTGAATATATTTTTTTATGCAGAACACAGCTAAAGTAAATAAACAAAACAATATCTAAAATAAGTTTATTAGGAACGTTTCTTTCTTGTATAAGGGACTTAGTAGATTTTTTTTTAAGAATCTGGAATTACATTAAAGTAAAGTAGTGGTAACAAATTATGTTTTTACTTCATAATTATATGTATTTTTTAATCTTAAACTAAAATATAATTGTATGTTATTTTTTCTTTATAAGAATTCGTTACTTCTTGGTAGAAAGCATTAAGGTAAGTGATTTACCAGCCTGATGAGTTTTATCATAATTTTTTGATATCCACTTTTAAAGGTTTACTATTAGGTAATACTATTACTAATAATACTAATAGGTAATATTTTTTATATATATTACTATTATTATATTTATTTATACTACGTACTAAATATTATTTATAAGTATTATGCATCTAAAATGGTGACTTACTTCTTGAAATCCTACGTAGTAGCCAAGAATGTTTCCATTCCATAGATCCCTTTGTGGTGGCTCCCAGCTCACTATCAATTCCGTTGAACTTTTTGCTTCCACTCTCACGTCTAACGGGGGACCACTAGGAACTGAAAGGTATTGTAAATTAAGTAAAAAGTAAGAAGTTTTACGACGTTAATTCTCATACAGTTATACAAGCTTTGCCTACAATTTCTTCGTGATCTGAACATTGATTAACTGGTACAAAAATAATCTGTGTGCTTATCCATCATAAAATGATATATTTATGCAAAATTTTAAGACATCGGAAGCATCTGTTATAAATTTGGTATTTATTTATTGTTCTTAATGGAACAATAGTTGTAGGTAGATAAATACGAACCTTCTTCAGTGGTTGTGACTTGTACGAGTTGGCTTGGTTCACTCTGACCCAGTCTGTTCTCTGCTATGATTCGCAAATGGTAGGACGTTGCGGGTTGTAGATTCTGGACGCTAGCTGACGTCACGCTACCGGGAACTATTACTTTCTGTGGTGTCGTTGGCCACGGCTCTATAATTTTATCAAACTTATTTTATGTATTTACAAACTAAGAAGTTATACTTTAACTGTGATTAGTATGGTTATATGTTTTTTTTTACGTGAGTCTGCTATCGATCTATAAGGCGTCCAATAGTGATGGTTCGAAATTTAACTTATATTTGAACGTAATTTCACTATAGATACTTATATGTATATAAAACATAACAAATATATTATGATTAATTACCAGAAGCCTCTTTATATTGAACGATATAATTTATAATAGGACTATTTCCAGCGTAAGGTTGCGTCCAAGATATTTGTATCGACCGTGACTGCTGATCGATTATTCTTATATTTTTCGGCAATTCGGGTACCTAAAAGAAAAATAGATTAGATTAAAATAAAAATTTCAAAATAATATTAAGTTTACTGAAAAATTGCATATCAATATAATACATACCTCTTGAACAACTAAGTGTATAAGCATTTCATCTTGGCCGTAGGCATTAGAAGCTCGACAAGTAAGCGCCCCTGTGTCTTGTCTGTAAGTCTGTAATATGCTCAGTTCAGAGACCAATCCATCATCTAGAACTTGTTCACGAATTGTATACCTATAGAACATAATTTATCAATATTAATGTTTTAATATGGATTATAACTAATCAGTAACTGTTAGGAAGTAAAATTTTCCCATCTACGCTATAATTTAGGGTCTCGAATACACAGTTATTGAGGTAAAACTATTATTTTATTACCTTTGATCTAAATGGTGAGCAATTGTGTGGTGATGTGGGCTTCGCCAGCTGACTTCCAACGGTGCATCTCCAGAGGCAGCACACTGTAGATGCGCCGCCTCTCCCGCTGTCACTTGTACTGTTTTGCTCTTCATTGGGAACCGAGCTGGTGCTGAGTATATAATAGAAATATTAATATTTTAGATAATCTTCTTAAAGATTTTTTGGTGATATTACTTGTTTTATATTAAAATTTCTCTCTGCTAAAAGTTAAAGAAATTTAAGTAACGACGAACGCGCAATAAACCATGATTGTTTATGTTGTGTTGGATACAATATCCTTCGTTTAATTTAAGGAAGAAAGAATATGCGGCAGCCAATATATATATTACATGGTTTATGGTTTATAAAAGATGGGACTTAACGCGGTAATTTATCTGGGTTATTTCGACGTCTTACCGTGTAGTTCTGGTATAGAATAGACCACTTCTTACTTTCCCGTGGGTTTCATAAAAGTGTCCAAAGGAACTTAATGGTCAAGGGATGGGCAGCACCACTTAGAACATCACTATAGCTTAACTGCGGTTATCAATCCGTCTGTCAAACGTGGCAACTACTGGCAAAACCCCGCAAGAAGGAGGCGTGAACAATCGACGGCTGATATAATTTCGATGTTTAGTATGGTTTAAGAGAGCAATTAACGCGACAATTCACCTAGATTATTTTAACGTTTCGATCGGATTACACCGCTATAAACACGAGTTGCATGCAAGGCTAAAGTCCAATAGTTAATATTAAAGATTGCTTATCGAAGAGTATTAGTAAGAAATGATTAATTAGTACGCAACTTTGTAATAAAGACTGAAAACTACAAGAAGTCTTCCGTTGTTGTTTAGAGTTTTCCACCTAGAGAAAGTGGACTAATGCTTTTTTCTAATACTTTATTTAAGACGTTGTTATAGAAAGGAGATTCTTGGAAATGATTACCCAGATTGTTTGGTAAAAGTGGGTCTGGGACGAGGAAAGATTTAGTAGGTATAACGTCGACTCGTGACCGTTGCGGTCGCTCGCTGTAATTTATTGTGCTGCGTTCTGTTTACGAAACCGCTCACATTTTTGTGATTTACTGCTTGTAATAAAACCAGCTCATTTAAAACAGTGACGGAGACGCACTCGTATTTTATAACAGAATATCATTTGTTAAGTTCTAAAGTTTATTTCACTTCGAGTGGACAGATATCTGTAAACTTCAATTGCGCAAATTGTTTTAGGGGTCATATGAAACTGAAGCAAACAAACGGGAAATGAGATTATGGCTGGGAGAACTGTGTACAAACTGGTTGCGAACGTGACCGTCTCGGGGTACCGCAACTACCGCAGTCCGCCTACTATCGAACTAACAAATTTTCTTTTAGCCTTGTTTGGGGATTTACAAGTTACATAAATCAAACATTCATTTTCTTTGGGGAGTACCCATACTTTTTTGTCTTTAAAAGCCTAAACACGTAAAGGATGTAGTGACGTCAAGGCGGCCGCTGATATTTTACGATATTTGCTTCCCAACAAAAGCCAATATCGGTGAACACAAACACGTACACGTGAACTTATTCCAGTGGAAGCCAACTGTCTCGTTTTCCAATAAAAAGGAGACGTATTGCGACGTACGGTCATTGAGTTTTCTGCTCAGACGCGCTCGACACACGCTGTCGCCTGGCGGCAATTGAATAACCTACAAATACATTGGCGCTTTTCTTGCTCGGTCTAGAGGAAAATTGGCGGTTTTCATTAATTAATTAATTAATATTTGGTGTTCGCTAATTATTAATAATGGTAGTGCTTATGTGGGGGTTGACAATACTTAATCTATTCACAAGTATCGAAAAGTTTCACATTCTAGTAATATAAATATCAAAGAAAAATGTAGTAGGGTTCTGTAATACCTATGTTATATTGAATAACGAAAATGAGAGAAAGAATGACAGAATAATAATATGCTTGAATAGTTATTCATTATTTTTCGTATAGAATTACTGAGGTAGGCACGTGGTAGCAGCCAGTGTAGGATTGAATTGTTTTATAAGTATTTCGATAAAATTTACCGATTCTTTGAAAGATTCGTGATAATAAAAGATATTGATTTCCTTATTTTTCTCAGAATAGCCGCTTCGAAGTTTTTCAGAAATCATACATTACAATTTTATGAGAAATACGATTTGCCATGGGCAGAATCTAATGATGATTGTTTATTACCTATGCTGTAATCGGATATGATTTTTAAAAATAGTATACTTTGAATGAATCGTGATTTTTTTTTATAATTATTCAAGTTACTGGAAGAAATAGATATACCAGCAGTCAAAAGTAGATTTGGTAACCTATATTATAGACGTTAACATACGATGCAGAACGCATATGCAACAATATATATAAATGTAACATAAACAGTAAAATTTTCGTTTTATATTTAAATTCTAAAAAAGTAATCTGTTTGTGCAGTCAGACAAGTATTTATTCAAGAGATTAAATTCTAAGTGCGTCTTAATTATACAGTGGGTACCTAGTGAAAGTAAGAGAGATTAATATAATTTAAAACGTTACTAGGTAACTTGTTAAGTACCTAGAAATAAGTTGATAAAGTATATTCGTATTTTATAACATCTTTGATCCAAATTTAATTATCCATAGACATATATAAATATATTAATTTAATTTTCAGTATGAACTGTTTCACTGTTATAGAGTTTCTAAAGAAATAAAGTTCGTAGAAGATGCTACGTTGATTAATTTCTTTTTAATAAATAAAAAAGAAGTCTGATAATAAGTATAGGTACATACCTATATGCATTTATTCGTACATAGGCTTATTGTAAAAACATATCGTGAATATTTCTATATACAAAAATTGTCTTAAATGTTTCGAAAATGGATCATAAGAATAATAGAATATTATACTCGCAAAACGCCCTTACATATATTGTTATATTTTCTATACTCGTATATGCGGATAATTTAGATCGTGATACGATACATTATTATTACAAATTGGTATATAAAATAATTTTTGTATTCGTTTGTTATCCGTACGAAATAAAACAACGCTCAACAATGTGCTAGTGTCCCATTTATAGTTTATTATTTATAAAATAATAAATTATAAATGCGGTAATCAGATATAGATCTCCTATTTATTTAGTATCTAATAACAATATAATATACGATATAAAAATCGAATACAAAAATGAAAAACTGCCAATGAAAATCATCTTAGGTGGCAGGAGAATGCAAGACGAGGAACATATGACCAGAAATGCTTGTGGGGTGGACAGGTATGGTCAAATCTATTATCATGTAAAACTTTGCTCAAGTTGACAAATCCAAATCAAATCTTTCTGAATCCACAATATTAATAGGGCTGAGTTTACTAAGAGGAATGAGCTAAGTAGAAAAATAGAATACTACCAGTTGAGCAATTTGAACGAGTTATCGGGCGTCACGATCCCGTAGAATTAAATAAAGCGAGACAGTAAAACGGTCGGGTGTAAAGTTACTGAGGAAGCTTTAAACATTTCGTGACTTGCGAGATTATCGTTGAAAAGTGCAGAGGTAAGTACTCGTATAATAGCATAGAAGTGAACTTGTCCGCGGCTTATCTTCGCCTAGTTAGTATCGCTTTCTTTGCGATGTGATTAGTGATGTATATTTTAAGATATTTAGTAAGTACTAATTCATCTAAAAGATAAGCAAGCTAAAGTGGCAATTCGCTGGTCACATAGTTCGCAGAACCGACAACCGATGGAGAAGAATAGTTCTTGAATGCCAACCCTGTATGGACAAACGGAGTGTAGGACAATCCTTATGACACCTCCCCCATGCGTTGCCATTCCTGAAGACTCGGATGTTACTCCTCTGTACCCTGTAAACTCACTGCCATACCCCACTCTTTAAACCGAAACACAGCCATGCAAACACAATTGCTACATGGTAGAAACATGAATAGCACAGAGGTGTCCAAGCAAACGACTTTTGTACAAAGTCTTCCTCTGGATTGGAGATTGAAGGCTAATACGGAAGCCTGTAGAACTTCTGGTAGTAATGATGGTGGTCAATTTTCGAGTGTTGGCAGTCACACACCTACTAATGGTAGCGGAAGTAAAGAAAATATTTCTAAACGAATAACGAATCATATAAAACTGTCATTGGCAGTAGTTTAGATTGAAATCGATATTATGATTAGATTTAAGGTAGACTTGCTGGTTAGATTTGATAGTGCATTTTACCAGAAGAGATTAGTGTTCAGAATTACAATGTTAATAAGTTGTTAAATTTTGTTAATGGAAAAATTTGGAAAATATTTGAGGAAATTAATATACTGGCATATGTTTTGAAATTAGTAAAAATCACACTATTTAACGATGCATATCTTCTAATAGAGTCATATTGAGATAGTAGCATATTTCTTATTATGCTTAAATAGGTCGATATAGTAGACCCAGTTAAGCAGTTATTTGGTCAAACAATGTTAGAATAAAATTATAAAAACAACTTTTCTCGCCAAGATTTTGGCTTTAACTAAATATCTTTGATTTTATCGTTTGTAGCGGCGATTAAAAGATCTGTAAAATAAGCATGGTTGGTTTTATATAGTATTGACTAGATGGATGAATAAACACTTTATTTGAGCTATTTATGACACACGTAAAATAACAAATGAGTTTATTTTTTGAGAGTTGAAATTAATTACACTTTTTTTTAATATAAAACAAAAGATAAAATACAAAAATATGTTTTCGTCATATGTGTCGCAGTGACTAGTTTTATTTTAAACAGTATATTATAGATTTGGTTTAAATAATCATTAAGAAATTTTAATTTTATTTTCTAAATTTATTACTTAATTGCTTTTCCCAATCTATAACAGATCTTATTAACTTAAATAAAGTTAATTTATGTTCGGGTACGTAGACATACGGAAAAGGTAAATTTAAATTAAGAAACTCTATGTGGCAAGAAAATTAGATGAATATTTTGTCAAACAGATATTCATACACAATTTAAAGGATGCAAGTATTAGGAGAGAATAAGAGGAATTATAATGATCAGGTAAATCGTATACTATCTGATGGAGGAGTCTAAAATCCTCTGAAGTGGTGTGTATTACTTTAAAATTGGTATGAAAGATGTTACAATATAAAGGTTGAATAATTTGCCTTATTAGTTATGATGCAACGCAGTCTGATCCGACTGATTTGAGGTGTAAGAGGTATTGCTTCGAATCTACATGGATCGAGCTGTGGGTAGGTTATATTTATCGATCAAATAATTGAAATCAATTAGATCAAATCTATCTTAAAACATGTGGATAGGAATTATAAGAAAAAAGAAAAACATTTGGAAAGATTTCAATCCTATGACAAAACATTTACGTTGGTGAATAAGTGAAAAAACCTACACAGACTGCTCGTATATCTAATCGAATATATCAGTCTGTTAATGCCCTTTTTATTACTCAGCTGGCATCGATGCTAGCTACAAAGCAATAATGACGAGAAAGAATTTTCATTTGAGTACGGTTTCGTGTCTCCTACGAAACTCGTAGTAAGGACTAAGAAGGGTCGCTATCAAGACATTCCACAACTTTCTGGTCGGTCACACAAAAAGATGCTGCCTTTCTTTTTATGCAGTCTAAAATGTGGGCAGAGTGGAATTGTAAGGAGAATAAAAATTGCTTATTGTTGAATTGGAAAGTAAACAAGTTCGTTAGTATAAATGAAGCTAGCTGCAATATTGATTTTGAAAATAAACTCTCACAGGTTATTTTGTATATGATAATGAGGATTAAATAATGTAATTTGTGTGATTGATCATAATACTTTGAATAAAATTTAATAGAAAAAAGAAATATTTTCAGATATCTACACATATTATCGACTTTGTTATTGAATTATTTTATTTATTTAAAACTGCGAATAAAAAAGCTTCATAAAACATATTAAAAGTCTATCTGCATTTTACTTCAATTTCATTATAATTTAAAACGAGCACTTAATCTGCTAGGTAGTCGTAACTTTGCCGGTTTAAGTTACCCGTTGAATCTAAACCTAAAGTAATAATACAGAAGACAAGTTTATTTTAACAGACGTCTTTCTTTAGCTTTTCTCTAACTAGCCCGCAGTTTCTCAACATCCGCTTCAGTTAACAGAATTACAAGGTAGTTTTCTGCTTTAAAGTTTTAGATAATCTGATCACAGCTTATTCTCTTCCTTCATTAGAATCTTCATCAGTCTAATTAAAAGCTAATTCATCAAAATGTATTCTACATGCTCATAATGGTTTCTATGTATACTATTTATTGGTAGTTACTAAAATATAATTGTTAGCAAAAAAAATTTAGATTGTTATGGTTTACAATCCGGATTAAAAAGGACCTGTAACTATGAGACCGATTTCTGTAAGCCATTTTGCATTAAATGAGTATCATATCATACTTGAGTTAGTAATTTGTATTGTTAGTTCTATATTTTTATGATGAGATGTTAGAAAAGTCGAGTATTCACCATAATGACAACAGTTGACAAATGCTTTTATTCTATCTATAGGTTTAAAATCTCCTTTATCTTCACTTCTTTATTTGGTGTATTTTGATCAGTATGTTATATGAAATGTTTTATTATTGATAAAACTATTCATTGTTGATTATATTGATTTCTAAATATAAATATTACCTATATTACATGTAAATTCTAATTTAGTTTTATTTAGGTCAAAATTTTTAAGCCTTATGATTACCCTCAAATTTGTAGAAGAATTAACCAGTGTAAAATATGCAAATGTGCCATGTGATAGCATATATATATATATATATATATATATATATATATATATATATATATATACGATAATTGTGAATAGAGCAAAACCAATATGACTACAAGTAGAGTATTTTCAATTTAGAGCTAAATGTGATTGTTGAATATTATATCTTATCGTTATCATTATATCAGCCATCATCTGTTCATTGCTGAACATAAGCCTTCCTCATAAAGGGAGTTTTGCCAGTAGTTACCAAGCCTGGCAGGCGAATTGGCAACCGCAGTTAGGCTTTTAGAGATGTTTTAAGAGGGACGCTGCTGCCTTCGCCCTTCCTTAGTCTCTCTTCTTCGCCTCTTACGACACTTACGGGAAAGGAAGGGGTGGCCCATTCTATGCAGGGCATACACGGCGATTTTATATTATATCTATGTACCTCATCTATCTAAATTTTTCTATCTGTAAGTATTATATTAAAATATGTATGTATGTGTACGTAACTTACCATTCACTTTGAGAAATATGAGTTTACTCAAGCCAGCTCCAATGTCGTTCCTTGCTTCGCACAAGTAATGTCCCTCGGAGTCCTTCGCTACACGCTCAAATACTAGGGAACCGTTTTCTAACACCCTGGAACTGCCTTCAAACATGAAGTCTTTGTATTCTCCGGGAGTATTGCCTGTGTTAGAAAAGTGAATTTATAAAAAAAGAAATATAATAAAATAACAATAATGAACAAAAATGTTTGGAAATTAATCTTTTAATGTTTATTAATGATCCGGGAGTTGCTTGTTACTTTATACAGAAAATAAGCATCCAGAGGGGTGATGCTACCAGTAACTTGAGAACGCTACCTCGATACAGTGCATTGGAAGATTATAATATCTCTATAAGTATTTATAATACAACTAACTGTGATTTATTAAATAAATGTCAGGGTATCACAAGATTTATTAATATGAAAATTTGATATTACTTCAGTAACACCTCTAGTACTGGTAGCACCTATATGTTATGATAACTTGTAAGAAAACAATCACAATTAATGGCCAGAGAAGAATTCAGTCTGTATTACGCACCAACGGCTTTTTTCCATGTGATAGTCGGTTTGGGATAACCATCGGCTTGACACTGTAGTGTGACATCTTGTCCAGCGGCTACAGCCACGTCATTGGGCTCGAGACGCCATCGTGGTGGAACTATAGAATTATTAATAATTTTTAATAATAAAATAAGTTATATATATCATGTCGTATTCTAAATAACTAAATAATTATATCACAAATCACCACAAAAATCCAATCAACATATATTTGTAGACAAATTAAAATAAATTATATAATACACAAGTCATAGACATGTTACTTACCATTCACTGTCAATGGTACAGTAAACCTTTCAGAGCCAGCGACGTTTGAGGCAATACAAGTATAATTTCCGCTGTGTAGTGAAGTGATATGTTCTATTACTAACGATGCACTGTATTCATCCATTCTTCTTGTTATAATGCCGCTGGGTGCATATGGAGAGGATGTCACAGGCTGTCCGTTTTTCTCCCATCGAAACGCAATTGGTAAATCGCCCTCTAATATTTGACAAGAAATCGCTGCCCTCATTCCTTCTCTTAACAAATTTGTAAGTGGTTGAATTGGCAAGATTTTCGGTTGAACTGTAAAATAAAAAGTGGGTTGGAATGCAGAGTGATGTCCAGATAACGATTCTATAACTTGTAACTTTTGCTGAATAGAATATAGTCTGCAAATTGCTCTGTAGCATTAATGTTAATTAATGTGAAATCTTTAAGTTTTGTTTACGGTTTGATTCCAAGTGCCTCATTTTAGGGTTCTTTTGTGTAGGTTTACTTTTAATTTTTTTTTTATATTTTCATTTTATTGCCCTATTAACTGGGGAAAGCTAGAATTTTAACGCTCGGTAGATGCCGCGGGAACGGTAAACGCGCTAACTTTAATGAATTACGGATGAGTAACTCCACCCCTCTTGAATTCGTGATTTTATAGCGCTTTAAATCTTACTACAGAAAATGAGAAAGTTTATATCCAAATTGTCTGACTGTTATCAGTTGAGTAAATTTATCCACATTAAAACTTTAACTTACGAGTTATATTTATCGCTACATTTAGACATCCTTAAAAACAAACTCAAAACTTCAAACAAAACATCTCTATATTATTTAAAGTATAAGGTACCTATATACATTTAAAGTAACTTTTTTACGATAACTATCTTCATGTATTATTAAATTATTTATTTTTCTTATATGACGAAATACGAATCGGAATGGTTATCTATTTGATAGATATAGCTAGCTTTTAGTTTTTTTTCCTTGTAAATTAGCATATAATTCTATGTAATTATTTATAACATTATGGTCTACCTGTATACTTAATTTCGTCCAAATAGGTTTAGAGTAACATAAAAATACCCAAACATCAAACAACAAACAAACAATCTATTATTAGTATGTAGTAGCTGAATAGCATCTACGATAAAATGTGGCTACGTGTGAAATACCTAATACTTGATTACAATTTTTCACAAATATATAAACTGTTTGAATTTCTATAGAGATTGTTAATGTTACCGGTATCTAATTTGCTATACATTCTCTTAATTTTAATAAGGAATAGGAGGATATATATCATACTAGCTTTTACCTACGACTTTGTTCGCGTGACTAGGATATGTTTACTGAACGGGATAAAAAGTAGCCTATATCCTTCTTCTTTCCATATCGTACGTATATACTGAGCTTCAAAGTGATTGCCTAAGTCGTTAGGTGCTATAAGGTAACAAACAAATTCACTAGCATATTTATAATATTACTTATACAAACTTTTTGTGGTCAGATCTTTGTTCTTGTAGAGTGGATTCCGCGAGAGTGATAATAATTCATCGATGACATAATACTATGATTTTTACGAAGTTGCAAAAAGATTTTATTACGTTTTTATTGGAAAATATAACCGTTGCGTCTACAAAGTTATTTAAGCTGTTAAAATAACTATTTTCAAAGTGTAACCTATTCACATTTTACATTGTATGAACTACATATTGAGACTGTATATGATATATAAATAATGTTTTTTATACTTATTTATATATTTATATTTATATACTATACGCATATAAATAAACACTATGCATAGATAACGCCATATGGTATTAAGACCTTCATTTACATTTTCTAAGTGTATTAAAGTTTAATAAATAAATAAATATAATTATTTTCATATTAACATTTTCATATAACAACAATTAGAAAAAATAATTAAATGCATACATAGTATATTGTTAGTAGTAAAAATATTTAAAATCATTTTTAAAAACAATGGGCAAAACATATTAACTTTATTCAACACTGAATTGCTTCATCTGTCCTCACCTTAATAGATGGACAGACTTTTATAAATTTCCCCCTCTATAAATCAGGGTATTTTTTTTGTATGTTGGTATGTGAATAAAAATTTTATTCTTTCTTGTCATTTTGTTTTTCTACGAATAACAGATGACTAAAGACCTGCGCTGAATGATAAGAGGATTTAGAAATGTAATTATTGAATTTTTATGTTGTTGTTGTTGTTGATGTATTTATAGTTATTAAAATTGATGACTCACCTAATATCTGTACTTCCACGTCTCTCCTGGCAGCATGCCGTTGTCGATTCGCTGCTTGACAGGTGTAGGTTCCGGCATCCTCTCCACGCTGCGTTTGTTCTACTATCAGTGTACCATTAGGAAATACTTTTTGTCGTCGGTTAAGAGGTAATGTCTGTCCATCTGTAAAAAAATAATAATGCCAATCGTTATGCGAAAAATATCATTATTATTATAAACTATTTTCCACCAACAGTATGTCCAAACACAATTTTTCTACATAGACATTCAGTTTATTTGTCTAATAAGGGGTAAATCCTGAATATTATTTCAGTACATCACAGCTCAAATTCTACTCTTGTGAATTAGTATATTATATTTATATTTAAGAGTTTTCTCTTGTCTGTGCAGCTAATTCATGCACCTTCTCTTTTCCAGGCCATATCCTTGACCTTTCTATACGACATGACACTTAGTTTCTATTATCTGTCCCATGTAGTTATTCCGCGGTCTTCCCTCCTCTTTTGCCTTCTATTTTCCTTCTACTATATTCTTTAAAAAAATCATCGTGTCGTATAAGATGGACCAGCACTGTGCCTCTTCTTTCTTGAATTAGTATATAAAGTGTTAATTTACAATAAAATCTATGTACATTATTTAATTCAATATGCCTTCAGCCGTCTAAACATGATTGAGTAACAATCATTCAAACTTTCATATAATATAATAGATATGAATAGAAATAGGATAGTTTATTCTTTGAGAGTATGTACTTTAATAGTAGTCTATGCTGACTCAACACTTCATAAGTTACATTCTGGCTGACACTAAAAAATATGTAAATGACATCGCAATTTTCTCGCATACCAAGCTTTGTACTTACTAAAATATTGTTAGCTCTCCAACATTTTCCGATATACTTAAAAGGGAAAGTTTGCTCTTTGCCAAGTTGAAATTGCGATATTATGTTACTTTGATAATTTATAAAAATCGTCCTTATTACCCTGTGTGAAATTGTGGTCGTGTCAAGTGAACATTTTTACATTAAATTCCATAATAAATAAATAAATATGTACTATCGATAATTATTTATAATTTAAAATTCGAATAATATTTAAAATTAAGCATTGCATACGAGTATTTAATGAATTTAAAATTGTTAATATACTGAAGCATAAATCGGTTGGGTGGAGAGTTCACTAGTAAAAACATTTGGATGTACATATTTATATAATAAGGGACGTATTATAATTTACCATAGCAACGTATCGTATGATCGCACGATTTTACTGTCATATTATAAGAGAACAACAAAATGTATGCATAAAAATATTTAAATTTCCGCCCTTATTTAAGATATCGTCGCAATCAGTTAAAAACGTTTCCATACAGTTACATACCTACGAGTATGTAGATAGATAATAATACTCGTAATGTAGATTTTGGTTTCTAATTATAGCATAAACCATTATGACTTTACCGAGAATCGTTGATTTGAGTAACCGCTTACAGTGAAGTAAACACAGTAAACAGAACAGTAAAGTAAGTTTAGTTAATCACTAGCAGATTTGTCATACCTACATCAAATGTCGATGAAACAAGTTAGATATTTATTTTCACCCTGATGGGCCGGATAAAGTGATAAGGTACTAATAGAAAATCAGCATCGTTAGCGAGGCTTTTGCAGAAACTTTAAATTGAATTGGCATCCTTTTTCATTTCGACGGCTCTTACCGAAAATCAATTAGCTAGAGACGTGATAATATCTATCTATCAAGGATTTTGTTTTTCAATGCATAGTTTAATAGTCAGTTAAATGAATTGAATACTTTAATAGATTGTAAAGTAATATATATATATATATATATATATATATATATATATATATGTATATATGTGTATATATATATACACATATATACATACATACATATATATATATATATATATATATATATATATATATATATATATATATATATATATATATATATATATATATATATATATATATATATATATATATATATATATATATATATATATATATATATATATATGATATTTAGTATATTATACAGTTAAAAAATATTACTGAGACATAATTTATGTAAGAGTAACCTCAAAGGAAATTACCTAAATAGGAATATCTTGTATTAATATCCTCCATGTTTAAAATGAAAACATAAATTATTTTCGTTTAGGAGACACGTGTACAATGTACAAATAAAGAAAACCCTTGGGAGTGCTGACCTACATAATATTTTATAAAAAAAATCTTCGACAAATATAACGGCAGCTGTTGATTCTTTTGATTTGGAACGATGGGCGCCCTTTTATTTCTCAATGCAGGTATGAAAATGCTCAGGTCAGCTTAATGAGAGTGCTCTATGAAAAAGATAAGGCTCCTGTGTTGACAAGGGTCAGTAGGAATAAGGAAAATTGCGGAGGAGTGGCCGCTCTTGATTCGATCTAAGATCTTACGGTTTAATTTTGTTATGGATGATGTACCTTTCGAGATATGATTCTTGTTTCTACTAATGGGATTGTAAATGAGTTCGTTTCGTTTACTTTTTATGTAGTAACTATTATTATTTTTTGCAGATTATTACAGCGTAATTATACTAAATAACTTCTCATTGGTATTTTATAGTAATACTTTTATATTTTCATAGATACTCATAGCTGGGGTACAAATTCAAATTATCTTTATTCAAATAGACTTATTTACAAGCACTTTTAAATCGTCATTTTTTTTAATCTGCTGCAGGTTCGGAGAGTTGCTATCTGTCGAGAAGAGCCTGCAAGATACTCCTTTAAATCTCTGTTAACATTATGTGTACTTAAATGTACTACGTCTAAAATTACACGGTCGTTAATGGCATAATACGAGTAATACTACTTCATGTAGTGGTATACATAATGAATAGGTAGTTCAATTAGATGTAGTGACAATTATTGAATAATTAAAAGTCAATCAATCAATTCAAGACAATTATGGTTTACAACCATTGTATAAATGTAAGAGAGATGAGGAGAACGTAGTGGCATAGCTAAGAGTTTATCATTCCGACTGCAGTGATTGTGTTCGAATTAAGTTTACACCGAATATTTTGTATCAATTAAATTTTCCATTAATTCGTTAGTAAAGGTAAATATCGTACCAAATCCGAGAGATGGTGGTAGGCTCGCCCCTTATCACTTTGGACTTGAATGTAAGCAGATTAGGTAGATAAATAAAAGTGGACTAGTTGAGTACAGTTTATATATCTATACTTGACTAATCTATAACAATTTTTTACTCTTCCATAACTGCTGTGGGATATTGTTATGCGTATATTTGTGTGGTAGTCAGTGATCTACCCTATTAATTAATCAGCTGCTAACGTACCTATTACCCCATGTACATATCATTATTAAATCTTTTTTCTTTGCACGGAGCGAACTTTACTATTATTAAAATAAATATTACATTAATTTATCTATTCATGAATCTATAGATACACTTTTAATATAATTTGTATAGTTTATGAATGAATTAGAGAGATCTGGTTTTATTTTTAGTAAGGACCTTATACGTTATTGTAATAAAATTCTAGATCAATGGAAGATTAATATATAGATTGATAGATAAATAAATACTCTTTACTGCTTTCTCCAAAAGATTACAGCAGTCAAGTAATTATAACTAGTCTGGCCATAAATACTGTTACATAAAAACTGTTTTTTTTCAAATATTTAATTATTTTGAAATTAGAACGCATTTATTATTTTAAAAATTTCTCTAGATTTTGCGACATTTCACATATTTTTTCGTGTTCATTATCAAATTACAATTTGGAATAGGGTGTTAAAGAAAATAGGATTGCAGTGATTGCCTTGCACAAAGTGGGTATGGAGCCGTCGGTCATATTCTAGACACTTTAAAAGCTTGGTATCAGCCGTATGTTGGTATATCGTATTATCAACAGGTACAACAACACTTCCTCTGTCGAAGAGCAGAAAAGATTGGGGCGGTCGCGTACTGTTAGGGCTACAAAGGCTGTTAATGCTGTTAAAATCAGAAATCGTCGAAACCCTATTAGGAAGCAAAAAATGAAGATTTCCGCTAGGACTTTGTCGCGTAAAACAAATTTTCACGATTGAAGAACACTTCTACTATTAAATAATAAAGTGTACGCTAACAGTTCTAAAGAAGCTGCTCAAGTGGTCGGAAAGGTACAACGTGGACATCATCCTGCGCCAGTGATGGTTTGGTGGGACGTGTCTTATCAAGGAGTCACAAAACTACATTTTTGTGAAAAAGGAGTAAAAATTTTAACCAAAGTGTATCAAGATACAGTCTTGGATTGTGTTGTGAAACCTCACAGCAATATACTTTTTAAAAATATACCGTGGACTTTCCAGCACGGACTTTTCTCCACCTGGTCACAAAAAGCACGAACTACCCAAGCCTGGCTTGAAACCAATGTTCCAAATTTTATAACAGCCGAAGATTGGCCCTCATCTAGGCCAAACCTCAACCCTTTTGATTTCAAATTATGGTCAGTTTTAGAGGACATGGCCTGCTCTAAACAACACAGCAACATTGAGTTTCTTAAAATATTTTTGGAGCAAGCAGTGGCGAAAATTTCCTTGAAAACAGTGCGTAAATCCATAGATGCGTGGCCAGAAAAATTAAAGGCCTATATAAATGCCAAAGGTTGGCTATTTCGAATAGAATATTTTTGTATTTTTTGTTGACACTTTAATAAATATGTATTTAGTAAAATTTTAGTAATATTACATTACTTCATAAAAAAATGCATTTTAATTTGTAACAAAACTTATGGCCGCTCTAGGTAGATATAAACAATTACAAGAAATCATCACACTGAGAAAACATTGAGGGGTGGCCTTATCGCTATAAGCGATTTATTCCAGGCTATCTTTAATAATTTATAGCATTAGTTATATTATTAATAGGTAGCTTATATAGGTACATAGGAGGTAACAGAATGGTAGATATAAATACATATTTACTTCTTATTATTCAATTTCTTTTACTAATTTTGTATTACAACTTTGTTTGTGGATATTTCTAGTTTAGCCGCATCACGACGGAAAAACAAGACCAGAATAACTTAGATTTGTCCTTAATTGGATCGTGGGAAGGTGTCTAGTTTATTAGATTGGGGGACGCAATTTGTTTCGCCACTATATTACGGACTTGGAATGGAGTAGAATGGATTTTCAAGTGTTCTATTTAAAAACAGAAATAAAATGTCGAAAGGCATTTGTTTTATTCAATACTTTAAATGTAGTATTGAGATATAACGATATAACGAATGATATTTAAATTATTTAATTACGTAATTCTATATAACAGTAGAAACATAGATCTAAAAGTTAGGAGGCTGCTTTATTTATGTTTGACAATACGTTACTACGCATATTAAAAATATCCTTGTTTATATTGTTAAGATAAATATGAAAGTGAGTTTGTTTGTTTGTTTTCTTTTTATAGCGGCTTACTAGCTCAACTAATCGACTATGAAATTTAGTATACAAATAATAAATAGATAGTAAGTAGAAAAGGATATAGGCTGTTAAACTTGTCCCGTTCACGCATACGAAGTCGCAGATAAAAGTTAGTATTTAAATAATTTTTAAATTGAGCATATCATTACGGGTTTAGATTTCGCAATGGGAATTATAAAAAAAAAGGCTCATTACAACACACACTAAAAGTGTAAGTGTGCGTTGATGCCATTAAGTGTCATCTACTACAATTTTAGAATTTATTAGTAAATCTTAAATTACATATTTGAAATTCTTAAAAGCGAAATATTATTATTCTTTTTCTCTTTTTTGTTTTTGATATGATAAACGTTTCAGTGTAGATACTACGTTCACAGATAAAACAATATTTTGCTATGCTAAAATAATCTACACGCAGAATTCGGCCTTCGATATTAATATAAAAGTGGAAACAAAATATTATCTACTTTCCTTTACAATAGAGAAAAGTCTGATTTGATTATTAAAATCTTTTGCTTGAATTTTTGCTCATTCCGACGGAAGTACGAACAGAAAATCTTCAAAGAGATTGTTTTTTGTTGTCTAAATAATAAATCAGATTTTTCTTATGTACCTATCTATGTAATCTACTTGTTTACATACGTTATTACCGCTTTACTGAATGTTATAATAATTTTATGTATTCGTATAAGTAGATATAAAGTATATAAATATTTTTATTAATCATATGAACAAATACTAAACTGAATCCTTGTTCTTTGTGGTATGAACTCGAAGGAAGCTAGTACGGATAATTGGTTTTGAGGCTACTTTGAAAACGGTAACATAAGAGTTCTTTGCCTTTACTTTATTCTAGTTTCCTTAACGACCTGTTGCTGCAAGATGGAGTATGTCGCCGACCTCCCGGGTGGCTAAATTCGATACTGTTTGAGGAAGCGTTTTATCTCGATACCTTATTTGCAGTATTTAAAGACATTGATCGCTCTCTTTGTGTAATGAGGACTTATAATTTACAATCTGGACTTAATGCGACGTGATTATAGATAAATAGTACATACATAACTGATCTTTATTAAAGACGTTTTTTATTGTGATTGAGAATTTAAAATATGTGTAAAAACAACGCGAAAATTTATAATTAATTAGCAAGGATATATTTTTTGAATAAATGTCATTGTCCCTGCAATAGCAATGAAGAAGGATAA
Organism: Galleria mellonella; assembly: GCF_026898425.1. Lineage (NCBI taxonomy): Eukaryota > Metazoa > Arthropoda > Insecta > Lepidoptera > Pyralidae > Galleria > Galleria mellonella. Next base: position 8,735,201 of record NW_026442130.1, on the reverse strand, counting down.
GTATAACTATACCTATCCTTTTTAAATGCGTTTTATAAATATTTTTGTCTAATACTACTATAAGAATGACTAATGGCGATACTAAAGTTAGATAAAAACAAAATAAAATGAAAATTTTTCATTAATTGAAAATATACAAACTGATAAATACAAAATCGAATTTAGAATTGTATATATAAAAAAATAGATGAGAAATAATATAGAAAATAACTTGTGAAGGTGGAAACATAATTTCCGCGAAGAAGCGCCACGGTGGCAATTCAATTTCAGAACGTAATGTAGGGACGAAAATTATGGCAATTTTTTATCATTAACATGGCGGGACTAGAAGGAAACTTCGATGGAACAAGACTTTTTTATTTTCTTGCGAAAAAACTTTCTACGCTTCTTCTGAACTGTGGTTTTGGCTACAGATATTAATAGATAGATTAAAATGTTATAGCTTAGAGCCTTATACTATTTATTACATTAAACGTTTGGTTTCATAAAAGTTTATAAGTTAAATATAATCAATTGCTTGCTTGGAACCACTGGCACTGCATAGCATGAGTTTGTTTTTTGAAATCAATGTTCTTTTTAGTTTGATAGAATTTATATTACTTTAACATTTTAGAACTTTAAATAAAGATTTTACTTACTTTTTTAATAATAGTGCACATTATGTAATTGACTTGTAACCTAGTTGTATTACAAATGTAACTATTATTTATGTTATTTATATTTATGTTTTATGTATGTGTGATCTGTTTTATCTGTTTAATAAATAAAGTAAAACAAACTAAAATAGGTAGTAGGTAGTATGTGTAGTTTTCAATATTTAATGGCGGGAATTAAAACGCCTTAAATTTTGTATAAGGCGTTTATAAATTTAGATTTAAAGTGTGCATTTGTCAACATGCTTATATGGTATTTGTAGGTGGAAGAGAGTGGGATCAGTGCCAGAATGACCAGTAAATATTTGTCGTAAACTTGGCAAGGAATTGACGTGAAGAGACTAATATGCGACTAGAATTAGGTAATATCGCTTTTTCTGTGATTAGGTAGTCCTTATGTAACTTTTATATTTTTCTATTTCTAATAGAGTTGATATTTGTTTCATTAGATATATTTTATGTATAGAAAGTTTTTAAATTTCGTTATAGCTTAATGCCTTTACTAGAATAAATTCTTTCATTAATTAAAGATAAGTTTTCAAATTAAATCAATCACGATAAAAAGTTTAATAAATATTTTGATATCAGATAAGATTTATAATTATCATCTTTGGGGAGAGTTGTTCAGTTTCATGAATAGGTCAATAGCTTCAATAATAACTATACTACTGTTGGGTTTCTTTCAGTTTGATATATCTACTGCAATCCATTGTATATTATTGTTAAATTTGTTGTGAAACCTGTCTGCACGATTAAAGTTACCAATATCCATTGAGGTATCAAACGAGGTAAACATAATTTTGACTCCACTAAGTGAACAAAAACTTATTTAAGTATCCACCTATTTATTAAAGAAAAATCTTACCTCTCTCCCATGAAATTGACTCAATAGGATATCCAGCAACAGGACATTTGATATTTAAATCACTGCCGGCGACTGCGGTCACTTTGGGCATCTCTCTAATGTAAGGCAAGCCGTACACGTTCACTCTGGCGGCGTGCACTGACTTCCCGGCCGTGTTGCTAGCAACACAAGCATATTCGCCGCCATCTTGTTCAGTGACACGACTTATGTTAAGATGGCTGACAACATCATCTTGTAGAGTTACATGTTGTCCCACGACGAATCTGTTAATTATAAACACAATTATTTTTTATATATTCAAATAATTAAATAAATTTATAAATAAAGGTTGTCTGGAAGAGATTGCTTAGCAATAAGACTGCCTCTTGTACTACACTATACCTATTGAAAATTCTGTCCTGTTATAAAAGGTCCTGATATATTGGCGCAATAAATTGATAAATAAATAATAATTTAAATTTTCTACATATTATATATTATCCATTAGGTATCCTCCTCTTGATGAAGAACCCAACGTGATTAATTACTAGTTGTTATACTCGTATCACGATAGGTCAACTGACCTGACTTTATGGTCACTAACCACCATTTGTCAGCGCATGTAAAAATTTCAGACGGAGATATCATTCAATTTTCTGCCTGACAAAGCTGATTTCTCAATAATGAATAATTTAGCAAACATCGCAAATTGATACCAAAAACAAAGTGTTTTTAAAGTACGTAATAAGTACATAATACAGTTTTGAACTAAGTTCTTTCCAAAATTATTTATTTATTAAATAAATAATTGTTTAACAAAATACTTGCCTAGAATTTGTAGGAATAGGAAATCCATCCAGCAACCACGTGAATTGTGGTGGTGGATGTCCCATTGCTACGCATTTTAGAGAAACGCTGGGTCCAGGTTGTAACGTTTGCTCTGAGAACCAGTATACTAGTTCAGGCTTGGTTTCTGTAAAATAAAAATGTCTATATAGATTCAATAACAATATTAAGTATAGTTATTATGAAATTCTAGTATTTTATCATATGGAAAGTAAACAATTATTTTAATGTTTATTATCATTTGATATTTATTAGTGTTATTGTATTAGACATGGAAAAATAAGTCGACTATTTCTGTGCTGCATAAAACCATTTTTTCATTATATAAAGAGAGAGAGCTCAGTGAGCTTTAGAGAACGGGGTCCATTTTAATTTGCGTATCGGCTAAGCTGCATAAGCAGTTAAGGTCGATGGAGACAGGCCGACGGGCGTAGGTCGCAAATCCGGGGAATGGGCGCACAGGCACGACTTCGTTTCAAGCTTCGTCCATTATTTTTCCACGTCAAATAAATGATCTAATATATTTCAGGATTTTGTAGTTACGTCAGTGTAACGTGCAGAAGGTTTAATTATATATACGATGTTAATCTGTTATAGTGTGGTATGTTTACGTGTACAGAAATTCAAGTAATTGTACAGTAGATGTAGACAAATTATAGATTGTATTTATGTCATTTCAGGAGTAAATTATGAGAGAAAGTAACTGATGAGATGGAAAGATTCTTGACTGGTAACCTGACATATATATATATATATATATATATATATATATATATATATATATATATATATATATATATATATATATATAATAATAGGTATAAGCTTTTTGCAATTGACAATGATGCTGGTGAGTTAAAAGGACTTTAGGACTGTTCTTTGACAATGACAATGTATATCTCAATTAGAATTTGTGATATAAATGGAGCAAGTAGTGTCTTCCTATTATGAAGGATAAAGTGTGCGAATTTACAAGTATACAGTTTCTAATATATGTGAGATTTTTTAAATTACAATAGTAGCAAATAAGGATATGGCTCGTCTGATGGTACATCATACATCTTATTGAATATCTGCAACACTAGGGGTATCACACTTGTAGCAGATTTTTAACTTAAGAAATCATATCTCGCCATTTACATGAAGTAAAATGATGTAAAATGGTTTAAATTAAAATAAGAAGCCGTAATAATTGTATAAAATATAGCTCATTATGTAAAGTAATAAGGTTACAGAATTAGAGCTACAATTACATGTATGCGAAAGACATGTGTCGCAACTAATAATATCCAAATAAAATGTTGGCTTACCAGATGAAAAGGATTTAAGGTGGGTCATGAAAATTCTCGAAGACCTTTGTTTTAAAATTTAAGTCCCTAAACATGTATCTTTTTAGCTAATTCCTTTTATTGCAGCTTAAAGTATAACTGAAGAGGCGCAGAAAAGTTATTTAATCCTGTCATCTTTTATGAAAAAAGGTAACGCTCATACGAAAGGTGTTTCTATTATGGATATAATGCTCAAATTATTACAGTTCTTGCTCACGGTCACATTTAGAATAATTAAGTAGAGAAAAAGGTATTAAAAAGCTAAAATAAAGGTTAAGTGCAATTTATAAGTTTAGTGAATATTTATTTTGAAGATGAGAGAAGGAACGAGAGTTATTTCTAATATTTGTAAGAGAGGTTTTTATTTTTTTGATCATACGGAGTTAGTGACGTACTAATATAATTTTTTATGCAACTTAGAATGGCGAACAAGCTGACGGTCCATTAGATGGAAAGTGATAATTGTCGCCTATAAATAAGAGCAGTACCATGGACATAATAGAGTATACTGTTTCGTTCATTATACCCCCCGATGTGTTGCCATTCTCAAGGACTAAAGAATGACTGCCTCTGTACCCTATAAATTCACTGCCATATCCCACCCTTCAAATCGAAACACAGCCATGCAAACATAACTGCTTCACGGTTGAAACACCAATGGGAAATTAGTCGAGCTTTCTCGACCAAATTACACGTAAGTTAACCCGGTAGTTATTACATTAAAATATAATTGTGTACTTACAAAATTTTGAACAATAAAATTACTGATTAATGTCAGTAATCTTAAAATTGGTAATCCAAATAATAAAAATGTAATTACATTACAAAATCTCTGATTCCATCATTTGACTTAGCTTTCTCTCACGTAAAGTCCATTTACATACTTCTTCTTCATTTACCCACTCTCACAACATTACACAATATTTTACAATATTGTTGTAAAATAATAGCCGCGACAACGTATACTTACTGTATACAACTTAGACTTCGAGTATAAGAGCATTGAGTCTAAAAAAACGGTCAAGTTTTTGTCAAATTATCTGACTCGTTTTTTTTTTATCAGTGTTCTAAATACTTACGCACATAATGTATCTTGACGTATCTATATTTAATTATTTAATAAAGAAAATAACTTATTACGCATTAAAAATATGCAAAAATTATAAAATAAAATAAATATACAAGTTATAAAGGAAAACACTTAGAACTATTTATCACGCAAAATTGTATGATAAATTTGACCTGTTTTTCTCGAAGTATTTGTATAGAGACATTCTATCTATATATTTTAGGGTTTACAATTATTCATTAATTCTTTATTGAATCTAAATAGTAGTGGGAAGACCTAGTGACTTGTTCAACAAGTTCTTTGAATATCTATCTATAAGCGCTAGTTCTCCACAAGGTTAGATTTTGTTTCAATAACTTAATGGTTGTTGGCTTTTGTTATAATGTGAAATTATTATAGGAAAACAAATAAACAATTTTATTATTATGAAGATATATAATATAGTTCATTAAAAGCATCAATAAAGTATCTACTGCTAAAGTATTTAGATACTAGAAGCCAAAAATTCCTTTAGATATCCGTCGCATGTTATATATATATATATATATATATATATATATATATATATATATATATATATATATATATATATATATATATATCTAGATTGAAAGCTGAAAGATAATATTGCATGTAGTGCTAGGCGAGTCACATTAAAAAATATATTATCTCTCTAATAGTAAACGGTGTCATAGCCAGTGTTTCTTAATCATAAATTAGTTTGTTCTGTGGATAGATAGATTCTGTCTATAGATGACGGATACTACTTCCATCAGGTGGGCCGTGGCAGGTTTGCCATTCTTATTTAAATAAAAAAATTGCTGTCAATCAGACAGATTGATCTATTGACTTACATTTCTTATCATATCATCATAATATCAGCTTTTAACTGTCCACTGCTGAATATAAGCCTCCCCCTAGGGGGGTTTTGCCAGTAGTTGCTAAGTTTGGCAGGCGGATTGGCAACCGCAGTCAGGCTTCAGAGATCTTTTAAGAGGGATGCTGCTGCCCATCCCTCACCCTCCCTTAGTCGGCTCTTTCTAAACCCACGGGTAGGAAGTAGTGGCCAATTCTATGCTGGGATTACACATTTATTATATACCTACTTAATAGTAGGTATATAATCTTTACTTATATTATAAATTTGAAAGAGAGAGTGGTTGTTTGTTACTTTATAGCACCTTAATGGCCTAACCAATCACCATGAAATATGGGATGAAGAAGGGTATAGGTTAATTTTTATTTCGGCTTAAATATAACTCGTAAATATAACTCAGTTATGCGTACGAAGTCGCGAGTAAAAGCTAGTAAATGTATAAAGGAATGCCTTCTTATACTAATGATAGAAAGGCGTTGACGACAGATCAATAAAGGAATTTCTTACAACAGAAAGCAATGAAAAAATAAATATTGCTATAAATATAAATTATGTCGTATGGTAGAAAGTTACTGATAGGACCATTTGAAGTTATAATTCAAAATTTTGTGTCGAATTCTTCGGAAAAGAGGACATTTTGTAGTACATGACGATATATATATACACTGTCTTAAGTGGACAAACACTAGCATACATTCGCTGGCATCCATAAAGGCGCTACATGTTTGCTGATACCTGTATCTGCTCTTAGTTGTACGAGTATATTAGTAGAGTAGACGATTTTAGTAGAGTTTCCTATTGATAAATATTGTAAATCGACTCTAACCTCTAATGTCTCTAAATGTTTATTGGATGTTTCAGACTATACAACTTAGGATTACAATTGTGCGTAAGTGTATTATTAACACTTCCTTTCTTTTTTTAGAAAAGGAATTTATTTATTCTAAAATTTATTACAGAGGTATATTATAATTTATTTATACATGTTACGACTCGCTGCTTAAGTGGCTATTTAATTTTTTCTCGACTTCACCTAATAAATGGCCCAATAAAGAGTGCACGATATTTATGTTTAGTTTCCCCGTGGGCCAAATATATCCAGAGCCCCAGCAAAATGTAATAATGCAGAAGAGGTCGTCCCTTCATTAGAGGACATTAGATTGCGACATTCATTCTCTATTTACAGCCTACAATTCTTGTTCAGTACGTTTCGTTTACAAAAGCCAGTTTCATAATTGTGTATGTTATTGAGTTTTACTTAATTCTATTTTTAAGCGACTTCTAAAACTAGGTGGTTCTAAATTTGTATGTAGTTTGCAGGCATTTTATGCGATACGTTGTCAATTCTGGACCGATTTTGATAACGAGAGATTTTTTTATAATAATGAGGTAGTAAGCATACAGCCGACCTAATTGTAAGCAGTTGTAAACGTCTGCAATACAAGGGGCATTACGTGCGCGTTGCTGACCCTGAACAAACCTCTTTACAACCTTGTAATGGAGTTTTTTTTAAAAAATCTCATTCATTCGACCTATCCCATAACCTGAGAGATAAATGTTGTTGCTCTTAGGGGACCAAAGAAAAAATTGTTCTGAAGAAATATTTACTGGAATGCGATTTCTCGTTGTAGTTTAAACTATTATTAATGTAATGTATACTCGTATGTAATAACTTTTCATTCACCCGTTTTGTTATGATTTAAGTAGCAATTTTTTTTAAAAGCACAATATACTTGTGCAAAATCTGATAAAGTTCATTTAAGTTCTTATCGATTTATTTGCCGGTTTACAATAATGATTTGAGTGATTTGTAATAGACTTATTACTGGAGAGAAAAACAGGAGAATTCTAGTTGTGAAATGTACTTGTGAAATCCATTTCTGTGACTATAAAATGTTATAAAGTTTATCTCTAACCCTCTCACATGTTTTGTAGTGCACATCTGACCTCGATATAGGTATCTACTAACCCACTAAACTCATTAAGTTACCTAAATTAGATAGGAAATTCTAGATTGTGCTAAAATTGAGATTTGTGGTTTTTGTTGATTATTTTGTAATTAAATATAATTTGAGACAATTTTTTTTAATTTGCTAGTGATTTTATTTATTTTTTATCAATATAGTAACCGACTTTATATTTATTTACTATATATATATATATATATATATATATATATATATATATATATATATATATATATATATATATATATATATATATGCGTTTATGTTCATTGGAAAGCTGTAGTCCATCGACCTCTCTAAATTCCAGATAATATTAAAGGTGAGGGCAGTGAATTTCAGAACTAAATGTAAGCTGTTTTTATTTACTTCAGATAATAGTTTACATTACTTATAAGTACAATTTTATATTTAAGTAATTATTAATGAAAAATAAGAGAGAGATATCCCGATTGATATATTTATACGTTTACTAGCTGTTGCTTGCAACTTTATACTTGATGTTGCGTTTTTAAGCTTGAAATTTTCAAAATTTCTTTCTTAGCGACGTTTACGTTACAAAATAAACCTATGTTTCAAATTACAATTTTATAGCCTTAGTAGTTTTGGCTGTGTGTTGATACTCAGTTCGAACAAACAATTTAATAAATATAGATCGATCGGACCGACAGTCTGTTCTTTACTTGGCTACCTTATTGAATAAATAATGACTGTTTCCGACTTCTTGTCAAAATAGTTATTTAGAAATATATAATATACACGTAAACATTATTGGAATATGGTTTCATATTTTAATAACAAATATTTGTATATCAATATGCGAATATGAGGTGAATTGCCGTGTCTAATTATAAATAACAATGTTTACATACATAACCCTCACTAATATTACAAATGTGAAAATAAGTTTGTTTGTTTGTTACCATATAGTGCTTTAACGGCTTAACCAATGATTATGAAATTTGGTATATGCATACTACGTACTATTTGGGATGGTAAAGTATATAGACTACTTTTTATTCCGGTCAGTGGATAAATCCCGGTCACGCGAATGAAGTCGTGGAAAAATTATTCAGTTATAATATGTAAAAGTTTATTTTATAGTTTATTTATATATATTAAATTTGATGATGGTTGTATAAGTCGTTAAGACGCTAAAATGTAATAAATAAAAGAACTCATTTTATCAGAGGAAGACTTTGTACAAAAGTCCTTTGCTTGGGCATCTCTGTCCCATTCGTGTTTCAACCGTAAAGCAGTTGTGTTTGCACGGCTGTGTTTCTGTTTGAAGGGTGGGATATGTCGTGAATTTACAGGGTACAGAGGAATAACACCTGAGTCCTCAGGAATGGCAACGCATGGGGGGGGGGGGATCATGGGCGAAATAGTATACTCTGTTATGTCCATGGTACTGCTCATGTCTATAGGCGACGGTTACCAATTTCCATCAGGTGGACCGTCAGCTTGTTTGTCATTCTAAGTTGTATAAAAAAAACTATTGTGTAATAATATTAAGTAAGAATTACCTAAATCTAACCCTTTGCACTCCAGCTTAGTAACTCATTGATGATACCAATAACTCATTAAGTTATCAATAACTTATTATAATATAAACATAATAAACATATCATGAACACTATATGTTAAACACAGACGATTTCGCTTATTTACGTGTTAAGGCCGCTGAGTCAGTATAACAATCGTGTCGCCGTAGCTGCAACAGTGGATTTAATGTTAGCATTTTAATGTTGCAAATAAATAAAGGGCTAGATATAATCATAGTAACTGATCAATATACAAGTACGATACGAGTACTTATTTGCTAATACTAAAAACTTAGATTATATAGATAGAGCATCGAACCTCAAAAATGGGTCAACTGTTTGTTTGACCTGAGCTGAGCCGACTAGCTTTTTTTATCAGTATTCTATATACTTACACATAAAATGTATCTTGGCGTATTATTTAATAAATAAAATTAGTATTTACGTATTAAAAAGATGCAAAATTTATAAGACAATATAAATATAGAAGTTATAAAGGAATCACTCATAACTATTTATTACGCAAGATTGTATGAAAAAGTTAACCAGTATTTCTATGGAAACACTCTATCTATATAATCTAAGACTAAAAACTATTGTCATATAGGTAGGTTGTTGGTCAGACTAGTTGTCTGGACTTCTCAGCCGACGTGAATATCTAGATGTAAATTGTCTAGCTACCTTACTCAGTGGCGGGCTGTACTATAGGCTTTATTAAGACAATATTATAAATAGCATGCCATGTTAAATAATAATATATAATAAGTAATGACATTTTCAAATTCATACGAATTCAGAAGTTATGAAAATAAATTTGTACAAACACTAGTTTGTCCCCATGACTTTTCCGTGTGACCATGATATTTTATGACAATTAGTTATTAGCTATCGGTAAGCCGTGTGGTTCCGGTATAGAATAGTCATCCCTTCCTTTTCCGGGGATGTCGTAAAAGGCGACTAAAGGAACTTAATGGTCGAGGGATAGGTAGCAGCGTCTTTCTTAAAATACCTTATGGGAAAGGCTTACATACAGCAGTGGACAATTAACGGCTGATGTGATGATGATGGCGATACCTGTAACGCGTCAAGAAGTAACAAACAAACTCATTTAAGCAAAACTTTAGTCAGGATGTCATTTACCAGAATATAATTTTTTTGTTGAATATTATGTAAATGTATATAAGATTTTACGTATTACGTTTTACTTGGAAAATCAAGCTGGCTTTAAGGAGAGAATGAGATTATTTTCACCCACACCTTACCTACCCTCATAGCAATTTCTTGCGCAAAAACGGATAGAATTTCATCAGACTAATAATATTATACTGGTTTAAATTTTGCATTTTGAGGGCGAACCTTCAATAAGAGGGCCCTTGAAGGAATTTATCTATTGCGGCAAATGGCAGTTGGAAGTAATTCTGGTAAAATTGGTGAGTGCCCCGATTTGGTTGGTAGGAACAGTATCACATTACTGGATATTATTATATTGCACTGCAAAGATTTTTTAGTATAATTTTAAGTATCAAACTAATATTAATATATAATAATATTAAGATTTTCTTCCCCAAAAAATCCTACTCTAATTATGACAAAATCAGTTATTTTCATTTAAGAACTAAACTACTGAATTTATTTAGATAAAATTTATATGGGACCAATCTGTGTGTTCTTCTAGATACAAAATAATTTTCCAAATCGATTTATAAATGACGGAGTTCAGAGAGAAAATTAGCATAAAAAAGAGCAACCGAATTGACATGTTTTCTTTTTGAAGTCGGTTAAAAGTACCGTACCCTAAAAATGATATGATAATGAGCGATTTCGTAGATAAGTATGAACGGTTATCTCAATAGATTATCGCTCAATAGACTTTTATGAAATTTTATAAAAGTATATCGTTTGCTCGAACTTACGGTAGAAAAGAATAAAGAAGAATTCGATAAGAAAAAATGGATTTGGTAGGTGGCGGTAGTTAGCAAAGCAACGAAAATGAAAATCTATTACAATTTATATTACCCATTACTATTTGTATTATCTGTACTGTCTCACACACGCACGCACGCACGCACACACGCACGCACGCACACACGCACGCACACACGCACGCACGCACGCACGCACGCACGCACGCACGCATGCACACACAGCACTATCCAGTTCCAAACATAACAGACCGTATACTGCGGGTGCCGGCGATTGATAGATAAAAATAATTTATAGAATTTACTGATAGAAACAATTTGTTTACATCTTTTAACTGGACATTGAAAACTTTAGCATACTATGAAGTGAACGCACCAGCGAATCTGAGGATTTTCACCGAAGAAATATGGCTCAAAAAACAACAAAAGTAATTATGCCGCCCATACAAACATGGCGCATGTTTGTATTTGTATGGGAGGCATAATTACTTTATGTTAGTTATGAGAGTTATGTTGTTAAGTTAGTATGGAAGGCTCAATTTTATGAATTTTTAATTCAAAGAACTCTGTCCTAATTTGTTCTAACTGCATGAGAAAATTTTTAGTTTTACGTACCGTTAACGATTTGGATTTCACCCTGTATATAGACAGAATTCGATAAAGTTACTTTTTCAATTATGAACATTTTTTCACAAACCAAACTTCCTTAATGAATAAAAAGAAAGCTTTTGTTTACTTTTAGACGTGAATACATAGTAGTGGCAAGGAGTCATTCCTCCCTGTCTGGTCGAGTTTACTCTCTAGCGGGGAACAAATGAGGCTTGTTAACAGAAGGTCAGCCACTTGTATAATTTATTGAGTCAGCCAGTCTCCGACACAACGCGGCACGAGCCCGTTTTGATATTTTTACATCTTTTTCTTAAAAAACGTACTAAGGTCAATCTTAAATATAATCTGTTAAATTCTGTAATATACCTAAATAAAGTAAAATGGGAGATTTTATATAAAATATACCTATTAAATGCCGTAATGTAATTAGATAAGTCTTTAGCCGATTCAAAAACTGTCGGTAAAACGGAAGATACGGATTTTGTGGAAAATAGACCTACTAAATGTAGATTCATTACGATCATCAAAAATATTAGTTTGATGGATTCATTATTTTTCAGTTAACCGAGTCGAATTGTTGACATGCTATAATATTTAGACATACGTAGGCATATATAGACATAATTGTCGTTAAAGAATGGTTTAAATGATAAATCTATATATATTTTATTTAATTTTCTACATATGCACATACCAATTATATATTGTAATTAAAGACAATATAAAGACATTATTCTTACTAATAATTTATTTTAATTATTTAAACATGTATTTAAAGAGTAACAATAAGATTCGAATCCAGCTGTAATAGACATTAAATTGAGCAACAAATTTATTTAAGAAACATATTAGGTGTATAAGTAGAGGAAGATTCTATCTTCCTCTTGAGTTCTTTGATTAATACGATACCTAACTTAATTCGTTTTCACAATATAATAATAAAATGAAAGGGCGACGAAAATCTCTTTAGGAATATATTTGATATTTTCGGTACAGAAATTAGTGGTTGGAGAGACGATATGATTCCCCGGCCCTACTTACCGAACGCCTGAAGAGCAGCGACACCAAATAGCGGGGAACGAATTAATAATAAAACAAAGCGGCTTATATTACTTTAAGGTTATGTGTAAAATCGACCTTATGTGTAGAGTGATAGGATCTTAATTGGGAAATTCATAGCATCGTATTTACCACGCAAGGTGGATGCGCCAGCAGCAACGTGCCTACGTTACTGAAGCTCTTTGTTTGAGTTGAAGAGCTGACTCTAATAGCTTGCAGCGGATCTGCGCTTAAAAATGGACTTTTAAATATTTTATGAAGAAGTCAAACGGGGTAAAAAATGTAGTGTATACACGTGCATTATTTAAGAGTGGCGATATTATGCACCAGATATTATTATAAATAGAATATTTATATGTTTAATTACTTATATGTACATAAATTTCTTAGATTTTGTATTTTACCTTATGAATTCGTGAAAAGGGTAAAGAAATAATTTTATACTCACTTGTTTTCGTTCGAGATCTAAACTAAATAAATGATCAGTTTTCACAGATATAAAGATTATAACCAAGCACTGATAAGTAATGTTATGATTTGAAATATAAAGATATATTTCTTCTATATGTAAAAAATTTAACTGTTTCATATGTAAAAGTGAGAACTTAATTTATGTGCACATTATTACAAATTTATGTTTCCATATTTACTTAACTCACAGTTTATTTACAGTGCATTGAAAGTAAATGTAAATAAGAACGATATTAATTAAAAAATTCCTTAAGTAGAACATTTTCATATCTCATATACTATTAGATATCTTAGAATACAACTCACAGTACCTATTGTGAGCTAACTTAAATAAATTCGTTTTCCAATTTGACCCAATCGAGAATCGAACTTATTTAATCGTTGTAATGTTCTTTACCGCTGCGCTACGGAAACTGTAATGGCCACTGCTTTATTATCAGTTAAAAGGTCTTTTATTGGAACTGGTGTTGAGTTTCTAAGAACTTTTTATTCTTAAGCTACTTTTAAATGGAGTTCTCAATCTTCATTAATATCTTAGCACTATTACCTACTTATAATGTTACTATAAGTTTGTTTACTTGTTACTTCATGGCGTTTTAATGGTTCATACGAGCATTGTGAAATTTGATATACATATATTAATTATATATCGGATGGAGAAGGAGAGGGACATTTTATCGCCATTAGTGAACATATTCCGGTTACGCGGATGAAGTCATGGGTTAAAACTAGTTCGCCTATATTTATATGCATATTATGTTACACGCTTAGAATATATGGATAAAGTGACTCCATAGAAATGCTTAAAAAACGGGTTAATTTTTTCATACAATTTTGCGTGATAAATAGTTCAGTTAATGAGTTTATAACTTCTATAGTTATTTTGTTTTACAATTTTTGCATATTTTTAATGCGTAAACATATATTTTATTTGTTAAATAATACGTCAACATACATTTTATGCGTAAGTATATAGAACACAGATAAAAAAAACGAGCCAGTTAATTTGACAATTAGCTAACAAAATGTTGACCCGTTTTTGTGGCTTAATGCTCTATCTACTCGTATATAATTTAAGGTTACACGATTACGTCGCCATTTCTGAACAGATTATATTTCCGTTGCTGTTGTTGTTTCCATATTAATTTTATATTGATTGACGTTGGTTTTTCTCTTTGTGGAGCAAAAAGCTGCTTATTGCGAACAAAACTCAACTTGTAGTCACTACTCCGGTTTCTAAATCCATATACCTGTTTTTCATGATTAATGTTTATTTATTTATTTTATTCTTTATTGCACAATAAAACTTTGTACAAATGGCGAGCTTAATGCCATATGGCATTCTCTACCAGCTGGTACTTAACTGTTTTTATTTTTGCGGAACGAAATTGATTCAAGTGGTCTTATATGCATACAGTGCTTCAGAAGTTATTCTGTTATTATACAAATGTTTAAGAGCATGTGTGCCATAAAGTTATATCAACAGGTACCTACTAACCCACTTCGTAAACTTTTTGATACTGGTAGGTAACTTTTTAGCGTAAGAGAGTAAATTATAAGACGAAAAGTTTTTTATTTAGAGAATTTTGTCTTGCAAAAAAAAAAAGACTTCTTATTAGTTAAAAAATGTGGTATGATATTTTTATCATTATTACAGGGATATGGAAATGAAATTACAAAGCATAATACCTTAGTTCTCAGGAATGGCAACGCATGAAGAGTATCTTGGGTGACACAGTATACTCTGTTATGTCCATGGTACTGTTTATGTTTATAGATGGCGGTCACCGTTTTTTATCGTCATGTCGTTTGTGTTTATAAGTTGCATAAAAAATATAATGTATCTATTTACCGAGTGTACTATAGCCATAGCTTGCAAACTTTATCTTTTGTTTATGTACAAGTTGTCAAGTTGTGACACTAACTGTAAGTGGAAAAGTTGTAGCCAACATTGGTTAGATAGTTTATCATAGCTATGATCAGTTCATCTAAAAACGATAGAACTAAAGTGCTTATTGCTTTCAGAGTACTTTTACGCACAAGCAATTCATCAATAAACTCTATTGAGTTACTTATTGGTAGTATATGAAAACGTTGATTTTATGTATTCTTCTTTTCTACTTTTGTTAATAAATGTAATTATTTAGATTAATGATTTCGGTTTTAGACATAAATATATGACTTTCTACAAGACCTTTTGAGTTATTGAAGTAAGATATAAAAGTATTTGATAAATACTAGAATAAAAGGGCACACCAGTTTGCGGTTTGGTGGCAAATGAACATCGCAAGTCATAAACATTCCAGTCATTGGTGTTCTTAAGATTATTGTCCAGGGCAAGCCTGGTCCCTTAATAAAGGTGCATATAAGTATACTCTCAGACATATCCGTGGGCATGGTCCACTCATCTCCTCACCCTTCTTACATACGCCTACGATACCATCCCCCTTATTACTCATTCTTCTGAATAGGTAGAAAATTTATCATTATATACATTATCCTTAACGCGCACACAAGAAAGAATAAGACGCCGGATGTTTATATCTGGTTCTATTTCATGCATATGACAGCGATTACGTATCGAAAGATTTGTATGCCACTTATCAAAGGGAGTTTTTGATGCCTCGCTCGTCTTTTACAATGATATAAACTTATGCTTGTACATAAAGTTTAAAAATTTTAAATATTATATAAATTAAATTAACATAATATTCTGTACTAATGGGTATTATAAAGAGAAAAAATGTCATTGATTGTTTGTGTGTAACGGATAAACTAAAAATTAATAACACCAATTTTTTCAATTCTTTCATCTATAGAAAGTTAGATTATCAGCCAGTAACATAGGCTATAGTTATATTATTTTCAAACATTCTACCTACGCGTGCGAAGACGGGCCGGATCGCTAGTGTATTATTTAGGTAAGTTTTAGAAACTGACTACATACATATATTTCATTTAAGTGTATGTATTTACAAGTACGCTAGATTAAAAATAACGAAAGCACTATGACGATAAGTTAAAAATCAATAGCCGTGACAAGTAAAACATTAAAACTATTTTATAGTTTCAGAAATACATAGTTTAATATTTAAATACATAGTTAAATAAACAATGTTTTATATTAAACCGCCAAACTGTCACGTAAAACAATTCTAAGGTACTTTAATACATGACTGCAACTTTAGACATTTAACATACCTCTAGTTCCAGTGAAATTCCAGTCTGTGTCGTGTGTGTGGGAGCTCCGCGCATAGGGGGCGCGCCTCGAGCGGTTACCCGCCGTCCGCGGTCGCCCTTCGGTCACTGCAAATACAAACTGCTTGAGAATTCTTACCGACTGAATAAACCCGCAAAAGAAATACACATTCAAGAATGCTACAGTGAGATGCAGCTTTTACGGAAATGGTCGAGACATGTATGGAGGTAAATATATTTTAATACACAATAGTGTATTTAAAATTGACTTTTAAAAGAATTTGTGTAGAATTACGAGTAATATTTACATGTTTTAAATATATATGTATGTGTAATGTAGAAAATATGAGTATTATATGTATGTTATTTATATATTTCTATTTTATATTAATATTGCTTTTCATTTGCTCATCGCGTCGTTAATATTTTCTGTTATTCCTGTCTACAGTAGACTGGTAGATAACGCCATATAGTGTGAAGTCTAGGCCTATTAAAGTTTAATAAATAAATAAATGCTTCAAATTTTTCATCGTGGACACTACAATAGATATTTTGTTCAGTGAGGGAAGAAAGTGATCGATTACCAACTAGAGTGAAATTTTATGTTCACGCTGAAGGCTATAGGGCTTCAAATCACACGACTTGAGATTGTTTTACTTGTTTTATACGGAAACTATAATACACCCTTTTTGTTTATTTTTGTTATAGTTATTGAAACCTTAGTAAGATTATTTTCATGGGATATTAATTATCTTGAACTTTTTCTTTTATTTAATCTTTTAAAGCTCATTAACATTTTGTGTGCGTATGTTATTAATACCTTTTGTTACTTAACAAAATTACAATAAATAAAAATTGCGTAGGAAGGTACTATTTTTCTTTTATTTAAATACTTCGAATTTGGAATTACAGTTCTTTTTAATCTTGTATATGAAATTTCTGTTTTGGCGCGTATGTTTAACTAATTATAACAAAGCTAAGCTAATTAAGCTGCACTCACAGAAAAAAATAGAAATTAAAATAATTAAAGATAATAAAATTCTGTTATTTTGTAAATATGGTTTGAATCCTCAAGACGAAGGCAAAGGTACTTTCCCCTCTGTATCTTTTAGGTTTTAGGGGACCATAGTAGACTCATTCTTAGCAGATGTGATATAATTTTTTGCATTTTTTTTAATGAATTTGACATTACGAGTAAATTTCGAATTATTTATTTATATTCATAAAATAAAGTACAAAATAGTCTATAATACATACTTCAATTACATATTCAATTAGGTATTCTAACTACTATAATGCAACTAAAAATTTTATACAACTGGTCGTCACTATAGGCATACAGGTACTTACTGTTTATTACATATTCTGCCATACCATAAGCTTGATCCTTTGAGTTACTAGCAAAACACTGATAAATTCCCTGATCGTATATTTGCGAATTCTTGATATGTAGTCTTAGACCGTCCTCGGTTACTTTTATTCTGTCGTTTGACTTGAGAAGCCTTGCATCGTGTACCCAGTACACTATCTCAATGGGATGTCCGGAGATTTTGCATTCAAAACTAACGTCTGAATTGGTTTTTGTTCGCACCACCTCGGGTTTTATGCGGACGGAGATAGGATCTAAAAGAAGTAAATAGGAAATTGTATGCAGATAAAACGGCATATTCTAGTAGCTGGTGACAACTTGGATTTTTATTCATATTCAGTACATATTAGATTCAACTACTAATTTCAGATTATTAAATTTAACTACTTAGAGAAATAATAAACTGTAGTTTTAAAATATTATGATATAATGTCACGTATTTAGTGGGTAGATATTTTGTTTTTCACTCAATATAAAATGTAAAAATCATGCGTAATTCTGTACTTAATTAATAAGTAAAAATAAAACTTAAACAATATACTGTTGAGAATTACTAATTGCTATTATCATTGTCAAGCAGTTAGTCACTGATTGATTCACTTCAACTGATCAAAGTGATCAATCTCAGCCTCAACAGACATGAAGAGCATTATGGATTTCACAAAATAATCTAAACTGCATATTGCAGTTAAACTCAATATGTATAATTAGAAATTTAAATAAGAGTGGAAAATATATTTTGTATATTGATGATTATGGGCATAAAAGTAGACAATATTTGTAAATTTTACACTAAAATCAACAAAGCTTACATTCGTTGGCACTTTTATATATTAATTTTATGGTTTTCTTTTATAGCAAGTAGTAATTACTAATCAATATAAGTACAACATAATAGTCATCACACAGTATCCAAGATATTGCATCGACTATTTTACTTTTCAGGTACATTATTAGAAACATTACCTGTGACAATAAGGCTGAAGTGAACGGACTCTCCGCCGACTGTGTTGTTTAACCAGCAGACAAACCTGCCAGAGTCTTCACGGCGGACCCTCTGGATGCTGAGCAGACCACCACCTAATAGTCTGACTCGTTCCCACATAGGAGTCTTTTCTATTGGTATTAGCTGCTCTTGGTGATCACGAAACCACCTGTCCAAAATAAATTTAATTATTGAGAGACAATTTAATTCTTAGATATATTTAGTAACAAAAAAGTGTTTTGTTTGAACTAGAATGTTTTTTTACGTACGATGGATTTCCATGCACAACTTTAACCCTATTTTATAATACTCGAAGAGATACAATATTGAAGTCACAAAAAATATGCTCAAATAAATATACTTAATACAGGTATATGAGTAGATATTTGGTTGAGCATGATTTTCAGGCTACACACTCGCTCAGGCGTAAATTTGCTCCAAACCATGTGTAAGAATAAAGATTTTAAGATAAAAATGTTACCTTAAATATTATTAATTAATTAATAACTTATGATGTAACATATTTCAAATTTATTAGATTACAAGTTTTCGTCATTCTCGGAATATTAATTTCATAGCGATTGGTTAAGACGTTAAGACGCGAAAAGATAACAATCAAACAAACAAAGAAATATAACCAACTTTCACATTTATAGTATGTAAAGCCAATGAAAGACATCTATAATAGATATTAAAATATATCCAAAAATGACAGATATTTTTCGTCCTTATACAAAAAAAGAAAGTCCTTGGATGAATTACGTTGGTCCTCCAAGTTAGATCGTATCAATTATGCAACGGGTCAGCCCTCACGCCTACATTCGGTATTTCAAAGTCAATTGGTTTAATTGTATTCGTAATAACCTTCTTGGAATTAAAATTTCTGGCAATAAAAAGGCCTTCTTAGAAAATCTTTTACAGGTGAATAGATTATTATTCTGTATAGTGGTGTAGGTATAGTATTATTTTATGATCGATTTAAACGATTTAAAATTTTATTCACCAAACAAATAAAAAAGAAAATACTAAAAACTATAGGTAGAGGACAATGATATATTTTTTTCCCATAAATACGGTAGTAAACTCTGTGGGTTAAAAATAATTACAAAAATTCGTTTCAGAATTGCTAAAAATAGCGTATAGATAGTATACATATGTACATAAAAATACTAATGTATTTAGAACCTCGTCCTTTTTTTATAAAAATAGAGACTGATGTGAATTTTCGTTTTTTATGATATGTTTATATAGGTATTTTCATATTCATATTATACCTGTACAAACATGTTTTATGTTTAGTATCTGAATAGGAATATATATAAAAATAGCCAATACCAATATAGAATGCCAGCCGAAAGCCAGATTTACACATAAATTTAGGTATTAAAACTTAAATACGGTCTGCGTCCGACACGATAAAATGTCTATATAAGCCAATATGTAAATTGAATAAAATGAATGGGTGCTTTGGAAAAGCACAATATTTTACGCCTAAGAGAAACACGTTTTCCCTCTACATTGCCAGTCTTTCAAGTATATGGATTTAATTCATTCGATTTAGAAATAGGTGTAAACATTATTTTTCTTTAAAATACCAATCTAGAGAAAATGTCAGAAGAAACAAAATATATTAAACCTACCAATATATTATAAATGTGAAATTTTCTAAAGATTTTCCATTTAACAATTGTGCTGTAGTAAAGTATTATAGATATCGATTTAATATATTGGAATATTAATTTTTATTTCAAAATAAATAAAGAAAGTTTTTTGTATATATTAGATAGGTACCATATAGAGTTCCTATATGGTATCTATATAATAATTATACAAGAGCATTTCTTATATATTTTTTATGTATGTAATGTAATCCCAAATACGAAAGTTACGTATAAATGTTATATGCACCTATGACGTAAGTGTTCACATAAATAATTTGTGTTTCGTAACTGTAGCCCGTTTTGCGAGTGGTGACAAATTAGGAAAATCCACTTAAATTGTCCGCTATTTTCGTAACAACTTATGTAGGTACATGTACGTATTTAGACAGGTACATTTCCAACGTTGTAATACAATTTGGCGGGTTTTGCGAGTTAAATTTCTCCTTGACAGTTAAACCAAATCACGTAGTGGGCGGATTATAAAATTGCGGTGAAACCGTGTTGAGATCAAAACGGTTTCGCGACAAGATAAAACGCTCAATTTGAGGGTCACGTGCATCGCTGGATTAAATCTAAAATGAGATTTTTAGCACCAGTACGACAAAATTAAACTGCTATAGATTTAATCCAGTACATTTTTTGTGATACTAGAAGGGCAAACAAGTTGACGCCCACCTGATGGAATATCGCTTATAGACATGAACAGCGTTATGGATTTTACAGAATACACTCCACATTCGTTGCTCTATGCCCTGTAATTTTACTGCCATCACTGTTGAAACCTAAAACTCAAAATAGGTGGGTATCTAGCTTAGTAAATGTACGTTGCTGAGTTCAGACCTTTTCCATAAAAGGCGCCAAGGAATATTATCCACTATTGTTACGATCGCCAGGAATCTTAGTATAGGTTTTTATTTCGAGTTTTCCTTCTCTTGCACTGATGTATTGTACTGTTCCCCTAGTCGCCCCTTATGACATCCGGGAGGAAAAGGAATGGTGACACATTGCGTTCTTACTCCGTCACCATATAAATTATCTAGCTGAATGTACGTTGGTAATTTGAACTTTACATTAAGAGCAGATAATATAAAGGAAATTGCATATAAAATGTACATTATAAACATATACAGTTAATATAAATATAACACCATAGGATAATGAGTTTCCTAATTATTTGTTTCTATTAAAAATTTCTTTTTTTCTTACTTTTTCGATCATAAGTTATTTTTATTATTATTTATTTAAGTAAAAAACTATACAGTATAAAAATAAATAAAAAATAGTTTTATAACGGATAAATTAAGTTTTATATGATATCCCACATAGACTATTACGGACATTTTGAAATTTTGAGTAGCTTTTAGAAGCAAAGAAAATAAAAACATTTTTTAAATATTTCTATTGCAATATATGTGAGCCAACAATATGTAAAACTATTTCAAGTTTCAAATCGATATCATTAGTAATTGTAGACTTCAGACTTCAAATAAACTTGAAGTGTAATATTTTTCCTGTTGAATTTTCTTCCACATGACCATGAGTTAGATATAGGATATTTTTTATCATAATCCACCTCAGATAAAGTAACTCAGACAGGATACAGCTGGTTTATTACAAGTCATTAGCAAGTCAAAACTCAATGTATCAAATAGGCAAATAAACGTCGACAGTATATATATATATATATATATATATATATATATATATATATATATATATATATATATATAGTATTTTTGTGTAGTATAACATACAATGCGATGACTGACGAGGCGTAAAGAGCGGGATAAAATAATCAAAGAGCTTTCGTTACGTACGTTAAGCTTACCATGCTATACATAACAACTACAGAATCGAAGGGAATCTATATAAGAAGGGCCAATAAGGAAAATACGGGTACGTTGAAATTAATGCTGAAATTGAACGGATGAAATGGATTTTCATAAAGTGAATATGTACATTTTATCAATCTACTAGTTTGGAATTGGACACCTGATTGAATCAATCTGTAAGTTAATAAACCCGTGCATCTAGAGAGATATAAAAATGAATTAAAAAACAAAAATTGGTATCCTATAAAAAGGAGCTAGTCGGATGAGTTTTCATATTACCTACGTGTATAAAATCAATATACAATATGTTTTAGTAAACATTTGAAACCATTTTAAACTGATCTCGTTGTGCTTTTAAATCGTTTATGTAATCTAATATAACACTGCTTGCTTTCTCTTAGGTAAAAGACTTGCAAGCGCCCGTCTAGCTCACAGTTTGCTCGCATCTGTTTGTTCAGAGAGAGGAAACCTTTTAGTTGTTGGATACAGTGTGTGGTACATCGTGTACACATTATGGGAAACATTTTTCATTGTTGTGGATATTTCGAACATTTTAAATGATTAGGTATTTATTGTATTGTTACTTTATATAATATTATTGATAATAATAATTAATATGTGATGTAAGATAAAATAAAACTTGTATAGAGCACGATCTTATGAGTATTTTTGAATCTATGTAGATACAATTATCCGCTATAAATTTGTAAATAGAGTAAAATTATATTATTAAGAAATTATATTTTTAATAATAATAAATCTAGTTGATAAGTATTTTTACATATAAAGTTTATTTAACAATATGTAAGGTATGTTAACTGTTCACTGCCGAATATAGTCCTCCCCTCTTCCCCTATTTGTTGCCTTATAGCGCCTTAACGACTTAATTAATCACTATGAAATTTAATATACATGTACTATATAGGATGGAGAAGGATATTGTCTACTTTTATCCCAGTCAATAAAACCGGCCACGCGGACAATGTCGTGGGTAAGAGCTAGTATAATCTATAAAGTCAGGTATTTTACTCCACAAAATTTAAATTATTTTAAATTTAAATTTTGTGGATAAGCAACGTTTTACCAGTAGTTTTTACGCTTGGCAGGTCACACATAGATATGGAGATGGTAGTCTCCTTTATTAACAATTCCTTTTTCCACCCTTTTTCAACTTGTTGTGGTTATACACTCAATTCAGGACCACACTGCATAGTTTCCATAAAAAACAGGAAAAACTTCAGTTACCTACAGTCTTCTAGTTTCCACAAGAGTGCACTCTTATGCAAATAAGTTAGACATCAACTTTACCTATAGCTACACCTTTAATATATTCTTACATCACTTTAGGGACTTAATACAATGATAGTGGGTAGATAAATTTGAAACGCTGTTCAGTGGTTGTCACATGACATTATCTAACCCTTACATTACGGATTATAATCCTTAATTTAGAGGCATATTTTATTTTAAAGAAATATTATAATTAAATAGAAGATGAAATAAATAAATAATAGGTTTTACTGACCTATAACTGGGCACCGGCCAAGCATGCGCTGCGCATGGTAACCGGACATTTTGCCCTGTTTGGACCCTACGAGACCGCGTTTCCACTGCTACTCGTGGTCTCACACCGCCTTTTGGCTCTGTCACTATTATATGACCTGTGAAATAAAATACATATTAAATATGAAAACAAAATATTACATATAATTTTTTTTTATTAATTAAATCTATAATTATACTTAATACATTAATACTAATTACGCACTAATAGCATATCATTCAGAATGCATAGAATATTTTCTTTTTAGACAAATATTCTTACATGTACGAGTATATTTTATTCTTAAATTATATAAATAGAGTGTCTCCATACAAATACTTAGAAAAAAGCGGGTCCACTTTTTCATACAGTTTTCCGTGATAAATAGTTATGATTCCTTCATAATTTCTATATTTAGTTTCTCTTATAATTCTGCACCTATTTAATGTACAAAAAACTCATTTTTTACATCAAGAAACATTGTGTGCGTAAACATTGTGAGCATTAATAAAAAAAAACGAGTCAGCAAATTGTTAAAAAGTTTACCCGTTTTTGAGGCTCGATGTTCTTTTTATATAATCTAAGATTCTATTATTGTTATTAATAAAAATGCAATACATCCAACAATTTATTTTAACTATAAGCTGTGCTCTGGGTATGTTTTGTCATTTTAATTCAAGCTTTTACCTGCAATTTCATTTGTGTGATCAGATCAGGATATTTTGATTGACCAGGTTAATTAGTAGCCTGTCTTTTTCTATGCTATATATAACAGTATTAATGAAATAAATTTCATGGCGGTTGGTTGAATCGTTAAAGCGCCAGGATGTAATAGACAAACACATTAACTTTCTTATTTAAAAAGTTACCAAGAATTAGAAATATAGATCAGATGAAGGAGTAAAACATAAAAAACATTGAAACATTAATGCTTTTTAAGAATAACTATAATCTAATTTCATGTATAAATTAAATGTTTACTTGTAATTAAATATTCATAATTTTCAGTATTTTTAAATTAAAAAATAAAAAGACAATAAACATCTTGATTAAAAGCAAAGGAAGAAAATTCTTACTTATTGTAATATAATATTTATATAAGTATTTTTAAATAGAAGTAGGTTCTTATTTCTTCCAGTTCCACTTATGAAGATATATGTTTTATTATAGACATAGAAACAAATTCTTTCTACACACTCGGGTAACTGATATTGCGTATTCTTATTTTTAGACAAATTAATGTATTCGAATAGAATATTTTCAGTCGTCGCAATTCAAGAGACATTTTTGATATATTATATAATATAACAAAGAACGCGAAAGGCCAAGATATCTGATGACATGAAGATGGCTTCGTAATTGCAGGCGACATATGCCTGTGACGTTCGCTTTTAACGTATACTTTATTTGATGAGTTAAAAATATAATCTACTATATGTATCCCGCAGCTTTGCTTATGAATTTGTGAATTTGGACAATAATATGTTTTAACAGTAATATGTGTCAAACCATTATACGGCCCATCGATCTACCCAAAGTATCCAATCATTTCAGTCGTATAACAAAGATTTTCTCTTTAATGGATATATCCATTTGAGAAAAAAGTGTAAACTTCGATAATACATTTCATCTTATAGTAATAGGTGACAAATGTCGTTGGTGGCACAACAATTATTGTTATATAATGTATATTATTGTTGTGTCTACTGATAAAAAAAAATAATTTCTGACAATATCAAATGATGTAAAAAATACACTTACCAAAATATTGGCTAGAATACAAGTTTCCGGTTATCCGGTCCCGAACACGGCACTGGAATATATTGTACCGGTCGTCTGGACTGACAGAGCTTATATATAGTGATCCGTCATCCAGACTTTGGTATTTTGTCCCTGCGGATAAGAATTGACGGTTATGTTTTATAGATATTTAATTGTAGTTTAGATCACGTGGTTTATTTTTGTTCTATTACAAGTTGTATAATATCAGTAATCAGGTCGACCTCCAATCGGATTCCGCTGGAAACCATGGTGGTTAAGTCTTCATGAATTTGTGACGGTGGACCAGCTAATCTGCCTCCGTCCTCATCTAACATCCCTCGTTAGGACCCTAACAACGTATACTAAAAGGGTAGGCGAGCTTTCCATTCTTTATTCAATGAAAAAAAATGTGATGAAAAGTAGTTGTTACACATTCGACTTTTAGTCTTTTAACACAGAGTCCTTGACCACACTTATATTATTGTCATATTTTTTTTATACAATTATGCATAAACTTTTATATTGTACATACAGTGTAAATTTAAGTAGGTACTCGTAAAGCGTGTCTAATAAATAATTCGTTAAATTTCCAACAATCCCTTCGTAGCACGTATTTGAAAGCCAAACATCGTGCCAAATTTTAAATTTGTAGGATTTTATGAGGAATCACCGAGTAAGAGGTAGTGATCGGACGTAAATACCTACAGGTATCGTGTTATTCGTCCATCTATGGGTTTGTCACAACACTATATTCAGCAACCACTGTTATTTTTTCTTATTTTTTTTTGGAATCACTGTCATTGATTCTAACTTTGGATAGTGTTAAGCAACATGAAAACTTACTACAACGAAAAAAATAACAAAAAACCAAATTTCGTTTCATGTGGCCAAATAACTTTCTTCGTTATGATTTGTATTAAGTAGGTAATTTTATAAAAGATTTCGAATAATGTTTTCGGACAGTAATAAATAATTATTGCCGGTAGTTATTCTTTTTAACTTTAATTGAAGATATCAAAAAGTTGTAACTTAAAGGTTTGATGGCTGGCGTTTTATTGGAGTCTTGGAAACTAGAAAACTCGTAGTTGAAAAGCTTAGATTAATCAAAAGGATTTGTTGCATTTAAAAACCGTTTATGGTTAATATAACATATATACTGGAAAATATTTTTGACATTTCTGACAACCCATTGGTCCTCAGGAATACATGAGGCATCACACCGTATTCTATGGTATCCTGGTAGGTACTGGTCAGGTACTGTTTGGTGCCGGTTACTACATATTATTAAACGTTTGCCATTCTACGTAAGTAAATTTTTTATACTTATATTAATTAATACGTAATACTAGCTTTTACTCGCGAATTCGTCGGCACTAGTCGACTGGGACGTGTTCATTTTTCTCGCAGGACCTATTTTGTGTAACTTTCATAATGATTTGTGAAGCACATTTTCATTTTTATAAAGTTTGTACGTATTATAATTTAAAATAAGTAATACAGTTCAAATAACAATTTTAATATAACTTCTAAAAACCAAATTCTTTAGTATACAATTGAGAGAAAATAAAAGTGAGTCCATTACATAAAAATTATTAAAACCAGAAGGAGCCTTTGTATAAAAGTCGTTTGCTTGAGCGCCTCTGTCCCATTCGTGTTTTTATCGTGAAGTAGTCGTGTTTGCATGGCTGTGTTTTGGTTTAAAGGGTGGATATGGCACCGAATTTACAGGGTACAGAAGACTAACACCTGAGTCCTCAGAAATGGCAACGCATGGGTGGAGGGGTGTCATGGGCCAAATAGTATAGTTTGTTATGTCCATGGTACTGCTTATGTCTATAGGCGACAATTACCACTTTCCATCAGGTGAGCCGTCAGCTTGTTTGCCATTTTAAGTTGCAAAAAAACACACATTCAGAACTGTACAGAAATACATATACACACACATAACATTAAAATTAATGCTATAGAAATAAAAATAATATATATAATACTAAAATTAGTGCCACCCGCTTCACCTAGGTGGAGAAAGACCGTTCAAATTCAGTTTAACGCGTCGTATTTTTCATCGGCCAAAATGAGATTTGTGATGAAAATGTAATTGCGTGTGTCGCGCATCACTTGACAAGTGTTTTGATGAGAAAATTTCAGCGAGAAATATTTTACGTATTCCCCTTCAGCGCTATATTTAAGACGTTCAAGAGTTATGGTTATTTTGCTCATTTCTGCGTGAGATAAATTCGATAGAATGTGTGATTAATGATGATTATTAATGTTGGCAGTACTAGTATTTCTTTGTATTCTATATGTTATTTATTTTGACCTTAACCTCCCTCGATATTATCCAGTCTTGTTGGAGTTATCTTAGTCATTGTAATACATGAAAATGTAATATATAAAAAAACACGTAATATGTTTACAATACACATCATCATCATATCAGTCATCACCTATCCATTGCTGAACAGAGATCCCTATTGGGAGGTTTGTCAATGGTTGGCATGCTCAACAAGCACATTGTTAGGCTTTGGTGATGTTTAAAGTGGGACGTTGCTGCCCATCCCTACATCATTAAGTTCCCTTAGTCACCTCTTATGACACCCACGGGAAAAGAACACATACTCGGATATAAAGTGATATTTATACGCTCTAAATGAATTTATTTCTCTTTTGGTATTTCTGTGATCTTTTAGTGTTTCTATGCTCTTTTTTGTTCAGAAGATATCGTATAATAATCGTAGTAGTAATGCAAAATAACGTGATCGAATAAAGTTACGCTTGAAGTCATTAGTAGCGTTAGGATCTAGCGTAGAATTAGAAATCTACATTGCAGGCTTATATCTTATTTATTTATTAATTTATAATTGAATTATAGATAAAGGTAAGGAATGACAAGCTGAAGTCCTTTAACGGTATATCTGAAATGTAATAACAAGGATTTTTTTTATGCAACTTAGAATAGCAAACAAGCTGACGGTTCACTTAAAGTTTGTCGAAATATAAAAATATATTTCGAATTTCTTTTTTGAAAAAATAAATTAAAAGGATAATGAATTTACTAATTATCCTAGTCTAGTTACTGACCATTGACCACCAGATAACTGTATACATTTGCCGCTAAACTAATAACGTTTCGGCTAAAGAGTTTCTTGTTTAACCTTTTTTTACAGCTCCGTAACTTCCTCCATAAACCGAAAATTGAAGTTTATTTTGTCCCCAGAGCAGAATACGCGCAAAATTACTTCAAACTGATGTCGCTATGTGGGTGTACTCGTACATTATAAGTCTAAAGAAAGTCATGTTTAAATGTATCGATGTGTTTAATTGATGAGAGAAATAGATATAATATTATATAAGAATGATTATGCATAATATATTAATAGATAAATATTGATGAAAATTGGTGTAGATACAGTTTGGTATCGGAATTAATATACTTTTTTAATAGAGGACATTAAAATATTTATTAAATAAATTAATGAGACATTTTCTGCGGTAGTTTTAGGGCTATTCTATTTAATAGGAAACTAATAAGTATGCTAATTGACTATAATTCATGTTTATAATTACGACAATTTGGGTAATAAATATTATATGAGAATGTTGGATACGCTCCTGTTTATTAAAATTCACTCAAGTCGGTTCAATTGTTTAAGCAAGTGATTGATCGATAAAGTTCTTTCAAATTTTTAATTTTTACAAATTCATAAAATAAAAATCAGTTGCCGAATATATAAGCGTATCATATTAGAACGGCTGCACTTGTTAATTTATTTTTGTTATGTTTATAATTGTCAAGATGAGGTTATAAATCTTATCCTAATAATTACAAAAGAAAAATTGGTATATAACATAGTGCAGATTTGGTGCCATTTTCTTCATTAGTACACCTGTGCGAAGCCGAGGCAGACAGCTAGTAGTATAAAAGTCATCTGTGTGGGTACATCTGTCCTATAGGTGTTTCTGCCGTGAAGTAGTTGTGTGCATGGCTGTATTTAATTTTGGAGTGTGGGATATGGCAGTGAAATTACAAGGCACGGAGGCATAGTCCTCAGGAATAGCAACACCTCAGGTAGACCGATACCTTATTTACTATTCTATTAAAAGAAATATTTATAAAATAGTAAGATAGTTGTATTATTTAACATTACAGTTTATCTGTGTTTAAGCGTAATTGAGTGACGAAAATCTTTTTATAAATACAAATAACTTTATTTTGTTTGAAAAGTGGTAAAAAGTATGGTACATAATATTGAAATATTGTTCACACTCTTCACCAGAATCTGGTATACAAAATTCATTTAATTGTGCCATGAACACTAAACAAAAAACGTAATTATAGTGTCAACATATTTATTTATTAATAATAATATATGTTTTTTTTATAAAATATAACAAAATAGTGGAATTACCTAAGTACTGTAATACACTGATTTCATCATCAGTGAACCAGTCTGTGTGGCCGACCCTGTCGGCGCAGTGAGCAGGCACTACGCAGCGCAGTACTGCCGCGTTTCCCGCTATCACGTACTCATCCGGTACGTGCACCTCCCACGGGATGTTCAGTGCTGTTAAACAAACGAGTATCAACATAACTGGCCACCAGGGGGCGTAACTACAAGTCGAGAAAGTTATAAAGTTAGCAAAGAGTAAAATAAGGAAAAAAAATCGTTTTTGAACTTGCTTCCGCCTCACACAAGTTATAATATTAAAGGGCTTTTAAACTTTTTGCGTTGTTTATACATATTACAAATTTATGATTGGGACTTAACGTGACGTGTTAGTTACCTACTTTCCGTATTTTTTAAAGAAGATACCGTTTACTTCTGTTCTGCCATGATTATGAAGCGGTGCAACATATATCGAAATACCGGTATTAAAAAATAAGGTATGTTAGTATACCCCATTTACCCGTAATAGGACCCGATAGTAAATTTAAAATATGTGTAAACAACGCTAATAGGTAATTATCGACGTACTTGCCAGTTCCTTAATTTTTAAGTGACTTCCGAAATATATATTTTCTATGTATTGTTTACCTATATTACGCGATATTTTCTTTATACTTATATATATTAATAATTCTTTTTGCAGTCGATTGAATTTACTCCAGTGTTTTGAAATTCAGTGATTGAATTTACAAGAGCTTTAATAGTATATTAAAATTACTTGAACTTTAAAGTGACGGTTGAAAAATCCACTTTACTTGCTCTATTTAAGAACTAGCTAATTATACCCCGTAGATTTGAATTTATTATTTATTTAAACTTTAATGCATAGTAAAATTCTATGTACATTTCGCGGACAACACCGGTGTTCTCTACCAGTCAACCATTGGGCAAACCGAGAAATTAGTAGTAATATTGTATAAATGTTTAACACAATTATTAAAGATTATTTTAATAAATTTCATCATTTATATTTTCTTAAATAGCCATCATTTAAATTAGTTTAAAATTTAAATTTCTGTAAATGATTTCTACAAGTGTCAACACTGCTTACAATTTTATTTAAGGTAAATTCCATTTAGAAAAACATTTAATATTACCTAATCTAAGATATATGATATCATATGAAAGGTGCTTCGAAATATAAAGGCAAAAAAAATTGTATTGTATTATATTGTAATCTAAGATATGATAACATAGGCTTATGATAAAATGTCTACGCCTTAATATAATCGATGTCCCTATATTACTCGTATTATACCAGCTGCCAAGAACAATTTCGTTTACTTGAAATTTATTGCCGTTATGTATTCAATAGTCACACTTAGCCTTTAAATTACAATCATTAGAGTACAGTAGTAAAGTTGAGAAAAACAACAGATAGGATAAATTTTTGTATTTATTAATAAATTAATCGATTCCTGTGGCTTTGTACGTCTCAAAATAAAAATTATAAAGAAGTGTATTTATTATTTAGAATATTTAATATATAATGTAATATATATGTAATGTAGGGTAATCTGTTTATATAAGATATAATATTTAGAAATATAAACGTTGGGAGCCTCTTAGTGATAAATAGAAATGAAGCACAAGTATTTACAGTTCATTCAATTTAGATATCATACTACTAAATTATACTTATTTTACTTTGCATATAATATATAACAAATAATATATAACATAAATACCCAACTTCTATTAATCCATTGACATATATTTAACTATAGCTTCTTTAGGACTTCCGTCAACAATAATTGTGATATATTTTATAAAATGACCACGTGGTTTACTATACTTGTTCACTCTTGATACGTCAGAGAGCTCCGCTCTGTTCAACGGTTGGACAAGAAGTGTCTCCCCACCCAAATACGAGTAACAATCTTTTATATCTACAGGGCCGAACAAGTCACAAGTGAACAAGTCAGCGAGACTACGTGTTCTTACAATTTCATTACTTTTTATTCAAGTATCATGACAATAATTAATTATAAAATTAATTAAAATATTAATTAGTGTTCTATATACATTACATTATATTTAAAGTAGTTAGTCTGATTTTTATTAATAAATGTAGGTGCACATTTTAACACATGATGTTTAAGAAAATTTATATAATTTAAAATAAATATCTAACACACGCATGACATCGTGTTTTAAGTCGAAATTTTCAAAATTCTTTCTTAGCGAACGCTTGCATCACATATTTCAATTATAATTATAAATGTTTCAAATTTAAACTTTCTAGCACTTAGTAGGCTGTGTATTGAAATACACAGCCAAACTTACTAAGTGCCTTAATATAAATAGTAAGTAAAGATAAACGATTATACGAGTATAAATATAGATTAGCATTTATTTACGCAGCGTAGAGTTAGAAAAAATAAAAATTTTGTTCTATAGAAAGTGACTACTTTAATCATGTAATGTGTAATAATAATTTTGACGATTTAATGCCATTTTATTGTTATTTTCGTTCTGCTGATATTCTCATTTTTGAGTCAATTACGCTATAAAACGCTCTCTGAGCAAATTGGAGCTTTCTCGTACAGTAAACAGTTTAAAATACTATTATATTAATAAAAATTATAAACCTTACCTGCGTGTACATGTATATTCCTAGATAGCACAGCGTACCCGCTGCTGAATCTTATTCTACATCTATAGGTGGTGGAGTGTACGTCCCGCCGGTATCGGTCAGCAGGGAACGGTGGAAGTTCTAGGGAGCCATTAGCCAGCACACGCCGAAGACCTAGCACCGAAATCGCCGGCGTATTGTCCAGTAGGAGCCAGTCCAGCTGCAAGAGAAAATAAAACACTTCATATTGTATACAGAGTTTTTATTTTGAACTTGCAAGTGTGGAGTACATTGTTTACTGAGGTTTTTTCGAGAGACTACAGTCTGGGGTTTTTAAAAAATGGTGTATTAACGTCCCTTCAGGGTCGGCAACGCGCACGTGATAATCGGATTGGTAATCGCAGTTAGGCTTTGGAATGTTTATGGTTATGTTATAAAAATTTAGTTGTCATAAAAAGTTAGTTCTCAAAATTCGAAACGTATGTATTCACTTGTTACCACATAATGACTATCACTTTTAATTACATTTACAGGTTGTTTGCTATTTTATATAATATATCAGTTCAATTAGGTAAGTACATTTATGTATGGCGCCATATTTTCAACGATTCTCAACCAATTTACCATTGATAATTTTTAAATAATAAATATACATTTTTCATTTGTAAACTTATAAGTTATATAAACAATAAGCCCACAAATATCAATTAAATTAATGATAAATACTTCATACACATGTAAGTAGGTAGATTGATCATCTATGTAACTGAAGTTAAAGGCGACAGGCCACGAGGACATGCCAGCATTCACCAATTCAATTCAACACAGGTATTGTGTGAGTTGGGACAATACGATAGAAGCAGTAAGGTTGAACCGATCTGGATTAACAATTGGGTTCGTGCGATAAGCAAATATTCTCACCGTAGCTTCACAATATATCACGCAAGGATCCTCAATTCATCAATTCAATCCTTAATAATAGATTTTGCTTCGAAAAAGAAATAAAGATAATGAATATTATATATATATATATATATATATATATATATATATATTTATATATATATATATATATATATATATATATATATATATTATTTATCATACAATGAAACTAATTGCTTGGTTTTCTTAAATTAAGATATTCTGTGTTATAAAAATTATTTTAAATAAAAATAAGACTCATGGTTGGCATAAAATTTATTTAATTTATGCTATTATGGAATAATATTTTTGTATAATATGTAGACAAATTTTGAAAAAATTTCAATTGTAAAAAAAATACCAAAGAATTATAATACTATTATTACCAAACTTATAACAATATCTTAAAACTTATTCTATTTTATCATTTGAATATAAAATATTCTTTTCTATCTTTTCAAAGAGGCTATATTTGCCTTTTAGACACTTGTATAAGCAATGTGAAAAATGGAAAGATTTTTAAGTATTGTTGCAATGTTATCGTAGGTATGTTAATGTAAATCTATTTGAATAAAATCGATTTGATATGATTTATTTTTTTCTGTAAAAAGTAAACAGATTTCAATATCTATAGATTGCTTAACTAGTCTATATATAACAAACCCTTACAGTATAAAAGTAAATTAACGGTTTTAACTGTATTTTTATATTCCAACAATTTCGATTGATCGATTGGTTATATGAAAACGTCATAATGCATTAAGATTTAATAATTTATTAAAAACCTATTTTCCAAATTCAGAATGCAATGTTCATGAGCTACAACTGTATGTTGATTTAAATAATAATTTGACCTTCAGGCAAAGACTGGTAATGATTTAAATTAATCAGAAAGTAGGTGCTAAACTCACAGTCTTCTCTATATTGGATTAAAAATTCTATAAAAACCGGCCGTATATAACTGAGGATAACGTATAAATTATTCACTTATAGTATCGATATTACGTTATAGCAAAAATGTACACAGGTGAATTTATCCCTTAAAGGGATAACCTTAAGAACCCGAAAGGAGAAAGTGTATATAATTATAATATATATTATTACTAATAATAATAAAAATAGTGTTGTAACTACAAACTTACGATATTTGGATTTTTGCCTTTATCTGTCCTTTGCATTGCTTGTTGCCAAATTTTATGATGCTAAGTAGTATTAATATTGATTCAATTGTAAATATCAAAATGTAAGCTATAATTTGATTGAGTTAACTAGGAAGGATGAATTTTTCAAAGCCTCAAGGGATTGCAGACTTTTTAACATTAATTGCAGCTTGATGTTTTCACGCGTTCCTAACAAAAAGAGTCTTGATAGAAAGACAAACAGATGGACCACTATGTGATCTTATAAAAGTTCCGTTTTTCCTTTTGAGGTATGGAACCATAAAAAAGATTTTATTGAACTAGTTGTTGTTTTGTGGAATTCCATTTTATTTGTTCATCAGGCTTATTTGATTAGAATTGTTTAATTCCGCTCATTGGCAGTCGCACAGATACTAATAGTAGCGGAATTAAACAAGGTAATTCCGATCGAATAACCATAAAGAATAGCAAATCCAAGTACGTTATTTTCATTGCGTATACAAGCGTCACGTGACAGTAGGCACTACCTCCTCTGTCTATGTATGTATTAGAATTGCGAATATATATTGTTTAAGAAATGTAGAAATTCTGCTCATAAAAATAATAAATTCAAATATAATATCTAACAAGATTTTACTTGAATATAGCCTTGATTTAATACCATTTTCACGTTATTCCCGACAGCTACTTTTATTAGGAAGGAGTGCCAAGAAAATAGAAGGAAACGTACATAACGCGCAATAGCTATGAATTAAGGAAAACGGCTGGCCCCTAGATTATATAAACCCACAAGATGTTCTTACGTCGCGAATTTTAAGTCATTGCATAACTTTTCAGAGAAAAAAATAAAGTTGGCGAGACATAGCGGTTTCGTGACAGTTAAATACGTTACAACACGATATTTATAATACTTTAGGGAGTGTTAGGAAAGGTTATAAGCTGGAATTTTGCTCCCCCGCGTGTCTTTCGCATGCCACGTTTTTCCCAACTTTTCTTTTGAAGTAAATATTTGTAGTCGTGAACCGACATGTTCACGGTCCGGTCCCCGAAGCAAATTTATTTTCTACTACACTAAACGCGACCCACGGGTTC
The DNA here is from genome assembly GCF_026898425.1 of Galleria mellonella. NCBI lineage: Eukaryota > Metazoa > Arthropoda > Insecta > Lepidoptera > Pyralidae > Galleria > Galleria mellonella. The sequence goes on along the minus strand of NW_026442130.1, from coordinate 8,699,488 downwards.
ATTTGCATGGGTAACTCTGTGCTACTCACACACATAATATAATTTATCTATTTATATGTGCAACTGTGCTTGGCTGTGTTTCTGCCCCTTATTGCATAGGCAGAGAAAATAGAATGATAAGGCCGAGGAACATATCTCTTGCTTTATCTATTCACAATTCTCAAGCTGGTTCTGAAAACTGAGTTCTCCTCTATTGTTAACGAGTCTGATCATATAACTACTGCCAAAAATACTGTTACATAAAAACTTTTCTTTTTTTCCTGACATCAACCCTTTAGACATCAAGTTATGGTCAGTTTTAAAGGGTATGGCTTGCTCTAAATGACACGGCGACATTAAATCTTTAAAAATCTTTGGAGTACGCAGTGGTGAAATTTCCCTTGGAAACAGTGCGTAAATCCATAGATTCGTAGCCAGACAGATTAATGGTCTTTTTAAATTTTTTTGCTGAGACTTTTTATTTATTTACTTATGTTTATTCGCATACCATGTGGTACAAATTAGATATTATAATAAGTTATGTGGTTACTTGACACGTGACACCCGCCGGTAGGGCACCGCAATTTACAGAGAAAACCATCCACTTTAATAAATATGTAGGTATAAATTTTAGTAATACTACATTACTTCATAAAAAAATGCATTTTTATTTGTAACAGAACTTATGGCTACGCTAGGTATATTAAGATCTCGGATACTTACATCTTTCGTACATTTTGTTGTTAACTGTTTATAGTATGAATTACTTTAAATATTTTTCAAACTCATTGCAACGAAGCTCATTTCTCTTTAATTAAAATCAAAGCTTTTTATTCTCAGCACGTTTCATTAAGTTCGAGAGGAATTTTTCTTAATTAATTAAATAATTTCCTTGACTAAGCTTATTTTTACGTTTCCCCCTAATGATGTTTTGTTTGTCCTTGTGCTTGGCGGGGTGCCGCAGTGGACCGTCTAGAGTCTAGGGTTGGCAAAATAGAACTACACAAATAAGTAACTTTTTCCTGACATTTTTTGTTAATTATTGAAATAGTTCATAATAAAAAAAAAACAAAGACAAATAATAACAATCAATAAAATAAAATAGTCACAATAATGACGATTTTTACGTACTGATGGATAAATGACGTAATGGAGTATAAATTAAAAGTATCACTATTCACCACTTTTTCTATTGTGAAGATATATTTAGGGGAACATACTTCAATATGAGAAAATTATTTAATAGTGCCACATTATGGTTTTTTAGAGATAAAAATAAAATAATAACTTCGTCTGTGCTAGTGTACGCTGACGTGGCACTAGTGAGAAGTGATAGATGAGGATTAAGTTAGGTTAGATAGGCCATTGTGAGGAATTCATCGGAAGTAAATCATGATGGTTATCATGGGAGTCAAGCAGAGGCGGAACTGATTATATATCTGATAATAGGGTCTAGCAACTCTATTTGTTGCGATAGAGTCGCTAAATCCTATTATATGATGTTTATATGATGATTATTATTATTATTATGAAAAGAGAAATTGTCATATTCTATTAAAAAACTGACACAAAGCTGAGAAATCTCTGGCTTTAGCGACCCTACCCCCGCTCGAGTAGGATACCTCGTTGAATATTTTAAACGGCTCAACTTCCCAAGCGTCTGTCACATAAAGCCTTAAGGCTCAATATGTTTAAACTAAACCTATTTATTGTTCGTAAAAATATATTGTGTCCATTTTTATAGAGAGTATAAAATGTAAAGTATGTGTATGGATTCATGAAAGTCGACATTGTGGCAAACCTTATAAAGGGTCCTTTTTGTTGTACTTTATTTTAGGGACAAAACGCCTCATAACGTGAACCGATATTTGCCGGTACAATATTATGAGTAAAACGTTTAGTTCGATGTGTTTACTATGTTACAAATAGGTTTGATTATCTATTTTTTATTTGCTAGCAGCCAAATGATAAAAAAATAAATGAGCATACCCATTCTCATAAATCTTGTTTTTCAATTAGAATTTATTTATTTATTATTCATTAGTACATGTATGTATATAAGGAGGACTTAGTGCTTAAAGCATTATCTCTCAGTATACCTCAGTAAAGTGTTAGAATACTCAAATGCGGTACTAGTAATAATTGATATACATACGTAATAAAATTTACATATATCAATAAATAAATATTATATATTAGTAACAAATACATTTTACATATATATAAAATATATTATATTATACACGAAGATGAGAATAATATGTAGTACTTAGAATCTAGACGAGATTTTTAATTTTACGATATTTTTTGGCCAACTTCATTTTATCAAATCATAACCCGATAAGAGTAAAATGTATGTACTTTCATAAATTTATTAGAGAAAATTATACTTTTATAAATTTATTTTAATAAATAAAAATACAAAATAAAACAATATTTGACTTTCATATCACATAAAACAGCACCTAAACGATGCTGCTCTGTGATTTTGATTACGCAGCTGATGGTATTTTATCGTTTTTATTTGCATTTCTTCAACTCCCCAGAAAAGGGGAGAACTTTTAATATAGTCTGGTTGCTGTTGATAATATTTTTGTTTGTTTTAGAATTATATATTACAATTTTTAGGGTTCCGTACCAAAAAAGTTATAGTGCCATTTCGTTCATTATCATCATATCATTAGTGTTCATTATCAGCCCGTCTGTTACAGTGATACATATAAGTAACTACAAAATAGGTTTACTAGTTCTAATGGGAAAGTATATAAAAGAGTTTTCATTTACATTTTAAAATTGTTTATGTTTTTTTTTAAACTGTGTCTTCCTTATTAAGTACTATAATTTCAAACGCTATACAAATCTTTCAATGATGTACTATAAAATGAAATTTCATAATATTTTAAAGAATGAAAGTGTTTCCAAGTTCGTGTAAACTTAAATTTTCATCACGCGCAATACAAAAACATTATATTTCATCTAATTCGCATTAATTCTCGTTTCTTATAAACCATAAATCATACAACGCGAGGGTACTGAAAGTTAGTAAAGTTAATAATACAAAGATAATTAATTAACTTATATAATTATGTAGGTATAAAACAGAAGTGATAAAAATTATAAGTAATATTTTTGTACTTACGTACAAGTGAGAATTTTTCTAAGCTTTCCGCAAGTGATATGTTAGTAGGTATATACGAATAATATATAATAATATTGTATATAATATTAGGTATATACAATGTATACCAATAATAATAAATCTATGAAATACTCTTACTTAAAATAATATTATTATTATTATAAATAATAATAATATTAATACTGGCGTTATCCCAAAATCTCCAAACAACTCATTAAATAAACTACACCTTAATAAAACATTCTTCATTGAACTCCAGAAATCTACAGTATTAGATACATGCTCCATAGTTAGAAAATTTTTAAATAGTTCAATTCCTAACATTCCTACTGAAGAAAATAAAATATGAGAACATGTGACTTGGTAACAATCCCGTCCTTGTCTCTAAAAAACCAGCTATATATATTTATAAGCTGAGAAATAATACATATACATAATTTAAAATTATTATACATTATAAAAATTATAAATAAAATTGTTTTATTAGAGAAGGGTCCTACTTAAGTATTTGTTTCTTAACACTCACAATAAAATTCGTCATGGATATTCTATTTCGACAGAACAAAAAGAAAAAAATAAAGGGATGATCCCTTTGAAACTTACAAGTTTTATATTTTTCTTTGTGCTTTCTACTTTGATGGAACTTGGGCTTTGTTTGGAGGGACGGCCGTTAAGAGTTGAACCTTCCTGAAGCAACCGAGAGATCACACAACAACTGCGAAAGGATTCCGGTTTCTTTACTGAATATATCAATTACTAATAATATAGTTATGTACCCGTGTTATATTTGAATTATAATTATTGATAAGTAATATTATATATTTATAATATTATAAAAAGAAAAGATTTGTTTGTTTGGATAAACTAAAAATTACTCAAACTGTTTTTAAACATTCTTCTACCTATAGAACGCCACATTACTATATATTTGATTGCATTACATGTAAGATCCAAATGCCAAATTTACACCTGAAAAGTTTGAAATAACTTCTGCATTTTGGATAACCTTTGAACGACGACGCTTTGTTTTGTTTATTCAATAAATTTCGGTTCCTTCTATCCCGGATCATTTTCATGTGTGAAGTAACGAACTTATACGTGTATATAGGCAAATGTGATTATGGCCTTGGCAAGTCTCGCTTTCAATAACCTCTCGCATTCAAAACTCAATACGCCATTTATTGAAAAGTTTTCTAATTATATTTTCATTTCGCACATTTATATTGCTCTTGTTTCGAAATTGGAGTTTAATTTTATGAAACAATGATGACTGAGATATTTAAAAGGTCCTGTTTCTTTCTAGCTTACTAAAGAAAGTATACTTTCTCTTTTCCTATGGCTCGTATAAATTGAATTGAACTCGTATTAATACTCTGAGAAATTATGTTTGATCATGAAAGCTTAAAGGCTAACTTCAGAAAAGTTGATTAATAACTTACAAAGCTCCGGAACATCTCCCTTACGTTTATATGCAGTTACTGAAAACCGATTATAAGAAGTTGAATAAATTATTATGCTAAACAAGCGTATTCATTTTAACATAATTTATTAAAGACTAAGATAAGCTTATGAAACAGATCCCTCTGAAGTAGGCACGTTGTATGCAGGTTGTTGTTATATCTACATATACTTATATTATCACAATACTTTATGTATTGTGATAAAATAGGTATTAGGTAATTATAATAATAAATCCTAGGTATGTTGCAAATTTTAATATATCTATCTGAAAATTATATCTTACATTAAATGTAATATTTAATGTAAGATTTAAAATATCATTTTTCATTAGTTAATCATCAATATTTGTCATAATAACAGTAATTTATTCATATTAACATCATTACCTAAATACTTTTGTAAAAATTGAATATTTTTCCTACTTGAAATAGCAAGCCACTTGAGGGTTGGCCTTAAAAAAGTTATATATAAACATAAAGAAAACCGTTTCTGTCTTTTATCTAATATACATAATACTGATAACTTGTTCTTTGACTTTTAAATATATTGAGGTATTGAGAAATATTTATATTTTATGGATGGTACTTCTATTTTAAATTTCTTTACAGAAAATACCCAAAATGTTATTTCGTAACTATTTATAAAACTACGCTGTCCTCTTTCAGTACTACGATTTCGATTCGCAATACAGTGGTAATATTCAATTTCTTAAAAGCTCCATGACGGCACTTCATTAGTTTTTCCTCTACTATCTGCGACCCGCATTTCAGCGTTTGTTTGTCTTTCGACTCTTCCACTCTTGGCATTCCTAGCTCGCTTTTGCACCCCTTTCATTAATAGAGCAGAATACTCAGATTTTACGTCGTTTTTATGCCACTTTTTTATTTTTCATTCACTTTATGTGTTGTTTATATTCGACGTCCGCTTTAGGCGTAGGTGCTCGAATCTCATCTCGAGTAGTAATTTTGTATTGCGTTGGGGCTTTCAGGAAAACATTCAAATATTATTAAGTTATATGGTTTCTAATGTAAAATTCTTTTATCGTTTCTGGCGTTGTTTAAAATTTAATTAATAACGTTACACGATAACTAGTCATGTACGTATAAGGTACTTCGATCGTGATTGATTTTATTTATCAACATCGGAGTGAATTAACTTTTGTATTCCTCTATAGGATAAATCCGCAATTGTGCATTCAATCTTGTTTAATGTGTTCAATGTAAAGTATGTACAACAAAGATTTTACAATACAATATAGTCAGTACAAAATTTGCAAAGATATTTCTTCACTTACACATAAAAGAAACAGACGAAACGCGGTGTTATTTGTTTCATTAGTTGTTTAAAAATAAAAACTAGATAATGTAAATTAACTACAAATTTTAACCTCAATTCTGTAAGTACACCAAAACAATAGTTTATAGAATATAAAACAAGTCTAGGAGCCAGGAAGCGTTCATTTCCAATGTCAAGTTATGAAATTAATCGCAAAATTTTACCGAGGCCGTGTTCGGCAGGTGGCGTTCCCTCGGGAGCCGTTTGCAGTACAGAAATACCGCCTAACTCTGTTGAATGTGAAAAGTTCCAAATACCGACCTATACAAAAGTTTTTAGCTTAATTCCTAATATAAAAGACTTAGCCAATGAGTTTTCGAAATGTATCTGGTTGCAGCTATGTTTCCTTATTTTCTTAACTTATAATTAAGTTCATGTATAACGTCATATACGAGTATAAAGCTGACAGTTGATATTATGACAATGATGATGAAATATAATGCTTATAAAATAATACAATAATAGGTATATTTAAATATTTTTCTGTGTTATTTAAAGTACAAACAGTCAATATATTGTTGAATTTAAGCTGAAATACCAATATTTTTTGTATTCAACAGAAATTTAAATTGGTAGTCTGCTTTTACAATCATATTTTTATATTTCAATTTCATATTTTTATTTTCTCTTATGAAATTGGTGAAAAGAATATTTTTAGTAGGTAGCTAGGTAATATTTCATGAATAAAACATAAATGTAAATTTAAGAACTTGACAATATTTAAGTTATGAGGACAGTGGCTATTAGCACTCTGTTCTCTCTACCTATCACGTTAGTTACCGGTATGAAGATTGATAAATAGATAATACTTTTTTAATTGCAAATGTTTTCACTGAAGACTAAACCAGAAAATTCTTATAACCAATTTGGAGCACTAAAACTCAACACATTTATTTCCTGTTGTAAGTTTCAAAGTTTGCTAAATTGAATTATAACACATAGTCATGTCCTCAGATGTTCTGGATTAATCATGATAAACAAATATATAAATAGCATGACATATTATACATTATACAGAGCCCTCTGTTAATAAACAGAATTAGTATTATGAATTCATTTTGACAATTGATTAAAAAAAAGCATTAACACTAATAACACGTCATTCTATAAATCTATCAAGCTGTTAAGGATCCATTAATTATAACCGACAAACATTATGTGTTTGACGGTTGTAATCGATACCAATGGAGCGTAAAAAATTGAAAATTGGTTTCGAATGCGGTCAAATTGTCACAATAGGAGAAATGTTTGTACAAATTAAAAATTGCTGAATAAGTTGAATTTCCCGATTTCATCATTTTACTTTTATGTTTTCAATTGAAATATTTTTCCAGTATTTTCTAAACATTTTTCTGGACTTCAGTCGTGTCGCTTTTCCGTATTTATAATTCAGTAGTATCGCATTTTAGTGAATACAAATTTGACTATTCACGTGGTAACTTTTTTATGAGATCACATCAAGACTATATAACCACAGCCAAAACATTTTTTTTTTTTTTTTTTTATAAAACTTAGAATGGCAAACAAGCTGACGGCCCACCTGATGGAAAGTGGTAACCGTCGCCTATAGACATGAGCAGTACCATGGACATAACAGAGTATACTGTTTCGTCCATGATACCCCCATGCGTTGCCATTCCTGAGGACTCAGGTGTTATTCCTCTGTACCCAGTAAATTCACGCCATATCCCACCCTTCAAACCGAAACACAGCCATGCAAACACAACTGCTTCACGGTTGAAACACGAATGGGACAGAGGTACCCAAGCAATCGACTTTTGTACAAAGTCTCCCTCTGGTATTATTATTAATTATATTTTGTTATTTCTTTTTTATGCACACAGTGAGAGCAGATTTTATAGAAACGGACAAGCTGCATGCAGCTATAAAAAATATAACAGTTTTGTTAATGAGTGAAATGAGCCGCGCCCACAACACAACGTTTTTCCATATTTATGAAACAGTCCACTGGGTGCGCATATCTTTATTTCCCGGTGGGTCTGCGACCGTAAACTTCCAGCCAAACTCCGTCGAATGGAAAAACTTTATTTATATTTGAGTTGGGAGAGGGTTTGTGAATACTAAATCAGATTGGCGCGAGAGGCGTGGCTCTTGAGCAACATATTTCATACTATACGCGTTCAACGCCGTGAATATATGTACAAAAATAAGTTGAACTTATGATTTTTTTTCTAAGAAATCAGTTCACATGTTTATTTAGATTGCGTGACATGTTTCCGTATACGCGACGATCTCGTTTCCAGGGGTTTGTTTGCAAATTGTATTAACTAATAAATGTTTTATGTGATATAACGATGCGTCAACGTTTTAGATATTACGAGTACATATCATATTGTAACTAAAATACAGTAATAACATAATACTTGTTATATTGTAGAGTGTGTGTTTTTGGAAAAAAAAGTATGATATTACTTAATTAACTTCTTAAGAGTGTTATATTAACATGATTTTAATATAGTGAAACTATTTTATGAAATAGCAAACATTTTCGTATGTATATAGTACGCTAAAGATATTAGGTTATGCCATGGAGCAGATACGTTACATATATAACATATACACTGAATATATATATATATATATATATATATATATATATATATATATATATATATTCTTCTTCTTCTACACTTCTTAAAGTTTGGCTGATAGAGAATGCCAATAACATAAGTATTAAATCCGCCTTTTGTGTAGCTTTTTATTGGTCAACAAATTTGAATAAATAAATAAATATATCCTTAGCATCGAACCTATATTTGAAATTATTGGAACTCGAAAAAAGGAAAATTTCGATGAAAACTTTCAATATAAATAAAATATTAGGGTTGTGTGTGTGGCGTTCAATTATTTTCTCATATCCTATGATAAGTGACGCTTAGCCGCATATCTGGCACGGCGTCAAAATGACAGGAGGATCTCGCCACGACAGGCGGGAGCAAGGGCGACCTCCTAAGAGGGATTTGTTTATTCCTCCGCGAAAGAATTACGAAGGCGGATACAAATTGGGGAATATAGCATTTATCCTTCCCAATGTGTCCAATTTGTTATTGCCTTCACTCCATTAGTTTCACTTACGCAGTTTGTGGTGGAAAAGAACGAACATAACAAAATATGCAGGTATAGACGTATTTTGTAATCCTATAAATAATTTCATTCTATATTTTTTACGTTTACGTTTGTTTTGGATTTTAGCAAGTGTACTGCGTGTAAACAGTTTTCTCTTAAAACCGAATTAATTATTAATTTATTAGAATGGGCCAGTGCTTCCTTTCCTGTGGGCAACGTAAGAGGCGACTAAGGGAACTTAATAGTCGAGGGACGAGCAGAAGCGTATCTCTTAAAAACGTCACCATTGAGTAACTGCGGTTGCCAACCCTCCCGCCAAGCGTAGCAAACACCGGCAAAACCACTAAATGACAAAGGCAATCTATGGGGGAGGCCTATATTCAATAGCGGATAGACAGCTTATATAATGATGAAAAATTTAATTGTAATGACTAGTTTATGAGTTTACTGATATTTGTAGATATGAATGAATTAGATTATTTTGTAGTTTTGTTGAGACTGATACAGTATTGTAAATATAAATTTCGAAAAAAGCATTTCTACAGTTTATTTTTAACTTTATTAACTAAATTATGTTTTGATATCAATTTATGATCCATAATTATTTAATAAAAGGTGAATATAAATCACAGGATTTTGATATTAAGATTTTACTTTGTTTTTTTTACGACACTGAATGTCGTTGGCCTTAAAATGCTTGCTTCCCGAAATTATATTCGTTGCGTTAAATAGGAAAACCTGACTTGTAGAAAAGTAATATTTTTTATGTAATAGAATCTAGATTTCGTCAGCTAAATAGGATATTAAAATGAAGAGATTGTGCTATTAACAACAAATCTATGTTATGTATATTCTGTTATGTTCATGGTACTGTTCACGTCTATAGGCGACGGTTACTACTATCAATCAAGTAGGTCATTAGCTTATTTGCCCTTCTAAGTTTCTTAAAAAACATTAGGTCATAGATACCTATGTGTGTACCTGATATTTTGGTATGAGTACCAATACGTATAGGCGTACACATGTATACGAAACTAGGTTACCTGGTATTCTCCCCTGGCGGTACAGCTGAGCATGGCACCAGTGTCGTTGGTGAATTCGATGTGATGCGGCGGCTCCTGCACCGTTGGCAATTTTCGGGGTTCTGGCGATGCTCGTACTGCTGTAATGAAAAGATGTAATCAGTAATTTGTACCGACTACATGTACTGGGGGCAAAGGGATTGTTAGTGAGAGAAATCTAACAGCTTCATAGCAATATACCTTATCAGGTTGATTTCCACGCGGTTCCCCCTGAAAACTATCTTGGTTAATTCTTATGGAATTCATCACGATGGGCTAACTGACCTACTTACATCCTCACCGATTTTTCCTCACTGGTGCTCCGCCAGTGTATACCAATAGCGTGGACGGAGTTACCATTTCATTTTCATGCATTAAATAACTACATACCTACTACCACTACATATATTTTATGTAAATTTTACATACATACATATCTGTCACGCCTGTCTCCCATTAGGCTAGGCAGAAACAATGGAACGCCAAATGCTTCGATTCAAACAAACCTCTTTCGCTTCTTCCACATTCATCAATCTTTTCATACACGCTCGCCGGTTACGGGTACTTTTAATTTGGCCCTTCTTCAGCACGTCGCCTATTTGGTCAACATACGTCCTTCTTGGGCGGCCCCTACCGACATCTCCATTCATTCTTGCTCGATAAATCTCTTTCGTAATTCTTCTTTCATCCATCCTCTCCAAATGACTAAACCAACGCAATATTCCTTTTTCGATTTTTGTCACTACATCGTCTTTCAGTCCACACTTCTCTCTAATTACACTGTTTCTTACTCTATCTTAAATTTTAATATATTATTTACTTAGTATTTCCATGGCGCACGTGATATTTTAGGTATTAGTTATGGTAGATCTACGCTTTGTTACTGTAGATACCATCTTTGTAGTATAAAAAAATCGTACTAATAAATTTAATTTAAAAATAAAGTAAAATGCCCCTCACATGTGACGAGAAATATTATATGTATGCAGTACTTAAAACGAGCATAGTCGTATAATTTTCATTTCAAACGAGATATTCTAATGAAGAGAATTCTCTGTAGTTAGTCTGCTTTATTATCTATGTAAACTTAAAGTTCAGCGGTTTCAATGAGAGAAAGCGCCTTTCCTCGTAATAACACATTGGCCGGTACGACTGTGGACACGAAATGGAATAAAGCTGTCTGAATACTAGGTTCTCACGTATAAACGCAATGAAATTAAATAGAGCGACCATGTATAATAAAATTCATGTATCTCTACGTATGTCTGAGGTCGTTATTACATTACATTAGGACACTAACATACATTACGTTAGTGTCCTTTGAACGTGGATTCAAAGGACACTAATCAAGTAATTACGTATGGACATAATTAAAAAAGGTATCTATGTACTAAATGTTCTTATCAAATACCTATAAACAACTCTATCCCGCCGCAAGTTTTAAAAACCCTATTTTCTTCAATACAGCATACGGAATGCTTGACAAAATTTTTAAAATTTTAACTAGATTTAATGGCTGTAAATATAGATTGATTTTGATTTATTAATAGTAATTTTTTTTATTATAAACTAGCTGTATACTAATTAATGTATGTATATGCATCTAGATTTTTTATAATATGTACTCACACGAGTAGTAGTGTAGCTTTATCCTGCATTTTTTTCTCGCGAATTATAATAAAAAGATTCCAGTATATGGTTTACGTCTACATAAAATAAAATAAAATATGAATCAGATATATGTATATATATATATATATATATATATATATATATATATATATATATATATATATATATATATATATATATATATATATATATATATATATATATATATATATATATATATATATATATATATATATATATATATATATATATATATATATATATATATATATATATATATATATATATATATATATATATATATATATATATATATATATATATATATATATATATATATATATATATATATATATATATATATATATATATATATATATATATATATATATATATATATATGTATAATAATCCGCACAATATATACACATACATACACACACACACATACATACATTATATATACATCGATAAAATTGTATATAAGTTTTAAAAATAATAAATATTATAAGTTTGTGTCCCTTTCACGTGCAATCATTCTTGTATTAAAAGGTTAATGATAACTGTAATAATTTAATAATACTAAAATATCATATATACATACATACGTCTACTCTACAGCTACGAGTATATAACCATTTGCACATATTAACACGTCCACACTGCGATATCGCATTCCCGCTCTATTATTCTGCCCATTTACGGGTCTAGTCTTTCTTGATATGTAATTGGGAGAAAGTAAAATGGAATTTATTGGAATTTTCTGTCTTCTATATTGTTAATATTTTAGAACAATGATGTAAATAATATTATTATCTCTTTAAATTAGGTCGGAGCTCATGGAACATTACAAACAATTTTCTCTTCAATAATTTACTTTTGTTACTAATCTTACCAAATTGTAGTAACCGAATATATAAATATATATATATATATATATATATATATATATATATATATATATATATATATATATATATATATATATATATATATATCTTGCTATATTAAGGTTTTGTTTCATCGACTTCAATTCTAGCAAAACCAAATAACTGTAAGAATATCTTCTGTTAAAAAAAAGAAGTTTTCAAATCGGGTTGTAATTGACGGCGTGATGATATAACAAATATTAAAAATTACAATCGAATTGAGAACGTCCTTCTTTTACATGAGGGATACTTTTTCTTATACATTAAATAAAACTTGTTTTTTCTATATCAAATTAGATATCGTTAAATCTTATTCCTATGTTGTCAAGCACATTTCCTTTATGACATAGAAATAAGACATTGACTAGGCGGTAGCAAACAATCTCAGATACTGATTAATATCTCGTAGATTAAATCATAGAGAATATTATCTGTACATTAATTAAGAGTTATATTTATGACATTACAAATGAAATGTATCTGAAAAACGATTTGTTGTTTTCCAGACTTTATTATTATTATGAAAAGATCACCCCTTCCTTTCCCGTGAGTGTCGTAGAGGCGACTAGGGGAAAGTGAGGGATGGGCAGCAGAGTCTATCTTAAAATATCTCTAAAGCTTATCTGCGGTTGCTAATCCGCCTGGCCAGTAATCATATTTAGTAGGTTTATGTTTAGCAGGGGACAGTTAAAGACTAATATGATGATGATGATGATGATGCAATTACGTAGAGTTATCAATTTAATAAAATAATTAATTCAGAAATATTGATATCGATATGAATCACTAAAGACCAAGCTGTTTCAAGATGTACAATTTTCAAATGTGATTAAATGGTTGCATAGGTTTCATACAAACGGTTTTTCTTCAAAGAGTCAGGAGCCTGAATAAGACAAGTACCAGTCAGTAGCAAACGTAGATTACACTTCATATAGTTAAGCATCACATCAGAGACAATAAGATAAGGTATCTACATCAGACTGGGAGGCAATGGTGGCGGCGGGGAGACGTACCTGTGCTCCAGTGAGGCGCGCCGCAAGCCGCAGCGTTCGATTTCCGTTTAATTTTGCGACGGCTTCGTTCGTCTCTGTATATCTATATTGTCTATGGTTTACATCTGTCGCATTTGACTAATTGTCTTGTAATGACTAGTTCTGGTTGATGTTTACGTAAGCAATAGTTATATGCCGCGGCTTCGTTCACGTTAATTGAGAGAATACGTAATTTCATACGAAAGTTCATATGTACCAATTTTGATTAAAACACGTTTACACCTATTAGCAATATTGAATAATAGACTATTAGTAGGAAGTAGTGTAAATGAAGAAATTAAAAAATCTTTTCTAAAATAATTTTAGGTTTCATAGGATCGTATTAATACGAAGTTGGTCGTGAGAGATTTGTAAAGAGATTTATTGATCAACATTATCATTAGATAATGTACATCTATAAATCAAATTTAAGTTTAATTTAGCAGTTAACATTTAACACGTACATGTAAGGTGTGTATATAATAGATATATTATATTTTTTACATCTTTGTATATAATATATATAATTTTTTGTATATAATTACTATAGATCAATAATTAATTACATAAAAAAATAAACAATATTAATCTATTCCCAATTTGACCACAGATTTTAACAATAAACAAAAGAGTGTGTAAAAAAATTTTGCAGTTTAGATGTTATAAAGCGGATAATATATTTGCTTGTTATTGTTAATAAATAAAACTCAGCGATGGTTGGAGTCGTTGTTTCACATAGAGTATCTCTCTTTTCTAGACTGTGGTAAGTTGGTGATTTGAGACCATGCATTGCGATATGGCTGACATTATGGCGAGAAATTGAGAAATGTTATATAAGTTTTCTCTTTTCTTTCATGTAGTTCGATTAATATATAGAATGCAGACTCATTCGGTCAATCATTCATTCAATCACTGTTCAGTGAACCGCTGTTTTCGATTCAAGTTTCGTTTATTAATCATAAACAGAAGCTCAATATTGCTATTCACTTGACGTAGATTTATTAATAGTTGCCTAATAAGACCTGCGTCACTTTATATAAAAAACAATTATATGAAATCTATGTAACTATTGAATTTAAAAACTGTACCTATTAGGAAAAAACTATATATTTATATATGTCAAAAAGTTTTATAATGCACATTGATACCGATATTTTGAATAGAGTTTACTATTTTAAGTTGCATAAAAAAAAAGATAGGTACAACATTACTATTTATTTTATTGTGTTAATATTTCTAGATGATTACGTAAATTAATTTTCTAACTTTGTCAGTACAAAAACAGAGCCGATTTTTAAATATCGTAATGATTATTTGCTTCGTGAGGAAGATTAGAGTGATCTTGAAATAATATAGATGTAATAACTTGAATATCGGATATGTTTGACATTTAAATAAACTGTCAGTTTCATAAACATCACATTAAGCATGTCGATGTTAATGTAGAGTTCAAAGAAAATCTGGTTATAATACGCAAATAGGCTTAATATATTAGGATGTCAATACATATTACACTAAGAACAAGGATTCAGAAAATCATTGTTCTTACAACTACATTTTTATACATTTTCATATTAAAGACTTTGTACCTATTTATGTTGCTAACCAAATACAAGGACGTTGACGATTCAAGAAAGAACATAGAAAATAAGATATTAGTAGATACTAGATAGGTAAGCAAGTAGTTTTACTTGACAATTTATTGGACATGATTGGCAATTAGAAAAAAAAAGTAGGATTTATGTTAGATTTATTTTGTTGCTACCTAGGAAGAGTAACTACATTATTATCTAATATCGCTGATACAATTCTTTTGTACAGTCTAAATTGTTAATAAAGTAAATTCATTTAATAAAAAGAATAACAGTGTTAATTTATTTATAATAGTAAGGATTACCTTATTCGTGCTTTCAAATAATATAAACATGAAAGAGAGTTTTTTGTTTGTTTCGTTTAAAATGCCAAGAAGTAGTTTGTTACTTTGTTAAAAGGCAAATTTTATGACGAGTTTTCATAGTATTTGGGATGGAAACGGACATAAATCACTTTTATTCTAGTCATTTAATATATCCTGGTCACGTGGACGACTAGTAATATTACGAATGTGACTGTGGGTTTGTTTTATATTTATTTTCTTGTTTATGTCATAGCGCCTTAACTGCTCTACCAATTCTCATGAAATTTGATATATTACGTAGGGCTTAGCATACGGACGGATATATGGTATATTTTATGCAAGTCACGCTGACGAAGTTGCGAGAATTGCTCGTAATGAATAAATTCCAATCTAATGCAAATGCAGATGCAAATATTGTGTACCTTCTGAGTTGCTTTTCATAGCAAGTGTATAATATTATATAGATTTGTTTATTACCCACTTCTGTCACTTGATTACTTAATAGATAAATATTTAACAGTTTACTCTGATAAAGTATACAAATCATCATTACAGCCATTATTCGTCCATTGCTGGACATAAGCCTTTCCCATAGACTGCCATAAAAAACAGATCTGAGCCACCTGTAAAAGGTACAAATGATCGTGAAGAATTCAAATGGAATTACACATAATAGTTTCTAGGGAAGTCGTGTGGATTTGACAGGATAATTACCACCAACGGAATTGCTGATTTCTGCTATTAACAATCCTTTATCTATCTTTGATTATTATACATATACTATGGATGTTTAAGATGTGAAAAAAATGTCGGTAGAAAACAATAATTAAATATACTGATTGTAATCAAAATCATTAGCATTGCAGAAATTAAATTGGCACACGCGTCGGTCATTTTCAAACTCACTACCCTGGAATTAATGTCTGAAGTTCGGATAGTATTCTATACGGCTAAGACGATCTCGTAATTATTAAAATTTATTTTTTATATCTTGCTGATAAAAATCACTGTGAATAAAAAACTTCAAAGACTTAAAAGTGACTTATAAAGTACCTACGTGGACGGAAGTGATGCAACATGAAAGTCCATAATAATGAAATTCTCTTACCCAAGATATACATAAATGTATGAGTCGCAACTTTGTCAATATTTTAATAATATTTTAGCCAAGCTGGTTACATACGAAGTATAAGTGAGTCATATTGAAAAATATCTAAAATGTACTTACTGCGTAATGTTATGAACATCAAGCATCGTTTGATTTATAATAAATATAGGTAGTATAAAAATAAATATTGGTTGTAGGAATAAACGAGCTTACTATCGATGCATGGATCAATTTAGATTATTAATGATATTTTATTATTTCAGGAGAGTAATTAGAACATTAAATTGATAAAAAAACCTTGGATCGTCTACAGTCGAATTCATAATCTTTTGGGTTTATAAGTCTGACTAGTATAAAACATGATAAAATTAAAGGAATATTATTATTTTAATTTAAATAATAATTACATAAGTAATACCTATATACTAGTAATACCCGCTGATAAATATTTATCTTTATTTTCATACTCCCTACGCAATTTTCTAAGTCCCTGATGAGGTAAAAAATTCGTATGCCAAACAGCTTCAATACCTACACATGTAGGTACATTTCTTTGTCGTTTTATAATTAGACTCACGCATGTACCTAAGTTTGTTCCAGAAATTGTCTACTTATTTTTTGAGTCTCATTAGGCAAGTCTTACCTAAAAATATTTTGTTACAATGGAACGCTTTACAAAAGATTTCATAGATATAATAATAAGCTTAGAGGCAAGCATTTAATATTAAAATGGCATTTAAAATCTTGGAATGAATTTGTCTTAGTCCATCTCATTTTTATATCTTTCGCTTCGTCCATTTATTCGACCAACTCCAAAGAAGTCTATTAAACTTTTATAAAGGGGTTTTTATTACGTGCGACATCAGTAATATCAGCCATGCTGAAACGCCGCAGATAAAAATATAATTTATTACGGTTGGAATAAGAATAAAATTGCTCACTGGCTGCACTGCTCAGGAGTAGAGTAAAATGGGACTAGAGAATGCATATGGCTATATGTACTAAATAGTTTCGAAAATTCCAGTTACAATGAACACTTAATTTGGGATTTACAAAAAAAGAAATCGAGTCCAATTACGACAAAACAAAATTTTCGTTTCTAAACCAATCTACTGAACCGATTTTGATAACACTTTCATGGGATTAATCTGTAAGTATATCCTTACAAGAAAAAAATTCTTTAATTTATTTTGAATTGCCGGAGATATGAGATAACAAACATAAAAAATATAATCTCAACTGGCGTCAACACAGGTATATCAATATATATAATTGATTGACTGTAAAAATAATTGTCACAATAAATCTGGCTATAGGTATTACATAGTACTTTAATTATTTATTTTTAATATTTATAGACTAAATAATTTAGCAAAATAATTTAATATTCTGCTTCACAAATTAAAACGCAACTTAATCAGAACCAGTTCAGATTTGGTAAAAACATAACAAAAAATAAATATAAGTGAAATAAGAATCTTCTGCTTTTTAAAGTCGTTATAAAAAATGGTTAAGTACAAATTAAAGCAGATAAGATTATACCATTATAATGTCATATCGAAAACTAGGAAATTTATATCAGTAAGACAGTTTTATGCCTTTCTATAGTACATATCAACTAAAATAATTGTCCGATAATGACTGTGGGTAATGTAATGATAATAATGATTACGGGTCACAATGGTTAATTCAAAATGCACTGTAATTAGTTTAACATACATATATATTAAAACAATATCTATTTGTATACAAGGAAAGTTGTTTCTTTACTAACACGAGGTACGAATAAAAAAAATATGTGTGACGTCATGTATTTATTATAGTAGACAATAGGGCTAGGACAGAATTTACGAAGACAAAGATCGCAAGTATGTAATGCATTGTAAAACTGTGTCAAAACTGTCTAAGACCTGTTTACCGTTAAACCATACTTTACATACATTGTCCTCTTAGACTTTGCATTTTTGATCGCGTAAGAATTCTACAAATTTGTATAACTGAAGACACAGAACAATTTTAGAGCAAGTATAAGTATAATTCGTCGAAATAAAAATAAAAAGTATGAGTATCCTAAAGGAGATATCAAATATATAATACTATAAGCGTGGTTGAGAAAATGCAGGTTAAAATTCTGCTCTATTTGATTTTTTTTTATCATAAGAAAAGTATATTCAAAAGAAAAAAAGAAGTATCATATTTTAGTCATATTTTCAATTTAGATCAAAGCGTTGCGAAACGCCGCTACGAGTTTCAGTTCTGCTGTATACAATTAAGGAGCTCCGATGGCGTGGAGGACTCAGATCTTTTCGTTATAACGCTGATATTTACAAAAGACATCTACTTACCTATATACTTATTTGCTTTTAAATCTTCAGTTTTATTAAAAATGTAAAATACCTGTACAATATAATACAAAGATATTTAAAGAATTAATTAATTTTTGTCGATAATACAGGGTAGAGACCTTTCTTTATCTAACTTGATATAAAGAATTTAATAGATTTACTATGTTATTTCCATAATTATTTTAATTTAATCCGGAAATCGTCTTCAGGTCAGGGTGAGTACAAGATTTACGGTGTTTTAAAAATGAATTAAAGACTCGAAAATCTGAAATGAATAATATATTATTTAAGCTCCTGAAATCGAATAATTGCTAATTTTGTTTAAAATGCGCAGGCTGTGAATAATGCGAAGAAAGCAATCTCAGCATTTTAACGTAGATTATATATTTTATGACAAAAAAGCAGAAAAAAACGGAGGCGCTATGCCCAACTGTCAGCTACTCCAGGCTGACGAAAAAGAAGAATTAATAATTTAGAATAATTACCATACCTATAAACTAGCTATGTATCGTTATCGTACCTATCTTGTATCTATCAGAGGGAGACTTTGTACAAAAGTCGATTGCTTGGGTACCTCTCTCATCCGTGTTTCAACCGTAAATTAGTTGTGTTTGCATAACTGTGTTTCGGTTTGAAGGGTGGGATATGGCGTGATTTTACTGGGTACAGAGGAGTAACACCTGAGTTCTCAGGAATGGCAACGTATGGGGGGGGGGAGTATTATGGGCGAAACAGTCTGTTATGTCCATGGTACTGCTCATGTCTATAGGCGACGCTTACCACTTTCCATCAGGTGGGCGTCAGCTTGTTTGCCATTCTAAGTTGTATAAAAAAAATGCAATGCATGGAAGAATAGTAATTTAAGCTATTGGGTTCGTGTGTGCGGTGTAGGTACATACGAGTATAATATTATTGTTATAATAAATGGTCAAAGGTAATTTTAAGAAGTAACTTTAAATTGAATATGCTGCAATACGAAGCCTGTCTTAGGGTATAAATTCCACGAAATATAAACAATAACAATACTAATACGATATCTTACATTATATTCTGATAAATTAAACAAACTCGGTTATAAGAGTTCACCGAGCAACCAACCAATAAATCAGACAATTTCCGCGTTTATTTACGATTTTTGCTTATTCACTGATTTCGTAATATTCCGCATTTACATATCTAATGCGAGTCAACCGACGGTTTGCCGGTCCGTTTGTTTATTTGCTGGGATATTTGCCGATCGTTGTTTCTTTAAGAAATATGCCTGATTGAGGATATCGCTTAGATAAATTACAGTTTTGTTCTGTTACTTACGTTGTTTCCGGACCGTAATTCATTATTTTTATTTATGATTATTTTACAGGATTTCTCTTGTTTAATTTTAAGTACTATGTATTATTCTCATTTTCGTGTATAATATAGTATATCTTATATATTATTTAATATATGTCTATATGTGAATTTTAGTATATATGTATATAAATTAGTAATGCATTTGAGTATTCTAATACTTCCCTAAGGTTAACTTGGAGAAAATGCTTTTAGCATGAAGTCTGCTTTGTACATTCTTGTACTGATAAATAAATATATGATTTTATATAATTTCAAGGGAAGATTGTAATTTATTGGCTCAATTTAGAGAAACATCATTGGGATTCGTTTAAAGTACCTAAAAACCGAATTCTCGCTAAAACATTATACGAAATCAGCGAAATCAATATGAAAAAACCAATGCGGCAATAAACTGTGAAGCTAAACTAAACGGGAAGATTTGATTTTAATCTCCTTGTGCATCTTATTATCGACCATATTAATACAATTATGTGTTACTGATTACATGTTAAGGTTACCGATTTCAGGGGGTTTGAAATTGGAATATTGTCTTAAAATCGTCACTAAACTTTTGAATTCACTTCACTATAATTTACAGATGACAGAGACATAGCGATACATTCTGAAATACAGCTTCAGTACTTATGATAAAGAATAGTCATTCACAACGAGGAAAATCACAACTAATATTATAAATGTAAAAGTTTTTTTAAAAATGTTTTTAGTTGTTTGTTAATCCATTCGAATAAAATTTGTCACACGGGATAATTCAGTTGCAGATTAATGTAGATATCGTGAATCGAACTCATAGGATATTTCTTACCCTAATTCACATAGTTAAAACTTGTGGATATAGCTAGTATAGGAATATTTTTTAAGCGTCGTTACAAATCACGCAATCACGTGACCGATTTAGTAAATAATCTATGGCAATTACGTAATTTGACATTCCATTATGCAGATTTTTTGTCTGTCTGTAATCGCAATACGAAAGTATAAATAATGATATAAAATGAAATAAGTACATATCTAAGTAGGTATATAAAGGATCGAGACAAAAAGGTATTCGTGGAAACATTTTTTCAGAATTCACTATTTCATCGAGGGCAGAGTTGCGTGAAGTCAGCCAGGGCGATTGCTCATTAACGGGACAATAGCTCCCCATACAATAGCCAGGGTACTTATAAAGCTGGTAGGTATATTAATGCCTCTATGTATGGATACTTTTCAAACACAAGACGAACTGGAAGTGAGACAGACGTGGAAATATTTGTAATTTTTAGATTTATTTAATATTATTTTATAACTTAATCGACGAAATTACCTATTTTATTAAGATGTAAGATCACGAAATAATCATGGGTAACGACAAAAACATGTGTTCATTAATCCAAAAAAGTGAGTTAATTAATTTTCCGTTGCATATGTATATAGTCATCGAATAAAAAATGAATATAAGTTTTAAAAATCATTTTAGATATTACGTTATTTAATAAATAGGCAGTAAGCAATTTTAATAAAAAATTTTGTAACCAAAATAAAGAGATAAATGGTTTATCAAAGAGCTTGTACTTGCCACTTTTGACACGTGATACCAATATTTCCTGTATCTATCTATCTTCATTTGTGTCAAGAAATATATTTAACCATTATTTTGGTGGATTTGTGTTTTGGATAAAATAATTTTAGAACATTATTTGCAAAAATCTTTTAAAGATACAATGCACATTTCCTGTGCAACCTTATTATATAGCAGAATATTAATGTTTACCATCACAAAATGTAATTTAGTCAATACTATAGAGGAACGAAAGGAAAAACTGCCACACATAAGCCCGAGAGGTTTAAGTGGTACTAAAAATTCTTATGTTTTATTGTATATACATACATGACAATTACATAAAAAATAGTTAAAATTATTAAATCAAAATAGACTGAAATATAAGAACTGCAGAGGTGTATATATGTTTATAAGATCTTACACAAAGATATAGTCTTTAAGATACGAGTATAATGAACTAAAAAAATATTTTTCAAAGAAATAAGAAAAACCTCGTATGCGCTAATCCGCACATGTTTTATTTTAAACATTAATATTGCCTATGTTTTTAATTTCTAATTACTGTGAATAAACTATTTGTATAATGTTGCTGATTTATTAAAAATTACCATTTTATTAGAGAAAAAATTAACAGTATGTGTATAAAACACAAAAAATATATCAATACAATTTAATATAATTGTGTACAATCATAAGACTTAAATTTCATTTGGAAGATCCAATCAGTTAAGAAAAATATACAAATTAACAGTAGGAAATCATTGTAAATCAAAAGGAAATTATGTAAACAAAAGCAGGTTTAAGGTAACATTCGATACCTTGTTAATGCGGAAGGTACTGTGCCTTACCTTCTAAAAATATTGGCAGTAATAAATCTATATTGAATTAACATCTGTATCAAAAATGTATTTTTCTATTAACGTTATGGGGGAAATTTATGTAAATATTTGAATATATTTTGGTGAAATGTTGTGAGGTGTAATGTTTATGTGCATATTTATTGTGTTATTTACATGTTTTTCATGTATCTATATTACATGATGTAGATGCATAAAAATATGTAAATAAGGCTAAGGAGGAAAATTAATGGGATTAGCAGGTCGACGTCGATAGAATACTCAATATCTATATAAATTATTTCCGTTTTTGAGATGATTATGATTTATTATTTATTATTTTCGTTTTATTTTTTAGAAATTTATTATAATATATTGTCAATTATTTATAAAAATCTTAGATAAAAATGTTGACAATAAAATTATCTAATAGTTACTACGAAAAAAATAGTTCGCCAAAGCTATACCTTTTCGTAAAAATTGAAGGAAAAGTTGTTTCTATTCTTTCTGTTCCAAACCAGAAAATACTATCACACAAAATACTTTGATTACTGCTTTACACAAACTTCCTTATTTATAAAAACAAAAACTTTCTACAAATCTATTTTAACTATTATATTGTTTTGTTATTTTCTTTTAAATTAGGAATTTTGTAAAGACAAAAGAGTTAGTTAGAAATAGCTATAATATATAACAGGTTAATAATACGAGGTCTGTCCGGAAAGTTCGTATAAAAGTGTTCTGGAATGCGAGAAAGAGGAGTGGGGAGGCCAGGTAAGCGCAGGACCCCTTCCTTATGTCCCTAACAATGCTTCAGTTCTGGTCTGACCGCCGTGCGGTGCGAACTGGCTTGTCACGCCATCTGTGAAGTTACCTCTTAACGAAACCCCGTCGGCATGGAGCCCGCTTCCGTTGAAGAGCAGCGCGTCGTAATCAAGTTTCTCTCGAAACTCGGCAAGAATGGCCGTGAAATTTTTGCCGATCTCAGAACAGTTTATGGGGATGATGCTGTGAAGGAACCAACCGTCCACAAGTGGCTAAAAAGATTCAGAGAGGGCCGAGAAAGAGTTCGATGTTCGGGGGATTGTCCATCAAGAATTCGTCCCTCCAGGCCAGACAGTTGATGGAAAATTCTACGTCGATGTGCTCAGACGCCTCAAAGCTCGTGTGGCACGAGTTCGTCCAGAATTGGCGCGAGAGGGGCGTTGGATTCTTCACCACGACAATGCCCCTGCCCACACCTCTCTTGTTGTCCGTGAGTTTTTGAGTAAAAATTCCATTACGGTGACCGAACACCCCCCCTATTCGCCGGATTTGGCCCCGTGTGACTTCTTCTTGTTCCCAAAAACCAAATTGGTACTTCGGGGGCGGCATTTGGGGGACATAAATGAGATAAAAAAAGCTACGACGGGGCAGCTGAGAAACCTACAACCAGAGGACTTTCAAGGAGCCTTCTCACAGTGGAAACGGCGTTGGCACAAGTGCATTATGTCACAGGGGGAGTACTTTGAAGGGGATAAAATTGATTTACCTGAATAATTGTAAAATAAAATTTTTAAAAAACTTTTATACGTACTTTCCGGACAAACCTCGTATATACTAGGTTTGTAAATGGTTTGATGTTTTTATGAATGAAGGGAAAAGGATTTTGTGTGGTAGACTTTATTTCAGCCTAGCAGTTTAATCATTCAGGTACAACTCATTGATTTGGTTTAAATAAATATTTATTAATAAAAACCATTGAGTAATATACAAGTTTTGTAATTTAATATAAATATATATACAATAAATAATACTTCGAGTCACTGGTGGTGTGCTAGATAGCGCAGCCATAATACGACCGGACGGCGAGAATATTGCTCAGAAGCCCTGCTCCCCCTCACATTCCTACATCCGTGCTCGCATTTTTCCAATATCCACTATCTAATATTGCCGTAAATAATCTCCGTTATTGATAACAAGGTACATAAGCGAATCGTAGATAGAATAAGGTCGCGAAAGGATGGCTCCCGTTGAATAGATGATCAACGAAGCGGTAGCTTACTAATAGGAGCATTAGCACTGCCAAGTGACGGTTCAAATTTTCTCGCTTACAAAATTTGTTTAATCACAGAATATCTATTTTAATATCTCACTAATATAATAAAATGATAACTAGATGTTTGTATATGGAAGATATTTAAGAAAACTTTATATATGTGGGGTCTTGATGACACCAATAAATATCAAAACCATATTTTTCTCAATTTTTTTTGTCTTTCTGTCCATATATATGTCCTGCATCCCGTAAAAACTATTGCATCGAATAAGATGCAGTTTTACAGTTGTATTCCTGAAGGTATATATAACCTAAATACTGATATAGGTTTTATCTTAATATGCTATCTAGAAGAACATATTGTTACAGATATATTATTAAAATATATAAATCGTTTGCTTATTGCCCTTCAATTCGTACGCATGAATTAAAGAAATAGTAAAACTATTGAAATAGATGTTTAACAATATGTAATTAATAATTGTCAAGTGTTTAATAATAAAAAATGAGAAATAATGCTAGAAAAGTGAGCTGATTTATTTATGTCTAGTAATTTGTGATGCATACATTATTTATTTAGTTATTTAAACATACACTAAACAAACTTTTCATATAATATAATTAATTAGATACAATCGCTCTTTAAGAAAAATAATATAAATTATATATGTTACATATGGCAAAACAACATAATAATGAACATTACACAATTATATAATAACATTACTATTTTAGTTTGAAATTAGAATAAAAAGAAAAACATATAAAAAAATAAAATGAATGTAACAGTGTTTCTGCAAAGGACCTAACTCAGCATATGTCGCAGTTTCAAATCTGAAGCTACGACACTGATTTTCAGTAGGCCCTAAATACGTAACTCACGGACACATGTGTGCAAGAGATGTTATGTATAAATATATAGGAATAATATATAAAACAGTGATAAATATATAAGAACACGGGAATAAAGATAAGAAATATACATTAAAAATAGATCCAACGATGAGTCACATGAGAAAGATACAAATAGTGGCTTATAGTGCACAGCACCTATCCCTGCAAGCTGTAAGTCTTAATATGGCTTTAAGAAGAAAAGGAAAGTGTAGCCCGCAAAAGGTAATTGTTATGATGACATTTGTTTCTTCAATAATATCATTTTATTTTTAAATTTGAAGGAGTCCAATGATTGGATATTACTGAGTACCTGTGTTAGGTATTTTATGATAAAGTTACATAAAGAATTCTTTAATAGCTATAAAAAATAAGTTTATTTTTTTAAAGAAATGGAAATTGAGACCTCAAATGCATTGTAGGAAATCAGTGTGTGCATGTGGCTTAGGACCGTTTCTTGTGACAGTCTACGGGGGAGTTCTATGTTCAACAGTGAACAGATAAAGGTTGATATGATGATGATGATGATGAACACATTTTATAAAAAATACTGCTGGCAATCAAAAACAAGTTGTTGTTCTGTGTAATAAACCTCGTGGTTGTTTTCAGAATAAGGCATCTTTTCTTTCATAATAAAAACAGCTGGTAAAACAAAGTACGCATATCAAATAATTTAGGCGTGTTTTCATTCTAGTTAATTAACGGCCCTCCGAAATCTCCCTCAAATTCATTACGTTGCGAAAAATCTAAATGTAGGGAAAAACAGTATTTCGTAAATGGCAGTAGGTATTTTGTAAACAACATTGAAAACAAACAATTTTATTGTTGACATACGATCGATATTAAAGATTGGACATAAAGGGGCGTTTATTACGGTTAAAATTTACGTGCAAAATAAATTTTGGGACGTAATTTTTGAAAGATTGCATATCCAATAGATAGGGTGAAAACACTCTCCTTCTACCATAAGGAACATTAATTATTATTTGATTTTTAAAATTCGATCACAGCATGATGTCTGTGTTCTATCCATTTTCATTTTAAGTTGCAATAACAAAAAGATTTAATGTGATAACAATAATTAACAAATTAAAGGGTGGTCTTTACAATATATTTTATTGTTAATAAATATTTAAGAAATAGACAGGCAGATAGAAATTCTGAATATCATTGTTTTGGCCTCCATTACTCTAACTTAATTTTTCGTAAATATTTTCTTTATAGATATATACAAACATCGTTTAGTCACAACTTTATTATATGTAACAATTATAAATATGTAAGTTTGTAAAGATAGATGTTTGAATAATTGTTACTCTTTCACCTTTAACAACTGAATGGATTCGAATAAAATTTGGTATACGGGTTGTTTATATATTAACTTAGTAAATAGGAGACTTTATGTACTGATTCACGCGAGCGAAGTTGTGGGAATATAGTTAGTATAGATATATATGTAGGTAGGTGTAGGTTAGAATTGGATTATGTTTGGTGATACGCAGAATGGCAACCGGCAATCGATGTGTGTAGGCACGCGTTACGTTGCGCGTCGCTACCATCTCGCCTTATTCGAGCGTGAACAATCCATTTTCACTTACAATGCTGTCATATATATTTATTATTTGTAAATAATACAATTACAAACTAAAACCTGTCAAACCTATTAAGTACTCAATATAACGTGTGCTTTAATAAAAAGCATCAATTCATGGTTGAGTATTGAAACTGGCGTAGTAAATATTGATTAAAAATTTATTTTAAATAAGAATTTTAATTCCATCATATTTATTTATTCCTTTTTTGTATAATAAAATTTGTATAAATGGTGAGTTTAACGCCGTATGCCAGTCTCTATCAACTAATCATAAGTTAAAAACAAAAACTGTTTGAGCGCAATGGTGGCAGTGTTTATATATTGGTACTTACTATTAGTAATATTATGTGAATATTATATATGTATGGCTACCAGAGTACAGCAGTGCTGGTTTCGGATAAGAAAGTAAAAAGAATTCACATACTTATCTTAAAATACAGCGTAAGAAAGTTTTTGTTGCCACTGGATGATGTAACAAAGTTTTTTCCGTCTAAACTACATGAAATTTACGGTTATCAGCCGACTATAAAAAGAAAGAGGTTGTATTTTTTTTGTGTTTGTTACCTCATAACTTTGTTAGTTGTAAACCGATTTGGATTTTTTTTACTTGAATGTATACGAGGTTTGTCCGGAAAGTACGTATAAAAGTTTTTTAAAAATTTTATTTTACAATTATTCAGGTAAATCAATTTTATCCCCTTCAAAGTACTCCCCCTGTGACATAATGCACTTGTGCCAACGCCGTTTCCACTGTGAGAAGGCTCCTTGAAAGTCCTCTGGTTGTAGGTTTCTCAGCTGCCCCGTCGTAGCTTTTTTTATCTCATTTATGTCCCCCAAATGCCGCCCCCGAAGTACCAATTTGGTTTTTGGGAACAAGAAGAAGTCACACGGGGCCAAATCCGGCGAATAGGGGGGTGTTCGGTCACCGTAATGGAATTTTTACTCAAAAACTCACGGACAACAAGAGAGGTGTGGGCAGGGGCATTGTCGTGGTGAAGAATCCAACGCCCCTCTCGCGCCAATTCTGGACGAACTCGTGCCACACGAGCTTTGAGGCGTCTGAGCACATCGACGTAGAATTTTCCATCAACTGTCTGGCCTGGAGGGACGAATTCTTGATGGACAATCCCCCGAACATCGAACTCTTTCTCGGCCCTCTCTGAATCTTTTTAGCCACTTGTGGACGGTTGGTTCCTTCACAGCATCATCCCCATAAACTGTTCTGAGATCGGCAAAAATTTCACGGCCATTCTTGCCGAGTTTCGAGAGAAACTTGATTACGACGCGCTGCTCTTCAACGGAAGCGGGCTCCATGCCGACGGGGTTTCGTTAAGAGGTAACTTCACAGATGGCGTGACAAGCCAGTTCGCACCGCACGGCGGTCAGACCAGAACTGAAGCATTGTTAGGGA
This sequence comes from Galleria mellonella, assembly GCF_026898425.1. Lineage (NCBI taxonomy): Eukaryota > Metazoa > Arthropoda > Insecta > Lepidoptera > Pyralidae > Galleria > Galleria mellonella. Next base: position 8,670,824 of record NW_026442130.1, on the reverse strand, counting down.
CATAAGGAAGGGGTCCTGCGCTTACCTGGCCTCCCCACTCCTCTTTCTCGCATTCCAGAACACTTTTATACGAATTTTCCGGACAGACCTCGTATATTTACAGATTGGTCTCATACAAATTTTACATAATCTAGACAGTAGTTTAGTTTTAAAATTAAAATAACTGGTTATGTCATAATTGATTTTTTTTTGTAAAATACAATTATAATATATATATTTATTTTTAAGAGAGAAAGTCAATAAAAAAACGTAAGACGCATTTAATTTTGTAAGTTCCCTCTCTCATCGCCTTTGTTCAAAAAACCGTAACAAAAATGCATGAACTAATTCGTGTAGGTATTTATGATTTCTATTAGTAGGTACCTATATCAAAATACATAAGAAAATTGTAATTGGGAATTAGCCCTGACCCATTTTGTTGTAAGATTATATCATAATATCGTAAAGGCTTAATGAACATTATTATCTAAGCAATAAGGTCGCAGGTATCATAATTATCTGACATTAGAAGTAGATAGAACACCGTGTTTCAAGAACAATGGTCTCTTGAGACGATCGTCAGGTAATTTTCAGTAACTACTTTGCTCAAACATCGCTTAATGCCATCCTGAGTAATTCAAACGGTTGATTACGGGCATCGGTAGCTTTTTGTTAACTGATACTGGGTGGAAGAGATACCTATTTATTAGATAGAAATATAAATAATACTTAGGTCTGTTTTTATTTTTATTTAAATATTAAGATACGGGGTATAATCATTCTCATCCACACCAACAAGAGGCCACCCCCATTAACAGCCATAAGGAATTGTCTCGTGCCACATGTATGAAACACGCGTCGCAAAAAGAGGCATTAATAATTAAATTATAATTATTTCTAAATTATTTTTAAATAATTGTTATTTTATTAAATGTTTATTAATTATTAATAAACATAATTATTTAAGTAATTTTTAGCCATAGTTTGTTTAAAAATTCCTCGTTGAGAGGTGAAACACGTGTCGCAAAACGTGGGTGTACAAAATGGCAGTCGGAGATTGATAGCTGATATGAAAGGTTATGAAACTTCTGTTTGTTATAGTGGTGGTCAGTCTTCTAGTGTTGGCAGCCATACACACATAATGCTAGTGGAATTGAACAAAATAATTGTAATGAAATAACCAACAATAAAAAAAACACAATTATTAAATTATCTTGATGGAATGATAGGAACGCAAAAACAATAAGAAGTAAATGCGCAATGCTGTAAATTTATAGAAACAAAAAAATCATTTCTATGGCATTTGTTTGTTTTGAGAATAAATGTAATCAGATTGTTAATAATCTTCGGATAATATAACAATTATTATTCTCGGAAGCTTCTGCAGAGATTATTAACGCAGGACGTGATGAAAATAAAGGTAAATTTATTATCATATTTTTACATCTTCCATGGTTTTGAATTCTTATTTCGACTAACCAAGGTTTTTACCCGGTTGCCAAAGAAAGGAGAGAAATGTTTTTTGTATGTATGTTTGTATGTACGTTTATTTTAATAGTAAGGTGCCAATAAATCAGTCAAATTTTATTTTAAGAATTTCCTATAATGAACACATCTGCTATTATAATAAAGAAAAAGACGAAATTTTTTTTCTTGCAATTCAGAAATTTTTGGGAATATAAAGTGGTATAGAAATTGTATATAAGATGTTTGTTTTATTGAACATAACACATGGGTAGCTCACAGCGGAATTTGTGAAACACGTCTCAACACTCCGACCCTATTACATAAAACAAATTGATCTTAAAAAAATGTGACACTCGTACAAATTCAATATACATTGAAGTAGATATCTATTGTATCTACTGATGTTTTTTTTTTACAATTTTTCATATCGCTTTCTTTAATTTATGTTGACTGACGAGAATAAAAAGTAACTTATGTTCTTTTCCTTTCCACTTAGTACGTACTGGCCGTGTAGGTTCCGGCATAGAATAGGCCATCCCTTCCGTTCCCGTGGGTGTCGTAAGAAGCGACTAAGGGAGTTTATGGTGGAAGCATGGGCAGTAGCATCACTTTTAAAACATCGCTAAAAGCTAAACTGCGGTTGCCAACCCGCCTGTCAAACGTAGCAACTACTGGAAAAATCCCCCCTATCGAGTAGGCTATGTTTAGCAGTGGACAGTTATCAGCTGATAACAACAATAGTACGTGGATGTCAAATTTTATAGCTGGTTTTAGGTTGAGCTATTAAAAGCGTTAATAACTCATAGTTACCGAAGTGTGCAAATTACTGCTAAGTGCTGCAACTTATTGTCGTTTAAACTGTCAATTTTCAAAAATAAATTCAATATTTAATGTTTCTGATTAATTATTTAAAAAACGCTTTACTATTGAATTAAAATGTTAATCATGTAATACTGTGTTCTACCGCTTGTATAACGGATTGTGTTCTGAGAAATTATTTGAAATGATGCCCACAGCCACCTTTTATCATGGCACTGCTCGCCATCGATAGGGCATCCCTCCTTAGACGCTTGAATCTAAATGGTCACGTAAAGTGCTGTTTTAAGAAGTTTTAAGAAGTTTCTCTCGCGAACGCTCATGCTGTGAAATGAGACTACAGGTTTTTCAAAAAGGATATATTAAGTGATACGCATGTGACACCCTAGCGTTGCAAGCGTCCATAGGCTACAGTCACCGTTCACTATCACACGGGCTGTACGGTCGTTTGCCACTTTTGTAGTAAAAAAATAATAATATTCATAATAACCCGTTACTGAAAATTAGAATCATGATAGCAAAAAAGTATTTGAAAAATTTCGAAGAACAATACGAAATACCTAAATGCAAAGTTTTTAGAGATAGATTCTCATATATGCAACATATTCTGTAATTATTTATCTTTCAGTTTGTTAGCAGAGTGCTTTGTATAACTGTTGTAAAGTTTCTGATTGATTATTTAATCAATCAGAAATATTAAAAAGAATTCAATTGTTTTTTTTTTTTTAAACCGACAGATAACTGTGACATTACAACACTTCGTTAAGTACGATCTTAAAGCATCAAGTGTGAGAAAAAAATAAACCAAGTCACTTTCACATTTATAACATTAGTATAATAATTACTAAGAATCGCAAGGATATTCAAGATGCAATGGAAAAGGTGTAACAGCTCGAAACCCAGCAATAGAATTTTTTACAATACCGAATAGTAAACTGGCTAACCACCTACTAGATGGAAAGCGGTAAGCATGGTCTACAGACATAAATAGCACCATGAACATTACTTGCAACAACATCACATCCATACACTGCAACATCGAGGGTCCGAAGGACTAAAGTGTTATGTCTTCATACCATACTCTGTATTCGTGAAATATATCTATGTGTATATATATATATATATATTTAAGAAATAATATATAATAATAGATTGATATAAAACTAATTTTAGTATTTTTATACAACTAAATATATACTTGCATGAATTAGGATATCTAGGTATTGAACCAGGGTAATGGGCCATGTGTAACAAATTTTATTCAAATCAATATAGTCTAGTATATTGACTAGTGTAGTGACAGACATCGGAACATTTTTACAAATTTCTAATTAAATTACAATAACATTATATGTATAATTATACATTAAATAATAAATATTAATAGATAAACATCTGTCTACTAGCTTTTACCTGAGACTTCATCCGCGTGACCTGGAAATCACCGATCTGGATAAAAGTAACATATGTCGTTCTTCATCCTATATAGCAAATATATATACCAAGTTTCATAGTAATTGAAGTACTAATAGGTAAAAAATATATTTTCTTTCACTCACTCACTTTCACATTAGTAAGGATTTAGAAGCGAAAAAGGTTTCCAGATAGAGCTTTGTTTATAGCCTTGAAGAAAAATGAAGGTGAGATAAAAGTTTTGCTTACTTGTATACACAAATGTTGCGTTAGAAAATTGTCCACCCAAGTTGGTAGATAAATTAAAGGTCATTAATCATTTCAAGAGAAGTTCCCAAGATATAATCACTTCCAATTATGGTCGAACTCAGTTTAAACCCTCTGAATTTTCGCTCTTCCTTGACTAAATTGAGTATCATTTATTTACTGCCATATTTGATCATCTTTGTGATCCTTAAATTAATTAATGAAATAAAACCTGTAAAATACATTTAGAGTATATAAAAAAAACTAAGAATATGGCCCAAAATATGTACTAAATATGTATACTATGTAATAATGTGATAGAGTAACAAATATGTAGACAGAATATTATTTATTTTGTTAGCCTAAGTTTTATTAAATAGTTTTTGATAAATAAAATATGAAAAGTAAAAATTAATTTATTATTAATGCGTTTATTGGAATTCGCGTAGCTCTTATGGGGTCAAATAAATGCATTAATATTAAGGGTACTTTTAAAATTAAGTTTTGAAATTTCATGGTCTCCATGTTTGAAAACGTAAAGGAACTTTGTGTATGTTGTATACGCTACGTCATTAGTCGACCACTACTATAACACTATGGTAGAAATGTGCCTATTTCAAAGTGTTGAGATACCTTTAGGCATATGTCATAATTTATCAGCAGAAGTACACTTTTTGTCGCTCCTATGTCGGGTTTGAACTGCCTATATTAATCGCCCTTGCATACTCTAGGTGAAGCTGCAAAGGCCACATGTGACATTAGAGTAATAAAAAAATATATATTAATGAATTTTAGTAAAACGTTAGCAAAATACATAATTAGCATCTAATTAATAACATGAAATTGTATAGCAAACTTCAAAAGTAGTGCTGTAATAAAGTTTGCGAATATAACGCTGATGCGTTTCTGGGTAGTTTGTTACTTATAAAATGCAGTCTGATTGTAGGGTTTGAAATGTGAGCTCATTAAAACTTTATGAATTTTGCTATGCTTATAACCATGCCATGAGAACTGCTTATTTATAAATATGAGGGATTCATATTCAGTAACTTATTTTAGTCTTTTGTGTAGTGACAGTGTATGAATAGAATGTCACAACATGTTTTCATTTCCAGATAGCATAAAAGGGGACTAACATCACTTGAAATACATCAATGCAAGAGATGGAAATATAATTTTAAAAAATTTTAATTTTATAATTTAATTAATACCCTATACTAAGTTACCAGACCTCAAGACGACAAAAGAAAACAATTCTTTTCCAGAATGTAATTAAAATATGATGTCAAATTCTTTTATTATCATAGACACCCATTAAATGATCAGGAAGTGATCAATCCATGCCAGCAGTCTGGAACAGACTTGTAAAGTCTTATTTGAAAATGTGCGTTGAAAATCAAAAACAGAAAACAAAAATATTTTGTTTGAAGTTAAATTCTTCCTCGACGTTTTAATTGCCTCTTTTTATATTACTAATTGTTTTTAAGTAGCACTGTTCATAATCAATAAATATAATTGATCGGCTGTCATAAGTGTGGTTTGATTTTCAGTAGAAAAATTGCTTTGGAATATGCAAATTTAAGGGTTTAAATGAATTATTAATTTTACTATTTTTATCTCTCAAAAATAATCATTACTATCTCATAGTAGAGCATAAGTCTTTTTCCAAATAAAACGAGTATACGTCATGTTACATATAAATAGTTTACCAATTAAGTAGTAAACCACACACATACAAATAGATTCGTTGAATGGTTAGAGCTATATCAAAAAATCAAGAAAGGATTATAATTAAATACTTGCAATTTAAAATTATCTTTAATCAAACAAATAAGCACTTTTAGGATTCGGAAAGTTGTTATCTGCTAAAAAAATCCCGCAAGAAACTTAACAGTTACTCTTTTAAATGTCTGTTAATGTACATTTATTTAAATGTACTGTATCTAAAACTATATGGTTATTAAAAAGCTTGTGAATAATGTTCAATTGTTTATGTGATTAAAAGATTGATTGATTAATTTACTCGTATGTACTGCTAATTTAAGCGGCAGATATGTTCAGGCACATGCAGAAAATATTTCAACAAGCGATATTATAATAGTAATTATTTATTTTTTACATTATGTAGGAATGAATCTTATGTGGTTTTGTCAAACACTCAAATGTAAACAGATATGTAGTGAAGAGTTGTGTTGGGGTCTATTTGCACCCCTGTGTAAACTTATTTCAAGTGACCTACTTACTTACTAAAACTGCGTAGTATTTGCAAGTAAATACAGATAACATATACGAGTACATACATATACCATACAGTACTTATATAGGGTGTTATACACAAATTGTACTACGTGTGTAATTCAATACAATTTGATTATATTTAAATATACATAGGGGGGTGAAGGGATTGTTGATAATGGGGATTAGTAGACCCATTGCTAGCAATACACCTTGACAGGGTCGACCTCTTTGCGGGTCGCCCTGGAGTGTCGTGTTCTATTCCAAGTGAATTAATTATGTTAGGCTAACTGACTTACTTATCACTCTTTACTGATGCCCCGTCAACGTATACCGTTAGCGCAGGCGAAGTTTGCGTTTCAATATCATGCATTGGGGGGAAAGGGATTGTTAGTAATGGAGTTCATTAGACCCATTGCTAACAATAAACCCTATCAGGTCGACCTCCACGCGGTTCCCCCTGGAAACCATCGTGATTAAATTTTGTGAATTTCATCACGACTAACTGGCCTGCTTTCATTGTCACCTATCATCCTTCACTGGTGCTCCGCCAGCGTATCCCGTTAGCGCAGGCGGGGTTACCATTCCATTTTCACCCATCAAAAACAAATATCATGCATTTAAGAAAAAACTATACAAATAATCTACATAAATATTATAAAGAGAAAAGATTTGATTGTTTATTTGTTTATTTGTAATAGATAAACTCAAAATGTACTTAACATAGAAATTCTTTCACCTACTATAAAAAGCTACATTATGTGCAAATAATGTATTATTTTATTATTTTTGTATTATTTTAGAAATTTCTATCTAGTAGTGCGAAACCGGGTCAGATCGCTAGTTATTAGTACAGTACTGGAATCTTGGAAGGTTCTTTTTATAATACTTAGAATGGCAAATAAGTTGGTAACTCAACTGATGGAAAATGGTAATTCTCGCTTATAGACATGAATAGCACCATGAACACCATACAATATACATTTTATAATATATGATACTCCTCTTGCATCATCAGGTACGGTCAGTATAAAAAAATCGACGAATGCATTAAGATTTTCTAATCCCTATGCTCCGTGACTTGCATTTTCAAGTTTCCTTGTATACTTACATGTATATTCAATAAATTTTGACCTTTTATGATATTGATATAAATTAGTATTTATGTTTTATATTAGGTCTTTTGTTTTATTTAGTCCTTTTTTCCTTTTACTTTTTTCTATTTGGTATCATTCACCTTGATTTGTCATTTTATCACTAATAGTATAGACTATACAAGCCAACCATGACAGAATTTTGTTTTTTTGTTATCTAGAATGTACAATTAAATTAAAACTGCTTTTCTATATAGTTATTTTTGTGTTAATATATTAAATTCTATATTTGTATTAATTGAGGTATGAACAACACCCACGCATCCAAACCAGCCTGCAGCAATAAACATACAGCAAAATACAATCCACAATTTTACAAACGGGCATTATCTGTTTTCCAGAATCCGGAAATATATACTTATGTATTTATAAATTTTATAATAAAAGAATTAATAATATAATTTATTTACATATATTCACATAATACCGATATATAATTCTATAGATACATAAAATAATATGTAGGTATTTTAATATCTATTTAATTGTTATTTCCATTAATTTATATGGATATATGACTTATGCTAATGAAACAAAGTATAAAGACTTTTAATAGCTACAAATTTTAGCCATTAATAAATGAGTTACACAAATATGAAAGCTTTTAGACGTCGTAAAAACTGTTAGCAGGCACCTCACCGGTTCTATCTTGTCAACACCTTAATGCCATTAGTCCAACAGTAGATAAAAGTGAAATAAACGGTTGTTAAGATATAGTCAGCCACCGTTACTGGAACAAAGTTGGAAGTAGCTGTAAATAAGTAAAACGCCTGTTGCCTAATGGCCCGTTCTTGCCGAACTGAGCTTGTTTTGCCGGAGTAATGTTTCGGGCAACTTTATTAAAGGTGCTGGATGGGAACATCTGGGAGAATCTTTGTAGGTAATTTTGCTTCTCAATATTTCTTACTTCCTACATGTCTGCAGGTGTAGTGTAAAAGAATACGTACAGAATCATTCATCTTCGCCCAATTCGAACATTCGCAAATATTTTTTTATAATATGCAAAATTCTTGAATTTATGTAAAATATTATGCTACAGTTATAGTACAGTAAAATATATATAGTATATTACAGTAAAATATTATGCTACAATTATAAAGTAAATCTGATATAAGAATATGCTGTCTGATAATAATTTTATACTTACTTTATGTTTCAATTAATTTTTATTTTCAAATTGTAGATATTTATTATATATTAAATTAAAAAAAGGTTTTAACAACAAAATTTTGCATACATAAATTTATCTGTCGAAGGCTTTGAGTATAGGATGAGGGCATCTCTATAACTATTAGTTAAATTGAGTTTTGCGGAATTCTCATAGGACTGCGAGAAAATGGGTTCCGCGCATACGAAGTTATGGCGTACCTTCTAGAAATCCTTTATAACCAGTCAACAAATTGTATCCATTACCTTTTAATTTAATGTATCTATTATTATTTTTTATCATACCACGAAGGTTTGCTACCTTACAAGCATACAGCCCGTCTGATGGTAAACAGTTACTGTAGTTTATAGACGTCCGCATTACTAGGGGCGTCACGTGCGCGTTGTCGAAATATATAGACAAAAATGTATTTCGAAGAATGTTAATTTTCTTAAAGAATAAATAATGTTATATTTCTTTATGAATAAATTTAATTTTGAATCTTAATTTTTATCTACTTAGGCTTTATGTGAAATAAATATTAATATTACTATCGACATTTTCCAATAAACCTTTACATATAAATTGAATTTCTTTTTTGTTATACCTATATAATCTACTCATATGATTGAACGAAAATATTATACCTAAATTCAATATAAATTCTAATATCCGCAAAATGTGAGCCTAGTGGATCGTATCACAGTGAATAAAAAGTAATCTTTTGTGGTTAGACTCCAAATTAGTTATCCAAGTGTTGAGGGTCATTGATCTTTTAATTATTTTTTAGGCATTGTCAAGTACCTCCTGATTATTATTTTTTTTAAGCTATATAAACCACTTTAAATATTCCTGTGTATATATATAAATATAGAAAAATATACTAATAAATTGAGAGATATACTATCTATTTACTTTACTTTACTTTACTTTACTTTACTTTACTTTATCTATTTATTTATTTATAATTTATTTCCTCTGCAATATATCTTTAGTACTATCTGTTAGATCCGGCTTTGCTCACATGAAATAACGAGTATCCTATATTAATTCAGTGAACCTAAGCTTGATAGATTTTGTTTAGGTTATTAGCAAGATAGAAAACTAAATGCTTCATCATCATCATCCGTATTATAAAGTTCTTTTGCGCTAAACTGCTTCCAAAGCAAAGGATTTTGCTGTAAAGTTTTAAATCTTTATTCGATTTATTTCTCGATTCATGTTTAATATATTAAATGCTTCTCCTAGTAGCGATTTGCTGGCAGTTTAATCTGCAAAACAGATTTTAAGGGATTTCTTTTTTAAATATTTTACTAAACTAGGTGTTATTTTGCAAAAGTCCATATAACCAGTTAGTCGATTGGAAAGTTTTTTTATTTATTTCCACTACCAATAGTATATGTGTGACTATAGCGTTCGGAAGTGATGACTTATATGGAAGTTCTATTGATAATAATAGTCAAATTTCACCAAATTCAAAACTTTATGTTTTAATAAAACTCCAGGATATGTGCGTATCGTACTCAAAGTAATTTGCGTAGTAACATCCAAAGAAACTTTCATATATATAAGTAATGTAGTTTAACCTACATTTTTTTTTTCACTAAATAACAGTACTCTGCATATTGTAACATGTGGATTTTAAGAATGTTCTGCTAAATTGATTTATCAGCTACAAAATTTTATCGTGACTTCTTTTGTAAGACTATTAGTGACTACTACTTTTAAAATGACCGGATTAAAGCAAAGCAGCTCATATTTTTTAAACTTAATACTACACATGAGCATAGGTATACTAGTTTCATAAGAATTAAGTCGTTAAGATTTAATGAACAAACAAATAAACATACTATTACAATAATAACATTAGTTTACAAAGAATATTTTAAGCTACATTCGTTTGGGCGAGTCGTTTTGCATAACACAACAATTATAGGTTTCGCAGAATGTTCTGCTAAATTGATTTATCAGGTATTACGTAGCCACAGTACGCAGGTGCGTCGCTCATAAATATTCGTTTCACCAGGTCACCGCATTAATTTGTGATAATATAATACAAATGGCATACCTATGTCAACCTTTAGAAACTTTGTTCCAACAAAAAGTCCCTGTTATCCGAAATCCTAAGCCTGTATGTGGCCGTATTATTTGTCTTCGCATTACAAGGCCGCCGTAGCAGAAATGTAAGTAGGTAGTATAACAACATACGTGCCATTTGTTATTTAACTTTGGAAAGTCCACTTTTATATTCCTTCTTTATGTATATTAGAGAGAGAGACAGTTTTTTACGGTTATTTGAACGGTGGGATAAGTCGATGAAATTACTGGGTATTGACGCATATTGCCTTAGATCTCAGGAATTATAACACATTTGTAGTATCATAGACGTCACGACGTATTTTGTTATAATTTTTCATTAGTTTATTCGAAATTTTAAGTTGTAATTTTAACAGCTAGATAATCTTTATTATTTCATCCATGGAAATACAATAGTAAAGTTATTATAAATACAAATATATACAAGAAAATATTACATTGAGAAAACAATGGGCGGCCTTATCGCTAAGAGCGATCTAGTAAAATAAATATAATAGTAAATTATGATTTAAAATTTCAAATAAATATATATGATATAAGACTACTATAAGACACTATAAGAGGAAAGTAACTCTATAGCGAGAAGTAAGTCTTATTTTTAACAATTTTAATATTAATTTACTATTTACAATCACTATATCTGAGATGTTCCTATTTGTATCTTTCATAAATTGTAATACAATATTGGGTTGCAAAATATCATATAAAATTGCAGATACTACTCCAATATTATTGAAGGTAAACCTCAGTTCCCCGAGAGAATAATCACAAAACATAGTTTGGGTATTCGGCTATATAGATATCCGGCGACCTGCTAAACATATTGATGCTTTGGGGATAAATGTATTGACGATCGAATAAGATATCGTGTTAGTAGAATTATATAATATGTACCATATCTAATAGTAAAGTCAATAGGAAAAATAAAATATATATGGGTATTGTATTTCCTTATCGCAGCCAAATCATGATAAACGAGGTCTGCGTAAATAAATATATTTCTGATTGTCAATTATGTGAATAACTGGAGGTTAACGCAATACTTAATATAATAGCAGAATATCTTCTATTAGAAAATATAAAACAAAAATATTATTATGAAATAGTATTCTGAAAGTGATAAGCACAAATAAAAATGATTATGTCAGGTTATTTAGAATTATATATTATTGGGATTGAACACTAAGGTCAATGAATTTTTTAAAGGTTTAATTTTTGTTATTAGCATTCAGTCCGCCTTTTAAACCTGATTTTATTTGGGTCAATAAAGTTATTTCAATAAATAAATAAATTTTTGTTGTTTTGTTGTTTATACCATTTGTGAATTATCATCATGTAAATAGTGATGTTTTAGCATGTAAATGATCGACTGATTGATGAAAAAATATAGACTATTCCTAATACTCGTTAATGAATAAGCTCCACTATGCCGACGATATAGTCGGTGCGGCCAGTAAAATTATTATATTTATTTTAATTAAATCTCAAAGAAAAAGATCTACTAGTACTTTAATGATTATACAGAAAATACGTTCAATTCGAAGCAATCGCGTCAACCGCAGCCTAAATTAAAATAATTTAATGTAATTAGGGAGCATGGTCGCTCGCCTGTGGCGGTAATTAATGTATTTAGTTACTTGACTTACTTCCTCGCATCAAGTTTTTGGAGCAATTACTTAAAGTTAATGATGACTGAAAAATAATTGGACAAGTTACAGTATTAGTGTCTTTTTATGGAGACATACATAATAAATCTCTTTGAGATTATTTTTAAATGACTTACAAAGGAGATCTTCAACGTCTAAATTGTTTAGAATTTATGTCACACGATTACGTATGTTATCAATTCTCAACCGATTTTAACATTTTTTTAAATAGACAGTATTTACTTTCTATTTTAATTTTATAACAATTTATTTGCCATTTTTCTTTACGGAGCAATAGAGTGTTAATGATACATCTCATCGTTTATCGGTTTTGATCGGATGAAACATAGATAACTATATTTCAAATATATACATGCGTATATCTAAAATATGCACGTACATAATTTTCTTGCTAAATTGAGGAGCAAGAGTCATTATAATCACCATCAATACACCATCTTAGATATATTGTTTTTATTTTTTTAACACGAGTAATAAGAACGAGTTCTTCGTGTTCCGTGCCAAATATTTTTTAAAGCAATATATAGTTCAAATTCAGATTCGAGAGGGATTATGACTATTAAAACCAATAGAATAATAATATATATAATATTCAGAAATTCTCTGACACCATACTAATCTTGGGTACAGTATAATCTATTCTATCAGTCAGTCAAGGGAATTTGCTTTACATATATACGATTGTTGTGACGAATTACGTGTGAATATGATGTTGAGTGAAGCTCGTTGGTCGGATTACGCTATTTCGAACATTTGATGTGACAACAATATCATTATTATTATCATCGTGCTTATTGGTATTCCTTATATATTGCTTGTTTAATAGATATATTATACAACTTAGAATGGCAAACAAGCTGACGGCCCACCTGATGGAAAGTGGTAACTGTCGCCTATAAACATGAGCAGTACCATGGGCATAATAGAGTATACTGTTTCGTCCATGATACCTTCCATGCGTTGCCATTCCTGAGGACTCAGGTGTTATTCCTCTGTACCCAGTAAATCCACGCCATATCCCACCCTTCAAACCGAAACACAGCCATGCAAACACAGCTGCTTCACGGTTAAAGGTTTTCCAAACAATAGGGGTTGTAATATTTATAAATTTTAGTTACAATATCTATACGAGTATACTGGTCCAATAACGAATATGTTAAAAATGTTATTGAATAACAGATTTTTAACATATTCGAAAATAGATCTCTGACCGAATTGAGTGTTATCGAACTGGGTGATGACCTTTTTTCCGCCATCAATGTCCAGAGAAATCTAGTAAATAGATATCGGATCGGTATCCATATTAGCCATGTGTATTAAACAGGTTAAAATTAAAGTAACTACTATTGCGTAATTTTGTTTAATTCCTTATTGCAGTTTCCATATAAAAGGATATAATAATAATTATAAATTAAATCAAAATATAATAAAAAACGAATACAGTATATATAGATAAATTTACAGACCTGGCAGGTACAAAAGGCTATCTTATCGCTAGGACAATCTCCTATAGACAACCTTTAGTTAAAGGAGAATAGATAAAACAGAGTACGTAGCACAAGAGTTTAAATATATCTATCTAATATATGTGTTTAATATAAATTCTTTATAGAACACACTCATTTTTTATTGTAATTCATGTATTATCTTGTGAATAACGGAACCAATATAAAATAAACACTATACACTGTATAAGTGCATAAGATAGGAAATTTTAAATAAAATACTATAGCAAGCCACCTGGCCAATAAGTTTATAATAATAAGTAGTCTAATATTTATTCATTTATTCTTTAGAGGTGTTAAATCCATGCCTAGTGGTGAATCGCTGTTAATTAAGACCATGATTATAGTGGGACACTACACTACAAGAAACTATTTCAAGTCAAATTAGTTACTGTATTTTCTTACTTTTCAAAACGAAATATTATTACATTACAGTAGTAAATAATCTTAAAAATAATATATATTATGCATGCGAAGAATAAAATAATAAATGTCTCGTTTCAGGTGGTATATTGGATATTAAAATTGTTTATGCCATAATGAAATGTAATTGAAGACAGTTAAAAGGATTATAACTAGAGATTTATTGAAAATATTCTTATGTGTAATATTCTGAATTGAGGGCCTATTTAGTAGGGCCAATATTTTTTTTTTTCATTTTGATAATATTTTATACAATAAATTTTTATAATACTTTATATTAATATTAGAAATGTGTATATATTTACATTTTATTATTATTATTTGATTACTTTTAAACAGCTTAACGGATTTGAATGAGAGTATACAGGTAGAATAATTCGTAAATTATCAAATATATAATTAATACTCCAATTTACACAGGCAAAGCCGCTGTAGGCATATAGTTAGTTATTTAAAAATTGTAGAAATGCGGAATAATTTTCAGCCTCAAAACAATGTTAAATCTTTATTAAATATTTTATCGTAACATCAAAAAGCACAGCAGCTATTCATGTTACGTGAGATATGGAAATTTCCTTCGTAATATTATTTGTAGCATCTATTTCTAAAGCGACATCTGACGGGGAGCGGTCTCATTACTGGAAGATTACGTTGCCTTTGACACCTAGAGTTGTCTCACAGAGTTATCGTTATTTGGCATCTATATTCTGTGTCTAAATATGGAAAATGGGGGATAAATAATTATATATAAATATTATATACTCATTGTTGCAATTATAAATTATAAAGATAAGGCAGTTATAAATAATATGGGCAATATTTTCTCTGTAAGAGGTCTCTTCCAGCCTTTCATTATTTAATACAGTGACAAACAGTGTATTATTATTATCAACATAATAATAAAGAATTCGTTACGTGGTTCTGGTATAGAATGGGTCACTCCTTCCTTTTCTGTGGGAGTCGTAAGACGCGACTAAGGGGACTATATGGTCTAGGGATGGGCAGCAGTGTCCTTTTTGAAACATCACCAAAATCTAATTGCCCGTTGCCAATCATGACGACTACTGGCAAAATTTATCTTAAGAGGGATGGCTATCTTTAGCAGTGGATAGTAAACGGCTGATATAATGAAAATGAAATAAATAACTTGGACGACCTTGTTACGCAATGGTGAGGAGGTTGCTTTACGAGAATAAGATTCTTGTTTCGATTTCTAGACAAGTCAATTTAGAAAAGTAACATTTTTAAATTGATTTGGATTTGTGAGTTTTGAGTTATGTCTGTAAATGTTTGTTTCCTTAATTCACAATTACGTGATTATTGTTGTAAATAGTAGAATGCAGTAATAAAACATACATGTACTAGATACAAGATATTTCTAGAAACCCATAGATATAAATAAAGGTAGACTTTTTTATGCAACTTAGAATGGCAAACAAGCTGACGACCCATCTGATGGAAAGTGGTAACCATCGCCTATAGACATGAGCAGTACCATAGCATATCAGAGTATACTGTTTCGCCCATGATACCCCTCATGCGTTGCCTTGGGACTAGTATTATATTATCTGTGCCTTGGGTGAGGACTCGGGTGTTATTTCTCTGTACCCTGTACTACATGTGTATATATGCATAAAACGATGCAAATACCTCAATTTGTATAGTAAATGTGTTACTAGTAAAGTAGAAACCTACTTTACTAGTGAACCTAGTGCATCTAAACTCCTTCATTTGATATGGTATTTTAAAATTTCTCTGTATACTCGTAATTCGATGTAAGAATTCGGAATCGATATTTTATTATTTAAAATATACTATCGAATATTCAACTTTTTCCATTTGGAAATCGGTTAAAAATGGATAATTTATCTTCTTTTCTACTACAGCAATTTTCTATAACTGTGTTGACGAATATAAAACAGGTAAGCAAGATAAATAAATTAGGATTCGCTTGAGGCGTTTTACAGAAGTTTTCTGAATTTTTGGTTCCAATTGGCTACGCAAATCATTTGTCCGACACTGAACTTTTAATATAAACATTATTCATGAAAAGGAGAAGTTGTTAATCTATGATGTCTGTTTACATTGGAAAAAGTATGGAATTATCGATTTGCGTATTTTGAAAAGTTAAAAAGTAACATCAATTTATCTAATATATCCTATTAACTACGAGTAGGTATATCTATTGTACACCTATTTTATAAGTATATAACGTCTATTTAAATTGGTAAAAATGTTGATTTTAAAAGGTGAAATGTAATTTCAAGTTTTCTGACCTATTTATGTTGGACTTTTATGTAAGTCGGTAAAAGGATTTTTTTGATAAATAAAACGTGATATCATTTTGATCAACATATACCTACATACATACTGCCCTATATATATATAACGAGATGATAATATCTTTTAAAATAAATGCTTTTTTTTAGAAAATAAATAAAAATAATTCACATTTTTTTTTACTTTCTGAAAAAAGTATTTATTATGAAAAATAAAATATATTATCATCTTGTTCAACATACACCTACGTACTGTTTATGCTTGTCTATTTACTTTGCAATGTAAAGATTTTAATATGTACGTAATACAATTTTGTTTTCCAACATTCTATTACCTACTACGTATTGAGGGGAAAGAGATCTTTAGTAATGAGAACTAACTACAGGTCGATCTGATAGTATATATCTGATAGTTATATACCTATTAATTTCAGCCGTCTGTCCGTTTATTATAAGACATACTTTTATAAGTACTTACTTTTATAAGAGTAAAGTGTTCCTTGCTCTTATAAAAGTAGTCATTAAATAAAATTGCCTGTTTATATGTACATATACTCGCTTTTCGGTCTCGGCATAGAATAGGCCACCCCTCCCTTTCCTGCGAGAATGGGCAGCAGCGTCCCTCTTAAACATCTCTGAAAGCCTAACTACTGGCAAATCTTCTCTTATGAGGAAGGTTTATGTTCAGCAGTGGACAGTTAACTTCTGAAATATATCTATTACTGGCTAGCAATGCGGCACCTGCGGCAATATGATTCTCCTGTAAACCACCGTGGTTAATAAATAAATTCCTAATCATCACCTCTATAGGGATAGATCCTTCACTGGTGTTGGTGTATACTAATAGCGCAGACGGGGTTGTTTTTTCATGTTTACCAATTATATAAGCCTACTACATATTATAAGTATCAATTTTGAAAGGTACAAAAACATATATATATATATATATATATATATATATATATATATATATATATATATATATATATATATATATATATATATATATATATATATATATATATATATATATATATATATATATATATATATATTGTATACACGAAAAAATTATTAATTATCTTTTGCATCACCTACCTACTTCTATCTGTTCTCCTTTAACCAAAGGTTATCTGTAAGAGATTGTCCTAGCGATAAGACCGCCATTTGTACCTTTATGTATATATTTCAGTCTGTATTTATGTTATTGATTTCACTTGAATTATTCCATTGTCATTGTATATTTTTGTTTCTGGTGCAATAAAGAGTAAAATAAATAAATAAACATCATTTCGTGCAACGTACTGCCGACGTAATATTATATCTGACATTATATATTATACGTAACCTTTCTATAAGAGTCCGACTCACACTGCGCCGGGTTTTTAGTCACGTAATAAGTTAAGTTCCAGTCTATTGATCACGTTTCCAGTAGCGGAAAAAGCTTCGTGTTTTACATAAAAGACGTAAGTGTTCCGAGAATGGATTTGTTAGATACACAGAAGTTGTGAGATCAATAACAATATTAATTAGGTGAAATGAAATATTAATGTAGATACTTTGATATTTTACATAGGTGTAACTGCAGCAAGATGAGATGGATAAGATTAATGTAAATTCTAAAGATTTACTTGGGTACTTCCTATTGAAGTATAATTAACGTTAATTGTCCATTAATTCAAATTATACTAATAATGTCTACTAATTACGAAAGTTTAAAAGCATAGATTAAGGATGGTACCTATTTGAGATTTAAAAGTAACGTTTATTTGATCATAGTTTAATTAATGGCTTAAATTGAATTCAAATATAGAATAGAATATAAAAAAAAACTTAAAAACATAATATTTTAACTACTTCTAAAACATATATAGATTACATGGTGGGTAAATCTTTTACATTTTTTCTTTAGTCTTGAATTTGCTTGACTAGCAAAAGCTAATAGTTGTCACGCTTGGCAGGCAGGTTGGCAACTGCAGCTAGGTTTGGTTAGTGTTTTAAGAGGGACGCTGCTGACCAACCCTCGACAATTAAATTCCCTTAGTAGTCTCTTATGATACACACGGGAAACGAAGGAGTGGCCCTTTCTATGCCAGGACCTAGATGTTTATTTGATATCTCACCTCATATATCCTATACACACAGGTACAGATTATATAGTGTGAGTATTTAATAATTGATAGATCAATAAGAAACAAAATTTTATAATACGATTTTTATAACATAATTAAGGATTCTATGATCTGTAAGAGTTTAGTTTAAATCAATTAAAAAGTACTAGAAATCTTATTACAACTTACGAAGTGTTCTTTACTTGCCCTGAAGGAAATTAATTTTATTAGATATTTTCAAAGGATGTCTAAAGACTTAACATCTGATAATTACTGCTGAATAACTCAATAATAAAATAGGGTAAGTTAAGAAAAAAATTAGTGAACGAGACGTCATCGGATGAATGCGGAAGAATCCAAAATAAGATCTATTTGTATGTAAAATAGGTCGCAATAAAAAGTCATTGGGACTGCAAAGTGAAACTTACGACCACGCTCGTACATCAGGGATTTGCCAAATATTCCAGCCGGAGCTACAGATAGCTCTAGCAGCTATCCACCGCCAATGAATTAGCCAATAAAAGCAAATTGAAGCAAATAAATTTGCCATTATGTTTTCCTACTTGCCTTAAATTTGAAAGCGTGCTCGGTGAAGATATTTTTCGTTTAGTATGTGTATATATGTAACTATATGTTATCTAGCCGGGCCCTTTATAGATATAGAAAAATTTCAAAAGATACATTTTCGTTACAGCATGTTTGAGAAAGAGAAGCATGTAACTACACTGAAGTGTATTTGGAAAATGGTAAAAAATTAAACTCAGCTGAGAGCCTATATAAATAACAAGAGAATTATCCTTTACAGACATCGGAAACCAATGTTCAAGTTGACAAACCACAAGATGTTCGAAATGTGCTTGAGTTTTACTTTCTTTGTTAAACTTCATCGACGCGGGATCACTTAAAACAAGTTTAGTTTGTCATCTCAAAGGACTGTTGATCTACAACTTTGAGTAATCTACAATGAAATCATTACTATTTATATAATTAAAATACAAACAGAACATCAACTAAAATATATAAATACTATATTAATATGTATGTTTATTTTATGAATGTTTGTACATAAATAATTTATCATTTTATACTATAAATAATTTTATTTTTTAAGTCATCATCGAGTATCTTTGCACATTCTAAAGTTTAACTGGTAGAGAATGCTTATAGCATTAAGCTCACCTTTTGTACTATATTGTATTTTGTACTATTTTGTACACGTGTTGCTCGATAAAAATGTTTTACTGTTTAATAGATGAAACACAGCTAAAATTTTGTGGATCTAAAAAAGTCGAATTTTACATTGGAGTTCATTATATTTTGTAAGCGATCACTAAGATATGGTTGATGATTTTCTTGATGATCTGTTAGTGACAGAGTGTAACATGTCACTATCTGCTTTCATTTTCAGAATATCGTAAAAGACGAATAGCGATTAAAAGAAAACAAAGCATAATACACATGTACTATAGTAAAAAAAACCTCGAAATAAAACTAATTAAGAAGGCAGCCCAGTAAGGAAACGAAATAATCGCCAAGAAGACATTTCTGGAATTTTAAAATCAGAAATATTTAACGAAATCCCTCCGATGAAACTGCGAAAAGCAGATAGTCTTCTGATAGATCTAGATACAATGCAAGTATATAGTATATAGCAAGTATATATAGATGCAAGTAATGCACCCTTTTAGTTCAAAAGCTTTTCTATAGATAGTATATTTACATTATGATAATTGCTACAAATTGTGTAAGAATGATAGCCTCTATTGTCAAAAGTTAGATCATTTTCTTTCTACGCAAACGGCTTTTACGTGGCCTACATAATGATTGATCTTTGAATCATGAAGCAAGAGGTAATCATAATTTCATTCAAATGAACCAAATTTTCCACTGAAAACTTTTTAAGATTTAGTGAATCCAATTGTAATTTGTAATAAAGATAATATTAAATAGTAATACAACATGAATGCAGCATACGGTGTTATCCCCTTTTGAACTGACTTTCATAATGTAGTAGATAGTCATTTATTGTAACATCTGCAGTACTGTGTCCCTTCTTTGTAAGTATGATTAATTATTCTATATTCAGAAGGTTGTCTTAGCAATTCATATCAAATAACGCCGCAACACTACCAAGTAAATGTTTACAAAACCAAATTAATCAGGGGCTACTACATTCTCCTTGAGCTCTTATATATATATATATATATATATATATATAGACTCCTTACTATATAAGTATTGCTATTTTGAAAATAAGTTTGTTTTTTGTTACCTTATAGCGCCTTAATTACTTAACCAATCACTATGAAATTTAGTATACACGTATATGAGATGGAGAAGGATATGATTATTTTTATCTAGGTCAGTAAATATATCCCTGACACGCGGACAAAGTTGCGGGTAAAAGTATGGTCTATAAAGTCAGACAAGTTACTCCAGAAGGTTTAAATTATTTGTGACAATTCAGGAGGTATATTAGTAATATTTTAACGATTAAACCAAAAACTGATGTTCAGAAATTTTGGGTCACACGGTGCAAACGACTTCATTATCATTATATCAGCCGTTAACAGTTTACTGCCGAACATAGGCCTCTCTCATAAGAAACATTTTGCCAGTAGTTACCACGCTTGGCAGGCGGATTGGCAACAGCAGTTTGGCTTTTGGTGATATTTTAAAAGGGACGCTGTTGCCCATTCTTCAAACAGTAAGTTCCCTTAGTCGCTTTTTATTACACTCACGGGAAAGAAAGGGGTGGCCCACTCTATACCGGGACCATACGACTTAATAGTACAATGTTAAAATATTTATACACTGTATTGTAGTCCCATTATATTAAAACATATTATAAAAATTTTATATTAAAAAAATTACAGAAAGTATATGAATTCTTCAATAATATTCGTCCGGTGATTAAATAGAGCGATGTATCGTTTAGTCTACAGTATGTTCTATTTTAGTTATATAGGTAGCCTCCATAAGCAGCGTTTCTTTTCAAACATCATGTTGTTCAACGGCAGAATAGACGATCCCGCAACTCTCAGTCGTTGTTCTTTGTAGGCGCCCCAATATTGCATGCGATATAAAAGATTGTCATTTAGGTGGGGAGACACTTCTTGTCCAACCGTTGAACAGAACGGAGCTTCCTGACGTATCAAGAGTGAACAAGTATAGTAAACCACGTGGTCATTATATAAAATATATCACAATTATTGTTGATGGAAGTCCTAAAAGAAGCTATATTTAAATAAGTGTCAATAGATTAACAGAAGTTGGGTATTTATGTTATATATCATTTGTTATATATTACATATAAAGTAAAATAAGTAAATATATGATTTAATAGTATAATATCTAAATTAAATGAACTGTAAATACTTGTGCTTCATTTCTATTTCTTACTAAAAGGTTTACAACTTTTATATTGCTAAAGAATATATCATATATATATATATATAAAGTTAGAATAATCCCCATATATTTAGAATATATCATATATATGTATATATATATATATATATATATATATACATATATATGATATATTCTAAATATATCCCCTTATGAGAAAGGCCTATGTTCAACAGTTAACGGCTGATATACTAATAATTACAAGAATGATTTGGCGGAGATGAACTGGACAGAAAAGGACTGGAGCAAAGGACTGTCATGAGTAGAAGGAGGTAGTAAGATGTAGTAGTCACTCTAAAGAAAACTTTTAATGATCCACCAAGTTGAAGTCAGTGGTCGGTACAACAAAAGTGAACGGCCATTTTTAATTACGGATCGTTGCCATTGTTACGCTCGTCGAAGTATTCAAGTTGAAATAAATGACGATCTGTGCGCACTAATTGTTACAATTAGTATGTATGCACTGGCATTTAATTACAGACAGTAATTTAAAACACCTAATAATGTTTTTATATTTTTAACATTATATTAAACTGCTTTTTTCAAATCTACGTTTAATTTGTTTTTTTTTTTTGTTTTTTTTAACATGCCAATTCTATAATATCTAAATAGGTTATCTACTACTATAATTATAACTACAACTAAACAATTCTATTTTCTGATTCACTCAAGCATAGTAATTTTGGCAGAAGGAGCATGCATTATGATCTGAACAATACCCACATCAAATTTATTAATATTAAATACTTTTAAAAATGTTTCCCTTTGTTTGTTTCACTTCGGTTCCTATCACATTCCATCAATAGGTGCTGCACATCTTCAACTTTTCCACAGACAATACAATTTGGTAAATTTTTTTTCCATTAAATATGCAAACTTTCATGATGGATAGTAACCAGATCTGATCCATAAAATTAACCTAATTTTACTTCTATTTAAATCGTCTATAAATACGAGGTTGAGAGGCTCTATATATACAAGTATATACAAAATAACAATGATAATTGTCCGTCGTTTCATCATAAAAACAAGCAGATGATCACACGTGTATATGACATCTAACGTTTAAATCGCTTTTTTATCGCAACAAAAAATCACATAACACATTTTTAATATTAGTAAGTACCATATCAAGAGGTGGAAGTTTTAAGCTATGCCCGCAAAAATCCGCTATTAAAATAAATCAGTTCGGTATCACTTACCCACCATGGCCCTTTTTTGTGTATTCAAGCAGCCATAACATTACTCGTAAACAGAAAATTGGGATATATATTTATATTAACAATATATGAGGTCCTTACAGATCAGACGATAGGTCGAGATCTTTCTAAGAGGAGATTGAACTAGATACGGCACGTCATACCACTTATTCCGCTCACGCTTCTGTTGGGAAAATTCAGTGTTCAAGAATTTAAAAATAAAATACAACGTTTAAAGGCACGGAAAGATAGTAATCACAAATTATAATTAAATCGATTCCTCTATCACTAAAATGGAACGTCTTAGACAAATGTGTACGTGGCATATTTTTAAAAGCTGTCTTTAACTTTGAAAATACGACTAATATACTTTTGTTTACGTCCGGTTAAGTTAATTGAAGTTGGGTTTCTTTATATTCTTAAGCCGTTATGTTCTATCCTGAATTGTTGTTTCTGCAAATTGAGTTTTATTGATATCTCACACCACTGTACTACTTTAGACCTTTAAGTTAATGACGTGCAATCTCTATTACTTTTCTCTTCTAACAAGTTTAACGTAGTTTGCACTGTAAAATAATTGATTTCTTTTTATATACTTATACCTTCTGAGGTAGGATTTGGTCATCTTTTTGACTACATCTGTTACTAATCATTAATATTCCAATGAAAAATAACTTTAAGACATTTTCAAATTACCAATAGTCTGAGGAGTTCCACTATTAAGAAAAGTTTATATTAATTATTGCAGAAATATGAGCAAATCTCTAAAACAATACAAAACCCATTATAATACGTAGTAAGCTAACACACGTTTAGTGCGTTGCCACGCTGTTTTATTAGTTAATGTAAGCTTTCTCTAAATTAAACTAGTGATTGTACTTGTAATAACTGCAAGGTTTTGTTTGAGTAAAGGCTTAGAACTCCAGAGAGGAGGGAAGCCAAACCTTATACCTTATACTATAAACACATAAAGCGCAACATAATGATCGTATTATGTATACATTATGAAACATACACAATGGAAACTTTAGTAGATAAGGTGCTTATAAGTAACTTCCTACGCACGCACGAGCTTAAATGGCCATCTAATAATTTCTACATATATTTGTAACTATGATACAATACACCTTTATATGCTAACTCGTACAAGTAATAATTCAATTAAGATTACCTGAAGTTACCTGTATTTAGAAGTTGATTAATATTTCGAATAAGAAGTTGATTACTATAAATAAACTATAATCACGGGTAACACTCATATAAATAAATAACCCTATTCCACAAAGAACCCGACTTCAATTGTAGTGTATGTAACCAGTTGTTTTGATTTAAAAACTTAACCAAGGAATCGATTTTTATAAAATTTCTATGAGACAAATTTACTATTGACGGATTTATGAAGTAATAAACATAAAAAACAATGCAACCGTATTGAAAACTTTCAAAAACAATTTTGAAGTCGGTTAAAAATATATATATATATATATATATATCATTAGTACTTCGGCGATTGTTAGTGGTTTTCTAATGG
Source organism: Galleria mellonella (assembly GCF_026898425.1). Classification (NCBI taxonomy): domain Eukaryota; kingdom Metazoa; phylum Arthropoda; class Insecta; order Lepidoptera; family Pyralidae; genus Galleria; species Galleria mellonella. The sequence goes on along the minus strand of NW_026442130.1, from coordinate 8,646,144 downwards.
ATATTTGGAAATTTTGAATAAGGAGTAACAGCGGTACGCTTGTCCCCTACTACTTTGAATTCAAATATTCACATAAAAATGTGATCATGTCGAGTTTTACTTCCATCATAATGGACAAATATCTCCGACTAACTCAATAAAGATACGAATAATGAGCATATATATCAATATTACATATCATGGGGTGCTTCATAAAACAAAATCATTATGGGCAAAGTAAGAACATTTTATCAAAAATATTTATTTTTTATAAAAAGTACCTAAAGTATATTTAGTCATGTAATTTTTATGACATATTTACTAAAACAAGACATCTAGATTAATTACCAATATAATATAATCACATCACATAAAAATGGGGGACAATATGAGCATTGATTTAAAAAAGACTTAAGGCGATAATAATCAATAAGATGACAAAAATAGCATTATACATATTTAATTCAGTCAGTAGATGGATATTTTAGGAAACGCACGCAAAATTTATGCAAAATTAAACGTAACATCTGCTGCACTCCAGCTGTTTCACTTACTAAAACTATATGCTGAATAACAATTAACTAATACCTGCAAACTAGCTTAAGGTTTTCATGTATATGTTTTATATCTATATTGTAGACAAATCAGTAAATATGCCATCATAGTACAGTAACATAGAGTCAAACTTTATAATCTATATTGTAAAGGAAGATTTATGTTGCTGTCGAAACAAACAAATGACATCTTTTTAAAGCTATGTGTCTGCCCGTAACTCATGTTCATAATGATGTCAACATAATTTATTGAGTATTAACCATGCCCGTGACTTCGTCCGCATGATATGAATAAAAGGACTATGTGAAATTTCGTGTATGGGAAATTGCATTAATTTCAACTGTTACAATGCCAAGAGGTATCAACCAAGATTTTATCAGATTTATAGTGTTGTTAAGGGTAGTTTTATATACATAAGAGTACATTTTCTTTTATTGGTAGCATGTATTATTGGTATATACACTTTTGCGATACCCGTCAGGAATGATAGGTAGAAAACAGGTTAATTAAACCATCGTAACTATTTCATCATTTTTTTTTTCATTTATAAATCTTTAAAAATTAACTATGAATGTTTCTTGGGGTATCCCGTGAAGTTCAATTCAATAGAGTATATTGGTAGCGGCAGTCTCCATTACTAACAATTCCTTCTCTCCCCATTCATACATGATATTAATAGATAATGCACTAGAGACAATAGATTTCAAGAGATTGGCATAAAACAGTGCATAATAAAATGTATTTCCCGAAATAATAAACGATAAGGAAAATATAAAAGAAAAACCTAAGACAATGATGTAAATTTCTTTTATGTTTGTTTGAAAATGTTCATAAATCGGCTTGTTTTTCTTGTGCAAGGTATATGTACTTACCAATATTTACAAAGGAGATGTTTCTGTGCATACCGCTTCAGTAAACAAAGATCCGGTAACGCTCAAACTTTGGAGAGTATTTCTTGATGAAAGTAATATTGTAAAATAAATTAGATTTTGAGAGTGGTTAAGAAACTTTGCATAAGTAATAATTATTTATTGCATCGGCCAAGTTCAAACAATGGTACAAAATGTTGCTATAATAACTTTCACAAAATAAGTGTAATAACCAATATTCTTTTTACAATTTAGTATTTTATATATCAGTAGTGATTTCTTTCTCCGATTTATACTTTAGAAGCAGATATTATTTCTTTTATGGATGGTCATGTTAAAATGACCATCTTTCTGAGGATTTTTCAAGAGACTACAGCATCTGGCTATGCTAACGGTATACAATGGCGAAGTACCAGTGAGGAATGAGAGATGACGATAAAGTCAAGTTAGATGGCCACTAGCAATTCACTAGCGATTTACTACGATGGTTTCTGGTGGGGAGTACGTAGAGGTCGACCTGACCTGAGATATACTATATATTGCTAGCAATAGGGATTAGATCAGTAATAACAATGCTTCCTCCTTCTATGCCACTGATTTTAGATATAATTACATACTTTCAGGTTTTCGAAGCTTTTTCTTTATCTATAGCAAAAAGATTATCGTGCAGAGTTGAAAAATGGTTATAGTTGTTTTATAAACACCAAAATTTAAAAATATGTACCTATTTCGGTAGTAAAACAAGGTTGGCTGACGATATTTGTTCCGGTTTGAGGGGAAACGAGGCAGGAAATCACGAAAGCAGGTAACTATTGTAAGTTAGTCATAGCTAACATAGTTTGTTAAGAGTAAAGTAAAAAGAAATGTGTGTTGAGTAACTTTTGTGTATCTTGGAATTTTATACACATTTTGTAAACATTGTTAAATATTGAACATAAGTTTTAAAAATAAAAAATACTTTTTAGGTATTTTTTAAAATATGTTGTATAGTGTGTGACGGAATTTACTTGTGTTGCTCCCTTTTCATATTTATTAATTGTTGCCAATTTTTATTATCATCATCATCATATCAGCCTTTAACTGTCCACTGCTGAACATAAGCCGTTCCCTTGGGAGGTTTTACCAATAGTTACCACGCTTGGCAGGCAGATTGTCTTAACTGCACTTAGGTTTTAGAGATGTTTTAAGAGGGACGTTGCCGCCCATATCTTGCCCTCCTTGAGTTGCATCTTACGACACCCACAGGAAAAGAAGAAGTGGTTTATTGTGTGGTTGGTTGTAGTTGGCGTTGTGTGGTGGACCACAGTCCCGGCATAGAACAGGCCACCCCTTCGTCACCCCGGCATTAATTTTTATCACGAATCTTCAATTATATAATAGTATACAATGCATTCTAAGTGTTAAGTCCTCCAAATCCTTTCAGCCATTTGAGCATAATTTTAGCGCATTATTAACACAAATGATTAATTTTAGCAATTAAAGCGTAAACGATAGTACGATAGACGATTAGTAAAGACCAATGATGTATAATATTAGATTCAAGGATTAAAACTAACATTTTTAACATTATTCGATAAAATTTGCTACAGAACTCCAATTTTCTAGATAGCACCGGTTCCGGTTTTCGTATATTAGAAATTGTTCTATTGTAGGTACCTATGTTCTGGCATAGATTGATTTCGACAGAAAGCTATCGGAGATTGGAACACTGTTTGCGACAAGCTTGTCTTTGTGTTATCCTACTATAGGCATACTACTTTAATTGGTATCTGGCGAAGAATACTTTTTAAAAATAAAATTTAGAAATTTCAATTAAAAAACGGCCTCTATATTTGTGTGTTAAAATAAGCTATTATAAATATAAATTTAGTGCACATATATTTGTATTGTACATTGAAGTTGAAATATATAAATAACTTAAAAGAATTTTGCGATGCGCAAAACATTACCTATTATATTACCATTACCTACTCTAAAAAGTAATAGTACTGGTTGGAATAAACGAGCGGGTCATAAGGGATGAGAAGGCGGGTATTTAAAATTAATCTTTTAGATAAGTTGATAATTATAATTTTATATTCAAAGGAGAATTGAAAACAAATGAATAATAAGAAATAAAAATATAATACATCACGTCATCAGACGATATTTTTCTTTAAGTTTAATAAACCTAATAGATAACTACACAAATAAAAAGAACTAGCATATTTATATACAGTGAATACTCATGAATATAATTTAATGTGCATTTTTACTATCTGCCGTTTAATTATTTTATCTATATCCGTATAATTTTTTTTTATAATACCTATGGAATCCAGGCGTAAACTCATTCGATTGAAAAAAGAATCATCAAACTTAGATCAGGATTGGCGGATATATCGCTTAACTTACCGACCCACAAAGAAAATATTCAGTCGATTTCACGATCCCCTTCTTTTCGAAGTTGGTTGAAAATAAAAGTTCTAAAACTAGGTCTCAGTAATCCATCAGGGGGCGGTGGGGGCATACTCAACAAGTCGCCCGTCACCGTCTAGAGCTGTTTGTTACACAACATTTATTGAATTTCACGCCCCAGTCTCTTCGAGACTTCTCGTGCCCGGAATTAATATTAGGAGTATTCTAAGCCGAACTTTAAAAAGGTCAAGTGCTGTTTATCGCCCGATAACTCGATAACCAATAGTTATAATTGAGATATTTAATTACTCGATATTAATTAATCCAATAATTATAGGAGATCTGAGAAGAAACCTATTGGCGGAACGTGGTAAAGGATTTGATGCAATGGTATTAGATTGAATATGACGTCTTTCTAAAAATGATATACATATTCGCAAAATAAAATTATATAAAAGAAATTAAGATTTAGTGACTTTGTCTACTAGATTTATCAATCGTCTTTTTCTAGTCGAACTCTCCAATAGTATCTCCTGTTTTATTAAAAATAGCTTTAATTTGTCTCTAAAATTCTATAATTTGTTACCAGACTAAAATATAAAAGGACGTTGACCAAAATACTATGTGAAAACTGTATATATTATAATGACGAATTTAAAAGAATAAATGTATCAATTATTCTGTTTATTTGTATATATTACTATGTCTGTATCTTTTCTTTTTTTAAATTGTAATGCTTCCAAAAATATATGTATGAATTATAAATATTATAATATATATCAAATATATTGGTATATATTGGTTCTCTGCCAGTATTGCCATGCCCACAAGGCATCACAATATAGACCTATAAGACCTTATACACTTTTTATGTATGTACATTGTATTTTAGAATATTTTATATATATATATATATATATATATATATATATATATATATATATATATATATATATATATATATATATATATATATATATCATGCTATATATACATAATTATGAAATATAAGAGTAGTAAATAATTTATTGTTCGTGTTATGATTTCTAGACAGAATTTAATTATAACGACTACATAACCTTACCAATATATGTAATATAATTGAAATTCGACTATGTCTATATAATTATACATAGAAGATTTATAAAAATGGGATATATTTTAGAAAAAAAAAAATAATGTGAGAAGTTTTAAAAAGACTAGTAGATGCTAATATCATAATTTTTAGAAATTTTGTTTGCCTGTCTATATGTACATTTGTTCCGGTATAAATTACTCACTTAATATCTTGATTATATTTCATTTTAATACACCATCTAGAAGTACTCTATTTAATTAGTTTTCGTACTTCTGAAATCAAAGTAGCGGCCAAAAACTAGTATTATTATATAAAATAAAATCAGTAGATCAAAATACCAGTATTTTATTTAATATTATATAGTCGAAATAAGTATTTTTTTTATGTTAGGTATAAGACAAATAAATTTGTATCGTTTATTTAAAATTAAATGTATTCAATACTGAAAATTTTATTTAGCTATCCAATAATTTAATCTTTGGGATTTTATAGTACCTATTTGCTTCTAAAATTATCTTTGTCTGCCTAGTTTTTCCACTTTAGGCCCAAATCTCGTGGGCTTGAACCTAAATTTAACAAAGGCTGAAAATTAATCTCAATTTTAAATGACTCTAATAAACATCTAAATTGCGATTTCAGCTATGAGAATAATTAAAATATTTTTTTATCCTTTTACTAGCCTTTTGCCTGTTACTTTGTAAGCGTGGTTTTTAAAAATAAGAAAAACAACGATATAAATAAACCAATGCCAGATGACGTATCGGAGTAAAATATATACCAGTTTTTAAGTATAAGACCTTTAGGATCACCATTGTGAGAATCACATTTAATTTGGTGCAGTAGATTTTGTGTGATACCGGAAAAATATACAGACACATTGACAGGTAGACAGACAAAATTGTTTTGCCTTCTATTGTTCTTATTAAGATCCTTCATATTAATTTTTATTAAATATTTCTACGTATATGTTATACGTTGTTTGTACATCATCGTGTAATTATAATTTTACTAGCGATCATATATACATTTCATCACATTAGAAATCTCAAATATTATCAGTGTTTCTCTACTATAACATGCATGTATTATATAAACGAGTACATATGAACTTTCCTCTTGAATCACTCTGTCTATTAAAAAAAACAGCATCACAATCCGTTGCGTAGTTTTAAAAATCTAAGCATATATCCCTATGTATGACAAATAGACAGAAAGCTTTATTTTATACTATGTAATGATAATGATTATATTTGTAAGACTACTAGTAATGGAAAACTAACTTAAAATAAACTAAAATAAATGCAATGTTCATGTGTATATTACTTAAAAATTATTTGTAAAATAGGAAAAAACTAGTGTGAAATTAACTTCTGAAAATGTTCTAACACGACAAAACTGGTCAGGTATTTATTATAGTACCTTTTTTATGTGAAATAGCACAAGTATTTTTTTAATGATATTAATATAATCACAGATAATTTCAAGTGATGCAGAATAGTATGTTACGCACAATAGAAATTACAAAATACAACTAAAACAAATACAAATAATATCCTAACTACAAAATTTTTGTGTATTTGGTATTTTGATATATTAAAATGGATAAACGGGCATCAATTAAATTTAGAATATATTTTGGATAGACTATGTTATAGATACAAAATACTTTTTAGCCGAATACACACGATCAAAGGCGGAATGCGCATAGTACGAGTAATTACTAAATTTCAAATATTACAGACTAGTGATACGTAAGAATGTATATGGACCTGATAAATTCTTTTACCATTGTATTTTTGAATCGATTGATTTCTAAATCGTATTCCTAACAATTTTTACGGTCGATACGATCTACAAATCGTAAATACGCATAAAAAAATAATTGGATTATGTCAATATTATAAAGCAATCGCAATTTACGCCTGTTCAATGAAGGAAACTTTAAATTGAATAACGGAAGGGTAAATAAACAGCGAAAAGTAAAGCGTAAGACAAATAATTGAACTGCGAACTTTTTCAAAACGTCAGTGGAATAAATTTTAAATTTAAAACTGGCTTTTAAACTTTGTTAGTTCATTAAAACATTCGTAGCAATAACAAACTTTGCTTTCTAGATTTTAATAACAAGCAGCGGCATAATTAGAGGTGTTCAGAGAATACAAGCAAAAGACAAATTACTTAATTCTAATACATATTAATAAGTTGTAAACACCCCATTCCCAACTCTTGAGTTTTCAGTGTATCTAAGTGCCTAAATTTGCTTATCTTGATTTCACAAATCCTTCACATATAAGCGTACGTTATTAAATCTGAATAGTGTTTTATTTGTTTATTGAAAATAGTTTTCAACTTTCGATTAATCCACTGATACGAGTATTATAAATGTGAATTTGTTTGTTTATTACCTCTTGGCGCCTTAACGTCTCAATCGAACGTAATAAAATTTGGTATACACTTAACATTGAGTGTGGAGAATGATGTAGTTTTTGTGTGTCGGTCAATAAATATACAGTCCTAGTTACGTCGATGAAGTTGTTTATAAAAAAAAAAAGAATAATACCTTTAGCATTAAGTCCTATTGATATGTTTTGGTTTAAATGTATCCTATCCTATTAAATACAAAAGTTTGTAAGAATAGATCAATAGATGTTTGTTACTCTTTTCCAGAGGTAGACTTCGTATAACAGTCGTTTGCTTGGTACCTCTGTCTCATTTGTATTTCTATCATGAAGCAGTTGTGTTTGCATGGCTGTGTTTCGGTTTGAAGGGTGGGACATGACAGTGAATTTACAGGGCACAGAGAAATACCTGAGTCCTCAGGAATGGCAACGCATGGAAGGTATTATGGGTGAAAGAGTATATTCTGTTATATCCACGGTACTGCACATTTCTATAGGCGACAGTTACCACTTTCTATCAAGTGGGTTGTCAGCTTGTTTGCCATTCTCAGTTGCATAAAAAAATCTCTTTCACGCGAAAACTACCCAACGTATTTGAAATAAAATTGATATACTAGTAGGTTACATCCTAAGTAAATAGGGGAAGCTGCAGAATACAGCAAGTAAATAATATACTTACTTACGAGTTTCTGTCGAACGTTTTAAGTTAAAAAGCAGCATTTATCACATGGTTGCCTCTCGAGTCGTAAATAATTCTGCGTGGAACATTTTTAGAGGCCGAGATTGCATGGCGGGCTAACTCGCTTAGAACGATTCCGACCTCGTAAAGGTGAGTAACGGCCGGGTAGAGCTTCCCTTAAATTATCCACCGAAGCGTTTTGATTGCCATTCTATTATACCTAACTAGTTAGATATTGAGTTTAGCCTACATAGACTACGACTAAAATACTTATATTTATTTTATATCTCGTAGATTTTACAAATATGTTATTTCGATAAAATTGGCCAACATTTAGCCAATAACATAAGATTTATAAATGCCTAATTTGAATTTTAAATTTTATGGGAAAAAGAATCGTCAATATCAGTTTAGAATTGGCGAAGATATAGCGTAATAGCCACAACGTTTCTTTTCCTCCTTTCTAATATAAGTTGAAAATCGACCGAGTAAATAGCGTTTGTTAGTCTTGGCTTAGTAACACTTAACTTGAATCGAAAAAAGTGAGTATGCGTAGTGCGAAAGAGAAGTGAATAAAATAAATAAATAAACTTATGTAGGAAGTATCTATATGTTGGTATATTACCAAGCACAAGTCATTTCATTTAGGCACACAATCTTTCGTCAACGATACGTCATACGATATCACCATACAAAAGGAAGTTAATTTACCGTATCGTACGGCGTAGAGAGAGATGGCGAAGTATAGACGAAAAACGCTTACCTGTGATAGCGGATAAAGGGATAGGGCCTTAAATAACGTGTTGGCAATAATGCGTTTGTCTAAAAGGGTCGCCGTGTGTCAATTTGCTCAGGGACGTGACGGCGGGGCAACATGGGGACAGGCGGGGATAGGCAGGGACATCCGGGGAAAGGAGGTAGGCAGACAAAACTATCGGACGTCGACCCCGATTAAACACAAATTAGTTGGATGTAGTAATATGTTTTATTGAGTTAATTAATTGAGTTAATTTAGTCATTTCAGAGTATTAACTGATAGTGGGTGTTTAGGCGAGACAATTTAATTACGGAGTTGCCTAAATTGAATGATCAATTCGTAATTAAGTATACATTTTGTACCTGTTATTTTCTAAAGTTTCGGTAATCTCGGTAAAAAGATTGTTAAATTAATATTTACTTTTAATTATTATAACTTAAGGTCACAATAAAATTAATATGCTATCGATATACAAGTATCAAATTTTTTTCGTTTCAAAAAATTAAATCTGTTCATAATTTGAGAAGATATACAAAGAAAAAAAACTGTCATATTCAGTATAATTTTTAAAGTCATTTAAAAAAGTAATAACTACTTTCCCATAATCGAATCCATTTTCTCCTATTCTCATGAGATTTAATAAAATCTTTTCTCAGTTGAGTTGGATATGGGATGAATTCTTAAAATATCACATATGACACCTCCGTACAGTATCAGAATTGAGAGTACAGTAAAATGTAAATTTTCATCCCAATTTTTTTTCTTCCGTATTATTTATTCACTTCTGTACTGAAACTGATATGATGATGTATGAATAATCTACAACTATTACTCATATGAGAGTAGCACTATCTTGTGGGAAAAGTTTTTAGCCCATGGTTATTGTACACAAAGGTCTCTAACTTGGCTATTCACGTATCCTTCGAGGACGAAGCAAGCGACAATTATTTTTAAAATCATTCAAATGAAAATTCATTAGATTAGGTTTGGAATTAGGCTTTTGAGATCTCCGGACTATATTTAAATGTTATCCTACTGATTTATCACCATTTAGGTATTGTAATTATTAAACGTGCGGTGGTAAAGGCAAGGTCAATAACAATTAATATCTATGATTAGAGGCTATACAATTACTTCCTTTGTAAGACATATATAAGATGTTAATAAAGTGAAAAACAAAAGAGTTATAAAAAACATGTTCAAAATAGAAAATATACAGTTTAAAAAGGTAAACTTATATAAAAAGAGATCTGCCACCAACAGTAATATTTAAAAATTATACCTTTGTACTAATAGACAAAAACTAAGCAGAAGTAATATGTAACATAGGAATTAAAATTAAACAGATGGTAATGAAAGGAATAATAAAAAAATACGTGATTCGTCAGAATATAATCATTCACTTGTATTAATTTAATTAAGATCATTTAATTAAATATACATTGAAGGTAAATTCTGAACGTAGAATATACCTGTCAAATTATAAATCAAATTATACCGAGTCATGATTAAGTCTATAGACGACGGTTATCTATTAAGTAGGTCGTCAAATGATTAAATTTATCAACAAGAGATCCTGTCAAGATGTTCTGTTTTTTTTTCAGTGTTTCTTACGGTATATGCGATAAAAAGCTGTGTGCTATCGGTTTAAGCTAGTTATTTTATTTATTTATTATCACCATGATATTTACGGTGGTCTAATATTGAGACGAATTGAATAAAACTTTTTTATTCAAGGTTTGAAGGGTGGGATATTGCGTGAATTTACAGGGTACAGAGGAATAACATCTGCGTCCTCAGGAATGGCAATGCATGGGGGGTATCATGGGCGAAACAGTATACTCTGTTATGTTCATGGTACTGCTCATGTCTATAGGCGATGGTTAGCAATTTCCATCAGGTGGGCCGTCAGCTTGCTTGCTATTCTAAGTTGTATATAAAAAAAAAATTACCTAGAGTGATTGTTATTGTTGCATTTATGACGGATGTATTTATAAGTTTACAAAGTACGAGGTTCATTCACTTTAACCTGCGGAACTGCTTAACAGATTTTAATGAAATTTTGTAGATCAATATTTGTATTGTGGTATTGTTTGCTTCAACTTGAGAGACAGTATAGTTTTTATTTATATAAGAAAAATTGGATCATATCACAAAATAACTTTTCTGGGTCAACTAGTATTATTTTTTTATGTATGTTACCCGATATATTCACCGATTCTGATCAGATTTTAATAATTCAAAAGCAATAGATAGGGTTTACTCCCATGTCGATCCCATATTCATTTTGTCACGACGGGAGTCGCAATTTTTTTACAGAGAAAAGTATACTCTTTTGTAAACACATTATACGTAGATCCTAAATTATATAGATAGTGTCTCCATAGAAATGCTTCGAGAAAAACGAGTCAACTTTTTTATACAATTTTGCGTTATAAATAGTTATGAGTGATTCTTTTATAACTTCTATATTTATTTTGTCTTTTAAATTCTGTTTCTTTTTAATGCGTAAACACGTTTCTTATTGATTAAATAATACGTCGAGATACATTTTATGCGTAAATATATAGAATACTGATAAAAAACGAGTCAGCTAATTTGAAAATTAGATCTTTGTATTGTTGTAGAACCCATAACATTTGGAAGACTAAGCAGTATGTATTATTATTATATATAATATATTAGTAATTAAAATATAATTAATAGGTGTTTTAACAATGCTTCCTATTGTTATTTCCATTGTGTTTATTGTACAACCTCTGCCATAGGTGTATAGGCCGGAATTCCGTCTACTCCAAATGGAACTAGGTTAATGAAACGTCTGTCAAACCATTCGGAGGCAAATTTTAATTGAAAATTGCTTTTTGAAGCTTCACACCTCGAGATGATTTAAAGCAGGAATTCAAAACCTTTTGAAGTTTCAAATTAAATTCAAGTTTTAGTAGGGCTGCTACTTAGTTTAAAATTGTCTTTTTTCTTTTTGTGCCTGTAAAAATTGTTGAAAGAGGTATAAATTATTCTTTCATAAAGGTTATATCTCGTAATTTAATAAGAAATAACAGAATTAAGAGTACTTCTAAAAATTTTTATGATATTTTTTATATTGTGTAATTAAATTAATTTAAAATATAAAGTGTCATTTAATTTAGGTCATCTTTTTAACCTAATAGTTATGATCTAATGTGAAATATGGGAACTAGACAATATCAATAGTATTGTCCAGTTATCTATGGATCTGTGAATGTAAAATATTGATTGCTCTTATTATAAATTTTGAGCCACTTTACTATCTTTGAAGTCACTCCATTTCGTGGATGTAGCATCTATACTGCACTTGCTTGCGTGGGCTTGTTACTGAAAAATTCTTTCTTGCTGGTAATAATATTATTGACGAATGGATAGTATAATACACATAATATTTGCGTATTTTATTGTAACTGTTCCTAATCCTAATAATACATAATTGCTTCTGATAAATGTTTCTCTAATTCTAATATTAAAAGTTGATAGTTTGAAAAGAAATATTTTTCTCACCATTAAAAATTAAATTAAAAATTATAAGTAGTTTCGAAACAAACCTATTGCAAATTTAATTTATACTGGTTCTTACAATAAAACCTTCGCCTTAATATGAAAATAATAAGATACTTTTACCGATAAGATAGAGAATGGCTTTAGAATTAAAACTATCTTAACTTCTATGCTTGAAATTGTTAAACTATTATATGTTAATACATAAATATCATCGTCATCATCATCATCATATCAGCCTTTAATTGTCCATTGCTGATAATAAGCCTCCTCTTTTGGTGTTTTGCCAGTAGTTGCCACGCTTGGCAGGCGAATTGGCAACCGTAGTCAGGCTTAAGAGATGTTTAAGAAGGACGCTGCTGCCCACCCCTCGCCCTCTTTTAGTCGGTTCTAAATAATATATAAATAAATTTATTTATAGATATTATTTAATTATATTTAACACTTTAATGTTACGAGTACCAACAGTAAGTACGTAATTTAATAAAAATACTATAATTAAGCAACTCTTAAATTTACAGATCTTCAAAGACTTCATAATAAATGTTTCATAGAGTTTGTTAAGTAACAAGGAAGATAACTTATAAGGACTTTATTAATGATATAAACAGAGCAGCTCATAGCTGGAAGACATTAAAAGGAAACAAAACAACGGTGGAACTCTACAGCTGAAAGATTTTTTAAAGAAGTTAGGAATTACAGAGTATTTCACGGGAATACCGGTAAGCAGAATTAGTTAATGAAGTTATCTTCCAGCCGCGGTGGCTGAGCGAAAAACAGAAATAAAAAGAAATTTGAAATCGTTAATGAATTCATTGAATATTGATTTCTGTTGAAAATTTATGCTAATGACTTTTATATAATTTACAGTTCATAACGATTAGGTACCTATCTATAATTTATAAGATAATGATTTGGGCAAATAACTAAGTATGTACTCAAGATTTTGCATATTTATTAGAAAAAGGTTGCAAACTATGGCGAAAAAATCACATCATATTTGCAGACTAAATGATAATCAAATAGTGGTGATACCTTTACGCATTATTGCGTTATATCCAGAGTGTAATCTTTTATTTTTCTATTATTTTATATAAAATCTTAAATAAGTAAACAACTGTGTGTTTACTCAAGAAAACAATTGCAAAATCTATCTATAATCCAGCCCAGTTAGCTACTCTCTTTCTCTGCAAAAAAAATGGCGGCTTCAATTATTAAAAGAAATAATATGAAACTTATAGTTTATACTTTAGAAGCAAACCCTGTAGATTGGAAAAGAAATCCTCAAAAGCAGTTCACAATTAATATGTAATTGAATAATTACTCGCTTAAAAATTTTTTAAATCCTTAATTACAGAAAATTATATTTATATTTTTATAAACACATTTATGTAGTAATTCGTAAACTATGTAATCATAAATAAAAAAGTTCAGTAATCAAGGAAAATTATCACAAAAAATACAAAGTCTTTTAGAAATTTCACTGAATTATTAAAGCAGTTGCGTATTTTAATACCAGAGTCGAGTGAGTATTTACTGTAACTGTTGGCACGACATATTCACGATGTTGATGAACCCTCTGCGGTATCTATACCGTGCCACGGGAACCCTAATTACAGTCCTCCGTGCTTCGTACAGATTAGAACTGCGATTGCAAAATGTTTCGGTTTTTGTTTAAAAGATAACAAGGTTTGGGGCTTTTGTAATTAGGTATTTGACATTCATTATTATTGCTTAATGATGAAATAGTAAATTTTGTTAATGATACAGTTTTTTTAGGTATAACAGTGGACTCGAAATTACAATGGGGGCCCCATATTTCAAAATTGGCCAGTAGACTCAGTTCTGCTGCATATGCAATTAGAAGAATTAGACAATTAACAGACGTGGCAACGGCTAAACTTGTATATTTTAGTTATTTCCATAGCATAATGTCTTATGGCATACTGCTGTGGGGTAAAGCAGCCGATATAAATACTATATTTGTTTTACAAAAGAGAGCCATACGTTCTATTTATGGTATGGGTTCGAGAGAGTCATTACGTCAGTGCTTTAAAGACTCAAATATCCTCACAGTTACTTCACAATACATTTATGAAAATATTATGTATACACGGAAGAACTTAGAGAGTTTTAAAAAACTCAAAGACTGTACAAGTAGAAACTTACGCAATATAAATAAGCTTATTTTACCTAAATGCCGTCTGCACAAAATCAGTAATTCATTCTATGGTAATTGCATAAGATTTTATAATAAACTGCCGGAATCTGCATTAAATCTGACAGAGAGGCAATTCAAATCTTATATTAAACAATTTTTATGTAAGAAAGCCTATTACAGGATAGACGAATTCATAGATGACAACATATCAAGTAAATAATTAGTTTATTAGCATACAACGTTATAATTTTATTTTCTCATTGCTTTCTTGATTTAATTGATTAATTTTAGAAATATGAAAGCGTAGCGGTTTTTTTGTATTAATTGCCGCATGCATTCTTATGTAAAATGTGAATACTATAACTATCAGATGGCAATTGTGAGTAGCTTTGACGTGGTCTAGTGTTTTGAGTAGTCATGCTCACTAAAATGTCCAGACTTGTGGCGGCGTGGTGGGCCGGGTCATTGGGCTCCCTAAAATATGGTCGAGCGCAGTGATGGCTGGCTCATCCGTCATACTCGTGAACGGGTGCTGCTTGTAGGGACTGGTCTGCTCTAATCACTATGACTGATTTCCTCTTATTAATTGTTTAACCAGTTGGTTATGTATTCAATATTTTTTTTCTTTTTGAGTATTTAATTGAATTAGTGCTAATTGGTGGTTTGTATTCACACAATTAAACTTGAAAATGTAAAGTAATAATAAAATTATTTAAAAGAGCAACACGCAAGTTTCTTGCTCGTTCTTCTTGTGATGAGACAGCTTTCCGAACGAGCGGTAGATTAAAAAAAAATGTAATGACTTTTCAAAAGTGCTTCAATGTAAGTTTATTTGAATAAATGATTTCTATTCTATTCTATTCTATTCATTAGACGATAGCGCTTTAATTATACTAGATGTGAGCCCAAGCTTCGCCCGCATAAATTACAAGGTATTCTATATGTTAAATAAACGAAAACCCATGGGTATTTTAGTCAGCGCCATCTAGTTCCATACTAGACAGATGTCTTTAAAAAGGGTATTTTAAGTTTCCTTCAGGGTCAGTATCGCGCAGTGACATCCCTAGTGTTGCAGGCGTCCACAGGCTACAGTGACTATTTATCATTTGACGGGCTGTATACTTGCTTGTCATCTTCGTGGTATAAAAAATAGACACAAAAACTAATACAGATATTACAAAAATTTTTGAAAATACATGTTTATTTTATATGTACATAGAAAATTTCCAGACGTACATAAAGGGATGAACTCAACATATATTGTGCAAGGATTGAACACTGCAATCATTAGCAATTGTGATATATCTATGCTTTGTAAAGAAAAATACGGCTTTAATGATAATAAAAATAATAAGATACCAATAAGGAAGTAAACTATGTATATACTAACACCTATTATAAATCTATATCTATACTAATATTATAAAAGGTAAGATTTGTTTGTTTGTTTGTAATGGATAAATTCAAAAATTACTCAACTCATTAAAAACATTCTTTTATCTATGGAGACCTAGATTATCAGCAAGTGACCTACCGCATACAATATTTTCCAATATTTTATCAACTTGTGCGAAGTCAAGCCAGATCACTAGTAAATTATAAAAGTAATCATGATAATCGCTTCAAAATTGGAGACGGAATTGCGTAACGTATATGAAAAATGCAGATGAATCGGAAACCTCTTCTTTTTGGGAGGCACTTAAGATATAGAGGTATACCCCACAGTCCCCATAGACTACCCATTTGGAATAACAATCGTTATCTCAGTAATCAGCAAATAAACTCAAATTCATATCGTTATATCAACCGTTAACTGTCTATTGCTGAACATAAGCCTCTCCCGTAATGGGGGTTTTGCCAGTAATTACCAGGTTTGGCAGGAGGGTTGCCAATCGCTGTTAGGATTTGGTGATGTTGTAAGAAGGACAATACTGTCCATCCCTCGACTATTATTCATATATCAAATTATTATATGAGTAGGTAATACAATCAGCGGTCGTAAATGTAAAATCAGAATATAAACTTGACAAAATTATTCCAATCTTTTTGCAAACGAAACAGCATTTACAGGTTTAGACACATCGGGTGTTCCCACGGGAACACCAGTATATATCCAAACGTACGCCGCGTTGTCGCATAAAACATCGTATTTACGTAGGAGGCGATGCGTGAAAATGATTGATACGGTTTCAGTACGAAAATGGAAAGCGCTGGGATTCCTTACCGCCCCTGATGAGGACATTCATCATCTGTCTGACAACTGACGTTATTACGGTTATGAATTTAATAAATACAATGTTTGTTGTACTCTCACGCGTCAATCGCATCAACTGAAAGAATTAATTACCTCGGTGACCTTTGAAATTCTCGGCCATTATTCACTTTCTCTGAAGAGAGCAAAATGTTTGAGATAGTCCAAGATGTAAATCAGTATACGGCCTGTTTCATTAGATAAAAAAAATTACAATAATCGTTGCTTTCGGTATAAAAGAGTATCAAGAAAAATAATATCAAAGATATGTCTATTGAAAAATTTTAAACAGCTATAGGTTGTTCAATATAATAAATAATAAGAAATAAATATGGAATATTTATGTTGAATGTGTATTCGGAATTGTTTATTTTTTTACAAATGTTTTCTTTATCAATTTATTTCATATTACTTGATATACCAATTTGAATTAATTTGAATTGCGTTCTAAAACATAAGGAAACAGTTTTAATGAAGTTGCAGACAATGCATAAGGCAAAGGTCTTAAATTTAGAGAATTTCAAAACAATCTCCAAGCGCAATTCCGTCAGTAACCGAGATGAACCCAACCGTAAGTTGCAGTTTTGTGAGATACCCCTCTCCTTTTGGTATTCATCTATGACAGAGGAAAGTGAGGAACTTCCTCTAAAGGCTGGTAATATAAAAAAGTCCAGCGAGAATGTACTTTATAATATGTCTTAGTGAATTTGTGTAATGTGAGAAATAAGTAATATTTGAAACCTATGTAGAATAATAATGTACTATTTTGAAATGAAGTCAAATAAAAATATTTTATTTATAAGCGTTCATTTTGGAGATTGGTAATGACTGGATAGAAAAATTTATTAATATATGGAAAAAAAGAAAAAGATTTATTTTAAATTTGATATTCCATTCTTGTATCTTTTAATGGAATGTTAATAGCTATAAATTAAATATGTAAATAAATTTAAAAAAACCTTAGTGAAATTATAGAAGTGATGTAATTGTAATTTTTGGAGTACGTCGTCTAGAGACAAAAATAATAAAAAATATTCAATTATTAATTAAAAACATGGCACTAGTGAATTTGTTTTTATCGGCTTAGATATAAGAAAAATTTTTATAGTATAAAATTAGTATAAATATTAATAAAATATATATGTATGTAAAATACTTTGTAACACGTGTTTGTAATTGTATAAGCACAATGGTTTCAGATAATTGAATTTGGTACGACTGATACTTCATCTTCGCATATGTTTGAAGATTAATTAATTGGAAAACGCTGATATATTGTCCTGATTATATAGAATAAGGTCTCATTTCAAAGTTTGTTAAATACAAAATGCTGTTTAATTAATAAACTGTTTCGGTTACAATAAATATGTACATGTATAAATTAATTAATAAAATATTATTATGAAATTATAATATAATGTTAATAAATTAAATTACTAGCTATACCCACCCTGCTGCTTTAGCTACATGAATTACAATAAAGTAGTCTATTTAATTTAATTTAATTGAGACATTAAATTGTTTATTCAGATAAAATAATATTTCTAGATAAAGCAGGTGGTGCTTTTCTAGTCTAGTCTCTAATCTAGTCTTAAATCAAGCAGAAGTTGTTAAGCACATCCATGTAAAGATTTTATTGTAAATAATACATACACAGTTAAGCATATTAGGTTTATATAGAAGATACCCAGAACAATACATACATATACTCAATAATTCAAACGTTTGTATAAAGCGGGGATCGAATCTACTACCATAAGAAGGCAGTGTGTTACCTTAAACCCCCACACCACTGAGGTACTATTAATATCTCGTAAAAATAGGAATAAAAATCGTTCAATAAAATAAATGATATAAAAGCCAGTTGCTCAAATAAAAGTCAATAGATCCATTCAACTAAAACTGCCGTCCGCGAAGGTTTGATCATAATATTGAATTATGATGGGATGGTCTTATGTCTGTTAAGTATAAATAGATGTCCAAGACTCAGTTTACCGGTCACGTACGCTTTGTATCTCTAAGATATCCAACCTTAACTGAATATTTGGTACACAAGCCGGCATGTACCACGTTTTATTATTTGGCCTAAGACGTGCGCCGTTTTATTTACTTATTATTTTTGTGCCATTGTACTTTATGTAACGGAGATAAATAAAATGTTTCACAACTAGTTTATCTTGTAAATAATGGATACGATTTACTTTGCGAAGGTTATATAATGTCGGCAATAGTCAGCATCCTTGTATTTTTGTCAGCCAAAAATAACACTGACAATACAAGGTACGGAGATACATTAATAGACTTCAGGATTAGGCACGCATGAGATGCCCTACAGGTTTGACAGTACCTATTCCCCTTGGAAAGGGATTGTTAGTAATGCGGATTATCAGTCCTATTACTAACAATATACCCTAACAGGTCTAACTCCCCGTGGCCCTTTCTACAAACTATGGAAACTATCATGTTGAATTCCATGTTTTTTTTTTTTTTTTTTTACAACACAGGAGGCAAACGAGCATGCGGCTCACCTGATGGTAAGTGACTACCGCCGCCCATGATCACCCACAACACCTACGGCATTGCAGGTGTGCTGCCGGCCTTTTAAAAAGGGAATGTGTTTTCATTACAATGACTTGCCTGGGGGGGGAAGAGATTGTTAGTAATGGTGACTAAGAGCTCTATTGCTAGCAATATATCCAACCAGGTCGACCTCCTCGTGGTCCCGCCTGGAAACCATCGTGCTGAATTCTAAGTGTATTCGTCACGATGGGCTAACTGACCTGCCTTTTTTTCATTCTCATCTACCATCCCTCACTGGTGCCCCGCCAGCGTATACCGTTAGCGCAGGCGGGGTTACCATTCTATTATCACCCATTAAAAAAAATTGACCTGCCTTTTCATTCTCACGTCATTGCCCTGCCAACGTATACTGTTAGTGCAGACGGAGCTATTATTCCATTATCATGCGTTAAAAAAAATACCTATTCTGCATTATCACTTAACAATTTTCGTCACACTTTAAACAATTTTTTTTTTTAAATAAACATTTTCAGACTCCTTAATAATGATGGTAATGAATGATTTCAATATCACTCTATGTAAAGCGTATGGATTATTAGTTTAAATCTCAGTATTCAGTTACAGACATATAATAAGATGATAAGAACAACCATTTCGCTTCCAGCCACCATAGTGCCACCCGTTCGACTTAATGGCGCACGTTCAATGACGAAAACGTCGCGCTCCCGCCGTTTATGATAATCGTCTGTATTCCACGACCGCGTAAATGCGTATTCGGATCGGATATGCCACAGATTATATCCGTGGAGATTGTGATGATGTAATGCTCGAAAAGTTTATGACACTCGAATTCGGGAAATGTTACGTTAGTTCAGATTAATGGGACATACCCGAAAGTTGTTGGAACCGAGATATTACACCGTCAAGGCTAAGGCGTAAACGTATTTAGTTTGATTGTTAACCACGTGTCATAATTACAATGAATACACAAGCAATTAAATATTTTATAGGCAAATATATATTTTAAAAATATAAATATCTAAACATTCTCACCATTACTCCCTATTATTTTGTAGTTGGTTTAAAAGTAAATAAGCTGATTTTCAATTAGAGTATACTAGTTACTTTCTAATACGAATCTATTCTAATTACCTATTCTATTCGTACCGGATAAAGGAGTATAACCTTTCACAGCCATTTGCACATAATGCCTACCTAGCACTTGGATGTTTAAGGTCAGCTGAATTGGACATGCCAATAACTTCTCAAACTTACGGGATGGTATGAACACATTCCCTTTCCACAGAAAATAAAAGGAAATGCCTTCGCTATTAAAGTAGAAATTTTAACGCTTCTACCGTTTCCCTGGCTACGACGTTGACGACATATTTTTTGCATGCCTTGAAACTTTTAATAGATGCTCTGTTCTATATAGCCTCTAAAAAGAGGGATTAATACAGAATATAAAAAATATGCCTAAACAAGTTGTTGGAATAAATTTTTATAAGTGCATAAATTAATAAACTTAGTCATGCTTCGATAGATATTGCATTGCCCTTATGTTTTAGCATGTGACAAAAAAACATATCTACTATTATTAGTAGATATGTTTTTTTGTCACATGACAATGAAGGCTTATGAAAAGTGGCATCATTTATAGACAATGATGCACCTACTGACTTTACTGTTCATAAAAATGTAAATCACGTGGATTTGCTTGCGTACCGACCGACATTTTTGACAGCTAAAAATCTTTACTTAGCACTTAAAGCACGTAAGGGAGTAGGTAGAAAAGTAATTAAAGTAATAAAAAAAGGTCGTAAAGTTAATTCATTTGGTCCCTTATTTTCGTCACGTCCATTCCCCCCTTTTTTTCTGGTATATTATAATTTTAATTACTTTGACATGCAAGGCTCGGACTCCATGTAAATTGCAATCTTTTTAAAATTTACCAGGTTGTATATGTTTTGAAATTCATCAGTTTGCACATGTAGAATTAAATTTTTGAAGGGCGTGTCTACTAAGTTATATCTGAAATAGAAAATTATAATTAAATAGTTTAGATGAGACATTTTATGTGTGTGGAAGCTAAAATCTGCCATTTTATTAATGCGAATTTATTGCAAAGAAATACATATTTGTTCTTTTAGTTTCTGTTTAAACATGCTGAAAAATTTTTTTTGTTACTCGATTGCGTTCACAAACAAGTTTATGTATTGTTCAGTATAACACATAAATTTATATATGTATTGTCTTTTTAGTTTAAGACCGATTCTAAATATTTATGACTTTTGTTTTTAACTTAGATTTTGATATGCGAATTTTCATGGATTTGTGTGCGCAAACCACTCTTAATAAGCGAACGCGTCTATTCTTCCAATTTTCGTTAAATATAAAAACATTACTTCTTTGTTAACCTGCATTCATGGATAATTGTGTACGCTTTCATAATCTTTTTAAACTTGATTCTAGATTCAAGATAGTAGGTAACTCCAACCTTAATCGTTGACTTGTACAGACAAAAGAATATATATATTTATATATAATTTAATCCTATGTATTTTATTTTGGTACTTAAAAAAGTATGTCAAGAATTATCCCTCGTATGAGTGAATAGTGACTATAACTTATTCTTTTTACAGTAAGTATCTATCTAAGTAGGAGAGGTAAAGTTGTAACCGCTTATTAAATAGGTATAGTAGTTTAAATTTTGAGTACCTTTTATATTTCTACAGCAAAGAGTTTATATTAAACTAGAGAATGTTCGAGACTATATTTTCTGTGAGAATTCTTTAAAACTCTTAAATGAACGTGGAAGATATAGTAACTAAGAGTGTTCATGTAATTTGAACTTTTTTTTAATTGAGTCGCGAATCAATTTTTTCTCTTTCTATTATCGTTATTACTTATACATATATAATAGAAACTTTAACAAAATTAAATCAGTATACAATTTTATTATCCTTTAAACACTAACATTAAAATGTACAAATATATATGTAAAAATTTGTATCCTAATTCATCCAGGTAAAGCCGCCTGTCATGTAAAAAGATCATAGATAATAACCATAAGATCAAGATATATATATATATATATATATATATATATATATATATATATATATATATATATATATATATATATATATATATATATATATATATATATATATATATATTAATGATACTCTGATATTTAAACAAAAGCAAAATATGAAACGCATTCTACTTAATATTTAGTTTTAATTATAGTAGATGGAACTGACATAATCAAGTTCCATCATGAAGTTTCAACAAAATATTGTAAAAAATAGAAACCTGTAGAGCTATATACGGAAACTTCTAAAAACAGAAAAACCAGAAAGAAAAAAACATATATATCTATACTTAAAATGGGATAAATCGGACTCGATCTGTGTAATTTTATGTCGATCTATACGAAATTTCGTGAAGTAAAATAAACCTCCGTATGGTCCCGGTATAGAATGGACTACTCCTTCCTTTTTCGTGGGTGTAGTAATAAGCGACTATTAAGACATCACCATAGGTTAACTACGGTTACCAATCCGCCCGTTGAGCGTGGAAACTGCCGGCAAAACTTTTATTAATGTGGAGGTCTATATTCAGCAGTAAACAGTTAACGGCTGATCCAAAACCTCGATTAAATTGAATACCCTAATGCAGATTACATATCGTCCACTTTCCATCAGGTAAGCAACAAAAAACTTATTTGCTAAAACGGTTTGAAAGAAAAAAAATCACACAAAAACGGAATCGTTTGCAATTTCGTAGGTACTCGCTCAATTAACTTTAATATGAATTATGGCGTGGTCAACTTAAAGAAGGAGCTTAAAATAAAAATGATATACCGCCCTGATGGTTGGCACGAGTTACCCAACTATTGGAACGTGATAGGAATACAAGTGGGGAAATATAGGTACATGTGTACTCTTTAGGGAATTTTCATTGCACAAACCATCTGTGTTTATACCATCACTTGTGATTTTTGCTACACACACAGAAATTTGGTACACGGGTATGTTATATACAACTTAGCACTAAGTATATTTTAAATATTGATTCAAGCGGGCGAAGCCGCGGAATACAGCTAGTATTATATCTGTGAAAGTGACTGTTTATTTGTTACCTCCTGGCATCTTAACGGCTTAATCAATCGCTATAAATCCCATGGAGGAATAATTGGGCTACTTTTTACCCCATCAGTAAATATATCCCGGTTATGCGGACGAAGACGCAGGTAAAAACTAGTCGTATCGACAAATTTTGATAAATGAAGAAGATTTTTAAATTTTAACCGAACAATTTTTCTAAAGAAACATGGGTCGAAAAACGACAATAAATTGAGAACCCCTCATAGTAACTTGACAGGGATGGGAATTTGAGTTTTTTGTAATGTTTCGACCCTTAGGGAAAAATATTTAGTTACATTGATAGAATATTTTTTTAAAAAGATGCTAATGATATCGATTTTATCCACCCTGTATATATTTATTTACGACATAACCTATAAATCACACCAAAATTTATGACTGAATTTGAATTGATGCATATCTATTTACCAATTTATATTTTAATATAATTTAGAAGATTAAGAATGAAAGGTCAAATTACAATTAAATTAAATCAAATACAACCAAATCGTTACATGTAAGTTAAACCGGTAGTGATATATATATGTATTAATCTATACGAATATAAGAACCAGCTTATAGGCATCTATTAATAACAATCATTGTAATATCCGTGGGTTGCTTAGAAGCTGGTTATGTACCACAAACATCGTCACTATATTTCTCAATAAAAATATTTGGCAAATAAATTAATGTCTCTTATTCAAAACAAATTATTATAATTGGAAATAAACTTGACTTATTTTTATCTTTACTGATGATAAATAAATATTTCTTCAAAAGGGGGGTAAAGAGGTTTCTTCAGGGTCGGCAATGCACGCGTAATACCTCTGGTATTGCAGGTGTTCATAGGCTACGGTAACCACTTACCATCAGGTGGGCCGTATGCTTGTTTGCCACCTCAGTGGTATAAAAAAATATGTGAATAATTTGGTTTGTCTCTGAGTTCAGTATAATGAATAGTAACATTACATATAACACAAATAAGTAGTAGCTATTGTATATTATACCAGTTAGAACACGTGTATTTAAAAGAGTTTAGACTGCTATAATTGTGGTATAAAATAACTTTAACTAATAAAGAATTTGAGTTGAAACAACAGAAAATAGACGAAAAATAAGAAATAGAGTTGTTTACACATGTATGATTACTACTAAAACAAGAAATAATAAAAATAAAAAGTATTCAAAAACATATTCTTTGTAATGTAATAGATCATTGAAGCAAAGTACATAAGCACAAGAATTTGTCATATTTGCATATTCAGACTACATTTGGCGTGCGGGTAATCATGTGAGAAAATCCCGCTCACCAACAACTTCGGATGCAGCATAAATATCTCAAATCCACTCGAGTGGCGTCACCGAGGAGCGGACATGAAATTTACTTAAAATTTAAGGCACTTAGTGTAACTTTCAAGTATGTTTACTCAAATAGCTCACGTGAATTCATGTGGATTTAATAGTAACTTATTCTATTTCATTGTCAATGAAAATATAATGTCAATATTAAATAATTTGAGGTTTAGTTCTGTTGCGATTGTGAAACGTTTTAATTCATAGGAATTGATACGTTTACGGTCGCCGTGTAGTCCCGGTGTCGAATAGGCCACCCCTTCCTTTCCCGTGGGTGTCGTAAGAGTCGACTTAGGAAGGGCGAGGGACGGGTAGCGGGGCGAGCAGCGTCCCTCTTAAATCATCTCCAAAAACTAACTGTGGTTGCCAGTCCGCTTGTTAAGCGTGACAACTATTGGCAAACCCCCCTTTGTGGACAGTTAAAGGATGATATGACATGCTTTTCGTAAAAAAATACATATAAACAAGAAACAAGTTATTTATTATTGTAGGTATACTGGTATTAAATTAATTGAGCATCAGAATATAAAGTAGTAAACCAATTCCTATCTTACTTATTCAGTGTTTTCCCACAATGAATGACTTTTGAGCTCCGTCGAATCGTTGCTCGAAATCGCCATCCCGTAATCCATCGGCATTGAAATAACAGCTTTAACATCGTCCGGCACTTTTCAGGCGTGTCATTAAAATTGTTAGTCTTCTCGTTAATTATGCGGAATTATACCTTTTGTCTCTCATGAAAGGCCTGCGAGGTTTAAAATTTGAATGGATGTTTATTATTGCCATTTCTATACATTAGTGTAGATGTTGGATTCATATTTTATGCTGTTATGAGGTACAGTAAATATTTCAGCAAAATTATTGCAAGGCAAATACTCAGAGATATAGAAAGATCAAGCTAAATCTGAAGGTTTCCCGCGATTCTGTATGTCAGTAAATTGGGCTAATATGTACTTGATCATAAAATATCGTCGAAATCTGTTTGGGTATTTTATTATGACTAATAACCATATCATTTAATATGATAATAAACATGTAACTGTGTAGATCCAATAGAATAGATCAGCCCTTTTTTTCCGATGCTTATGGTCGAGAGATTGACAGCAGCGTCTCTTTCAAATCGTTACCAAAGGCCAAACTGTGGTTGCTAACCCCCCTGCCAAGCGTAACAACTACTGGCAAAACCTTTCTTACGGGGGAACCTATGTTCAGCAGTGGATAGTTAACGGCTCATATAATACAAATCCAAAATTAATAAACAGACAGACAGCATCGGTTTTGAAATGGCTGATTTGTTATGTTTGTTAAGAAAATATTTTTAAAGATATGCATACAGTCTAAGCAAGTTACAGGCTCTGTAAAGCAACAGGCTTTAACATATTAATATGCTTGGCAAACTTCGAATATAATAAAGACCTCGATGAAATGAAGGGAGAAATCCGTTTGGACTGGGGACTAATAACTTTATATTCTGTAATACATACATTTTTCATACGGTTTAGCAACAGTGCTTTTCAATACATTTACTAACAATGAGAATGGAAACCTGATTTATCCTAAAGGTATAAAAAGAAACACGTGAATGTGTAATATAGAGTCATATTGCGGAGTATACATTAATTCATTCTTTCGTTCATTCATCCATTAACACATTAATTACTTCGTATGTTACTTTTGTCATCAATTCAATGATTAATTAATTCATATATTAATTAAAACGTTCATTTCTTCAATGATTAATGTAATAAACTCAATCGTTGTTGAGTCTATGAATGGAGTGAACTTTTATAACTATAAATTTTAAACTTGCTCTATTGGTATTAATTTTTAACGTTTTTTTTTTTATACAACTTAGAATGGCAAACAACCTGACGGCCCACCTGATGGAAAGTGATAACCATCACCTATAGACATGAGCAGTACCATGGACATAACAGAGTATACTGTTTCGCCCATGATACCCCCCATGCGTTGCCATTCCTGAGGACTCAGGTGTTATACCCAAACACAGCCATGCAAACACAACTGGTTCACGGTTGAAATACGAATGAGACAGAGGTACCCAAGCAATCGACTTTAAATTTAACGTTTTGAAACATAACTGTGTACTATGGTCCCGGTTTTTTAAAGCGTTTTGTTTTTTAATCGCGTTTTATCAGTTCTTGGCAGTGAAGTCTTGGTATATCCTACGTTTTGAGTTCCAATAGAATAATTATGTTAACTTCTCTACCCCTTAGGGGTTGAATTTCGATAAACCTTTCTTATGCGATGCCTTTAATATAAAAATCAACACCAGTTGTTCAATGGGCGATAATAAAAGAAGGAATTTCTTAAAGATTCTCAAAGGAAAATTTTAGATTAAATTTCGTTTTGTATGTTACAATATTGGAGCGGCAAGATGTCAGACATGGTTGCAACTGGATTTATATATAAAATACGGTTCACTGGTGCATTAAAAATTTTCAAAGAGAGTCATATTGTTTGGCCTTGTCGAAGTATTATTACATAGATACTAGCTGTAGCCCAGGGTTTTGCATTCACAAATTGAGGTAAATATATTCAATGTTTTAATTTAGTATATAATATATATGTTTTTATGCAAATTAAAATAGCAAATAATTTGATAGCCCACAAAGTAATTTATCATCATATACCATCAGGTGAGGTAAGATCAAAAGGAAAACCATGTTGTAATAAAAAAGTAGCAACCGATAGTGATAAACATTAATAGCACCTTGGAGATTACAGATACACTATGACGCTCATGTTATTTCTTATATGTTGCCATTTCCGAAAACCGAAGTTTTCTACTTCCATACTTTCACAGACAAGTTCCTTCAAACCGGAACGCAGTTGCTTTGCAGACGACTTTTGTATAAAATTTTCCCGTGTTGCTATACTCTACAGATACCTTTGGTACATTGTGTGCCAAATTTCATTGACTTCCATTCATCTATAGATGTGATTAAGTAACATTCAAATATCTTTGTAAATTTTTACATCCTTATATTAGTTATGAAGTCAATGTCATGTGAAAAGAGTCGCGAATTTAGCTAGCTATAAATAAATATCCGATTTGTTTTTAAATAATACGCAACAATATATGCGTTGACCATTAATACACCTATAGACATCAGTGTGAAAAGTACTCATAACCTCGACTAGTGCTTGTCAGCTAGTATAAGTTTGTTTGCTACTTGTTACTGTTTCTCATACCTTTGGGAATCTTAACTTCATGCTATAACAGCCGTTATTGAGAGAAACATGAGAGAAACTCCTCTTAGAAGTAAATTAATTCACATTATAACATTTAAGTATGCTACTTTACATTTTATTGTATAAATAATAACCGCATTGATGAAACTTTTAATAATAAAATTACTTTGATTTTTTTTACTGAATATTGTAGTTTATTTGGATAATTATTTAAAATCTTAATTATAGCAACACTGAAGTAGTGTTAATTACGTAATGAAAATCGTGAAGAACACCATGCAGTAAGTAATATATTACAACAATAAATAGTTTAATAACCTAATTATAAATGTTTTTATAACAGCTCAGTTACGATTAACTACAGTTAGGGAATTATACAATCAAATACCAGACAATACCTCTAAATTTTTAAATTCATGAACTAAGTATACTATTGAAAAAAATGTACTTGCTAAATAATTCAAAGGGGTATTTATATATAATGTATTATGTAGTGTATATATTGAGTTTGCGTAACTCTTGACGATAGAGGGCGGCACCCTCACGCGAGTTTGAGTACAATAGTTATAGAACAAACAATAAGCACCTATGCAAGTGCACGTATTTATAATAAATCGAATATCTATCAAAACTTTAACTAAACTGGTCGTCTAATGCAGCAGACCATCTACGCCATCTAACGTCTATTTGAAAGCATTGTTCCAAACATGACAATATAGATACCGACACTAACTGCAAGTTTCCTAGGGGTTCAGCTGTCAGACGTTGAGTTTATGTGTTTGCAGTTAGGTACTAATTTTACGCCGTCGGCGGAACGTGGCCCGAACTGAACTGAGTCGAATGCGCAAACCTATTTTGCTCGTTTGTAAGTCCAAAATTCACTTTCAACATATGAATTGCAGAATACTAAAGACTTTAAATAATTTAGTATTTTGTGGTACAATATTGTTTTTTTTTTTTATTAAAACAGTGTATATACAGCCATACAGCTCGAACCGTTTAATATTTAACTACTTAAAAACATAAAATTTTGTAGAAAGTTGAATCGTAGAAAATAATCAATAAAAGTCACTAGAATTTCCCACTTTTTTTTATAACATAAACAAGCATGCAGTTCACCTAATGGTAAGTGACTACCGCCATTCATGAGCACCCGCAACACCAGAGGCATTGCAGAAGTACTAACGGCCTCATATAAAGGAATATGCTCATACAAACTACAAAGCAACCACATTCTATATCTGAGTATATTACAGTGTATTACCGTTAATATTTACTTTTTTCTAAAAGTAAAGCGCATTAGCGCTTTACAAATTAATTGTCTAATGACTAAGAGTAGGTGTAAAATAATTAGAAGTAACAAGCTGTTCTTACAAATATTGTATCTTTAAAAGAAGTCATTTTCTGCAGATTCATGGAATTTAAATAGAGTGGGGTAATGATACAGATGTATGTATGTTCTTTACAAATAAAAATACTAGTTAACATAGATTAAAAATAAAGGTTGTAAAACACATTTTCAGAAACAAAATACTCTTAATCCTCATAGGAACTGTAGTGCTCTTCATATCTATAGGTGACGATTATCACATTCCATAAGCTGGACCATTAGTTTGTTTGCCATTTTAAAATCATAAAGTCACTTATAATTTTTTCTAATGTGATATTATTTAAAATATAAATAAATATTGAGACAAGCATTCACATTCGTTGTATTAGTAGGATAAGTTACTAATAAAAATAGCTATCAAAAAATAAAATCTGAACAACTATAAACCACACCCGTATCGAAACAAAGCTACCTATCAAACTTTTATAGTTGGAACTCACCCGATTCCGACATTATTTTAATGGGAACGGCTACTTATTGTCGGATAAATTTACCTGGACCAAAAACAAAACTCGAAAGCTATTAAAAGTTACGTTAATCTAAACTATTTAGTGAAAATCATAGTGTTTTAAAATAATAATAAAATTAAAATAATATTAAAATTTTATTAATTTTTCTGGTTGCTTGTAAATGTAAGAACAGTTAGTCCTAATGCACTAGTGTATTGTATTGAAATGCTTCGCTATATCTTATGTTGATGATCCTATAAATAAATACTTAAATAAACAATCCCGTATAAAGGCAGTATATGTATACATATTAACGTATGCATTAATTGATATATTTGACAAAGTAAAAGCATACTAAATAGAAAGTTTCAACATTGTTCACCTATACTTTATAAAACTTCTCTTAATTGTAATAAAATTATTTTTTTGTTGATACTTTCTCTATTTTTATATTAAAGTAAATATAATACATATAGTAATGGCGACATAAGATTGAAAATTAATTTGTTTACACTTATCGGTTTCGCAAACAAAAATAGCAACTTCTGTCCACACAAAAGACTAACACGAAAAAAACTGTATTGTTTGCAAAAAGAATTATTAAAATCAATATTATTCTGAATTGACGTCGCAACGTTATAACGTATATACAATACAAAGAAAAATAAAAACTAATTGAGAACCACCACCTTTTGTTCCTTGAGAATGGTTACCGTTAAATGTCAAAGGCAGTGTCAAGATCAAAGAAGCGATTTGCGGTCCCCACTAAGTTGGTAGCCCTGGAGAAAACGATGAAAGTTTGTATTACGAGGAATGTCACCACGAAATAAAGCATACGGAACATCATCTTGAAATTAGTAACGGCTAACTTTTGTCGTAAATGCATTAACGATTATGCTCTGTCTGTATACATAATTACATTATATAAAGGACGAATAATGTGAAAAGTTCTTATTCGTATTTCACGGCTCATGAGACAATTCTAGAAACGTATCAACTCCTACGTAATACAGAACGTTTCTAGAATTACTTCCATTACATTATATTCCAAATAGTGAAATACGACTGCCTAGTAATCTATTACTTTTACGTTGATATTACATTGATATAAATTATTATTAGACCACCAACAAAATATAGATAAAACTTTGTTATATTACAAACTGAAGCTATTGTCTGAGCTATTGTTCCATTTGAAAGTAAGTGTGAGGGAAAGATTTTGCCATTTTTATATATCTATTTTATTTGGTAGAGGAAACAAACAGAGTCATCTCATGTTTAATGTAATTAGGTCATGATAATTTTATCCTCTCGGTAATACTCAAGCTGTGGAATGAGCTCCCTGCCGAGGCTTTCCCTGGAGACTACAATACGGGGGTCTTCAAAAAGGGTTTCTTCAGGATCGGCAATATGCATATAATACTGCTAGTATAGCAGACATCCATAGGGAACGGTAACTGTTTACAATCAGACGTGCTATATGTTTATGCTTGTTACCTTCGTGTTTAAAAAAAATATTTACCGTATATAAAATAAAAAAAAATATATGGGAAAATTGAATCTATTCTTCAAATAATATGAGCAATCAAGTTAGAATTTCAATAGGTGTATGGCTACGTCGTAGAAATATTATCTCAACCCATTTCTTATAGCTAAGGTTCCATAAGAATGCGTGTCAAAGACATTCTTGCCTTGGTTCTTTAAAGAAAGGTATTTCATATAAAAACCAAATTTATGCTTATGTATTTATAAAAAAATGTCTACAGTATCAAAATTATTTTTATTCCTGTAAGCATTTTTTTATAAAGAATAAGTTTAATATTACATATATAAATAAGTGGAATATTTCCAAATTTAATTAAAATTGATGTACTTAATTAATTAAGATATTTTCTTATTTAAATAAGATGATTACGGATTAATTTTAGGGGAAATTTAATAAAATGTCAGCATAATATATAATATAAGAACGGACTTACCCAAGAAGCTCAGCAGCAAATACGCGCACAACTTCATCTTCCCGACTTTCCTATAAAAGAAAACAAGGCTTTAATTGGATTTACTTCGAAAAGTACCTATAATATTGTAGCTTATTTTAAACAAGGTAATATTTAATGTTTTGGTATACAATTTTGTATTTTATCCAGTAGACGAGATATCAATATTGACTTCGATTAATAATAATAATAATATTAGTAAAATCTTGTTTGCTTGTAACAAAATTCCTGTAAAAGAAATTAACGTTTTAATTGGATTTACTTCGAAAATTATCATTAATGTTGTAGTTTGAAATTGTAGTACATAATTTATGTAAATATTTGTTTATAACGGACGAGAAGTCGATCTGCGTCACACAGCGTAAGTAAGCTATAAGACGGATTTTCCTGCGTAAATTGGAATAATGAATTGTAAATTCAATTAAAATTTAGTCCATTTATGTATCAAATTTCTTTTAAAACCATTCAACCGCATAAAGATTTCACGGACTTTGGAACTTTATCTGTGAACAAATTCTTTTTATTAGTAAGATATATTGCTAATAATACATCGTTATTGTTTTTAACATTAATTCAGTTAAGTTATTCGTTTCAATACTAATTACTTCCACGTAAGTGTACAAGTACTTCAGAAATGTAGAAATGAACCTCTCTCTTTTAAAGCGTTTAAAAATAAGGCAAGCAGATGGAAACTCTGACGAACGGTGCTCTACGGTAATATTTTCAAACTTAGATGGTAGTAACAGTGTTTATTGAAACTGTCCTTGAATCTGGTGCCTATTTCAGATATACTCTTGGGAACTGAGAACATTCTGTTTATCGCTTCTTGGAAAGCGAGGTAGAATGAATGAAATAGACATGTGATATATCTCGCTGTCGTTGTAGTTTGAAAAAAAAGGAAGTAAAAAAATAAAAAAAACTAAATTTACAAAGTAAATAAAATCAAAAAGGGGAAATTTGCTACACTTGAGACGGCACGATGATCTTATGAATATTGTAATAAAAGGTAAGAAGGAAGGAAGACAAGAAAAAGACTAAGCCACAGTTACATTAGGCAGATTAAGGAAAAAGTTGGTGTCGTGTTGTACCAAAAACTAAAGAGATTTGTCGAAAATCATGATGAGTGGAAGAGACACTATTAACAACAGCGCGATTCTTAAGTAATATGGTAAACGAACAAAGGTTCTTTAGACTGTACATATATAATTTGACTGTGATAATAGCATTGCAGGTGGTTCAGAACCGTTCTTTATGGCAGTCCATAGGGGAAGCCTATGTTCAGCAGTAGACAGATAATGGCTGATGATGATGATGATGATACCATTGTCATTTATTTTTTGATACGTAATGGTTTTGTTAAAAAGATCCTATTTTTTAATCATGTGTAATGAATTTTTACCATAGGGACTTCAATAAGTTTTTATTAGTCAACAGCTTTTTCAAACGTTTTTTGTTACTTAACGCTCCATCTACGTATGTTATCTAGTCATAACTTGATAAAATTATAAATATATTATACTGTACAAATATATAGACTGCAATATGAAACTTTATACCAACCACATGGGATACATTAATACGAGTGAGCGAGACAAGTGTCCAGACATACCGTCTATAGATTTTATCTAATACTCATATGTAGTTGTAGTCGGTCAGGTACTGTATGGAGCGGGTATCGAGAGGTGGTTTAATGCGAGATCAATACACCGCATTAACTATCATTATTGTTAATTTAGGCCGCTTCCGAGCGGTAAGGAACGTGCCGGCCATGTCCCCAACGCTTTCTGAAATATGCCATCGAGCTACTAAAATATTTAGGAAGGATATGGCAAAGTGACAAGTGACTTATTCGATATTTCTTTTTAATCTTACAAGCAAAAAGGGGTGTAAAATTAATACAATTATAAGTTTGGAATATTCATCTATGTATTTATCCAAATAAACATCATTTATAATAGGTAGGTTTTTTATTTCATTTTTTTCACACAATTTATTTTATCATAAATAATACATCTGTAGGTATCTTATTACTTACGTTATACGTATATATTTACTTACGTTAGTTATTTACAAAAAGATATGAAGACTCAGAGACGATTGAATAAATAAACTTACAAATATGTACACAAGGAATAAACTTGTGTTGATTTAGCCAATTTATTAAGTCTTCAGTCTTTTTTTAGGTTAAAACAATCAGAGTTTTATTGAGTAATATCGTAGTCACTGGATTTATTTTCAGCAAGAGTTGTACCACTGAATCTAAATATTTTTTTTCCAATATGCGTCAAAAAATTACAAACAATTTGGTATTTAATTTTGAACTTTCGCGTTGTTCCCACATATTTTAAATACACAATTGGGGCTTAATACGATGCGGGACATGCCCTGTCGTGACCACGACGTGGTGTCCAATCCACGTCGAAACGTCAGCAGTAAAGAAGTAGTAGATATTATTTACCTGTAAAGGCTTTTACATCACGTTAAGTCCAACTGTGTATTTAAAATATAATTTGGAGCTTAGCATGAATTTTTTTATTGTTTCTGATTCGTGTCTTTATAGAAAATTCTCTAATAGAATATACCATTAAATGGATATTAACAGAAACAGGTTCAGGGTAAATAATGAGAAGTCCGATAGTAGAGTTTAAAATATTCGTAGCAAATTGGGAAGAAAATTAAAGATGGTGCAGAAAAGATAGTGCCAGTGACATCACACTCCTTTTTTCTCCCCCCCCCCCTAATTTAAATTTATTATTTGAAGTTGAAAGCAGATAATATTCTTGTATTATTACAATATAGCTGTAATTTTTTTAAATAAATTTCGATAATCCAACGATTATATTGCAGTTTCACGAGTTCTCAAGTTTCGTAAATCTATGTGGTAGAGTGATCATTTTATAGGCAATGTCGAAGCTCCAACGTCTCTGAAATTGGGCGCAGGTGTTCTTGAGGAGCCAACTTTTTATGGAATTCCACGTAAATCGACTCCGCACTAAACGATTCTAGACTTTCGAAGCAGCCATAACTTCTGATGCATAGATATAATAAATCTATATACTTACTTCATTTTTCAAAGCTTACGAAACATGTCTGTGACCACGATGTGCAGTATAAGATCCATATTTTTGTGTTTACTCGCTTTTCTGAGCCTAACCTAACCTAATAGCCCCAAGAGTGAGATCTTATTGCAAGAAAGCGCTGATCGTAAAAACAAATGGTAATACAATACTGTTACTGTTACATTTGTGAATAAAATCAATTTTAGATGATTGCTATTTAAATTATAATTACATATAAGATTATGTCTAATTCTAATACAGTTACAGTACAAACAAACAAAAAATGTTTTTATTTCAATTTGATGACAAGATATTAAAAAATAAATCAAACATTTTTGTTCCACACCCAAAATCTTCGTTAGTCCATCCGTCTATCTAATTACTAGATCATCGGTCTATATATCTATCGCAGCGTATGAACTAAACGTGAGTATGAACTAATATTTAGTTTATTCTTTTTATCATGTCTCTTGACTGTCCATTGCTGAACATAGGCCTCCCCATAAACTACCATAAGAAACGGTATCGAGCCAACTACATCCACTGAATCCCTGTAATGCATTTGAAGTCGTTGCTAGTCATAGTGAGAGGTCGTCCTAGACTGCGTTTACCTGTCCTGTACCTGAGGTCGCCACTCAAGAATTTTTTTTCCCCATCAATTTGTCGGTTTTTCGAGCTATGTGACTAACCCATTGCTTCAGCTTGATTATCTTTTGGGTTATGTCTTTTATTTACTATATCTTATGGTAAACTAATGCCACTGATTTAAAATATGGAATAATTTTACATATTGTTAAACTGCATATCATTATTATCATCATAACAGCCATTAACTGTCCACTGCTGAACTTAGGCCTCCACTATAAAAGGAGTGTTTTATCAGTAGTTACCACATACATATTAACAGAAATAATTGAAAAAACGTTTCTATTTTATTTGCAAGGGGATCTAAAAGAAATACACAATATTTCAAAATAGACTTGCTAGTTCGAGAGAGATATTAAAAGGCTTTTGTACAAAACTCCCTCTGGATGTGACTATTTGGCAATTATTTATTTTTAGTGAACACCCAATTTCTGTTACTACACAAACATATCTACTTTTATTGTATTTACTCACTTAGAAAATAAGTTTAGAGATATTATGACATTGCTCTAGGTATTTTAAAAAGTTTCCATGTCGCTTGTTCTAGATAAAGGGGGCGGTGAAACATGTAGACTCGCGTATAGGACGCCTCCTAAGGGAGACAGGCAATATCTATACTGTACAAGATAACCACTGTTTAGTAATTATTCGTATATATTTAGATAAACAAGAAATCTAGAAATATATATCTAAAATATAGCATTCAACTTATCCATGTATATGATAACAAAATGGCCGCTCAAAAAATAGTATCTATCCCCCAGCTATATTCTCTCGTAGGGAAATTACATCGTCTAAAAATTGCTTATATATAAAAAACAACGTTACTGTTGTGAATACGTGTTGAGAAAATTCGCTGGTTGGAAATACTAGGAGTGTAGAATTAATAGCGTTTCATTTCTCACTTCAGACGCACGTGCTGCCGGGCGGACGGTGCTACACCGTTATAATATAGGATGTGGAAAAATAAATTGGTATTACCGCTGCGAAGGTGAGCTGTAATTTAAAAATAGAAGTATTACCATCAACATCTTTCTTTAATCAATCAATTAACAAAATATTTTTTATTGTTCAGGAGGCAAACGAGCAGGCGGTTCACCTGATTAAAAGCAGCTATAGTCGCCCATAAACACCTGCAACATGAGAGGAGTTGCTTGTGTGTTGCCGATCTTTATATTTGGTG
The DNA here is from genome assembly GCF_026898425.1 of Galleria mellonella. Taxonomy (NCBI): domain Eukaryota; kingdom Metazoa; phylum Arthropoda; class Insecta; order Lepidoptera; family Pyralidae; genus Galleria; species Galleria mellonella. The sequence goes on along the minus strand of NW_026442130.1, from coordinate 8,609,522 downwards.
TTAGAAACTAAGAGCTTCTATATTAATATAACAAATATAACAAACCAATATAGCAGTAAAATTACACGGTAGAGATGTCACCATAATTCTTAAGAATGACAACTCACGGTGGGTAATATGGGTGTTACAGAGTAATACTATTTATATGTATAGGCGACGATTACTACTCTACATTAGGAAGACAGCCTGTTTGTTACTTGAAGTTGCACAAAAAAAATCACATTATATTATATGAAATACATCACAGTTGTTTACGAGTACACCAATAGACAGATTGGGTGCTTGTTTACATCTTTTGATGGAATAAAAAGATTTTACTGAACTACGTATTATCTCGTGGAAGTCCACATCACTAGTTATAGCCATTTTGCAAAACGTGCGTGAAAAAATGCAGGGAGATTAATGGTTACTATATATGTTTATGAAACTTCTGGTAGTAATAGTAGTAGTCAATTTTCGAGTGTTGGCTGTCACACACTTACTAATGGTAGCGGAATTAAACAAAATAATTAATGTAATCAAATAACCAGTAGTATAAAAGAGTGAATTATAACATTGTATTAAGCTCTCTTTATATAACCAAGTATATATAACTATATACTCAGTACTAATGCTCAGAGTGGTGTCCGAGACGATATCGAAAAATAGCGGGACACACCTGGAAAAGACAAGCACAGAATCCCATTCAGTGGCGAACTCTAGGGCAGGCTTATGCTGGACAGCAAGACAATCTTCACGTACCGGTGTCAAACAATTAACTAAATTATTATAACTATATTGTAAGATTGTTAATAATGGCTATTATTATTATTATAATGCTCAGTATCCAATACAGAATTCATTTGTCGTACATGGAGGTTAGGACTATGTGATGTTTTATGCACATGCACCATCCCAGAGAGCAAGATTTGATCTATTTTATATGTTGGTGATATTTATATGTACACGCAATTCTATTATAGACTTCTTTCCTCTTTTTGGTATATTGGGTATAAGATTTTATTATGACTAGCTGTATCCTCCGGGTTCACCCGTGGACACATCGTGATGTTGAATAACCTAACCCTCTTCTAGAATGGAGGGAAGGGATTGTTAGTAATGCGGATTACAAGTCCCATTGCTAACAATATATCCTGGTAGTTGATCTCCACGTGATCCCCCTGGAAATCATCGTGCTGAATTCTAGGTGTATTCATCACGATGGACTAACTTATCTGCCTTTTCGTTCGCACCTATTATCCCTCATTGGTGCTCCGCTAGGCGTATACTGTTAGCGCAGGCGGAATGGCCATTCCATTATCATTCATTAAAAAACCCTCTTCGAGAAATAAACTTTTCTGTTTTAATAAATTTGTACAAATAATGACTGAGAAGATATAGCAAATTTAACTAAGGTAGATATGATTACAGCAGAAAAATCTATTATAGAAGTAATTAAATTTTAGAAGAAAAATTGCATGAATACAAAATAAAATTTAAACAAAAATTCCATGGTTTTTTCTTGTCGTTAAAGCAAAACATAAGTATATTCAAGATAATACAAAAACACTGAACCAGTACAAATCTATAATTTCTCTTTATAGTACAACATGGCAATTTCTAAACTGTTATATAGATTAGCGATAAGAATTTATTACATAATACAAAAAATATAACACAATTTTTTCATTAGTATCATTTACATTATATCAGAATATTAATAAAATATCTTAATTGGATGTATCGGATAAAAAGATGAAAGGTAGCAAACAGGACTCCTATTTCATCTCGACCAGATGTTCTGTTCTAACGGAAAAATAATCTCACGAAAATGTTTTTATTTGCGAGTGAAATTTAAGATAATGATATCATGGCTTCAATTTGCCTTAGTTTATTTATATCTTACTAATTTCATAAAATTATAACTAGACGATGTATGCACATAGGAGATATTTAGGGAAAAATAATATGGTTCTTAATATTACCAATAGTTGCTAAAACAAAATTTTTTGTATATTTGTCAATATGTCTGTTACGGAATCACGCAAAAATTATAACAACAAATTGGATGCAATTTTCACCGTTGGTTTCCTGAAGGTTTAACTTAAAATCTGGTATATGTTTTTATTTTTTTTTATTTTTGTTTGTTTGTTGTTTATTATTTGTTGTGTTGTTATATCCTGGTACTACTACGTCTAACTCATTGGTTTTCCTATTTCTGAAATCCACGCGTACGAAGTAATAGGTAAAAAGCTAATGTAGAAATAATATGAAAATTATAATAATGTAATCAAAAACAATTTTAAGTAATCACCTAATATTTGAACGTTTATATATGACGAAACATGTACTTATATTCTTTTATATGTGACATCTTTTATATCATTATTATAGTATATTTAAGATTCATTTATTACTACTTTTAATTTCTTTTTTTTAATGTCTATTAGAAGAAATATAATTTTTTAATATATAATGTAACTATGCTTTCAACATTAACAAAAACTACATGAAACCTTTACCGTAGGAACATTTTATGTACCTAACTAACAAGTTGCTAGTTGTCAACTCCTAAGTGTCCGGACTTGAAGAGCAGAGTTAAGCCTGCTGTTCGAGGTAAGGAAATATGCCATAATTAATATTATATATTTATAATGAAACAGAGCGGAATTCTGTTTAATTGTTCAAACGTGTTAATTTTAGAAATTACCAGTTGGACTTCAAAAATTCTTTTTGTGTTGGATAGCTAATTTCTTGAGGAAGATCGTATTCATCATCATCATTATTTCAGCCATTATTTGTCCACTACTGGACATAAGCGTCCCCCATAGACTGCCATAAAGAACGGTCTTGAGCCACCTGCATCCACTGACTCTCTGCAATGTATTTCAGGTCGTCACTCCATCTAGTGGGGGCTGGTAATAAATAGATCGTATTAAAAAGCTTATTAGGCTAATCAAAATTATGATACGTGTACAGGCAAAACTGTGGGATACAACTAGTGTCAAATAAAAAGCCAAGAAGTCTCTCTTGTGATTAGAGAACTTTCAGTCAAATTGCCCAGCAACCGTTGAACATTTGGGAACATTTGGAAAAGGACATATTTTTTAACGGTGCGGATTTACGCGGCTACTTAATTAATTGAATGGCTATTTTCATTTCAAATAATTTGTTTTAAAATTACTCTTACAGAAGAGCACTAGTGATTATTCAAATAGATCATTACCAACAGAATGTTAAATTATCTCCATAATCCATACCTAATCTAAATACAAGTTTTTACCCGAGTGCGCTTTAATCTTTTAAGCTGGTATTAAATTTTGGGAACCAAAGAACGCAGTCAAGCGTTATCCAGTAATGTTCGTTTTTTTTTAAAGTAAATTCAAATGTCATATTTTAATACTTATTAGGTACTTTGTTAAGATGCGCCCATACATTCTATCTATTATACATTTTGTTACTTAATTTCAAATTAAGGATTTGGATAGTATGTTACTTATATTTTAAATTACTAGAATAACCTTTATTACCCATTACAGGCATGAACAACATCATTTGACTAATATTACCAACTTTAGTTTACTTTCTTTCGTTTTGTTATGTCATGAATTTAATATCGTTAAGGGAGGTGATCGAGTTTGAATTATAGCTATTTGCTGTGTTAAGGACTCAAAGGAAACCTCAAAGCTACCTACTAACGACAGAGGCAGGAATAGCGGGCTGGCCTACTTCGATTTCCTTATTAAGAAAGGCAAATGGATGGCCATTCTGACTTAATACGTGGTTATATATTGATTTATTCATAGAACGGTAAATAATCATGACTATAATGTCCTATGAAAGTTTTACTATAGGATACAGTACTTCCCATAAGAGAATGTTATTAATCTACTTTTTTGTGTGCTTGATGCATCGGTATACTGTATATTTTTTTATTTGAATTTATATGTTAAACACAAAAAACACATAAACTTAACACAAAATTTAAAATTAAATTTAACAAAAAGTGCATAAATAAGTAAATAAAATAATATTATCTAAATAGATTAATTAACTTTACTTATTAAAACAACCTGCATATAAATTTCAGCACTGACACTAACGTTTCTTAATAACAAAATACCGTAACCAGTGGGCCTTCTCCATAGAGAGCTTAAAATTAAGTAATATTAAATAAGTTAGGTAATATTAAGTTTACGTGATGAATATTCGACTTAACTATTCAGAATTATCTATTTTCATATTGATATTATTATATAAGATCTTAGTACGTAGAAATATTTAATTTAAGTTATGCTATGTGAATACTGTCTCATAAGGTTTTATTCGTCTAATAAATATATAGTAATAATAAAAGAAATTATAATGTCAAATAATACAAGGTAATTATGTAAATACTATGTAAAATAAATGGCAACTGTTTCACTGAATTAATAGAAGTGCGAATGATAAATCGTTTTAATGTTTTGCTGTTGATGTAATTATTAGAATAAATAGTAATATTATCACGTCGGATTTATATTTAGAAACTATATTTTATGTGTAGGTACATCATATTGAATAATATTCATAATTTAATAGTGAAAAATTCTAAAAATGAAAAATATTATAAAATACTTACGTAGATAAATAATCAATGAACCTATATCAGCAAATCGCTTACAAAGCAAGTAGACTTATGACAAGAAATAAAAGCATCCTTTTTCATTTTTGTTTATACGTAATTCAACTATTTCATTACCATTTTTTTTAATATTTCTAATTCTGTCTTTAGTTTAAATGTCAAATATCTCTTTGCCTTTAAATAAAATACGGAATTATTTTTAAAATAGTTGAATAGCCTTTGAACAAAAATCAAAAAGAAATTAAATAGCTTAAGTAGATATGTATGTTAGAACGGCGTCGGGGAGCTGTAACGTGGGTAGGTATTGTTAATAAACCAAGGCGAGAGGAGGCTCTCTAATATACGATGTAATATAACGTCGCGAAATCCCATAAAAGTTAATACAAATACATGCCCACGTCGATATTTGTGCTTATAATGGATGGGCGATTTGGAGCCCTAATGCGATCGGGTTCCGTTGGGTCCGAGCGTCGATTGCCTCATTAATATCCGGCCATATGTGTATACACAGAGCCTACATCGGCGCCAGTAACACCCCCCCGATCATTCCTGTTGTATGTGGACAGAGTCGACCCCTTTTCACGGCATTTGAAAATAAATTAATTGCAAGGGGTTAATAGCTTGGATGACGCGGAGTTGATGGTTGGTTGAAATAACGATCCATAACACTACATTTAAGTACTTATTTAATGAACAGCAACATATACCATACACATAGATAGAATCAGAGCCTGTAAATATCTCAATTTAAGTAAACCTCTTGTTTTTATGTTACAAAAGTTGAATATTTTGCATTAATTCAAATCATAATTAAAATAAGGGTAGGAAGATGATATATATATATATATATATATATATATATATATTAAATTGGAATAATTCCAGTCCCGATTTATCTGGAACCAATTACTGTGTACGTAGGCAGTAAACAAATTTTTTTCTTTATTTGTTTTCTAATTTTCACATAAAAATGGCTGAACTATGATAAAAATTTTACAGTACTAATAGCTTCTAACCCATATAAATGTGTATGTATATATGTAAACATATTATGCTAATGAAAATCCTATCAATATTATAAATTAGAAAGTTTGTAGCCACGGATAGATGGTTGTTCGGTACTTTTTCTCGCAATAAGGATTTGAAAGAAATTTGGTACATGGGTAGGTTATCTCTTAAGTTAGTACTTAGTATACTTTATATATTTATTTATATAACTAAATCTACGGGGCATAGCTAGTTTTCAAATAAAATTATTCATAGAGTAGGTAAAGTAATTTGTTTTCTTTTTTTAAGAAAGCCTGTGAATGAAACCACAGAAACAGGGAATAAGATCTATAAACATGTATTTAGTCGCGTGACCGCCCTTCTATGTAGATTGTTTATTTATAATAGATGAACTAATGAATTGTAAATAATTGGAACTACTTAGTTATATTTGTATAGGCAAGGAGGGGGTTTGATTTGAATTTAATTTTAATATCCCTGAAGACAGTCCAAATATTCGTTTAATTTCAAAAGCTCTCAGAACTTTGAGGTTTACATCGAATATCTTAACTTAAATACGAGTGTTGAATTGTGAATAAGTATATTTACTTAGATGTAGGTACAAGTTCATTTAAATAACTTTTAATGAATGTTTTAATGTTGTCCCTTGCCCGTGGGTATTTAATTTATTCTTAACATTAAATAATACAAAATAAGAAAAAAATTTAGATATGAATTAAATTTATATTTTTAAATAAATATTTATTCTATTTAGTTATTTTTTTTTATATTTACAACTTTAGATATGGGTTGGCGACACTGTATGTACTATATTTCAATTTATAAAGGATGTTTAAAAACTTAAAAATATTAATTTTGTGTTATGTGGTAATCGAATCCTCAATTAACCAAAATTATAGGTGTTAAACTGATGCACCATAAAGCTCGTCAAATTTATAGTAGATAGTGTTGCCTTCACTTATTATTAATAACTTTTATAATTTTATTGTGTAGAAGATATTTTTATAATTGTGTTTTGTATTTCAGTTTACTTATACTATTATACCTTTCTCACGCACCTGACTTTTGCAATTTAGAATCACAAACTAGCTGATCGTCCACCTGATGCAAAATGGTAACTGTCACTTAACATAAATAGTATTATAGATATCACAGGGTGCACTATGATATCCGAAACTCATTGCCATTTCTGAGGGTAATGATATTATAGCTATACCTAATTTGTAATTTCACTGCCACATCCCATCCTTTAAATCGAAACACACATCTGCTTTGCGACAAAAACTCAAGTGGAACAGAGCAAGAAACAGAGATAAGAAAGCAAGGGAGAATGGATTGTTACTAATGGTGACCAGCGGTCCCGTTGCTAGTAATATATCTTGGAAAGTTGATAGCAACGCGGTTCCTCCAGGGAATCATCGTGATTCATTCATGATGGGTCAACTGACCTGCTTTTATCCTCACCTAACATTCCTCACTACTGCCTCGCCAGCGTATACTGATAGCGTTGGCGAGGTTACCATTTAATTTTATATATATATTCTTTATTGTACTTGAACAATACATGCGACGATTAGTTTAACAACTTGTTAGCAAGGGAGGACTTATCTCTGAAAGAGATCTCTTCCAGCCAACCCAATGTAGTTAGAGAGAAAATAATTTAATTTGGGTAATCCAGTGCAGAAAAGGTACCGATGAAAATAATGTAAATACAACAAACACAAATTGTAAATAAATATATAAATAAATAAATACGTAAATAGATAAACATATATACATATGTATAAGTGTATAGAATTATCATGAACAATTGGTTAAAAGATGTGATTTCAGTGTGGTTAAAAGAAGTTTTCATCCCATTAAAGAATAATAAAAACAATGCAGAAGTCTTCTGTATAGACTTCCTCTGATATATAGAAGTAATAATACATAGTTTTAATTTCCTCTATAATAATACCTCCTATGAGTGGGCATCTGATATCGATGGAATATCAACAATATAGTATAGCCACACTAAAATGCAACCCATTTCTCACCGACACGCGCTATGTATTGCGGTACTGTAAACATGGGCGAGCCTATATAGCAGCCGTGTTCTCATATTAAACGAATTTATCATCAGAGCACTGCGGGATTATGTTCTCTCGAGGAAAACCATAATTTTGAAATATATCTAATTAAGAACGTCAGTATTTTTTGTATCATTTGTGTGTAAGCTGTGTAACATACTTTTCAACCGACTTAAAAAAAATAACGAGGTTTTCCGTTTGGTTGTTTATTTATATTTGTTATCGCATAATTACGTCATTTATAAACCAATATCGAACATGAATTTTTTATCTGAAGGCATATACTTTCAGATTGAGATATATTTACACATCGATCCTATAGAAATTTGATTAAAGTTGATTCAGTAGATTAGTTTTTAAATTAAAACTGATTCTGACATTATTGAAGACCGTGTTTTTTTGTGATATAAAATATTAAATAATAGAGAAGAAATATTTTATTTCTTGTACAAAATTATAACATTTTACTTGCTTTTCACAAGAATATTGTATATAAAAAATCGGTAGTATATGATAAAATTATAAGTGCTACAATTTTTACTCAATTGTCTGTCTATATTTTTGTACTCGTATATTTACCAGAGGGAGACTTTTTACAAAAGTCGATTGCTTGGGTACCTCTGTCCCATTCGTGTTTCAACCGTGAAGCAGTTGTGTTTGCATGGCTGTATTTCGGTTTGAAGGGTGGGATATGGCGTGAATTTACTGGGTATAGAGGAATAACGCCTGAGTCCTCAGGAATAGCAACGCATAGGGGGTATCATGGGCGAAACAGTATACTCTGTTATTTCCATGGTACTGTTCATGTCTATAGGCGACGGTTACCACTTTCCATCAGGTGGGCCGTCAGCATGTTTGCCTTTCTAAGTTGTATAAAAAAAATTAACAATATTATGCGAAATGTTACTCTTTTCTGCTACGTGTGTCATGAATTATATTTAAGTTAATTTGTAGATACCAAAGCATGTCACATGTTTTGGTGACAATATTGTAAATAAATAAAAGCCTAATTTAAATTATAAATTCTTACACATGTGTGCATACGTAAACAGATGCTGTAACAATTCGCTATATTTTGAGACTAACTTTCATATTTATAAGGATCTTAAATATGAAATCGGTTGTTAAATATAAGTTTTCAATACCATCGTAATTAATTACGTAATAATCGCGTGACTGGACGAAATATTCATAGTAGTAATAATGTGATGATGCATAATTCTGTAGATGCACCGCAAATATGCATCGGCGCCGTGAACCTCACGTCTCGCACCTAACAAGCTACGTGACGTTGCAACAGCTAGTTTTATTACTCACATTTTTCAATGCACTCGGAGTGGCATGAGTCCCAGATGTATACCGCTATTCCCGACCTATTAAAACAAGCTTCACTTACTTTGAACTTAGACTAATGAGAGACATGGAATACCTAACTGAAAGTAGATTCTTATGCCTACTTAATCATTTCCCATTTCCTGAATTGAAATAGACGTAAATATGTGTACAAAGTTTTCCTATAAAATAAAACATTTTCAGATTTTTGTTTCAAGTACAGAATACTTCGATAAATTAGAATAAAATGTAACCCAGTATAATATTTTAACCGTTTTAGAGATTATATATGTATATATATGTATTTGTAAAATCATTACAACGTTTACTTTAACCTATTGATAATGATGATAAATTAATTACAAATGTAGAAAGGAATCGTAAGTAATGGGGTCTGACATTGCTAGCAATATACCTTATCAGGTCGACCACACCACACGATTCCTCCTGAAAATCATTGTGATTAATTATTGTAGAATTCGTTACGATGGGCTAAAACTGTTTTTATCTTTCACCGGTGCCGCGTTCCCGTATACCTATAGCGCAGGCGGGTTTAATATTCCATTTTCACCCATTAAAAAAAATATAACAGAGCAGTAACCTCATTAAAATTAGTCCATCCGTATATATCTATATGTATATCCGCTATGATGCTATATCCAGTACATTTTTTTAATAATACAGGGAAAACGAGCATTCGGCTCATCTGATAGTAAATGACTATCGCTGCCCATGATCAGCCACAACACCAAAGGCATTTCAGGTGTGCTGCCGGCCTTTTAAAAGGAATATGCTCTTTTCTTGAAGGTTATGATTTCGTATCGGTTTGAAAATACTGCTGCTGGAAGTTAATTTAAAAGAATGGTTATGCGTGGAAGAAAATGCTATGGAAAACGCACGGTGATGGACCGCCACTTATCCAGATGTTTGGGATGTAAGTTTAGTTTGTAAGGACAATCCGAAGAATTCTTCAGAGCACTTTCTATGATAATATCGGTAGAAGATGCAAATCAACATCTCAACGTAGTTTGAGTGAGTCGAGTTAGATAATGGGGTACAAAATAAAGAATTACTCGTAGTTTATACCAGTTCTTTATTTTGTACCCGACTAAAAGAAAAAAAGGCTTTATAGTTATAACTTTATGTATAGGCGATTAAAAAAAAATATTAATATTATTTCTCCTTCTTTTTATCCTGTAGCAAAACAACCAAATTATTTACAGAAACTCTGTGCAATTTCATTTTAAACCTCCAACAATAATATTGACACAACAGGAAACTAACATGTCTATAAACTTCCTGCAGACATCACCTGTCACAACACAAAACGTTCTTTATTGTCTTCCATTAAATATTATCTCTTATTTTATGTTTGACGAAATAAATTATTTGTTCAAATATTTGAGGTGAACAGTAGTCAACTCGCGGTTCGCATTTTGATTAATGTATCTGTTATACAAATACTTTGACGAGAAATAAACTTCTAGTCACGAAAATAAATAGATATAATTAATTTGTTGAATAATAATTATTGTGAGTTACTCTGATTTACAATCATTTACATTGGCTTCACAGATACAGATAATTTATTTAAATGATATACAAAAATATAAATTTTGTTTTATTTTATATTGTAATTAATTTTTGAATAAAATTTCATTATATCTATTTATAGAAATATAGATCAATCCGTATTTTCTGAACACTTACTAAAAATATAAATAATTTAATGAATATTGCATTTATTCATTAAACATAAATTCGATCAGTATTATTGTATGTTACATTTGTGATTCACTATGTTTATTTCATGAATATATTATAAACAATAGGTATATTTACAAAGTTCTTACTAACTTCATTTTATTTATTATAAGACATATTTTTATAAGTACTTACTTTTTAAAGAGTAAAGTATTCCTTGCGTAGTAGTCATTAATAATATTGCCTGTTTATATGTATAATATACTCGCTATACGCCGTGTGGTCCCGGCATAGAATAGACCACCCCTTTCTTTTCCGTGGGTATCGTAAAAGGCGACTAAGGAAGCTTATCGTGGAGGGATGGCAACAGCATCCCTCTTGAAACATCTGTAAAAATCTAACTGCGGTTGCCAACCCACCTGCCAAGCGTGGTAACTACTGGCAAAACTCCCGTTATGGGGAAGGCTTATGTTTAGCAATGGACAGTAAATGGCTGAAATAATAATAATATTAATATAAATAAAAATAAATATATACATACCTACACATACATGAAAGGGCATAACATATGTATAAAACACTAGCTGTATCCAGCGTCTTCGCAAGCGTGATTAATATATAAAGTATCCTTTGTTCTAAGTTAGGATACTGTCTGTGTACTAAATTTAATTTAAATTCATAGTAGTTCGGTAGTTTTCCGTGAAAAAGTAAGAAACATCTTTCTTTTTTATCAAACTTTTGCATTTATAATACTAGTAGGATGGGATTATTTATTTATTTAATCCACTCTTAACTCTTTAATCCACCAAAAACATAAAAATATATAATGACAAATGATTCAAGAGAAATACAGTAATATAAAGTATAGTTTAAAATATGTATATAAAGGTGTTTAAATATATTTATATGTATTTGCGAGAGTAACATATGTAAGCCACTATAGTAATTTATAAATAATAGGCGATGCGACCCATGAAAAAGGACGTTGAGTTAGGCTGATAGTGCCCTGCGCGGTTGACGGCTGTCATCCTACGAGCATTCATTATTGACGATTTGAATGGAAGAGAAAAATGTCAGACCCGTGTTGTAGATAATGTAAATATTTGAACGAGATAAAGAGCTTGCGAGCTGCTCCCCCGCACAGATGGGAATGCTGGACAGCTTAAATCCCTGTCAGAGATACATTTTGTAATAGGTACATACATACATGTTCATAATAATGTGCGCAACGTAGGTATGTCATCTATATAAATAAAAAACAATTGCGGGAGATATATAAGCGCACTTTAGAATGACTGCACCTATTTGGCTAATACGTAATATGTTTGTAGTTGTCAGGACAAGGTTTATGACAGAAAATGTTTCAAAAATAGCACAGAAAATAAAAAACTTAGTGAGACAATTCTATAGAGATTCTCAAAAAGATTGATTGAAGTACAGTTGTTCAGTTTTTTATATTTTTTCAGCTGATACATGTTACCGATTAATTTAATCAATTCGATCTCCTTTAGTACACTCATGGGTAGCCTAGACTAGTTGCCCAGTTTTATATAAACTCAAAACAATAACAATTAGTACAAATAAGACATTTTGACTTAATTTTAAAATCAACTGGCTAATAAATAGAAGTAAGGTACACGTATTTTTTTTATTGGAACGTCCAGCAAAAACAAATATAACCTAATATAATTTTATATCTAAATTTGAGAAGGAGATATATTTTCTCTTTGAGGTGAGAGTTAAATTCTAGAAATTTTTTATTTGCGTAATTAAATTACAAATTAAAAAAATACGCGTTTCATTCTCCTTTATTTTAATAAATAATGTAGGTAAGCACTTAAAAAGAAATCTAATTATCTTGGAAACTCGGAGAAAATTTGAAATGTAGAGTGTAATTTCAATTTTACTACAACAGCGCTACACTGAACTTTGTAGATAGCAGGAATGGAAATCCATGTGGCAGTTTGTTCAAATTTATTTTTATTATATGTATATATATTTATTTATTTAGATTAATAATAATGATATAAATTAATGCAAACCTTATTAATGCCATAAAAGTAAATAAATTGATATGGTAAAGTATTAAACGTTCCTTATTTTTTGTTTAAATATAATAATTAGATAAGTCAATATTGAATTTTTTGTCATACATATAAGTTAGGTCTCGTTTTATATTAGTTATTCTTTAACTACGTGTCAATAATGTTAAAAATACTAGATACTTATTTAAAATGTTATTTCTTTGTATTTTTAATGACTAAATCTAATCTATATAGGTTTCTTTAATTTTTTTATTTAAAAGAAAAAAAAAGTCACTCTACCTTTTATTCTTCAACAAATTAAACTCACCAAGAGAAAATAATTGAAGGAGATCCAAATACTCGTAAATAAATACACGTGAGTTAATTAACGAACGTCATTGAGTGGCACAACTAAATACTAGATTAAAATAAGTAGTGCCAGGGACTATCTTTCTGGTCTGAAATAAAGCTTAAATATCAAAGAGATTTGACTATAGATATAAACAGTTTCTTTCATAATTTTTCCTCAAGACATAATTACAACTGTAAAGACGAATCAGTAACGTGATTTTTACTAAACAATTATCACTATTGCGTAGCAAAGTAAACAACAATTAATTTTAGCAATTCAATTATTTGATGTATACATACGTAAATTGAGTTTATGTATCATTTAAACAACGTTCTGTTATAATACGTGTCCAAATTAATTACACTTCATTGTAAACTACCCACATCAATATTCTACTTCTGACAATAGATTGTATTCAGAGCATGCAGCCTATTAATAAAGGTGTCTGTCATAATTATTAATTCCATGGAAATTCATAAGCCCAAATCTAATAAAATTATAGGTATATAATAGTATTATGATGCTAGTCATAGCCAGATACTCTATTCTTGTGAACCAATAAAATAATAATAAACATTTATTTGATAAGTCACGTTCATATAAAATTTTATAAAGACAAAAGATATAGAAAATTTAAATCGTAAAGTAAAAATATCATTATTATTAACTAAATAACTAGATGGTTTCATATAATTATAATATTTTTTACTTTTTTACACAGAAAATGAATTAATTACTTAAATATAAAGAATGTAATATTAATATGCACCTAAGAGTATGGATTTATTATTAAATAAAAGATAAATCCATCCAAAAAACTACATTCAAAATTCATTTAATGATTTATATACTTTTGCAATTTATAGTTGATATAACTACCAATAGTAGCATCAAATAAATAAGATACTTGTAAGTATATTAAAAAATCAATATAAAATCTTTCTTACTCGATATAGGAATTCCAAGTATAAGTAGTATGTACAATTTAGAATAAAATAATAATAATACAGAAGAATTTTGAAATAAACTATTGAGACTGGGTGACGCAATTGCATAATATAGTCGCAAAAAAAACAGTACCTTCTCCTTTTGAAGTCGTTAAAAAGGGTTGCCTATTTTCTACGCCGCGCATACATAAGACGCGTAATTAACAATCAAAAACGTACACAGTACGCTTGCGCGAACGCCAGTCGGTTGCTTTTTACACAGCAACGTATTACCGCCGTAATACCGTAATTCAGTACGTCAGGTGCAGATGCCGCCTACAACTCCGGACGATTAACCCATTTGAGGGCTAGAGCACCCGACCGACCAACTAAAATAGACCCCAGACATTTCTCGATGAGCCTCTCATCCGTCGAATTTAATAAGACGCCAGAACGACACGTAGGGTCGTGCTAAATTGGCAGAATTTTACTCCCAAATGGAATGTTTGTGCCAATACTTGAAGATTATTGATATTACACTCAAATGGGTATTCGAATATCGAAACGGGTGGGTGTTTACGCTGTGACAGATGTAATAAATGGACACTCCAAGGATATTATAGGTAAATAAATATCAAAAGAATTTTATATGTAATTTAATATGCCTGTTAAAATAATAAATATGTCTAAACAACTACCTACGACTCAGCTTTCTTTATTGTATTGCGTATTTTATTTTAAACTAGCTACCACATCGGTATCTTCGCGGAGGTTGTAAGAAAGTCTTTCATTACTCGGTAGAAAGGTATGCTAAAATGTTGACTCAGAATGCTTATAAAGTTTCATATTGTAGAGTTGATGAATGCAAGTATTTTGCAAGGTTTCTTTCAAGCAATTTATGTAAGGTTATGTTGCGAAGTGAACGAAGACTGGCTGAAATAATGGTGATTGTAATTAATTAAATAGAAGTGACGTTAATAAATTTTTTTCCAATATTCAGTTGAATCTACTTTAGATCTACCCGGACAGATAGCGCTCTCTTCTTATCTAATTTCATCACCAGTCAGCTTTATTGGTGATAAAATTTTGTGTCAACTAAGTGTACTTTTACTGTACACTTATTTGCCACTCAGTTTTACTTTAAACTTGTTTTTACATAATATATTATGAAAATTGTGAAAAAGAATATTTGAGGACAACTATAAGACCAGAGCCAATTATAAAAGTTTGATTTGTGAATTGGCACGACAGAAACTCGAACTTAAGAACATAAACAGCTACACTACCACACTTTTTACACACAAAATACTAACTGTATTCCGCGGCTTTTCCGCGTGAATCAGTAAGTATGAAAGTAACATATGTGATAAGTTAGGATATAACCTACTCGTGTACGAAATTTCATTCAAATCCATTCACTACATTTTGTGTAAAAGTGTAACGAATATCAATCCATGCATAAATCCTTACAAACTTTATCATTTACAATATTAATAGAATTAACAATTGCTTATCCTCTAATATATTTCCGTCTAGTTAATTCTAAATCTTACCAAAAGGCATTTATAAGGAAAGCATTTTAACAAAAATCTCATATCAACTTTTTATTAATTTCCAATCTGGAATAAGCAAATATATCTATAAATCCAAATAAATTTAATTATTTAAAGTCTTACACAAGATCCTTCTATACGTAAGTTTTTAAATAAAGAGGTTTCACCACAAGAGAAGACAGTGAATAGTACCAACTAAAAATAACCTCACGTAAGCACCTAATAAATTAACATTTCTACAGCCAAACACGATATACATGATAGCAACAAACTAAAAACCAATTTATTACTATGCCTGATGTAAATAATACATAACAATGTCTCTGTTATTTTGTATGAACACATATTTGAACCTAATGGAAAAAGTTTTGTTCCAACTGTCGCACATCTTGCGTATTGGACACCACTAACAGTAAATGTTATAGTAAACTTTTGCGCCCTAACTAGTTTGTAACAACTACTTCCCTTATTGAATAGATAAAAGGCGCGCAATTTTCTTAAAATAGACTTAATTTATTTTAACAAACTTCAAAAAATCATCATCATCCTGTTATCCTTTAACTATCCACTGCTGAACATAAGCCTCCCCCTTGGAAAGTTTTGCTAGTAGTTGCCATACTTGGCAGGCAGATTAGAAAGCGCAGTTAGGCTTTGTAGATGTTTAAAGAGGGACGCCCATCCTTCGCCCTTCCTTAGACGCCTCTTAAGACACCCACGGAAAAAGAAGGGGTGGTCTTTTCTATGCCAGGACCACACGGCGACTTCAAAAAATGGAAGTTCTTGATTATAATTGTAATATGTATATTTTTGTGTATGATATTTTAGCCGATATCGAATTGATTTTAATGTTTCTCTTAACAATCTTTCGAGAAGGTATTATACCAAATTTAAATAATAAGGAATAAAACGCATAACAAAATCTTAAGTTATAATTTTAGTGAAAATAAATAAATATGAAATTATCTTAATATAAAAGTAAAGTTACTAGATATTGTAACTCAAACTCAAAATCTGCATAATTACGAGTACAAAATCATGCCACTGATCGGTAAATGAAGTACGGATAGTTATGGGGGAGAAGAGATTGTTAATAATGGGGATTAGTAGCCTCATTGCTAGCAATATACCCTGTCAGGTCGACCTCCTCGTGGTTCCCCCTGGAAACCATCGTGATTGATACATTGTTAGATTCGTCACGGTGGGCTAACTGACCTGCTTCATCCTCACTTATCATCCTTCGTTAGTGCCCCGCCAGTGTATACCGATAGCGCAGGCGGAGTTACCATTCCATTATCATCCATTAAAAAAAAGTACAGATAGGTTTTTTTTTATGCAACTTAGAATGGCAAACAAGCTGACGGCCCACCTGATGGAAAGTGGTAACCGTCGTCTATAGACATGAACAGTACCATGGACATAACAGAGTTTCATACTGTTTCGCCCATGATGCCATGCGTTGCCATTCCTGAGGACTCAGGTGTTATTCCTCTGTACCCAGTAAATTCACGCCATATCCCACCCTTCAAAGCGAAACACAGCCATACAAACACAACTGCTTCACGGTTGAAACAATATAATTATACAAGGTAATAATAATATTACAAAATGTAACTAATATGTAACTTGGTATTTCATCTAAAAATTCAATCCCACAAAAATCCAGAAATCTAAAAGCCTAGATATACTTAAATTGCATAGTTACCAAATAAATACGAGTAATAACAATTCTTTAATTTTAATCAACATTCATACTATGTTAAGAACAGGAGCGTGTTTACTGTGTTAGTAAATACAGTAAAATTGAATGTAAGATTAATTTAAAAAAGTTAGAAAGTTAGAATAAAAAAGATATTTATACTTATTTGCAGTATATTTATTTGCAGACATAATAAAATACAGGCAGTAACTACATCAATAATGGAAGGATGAAGTTTTGTAGCCCTTAGTTGCCGGAGTTATAATCCACCTCTAACACGCGTGACCCTCGTCAAGAGGTACACCCGTGACAAGTTGGCCCAAGTCTTTGGTTCAGGTAGGTATTTAGATACTCTTACTCTATGGTCATAGTATTGATATTGTATCTGTGTGGTAAAATGAAGTAAAATTTCAAATATAAAAACTTGGTATATATTTGTTTCTTAATACGTACCTACGTTACAGCCATTCTTAAACAGAGGAATACTTAATGCTGTTTCAAATTTAAACTACCAACGACACGAAAAGACTAATTCGAATATTTACCGTAAATATGAAACTACATCTTTAGATACATATAATATTTTTGCTAATGTAAGAGCATTTCAGCTAGTTTGATTCTCTAAATGCATTAGAGATGAGTGCAAAATTTGATTAAATCTACACTTCAGCAAAAGAGTTTGATGCTTCAATCTCTGGAACTACCAGTCGGATTTATAATATTCTTCTTGCATTTGATAACTCATTTCTGGAAGAAAATTAGGCTATTCAAAATCACGATACAATTACAAGCTCAACTACCAGATATAGCAAGTGTGCTAAATTATCATCATATATATGACCTATCTAGTTTTTTATATACGTATGTATATTAAACGTGTTTTTATAATTTAGATGGTCGTTTAATGCGAATATTTACCCAGAGGACTAGATTATTATTAGTGATTAAGTACTAACATATGTAGTTTTTAAGTACACCTACTAATAAATAATGAAGTCAAATTTATTTGAAATAAATTAATTAAATATATCGATAATGGATACCTTAATAAAATGACCTTGTACTTTCTTCATATTCATCAGTTAGTTGTCATTCAATAAGATTGACCAACTTACTAATTTGTTAATTTACAGCGTAAATCAGTGGAGTTAGAAATATAAGATTTTGAATCTACGTTCTTTTATAATGTAAATATTCACTAAGGAATTTCATTAAGTCCCTAAGTGTATCCACAGCAAGCAGCTAGTTCATTATAAGCCTTAAATTTCATAAATTTATTTAGATTTATTAGAGCCGCCATGTTTACGCATTTCGAAAATATTTCCTCATTTTGTAATGAAAATTATTACTAGCAGGTATTTAGTTTATTACAAATTAATTGAATGAGTTATTTCAGCTCTGAACATCTGAGCACCTGATGTTAGCCCTACAAATTGGCATTGAATTAATATCTCAATTACTTAGCGAATAAGGTTAGTGAATTAACTAAGTGATTTATTCGCAAGCTTTTTCTTAACATAATATTATAGAAGTCAAATTACAAATAAGCAATAATGAAATGTTAATAATTAGGGCCATTTAATTTATATATAAATTATCATTAGTTGATTTCATAACAAAGTTAACTGTTTACCACGACTTTGTCCGCGTGAATCAATTAATAAAATATCTTATAGAAAGTAAGTAAGTTAGGGTATGATCTACCCGTGTACCAAATTTAAGCAAACCCATTTAGTCATTTAAGCATGATTGAGTAACGAATATCTAAACATCTAGGTACCTCAGGAATGGCAACGCATGGGAGGTATCATCGGCGAAACAGTATAAAAAAAAAACATGTAAAATGGTATCATTATATTTAAATTAAAACAAATAATTTAAAATATGAATAATATAGATAATAATAAACATCTAAAATGGTGAATTTAAGATTATAAAAGAAATTTGTATAATCTTAAATTACGCATTAAGCCATTTGTATTGCAAAATTAAACTTTAAAGTGGCTTTTTCTTAATTCTGGTGGTCGTTAATCATAAAACTTACACAATAGCCGCACAATGCTATTTATGCTATTTTTCCGACGTGCCAACGATTTATTTCGTTGCTTTCCTTTGAGTCGAAACAAAGGCGTATATGGCCCTTCACACACAAAGCGACAAGATCATTAAAACTATATATAATTTTTTAAAGTAAATATTATAATTTTCCAGATTTTAGATAGGATTTTTTTTGTATTCATTGTTATATGTTATTCAAATATATTCTGTATATACAGATATATATTTGTGTACAGAGCAGATATTTACCCTTAATTAAGTTTATAATAAGGTTATTATTAAAATCTGTTTGGAGGAAACAATAAAGAGTATCTATCTTGGTCTTATATGATACAATGAGAAGACATTGATTTTCTTGCAGTTACCTAAAAATTTACCATCACTTATTCTAAAAGAATAGAAATAATCTTCATGTAAATAGACTTGGTTACAAACTGTTTTAAATGGTCATTTTAATATGAAAGAGGATTATTTTAGATCAAAGTTTATTAATTAACACAAAAAGAGACCAATCACAAGTAAACACACACAAGCACAATGATCAAAAACGAAATATATCATAAACGTATTTAAAATATTTTAATTTAGAATACGGAGTAGAATATTTGTAAGCAGATGTTACCTTTGCAACTATTATTTTTAGAGAATTAATAACGTACTTCTTTTGAAAGTAATTCCAAAAAACTATTTTTTTTTTATCAATAATATGTTTTCCTTTATTACAAAAACTAATAGTGTTTTCCATCAATCGCGTAGTGTGTGGATGAACTTATATAATAATTTAACTTTAGTAATTCAGTAAAACGCGTTACATTCAAGTGTTACCGTTTTGGGAGCCCTGTAGAATGTTCAGCAAGCAAAATTAAATTTAACTACAATATCGTAGTGATGAAATTTGAGAGCTTTTAATTTGAAAGCGAGAATTAAGGAACAATAGATGATCTCTTTGAGTCAATTTATTTTACGGATACTCTTTAAAATTAATTTAAAAACAAATTGATTCCTTTCTTACACTGAAAATTTTTATACCTACTTCAATGATACTTGATATAGTAAAGACAGATTTCCAGATGACAATCAGAAATTTTTTTCTTAGAGCTTTTTCCGTTTTAAATTTATATTGCCTGTTGCAAAAGTGTTTTAAATCTTTTGCAAAACACTATTAAAATTAAATATTTTTGCATCTAGACTTATTTATTTCCAAATAACATAAAATAATGTTCCTAGATAATCCTATAAACTCGCTCCCGCTGGGAACTAAACAAAAATAGTTACATTATCGAGTTAACAAGTTAAAAGTTCATGCAGGTAACAAAGTTACGACGCAGGTGCGACGGAAAATTAAAGGACCACCCTAAAGGTTTTGTAAAATAAAAGTATTACAGAAAAACAAGGGTCGGGAAAGGATGTTCGGTTTAAGGATGCTTCATCTGCAGAATTTCGTGTTCAAGTGATGATATAGGATATTGTGTGCGTAATATTATTACTAATACCTAATGTTTTTTATGTAACTCAGAATGGCAAGCAAGCTGACGGCCCATCTGATAGAAAGTGGTAACTGTCAGCTATAGACATGAATAGTACCATGGACAAGAGCTAATATATGTTACTCATTATACATGTCATGCATTGCCATTCTTGAGAACTAAAGTTTTATGCCTCAGGAGACACCCTGTAATTTTATTACTATAATCTATCCTTTAAACCAGGGGTTCCCAAACTTATTTAGTCTACTGCCCACTTTGAGAATAAATTTTTTAGCGCCCCCATTTTTTCACCTACTTAAAAATCACTATTACTTCAAATTACAAATCACCCCCCCAAGCCTTTACACAACGCCACTATTTTTTATGGGTCTCTTACCGTCCTCCTTTAGGCCTGCAGCGTCCTCAAGAGCTTTGGAAAACGCTGCTTTAAACTAAAACACAGCCATGCAAATATAACTTTAAGGCAGAAATATGATTGGGATAGAGGTACCTTAGCAGGCGATTTTTGCACAAACTCTTCTTCTAATATTTTTTTATATGGTATGATTAAATTCTTCGTATTTTGATAGAGCAGAAATATGATCTGTGTATTTGATTCCTTTTCATTTCTAAATAGTTGTAACAAACAAGAAAGGTAAAAAAACTAACTCGAAATAATTCTATGCCTTTAATTACTAACCTATGTAAGAGTAACTGTAAATGTAAATTACTAACCTGGTCAGAGTTGAATTCAAATTCTTCATTTATAGTAAGAACCCTGTATTCATCAAATTTAAAAAAAGATAACAATGTACTTTTAGTACCTACATTACTAATATTATTATAACGTAGAGAAAGATCCATACTATTATATAAAAAGAAAAACTAATATAAATTGATAAAAATACTAACATAAAATCTGAATAGCAAATGTTGTACAGACACACGTAACAAATAGGTACACTTTACAGGACGATGCTGATTTATATCTTGGTCTCCAATGCTTAATTACCATCTGATATGGTCCGTCTCTTATATGAGTAGTAAATGGATATCAAGCTGTTGGACGTAACAAGTTTCAGTTTATCAACCAATTAAACAAAACGAAAGCTAACAAAACGTCTCCAAATTTATTCTCTTCATAATCTAGATATCTATGCTTTTAATAGAAATATGTAATGCGTGTACTCCTTAATGAGAATCATTTATAACAGTAAATGTTTATAAATTCTGTTCACAAACACGACGTATTGCATTATCCCGAGTGTGTTAACCTTTAAAACCAACACAATCTCGCAATTAACGTCTACGTAATGAGCCAAGATAAGGACGTACGCTCCAGGATATTGCTCACAATTCACAGTTAATGTATCATTTATTATACGCAAATCCTGTACTTATGATTAAACTAAATTTCCAATATATTCAGACCGAAAAACAAGATTTTTTTTGTGTCAAATAGATAAAACTGAAATGATAAAAGTAACTTTTGAGCTGGAATATATTGGATGCATGGTCTAGATTAGCTAAGTCATTCAACTCCTTGTGAAAAATAAGGAATGCATAAAGTTATCAGTTACAGTTACAGTTATCAGTTATAGATTGATTAGTGTCACAGGAGCTACACGATCTAATCATTATTCTCTACCATCAAACAATGTTCATCGCCAATGAATGAACCCATCTCTATGTCGTAGAAATTCCGCACAAAGTAGTTTGCTTCAACGTCTATTATATGAACTATTAAGGAATGGAACGCTCTTCCTGCTTCTATGTTCCCGGAGAAATATAACCTAGGACTATTCAAGTTGATGATGAATAATTGTTTTTTTAGATAAGCGCATTCCGTTTTAGATTTTAATTTAACTTACCATCAGGTGAGACAAAGTCGAGCACAAACCTATTCCAAAATAGATAAGCTAATGACTACTGACTGACTACAAATACCACTACACATACACACCATTTACTAACTAGATAACCTAGACTTTAAAGATTAAGACACATAAAGAGATTTCTTATTGTGTGCATACATCTACTAAATATGCCTACAGAAACTAGAGGAAATAACTTCATGCAGACAAAACAGCGGGAATATGCATTAGTATTTATCTACATAATCATAGATGATCGCAAAAGAGCCCATAGCAAATTCACAGCGGAATGGAATTCAGATTAATACGAGGTGCTTTTTATCTCACAACATAGGGCAGTTTTCTTTTATCTTGGAAAATTAGGCAGTTTCCTCTCTGCCCGTTAAATGTATTAGATAAAAGAAAATTAAGGCGTAATGTAGAGATGAAGTTAGGGGAAGGTTGAAACTAGTGCTGTTATATTGGAACGTGCTCGGAATGGTTCCTCACTAATCGTGGCTATGATAACGACCTTTTCGCTTATTAACAAGCACTTAAAGTTTCAGTAATTCAACTAGTTCGCAGATCCATAAATTATTATAAGCAAGATTATGCTCGAGTCACGAAGATATCGCAGCAAGTTTATGACACTGTTAAATGTGAGTTGCGTCTATTTATAAAACACGATAAGCAGATATGCGTAAGTTTTAGAACTGTAATACACCTTTACAGGCAGTAGAGAATTGTGTGTATATTTTAAGACTATTATTCCAGTGAATATGATAAACTCTCTATGGTCGCGGTTTTGCGCACGTGATGTCGTACTAACTGTCATCAGCGTCTCTGTTTAATAGTATTCATAACAAAATATGGTAACGTGGCAATTATCAGTCATTTTTTAAAAACAATTAAACATTTTCAATGTTTCTGGGTAATTATTTAAAAAGTGCTCTGCTCTTGTTTCTGCTTACTGAGAGCCAGTATACTGAGAGATTGTATACTACGCAATGAGAGACAGACGTGATAGATACATGTGTATGTATGTATGCTTTGCACGACATATTGATAGATAATTGTGACACACTTCAGTAAGTAAAAGTTGTAAATGCACATATGTCAAAATTTAAAAAAAAATTAGCACATAATTACCTTTTAGGTTTCAAATTTCAATGCGTTTTTGCTTACTTCGTCGTACTTTCATTTTATCTGTGCATTGATAGACAGATAGCACAATTGATTTTATCAGTATATTTACTAATACTATGAATGTGATAGTAAGTTTATTTGTTTGTTACTTCTTGGGATCTTAACAGCTTAATCAATCATTTCAAAATTTTATACATAGACAGTGTATGCGATGAAGAATATAGTCTATTTTTTATCTCAATCACGCAGACGAAGTAGTAAGTAAAAGCTGATATATTGATAGTATGAGAGTGACACCTGATGTCAATAATTTTTAGATCGCTTTCATTGTATACGAAGGCTTCTAACGCTTTTTATTGGACTACAGGTGTGCTCTGCAAAGCAATTTAACAACTAATCTATTTATGATACTACTCAAGTATTTATTTTTTTAGATGTTTGTACTCGTAGTATAAAATTATATCCTAAAACATAAATCATTATTTTTTACACTAACTATGAAAAAGATTATGTAATTTACTGAATTAAGTATACAAAGTGAACTACTACGTACATATACATTCATAAACAATTATACATTCTAAGTTGCATAATAACTATTTATCAAAAAGTCAAAATGATGATCATGTATTCAAGAGAGTGTTCTACTAATCAAACTAAATACTCTTTCCTAAGAAACATGGGTCGAAAATCCCATTTGTCAAAAATTGAAAGCTGGTTGCATTGTGTTAATAAGGACAAAGATTTTATGCCAGTATAATCTTTGTATATATCGCGTTATATCAGTCGCATTATTTACTGTTATAGTCAGTTAAAAAGTAGTTAGAAATCTAGGTATATTGTTTTAATTTAATATGTCAATTAACAGTAAGAATTTGTCCAATTGAAACAAAAGCAATAAATACTTGATGACGAGATCCATGAGCAATTATATAAGTAAATATGTTACTGAACTAGATGTTATTTTGTAAAAGTCCATGTCACTCTTCAGTCGATTAAAATTAATAATTATGTAAGTAAATGACAGTACAAGTGCTCATTTACTAATTGGATAATAGTTATAAAGAAAATATTATTAATTACTTTTAACATATTCAAACACGGTATTAGCGTATTTACTTATCCATGTACTAAATAGGTACTAAGTTCATACTTAGTATTATATTATTTTTTAACTGAGAATTCTAGGATATTTGCTTCAAATTAAAGGATACACCTTCCCTAATGTAACTAAGTACTTAGTAAATACAATGTTCTAATTAAGAATTTGTATAATATTGTATAGATAATAAACCACCTATTTTGATTTTTGAACATAACCTCCTGTCACGTTTCGCGCCTAAAGTGGCAGCCATCGTGCGACCGCCATCTTGAAACGTGACGCCTGACGACTGACGGGTACTCGACGCTTCCCTATTTAAATTCGCCCTCTTTTATACGCGAGCTATTTTATTTTAACAAACAGGATCTAATTTATTGGAGGGTCTATTGTTGGTGCATTGTAATGAATAAAACCGTATGTTCTCTACGAGTATTTACCTAGTACTAAAACTTTTACATATACTACTAAGTTCCTATACTCACCTATTATTAATCATATACAAAAATAAAATTCTAAGTGGGTCACTATATATTTTCTTACTTTATATTATTATTACGTATATTTTTCCCCCAATTGTTAAAATAAAATGTGAATACTATTATAAATAAGGAAAACTATTCACGCAAACCGGCAACTTGTAAAAGCAATAATACAATACTATCAGATACTTCTGTACATATACTATGTATAGTAGGTTGAATCGATAATTACGAGACACATTGTGGTTACCTGTGCCACAATCACAATAGTATACAATTTACAATAGTAAATAGATACACAAAGCCAATGCCTGTATTTACAATAATCATGTGTACCTACCTATAATTTTAATGTTTGTCAATAATTATTGTGATTTCTGTAAGATTACCATCTATTCTTATAGGATTACCGTACGTTAAAATTTATCTAAAAATTTTTGTACATACAAGCTGACGGTTTACCTGATGGAAATTATTTCTAGATTTTTACTTAAGTGTAAAAATTTTAAAACGTTAGACTTTTGTTAGAATTATTTTGAATTTAGAGAACTACTTTAAAGATAAGACTATATAACTAAAAAGTAAAAACAAAATATTTTTTTAGCTTTATAGGAACTTGATCTAAATATAATAAAAATAGTAATTTTACTACATTTCGGCACACTTGTTATCATTGGAACAAAAGAGCCGAAACAAAAAGATATGGAAAAAACATAATGGACATTTTTCTTTTCGCCCGTAGCTACCTAGCTGAATATAAGTCTATTGGAAAAACGAGACACAATGAAATCGTTACTCACATAAACGCTACTCATGGCGTCACGTCAGTAAAAAGGGTAAGAAAGTAAAAGGATAATAAATTCTGGCAAGTCAACGACGCACAGTTACAAGATCGCGCAGTCAGATTATTTGCGCTGACTCAGCATTATTTATAGTCCAATATTATGTTAAATAGATCTTCAAAATGAAAACCAACGAACGCCTTGAATTATATTACTTTTTATGCAAACAACTAGAAAAAACGCTATACCTATATATTTTCTTCGTGCTCGGTCACTCTTATCAGTGGGATCATGATTGTGCAGATGGTTTACACTGGATATTCATTATTGGTCTCTTTACTCTAGAATGCCTGTTTAGAGGTACCTCTCCGCATTATGCAATCAGTAATCTCATATAAAATTTGAGTGAAGCTCAATCTCAATACTTACTCTGGTTATTCTGGTCTGTCAGCATGGGACAGCACCCCGGAATATACATATATATATATATATGTTAATGTTTGTAGGCAACGGTCACCACTTTCTGTCAGATGGCCCGTCAGCTTGTTTGTTATTTAATGTCGTAAAAAAAATTCAGTACAAAGAACTTCCCGACAATGGTTGCAATGCTATTACTTATACAGCAGGAAAATTTGACTATTTTAATGAATTCCTCATCTATTCCCACCCTATCTTGCCAAACACACGATTTGCTCGGATCCATCGATGAACTTAACTAGTAGTTGCTGATAAGGTAAATTACAGAAATTAGTTCACCACAAAGGTCCATAGTCATCGAATAGTTCCCATAAAGGGTAAAAAGGATAATTGGCCGGCATTAAGCTGGCGTTCTCGCCTGCTACAGACATTGACTTACGAGCCGAGCACAACTGCGCTGGTTAAGTGGCGACCTCACGTAACCCGGCTAGTCATCAAAATTTCTTTTCTCCCATTACAACAGCATAGTTATTGTTTAACGCTTTTTTTATTAATGTAAGATTATTTATAAAATTACAATATTTTCGGATATTCAATACCTACTTTATAATATTATGAAGGCCACATCAAACATTTTTATATACTGTATGGAAACCATTGGCTGGATAGTGCTTATTATTTGCATTTCATAAACCATAAATACTGATGTTCATTACATTCAACTCTTAATATATAAAAACTAATATTTGTAACTGGTTGATTGAGTTTTCTGCTGTTTTTTTTTTTTAACTGAGACTGTTTCCTAATTTGAAAAGAGTTTAAAAATATTTATATATTTGAAAAAACAACAAATTTTGATTTAAAAAAAATACTTTAGGAGTATCTGTTATTCTTTTTGAGTCTAAAATCATGCAGTTACTCCATACTAAAAGACTAAAAGATTTTGAGATTATTTTAAAGGTTCGATGTGGACGAAGCAAAAGAAAACATCTAGTTGTATTTATTACTTGAATACCTATTAGTTATTTTGTATTTAAATTGTGGTACATACATAACAAGACTTAAATCTGCTTTGACCTATTAACTGTTATTCGCACTTAAACGGGCAATCGTAAAGCTATATCTATATGTTTATTTGTTTTACGTAACGAAAAGCATGAAAATCAGGAGGGAATGCTTAGTGAAAGCCAGCCGTTCTCGTTTTATAGCCCGTAATTTTTTCAGATACGCCTCGGTGTAACTTCTGTTTATCTTACATTATTTCACCTCAGCCGGTTCAAGTTTTCCTTCTAATATTATTATATTAGCTAGCGCTCGCTTCTTTTGCGCGATTCAGGTTTATTAAATTTGAAAATATTATAGTGCTTGAATATACATAAGAATTTGGAATATTTCAGATTTAAAAATTCAAATTTGAATATTCAAATCCACAAATTGAATTAAGTAGTCAATATCCATAATAATAATAATTGGAAGTATTTGCCTTAACATTTTTATCTGATAATAAAAGTATTGGAGCTAAAACCGATGTTACAATAACGAACAAAAGAGATGCAACATTTTTTTGCCATTTGTTTGCCAGTAATTTCAATAAAAAAAATCTGTATCTAATATATAGATACTAATAGTACTGGTACCGGTAATTTGCTTTTGTGCTAACTACTGACCATTTATACAAACTGCATTTTATTCAAAATTAGTTTAATACCTAATTGTATTATGTTATATTTTAAAAAATAAGGTAATTAATTTTAAATTAGTAATATGTGACCTCTGTGACCAGGTCTAATGAAGATATAGTTTTTTCCATCGATTCCAATAAAATAACCACCAGCTTTTAAGTTTGGCTTATAGATACCTATTTCATTCTAAAATTTGGATAAAATCCTTCCAATCCAGGGCCATAGCTAGACCCATGTTAAGTTTTTCTTTTTTAGTGCAAAAGAACTTTATGGCAAAAGCCATAATTTTGTTTTAAGGGAGGGCATTGGGCCTTTAAAGATAGGAAATTGCTCCTTTATGCCCCCTCCCCTAGCTATGACCATGTTTTAATCAAATTTACATAGTAAGGTCACAGACTAAATACACATGAATCCTAAAATCACTAATTTGTCTTACTTCGAGCCACCCTAGCTTACTTTCGCGAAATCTCAAAGTACAGAGTATGTTTTCAAAAGGCATCTATTATACAAAGGCATCTGCATTTGAGAGGAGACAAGCTTGGTATAAAGTCGACTGCACAGATACCTCTGTCTCACCTATTAATTCTGCTCTCAAACAGCTTTGCTTCGCTGCGTTTCTGTTTGATTCGAAGGCTGTGATATGGCAGTGAAATTACTTTTGTGCAGAGGCATAACATAATTCTCAGGAATAGCTATGCGTTTATAATACACACTATGATGTACTGAAATCACAGTAAGCATTGTGAATAGTTTGATAGTTTGGGTAGAAAAGCAATAGTGCAATCTAATCGCAAACTAAGGAGAACTCGTACTATTGATGCTATTCAACTGATATACATACTTAATTACTTTTCTTGTAAATATATACATAGAATACCAGATCATACAAACAGACATATTCATGACTACAAATATTTGTATTGTACGGGGATTGAAGCCACGACTATCGGAAGGCAATTCGTTAAACCTCTAGACCACCAAGATCGTCAAAATAATAATAGTATTTAATATCGTTATCATTATCATATTAGCCTTTATCTGTCTACTGCTGAACATAAGTCACCCTTTGGAGGAAGTTTTTCAGTTGCCAATCCACCTGCCAGGCTTGGCAGGTGGATTGGCAATCGCAATTAAGCTTTGAAGATGTTTTAAGTAGGACTCTGCTTTCCATCCCTCGCCCTCCCCCTTAGTTGGCTCTTACGAATCTTTTACGTCTTAACTTTTTAGCACTTGAAAAGTAAAAAAATTACTAGAGATTCGGCCTGAATTTACATGGGTAGATAGAATTTTCGAAAATAATATATAGCTAATATCATTCGCTGATAATGTAGCTTTCAATAGGCGAAATTTTTTTTAGAATGGGTTTAATAGTTTTTGAGTTTATCTACTACAAACACACTATCAAATATTTCTTCTTTATAATATTAGTATAGATATATTAAAATATGAAAAATATACCTGATTTCAATAATAAAATAGTGCTAAGATCAAAAACAAAAAAATTTAAAGTGGCAGGATTTGAACCCGTATTTGTAACTTATACGAGCACACATCAACGCATTTGAAAGTCTGGGTTCAAAGATCGACTGATACAAAATTTTATTCATCACATAATAATAATAATAATAATAGAATATAATTTCATACGTAATATTCATATTAATATAACAATTTAAAAAAATAAATATGTATTTATCTTTAGCTTTTATGATCAATAGATTTCAACAGCAATCTTCATAAAATTATAAATTTGTAGTACTCAAGTAATAATACTTACAAGTCTAATTTAATTATTCATACTATCCGAATTATTATTTTAATTAAAATAAAGGAATAAATATAGATATAACTTCTAAATAAAATTAATATAGATTTAATATAATGGGCACTATATAGATACTACCGTTTATATTAACTGACAATTCAGCTAAACATTCTATTTATAGATTATGAATTTAATGTATACATTAATTAATTCTAAATTGTAGACTTAACATTAAGTATATAAAAAGTACCATTTAGTCTTTTAAACCAAATGGTTTCATACCCTTAAATTATCGTCACGAGATATTGCTACCTTTAATGGTGTCTAAGAAAATATCATAAATCTTATACGTCAAGAAGATGGAGGTATTATTAGTATTAGGGTTAAAAATCATTTTATTAAAAGATTAGTCGCAATAAATATGTATTACAATATAGAATTGTATTCACATATAATTCTAGTGTAAATCCGAAATGTCAATTTAGATAATAGTTTCAAAGACATTATTAAATTTAAATAATAAAGTGCAAAATATTGATTAATTAATTTTACTGGCTTTATTTCGTAGGTTTGCCTAAATGCTTATAGCCTATTCACCTGGCCAAGTCCATGTGTGTAATAGAGATATATTTTACATAGTATAAGAATTTGTTTTTTTTTTTTATACCACTGTGGTGGCAAACAAGCATATGGCCTATGAACGCCTGCAATACCAGAGGTATTACGCGCGCGTTGCCGACCCTGAAGAAACCTCTTTACCCCCCTTTTGAAGAAGCCCATGCTGTAGTCTCTCGGGAAAACCTCGGCAGGGAGCTCATTCCATAACCTGAGTGTTCGTGGGAGAAAGCATCTCTGAAACCGCGTTGTACACGACCATTTAGGCTGTAAGGTGTGAGGGTGAACTCCCTGTCGATGGCGAGCCGTACGATGATAGAAAGTGGCCGTAGGCATCATATTGAATAATTCCTCTGAGCACAATCCGTAGTATAATAATGTTGTTTACCTATAGTCCGTTAATCTTTCTTTAAGTAAATAAATAATAAATAAATATTCTTAAATAGGCACAATATGCCACCACTTTCTTTCATATCTAGTGGTCTATTGTTGTAGTAAGTCCACGAGAGAAGAAAAACTCGGATTGAAACCTTAGAAATGGAACCCCGTCAAAGCTTGCCAGCGTAATAATAGTATGCTTGATTTTATAAAAGAAAAGACCCGTGCCATAAAAATAATTTACTAACATTTAATTAATAATGAAGAGGTACTATTTAGGGTCAAGAAAAAGCGATAAATTGTAAAAACTATTAAGAAATCAGAAAATATTGTGACAATTGATATGATAAGACGAAATTATAAACATCCTAATATAAGGTAAAATAGAAGGAGGGGAAGATGGAAACCAAGGCGACTAGAACGCAACTCTTAAAAAGAAATTAATGAATTCTTATTATTTCACAAGTACTACCGCAGTATAAATGGTATGGAAATACTTACTGCGACGTACTTCGCAGTGGTCCTTTAAAAAGTTGTTTCTGTCTACCACAATGGGAGATAGGCGTAGTTTTTTTTTAAATGTTCGTAATCAAATACATTGTATATAGTACTTATGAATATGATTATGTTTATAAAGACATAAAATACCAAGTATCATAATTAAACATACGAGTACTTCAAACATGAGCATAAACATAATGATTTGTGTATTAAGTTTGAATGGGTGGGCTCCGATCCCCTTTTTGCCGAGACCACAAAATTGAATAATGCTCATATTCGTACAGTTACATTTATCGTTAAAATGAAAACATCAAGCCCAATTTCGAATAATATATCAAAGTGCTCGTATTTATACACAATATGTTGGATATTTTATGAATATTTATGAAATCAGTTATTAAGGATACCAGGTTTTTATGTCATCAGTCCTAATTAGAATTTCAAATAAAACAGTGACAAAATTACAATAATATTTCTTTTTTATGCAACTTAGAATGGCAAACAAGCTGACGGCCCACCTGATGGAAAGCGGTAACCATCGCCTATAGACATGAGCAGTAACATGGATATAACAGAGTATACTGTTTCGTCCATGGGGGTACACATGCGTTGCTATTCCTGAGGACTCAAATGTTATTCCTCTGTATTCTGTAAATTCACTGCCATATCCCATCTTTCAAACCAAAACACAACCATGCAAACACAACTGCTTGGGGGGAAGAAGGAATTGTTGGTAATGGGGTTTAGTAGCCCCATTGCTAGCAATATGCCTTGTCAGGTCGACCTCCTTGTGGTTCCCCCTGGAAATCAGCGTGATTGATTTATTGTTAGATTTGTCATGGTGGGCTAACTGGCCTGCTTCGTCTTCACCTATCACCTCTCACTGGTGCCCCGCCAGCGTATACCTTTAGCGCAGGCGAGGTCGAAAAAAAAAACAACTGCTTCACGAATGGGACAAATGTTTTTATTCAGTATTTTCAACGTTGGCATAAAAATTTAAGTGAAAGCAATTTTAAAAACCCATAATGAAGCCACGATATTACAATTTGATATTTCTATATTAATATTATAATAATAATAATTAATATGATAATTTTGTAGGTTATATAGTATATTATTTTTTAAAATTAGACCAATACAAAATTAAACAGATAGGTATTATCTGTGTGAAGCCTGAACATATCGTTAATTAATAATATATAGGCGATTCATTTGTATAAAATGAAAAATTAATAAGAAATCAATATTAATATAATAAAGCAGAAAAATTTGTGTGAACGCGCCTGCAAATATCTGAAAGTACCAGTCGAATTAAAAAAAAAAGTGTTTGCATTTGATAGCTCATTACTTGGAATAGATTATTCAACATCACGGTACGACTAGCTTGCTTCAGAAACCAAAGAGGTCTGTCCAATAGAAATAGCTCTGAGAACTTTGGCCGCATAGCCTCACTGGATAACCGTGGCGATCCGTTGTACAAGATATCACTCGGTTCTCTCGCTTGTTACAAATGGTGGCCCGAATTTTGAAGATTTGTCGATAAATTTCTTCATGGAAGAACACCATAGAGCCATTGTTTCGAGATTGACTGGCCAAACGATGTAAAAATTGCAGAGCAATGCTAAAGGCATCCCCATTAAGAATCTTTAAGAATTTTGTTTATGGTTTAATTTGAATATTTGCTAGTTCTCTGCACTGCTTTTCATTCTCTCTATGCATTGTAATTGTCAATTGGTAAACAGTGCCATCTGATGGTGAGTTTAGCCAGTATACAAGTTTAATTGTGCGTAAAAAAGTAAACAAATAAGGACCCGATTTCATTTTCATGTCGTGACTCCATTTAGTTTTTTATTATCCATAAGCACTACACCTGCTAGTTTCAGGATGAAAGAAATAAAGGCCAGAACTTTCTTAAGAGTCATGCGTACCATATGTCTGGAAATCAAACAAATTGGAAACATGGACTTCATAATAAAATCTTGAATCGAATACTCTCGAAATAGTAGCTACAAATAACTTTGGTCCTTTGTGATAATTTATGAATGAACAAAATATTACTTCACATCTGGAAGTTTAATATCGGTATGAACTTATTTCATTGCAGACATGAAATTTACATTACAAACTTATAAGTGAAAAAATTTCGAAGCAGAGCTACGTTTTACGCTAGACTTCCAGCAATTGACTCATGCCACGATTTTTTTTATACAAAAACCAAGAAAATTAAAACGATAAATATAGCCATTTATGTATATATAAAGATATTCCGACATCAATTCGAAATAACGAAGTTTGGTTGATTAGACAAGTCGCGAATCGTCAAGATTAAAGTTATTTATGTAAGGAGTTTATCTTAATAAAATTATATAGAATTTTACATACGTATCTATATTAAAATCAATTTAACTAGAAAATAAATAATTAATAATAAGATTTTTATTAAACTGTTACAAATTATTACGAGCAGAAATGACACAGGGACATTTATAGAATTAGATGAATTTTGTTTAAAGATTTTAATGGCAGCATAAATACATATAAATTTGTGAAATAAGTACTTTTCTAATGCCATGAAATCAATTTTTATTTTTAAATATTAATTTTAAGGTATATATAAATAGACTTAAACACCTAATTATAATTTAATACTTTGTTCTTTGTGGCAGTGCCCAATGTCTTATGCATTGGCATGTAGTTACTTTTAAAGATTACCTAGTTATTGTACATTT
Organism: Galleria mellonella; assembly: GCF_026898425.1. NCBI lineage: Eukaryota > Metazoa > Arthropoda > Insecta > Lepidoptera > Pyralidae > Galleria > Galleria mellonella. The sequence continues at coordinate 8,575,282 of NW_026442130.1, read as the reverse complement.
CATTTTACTTTCTTACTAATAAAATTATACATTTAAAGAGATAATTTTGACTAATCCTCTCTCTTTCTCGCTTTTATTAGTATCTAATGAAAAGAAATTCAAATTGATGGTAGAATAACAAACAGAAGAGATCCTTTCACGCGGATAATTGAATGAACGTTTGGTTGAGTAGTGAATATATTTTTATTACTTCCAAGTACAGTTTCGTAGTCAATAAAAACATTTTAAAGATATAATGGTATATACCGTAAACTTTTTGATAATTCCTTAAGATACTAACTGTAAACAAACAGAAGCGATAATGAACTCACCGAGAAAAAGCCATCAATAGACACGCAACTGCCATCCCATGCATGTACGGAAACGTCAACGACACATTCATATACAATATTGCACAAACGTAGTAAGTGTGTGAGCACATGTACAGGCGTGACCGGCCGATCAGCTGTTCCGTGCGTAGTCAGTTCACAGCACGGGTTCGAAAGGTTACAGGGAGATCTAGACTTGTCCGCGTGGGGCGGAGGAGTTGCTGACCATTGAGGATTTGAGGGTCGTTGGCGGGAGCCCGTGGCGGCATTGCGGGTACACCAAGCGGGCGGACCCGCCGCTCACGCCGGCAGTCGCACACTAATCAGTAATCGTTGCCGGGGAGGCTGCGTCTCTCGCCCGCTTCCTCCCTGCCCCGCGTCACCCCTTCAAACCCTCGCGTAGTCATTGAAAGGAGTAGATGCTGAAATGGGCAGAATAGTGAAAAATTCATTCTGGGTGTAATATTAAATTTTAAACCTAGAATATTCTTTTAATGGCTAATAATGGAATTTTATCACTTCGTGCACTATTGATATACGCGAGCAGAACACCATTATGTGATCATTAAGAATTAACTATGATGGTTACCGAGAGCACAGAATACCATAGAATTCGTCCTGATAAATTGTCAGTAATGGGGCCATTAGACCTAATTATCAACAATTCCTTTTCGCCAATCTAGAATAGTTGATATTTGGTAAGATTAGATCGCGTCAGAAAAATAATAGGTCAGAGTGACGGCTAATAATGTAAGGAACATTGGATGGTAAACCCTTGAATAGTTGCTGCTGTAAAAGCAGTTACTTGGTTGGAGAGAGGATAATAATATATAATAGATAACAAGCTACTTATAGGTGATGAAAGTCGATTTTGCATGATTTGTTTACTCTTTGTCATTTTCACTAACTAAGGATTGTTTGGTAAACGTAGCAATATGAAGAAATTAACATTACATAGGTAGGTACTTCAAAATTATGTCATTTCAAAGATAAATTACTCTCACCATTTGCTTTAAAATATTTCGGTTAGTTTTAGAATAAGCTACCTATAATATACATATATACTTTTTTTTATTTCCTGTCCTCACAGATGTTCTTCCAATTACTGCCTACGACGCTTCTACGTGAAATGGGTGGACACTGTTTATTCTATGCCTACTACGAGAATCCGAATTTTCAGGGGTGACACACTCCTATTAAATATTCATTCGTAGATTGTAAATTAGTGAATTCTCTGAGATAACAGTGTTTCTCGGGAGACGATAAGACCTGAAATGCACAAATTAACGCTTCATGGGAAGATCGGTATTTGGATTGTCTGCGGTTATATTATAATTGATTTTAATCGAGTTTGTATAATCTCTGATTACAGATAGGTATTATTCAGGTATCTATCAGGCTATATACATGTATATATATGTATATATATACATACATATATATTTATATATATTACAGATATCTATGTTTAAGTACTTCATTTCTTATCCCGATTCTAACAAAGAAGATATTCAGTGGCACAATGCTCTTTGTTTTCCAATCTCCTTCTTTTTTCAATTCTGGAAACATTTATAACTGGCTCGTATTCGAGTACCAAAACATTGATAAGAAGATGTGTGCGAAATATATTGTTGTATGTATATTCTAAACGGTTTTCTTTTTTTTTGACAGACATGAGATTAACTAATTGTCATTTATATTATTTATCATTAAATAGTTGACTTCAAAAAAGTATTGTCACTTTCAATATCAGGAAATCAGATTAATATATTATTTTAAATAAATACATACTTAGATACAAAACTTTAACAATCATAAACAATCGATATTAATTATGGCTAAGTATATTTTTCGTAGTTATTCCTCGGTCTTCCTCTCCCTCTTTTTCTTTTTCCTTCTACTATGCTCTTTAAAAAATCGTCATGTTGTATAAGGTAGCCCAGCATTTTGCCTCTTCTATTCTCCATTTTTTTCTTTAATGAAGATCATTAAATTCTTATATACCCTTTTCAAGACTTCCTCGTTTGTTACTTTTTCTGTCTAACTTATCTTTTTCATTCTCCGAGGAATAACTACATGGGACAGATAAAGAAAATACTAGGTTTTATGTCGTATAGATCAAAGATATGGCCAAGAAGAGAGTCACTTGGAAAAAGATGCTTCATACATTTTCTTCGAGCCAGTTCTAGTCAGTTAGTTGCACTGACAGGAGAAAACTCTTAAATAAAAAGAGAGAGATATTTTTGTGGTAAATATGTCATTGGTTATTATTAGATACATATCTACATATAAATAAAGATCTTGAATTAATAGTTACTACTAATATATAGAATAAGAGAATTCAAATAATAATAATTAATTTTAGCTAATCACTTATTGCTCAGTGATAAGGTCGTCTTTTGTATTAATTCTTATCAAAATTAACTGTATTTATTGTTTTTACAAGTAGTGAAATAAAGTGAAAATAAATAAATTTATGACTTATTTACCACTCGAGAAAAAAATACCTCGTAAATACCTTAATAATTCATAAAAGAAATATCCATTTCAGTGAACATTAATGGCAATTGTGAATATAATAAAGGGTATTAATATTTTTGGATGGCGCGACCCTGTGTTTCGCGCTTGCGCTCTGAAGCCACGTGAAGTGGCGATCTTGACTCGCACATCTTTGAAAATGCAGCGAAACGTGTACCTACCGCACCTCGTTTACAATCTGTAGATTTAAATTATACTTTAATTAATAGCTTAACTTAATTAAAAAATAATTGTCATGATATCTTAAAGTTACAGGAAAGAGATTTTCTTTCTGTCATCAATAGAAATATAATTAATTAAGAGCATCGTGGGTTAATGTTTTACTATCCCAACTGAAAGACTTCAAAGACAGTGTTTCAAAAACTTTTTATATGCACTCTGTGTCTCTTTCTCTTTCTCCCTCTCCTCTCTCTCTTTCTCTTCACTGATGGAAAACACTGTTAACAAACTTGATATTCAATCAAAAACAAGACGACGACAGAGTCGCCCCGAGCCATGTTTGTTTGTTTGAGTTGAGTGTTACCTTTACTAACAATAGTTCACCACCCCTGGCAACCCTATCTGGAATTATAAAGTATGTATATATAAGACCCTATCTGGAATTAATAATTATATTGGTTACAATTTTTTAGAAAATCTTATTAGGATGATTGAAATAAGTATTTTCTTTAATACTGAGTAATATTTTATTAGAAGGTAAAACGAAATGGAAACGTAAACGGATAGATATCATTTACGGTAGATGTAAGTAATAGTAATCTATTTACGGTTCCTCAAATGGAGTCATCGGTAATCTTTAATTTCGTTATTTGTCTATATATCTAAGTATCTATATAACTAAAGACATATTTATTTATTTGTTACAAGTTACAATGACAGTTTGCAAACGAAAATGAGTATATCTTATAACAAAAGACAATACAAAAATTTATATATACACAGTTTGCTTACTTAACATTGTGGCGATAAAGGTATAGTTATTAATGTAATATTAAAATCTCGTTGCTGACAATATACCCTATAATGTTGACCTCCATACAATTCCCCCTGCTAACCATTGTGGTTATTTTTCTGACCTAATTTCATTTTCAATTATAATCCTTCACTTCTAGTTTATATCGATAACATCATTATCAATAGGTTAAAGTAAACGTTATAATGCTTTTACAGATATATTTACAGATCATAACTTATACTATTTCAAAAATTATTCAGTATTTTTTCTATACTATTGGTATATTGTTGAAAGATATCGAATTTTTCGCTTATTTTATTTATTGAACGATTGACACATCCAATGAATAGGATTATTTTGTGTTTTGTAATTGTTTATTATTAATTGAATATTAAACAGTCAAGGATTTTTTTTTTCTTTTTTTTAATATTGTAATAGTATTAGATTACGAAAAAATCCAAATGATATACGTTATCATAAAGGTAAATATCATTTTTAGTAGATATTATGGTAATCCATTTAAAACCCGTCAAATGGAATATATCTTATAATTTCATCATATCTGTCTCTACATATAAATATCTTTTTTATACTGCTATGGTAATGGTTTATACTGCTATGGAATATGGTAATGGGTATGGCAAACAAGCATACGGCTCTGATGGTAAACGAGGTTACCGTAGCCTCTGAATGTAATACCAGAGATATCACGCCCGCGTTGCCGATTCTTAAGAAACCCTTATACGCTCTTTTTCATAACCTCATGCTGTAGTCGCTAGGGAAAGCCTCGATAGGAAGATCATTCCACAACCTGAGTGGTCGTGGAAGGAAGTAACCGCACTGTGCGTGACCATTCTATATGTAGGTCTGTCATAACTTTTATAATTTAAGCTGGATCATCATAAAACTTATAACTAACTTTTAGTCGCAACTTCCTCTTCGTGACTACAATATATTGACTGACAAGGATTAAAGTAAATATTGACGGAAAGCATTAAGAGGTAACAAACAAACAAACTCATTTACATGTTATAAAGTCAGTAAGGATTAGCTACAAGATTATCTTATTTTTACAAACAAATACACATACAGAAATAACAGTTCAAACGTCTCTGTGTGATATGCTAAAAAACTACTATAGTACACGAAAAATGTGAAAGAACAGAGAAAAACTTTCCATTTATTGAAGTGGTCCTTACAAAGTAGTACAATTATACTCGATTTTTAATATATTTTTTTTTTATACTAAGAAGATGGCAAACAAGCAGACAGCCCTTCTGATGGTAAACGGTCACTGTAGCATATGAACGTCTGTAACTGTGTGCGACTATTTAGGTTCTAAGATGTAAGGATGAACTCCCTATGAATGGCTAGCGGTGTGACGATAATAATCATTATATAATAATATAATTAATTAAATCAACTGTTTATCTAAAACAATTTACATTTTTTTTACCGCATAATTACATTTCTGGTTTGCTAAAAAGGAAAGAATGAAAAGAGAATGCTGTAGCATTAAGTCCGCTTTTTGTATTAAACATTTTTTGTAGTGTGGCTAATAAAGAATAAACAAGTAAAACAAATAAATCAAAGTAATGACTTAATACACATTGGTGTATTTTTTACCTTTAGCCATATCAATCTTGTTGTCTCTAGTAAGGCTGTATATTACTAAAATAAATGGAAGGATGAAAGTTCGCTTATTACAAAGCAATTTTCCAACAATTATTAGACGAGATTTTCAGTGCACATGTATGACAATGCATGACGCAAAATCCAAAAGCACCTGTTTATTCGTCTATCCTATTAACATTATAAATGCGAAAAGTTGTATGGATCGTAAGATGAGCGAATGGATGTTTATTACTACTGTAAACAATACCTACTGAATAGGGGGGAAGGGATTGTTAGGAATGTGGACTACAAATCCCATTGCTAGCAAAATACCCTGTCAGGTTGACCTCCACGTGGTCCCCCCTGGAAACCATTGTGCTGAATCCCAGATGTATTCATCACGATGGGCTAACTGACCTGCTTTTTCATTATCACCTGTCATCCTTCACTGGTGCCCCGACAGTGTATACCATTGGCGCGGGCGGGGTTACCATTCCGTTTTCACCCATTAAAGAAAACCTACTGAATAGATTTAGATGAATATTGGTACACCGATAGATTATAAACTTAAGGTAACTTAGTACAGATAATACTTTATGTACTGATTCAAGCGGGCGATGTCACGGAATACATTTAGTCAAAAATAAATAAAATATTTTCACAAAATTAATGTGATTACTTTTACCTTTGATAGGCAAGTACTGGCTTAATTGCGTAATTTGCCCTTTCCTAGACACGGGGTAAACCTCTAAAGGATTCAACTTTAACAACTGCTAAGCTTCAGTAGTACTGCAGAGCCTAGGTTTAATGGGCAGTTTGGTATTTATTCCCAATAGATTTTGTGATGAAAGCTGAGCATTTAAAATGTCCAATTTGGATTAAGTAGGATGCTAATTGTAGCAATTTCGTAGCTGTAACGATCACTAACAACCCTAATCTTTAATGTAGATCAGGCTTTCTCTAGATATTTTAGTTATTTTTAAGGCTATCTACCTACGTATTTTTCATTTCGAATTTTTATCTTATATTTTTCAATTATTTTTTAATTACTTATTTTAATTTTTTCTATCTAACGTGAAAAGATTACAATACAACATTGCCAATTTTCTTACAAAACCCTTTACAAACAATATACTTAAATTCAATGAAAAATTAGAAAAATAAAATATAAATTCTCCTTTATTTATATATTTTTTTAAAGTATGATTAGAGCCTTTTTAGATATGTTAGTATCGTAGAATAATGCCCAGTGGAGTCGATTTTGAAGTGTTTTTCTCTGAATCTATTTCTAAAATTAATATTTTGATTTGAAAATTTCGCGAAGGTACTATATGGTAAACATTTATAATAATAATTTAGATTTAAATCTATTAGAAATTTAGTCCATATTATTCTTTAGAATTAAGCTTTCTTTGTAATATCAAATTAAATATTATTTTTAGAGATAGGTTTAGAAATGGACGTCTCAGGTTCGACCTTAGTATCGATGTCGTACTCGTGTAATTACGCCAAGTAATTTTCATAACATACAAAAAAAGAGATAAAAGACAAAAAAAGTTGATATACAAAAAAAAATACATAAAAAAAGTAATATAAGTTTCCTTTCGTATCCATATATGGTATATATATATATAAAATCAATACCATATCAATATAAAATGATCACAACTCAGTTTATTGCTTTGCCCTTAACAGAGCAAAACACTGATATTCTGTTGTGGCCAAAAGCGAATAAGCTAACGATAAAAAATATATTAATAATAATAAAAATTAAGTTAAATATTTTAGTTTTTACTGTCCCAATCTACGGTTTCTATCAGATGATCTAAAATTGACCTAAATAATTCACTTTTATACGTATATAAATCCGTCATTGTTTACATTCTTCCATACAACTCTATATCCTATATTTGAGATTTTATTATTCATTACAGTATTACAAATAAACATCTTAACATATGGATGGACCTTATTATGTTGAGAAGAAGATGTAAAATAGAAAAAAATAATGCGTTATTTGCAATAGTGATGATATAAAGACTGCCAGTCCTATGAATTTCCAGGAGACGGCCTTTTTAATATTAATTTTTGTACCCTCAACTGTAGTGCAGGAACGTCTATATAATAGATGCTTACGTTACGTTATGAATAATTTTTATTTTTAAATACCTACCTTTTTCGATGCTTCTTGTATTTATAAAGAAGCAATTTAATAGTCTGATAAAAGTTGTAATCAAACTATATAGCTAATTGCATTCATATATTATTTAAATCAAAATTAAAACCTACTGAATTTAAAACAGAAGCATCCACTGACTGTATGAGGATATATTTGTAATAAGATTGCATATTCGACTTGTAAATATATTTTTTTTTACTTTTTTAAGATCATTCATAACTGTGGTTTGATGAAGTGTAACATTGCATTGCAAATATCTGTTAATTTTCAAAAACAATGTAATAATTATTAATATTTCTGTGTTGCTATTTGAAATTTGTTCTGATAGCGAACTAAAATATTCATCATGTAATAATAAACTTACTAAGGACAGGCATGATAGATATGTGTGTATGTAATGTAATTACAAGTTCAAAATTTATATATTGATGGCAAAAAATTATGTCTAAAATTCCAAAACACAATGAAGTATGTACAGATTTGTTGATTTATGTGCAAGTTATTCTAGGATAAAGGTTTTAGTTCGCTATCAAAGTATATATATATATATATATATATATATATATATATATATATATATATATATATATATATATATATATATATATATATATATATATATATATATATATATATATATATATATATATATATATATGTTTGTATGTATGTATATACATACATGTATATATAATGAATATGATCAATACAATACAACAGTGTCAACTTACATCTAAAGGAGCTATTTGTTTTGTTGACTTTAAAAATGATATGTTTTATTTTATTCTATCAAAATTATTAAATTTTAAAAACAAACATGATATAATTAAATATATCTTCATCCACATAACATACATATATCTATTAAAGGACACGTCTGCACAAAAAAGAGCAACTCCTCCGCTCTACTCCTCAGTTACCTGTAATGCTCATGAATTATTAAAAGCAGAAAATGCTATTAGATATAAATTCTTCTTTTTGTACACCGCCACACTTCGTTTCTCGCTGGGAATAAAGCATGAAATTAAATAGAAAGACACATTTCTCATTTCACAGTGAGGTTATGTACTCGCAAGCTTCGATATGTAATATAACAAGAAAAAATGACATAAAAAAAAAGAGAATATTTCAACAATCAGAAAATATGAATACCTTTTTACTTTATTACAACGAAGTTTTGAAGTTTTCGATTTTTAATAATAATTTCATCATGATTATGAAAAAAAGAAAATTTTGTTTTCTTCTCTAGAATACTGTAAGTTATGATTAGGGGTAACAAGCAAGATGCTAGTCTGGAAAAACATAGATACTCTAATTAAACCTTATACTAAGCACCTAGCCTGTGAGGTAGGTTAATAATTTCCTTACATAAAAACAGATTTAACGGCGTTCTATTGTTTTTGCCTACTCTAATGGGAGATAGGCGTGACAGATATGTATGTAAAAGCAGATCCTTGTTCATTGTAGCACGTTACACTGGTTATATCGGTTTCAAATGTCATTATTTCACTATTAATAATTAATTAATTAAGAGTATTTTCTTAATTAATTAACTTTATTAATAAAAAGACATAAACTTTCCTAAAGTTTTAATTTCCAAGCATTCGATATTTTAGCGTTGGCATCTAAATTGGCAATATTATATTCGTCGCTTTTAAAATCCATTCACTCCCTTAATTGCCGTCTAAATTTATTAAATTACGTATTATTTTGCGGAAGTCCATATCACTGGTTATTATTATCAAGTAACTCAGTAAATGTCAATAAACATAAAGCGTATATTATTATCGCTTGCTTTGAATTAAAATATTATTCATAATAACAATGAGTTATGAACAATATTTTATATATATATATATATATATATATATATATATATATATATATACATATATACATATATATATATATATATATATATATATATATATATATACGGTTTACGTAATGAATTCTTTTATTTTTAAATAGACACCATCTTCTTTTTTCAATAAAATACTGTTCTATAGATAAAAAAGGAAAATTAAAATCGGTCAAGTATTTTTTAAGTTTATCTATTACAAATCAAAAAACCTTTTTTTTATTCAGTAGTGGATAAACAGGACTATAAGCAGTTGTTTTATGGAATATATTGCTATATGTAAGCATACCCTCCCAACGTTGGGATGCTTTTATTATGCCATCAAGGATCCTACGAATATAATTAACACTCTTGAACCCAAAACAAAGCGAGTGAATACTTCCTTCATTTTGATGCTGACTCTGTTTACAAAATGTATGCAGGATTTTAAATTATGAAAGAATTATTAAAAAAGTATCTTTTACTGGAGTTCATCTACATAACCAGAATATGTTTATTATTACGTTAAGAATTAAAGTAGTTATCTTCACATTTTCGACTAAATGCCCATATACTGCCGTTACTTACAATCTCTTGTATAATCCCTTCATTCCTTGTTACCTCTGCGAGCGTCATGAATATTTATATTCAAGAGACAAACCACACAATTACTTCTAAAAACTCTACCGCATCATACTCAGGTTTTTGGGAACGCTTTATTTACACACAGTTATTATGAATCGGTTAAGGTTAAGGTCTGCTACTTGAAATAAAGTAATTGCCAAGTATAGGTATCTTGAAATTTCGAGAACTCAGAGAACATTACCTATCACTATGCTGATGTATTATTTATATGTTATATTATATATTTATAATACGTCATATAATATATATATATATATATATATATATATATATATATATATACATATATATATATAATACTTTGTATCTACTTATCTTTCAAATAGGTTTATGCTAATAATTTTAAGTGTTTTTTTTTGCAATGTACACATATCGTATGACTGCCTACTTTTATTTTTAAATAACAATTCAATTTACATGAAAAGGTTTACTGGAAATCTCTTATTAGAGATAAGCTCGCCTTTGTACATTGTACGTTTAAAAAGAAATGTTTTTATCACTATGTTTATGTACAATAAAGAATGTTTACTGACCGTGATAAAAAGTAGCTTATGTCCTTCTTATTCCCATACGTAGCTATATACTAAATTTCATAGTAATTGGTTAAGCCGTTAGGACGCTAAGAAGTAACAAATAAATTCACTTTCACATTCATAATGTCAAAGTTAAGTAAGTTAAATTAAAGTTTTCGAAGAAAGAGAATCTAAGGTTTACATTATTACTGCATGCCAATTATTTATTATTGCTTTTACGCGCAACTTAGTCTACATGACCGGGATAGTATTGACAGATCTGGATAAAAAGTATATCTCTTTTTTTCTACAACCCTTATAGTATGTGTATTTTAAATTTCATGACCATTGGTCGAGTTGTTACGCGACAAAAAAACCAAAATTACAGGGAAATGTGAAATTAGAGAGTACGGAGTTATAACATCGTAGTCCTCAGGAATGGTAACGCATGAGGGGTACCATTAGCATAATAGTGCATTCTTTAATATCTATGTTACTGTTTTATGTCAAAAGGTGATGGTTACCAATTTCCACTTGGTGGGCCGTCAGGTTGTTTGCTAATAATCATAAAAAAAAACTTTATTCTTTATAATTTTTATAGGGATTAAAGATGGCAGATTGAATAAGAAACATTTTTCAACCAACTTCAAAAAAAAGAAGGTTCTCAGTTCGGTTGTATGTTTTTTTTTTTATATTAGTTACCTCATAAATCCGTCAGTTGTAAACCGATTTGAACAGTTCTTTGAAATCTTTTTTTTATTTGAAAAGATATACTTACAGATTGGTCCTATATATATTTTATCAAAATCGGTTCAACAGTTTAGTTTATAAATCAAAATAACTGGTTTTTCCACAAATGAAGTCAATTTTTTGTGAAATAATATATAATAATATTATTATTAACAAAATAGTATAAATAGAAAGCTAATTATGTGAAAATGCTGGACTATTTACTCGTATAAGGGTAGCTTGTTTTATCTATTACACACTAGTTGTATATCGCGGCTTTTCCCTTTTGACCCAGTTTCATTCAAATCCTTTTAGCCATTTAAGCATGATTGAGTGACATACATCCCAACATCCATTAGTTGATTATGAGCAACTCGCAGATTGTTATCGTAAATTACATTGGTAAACTATTTAGTAAATTTTCGTGTAATTATAGTACCCGGCATTGAATAACACAATTAAGTATTACTGATCATCACCTCTGAGATTCAAACTTTGAAATTCCAAGTGTTGAAATGTTTTCATAGAAATATTTTTCAAATAAAACTAGAAAAAAAAATTAAAAACTTCAATGACTTAATCGATTTTTAATTTGTACTATTAGGTACTGGAACATTCTATATTTTTTTTTCAGCTTCTCAAAGGATGACTATAAGAGATTCCTCTATGTGATAAGTCCGCCATTGTATATTAAATTTTATAACGTGTCCAATGTAAAACATGTACAATTAAGATTTACAATAACATCTGGTCATCTGTAAACTGTCTTGTGGTTGGGTCAATTGATCGTTTGCTTACAATTTCATTGATTTTTATTGAAACCGACTACACTCGTACTTATATAACCCTCTACCAGGGAGAGACTTTGTACAAAAGTCGTCTGCTTGGGCACCTCTGTCCCATTTGTGTTTCTACTGTAAAGCAGTTGTGTTTGCATGACTTTGTTTCGGTTTGAAGGACAGTAAATTTACAGGGTACAGAAGAATAACACCTGAGTCCTCAGGAATGGCTACGCATGGGGGGTATCATGGGCGAAGCAGTATATTCTGTTATGTCCATGGTACTGCTCATGTCTATAGCAATAATTTTCTAAAAATTCTGTCTGTCTGTTTGTTTAATTACACGCGGTTTACATTGTTGTAGTTTTGTAGATTTACTCTAAAAATTATATTGTTTTATTTCGATATGCTTCCTAGAAGGTGTATTTCATTGGTTTTCCTACTTCAGACATTTCGTCATAGTCGTAGACTGACGGATCTGATCAAAGATTACATATATAGATCCGTCAGTATTCTACGACTATGACGATTTGCGCGTGTAAAATAATAATATCTTCTCCACTATCTACTTAAGTGGTTCTACGAGTATAAAATGAGAATTATTGAATTGCTTATATTAATTATTTAGGAATATATCTACTGCTAGCCTTATGTCCAGCAGTGGACAAATAATAGCTGAAATAGTGAAGGTGATGATGATATCTACTATTAGACTATGTCCAGCAGTGGACGAATAATGGCTGAAATAATGATGATGATATCTACTGCTATATCTATAGCCGTGTGGTTCCGGTATAGAGTGGACCACCCTTTCCTTTCCAGTGGATGTCGTAAGAGGCGACTAAGCGAACTTAATGGTCGAAAGATGGGCAGCAGCGTCTTTCTTAAAACAACATCAAAGCCTAAGTGCAGTTTTTCTTTATATGTGATAATGAAATAGTGACCCCACCCGCGCTATCGGTATACACCAGCGGGGTACCAGTGAAGGATGATAGATGAGATTGAAACAGGTCAGTTAGCCCATCGTGATGAATTCAACGAGAATTGTTCACGATGGTTTCCAGGGGGAACCACGTGGAAGTTGACCTGATAAGGCATATTGCTAGCAATGGGGCTGTCATACTCCATTGCTAACAATCCCCTCCCCCTGCCTAACTGCGGTTGCCAATCCGCCTGCCAAGCGTGGCAACTACTAGAAAAACCCCCAAGAGGGAGGTCAATGTTCAGCAGTGGACAGTTAACGGCTGATATGATGATGATGAATATATCTACTGTCAAGTTGAAATTCCTTTGTTTTCATAATAAATTATGCAAGTTAAGGATATATTTTACAAATATAACATGTTTGGATAAAATCATTAGTAATCGTTACAGCGTTAGGAGACTTTGTTTTGTAAACATCTAGCTGAAGAAAAATCATCAATCACAACGTCATGAACAGATCTGTAAGTAAACAATTCTTATACTCCGGTAGGTACTTAGGAATTTCTACAGTAGCATATTAATAAAAAGTTTAATAAATTGTGCTCCTAATGATTCCCACGGCTCTTTGATCCCCGAATTCTTGTTATTTCGAATTCGTTATTACATTTTATAAAATATTACTTTATATGCGCGATCTGCATGTTCAACTTTGTTATTTTTTATGTTTATTCTCGGAAGTTGAATGTAGATTTGCGTACAAAATATGTGGTCACAAGAAATAATCCTCATTGATTTACTGCACAGTAGGCAAATATGTATATGCTAGTCTCTTTAGTACCTTATAGATTTTTATCATAAAAATACATATTTTCTTTCATTAAACTCAGATTGAACATACATGATTATTATATATTACTAGTCAACCAATCTCGACTTCGCATGAGTAGATAGATAGAAAGATAGATTAGTATTTAATATTACCAGTTGCTTTAAAAGGCAAATTTTTTATACTTTGGATTATATTATTGTAATGTCCTTATGAATCTCTAATGTTTTGAAAATAGTCTATAGCCTATATTACTCGCCGATAATGTAGCTTTCTACAAATGAAAGAAATGTTAAAACGGTTATTTTTGAGTTTATCCGTCACAAGTGAACAGACATACAAAAAAATCGCATCTTTCTTTTTATAATATTAATATAGATAAAGCAAAATCATTATCCACATTTGACAGTTTGTCAGCTTATTTCTTAACAGGTTTCAATGTGTTCTTAATTAAAACTTTTAAGTAATTAATTTATTTAATCAACTAAGTGAGCTTTACAATCTACAAATACACTCACCCAAGAAAGTATCAGTACAGTAACACATATGTATAATAAAATTAAATAATATTAATTAGATTTAAATCACAGACTAATAATAATAGAAATAACATCTATATCTTAATACTCTGAACACAAACACTCTGTGGTCATACGGCGAAACTCCAGCAAGTTGAAGGCAAACACGTCTAATTGCGGATACCGGCTTAAAACATTGAGTAGTTTCAATGCAAGAGAGAGGGGTATATAAGGAGTTACTAAAGTTAATATACTGTAATAAAATCAATTTAACAATGTTTTCAATCTTACATTTATTAATATATAATAATAATATAACTATGAAATAAACATTTAAATTTTTATTATTTCTATTTTTCATTATGAAAAGCTTCAAAAAGTATACCTGTATATCATTGCAACAAGGATACCCTTTTAAGAAAATAGCACTAGCGTGAACAAATGTTGTGAGGCAAGACAGCATCCAAATAAAGCACTAAGTGACAAATATACTCGTATAGCAAGAAGAGTTTGCATCAATTTTCTCCACTAGAATAATTTGAATTTTTTGCATAAGATTGCTATAATTAGAAATCCAAACAACAAACTATACTTCCCTGATGGGCGATTTTTTTTTACAACACAGGGGGCAAACGAGCATGCGGCTCACCTGATGGTAAGTGACTACCGCCGCCCATGATCACCCACAACACCAGCGGCATTGCAGGCGTGCTGCCGGCCTTTTAAAAAGGAATTATCGTATTATCATATTTAACTAAACACATATGTACAAATAGGTATCTAATGTTTCTTTTATAGAATGCTCGATCAATAAGCTTGCAATTATTTTTCCTTTTAAGAAACAGATGTAGGCTGCTACAATCCCTTGCAAGTCTTACTCAGGAGAATAATCCATCAACTCTACACCCTCGTCCGAAATGATTAGTGTAACAAATGATGTGGAAGAACTATATTACGTATAACAGAATTGTTTTGTTAGAGTTGTAGGACTGTACCTACGAGTACAATCGAAACAACAGTATTTTCCGGTAATTTTAACACTAACGGAACTGGAAAAATCCTTAGCCTGCAAATTGCCAAGAGTTTATAAAATTCTATGTACGGATAACCGTAACTACAATTGGATATTATCAGAAAATTACTTTCCTATAATAATTGGTACGGCTCTATACAAAAAAATGGAAAGACTTTTCATTCAATTCTGTCACCTAAATATGCGTACATAAAAAAGTGAACGCAAAAACTTTAAAGGAAAGGAATCAATGAAAAAAGAAAACACTACGCTAAGCCTTAAAAATGGAATCAAAACAGTGCTACAACGGTATAGTTATCACTTGAAATGATATTTAAATTTGTGGCACATTTGGTGAAATGTGAAACTGTGACCTATCTAAAATAACAACACAAAGTACATGGACAGATTATTCTTTGAAACCCCTACATTATTATAACACCCTTTATGGATATAGGGTGCTCTCTTCTTAGCATGCTTATTTTTGGGAAAAATAACATGGGGTTGATTTTGAGGCGCCATTTCTCTAAACCTGTCTCTAAATCTAAAGTTTCAATTTGATTTCGTGAAAAGCGAAATCATTATTGTGAGGGTCATAAGTAACTTTTTAATAGATTTAACTAAAAATTATTATAATTTTAGTTTATGAGTGTCATAAAACAGTCGATAATAACGGAATTTTCATTGTGCGATCAAACTGTTTATAACTACTCCTCTCCATCTAAAGATTGCCTGAAAGAGATCACTTAAAGCGATATGGTCGCCCACTGTTTTCTCCGTGTCAATGTTTACACTGAGTTTAGTTTTTAAATAATGACTGGTTTTGTCACAATTGAAATCAGTTTTTTGTGGAGTACATTATTAAATTATAATTTATTTTACAGAAAGTTTGTGTGTATAATACATGTCATACTATTTCTAGTTTTAATTCGCTCCTAGGGGAAACCGGGGCGGATCACTAGTTATATCATAAATTTACCTACTATGTATATATAGTACATCTAACATAATAAAGCCCTATCATCTGTTCCACAAACATTTATACTAAAATGTATACATGTCTACAAAAATCGTCTAATCGACCCTTTGGATTGTATTTGCATAATGTTTTCCCCTGGCAGCCCTGAATTCAAATTATCAAGTCTGGACACGCAGCCATTGAAGTGAAAATTACTAAGACATTTTCCTCATAGAGCTCTTTACGACTATTCCGTTTCTTCCAGGGACGTAGATATCGAGCTACGTCTATTTGTTTGAAAACCTTTCAGGAATATTCGTATACGGAAATTGTAATTTATTTCTTTATTCTAAAGATTTCCAACGTATTATTTCTTAAAATAATAATGAATAAACTGCATACTATTTGCGAGAAATGGCGATTTATTTTATATTGATAATGAAACAAATATTTATTTACATAATTACATATGTAGGTTAAAATAAGCTTACAAATTCAAAAATCATAGTATAACATAATACGACATAAAGCCAATGAAAATAAAAAAAAAATGTAATAAGTAATTATAATAATATTATGTTGGTAATATTATGTTGTAATTATAATAATATTATATACCTATATTTGTTAACAATATATTTAATTATTAAAAAAATATTCTATATTCATTACTATAATTCGTAATTCCCGAAAAATGTTCTTAAGTGGCAACCATGTACGTGAAAACACAAAGTAGAACAACCTCCCACTAGATGGAGTGACGGCTTCAAATGCATTGCAGGAAGTCAGTGGATGCAGGTTGCTCAAGACTGTTTCTCACGGCAATCTATGGCGGACTGCGTTTAGCAGTGGACAGGTAATGGCTGAGATGATGATAATGATAAACCCTAATGATGAAACACGACTAATTAATAGATTGTTGCCGTTATGATGAATATGACACTCAACATATCAATGTTTCACTGAGTATAATTAGAAATCAAAGTCGCAGGGTGTGAGCCTACACCATCCATTATAATATGTAATAAAAATAATAATCTTTATTTGCTTAAACACGGTAAAGTCAAAGATGTTACATTAGTCAAAGAACATTCATGCTTAGCTAACAAGGTGATAGCATGCAAAAATTCATTTACGATTAACAGTTTGTGACGGTTCGCATATAGGGAAATAGATTTAATATGGTAATGTCAAAAAGGGAGGGGAAGCACAACAGAATATTTGTAATTATCAATCCGGTAAACTCCTTGATAATTAGGGGGCCGGATGTGACGGTTCGCCTATAGTACAATAGGATTAATACCATAAGTACATAGAAAAGAAACAGGGGTTCCTATGGGTGACCGCTGCGAAAGCTGAGCTATTTAATATAAACAAACTTTAAAGTCAAGGTTCACAATAGTATACAGAGAAGACGTTACCATATATGAAATATTGACACAGAAGGGAAACTCCTTTGATGTGTTTCCAGAGTGTAGTGGATGTCACAAAAAAATTAAATAAATTAAACAAAAATATATTATATTTTATATTAACCAAATTATAGTTTACCTTTTTCTCATCAGGTGTAAAAAGGATGCATATAACACAGTTTAATAAGGTTTATGAGAGCCTTTAAAGTTTTATAAATTCGATAATCAATTTAATAGAAAATACCAAAATACGTTAACATATAATTAAATTGAATTTAAAGAAAAGTTCAGTTCGAATAATAGGCTAAATCCGATTATTGAAATATCTACCCTTCGGTGACATAATCTATGACGTTACTAGGTGAGAAAAAAAAAAAAAAAAGAAAAAAAAGAGAGCCGGCAGATCGGCGGGCGCGCGGGAGTCGGTTTTTAGGAATTGCGCAATAAAAAAAAAAAAAAAGAAAAAAGAAAAAAAAAGATGGCGCGGGAGTCGTGTTTTAGGGATTGCGCAATAAAATAAAAAAATAACTGGGATATAGATCTAGGAGGGACTGGATCGATGAAGGGGTTTGAGATCTTAGTGTATCACTATCGATTAAGTGTGTGAAATTAATCAATAGAAGACTGGAGAATCCGGTGAGCTTGTTCCATTTATTACTACGTAGTTAGATTTTTGACTGTGATCGCAGACAAAGTCTATACTTAATATTTTCCCAACAACTATTAAAATACGTATTTAGTCGAGTCCATATACCTTTAGGTAATGCGTATATCGTTAAATACAATCACATTTGAACAAAGTTTACATCAATATAATTTACGTACTTACGTTATTCTACTCATATACAAAATCCAATTATATGGTCGTTTGATAGAACTTCATCAATTTGATTCAATGTTCTAATTGTCCAGTTTTGGAAAATACTTATTGAATCAACTATTGAACTATTACAATACTAACTAGTTTCATATCTAGTTATTATAAAGTATTTATTTATTGAGGATAATAGACTAAAGTGACTATGGTCTGGTCTCATTGCTGGGGAAACAGCCATTGATGAGAGAGAGGGGTTATTGAGTGGCGACCCTGTGAATGCAGGTGCGGTGTGGGCTACCTCCATTGTTTGGAGTGACTGTTTTATGTGTATTGTGGGGCCGTTCCTTGTGTCAGTCGGTGGAAATTGCCTGTGTTCAGTCGTGGGTTGGTGATGGTTGAGACGATGATGATGATGAAATATTTGTATTTATTACACTATTACAGTGTTGGTTTGGAATATCTGTTCATACTTAACGCTTCATGGTGAAGTGTTTTATACCATTACTCGGCTGACCAGATTAATGATTCTTAGTCTATATTTGATTATCCATGACTACATGTGGGGATTTGTTTTACACCAGATGTACAAAGAGACAGCTTAACTGTTGCAAGTGATATTATGTGAATGTAATACTTTTAGTACATTATTAATTGTGTTACTAAATAAATTCATGTGACTGTGGGGTGTTTATGGTAAACAAGCCTGTATTGTTTAAATAGATATTTTGTCTTGATTTATTATAAACTTTAATATTGATTTTGTTGTAGTAAGCAAGCTGATAATAACAATTCTGTGTGTATTACTGATTACTAATAATATTTAATTATGCTGATATTATAGGTGTAGATTTATTTCCTAATGGTAATAAAAGTACTGAAAGATTCTCTGACTATAGTTGCTCTTGACTAGGTGTGGGGTTCGGTATGGAATTGGTACTGTATGACACTTGTGAGGCTATGTATTTTGCTCATATTTAGAAAGGAAGTTATCCTGGCGATGGGGTTTGTATGTATGTTGTTTGTTCATGTTATATTGACTAGACAAGTTCGGACAGGGTTAATATTAGTGAATATTTACTGGATTTATATTTAATATACATGTTTTGAATATTTTATGGGAATAGTATGGAGATATACAAGTAGTAAAATATAATATTAGTATTTTATAAATTTAATTATTGAGTTATATGTTTATGTCGGACTGTATCCAAGGAGATATTATCCTATTAATATCAAGTTAGGACAATTACTTTAAATATTAATAAAGCAAACACTAACACTGATTATTCACTTCTTTAATAAATTTACATTAGAGGTTAGGAATCAAATAGATAGCATATTGGGAAATCTTCACCACACATGTATTTGAGGAATGTTCTTGATAATTAGTACTGTATGTATATATTATTGCAAGTACAATTGCAATAAGAATGTTAAACTTCTAATCTTCTGTTCATTCTTGAATTTGAAAGTAAGCTTGGCTACTGATATGAATATAAAACTGCAGCATTACTGGATACTATTAATTATTACTGGTGTAAACATTGATTATTTATATCACTGATAATTTAGTTATATATTACGGTTGAGATATGATGATTTTATATTTAATTATATTAAACAAATACAAATAAACAAACTTGCTAGTATTTGTTACGTTGACAGTTGTGATAGATAATCAAAATTCAATTCAATACATCAATACGTCATTCAATACGTCATTAATGTGACAGATGTCAAACAAAAGGAGATTATACACGTTATGATTCTATATCTAAGTCTATAGAAAATTTATATAATTTTCTGTTATTTTATAATAACTGTAGGGGAAATATTGGAATTATTTATATGAGAAATTTCACTTAAATGATATGATAATTATTTAAAGACCTAATTTCTTAGGGATTTAATCATGATGATTTAAACACTAAAACACTTGTTTATCTGAGAAATCCTCTTAGTAAATAGGTTTACTAAGACACTAAAAGGAAGTAGATATAGTATAACTATAGTACAGCTACAATAATTGTATGGGACTTACTGTCCTTTCTATACAAATATATATTTAATCTATATCTTTCACATTATAATTATGCAATATATTGCCTCTACTACTACAACATACACAAATAGGACTTATTGTCCTTCCTATATACCTATATATAATAATTGACCTAGCACTTTAATGTGTAATTTATCAGTACTTATGACAACAACCAATTAGGACTTATAGTCCTCTCTATAAAGCTACATAATTATTTAATCTGATTATTTCACAATGTGATTAATCAAACCTCTACAAATATTACAAAAGATCTCTATTACTCTCAACACAATAATAGCTTGTTGGACTTAGTGTCCTCAAACTTATAGAAAACCCAACTGGTTATTTCACGAGACGTTGTTAACTTGTGATTAATCAGTGTCTTTTAAAGGACTTATAGTTCCTTTAGATATATCTCTCTGAATAAATAATTGGTTAATTCACAATGTGGTTAATCAACAATAATATTATATATAATTGACTGGACTTATAGTTCATTCAATAGCACTCATTACTTTTAGTAGCTCTCGACCTATGGGTTGGACTACTCGTTCTTAGGCTCTGGCCTAATCAACAGATGTAACTTGAACCTTGAGTATTCTTGGTATTAAGTAAATAATATTAAATTGACAATGCTATGTTATGATATAGCAATTATCAACATTATATGGCTTGGCCAATTCCAGGGTGTGGAAGGTATCCCCTATCACACAAACCTTCATCTCTATCGGACTGTCTTCACAGGTGATCTCTAATGTCACATTATAGGGCCGAAGGGTTATGTCCCATCAAAGTAGGTTCTGGTGTCTGGGTGATCTCGCTTCTTGGTCTGATCTCTTGTGGAGCCGAAGGGAAACCCCCATTGAGTAAGCTCGTAACAGGGTGACGCTGGGAAACAGTTTCGTACTGTTAGTGGGTGATCTCTATGTCGCCATATAGGACTGAAAGGGTCATCGCCCATGAGTAAGCTCTCGTGTCGGAGTGATCCTGGGATTTCAGTTCCGATCCGTTTGCCTCTGGCAAACACTAATTTATACTGGAAGCATCGTGGGGCTGGTGGAGCCACTGTAATGTTGAAGTAAATGTACTTATGTTTGGTTTGGAACTGAGAATACTCATTCCCTTATTACCATCAGAGTGCATTAATAAATAGTAATACCCTTCCCTACCTTTTTGGAGGAAGAGTTATAGATAGTTGGAAAGTCTTCCACTGGTCCGGGCGTGTGAGGGGCCCGACCGCTCCCCCATTTTTTTTTATTATTACAGTTATTCTGTAATTTACTATTAAATTAATATATTATATTCTAACTTCCTAGTTACATGAATTATGAGTATAATTCATTAATTATTCTTAATCCTTAAATATTTATCAATCATCTTCATTATTTAACTCCTATCATATACCAATTAAAGAACCTTTTGGTTATTACACACACAACGGGTCCTACATTACTAGACGATCACACATTTATTTATCTGGCCAGATGATCAAGTGTTCTACTAAAGATCTGTTCAATATTATATGTTTATTGTAAAGGTTATATGATTCATAGGGTGTTTGGGGTATATAAGGCAATATAGGTATGGGGTTATATTGAGGGTATTAGGCCATTCCTTAGGGTAGGTTTTCATTAGATTTTCATGAGTTTTCATTAGGTTAAGCCTTCATAGGCTTTTCTTAGGCTTTGTAAGTTTTCCATGTGTAGGTTTAGTTTAGGGGGTAGTTATTATATAAGGGGTGACACATAGGCAAAGGGGGGGACCAGCACAAGTTAACATTTTGTTTTTTGTTTAAGAAGTCTTTTACATCATAAAAACTATTTACATTCAGCCAAGTATACAATCTCTTTTTAAATAAATTCACATTTAACAATTTTAATTCATTCGGTATTTTATTATTATATACTTTTATTCATTGGAACATAATGAATATATTAAGTGGTCAATCTAATATCAAGCACGTTTGAATAATCGTTTATGAAATGACATTTTGCTAAGTAAATAAAGATTACATTATCATTGCTTAAAATAAAAGAGGCACCTATGATTTTCTTAATGAGTTACTTTTTAATGGTCGCCACACTGGATTCCAAAACATCGCCAACTATACTAAGTATTGGCACGCTGCCTTCAATAAAATGAGGCTTAAACGAGTACGGCACAATTAGTAATGTGCCCAGTCGGTCTTTATTTTGTAATCGAATATTTTGGTAATCGTTAAAAAAAGAATCGAATCCTGACTCGAGTCTGAAGATTCGGACAAGTACTCGGGTACATTTTATAGAATGTTTGTGTATTTCAATAGACTGAAATAATTTTTCAATTCATTTTTAATGGTGATAAATAAGTAAAGATTCAGTTATTCAATTATTCGTCTAATATATAAGGAATAATTAATGAAACCTTTAGACAGAAATGCAAAAAATAATGGTAAACACGTGGGGATTCCAGTACTACAAATACTCGAAACGTATATTCGATCATCGTGTATCCTATTTCTCTATACTGAATATTCGATTTAACTCGCAGAAAACATCACTACACATAACCCTGCAAGAGTGCCAGGTCATCACTACCACCCTAGCGCCTTTGATATAGATGTGGCTCTAAACAAGCCAAGCTTGCATAAATTGGCATCCATGAACAAAGCCAGACGCCTTTAACACTAAAATCACTTCCGATGTTTATGGCGTTTACATTATAGTATTTGATGTTATTATTTCTAAAAGCTTTATTCAAAGTAAATAAAGAAAATTTATATTTAAAAAGGGGAATAAGTAACGTGAGATTTTTAAGATTTTATTTCATTCAACTGAAAATGAACTAACTTAGAGTGTATATATATATATTCAGCGGTTTAGACGTGAAAATGTAACAAACTCATTTTCGGATTTATTATTATTATTAAATATTACTTAAAGAACATATCGTCATAGTCGTAGAATACTGACGGATCTTTATATGTTATTTTTGTCAGATCCGTCAGTATTCTACGACTATGACTATATATCATTGATATTAATTTTATTTTTTGTTTCGGCACAATAATAAAAATGATACAAATATAATATACATCAATTTTGCACTGAAATATTCAATATATATATATATATATATATATATATATATATATATATATATATATATATATATATATATATATATCTATAACTTATCTACACGGATATAGCTATACGTATATAGTCTTATACATAGTATTTATGCCGTGAACGTGACAAAGTTTTTTTTATATAAGATTTTCTTTTATTTCAGAACGGCAAACAAGCTAACAGCCCACCTGATGGAAAGTGGTAACCGTCGCATACAGACATGAGTCGCATACATACTGTTTCGCCCATGATACCCCCTATGTGTTGCCATTATTGAGGACTAAGGTGTTATTCCTCTGTACCCTGTAAATTCACTCAATATCCCACTTTTCGAACCGAAACTCAACCATGCAAACACAATTGCTTCACAGTAGAAACACGAATGGGATAGAGGTACTCAAACAAATGACTTTTGTATAAAGTCTCCTTCTGGTAAAAAGTTGAATTAAACAACAAATATTCAGTATCCTATTGTATTTTATATAGGCAAATTAAAAAAAATCGATACACCTATGTAAAAGACTACATACTTCATCTCTATCGTATATTGGGGGATTATTTTTAATTAGTATCTATTAGTATTTAAGGAATTTTTATATTAACTTTAATTTATTGTCGTATTGTAATTAGAAAAAGATACTATCGTATATTATTTATTAAATTTCATTATGATTTTTTGACGAATTGCTAAATAAACAAGACATGATTTAATATTAAAAACATTTATTACTAGTGGCTTCGCTTAGATAAAAAAATAACCAATGTCATTTGCTAATATTGTAGCTTTCTATACGCAGGTGAAAGATATTAAAAATTGGATTAAGTATTTTTTTTATTTATCCATTACAAACAAAAAGAAATTCCTCTTTAAAATATTAGTTTTATATCTATCACATGAACCGTGAAAAACAGTTGAATCATAGATACGTTATTATGAACGAGACCTAGTCCGTATTCGTATTGATTTTATGAGATATTTTGGACTGGGCTAAAACGAGCAATTGAGACGGGGTAGGTCAAACGACCGTGCCTCTGCAAATATTTAGAACAAAGTAGGGGTTTCAGTAAGAATTTACTGAAACAGTTGATGCATAAAATAACGTGTAGATTGTAATTCCACTGATATTACTATTGACTACTAATTTTGATATATCCGTAGGTATATTATAAAAATCAATTACTACATCTTTAGATTTTAATAGTTTATTTTATGAAAATTGGGAAGTCAAAGTAAATTGATGCTGATCATTATCATCATACCAGTCGTTAACTGTCTACTGCTGAACATAGGCCCTCTTATGGGGGGGAGGATTGCTAGTAGACTTGGTAGGTGGATTGACAAATGCAGTTAGGCTTTTGGTGATGTTTTAAGAGGGATGTTGCTGCCCATCATTCGACTATTAAGTTCTCTTAGTCGCCTTTTATGATACCCACATGAAGAAAAGGGATGGTCCATTCTATGCGGGGACGTTGTCGCACACAGCAAATTGATACTCGTCTATTGGAAAATGATAACCATCCTCTGTAAACAGGAGCAGCATCATGAGTATCACATGATATATTGTAATGCCCACGGTACTCCTACTGCGTCGCCATTATTGAAGAATAATAGATAACTAATTACGTAATCAACTCCTAGTAGCAGTATTTCCAAACAGATACCACTTTGAAACCCTCAAGAAAGAAACTTATTTCTTCTCAAAAAGCCGGCAATACGCCTGTAGATTTTGTGATGTTTCGGGTGTCCTTGGGTAGCTGTAATCACTTACCATCAGGCAAACCGCATGCTTATTTGCCAACTATGTTATAAAAAACTCCACTTGTGTCCAAAATTAACTTTAACATACAGATCTCATAATCTCAATTACAGCAATTAATAAAAAAAAATTAAATGTGAAAATACTTCTATATTTTTTAATCAAATGTAAATAATTAGTATTCCTTTTTATACTGCAATATTAATACTTATGAATAATACGGTTTAAGTTACAGTTATTTCTCAAAAGAATACAAGCATTAACTTAAATGAGATTACAGTTTACTAAAACTAATTATATTATAATATTGTAGCCGAATAATAAGGAAAGATAAATCTAATTAAAAACACGGCTTTAATAGCTCATTATTACTTTTAACGTTATAGATATAAGAAAACGGTAGGTATTATACCGAAATGTTAACTTATCTTAAATTAAATCTTTAACGATAAACGTTAATCCTTCTTCTGTAGATGAAAATTCCTCGACCCACTGTCCCCAAACAAGATTCACAAACACAAGCACTGATACTATAAAGAAATGAAACTTCTTGGCAAAACTGATTGCAACCACTTATATATATATTTTACCAGAGGGAGATTTTGTACAAAAGTCGATTGCTTGGGTACCTCTGTCCCATTCGTGTTTCAACCGTGAAGCAGTTGTGTTTGCATGGCTGTGTTTCGGTTTGAAGGGTGGGATATGGCGTGAATTTACAGGGTACAAAGTAATAACACCAGAGTCCTCAGGAATGGCAACGCATAGGGGTATCATGGGCGAAACAGTATACTCGGTTTTGTCCATGGCACTACTCATGTCTATAGGCGACGGTTACCACTTTCCATCTGATGGACCGTCAGCTTGATTGCCATTCTAAGTTGTATAAAAAAAAATTACTTTTCTATAGAAAGAAGATTAGATTAAGATAATAAATACTTATACATACAAACAATATAAGGAGAAAGGGATTGTTAATAACGAAAACTAATAGCCCTATTGCTAACAATATATCCGACCAGGTAGATATTCACGCAGTCTTCTTTGGAAGCCAGCGTGATGAATCTACTTCATCATCATCATTATCATATCAACTGTCATCTGCTGAACATAGGTTTCCTCCTTCAAGGTTTTTACTAGTAGTTGAAATGCTTGGCAGGCGCGTTGGGAACCGCAGTTAGATTTTGGTGCCTTTTTAAAAGGGACGCGATTGTTCATTTCTCGGCCATTAAGTTCCCTTAGTCACCTCTTACGACACCCATGGGAAATAAAATGATAGCCCATTCTATGCCACGACCATGCTTACTAAATACTTGCTCCTTTATATTTATAAGTAGTTGGCAATCATATTTTTATTATTATTACCAACTAATAATTCCTGGTATATCGGTCATGATAGACTAACTATCCTGATTTTAGTGTAACCTACTTATCGACCTACAGTTCTCCCGCAGATAATACAATACTATACTAGTATAGTATTTCACTTTCTTAAATCATTAACACAACTAAATTACCTATTGGTTATCATTTATAAACTATATAAATTATAATAAGTATATAAATTATTTTGCTATCTACCACCTTATCAACTGCCATCTTAGATTCTAATTCGCATTAAATCAAACATTTTACATTTACACTTATAATATTAGTAAAATTCGTGGGTAGGAGATACCTATAGCTATAGACATTAGGTATACTGAATTTATGACTTAGGTCTAGGTGTACTAAGTACCAAGAAATATGTAGGTATATATATAATACCAAATTTTCAGCTTTCTTCACATGCTTTGCAAATATTCTAAATGTCTCTCTACGATACCCATAATGCTATAGGCGACGGTCACCACTTTTCACCAGGTGAACCATCAGCTTGTATGGAATTTATTATGTTACATAAAAAATTAAACTAAAAATATATACATATTGTGTAATAAAATATATCTAGGTATCTCTATAAAAAGTAAAATCAAATATTCACGCTCCCGGTTTGTATGAAAAATATTGCTTTGCCTCGGATTGTTTCAGTTGTAATTAAAATTCTCATGGTACGAGGTCCGTAGCGCTGAGGGCAGGGTGAAACAATGGTTGCACTTCGCAATTAGCTCCGACCCTAACGTATTCTTATTGCACGTATGCAGAAACCCTACGGAAATATAGTAGTTACTCAATGGGAAATAATCGGTCTTCTTTAATAGTTGGACCCGCCATCTTTGCTCGTGTGATTACGTGTGTGGAATTTGTGTTTTATACATTTAAAAAATATATTATTTCACTCTTGTGTCACCTACCCACTTCTGTGCTCTCCATTAACCAAAAGTTGTAGCGATAAGACACCCTCTTGTACCTTTTTGTCTATAATTTCAACTGTATATTATTCTACCGTATTTTAATTAATTTTCTAATGTCATTATATATTTTTATGTATTTGGTGCAAAGGGTTAAATAAATATATATACATGTACCTATATTTACTTTTGACTCTGTGTTATAATAATCTTATATCTTACAACTATTATGATAAAATTATATATGCGATCTAATATGTCACATAAATATAATGTGTGGCCAATTTTATTCGAATTCATGCAACTACTTATGACAATATCCAAACATTGGTAAAATATATTATATTTATTATATATTTACAATCTTTAACATAGACAAAATTATAATAGGAGCAATACAAAAGTACACTCTATCAACTGTAAAAAAAAAATATCAAAATCAGTTCAGTATTCAGTATTGGAAGATATTGTGTTAAATACATACAAAAAGGAATACAGATGAGTTTTGAAACTCTTCCGTTTGTAAGTTGCATAAAAATTATCTTCCAACTACGTTATGTGAATTCAGTTGCCACGAAACATAAATTGATAAATATATTTTTAAAACAATAAATTATTTGGATATAAATTTTAATGAGGTCAATTTGAATCGAAGTATTTGGCATTCCAAAGATGGGTGTGACAGACATATACTTGTATGTGTGTATTAATTTTATTATGTTCAAATTGAAATTCATTGACATTTCAAAAACTCCATCAAAACAAACAGAATCAAAATAAAAAAAATATTTAAAACAAAGAATTATTAGAATTGGACAAAAAATGTTATATAACTTGTGCAGTGTTGTACCAAAATTATCTTTGAAAAGACGATTTCGGTTAAACCTCCGGTTAAATTTCCGAGAATGTATTAAGTATTTGAGTTAATAAACTCCAGCTCGAGTTGTAAACTAGGTACATTTGTTCTCAGCCCTTGAAGAGTTGGCAAGATTTCCTATTACCAGTGCCTTATGTCGGTTCAACTTTAGAGTTCAAAGAATTCAAACTAAGTATTCTATTTACTTTTCTCAACTTCTTGTGGCGATGCCGAAGCAAACTTACATGTTCATAAGAAATTCTTAAACTGAGTTCGTTTCTCTTTTATTATATTTCCAGTGCGGAAAATAAAGTTTTTGACTTTAACAAAAAAAAAAACATTATATTGAACTCGTGCACAATGAAAGAAAATGTGTAATGAAAAAAACCGGCCAAGTAAAACCCGTATATATTTCAATTTCGGGAATTAATATATACATATGTATACATCTACGAGTAAGCGAAGTATTTGTAGACACTTGATGCAATCTAATTCTAATTAAATATATTTTCAGTTTTGTTGTGTGGTTCCGGCATAGAATGGGCCACCCCTTCCTTTTCCGTGGATGTCATAATAGACAACTAAGGAAACTTAAAGGTCGAAAGATGGGCCACAACGTCCGACTAAACTCTCTCTAAAAAAATGCTAAACTGCGGTTGGAAATTCGCCTGCTAAGCGTGATAACTACGGGTAAAATCCCTCTCATAAAGAATAGTCCCGTTCCTTATGGCAGTCTATGGAAGAGGTCTATGTTCAGCAGTGGACACATAACGGTTGATATGATGATATTTTCAGTCTATTGTATCTACGAAACATTTTTCCATTTATTTTTCTGTTAGTGTTCGAGATCACGGTATTTTTTTTTTATCTTGTGGTGCAAAATACATTATAAATTGCAAACCATACATGTCATACCAAAAGTTTGTCTGGTCATTCTTCAATATTATGACACACTTAATTGCCAATTAAACAAACTGTACCAAAAGCAACAAAAATCAAAAGAGTATGTGCGATGTAATACTGAGTACCTATCTACCTAGTCATACAATCGGGCCGTTCGTTTGGAAATCGCGCCTTTTATACGAGACACGTTCTCGTTTGCGTTCCGGACTAATTAGAACTGACGCTTTGTAAAAACTCGTAATAGGTTGCCATCACCTGGTAATTCGAAACAAGTAGATAGGGATGGCGTTTTGCCAGGGCTGCCATTTCATTATAATTCATTTATTAAAGGTGCAGCGCTTAATACTAAATAATAATAGAATCATCAGTATTGCGTTAAATTTTGTGACGATTATATTTTATATTTTTATTTACGCATTGAATATTTATATAAAATAATTCAAGACTATATGCGGTTGTACAGTAAAATCTACATGGAAAAAAATATTGAATAAATACAAAATAATAATATAATTATCTTTAACTGTACAGTTTTTACCCTCAAACATTCTATAGTTTTATTTCAGCTTCTCAAATATTGACTGTAAGTGATCCTTCTATGGGATAAGTACGCCATTGTATATTAAATAATTTATATGTATCCAATGTAAATTATATACAATAAAGATTGTAGAATACAATATAATTATTACACATACGTCTAACTGAAACGAGAGTATCTCTACAACACCCACGTTCTAATAAATATATATATATATATATGTACTTATTTATAACTGTAAGTCACATACCTGTTTTATCTCGTGTTTACATCCTGCTTATAAAACATTATAGGTAGGTATATAGTTACTTTATATATATTGTTAACATAGGCATATTGTAGGTGGGAGCCGAGTGGGCTGTGCTAAGAATAAAATTTCCTGGTGCCCACCTTAAGATATGAATATAGCTTCAAAGTGCATACATATATGGATAATAATTCTATTAATATAATAAATACGAAAGTTTGCAACGATGGATGGATTGACATATTAATATTTATTTCTCTTTCATGCAAAGACTACTTAACGCATTTGAATGAAATTTGGTTTGCGGGTAGGTTATATCCTAACTTAGCACACAGGATTCTTTATGTACTGATTCACGTGAGTGGAGCCGTTAGCTAGACTTAAATACAAAATGAAATGTCAATATCATGGCGAAATGTCTAATTTAAAACTTAAATTGATATAGTGGTATGAATGTGGTTTTAAATCTACCCACTGACATAGATAATAATATTAATATCAAAGATTTAATCACAATAGTTAGGATCTCTACTAATAGGAATTTCAATAGACATTTGGATCTGTCGGTGCGAATAAGGAAAGGACATTCTCAGACACGTCGATCGCCTCTACCGAGACTATTCGTGCGCTAAACCATTTGTAAATAGCTTAATAGATTATAGGCATAATACACATAAGTAGATAATGAACGTTTACGTACTTACCCATACAAAATACTTCATGTTTTTGCTTTCAACGAACTCTACAGCTTCAAATGTGACAAAATTTATAGGTACAAGACCTACACTTGAATATATAAATATCGATGGCAAAAATACTTGTAGCAGTAACAAATCGAAACAGAATTAATGAAGACATCGCTTAAACTATACAAAAAATAAAAACATAAATCGAAATCTTTCTCCTTTTTCATGTTGGTTAAAAAGTATTTTTAAGGCTAAAAACACAGATACCTCAAGATACATTTTACGGAATTTCAAAACGATACATTTTTTTTTGCACTTTCAGAATCGACCATTTGTCTAAATTTACCTCTTAACCTAATATTTTAATTTGATAGTTTCCCGAAATTATTTTTTTTAAGATCGCCAAGAACTAAATTTATAGTAATTTTAAATGAATGAATGAGTATACTTTAGTTACATTATACAATATAGAAAACAAATAAGACAATTAACTAATAAAACGATACAATTGGGTAAGTATAGTACTTATGTCGATCTTATAGCTGAGAGCAATCTTTTGAAGACAACCTTAGGGTAATGGACTAATGTAGGTACATGTTATACAAGTAGGTATTAGTATTGTATAATTAAGAAAGTAAACAGCGTAAAACATTAAGAAAAATAATTATAAGTGCCTTTATCAAATACAAGAAATAAATTTATTAACTGTATACAATATATAGTCCTATACATATGTTAAATATGTACCTAATACTAGAACCAATATAAACCATTATGAGCTCAAGGAAATCAAATTAACATAAAATAAATAATTATATAAATACATAAATAAAGAATGTCAATTCATCAAATGACGAATCAATCAAATAGAGAGATAATCTTTCACTTGTCGCTTGAAAGCATCAATGGATTTTGTACTTCTAATGACAACAGGTAATGAATTCCATAACTTGAATTTGAATTAAATCTATTAAAACTTTGTTTATATTGATCCTTAGAATAAAGATTTTACTGTATTATGAAAATGATATTTTAATTTCATAAATATATTTAGGAAAATGGTGTTTCAGAATCTCCGTTATCTAACTTTACATTGCTAAAATTATTTACCTTTTTTCCACAAAAAAAATACCGACTTCAACTTACAAACAACACAACAAACTAACTTGGCTAATATGGATAGATCAGTTATATCATCATAATTATGAGAGTAAGAGATTGTTAAAAACAGGAACTGGCATTTCCATACGACCTCCACGTGATCCTTCCGGGAAGTCATGGTGGTCAATTCTCGTAGTCTGTCACGATGAGCCAATTTAACTTGCTTTCATGCTCATCTATAAGCATCATCCGTTACGAGTGCCGCATCAATATATAGAGATAGCGCAAGCTGGGTTACCATTCCGTTATATATTTTTTTTAAATCGTTACAATTAAAGAAAATATTAAATAAAATTAAAAAATATTAATTTTTTCACAGTGCCAACCCTATCCCTTTCTCACTGTTAGCGTCTATTCGGCATCAGTTATGTTCATGAACACATTAATTAGAAACGAGGAATGAAAAGAGCAACTCTAACATTTCTGTGTCTTTTAAACGCAGTGTATATCCATAATCTATGGCAAAGCCATTTTATGTTACTAAGGATTATAACCCTAGTCTAGTCACATTATAACCGTGCAGTGTCATACTTTTACTATAAAACGCAAAGATAAATATTTTAAAATCATAAATATGGGCTGAAAATCCAGACTGATCTAACACCTAAGTTATACGATATACTGCAAAATATTTTATCACTAGCTTAACAAATTAGTAAATTTTTGATAAACTGTTTACAAAACAGTATTCTATATTTTGATAATGCAATCACAGATAAGACTGTACTAGCTGTGATATTAGTGTGCAAAAGTAAACTTTTTATTAATACATGTTACGGATTATATCCGAAAAAAAAAGAACTTTGTTAAATATAAAATCTTGAAATATTGTGAATATTTCATTTGGCTTAATACTTCTTACAGACTCTAAATTAAACTTGAATAGATGTAATGTACCTACAATGTGCCTAATATTGTAATAAAATTAATAATAAGCAGCAATATTTAACATGTATTAATATCTAACTTTGTCTTCTAATTGCATCTGAGGTCATTTATAATAATATGTATATAACATAGAGAACGCCAAGTATTATAAAATACCTAGATATTGTATTATAAATGTTAAGGATTGGTAGTTGTCAATAATGATATGTTTTCTTTTAAAAAAAGCAGATTTAATAAAAGTTTGATGTAAAAATCGATTCAGACAATATAAGATTATACACAAAGGGATTTTAAGCAGCATACAATTCACTAGTTCAAAGCATTTCAGAGTATTCCTTCAATATCCATATAAATCAGTACAGTAATTTAGTTATCAAACAGAATAATATCTTATTTTTTAAATAGTATAATAATCTTGCAGTCGACTATAACTATTTTAGAGTAATATTCTAAATTAAAAGAATAAATAATTTATCTTCAAGAGTAAGATTTTATTTGGTAAAAAGCTGGAATGCAATATTAAATGCCACTAATACAGAGACTCCAGCCAATTTATACAAAAAAGTAATTAAAATTATTAATAAAATAGGTTTAATAATATATCATTCTATTTTGAGAACTGAATTTTAACATAATATTTAAAATATGTGTATTGTGCTACATAAGTATTGCTAACAGTTTAATTTGGCTTGACTCTAAATGTAATTAATAAAAACATAAAAAATTTATGGTACTTAAAGTAACAGGCTTCCTTGTAAAATGCTCTTTATATTTAATAAATTCATAACACTTAATTATTATATAATAATGATTTTCATTATTATAATTTGACTTAATACTGGCAGTAAACAAAGATAATAATTATGTCATGGTGCCAAAAACAGGGTTGTGTCTACAGATACTAGGTCCATACTCCATGTATGCTTGTTTAGTATGACACACTTGGTAGAATTCAGGAGTTGATCCAAGCATACTACCACCAAACCAAACTGCATAACGCTGCATGTAGTGGGAAATAACTTGAACATCAATAGGTGTTGGGGTGATGCGGCCTTCAGATAACATCGTTGAAAGCTTAAGTCGTGCATCCACAGTTCTTTTTATATCTCTCTGTAATCGTCTTCCAAAGTCACGGAACATAGTGGATCCACCAGAAAGCACAATATTCCCATACAGTCCTCTTCTCACATCTATTGGACATGACTGAATAACTTCATCCACCATCTCATTAAGAGGGACAGTAAAATCTGGATTTGAGAACTCTGGATGGAAGAAAATCTCTGGGCCTAAAAATCTTTCATATCCAACATCAACTGTGAATGGATTTTTAGTAATAGCATTCACACCTGTATACTTCTTCATCCATTTGCCTGGGTCTGAGTCATATTTAGCAAACTCTTTAGCAATGTCAGGACAAATATAACTGAATCTCTCCTTGATTGCTTTTGCAGTCTCTAAACTTTGCTCTGGGGGTATCCCAACTTCCCGCTCACGAAGAAGTGACTGAATAAAAGAAGTAATGTTCCTACCCGCAACGGGAATATGTTTAATACATGAGCCAATAACATAACCTTCCGCTACTGGAACAATATGAGTCACACCATCCCCACTATCAACCACAATGCCAGTAAAGGTACGCTGCGCTGGCGCTCGTGATTTCCATGACGCAGCGAGCGCCAGCATGGCTTGCACAGCAATGTACAATCCAGGTACATTGAATGACTCGAACATTATTTCAGCTAAATACTCTCTATTTTCAGGCGTGTTCAACGGTGGTTCAGTGAGTAGGAAATGGTGGTCTTCCGGTTCGGCTCTTAAGTATTTGAATATGCATTGCTCAATATACCTTTCCATTAAATCCCAATCCTCTACTAAGCCGTGGCGTACCGGATACTTCACCGAATATCCTGTCGCGTCAAAAGCTTCATCTCCTATAAAGAAGTCCAGATCCTCGACGGCTTTCGTCATACGCCGAGTCGATTGATCACCAACTTTCGCAGTTTCTTTTATAGCGATGGCCGACGGAATGATAAACTGCGGCTCCTTGTTGCCGGCGAACCCCAGTTTTGTATATCCGGTGCCGACATCAATAACACAAGCCGGCAAGTGGTCCATTTTGTTGAATTATTCACACTTTGTGGTGTATAAACTAACATTAACTAATAATAAGATAAAAAAAATTGGGTGCGGTAAACCAAATCATACACTTATAAGAGTATTTTTGACATAAGAAACGTCATATAGCGGTGATGATTAATCTACGTTCCGTTACTCACTACAGAGTTATTTCAGTGAGATAAACAAAAATAAGTCAACGAAAAAAAAATAATTATAGACAATTTATTGTATGTAGAAAATCTTAATTTGCATATATTATTTACGATATATTTTCGGTCTCTGTCTAACTAATATAACCGTCTATAATGAATAATAGGACGAATCAGTATCACTAAACATTATTTTAATTTAGTTTATGGATATGATAACCCTTTTAAAAAAAAAACAATAATAATTAGGTGCCGGTATTAAACTTTAATTCATGATCACATAAATACCTATCAAAATTCATATACGTACCTTCAAGGCCATAGATAGGAGGAGAGGAGTTGAGAAGCAATGCCTTATCTTAAAAGGCCCAATGCCATACCTTGAAATGAAAGGTTCCATAAAAATTAAATAGACACTAAGAATTTTTGAAAACATGGTAAAATCACATGAAAGGTCAAGAAAATTATATGTTGAAATTGAAAATAGTTTTGCTGTTTTCTACACCTGTCAAGTTACCGGTGTCATAGTATGTTTTATATTTATAACGTTTTTCATATCTATAGACGATGTTTACCACTTTCTAATAAAACCTATCGAATTCACGTAATATTTTTTTTTTTTTTTTTTTTTTTTTACAACACAGGGGGCAAACGAGCATGCGGCTCACCTGATGGTAAGTGACTACCGCCGCCCATGATCACCCACAACACCAGCGGCATTGCAGGTGTGCTGCCGGCCTTTTAAAAAGGAATATACTCTTTTCTTGAAGGTTATGTTGTCGTATCGGTTCGGAAATACTGCTGCTGGAAGTTGATTCCAAAGAATGGTTGTGCGTGGAAGAAAGTGCCTTGAAAAACGCACGGTGGAAGACCGCCACTCGTCCAGATGATTGGGATGAAACTTTAGTTTGTGGCGGGTTGTACGGTGGTGAAAATCAGCAGCAGGTATCAATCCGAACAATTCCTCAGAACACTCCCCATGATAAATTCGGTAGAAGATGCACAGAGATGCAACATCTCTGCGCAGTTTCAATGGGTCAAGCCGGACAGTAAGGCGTTGACTATCGATAATTCGAGCCGCCCGACTTTGAATGCGGTCTAACGGAAGGAGTTGGTACTGTGGCGCTCCTGCCCACAGGTGAGAACAGTATTCCATATGCGGCCTGACTTGGGCTTTATATAATTTCAGGCGGTGTTCTGGCATGAAATATCGTCTCACCCTATTGAGCACTCCTAACTTTTTGGAAGCTATCTTAGCCTTCTCCTCCAGATCACCGCAAAACTGGACGTCGCAAGATATATCAACGCCCAGAATTCCTAGACTTGACTTTTTATCAAGGGAAGTGCCCTGAAAGTGAGGAGATACGACAAACGGCGTCTTTTTTGCGGTAAACGCGCAGACTTGTGTCTTTTTGGGGTTAAATTGAACAAGATTTTGTTCACCTCAGATCGAAACTTGATGGAGTGAAGTTTCGATTTCAGACACAAGTCTATTCCGGCACTCATCGGTATGTGCCCGCGAGATCTTTGCATGACCGGTATATAATGTATCTCCTGTACTGTCGTCCGCATAGCAATGAATATTACTTATCTGTAACATATCATTGATATGCAGAAGAAACAGAGTCGGAGATAGTACACAGCCTTGCGGGACACCAGCATTCAAAGGTTTTAAATCAGAGCATGCACCGTCGACTACGACCTTAATGCTACGTTCCTTGAGAAAACTGGCGATTCCTATGCAGTTAGCGATTATACATCTTTATGGACCCCAAAGATTTTAGATATAATGGCTTTTAAAAATGTATATGCCAATTAAACAATGTACATATATACTATTATATTTAGACTATCGTCCCATTACCTTACTTTCTACAATAGACAAAATAGTTGAAAAATATGTTTGCGAACAAATTCATAAATTTTATCGTAAGCAAGATGTAAATTACCAAAATCAATTTGGTTTTCAATCGGGTAAAAGTACTAGTCAGCTGTTATCTAAATTTACAGATGAGATTAATGAACATCTCAATAAAAAACAATACGTGTTGGCTTTATTCATAGACTTTTCCCGTGCTTTTGGTACCCTAAAACATGCACAAATAATTACTAAACTTGATGAGTCTGGTGTACGTGGGCCTTTACTCAACTGGTGCAAGAACTATTTACAAAATCGTAAATTCACCGTTAAAATAGATGATGTATACAGTGATCATGTACCAGTAACTGAAGGTACGGCACAAGGATTTGTATTAGGTCCGCTACATTTTTTGTCTTATGTTAATAATATGCATAATATCTTGAAACACAGTTCATGTTACCAATTTGCAGATGATACGTGTCTAGTGTTGTCTGACAAAAATATTCAAAAAGCACGAGACCTTCTACAATCTGATGTCAATGTCCTTCTTGAATGGTGTCATGATGCCGGATTGGTATCAAATCCAATTAAAACACAACTTTTGATCATAAAATCACCCTATTTAAAATTTCGTCCTCTATATAAACCTATCATTGCTCACAACCACAAGTGTCTACATATAACTAATGAAAGGAACTTTTGCAGCTGCCCCGCTATAACGGTCAAGGACAGCCAAACATATCTTGGCTTAACTATAGATAGTAAGTTTAATTGGAGTAAACACATCGAAAAAATTTGTAACAAATTAAGACAATTTTTAGCTAATATAGTCATCCTTAGACACCGAATTCCCTTTAAGGTAAAATTGATGCTGTATAATTCATTGGTCGAATCTTATGTTCAATATGGGTTGTCAAGTTATGGCCGCACTTATAAAACATATTTAAATGATATTTTTAAACTTCAACGTAGAATTTTAAGAACTATTGTATCTCCCAAAATTAAGATGCAGTATTATGACGATGATACTGGTCTTTTTCGACATTGCAATATTTTACCTGTACATCCACAATTTAAATACACATTTCTTAAGGAAAACTTTTTTAACAAAAAATATTGAAACGAAATTAATCATGCTGTATATACGAGGGCGGTCGCACGGAAGCAACTTTGTACCAATAGCGCTCGCGTAAATAACTGTTATGGTGAGCGTACGGCTGACTACCTGGTTCCTCAATTTATTAACGAACTACCCACCGATGTACGAGATAACATTACTATTAGCAACATCAAGTGTAAATTAAAACAATACTTCTTGCATGGTTTTAATACAATTTAAATAATTTTAATGTATTTAGTATTAATATAAACCTACGTGGTTTCTAAATGCTAATGGAACATAAATTCTGTAACTTGTATTTTTATCGATAATAAAATAAAAAAATAAAAAAAAACTTACAGCAAGACGTCTAACATTTAAGAAACTTGTTTTGCAGTAACTATTAAACATTAAATCTTAATAAGGTGATCAACTATACTCATTTACTGAGTTTTGTACTCTTTTTCGCAAACCGTACTCTTTTCAAATCCTATACCCTGAAAGTACTCAATTGTATAATTTTATACTCATTTGTATTTCTAAAACATTTTTTTTAGATTATTTTATTTTAATTTTATTAATTAAATATTTAGAATTATTTTGACAGTGATTTGAATTTCATTAGAATTTTAGTAGAACATATTCCACATGAACATTTAAAAATTTAAATAGAAATTTCCTTATGTTGTCCAGGCACTAATGCTGCTGTTGAAAGGGTATTTTCACTAGGGAATGATTACTAGAGCAGTGAGAAGTCGCAACTTTTTGTAAAAACATTATCTGTCGTCTTAACAGTCAAATTTAATATGCAAAATGAAAGTTGTCCGGATGTGGCTACATTATTAAACGAATATCCTCATTTAGCAAAAAAAATTCATTTTGAAGAAAAATATGTTTTTAAAAGAAAATAAAGTATTTTTCGTTTTTTCTTCTTTTTTTCACCTTGCGTAAAAGAGCACACTTTGCAAATACTTGCAAAGTGTACTCTTTTTGAACAAAAAATAGTTAGTTACCTTAACAAGTATAATTATCACGACTTTGGTGCAGACATATGTGACAACTGAATATACAAATGGACTGTCAGGAAAAGTCGTATCGAGTATTTATTTATTTACTACCCATGATTTGTGCGACCCGAATTTGACCTAAACAAAAACAACTAGTCAATTCAAATATTAGCCAGTATGCAGGTATAAACCGAGTTTATAAAATCAATCCATAGGTATTTATATAAAAATAAGAAACAAAAAAGTATAAAGCAGGTTGTTATATTTATTGTGACCTGATTTTATTGTTATAGCTATTTACACGATTTACATTACAGGAATGTAACTGCAACACGCAAAAATATCTGATAACATTAATAAATACCTATTCTTTCCATATTTACCTTTAATACATATGAACTTTACCACAAAAAAAGCTTTTTTAATTTGGTGCATTTTAAAATGTGTTACGTCGCTAGTTTTGCAGTATATACCCTTTCGTATTGCAAAAGTGGCGACATCTGTATCACCTGTCAAAATTCAGACGTATATATTTATCTGTGTTAGTGATAATTGAAAAAGTGTAATAAGATTCATATTATTTTTTTTATTAATATTTAAATACAATTTTACCCTTTAAATATTAATATGACTGCGAGACATATATATAGTTCATAGTAATGGTTTCCGATAATCATTCAAAAATATTAAAAATTGCTTCTGAAATTTAACAGATAATGCAGACGTTGCCGCATTTAAGTGTGAAGACTCTTAAACAAAAATATTAAAATTGTTAACACTCAAATTTGGTTAAACGTAGTATTTATTAATATATATATATATATATATATATATATATATATATATATATATATATATATATATATATATATATATGGATATATAGATAAGCATAAAAATAACTTGAGGTCAGTTATGCAGAAAACAGTTACATTACCTGGAATATTCATAAAAGATAGCTACTTTCTGCATAACTAGCTGCAATTCTAAGAAATAAAAAAATCAATTATCTAATCATGATATAACAATTTCTGAACATGTTGGATAAACTTGACTAAGCCTTATTTTACAATAATTAAAATAATTCTCTATTAAAAACGTACACAACTGACATTTTTTTCGCATTAATAAGATTCCTCAAAATACAACTAACATAGATATAATCTAAGGATATTTTAGCGATTACATTAGTATTTTTTTTTTAATTAGATACAAAATTAAATAGGTAATTTGGCTTCATACCATAAAATATCTGATCATAATATGTAATTTCGTTTGGTAATACTTCGTGCAGCATCTATTAAAACCTAAATGCCGAAAGACGAAATCAAATTGCAGTTTAATTTTTATATCATTTTCATTTTAAAACATGTATTTTTAAATTACAGTAAACAGTCATAGTGGTAGTCTAATTAAAACAGAATAATTAATACTACTTCATTTATCAATTGTTGAAGAGTTTTAACATTTGTATATATGTCTAAAATTATTAAAACATTGAATTTACTATTACCAATTATATTATTATCTCTTTTTAGACATATATATCTGTATAAAAAATTAGACATATATACTGCATAAAAAGTAATGACATCAAATTAAGACAACTACTTATTAATAAAATGTTTTAATGATTAATTTTTCAAATTACTGTGAAGAAAAGGCTTTCATGCCACTATGTATTTTGAATAATTATGAGTTATATCTTGTCAGAAACATCGTCAGTTAATATCTAATAAAGATCTGG
This sequence comes from Galleria mellonella, assembly GCF_026898425.1. NCBI lineage: Eukaryota > Metazoa > Arthropoda > Insecta > Lepidoptera > Pyralidae > Galleria > Galleria mellonella. The sequence continues at coordinate 8,534,254 of NW_026442130.1, read as the reverse complement.
ATTATTTACTGCAATAAATATATTAAAAATATGGATAACATTAAAAAAAAATAAAGAAACAAAAATTTTAATCTGTTAACCAATATTAGTTGGCAATACAAATATTATTCCAATATATTTCAATTGTCAAATTGTCAGGATGTTTAGTCCATCAACTCATCTTAGATCACGTTGACGCGTTAAATATCTAAAAAAATTCATAACTACGTTATTTAGAAGTCCGCACTGCTATTATATTGATGAATCCAGAAAATTTAATCTATGCAATCACAAATTAACTTTCTGGACTTAAATAAATGAATATTCATAGTTTTGTACATTTTTTTATAATACTGTGTAGATATTCAAATATATGATATTACAATAAAAAAAATTTGCTACTATATACTTCTAATATAAAATTTTTCAAATGCGATGAATTTGAAAAATTATTTACAATCTTTTTGCTCGAAGGGACGCAGGCCTGCGTAGCTTATTCTTATGTCCTTTTATTTGGTACTACATTCATGAAACAAAACCATAATATCAAGTTTTTCCAGGAAATACCAAAAGAAATAAAACTTGGTATTATTTTTAATCATAAGTAAAAATATTTTTAAATACGAGTGAATGATTCTTTTTATTGACACACAAAAAAGTAAACAATAAATAAATATAAATTCGAGACCCCTCAATGTGAGATTTGATGACGGAAATCATCATTAAAACGATCATCAGCTTCTATTATAAAAAAAAATCTATTTATTTTTTACCCAATTGTTTTGAAAATATTGGAATAATACTGCTTATCCTTTGGTTTTAATGTGCTTTAGGAATAACAACAGGCGTAAATTACATTTAAATTTTTTACAAAAGTAAATGAAAATATCATATGGTAATAAAAAAATATGTTTATAAGTTATAATTTTCTTACTCTAATATTACTTAATCCATAATATTAAACTGAATTTTAATGTTGGGCATGTATTTATTATAACAATGCTTGCATCAAAATATGAAAATCTCAAAATTTATAATATTTTCGTATGCACTTTTTTTATATCAAAATACAATGTACTTTTTTGTAATATACACATTTTCCTATTACATTTCAATCAACCGAAAATATACTATATTGTCATCTAATGTAAACGAATATTATTGATTTTTTTTGTGTTGTTATCTGTATTTTACAATATTTTACAGTCATCAATTTATTTTATTGTGCTTCACCTGTATTTTGTAACATAGTTGGTTTTACTGAACTCTGAAGATGTAGGTAGTCGGAGATATTCGTGCACAAATTTATTTCATAATTTAATTTAGATTGTAATGAATAAAGGAGTAATAATCATAGAAAATTATTGAAAATATCTATAAAGTGAAATTCAATTAATTGTATAGCTAACAGACCGATTCAAAAATAAAAGTTTAAATTCAATGAATTCAGTACAGTCAAAATTTGTGTTAAAATCATATAAATAATTATTCACAATAGTCTGGATATTGTTGGTTAGAACTGATACTGTGTAGTCATTGGTTATTGTTATAGAACATCATAAGGGATGACATTATCAACAATAGCTTCAAGGGCAAGGACACTGTAATAGGTATGTTTCTTTACGTGAATTAGGTCTTGGTTTCGATTCTCAATCAGGTTACTAAACCAAATCTAAATTGTCTCACTCCCAGATATTTTTGTCTGGTTTCACATCCAGTCAATAGCTGTCATGGGATTATTATTGTTCATTCATAATTAACAGGATTGTTTAGTCATCTCTATGTAAGCTCTACACAAAGAAGTTTGTGAAAAATTTGCTACAGTGATGGATCTTTACTGTTACCTTAATGGAGAAACAATCTTATGAATCACAACTCTTTTACTTAAAGGTCTAAAATAAATACCATGCACAGATACCTTTAATTTTTAATAAAATATTGATAACTCGACTATTATTACTCGTACACAATTTTAACTTCACTTTTGCCGATGTAATAATGACCAACAAATCAAGTGGATGGTTATAATAATTGAATTATAACCTGCCATTCAATTTAGAAAATGTTATGAAATTTCTAATTTACCTAAGATAAGACAGGTGCTATAGAAAATAGGATAGACGTAAAAACATTTTTTGCGTCATAAAGTCTACCACGATACCCTAAAGTGAAAATTTAATTATGATTTGACATTTCTTTTATGATTTTAAAATCAAGTTCGTGTTTTGTTCGATTTCTACATTTCAAACAAACATTAATGGTAGAAGTTTTAATACAAATTCAAATACATTCTAAGACATTAAGTGATTCATTGGTTTACATAACAATTGAATATGGTAAAGTAACACAATAATAATAAAAATTATTATATTTTTCATAGTTACGTTTATTCCAGTGGAACTATAAAATATCACATCCAAGGATTTAATATTATTTATTGTTTTATGTTATTTATTACCAATAATGACAGGGTAACTCTGATAATTACTGATTGTACCAAAATATTATAAAATTATTGTAATGCAAAATGATGTAATATTATTACAAACAGGGTACTTGTATTAAACTAAATGTAGATATAAAAGCATTGAATAGCAAATAAGCCCAGGTATCCACAACGGCAGTCTGTTAACACTAACACTAAAGTACCAATTGCTTTCAGACTTACATTAAGTATACACAAAACCACAACATATCCTATAATACAAAAAATTTGTTTGCTTTGAATCGTCTCTTACAGTTAATAACAAAGGCAGCTCCTAAATCTCTCACCACATAGTGTAGTCAGAATCATCCATGTCAAAGACTGTAAAGAAACCGAGGATCGTTAGGTAGACTATGATGTTACCAGCAATAGTCAAGCAGCATGCTCCCAACTGAATCTGTGGACAATTTTGACCAAAAATTTAACAGATTGAAAAAAGTATAAATAAATACTCAAGTTTCAAATTTTCAAAAAGTATTAAACAACTTTCGATGTTTCTAATTGTTTTTTTTTTTAAAGTGTTCTGTTAGTGAACTAAAACATTAATAATAAAATATGTTGTATATAAATTCTACCCCTAAAATTTTTGCACCTAATACATGTTTTGCTTTGGAATATTTAAAATATATTTTTGCTATCAAAATAAAAATGTTCAATGACAGTTTAATAAGAATATTATTGCATAATTAATGTTTTAGTTAGTTGAAAATTAAATAAATAGAAATATTGAACATTTTAAATTATTTTAGAAAATCTACTAATAATTGCAACATTATCACACTTCTATAAAGTTATGAACACTTTTAAATAATCATTCAGAAAGAATTGTCAGAATTATTAGCAAAATTGCATGTAGAAATTGCAAATTGAGATCTAGTCTAGATAGATATCAAGTTTACACTGCACTTAAACTATAAACTGAAAATTAACATACTTATAAATTTTATTTTCTTCTGCCCTATGCAATTTATGAAGTAAATAATGTTATCTAGATCTTTGTTTACTTAATTTTGTATATCATTTTAAGTAATATATTATACTAAACTATACTAACCACATCTGCTCGGGTGAGCACTATAGGGAGTGCAAAAGAGCTGACAATGAAGCCCATAGTTATAAAGATCGCAGTTTCCATGCACGGGGAGTTTGTCCCACCAGTACTGTCGGACTGACGACGAGCAATCATTGTTGGAATCGGAGATAACACGTAAAACAAAACTACAAAGAATGGCCACCATATTCTGAAAGAATAAAATAAAATTAAGGTTGCCTGAAAGAGATCACTAGGTAAGTTTTAGGATGAGGAAGCATTATACAATGTTTTTCATATAAATATTAGTTTAAACTACTCATAAATAGGGGGGAAAGGGATTGTTATAAATGGGTTCAAACTAACCCATTGCTAGCAAAACACCCTATCAGGTAGACCTCCACATGGTTCCTCCTGGAAACCATAGTTAATTCTAGTAGAATTCATTATGATGGGCTAACTGATCTGCATTCATCCTCACTGGTGCCCCACCAGCATATATCAGTAGGGCAGTCGGGTTTATTATATTATTATCACACATTAAAAATAAAAATACTTATAAATGTAATAAAATTCATTGTTAGACGACAAATAAGTACATAATTTAGTTCTGGGCATTCAATCTTCAATACCTAATTATATATTTCACTTTTTTATATCAATTATCTCCATTTTCAATCTACTACATATAAAAGGGAATGTTTATTTATTTATTTATTGGAATACCAACAGCTTACAATTTATAGCTTAAAACAACTACAACTTATCCATATAAAAAGCCAACAACAGGTTTTCACTGACCTAGCGATATAAATTTGTACTGGCTAGAGTAATTATAAAATTTAGAAGGAAATAAAAATTACACTATAGTATATCACAACAATAGTTACTAGATTGTGTGTGTGTGTGTGTGTGAGCGTCTTTAAATGGGTATATGTATATATACGTTTCAATGGAAATGACAAAATAAAATTATAGGTTTTGTAGAAATAATTTCTCTATTAGATTCTATTTTTAAGCTTATTATTTAAAAATTTCATCATTTATAAACTGATTTCGATTTTTTTTTACTAACTTGAAGGATATACTTTTAGATCAGTCCCAAAGAAGTTTTATCAAAATTGGTTCAGTAAGATAGTTTTTAAATCAGAATACTTGGATATTTTATGATTAAAGTTGGTGTTTTTTTTTTTGAGAGAGTCTACTTGTATATCAATTAAATAAAAAGTAACTTACTTGTATTGTGGTAGAGCACATGCTAGTATGACAAATGTCATTCCTATAGATCCCAAAAATGCGAGAGACACCAAACTGAAAAATTTAATTTTTTTTGTTTTAAGAACAAAACTGGCAATGACTGTGTGTTTTTTATATTTAAGTGTGTCAAACCTAACAAACTTAAATATAATTAAACAAATTCTATATAACAGTCTGAATAATAATTAAATAAGAACTCTTATAGTCCACTAAAACATGCAATATGGTTTGATTGAAAACTAGTATTGTATAGTATAATCCTAATGTCATATGCTGAACTTTAGTTGTACTTATGGACTTATATAAAAACACTTTTAATTGTAAAAAGAACTAGATTGACTTACATGCATTTTAGTTGGAAATGCTTGATTAAATATAATGGGTACTCATGAAACTTGTAACCATAAGTAAATAGGTAAATATTAATATTATTCCTTTAAACAATCATTGACATAAAAGACCAAAAGGTTTTGATATCATGGTGTTTTGCAACTTGATGGAATAAAACAATTTTTAGTAATATTTTTATAGTAACTTGAAAAACCAATTAAGAAATTTGTTATTAAATTCTTGAAAAAAAAAAAATTATATATTTAATTTGTTTGGTGATTAATGTTTTAAGGCTTTAGTGCAAGGAAAAACTATTTTTTTGATAATTATTAAATGAATGTTTTTGAAATGTAGATAGTTAATGCAGACGTTGACACACTTTGGTATGCACATTCTTAGATATTAAAAAACAACTATCAATAGATATAACTTTAAAACAAACTAAAGCAAAACTGTACACATATTTCGTAAATATGCTTTTTAGTAGCTTTCTCTCCGGCGTATGCATCTACAAAGAAATTCATTCAATAGTATTTCTATAAGTAGGTACCTATTTCCTACTATTGAAGGTTCATTATCTAATTATTCATACAAAAGAAAATTTCAGAATATAATAATATAATAAGTACCTAACAATATTTTTCATTATTAGATTCGACGCAAACATTAAAATAATAGGTATATTATGGAGTAATCTAGATGGCTTAATTCAAGTCAGCAATAAAGGTGACTGACTCTATTTGGAGCTTTACTTTGTTTAAAACCGTGTATAAATTATACTCACCCTAATTATTGTTGACGATGATTACATGTAAATAAAAAAAACATAATAAATTAGAATAGTGATTGTTGGTAAATAAAGTGAGTCATTCTTAAAAAATAAAAATGACTTTCACAATTTGGTAACACACTAATATTAATAATATGTTGGATTTCAACAAAATTAAGTAAACATACCTTTAATACCAGCCATCTTTCTTAATAATATTTATTTAGCTTATAATAGACGGGAATAAAGTATATTATTAATTAGAAAAATCAGAAACTTCACTAAACGAACATCACATAAAAATCAACATTCAATGACAGAAGACAAAAGTGCAGTTACAGATTACTCAGAAGGCGCAGCAGAACTTGTACATCACAGATTATATTACATAGACAGCACATTCACATATATGTTCTATCCTATATGCATATTCTATAAATATTCCAGACTCAATTCTATCTCTTCAAATATGCGTTAGTTCCTTCCCCCGTCTTGATTGTGTCAAAATGTTCTATAATCTAAATGAATGCCACAAAAGGGAAAAAACATTATTACCGTCTCAAAAATCTTTTTTCTTTTAGGTTTGTTTATCTTTCTAATAGACGAAGTTATTAAAAAAAATAAACAAGGAACAACTATCCCTAATGTAAAAAAAAAAGTTTATCAGAACTTGGCTGTTTAGTCAAATCACAGATTCGTATACATTAATTAAGACTGGGCATCAAATATTGCAGAAGACATACTACATTTGTCTCTTCTGTAATATTTGATTTCCACTTAAAAAAAAAATCTATACTCTCCTTAATCTGTGGTAGGATTCTATTTTGCAAATTCGGTCTGGCAAATTTTCCCCTATTTTATTTATTACCTTACACAAATATCATAAATCTTATTAAAGAGAGAATGACCAATAATTTGAAGAGACATTTCACTTATTCTACAGCTATTTTAAATAAAGGCCTTTGGTTTTATAAATGTAACAATTATTCTACTGTTTGTAGCTTTAAATTTGGTCATTGTCGATTCTTCATTCATTTTCATTTTTTCTGTCTTACTATGACAACTAGTCCTCAGTATAAATTCTTCCATACAGGGGACAATCAATCTTTACATCACCTTTTCATTGTTTAGCATTTAGCGCCTTGTGCTAATTGAAGGGCTAATTCAAATTTTTATTAAGGCTGAATTTGTCCTGCATTCTTTGAATGATCTGAAAGATCCTAAAGTATATATTTTTTGTTATTTAATTTTGTATATAATACTGTTGATGTATTTTTTTCTACGAAATATATAAATTCTCTTCCTATCTATGAATAACATATAGAAATATTATTTAGAATTTAAAATTTATATATAAGAGAAATAAGATTTATATATATTGAACTGTACGAAATATATTATTAATATATTTATAATTACACGAAAAGTAAGTTAAAATGGAAACTATTTTATACGTATTGTATTCATGAAGAATTCTGACGCTTGATAGTTACCGATTCTATGAAGATTAATAAAAAATACTTATGAAATAATTTTATCTCCATTCATAAAAAACTGATACTCATGACTAAGCTGTATGGGCCATGCTCTTTGCCTTTTCATTTTTTTTGGACAAATTTTAAAACAGCGACAACAACTATCCTTAATCTATGTGTATAAGTCATTGAATCCAGTCTTTCTCATAGTTTTGAATTTATATAAAATTTATAGGTTGCAAATTTATAAGATTAAATATCTATTAACTTATAACTCTTAAAATCAATATTAATACCCTATTACTACAGTAAATAACAATGGATGACGATGCGGAAACATATAAATTATGGCGTATTAGAAAAACTGTTATGCAGGTGAGGTTATTTCTATGTTATAAAGTTTAATAAATAAAAAGTTTAATAATTCAATAATTTGTGTACTTACTTCATATTTATTTCATCGTCGATAGTCGTAATTTATTGTATAGAATTTGCCACACTAAACAACATAGGGGAAAATTTATTTACATTTATTTTAAATATGTTATTATTATTTCTTCAGCTTTGCCATGATCGAGGATATTTAGTAACTCAAGATGAATTGGACCAAACATTGGAGCAGTTTAAAGAGCAATTTGGTGATAAACCAAGGTTAGTGTCAAACCATACCTATATATAGCCTCGCTGTATCGGACACTGTTCTTTCTTTTATGTTCTTATTAATTTTCTCATCAATAATTTGCATTTTCAAAGAAGTGCCCAGTGTAAGTAAACGATAAGTGGTTGTAAATAAAAAATGACATAGAATTAATGACATGTGTCTATTATTTTTAACCAGTGACAATATATTGGATATCCAGAAATAAGTTTAGTTACTATTGGTAGAATAAATAATAGAGTTCTTGGTATTTGTGTAAAGAAAGAGAATGATTTCTTTTTTTTTAATCAATTTTTTGTTAAGGCTTTAGTATACCAGAGTGACTATGCCAGCCTCATAGGGATTGTTTGAAAGTCAGTCTGTCAGGGGGAAACTTAATTTTCTCATCAATAATCTGCATTTTCAAGGAAGTGCCCAGTGGAAGTAAACGATAAGTGGTTGTAAATGAATAATGACATAGAATTAATGACATGTGTCTATTATTTTTAACCAGTGACAATATATTGGGTATCCAGAAATAAGTTTAGTTCCTATTGGTAGAATAAATAATATAGTTCTTGGTATTCATGTGAAGAAAAAAAATGATGCCATTATTAATCTATGCTCATATTTAATTACAGTGAAAAGCGGCCTGCTCGCAGTGACTTGATTGTATTAGTAGCTCACAATGATGACCCCACAGACCAAATGTTCGTGTTCTTCCCAGATGAACCCAAAATAGGAATTAAAACTATTAAGACTTATTGTACTAGAATGCAAGAAGAGAATATTCATAGAGCTATTGTGGTAGTTCAAGCAGGTAATATTAATGTAATAAGTACAAAATGTGAAATAAATTGTTATTTATTGATTTAAAAAAGTGCTATAGGTATTAATGCGAGAATAATGTATTTGCTTTGTTTATGTATGTTAAGTATTAACTGAGGAGTTAACTGTGATTGTATAAAACAGATTCATGTAATTTTTGGAAAGAAGAAATGGTAGGTGTTTTTCTCCACTAGTTTCTCAAAACTTACTGCATGAGTTTGGGGGACATGACTGCAAAAATTTGTTGTTGCATTCTTTTTTATGCACAATGAATAATGCTTCTTACTCTTAATAATAAATGTGATTTCAGGCATGACACCTTCAGCAAAACAATCATTAGTGGACATGGCACCAAAGTATATTCTAGAACAATTCCTAGAGTCTGAATTGCTGATTAATATAACAGAACATGAATTGGTACCAGAGCATATAGTGCTTACTCCTGATGAAAAACAAGAGCTGCTTGCTAGATAGTATCCTTTTATTATTATTACATATATTACGTATAACTAAGTATTATTAAGATAATTAATGTCTGTCAGTTATCTAATATCTATATTACTAATACTGCCTAATTTAAGACTAGATAGTACTAGAACATCTAAATTATAAGTTTTGAGATCAGCATCTTGTAAACCACTAGCACAATTTTTTTTATACCACAAAAGTGGCAAACAATCATACAGCCTGTCTAATGGTAAACAATCACTGTAGCCTATGATGCGCATTGCCAAAAGTAATGTAATTGGCATTAGCCCTGGAATTTTTTAGATAGTGGTCCAGTTTTCAGTTTTTTAACCCTGCCCAATTCAAAAGTTTAAAGTAGTGATTTATTTATTAATGATTAAAATTTTAACATAATATTACAATTACCTTAACAATGTACACAGTAAATTAAAGGAGAACATGTTAATGAGAATACAGGCTGGAGATCCTGTTGCTAGATATTTTGGACTTAAAAGAGGACAGGTATGTACAGTCATATACTTTGCTTTATAAATATTTTAAAATACATATATTTGTTGGTCTAGTATGTAAAATTAGTTGGTAAAACATCTACGAGAAATGTAATACTTTGTTATAAAGTATGATATTTCTCAAATAAATTTAGGATACTGGTTGAGTAAAAAGGTAAAAAATTTCAATCTAAGTATTAAGAATATATAACATTAAAATAAATTTTATTAAAATTATATAAATTCAAAAAAGTTCAGTCAAGTTTCACCAAAACTGTAGTATAGTTTCAATATAGTGTTTAAGGATACACAACTATTTTAAAAAAGTAAAAAAATATTCATGTACATGTTTCATGATACTGCAGTCTTGATATCATATGCAAATAATTAAGAATTTACAAATGAGTGCATTAAATTTAATTAATAATTAAATAGGAAAAGAAAATCCAAAAATATTAGTCTCAATTGTGGTGAAATTGGTTTAAATTTTGATTTTCTCTTGTGGTACTATATAATATAAAAAAAAACACACAAACATGAAAACTTTAAAAGTAAAATACGATTAAAAATGCGTTCTCCTTCCTAAGATTGAATCATTGTGAATTTTTTACAGATTTTAGTTTTTTATTCCCTATAAAAACCTATGTGTTTTATAAATGACACATCCTCTTGAATAATATGTGCGAGTAAGTGTGCATCGTGACTTAGTTGTATGGTCTTCATACAAATTATAGGTCGATATGATGTACAATTTGTGTAGTAATATTGTCGGTATCTGACACGAAATTTGTTTCGACGTTCAACTATGATTTATGTGTGCACAACTGTTCCATGATTTATATCTAGTTGCAAACAATGGTTTGTATATGTGTAGCAATGAATAATGCAATGACCTATTTTAGTGATAACTACGTGTTTATATAGGTATTATATAGGTCAGAGTTTATTTATGATGTTTATTTAGTTATTTCTTATTATTTTAATTGTGTTAAAATGACTAAACAGATTTGAAGCTCTTACCGTTTATTAGCAGGGTACAGAGGCATAACACCTTAGTCCTCAGAAATGACAATGCATGGGGGTTATCATGGATGAAACAATATACTCTCTTATGCCTATGGTGCTGTTCATGTCTATAGGCGACGGTTACCACTTTCCATCAAGTGGGCCGTTAACTTGTTTGCCATTTTAAAGTGCATAAAAAATAGGTTATAAAATAGCAAAAAAAAACAACAAGATCTGTTATAAAACTACACAATACAATGTCTAAATTAAAAATAAGAGACTAAATGAAAAAAAAAATGCTGTGGTGTAGCATCATATTTATCTTTTCTCGAAATGAAAAAAAAAATGTAAAAAGTATTAGATCACTCCACACTTATCATTAGCTAAGGTGAATCAGAAATAGATTTTATGTAAAAGTTGTATTTGCATGGCTGGTTTTCGATTTCAAAAGTATGGATTATGGCAGTAAAATTACAGATGATGACGAATATGTTATCTGGGCTGTTGGATCTTTTTATTGGTGAAGGTTGCTTAATGGGATAGGACTACAGATATATGTCACTATATCTGTAAGTGATTTGTCTGTTAATTTTCTTTTGAGTAAATAAATAAATAATTTTTTCCTATCCTTCGCGCGTAGCAGATCAGTCTTCGTAGACTTCACCTATTAAGAAAATCTGTCGGTAGATACATTTTTGTTAGCACATGCTTGAGAAACAATCAAGATCAAAACAGGTCGTTTACATTGGTATAAGGATAGATATAAGACCTCATAGTCTAGATAGATATCTGAAACTGACTACGAAGATGCTAAATGTATAATTTATACAAGCCTGTGATGTTTATACCATATGTACAAGTGGCGGTTACTACTTATCAAATGGTGACGGCCCACTTATTTGTCATTCTAAGTCGTATAAAGAAATTGTATATCTATTATTAGGCTAGTCTTATTATGTTCCCTTATTATGAGAAGTTCTTTTTGCAGGTGGTGAAAATTATAAGATCGTCAGAAACGGCTGGAAGATACATTTCATATAGATTAGTTTGTTAAGTCTAGATTTATAATTACTTGAATAAATTCCATTTTATACGAAGCTGTTTATTGATTTGTATTCCTTTTGTATATTTAATGAAATCAAATGTGATGTGAGCACCAAGTCAAAAAGTTTGTCTATTGTGAATAATTTTTCATGACGGGTTCCAGAGGCTATCGCGTAGAGGTCGATTTGACAGAATATATTACTAGGAATGAGTTCGTTAGGCAGATATGGTTTAGACCCCATTACTGACTTTTCCCTCGGATAATAAAAATATTATTTTACTTTCTAATATTAGATCATTCTACCTTTTATGTTAAACACATTTTCTTCATTTTGATCATCGAGGTATACGGTAGCAATTAAAAACGGGTTTTGCGTAAATACCTGTAATAAATTTTGGTTTTTTTTTTCTATAAGTCTATCTTCGTATAAGTTACATAAACTTTCGTAGGTAATTAAATCGTTTATTTACATATTTTTTTAATTAAGTACGACGACAAATTTCATAGGCAATGCAGAATCCAGAGCAGTTTGATCTGGATTCTGTAATTTGTAGGTATAATCTAAGAATTATAGATATTTAAATCTTTTTATGAAGGCAATCAACGTGCTTATCTATTGAAAATACCACCGCCTCGTTCTGATCACCGTTATGGCAAAGGACCGTAACAACAGCAATTATACAATAAAACCATACATATCCAAAAAATGGATAACTTTCGTAAAATACCATAATCGCGGCATATGTAACGATGGCACGCAACGTAGGTACTAGAGCTTCATATAGTATTGAATTGAGTGCATGCGAGCGGCGCCCGCGCAAGTGATCTTCACACGCCGCAAGAGCATCATTCTTTTCGCACGTCGCAAAAATATTCAAGCAATTACGTTAACAATCGCGTATGTACGACGCTCGTGTAACAAACAAAACGGAAATTGTATTCGACGTCGTTTGAAAATTTTCTTATTGTTACTTATATAAGACTTAGGTATATCAACAATTTCTAAGACCCAGCACTATTTGAATTATTAGATGACATCTTTCAGTTTGTGACTATAAAACACAGTAAATTCAGTATTTAAACTTTACGATGAATTTGTTAACGGCAGTTAATTTGACAATGCGCTGTGATCTGATGTGTATTTAATGTTTGTGTTAATTGAAACAGTTCACGTTTAGTTTTGAATTTAATTTGCAATTTTTGGAGGGGCTTATAGGTAAGTTAATAAGTATTTATTTAAATATAAGTATAATTGTACTTGTACAACAATGGAGAAATAGTTTTCGCTAACCCATGTGGGATTACAGACGTGTGCATTTTTAAAATTGTATATTCGATAATAGATATTTTAACATATTCGTCATTGGGTAAATATATAGTTAATAATAATAAGTCTTTATTCACACATAACATTTTTTTATAACAATTTATTATTTATTTAAATGCTGTCGTCTGTTTGCTTATCAGCAAATGTTTCTTCCTACTACCTACAATGGTATTGCTAGCGATTCTTGGCCACATTCCACCTACTTCAGCCCTAATGTCATCTAACCCTCTTCTATGTGGTTTTCCTCTTCTCCTTTTTTTTTGTCTTTTGTATACCAAAACATTATCATTTAACTCCATTTATCTGGGGGGAAAGGGATTGTTAGTAATAGACTGAGAATCCCATTGCTAGCAATATACCCAATCAGATCGACCTCCTCGCGGTTCTCCCTTGAAACTATCATGGTTAATTCCTGTTGAATTCATCATGATGGGCTAACTGGCCTGTTTTCATTCTCATCTATCACCCTACACTGGTGCTCCGCCAGCGTATCCCGTTAGCGCAGGCGGGTTACCATACCATTTTCACCCATAAAAAAAACTCCATTTATCTCTCCCTCTAATTGTATGCCCTGTCCATTTCCATTTAAGTTTTTTAACTGTGACTGTAACATCTTTAATTTTTGTGTGATATGTATATAAATATTGTAATTAAAATATATAAATATTCTTATATATTACCCACCCCCATTATCTGTATTGTAAATGAAAGAGACCGCTGCAGTTCGTACCTACCTATATAATTAACAGAGAAGATTGTTATAGTGACTTGCGATCTTATTGCTAGCAATTGTTAGATAGGCATCCCCTGTCAAACCGACCTCCGCTCTCTTTCTTTAGTCATGCACTCTTGACAAAGTGGTCATGGTTTTCATGATTATAAAGTATTGTCGATGACGCTCTTCATCGCGATCGAGGTCCTCGCAATGTGTCTCCATCTATTTCGGCTCATGACCGAACGAGAGCATTCCACAATAGATTGCTGTGTGGTCGTTTTGATGATATCGGTCCATCACGTTCGTGATTTGTGCTGTGATGGTACTAAATCTTATCAATTTCCAGTCGCCCGTATCAAATAAGAATAATGGTACACTTAGTCTAAGTGTATCAAACTAAGGAAAAACCTTATCAATTGCAAAAAAAAAAATATCAAAATGGATTCAGAATTGGCGAAGATATCGCACTATATACAAAAATTATAACTAAATAAGACATATTTATTTCAACATTGTTTACTATCGCTGTATAAGAATTTATATTTTCATTGACTGACTAAAATTAGAAAGATACCTTATCTTTCTAATTTTATTTCCATATTTCGCTTTATAAGACCGGTCCGATTTAAATATTTAAAGAGATATCAATTTTTTTTTACTTTCTAATTTGCTTATCGTGACCGACTGATACTAACTAGGTAAATAGTAAGCTAATAGATTCACAGAACCTGTCCAAATATATTTTACGACTGTAATTAATTCTACACGAATTTTAGGGACGTGGATATTTTAATTGGCTATTGGTATTAACGAATATAAAAATTTTATATTAGAGACGTTAACCATTCATTACTTAGATGATAACATGTACATAGATGGAGTGTTGTCTACAAATTATACTTCGACAGGGAGCTCAACTTTACTCATACTGCGTTTTTCAAATTTTATTTAACTTGCGATTTTAATGACTTTTGTATCACAAGCCATTAGTAATATATCTATTTATATTTACTATTATTGTCAATATTATATTTTCGATATGACTTCTTTCAGACTTTTCTTTTAATTGGAAAAAAGATAAATTTTCAGTGTGCGACAATCAAAATTACTTACTACTTAACGCGTCATTTCTTAAATATTTTTGACAATTTTTTGTGCATCTTGTATCCCAGAAAACTGAAAGAAATCACGGCAGACCAATGCGGCGAGAATAGCTTGACCGTTTTCTTCAAATCGTAGGTATTCTTGGAGCCTGCTAGTAGAACATAAACTACGAATAAATAATCATTATGCCATAATAATTATCAACACTTTGAGAGTATCGAGTAAAGAAGGTTTAACGGAGTAGAAGTAATACATGGCCACACTAAGATTTGTGTAAGAAACATATATATAAAAAGCTTCATCATTCATCATCATCATCATTTCAGCCATTATTCGTCCACTGCTGGACATAGACCTCTGCAATGCATTTCAGGTCGTCACTCCATCTAGTAGGAGGTCGTCCTACACTGCGTTTGCCCGTATGGGGTCTGCTAAGCGTGGCAGCTACTGGCAAAACCCCTAAAAGGTAAAAAGCCTGTTGATAACAAATCACCTGTAACTGACTTTCTAGACTAACATTATGTAATACTAGGTTTTACCTACGACTTCGTCTGAAAATAGTCTATATCCTTCTTCACCTTATTTAGAACATGTAAACACATGTGAACATATTTAACATAGTGAACCCTTTATAAAAGGCATCCCGTCACCTGTATCCAATAGCGAGGATGGAATGTCTAAACAGCATCTTAAACATCCAAATAATTGTTTCATAGTGTGGTTAAACCGTTAAAGCGCCATAAGATAACAAACTCACTTTCAAATATAGTTATTGATTAGGATGAGTACACTTGTATAAGAACCCAATTGAAATTAATATAGACTTTTTCGCCATGAAAGTCGAGAGGAACTCGATTTACAGATATCGGTACGACACCGATATTACTCATGCCTAACAGATAATCTAGACTCTGTTAGATACCTATAGTGACGTCTACCACTTTCATTAGGCGGTTAGTTTGTTCGCTGTACGGCGCACGATTTTCATTTTGTATGGTCCATAAGCATTACATAATTCACTCTATCAATCGGCTTCGTGCTCACGTACCTATAGGTCACGTCATGATATATTGATTGACAATAATTATTTGTGCACCAAGTCATTATTGGCGATTAATATACCCATCAATCAATTAAACATCAATCTAATTCACGCGATCTGTCTACCTTAAATTGTTTTTATAGTAAAAGGTTTGTTTTAAGTGACTTCCCACTTGAGAAGCTTAAGAACCTTCGCATGGATTCTTTGTCTTTTCTCATGTTATTAGTTATCTTTATAAATTCTAAACTGATTTTGATGATTCTTTTGCTCTCTATAGGATTTAATCTCATAAGATATCTACACGTTCTTAACTATCACTTGTGCGGTTTATACAAACATTTTCCAAACAAATAAAGAGTAGGTAAGACGGGTATAGCTGAAATTGTCTAGACATACAAATATTAGTACTTACACGGTCTAGGTGAAAACATAATTATAATTTTCGAGTGCAATAGAGCAATTAACCGGCTCGCTGAGTGGAACTGCGTGTGACAGAATAAAGCATGCATCCCATCACATCGTTTCCACTTTTCCTAGTGCTACTATTGAAAAGAAATCCATCTCAATTAGATATATTACTTTATTCGATGAATTGAGGATTGTTATCTAAGTAACATAAATTTTTCTAAATAATGATGGGATATTATATCACGATACGAGATCAATTACACTAAAATGCACTTTGCTTAGAATTTTATGTGGTCCGAACACGCATCGGTTTAAGTGAATAAATTTAAGTATAGAGTATATAGTATTTCTTTGTATTCTATGGCATATTTTGAAGTTTCTTAGTACAACAGTAATGGCCAACAAGTTTTTTTTATACAACTTAGAATGGCAAATAAGCTGACGGCCCACCTGATGGAAAGTGGTAACCGTCGCCTATAGACATGAGCAGTCGTATTTCTACTATGAAGCAGTTGTGTTTACATGACTGTTTCAGTTTGAAGGGTGAGATATGGTAATAAAATTATAGGATATAAAGGCATAACATCTTAGTTCTCAGGAATAGCAATGTATAAAGGATATCATAGGCGACACAGTAAACTCTGTTATGTCCAAGGTGTTGTTCACGTCCATAGGCGACGTTACCATTTTCTATCAGATGGGCCGTCAACTTGTTTGTCATTAATCAGTTGCAAAAATAAAATGTATTTATATATCTACCTAAGTAAATTTCATAGAATTTCTGTATTAATGTTTATTGAATTTTGTGGTTCGAAAGATTATTGATTAGTCATGCCGATGAGCAGATTAAGTAGGTTTGAAATTAAACCTATAAAACTGATATTGTAAGTATTTATATGAGAAAACTAGACACTATGTATGTAGTATACACACTAGTATGATTTATTCTAAGGTAAAGCACATTCTTTTTAATAACTGGGCAAGTGCAGTTTGCCGCAGTTGGGAATATAGGGACAATATATTCTGTCCCCAATTATTCTTAGAATATTATTGGAGCTAATTTTTGTGTACAAATTTTAGATTCTCATAGAAGACTATAAATAATGCATAATGTTATAGTTGTATTTCTTACTATTTTTGGCCCCTATTTTAAAAGTGGAAAAACCAATGAAATGATTTCTACAAGACATACACCAGATTTTAAATTAGACCTTTAAGAATACTATGTAAAACTTCTAATTTGTTATATTTGTTGCTCTTATTGAAACCCCTCATATAAATCTTTTTTAAATATCTCCTATATATAGACATCGTCCAGTTACAATGTTATTATATAAATAACATTTGACACACTCTCACATTTAGGAAACATCTGTTTTGAAAGTAGGCTGATGTTTTGCACATATGAAATAGTACAATACTCAAATTCACCTACATTTTTTTATACTTTTGTATAGACAACTCATGATGAGTCGATTGAATCACCATATGAAAAAGATTTGTACGGCAGTCGGTACTGTTACGTTGTACTTAATAGTGACAATGATGAGTCTTGTAATTGCATACATCATCATCACTTTCTAGCCAATGTCATTGTCAAAAATTATCATCAGTGCCTTACTAGGTAGTTCCGAGTAGGTAAAGTAGGAAAATAGTTTTTTTAAACGACTTCGAAAAGTAGAAGGTCAATTTGTTTAATTTTTTCTTGTATTGAAATATGTTACGCGATATTTTCGTCAATTTTAGTTCGATATTGTTAATTCTTTTTGAAATTAATAGAGTTTATTTTCGTGCTTACATTCATCCTTTATGGGTTTGAACTTATTAATCTTGTTATTATTGTTGTCGTTATTTTGTTGTTTGTCTTTTTACACTGCAAAATTTACTTGTTTTAAATGTATTCCTTAGAAACATCTTGGGATTGCCTTTTAAAGACATTTTTTTTCTAATGTTATTAATACCTAAAGAATTGAACTACTTTTATGTTTACTATATATGCACAAGTAGTGTAGTTTTCATAATTATCTTTTAAATTAAATCGATTAAAATAATAGATATTTATTTGTATTGGTAAATAGGTGGGGATTTTTTATCATAAAACTCTAACTAGAAATCAAATATGTAGAATATCAGTTAAAAGCGTTAAAGATAATCACTACGGATTTAAAACAACTGAATGCGAACATATCTTTGCAAAATTGCAATCAGCTATCGACCGTTCTACTCCGGTACCTACATGTAGGATTTTTAAACAGTTCCCAAGGCTAGGAGCTTAAGAATGTTGATTAATAGGTAGTGGCATCTTTATAAGACTCAAAGAGATGCCGTCGAAGAAAATACTTCCTCGAGAAGTCGAGAGTATCTAATCGTTTGGGAAATAGTGAAAGAGAAATTTCAACAATTCTGATTTTAATTAGCTAAATGCAAATCTTGGAAGAAAAATGTGCTGATATGCCTACTAATGTATTAATTATTGACATATACGAGTATATAAATTAATAATCTGCACCATTAAAAATTATATATGTAGAAGTATATTGATATATTGCTATATCTACCTTATGTAACTGTCAATCAATATACTGCAAAATAAGTACGTGCGGTAGTCAACTTAGATTTAGGATAGTATTTTAAATCTAAGAATTGACTATATGTTTTTTTTTTTTAATTTAAAAAGCTATAAATGAAGAAAAAGTTACGTTGAAAATATAAAACACTTGTTTTTATAAGCAATTTCGTTCGCGTGACCGGGATACTTTCATTGACTAGGATAAAAAGTTCAACCATGACAAAATTAATATGGAATCGACATGAGTGTTCTTTTAATTGCAAAAAGAACTATCATAATCGGTTTGTAATTAGTGAAGAGTTCGTGTAATATATAGATACACAAAAACTATAACTGAACTAGTTATATCCGGGGCTTAGTTCGTATGATCGGGATAAAAAAGAGTCCAAGTTCTCAAATTGCTTACTATTTATACTTTGGTATTTATTATTATTTAATGACGATTGCTTGAACCGTTAAAGCGCCAACAGATAACAAACAAACAAACTCACTTTCACATTTGCAATATTAATCAGGATTATTAGGACAAATGTGTTTTCATTTAAAATATTAGTCAAACACAGATACTCGGACAATTGTGTTTTTATTAGTAGATAGATATTAAATTAGTAGGTCAACATTAGTATTAGATTGCCGTGTTTTATCTAAACACTCATTTCAAACCCCACCGATGCCAAATAAGGTCATTTCATCATATCATTTCAGCCATTAACTCTCCACTGCTGAACATAAGCCTTCCCCATAAGGGGAGTTTTGTCAGTAGTTTCCAAATTTAGCCGGCGGTTTAGTAATCGCAATTAGGCTTTAAGAGATGTTTTAAGAGGCAAGTCGCTGTCCATTTCTCTACTATTTCTTTAATCGCCTATTATGACACCCACAGGAAACATAGGGGTGGCACATTCTATGGCAGGACCATACGGCCAACTATTTAAATTAACTATGTAATAGTAAGCAATTACTGTAAAATACAACATAATAGCTAGCTACCTTTTTATATAATTGCTCATAATGAACACAGAATTATGTAATTTAAAGTCAAACTATTAAACATTTTAATATGAATAATTTTCACGTAATAAACAGATTAAGCAGATGCAAGGGAAAATGACCATGACTAAAAAGAACGATTTTATTTATATTTAAATATTTCCATTTATTAAGAAAAATTGTGCTGTTAGTAAGTTAGTGAATTAAAATATAAGTGAATATTTTTATGACTTTTATAGTGTAGAGGTTTAATAAACTGCTAAATAATGGTTGCCGTTACTATCTTTGTACAATATACATATATTTATGCCATTGTTTTATCTATAACTAGCGATCCACCTCGACTTCGCACGGATAGATAGTTCTATCTATCCTATTTAAGTTCTGCACTCTTGTCGATGGAGTTTTTACCACTCACTATAATTTTCTGCGAGTCTCTTGACCTTTTGATACGACACGACACCAACTGTTTTCTTGATCTGCCTAATATAACTATGCTTTGGTCTCCCTCTTCCCCTCCTTCCTTCTGTTTTACCTTCTATTATAATGTTCATAAGTTCATCATGTCGTATTAAGTGTCCTCACATTTTTTCCCTTCTGTAAAATAGAAAGATAAATTAGAATTTTATATTAGCTTAATTAGGTAATTTTAGATAGTTACATTATTGTAATTTTCGTAAGGTTCTGTATTTTTTTTTGTACGCGTAACCGGGATATTTATTGACTAGGATAACAATGATAAAGGGATAGTAGTCTATATCCTTCTCCATTCTATGTAGTACATGTATACCAAAGTTCATGGTGATTGGTTAAGACGTTAAAGCACTATAAGGTAACAAACAAACTCACTTTTATATTTATTAGTACTAACAGATAATATAGCTTTTTATAGATAAAATAATTTTTAAAATCAGTTGAGTAGTTTTTGAATTTATCCATTACAAACAAATAAAACAAATATTTTCTCTTTATAATATTAATACTTAATATGAGTATGTTTTAGTCTGTTTGAAGTGAGTACTAAATAATTGTGTGATGGGCACTAAACAATTCTGTGATGGGCACTGTCCACCCTCTCCTTCATTTTAAATACGAGTATAACTATATCGTCATCATCATATATATCATCAGCCATTGACTGTCCACTGCTGAACATAAGCCTCCCCCATTAGAAGACGTTTTGCCAGTAGTTGTCACACTTAGCAGGCGGATTAAAACGCAGTTAGAATTTGGTTATGTTATAAGACGGACGCTGCTGTCCATCCTTTGACCATTAAATTCTTTTAGTTGCGTCTTACGATACCCATGGGAAAGAAGCGGGTGGCGGATTTTATGCCGGGATCGTTTTATAACGAGTACAATTTATACACGCGCCTATTTACAGACTGGATGTATTATGAAATTTGGTAAATATACAGTATTTGGAAAGGAATAGGACTATGTCTTTTAAAGATAACCCTTTGCCTTTGTTTCCTTTGTTACAAATTTATTATTATTGTATGTTTTAATGCGATAAAGAATATATATTTATGTGATTTTTTGTATATACTAATATATACAACAAAAAAAAAACACATAAAGTAGGTAGGATATAAATATTTTAATAGTTTCAAATACTCAAGACTTTACAGCTATAAATTACGTAATTAATCGCTATTAGCTATATGATATTAGTACTAACAGTTTTTTGCTTGAAGCATTTGA
This sequence comes from Galleria mellonella, assembly GCF_026898425.1. Lineage (NCBI taxonomy): Eukaryota > Metazoa > Arthropoda > Insecta > Lepidoptera > Pyralidae > Galleria > Galleria mellonella. The sequence goes on along the minus strand of NW_026442130.1, from coordinate 8,512,602 downwards.
TTGCATTTTATACAGACAGCGTATTTCGTAACACTCGGATTTGCATTAATTGAAATACACAGGTAATTTGTTTGTTTATGTATAGATTTCTCTAATTTATCGGATTTGAAGAACAAGGTGTGGGAATCTGTTGTTAATATGATTTATTAATCATATTTACAGTATCTTATTAGATACTTAAAATTGTGACGGTGTTGAATTAATCTTTGTAATCTTTATAACTAAGGATCCTATTTCACTTTAATAAATTTTTATTTAGTTGTATAAATATTTTAAGTAGCCTCCAATGACACATGGCTAATGTCTGTATTGTGCTATATTGGATTTCAGTAGATATAAATATCCAAATTATATATTTCAGTAAACTGTACTGTTATCATATTAATGTTATAAATGCGAAAGTTTATAAGTATGGATAGATATTTGTTACTCTTTAAAGCAAATACTGTTGACCGGATTTGAAATAAAAATAAAAATGGGTAGGCTATATATTTAGGATATAGTTTACATTATGTATTAATTCAAACGGGTAAAGTCATATAAGCTAGTATTTAAATAAAAAGACGTCGTTCCGATATCGACTCTATATGATACTAGCGTTCATTTCTAGCCTTGCACGGGTAGATTGAAAGATAAATTAGTAGTTTATATTAAATTAAAAGAAAAAAAATTTAAATTTTTATTACTTTACATTAATTACGAATCTTTAATTTTTGAAAAATAATATATAGTCTATGTTAGTCGTTGATAATGTAATTTTCTTTTGTTGAAATAATTTTGAAAATCGATTGAGTAGTTTTTGAGTTTATCCACATCAAACAAATAAACAATGAAATCTTTCCTCTTTATAATAGTTATAGGTATCCCCCGGTCTTACCTTCCATTACCATTATCACTATAGCCAGTTGGCGTGGTATATGATTATTTCGAGTAGTTCTTCTCTGGTACTGGTACATACTTTGTATTTCTACTTGTCTTTTGCTATATTTGAAATAAAACGGGGTAGTAATATATTGGGATTTTACTCTATTGCCACACGGACTAATTAATGACATTTTTATTAATGTTTTCTATTAACTAGTTATAAAAATTCATACAGTGATGGATTTACAATCGAGCTGGGTAAGCTGTAGCCTGAGGCGGTAGATTATTGAGGTGGCAAACTTTTTTACAAACATAATATTATAATTTTGTTAAATTGTATGCTTGTTTGCCATTCATATGATAGTGAACTAGGTTATCGAAATGTAGAGCTTAGTAGGGGCGACAAAATTTAAATTGCCAACTAATGGCGAAATTACAAAATCGCCACTACATTTATACATAGTCCTATTACAGCTAGAGGTCATCCTTTAAACTTCACTATACACAAACAGGAATGGTAACGCATGAAGGGAATCATGGGCGAAACAGTCTACTCTGTTATGTCTATGATACTGTTCATGTCTATAGGCGACTGTTACCACTTTCCATTAGGTGGGCTATCAACTTGTTTGCCATTGTAAGCTGCATAAAAAATGGTAATAAAATATTATTTAACTGTTAAAGTTATGCACAAATGATCATTGTTTTTTAATTTGCAACAATTGGCATGCAAATATTGAGATAACAATAATAATTATTAAGATTTTGTGAATCACCGACGGTAACGATCACCCGAGGAGAGAATAACAGTACTTACCGTAAAATTTGATCCACATCGTTAAACAGACTTTATACTCACGCCCATAGCGTGTTCGCTCTTTTAATATTAATAATTCTAAGAACATTTTAAACATTTTCTGGTCACTCTTTCGTTACGCTATAAACGGAATTTAGTGCCTCTGAATTATTATTGTTATATAATAGGTAGTTTTATAATAAACTGTGAAACATGGTAAATAGGTAGATACTGCGATTACGTTTAATGAATTGAATTGTTCAAGTTACCATTATATGTAATCTATAAGCCATGTATCCTCGGTATAGAATGAGCCTCCCCTTATTTATCCCGTGAGTATCGTAAGAATCGACTAAGCGAACTTAAGGAACTAAAGGTTGAGGGATGGGTACCAGCGTCCCTCTTGAAACGTCACCAAAGTCTAACTACGTTTGCCAACCCGGCTGCCAAACGTAGCAACTACTGGCAAAACCTGAAGACAATGTTCAACAGTCAACTGATGATATAATGATGATAATCTATAAATTAAAATAGTGTCTTAGGTGTTAATGTAAAATCTTTAAGGTCAAAGGGAGTCTATGTACAAAAATTATGTTTTCTCTGTCCCACTTGTTTTTACATTTTCTGCCTTGAAACAGTTTTGGTTTGAATGGGGTATGGCAACAAAATTATAGATTACGGGGTATAACATACTTTTATTGGGGGAAAGGGATTGTTAGTAATGTGGTCAAATAGCCCCATTACTAGCAATATACCCTGTCAGGTCAATCTCCACGTGGTTCCCCTTGGAAACTATCGTGGCTTATTCTAGTTGAATTCGTCAGTGTAGGCTAACTGACCTGCTTTCATCCTCATTAGTCATCTATCACTGGTGCCACACCATTTTATACCGATAGCGCAGACGGGGTTACCATACTATTGTCACCCGTTATAAAAAAAAAAACATACTTTTATTGATCTTACGAATGGCAACACATGTATATGTACTATGGGCATCACAGTTTATTTTGTGATGTCAAAGTTTAGAAATTCTGTCAAGTCACAAAATACCTATTTAATGTTTGCCCTCGTGATAGTTATGACTTTTGCCACTTTGTATCTAGTGAAGTTTTTGACATACTTATTGAGTACTATAGCGTGTTATGAAAAACAAAGTATTTTTTTCTTTATTTATTTAGAGATTTTTGTACATAACATGTACATACAGCAATAGATTTTAAATTGTCTGTTACTCTTGAAGGAGAGGGACGTTCATTCCTGGCCTTAAAAAGAAACGAAGTTATAAGCAATTAATATTTCTAGAATATTAACGAATCAAACGTTAATATTTCAAGGAGTGAGGAATGATATAATGATTTGAACGATTTCGAAATAATCTATCGTTTCCGAGATCGATAAGTTCCGATGATTGAAGGTTGAAGGATATCAGTGGCCTGACGAAGTCTATTTATTTACTTACTATACAAATGTCTAATATGCTGTAATAGGCAAATTGGATAGGATTTAGTTTAATAGATCTTTAATCTTATTATTTTAATGTCCCTTAGAGTTAAAGTTCTGTAGCTTTACCTAGGTATAGTATACCTATTATATAATCTGTACCCGCGTTAATTAAGATAATAGTATGTTGCATTATTTCAAGATGTGATTAATCTTTAAAGCATAAAGGGGTTGATGGAGTAACTATTATCTGTGTATTTATATTATTAGTTGTTTATTAAAATTACTTATAAGTTATTCTAAGAAGGTGTTATATATGTAGTATACTCTGTTATGCCCACAGTACTGTTAATGTCAATAGGTGTCGGTTATGTACCACTTTTCATCAGGTGGGCCGTCATTCTAAGTTGCATAAAAATACAAGAATGTAAGTTTTCGAAAATGCTCATCTTCATTCAAAGTTACTACTAAAAATTAATTTATTTACAAGTTAGTATTTTTTGTAAACAATGTAGATTGTTATTGGTATTATGAAATATTACAAATGTTTCAAATACGGAAGTGTTCCTCTTTTCCGGGACACTTCACTTGTTATTGACAGTCTCTGGCGTGACTGCTCCTGTACTTACAATAAATATCTAGTTACCTTTACACGACCACCCTACCACCTTATCTCTAATAAAAATCTACAAATTACGGTCGGAAATTTGCCTTAGAGTTGATGTAAAAATGTCTATTTGTCGGCTAGACGCCTCAACCACAACATTGGGTAGATGATGATGGGTGGTACATGACACTGGGCGAGATTCAAACGCTCTGGATGGTTATCAGAGCGTCCACACTAATGGCAGAGCCACAGGCGACGTGATCGGCTGGAGACATCGCTTAGATAAAAGACTATAGGTGGCGCAGATGTGTCACTTTCTTTTTGTAAAATCAAATGTAATATGAGATTATTCGGCTATGACTGAAAGATAGGAAGGATGAGAATTACTATTATAAGTGTTAGGTATTAATTATAGATTTAATCAATATAATAATGTTTCGAGTTTTGTTTACCTTTTTTGTTTTCTTTATTGATCAAAATTAATCTCATCTTTAATAAATTGAAATATACTACAACAAACAATACCTACATTTATTATAATAAAATGAAAGACATGCCACCTTTATAGCTACATATCTGCAGTAACAATAACAATGTTTTAATACAGTCAATTATTAAATTAAGAATAGTTAATAGGTAAACGAATAGGTTTAAATGATTTTATTCAATTAAGTGAGTTCACATTTATATTACACATATCCGTATCAACTAGGTATAGGTAAAAATAAATAATTTCAGGTACGGAGTTGTATTTCTGTTACAGTTACTTATTATTCTACGTAGAACATCAATTTAATATCAGTGATAGAGACTTTTATAGTTTGTAGTGGTTTGCCGCTCGCAGATCTTATTTGCTGTTATTTTCACAATAGAGACATTCCAGATTGGATCAAGTTGAAATATTCTAGATTCCTGTTTATTGTTTGTTCGCCTAGATATATATTTGGAGCCATTACTTCTTGTATTATCAGAAAACAAATTAAGCGTTTATATATAGGCATTATAGAGAAAAATATTTCTATATATATATATATATATATATATATATATATATATATATATATAACATAAAAATACTTTGAAATCTTGAAATTATATTGATAATTTTTAACCCAGTTTGTAATAATCTCTATTAGATATTGAGAAATTAGCAAATAACAGTCGGATTCATTTTCAAATAAGGTGATCTTGTTACGAAAAAATATAATCACCCAAAAAGATCTGAGAATCAGACTTTTAATTACATCATACTACCACATAAAAATACATGTTTGCTAATATGATAATTTGATATATATTCTCTAATAAATCTTACCGGTATTGCGTAAAGTTATCTAACGAGCAAAATGGCAAATTCAATTAGAATGCTTACGAGTTTTTGATGTTAAAATTAAAGAAAATGAAAAAATGAAGTTATTAAAATGTCATTTTGTAGGGTAATTTGGGTCCGATGGGCCATTTGAACAGTAAATCATCACTTTCACTCGCGTTTGTATGTTTCATAACAAACATATGACCGTGGTATAATCGTTTGTCGGATGTTATGACTTATTAAAGTGATAATGGCAAACATACAATTACTGCTACTGCAATCGCATGCCACAGTTTCTTTGTTCATTTGTTACTTTCTTGGAAACTTGTGAAACAATTACTGTATCAGTGGCAGAAAAATTAGGAACTAATCTTTTGACTTGATATAGACATTTAGTGTATATTGTGGATAAAGATAATGTTTTAATGGAGATAGATAGTATGAATGTAAATAGCTAAAAAAATAAAGAAAGACCAAAAAATAAATGGATAGACTGTGTAAATTTAATTTAGAGTGAATACTGAAATGGTTGTGGGAGATGAGATATGAATGGAAGATGAAATATATTATACCAATTAAAAGGTTTAGAAGGTTAAGAAGATGATGGTGATGATAACGAAGACGAAAATGTATTCGTGTATTTACTATTTCTTCGTTTAAATGATATGTAGTAGTACGTATGTAGTACATACTTCTTAAAAGTTAAGTATATATTTATTTCAATATGCCATTCAACCTATGTAATAGTAACCTATCTAGCCTGTGATGAATCTGGAAAGTGATTTATTATAAATTAAAAGTAAAATAAAATTTTATCTATTGTAAATAAATATAATACATACACTGATAAACGATGCAATATCACCACATATTCAAATATTAAATTGGTTTATGTATACTGTATCTATATTTTTATACTTAATAAAATTGTACCCTAATATCTACGAAAATAGGTTCTCTTTATATCTAATATCTTCTCTCATATATCTCTATATCTTTCAAAAGTACTTGCAGATACCATAAAAATACAAGTATACATTGACATAATATTAATAAGTAAAAAAATCTGTTAAGGCTTTCACTGATGAATTAGCATTAGAGATATCCGGAAATGAATCGTGTCATAAATTATTACGGTTCATCACTAGAGGCATGTCTGAGACGTTGTCAAAGTGGTATGGTCATATAGATGAATACAATATTTTTCAAAGAGAATTACAGTAGAGCTCTATTCTATAATATTCTAAGGTAGAGGACGACCTAAAAAGATGGACTATTTGAAAGACAATATGGCCAGAATGGGAGTGAATGCAGAAATAATTGCAACTATATTTTATTACTTTATCATAATTTAGTGACTTCGTTTATGCGGCCCGCACACATTAATCGACCGGGATAGAAAATAGGCTATGTTCTTTTACATTCTAAACACAACGTGCATGCTAAATTTTATGACGATTGGAGAGTGTATATAATAGGAACTTTTTGATAAATCATCTTTAGGGTATAAGTTTAAAAAACGCAATGATTAGTAAAATTAAAAACAAACTAACATTCTTTTTAACACATTTATAAAATTAATAAGAAACTTTTTCCATCTATGTGTCACTACAAATAGAAGGAAAAATGTCATCTCAAAACGGAGTGTATTGCCCTTCCATTTAATTAGAGGTGCTCCGTATTAAGTAATGTTAATATTATACATACATAAATAATACTAATATATACATAACATTCTAATTTCAAAATTATGCCTATCATGTGTTGACCGTCACTATAGATATTATTTATATTTATTATACCTATTAAATTATCATAACTAACTCTAAAAACAATAAACTGCGAAAACAATATATTTTAACGGCACATAAGCAATTCGATAGATACTTAAGATATCTGCAGGAGTATATAATTGAAGTATTTACTGCCTAATAGTTTAACGAACAGAATACCTAATAGGATGTATCATATTACACCGGTATGAAGTATAACTCATATAAATTAGAGCCGAAACAAATCTGTCTTTTTAATGTATCTCAAATATTCTCGCCTATTTGTTTCTATTCGTTGCGGTTTGTGTTTTAAATTGCTAGCAGAAAACAATTACTTATTCGTAGTGTCCATTACGTTCTAATAGTTTTAAGTCTTTTGTTTTAACTTTGGAAGATATTGAATTAAAGATTGCATTTAACGTTTCTGATTGTATTATAGAAGACATGACATAAATAGTATATTATATCTTTTATTGATTGGAAGACCAGAGGGAAACATTGTACAAAACCCGTTTGCTTCGGCACCTCTGTCCCATTTGTGTTTCTACCGTGAAACAAATGTTTGCATGACAGTGTTTTGGTTTAAAGGGTGGGATATGACAGTGAATTTACAGGGTACAGAGGAATAACATCTAAGTCATCAGGAATGGCAACGTATGGGGTATCATGGTATCAGATACCAATTGGCGAAACAGTATTCTCCGTTGTCCGTGGTACCTACTGCTCATGTCTATAGGCAACGGTTACCCCTTTCCATCAGGTGGGCCGTCAGCTTGTTTGCCATTCTAAGTTGCATTAAAAAATTTGAAAAAAAAAATAGTAAAATGTTTGAAAAGATAATATCCTAAATAACTTTCATGTTGAAAGATATTGATAATAAATTGTACCTTAATTTCAAAATTGACAACAAAATAAGTATAAGACTACACGACACAAAGGTTAGGAAACCAATTTGAAAGTAATAATTGTGGAGTTAAACTTTTCTCACTAATTAACGGAAACTATAAAAATTGTATACAATTATGTAAATTACATCTCATATTATTTGCTCATTTGAGAAATATTACGTTAATAAATAACTTAAGCAAAGTATATGTGTATATATATACTTATGTAAACATATTTAGGAACCTGTTTGTGTGTGGTTTGTCACTTCTAATAAATTTGTTTGTAGCTACATAGGTACCTACGGAACATTATATCCTTATTAATATTATAAATGTGAAAGTAAACTGTTTGTTCCTCTATTACAATTGTAATGAAATTTGGTACAAGTAAACGAAGAATTTGGGACAAAAAGTATATACATGGACTACTTTTTAACTTAGTCAAACAATGTTTCTAAGAAACGCGGACAACTTTGCGGGTAGAAACTAGTCCTCGACAATAAATCATACGTGGAAAAGTTCTGGGTAATATTATAATTATTTTTATATTATAATAAATTAATAGTAAATATTTATATAATAAACATAATCAGTGGAAAATGTATGGTTAATTTGATATTGATGAATGTCATAGGCGTATTTAAAGGAGGGTAGAGGGGGGATATAATATGCCATCTATAACGGGTCAGCCCCCCAGTATATAATTTTACGCATGAATAGCGAATGTATCTACTTAAATGTAGTGTGAATGTAATGTTTATAATGTAATATTTTTAAAATATAGACTTAATATACGAATAATCGATTGCAAAATTTATTTATTGATAAATCAGTCCAAAATTAGCGAAGATTGCAATATAAAATGTTATATTTTTTATGTTATACATTAAATATATTTTATTCAATCTCATTAGTCGAAATAAACATTAACAATACATAATACTTTCGGACGATGATGTATGGAAGTATTTCATAGTATTGCCAATTTCCTAAACTGTTTTTCAATAAAACTTTTCCCTGTTGTTTGCATAAAAATGGCTTTATACGATAATAAATCTTTGTCATTTAAATGATTAAAATCGCATTTATTAACATATTGACGCTTTATATCTTTATATTATTAACATACTTATTAAAAAAGTTGTTTTGATTCGGAACTATGAAAATAGATTTACAAAAATTAGATCTGCCATGTTCTATATAATTAAGGAATGAAGATAATTCTCCATTTAGAATTTAAAAATTCTCAATATTATAAGTCTAGTCTGAATATTTAAAAAAAGTATAAATATGAAATGATAAGGGAACCAATAAGTAAGTAAATTTAGCTTATACTTACTATGAAAAAATTGTCATATAAATATACTGAGTTTTCTCAGTCCCAGTTCAAGAGTATGATGGGTCGATCTTTTTTTTTCTCTTTTCTATCTTTTTTAATTTTATCCTCATATTAATTATGTCAAAGATTGAAGTTGATTTTTATAACATATTTGTTTCATGATTCTTAGAACGGTAAAGAAGCTAATGACCCACCTAATGGAAAGCGGTAACCGTCGCCTATAGACATCTGACAAATGTTTAAAGTACTCGTATTGTTATTGTAATGAACAAAATCTTTAATAATTCTTATCCTTACTTAATAATATAAATTTGAAAGAAAAATTGTTTGTTTATTATCTTTTAAAACTTTTAGGGATGAACAAATCGTCATGAAATTTGGTACAGCTAAATTCAATATTTGGTAAAAACATTGGCCATTGGCTATATTTTAATTTTATCAATTAATGTATTACGGTCATACAAATGAAGGTGTGAATTAAAACTAGTATTAAAACTAAGCATAAATCTATAGTAGTGATCGTTGAAGATTAAGTTTCAAAGAATTAAATATTTAACAATTAGATTAAAACAAAAAAATAGATTTTTTTTCATTTTAATCTTACTTATATAATAAAATTGTAATTAGCTGACAGATATTTGAGATAAATTGATATGTGGGGTTTTAGTAAGAGTAATAAGGACGATATATGTTAGAAATTTTATCTGTGGGTCTATCTGTGTATCTGTCTGTCTGTATATTTGTTCTGGCATCACACAAAAACTACTACACTAAAATAAATTATACCCACATCAGAATTGTCGGGTCACCCAAGTATCCGAGCGGAGCTTTTGCTTATGCCCAAAGATATGTCTGAGAATACATATCCACCTCTTTAAGGGACCAGAGTTTGGCTGGAAACCAATCTTAAATATACCAACGATAAGACTGATCACTATTTGTCACTCCGATAAAGCCACTATATAAAACAATGTCCTTTATTGAAAGCTTGCCAAACGATCAACTCTGTATGCAGCTGGGTAACAAATTACGGTCACCACTAGAACACTACAGAATTCTTAGTCAAGGGGCTAATATTACAAATTTTCTTATATTATAATAGTATTCATAGTTATTTCATTATTCAACATTTACTTGAGGATCTAATTGTAGTTGACTTGTTTTACCTTTGGCTAATCTCGTAATAAGAGTATGGTTGATTTAATACTAAAATAAAAGTAATTTTTTTTTCAAAGAATGGTAAACAGGCTGACAGCCCACTTGGTGGAAAGTGGTAATCGTCGCCTATAGACATGAACAGTACCATGGGCATAAGAGAGTATATTGTTTCGCCTATGATACCCCCATTCTTTGCCATTTCCAAGGATTCAGGTGTTATGCCTCTGTACCTTGTAAACTCACTGCTATATCCCACCCTTCAAACTGAAATACAGCCATGTAAACACAACTACTTCACGGTAGAAACACGAATAGGACAGAGGTGCCCAAACAAACGACTTTTGTGCAGTCTCCCGCTTATCTATGTCCTTTTCCATCCTAAGCAGTATGTGTATATCACAAGACGATTGATCGAGTCGTGCAAGGTAATAAACCAATAAATACACACTTACATTTATAATCTCAATAAAGATTTTCTTAATGAATATTACATAACATTAATAAGTATACATATACATGTAGATTGCTTAATTATCACTATATTGAGAACATTTATGTACATTTTAGAATACCAGAAATCCGACAACATCATGTAAATATTAAAAAGAAAGAAAAATGCAATTATTTTATTCAATTAATCGATTAATTTAAACATTAATATAAGTTTTTAATACATAGAATTTATTATTTAGTACATCACTAGGCTTGATTTTTTTATTTACCTAAAACAGTTTATAATTATTACAAAATATTAGTTGTTGTTATCTTGATGAAAGTAGGTTGAGTTAAAAAGATGTAAACTAAGGCAATAAAATCTAAGTCGTAAAATATACTATACATCAAAATGCAATTAACAACAAAATGTTACAGCTACACTTTTAGGAGAAGATCATTTTAGTATTTCTTTCATCTTATTATTATAAGTATAATTTTATATAACTAGTCTGGCTATAAATACTGTTACATAAAAACTTTTCTTTTTTTCAACTTTTAAATTGTTTTGAATTTAGAACACGTTTATTATTTTAAAAACTTCTTTCGATTTCGCGCCATTTCACATTTTTTTCGTGTTCATTATCAAATTACAATATGAAATGGGGTGTTAAAGAAAATAGGATTGCAGTGATCGCCTTGCACAAAGTGGGTATGAAGCCGTCGGTCATATTCCAGACACTTTAAAAGCTTGGTATCAGCCGTATGTTTATATATCGTACTATCAACAGAGACAACAACACTTCCTCTGTCGAAGACCAGAAAAGATTGAGGCGGCCGCGTGCTGTTAGAGCTATAAAGGCTATTAATGCTGTTAAAGCCAGACACGGCGACATTGAGTCTCTTAAAAAATCTTTGGAGCAAGCAGTGGTGAAATTTTCCTTGGAAACAGTAAGTCCATAGATTCGTGGCCAGACAGATTAAAGGCTTGTATAAAAGCCAAAGGTGGCCATTTCAAATAGAATATTTTTTTTATTTTCTGCTGAGACTTTAATAAATATAGAGGTATAAATTTTAGTAATATTACATTACTTCATAAAAAATGCATTTTCATTTGTAACAGAACTTATGTCTGGACTAAGTATAACAGAGATCTCGTAACTGATTATTTCGAGTAAATTAGTTTCTATTATCCCTAATTTTAGGCTGACAATGGACACATAAAATATATGTAGTTGTAAATAAATTAATATCTTTGGTCCACTCTTAAAATGCTGCCATATTTAAAATAAGTAGGATTATTTTGTAGTAAAATAAAAATAAAACCATTGTATAGAGTTTATATAAAAAATAATACCGTCTCCCAAAGTATAGGTACAATTCAAATGTCTAGAGCAGATAACGTCATCACATACAGGCGTAAGGAATATATTACCTACGTACGATCTGATACTCTCTAAGTAGGTCTGCAGTTCTGAGAAAAACCTTAGAAACATCTATTATGTATGCAATAAATAAAAAGGTAGGTAGAACTGAGTCGAGTAAACGAATTATTATTGGGTCTTTTCATAAACAGTTTTTACTTGTTTTTACTATGTTTACCCTTTACCCTTTATATTATCCTAGTTAATATTCTAAATGTGAAAGTGTGTTTGTTTGTTAAGTATCTCTTGTCATTTTAATGACCCAATGAATAATTAAGAAATTTTGCATAAATATATTTAGTAATGTGTTGCATAAAATCTATGGGGTTTACTGTTTACTATAGGGTTGGTACAATATAAATTTTATCATTATTAAACGCGAATCCTTTTTTGCGAAATAAAATCTTAAATTGTTACAATCAAATTTTGTTGAGCAACAAGGAACTTTTTTATACTATTTTTACTATTTTTATTGTACTGCGCTTTGTCGTTGCTCCTTTTGCATCTTTTCTATTTGAAAATTGGTGAATAGTAAATGTGTAATGTGTCTGCATCTCCAATTATAAAAGTATAATAATTTCGTTTAATTTCAGTAATCAGATTTTTCTAAGAGATTACAGCATGAGATTTAAAAAAAAAAAAGGGATAAAGAGGTTTCTGCAGAATCAGCGTGTTGCTGATATGCGCATACTGCCCCTGGTATTGCAGACGTTCATAGGCTTCGATAACTGCTTACCATAAGTTGGGCTATATGGTTGCTACCTCAGTAGTATAAATAAAAACCTGAACAAACTTGAATAAATTATCATTTTATCGGTACCATTACTAATAACGTGGCGGCTCATTCTGTGTCGTGTATTTCCTGCATACGATGGATCACCCGTCCTTTCCCATAGGTGTCGTAAGAGGCGCCTAAAGGAAGTTAATATTCGAGGAATGGCAGTAGCGCCCCTCTTAAAATATCACCAAAGCTTAACTGCGGTTGCCAACCCGCTTATCAAGCGTGGCAATTATTGGCAAAAAAACCGGGGGCTTATGGGGAAAGCCTATGTGAAGCAGTGTACAGTTAATAGCTGATATAGTATGGTATTGTATGGTATATATTACCAGTAACAAAAATAATTTTTATGCCACTCTTTATTCATGTGGATAAGGTGAGAATATCCTATAGGCCCTATACTATAGGGTATTCTATTAATATTACAGTGTATTATTATTAATCTGGGATATGGTCAATCTATAAGCATTATGCAGTAATAAACATATAAATATCTTTATAACATTGTAATAAATACTTTTTGGTAGGAATAGAATAAAATGGCTAATCTTATAGTCATGACAAAATTCTACGAGTTCGTATTGCCTACAGAACCCTAAATAATGTTTCTTAGCAGAGAAATTTAAAACAAAAGACATCACTTTAACTGTCAAATGTAGGTGGATCTACACGAGTTGATTGACACGAACAGCCAAATCTATGTATGTGATTATAATACAGTAGTAGTATGGTAGGTATTTTGAACAGCAGCAATTGTTTTACTTGAGATATGACTTGAATCATCTCGTTTAACACGCGAGCCAATCCCACTGGGTCACTTGTAAACGTAATTTAAATAATCGAGCTACATAAGGGCTTGTTACACTGTAAAATAACTAATGGTTAGCTTGTAGCGAATATCATATGGCATTAAATTCGCCATTTGTACAAATTTTAATTGTGTATTAAGAAATAAACAAATAAGCAAACAAAAAATAAATGAATCAACGACCGAACAAACAAACATACAAATAAATAACATATATTACATACAGGATCATAGGTAGATAAATCTATTAATATCTAAGGCAATAGAAGCCTATGTAATATGAATTTAAAAAGAACTATCAAGACATTCGACTGTTTATATTTATTTTGTTTCTTTACAAATAAATTGTTTTTTTTTTCATTTGATCCCATATATTTGACAGTGTAAAATGCCCTTTAAACGCACGTCGGGCTATTCAAAAAGATTACTCCAGTAAAATAGTTTTAACGGTCTCCAAAATAATTACGAAACAATTATGGTGTGTGAATATGTTCGTCTTTATTCCGTGAATTCGGTCGTAAGAATTATTATTTTTAATTTCGGACATAACAAAAGCCAGTTTATTAAGTTGGCCATAGCTTAAATGGGAAAAACAGTTGCATGAACCTAGACCAGACAATTTGTATGCAATAAAGAATAACATACAAATTCAAGAGAAGGATAATTCCATATATGTAAAATCTTATACCAAGCCACTTCTCCATTATTACAACAATAAACTAGAATTATTTTTCTATAACGTATTCCTTCAACAGTTGGACGTTGATACATTTATATCATCATCATCATATCAGCCTTTAATTGTCCACTGCTGAACATAAGTCTCTTTTAAGGGGGGGGGGGAGGTTGCCAATAGTTGACACGCTTGGATGGCGGATTAGCAACCGCAGTTAGGCTTAGGAGATATTTTAAGAGAGACGCTCTGCCCATCCCTCGCCTCTTACGACACCAACGGGAAAGGAAAGGGTGGCCTATTTTATGCTGGGACCATATGGCCGTTTATATAATATAATATTAATTAAATAGGTATTTACTTAATATATGTGTAATAACGGCAGTTATTACACACATATTTATTAAGTGTTTATTTTAATTTTGCATTTAGATTAGGTATATTTGCAAAGCTAAATTCACTGCAAATACAATATTTTATCATATTTATTTAATAAAAAATGTTGTCCAACTTAATTTGTGAACGATCTTAGTACATACCTATCAATGGTAATTAGAATCACTTACGAGTATAATCACCTATCGAAAGAGTCTTATAATTTACGTGCAGTTGAGTACTCACAGTTGGCAAACATTTAAAAAATAATTATCCTTTCATATTCTTAATATTTATATGTTAATCTCATTTTGAATACTTATGAGTATTGTTAAAGTTACATAATTATTTACAGATATAGGTTGTACATATATATTATTAAGTCGTTATTTTAAGTTTTTGCAATGTTGCTCTACTTGTTACATTCTCACGGCTATACCTATTAGGAAACTAACTTGAAAATTTTGCAGAGATTATTAAGAATTTTAAGGATGAACACTAAAACATGTAATGTGACACAAATGTTTAAAAATATACCTACTCGAAAAATTAAAATTGTGCGTACTAGTAATTTGAACCGTTTGTATAAATTAAATAACTCTGCCATAATATACAAATTCCCAACGATGGGCTAACTGATCCGAGTTCATGCTCCAGTGGTGCCCCGTCATTGTAAAATATTAGCATTTGTACCATTTCATATTCATCCATAAAACAAAACTACTTTCTATCTTGTCAGAATATAGTACCTCTTTAATTTAGTTATGTTAACTGCATTAATGGTTGCCATGTTTATGCTAGTGATGACCATTTATATCTATCATGTTGGACAGGCAGTTTCTTTAATTATTACGAGTGAAGGGATAAGTAGGTGCCATTATTGCCTGCCATTTATACTTTTTTAATATATGAAGATGGTACATCCGCCTACTCTAATAGAAAACTATACAACAGTAGTACACTAGTGGAGAATGAAACATTTACGATACAAGACAGGCCAGTTTGCAGTGGGGTCTAGTATCCCCATTACTAACAATCCTTCCCCCAGTCTATTGTTTATTGAACTGTTGATATAATTACTATCATTTGCATATAATTAAAATGTTAGTTGTTCCGTTAACAGAATAAAATCTATATTTGATTTTACTGAAAGTAAACAAAATTATAGAAATATCTTCATTTTAAATGCTAACGGCACTGATAAAAAATTGCTCGCATGAGTTACCCATGATCAGAATAAGTGTTTCAATTTATACATAAATAAAAAGAGATCGTAACGCATCACTTACTTGGAAGGAAAGGAATTCCACAGATGTAGCCACATGTATTCGTACTTACCTCCTATAGACATTTTAATTATGGGGTAGAATTTTCACACGACTTGTTAGATAATTAAGACGGGAGTCATTGACACTATTATAGTATATTTCTACATAATTATGTAAAAATATAACATTTGTTCATCAACATCAGAATAATAAAATTAATTAATGAATATGCTTACGGGTATAAACCCAAATGAGGTACGAGTGTTACTTAGATTTGTAATATCTGATATGCTCAACATTTTACTGTAATAGAGGTATTTGTATTATACGTAGTAGGGGGCCAACCTACCTTCGTATCTCGGATTAGTTAGTAAGTTAGTATCTATTGTAAATAGTATTTTACATAAACGGAAAGTTAGCCGAAATTTTGTTTTGAACTCACAATTTACGGTTTCTATAACTCGTAGTTGTACACACATTACCATTTCTGTATAATTATAATTGGAAACAAGTACAATTATTATAAAAAAAATATATATAAAGAGGATTCTACACTAAGTTAATTCGTGATTAAACTAATATACATTTTTGTTTGTAAATTCTAAATAATATTTATTTTAAAAATTCTTTTACTTATAGAATTTTAAATTTATCAGCTGGTAATGTGTAACAACACATTGTATTTTATTTTCATAAAAACCGTGCCAAACTAGGACAAGTTGTTATTATAAATTTCATGTAATATTTATTTTCATGTAATAATTGAACTATATATTATACTTTGCGATAGTCTGATATTGCTGTATTGATATTAGGCTACATCTTAGTCATTCAATGATGATTTGCAATCAATTTTCCATAAAAAATTCATGGCAAAAAAGTTATTTTACGAAATTTGTTTTTAATTAAGTTCATAATTGTTTATGTTTCTGTTATAGGTAACTGTTATTGGTATGCGCCAAATAAATATTTTGCATTTTGTCTTTCCCTTTAAACATTATTTTTTCTCTATTTATTGCCTGGTTTCTGTTCTCTTATAAACGATAATTCTAAGTTAATTTAATCTACAATTTAGTGAAATACTCTAGTAGGATGCCCCGCTCATTTGCTATTATTGTTATGATAAATTGATGATAGAGTCGTCTTCCTGATGTTTAGCGAAACGGAAAGCCTGGGGTCATTGTATTTAATATTAAGAATTTCCTCAATAATGTGGTATTCGTGTTAAATTTTCAACCAATTTCAAAAATCTTTAGCAATGGATAAAAGAGACTGCTGTTGCCAATAACGGAGAAAACTATTACTGATAAATAATTTGATATCAATCTTCTTCTTCATTAAAATATCAAGCATTGTAATATTATTTTCGGAATAAAAATATTTTATTATAAACAGTCATATATGAGTAATATGTAATTTAATAATTTTGAAGGTAAGTGTCTATTTTAATAAGAGTCATAGCCATTAGGCATCAGATCCTTAGGGCACAGCCCAGAATACTCTAGCTCTAGATTATTAGACAAAAGAAACATCTTTTACAACCTTTTACGCACTGCTTATTATTTGGATTCTAGTATGGGTATAAGACGGCTACCCTCTAAAACCCCGTTGTTAACGATATCTAACAATATGCGTTAACGTGACAGTTTTAGAATTTCTAGAATTACTTTAGAAAATTCATCTTCTAAATTGGCTAGACTGAGAATCAAATATAAGACTTACAGAATACTGATCACAGTTGCACTGATTGCAGTTGATGATGATTGCAAAGATGCATTTCTAATCGAAGATTGATTAAATACGTTATATAGGTAATACGTTTCATAACAGTCTACTCACTATCTTACTACAAGTGTGATATGCCGCAGGCGAAAACTCGAGTTACTTTTTTTTTTTAAATCCCCGTGTATAAACCATTAAGGAACGTCTCATGTTTAATACTTGTATGTAATATCGGACAGTCAACAAGTGTAGTAGTGGACATTAATCAAGATTAAATGTAAAATGTTGTCTTGTAGCTTTTAAAATATGCCGATATGTTTGATGTTTTTTTTTCAACACTAATCTGTTCCACTATATTTTGATAGTACGAGTATCAAAGTCGACCATTATACTTTCTTATAAGTTCAACATTTTCTTCACAATATTATTGAGTATAAAGTAATATAACTGGTAACATTGGATTAATTATTAGAGGAGATATATCCACATGAATATTATGTAGTGATTAGAAAACAGTACTTTAATTCTTCGTAAAAAAAAAAATTTAAAACATTGGATACGGTACTCAATTACTGAACAGCTCAGTATGGAGTGACAGTTCTGATGTAATGAATACATGCAACTGACCTGACCCACCATATATGAGCCGCTTACTATTGAATGGAAGCAAAAGAAAAAAAATTAAAAGAAGAAATTTTAACTGTTATACAATATATTACCTAATAGTGATCGATATCGTGATAGCTTTTGACGGCGAATCATAATCTCGTATGCGTTTAGCCTCATTAACAACTTGATTAGACTTACCTGTACGGTCAGTTAGGTCAACATATTGATCTAGCTAATGGTTTGGAACATAGCACGTTGTACGGTTGAATAAAGCATATTGTTCCGTCTTTCCGGTTTTAAATTTTGTAAATCATTTTTCAAGCGTTAGCTGCCATTCTATTTAGTTGAACTTTGGCATATGTATGTGGCTTCGTTGAAATTGCAATAACTTCCTTATTAACTTAATATCTGTTTTCACATTATAAATGTCAAAGATTTTCGTTTGATACTAATTTAATATACATATAATGTTTACTATGGAGAGAAATATGCCACTGTAAATCCCTGTCGAATGGACGGAGTAGATAGAATATTTTTTTTAATAATGTAAGATAACCACAGAAATTTTTCATCAAAGTCTTCATAAAATCTAAAAATTTACGTAAAATGCTTGTGTGAAATTGTGTGTTCTTTTTTCTTTAATTAAGTTAACTGATTAATAAAACATTCATATCATTGAATTTCTAAAACAGTTTTAAATTCTTCTTTCTTTGGAATAAACTCAAAATTTAAGTGTGTTTAGTTTTGTGAATTAATAGAAGCGAGAAAGTATAAAAAAACTTGTTTACTTCTAAAGAGATCACGTTTCAAAATTATAAGACCTTCCGATTTTTATTTGATTAAATTATGGAAATAAACTTTCACTTTACCTTATCTTATCTTTTATTCTAGTATAGGGTCAACTAAACTGTTGCATGTCGACTCAAGTCTATATCGACTTCTATTTTCGTGTGATTTGTATTTTTATGTAAGTTACATATAAGTAAATAAAAATATTAATATATAAAATATAATATATATAAAAATAGGGTATAAGTAAATTACTTTTGTAAAGTACTTTACTCTTGTAGAATTAGATAGATATCACCAGGACGTGGTGACTTCAAATGCTCAAAGGTTTTTATCACCCATCTAACTCCCTCCTCGCTCTCCACCTTCTTTGCAATGTTCCAATATAATTAAAAAAAACTTTCACATTACGTACGAAACAAAAATTATCTTTTCAGAATCTTCTTAAATTCATATGAGATGTGCCATCTTTGTATCATAATTATTATGCATCCGAGAAATATCAGAGGTCATAGTGTACATGTATTTTTAAGTTAGATAATTGCTTTGAAGAAAGTTTTGTCTTGCACTAATAAAGTGGTGGGCACTTGAAAGCAATAATGTAATTTGAAACAAAGTATTATTTATGATATTTAAATTGTAGTGACCTTTCATTATAATAGCATTAGTATATTATTTAATATGGTGTTTTAGATATCTTGAAAAAAATCTAGATTGTAAGTTTATAAACGTGATTTTATAAAAATTGTAGTGTTTGTATTTTTGTTACTCAAACAAATTTAATGGCTCAACGAATTTGAGTGATATTTAGTACAAAAATAGACTATATATTTTAGGCTTAGATTATATGGATAGAATGTTACTAAACATATGTTTCGCCAAAAATAAGTACAAGTTTTTATTCGTGTATGCGATTACAAATTATTACTTTTATTTAAGGTACACAGATAAAGGTTGTAATATAAAATACATAAAATATCATGTTTGTTATTAATTTCACCTCTATAATATTTAAGATTATTTATATATTGAAATATTATTCTTATCTCGTTATATTAAAAACCAATTTAAAAAAAATAAATTCCCTGATTTGGGTAATTTGGATTCCATTATGAGGATTTTATTTTAAAACTTGCATATTTAAAAATGGCACTAAATCATTATTGCATAGAACACTGTTTAAAAAAATCAATTCAGATAATTTGACAGTTGGCTAACTAATCTGTTTTAGTACTTGATGTTTCGTCATTGTAATTTAAGATTTTGGGTTACCAAAATAATTACTATATACTTCAGTATAAATATACTAGATCACGTGGATAGAATAGTGCCATATAGCTATTTTTTTTATAAATAACAGTATCTACTCAAATCATGGCATAATAATGAGAGATATAATTCTAATAGGGGTTCTGTTAACCATTAATTACAAAGTCGAATCATTGGAAAACGAATAAATGAGCCGAATGTGATTTGTAAATTTAATTAATTGTATATCAACATAAGCACTTGTTTATACCATTTCAATCTATTTATTTAATTTATTGTATAATTATATACAAAGTGCTAATGTTTAAAAGGCAAATGGTATCATAATAAATATATATTGAGATAAAGAGATTATATCATAGTAAATAATAAAACGACACTAATTTTGATCTACTTAATAAGTAGTTTGCATTTTAAAGTAGAGTGCACTTTCAAATGACGTAACTATTAAATTAACTCGGCCAACTTATAAATATCAAATTATTAGATTGATAGAAAAAATAAATAGTTTTTATAATAAAATACATTCTAATGTTTCTTTTTCTTATAACAAAGGTGGCATTGGAGCAAATAGTTTGCCATATATAACGCTGGTCTCGGTTCTTTCTCGGTGTGGTAAGTAGAAACACTTCGAGTTTGATCGAGATTGGTATTGGACTAGACTGTAGTATGAATATATGTAAATATTGTTTCTAGGTATTATTTTGCTGAAGTTCATAGTACTTGTTAGTTGATTAGAATTATCTTGTTTAATTCCGCTACCATTACTATTAATTTGCCTGAAGGTACGTACGTAGCACGTTTAGAGGTAAAACACTTGTCGCGAAACGTGTGTGGACGGAATAGCGGCTGGAGATTAATATGGAAAGTTGTAGAATTTTTGGTAAATAATAGGACTCAATTGTCGAGTGTTGGCAGTCACACGCATACTAATGGTAACGGAATTAAAATAAGTCTAATCAAGTAACAAGTATTAATATTTGACCATACCGAGATCGGACCAAGAGTGACCCGTGGCTGGCATTAGAGTGTGGATCTAGTCTTAATGTTAAGCAACCATTTTAACTCATGAACACCATAGCTATAGCTTACGTGTTGTAGACACTTTTTGCGTGTTACTGTCTCTTGTAACACGAAGATTTCGAGTCACGGTATACATTAATTTTACTGGCATATGCACCTAACTCATCAATCCTCGGTAATAGAAAGGAGTGAGACAAAGGTAGCTATTATTTTTTATAGGTATTCAGACAGACGATTTTAATTCTAATTCTCACTACACCACAGTGAGAATTATATTCTCACTGATGTAGTGAGAATATAATAACTATCATACTAAAAACCAGTGAGACACATGTAAGTAATGGGATTTTTGAGTAGGTTTTTTTTCTTAGTTTTATTTTCTTATTAGAAAATTAAGAGTGTTTAATATAATTTTTTTTCCAAATAAAAAGGTAATAATAAGTTTTCACTTACTAAGACGTGTATTCCCAGCATATAATGGGCCACTTTTTTCTTTCCCGTAGGTGTAATAATAGGCGACTAAGGGAACTTAACGACGAGTGATGGGCAACAGCGTTCTTCTTAAAACATCATCAAAGCCTAACAAACTTTGCCAACCTGCCTATTTAGCATGGCAACTATTGGTAAAACTCTCCTTATGGGGAAGGCCTATGTTCAGCAGTGGAAAATATAATAATAATTAAACTTACTGAGCAAATAAACAGTTTTACATTTGGTTATTTCATTATTTTTAATGCTATTCATTTTCAACACGAATGACAAAAGTATGTATTACAAATGATAATAAAACCTAAGGAAATCGTTAACGCATTGAAAATGTGTGAAAAAGCCCTGTTATTTTCCAGGAAGTGTGCATAGTTCAGCGTTTCTAATGATACTACCACATTGTTCTTCGACGTCACAATTTCGCAAGGAGTGTATTGATAATAAATTTTGCTTATTTATTATACAATATACGTATGCAAATTTATGGACAAGTATTCGATAGTAAATTATTTAATGCCAACAAAACAGAACTAATATTTTAATTTATGCGTGGCTGACTCTACTTTTTTGTGCATATAATTATGTAGGTATAGAAATTGGTGTTTCCGCACTTGTGAACTAATAACAAACAGTATTCACATATACTTATGTTTTAATTTTTTTACAATATATTACATAAAAATTGGTATATATATATCGGAATGCTATTCTTTATTACTAAAATATCATTCTCTAAATTTAAATTTAGAAACAAATTTGGTTTCGATATCATCAAATCATTACTAAAACGATCTCAATATGTAGTTAACATCTCAACATCATAACACTGATGTAATAGAAACGAAAACTAATGGAATACCGCGTACAACTCATTAATAACTACGTGGGAAGGGCAATAAACGAAGTTCCGCAAAAGTGCACGCACCTTAGTTTTTACTAGAGTCATTTGCCTAGTCACCCAGTTGATGTAGCACTTGATGGATCTCTAATAGTGTTGTGTTGAGACGGCCTTTTTAGTATACGAGTATTTTGGTTTGATACTCATTAAAAAAATCGAATGATGACTCGAGTTTAAGAACTAGGAGTCGATTGCTTGTACGAGTATTCAAATATTTGAATGCTTTTAATGAAAATAATGAATGTTCATATTCTTAATAATTTTTCTTTTCTTAATAAGAAAAAAGTTAATAAAATCATAACACAGAAATATAAAAACTTATAACAAACACTCGGTTAGTACTTACTACGTACATACTGTACATATTAAAAATATGTATTCGAATATTTTGTATCCAAATTTTCAAGATTAAGTACTAGGGTACCTGAGTTATTATTTTATGGCATAGGGGGTAAACAAACATGCAGGCATCTGATAGAAAGTTATTACTGCCGCCCTGCAACATCGAAAAATTTGTGATGTGCTGGCCTTTTTAGAAGGAATATGCTCTTTTCTTAAAGGTTTATTCGAGTTAGTACTCGAGTCAGCCTGACTCGGCACGTCACTAATCTCTAATGCATGTACTGAGTAATTGTGAGACTAGTAGTTTAACTTCTGTAATTGAAATCATAACTCAGTTGCAAACAGGTTATTTTGTGAGTCATTGTTTAGTTTTTGAGAACAAATATTAGATGATATTCGTTTATAATGCATTTACATATATGTACATAATTCCGGCATTAGCGGTCTGATTTCAAAATTTTAATGGAAACGGTACAAGACTCTTGAGTTAGTCCCGTTAAGGACAATGTTTAGTCTTGATAGTGGAATCCTTTTTTTTATTATTTTTATTAAGATTATAAATATGACAATTAAGGTAGTATTTCATATAAAATGACATATAGTTTCCTTTTTTTTCTTCTTCTTATAATCTTATAATTCAAACTACTTCTTTACCAAAGTCTTTGTACAAAATTCATCTTTAATTTTATCCCACTAATGTTTCTGTTGTAAAGACAGTATGCTTAGATAGTTGTATGGTAGTTTGAAGAACGGGAAACGGCAGAGAAATTACAGAGAACGGAGACGTACCATATCTCTCAAGACTATGATCCATGATATTCATTCATGAAGATTACAGTATTCTAAGATATTCATGTTGCTGTTTATATTTATAAGTGATAGCATTTTTCATAGGCTGTCAGCTTGTTTGCCATTTTAAGTACCATAAAAAAATTAAGAATACATTTAGACAAAATCGGAAAATATTGCTTTTGAATTTTTCGTAATTTCTATCATTTTAAAGATAGACGTTTATATTATGTGCCTAGGATAGGTAGATATCATTAACAGATAAAATATAATAATAAATAAAAAGTTGAGTACTTCTACTGAGTATTTACGTTAATAGAAATAAATTCTTTGTATATGTAGTCAGTTAAAATGCTTCCTTATAGCAATATGTTAGATGTGTAAATGCTATATAAATTATTTTATTATTATGTAAATTATATATTCGCCTACTTTTCCTAATGCCCGAAGCTTAAATTTACAATAGCATTTGAAGTGCTGTATTATGATCCATGCGTAGGAGTCTTCGGAAACAGCTTTAATAATGCATGGAATTGTTTAACTTTCGCTTCTAATGTAAATCAAAGTGCATCCTTTGGCCTTTTTCCCACTTTCAGATGCACATTGCGCTGTGCATTTGTAAATTGATTTAAGTTGCAGTCTGGTAACAGTGTCGGAGCCACATTTTGTGGGGCCTGTAGAAAATTAAACATTATGGAAATATAGACAACATATAGGTGTATTAGGCGACGCATACGATAGATGACCACGTTAAAAGATGCATAATATTTTTATTATTACAAAATTCACATTTATTCTTTTGAGATAGAAGCACAGTTGGAGTTCAAGGCCCCAAGAAGAGAAACCGCCACTTTATTCAGATGGTTTTTAAGAGCACAATTTTATAAATCTTTCCTGGAAGGAGACTGCCTCGAAGTCTCGTTGATTTATATTATCCCAATATATTATTACAAGCTTTTATCCGCAACATCGTCCGCTTCACCGGGATGTTTACTAGCCGAGATAAAAAGTAGCCTATATCTTTCTCCATCCTATATAGAATATCAATACCCAATTTCATAGTTATTGATTAAGCCATTATGGTGCTATAAATTAACAAACAAACAAACTCAGTTTATATTTATAATATAACTAAAGATGATATTATTTGTACGATAATATGTTTGACATGTCAACCAGGGTTCAATAAAAGGTTTTAATATCAAGTTTTTATTTCTTTCCACTAGTGTACTGCATCGTAGAAATAAAAAGAAGTGGCAACATTTTATATACATACTTCTTCAATACACAGTGTAAGTTATATGTACCTAATTATATATTATTATTTGCAGTACCCTAAGAGACTGTTGAATAATGTGCTAGGCTCCCATAGAGCTACCTAATGGGTAATGGGAGTCTGGCTCTAAGTTATCGCCATAAAGTTGCATATCATTTACACATTGCCTAAGTGATTGTATAGACATTACATGCTTTTACAAGCTTATTAGATATACAGTAACTTGTGAGGTCCGAATAATGTATTGCCTCGTGACTTATGTACGTGGATAATGTTACGGAAATTTAAGATGTATTAGCAAAAAGTTATTTTATAAAGAATTGACGATTTTAAATGTTTGTGTTGGTTACCTAATTGATTTTATATTAAATAGGTACTTGAATAGCTATTTCGCGCAGTAGATGGCGTCTGGCGGATTATACGGAACGAATCGTATTGTTATGATTCGTATACGGAAATGAAAAATCGGCAGATATTTAAAATCTTTACTGCATAATAAAAAATGATAAAAAGAGAAACAAAGTAATAAAGCTAAAGAGATAATATAAAAATCAAAAATATAAAAAAAAATAGTTCTGAACAATATATACGTTGATAAATTTGATTATGATGCATATGCGATGTTGAAAATAGATTATCGAGTTTTTGATTACTAATCTGTACTATTGTCTGATAGTAGGGGTATTTTTAATGTTTGTGGTGTCTGGTGGGCGGGTTGGCAACAACAATATATTTAGGCATAGATAGATAACTATGACTGTACTTGAAATAGATATAGATTGATTAAACTTTACATGCAAGTATAATTAATTCTAAACGTCTTAAATCCTTTATCCTGACTGACTGTCAACACACAACCAAAACTACAGATATTCAAAAACACAAACAAACACCAAGAATACACGAACCCAAGGTGCAAAGCTAGTGTAGTACAAGGCGACTCCATGGGATAAAACGAGAATCAGTCATATTTTTATTCAGATATTTCAAGGAAAAGGGAGTCATTGTATGCAGGAGTTTTAAGGGAAATAAATTCACAAAGATTTCTTGCAATAATCTCAGCTAAGTCCATGATCTAAACCTAGAGTACTTAACTAGACTAGGAAAACGAAAAGAATCTGCCAAATATACTAGTTCTCTAAGAGTCGATACTACAAATAGATACATATTTAATGCTAGTAATGTTTTTTTAATGGATGATAATGGAATCGTAACCCCGCCTGCACTAACGGTATATGCTGCCAAGACCCCAGTGAGGGATGATAGGTGAGAATGAAAAGCACATCTAGTATTCAGCACTATTGTTTCTAGGGGAACCACGTGGGGGTTGATTAGACCTGGTATATTTCTAGCTGGTAATATAGACTGCATTATTAATAGATTCATTCCGCCCCTCTCTAGTCATATTAAAGGTAATATGTAGGTATATATAATGCATATTCGCACACTGTAGGTGGATAGGCAGCTCCCACCGGCAAGAAAAAAGTTTAGACAACTATAATTTATTGTTATTTACATGGGCGTAAATGTTTTAAATAATACTTTAATAACATACGGCAGTTAACAAATTTATAATTAGAGATCGTGATCTACGGGCAATAGAGAGTTTTGTTAATAAAATGTTTCATATAGTGAAAGTGTGATTTGCTCAATATCGACTTACAAATTCATCATACCGTGGGTATAAATAAAAAAAAAAAAAATATCACACACAACTGCAATTCTAAATGGGATAGTAAATAAGTAAATCAGCAACTATTTACATTAACCATATTTCCCCAAACTTGTTTCTTTTTTATTTGAATTCAACGTCGCACTGATAAATTAGTTTGTTATACTACCACTTAGTTAGGTTTACCATTGCGCCATGGAGGTCATCAATGTGATAATTTCTATCATCAAAATTAATTTTGAATTAGCAAAAATACATAATTTTGAAGTCAATTGCAATCGCATGCAATGCAATACCTATCAAACAAGCACAAGTACTGTGTTAGTTCCCACGCTACGTATTATATGCTCTGAAATCAGTACTAAACCATCAATGATCTAGATTTGCAGGTTAATTTACTATAGGTTATCCACTATGTACTTTCAGTATCATGACATTTAGCATTTATCGGTACAAGGCCTTACAGTTGCACATCGAATAGGCCATTCGATGAGTTAATAAATATCAAATTTGGTATAAGATCTACATATATAGAAAGCAATATTTGCCGAAGATGTTTTGTAATACCTAATGATTTTTTGCAATTAGTACTACATTTTTTGAAACTTGACTTAGTTATTAATAGTAAAATAATTAAAGATTGTGTCGAAAAAAGCCGACTTTAATTGTGACAAAACCAGTTATTGTGATTTAAAAACTAAATTATTGAGTAGATTTTGATAAAATCTCTATGGAACCAATCTGTAAGTATCCTTTCAGATAGAAAAAAAAATTTCCAATTCTGTTTAGAATTGACAGAGTTATGAAGTAACAAATATAAAAAAAGATAAAAATACAATTGAATTGAGTACCTCCTTCTTTTTGCAATCGGTTAAATAACTTACAGTAATTTTTTTTTTATTATTATTATTTCAGCTATTAACTGTCCACTGGTGGCCATAAGCCTTCCCTATTAGCGGAGTTTAGTCAGTAGTTACCATGCTTGGCAGGCGGGTTGGCAACTGCAGTTAGGCTTTTAGAGATGTTTTAAGTGAGACACTGCTGCTCATACCTCGCCCTCCTTAGTCGCCTCTTACGACATCCACGGGAAAAGAAAAGGTGGCCCATTCTATGCCGGGACACACACGGTATACTGTAAATTATTTCAGTTTAATAAATGAATATGTATCAACATCATCTCATTATTTGTCCATTGCTGAACGTAGGCCTCTCCTATAGACAGCCATGGGGAACGGTTCTGTGTCACCTGCATCCACTGACTCCCTGCAATGCAATTGAGGTCGTCTCTCCATCTAGTTTAGTCTAACAATGCGTTTGCCCGTACGGGATCGCCACTCATTAATTGTTTCCCCATGGATTCTAAATGAATATGCATAGGTAGGCTCAATATAGTTTAAGTGTTAAATAATAAATAATTTTCCTGAAAAAAAAAACAACGCATGAGTATCATAAGCAACGGTTACGACCATCCATCAGGCAGGCCAAAAGCGTGTTTGACGTTTTAAATTGCATGGAAAAAAAGAAAAGTTAGGATTTATGTATTCAGCTATTAAAATTCCAGTTTTATTATACAAAATAGGCATTTTTGATAGGCACCTAATAGTTTAAAATTTTCTAATTTACATTGTGCTACATTTCAGATGGAAAGCCCGTTTTACGTTCTTTGGTATATTAGATTCGACTTTTCTTTTTCGACCTCCGCATCTAATAACCTTCTTTAATAATTATCTACATCACTTTCCCTCTTTATATTTTCTCAAACATGATGAATTGCCCATTCGATTAATAAAATTAATCATGATCATCACTAGTTTGATTGTGAGTAGATACGATAGTCGATAAATATGTTTTTTTTTATTACTAACTGATCTCTGAATATTAAGACAATTAAGTAGAGAATGAGTGGAAAGATAACAGTCGACAAATGCTTTAAATTTTTCAATTATTTTTTAATTTTAAGTACCACACACTGTCACAAAAATTGTCTGGTACTCAAACTAGGATATCCTGTGTTTTCAGAAACCAAGCAACGGGGCCAACCACTTCCCAAAAGAGAGAATCGGTAACTTCGAATGTATATTTCTCGTAAATCACCCGATATTTTCTCCGACTCGAAAACGATTTAGATAATTCTTTTTACATCCGTTTAATCACATTTAGTTGATAAATTTATTTTGTCATAATTGAAGTAGCTATTTTTATAAAACAAAATTAACTAAGTATGTTGAAACTCTTGAAATTGCATAATAAGTAATTAAGCATAAAATTTGTATACATACATTCTACTGAAAAGTATTCACATATATTACTTACGTGTGTTGTTTAGGATTTTATTAATTTATTATCATATATGCTCATTTAAATTATTGTGCACTTATTCGCAATTTTACACTTTATAGAGGGTGTATAAAGTCTTCTATTACCATATAACTTACACTTTGTAATTGTTACATGTTACATAGGTGTAAGATTTACTAGTGACTCATTATGCTGCTACTTTACTGTTAGGCTTCTTAATTTTATAAATTTGTATTGTAACTTGTTCAAAAAAATATTTACATTCAACATTTATAGCGCGTTAAAGCACTTTAAAGAGTTAGAGGCATAGTTTATAACGTACCGTACCGTACAACACGACTTTATCGTTATCATTTATTTAATAGGAAGGCAAAACGTAAACGCAATTTTAGTAAGACGCTTAATTTACTTTCGTTGGTAATATCATGCTATGATGTACATCCACGATTCAGAAAAAATTAATACCCAATCAACTTGTAAGTTAAAATTACAATAGACATTTGCTAGTACCTTATAATAATAATTATAAGTAAAAAACGTGAACTTAGAAAGTAGCAGATAAATAATCATGAGCCGGTTCCGATAATATAAAATGCATTAAATAAATACCTCTACCATTTCACCCATTTTCGATATAGTTGCTGATAGCTGACATAAATTATGTTAATTTTTTTAATATGGCACTACTGACCCTGTTTCTGGTTTGTGGTCGAAACGTTCCGGAATCGAGCAATATGACGCTAGGGTCGTGCTTCTATGCGGAATGGCGAGCGCGCGCTACACTTGTTGTTTGACCGTCTCTCAGACACAACACACCATAGACAATCTTTAGGGAATCGCGCGGGAAAATTAACGCTGACGACCTTGGATTAAACAGCTGTAGTGGTGTTTTGATTTTTTTATCAGTGTTCTTTAAATTGTGCATATGGAATTTTGTTTTTGATTGGAGAATTATTACGGAATTATAATAAAGACAATTAATAACTAATAGGTAAGTGTTTTGTGTTTTTATTAATATAATTTAGAAATACTTAACAATTGGTACATTTATTTTAAATACGCTATCGGGATTTAATGCGCTGAAAAAATTATAGATAAATTAGTTCTGATAGTGTTTTTAAAATATGTGTAAACAAGGTGAAAGTTTAAAATTAACAGTTGATACATTTTTAATTATTACAATAGTAATTACAAGAATATTGAATTGCAAAAGTGTTCATTAGTTATTTTATTAATGTTCATCAATAAAAAATATTTAAATTTGTGCTTATTGATAATTATAAATTATAATATATTTTAAATTTTCGATAATCCTATCATAAAACAATATTATAAATTTGAAAGTTTGAAAAGATGTTCGGATGTTTATTATGCAGTCACGTTTAAATGACCGAATGAATTTGAATGAAATTTATTATATAAGTAGGTTATATTCTAATTAATATATAGAATCATAAATACTGATTCACGTAGGCAAATCCGTGGAATATATCTAATAATTCCTACATAAACAATAGTCATAGTTTTTTGTTAATAATTGGAAAATAAAGTTTATTTGTCAAATGTTACGTATATTACTTTACATAAGTACATTTTAAGTAGTTATTAATATTACTACAAATACCTATTAAATTTGGAACCAATTTTTTTTACAAAAAAATATTTATTTATTTATCTATTAATGAAAGGTACATCAGTTAGGATTCTTGATTAATTAATTATAATAACATATTAGAATATAGGGCGAGAGATGGGCAGCAGCGTCACCCTTAAAACATCTCTAAAACCTTAACTACGGTTGCAAACTCGCCTGCCAAGCGTGGCAACTACTGGCAAAACTCCCCTTATAGGGAAGGTTTATGTCCAGCAGTAGACAGTTAACGGCTGAAATAATAATTAGAATATAGATAATGGCTACAGTGACCGTTTACCATTAAACGGGCTGTAAGCTTGTTTGCCACCTTTAATGTAGTGGTATAAAAAAATGGATTTACAGACGTCATGAAATCGAGACATTATATTATTCCAAACAAATTTAAATTGAATAATGCAAATAATAACTACCTAAATTGATTACGGATACAATATTTAAGTATGGAGTAAAAATGTTACAAAATGATGAAAAAATTTCAAAATAATCAAGTTAGATTTAAAAATTTCCTTATTTTTGAAATC
Source organism: Galleria mellonella (assembly GCF_026898425.1). Classification (NCBI taxonomy): domain Eukaryota; kingdom Metazoa; phylum Arthropoda; class Insecta; order Lepidoptera; family Pyralidae; genus Galleria; species Galleria mellonella. Next base: position 8,481,321 of record NW_026442130.1, on the reverse strand, counting down.
GGTTAAAATGTTAAATTTCTTTTCTGAGTTAAATTTCTTGGTAGAGTGCTGTCTTCAAGAAAATGATTCATATAGTAATAACTATATTGCCGCTAAATTATAACCCTTTGTCAGTAAATTCAAGAATTTTATGTACATGGAAGCTTGTTAGTATGTATTTGCTACTTTTATGTAGTTGCTAATTATGAAAGCATTATTTATTATTATTAAATGCACGACCGGATTGAAGGTGTTAATTGTCAGAAACTTCTTAATTTTACACTAGCTATTTCCTACGTCCTTACCCGCAAGAAACCTTCAGTTTTCATGAGGTTTTCCAGATGCCATTTCTTTTCATGTGTATATATAAATACTTAAAAATTAATGTTCTACTGTTAGGAAGCTGGCAGTTTTTTTAATGGATGATGATAAAATGGTGCATCCGCCTATGCTAACGGTATCTAATGGCAAGGCACCAGTAGAGTATGGAACAATAAAGATGAAGGAAGGACAGTTGGTCCATCATGGCAGATTCACTAGAAATTAATTACTATGGTTTTCAGGGAGTTCCGCATGGTAATAGATCTATGAGAGAATATTGCTATTAATGAGAATTAATAACTTAATTGTCTAAGGCAACTAAGGGAACTTAATGGTTGCGGGATGGCCAGCAGCGCTCCTCTTTAAACGTCATCAAAAGTCTAATTACATTTGACATCCTGCCTGCCAAAAGTGGCAGCTATTGCCAAACCTTTTAATAGGGGAGGCCTATGTTCGACAATGGACAGTTAGCGGCTGAAAAGATCCCAATTATTAATAATCCCTTTCGCCTTGGGTAGCTGAGTGTAGGCTTAAATCGGTAAGAGATATATACTATTGCTTAGTATACAATTAAATTTGGTATTATTTCTGTGCTGGATTGGTGGCTTGGTATAGACTTAAGAGTTTTAGCTTGTGGCACTGATATATACTACTTTGTTTACCTGCAATATCTCTGATATAGCGGGCGCCTATGTGTGGTAATCACTTACCATCAGGTGAATTACCTCGTTTGCTCCCTAGGTTATAGAAAATATCAAGGTATCTCTTACCACATCCTTGAGAGACAAAAAGGAGTGGTGATACAGTGCACTTGTTCTTACTCCATCCCCAATAGATGATAAGAAATGCACTTGTTCGGTTTCTATTCGATAGGTTAACTGGTAGAATTTTTAACGCAAAATTAATGAAGAATCTCAATTTGAGACTAGTTGATATTGTTTATTATTTCTAAGACTATAATATTTATTTTAAACTAAATATATAGTTATATTGTGTACATATCGTTGAAATTTAATCTTTTCTATATTTGTTTTCATACCAAATATGAAAGTGTTGTTTGTAATCTCCGTATTGCGTAATTATCTCTAATTATATATTGTTCTTTTATATTAATTATCATAAAAAGTTATTTAAGTGATTAATAATTAAGTTATATTCACGATGATATTAGTTGAAATTCTCAAAAGTCACGTTAGGTCGATGATTTATAATTGACTTGCCCTGAGAAAGGGGATAACATTGTTTTTCACTGTAAGCAACATTTTACGTTTTTATGTTGCACATTGTTCTAACCTATTGATTACGTTCGGTTTGTTTTTTTTTTTTGCAATTATCTTAACTGGAATCTTCATTACATAATGGATCAATTAATGCAGAATTATAATGATGAACTTATTATTATTGATTTAATTATCTCTCTTTTAAAGAGAGTATGGTAAGAGAGTTTACGTTCAGAATTTATTATAGTAAACGGATATTATTAAGTTATACGTGAGCACAAAATTAATTACAGTATTATACAAATTTAATATAATAAATGCTTAAGCAAATTTTAATAATATCGATTAGCTATAATATTTTTTCATTAAAGTTTTATACAAATTTAATATGTATAAATATCTCATACATACTTATACTATATTCTCACGGTAAAATACCAAATTTTGTTTATAGGTCTATACATTTAATACTTTTAAAGAATCTTAAAAATGTGAATTTAATTTCATTTTTATTATTATGTATTTTTTGTATATATGTATTACGAGATACTTTTGCTAATTTTGAACCAATTTTAGTAATTCTTTTTTTATTACAAGAGTTTACTTTCCTATTGGTTCCACATTAATTTATTACGTTTTGAATTGAAGAATTAAATCGCAATAAATATTCATCAACGATTTCTTAAAAAAAATTAGTTTGTATGTTAGTTATAGGATGCTTTTGTTAATTTACCGTAGCATGGCATGACATGGCATGATTTTATTGTCACGGTAATATACACAATTGTAAGAAGATGCTTTTAAATAAAATGCAAATGTACCAATTTATATTTTAATAGTAGACACGTCTAAGTTAATAACCGAACCGAATTATAGAAATCGATGTTTACTCACACATCGTGAATATATGCATATAGGTTGAAATGACACGTAAAAAACTCGAGTTTCGTTTTACATAGTTTTGGAAAATATTAGTATATAACTTGTATTAAACAACTTTGCTCGTATAAACAGATAAAATGTCTTAAGCTAGAATAATATTTAATTTGATTCGAGTTAATATAAACTTTTTTGGATTCCAGTCATAACGTAATTTGATATCCCCAGAAATGATTTTATAAAATGTTTTCTTTTATATTTGATGAACATCAGCTTCTCTAGGAAGTCGAAGTTGAATGCAAAAAAGGTTCGCCAAAGTTGGAAAGAGGTCGCTCTATCTGAAAATCACCCAAATGTTTTTACATACTTTCATTCATCACATTTGCTTATAATAGGTTTCAATACAAGTTAGACATAAGTAACATTAGTATCGCTCTGATATGTATATATTAGGGACATTGATGACGGAAAAAAGGTAATCACTCATTTAGATGTCGACAATATTATTACAACAATATTATCTATATTCATTTCGACTAAATTTTTTTTTTATACTATATATTAGACAACCGATATTTAATATATTTGTTATTGGGCCAATATATAGATATTGTAACTACAATATATAGTCATTGATTTATATTACCCACCCCTAGTTACTATTGAACAATATTATATATTTTTCTACAGTTATAGATACTTTTAAAGACAAAATAAATCTAGATTTTTTGGAGTTAAAAGTTAATATACCGTGAAACAAATGTTTTATTTTTAATAAAATAAATCCAACTTAGTAGATAACAGAATATCTACGCACTAATCTCGACCGCAAATTAAAAGAAAGTGAAAAAAAATAATAATAATTCATAAATACTCGTATACATATTGAATATTTATCACTTAGTAGGAAAAAAATTTGCATTGAAACGAAACGTAGGTATTAAACATGTAAATTTTAACATACTTAAATTATTTATTTAATATATCATATAAGTGTGGTCTCTGATATTCTTTACATAGTAAAAGTACTATGTAGAAAATAAAGTGGTTGGAAATATCCCTTTGGTAAATACCAAACCATACCAACCAATTTAAAAATCGAGGCAGATCTCATTTCAACTGCATTTTGTTTATATTAGCTTTTTTACTAGTTATTTTCACGCGACTTTGCCAAAGTGAATCAGTATATAAAGTATTCTGTATTAAGTTACCATGTAACCTATCCGTTTACCAAATTTCATCCATTATCGCTCAGCCGTTTGAGCGTGATTTTGTAACAAATATGTAAACAATGTAATCAACTTTTTAACATCCAATAATGTTTACAAACTTTCACATTTATATTCTTAGTAGCATTCTAGATTGAATTTACTGATTGCTTCTATAAAGGTTCATCATCATTTTAATAAGTTACCAAACTTGTTGATGTTTACACGCTCAAACGAAATTTGATTATTATTAAGTACGTATATGAAATAAATTATTAGAACGATAGAGAGTAATTGAATAATGTGATTTTATAAGTCTATTAAATACCGTTTACGGTTAATATCATAAATTTAAAAATGCCACTCGGACATTATTAATAAAATATTACCTACGTAAAATCTTTTAAAATAATCTTTGCGAAGATACATAATATAACAAGTTTAATAGGAAATTAGATATATAAAAATTATTTAGTAACTTTTCATTGATTATATCTATGGGGGAGGTCTATGTTCAGCAGTAGATAGATAATGGCTGAGATAACGAGATGATGACGTTGAAATAAATAATCAAGCATTTTTTTTGAGAATGATAGTTTGACTTAAGTTTATTTAATACTTCTTGTTTTATTAATTAAATTACAATTTTATTAATAATAATAAGAAATACAAAAAAGTTATTTAATAACAAGCGTGTATTATCCCATACTAAATTTAAAGAAAAAAAATTTTTTCTTCGTAAGAAGATATTTTATCGTTGATTTCGTTAACCGATTAATACTTAATATAATATCTACACAAGTCTGTAAGTACTTTTAAGATATTTTTAAAAGGAGAAGGTTTTAAAATTCGTATATTTCTTATACTTTATTGTACACAAAATTTTTATTATTATAATTTATATAAATTAATGATGTAGAACAGGCGAGCTTAACTCTGTAAGAATTCACTTCCAGCAAACCTCGTATATAATAAGTATATATTTGTATGTATTCGCTTTATATTTTTGTAATAAGCGATATCTTTTCAAATGGGTAACCGATTTTGGTAGTTATGAGTATATTTGCATTCAATTCGAACTTATATCAAAGCAGATACACAATACTCGTATATATTGTTCAAGCAATATACTACATTATGTTGCATAAAAAGTATTTACAAAGTTCATAATGCTCCACTGAAGCATGTAGGAGAAACAATTTGTGATGTAACATTAATTCATGTAAGATAGTGTATGGCGATATACTTACCTAATGTAGCGATAAGTAAATTATTAGTGATTAATTGTAATTCTGTTTAATTGCCTTTTTCTTCGTGTTTAAGTAAATTATAACCCTATATATAATTTAATAAAATCAATTTTGGAACGATATAAGTACTTGTTATGGTGGTGTTGGTAAATGCATATCAAAAACAAGTTTACCAACATTGACATTGGATCGAATTTAATCTGGGTAAACACATTAATTTTCGGAAAAGCGCAGGTGCTATTTCATTAGTCGTGTAAAGGTTGGTCAATCAGGTCGGCCAACCTACTAATACTAATAAAATCATATCATTAAAATATTCAATTGGTAGTTCGGTATTTTTATTACGTCCCTAATGTTTATGTTGTAGTTTTTATAGAGTAAAAGTAACGTAGGTAAGTACATATTCAAAAGATGCAAGCTCAATGACTTTCGACTTGCTTTTTCCATGGAACAAGTTTTTTAGAAGTCTTGTTGCGTAAAGATGCAATCGGCGTATATGGTTCACTTATCGTTCATGCGGGGTAACTACACATCAGTACCGATACCTACATAACGGATTACATCATGTGGAAGTTGACAGCTAAGGGGTTATTACAGTTTTTAATTTATTGAATAATGATGTACGCATTATTATTTTTAAGTCTATATATACATACCAGCATATCAGCTTTTAACTGTCCACTGCTGTCTCACCTGTTATCCCTCACTGGTACCCCGCCAATGTATACCGATAGCGCAGGCGGGGTTACCATTCCATTATCATTCGTTAGAAAAAAACACAGTGAATATATATATATATATATATATATATATATATATATATATATATATATATATATATATATATATATATATATATATAACGACAATTTACTATGTACACATTTCAAACAAATACGCGTTTATAGTGTAAATCTCTCCTTACAAGAGGAGAAAATGACGCTGACCAAGCAGTTTGGTATAGTAATAATATATTATTATATATTTATTTCAAATGTTTCATAATTTTATTAAATAATAATTTAAATATTTATATTGTATTTTTAATATTATAAATAAAATGACAGTCTGTAATATATCATGATATTTGTTACTCCATTATACTAAATCGCTGTACAAATTTTAATGAAATACAGATCACTCCCTAGATAAATATCACAAGACTCATTTTATTCTAATTTAAGATGTACCGTGGAGTACAGTATACCCAATTATGTCAATATTGTTAATAATTAGAAAATTAATAATAAATTTTATATAAGTAATGTTGAAAAAAAAAATAAATAGGAACATAATTTTTTTATTTTCGAAGAAAAATAAATAAAATTTTGAAGATGCAAATATATTTCCTTAACTTTATGTTTTTTATTGCCATAGTCAGATTGTTTATATTAATAACTAGAGTTCAATATTACTCACTTCATTTCTAGTCTTGACATTTAAGTTACAGGAAATGGAGATCGATGCAACTTTCATACAATTAATGGGAACTCTTCCAAAATGGCTCTTAATCAAAAACATCGTGAAACTGTAGGTAAACAAAAAATAAATTTATAATATGATATATCACGTCAAAATGTATATATATATATATTTTGATAAAATTTCTATGGAACCAATCTATCATAATATATCCTTTCGGATAAAAAAAAAAAAGATTTTTCCAAACCGGTTTATAATTGACGGATTTATGAGGTAACAAACATAAAAAAATACTACGAAATTGAGAAAGCCCTTTTTTTGTAGTTGATTGAAAATAGATATCTTCTATGAATTATTGATTCTTAACGTAATGCCATTATTAAAATACCTCAATATTATGTACTAATTTAAGACAAGGCATTATCTTGCAAGCTTATTGATAAAATTACAAAACGGGAATAAATTATAGTGGACAACCGATCGTACTGGGATCGCGCAACACAACGTTGTAGTTAGATATACTTAATTACAATAAAATATGGTGTCAGATAATTACATCCATAATTTTAAAGAAGAAATAACGGTCTTTTGAGGGCAAATCTACATAAATATGTAAATAAATGATGAATGGTGTATAGAAAAATCGGTTTTCTAAATTATCGCGGTCGAGAGTTGAACCAAGTCAATTTATTGCTGGTTGACTGATGCAACTGACATCCTCATATTATATAATTGATTAATTTGTTAAGCCAATACGGAAATATTATCGTGAAAAAGTTATATGTAATATTAATAAATAATATTCATAAATTTCAAATATGAACGTTATTAAACATAAAACTTTACACACAGACAGTATTACAAATACACCAGCTATAATATTATATCATTTGTAATAATTTATTATGTTTATCTTTTTAAACAAACGTTTGTTGTTAGTTAGATCTAAAATAATTGAATGATATCCTATTGTAGTTGCATTGCATACGGATTTCTAAATAGCTGGTTAATTTTTATGTAAGTAGAGGATAAAAAAAATGTGCGAGACATGCAGGGAAATCAATACTAGTTTCATACTTAAAGAAAAATAATTTAATTAATTTAATTCTTGAATATTTAAAATGCCTTTCTGAACCGAGAATAGAACAAATTAACAATATGTAAAATCAAGACGTTCTATTTTTAAATGACTTTAAAAAATAGTAAAAGGCGATCGTTTTTCAGTCACCTTTTTAAGTACCATTTACGAGTACATGATATTTATTTTGGTTTTTTTTTTATTATTTATTATGGGGCATTTGTTTTGTTTATGATAAAGTATTGTACCTTTTTTAAAAGATTTAATACGACTGTATTAATCCATATTAGCTTATATGGACGCTATAAGTGAAAGGACGAATTGAGTAAAGTTAAAAATGAAATAATTTTTCTGAAGGTTCAATATTAAAGCGAAAGTAATGCAATATGCACTATAATCAAATCCACTGTTTGTATAAATATGTACTTTCAATATTACAAAATAACTATTGCAATACGCAAGGATTATTGTCCAATATTGGTATCATATTGTTCTACATTCAAATTGTTATACTCGTATTATTGTCTTATTTTGTATAAAGATAAAAAAACATGGGCAAATAATAATAACAAAGTGTTGATTTTAAAAGCTTTAACTGTTTGAGTAGTGAAAATAAGAGCAGTGAAAATAATGTCGTCTTATCGATTATCAGACATTAATAATAATGTATCTACTAAACAAACATGTTAATCGGTTACATGAATTTTTATACATGTTAATAATTTATCTACAAAATAAGGTATTAATAATACTTAAATATAATAATAACGATTTCCATCAAACTACAATTCAGAATACAAGTCAAACACGTTTTATGACATGTATTTTGGTGAAAACAGGGAGTTAAGATACCAAACAAGACCTACTTCTGCGTAAATTTTATACGGTTTTGAATCAATAGGTTACAAAGTCACTTTCTCTGTAATACTTTAAATTAGGGATGCACTATATGTGGTTTTGGGACAGGGTAGTAAATTAATAATTAGAGTACTTACTTCTTCTAACACAATGATGTTATAAGAAGTAGAGCAGTGGTGTCCAATCGGTCAATCGCGACTTTTAGTCCAATCGATCGTGGCAAGGCAAAGAAATATTTTGCTAATCTAGCGGAAGATGCTCAGACGCAATGCTTACATCATCATAAAGAAGTAGTTACTAAGAATAATTTTCAGTTTTATATTTTTCCTCTTCACGAAATAAAAATATTACAATACTATATAATTGTATACTGAACTATGTTGTTCCATTTGAGATTTCAAGAAGTATGTAACTGGTAGATTGTACTGGTAGATTTCGTCAGTGAATAGTAGATCTTGAGACTAGTCAAGTCGGCCACTCCTGAAGTACAGTATTCATGAAGTGAATGATATCGCAGATAGTACCCATTGTACTTGACTACAGTCACTTTCTTCAGAATTGTTTAATAAATAACAACATTGTATAACACAAACTCGTCATGACTGTCAACAATGCGTGATATTTGCAATTATTATTACGACATGAACAATGCTTGTTTTCATTTCACATAATTTATTTCAGTGTCCATGAATGTTATCTGTGATCAATAAAAATAGTTTTAGTTAAATTTGAAAATAATATTATAATTATTAAGCGTATTCAAAAAGGAAGTTCCTTAATTCGTCTATTTTTGTATTTATGCAATACGAGTTATTATGTATTATTTTAATATATTATATATTAATATTAAGGAGCCCAAACTATAACTACTGTATCCATTTTAAATTATAATATTAATGTTAGTACTGTAACTTAAGAAACTACATGTTGTTTTTACGAAATAAAAAAGTATTACTTTTTTAATTGCGATTTTGATGACTATTTTCGTATTGGATAGGATATATTCTCGTATTCTGATATATTGTTGTATCAGCTTTTAACTGTCTACTGCTGATCATAGCCTCCCCCATAAGTGAAGGTTTTACTAGTAATTGCCACGCTTGGCAGGTTTGGCAATTACAATTGCACGATGTTTTAAGAGAGACGGTGCTGCCCATCTCTCCACCTTTCTTAGTCGCCTCTTACGACACCCACGGGAAAGGAAGGAGTAGCCTCTCCTATGCCGGGATCTACTCGACTGTTCGTCTGATATATATATTTTAGTACAATTGTAATAGTTGTTATTTATGAAATAAAATGTTATACTATAAATTACAATCAGTAAGAATTTTAGAAAAGTAACATAGTTAAAAGGGCACGTTAAAACATCTTAATTCACTACTTTCAATGTATTTAGAATAATGATATACAGTGTTAACTTTTAATTCTAAACAATTTATTAGAAGGCAGATATAAAATGGAAACCTATCAATTTTTACGAGATGCGTTCCGAATTTATAATAATATGTTAACATGTGTTGACTACAGTGAAGACGGATTTGTTATTGCTGTTATCATTATCACAGACGGCAATTTGATGAATGGAAGGTCATCTGAGTCAAGTGAAAACCGGAGGTCATCATGTGAAAATATTAATTTCGTTTGCAACGTGAACTGATTCTTCGATAAATCATAACAGTAGACACTGCAATTACATTGCAACGCTGAAGGAAGCTCGTTTAAATGGAAGTCATTATTTTAAGAGAAATGAATGAATGTGAATGTATTGGGAACATATTAATAACAGGTACCTATATACTCGTAATTAGTGTGTAATCTGAGACGGACGACAGATTTAGAAATATTGAATTTATTCATTCTGCATATTTATTCATTAATGTTGTAAAACAAATAATAAATTATATACCTATTATAATGCTTTGGGCATCTGCCATTAATGATAAAATTCCATCAGTATTTAAAATATAATATTGAAACAATAATTACACCTAATGTCTAATAAGAAAACATGAAGATCTTTAGATCGATAGTAGTATTGCGCTTAGTGTATTAGAAGTAAAGAAACTTGAGGCTCCTCCTGCAGACCCTTTTATATTTAATGCCCGAATTATAAAAAAAAATATCATTCTAAAAGAAAATGAAATAGACACAGAGAGAAAGAGAATAAACTAGTGATTCATCTTAGAGTTATTTATGTATATGTGTAATCAGGATAATAGTGTTTACAAATATTGGAGAGAAGATTGTCTTGATATATTCTCTTATATTATGATGTTGTTTATAAAAGTATATATATAACTATATTTAAATTTACGACATAATTTTTTAAGATGTCATTTCAATGAATTAATAAAATATCAATACCGGTAAATTGGTTTGTCGAGCGTTTAATCAAAGTCTTTGTTGTATCAATCAAACTGATAGAATGAATACTTTTATACCAGAATATAGATTTAAAACTTGTTTCACTTTTAAAGAATCATCGACTCACGTTTAACATTAATCATGGAATGTGATCGCACATGAAATATTAGTATGCTTTCTCAAACTTCTAAACACCGGAGCTTCTGTGGTTAAACTATGTTGTACAATAACGGGCCATTATTAAGCTAATTGATTATGAAGGGCAGCCCATCATCGGCCTTTGACCGACAATGAAATTAATATAAAAGTATAGAAGTACCTCATTATTGTGACTAATGATAGTTTTGTTGAACTCTCACTACTACTAATTCTAATGAAGTTGGAACGATGGATCATTCGTTAGTCGTTGGTACTTATTTGCATATATGAAATATAATTATAGATAATAGTTTAAGTAACAATTTGCATAAGTGTAGTAACGATTGGTGATTGATTGGATATCTACTGACGATATAATTATATGAGACTAAAATTTTATCATTCCAACCAAACTAAAAGACTTCGAATATAATGATTTATTTTAAATAACTACATTATGTTATTTTTAAGATGAGTTGAATCATCTTTAGCTAATTAATATATTTATGCTTGCATTGCTGTGTGTGTTTGTATGTGTGTTTGGGTTTGAAGGGTAGGATATGGTAATGCATGGAAGGCACCATGGACTATGAGCATTACATTCTTTTCTATGATATCTTTGATGCAGTTCATATCTATAAACGACCGGTTATATTTACCACTTTCCATTAGGTGGGCCGCCAGCTCGTTTGTTATTCTAAATTGAATATAAAAAAAAGTTTTAGATACCTTTTAATATGTTATGTGAATATTGATTTATTATCTGTAACTATAAGGTGACTTAATCGTTTTCTCTGATGATTTATTAGCACTTAATCACACATAGATGTTGAACATCAAACAATAGCGGAAATAGCGACCTTTGAATATGGTCATAAAAATGACAAAAGAACACATTATTCTTTATGTTAGATAGTCGTCGGTTACAACATTATCATCGTCTTGTATTATATTAATGATATACAGTAATAACAGGTATAAATACTGAAAGTAAAAACGGTGGTCGATTGATCGATATGATCATTGTAATGTGAGATACAAAGAATGTTGTTAGAGGGTTTAAATACACAATTTAAAAATAAATAAAAATCCTTGAAGGTATTATAAATATATTTTATATAATAATTTTGTACATATACCCGTAGCGTTTAAATTTTCTCTAAATTATTCATTCATTCAATAGTAATATTTCTTACATAATAAATCAACGTCGAGTCAAATAATTCATTCTTTATCCACCGACTTGAAAGAGGTTCTCAATTTAGTTGTATTTTTTATGTTTGTAACTCCGTCAGTTATAAACCGATTTGGAAAATTATTTTTTTTTCTGAATGGATATACTTACAGATTGGACCAATTTGGTCACATAGAAACTTTATCGAAGTCGATTCAGTAGTTAAGTTTAAATTAAAATAACTGGTTTAGCCACAATTTAAATTGGTTGTTTGTGGAACAATCTCAAAAATATACTATAATATGGCTTCAATCATGATGGATTAGTTAGGACAGGGCATATTGCTAGAAATGAGGTTGCTAATCCTTATTATTAATAATACCTGCCTCTACTAGTTTTTATTGGGGGGAACGGAGTGTTAGTAATGCGTTATACCAGTCCCATTGCTAGCAATATACCCTCTCAATTTGACATCCACCTGAATTATTACATTATTACAAGTGCCCCGTCAGAGTATACTAAAGCGCGCGTGTAGTTCCATTCCATTTTTATTATATAAAAAAAAAAAAATCAGTCTCAATTCATTCTGTGAAAGGTTATTTGAAAAGTATAATACTTTATACAATGATCGTTTACTGCGACTTTATTTATTAACGCTATGAAGGGAAAGAAATTGGGCAAAGAAATTGTTAGTAACGGGGCCTAAAAGCCCTGCCAAGCTAGCAATACACCGTATCAGGTCAACCTCCACGCGATTCCTCCTGGAAACCATCGTAGTTATTTCTTGTTGAATTCGTCGCGATGGGTCAACTATCTTGCTTTCATCCTAACCACTTACTCATTGGTGCTCTGCCAAAGTATACCGACAGCGAAGACGGGGTTTTACAATTCCACTACTATTCACTAAAAAAAACTTCATAACTTACTATATTTATTCAAAATTACATATTTTTCTGTTTGTTGACGAATGAACCAGTTTAGAAGTTTTCTTAGTTTTGTATACCTATTTAATATTTATTATAATAATATGCTAATTATATAAACAGAAAGTTAAATATCTACCTATATACACAAGTATCTATAGGACATATGTTTCGTGTTGTTTTATACATACATTAACTAATGTAGGTGGAATTTTGTATAAAAATTAGTATTTTAATTTCTGACAGGTTTATTTTGATAATATAGCATGACCACATGCATATAGCATGCATAATTAAATGATCTAAGTATGTATTGATGGAGATTTCGAAAGCGTTTATAGAACGGCCATGATATTTTCTCTCGCATATAAATTTCTATATTGATTAATTTAATTTACATTTTTTTGAGGTTGTTAACGTTAGCAATTGCTACCTTTAATTAATAATTATAAAAATAATTATAATACCAATTTAGGCAAATAATTCTGTAATATATATAATCATAACCAGAAAAATTCTTAATGTAATAACTACCGGTTTAACTTACGTTTAATTTGGCTGTGACGCGAGCGTAAGCCTGACTCGCGTCACAGCTACTCATGATTAAGAATCATGAAACGATCCCTTGACTAGTCGAGCAGTTTCGATCTAATTACACGTGAGTTAAACCGGTTATTATTACATTAAATAATGTGTGCTTACGAAACTTAACAATAAAATATTATAATCTTCAGTAGGTATATTAATTATTATTTTATCCCAAAAAAAATATAGTCTTTAAGTCAGACAAAATAAGCCTAAGACTACTACTTGAGTAAAATTCTTTCTATTGAAGAAACAATCCTCAACAACGGAATCATAATTGATGAAGATTATTGTACCATACCAAAATACAAAAGAAACCCAGTCGAATTGGGAACCTGTCCCTTTTGCAGTTGGTAAATAGATATTAGGGATTATAGGAAATAGGCGATGTAAAATAATTATCCTCAATATGTGGAGTGAAATTTATTTATTGTTTTGTTTTTTTTTTTTTTATCAGATAATGATCAACTCTAACCCGGAGAAGAATGGACGACAGGAAAAGCAACAAAAAAATGACGACAATTGGCTTAAGTTAAGAAAATGAAAAAAGCTATTTTGCGATTTGGTTTGAAGAAAGTATACGAGATGGCGCTGTTAGTGATTTTGGTAATGGTAACAAGCGTAATAGGTACTTCGACCCCTACAGAAGAGATGGCGTTGGGGAACGTTACAAGATTTGCTTCAGGAGATCTATTTTCGCTTGTTGGTGAGTTTGTGTGCTGAATTTAATCTAAGAATCTAATATCATAATGAGGTCATTTCTAAATCATCATCACTTTTTATCTCTAAAATGAAAATTTCAATTGATATTAAAGCAAAATTTTAAGTCAAAAACTACTATGAACGTTTATGAGTCAGAATTATATTAAACTTAATTCTTGATGGTCATTAACTGAATACTTTCTATAAATTATCAATTTAAAATTTTAATTTAAGAATCATGTTTAGGGAATAATAATTCAAAATCGGCCTAATTTATGGGCTAATAAGTTCGTAGTCCAACCATAAAGACCCTTGGAGGATCTATATATTATAATTATCTGTATAGAATGCACACTTTGATAATCCTTCTTCGCTTCAGATAGACATTAAAATAAAAAAAAAATCATAACATTTTTTTGCTGATATCAGTGCTTTAAATAACATTATATAAATACAGCTAAACAGTAATTTCATGTAATTTTTTTGTAGATATATATATATATATATACTATTTTATCTATAATTTTTCTCACTGCTCCACTTAGAAATTAATATTTCTAAAACATTGTTTTCCAATCATTTTTATGTCGCGACTCACGTAAAAGCTAAAATGTTAAGTAAAAAGTCTTGCGACCCTCATTACTATAGCATTATAATAATATTATAATTAATAGTTTAGTTATACGTTTAAAAAATAACAATTTTGTTAATCGAATATCACACCATTACCTCAGCAATAGGTGATAACAAGAGATGACAAAAAAAAATTTTTAGATAAATTTTAGCTAGTGAATGAAGTTAGTAGTCAAATGATAATCTAAAATATAATTTGTCTTTGAAACGATATTCTAAAACATAATTTGTTGTAATTGTCTTTGTATATAGATATTATTTTATTATTCCCGGCTTGCCCGGTCCGGGTGGACATTTTTACATCATTTTAAAAAGTGGTTATTGCGACAACAATAATAGTTAGACATAATTATAGTATCGAGAAGTTTTTTATAGTTATAGATTTTTTTTTCAATATTGTAGAATATACTTTTGTTCTATCAAGAAAAGCCGCGCGCACGCGACGAAAGATATTTTATAGCACTTTTTTACACCTTTAGTTACGTTACTAAAGTTTTAGTAAGGACCCCTAATCTTTTCTAGCAATAAATATAGCCTATGTTACTCAGAGTGAATGTAGCTTTCTAATGGTGAAAGAATTTTTTAAATCGGCAAAGGAATTTTTGAGTTTATTTATTACCAACATACACACAAAAATACAAATCTTTCCTCTTTATAATATTAGTGTAGATTGTTAAGTATTAACGTTGTAATATAGTTACTAACTGATTGATTATTAAAATTATTTAAAGCTTAAACTAATATATATTTTAGGTACAGATTGCGGCCCAACTCGATGTATGGAGGTCTCCCATGGGACAGCACTCGCTGCACCTAGTGGGGGTGATGGCTGCTTATGTCAGTGTCGTCGAGATACGCCTACCTTCAGAGAGGATCAACGTATTTGTACTGATAAAATTGATGGTGAGTTTTCATTGTTTCCAGTCGACCTCACTCAGTATATTGTTAGCAATGAAGCCGCTGTGTCTCATTACTAACAATTCCTTCCTCCATCCCATATAGTACGTGTATCCAAAATTTCGTAGTGATTGGTTTAGACGTTAAGGCGTTACAGTGCAACATGTTGATAATATAATAGGTTAATATTTATCCCGTTATTTTCAACCGACTTCAAGCAGAAGGTGGTTTTCAATTGGGTTGTATTTTTTTATGTTTACCATATAACTCTGTCAGGTGTAAACCAATTTGAATTTTTTTTTTCTGAAAAGATATATCTAATGATTAGTGCGATAGAAATTTTATCAAAATCGCTTCAGCAGTTTAGTTTCAATAAAAATAACTTTTTTTTACCACAATTGAAGTAGTTTTTTTATAGACAACAATATAATTATTATTCAAACGTATGCCATAGTGCTTTATGAGATATTTTGTATGGAATTGTATGCCCCTTGTATGTTTCCTACTTAATAAAAAGTACATTTATAATCTAGAAAAATAATTAAAGCATTTATCTTGCTAGTATTTAACTATCACGTCTCTGCTGCTTCGAGTCAGGCGTATTATATGTAATTGAGTATCATTAAAACGTATCTCTACCCTCTATGTCAATGATTTGCAAAGTACTGTTAAATCAAGCTTAAACTAAGGCCTTAGGTCAAAGCCAAGAACAATGTCACATTTGAAATTCCAATTGCGTTTACTTAATGATATTATTATTGACAGACCTAATTTAAGGGTTTAGGTTCAAGACTATATTGAGTATCTAAACATTAATAATATTCATATGACCCTGATTAATTTTACATGACATGACATGTTCAGAAAACAAGGTTAAAATATAAATAGTGGCAACCCGAATATAAAGCGTAGACATAGTTTTTTTATGCTTTGTTTGCATCTATAATTATTGTATTGATATAAATAATATTTTCGTTTATTTTGTTTTCCAGAATGTGTGATGGCGAGTTTTGGTCGTGGTTCAACAAAACCGCAGATCCCGTTCGTGTTTTTACCAATGAAGGGCCAGATTGTTTATCCTGCTAAGGAAATAATTTTTACAAGTAAGTAAATTGAATGAAAAAATAAAATTATTTCTACTACTTATAGTATAAAAACTACGGTTACGACATTAAAATACAAATTCCCATACCGGGAATTGAACCCGGGCCTCCTGGGTGAGAGCCAGGTATCCTAACCACTAGACAATATGGGAGTAAGGTGAATTTATAAATTTATACTTCATATTTAAAACCTACTCCCTTTAATACTTTATTAATAAAAAATATGATTAAAATCATTAAACATAAGTAATATAATAATAATAATTAAATAATACGAATAATTTATAATTAAATATTTTCAAATCAGAAACGATGTCTTTTAAAAAGTATTAGTTAACTGTTAACTATTATGAGTACAATCCAAGATATGTAATAAAATTTTGGTATAAACAGATTAACTCAATGTATTAATGAATTTGCAATAAAATCATTTTATAGCTTACGTTGGTTATAGAAGCTACGCCAAACCTCGGTGGGTCGTTATTTAAAAATAATTAAAATGTATACAACAATTTTCAATATTTTTTACCACATACATTCCTGTTTTTACAAAGATTAACTAGGAAAGAATGTTATATAACAATAAGTCTGCCTTTTGTACGAAATATTTTGTAATCTGACCAAAAAAGAATAAATAAATTAAATAACGGCAATTATTTGTATTTACTACTCATTTATTTTTAATTATTCTGTTTTTAGACGTTGAGGATGCTATTTGCGCTGTGACTAGTGCACAGTATTTATCGCCATCAGGTTGGGTAACACTGAGGGATTTGCTCGACAACGACGTACCCTTTAGCTTGTACCGAGATGAAGGCAGCACTTTCTTACAGGTAATTTATATAAAATTATTATTTTGTATAACATTATTTCTAAATGTAATTTCTAAGAACACCACACTACGCAGAGAAGAAGGAATGATGTAACGGTGATGGAGTTGATGATGATGGTGAAGTAATGGGTACTTCTAGGTCGTTCTTCTTAGAAATTATCGGTGTATACTTGGTGGTTAATATTCGGTAGATGCATCATGAACACACTATGGGTTAAATGACCCAACATTTTATCTTCACATATTATCCCTTACTGGTGTTCTGCCCATGAAAACCGATAACGTAGGCGTAGTTAAACTATTAAAACACTAAAAAAAGACTGTACCAAACATGTTTATATAATGTCATGCTGCAAAATAAGGGTTTTTTTTCTATTTTATATTACCTCACAAAACAAACATGACATAATAATTTGTCAGTCGGTTATGCGAGATTTTCATGTACTTACTTCAGTTTACTGATTTTATCTCCTTGATATCATAATAGATGACTAAAAAATAAATACAAAAGATAACATATCTATAAAAGTATAAGAAATAGAAGGCTGGAAATTATACCTCTTACCAAGTCACCAAACCAGCGCGGTATTGTTCGTTTCAATAGAATTTAGTGCAAAGGTAATCATGTTTTGCAAAAAATACCATAGAAGCACATTCTATATAAAATTATATTATTTTAAGGTGCTTTTGAATTTCAGTAGAATGCCTTATGGTCGGGTCGATAATTTCTTTTGTTAAATTTTTATTTATTTCTATCGAAAGCGACTGTAATAAATAGTAAACAATAGTAGGTGGATATGATCATGATACTATAAAATGGATAATCGATGGCAAACAAATATAAACAACAGTAAAATACAAAATCAAAGAAAACAACATCTTTACCTCCCAAGCAGATATTTTATCAACTGTTTGCCTTGTAACTCTTAACATTTATCGCATAAGATCATTATTTTCACATTTTTATTGTTTATTTAATAAGTTGAAATTAAAAGTTTATGTACTAATAAGTAATTAAAATGCCGGGTATCATAAAAGCTTATGAAAGGCAACACCAAGATTATTATCGAAAAAAACCAGAGCGAAATCGCAACTACATGGAATTAGGTGCGTACAAGATGTGTTTTCTTAAAACTCATTGAGTTTAAATCCAATTAGGTACAAAGTCAACACAGTTTAAAAGATACGACTACTTAGCATGAATATTGGTTTTATGCAGAGGGCAAAACGAAAATTCTTATTTCTTTTTTCGATTGGATTATCGTATTAAAAATTACTTTAATCGTTCACACAACCTATATGATTTTTGAATTGTCATACTGCTGCTATTTCATATCCAAAGGAATTCCGTTAAAACTTTTCTTAATGTATTTTTATATATTTTAAGTCCCTAGAAAATATTATTTTTAAAACTTATGTTCATTTTATAAGAATATATATATATATATATATATATATATGTGTGTGTGTGTGTGTAATGGGAATTTTATGATCTTACTGTTTATCATTTCCTACAATTGTGTGCGGCCGTAAGTAAACACTGTACCCTCGTAAGAAGGTTTTCGAATGAAGTAAATTTAATTCAATTCCTGTCACACATAATAATTGTAATAGATTCTATCGGATTTCTTTTAAACCAGACACTTAATTATTAATGATTTCTAGGTTTGTAAAACCTGTTTGCCTAACCATGCTTATGTAGTTACTTATAATTTTGCCCTGCTTTTTAAACGCCTTCCAAAAATTTGGTTTCTAATTTGTCTGTATTTTTTTCCGATTCTTATCTATATAACAGTCGGAGTAATTCTAAAATAACGAATGAAATTGATTCTGTTTTAAATTATATGTGCAATTCGATAGGTTTACTCCCGTGTTTGTCCTAATTTAATTTTGTAATGATTAATAATTACTTTTTCGTAGCAAACAACTGTTTATTATCAACGTAGAAATTTACATTGTTTATTGCTGCTTTCACGATTGAATTTACTTTTTAATTAAACAATGTATTCGTGTTTGTAATTGTCACATCTAGCAAATGATGTCTTTATTTGGATTAAATCTGAGGACAGTAATGCGAAATTCATAAGGCAGTTATGGACCTATCAAGTTCATTATGGCGAGCAAAGTTTTCAAGGACGACTTCTTTAATTTTGTGAAGACTATATTAGGATTTGTATTACATATAGTTTTAAATAAAGTGCCTAATATAATATGTGTGTTTTGCTGTCATATTAATATGCATTTGGATGAATAAATTAAATTTCTTTAGTTTTTACATTGTTCTATATAAGTGTTTCTAATTATAATGAATGAGAATACCATCACGTATTAAGTTCGCCCTGTAAACATATTTTAATGTGTGCAAAAGTATAAATAAATATAATTTTAATTTCTTGTAGTGTTTCTATAACTCAGTTCGTAAACTATCTATTAGAATATCAGAAATGTCAATTCACTTAAGTATTGTATTATAAGTAGGTAATGTTATTTATTAAACGTCTCGTAAATGCTACCAACTATATAAAATGGTCTATCAATGACAATCTGTAAAAACTCAATACGTATGAGTTTTACTATTATCATCGTCGTCATGTCTACCTTTAACTATCCATTACTGAACATATAAGGCTTTGCCAGTAACACGCTTGGCAGGTGAATTGGCAACCGCAGTTAGGCTTTGGTGATGTTTTGAAAGTTAGTTTAGTTCGTTTATTACGATACTCACGGGAAAGAAAGGGTGGCTCTTTCTATGTCGGGACCACATTACAAATTATTTTGCCATATAGTCCCGGTACTAATAATAAAGGCATTATTATTATAGCCTCTTTTATTGCCTCAATAATTTACAATACTTACGACAATATTTCTAAGCAATCTCATATCAAAACTCTGTATATTTGATAAGAAAATAAACGATTTATTTCATGTGTAAGTACTATTATTACATAGGAACATATGAGATATAACCGTCTCAACGACTTGAAATTCTGGAATTACGAGTCCATATTCCCCAGATAAATCAGGTCCTCGTGGAGTGTCATCTCGAAACGATGTACTTGAGATATTATCATTATTGCTAAGAAATTACCCGTATACCTGGAACTGACATAGATAATGATTGTGTCCAAGGTGACCGACCATATTATTGCTCAGGCGTATACTTATAGCATTTGTAGAATTTCTACAGAAGCTTTAAAATTACTTCATTTGAATATTAATATTTGGTTCGTTTTTGAGGTTGTATTGATAGTACAATTGTATGGTTATTTATTTATTTTATTATTATATCTGAAATCCAAAGCTGATATCTAGATATATTTACACCATACTCATATATTAGCCAATTATAGATTCCCAATTTATATATCAGACGATATATGTTTATTTTTGGAGGGTAGATTAAATTAAATAGAAAAATTCAATTCAATTTCTATAGCTATTAATTTATTAATATGTTCTGTTTCTTAGATTATAAAGTACGTAAGTACATTACACTAAGTCTATGGTGCCGTTACATCAAATGATAGAGTGATAGACTGATGGAAAGTGATAATCATAAGTACTAAATAACTTTTTATATTCATAGATAGATAGATAGATAATTTATTTACATTACTTACAGAACACAAATTACAATACAAATATACACATAATACACAGTAAAAGAGATAAAAGAATGAAAATAAAAAAAAAAACAAAGCAAAATATATAAAAACAACAATTCCTTTTTTTTTCTTCATGCGTGTGCCATAGTAATACAAAATGGTCACAACTCAGTTTATTGCTTTGCTCTCAAAAGAGCAAAATACTGATATGTTATTCTGTTGTGGCCAAGAGTCAGTAGCGAAATTCCTTATTAAAAATAATAATAAAAAAAAATGAATAAAATGCATTGTATGTGTCCATTACATTGGCCTCCATTTGATATTATATTCTAAATAAATAACAGATACCATTAGATGAGGGGTAGTTAGAGGTCACTTTCTGTCACATTCAGGCAATAAATATTTCCGCTAATTTTTGTTTAGTAATTAAAAAAAATTTAAGTTCTTTTTTAAATATGTGTTTAGTTTTCACAGTTATAAACAATTGAATGAACTCGTACATCTATGAATAACATAAATAAATGTAGGTATTGACTATTTTCACTTTTATAAGTATAACGGAAAACAAATATGGCAATTGGAAATAAAATTAATAAGATGAATAAGCGTTTTAAAGAACTGTAATATTTAAATTAGCATTCTAATTATATAATAAATTAATACATATTTACAAAATCTTACACCAAGTAAAATATAGTGATTATTTGTTCAGTGATCCCAACATTAACATTCTCCATGGCGGTTTTTACAGTGTTTTGTGGATGTTGGCATCGGTACTGGCACGCGCCATTATTACTTGTGTGTTCAAAACACATAAATTTCATTTTACGAATAGCGGAAATTAACATATATACTGGGATAATCCAGTTTCGATTTATCTTTTATAGTCTCATATCGATATTAAGACTTCAGATAAGAAAAATATTCGAGTACATTTTTTTTTGTATCGACCAGAATCACGTTTTCATTGCCGTCACAATTTTGAGGTGTTTCCGTTAATTTTCAAAATCATGATGCCTTATTAAAATTTTGTAACTGCAGTTGTAAATTTTGGGATAACGTGGATTGTCGTAAACTTCAAATGATTATGTTAATTATATTTATGATTTTATTAAATATAAATTGGGTCGCCAACGGAACATTATTATTATTTACCAGAGGGAGACTTTGTACAAAAGTCGATTGCTTGGGTACCTCTGTCCCATTCGTGTTTCAACCGTGAAGCAGTTGTGTTTGCATAACTGTGTTTCGGTTTGAAGGATGGGATATGGCGTGAATTTACTGGGTACAGAGGAATAACACCTGAGTCCTCAGGAATGGCAACGCATGGGGGGTATCATGGGCGAAACAGTATACTCTATTATGTCCATGGTACTGCTCATGTCTATAGGCGACGGTTACTACTTTCCATCAGGTGGGCCGTCAGCTTGTTTGCCATTCTAAGTAGTATAAAAAAAAAAAAAAAAAAAAAAAAACATCACAGTGGAGGTTGGGTAATCATATCTTAATTATGTTTATGGGGGATCTTTATAAATTTCCATCACTTATCCTTATCCGTTACTTTATTTTTGACAGTATAAGTTTAATACACTATTCGCCATTTGTAGTGTCATAAATAATATTGTAGTACAACAATAGAAAACACAGCAGTAATTTTTAATTTTTAATGATAAAATTTATTTATTGATTCTAACTTTAAACATCTGTATAAGCTTAAAATTGCCTCTAACTTGAAGCTCGATCTGAAGGAATTTGAACTATCATCTCGCTAATATACGAGCCGTGTGTAGTCTACCATTGAATATACACAGGAATATTATCTGGTACTAAATGATTAAAAGACGCGATTTCGTATTTTATCAGATAGAGCTGTAAAAAAACTATTAAAGTATACTTTAAGAGTACCAAATTCAGGATCAGTATTTAAAAAATAATTTCAAATTTGCATACAATAAATAGCTAATAAATTTTTCCATTTTATTAAAAAATAAAAACAAATTTCTTATATCAGTATAGGCAGGATTTATTTAACAAACTAGCTGTTAACAGTGGCGAGGATCTGCGGCACTGCACGCTCGTTTGGAAGGACGCCTAGTAGCAGCGCACGTATTGTGTTCAGCTCATGAACAGTCCCGCCTTGCCGCCTCCTGTGCTGCCTTTAGAATTGCTGGCGCTTCACATAATTCCTTACTTGGTAAGTATATTTTTTTTTATTATAAAGTTCGATATTTTATCTCTTTAATATTAATAAAATCATTTCGAACCTGACATTGATCAGAAAAAGAGGTAACTTAATATTTATTGTTATTATTTTAGCTATTTCAGTAGCAATTTAAATAACTATGAGTACCATAACAATTGTTTGCTTTTATATGACATATTATACATACTATATTAGGTATATTATGCAATAATAAGAAAAAGTCTTTAATGAGATACCTATCGTCATTTGTATGTATTTTTAATTAGTAACTATTTACTTATAATTAAGTCTTAAATTATAATGAACGTCATTACTTATTTATTTAATGTATTTTTTTTATAGATGTCCGATCCATACCATTTCATGCTGGCGAGACAGTAACGTCAGAACCTTCCTCTCAGAACCAAGGTCTGAGTGTGCTGGAGTCGTTAGCGATCTGCGTATGTGTACTCATGCTGGTTTTTATATATGCGGCCGGCATTATATTTTATATTCATTACAAACAAAGGCAGAAACGAAAGGATAAAGACCCGGAGTCCAATCACTCTAACACTATATCCACAGAAAATGGATCGCCACTCGATTCTCGTATCGACTTAGACAATGTGGTATGTTACTATAAATATTTTAATAACAATGAAAGAAAATATATTTTTGTTTTCATGTAATTTGGTAGTTTGTTATTTACCCATTTATTTTTCATTGCAGCAATTAAAAACTAATCCATTATTGAATATGAGTAATTTGAACTCAAATTTTTTAAATGATTCTGGTTTATCTGATGTCAGCGAGCATACAGAAGATACTATTGATTCATCTCCGAATATCACTCAAAAGGTAAATGTACTTTTATAAACAGGTGATAATCTTACAACAGATGCTTTTGATTCAATAAAGTTGGTTGTGTTGTTATCATTAATAAAGTTTAATCAGTTTCAGAAAACAAATTCTAACGTAGTATCGGCAATGGTCCATACAAGACGTAAAAAGCCAACTAGACCTTCGATAAGGGCATCGACAACATCAGAAAAAATGAACGAACGTTTTCAACGTCGGTCGATGTCACCAGATACTTTTGAAAGAGCTCCACATTCCGAATTATCTATTATAGATTGTACTTTAGAAAATAATACGGTGGCGAGACAACCATTTCAATCTTCAAACGGAGAGCCAGCTCTTAGAAAGAAACTATATTTCAACCCGGTTTTTTTTGAAACCGATCATCTGAAGGCAAGTATTTAAAAAAATTAATTAAAATATATTTTTTTATATTTAAAATGTATATTTGAAATAAACTTTATAATCTTTACTATTAGGTTAGAAATTAAAATATTTAGGTCACAAAACATTATGTATATTTTTGTAAGTTCTAATATATAATCAAAAATATCACTGGAACTCACTCCGGCTTGACTTAAAGTCCACCCTAAACAAGCTAGCTTGCTCTTTCTGTTACAGTTGTTTTATCTAATTTTTTTATATAGTAATATTTTATGTACTTATTTATGTATGTATTGTATATTAGATGTATGTTTATATTAGACTATTTTTATGTTTATATTATATGAATATATCAAATAGATATTGCTTTATTTTTCCTCTATTCAATAATGCACCGCCTACGTATAATATTTCACGGTTTGCCCAATGGTTGACTGGTAGAGAACACCACCTGGTGTTAAGTTCGCCAAATGAACATAGAATTTTACTGAGTACTAAAGTTTAAATAAATAATATAATATAATAATAATAATGTGAATATATACAATGATAAAAATAAATAAATAAACGTAGGTATATATAATATTAGTTGATTTATAAATATATTTATTGTGGATATTCCATTATTTATATTAAATTCATATTTGTGTCTTATATTTGTTTCAGAATCCTCCACCAGCAGCGATTGAATTTTTAATGAAGATACGTGAAATCATGTCTTTGGCCAAGGATAAAATGACTTCAAAAAGGTTCATCCCAATTTTGTCTGATATACCAGAAGAAGATCTTTATAATTCAATAGATCTTGGTTGTGATATTCCGTGCGCTCGTCGTAATCGCAGATATAGTATTGCCATAAATCTGAAACAGGAAAATAGTAGAAGAGCAGGTCATTGCGGTGGATGTCCTGGATGTGACATTGTTACTAAAAGCCAGAAATCTATAGCATTGACCAGATCTAATTCATGTAAAACATGCGTTAGTGAAGATTATAAACAAACGATTGTTCGGAAGTGGTTAGACGATGTGCCATCTCCCCCACAGTCAGAAAAATCGATAAAGCCTATAAAGAAAGTTATTGGTTCTCCAAGAGCAATAGAAGCAAAATTAAAGAGTGAAATACGGCCACATTCTACAGAACCACTACGAATTGAAGAAATTAAACGCAATCTACAGTTAGTAGATTCTAAAGTTAAAGAACAAGTTAGTAATCTAAAAATCAATGAGATGAAAGAGACAAAGAAAGAGGATGTCAAGAGAGATATAAAGAAAGATGATTCTAAATGCGCTAATATTACTATAAAGCAAAATATTGGAAAGATGCCCGAAGATATAAAAAATGTAATACCAACCACACCAACCAAAATACAGGAAAATAAAAATATTTCGAATCAAATGTCAAGACGTATAAGAAAGAAATTGCCTCCACCTCCTCCACCTCCAGCAAACCCACCACAATTACCAGAATCACCACAACATGAAGAAGAAGAAGAACCCATACCAGTGGAAGTTAAAATAAAAATGGAAGCAGTTATACGTGAACTTAATAACTGTCGCCGAACAGAACCAAAAGTATTAGAAGAGATGAAAATAGAATCTGTAACACCTATTGCCCCTAAGATTGTTATACCAGTAGTGGCTGCTGACTCTCATTATTATAGTGACGATAATACACTTTCTATTAATCGTAAAAAAGAAAAGTCTCTTTCACGAGATAATATTTTTATGGATTTGGATAGTTTAGATAAAAATGCGCTCAAAAGACGCAGATTTTCATTAGCTTGCGGACCAGAGTTAGCTCATAAAGATATATTTGACCACAATCAAAGACCTCAGAGCGCAGCTCGTGGTAGACTAACAAGTAGTTGGCGCGATATAAATAAAGCTGTTGACAATTATCAACAAGATTCATTTAATAGTTGGTGCGATATAAAACGATTTGGAGGAGATTATGTACAAAATCCTTATAATATAGTACAACCTCAATTCAAAAATCGCAGTGAAATAATTATAAACTCTTCCGAACCATTGTATGATAATATCTCGAAACCTGGTCCACTGACTATAAAAGTAAGTGGCTCCCCAATAGAAAGTAGGCGTAAAGTAAATGAAGAATTTGATCCAGATACTCTTGACCGGAAACCTAAGCGTGAAAACAAACGCGTTGAAAAGATACTTTTAAAATCTGGGGGAAGTTTCAAATTCAAAGTTCAAACAAATACACCAGAATCTAAAAATAAACCCAATACTCCACCAGAAGTTACTTTCACCAGAAAAATTGGTAGCCTGAGACAAATATATGAAGCCAAAGCAAAAGTGCAAACTAATGAAATAAATCTTTATAACAGACGTGGAAGTCTACCTTATCTAAATCAAGATGCGGCATGTTTTGCTAGATCTGTAAAAACCCCAGATTTGATAAGACAAATAGATAATCAGAAAGATTTAAAACCACCTGTACCTCCGAAGCAACGACGTATTCCTGATTTGTCTCCAAAGTTCTCTTCATCAATTAGAGAAAGCCCCTCTGGTGATAGAAGACGTATATCAGAAGAAAGAGATCGTTTTCCTCCGTACACACGAGTAGATAACTTAAATGCTCGACGTTCTGGACGTAGGTCTGCGCGTACTAGATCTCGGCGCACTGATTTAAGAAAATTGTATAGAACTGAAGACTCGGGTTATATGAGCACAGATTCCAATGACTCAAAACGGAGAGCAAAATACCTTATGCAATTGAGACCTAAAAATATTCCCGAACCCGCTCCGGTGCCGGTCGCTAGATCAATAACTAGAACACCAATATTACTGATGGAGTCTGATACTGATGATTTAGAATCTTTGTGCGATGGACGTAGCGAATCTGGTGGAGAGAGCGTTGAAACAGATTCCGTATTTTTTGGTAATTTTGACGATACAAAGGAAATGTTCGCAGAGTTGGGTCTGCATAGTTATGAGATGAAAAGAAAAATTAGTCGTGGACCAGAACAGATCGATTCAGGATTTATGGGCGAAACAAATATTATACTGAGTGGTGACAGCGATTCTGAACACAGAAGCGTTATATCAATAATTACTGGTCGCGATGGCTGAACATCATCTGCGTCTATTGCTAAATTAGACGAACCGCCATATGTTCATTCCGTAGAATGTTAAAAATATGCCATACAACTCTTATGTAAATAAATATATATTATAACCAAATAATATAAATTTAAATATTTGTTTTTTGATTAGTGTAGGTATATAACAATATATATATATATATATATATATATATATATATATATATATATATATATATATATATATATATATATATATATATATATTAATAAATATCGCGATAGCTATGTAGGTATCTACTGAACATAATTGAAGAGATTATAATATTACTCTTACAGTTAATTAAAGTATTTTGTATTATTTTATAGTCACCAAGTTTACCTCAATTTATCATTAAATACTCAGTTATGAATCGTCTGTTTTTATATTATGATATTTTGCGGTATTTTTAATAATTTTATAACATTAGTGTTATAATTCAAATAATTACATATGTACCTCTTATTGTAACGCAAGATCCCACCCACAATAAAATGTAAAATTACGTAGTTGTAATTTGTGTTTATTATTAATTAATTAGATAAATTTAATCATTGAAATGTACTCAGTAAAAATGTTATTGTAACGTTTTACATTAATCCATATAAGCTCAGTATAATTATACCGAAATGTTAGTTTTAAATGTAAATAATTTTTACTTATATACATACATGTTTGTAAATTTAGTGACCGGCCGGTAGTGCAATTAAATCTTTATAGTTATCGTGAGATATAATGGATTGGATATAATACTTGGTGCTTGGTATGATAAGAGGCTCAATTTATTTATTTAAATTATATGTTAAGTCAGTCGTTTTTGTTTTATGTCTTGTATAATAATTAATTTAGACATAGAGTGTTCAGGTGCTCATATAAAGGGATATTTTCAAACTTATTATACGAAGTAAGAGAAAATATTTTTGTATGAATAAAATACGTGTTGTTACAATATATTGTATTTTTTATTTATTTATTTTAAATATTCTATCCAATTACAAAAATAGATGACAGAATTCTTTTATGTAGTTAGAATAAAATAGTATTTTAGGAGACTAAAGTATATTGTATCACAAAACTATATAATACTTTATACTATATAATACAGGATTTTATTACCTTTGGTTTGTGTATCACGCAAGTATATTCATATTAATGCAATAGATACCTATCGAGAGCGTGAGAATATACTTATATTTATTTCAGATATGAGCCAGTTCTTACATTAATTAATTTGTTTATTTTTATAATGTTTATTGTATAAAAAAGTTTATGATATAAAAGTTATTTAGTATCTAAATTAATTCTAGGAAAATTACAATATACTTGGTATATGTACAAAATTAACAAAGTTCCACCAAAAAATATGTAAATAGCGGATCTTTTTTTATTTTTGAGAAGTGGATCTGAGATCTCATATACGTTGCCCTTTCTACATATTTTTTTTATTTCCCTTAAGATTAAGAACATAAACAAATATTAGAAAATCGGTCTAGCGGTTCACAAGGAAAGCACTTATCAACGAACAGAAATTTTCATTTATATGTATTTATAAAAAATAAATATGAGCGTTATTTCAAAGTTTATTTGATTTTTTTTACAGATTCTGTTTTTACAATTATAATAGTGCTACATAAAAAAAGTTATGGCCCGTAAGAGGATCGAACTCATGACCTCCGCGTTATTAGCACGGCGCTCTAACCAA
Source organism: Galleria mellonella (assembly GCF_026898425.1). Classification (NCBI taxonomy): domain Eukaryota; kingdom Metazoa; phylum Arthropoda; class Insecta; order Lepidoptera; family Pyralidae; genus Galleria; species Galleria mellonella. Next base: position 8,451,919 of record NW_026442130.1, on the reverse strand, counting down.
CTGAGCTAACAGGCCGATGACGATATGACAATAATTTACAACTACACGTGTATCACGTGAAAATCACGTTTCATGGAAATTTACAATTAAACCTATTGATAATACCAATATCGACCTTTCTGATTAATTTTAAACACAAAACTACAAATTGTGAAAGGTAACATTAAAATATTTAATCAGTGGAATTTAATATTTTTATTTTCAGAAACATGTCACAAAAGTAAAAAATATTAATGTGACATACTATGTTAAGCTAGACATGTCGCATACTCATAACATATCTCTATCTTAGGAAACGTATTATCTATATTTTATCTACTAATTATCTTAGAAAAAGTAGATGCTTCTTTTGTAAAGTGTTAATTTAAATGTATTATATAAAAGCTGCGGTTTTAAATCCCGCCCGTATAGATTTTTTAAACACTTAAAAATATTAAGATGAGATTTTCATGTTTTAATAATATTTTTATGACTTCAATAGTTACACCATAGTTACAGCACATCAACGCTCACTCCTGGCTGACTGACTTTGTCCCTACCTAATGTTCTATTATACTGGCTTCAGGCTGAATAGTCGGTCATTTGTAGTCGGCCGGTTGCGGCTAGCCGATTGTCCTCTCGTTCATCCTAGAGCATGTCAATCCCTAAAATTTACACGTGTGTACTCTTGGTGTGCCGGTTTGATCGGAACAGACTTATCCTGGCTAGGAATTATGCATCAAGTTTAAGACTAGATCAGAATATAGGATATTTGGTTCGGTTTCATTTCACCGTAATGAACCTGTTATAAAGATTATTTTATTTTATCGACAATTAATAAAAACACTTATATTTATGGGCATTTTACTAATTTATTATAAACTAGTTTTTACCCGCGATTTCCGTTTGCGTGATCGGCATTCGATGACTGGATAAAAAGTAACCTGTGTCTTTTCATCTTTCTTTCCCTTTCAGTCCTCTCAATCAAGGGAAATAAAGGGAAAGATCTCATCCCATATAGTTCCTGTATACAGAAAGCACTAAGAGGTACAAATAAATAAACTCATCTTCATATTTATAATTATTAATAAGGATTTAGTGTTGTTGTGTTGTATAGGCACTTAATAAGAAGTTTTTTGTCAACCGTATATGTCTTCTCTCTTCATAAAAACTGTCCATTTAACCCTTCACTAGGTTAAAATAGAACATATACCAAATGTTAAGTTTTACCTTCAGGAACACAACTGTGTAAACCTTAGCCTAGTAGTTTTTTTTTTTTTTTTTTTTTTATAGAACTTAGAATGGCAAACAAGCTGACGGCCCACCTGATGGAAAGTGGTAACCGTCGCCTATAGACATGAGCAGTACCATGGACATAACAGAGTATACTGTTTCGCCCATGATACCCCCATGCGTTGCCATTCCTGAGGACTCAGGTGTTATTCCTCTGTACCCAGTAAATTCACGCCATATCCCACCCTTCAAACCGAAACACAGCCATGCAAACACAACTGCTTCACGGTTGAAACACGAATGGGACAGAGGTACCCAAGCAATCGACTTTTGTACAAAGTCTCCCTCTGGTAGTGTTTGTAGGATGTTGGAATGAATATACAGACAGGCAGTCAGACAGACAAAGTTTCTAAAAGTAATTGTTTGGGTCCTAGGACTCTTATTAGATCATGTCAATATTTCGTTAATAAATTTAACTATCTCCTATGTATAGACATCGTCTAGTTAAAATTTAATTATATTAGTAAGATAAGATATTGCAATATACCTACATTAAAACTAGTGCGTGAGAACCAAGATCTAATAATAGGTAATACTTAAAACATTGTAACATGATTGTTAAAACATACAAAATAACAGTAATCAATTTTTTTTTCTTCTCGTGGTTTGGTTACGCCCCTTAGATCATCTCATCACTTGTGTTTCATGGTGATCCGCCCAAAACTGAACATAGAGCTAACAATAAAATATGTACAGTAAGATTAAAAAATAAAAACCTGTACTGACATGAATTTTTAGATCTGGGTAATTATAATTTATGATTGTGATCTACAAACCCGCCGACTCCAATTCTTGCAAAACCAGTTATTTCAATTTAAAAACTAAAGTACTAAATCAATTTTAGAAGTAATTCCATCAGATTAATCTTTAAATATATTCTTTCAGATAAAAAAGATTTTTCCAAATTGGTTTATAAATGACGAAATTATGAGGTAACAAACATAAAACAAAATACAACTGAATTGAGAACTTTCTTCTTTTTGAAGTCGATTGAAAATAGTATTTAAATTCATCGATTGATTTATTCCGTCTCATCCTCACTCATCCTTTTATATTGTATTTAAGAGAGGAGCAATTTTAGTTTATTTATAGCCGTGGTAGATTGGTGTTGGTTTCTTTCGAAACATGCATTCTTCCACTTTCACAATGTATTCGTCATGCCTTCACCCATTTTTTTAATTTGGCAAACGAACAGTATGCCTTATTCATTTTAAAAGACTTTAAAAAGAGAAGGTTCTCAATAATTTTTATTAGTTTTATATATATATATATATATATATATATATATATATATATATATATATATATATATATATATATATATAAATAAATAATAGAGCGCAATTAATTACTACGCCAACAGTAAGTTGACTTTTGACATAATCGAATTGAGATCAAATCAAAATCGTATCGATTCAACGTTAATAATACAATAGTAAGGTCTATTTGAAAATTATTTCGATTTGTTCCCAATTTTATTAGGTCAAACGTCAGCTTGCTAATCGTATATTGATGTTCTTTCTGCAGTGGATAGGGTTGACTCCCGTGTATGATTTATATATAGTTTTTATGATTGACTTCGTTGTTTTTTTACAAAGAAAAATCTTAAATTATATACGGACACTTTCAAACCACATCGCTCTCACACTGCTGTATTACAAATGCGGTCTACCACCCTTATTATGAGTACCAGAGGTAAGTAAAGAGATAATCACATTTATTACATCTTGTTTTATAAAGAATATTATTTAATTGCTTTTAATATACTAATAATATAATTAACGTGTCCAGAATATAGTCATATTCTTAAATTTAATTGCAATAATATTTTGTAATAAAATATTTTCAAGGTAAATACATTCTATTGTTTTCCAAACTCGTTATTCGTTGTGAAGACAAGAGAATGTTTACAATTACTCTACATTTAGGTGTGACATTTATATACAGCGTGATTTAAAATATACATTCTGAGAATCTATTTGTTATAATATACTAACGAATCGCCCTGACTTCGTATGGGTGCAAATTGTACCATCCAACATCATCTAAATGACAGTAAAACTTTCATCATAATCTAGGTTAGCTATAAAAAGTAAACAGAGAAAAATATAGACGCGGATAGTGATTTTTTTATTTAAGATATCATTTGGAATTTATATATTACTAGCCACCCGCCCTAGCTTCGCACGGGTGCAATGCTGATACTAAATAGCGTCGCCGGCCCCCCATTACATTACGACATTTCATTAGAAACCTCTAAAATTATCAGTGTTTCTCTACTATATCATACATGTATTATACTTATAAACCTTCCTCTTAAATCACTTTATCTATTAAAAGAAGCTGCTTCAAAATCCGTTACGTAGTTTTAAAGATTTAAGCATACATAGGGACGGACAGACAGCGACAGCGACTTTGTTTTATACTATGTAGTGATAAAATACTTTTAAAAAATTACCTCAATAGTAACTACTGTGAGTCATACTTTATTGTAATTATTTACGTCAGTTTAACTCACGTTTTAAATTCGATGATTCCCGACTAGTTTCGAACTTAATTAGAGCTTTTGTACATGAGCGCGGTTCACGGCTGCATGGCGAGCAGCCTAGCGATACAGGCGTGAACTTGTTGGGCATCATCAATGTAAAACGTGAGTAACGCTGAAAAATCATTTATTCAAAATTTATTAATTATTGTCAATAACAAATTTGAATCAAGTTCTTTTTTAGCCCCTTTGTGTTTTTTTTATGGGCGAAAATGGTATGGTAACTCCGCCTGTGCTAACGGGATACGCTGGCGGAGCACCAGTGAAGGGTGATAGATGAGAATGAAAACAGGCCAGTTAGCCCATCATGATGAATTTATCAGGAATTAACCATGACAGTTTCCAGGGAGAAACGCGAGGAGGTCGACCTGGTTGAGTAAATTGGTAGCAATGGGATTCTCAGTCTCCATTACTAACAATCCCATTCCCCCCAGCCCCTTTGTGTTTGATGATACCACATTCAGTATATACATATAATAGCAAATAACACGCTAATGGCTAACATTGACAGATTTCATCTTTATCTTCAGTACAGGAGATATTACTAGGCACGATAAGACACGAGAGACCTTAATAACACCTTTTAACCTTTTGGAGGTTCATGGGCGCCATATAATCTGTGATGTTCCTTGTGTAAGCTGACAGTTACTGCCTACTTTTCATCTAATAGGCCGTTAGCTTGTTTGTCATTCCTAGTAATACATAAAATACTAGCTTTACCCCCGTCTTTTATCGTACAGAATCCGTTGTCTTTTCAGTCAGTTTTTTTAAATTTTCTAAAATATTTGCTTTTCTAAAAGTGATATACCTGGAGCCTACCTACACGTATGTATTGTAGAGCTGCAATGATTTATATTATAAGACAGTATGTATGTTTAAGGTTTTAGAGCTATTTCGCTTTTAAATTACATAGTATAAAAATTTTTACATCATCGACATCATATCAGCCATTAACTGTCTACTACGGAACATAAGATTCGTCTGTAAAGGGTTGGGGGGAGGGGGTCAATATTTAGAATACTTGGCAAACGGGTTCGTAACCGCACCGTATGCCGGGACCACATGGCGAACTATAAATAAAACGTTTTATTTAGTTTAATTTAGGAATTTCAAGAATTGAAAGTGAAATTCGTCCTTAAAATTCTCTCCATTTATAAACTATCTCTAAAGCTGATATCTTAATTATTTTTATGATTTATGAATCTCAATATATTAATTTTGTTACTACAAATATCTATTCGCGCGCATTATAAAAGTTACCGCCATATTTTATCAATTAATTTATAGCTATTCTTATCATAATCAAACACAACTCTGTATCTGTAATTTATAATAGACGATAATATATATTGTATTGGAAGCGATCATACTCTTAAAATACAAAGTTAGTAAAAAAACTAATATAATATCCAATTAAAGTAATAAATGGGAAAATTTCTATCGACAAATGGACGGATGGATGAATGAATTACTTTTTGTACGTTTGGTACTCTTTCAAGAAAAAACTACTAAATGGATTTATAGGAAATTTGATACATAGGTAAGTTATAACCAAACTTCGTGCATAGGATACTGTATGTACTAAGTAATGCGAGAGACGTAGCGCGATACAGAATGTTTCTAATATAAGCCATCTGTTTGTATATTTATGTCAATCATAAATTTAAGTAAATGTCATACATTCAAAAGTGATACATCCGTCTTCACATAAATAAATGTGAAATTGAAATTATAATCATAATATGTAAAACATCAACCTGTATATCATTAGCTCACCGATGAAATTCCATTGTACTGTAGAAGCCAAATTATACCGATACCTACTAGTGCCGCGTGATAGTTGTGGGAAGCAAGATCATGTTCACTAGACCACATTCACACCGATATGTAATGCATGTTACCTTATAATTTTAATCTTGTTTTATTATTGGTTTAGGTTTTTTTGTACGCACTAATTATATATAAAATATGACAGAGGCAAACAAATGTACAAATGAGGTCTTAACTCTAAAATAGTGTTCTTTCAGCAAACCCTAAATGGAAATGACCGTCAATGTCAGCGGGTAGAGTGTTTTACAATATGTAAAATTCAAATAATTTATGTAAAATCCTTATAATATTTAGCTGGAATAGCATAGTAGTATTTGCATTCCTGCATAGTTTTTGCACCAAATAAGTTACAAATATCACATTTGTATTTCTGAAGGGTTAACTTAAAATCTGGTGTATGTTTTATTTTGACATGTTATTTGAAAATAGTCTAATTAATTGGTTTTCTTACTTTTAAAATCCAAAAGTAGGAAGTTGCGGGAGGTAGTTTGTTAATAAATAAATTAAAAGTTATGCATGTTTGTATAATATAGAAATTAGTTATCCAACAGAACTGCGTTTAATTTCTATTTTACGGTAAGCTGCCCATTTAATTTTAATATATGCCTAATTTAATGGTAGCTCTTTTTCTAAATATTCCATCATCTTATCAAGAATAGGCACGAGTGTAATCAACGCATAAAGGAAACGCTTCAGTTCCCCTAGCAATAAAATCCCGTTACCTCGCATTTCTGTGGAAATTTTCGCGGAAAATAATCCTTATTAATATTAATTACAATATGAAAGTTTATCTATATATTAATGTGTTTCTTAATTAATTATATTTAAACGGTGGAACGGATTTGTTATTCAAATTCGTTAACCAAATCCAAATTTGGTATTTGGGTCAACTATTTATTTTTTATAGCACCACTTAAAGAAAATATATATTACACTTATGAAGTACAAAAGGTGGTATTATCCTTAAAGCAATCTCTTCCCGATAACCTTTAGGTAGAAGAGAGAAAGTCAGTAGCTATTTGGCGTAATAACCATTTGTAAAAAAAAAAAACGCTTGTGTTAATAAAACATGCGAATAATCATATGACTACCTAATACTAGATGTATCTTAATTATCAGAAAGGATTCTTTTATCCTAATTCATGAGTACAATTCGGTTCTATCTTACTCTAGTAATATAAATATTAAAATTTTTAGAGATATTTGGGTGTTTGTATGTTACTTAAAGACATTTAAACCGCTGAATGGATTTTAATGAAATTTGGTAGGTATACGGGTAGTTTATATCCAAACTTAAAATATGGGATGCATATACTGATTTTCGTAGGAAAAATCGCAGGAAATAGCAAATTATATGGTTATTTAATAAATTAAATGCTTTTTATACGTACAAACAAACAATTACGACTTAGGTATAAATTAGAACATCACTTAATTTAGAATTATACAGGATAATCTTACAGTATCTTGCCGTATGGTCCCGGCATAGAATGGACCATCCCTTCCTTTCCCGGGGGTGTCATAAGAGGTAACTAAGGGAATATAATGGTCGAGGGATAGATAGCAGCGTTCTTCTTAAAACATTACAAAAAGCAACTGCAGTTGCCAACTACCCTTCCAGGCGTGACAACTGGCAAAACCCCCTTTATGGATAAGATCTATTTACAGCAAAGGATAATTAACAGCTGGCATGATAATGATGATGATGATGATGAGGAATCATTTTTAGAAAATAATTATAGAAGTATATTTATTTATTATTGCTTTACATAGTACGTTTTGAGTTTTAGTACTCATATAATTTACTTTATGTTACTAAAACAATTTTAAAGGCGGCAACAAGATTACCAAACATTAGTAAAATACATCCACAGTTGTTTGTAATTATTTCAATAGCCATAATCGTCATAATAATCATGATTAAAATTAAATGACACCATTTTACAATGAGTTATTGATAGTCTAACACACGATACACGGGGAGAACAATAACGCAGTAATGAGACACAGTTGTTGCATGAGACTTGACACACGTACGACAAACAAAAAATGAGAATATATATGAAGTCGCAAGTTTTTGTCTGATATTTAATACACTCGTTCACAGCAACTATCTGTTCTGTGATAGGTACCTATCAGTCAATTTTAATAAATATTTTTTTATTCGTGAATGACCTATATTTTTTAAATTAATTATTTTTTATTTATTCCAACAGTTAACTCCTTCTTGTAACTTGTAACTTCCTGTTGTATATAAGCCTTCTCTATAAGGAGAGTTTTGCCAGTAGTTGCCACGTTTAGCAGGTTGATTGGCAACTGCAATTGTGGCTTATGGCTTAGACTTTGGTAATGTTTTAAAAGGAACGCTATTACCCACTCCTCGACCATAAGTTTCTTTACACTTTTTGAATTACCATTAATAAAATGTACTTTTTAAATTAGTGTATAATCTTGGAAAGTACAGTCTATTTCAATAAAGCTTAATGAAAAGGTAAATAAAGGTAAATAATACTTAATGTTAACACAATGGCACCAATTACATTTAACAATTTAGTTATAAAATTAAAAACTTGTGTTAAAGATCTTGGCCTTTACATAGACTCATCACTCAGTTGGTCACATCAAGTTGCGGAGGTAAGTCGCTCAGTTGTTGCTACGCTACGCTCCTTATATCGCTTTAAAAACTTTTTGCCTATCGCTACAAAAATTAATCTTGTTCACGCACTTATTATTCCGATTATTGATTATGCTGATGTGTGTTATCCAGATCTTAATGAAGATCTTCTCGATAAGCTGGACCGTCTCCTCAACCAAGCCATACGCTTTATCTTCAACCTCCGCAAATTCGATCACATTTCTTTATATCGGTCTCAGCTCAAGCGGCTTTCCATTCGTCAATGCAGAAACGTTAGAACTCTTTGTACCCTCTACACTCTTCTTCGAAACCCCCAGTCTCCTAACTACTTAAGGAGTAAATTCCATTATCTTTTTGAAACTCACGAACGTAACCTTCGTTCCAATAATACTCTCCAATTATCCTTCCCCTCTCACCGTACTGGTTACGCTTCAAACTCTTTTCTCCTACATTCTTCACGACTCTGGAACGCGCTTCCTGATGCCATTAAGAGACTACCGACTAAACCGTCTTTCAAAAAAAGCGTTAACGCACACTTTTTATTTTTATCCGAGCAGTAAGTACTTTATATTATTCTCAATTTCGTGTATAATATAGTATATGTCATATATGTGTAAGTATATTTGTTATTTATATATATTTATTCGTTTATATATGTAATTTTAGTATGTATGTATATCAATAATTAGTAGTACCGCATTCGAGTATTCTGACACTTCCCTATGGTTGACTGGGAGAGAATGCTTTTAGCATTAAGTCCGCCATGTACACATATTTGTACTAATGAATAAATAAATAAATAAAATAAATAAATAAGTATTGTTGAAATTATCATAGAAACATTATCTAAATGAAATTGTAACAAATTGAAACATTCGATTAATTAATCGATTTTTCAATTGTTTTTTTATGCAATATAATGATGATAATGAATTATACATAGAATGGCAAAGAAGCTCATGGCCCACCTGATGGAAAGTGGTAACCGTCGCCTATTGACATGAGCAGTACCATGAACATAACAGAGTATACTGTTTCGCCCATAATACCCTCCATGCGTTACCATTCCTGAGGACACGGGTGTTATTCCTCTGTATCCTATAAATTCACTGCTATATCTCACCTTTTAAACCAAAACATAGTCATGCAAACACAACTGCTTCACGGTAGAAACTCGAATTTTCCAAGCAAACGACTTTTGTACACAGTCTCCCTCTGGTAAATTGTATTATTATATTTGTATTGGACATCAACAGACTTTCTTCTGGTCAAAACCCTTATTCCTTTGTTTACATTTTCAATAAGTTCTATTAAAAAAGACTATAGAAGCAGTTGAAGCAAGTCTTTGCCTAGGAATGGAGTATCACAGAAAGAATGTTAAATTAATAAAATTTTTATGTTATTGTTTGACTCAAGTAAAAAGGAGTAAATACATAAATTAATTAATTAAATTTAACATGAATTTTGACTAGGCACATATTTTAATAAATATCAAAAACGGTAATAGGCATATTTTGTTATATTTATATATAAATTTATCGACGAATGACAAAATTTATAAAAATGTGGCGTAATTTGTAGATTTCGTAGTATATAAAATACGAAATGTCATCAAAAACATCATAAATATTGTATGTATTAGCATAATTTATGATTTGAAGTTATACATATTAATTATATGGTTATGTATAATGTAGAAACGATTAAAAAGGTTTAAACACTTAACCTTACAGCAGTCCTCAGGTTTCGCGGTTTTTTTTTAAATAATACATCGAACATTTTACTCATTGATAATGTAGCTTTCTATAGCTGAATATATTTTTAAAATTGCTAAGTATTTTTTTACTTAATTTTTTACAAACAAAAAATCAGTATATATATATATATATATATATATATATATATATATATATATATATATATATATATATATATATATATATATATATATATATATATATATATATATATAAAATATTAGTTAATTAAATAGAGTTAAATTATATAGAGCTTACGTAATTAAATGATGCTCATATAAAAAAGGATAGTTGGGATTTCACAAACTGTTACCTCAGTATAACTCGGCAGTCTGAACAATTCTTATCCTTAATTAGTTCAAAATCTTGAATTTTTATTTCTATTTTGATTCCGGTTTTATTTTAATCCATTTTAAATATAAATGGTTGTATCAGCCGTTAAACTGTCCACTGTTAAATATAATCTCCCCCATAAAGGGGGTTTTGCCAGTAGTTGTCATGTTTGGCAGACGGGTTGGCAATAACATTTTTGCTTTTGGTAATGTTCTAAGCAGGGACTCTGCTGTCCATCTCTCCACCATCATTTCCCTTAGTCAACTCTTACGACACACACGAGAAAGGAAACGGTAGCCTATTCTATGCCGTGACTATAACATAAGTAACTATATCAAAATAATATGATAATCATAAAAATTATAATAATAAAATTATAAATTACACTTGCGTGTAATAGCCATCTATTATAATCATACAATACTGTAATGTTATAATAATTACAAAGTAGCTGATCAATTCTCGATTCCTGCTTAACCCCAAAGTTATACTTAATCTGTTATTGGTCTGTACGGCTATTATCTTCTGCGTTAATCGACGCACACGTTTCACCGTGTTATATTATGACAGGGTTGTCAGCTTTTAGTTTTTACTCTTGGAATAAAATTAGAAGACTATAAGACAAGATAAGTATATTTTTCTACTTAGTTGAGTCAGTGTAATAATTGTTCTTATGAATTACTATATAGGAGCTGTTTCATATGCCTTAATTAATAATGTACAATAGGTTCGTAATAAATATTAAAAGATGATAAATAAACGTTAAACTCACGGTAATCTAATATAGAATGAATGGAAATGTCGGTAGGGGCCGCCCTAGACGGACGTATGTTGACCAAATAGGCGATGTGCTAAAGAAGGGCCAAATTAAAAGTACCCGTAACTGGCGATCGTGTATGAATAGATTGATGAATGTGGAAGAAGCGAAGGAGGTTTGTTTGAATCGAAGCATTTGGCGTTCCATTGTTTCTGCCTACCCTAATGGGAGACAGGCGTGACAGATATGTATGTATGTATGTATGTATGTAATCTAATATAAAAAATACTGGTAATAAATATATAATTTTATTCTAACAAACAATTCAAGCTTTATGTGGTGTAATTTTGTGGTTTATATATTTATATTTTTACATAAGATATTACATGGAAATTTACTCTGTTGTTATGCTATAATTATATGTAGAGAGTATATTCTACTAATTATATATAAATGATCATGTTTATTTTTTAAAGTGTTTTATAATAAGTTTTCTTTAAAGGATTTTCATTTATTTATTGTCTTTATCAATGTATATACATAATATGTATCTTTATTTATATATCTATTTCTAAAATAAATTACAATATAGTACAAGTAGATATAAATTTATAAAATTTTTATATACTAGTGCTTTGTAAAGGGCAGCCCTATTTCATATCTACCTCTGAATGTGATATTAAGTGAGATGTAACTATCTAACGGAAGCATTATGTTGCTACCCAAGTAGTAAGTTTATTAATATTCATAACATTTGAATCAGAATTTAGATATAATATTTGTAACATTTTAGAAATTTTGAATAGGTGGTCTTACATCTAATTGGCGTGAAATTAGGAACACCTTTAACATATACAAAATTTGTAAAAAAAGTTATTATCAAAAAAAAGTTTACTCATTATCGGCCACGGTACCACTAAATCCTTTCTTGAGTTTCTGACGATCGGCAGCTTCTTCGAGTCGCATCTTCTACCAGACCAGGGAAATGTCGTTAAGCAAGTAGTTTAGCTAGTGACGGATATTAAACTTACTTTTGTTAACTCTTTTTCATGTAACGACAATTTTTTAAACAATGTTTTGTATTCGTTAAAGATTTTCTTAATTTTACAAGCGTTAGGTGTCGAACCCTATCCTCTCTTCAAAACTTTTATAACGTTACATATTATATCGTTGTACATTAGTATGAATAAATTAGGAAGTTTAAAATACATGTTTTAATACGATGTTGTGGGCAAAAACTAGTGTGTTATTTGTCATTTTATTAAGTAAATAATAAATGCATTCTGTTTCGTTAATTAGTTACGAATCCTTAACATTTATGATGTGAATTTAAAATACCATTCACACTATAGTAATAGAGCGTGAAGTGCCCAATTTATATGAATTTTATGCTAATTATGTTGTAGTTTTAGCGTCTATTTATTCATTACTACTATATAAACACTATTGGCACCTATTTATTTATTTATTTACACTTTATTGCACCAAGTAAAAAGAGAAATAACAAATACAGTAAATATTAATGAGAAGTGATAGAAAAGGCGGCCTTATCGCTAAGCAATCTCTTCCAGACAACCTTTGGGTAGAGGACATTGAGAAAAAGACAAAGAGTAGGTGGGATTAGTTAGATAAACATAGTAGTCATTCAGAAATATTAGTATTAAAAACGACTATTTTTTATTTTACTAAAAATAAACCAATAAAAACTAAATAAAATCCTTACTAATATTATAAATACGAAAGCAAGTTTGTTTTTTTTGTGTTAAATTTGGTGTAATGAACTATACGGTTAATCCATAAGAGGTAGGTTACTCTTTATCCCCTTCGGTCAACATATGCTGGTCATCGGGCGAATACGCGGGTAAAAGCTAGTCTAATATATTTATAATTGTCAATATGGCGATGGTATTGATATGTCAAAGATACAATTCAGTCCCATTTTCTGACTGTAGTCAAATATGGCAACAAAATTAAAGGTTCCTATAATATTATATACTCGTATAGGCGGTTAGTACCTATAATATCTACATTATAAAAGTGTTAACTTATTTTACGACTCTCGGTAGTGCAAAGGTCTCTTCGAACACTATGTTCTGTAATATCGGTATTTAGTATCCAGTATCTATCACCATCATTGTTAAATGATGATCATAAATAAACTGTTTGATAAAGAGAAAAAAAATACATTATACGTACACTCTAGCTTAATTGTTTATGGTTGATATTTACACTACTAAAATTATTATTTTATTAAAAAAGAATGATCTATCTTAGTGTACGTGTCTTAGAATCACCACCCATCCGTCCTTCTATGGACTGGCTGACAAAAAATTGAAATTTCCAAAGTTATCATTTTGAATAATATTGAAACGCTTTAACATTGAATATAGTTCTGAACTAATTACATAATGAATTTTAAAATATCTACATTTGGAGCTCATGTTTCATAGAGATGCCAGATGACTGTATAATATATAATCGGACAAAATTAAGAAATATTTTACGAATCCGGACAGATGGCAGCCATAAATACATACATAGAATTAAGTTATAGGTAAAAGGTATAAGGATGACGAAATAAATCCAATCATTGATATAAAATAAATAAACCTTAGTGACAGGTTGTACTGTGCTTTATTAATTTAATGTCCTCAACATCATCATCATAACATCAGCCTTCACAGTTAACGACTGTATCATCATCGCCATCAAAATGTATTTACGTTATCGCATCATCTGTCCACTGTTGGACATTGGTCTCCCCCATAGACTTTCATTAGGAACGATTCTGAGCCATCTGCATCTGCTGACTTCCTGTAATGCATTTGAGGTCGTCACTCCATCTATCATCTCCGTCCTACACTACGGAGTCGCCACTCAAGAACTTTTCTTCCCTATCGGTTGTCAGTTCTTCGAGCTACGTAACCAGCTCATTGCTACTTTAGCTTGCTTATCCTTCGGGCTGTATCGATTACTTAGGTTTTTTTGCGGATATCCTCGTTTCGGATTCTATCACGCAAAGAAACTCCGAATGCTTTCCATAGCCCATTGAGTAATTTGAAGGTTTTGCATTCGAGCAATCGTATAGGATCATGTTTCAGTTCCTTAAGTCATCACTGGCAACATGCATTGGTTAAAGACATTCGTTTTCAAACTTTGAGGTTTTTTGGATGAAAAGATGTGGCATAGTCTGCCGAACGCTTATCTATCGCATACGTGAAAGAAAAGAATGAGATGCCAGGCATGTTGCGTCGTCCTTTCATATGCGTATGGTAGCGTCGACGTAATTAAAAATGGATGCTTTTGCCACTGTCTAGACGACGTTGTCGATCATGCGTGATCCGCCTTAGATAATAAACAATAGGTAATGCTGTGGAATAAAGAAATATACATATCTCAAACTTATACGATTAACTTATAAATTATAAAAGTATACGTTATCGGCCTGTTAGCTCAGTTGGTTAGAGCGCCGTGCTAATAACGCGGAGGTCATGAGTTCGATCCTCTTACGGGCCACATTGTTTTTTTAAACATTAGTTCATACTTTCATGAAGAAAATTTTATCGTATTTAATGTAAATTACATAAATCTGTACCATCTGTAAAATAAAGACCGTAGATTAGATTTTATAAGACTATACTGTTGGTATCGCCGACGATGCTATTAGCTAAAGCTGATTACGAACAACAAGATTTGGAGCACAATTTATAGACCTAATCAATTAGATTAAAATTTTCACATAGGGCTTATTTTCTATTAATTCTATATGTTCTATTAATAATTTCTATTAATCCCGTTATTATGGTCAGTAACAAAATTTATATGGCAATATTAAAATAAACAATATCGGATTATAAATTTGATTTAGAATTGCTAAAATTGATTCAGAATTGGCAAATACGAAATGACATAGACAGATACAAAAAAACAATTGTAAAATTGACGGTCTCTGCCCTCCTTTTTTTTTTGATATCGCTTTTTATATATATTGTGCCGAATAATCCCGGTCTGAAATAGACCACTCCTTCCTTTCCCATGAGTATCATAAGAGGCGGGTAATGATACTTAATAGTCGAGAGATGTGCAGTAGCATCACTCTTGAAATATCACCAAGGCCTAAATGCGGTTGCCAACCTGCCTGCTAAGCATGGTAATTACTGGCAAAACCTCCCAGTAGGAATACACCTGGGTTTAGCAGTGGACAATTAACGGCTGATTGTGATTATATATTATTATGTAAATTGTAAACAATTTATAAACCCAAAATTACCCAATAACACGTCAATTTGTAAGAATAATGCCGATTGTACACCAAATCATAACGATCGTAGATAGCATGTAGAACGGTAGGTTTAGAAAAGGATACAATGTTTTAAAAGTTGTAAACTCGATATTATGATAGTAGTAGAAGTTACAGTAGCTGATATTCAACATGAATTGGTGCAATTTCCGAGCAATAAGTCGGAACTTGGACCTAAAGCTGTGCATCGTTAACTTCGCATCAGTTTAGATGTTTCTTGACACCTATGGGCGTAATCTCGATCCTGACTTTGTAACATTTACAATCAATGAGGTCGATTCTAAGGTGCTTTATCACTAAAATGAAATTAAATTAATAATAGATTTAAGTCTTCTTTTTATGTAACTTAGAATGGCAAACAAGCTAACGGCCCACCAGATGTAAAGTGGTAACCGTCGCCTATAGACATGAACAGTACCATGGACATAACAGAGTATACTGTTTCGCTCAGATACCCCCCATGTGTTGGCATTGTTGGGGACTAAGGTGTTATGCCTCTGTATCTACTAAATGTAAATTTACTGTTATATTAACCCTTAAAACCTATACACTTTCATTTTATTTATTATTTATTGCACAATAAAACTATGTACAAGTAGCGATCTTAATGCCACATGGCATTCTCTACAAGCTAACTTAAATTAGCTAACTAAAATTTAGTGACGTAATTATAGTAACATACTGAAATAAGTATACATAATAAGACATAAGAAAAAATAATAAATACACATATAACACATAACGATTACTTGTAATATATATATACAAATCTACGATAAACATTATAAGATATAGTAACTATTGAGTAACTTGTAACTAGAGCTGGTTTTATTGACGCAACAAATAACTAAAGTGTCTTCTTTTTAAAATATGCTTATTGGATGCTCTGCGTAGATCTATAGGGATTATATTCACAAAGTTTTTACTTTAAAAAAAATAGTATATATTTCTAATAGACATCAAGGTAAAAAATTCAATTAATCTTTGAAATAAGTACCATTTGAAATAAATAAATAAGAAAAAGTAAATGTGGCCCATGAGAGGATCGAACTCATGACCTCCGCGTTATTAGCACGGCGCTCTAACCAACTGAGCTAATGGGCCGATGTTATGATGGATAAAAAATATAAAGTCTAAATCCAAGCGTTTATCTTATTATAACTATATAATATAAACATATTAAATGCTAACTTTATGCCCGCTACTTCGTACGCATGGATTTCAAAAGTAGGAAAATCATTGAAATAGCCCATTTTAAATGGTACCTATTCAAGATAAAACACATACCAGTTTTTATGTTAGATCCTCAGAAATACAATTGTAAAAACCGTATCCAATTTGGTGCAATATTTTTTGCGTAATACCAGAAAAACATACAGACAGACAAAATTCCTGAAAAATATATTTTAAGCATCTATTGGTTTCATTAAGACCCCTCATAATAATTCTTGTTTTAAATATTCCCCTTGTACACACATCGTCTAGTTAAAATTTTATTATACCTATTAGTAAGATAAAAATTTTGATAAATGTAAAATTCTAGCTGTTATTTCTTTATTGCTCTTGTATATTGATATAATTAATTAATTAATTTTTAACGAAAAAGTACTATTGAACATCGAATAAATCAAATACACTTATTAAACATATTAAAAGCCATACACTATGTAGATTCAGTCCGTTTACGAATATACGAGTCCATTTCTAAATGCGTTTATGCCGGTGCACGCTGCACACAGGTGATGAAACGACACAGTACATCTGGCGTCTTATTCTTTAGAATGCATACGGCGGTGTAAACGTATTTAGAAATTTAATGGATTTGTTTGCCACTTTGTCTAGACTTAGAGCAGGCCCGTGCCTGAGCGGGCATTCGTCCAAAGATCGCCGCCGCGGCGTTTCGAGCGATCCACATCTCTGTGACGCAATGGAAATAAGCATAACATATTTATTTACTTACTAGAAAAACGCACCGTCTTCGCAAAGTATTTTTTAATAAAATACAACCCATGTTATTTGGTGACAATGTAGGTTTCTGTAGACGAAAGAATTTTTTAAATAGTTTAAGTATTTTTGGGTATATCCATTATAAACAAAAAATCAAATCTTTCCTCTTCATAATATTAGTTTAGACTAGTTGTATGCACAACTTGTGGTCTTAAATATATTTAAAAAGTCTTAGTAATAAATCTCTATCTGGCATAAGTACAGATAATAAATAAATAAATATAGATGCGTACTAATTTTCATGACGGTTTTGAGCTCTTCGAACGCATAGCTAAAAAGTGATTTCTACCGATAATAAACTTTATTGCATTTTTTTTTCTTATATATGTTAATATATAAATAAACTAAATATAACAATCCTACAAATTTACTTTCAAAATTATATCTTACTACTATAAATATAAAAGTTTGTAAAAATATTTGGATGTTTGTTATTCAATCACTTGAATCCAAAATGACTGAACAGACTAAAATAAAATTTAGTACAAGGGTAGAGTATATCCTAACTTAACAACTATCATGGCAATAGCTAGTTATTAGAAAGACTAGACAATTAGAGGCACTTGAAGTTCATACAAACTTTAAATTAGCGGCCTTTGATATAGTACACCTTTAGATTATATATGTTAGTGTCTCCATAGAACTATTTCGAAAAAATGTGTCAACTTTTTCATACAATTTTGCGTGATAAATAGTTATGAGTGATTCTTTTATAACATCTATACTTATTTTGTCTTATAAATTCTACATTTTTTTAATGCGCAAACACATTTTTTTTTATTATATAATACGTCAAGATACATTTCATGTATAAGTATATAAAATACTAATAAAAAACGAGTCAGCTAATTTGACAATTAGCTGATAAAAAGTTGACCCGTTTTTGAGGCTCAATACTCTATCTATATAATTTAGGAGTATACTGTATACAGGTTAGCAGTTCATCCACAAAAGTGTACGTCGTCCGTACGTCTCATTTCTCCTATATTCAAGACTATATTCAATGTAATGTCATGATTCCAAATTATCCTACAATGAGGTGATAAAACAGTATTGGACCATCCTCATGAATACTAAGTGCTTACTAATAAATCAAAATCTAGGTAATTCAAAATGTGATACACAGTGTCTTCTGTAAAATCGTGCATTTTTCCTTCGAAGTAGGTGAAATTCACACAATGGTTCATTTCAAAGTCTTGTAAACTTGTACTTCTTTTGTATCTTCAATTATATTTTTTGAGGTTAGCAGAAGTAATTGAATATCTAATTTTTGCTTTATTTTAAGAATAGAGTCTTTTTTTTCTATAAACAGTTTTGACAAAATATTATTAAAATTATAAACAGTCAACGGTAATACTAAAGTATGTATGCGCACTGTATGTATATATACATATATTCCTCATTTTCACTTTAGGTTCCTTAAGGAGTAAATAGAGTCAAAGATATCTATTCTTACATATTATTTCTTCTTGTGCTCATTTATGTATAATGATACACCATCAACATTGGCGATTACACCAATCTATCTTCATACAACTTCATTTACTAAAACCATTTATATAATTCTTTTCTTAACTATTACCCGTGTACAAACATCGTCTTGTTTATAATTTTATTCAACATCATCATTTCAGTCATTAACCGTCCACTGCTGAATATGGGCCTCCCTCATAGACTGCCATAAGGAATGGTCCCGAGCTACTTGCATCCACTGACTCCCTGCAATGCGTTTGAGGTCGTCGCTCCATCTAGTGGGGAGTCATTCTACAATACGTTTGTCCGTACGGGATCGCCACTCAAAAACCTTCCTTCCCAATCGATTGTCGCTTCTTCGGGCTATATGACCAGCTCATTGCCACTTCAACTTGTTTATCTTTCGGGCTATGTCGGTTACTTTGGTTTTTTACGGATACCCTCGTTTACAATTTTATTATATTATTAAAATGATAATACTAAATAATAATTGAGCACATATTTAGGACCTCAATCTTTAAGTACATTTTTATTTATTTATTTATTAAACATTAGTACACTTAGAAAGTGTAAATGGTGGACTTAACATCATATGGTGTTATCTACCAGTCGACCGTAGACAGGAATAACAGAAAATAAATTTGCCGGTGCAACGTCATGAACAATATTAAAATAAAACAGTAATTAAAATTTTTCTTTCTTATTTTATAGTTAACGTTTACTCGTACATACTACGTATTTGGAAATACCTATAACTACGTGTTGTTAGGTGATATATTAACTGTTTGTACAATAACTTAACTGTCGAGTGAGTTAACAGAGCTTCACACCGAACGCTGCTTTGCACTGTTTCGCGAAATTTGTCATCAAACGATGGAATGGACTCTCTGTAAGAGTAGCGACCACTGTCACGTACGTACTCTCGACTCTCGTAAAACACTAGTAACACATCCAGCTTTCATTGGAAAACGTATATACGTAATGCAGACTAGAAATGATGTCACATCACAGTAACATGTCCGTTTATTTTAATGATTTCTTATGAGTCTCAACATATTTGCCAAAAACAGACTGTGTAATAAATAGATACTACCTATCTTATCTTTTTTTGTGCATTATATTCCTTTGGTAAACACAGTTTACGTACCTATATGTGTTTACTTACTATACCAGAGGGAGACTTTGTACAAAAGTCGATTGCTTGGGTACCTCTGTCCCATTCGTGTTTCTACCGTGAAGTAGTTGTGTTTGCATGGCTGTGTTTCGATTTGAAGGGTGGGATATGGTGTTAATTTACAGGGTACAGAGGAATAACATCTGAGTCCTCAGGTATGGCAACGCATGGGGGGTATTACGGGTGAAACAGTATGTGTGTGTACTGTTATGTCCACGGTACTGCTCATGTCTATAGGTAACGGTTACCACTTTTCATCAGGTAGGCCGTCAGCTTGTTTGCCATTCTAAGTCGTATAAAAAAATTGATTTTCAGTTTAAAGGCTGGGATATGGTAGTAAAATCATAAAATACGAAAGCATAACATTTTAATTTCAGGAATGACAACATCTATTATGTGATCGTTGCTAAAATCTAGTGTTTTTGTATAGTTTGCCATTTAAATAGCACATATTTGTTATTGTCCTTGGTGTTGTTTGTATCTATAGACGTCGGTTGTCACATTTCATTAGATAGGCCATCAGATTATTAAAAAAATATAAAATAGCAACTTTTATGTCACAATCACAAAACAAAAAAAGGAAAAAAGCTCCACATCAAATCCTTAAGTCAAGCACATGATGCACTAATAGTTAATTTGTGAATAAACTGCTCACAATCCTATATAATAGGTATATTTCCATATAAATTGCTCAACAATTCATTAGGTGGCTTTTTTGTTAATTCTTTCTCCTATCGCAGCAGGTAGAAGCCGGCCAGCGCTTCTAACTACCTCTTATAAAGTTACGAGTATAATCATCACTTATCGCTGTAATTAATTACAAGACGTGTGAAATCGACTAAAATATAACCTAAATATTTAATTAAACATTTTCAATCAATTTAGAAATGAAGTGAATTTAGAGGATCATTAGACAAAAACAAATTAATGATCATTAACATTCACCAGTTTTAAAAAGTGAAGTCGTTCCCAAGTTACAAAGCTGTACCGATAATAACTTGTTAGCGTTCATAGGCACATTCAGAATCAGAGCATTGGATCATCCCAACAAGGTGATCTGCATGTTGACCGTTCACATTTCAGTTGTTATTCTCACGGCCCCTTTCACAATTTGGTCAACCTTGTTGAACACTATTTAGGTATTGAATTGGTATCATCGATTTTAAATATTCTGTATGCGTACAATCTATAGATGTGTCATTAAAATATATTTTGTTTTTGTTTCTTTTATATAGATATACACATATATAGATTTGATTGCCCTTGTAAATTACAAGGTAAATGCATTTATAAATATTGTGAACAAGGGTGGACTTATTTCTGATAGAGATATCTTCCAGTCAACCTTACATTATAACCTTACTTTTACATTTTCTTACGTATATTCTTATTAAACTTGTACTAAAGATTGCTCTTTTTCCTTTTTATGGGAATACAGTAAAAAATTGCAGTATCCACAACTGAAAGTAAATAGACATTGAAATTATTTAGAAACAGGAAACTATTGATGGTTATTTTTTAATATATGAATAAACTGAACATCTATATCACAAAATAAACTATATACTTACCATACAAGAATTGAAAGACATTAACAAAAGCTTACATCGATTTATTCAATAGTGCTGTACCTATATTTATCACAAAAATGAACACCTAACATTATGCTTTTATAAATGTGACTTACGGATGTCACGTGGGAGTTGCCGATTGGATATAAAAAATGAAAAATATAATTATAGTAATATAACCTCTGTTAAGTCTCTCCGTTCAGTACTATTTTCCTGAGTTCTTTCTTCATCTTCCTTCATCATTCTCACCTGTTATATGTAGCATAGTTACATTACATTAAGTGTTTATATATTCGTTTATATGTGTATGTAACCTACACTATATATATATATATATACATACATATATACATATATATATATATATATATATATATATATATATATATATATATATATATATATATATATATATATATTAGTATCTACATAATCGTGCGCCACCTACTCTTTGTCTTATTTCTTAATGTTCTTTATCCAAATTAAATAAATAAATAAAGCTCGTGGCTAGTGTAACTAACGCAAATATATTTTTTTGTTATTATGTGTGAATGTGTGTGTGTATCTGTGTCTATTTTAAAGATCTAGGATCTTTAAAATAGACGGATATTTATGCTCAGTTATGCGGCTCTACTTTTCATGCGAGTCATTGCAGCATGTCCCAGTTTTCAAATTTAAACTGTACACTTATATTCTTATTTATCGACTTCAATATTATATGTATGTTCAATAGCAACATTCGATAATTGCTTCTGATTATCGCGTATTGTTTTATTTTACAATGAATAATTTAAAACAAGCATTTCAACACGTAATAACATTCAGCGCGGAAGTCGAATCGAAGTAAAATTTTGCTACTATTTCCATTAATATATGACTTTAATCCATAAAAAATATATATATATATATATATAAGTAATGATTTCAATAGTATCAATATATATATGCCACCGATACGGGAATGAACCCTAGTCATTTTATTATAAATCGGTTTCTTCTCACTGAAGTTGTTTAAAAATACTACAAAGATATTCTATTTCAATAAAAATAGTTTTTATCCCAAATGCAATTTTTTTGTTATTTCAAAAATATAACAGAAATGATAATAATTATTTCAGGACTTCTCCCATGTGGTAGCGTGGCCGAGCGGTCTAAGGCGCTGGTTTAAGGCACCAGTCTCTTCGGAGGCGCGAGTTCGAATCTCGCCGCTGCCAGCTTTTTGTGAGAAAATTCGATTGTAATGGATAATTTATTAACAATTAAGTTCTAAGTAATAATTTCTACGGTTTTGGCATTGTTCATTTGTAAAGACAAGATGATCATTATAGTTGGACTTGACATTTAAATTTAAATTGTTTGTTCTTACCTAAATAGAATAAATGTGCTTACTTTCATAAAAAAAACTTGTATAGAAAAATCACAAAATTCTGCAAATAAATACACCTTCGAACGACAACATGTTTAATGGACACATATTAATTTTAATTTGTCGCAAAAATGCTAAATGTAATCGTCATAAAGTCACAAAATTTTTACCAATACGGGAATAAACTTACTATATTGGTCAAAATATATACGTAACTTGGATTTCTTTTTAAAATCAAGACATCCAATACTTTTCTAATAAATCATAGACATAAAAACGCAGTGTATAGGCAACGTACAGTTACTTAGAACGCAATGCAGTATATTGTATACAATAATACAATATACAGATAAATCACCGATTTACCAATAAGAATCATTGAAAAAAACTCACAAGACATAACATACAGTAGTCAAAAAACTAATAAAAAGTATCAGTATCCAATAGAACGAACGGGGCACCCAGATTTATGAATAGGATACAATTTAAAAATAGAATACAATTTTAAATTTATAACCGATTATTATATTTAATTTTTACATGCAAATCAACGTTTTGATGAATTACATTCTGTACAAATTGCCGCTATTGACGAAGATATCAAACTTGACAGGATCATTACGACATTAATCAAGTATTATTAACCCTAAACCGGTTCAAATAATGTCTATCGCTAGTATAAAGTTTAACAACGTCTATTGAATATATGGCAGATGTAACAATTAGGAGAATACGTCGTAAGAACGCGGACAAGTCAATCGATATGATGGGCATCAATCATAATCAAATTAAATATAAAAAATATTTAAATGTACCTCCTACCTTTATAATTTGCGACATGCTTGTGTAAATTGAATGTAGTTTAATTTTAGATTAATTTTATTTGCTTCTTAGAATGGCAAACAAGCTGACGGCCCACCTGATGAAAAGTGGTAACCGTCGCCTATAGACATGAATAATACCGTGGGCAAAACAGAGTATTCTGTGTCACCCATGATACCCTTCGTTCGTCGCCCTTCCTGAAGACTAAGGTATTATATATATACACTGTAATTTCATTGCCACATTCCACCCTTCAAACCGAAACACAGCCATGTAAACACAACTGCTTCATGGCAGAATCACGAATGTGACATAGTTATCCGAGCAGACGAGTTTTGTACAAAATCTCTCTCTGGTAGATGAAGTGAATAAGTTAATTTAGATAGATAGATACAATACTTATTTGCATTTTTAGCATAAACTAACTACATATTGATACACAGAACTATAAATATTATATATAAAATACAATTTATATGAAACTACGCACTTATTAATTGCTCGCCTTGTTGTTAAAAGCAATTTATTGATACTTATTGACACTCCTCATACATTAAAGAAAAATATCTGCATTGCTTTTCTAAATTCTCTAAGCATAAAGCAATTTTTAAAATGAGAATTCTAATAAAATTCGCATAAAAGTACCTATGATTCTAAATTCCACTAAGTACCAATAGTTGTTGCGTCTATTACATCTATATAAATAAAAATTTTAATCTCGTTCTTTAGTCGCATCGCTAAACTTATTATATATATATATATATATAGTTTTTAATATAGGAAATAGCTATGTGTTACTTTTCAGTATTGTTTTTCTGCTACGTTTTTTTCCACATACTTTAGTTAATACATAAAATTATTTTATATGTCACTAATTATATAGTTATGGAGTAATAAAAAATAAATAAAGCACATGCAGAATTGTAATCTATTAGTAATATGTCGTATCGTTGATATCTGCTCGCGTACAAAACTGTCGCAAGTTGCTGTTACCGCTCTACGAATGTAACAGGTGCTTTACATGCAACCATGTGCACGGATGAGCCGTACAGGTGCTCTCTCCGTTCGCCATTTATCCGACACTCGCGGTACCGGCGAGTCATCTCGTGTACACTCTCCGGAAAAACACGTGTTTGCAAAATTATCGAAATAGTAAATAGTCGAGTATAGCCTTACACTGCGAAATCGGAATTCACCTTGATTCCATTTTCAAATATGACTCGTAACATTTTTAATGTTTACAAATTTTATTTACGGCCAGAACTAAATTAAAAAGTGACTTTTGATTTGATTAGTTATGTGATATAACGACTCTTTTAAACTGCAATGTTCTATTGTTCCGACATTTGAGAAGCTCGCACGGTTTACACGCCGCGCTGTACAAATTATTAGGTAAGAATTAATTAACATTTCACTTGACTAATTTATAAACGTACAACTTATGTAGAATTATCTCTCAAAATATTAAAACGTTTAGTCTTCAATAAATGGACTGTTAAATGAGAATCAAATTCATAGATAAGATCTTATATCTTTATTCGGTAGATATACCAAATCTATCTACCGAATATTTCTATCGAAAGTGAATTAGAACCTGATTTATTTGCATTTGCGAAAGTGTTTCGATTTTATAATTATAAATATACACGCCTTTATTGATACAAATTGATCATAGAATGATGCAGACAAATACGATTGAATCTATGTGAAAGAATAATTAATAAATCACACTACGTGCTAGATTATTTCTGAGTGAAATAACTAAATTTATTTTCCATTCAAAAGCAGTAAAGTTTTATTGCATGTATATTTAATTTTTATATTCATGATTTAATATAACAGTTTAACAAAGAAACTTTAGAATTGAAATTAAGATGACTCTATTCAATAATTTTTGGAAATAATAAAATAATTATAATATCTAATTATGTATTAGAAACAAATATGTTTTAAGGGTAATTCGGGTATAATATTTTTGATAGTTTAAAATTATTAATTTTATATATAAATATTTTATTTAGTTTATTTTTAACTAGCTACATCTCACGGCTTCACCTACGTAAATCAGTATATGAAGTACCCTGCTAAATTAGGATATAATTTACTTGTATACCAAATTTCATTCAAATCCGCTCAAAAATGTTTGTGTGAAAGAATAACAAAAAAAAAATATCCATCCACCTATCCATCATTGCAAACTTTCGCATTTATATTTATAATATAATTGGTATATAATATTCTATAAAAATTATAATAATTTGTTTTAAAAGGACCAAAGGGGAATAGATTAAATTTACTTTAAACTTTGTAAATGGTCTATAATGCATTTATGGAATTACAATTATTTACAAGTATTAATTTTATACTCATACGTAAAATTGTCCTCCACGAAGCAGATAAGCTTTCTGCGTAATTATGCTTCGTATTAAAAATATTGTTGTAAAATTACAAAGGTCTATAAGACGTTAAGTTCATGATGATGATACCATAGACTTAGTATAACGTACTTACGTGATGATAATACATTGAACATATGTACAGACGTGTCATAGGTGTCACTACACTCTATAAAATCCATGGCGTTGTTTTTATCTATAAACGACGATTGCTATTTTCCGTCAGCTGTTCAGCATAAATTTTATTAAATTTACGTATAATAACAAAATTTATAAGTTAGATAAATCTCCTTGACAGCATACTATAGCACTACTATGTACATAAAGACGGGTGGATCTTTGATACTCTTTCACGCAAAAGATACTGTAAAAATTTTCATGGATTTTGGTACACGAATAGGTTATATCCTTGAAACATAGGACATTCTATATATTTTATTCATGCGAACGAAGACACGAAATAAAGCTAGTTAATAATTGCGTCAGTATTTTTATTATATTTTAATCGTACCAACGAAAGTTAATAAATAATTAATACCGTTTAGATAGGTACGGGAGCCGCCGGTTATATAAGCATGATATTACATTTCCAATATTGGACCGGACATGACAAATCGAAAGTTTCACTATGCTAATACGTAGTTCAATGTATTCTTGTATGTTTAGCGATCTGTATTCTACAGACAAATTATAACAATGGAACGGTAATGGGACCGCTAATCCGCATTGCTAACAATCTCTTCCCCCCTATTCCCTACTAGCTGGAGCGACAATTTCAAATAGGATGCAAAAGAACGGTTTCGATAGTTCTTTACACTGATTTACAGAGGAGTCCTATGTTCAGCGGTGAACAACGTATGTGTTACATTCGTTATTTTATTTTTCTCTCAGTAAAAAAATAATTAGATTAATACTTAATTAGTTTTTTCTTTAAGTTGAAGAACAAAGTTGTCGTAATATAGTTATTTTTTTTCCTGAATTCATTACTCACTATACTTTTTCACCTGTCTTCCTGAATTTATAATTTTATAGGTTCACAGTATGACTGAAATAGATAGATATAGAGTAAATAGATATAGAAACATATTTGTTATTTCTGTTTGCGAGTCTGGAAGTAAATTCTATATATTATACTCATTGTATCCCATATCTATAGGATTTTATATAATTTTTTTTATTGCATGTTTATCTCCCGTAAAAGTTTTCTACAAAATTTCTATCACTTTAACTCTATCCCATTATTTAGCAATTTACATGCTTCATTTGCCGCATGCGTATCTTGTGCTAAGTACAAGGCCACAATGAATACTCGTATTTTAATAAGTAATATTTTAACCAAATATTATAAAATGAATTATTGATATCACTGAATAAAATTAATATTAATTTAATCTAATTAATTAGTTTGAACCTAATATAATTTAAAATGACGTAATAACATTTAAATAATGTATGCTGTATCTTGATTAAACTGCGTCAAATTCTATACCATGTTCCCAAATTCTTGTCCTTATAATGCTACAGTCATCATCATCATCATCATATCAGCCTTTAACTGTCCACTGCTGAACATAAACCTCCCTCTCTGCTTCTCTCCCTCTGATTAGGGGGTTTTGCCAGAAGTTGCCACGCTTGGCAGGCGGATTGGACAACCGCAGTCAGGCTTAAGAGATGTTTTAAGAGAAACGTTGCTACCTATCACTCGACCAATAAGTTCCCTTAGTTGCCTTGTACAATACTATATTCAGAGATATTTTAAGAACACTAAAGTGACTTTGTTTATTTGTTTGTCCACTTTTTGGAATATTAACAGTGACTCAAATAATCCTCATGAAATTTGGTATAAGCAATATTTGATCCGAGTACAGCAATCAAAACTAATAATATTATAAAAAATGAAGCTTCTGTAGCATAATACTTTTTAAAATTTTTATAAACAAAGTACCTTTAAATTCTTGAATTAATATTATTAATAAACAGAAGTTAGCGTATCAAGTTAACTTCTACGCAGTGCCTTCAAGAAAGAGGCCGTTATTAATTGTTTGTGAATTTATCTCGAAAAGATAATTATTCTGCCTTCATCCTCACTGATATCCCGCTAGCTAAACCACACAGGCACAGGCGGCATTATCTTAATATTTTTTTTTTAATTTATAATATTTTATTTTTTCCTATTTTCATAAATATCAAATACAAGTACATGGATAAATACATTATATACTCAATACCTACATGACTGTGGGTATGTGGTTTCCGATAATATTGTTCCGGTGAGTTCCCACAAGAGGCCGCAATAAAAAGGAGAGCTCGATAATTAAGCGCAGATAATTAACGACGCTCCATACTTGTGTATTGTATGTGTACTTATACAATACATGAGTACGTTCAACAGATTGATAGAAATTATAGGTGTTTCGTAAAGAATAGCATTGGGATACAGTTATACAAATATTATACAATATATGTAACTAATATATAAATATTTAAATGTGTGTATGGTATACACACACATTAATAAAATTAACATGAGCATTTTTTATTAGATTTATTGCGTCAAATAACTAACGTCTTCTTTCTTTTCTCGTTTACCTAAAGTTTGTTTGAAAAAGAGAAATATATGACTGTTTTTGTATTCAAACTATTATTCTTTAACTAGTGCTATAAAACTATTATTTTTGTTCAAAGAAACGCTTCAGAAAAAATATTCTGTTATACTATTAAACACCCCATCAAATGCTAGTGATTTCAATTTTCTATTTAGCTTTTGTGTACCTATTTAATATTATATTTTGCTCTAACCTTTATCATTTCGATATTCGTATAAAATGACGTAATATGGCAGTTTATGTTTTTGTTAATGGGTGAAAATAAAATAGTTACCTTGCCTACGCTATGGCACCAGTGATAGCTGATGATGATGATGGTTAGGACGAAAACAGGTCAGTGAGCCCATCGTAACGAATTCACAAGAATTAACCACGATGGTTTCCAGGGGGAACCGCGTGGAGGTCGACCTGATAGAGTATTGCTAACAATGGGGCTGTTAGACCCCATTACTAACAATCCCTTCCCCCTGGCAGTTTAGGTTTGGTGATATTTTAAGAGGGGCTCTGCTGCCCATTCCTCGATTTAATTCCATCTGATTAAGTTCTCTTAGTTGCCTCGTATGATACCCATAAGAAGGGAAGGGATGGCCTATTCTATGGCCGGGACCATACGGCAAATTCTTATTAACATTTATATATAATTCAACATTTTATTATTTTATATTTTATTACATTTTATCATTGCGACACCTTATAAATTGCGAAAAGAATAAATGAAATCGGTTTAATAATTCGAAATGATAAACTAAAGATATTAATTTTAATCGTACTAATATTATATAAAAAATTCTAAAGTTGTTTAAATATTGTGATGTTTGTGAATCACACATAAACTATTAAATGCATTTCAATTAAATTTACTACACAAATAGATTATATCCTAGATATATAATATCTCATACTGTAACTCGTGCGTACATAAAACTGTCGGATACAGTTAGTGCTATTATAAATTATTTTGTAAAGAATTAATTTGTAATAAATCTAGTGAATATGCATACTTGTACTCTACGCCCTCAATTCACAGTCCATCAAACAAGTGCAGTCAATGTATCTAACATGTGGATGGTATCTAATGATTTTGCATCATTACCTAACTAGTAATTTTTTCCTTTCGACCTTATCACTATGCGCATGTTATTATATTTGTTTCAACTTAGTTTCATAATTAATGTGTTTATTCCACAGAATAAAATCAGCAAAATGGTGACTATGTTATTATTTTATTGCAATTTGTTACCGTTTATTCTAGAATTTTGAAATTAAATTTTACACTGAAATCGACAAAAATAACGACGTTTGAGATAAGAATTCGCAATTCAATGTTTTTAAATAGTTTTGTAATAAATCTTATTTTAAATTCGATAAAAAGTATTTCGAAAATATATTTGAATTTTTGAAGTCGAAATTAATTAGACGTTGAATAAGAATCGACAAGGTTTAAAGAGATAATTAATAATACTTAAATTTATAAAATATATCTACTTTTAATTAGTTAATAGATACATAAAGTTACAATTATATGGACGTCTACTGATAAATACAAAGTTTACACACTATTAAAGAGCCCTGAAGGTATAATTTCGACTTTCATTTGTCCATCTTATATTTAATAGGTAGCTAGTCTAGATTACATAGCAACCATCAATAATGGACCTCTTAAATATCAAACAAGTTCAATTAAATAATAACAGGTAGTGTAATATAAATTGATATTCAAACCAGCGTAGCCGTGAGCTATTTATTAATTCGCTAACGAAGACATGAACTTTCGTTCGCAAATAATATAATAATAGATCATTATAGATCAATCCAACCTCATTTAGTCTAGATACAGTTGAGATACGTTATCTATTATACTTATTCATATACATTGTAATTGATGATAGATATGCTATGAATTACACAGTAGTTACAGCTTCATTATTATGGACTGTACTTATATATGTACAGGTTTTATACATTTAAATATACTACGTCACCCTACAATCGATGCTCATTATAAACAAATGAGGCATCCTTAAGAAGTACTTAATTTGTTACTGATTTTAAAAATAGTATTTTACGTATCTATAGTCTTATAGACTTGCTACTTGACAACCATAAATAAAAATATTATGACGAAATTCACAATAAATGTACTGTAACATATAAATTATGATCCCTGAACATTAAAATGTTGTGCTTTCGAGTAATTTCACTGTCATATCTCACACTTCAAACTGAAACATAGCTATGCATGCACAGCTGATAACATTCTTACAGATAACTTTTGCAGTTTTCCTCTGGTAAGAAAATTGGTACCTCTGATGTAAACGTATATATACAATATACCATTAGGCAGGCCTTATGACTATTTTAAACCGATTTTTTTTCTAATCTACAGAGTTTTTATTCTCATATATCATCATCATCATCATATCAGCCGTTATCTTTCCACTGCTGAATATAACCTTCCCCATATTGAGGGGTTTTGCCAGTAGTTGCCACTCTTGGCAGGCAGGTTGGCAACTGCAATAGGCTGTGGTGATGTTTTAAGGGAAGCGCTGTTGCCCATCTCTCGACCGTTCTCATATATACCCTATACTGATTCGGTTAAGACTGCAGTTAGATTATGTAGATCAAAATTTTGTATTGCAATGTATAGTTAACCTAGTTTAGTAGTACAGTAAAAAACAATAAAGTAATGCTAACACAACATAATAAATGAGTCCAGTGGTCATTTCCGTGGCAACGGTAGAACTTTTGACCATTATTTTAATGAGTCATGAGTGATCATAGAGTACGTATCGGTACATCGAGAATGTACTTGTAGTAACATTATTTGCACATCTATGTACTTACGTTATTTGTGGTACCGCCTTCCGTACTTTACAGAGGCGGTACCGAGATGTTGCGGCCAATGTGGGTAGCATAACGGTCCGGCAGAGGTGTTCCGATCCCCACTTTGGGTCATTACTACGAATATACTGCACACGAGCATTATTTGACCAAATACTTTAGCATATTCGCTAAAAAATCACGTACGATCCAATAAATCTTAGTTGCAAACAGCTAAATTTAAATGACGGGTCGTTTGCATCGTTTCTACGGTATGAAATATTTATGACGCGTTATTGTCTGATGCATACAGAGTTAGCTGCATAGAGTATGGTATATCTTCTAAGCAGAAACAGTGATTGTTCAAATCTCAAAATATTTTTACAATTTCCATTCTAGCCACGTGGTCACGTGATCGATTTAGTTTGACAGTAGATTTTAACTATTTGTTGAGACGAATTGTTCGATTTTCTTAATTTTGTCTTTGGATTTTGCCCTTTACAACTAACTCTGTACATATTCATATTTTATAAGTCATTACCCGTGACTTCATTCGCATGATAAAAGTAACCTATGTCACATGTCTATGATAATAAAATAGTATACTAGTACCTATGTCTTTCTCCAACACAATATATATATATATATATATATATATATATATATATATATATATATATATATATATATATATATATATATATATATATACAAACAAACAAATTCACTTTCATATTTATAAAATTAGCAGGGATTTCTAAAATTAACAATGAGCTGTTATGGAATTTTTCATGAACAGACATTTCTATACTATAAAACATATAAAGTCGCTTAAAAAGGACGCTAATCATTTCGATTTCACCCTGAAATTTAAGGTATTCATTGCATCCTCATCATCATCATTTCAGCCGGTAACTGTTCACCGCTGAATATGGGCCTCCTCCATAACGGGGGGTTTTCCAATAGTTGTCACACTTGGCAGGCGGGTTGGCAACCACAGTTAGACTTTGATGATGTGTTAAGAAGGACGTTGCTATCCATCCTTCGTCCATTATGTTCTCGTGGCTTTTATGACACCTATGGGAAAAGAAGGCATATGCCGTATGGACCACATAGCAATTGCGTCATTGCGTCATATTTCCTATTCATATCTTAGAGGGCTATATAAGTTTAAAACGCTGTAAATTACCGTAATCTCTTAAATGTTTTTGAATGAAAGGTTGACGATACAACCGTAAAGTTAGCGGACAAGTACTCAATCCGATCTACATATCTTACGGCTGTTACAGAAAAACGCGTGTTACAATAATATCGTCCGTTACTCGCTCGTTATTCGGTGCCGTTACCGAATTGACCATAATAGTTTCGAAATAACGGCCAGTCAGTGTGCAGTGAGCACTCTTTAATTAATCCGATTTAAATTCCCTTTGTCGATTCTGACGAGTTTACCTGTTGCCGACGTTAATTTATAACGTAATATTTAGATATTACAAGAGTAAATTCTGATAGTTAAATAAGCTGTTTTATAGGTAAATTTAATTTAAATGTAGAATAATTATTGAATGTATTCAATTTTTAAATTATAAAAAAAAAATTATCGTAATCAATATTATAAATCTAAAATTTGTTTACTTATTATTTTTAAATATCTTAATGATTCAAACAAAATATTTGATATAAAAAATAGTAGAAAGACATATAATACTTTTTATTCCAATCACGCGGTTGAAATGTGTTCGTGGCACAACTAATTAGATAAGATAATGTACAATGATTTAGTTAAGGTTACTTTATTAATAATACATAAGTACATGTGAATTGTCGCTATCTTAATGTCAATTTAAATTTATGTGAAAATAAAAATAATAAGCCATAAAAACAAATAATAATGTATGAGAAATAAGTAAGTGAAATTCTTTCTATGTTTGTATTCTTACATTTTGACAGTTGCTTTCGTGACGAAATATAGTCATACTAAATTGTATACAAAACTAGTTATTATTACTGTCTTTATTTAAGAGCTTTCATAACTTTAGATTGATGAGGGGTAGTACGTCGCAATTATTTGTCAAATTTTAAAAAACCTTGTAGTATTTGCAAACGAACAAGATTTTTTTTACTTTTGACTGATTATTATTTAAAAGTGTTCTGCCTATTAATTACTTCTTTTTCAGATAGTAACTGAAAATGAGTGTTTTACTTATATACTTAAGCAAACAATTCACAGAGATTTTACCTTTTTGCATCACTATAGTACCCATATTACATTTTTACATATTATGTAAAAACATGTTATGTAAAAAATTTTGTGTAGGTATGTCGCCCTTTTGGTAAACACTGTTTATTTTATCTGTTGCTATTGTCACAGTTTTTATGTATTTCTTAATAAAAATAATGAGTTTATCTATCTAACTAAAACGTTAATCATGCAATAGTATAAAGCTGTGACTGAAAATTTGGCTTTTAATGCTAAAATGTTTTGAAATAGTCTTAAGCAAAATATAAAGTAGATGCAATGTTTTTAATGGTAGATTTATATGCAACGTATTCTATGATTAACGTTTAAGTTCGTAAAAAATGGTCTACTTTTTAAATATTCCATCAAAAACATTGAAAATTTAAAGCTGAGAGATAATTGTCTGTCAATTTTCAAAAACAGTTGAAGAATGTGTGGACGTTGTCACGTTTCGTAATTAAAGCTCTTAATAAAAAAAACAACATTCTTTCCAATAGTAAAATTTAATGGCGACCTAATAATAAGAATTAGTAACAGTTAAGTTCTTTTAACTAATTGCTACTTTATAGTGTAAACGGGAGCCAGATAAACGACACCTGTTAAAATTCCTATGCACAATACCAGTTTTATGGGGACAAGACACAATAGACATACATTAAAATGCATTGGAAATATAATGGATTAACCAATCTTAATAAAAAAAAGACTTAATTTCTATTTTTAAATGTAAATTTATTTATAATGGCATCCAAAAAGAAGAGGCTCTCAAAGTTACTTAAACAATTATACAAAATGACAAAATTAGAGACAATGTTTGATCTTTGATTTAAACCAATCAGCAACTCTACGGATGAACCGTAATCGTCTTTTATTATCCTACAAATAAACCTATAAAGGATTAATAAATTCAAAAGCATGAAGGTGTTATAAAACTTAACTTTAATAGATCATCAAATTGACAAAAATTAAATCTCATTTGAAGAAATCAATGTTTAGAAGGTAAACAGTTTCGAACAATAGATCAACATTAAACAATAAAAGGAATTATTAGTTATCTCATAAAATTGAATTTTATGTTCAACAAAACTGTTTTCTTAGTTATAAACATATTAACGGAAACAATATTTCCGTTATCAACGCATTTGTTAATGAAAATGTTGTCGACAATATCTGTCTTTACTATAATAAAATTGTAATTACTGATGTTTGTTATTTTTTTACTAAATTTAAAGAAAATGACTGATTTGAATGAAATCTGTGTCTGAGTGAAATATACATATAAATTAAATACACATATAAATTAAAAACTAGTATGTTTCAACAGAAGCGATCGAATTTGCTTTAATTAGAGAAATTTATGAGTATGTGATGACAGAGTAATATATAATATGTAATCACGTGATACAAGTGACAGATCGTTAAAATCATAGAAAAATATTATTAAGACTTACAGATTTACCATTTGATCATGAGAAAGTATCAATTATGATTATGAAATTGTCTTTAAAGTTCAATACAGTTATACTACAGTCCAAACTGCCAAAGTGACAGCTGTCACCTGCAGCATGCAATTATGCACAGAGTATAGTTGATGAAAATGTAATATTAAAAATTTGTAACACAAACATTCCAATAGTACATTTCAGTGTTTACAGTACAAATTCTTAATACATTGGCAAATTTTGTAACTACTTTTTTGAAGTCGGTTGAAAATTATGTAATGGAGTGTAATAATGAGTTAAAATTGTTCAATAGGCCGCAGTAAACGCAGTATGGGTGTTTAACGATTATTTAGTGTGTGTTTAACTGCGAACAGTAATGTGCGATCACGTTTACTCATAGCGACTTGTTGGAACGACCCACCGGTCTGCGCACGCGCATAGCATAATTTGCATTCTTGAGAAAATATTTGTATGTACAAATTTTATTCTTAAAAGAAAAAGGCCTACTAAATAATCATCATCATCATATCAGCCTTTAACTGTCCACTGCTGATATGTTCAGCCTTTTCTTTGGGTGGGTTTTGCCAGTAGTTGCTACGCTTAGCAGGCGGATTGCCAACCGCGGTCAGGCTTTAAAGCTGTTTTAAGAGGGAATCTGTTGCCCATTTCTCGTCCTCTTTTAGTCGGTTCTTGCGTGTCGTAGGATCATATGGCAAATAATACTAAAGAATATTGATATTTATATTTATTAATACGTGTCTTTCAGTCAGTCAAAGCACCTCTTTTATATCTATTGAATCTTAATTACTATTCTATCTAATGCAAAAGTAGGACTGTCAAATTCAACCTTTCAAATCAAAACACAGCCATACAAACACAGCTACTACACGACAGAAACACAGTAAAATAGAGGGCATGTTGTGAAAACTTCAATCACGAAGGAAAACTATTAACGATTTGGAACTGTTGTCATGAAAACCACGACTTCTCTGTAAAGAATGTATGTCGGGTTAACATACCGCTAGGCCGTGATATAATGTATGTAGCATAAGATGACTTTGACCTTATGAATTGTTAAGTGACAAAACATAATCTGTTAGATGCAATAACTCAGAATTAAACAAAAAACATGACGCAAAATTAACTACATGAAAATCTACTTTATAGAAGTATATAGTAGGTACCATGTTATTAGAAACAGTTATAGTTGTAAAGAGTAAAATAATTCCTGCAATTCCTTTGGTATTGCAGGTGCTCAGGTGGTAGTCACTTACTCTCATCCGTTCAATAACCATGAACATTCTTTCATAATGTAGAACTTAAATATGTCTAAAATTTCAAGTTTTATAAGTAGTTCCGGAGACATTATGTATTAAGATCATCATTATCATATCAGCCGTTATTTGTCTACTACAAAACACAGGTGTTCCCCAAAGACTGTTATAAGGAAAGGTCTCGAGCTACCTGCATCAACTGACTTCTTGTAATACATTTGAGAACTCCATCTAATGTATTTAAGATACAATACGATTATTCAATTATCTATTTAATGTATTGTAATTATCTAAACATCCATTACCTGAACATTTTTAATGAGCCAAGAAAATCGTGATTCGACATTAACGTATCGATCATTAATAACAACTAGACTCACTTAAGTTCTAAAAAGTACTTAAATATGGCCACCGCCTTGTCATATCTGACTACACTAACTAATGAAAAGCCATACTTAATCTATAATTATTTTAATTTAACTAAAACATTTAGTGCCTCTAACGATTAACCTATTTAAAAAATAAGAACTCAAGTCGCATGTGGGGTGATATTCGATCAGTTGTTTTGGATGTTTTAATTGGATATCTATTATGACTGATGACCGAAGGTATTGGTATAAGTACATGCAAATCACGCTCTAGTTGTACTGTATGAAGTGTAGACAGTAAAAGTTGGACGTCAGACATCACGACTGTCATCACAGCGGCTGCATACAAATGTGAAATTAATTGCTTACGACTAGACACATCTTGTACTTACATTGTGCGCTATTTTACTGATGCAATTCAGAATAAAATATTTTTAATTGAAATGGTAATAAGATTTTGTCTTTTAATATCAGACTGTCCCACACGCCTAACAAATAATTTTATAAGTCCACTGAATCGAGCAATAAAATATAATCAATATATTTTAGTATTAAAAATTCAATTTGTGATAATAAATAAATATGATTAGAGACTTACCAGTTTTTATTTCTACATATATACATACATATATATATATATATATATATATATATATATATATATATATATATATATATATATATATATATATATATATATATACAGTAAAAATAAAAAAGTAATAAAAGGCATGTTTAAAATGTGGCCAAAAAAGGTGTACAAAACGTCATTGTACCAAAATTATTGACTCGTTGATCACACAACGCTTCCAATTGTCTGTTGGTTTCAGCAAATGCTGTTCCTTTGTTGAAGAATATCTCTCACAGAGTATTCTCTAGATGGGAATCTAAAAACTTCTCGAATTGGTTTTACTAGGGGCGCCATGAATTTTTCTCAAGGACGCTAGATAGGCTTAGCTTATAAAACCTCTGTGTACACTACGTAACTATGAAGCAAGACTTTCTCCTGTCTTCAAGACAGTTAAATAAATTTTATTACATAAATACGAAGTCACGTCTCGATGACACCAGCAGTCGATTAATTCGATCATCAATTTGCAAATAGCCAAAATTGTTTTAACGTATGAGGAGCATATAAAAATGCGGAAAATACCTTACGAATTCATTCAGATCACGAGGAGGTTTGTCTTGAATACTAACTGGTGATTACTGAGACAACTGCGTGTATTAACATGCATCGGTAAAGTTCATAACAATGTTCAGTTACTGTTTGATGCAAAAGACAAAATTTCGAGCTTGTGGTTACGTGACAGCATGAATTTACGGAATACTTTGGCAGGAAGTGTTATGTTCATCATAAAGTTGTGTTGAATATTAACTTCTGTAATTTTTAAATGACTATTTCTTATATCTTAGGAATCCTTAAGAAACGTGGATGAAATCCTAAAATTTATATTTTTATTATTATTATTTATTTATACAAAAAAGTAAGTTTTATTTGAATTTCAGAACTTGAAAAAGTCTTTTTGGACTTAATAGTTTATTTATTAAGGAAAGTTATATATCGAACATCACGATACAAATACGGACAAATCTATGGAATACAGCTAGTAGAATATATTTTTCAACTATGCTCTTTGGGATAAAATTTTTTGCTTATATTGTATTAAATTACATTAATTGTTTATAAAATATGATGGATAAATATTATTTAGAATAATAATTGCATTATTAATTTAAACACAGAAGTTAAATTAACACTTTTTTATATCTATTAATTTTGTAGATAACGAAATCAATGTGCGAAGTGAAATCCGCCATTTATTGTAATTAGTAGATAACTTTCTAAATGATCAAGAGATATTTTTGCAGTAAATATTTATATAGAGTAGAATATTTATTGCTCGTTTGTACTTAATTTAAAAGTGATTGCGTATGTGTATATTGTAAGTACTTCGTTATGCTGTACACACAGCTTCATCCAATTTCTCTTGTGCATTATGAAAAGCATGCCCAATGTCGCATTTTGTAACATCGAATAGGTAAAACAAAGCGTCCTCTCTTAAATCAATAATTTGTTGGAAAATAAATTCACGTCATGGTTATTTATTATCACACCGAGTTCCTTTCGGTGTATACAGAGAGAATCAAGACAAGGCTCAAAGACGTATTTAGATTGTCTATTAAAATATCACATATCTGCATGTTTAAATAAGTATTATAAACGTCGTGTTCATTTAAACATACATACGTTGCCATCGATAAAATAAATATTTTAGCCCTAATTTAGTTTTTCATTAAAGTAATTATACGATAGGAAGCTGACGGTCTGCCTAAAGGAAAGAAATTGGCGAGCGTCATCTACAATCATGAACAGCATCATAGGCGCCACAGAATAATACTATGATGCCCAACGTAAAATACCACTACATAGGTTGTAATTCCTGAAAATTAAGATATTATAGTTTCATACATTGTGATTTTACTGTCACATATCACGCTTAGAACTAAAATAAAGCTATACAAAAAGCTGCTTGCTGACAGAATACGAAAGTTATAGAAATATCCATATCAACAACTTTTATATAAAGTCTCTCTGGTACTATCACAGATAAGTAAACGAATTTGACATGATCTGACTATTTACTTAGGGGGCATTCAAGTATTAAGTAACGCAATTTGGGAAAGGATTACGTATGCGTGCTCTTGTAATAATGAGGGGGATTCGAGCAACGTATTACGTGTCAATGTCTTTACTTTATTTAAATAAAAAATTAAAACCTTCCATGTTGACAACCCTTTTCGTTTATATTTTACGGGGAATCCCTCGACTGTATTGTAAGTAATTTTTTTTTGTTTTTGTTATTAGCAGTTGTTAGTGTTATAACTTTTAGATTTTAGTGGTCGTGTTGGTGTTACGTAACGTTTAGGGAGGAGGAAGCGATACAGTAAAATGTTACAGTTCGTTATATGGGGGGAGTGATGGTCAAAAATCTTCAAATACTGTATTTTGTAATATTTGAACATTCCCTTAGATTTAGTTTCATATGCCATTTTAAAGGCGGACTATTTGGTACTATGGGAATACACTGTATTTAAAATGACTACTGCTGCTAAGTTATACTTGGTAAGGAAGAAGTCTCATTAAGACAGCCGACGCTCGAAGCATGCTTATTACATAATATTAGCCACGATACGTTGCCCTTCGCAGAGCACTGCGGTTTATGAATTTACTCAACTGTGGGAAACTGCAAATGTGTTTACTGGTTACCGCTGTTTACAAGCTGCAGACTGGGCCACGCTGACATTATATTAAGACGGTGATGGTGATTGTAGCTCTTAAGTGTAATAATAATCTTTTTTTATATTTCACTCACATAAATAACTATATTTAGGACTCGAATTAAATTGTCCTCTAATATTGTAATTTTGGTATCTAGGTAATTATCATTTATTGAGGAATTGATAATAAATTGCCTAAATTGTTCACATCTAAGAGGCTGAAATTTTACAATTCGTACGGTATTTTTATAACATAGATAAGTATCAAGGTAAAATATTTGAATTTTCAAATATTTCAATCGTCCGGACATACTTTTTTCTTTATTCTTTATTGTACACAAAAAAGGTATTGTATCAGAATTGTTAAACATAATAGAGTATAAGGACGAGCAATTTACTCCCAAAAAAAGTTTCTTTCAGCGAACCCAATATAAACTGAGATAAACTGACAGTTTTTTACGACAAATTTGTTAGGATAACGTGCCGATGAGTATTTAATCTTACTGGGTGCATACTACTAGCTCAATAAAATAGATAATGACAATAGTTTTTAGTATTATGTCACTCAGTTAATTTGAAAATATTTACATTATCATGTGATAAAATGTATTTTCAAAATATGACTCTCAACAACATATAAGTAGTCCTGTTCTTGCAATAAATTAAAAATGCAACATTACTTATTTAATACAAATCACTGAGTTTTAATGAAATATTTATCAATTTCTTCACCACATTTCCGGTTACAACTAGGAAGAAAGCTCTAAGCACGCGAGCACATTATAGTTCTGGCTACTTATTTGCCTCGGTTCAGTGCCGCTCATCCTACCATAGCGCACCCATCATAAATATACGATATAATCGTTAAAACTAAAATGGCTCTTATTAGCAACCGCATAAAGTTTAATACTAATAAAAAAAATATTACACACGTACGCTCTGCTTGGCTCCACAATAATTGTTCTCTAAGTGAACGAACTATGAACGCGGACATATAGTTTATTTGTGTGGCTATCATAAGTAAATTTGTTCTAAGCAATAGCGGTATTTTTAATTTTTACCGGCCACTTAGGTAAGCAGAAGTCGACAAACGGATTTGGTTCAACATGAAAGTGCAATTACGATGCTTTACAATGTTTGATTATGAAATCATTAACATAATGGTTTATTGTTTGTCAATAAACATGATTGAGCTAGACCACGACAGACCTCCCAAATTCACGTAACTACTGCTTTTTTTATGCAACTTAGAATGGCAAACAAGCTGATGGCCCACCTGGTGGAAAGTGGTAACCGTCGCCTATAGACATGAGCAGTACCATGAATATGACAAAGTTTACTGTTTCGCCCATAATCGGTACCCCTTATGCGTTGCCATTTCTGAAAACTAATATAATATTATTATTAATATAATAAAAATAAGATAATGTCGGATGACGGAACAGATTTAATACAATCAATATATTAAGATAGACTATTTCAGTTAAACTATTTCTTTACTTTGTATTATTTAGAAAAACCGTGTTATAGCCAATTCATAACAAAAAGTTACGAAATACCTAATAAACTTATATTTGTATCTCGAGAGAGTTTTATAAATATTTTGTGAAAAAAAGTAAATACGAATATCGCCTGTCTTTTATTGTCTCATTACTCACCCGAAATGTCCAAGATTATAACACATAGCTTTAATGGTTTCTGACATCACCTACTTATTTAATTACTGACTAGTGCTTCATCAACAAATGCTAAGTAATTCACAAAAAAAAATACAAGTACTTACTTTTTACTTGACCCAGTGAAACCTAAAGTGTTTTTAAATAAATGACAAACCAAACTGATGATGTCATCGAATAGGTTACATTAAACAAAACTGAACTACCGAACCGATTTTGTTAAAATGTTTATGACACCAATCGGTAAGTATATCTTTTCAGATAAAAAAAAAAATCCAAATGGGT
Source organism: Galleria mellonella (assembly GCF_026898425.1). Classification (NCBI taxonomy): domain Eukaryota; kingdom Metazoa; phylum Arthropoda; class Insecta; order Lepidoptera; family Pyralidae; genus Galleria; species Galleria mellonella. The sequence goes on along the minus strand of NW_026442130.1, from coordinate 8,409,692 downwards.
TTAGAACTGACGAAGTTATTAGGTAATAAAGATAAAAAAAATACAATCGAATTGAGAACCACCTTCTTTATGAAGTTGGTTGAAAAAAGAGATAATTTATAAAAATTTGAGTTATTTCGTATAATATAAGCTTCTCTACAAGTAAGATTAAATATAAGCTAAACATTTATACAGTCTCAAATTGACATCATCATCATTATATCGGCTTTTAACTGTCCAATGCTGAACATAAGTTTCCCTCTTAGAGGGTTTTGCTAGTAGTTGCCATGCTTGGCAGGCGGATTGACAATCGCAGTTAGGCTTTGGAGATGTTTTAAGAGAGACTCTGCTGTCCATCCCTCGCCTTCCCTTAGTCGCCTTTTACGACACCCACGGGAAAGGTTAAGGTGACCTATTCTACGCCGGAATCACACGGCTAAACTTACATATTAGCCAAAACTTACAAAATACCTATATGTTAGTATATAGGTATTTTGTAATTTTCTAATCAACTAGTGTTAAACGCTCGATACCGTGAGCAATGATTACTAATTATCATTAGGTGCGTATCTAATGTAATGTGTGCAATATAAAAACAAACCGACAAGTATTCGTATTCGTTTCTATTACATTACAGCGATTACATTATAACCCAGTTCAATACATAGAAGAAACCACATTGTATTTTTTGGTAATATTATATAAAATCGCTCATAATATGCTGTTATTCCATTAACAATGTTCAGCTGTTGTATAATACCAGTATTATCGAGCTAAGTACAAAACAAACATTAGTTATTGTATTTGCAATCAATTAAATTATTTATTTATTTGAATTATACAATAATGTTATATTATATTTATATGTTAACAAAATTTATTATATAAATGCATAATGTAAGGAACATTCATGGTCCCGAATAATTACATGACAATCCGAAACGTATCACTCTGTCTAGACATGCCCATCGGACGATTGATAAAAAACAGTTCTTGTACCTAATTGTCTATATTGAAATTAATTTTCAATATTTAAATAATTTACATTGATTTATTTTTGTGCTCAAATACAAACCAGAAAAATGTATTATTATTATTATAATCGTAACTATACCGATACTGTAATAATTGTAAGTCTGTTATTGGGTACGTTAGCAAATATAAACAAATAAAAAATACACACAGGTAGTTAAAATTGTTAATAAAATAAATGAAAAAAAAAATACATCACAAGATATCACAAAAAACAGTTAAAAAACAGAAAGAAATATATTTCCCATGAAAATGAAACTAAATCGTATTATTATTATTATGTAATTTAGTTTCATTTATTAATATTGTTTAATATCTACATAGTTATTGAATAATATAATTTTGTATGATACTGAGCCACAGATAAAGGTATCTTCCCTATAATAGGAAAATCCCTACTGAGTAGAGGGAAATATAACAGTTTGGACTTATGAATTCATTGTATTGTATTGTATTGTAAAAATCTTTATTGTACATAAGTCAGATTAAATACTAGTAAATGATTTAGTATACAATGGCGGACTTATCCCATAAAGGGATCTCTTACAGTCAACCTTTGATCATTGATTTGATGATTCATCATAATATTTGGTATATTATATTAATTTTAAAATAGTCAAATTAGGTTTTAATTTTGTTTATTGTTTCTATTACAGATATGAAGAAAATGTCTACAAAAAGTAAAATGAAGTCGTAAGCAAGGTAAGTTAGTTATTATTCTCATATTCTGCATCAATACTTTTCAATGGGTTTAACATAGCTGGCTCTTTTGTGTTAAACCCTCTCATGGTTTATCATGATGTTATTTTTCAAATAATTATTTTATTTTGCAGTCTTCATTGTTGTTCCCTCCTATGTGAGCATTTATAACGTACTTTTGTATTTTACTCTTTAAGCATTATTACTTAAATATTAACTAACTTGTCCAAAATAAAAAAAAATTAAACGTAATGACTATTTTATAACAGATATATTTAAAAATACATTCAATTACAAAATAAAAAGTACCACCATTATGGTTACCACTTTCCATCAGTCAATCAGTTTGTTTACCATTCTAAGTTGCATAAAAAGTACCTACGAAGTTGCAGTGATGTGTACAAGTAGCACGATATTTAATTCTACGTTAGATCTTTATAATTGATAACTTGTCTAAACGTCGTCCTGACTCTCTGAATAATAATATGGGAACACAGGATACGCGGAGGAACTGTTGATTATTTAAAAAACCATAGGATTGAGTCTGTTCTACATAATTATCTGTTTGTACACATAATAATATGTGAATGCGTACGGTGATGTCTCTATTTTGTAGATTATTTGTGTTTATTTAAATAAAATAAAATACTATAGTTTTTGTATGTTATGCACGTAAAAATTATTAATTCAATCTTGCGCCATCTATCTGCTTCTATTTGTTCTCCTTTAACCAAAGGTTGTCTATAATAGATTGCGCTAGCGATAAGACCTAAGTACCTTTATGTATTATATTTTAATCTGTATATTACTGTATTTCATTTGAACTGTTTAAATGTCACTGTATATGTTTATGTTTCTGGTGCAATAAAGAGTTAAATAAATAAATAATTTTAAAACCTTCTTCGAATAAATACAGACACAATTTATATAATGCTTCTTCTATGATATAAATAATTTAACCTTCTTATGAATAAACACATAAAAATATTTAGATAACTATTTATAAAATAGATTACTTATTTATAAATGTACATAGACATATTTAGATGAATTTAATCTATTGAAATGCTCAAGACAGATATTAACATAACTTCATAAAAGCATATTAGTAAATCAACACAGAACTAAATTACATCGAGTTAATTGTACCGTTTTACATCTTCGTTCCCGTCTTACATTACGTCCGATGCATTGCTACTGAATGATGAATCATAAATCAAATTGATGGTGACTAAGTGATGATTGATCACGATATTGAACCGCAGTGACTGGAATGCCTGTACGCGACATAATGATGTGGGATACGTTGGGTATATACTAATAAAAACAGAACAGTAGTAACTAGAACTAGTAATAGTAGTTTATTACTTAATTACGCTTAAACACCTGAACCGATTGGAATGAAATTATATACACGGATAGGTTATATACTAACTTAATACATCACAGACAAAGTCACGAGAAGCAGCTAATATTAGTGATAATTTTCTTTAACTTTTATGGATAGAACAAATAACTTGTTATATATTATATTTTCGTCCCTCTTTAAACATCATCAAAACCTAACTGCGGTTGATGACTATATAGCGGCGGCAACTACTGGCTGAGGCCTATGTTTATCAGTGGACATTACGGCTGATATGATGATGATAATACTAATGAATAATCAATTAATTTTATTTTATTGTTTTCTTAGGAAACGACAGTCGACCTGACATATTAAATCGCTAGCAATTGCGCTTTTATTCCCCAGACCTAAACAATAACGCAACTATTTCTGTTTCTTGGTAATAAACTTTTTGAAATATGGAATGCGAAATGAGTTTCCACTGACACGTTCAGTCATACAAACGCTAATTACTGACTTGTTATGGATAATAACAATCCGGCCAGGATATTAATACTTGCGTCTGGTACTTCACGAATAGCCGTTTGCGACCGCTGTCAAGTATCAATTAAAGTAAATTACACACTTGTGTGGTTACAGAAATATATAAAATGTAGTTGTGTAGATGGAATAGTTCATTCATGATCAGTATAAGTCAACTTATAGTAATTAATATTTTTTTTTTCCAAAAATCATACATTTTTTTTTTTGTAATTTTAGATGTCCTCAAGGAGTCAAATAATATCAAGTAATAAATTAAACATCGATCAGGTAAATATTTACAAATGAGGAACAAATAAAAATTAACTTATCTTACTCTCATTAATATAATACGAGTAAAATTGAAACTAATGTTTGTACATGAGAAATATTAAAAAAAAATATATGAAGTCTTCATAAAACTAATAAATGCATAAACAATATTTTTTAGAGATTTTATCTGTATGTCTGCCTGTCTGTGTGCTTGTACCAGGATCACGCAAAAACTGTTGCACCAAATTGAATGCAGTTTTCACAAGTTTCAAACTTAATAAGTACTCAACCGATTTTAGAAATTCACTCACCTATAGAAGTTTTGAAATGTCTATGTATCTACCCGCGGGAAACTGGGCCGGATCATTAGTAATAAATAACAGTAACCTAGCATCGAGACATTGACATGTTATTACAGATCAAGTGGCGTGCCCTTTTGGTGTTTCCTCAGACAATGTAGTATAGTTTAATTTCAGGAAGTGTCTTTATGTGGGTTATGAAGCTAAGCCACAATCTTTTAAGACACCCATATAAACTATCGCGAAATTAATAGCTATCATAAAATTTACAGATTAAAGGGTATCCTTCGGTTTTACAGCATCTCATCTTTTAGAGACAAAGTTGCCAACATTTTACTGTACTTAAGTAATTTGTTTATAAAACATGTTATCATATTTACAGTTGCATAAAGGAGTTCTAAAACTTTATTGTAGTTTTAATTAAATTTTAAATTAAATTAAATAATTGGAGAGGCAAAATGCTGGGCCAACTTATACGACATGACAATTTTTTAAGAGCATAGTAGAGGGAAAAATAGACGCCAAAAGAGGAAGACCAAGGAATAACTACATGGGACAAATAAAGGAAACACTAGGTGTCATGTCGTATACGGAGGTCAAGGAAAATAGAATTGGCTGGAGGAAGATGCATGAACCAGTGGGAGACTTTGTACAAAAGTCGTTTGCTTGGGTACCTCTTTCCCATTCGTGTTTTACCCATGAAGCAGTTGTGTTTGCATGGCTGTGTTTCGGTTTGAAGGGTGAGGTATGGCGTGAATTTACAGGGTACAGAGGAATAATACCTGAGTTCTCAGGAATGGCAACGCATGGGAGGTATCATGGGTGAATCAGTATACTCTGTTAGAATTAGTTGCACCGACAAGAGGAAACTTTTAAATGAAAAGAAAATTAAAACTTTGATTTTCTACTATTTAATAAATAATAATTTAATTTTTGAGCAATATGACTTTGAACACAAACGTTTTGTTAACAAATCAAAATCACAATAAATGGATGTTATCTTACATTAAATGCTTATCAGACATTTTTAACAGCCTTCTTTCTTGCCATAAATGTAGTTGACAAAATGTGTGTTAGCCAAAATCGAATGCCAAAAAATTACAACCGAGGAGTAAAGTGTTTAATTCTTGTATATTTCATAACATGCTTCGTTCTTCTGTTAAATAAATTAAGGAGAAGTACGAAATGACAATGCCACACACAAGCCCGGGAGATTTAAGTAGTACTAAAAATTCTTATGTTCTCTAAAATGTATTTCCATGATAATTATATAAATAAAAAATAATCTATCATCAAAATAAATATCATCATTCTAATATTTAAATATAAGTATTCTAACATCATCGGCTTTTTCAATCTTGTAAATATTGCGAATCCCATCGTCCCGGTGATTGCATAACTGTTGTATTTTATAATAACAACGAAGGTACTACCATAAGAATAAATAATCTGGGTAGAAGTGACACTTATGTACTTTACTTTACCACCTTTACACCGATGCCGACTAAATGTACCCCACTTGCTCTCGCTTAAATAGAGTTGTAAAAACTATACTCATTTAATATATAATTAGTAAGAGCAATTTGTTATCATATTGATAAAATAGAAAAAGATTCCTAAGTACGTCCTTGTATAAACTTGAATAGAGGCATAAGGATGGGATTTAAGTGAATAGGTATTAATAAAAGTTTCAACTCAGTTCTTACCATCAATACATTAAAAATTTATTAATATTTGAATTAATAAGGAGTATATAATCTACTTTATAGTAAAATAGATCAAATAAATAAAAAAATAAAGTTATAAAGAAAAATAAAATTTTGCTAAATGCTGTTAGTAAATAATAATATACGCAATAATTAAAAGCATTCGCTAATTTAGAAATTTTGTCTCAAATTATCTTTTATTACAAAATAATCAATAAATAGCACTAGTACAGATTCTATCGCCATCTTAAAAGGAATTCAGTTCCCAAGGACGATTTGAGCAACTAACACACTTATTGAATTGAAAGAAGTGTCACTTCTACCTAGTCTTTATTCTTATGATACTACTTTGTATGAAAATTATAGTAACAGTCGCTCGTCTGCTAACACAAGTTCTCAACTGGTCGATTATTGACTGTCCTGCAAATGACAGTAAAAAACCACATACCACAGAAGGCGCGCGCGCTTGATTGCCTTCGCTTGCCCACGATGCAGTGGAAGCGTTGTGTATGACATCGATCGCGTGCCGACACTCATGCGCATGCGCAGCTAATGCCACACTTTGCGGTTGGATACAGTAGGATTACCATTGTAACGTAACGACCGCCCATACTTGATATACGATGAACAATACAGCTTAAGTAATTCGAAATGCGTCATATTGCTTTTTTTTCAAAATATAAAATTGTACTTGATTTTTATGTGACAGTATTTTACAATGTAGCAGTTTTTAAACTTGATGCACAATTTTTTGGTCTTAGTGACTGGATTTTTATAATCAAACTCATTACGCATGTATTTTAAAAACCAATTAAATAGATTATTTCTAAATAATGTATCAAGAAAAAATATATTTATTTATTATTTTTGATTAATTATTATTATTATGCCACGTGATGGAAAAAGAAACCGAGGTAGGCCAATAAGAAGATGGGAGGATGATTTGCCCAAAGGCTGGAGACAAGCTGCAAAGAATCGTTACCAATGGAGAAATATGGAGGAGGCCTATGTTCTAGAACAACCTGAAAAATAAGATGTTGCTGATGTCAACATTATTTATACATATTTACAATTTAAAAAAAAATCTGAAATTCAGGAATAAAGGCTATTTTTATTTTTATTTTTATTTTATTTTTATTTATTATTATTATGTAAAGATAGTAATGAGATAAAAATTGTCCTAAAACTTTCCTACCCCTGAAATTGGAGTAGACAATATATACATATATATATATATACATATATTCATATCAGCCGTTAACTGTCCATTGCTTAACATAGGTCTCCTCTACAAGAAGGGTTTTGCCAGTAGTTGCCACGCTTGCCAGTAGTTGGAAACCACAGTTAGCATTGCCAACCCGCCTGTCAACGCAACAATAACGCAACAGTATCCTTCTTAAAACGTAATGTTTTAAGAGGGACGCTCTTAGTCGCCTCTTACGACACATTACGGCCCATTCTCTGCCAGGACCATACGTCATTAGACAATATACATATATTTATAAAATTTAATTACAATCAGTTGAACGAATTTGGACATTAATATCAAAGAACATTGTAACACGAAATAGCTATTTAACTGTAAAGTTTAATTATCAAATATTACTAGATATTAGGTGATTATACTATACAAGTATTACGTTATACATTTTAGTGTAAAACCATTATATATACCTACTGAAATATAATAAGGAACCGTGTGAGAAATGTTTGATGTTTGAATATCTAATTACCTATCTAATTAATTGTAATATGAGTACGTATACCAAATATCATCGTTTAAGATAAATTGAATTTGTAAATTTCGTAATAATATTTGTAATCTATTGATTTTAAATACAGACCTCGCAAGCTTTCCCGTTTAAATACATAGCTGTTTATACAACAGGGAAACTTTGTTTCGTCGTAGAAAAGTCGTTTGCTTGGGTACTTTTGTCCCATTCATGTTTCTACCGTGAAGCAGTTGTGTTTACATGACTGTGTTTCGGTTTGAATGATGGAATATAGCAGTGAATTTATAGTTAGTCCTTAGTCCTCAGGAATGGCAACGCATAGGGAAACATTATACTCTGACATGTTCATGGTACTGCTCATGTCTATAGGTGACGGTTACCACTTTCCATCAGATTATCCAAGTTCTTCACTACAAAAACCTTTGCTTGTAGACCATTAAATATATTATTTGTTTGCATAAGCTATATTATTAATATTCGTTCTTTTAATATTTACAGAGATTAGAAAAAGTTATCGTTTGACTATAGGTACGTTATTTTTTGTGAGTATATTCTACGCAATTTTCAAGTATGTTACCATACCTTACGTTTGAATCTGATTTTTAACAGTGTTTATCATTTTTATCGTTCACTTTTAAGTTTGTCGATAATTTCTATATTAGGGGAGAAAGGAGGAATTGAAATTTATTATGCCTTTATGCCTATTAAGGAAAATTGTTCATAAAAATCACATTTCTTAAAATTATTAATTAGGAATATAAACTTTATTTATTTTAGTATCAGAGAAACACAATTTAAATCTTTGAAAAATCTCTTATGAGTTAGATATGTTAGGCGCATTTTCCCCCTGTTTTTTTTTAATGGGTGATAATAGAATGGTAACCCCGCCTGCGCTATCGATATACGCTGTCGAGGCACCAGTGTGGAGTGATAGGTGCAGATGAAAATACAGGTCAGTTAGCCCATGGTGACGAATTTTACTAGAATGCGTGACCGCGTGGAGGTCGATCTGATAGGATGTATTGCTAGCAATAGGTCAGATAGTCCCCATTATTAACAATCCCTTTCCTTCCTTTCCCCCTGGTTGACGACTATATACGCGTAGCAAGAAGCGCACGAGTAAATACAGGTCCCCATCCAACCATCATCGCTCTTACTGTTTTGTTACCCACCTGTTATGCTTACCTTACTCTCACTTACAGGTACAAGGTTGTTTAAGTCGGTAAAATTCACAATGCTCTTCTATATTCAGTCTCCAGTAAATGCTTAATGCAAATAACTTTATTTTAGAAAAAAAAAAACATATTTAAGTTTTTCCTCACAACTTTGTATATTTGAAGAGTTTTAACCATTATTCAAACCATAAATAATGCCTCGTTTGACTTACTACTGAAGTACGTTGCCTGACGTCATGGCCTCTACCACCCGTGTCTATGGATATACAAACATTTGCATACGATATGCTAATATTGATTTGGGTATATTGAGCTTGAGTGTATTGATGTCTGTATCGGATGATAAAAGTAGGAGAAAACTAGTTTTAAATTTTAAACAATACAATTCTAAATCATCTACCATAGCTAAAACCATATATCCTCTTTGCTTAAAATTTTCCAAGAATTGTTTCTTACTCTCTCTCTTAATTTCTTTACCAAATTTCATGATCTAGCAGTATCGACTGTGAATTTACCATTGTTTCTTATATTGTATATACCAATACTACTACTAACTACATATACAAAATTACAAACAAACGACGTTTTATTTACTATAATCTAATGATAATATATTATTCAATTATTTTTATAAATAAGAAGGTTATGTACACGTTTGATGAAAATGTCAGATCTGATGCTATCAGAATTTTCTTCCATAATGGTCTTATACATATTAATTTTCATGTTATTGAAATAGATTTTTTATTAAATAAATAAAATAATAATAATCTTAATAAAATAAAGTGTCGAGAAAAATTGTGAAACTCAAAAATATAAAACACGGATTGTTGCAATCTTTGCAAGAATAACCTCTTAAGCGTCTCCCATCTCTCTGGAGGACGGACGCCATGAAAGAAAAAAAATACATACACGTACGTACAATATTGTAATGAAATCGTATTTCGTAAAAAAAAACGACTTCAGTTGTGGTAAAACCAGTTATTTTGGTTTAAAATTTAAAATACTGCACCGATTGTGATAAAATTTCTATGAAACCAATCTGTAGGTATATTCTTTCAGATAAGAAAGAATATCCAAAATCGGTTTACAACTGACGATGTTATAAGGTAACAAACATAAAAAAAAATACAAACGAAAATACTCTTTATTTGAAGTGGATTAAAAATATGGACGTGCTGAACACCTGATACAAGGTGGTCAAGAGCAAAGAGTTCAAAGTTCGCCATAAGACACCGCATCCCGCTTTCGTGTTCTAATTGTTGCCGAATAATAGAATCATGGTAATGGATCTTTGATTGCCATTTGATTAACAAGAATGATAAATCAAACTCTTCGCAGGCACTTGAGGCTGTTATTTTGCTATTTATCCATAGGAGATGTTTTTGCTAGCTTTTCGATTCGAGATTCATAATTGAAGGGGCTCTTGTTTGGCGCGTTCATTGATTAATGACATTTCCTTGTGTGAAATTATTATTCGATACTCAAGAGTGAGGGGACGTTGTCATCGTGACAGATATATAATTAAGTATATTTTAATAAATCGTACAACACTACGTACCACTAACGTACCAGAGACGAGATGATTCATTATTTTATATGGATGAAAATGGACCGGTGGATCCGCCGATGCTGTGGTTATAGTTTCATTTTCAAAAAATAAATTCCACTAGGCATATTATCTAGTTCCATCTAGTCCCAATACTAAGCCATCTAGTACTGGAAGTAGACTGTACAAAAGTCGTCTGCTTGGGTACCTCTGTCCCATTAGTGTTTCTGTTGTGAAACAGTTACACTAAGAATATTATATAGATAACTGATAGACATTCTTAAAATTATTTTTATAAATATATACATACATTTTATGCATAAAAACACAAAGACTAATGCAGACATTACAGGTTGCAAGGTTCGAATCTGCGACCATCTGCCAGGGTTGTATTGGTAATAATATTCCCCTATTTCTATGACTTATTTTTGCTCACATTTAACAATTATGAGCACGTCTATTACGCAACAGTATCGAAATATCGTCATAAATAAATAAATAACCATGATAAGACTCCGTTAATTATGCATATTAAGAGACAACCGTGAAAATCTATAGTTTTATATCGAGCTAGCGTCCATTAAATGCGAATTGCGATAATGTCGATAAAATTGTTGTCGATTGACGATAGCGTATCGCGTGCCAGCCACGTCCAGATGGCTCCGTGATTGCATCGTGACAGGCAATTGCTACAATTTGCGAGTGTCGTCCGCGTACATGCCACATGCCATTCAATGTGCCGCCAATGTCGGTCTTTTTGTAGGCCGGCCCGTTTTAGAAGCTAACTGTGGAGCGCGTTATTTAACTTTTTGTTACACTGTGAATCGATCAAAATCTTTTTGCAATGCAATTTAACAGCATGAACTTCTAAATTATTAGCAAATAATATTTCAATTCGATCACAGGTTCTTCATTACATATGTTTCTACTCGTATTTAACCGGTAACATCTAGTCGCTATTTAGCGGCAATAATACAGAATTGTCACTAACAACTTTCTCTAAAAATCTCCACAGGTATTCATAATCTTACTAATAGTATAGTAATTTTCTTTTTTCTATAATAGTCGATTTTTGAGAGTAATAATAAGAATAAATTCAATTGAGAAATTTATTTATCTATTTAAACTTTATTGACCAATAAAATATGGTAAAAAAGGTGGATTTAATGATTTAGATAGTAAGTAATTTATGTTTTGACAATAAATAAATATTTTGAATATAAATTATATAACACGTATGCATTATACGTAAAAAATACGTAGCTCGATACAATCACACTCAGATAATAATTTAAAATTGTATTTCACAAAAAAAAAACTGATTTCAATTGTGAAAGAATTTTTCAAATCGGTTTATTAGTGACAGAATTACGTGATAATAAACATAAAAAATGCAACCGAATCGAGTATCTCCTTCTTTTTGAAATCGATTGATAATATAAATGTTTGTTTCGTACGGGAATCGAATCCGCGATCATTGGTAGGTAATGCGATAAGTTAAACCGGTATACTAGCACGGCCATTAAATATCTCGATTACATATTGAACGTTGACGGTAATTTTCTATAACTCCTCCAATCTGATACCGCCATCTCTGATCCTAATAATACTTGTCGTAGAACAGCAATGCGTAATTCGGACTAAATTGTGAGATAACTAATGCAGTCGATAGGAATGGGAAAGGTATAAACTCCTTCATTCTCTAACGAGGGCGTCATTACCTCTAAACGCACCAACGTAACACACCGAAACACTTGATGTTTTTAAAAAAATATCTAAACTCTTGGTCGACTTATCCGGTAACCCTTTGATAAATGAAGCATTCCAATCCCAACAATATTGGGATGCAGACCCGATCTATATTTATCATTATCATCATATAAGACGTTAACTGTCCACTGCTGAACATAGGCCTCCCGCTATTGGGGGTTCTGCCAGTAGTTGCCACGCTTGGAACACGGGTAGATAACCGCAGTGTTTGGTGATGATTTAAAAGGGACGTTGACGTTGACCGTTATATTCCATAAGTCGCTATTCTAAGCCAGTGTTACACGGCGGTGATCTATATTAAATATTACAAATTACTTCCGTATTACGAAACCTGTTTTTTAATTTAATTTGATGTATTTTTCCACATATTTATTAATGTTTTTATTAAATAATTAAATATTAGAAAGCAACAAATTATCATTCATGAGATGTGTTTCTGCCATAGAAAGTATTTAGTAATGGTAATATTTTGTTCCGCAGGAAGAATAGCATCGTCAGACATGACGAAATTGAGATGAAACCAATATAATAATATAATATCCCTTCGATTTGTAAAAGGAATTATCAAACTTGGTTTAAAACTTGTGAAGACAACATATAACATACACGAAAATACAGATAAAATTACAACTTTATTTTGATTTAATTAATAAACATATTTTTTTTTATTCATTCTGTGGAGCTCTTGCTACTCACTACGTTTTTCAACAAATCTCTTCACCTTTTGATTCGACACGATCCTACCTTTTGATCTGCTGCTGATATATATACGATCTATGAAAATCCTAAATTATTTTTGTTCTAGTCGAGCTACAAAATTATTGATTAATTCTCAAATGATGACAAATTAGTTTCTAATTATTGACAATTATTGAATTGTTTCGGGAGTTAGCTCGAAACATACGAAAAGCAATTTTCAATTAAACCACACTCATCAAATCTACACAATCATATACGAAAAGATATTGTAAATATTTTTCGATTTCTTATTAATTTAAAATTGTAACTGTAAAGAAGAAAGTGACAATAAGCACAAAATCACCGAACGAGCCCATTAAGATGTACAATAGATTTACACCTCAGACGGACAGACGGCGATCTATTATGCTGCAATGTAAGGTTTACCTACTTTAATTGAGGCGTCAGCCAACCGCAGACAGGAAATTTCGATCATTTTATTATTATCCTTAATAGCTTAAATATAAAGTTCATATTTCTTTGTATATTTAATGCGAAGTTCTGACTGCATAGATTTTTTAGACGAGCTTTTTTGTTACTGTCTGTTAGTTATCTTAACAATATTTGACAATAATTGTTTGCCGGCTATGGTTAGACAAAGTAAAGAAATAAAATAACTGATTCAATGATAAAATCATTGTGTTGGCGAAATACACAAAGGTCGAGTTCATGACCTACGAGTATAGTGATAATTGATGTTATCTAACGTATCTTTTATTATTAGTTGACACAGCACATGTTTATTGAGTTAGGTATTAAATTTTGTACCTGTTGTTATATGTCATATAGGTCTCTAGCTTTCTAATTTTTTTAACTTATTTATTGGACACGACCGACGATAAATATATAATGCCAATGCTTCGTGGCTTAAAATTGGAAGAGTAACAAAATGTATTAAAAAGAAGTGTATTTTATTGACACAAAAACGGATGGCATTATTATAAAAAAGAAAACCAAAATAATTCTGCAGAAGAAATTGAAAATTAAGTGAAAATAGACTTACTTAATTTTTAATGTTTTGAGAATATACCAGTAGCATTTTCTATAACGAAATATTACCTATTGAACTTTAAATACACAGAACCGCGAGGTTTGCTTTGAATAGGCGGTTTTTCAACTATTCTCGAGTGCCAGTCCTACAATAATGTTTTTATGCATAGACAAACAATCAATTTATTTCCACGTTCAAATATCTTGAAGGAAATACCATAGAGTCTAAGAGAAAATCTTCAGTTTACAATATAGTAAAAGTATACTCTCATGATCTTTTTTGTCTATAGTTGAAGAAATGTTTATAGCTTCAAAATATTTTATTTCATTTGGACATAAAGCTTAAGAGGATGCGATTCTAACATTTCTAACATATTGTTATGAATGTACTATTGTTTGTTTGTACATTTACACCACTCGATGTTTATGAGTACCGTTGGAAAATACACACTCATTGTATAACTGCTTTTCATACAATTCTGTGATATGTGTAGCTCGAGTCGTGGTAATAAAATACAAGCCCTAACTATGACGAGACAATGCGAAATTAATCAATTTAACGTGTAAATATATGTATAGCACAGGTTTATTTTATCCAAATGGATAATTAATGTAGATAATTTATTTATGTAACTATAAAATAAACTATTTCTTAGTCATTAATGTGTGCATCGTAAATGTACGTTACAATAAATATATTTTATTACTAGTTGTGAGATAAAGAAGTGGTTTCTGTAGTTAGTGTAAAAAACCTAAAATTTAATCAGCTAAAGATTTAGTTTTAAATTTTTTTAATTACGTATATGAAATGTAGAATATTTTAAAATAAGTTTATTCTAGAGTGTACTAGAGCATAATGAGAAGAAGTTTATTTTTAATGGCAGTTTTTTATAGCTTTTACTATTTACCCGTATTTTAGTTTCATATAAATAGGATAAAAAAAAATTATTAAATTTAATGGCACCTTGAAAAATATTGTCATTATTTCATTAAAGTATATTAGGTGATATATAATTTTAATAACGTAATTATATAATAATGTAATTTTCACTCTTGAGAGAAAACTTGTTTAAACAAACAAGTAGACATTAGAGAGATTTTTATAATTTTTTCCCGGAAGTGAGACTACTTCATAAAGCCACTATTACCTTTCTTATTACATACTTTAAAATTTATTAATTTTTTTTTGCCAATCTTAAAGTAGTTTTTATTTGGCCAAAATCAGGCAAACCAGTAACATATTCGTTAAATTAATTATGGTTCATTTGGTTAAAATAAAACCAAAAATTCAAAAGATATTAACCAAATTAATAGACCCAACACTTTCGTAAACTCTTACGGTTAAAAATAGACTCAACAAAATCAGTTCACAATCGACAAAGATATTGCGTAAAACAGACCTACATATAAAAATTGTTATAGTCCAATTAACTGCCCACTCCATTATAAAAGCGTTTAAGAATTGAATTTACATAATAATTATGCATCAAGATAACACGGGCTCGTAATTTCTAATAGAGGTGTAAACAAAACAAGACCATCCGTCGTTAGCCCACGGAGTCCACGATCTGAACCACTCCATCAATCCGCCGTAATAGACCCCAGATACTCTAACGATGTTACTGATGCATTTACACTTGGATTACCGCGACCACGTGAGAGTTAAGTGTAGTTACAGCAATAATAATTGTTAATTCCTGTTAATGTTTCACGGATTTCATTGTCAAATTGCATCCCTGAAAAAAAAATATTTATGAACAGCCAGTTCCTATACAAACTTTCTATTTGTATTATTTTTAAAGAAAATTCTTTTAAATCATTTAAATATATAAGTAGGATATGAATATACATTAAACATACTTCAAAACGAGGATATCAACACATACTGGTGTACTACTGCTACTGACAAAACCCTCCTTATGGGGGGTTAGTTGGCACGCGTGACAGGCGAGTTGGCAACTGCAATTAGGATTTTGTTGATGTTTTAAGAAGGACGCTGCTGCTCATCAATAGAATAAATGTGGAACCATTATAATAATGGTCCCACTATAAGACAATTAAAAAAAAGTATTATTATTTTTTTTTTAATATTTCACAGTGTGCATTATTACATTTCATATCGACACTACATTATCGCCAATAATATCTATACACTTTACGCACTTCGCTTTAAGCGTAAAGTCAGTAAGTAATTAAAGCTCTAATGGCTAAATCTAAATCAGCCTACTAGCCAGTGGATGGTATCTGATCCGATAATTTGCATTAACTTTATTACCCAGTCACTGGAGTGATTTATCTTTTGTTACAGTGTGTGTAAAGAATAGTTATCGTATTATACGTATGAGTGAATAAATACTATATAATATACATATTCACGACTACAACTCTAATTTTTTAACTGTGACAAAATATATATCTCGTGTTTCGTAATTAAATTTAAGTACTGACTTATTTAATATTTTAATTGCGCTATCGGTATACACTAGCGAGAACTAGTGAGAGATGATAGGTTAGAAACATCGGAAAACATTTTATGGTAGACGCTCAGATCAGTTAGCCCATCGTGACGTATTCAAGATTTAAACATGATGGTTTCCAAAGGAAACCACGTTTTTATAGATAGAACCACTGATAGAGTATATTGCTAGCAATGAAAATCTTAAACCCCATTCCTTCCCCCCCCCCCCCCCCCAAACAGATGATAGGTCTCCTAGATAGGTTAGACAAAAACATTATTATAATATTTTTGCAAATAAATGATTGATGATTGATTAATCGACTGATATGGTGTATAATTATTAAAATCCAACGTGAGAAGGGTGAGCCCAGCGCCCCTTAATCGGAATAATTTGCCTATTGTGTTTTCATTACCGGAAAGTTAAAATAAACACATGTTAGTGTTAGTATATTTTAATTTTAGAATTCAAATTTAGGATCTTTAAGCTGTATGAGTTATTAAATAGTATTAGGCTAGGCACGACGTTCTTACGTGGATTAAAAAAATCGTAAAGCTTAAACAGGTACATTTAGAAGCAAATTTAGCACATCTGCGCCCTAAATATACATACATATAATAATAATATAATAATACAATCGTTAGAAAGGATTTCTCGAAAATTTCTTGAGAAAAGAAGATTAACGGATTACCGTGTGTGACAACAAGTATTAATTAATTTGTATTGTATTACCAGAAATGTATTCAATATTAATTTCGTTTTTTAATTTTTCTTGTTGATACATGAAAGTAGATACTTAATTAAAGATGAAAGAAGCATCATTCAGGTATAGAAAATAATTTACTAATGTAACACAACTGTCAATCAGTGATCGATACAATGAATTTTTTGCAAAAATTCTATTTAATATAATAGGAAAGTCCGTTAATAGATATTTTTCGTAAATATCTAAAGGATTTATGTTTGATGAATAGGTACAGTCATAATTTTAATTTAAATATGTATTTGATATAGGCACCTACAAATAATTGACTTGCGAGGTTGCAAAGTATTAACAGATATCTTTTTAAATACTAGCTTTACTGTATTCCTATGTATATACAAGTTTATTTGGTAACTTACAAAATGATCAATTAGATCATCAGTTAAATATGAGAAACTAAACGGCTTGTACAAGTGTCACATTACACACAGAATATTCAGATCTGAGCCAATTCAAAGAGTTCTTTTCCTAAATTGTCTAGGTTTGAAAACGAATATAATTATTTATTTGAAAAACATTTTTTCACCACTTGAACATATGTTACATACGAACTTTTGGAAGGAGCAATAACTCTTTCATTACTTATCCTATAATTATTCTTTCATTCCCTCAATAGATGAATTGTCAAAAATATTTTTTAAGGTCATCTTCGCTTGCGCTATATAAAGATCTGTGCAAAAAAAAAACCATATATTATTTGTCAATCAGTGTTAACATTTGTAATAAGTACACACATGTCTTAAAAATTGCAAATCATTTCATCATTGTAATTACTGAGTCCTAATATTTGAACAATCATTTTATTTTTTATCAAACAGACTACCTATTTAGCTTAAGTCTTAAGAATTAACAATAGATATAAAGTAGACGGCTCAAAAAGTCTACTTACGGTCGTCAGAAGTTGATTAAATAAATGACCAAGCACGTATTTTATACTTCGAACGTCTATAGAATCAATGGGTTATTAATTTTGAATTAATAGGGGCTTAACGCTATTCTAATTTGATGTGTAAAGAATTTGAATACCATAAATCACTGATAAAATGAACAGGTTACATACAACTTGTCTCATTGTCCGCCATAATGGTGAATACGTATGAGTAACTTAACTCGGCTTTTTCTCCCTTGATTAAGTCATAGATGGAAATATTATCTACGTAATTCTACTACCAAGCTACTGTATTAACAGTAGCAGAATTACGTAGATAATACTGATGTATTGCTTTTTCCATTTGACATGTGGAATATATAATGTAATTACTGGGTATCTTAATTTTCAGGAATACTACTCTAGCATTCTTTTTTTTATACCACTGAGGTGGCAAACAAGCATACGGTCCACCTGAAGAAACCTCTTTATCCCCCTTTTGAAGAACCCCATGCTGTAGTCTCTTGGGAAAACCTCGGCAGGGAGCTCATTCCACAACCTGAGTATTCGTGGGAGGAAACATCTCTGAAACCGCGCAGTACGCGACTATTCAGGCTGTAGGTACATGAGGATGAACTCCCTGTCGATGGCGAACCGTACAATGGTAGAAAGTGGCTGTGGGCATCATATTGAACAATTCCTCTGAGCACAATCCAGAACACGCAGAGTGAGCAAAATCTCTCCTAAGACTTAAGGGTTCGATACTGCTTGTGAGCCTGGGATCATCGACAATTCGTGAGTACTGTGCATTATGATAATGATGAGTACTGTGTGTGATGATATTAGCATATAGTTGCGGTATACAATGGGCCATCCCTTCATTTCGTCTAAGTGTCGTAAGAGACGACTAAGGAATCTTAATGGTAAAAGGATGGACAGAAGCATTCCTCTTAAAACATCACCAAAAGCTAAACTGCGGTTGCCAACCCGCCTGTCAACCCTGTCAACTACTGGCAAATCCCCCAATTGTAAACTACCGTAAGGAATGGCCCTTATGACAGTCTATGGGGGGTGGGGGGGTTATGTTCAGCAGCGGACAAATACGGCTGATATTATATATTATGGGTACTATCACAGTGCGTTCTGTGATATCTTTGGTATTGTTTGCCTCTATAGATATGTTTGATATTGTGTACGTCATATTCAATCAGCTTATTTCCCATTTCAAAATATTTATAATATTGTTACTAGTTAGGACATATCTTTAGATTTTATATTTCTGTCACATTTTTTCTAACCAGTCGTATAATTTAGCATAACCATTGTATTAAACGACAATGATGGGTCATCGAAAATTCATGGTTACGTCAAAACAGATTAAACCAATTTTTGCTGGAGTAATATGAGCTATTATCAACAATTTTAAATTATATAGAATTACTTATTACCAATTAATAAATGTGAATGTAAAGTTGTTTGTTACATGATCACACTAAAATAATTAAATTGAAAGCTACTAAATAAATATACTATACCTATCATAGATCGACATGTTAGTTTTAAAGTTATTTTTTATACTAAAATAGCGAGTAAAGCCGCAGAATACACCTAGTAATATAATAAAAATTCAATAGAACCATTAATTATAATTGCCACCAAACTATTATCGTGCATGATGTGAACTTATAACTCATCACTTTAACTAGCGTCTGGCGGTCTAGTCTGTAGCGGTCAAATAATTTACTAAACACCTTTTTTGACTTTGATTTTGACATTAATTCGACATGCTTTTTGTCATATTATACGAGAGATTGTTGCATAGTCATATAAATATTTCATTACATTACAACCTTTAATATTTTCAATATTGTGGTGCTGGATAGAAGTGTTTTTTATATAAGTTCCTCATTAGTGCACCTGCTTTGAGTTTAGAATTTTTTATTGCTTTGAGTATAGATATTTATTTGGGATTTCCAATAATATAATAGACTGTTGCATCTATTTTAAAAATATAGACGAGTTAGCCATGTTTTGGAACAATTTTAAAATGAAACAGGTCATCAATGCAAGGCCATTTTTTTTTAATTTTTGTAAATGATTATATTACAAACAAAAACATGGTTTATGGCATATATACATATATTAGCGTGACAACTAGTGAACCCCTCAAGAAGGCTTATGTTTAACAGCGGATAGTTAAAGGCTGATATGATGATGATGAACATGATTTAATGTGAAATTTTAAAAGACAATTTCTTAATGGATACTATTCTTTTTTATGGGGAGAACCTCATGTTTAATACACGGTTTAGTAAATATTATACAGAGTCGATTAAGCTTTGAATGAGTTATTTAAGATCATCATTATAGAAACCTATCAATTTCGTAGAAAATTGTAATACGATATTTATAGTATTTATCTTTTAACTCACGGATGGGAAATGCAATGAGCTGTGGAACTGTAAAATTTTTATTACAAATGAAATGTATATGGATATAATTACTTTGTGTAAAAACTGAATTAACAATAAAATAATTCAGCTTCTGTGATAATGTTGTACATTATCACTGAAGCTGAATTATCTCTCATAAACCGTAATTACATTGATTGAATCTTCACTTATTACTAGTGATTATTATTGAAATTACTTATTAATGATTATTTATTATTATTAATTGAAATTATTAACGTTCTTGTGGAAACACATTAAAAATTGTTAAGGTCATAATAAAGCTAGCATATCCATTTTTCATATTAGTGTGCGAACACATTTCATATTTTTTCCACATTTTTGAGATAAAATGTTTAGTTTCCACTATAGAACACCTCATTTGAATGATACCAATAATTTACTAAACGAATATTTAATTTAAACTAGCTCTTTGTCCACTACTTCGTATTCATGTATTTTAAAAGTAGAAAAGCAAATAAAATACAGCACTTTTAGTAGGCGCATTAATTAATTAAGACATACATCAAATTTTAATTTAGATCTTTAGAAATACAACTGTATAAACCGCAGCCAATTTGTTGCAGTAGTTTTTCAGTGATGACGGAGTAAAGAATATTTTTTATGCAACTTAGAATGGCAAACAAGCTGACAATCTGATGGTAAGTGGTAACCGTCGCCTATAGACATAAAATATAATATAGTAGATAGAGACAATTAGATAAAATTACAAAAAGTTATTATTTTGGGATCTATTTGGTCTTATTTAAAATCTCTCATATTAATTTTACAATTACAATACAATTTTATTATATTAGTAAGATTAGATTCTTTCCATTCCCACGTCGCAAATAACCTAAGTTTCGTCCCCTCGTCACGTCGCGAACAGCATCAGAACGTGGTGCGTGCGCAATCTAAGCGATTATACTACATCTCGTGTCGGGAATCGAACCGATATCTGTGCACGTACATGCAACCGTTATTTATATACTAATGCAACGTATCTGAATCCTAAAGCGTAACGAATCTAAAGGTCCGTACGGTTTACAATTCTATTAAATTTAAAATTACAGTAAATATTTTGTAATACAGTACAGGCTTCAGTATTATTATTTCGTTTCAGAATTCTTAGTTTTTAGAGCAGGTAAATTTTCAGCATATACTATATTTACGGGTTCATGATCAAGTAAGTGTAGTGTGTAGTTATTATTGTTATGATTACCAATATGTAGTATTATACTAGCGATCTGCCCCGGCTCCGCGCAGGTGTATAGTGGCACATTATTTTTATACATTTTTGCCAATTATCGCGTTTAAAACTGTCCTCTCTTTTAAATTGGTATCGACAATATACTTATATATGTTAATAAAATTTTATTGCAATTGGTTTGGTAATTTCGCAAATTAATACGTACGGACACAGTAAAATATTATTTTTATATACTTACCAGCATTTAGATTATTTGTAATAGTACACCTAATATTAAATTATATTTAAAATAATGTATTTTATAGAAAAAAGCAGGTCAATAAGATCTATCTATAATAAAAAAATACAGTGAACTGTTAGAATATTTTTTTATAATATGAGGTTTTCAAAGTTTATTCTTTAATAAATAAAATAGTATATTGTTTTAAATTTTTTAATAAAAATAATTTTACTGAGTAATTTAAAAATAAAAAAAGCAATCCTCATATTGACTTTAACGTTGCCTCGATTAAAGTTGACGTTTTTTCTGTAGACCACAATCTATTTATTAAGCCTTTGTTTTTCTTTGTCGTGCAAATTCCTGCACAAACAGATTTTATTGTAATACTAAATTCCGCGATATAAACCCAAATAAGCGCCTATTATCTGTCTAATATGTTTACAAAACATCTTGTTGTTCATCGGTATGTGTTGTCACGGTTGAAATAGCTGTTTCATTGTTCCGTATAAAAAAGATATATAGAAACCCTCATGAAGCGACTTTGTCAGTCCGTCTGTCCATTCATTTGTCACAGCGCTAAATCTTAGCTCCTACTTATGCAGTCGTTTTTAAAAATGGAATAATTGTAAATTTTATTGTCCCATATAATATTATTGTCACAAATTGAAGTGAAAATTATTTAAATATTAAATATTTTTAGTTTCCTTGTTCAAAATGGGGTTTAAAAAGAGTATTCAAAATTTATAAATAAATATAGCATGTAATGGGCTTCATTTGCTCAATTTAAAATTCTATTTCTTTATATGGCATTATGTATATATTACATGTAAAATATAATGATGTTTCAAACTACCACAGTTTTTGATAAATATATTAAAAAAATGTTCAAAACAAACTTAGTTATGCGGTAATAACCATTGCTATTAGATCAAAAACAATGAATTCTGAATCGTAATAAAATTATTATTTTTTAGATATTTATCATTTTATATAAGAAACACAATAAGATAATTTTAGCTCATATCTACATAATTGAAATATTAAAAAAATTTATTAACAGATTATTTTACGTATGGAACCATCGGCTTGTAAGTATTTACACATTTGACCGGTTTTGTGAAGCAAAATTACACATGTTTAGTCTAATTCACATTGTATTTTGAATTTGCATTCCTAACGTTTTTCCCTATAATAAATGTACTAAATGTACTATATAATAAATGTACGCTGCTTGTAAATGTCACTAACGTGTTTTATTACGCTAGATATAAATCAGAGCAAGTAACCGGTTGTGTTAACCAGTAGCGAACGGATAATGTACTCAAGACACTAAGTCTTCAATCACGTTGCACATTGCATTAATAAAAACAAATGGAGTGAAAATAGTGTCTATCATGAAGATAGCTAGGCCTCTTTCGAGTTTTATAGAGATTACCGAACGTAGTAAATATGAAATAAGTTTCCCATTAAATATTTTGGTAACATTTACGTTTATTTTATTAACATTAACATCAACATCATCATATGAGGCATTATCTGTCCACTGCTGAACTAGGACTCCCCCATAGACTGCCGCAAGGAACGACCTGAACCACCTGCATCCAATGACTCCTTGCAAGGCACTTGTGGTCGTCGTTCCATTTAAGAGGGCGGGGGGAGGGGGAGGGGTGGTCCTGCATGTGATGATTATAGTCATTTATTCACATATGTTAGTAGTAGTCACATACCTACTGAAAAAATCTTGCATATATATACATATGAGGGTGTGTATATATATACTATAAACCATGTTGTTAGTAGTAGTAGTTGTATAGGTATATTTCCGATAATGGGATATAACTTATAGATTAGAAAACAAAGATAATAAATCATTTATAATTTTTAATTATAGAAATTGCAATTATTGTTCAATATAGCGATACTATATAAATGTCTATTGAAAGCTACAATTGTAGTCACCAAAATGTTTCCTGCAGATATACATAAGTTGATAAAAAAAACAAAGCGTTAGAATGTCAACTGTCCAGAAAAAGTCAAACCGGTGTTTTCAGACTGCGTTCCGAAAATCGTGGCGTGTACGATGTACAACAAAAGTGGGCAGGTCAACAGGGCACGGTCATAACCGCGGCCATAATACCTAACGATGGTCATTGTCCACCATATTTTTGACTAAAACATGCTGCCAAAACTTATAGGTATGTTTCGTGACAAGGAATTAACAAAAAAAAATACAAAAATACAAAAGCTGTCCATTCTTATTTTTTTTTATAATGACTTGGTGACTGGACGTTTTCAGGCTATCGAATTAACTGGACGTTGTCCCGCTTGTTCATAATTCTTTACTTAAATTTTAGATACAAAACAAAACCAAAAAATAACATCGTCAAAAAAATTACACACCAATTTATATACATTTAACTGTTTATTTTTGTATAAAGAAAAATCTTGATCACGTGTGATATAATTAAGTTTCTGCAAGGTGTTGCAGATGTTCATGGATGGCGATAGTCACTTACTATCAGGTAAGCCGCATGCTCGATTGATCCCTGCGTCATAAAAAAGTTTCTCCTTAGTCTAAGTCCTATGGGACTTAAATATATAATGGTATTTTATATTATAGATATACGGTTAACAATAAAAATAAAACTCTTTTTAAAAGGCCGGCAACTCTCCTGCGATTCCTCCGCTATTGCGGATACTCATGAGCGGCGGTAGTCACTTATCATCAAGTGAGATGCATGCTCCTTCACCGCCTGTGTAAAAAAAAAAAGATTTCTAAAATCTATATGTATAAATTATTTACAGATTTCGGAGTCATATTTTTTTTTTCTTAAAAACTTTTCACAGCACAGAACATACTCGTACACATAAACTAAACGAATTTCAATGCATTTTACGTCCATCAAAATACTTTATCTTAACCAGTTAAGTACCTAACATTATTTACGACAGTGGCAAATAATAAAAGCAAAATAAGTTTTTATAACAACTTAACTTACATAAATGGAGTATATTAAGTTACCGTGTTTTTATTTGAGTTAATACTCGTAAAAAAATCGAATATTGTATTTTTTGTCAATGAGGAAAAGTCTTACACTTAATAATTTCTGATTGAGATGTCTTGGATTGCTTTAACCAGCAGTTTTACCTATATGAATTAGTATTAAAAATATCCTATGTATTAGCCCAGGATATTATCTTCGGCTTTACTTGCATCAATTTAAATAAAAGATATTCTAAGTTTTAATCACAAATACAGATTGTTTATCGATGTTTGTTCAACAATAAAAACCTATTATACAGATTATTTTTTATACAAAACACTCCACAAGTAAGTTCAACTCACATTCGACTGTGTTTTTATTTTACTTAGAATGACAAACAAGCTGACACCTCATGCATTACCATTCCAGAGGACTACAGAACCATGCCTCCATATCCAGTAATTTTAGTGCCATATCGTAGCCTTCAAACCAACAGTTATACACAACAAAACACTATAGGACAGATCAAAACACGGATAGGACAGAAGTACACATTCAGAAGACTTTTATATAAAGTCGTGTACAAGTGTGTCCTCTAGTTATATTTTACCTCATACAGACAGAATCGCAAGTTATAGGTAATATTATAATATGAGGCAAATAATGTTAATTTTATTTTTGAACAATAAAATCAGATGTCGTTCCTGTATATCGCTTCAAGTAACATTTATAACAGCTTGTTATTGTTTTATTTACACTTGGATTTAGGTATAGCTGTAAATTATCCGCTGTTGATTTAATGATAAGATATATTTAATAATATGTTTTTATACCCCCGTATTCGGTGATTGGATGGTCGGCGCATTAACGCGCAATCCATAAATATGGCAATTCCAGTACTGGTAGTAATGTTCATGAAGATTTTCAAACTGTAACGTTCATTCGCTCTGACCTGATAAGGAAACAAATTTTGCACACTCTAAAATTTTAAGTGAAATTCGTAATGTTTAATTTAATGATCGGCACGCGCTCATAAAATGTTCCAGCTGCCTTATTTTTTTTTTTTTCGTTACATTATTACTTATATATTCTTCACGTTTTTTATATAATAAAAAATAAAATTGCAACTTATGTAAATTTTCAATATCGCCAATATACACCACAAAAATAATAATAATTCTATCTCATATGTTTTTTTTTATTTTTTAAAAATAAGTAACATAATCACAATTTGATGGTTAGCTCATTAAACTCTACCTTATTTTTCATTTAATTAAAAAAAACCTTGGACATTATCATATGATATTTAGTCCCAAACAAAACAAAACAAAATGCTCTAGTTACTAAACAACTGAAAATAATATAATATTTATTTGCTCAAAAACACGGTGCTATTGACAAAATATGCATGTTTTGCCAAAACAATAGCATGCAATATTTAGGTGCAATGATGTCAGTAAACAGTTGACGTTAGATAGATTTTATTTGTAAATACATACTTATAATACAGAAAATACTAATTTAAATACGGATTAATATTATTCGTAAGTATGAAATATTTGTGACTTTCGGGAATCGAACTTGCAAATCCTAGAAAAAAAATATTGAAGATCCGAGGGTCTTAAGGCCCGGATTGCTAATTTGTTACTAATTTTATAACTTAAAGTTATACTAGACTGTAATTATAATATGTTCTGCCTTTAACGTATATATGAATTATTGTTAATACTACTTATTACTTTAATGTTTACTTTTTCCTTAAGCCATACAATCTGGAGAAACCATATATAGAAAAGTGGTTTCTCACCGACATATCAATGAATATTATAATGATACATGTAACTTTGAACGTAGACAACAAACGGCACTCCAATAAATAATAATATAATTACTGTATCAATGGTATGGTGTATGTATTATGTTCCGTACGCTATGACGTGTCTGTGCGAAGTCTCGCCGCTACCATGGGAACCTACCGTTTGCTTCGAACACAACCAGTCTACTCCTAGAGACAGACACCACTAGTTAGAATGAGTGTTTATGTTTATTTTTAGAGGCAAACTGTTTTTCTATACGTAATATAAGTGCTATTTAACAAACTTGGTATGACTTTTTATAGAAACTACAGAACATAACAAATGACTAGGAATGTGGATGTATATTTTATTTTTAAATTACAAAATTCTAATAATATCTTATTATAGTTTATTGAAAGTTATATGTATATGGCGTGGTGGTTGAATAAATTTCTCGTCTCTCCTCATTTTTCTAATTTATTTCTAATAATTCTAATAACAACGTCTCTACTGTTCTCTCATCGTCATTCCGGTCCCGCTTTTCTTTCCTCTCTCCATCCCACACACATATATTTTCTGTCTCTCTCGTTCGTACATTCTCATAACTACTCGTGTCTCTCATAAATCTTGCTTCTACATGTCATGACCTTTAACTATTTCACATGTGTATATTTTTTTTATGCGTGAAAATGGCGTGGTTTTTTTTTACAACACAGGGGGCAAAAGAGCATGCGGCTCACCTGATGGTAAGTGACTACCGCCGCCCATGGTCACCCACAACACCTACGGCATTGCAGGTGTGCTGCCGGCCTTTTAAAAAGGAATATGCTCTTTTCTTGAAGGTTATGTTGTTAAGGTTACCCCGCATGCGCTATCGGTATACACTAACGGGGTACCAGTGAGCGGTGATAGGTGAGGATGAAAAGGCAGGTCAGCTAGCCTATTGTGATGAATTCAATGATAAATTGGTCACGATAGTTTCCAGCGGGAACCGCGTGGAGGTCGACCTGATAGGGTATATTGATAGCAATGGGAACTAAACTCCCCATTACTAACAATCCCTTCCCCCCATATGTATATATTATAAAAGTATATATCTTAAAATATTATATGTAAGTAAAGGAATGCAAAATAGGTAATCATTTAAAAATAATGTTTGTCTGGATAAACGGATTTCATTTATATTTTATAATAGAGAAAGTATTAATGAAACTTATAAACAGGGGTATATTTTATCAGATACATTAAAACAAAAACAAATACCTATACCTATATATAAACACCTACAGATGGTATCAGTATCAATTAGTTACAATACACATTGAGTGCTTCGACGCAGTCGCCGACCAGTGTAATCAGAATTCAGAATGTATATAATATTTTTAAACCCGGTCCTCTAGACTATACCAACTACATATCCATCTGCATAGTTCATTACACACATACATGACAAGAGTCAATCAACGAGCGACAATTGATGTGCCGTTCATACATCACGATCCGTGAGACTGCTTTCACACGGTGCATTATAAAATTAATATAAATACATAACGAGATTTGCTTTTTTTTCATATTATTATTGAATGGTATTTTTTGAAAAATAAAAGAAATTTTTACTTAATTATTTTATTTATACTTAAATGACATAAACAAAAACATAATTTATAAATACTTGTTCTAATTAAAATTATCACAAAATAACGACTTCAAAACCAGTTATTTTGATTTAGAAACTAAAGTATTGAATCGTTTTAATACAGTTTTTTTTTATGGGAACAATCTGTAAATATGTATATCATTTGAGACAAAAAAAGAATTTTTACAATAAGTTTACTACTAACGGAGTTCTGACATAACAAAACATAAAAAAAATATTTTTATGGAATTGATAACCTCTTTATTTTTGAAGTAGATTGAAAAAACAAATTGAAATTACTCACGTACATAGTAAAAAAAACCTAGATAAAAAAGATAGATTGTTTCCAGAATTTTTATTGGAATAAAAAGGGTAACAGATAAACGGACTATGTCAACTCCAGAAGGAAGGGTTTTTTAATGGGTGAAAATGGCATGATAATCCCGCCTGAGCTATTGGTATACACTGGCAGGGTACCAGTGCGCAGTGATAGGTGAGGATAAAAAGGCAGGTTAGTTAGCTCATCGTGACGAATTTAACGATAGTTTCCAGGGGGAACCGCGTGGAGGTCGACTTGATAGGGTATATTGATAGCAATGGGGACTAATTTCCCCATTACTAACAATCCCTTCCCCCCAGAAGGAAGGGTTAGGTATGTTCTTTAACAGTCCTAATTTGTACTTAGTTACCCATGTTCTGCTATAGAGCCTAAAGTGATCATTCCATTTTGATGATTATTGTTATCTCATTGATTCATTGTCAGCAAAATGATACAGACTACATTCTATATTTATTCCTAATGATTTATACTAAAACGTAATTTATCATTATATCGACTTATTTAATATTACCTATTTAAGTACAACACTTAAATGCCAAAACATTACTAAGAGCGCTAAGATTTAATTACAACTAATTCATATTTAACAATTAATGATATGGTAAGCGCCTCAAATTGGATGTCCAAAATGATAAATTATGATCGAGTCATTGTACCAGAGTAGTACTACCACTACATTAGTAGCGCAATTGGCGTATTTTCATCTCCTTATTATGATTGATTGGTATGGTACTGAAATTAGTTAGACCATTTTGCTTTAATACATACATCTTATTTTTGTCTGCCATACTTTGTATACTCGTTATTGAATGTCAAAAATTTATTTTGAAATAGAAATATATATATATATATATATATATATATATATATATATATATATATATATATATATATATATATATATATATATATATATATATATATATATATATATATATATATATATATATATATAATTCTATTTGAAAAGAAGCCTAGCTTTGCCTATTGTGATAAAATTAATATGATACCAACACGTGAGTAAATTCTAGTATTAGCAGAAAAATAAAATGTCAAAATCGATTTAAAATTAGCGAGAGAACAAAACTTTTCGCTTTATGGATGCACCTAATAATACCTATAGTTTACATTCTATATTTTTATGATATCTGTTCTATATGATTTTACATTTATATATCACAACGCTTACAACAAGTCAAAATATAAGTATAATAAGTATATATGAAGCTGAACAATTACACACAAGAAATTTATATCCAAATAAATTTATATATATATATATATATATATATATATGTGTGTGTGTATATATGCAGATATGTATAATATTTAATTGTATGTAATATATTTTATATATTTATTTATGTAATGTATATAAGTACTTAGGTATGTATAATATTCACATGATTATTTACATGTTTTTTATTAGATATACATATTACGCTAAATAGCTACCATCTTTTTCTTTTTTTCTCTATCCAAATGTTGTCTGGAAGAGATTGCTTTAATTTTTTTTATTTAACTCATTTTTAAGGTACCAAATATTTTTTTTATCATTTTTATGTCAGCTATTAACTGTCCAGTGCTGAACACAAGCCTCCCTCCTAAAGGGGATTTTGCAGTAGTTGCCACGATTGGCAGGCAGTTTGGCAACCGCAGTCAAGCTTTGTTGATGTTTTAGAAGGGCTGCTGCTACCTATCCCTCGACTATTGAATTCTCTCATTCGTCTTACACGATACTCATCGGAAAGAAAAATGTGACTCATTCTATGCCGGAACCATACAGCAAAGTGATAATGTGCAGTGGTAAATGAGATTGTAACATTCCTTTTTTTAATATTCGATTCCTTTTCTACATAATGCGAAACACGACTATAAAAATGTTTATTTTCCAAAAACATTTGTTCTTACTAATCATCAATGTGCACGCACTTGGCTTTTGAAAAAAAAATTAATTTCACATAACTACATATATTATGGGTGATATAGACCATTAAATTTTCGAATTCGAATTCGACATTATATCGACAATAAAAATTATGGTGCCATTGCATTTTCATTGGAATTCGTATCTGGTAATAGTGTATTATAATTATTTATAGCAGTAGTTATAGTAGCTTTATAATTTTTAGCACACATTTGGATACTTTCATGCTTGGTATTTGATCTATAATGAAATATATTTACCTATTAATTAACAACACATTAAATTGTCTAAATTTAATTTTTTTCTTTCCTGCAAAATCTTCTTTAGATTATTACGAATATTTAAAAATCAGTCTAGTGATTCTTAAGCGATTTGCTGACCAATGAACACATTTGAATTAATTATTTTATAACATATGAATAAACCACGAAATAAATATAAATTGTAAAACATACTAGTAGATATAAGTATAAACCTACTGACGTAAACATGTGGTGATAGACGGACTTTAAAACTAGTCTAATAATAATAATATACGTACATAAATTAAAAATAAAATAATTTTTAAGGTAAACATTTTTAATCTATGGATTTTTCATATTATACAAATATAGCCAATAATATAATAAATTTATATTGACATATTTATATTCCAAAATCTTCGGTATAATTAGGAGCCTCCATTAAAATATTCATATAAAATCTAGTTTTATAATAATTTATCTAGTCACGTTTGCTTTTAGTTTCGGTAGAAATATTTTATTGAACAAGTTGGAAGTACCTTAAGAATAAAGTAGTACCCTCGAGTCAAGTTGTTTAACCACTAGCTCCTAAAACGGTCGGTGGCAAGTGCCAATGTTTTTAATAAAAAAAAGCGTATTTCGGATATACCGTTCAAGTCTAATGGTGCGTGACTGTACATACATAGTGCAAACATCCAGTTATTTAGTGTTGTATATTTGATGAAAATGGTAATCCCTTTTTTATTAAGTGCTTTGCATGCCTTAACATAAAGCAGAATGTGTGGAACTATGTATTCTAATAGAACTCAAAAGATCGTTTATGCACACCACATTTTTAGCGAACAAAACAGCTTCATGTTTCATTTTGATATATGAAATTTTATACATTTTTTTGTTTAATATTTTGAAGAATTTTTTTCGTGGCATTGCACATTTAAATATCACTATTTTAATTTCAATATATAATTGCAATATTCCGACGTTAGTTGGAAGTATTTATGAACTACCTTGATTCTTTTAATAGTAAAAAATAGATAGGAACAAGTACTTATTTAAAATAGATCTATTTTATAATTCGACATTATATCTAGATAGAAATAGATACTATTTAAAGTTTTTATTTTTTTTTATTTAAATTTTACATGTATATTAAAATCCATATCAATGATTGTTCTTTATTATTGAGTATGTCATGGAGAAATGTTGTTCTTTTTGTCATATAATATATTTTTTTTGTTTAAAATTAACTACAGTATTACCTATTTATTTATGATAGTATATTAAAAGTACGTAGGTACTAAAAATATCTCCAAAATAAAGAGCTAATTATAACTTAATCTATATAAATAAATGTGATAATAAACACAAATCTCGATAACGACTGGAACTTACCTTTTTCTTTTCAATTTTGGTTTGTTTATGAAAGGTTTTTTTATGAAAAGAGTAATTGGAAAAAATTCTTAGAAAAATGTAAAAACCACATTCTTCTTCTTATACGAACTGGTAGTCAAATAATTTTTGACAAAACGATGTCTACTGTTTTAGTTGATTCATGTTTATAGCTAACTTTTTCACTACTGTATTTCCTATATCGTCAATCAAGGCTGAAGACACACTCTTACATGTAGTATTTGCAACCAATATTTGCACTACCTGTAAGCTGCCTACAGACTGACCGACAAGCTTAACGATCTCAAGAGGAACTCTTGTCTTATAGTCTAAGGATGTCATTAGCTACGGCTGAGGTAGCATTGAAATTCTTGAGATGATATTTGTAAATATGTATATATTTTTATTATTTCAACCGATAACTGTCCACTGCTAAACATAAGGAAAGTTTTGCCAATAGTTGCCACGCTCAGCATGCGGGTTGGCAACCACAGTTAGGCTTTTAGAGATGTTTTAAAAGGGACGCTACTGTCCATCCCTCGCCTTCTCTTAGTCGACTCTTTCGACAGCCACAGGAAATGCAGGGGTAGCCTCTTCTTTTAGGGGATACAAATATGTATAATTTATCTCTTATTACCAACATATTAAATATATGTATATATTGTATTTTGTTATTTTATACCATCTCCAGTATCGTGATTTATTGAAAAAAAAACTTCGATTTAGAGGCAAAAATATTTTTAAATTAAATATGTTCAAAACTGTAATTTAACAGGTTTAGACAGTTTAGTGGCTCCAGTTCTGTATATTTAATATATACTTGACGATCCACTAAGTAATAACTCCAGTATGAGTAAATACAAGAGAGAGATGAGAATAAACGAGTCAAATAATAATCTTTTTTTTATACAACTTAGAATGGCAAACAAGCTGACGGCCCACCTGATGGAAAGTGGTAACCGTCGCCTATAGACATGAGCAGTATCATGGGCATAACAGAGTATACTGTTTCGCCCATGATACCCCCTATGCGTTGCCATTCCTCAGGACTCAGGTGTTATTGCTCTGTACCCTGTAAATTCACGCCATATCCCACCCTTCAAACCGAAACACAGCCATGCAAACACAACTGCTTTACGATTGAAACACGAATAGGACAGAGGTACCTAAACAAACGACTTTTGTACAAAGTCTCCCTCTGGCTAGTAAGGAATTGTTAATAAAAAAATGTGCCGGCCCCATTACTAGTTAAATACCCTGTCAGGTTGATCACCACATCACTGACATGGAAACAATTGTAGTAAATTCCTATCGAATTCTGCATGATGGTTCTACTAGTCTAACTTTGTTCTCACCTATCATTCCTTAATCGTACCCCACTAGCTTAAATCATTGAAGAAGTAAGAGACGTTATTCAAATAAAAATCGCCGTCACTAAGATTTATTTATTTTCATAACCATGCTCTCTTGTCAATTAGGCCATTTATATAGGATAAGTATATTGACACTTTGAACTTAATCATAAACGAGGTATCTACAATTAAATTAATAAAAGAAACGAACTGGGTAATATGATACCATTTGTGTCAAATATAGCGACTCGTCGTTCGTTAGGTACACTATAAATGACGGTGTCATCATGGTATACGATTCTCAGTACGGACATAATGTCACTATAATCATGACGTGGTGAACGCAACTAACACACACCAAGGAAACACCTTGTTAACCTACGCTACCTTACAATACCCCAGATTTACCTGACAGCAAAATACAATATAATTAATAGGATAGCGGCCCAGTGAAGGTAATAGTATCTAATGCATCCGGTCTAGTGAACCTTACAATAAAGTACTAGGTAATACATAGCTCGAGCTACGTCTATCAGGTGCCTAATCAAAGAATAAGTCGTCACTTGAATCTGGGTAGCGAATAGGTATAACTCGGTTACGAATTACACGTGCCTTTCACAGACATTATAATAGATATCCACTAGGCAGCTACTGAATTAACCCAGGCAATAATAATATAGTTATAATTATTATAAGTATACATATAATTAGGTACTTTAGTGTGATTTTTTTAATGGTTGATAATGGAATAGTAACCCCGTCTGTACTATCGGTATACGCTGGTAGGGCACCAGTAAGGGATGATAGGTGATAATGAAAACAGATCAATTGGCCCATCGTGACAAATTCCATAAAAATTAATCACGATGGCTTCCAGAGGGAACCGCGTGGAGATCGACCTGATAGGGTATATTGCTAGCAATGGAACCGTTTAACCCCATTATTAACAATCTTATCCCTTCACTTTAGTATGACAATATATATTGTTGTGATTTAGCTATGATAAAAATTTAATTAAATCTCTATACAGATTAGATGGGAAAAAAGAAATTTCAGTAAAGAAACTTTATGAAATGTTGCGATTACATCTACAAATTATAATTCTTATTTTTTTATCTATTGATCCTCTCCGAATTCTTCCAGATCTTGCACAATGTTTTCCTAATATTATTATCAAAGTACATCGCTTGTTTTCTGACTCTCTTTCTATTTCACAGTCTGTATTTTCCAATTCTTAAAATCTGTAATTCTTCAAAACTAGAGTAATAGTAATTATTTGTGTTTGCATGTATCATTAGTCTACTACTTAGACTAATGATACATAGACCACGCCATCACTTAACATCAGATGAAACTGTTGTTAAGCGTTTTCAAAAATAATAATATTTATTAATAATTTTATTAAATAACATAAATAAATAAGTTCTTTATTAATTTTAAACTTTCCCGTTCCGTAACTGGGTCCATTGAATAATAATTGAAAATTTAATTAAATATGCCTACCTAATATTATAAATGTGAAAAGAGTTTGTTTGTTAACTACACTTTTACACCTAAATCGCTGAATCGATAATGATAAATTTTGGTATAGAGATAGATGTAACACTACAGACGATTATAGGCTACTTTTAAAAAACTTATAAGCGATGGGATGAGAAAGCGGTATTTTTTGTATGAATCTTTTCATTGCGTCGTCTAATTTGCTTCAAACTTAGCAGAATTATTACTTTTTTATTAGAATTATTGGGACATAATTCCTAATTAGAGTATAATTTTTTTCTAACTACTCTGTGGTACTGGTTAATTTCTTTTTTGTAACTATTTTATCTCTATGAGTATCAACAATCAGAATAGTTGAACAGAATCAATACTAACGCGAGCGAAGCCGCTGGTAAAAATTAGTGGTGACAAATTTGAGACCAACGTAATAAACAGGTACGTACATATGCGTGTGAAAATTCTGCCATTAAACTTCACAACTACTTATATAGAAATGCTACGCTTGGAGAAAATAATAACTAAACATTGCGTAATGTAGTTAACATTAAGATTTTCTTTTCTCATTTCTACTCATTAATTTCTTGTTCATTTTTAGATTGATATTATTTGTTGTGTAAACTTTAATTGCATTATTAAGTCTTATGCCTATCTAACAATCAAGTTATTTGCTTAGAAATTACTTAATCTACTTTACAGTCATAATTGTTTTGCGTTTACCTAATTTGCTAAACTATTGTTTTACAAATAAATTTTTACATTAATAAAATAAAATGTAAAATCTGTCGCATGGTCCCTGCATAGAATGGGCCACCCTTTTCTTACCTGTAGGCATCGTCAGAGGCGACAAGGTAATTTAATTATCGAAGAATGGGCAACAGTGTCTTTCTTAAAACATCACCAAGACTAAATGCGGTTGCCAACCTGCTTGCTAAGCGAAACAACTACTGGCAAAATCCTCCAATAAGGGGAAGCCTATGGTCAGCAGTGGACAGTTAACGAGTGATATGATGATGATGATGTAATATGTGACTAAACTTGTAAAGAAAGAGTTCCGTAAAAAAACAGCGGCTTCAATAAGAAAATTAATATGGGATGAACACGTGCAACAAGCCTTCGCAACTACAAAAAATGAAACCTCGTTTTAGAATTAGCGACGTAATCATGTAACATACAAAAAATACAGACGAATCGATAACCAACTTTTTTTTTAAGATACTTAAAGAAAAACTCATTTTCTATTTCCGATTATTACCTACTAACGCTGAAATTAAGTACCTCAAGTCATGTTTGTATTACGAAGTAATTTCATTAAAACACAGCGATCTAATAACTGTACCCAATAGATTCGACATGATTATCAAATTACATACACAAAAGAGCTTATTAGATGTATCATAATATCTAAAATATGTTAAACAGCATGTATAAACTCGTGTATTGTCAAAACTCAAAAAATTTTCACTCTAAATTGCTGTGTATTTCAATATACTGACCCGGAGGCGATCGGTACACTGCACCAGAAATCTTTAGGCTCCCAGTCATTAATCTTCATAAGTATTATGGAGAACACTGCATTAGAACTAAATAATATTGGACAATAAACCGGTCCGACCGGTGGCAGTCCCCGGCGCCTAGGGCTTCACACATGCAACTCGTTATACCATTGGTATAAGTGAGTGTAGTAAATATACATTTGTGTATTTATAATGTATGTATATAAGTTAGTTTGTATTTAGGAAAGCACATTTGTTATTTAATAAATATATAGCAAGAGTAAATACTAATACTACACTGTTTCCTTTTTTATTGTACGCACACAGCCCGCTAGTAATTAATGCTCCTTTCCACTCAAGGTTTGCTGAAAGTTAATTCTTACAGAGTTAAGCTCACCAGTTAGTTACATTTCCATGTGAAATAAATTATAACAATGTAATTTTTGTATAAAATAAAGTGTAAATAAATAAAACTACTTATTTGATTCCGGCATAGAATAGGCCAGCCCTTCCTTTCTCGTGGTTTTGTAAGAGGCGACTAAGGAGGGCGAGAGATGAGCAGCAGCGTCCCTCTTAAAACATCATTAAAATCTAACCCGATTGCGAAGCGTGGCAACAACAG
Source organism: Galleria mellonella (assembly GCF_026898425.1). Classification (NCBI taxonomy): domain Eukaryota; kingdom Metazoa; phylum Arthropoda; class Insecta; order Lepidoptera; family Pyralidae; genus Galleria; species Galleria mellonella. The sequence goes on along the minus strand of NW_026442130.1, from coordinate 8,372,634 downwards.
GCACGACTCCCTTCTGGGAAAGGCCTATGCAGCCTTCAGTAGCGGACAGTTAACGGCTAATAAAATAATAATAATAAAAAAGATTAGCTTTACATTAGATTATTATTATATTCAGTTACTGTGTATATATACCTAGATGGTATTTTTTTTTATACAACTTAGAATGGCAAACAAGCTGACGGCCCACCTGATGGAAAGTGGTAACCGTCGCCTATAGACAAAGCAGTACCATGGACATAACAGAGTATACTGTTTTGCCCATAATACCCCCCATGCGTTGCTATTCCTGAAGACTCAGATGTTATTCCTCTGTACCCTGTAAATTCACGCCATATCCCACCCTTCAAACCGAAACACAGCCATCCAAACACAACTGCTTCATGGTTGAAACACGAATGGGACAGAGGTACCCAAGCAATCGGCTTTTGTACAAAGTCTCCCTCTGGTAAAATTATGATATTTATGAATCAGTTAAACCATAGAATATCATAATTTAATCTCTACTAATAGAATATTGTGGAACTCACTTTATTTATTTGTTACATGTTAGCACCTTAACAGCTTAACCAATCACTATAAAGTTGATATATACGTATTACACGAGATGGAGAACATATGCTGCATTTTATTACTGTTAATGAATATATATCGGTTACGAAAACGCGGTTAAAAGTATAACTTTTGTAAGATCATAACTGTAATATAGAAAAAAATATAGGTAACACTAGTAAATAATATTTTACACATTAGATACTTACGGATGCCTGCGTGATATCATAGTATAATTTAATGTATGTTGAATTTATATTTCATTTTAATCGGTATAAATCTTATTTAATAATGTCATTATATCATTTAATCCTACTCACCTAGAACTGTATTACGGTTCATTGGATTATGACTATGTACATTACATTGAATATTATAATTTTTTTATGACCGATATTGAACACACAAGGCAAAAGAAAAAAAGATCCATAGAAATGAGTTCCCTGTATTCTTTTAATAGTCACAGAATGCAAATTACTATATACGCGTACCTAATTATAGTTCATGATCATAAGATTGCTTAAAGTTACACTAGTTATTTCCGCTTCTTTCCCGCGGGTTTTCTTTTCTTTAATTTAAATGTAGGGTTCTAGATAATGATTGGTAGAGCCCTGAAAAGCATATAGATACATTTGATCTTGATCTTAATTAGTAATCACTTCAAATGAAGATGCTATTATAATATATTTTACAGACAAAAACATAGGTTCAAAATGAAAATAATTATTACTACCTATTATTTTTCAAATAAGTATTAATTGTCATTTAGCATATTATATTGTTTTGATAGTTTGAAATTTTACACATTTTGAGAGTAATTTTAAACTTTCTTTAACTGAACATGATATAGAAAGTGCTGTTGTAACATATCTAAACATTTCGTCAAAATCGATAGAAAGTGATCTGTACGTAAAATCCAAACATAGATAACATTATAAAAATAATATGGAAGTCGATATTTTCATACATCCAGATGCAAATGCAATAAGAACTATTAAAAAAATAAGTAGATGAATCACTCTAAAACATATGTGTACCTATCGTATATTTTATTGTATCTACTTACCTACAATTAACAACCAGTTATAATTAAATTTTGCCTATAACTTCGTACGCGTGAATTTGGAGATAGGTACTCGTAACCACTTCTAGATGGTACATCAAAATAAAATATAAATTAGTCAAACTTTCAGAAACACATCTGTAAAAAATTGTTACACTTATTTATATTCTTGTGTATATTTTATCTGAAGTGGAAGAAGTCGTAAATTCCATTGCAAACAAAAACTATCAATATTAAAAAAAAAAATGAATGGGCAATAATAATTAATATGATATAAATTATATAACAAGGGTCGACAAATAAGCACAGATTTCCGGCAAGAAAAAGGGTCGACACGCGACTAAATTGCGGGCACCCAGATAAGTAATATATTTAGGTAGCTAATATAAAGGCATTTTAACGCATCAGTAACTACTTATTTATTATAATAATAAGTAATAAAAATATACAACAATATGCAGTAGACAACTTTGTAAGATATAGCCACTGTGAAATGCATATAATTTTATCGACATAACTGCAAGTTCCGTTGGTATAGCAGTGTTAAAGTCTACCATGATCATTATTTCTTGTATCAGCACGATCGTAAAACTTGAGCATTTTAAGAATTCTTAATATCAATCAAACATTAAATTAATATATGATCATTATACATCAGATGTAGTAGCCATTGCTGTCGATTGGTAACGGTTCCCCATGAACACAACACGATTACCGTAGTTATACGAAACAATTTTATTGAAGTAAACGCAATGGATGGTGATCAGTTTTAGACAAATTACTAGCCACAGCATTCTATAAATCTTATCAAATATATCTACGCCTCGGGAGATCTACAAACAGCCGAAAATTATTATAACAAGTATATACAATCATAGTATATTATATCCTCATTGCAAATATTGAAAACGTATATCTTCCAAATACAAGATAAAATTTATGTTCCGGTATATCAGTAAATCATAAACAATGGTTTTCCATTATACAAACAATTTCCTTGTTATTAATTCTTTGCATCTTCCATTCACAGTGGTTCCATTGTAGGCTTACACCGAAACGCCATTCGCCCTCAAACTGCACATTTTACGCCACAAATCGCCTCTCTTCTGAAAATCCCGTAAGCCGCGTCAATGACATGTCATAAAACTTAAATGAAACCTGTGTGGCCTTTGTTCTTTACGCCAAAATATCTAGTTTTCCCGCTAACAATAGCCCATTCAACTATAGCGGCGTCTAAGAATGATAAATATCGACAGTTTATATAATGTGTCTACTTTTCATGTCAAACTCGAGTGAACTAAATGCCTATTGCCATTGAATACAATAAATAGTTTATCCACTGAAAATTAGTAGTAAATTAGTACCTATAATTCAAACATCAGTGCAAACGTTGGAAACTCACACAGAATTGATTGACCGTTCATAACTCTTGAGATACGCGTGTCGAAGATCCGACCCACCACCATGCCAGTTTGTCAGTGTCATTACACCGTAAAATATTGTCACATCAATAATATTTTAAACCGTTCTTGGTTTAAACGTGTGATGTTTGCACGGGACAGTTAAATAAACACCTACCAAAAGCTGTGCGGGCGCGGAAACACGGAATTACGAAAAGTCAATAAATCTGACGCGTGCCCACGTTCGACTCTTCAATTAGAAATATGTAACACATAAGTATAAAGTTTAAAGTCATCGCGTGAGCGTGCAATGTGTGTGCGAGCCAAGTATATTTTCTCAAAGGTTATAAAGTAACCAACAGCGGAGGAAATCATGTGAACTAAGTGAAATCGAACATCGAACAATGCTCATGAATTTTTGCAACGAAGTGCAGGCTTTCACTGAGCACTTCTTATATTTTATCATTCTCCTTACGATTTATTTCGAGATACTATTTTCACTCAAAATTACTTTCATTCAAATGTCATACAAATGTAATTTTAATATCGCCTATTAGGTAACAATTGGACGATTAGATGCGCTGGTCGTAACTCGGGCAATATGAACGAAAAGCCACGATTTTTATGGCACTCGAAACGTAATTTGAAGTCACTACTTATGACCATAATTTGTACTTTTTAATAATTTAATCACGTCATTTAATATCAATGTTAGTTTATTTATTTATATTATAAATAAAAATTAATACAAGGAAATAGCTTCTAAATCACAGTATAACATTGATAATGTTTAACTCTATTTTCAACCTTAAAAAAGACTTAAAAAAGAAGGAGGTTCGGATATATAATTTTTAATGTATGTAACCTCATAACTCTATTAGTTATAAATCAATTTAAACAATTATTGTTTTATCGGAAAGGATATTCTTACAGATTGGTCTCACAGAAATGTTATCTAAATCGGTGCAGTAGTTTAGTTTTAAAATAAAATAAAATTGGTTTTGTCACAGTTGAAGTCAGTTTTTTTTTTTTGTAAAATTAATTATTAATATTTTTAATTTTATTGTGAAAAGTTTCGTAAGCACACATATTTTAATGTAATGACTACTGGTTCCTTTAGTAATGACTAAGAATCACGAATTGATTCAGAAACTAGTCGAGCTTATTCGATCTAATTACACGTAAGTTAAACCAATAGTTATTACATTCAAATATTTTTAATACCTATCATACCTTGGATCATATATTGGAACATATCTTGGAATGAGATGAACTAGTCCGTCTTTATAAGATACAATTTTAAAAATAAAACAATAACCGTTGCATGTATTTATTAACTGTAGTTACTTACAATAATTAATACTAATAATAAATTATAAATTAATTGTTTTATATTTAATTTTCATTAATTGCCTTCTTGATCTCCAGGCGGTGAGAGCAATGCAGTTGTGGGACGAATGGCTGGACGTTGGCGGCGCGGGGTGACATGGCCGTTACGCTGCTCCTGTTCCTGAGCATCGCCTCAGCGGGTGCGCACTTCGGCGACGTCTCGCGCCGCGACGCCGGCGATGTCTTCACACTCATTGGTTAGTTGCTGAGGTACGGGTGGCGGATTGACGGCTTCTCGCAGGCTCTCATAAGTCAATATAGATATCTACTGGTTAAAACCGCAATTATTAGCATTCTTTTAAACATGTATTCTACCGGTTAAATTTAAGATTTTTCCCAAGAAACATGTGTCAAATAAAATTAATAAGCCCATACATATAACTAAATTAGAAGGTAAGCGCAAAATGTTTTGTCGTCTTTCGACCATTTTTTTTTTTTGGAATAATGTTGGGTTTCGCTAGTGGAGCATTATTTAAGGATGCATATGATTTCTAATTTACCCTGTATAGAGTATCTTTCACTCATTGTCTACGTATACAGTCGATATATGCATATCAATAGATAGCATGTCATGTGGGGAAAGAAAGCATATTATGAAAGTATTGAAAAAAGTGGACGGACTTAAATGACGTAATAAAACCAAAGATAGGATAGATTTATTAATATTTGCCATAATACTTAATAAATTGAAAGATGATATGCTATATGCATACAAAAGACTGAACCCAGGTATAACGTCTGATATAAATCTATCCGCAATGAACAACAGTACTTTCATATATCTAAATAGAATGTATTTATATTTATATAGTCATAATTTGCAATAGTTCTCTATTGTATGTGTTGTAATTTTTTTCACCGCATAATAAGATTCTGCCAAAGGTTGACTGGGAGAGAATGCTATATAGTATTAAGTCCGCCTTTTGTACCAGACATTTTTTTAATGGGGTAAATAAAGAATAAATGAATAATAATAGAATTATATCACATAATTAGATATTTGTTCTAGGTGTGCAATGTTCTGGCTGAGTGATGAATGATCCATTCTAAAGCATTCTAGTCCAAGGAATAAGTCTAGAAATACCTAAATATATGAATAACGGATCTAAGATTTAATATCATAAATTTTCAGGTGAGGAGTGTGCTCTGGGGCACTGTGGCGAACACGGAGCGAGGGCTAGTACAGAAGTGGTCACAGGTGTTGGAGAAGCCGTCGACGACAGGTGCTCCTGCACGTGCCCGCATCGAGCGCCGCTCTTTAGAGAAGACCGAGAACTGTGTGTCGATGATCTGCCCGGTACAGTACTTTATAATAGCTTAGATCACATTAGAAATCTTTAAATAAACTGTGGCGTAAGTGTCAAAAACGATATTAAAACGATCAAACTGTTGTTTGATGCGTTGTTTTTCAAATATTGTAGAAAAGGCTTAAATTACCTACTTAATGATAATATAATAAATTATTTAATATATTCCGGAAAGCAGGCCTTTTTTTTTAAAGTTTGTCTAGTCTAGATATTTATGATTTAAAAGTGAAAATGTATAAATTCTTCGCATCTCATTTTTAATCATCACATTAGTAATTAATTATCCACTGTTGAACGTAGGTCTACCCCAAAAGGGGAGTTTTGCTAGTAGTTTCCGCGCTTGGCAGACGGGTTGGCAACCGCAGTTTAAGCTTTTGTGATATTTTAAGAAGGACGCTGCTGCTCATCCCTCAACCATTAAGTTCCCTTAGTTACTTCTTACGACACCCATAGGAATACAAATTCCATGCCGTATGCCCATTCTATGCCGTATTATATATTTAACTTTATGATAATATTTTATGGTAGCCGTTTACCTAACTTTTGTATACCTATTAAATATACTCATATTTATTTTTAATATAGGTTTAGATAGATATCTTTATTGATGTATTTTTATTTCCTTGCTTAAGTAATAATATTAGTATTTTTTTTTATATGTAAGCATAAGTTTTAAACATAACTATCTAGTAAAGGCTATCTAGTTCTAGCAAGGAAATAAAAATACAAGTTGAAAATATATGTAATCTCACTTTAATCCAATTTAATTGCAGTTGGCAATATCATCCATATATGAATTATTTATTTATCGTTTCACACATACTTATTTCCATTCTATATCATCCCATCCATATGCATACATATTTAATCTAAACCATTTCCATGATTAATACTGAGAAAACTTATTTTATAACTTAGTTTTTAGAATTGAGTAACTTTCTGCCATTTTATTACTGTTTGAAATTGGATACTTCGGTAGGTAGTTACATGATCACATGCTTAAAAGAATACTATAAATACAAATACAAATACAAAGACTTTACTGTGGATCATAGGTTAAATTAAGGTATTACATGAGTTAAATAGTATCTCCATGTCCTGCTATATAAGCGTACAATATATGGAACAGTTAACAGTATACAAAACATAACATTTAAAATTATACAGTGAAACAAAATACATTTATATGAGACATTATTTTTTACAAATGATGACTATTTATCTTTATCATTGATATATTCGTCCAGGCTATAATAACATTTATTTATTAATATATCATGAAGGTTCTTTTTAAAAACATTTACCTCAGTCAATCCTCGTATATGTTTTGGTAAGTTATTATAAATTATTACAGCTTTACAAAATATGCTGTCCTTCATCAATTTTGTTTTAGATGGTACTACACATAATTGGTCAATATGCCGAGCTCTAGTGCGAAATTTAAATTTATCAATATTTGTTTTTACAAAATTAGCACACTCATAAATATACAAACAAGGCACTGTCAATAATTTTAATTGTTTAAAATGTGGCACGCATGTGTCCCGCCTTCGCAAATTACAAATGGCCCGTATGCAACGTTTTTGATATTTCAAAACGATATCTTTATTAGTAGAGTTTCCCCAAAACAGTATGCCATACCTCAATAAGGAACCTACATGTGCATGATATGACGATAAAACTGTTTCCATATTAACAATTTTACGTAGTTTATACAAAGCATATGCATATTGACTTAATTTTTTACATGTATGCTCAATATGAGTTTTCCAATTAATTTTATTGTCAATGTATAGTCCCAAAAACTTTGTTGTAGTCGTTTCGTCAATAGTTTTTCCATTGTAACTAATGTCAAATTTAATTTCATTATCATGTAGTCGCTGTTTAAAATACATTAATTTGGTTTTTTCGATATTTATTTTCAATTTATTAGAATCAAGCCATTTATTTATTAATGTCAAAGAATTAATAATCTTAATCTTTAAATTAGCAATGTCATTGTCTGATATTAAAATAGTGCTATCATCTGCAAATAAAGTCATATGGTGTCTAGTAGTTAAGGGCATGTCATTTATATATATAATGAATAAAAGTGGTCCTAAAATGCTTCCTTGTGGTACTCCTTTAATTACCGTTCTAGAATTTGATATATATGTTTCTTCTGTTTTTGTACTAATATGTATTTTTACCAGAGGGAGACTTTGTACAAAAGTCGATTGCTTGGGCACCTCTGTCCCATTCGTGTTTCAACCGTGAAGCAGTTGTGTTTGCATGACTGTGTTTCGGTTTGAAGGGTGGGATATGGCGTGAATTTACAGGGTACAGAGGAATAACACCTGAGTCCTCAGGAATGGCAACCCATGGGGGGTATCATGGGTGAAACAGTATAGTCTGCTATGTCCATGGTACTGCTCATGTCTATAGGCGACGGTTACCACTTTCCATCAGGTGGGCCGTCAGCTTGTTTGTCATTCTAAGTTGCATAAAAAAAAAAAAAAAAAAAAAATTTATGTAAGTCATTTGTGATCTACCTGATAAATATGACTTTATTAGGCTTAAAGCAATTCCTCTTATTCCATAATTATATAGTTTTGAAAGTAATATATTATGGTCAACATTATCAAAAGCCTTAGTCATATCTAAATATATTGCAACACTTGATAATCTACGATCCATACCCGATATTACTTTATTAAGAAATTCATAAAGAGCTATATTAATGGATTTATTCTTTCTGAAAGCATGTTGTTCAGGAGCAAATAATTTATTTTGTTCAAAGAATTTATATAATATATTATAAATTATTTTTTCTAATATTTTTGAAAATATAGGTACGAGAGCTATTGGTCTATAGTTATGCATAATCGTTCTATCATCCTTCTTAAATAATGGCCTAATTATAGTAATTTTCAACTTGTCAGGAAATATGCCAAACTCCAAACACAAATTAAAAATATGGCACAGTACCGGAGATATGATGTGAGACACATCTTTAATTACACTAGTAACTATGTCATCATATCCAGCACTGTTAGTATTTTTTAATGCTTTTATAATATAATCTATATCCTGTGGAATTATTGGAGTCATAAATAACTATCTACACTTATGACTTATGTAAACTTCAGAGTTATTAGAGCTGGCTGCTTAGTTACTTGACACAAATATGCCCACTACTGGGCAGGACCTTTCCCCGTAAGAGGAGGATATGGCCATTGTTTTTGCTATTCAATAATATTGTTTTATTTAATTTTTCTTCCTTTCTTACATCGGTGTATTTTGTTTTGTTATTTTAATTTCCACTTGCAATATCCTTGGGATAACATGAAGGTAGTACGTACTCGAATACTTACATTTTGTAGGTGTTCAAATATTTTATAATATATATCGTGACATCATAGCATATCGTCAAAAGTATCAACATTATCAGCATTTTTAAAGTTATTTGGTTTGTTAATGGAGCTTACCATCAATACAGAATAAATAAAAATAAATTGACACACACAGTTATTTTAACTCACAATTTTTGGACCTAAACCCAAGGTCTTGATGTGTCAGCGGAGTCAACCACTGGGTATAATGAAACATTCTAACATTAAGTATCTGTCTAGTATTTATTATATAAAATATCAAGTTTTATTAAGTACTTTGTTAATATTATAAAGTAGAAAAAAATGGTAAATATACTAATAATGTAAGATATTTCCTATTTTAATGATTTAATACAATTATTTGGTTTAATAAATTATTATTGAGCGGCTAGAATAATAACCAAGAATTATGAGCAGACTGTGAATTGATTACATGATACAGACTAACTCCAACAGACATCAAAATCGTCTTTGAATAATAGAGCATCGAGTGTAATTAGGGACTTAATTGTACGTACCTACTCATTGCAACACCAGTTAGATATTTATATAATTAGACTTATTTCCGTTGCATCTCACTTTTTTATATACTTTATTTTATCTGTTTCTGTACGCGTGATGCAATTTTAGGTACAAAAATCTAGTCAAACTGATCTGACTAGATTTTTAGACATCAGACTGATCTAATGTAACGTAAACATATTAGCGACACCAGTACATTTTAATAACTACATTAATAAAGTTAAAAATAAAAATAGTGACGGTGGGCCTTCAATTTATCTACGGTTTTAAGTGTTATTAAGATACAATACCTACTACGGGGTTTAGTCACTTTTAATAACAAAATCTAACAGCCCCACTGCTAACAATATACTATATCAAGTCGACCTCCACGAGGTTCCCCCCCCCCCCCCCCCGCCCCCGGAAACCATCGTTGTTAATTCTTGTGGAATTCGTCATGATAGGCTAACAGACATTTTCATCCTCACATGTTATCTATCACTGGTGTCCCGATAGCGCAAGCGGAGTTACCTTTCTATTATTATCCATAAAAAAAACTTACTATATCACTATATGGTTAAGTAAAGAAATCTCAGAGGTGAGCGACGCATTTATTGTATTTTGTTTTATTTACAGAATGTTCCTTGGCAACATTCGGATCAGGAGCTAGCGAACAACGAATACCACTAGTATATTTACCGCTGAAAGGCCAAATTATTCATCCGTCCAAAGAAATCACATTCAAAGGTGAGACTTTATTATAAGTAATTATTTTACGGTAGTAGGTAGGTACTTAAGAATCGGAGCAAGTTTTTTTTTTTAATTTGAATTATTAATATAAGATATTTTGTATGTTTGTTTGTAATGGATACACTCAAACACTACTATTCTCCACTATCAATGAGTAATATCAACCGTATTTTCTATACAAAAAAAAACCGTGCAAAGCTAGTAATGAATATATTTAAACAACTTGAGGAATTAAAAATAATAAAAATTAAATCTAATATAATCTTTGGGAAGATTTATAGAAATATCTAATGTATTTTCAACCGACTTAAAAAAGAAGGAAGATTTCAATTCGGTTATATGTTTTTTTTAAATGTTTTATTATTATTATATCAGATATTAACTGCCCCCAGTTGAACATAGGCCTTCCCCATAATAGTTTTGTCAATAGTTGCCACGCTTGGCAGGCGGGTTGGCAAGCGCAGTTAGTCTTTGATAATGTTTTAAGAGAGACATTGTTGTCCATCCTTCGATCATTAAATTCCTTTAATCACCTATTACGACAACCATAGAAAAGGAGTGGCTCAATCTGTACTGGAACCACATGGCGTAATATTTGTTACTTCATAACTCCGTCAGTTGTAAATTAATTTGGAAAATTCTCCTTTAATCTGAATGAATATACTTACATATTGGCCCCATAAAAATTTAATCAAAATGGGTTCAGTAGTTTAATTTTTAAATTAAAATAACTGGATTTACCACTGTTGAAGTTCGTTTTTTGTGGAACATACCTTAATTATTATATTTGTGAATAGAATACGAACGGTCTACTCAGTTGTTAATATTAATAGTTGTCGATTTTAAGTCATGATCATTATCATCATTTCAGCCATTATCCGTCCACTGCTGGACATAAGCCGCCCCCATAAACTGCCATAAAGAACTTTTAACTAATCCTAATATAAAACTATTTCAAACGTAATAGAAAACATTACCCACATTACAGATGTGAAGACACCAATCTGTGCGGTCTCGGGCGCTCAATTTCTCACCCGCAAAGGATTCCTGGATCTTCGCAATACACTCGACGCTGATGTGCCCTTCAATTTGTTTCGTGACGAGGGTAGAACATTTTTGCAGGTAAAGAAATATTGTACACCCTCGAAATCACCAGATGTATTTTCGACCGACATCAAAACAATTCTCAATTCGGTTGTATTTTTATTTGTAACCTCATAACACCGTCAGTTATAAATCCTAAAAAATAAAATAATCGCAGATGCTTTTTTTCTGAAAGGATATCCTTACATATTAAGGACCCATAGAAATTTTAATTAAATTGGTTATGCCACAGTTGAAGACGTTTTTTTATGGAACACAATTTTAAATTATAAGTAAATATTTCGTCTTCTCTTAAGGCACCTAAGGTAGATTTTTTATGCCACTTTTATTTTGAATTAGCGAACCAGCATACGACCCACCTGGCAGTAAACAGTTACCATAGCCTATGAACGTCTGCAATATCATAGGCCAGGGGTAGCTGACTTGACTAGACCCAAGATCTACTGTTTACTGACGAAAGCCTATGCGATCTACCAATTACATACCAATTTCAAGAAATTTCAAATGATACAACATAGTTCAGTACACGATTATGTAGTATTGTAATATTTTTTTATTTTATTAAGAAAGAAAACCTAAACCTGAAAAATATTCTTAGTAACTGCTTATTTAATGCTTACATTGCGTCTAAGCATCTTCCGCTAGATTAATAAAAGAATAATAGTCGTGATCGACCGGTTGGCCACCCCCGTCATAGACATTACGTGTGAGTTTCTAACCCGGAAGAAACTCCTTTCCCTCTTTTTACTCTACCTAAAGTAAATAAAATATTTATAAGTTCTGGTTAACTTTTTATAGGTATTTTTGCAATTTTTAATAATGCACTTACGTTTGTCTTTTCTAAGTTGTCACATCAGACACGTTTACAGCCCATCTAATGGAAAGCGATAACCATTGCTCATAGACATGAATAGCACCACGAACAATACAAAGTACACTGTGATGTCTATTGTACCTAGATACCCATGATGCGTTGCCATTCCTGAGAATTGTGTTATGCCTCCGTACCTTGTAATTTCACTGACTTTAATAAAACAAAGGAGTACATACTTTGTTTTATTAGTAAAATAAATAAAAAAAAACTTTTTAATTGTATCCAGTGGAGCGGCGAAGATGAAGTGCGTGGTCGTATGACTGGCCGCGTGATAGTTGTACGTCTATTGTGCCGAGATGTAGCCTCTGCACCAGCATCTCCGCTTGACCTACGTGGTGTGTTCACGCCCTGTGTCGCCTTCAAAGTGCAGGGATCGCCGCCTGCAACTGCTTCCAGTATGTACCTTATTATCAAATAGATTACTTGATCCAACTAGAATAAATCACTTCTTGTTTACTTACAAAGTAGTGAAAATTTATATTAAAAGATGTTCTGAGGCCACAACTCAAACGTAACTAAGCCTATTTAATCGTATGGTCCCGGCATATAATAGGCCACCCCTTCCTTTCCTAAGAGTGTCGTAAAAGGCGACTAAGGGAAGGCGAGTGATGGGTAGCAGCGTCTTAAAACATTTCCAAAGCCTAACTGCGGTTGCCAATTCGCCTGCCAAGCGCAGCAACTACTGGCAAAACCCTCTAAGACAGAGGCTTATGTTCAACAGTGGACAGTTAAATGCTGATATGAGCCTATTTAATAAAAAACCAACGCTACACATTTTTATTAATTTATAATTAGGAATGTCTATAATCAATTAATGAATCAATTTTGAAAGCTCATAAAGATTATTTTACTATATAAATAATAATGTTTTTACTTAATGACTGTTTATTTCGTTAATGTTAATATATACAATAACAGCTATAGGATGAAAGCATTTTCCGAAATGTTATCACAGATGTTTTACTTTTGCTGAATATTAAATGAATTATTAAACATCAGATTTAATCTATTCTTCCAGACGTTACAGAAGTACAGTTCGCACCCAATGCGCATACGTCGGAGACGACAAACACGTCAGGACTCACCATAACAGAATATGTCGCAATTGGCATTAGCTCTCTACTCCTTGGACTCATTTATGTTGCCTCGGTTTTTCTATACCTGCACATTCGAAAACGTCGAAGAGCAGCTTCCAATGAAGGAACTATTAACAGACTAAAGGGTATAAAAAAGAAAGATGGCTCCATAATAACTGAACGTGATATCGTCCGTGTAAAGAACGAAAGCATTCAATCCTTACCAAATTCTCTGGGACAAGACAATGGGATAGTAAAAAATAATCCTCTGCTGAATATACCTCGACAATTTCACGAAGCCAAAAGTTTCCCAAGCGATTCAGGAAGTAATATATCTGATTCTGAAGACTTTGGTGACAGTAGTGCTAAAAGCGAAGAGCACGTGTTTAATGTAAGTCATAAAAATATTTTTTCATAGCTTTTTTGCGCCATATATTGACTAGCTATACAAAATAATTTGACAATCTCAGTAAATGTTTGTATTACATATCGTTTTAATTTCAGAACCAGATAACTTCAGCAGTAGTACATTTACACAATGGTGAATTAACACATCAAAATGAAGCCTCGGAATTTAATCATCGAGATGAATCTAATATTGAACGCCTTCCTGATGAGCACGTTTCCATAGTGGAAACGACAGACGATAGAGAGATAGCACGACCAGTTGGCACTACCCGACGTAAACTTTACTTTAACCCAGCATATTTCGACCCACAGTTGATGGCGGTAAGCAGTAATAAATCACATAATATTCATATTCCTTACAAATTTCAAATAAACTTGGTTAAATTTATTTTATTTTAATCATTGCAGGAACCTCCAGCTGCTGCATTAGAGTTCCTAGTAAAAATTAGAGAAGTAATAGCTATTGCCAAACATAAAATGGCAGCTAAACGCTTTCAACCGATTTTAAATCAAATACCTGAAGAAGAAACTTATCCGTCTATAGGAAATAGCATAGATATTTATCAAGGTCTTGGAAGTCAGAGAAGCGGAAGTGCCATTAGTCTTAAGAGGGAAAATAGTAGAAAGAAAACTGTAAGCTGTGTAGGATGTCCCGGATGCAAATCTGATAATGGTAGTGATATGCATAGCCTGTTAAAATTTGACATGCCTGCTTGTATTAACTGTATGCGAGGTAAAGGTGATAAGCAAAATAGTATTCGAAAGTGGCTCGAAAATATACCAACAGGAAAACAAGGCGAATTTATATCAAGTCAAAATTTAAATAATTCAATTACAGTACGTCCAGTTAGTGAAAGGCACAAAATACGGAAGCAAAATAGTTTTTCGAATACAGAATTTATAAGTCCAAATGATACTTCTCTACGTAAATATTCTTCTATATCCAATAGGTCCGTAAAATCTGAACCACCACTTAGAAACTATAATATTCCTCTTCCTGAATATAATACCACGCAGTGTCAAAACAACTATAATCATTATGATCAATCCGTTTCGCATTTGGATGAGATTAAACCTGATCATATTGAATATCGCTCAGGAAGTCTGAGAAACAACGCTCTAGCTAACCAACGGAGGAATAGATTTATGACAAATAAAAATTCTTTACCAGATATGGTTAACGATACTTTAGATGACTGTTCAAAAACTTATAATCATAGTAGTTCAGATGAGGAACGATTTAACAAAAGTTCCAATAGTGCAAAAATAAATGCCTTTTCAAGACGGACATCCGAGAGTCCCATAGGAAACGATTACGAAACAGATAGTCTCGAACGAACCTCCGCACAAAAAAGAATATCAACACCCACAGACTACATTGAAATTCCTTCTTCACAAGCGAGTCCTAGTTTGAGTAATGCATTACCTCTGGAAGAGGAACTTACGATGAGGAATGCCGTATATAAAACACATTCTAGTAGTAATAGCAACACTCCATCACCACAAAGAGATGTTCGAATTGATCAAAATCATTATGAAACAATTGATAAAATAAAAACTAGAAGTATCGATAAACAAAATATCAACACTAAAACTGATAAGAATGATTATAGCTTAGTAAGTGAAGTATACGTCAATAATAATTATAATTTTGGTAGTACACCAACATCACCAAGTGGTTCTGAATGCTCTATGGGCAGTAGAAAATTAATCTCAAATATCAATAATAATGTAGAAGGCAAACCAGGTTGCTTAACTATAGAAGTCGTAGATCCACCAGAAAATTACATCAAAATTCACGAGTCTGATGGTTTCGAACCCGATACACTTGATAGAAAACATCCAAAACACAAAGAAATTGTAAAAAGTATTCAGTCCAACAAAAATAACTTCTTAAGCAATGAAGGTAATAAAACTTCATCTTCCAATCAACGAATACAATTAAGAAGTAGCGGAACTTTTAAAAAACCAAATCAAAAGACAGAAAACATGTCAAAATTTAATAGCTTGAGAAATGAATATGAATATCGCAAAAGTATTCACGAACGACCCAAGTTATTACCGAACGCGTTCAGTGGATCAAAAAGTTTAGATGAGACGGATAACACTGTTGAAGATCTCGAAGACTGGGCTACAGAAGAAGGGCGTATATTAACCTTGGAACTTAGACATTCTAAAAGACAGCGCCAATGCACACCACCAACAATTAAACAATTAAAGAATTTAGCGCGACCTGACATCCTTCCCCCGTTACCGCCCACTGAAGACAGTCCAATATATGAGCAACCCGCATATCCACCACGGAAAGTAGAAATTGAAACACATATTGGATCACAATCAAAAAACGTGAGTGGCAGAAGCCTCAGCCCGAGAATAAATACTAAAATTACGGCAACTGAATCCTTGTCGAACAACTTAAATTCTATACCAAAAAATTCAAATTATGGACCTTCCTGCAGTCCATTGAGAGCTTCTGACCAATTACAGTTCTCGGAATACGAAAATGTAGAACTAATAAATGATAAAACTAAAACGGGTGAATTTTGCAGGAATTCAAATAGAAGATCAACAGGAAGAAGTAATAATTGTGACATTAATACTAATACTTTTGTAAAGGAATCAAAACAAGAAATACAATCAAAACAACGATTTAGAAGAAGAAAAGGTAAAAATGTAGAAGATTCTGGTTATTTAAGTAGTGATTCGATGAGTTCGAGACAACAAGTTCAGAAGAAATTGATTACCGTTCCCAAAATTGTAAGTTGTAGTGAAAGTGACGATACAGAAAACGAAGCTAGAAGTGAATCTGGTGCCGAAAGTATAGAAACACATTCAGTTTATTTTGGTAGTTTTAGGAAACCCCAAATAAATATTGAAAACAATGGCAATAACATCAAAGGTGAAAGAGACAGTAGTAAAAAAATAAAGCGTTCTAAAGATTGTGTATAGAGACTTGTAAAAAATAGTGCAATAAATTTAACGAACTCTGTGCAATATCATGTGCAATAATATCCTTATACTTACGAGTATTATAGATAATAGATATTATATTAATATACACTAATTAGGTATAACAATACTGATTCATACCTCTATATCAGAAATAATTATATTGTAAATATGGAAAATAGATAATACATAACATAGAAATAACAAATGGCCGGACGTGCAATGCAATCGTAGTATAGTTTTGACATATATACAATAAATCATTGTTTTATATTATTAGCAATTTATTTATCACTAGAAATGTTATATAAGTTCAATGGAATGACTATTTTTGTGCTATATTTTTTATATAATTTATTATCATGTAAATACCTAAGGAAGAGTCAGGCGGCATAATATGGCTTCCTAGTACCTGACAGAATCTAAAAGTGCTCCAGAGGGATTTAATCTACTGCTTTTCGTAGGCGCCCTCTGTTAGAGCACAGGTAAATATGGTAGTGGCATTCGACGTTGGTTGGGAACAAACAATCTTTTTTTTAAATAAAACATTAATAGAATTAGATATGCCTATAAAGTTTTCTGATAATGCGTTACTAGTATATAAGTAACAATAAACAAGTCGATATTAATACACGTAAATAAACTAGATTGCTTGTTACCAACAGTCAGGGATCTTCTTTCGGTTGTGGTAAATATTATAAAAATTTGTTAAGTATATTATATTGATATTTTTTTCTGCACTTGACATATTTAGTTAACAAAAATCTTGGCATGTCTATAATATCGCAATAATTTTTCAGAAAATTGTATAATATTGCGCAGTTCTGAATATACAAAAATTAAAACGATGATATTAATTTTTATAAATAGCATATAACTTTGGTCCATTTTTAAATAAATAAATGCAATAAAAAGACAGTAAGATTGTTTACTGATTGTTCTAAGTGTGAAAAAAAAAAATACAATTAGTAGTATGTGCAATCATGATACTAAGTCATACTCGAGTTGCGAACTTGATTATTATCGAGTAGGTAAATTACTAAAACAAAAAGTTACTTTATCTTCGTAATGTCTTCATAATCTTCATAGTAATTTAGTTTAATAACAATTTAGATCATTTCCACCGAGCAGGGGACTTAAGTGGCATTATTTTATCCAATCGTGGTTAGATTAGTTTGATGCTAGGTTTGATGGCTAGATATAATTTTTATCAAACCAAACAAGTTTGCCCATGAAATTTTATGTAATTTAATTAAATATATTTGTAGACAATATACATAATATAGCTGATCTAACGGTGCTAAGAAATTTCAAAACTGGAATACCGGGTATTTAATTTCTAATGGGTTTTTGCAATCCTTTTTTAATAAGTTTTTTTATAAGATTATTTTTATAAATTTTATTTATTTGTTATTATATGGTCATGTTTGTTTTGCTTATTGTTCGTGTTATTATTATTTATTATTAAATAGACAATATAAATAAATGCTCAATAATTAGTAAATAAGATATTTTTAATTGTAACAAAATTATAGAGATTGTATACTATGCTCTCTGTATAACCAATCTTGATATTTTAATAGATAATAATTAAAACATTTTAATTACTAATTAACAGCAATATGATTTTTATTATTATAGTTAATACTTTACACTACATATTACATAATATCAAATATTAAAGACAAATAAGTAAACAATGGAGCCGATTCTGAGGAGCCATTTTTCCAAAACTATTTCCTAATCAATATTTTAACTTAATAAGTTCGCGAAATTACTGTTTTACGGATCATTAAATTATCAAAAAATGTGTTTATATGGGTACAACTTACAATAAAGATTTCGTTATAATATCAAATTAAAATTTCAATTTTAGAGATAACTCAGAATCGACCCTAATGTTTCTCTTATAATTCTAAATATTTATTAAATAATTCTTACCAATTAAATATGTATAAAATCGAATTAAGAATTTTTAATTATAATTTATACAGTCATATTCGCAAAATCACATTATTGATAATCGAGATAAGAGCATTATCATTAAACATATATGAACTACTTATATATGAATGGTATATCTTGGGATGTATTCATTAAAGAAAACTTAGGCTATTTGCTTTGATACGGTCGATTCATTTCTAACAGTGGTAGACCAAACTGAATACAATCGCCACTGTTTTAGTAATTATATTATGTACTAAAACAGTTTAGTTTTACCATCATTATCAAGAAATAAATAAGTACATTTCTAAAAAGATGAACTGAAATAAATAAATGTGTAAGTATTATAATGTTTCAATAATATGACATTTCCTATTTATTTCTACATTAAGACATTAAAAAAAATATCACAGGAATCTATTAAAAAAATATTACACAAAATAATTTCCATTGTAACTATAGATATTTTATAGTAATCTCTATTACTTAAACAACAGCCATAACCTCAAATTTTTAATCGGGGCCTGCATGATTCCTTAAACATTTTAAGCCTCTGCTCTCTTCTTGAAGTATATTGGTTTTTAATTTTTGAAAATTTGACAGTCCCGTGGCCAAAACATCAATTTCTTGCCCAATCTTCTGTTGTACTTCTGGCACTTTAGATTCGTTCATTTTTACCATACAGTCATTGAGGTGTTCTATTAACATTTCAGTTTGATTCAACATAGCATTAGCATATTCCACGTAGCCCTTTTGTTGGGGGTTTGTTGTCGATAATTCTTCATTATATTTCTTTAAATGTTCATGTTTTGCAACTATTCTATGATCCGGTGTTGTTATAACCATTCGGTAGGGAACTGCATCATGGATTAAATGTATAAGAGATATTATCTGGTCAGGTGTCCTGGAAATAATAAAATTAAATAGTTTTATTTACATATTATGCACCAGATAATATAAATTCGTTTGCTTGGATACCTCTTTCCCATTCGTGTTTCAACTGAGAAACAGTTATGTTTGTATGGCTTTGTTTCAGTTTGAAGGGTGAAATATGGCAGAAAACTTATAGGATACAGAAACATACCACCTTAGTCTTGAGGGGGAAAAAGGATTGTTAATAATAGGGATTAATAATCCTATTACTAGCAGTATACCCTATCAGGTCGACCTCTTTGCGGTTCCCCCTGGAAACCATTGTGATCAATTCATTGGTAAATCTGTCACGATGGGCTTACTGACCTGATTCATCTTCACTTATCATCCCTCACTGGTATCCCACCAGCGTATACTGATAGTGCAAGCAGAGTGATAATACCATTGTCATCCATTAAAAAAAATACAGCTTAGTCCTCAGGAAAGGCAACGCATGGGGGGTATCATGGGCGAAACAGTATACTCTGTTACTACTCATGTCTATAGGCAACAGTTATCACTTTCCATCAAGTGAGCTGTCAGCTTATTTGTCACTCTTAGTTGCATAAAAAATTAACTTAATTGGTGAAAAATTGTCAAACATTTTGTGTATCAATTAAAAGTTCTGACTAACTCTTCAAAAATGGTAGGAAAAACATTGTTAGTAATTGGCTCTAACAGCTCCATTGCTAGCAATATACTTTATCAGATTGACCTCCATGCAATTTCCTCTGGAAACCATCGTGGTAAATTCTTGTGGAATGAATCATGATGGGCATTTGTACTTATTTTATCCTAACTTATCATCTCAGTGGCATGTGGACAAGTCGAGTGTTATATTTACCACAACACGTAATTTTATATGTAATATAATTCAGATTCTAGGCAAATCAACAATAGCAGAGATTTATTCAGATCAAAATTGAATTAGTTGGATGGCAAAATATAACATAATATATGGGTAAACATTGGAAAACATTTACAATATAATAATAAAATATAAAAAAAAAAACACAAATGTAATTTATAGTACAAGAATTTACCTTGTGTAAACTGAAAATTCCTTAACTTGTTCATATTGACACTTCTTTTCAGATGGGAAAACAATCATAACACTGTGTAGAATATGATATGGCGAATTTCTATGTATAACAATATTTGGTGAACTTTGAATTTGTTCCATGCCTAAGTATTTACAAAATGTGTCCGGAATATGCAATTCGGATACATTAGCCACCTTAACGTGGCGTAAATATAAATCATTTTTTTGTGTGGTTGACAGAATAGATAGTACTGTGTATGGATCTGAAAAGTAAAAAATAATAATGGTTGAGATATCATGCCTTATACCATACTTAATTCTCAGAAAGTACAATGTATGAAATAGCATGGAATCACTGTGTATTTTGTATTGTCTCAAAAGCTGTTCCTACTCATATCTATAGGCGAAGATTACTACTTTTCAATGTAGGCAGATAGCTTGGTTGCCATTTATAGTTATAACATTGATAAAATTAAAGATATGAAATAAAATATACAATAAAATTACCTATTATATCACTAGATAGTACATCAAAATTTTCTCCCATGGTTTGTAAAGTTGATATGTTAACAGGCTCAAAAGGCAAGATATATTCACGTCTATTTGCCTTGTATACCAACACACCACTAAATTCAATGCTGCTTATAACATTTTCCTTCATTTCCTTGATATCAATAACAGCAATTATTGCATACTCTTTGTTACATTCAACTGTCTGCAATTTACTCTCTATCCAAAATGGTTCAATATTTGTTTTTTGAAATAATTTTGTGGAATAAACTAGTGATGGTTTGTTTGTAGAATGAAGAAGGATATGCACATCTTCCATAGCACTGAAATAGAAGTACTTAATTGTAAAATCCAAAATTGATAAATAAATATTTATTATATATTATATATATGAATGTATGATACAACATTAGAAAATACTCCAGTTGGTGCAGTTATAGTATTTAATATATTTACCAGCTTTAGTTTTACTTAAATATATATATTAAGATTTACAGAGCAACAATAAGATAGTCTTGTAGTAGTATAGTGTCACACACAGAGGGTATCTCAACTGCGCAATGAATATACCAGAGGGAGAGTGTGTACAAAATTCGATTGCTTGGGTACCTCTGTCCCCTTCGTGTTTCAACCATGAAGCAGTTGTGATTGCATTGCTGTGTTTCGGTTTGAAGGGTGGGATATGGTGTGAATTTACTGGGTACAAAGGAATAACACCTGAGTCCTCAGGAATGGCAATGCATGGGGGGTATCATGAACGAAACAGTTTACTCTGTTATGTATCATGTCTATAGGCGACAGTTACCACTTTCCATCAGGTGGACCATCAGCTTGTTTGCCACAGTAGTATAAAAAAAAAATTTAATTTGGAGGGTAGTATAGTGACTGTTGTATTGTATTAATATGCACAGCTTACCTACTGTATTTATGCTGGTCCTCCATTGTCTAGACATGTATTACTGTTAACAATGGATACATATAGAACAACATATTATGCCAATCCCAAATAAAATCAGGATAAAGGTAGGAAGATGAGAACATATAATAATTAATAATTATTAGAGATTACATTATAAGTTAGTAAAATAAAATTTTACTTACTTCTCATTGTCATTAATGATTTCCAAAATTATAACAATATTTTTATTACACATTTTAACCCAAGGTGTAGAGGTTTTTATCCTTAATGCACCAGCCATCTAGAAGCATAAACAAACAAATTAAAAAATAATCTTATACAATAGTCAGAAAATTATAATAACTTTCATTATTGTAATTATTATCAGCTGGCATTGCTTTTTTCACATTTTAAATGTTTCAAATTTACATGTGCAGCAACAAACAGCACTTTGGTGGCAAACACAGCTATGAACTGCTCTCATGAATAAAGGCTCCTATTGATTATGAAAGAGAATAAACAAAGAGTTGGTGTCAAGCAGGTTGCCAGTCATAATTCCAGGCCAAATCTTTTAGCAGTGTAAAGATTTGTGGAGGAAGAAAAATATTGCACCAATCCCAAATAAATGGAAAAAGGCACTGCAATAACGATGATTGAGTTTGCAACTAGTTGGGCACCCTTGAATTTAAAATGTGAGTAAAACAGACATAAATAATTACAATACAGTATAACTCACAATAGTTATTAAGGAACAATTTCATTTTTATCATGCTTACTTACATCTTTAATATCACTCTTGAATACGGAATCATCAAAATTTGGATTAATTTTTTGATATGCTATTAACGTTGTCATTTGGCGTAAATTTATAAACTCCTGATGTATATTCTCCTTATATTTCAAAATAAATTGTGTTTCAATTAATTTACGTTTCAGATCATTTAAAATGGGTACATTCTCATCAACATGTATATCAGACAGCAACAAAGATTGTTCACCAAGACCATCAAATTTATCATTACAGATAAGTGGCCTTGCATCACGTTTATAAATTACTTTCAAGCATGGTTGACCTGTACAGGCTACATCTTCTATGGTATAACTCTTAATTTCATTTACCGTTTTATGAACATCAAAAATATCGTCTCTTTTAAAAATAAAAAGATGATCTTCAGCTGCCACTACATAAAAGAGTTTACAGGCACTGTTTCTAAGTATTATGATCTTATCCGCTTTTAAATGAGAAGGGATATACGATTCTCCAACTTCTTCTCGCTGGAAATATTCCTTTATTTTTCCAGAATATGTACAAATAATGACATCAATATTTCTGTTATCTCTTGGATGATTATCATAGAACACGAAACAAGCGATTTCCTCAAATATTGATAATGGTACTAACCTCATTAGATCCTCTCGAACATTATCAGGAATTTGTAACATTTTGATTGTGGAATAAATTAATAAAAGTTAAATCGATTTTTTATGATGTTATATGTTTGTTGTATTCAAAGTATTTATAATATAAAACAAAATTTAGATTCAATGGTAAATAATAAATAAACATTAAAAAGTGACAGTTAACAGTGCCGGCTCATCTTGCATGATCTTGCCGGTTAGCCCCTATCCATGACACTTCTAATAAAAAAAAATATTATACAAATCTATGCAGTCATTTCATTGAATTTGAAAGTTTTTTCCTTATAGTTTTTTTTTTATTTAAAATACCCATTACTTTCGGTTTTTTTTGCACAAAAATATTGTGACTAGATACATGACACCATAAATATTTATTTTATTGTACAATAATCCCGCCTATAACACGGTAGCTTAATTTATATAGATAGTGTTTCCACATACCACATTTACCAGAGGGAGACTTTGTACAAAAGTCGATTGCTTGGGTACCTCTGTCCCATTCGTGTTTCAACCGTGAAGCAGTTGTGTTTGCATGGCTGTGTTTCGGTTTGAAGGGTGGGATATGGCGTGAATTTACTGGGTACAGAGGAATAACACCTGAGTCCTCAGGAATGGCAACGCATGGGGGGTATCATGGGCGAAACAGTATACTCTGTTATGTCCATGGTACTGCTCATGTCTATAGGCGACGGTTACCACTTTCCATCTGGTGGGCCGTCAGCTTGTTTGCCATTCTAAGTTCTATAAAAAAAAAAAAAAAAAAAAAAAAAAAAAAAAAAAAAAAAAAAAAAAAAAACATATAATGTTTTAAAAAAGCGAGTTAACTTTTTCCTACAATTGTGTACGCGACAATGTTGCTAAATTAGAAATTATTACTTTATCTAATTATATTATTTATTTATGAAGAATAATGCATAGATAAAAAATAAGAATGCAGTAGAAGGAACTACATAATTCTGTCATTACTTTAAAAATTAGTAAAATTTTGAAATAAAGGTTGATAATCGGTATTTGTGGATCTATGCATACTATAAATATATTACGGATAATGCCACTAAAATAACGGCCATTTTAAATACTTTTTACTTCAGCGATTTATTTGAATACGAATATCTCAGAATCTTGGTACATTTAAAATATGTGTTGATGTTAGAATTAATTGTAGTCGGGATCAATTTTAATTTAAAGTTTTTGCAAATACTTACGTTTGAGAGATCATTTTTACTAGATCACAAATTTATCATTTATACGATGGATTGGAATCGTGTAATATGAAAATGCGTTATAAGAGTACTGTGTTATTATCACTGTGGAGCATTAATACAGTAATCCCCCTGCGTTACTGTATTTATGCTCCACGGTGGTTGCATAGATTATTTTTCTGTTAAGGTAGTGCCATCTCTTTATTATCACAGCAGAGTTTGTTGTGCCTTTTATTACCATTGAACATTATGATTTTAACAATTAACTTGACATTGACAAATAGCGTCTTGAGGATGACATGTCTATTTTTTTTTTTTATGAGTGAAACGGTATGGTAACCCCGCCTGCGATAACGGGAAACGCTGGCGAAGCACCAGTGAAGGGTGATAGATGAGAATGAAAACAAGTCAGTTAGCCCATCATGATGAATTCATCAGGAATTAACCATGATAGTTTCCAGGAAGAACCGCGAAGAGGTCGACTCGGTTGGGTATATTGCTAACAATGGGATTCTCAGTCTCCATTATTAACAATCCCTTTCTCCCCTGACATGTCTATTATCATCACAGATTAAAAGTTGATCAATGGGTGAAGTGAAAATTGGATTGGTAACCCGGCTTACGCTAAAGGTATACATTGCCGATATACCAGTATGGGACGACAGATGAGCATGAAAGTCCGTTAGTTAATTCCCAGGAGGAGCCACGTGGAGGTCCACCTAATAGGCTCTTTAATGGATTATAATGGAATGGTAGCCTCGCCTGTGCTATCGGTATACACTGGCGGGGCACCAATGAGAGTGCTATATTACCATATAGTACGTGTGGGGGAAGGGATCGTTAATAACGGGGAGTATAATTCCCATTGCTATCAATCATCTGGTCAACCTCCACGCGGTTCCCTCTAAAAACCATCGTGACAAATTTATTGTTGAATCCTTCACGATGGGTTAACTGACCTGTCTTTTTATCCTCACCATTCATCCCTCACTGATGTCCCGCTAGTGTATACCAATAGAGCAGGCAGAGTTACCATTCCATTATCACCCATAAAAAATATAGTACGTGTATGTCAAATTTCATAGTAATTGGTTTAGCTGTTACGGCACTAAAATGTAATAAACAAACTCACATTCACATTTATAATGTTAGTAAGAATTATTAGCTTCTATCCACGACTTAATCTTCGTTCTTTTCTTGAAGTTTACCGTCATCATCATCATCATGTCAACCTTTAACTGTCCACTGCTGGGGGGAAAGGGATTGTTAGTAATGGAGACTGAGAATCCCATTGCTAGCAATATACCTAACCGGGTCGACCTACTCGCGGTTCTCCCTGGAAACTATCATGGTTAATTCCTGATGAATTCATCACGATGGGCTAACTGGCCTGTTTTCATTCTCATCTATCACCCTTCACCGGTGCTCCGCCAGTGTATCCCGTTAGCGCAGGCAGGGTTACCATACCATTTTCACCCATCAAAAAAATAAAACAATAATAGGGGGGAGAAGGGAATTGTTCCATTACCATCCATAACAAAATATCCTGTGATAACCCTAGACCTAACAAACCTAGTGATACAGACTGATATATCGCAATGTTCTGTTTAAAAGTTACGTATGGATTAACGTCCTCCACAGCTTTTTTTATTTTATTTTAGTTGTACCACAGCACAGTCCGTCACACAGTGTTAATAAAGTAGATAGCTGCCGCGGTAATGTGAACCCTTGTTACACGGCAGACAGGCAAATTGTAACACGTGGATAGGTAATTGGAACGGAAACAGTTGGTACCTACTTATGTATAGTTAAAGGTGCAGTTATTTGTAGAATAGGACTTACTAATTGTATTTACCTACTCCATAGTCCTACAGCGGCCTCGATTCAGACGCGTCTTTTCTCTAAAAGATAATTTTAACCTAATATTTTAATTCTGGTTTCGCAAAATTACTGTTTTATCTGTTTTATAAAACACTAGCACGCCAGGGGGAGATTTTGTACAAGACGTTTGTTTGGGTACATTTATCCCATTCGTGTTTCAACCGTGAAGAAGTTGTGTTCGCTTGACTGTGTTTTGGTTTGAAGGGTGGGGTATAGCAGTGAATTTACAGGGTACACAGGAATAACACCTTAATCCTCAGCAATGGAATTGCAAGGGGATATCATGGGCGAAACAGTATGTACTGTACAGTCTATGGTATTGCTCATGTCTATAGGCGGCGGTTACTACTTTCCATCAGGTGGGCCGTCAGTTTGTTTAACCATTCTAAGTTGCATAAAAAAAACTAGCGACCTGCCCCGACTTCGCACGGGTGCAATATTTGTTTGTGTAATTTTTAAACTGTTCAACACATTCATGTGTAAAAGTACTGCACTAATATTTTTTAAAATTTGAAAACAAGCCTATTTAGCAATTTGATGTGCATTTATGACTTTATACGCGTTAGATGCGCGTTTAAAAGGCCGGCAGCACACCTGCAATGTCTTTGGTGTTGTGGGTGATCATGGGAGGCGGTATTTACTTACCATCAGGCAAGCCTTATGCTCATTTGCCCCCTGTGTTATAAAAGGCAGCCGTTTCTTAAGTCTTATACATCAGATCTTTTTGCGAGGAAATCTACATATTTTTGACATCAGATAGCGCCACCTCTATGCAAGTTGTAGTAGTAATGATGGAGCCGTATACTAAATACTGAGATTGTCAATGTGAATAATTAAAAATAAAATAGAATCTACCTACGCGCGACCATAAATTGTACTCGCCGCCATAAATTGTACTCGCCATCATAAATTGTACTTAAACAAAAATAAAATTATTTTTCATATAGGTAGGTAGATAAATCGGTTTGAAAAGAGTAAATCCCTAGTTTTTACTTCTTAAAATAATTTTCTTTTTCTCTGCACATTCTTAATCTGAGGTAGATTGATAAAAATGGCTGGCTATGCGTAAATTATTACAATAAAGTATAAAAAAATATTTTTATTAATATTTATTTATTTATTAATATTATTTTATTATTAATAATATTACTATACACATTAAATAATTGCCGTATAATATGGGCATAAATTGGACCACCTCTTGCTTTCCCGTAGGTGTCATAAGAGGCAACTAAGGGAACGATCAAAGTAGTATAGTATTATATTATCTGTAGTCAAAGGATGGACAGTAGCGTTCCTCTTAAAAGATCACCAAAGCCTAACTGCAGTTGTTGACCCGCCTGCTATGCGTGACAACTACTGGCAAAACTCTTTACACTTTATTAATAAGAATTAAAATAAATATTCGTGTCTCTGTAGTTTATCAAAAATTTTCGCTAGGAGCCTTTATTCATCTTAAAAGATATAGTGGAACGCGATTTTTTTACCGATATTATGTTGATTCGCTCCAATTCGCCATCGCGACAGAAAAACAGACGACAGTGTACTTCCATTAGTGGTGGTCTAAGAAAACAAACTGATCTAGTATTAGCATTAAGGTGACCTTGTATCCGTTTACCTAGATTTCTGAATGCGTAAGCCTTCTTGGGAACACAGATAGGTATATTGTATTGTAAAATCTTTAATGTATTATAATTTACATTAGACACATTAAAAGATATACAATGGTGGACTTATCCTATAAAAGGATCTCTTACATTCAACCTTTGAGAAGCAGAAAGAAACCTATAGAATGTTCAAGAGTAAAAACCGTACAGCTAAAGATAGACTCCAAAATATTTAGTTAAAATTTAACATATAATACTATAAAAAGTAACTGTATACACCTACATATGTGAATAATAATAATACATATTAAATATAATAATAATAAACCTAGAAACACAAATACATACAAAAACAATAACATAGATACATATATTCACAATTGGCTCAATGAAAAAGGAGTTTCAGAAAAAAATTTATGATACCTGTTTTAAAAGATTTTAATGATTTTACCATCTTCAAGTTATTAAAAAGTGAATTTCAGAAACGTGTAGCATGTAAATGAGTTGGCATAGCTTTAAATATTAAAACAAGGCAAATCCATAATGAAGTCATTACTGCATTTCAGGCGGACTTCAATCTCGCAAAATTTGAACCTTCCCCGAAAGTAATGTGAATATGTTGGATTAAAAAGGATATTGAATATTTATATTTGGTTGGTACGCCTATTCTCTGAAATAAACATTCCTGCAAAGTTTCAAGTTTAGATAATTGTCCTTCAATTAGATAATTGTTCATTAATCAGCGTTCATAAAACAGCATTAAACGATTCTAGATTCATTCATTTGTTGCTTGATGAGAGTGCCTATGGCCTATTAATGTACTCGGTGTACTATCCCGATTTATAGATCTCCAAGGTCAGAACTAGTCACTAGTTTGAATCTGGCCTCCACTCGAAACAAAAAAAAAAGTTAATTTAAAATTGAAAGAGTTCTTTATTTCTATCAATTTTAAATGATTACAACTTTTTTTTTAATTGAAAGAAAGAAAAAATACATAATGGCCATTTTATAACACACAATTGTCACAATTCTGAAGATGGAACATACCAATATCTATAACAACGACTAACAGTGATGGAATCGCCATCTGTCACGTTTGATTTTACTGATGACACTAATGTAGTTGAGTGTTACGTTCACTATAAAAGCAAATTAAACATTAAAATAAATACAAATTGGAGGGAAAGGGATTGTTAGTAATAAAGACTAAGAATCTTATTGCTAGCAATATACCCACCCAAGTCGACCTCTTTGCGGTTCCCCCTGGAAACTATCATAGTTAATTCCTGATGAATTCATCATGATGGGCTAACTGGCCTGTTTTCATTTTCGTCTATCACCCTTCACTGGTGCTCCGCCAGCGTAACCCGTTAGCGCAGGCGGGGTTACCATTCCATTTTCACCCATAAAAAAAATTTATACAAATTTGGTGAAAGTCTCATGTAAACCTTACATACAAATACACATGTAGACGAATAGAGAACCGTTTCCTTTTTAAACCCGAATAAAAAATAGAATCATAGTTCTCATTTCATGCAATGTTGACACCAACAATTTTGTTTTATAATCCTCCTTTCAATTACCTGCTCAGTATGAATTACAGAGCGTTTATTAAGTACTAAAATAGCATCAAATGGACCTTCATACCAGTGATTACCTAGCAGGCGGCCGTGGGCTGGACAGTTTAAAATAGTTACTTTAAATGACACTTCCTTTGTGGTCGATTGTCGAAATGATGATGCGTCGACGCCTCGTGTTTCCATTTTATATAATAGATACCTATGTATATAAAAGATGATCTCATACCATTACAGTTCTATTGACTTTTTAATCGATTTTTGTTCTAAGTCAAATACGAATTCACTTTGACTTAAGAATTAATTTAATATTGTCCAAGTTTTATTATTGGCGCTTTTGTAATGTGTTTACTCCTATCTGTCTTATTTCTTTTAGTAGAATGTCAAAAATCTCTTTCATACCACTTTCATCTCTACGATAGTACTTTCAAATATTTATTTATTTAATTATATGCTTTTATACAATCACTTTAATATAGATATTAGTTTATAACTAAAATATACACACGCGGACCTATACTTTAAAGGGATTTTTTTGTTTTGTGTTAATTGATAAAGTATTTATGAAAGAATTTGAAAAATAGGATAAAATGCTCCACATAAAATTCTGAAATTTCATTACATAGTTTAGGGAAAATTTAATCTCATTTTCTTCATTAGTACATCCACGCGAAACCGTGGCATGCAACTAGTATTTGTATAGATATAAAAAGTATTTCCCTTTACGTTTTTGGTGTTATGGACCGCAACGTGATATGGTATTTACTCATAAGCAGATTTGGTCAAACGATTATAAGGAATTATGACATCTATTGGACGTTTGCCATAAACCTTGCCCATGACCAATCAGCTGTTCAAGGTTATGACCGTTTTTACTACTAGTATACATCTTTATTAGCAATGTTTTAGAAAAAATGTGTTACTCCGCTGAAATTTTTGCCAGATAATTTGGTTTTTATATCAATTTATTATGAAATGACCTAGAAATATTGGAATAAATCATATGACAATTCCTGGCATATATCTAATTTTATAAACTGACATAATGTACATGATACGACGATATTAAAGATTAATTAATATGATATTAGTTATATGATAGTATTATAGAGTATTAAGTTAATTAATATATCGTGTTATTTAGTAATTCGGCGAATCCATTACGCTCACACTTAGGTACAAAATTCCAAAATGCACAATTGGAGATAAAAAAAAAACAACAAAGAAAGTAAACATTCATCCAAATAATGCACAAAACTCTAATCACTCAGTTCCTTTGCCAAACATGCCGAAACGTTCTTAGAAATTTTATAAAAACATAACCTCTAGATACGGAGTTTTATATTTATATAAAATGAAAATGCTTTCGACTATAATATGATAACCCTTAATGAGTTAATCAGAGGCATTGATGACTCTAAATTGTTGCAAAAAGTCTCGACATGCCTAAATTTTGCCAAGCATATTAAAACCAACATTGCAGAGGGTGAGCTTACCGTTGTCAACCGGATTATTTAGTTTGATAACGGTGTTTCTCATCACAGAACAGTTGGCAGAAAATGCCAAATTTATTGCGTACACTCGTGTCCAGTTCTACTATTTATTGCATTTATGTAGGTTTTATAGTCACTAGTACTTTAGTATAAGAATTTAGGCGTTTTATGTCTTTGTGACTATTCTCAATACCCATTAAAATATGTATAAATATTAGAGGTAAGAAGTACTCTTCGTGTGTATTTAATTTCCTCTATTTATTACTCTGGGATCAATTCAAAAATATTCTCTAAAATTGTATCTAAAATTAATAAACTTTAAAGATAGTCAACTCTGTTAAATTTTCGTATTTTATCTATATGCCACGCCTATTATAGGACTGTTATTAAAAAGAAAGATCCGAGTCAAATGCCTCCATCCTTGTGTACAACTTTTCCATCGCCCACTTTCACTACAGTTCTGGAGACTTGTCTGGCTCCTTAGAAAGTAGGTCTAAATTACCATAACAACCCATTATTACATTTTACTCCAGAGCAAGAATCTCCTCTAATAAGAGGAAAATATATTAGCTACAATCACCATAATGAGCAGGCGAATTTATATAGAGTTCTATTTCGAGACCTTTTGCACTGCTTTTTATGCAATGCTAGTAGAGATGGATCATCGCAAAAAAGTCGAGGCTCTGCAATATTCGGAAGTGGATGGATATTGCTAGTAGATAAGAAGAGGAAGATTGTGTCTAGTTTCCTTACTCGCTGAATCCTATCAGAATCAGGATAGGTAATTAACAAACGAATATATTGATAATACATTTTGATTAAGACTCGCATGAGAAAACAAGACATTAGACATCGTTATCTCATTTTATCTTATAAACTCTCTAGTGATAATGATTTTATTGATAGATTCGTTTGCTAAGTTTTTAGACAAGATGGAGACAAAAAAGTGGTGTGTTCTTTTTTGTTCTTTTTCTATCACCAGCACTGATTTTACAACTGTTCTGTGCCATATGGCGCCGAAGCTGAATTTTTTGTACGCTCAGGTTATCGACTTGCGGAAACTACCGTTGGAGAAAACTGGAATGGCGAACAGTATGTGATCCCCGCGTAACCCGTATGTAGAATTGACACCAGTAGGGCTATATATTTTACATTGTAATTATTGTCACTTTGAAGATAACAGAGGCGATGAATTGATAAAAGAAGCACAGGGAGACCATTGGCTTGGAAAATTGTCTATATTGTTCAAATTGTAAAGATTTTATTAAGAAGTATTTTATGTATTAAGAGAGGCATAAGACTTTTTTAATACATAAAATAAATAATATACGTATACATAACAGTAATAGTTCTGCAGAGACAAGTAAAATAGAGAAAATAAAATAAAGTATTATTATTTTCACTGATATTAACGTAAATGACTTAGTGACTGCAAAATATTACAGAAAACATCCAGCTACCTTTACGAGATGCACTGATGATGATGATATTATAGGTCCTATTCCCTATTGTAAAATTCCAAGTGAAAGTTATAAGATTGGTGGTGAATGGTGATAAGCGACAACCAATCTTGAATTTATATCGACTAGTAAACCCATAGAAATTGTAGAGAAAGTAATAATATAGGTATTTAATTGTACCTTTCAGAAAATGAGATTTTCAATTCGAATAATTTATTATATGTACACGAAGGTTTAATTAAAATATTTAATTTTCATAACACTTTAATCAGTATTTTAAAATCTATTAATATTTAAAGTAATAATATTGTAATTATAAATCAAAATAACTTTCGACATATTATTAAACTAGTAGCATTCAGAAGATTTGCTACTCTGTAATCTAGGTAAGTAGCTATTACATCATAATAACGTGGTAAATATGTAAACATGAACACAAAGAAATTTAAAGAATGTAGATGTTTAACTACGCAATAAACTAATGAGGTTCAACAAACAGTGACATAATAACCGCGAGAATAACTATGTGGTTACTAATAAAATTATCTTGGACAATAATGTTAAAAAGTGACTTATGAAAATTAAATAATGCAAATTTTCGGTTTGTAAATTTTGAATAAAAATTGTTGAGAACACTTACTTACAGCTTTTAAATTTTGTCATCCAAGGGTATATAATTAAATATAGCTGTAATATTGCAATATATTTGAATTTACATCGTGCCTGCGATCAAACCGTTTACAACTAGTCCTCTCCATCCAAAGGTTGCCTACAACTAGAAGAACTTTTAGTCATAAGACAGACCATTTTTCAACTATAATTATTTGGAAAAAATAATTAAGAGCATCTATTTATATTTTTTATAAAAATAAACAAAATAATACACCTATATTATTACTCGCAGTTTTTAATTATCATGAAAGTACTTCTTGCATTTAGCATATAATAATTTTTTTTTTTATTTTTGACGTGTAAAAAATTTGGATAAACTGCACTGTTTATTGACTCACAAGAAACTCCTGAATTCCACCAGATCTCATTCAAAGCAAGCTTGTCTTCTGGTAGTTTTCGAAAACAAGTCTCAGCATTAATAGCAGACACTTGCTTCAGTTTCTATTTGGTCTTATGGTAGAAAGGGAAATCGAAATAGAACCTAATATCAAACGACCAGGGAGAGGGAGGTTGTTAGTAATGGGGATTAGCAGCCCCATTGCTAGCAAAATAGTGTTTTAGATCAACCTCCACCCGATTCTCCCTGGAAACCATCGCGATTGATTCTTATAAATTCATCACGATGGGCTAACTGGCCTGGATCATTTTCACCTATCATCCATCACTGATACCTCAACAATTTATTCTGATAGCGCAAGTGTTACCATTTATAAAAAAAAATACCAAACGGTCAAACTCTACCCGCGTAGTAACAGCAAGGAAATAATATCCTTCTCTTATGGAAAAGGTTCGTACCCAGCAGTGAAATATTAAAAGATTGTAATGATTAAAATGATAATAATCATGTGCTAGATCTATCTTGTATGACGATAAATATATCGTCTACTATTTATACAAGTGTTTACGTATAAAATTCTTATTTATTTTTACCGCCGTTCAATGTATGTTAATTAGGTGACAGAGAAATGGTTTATATATGTATGTTACGTCTGGAAATTTCGTATCTGAATTTTTTATAGGACAATGTGTAGAAAGAAAAGTCTTCAATACAAGAGATTTTTCAATCGACGTCAAAAAGAAAGGTTCTCATTTCGGTTGTATTATGTTTAAGTGTTACATCATAATTCCGTTAGTTATAAACTGAAAAAAATCGATATAGAAAATTCTTTTTTTTTTTTATATGATAGGATATGTTTATACCTTGGTTCCATAGAAATGTTAACAAAATCGGTTCAGTAGTTTAATTTTGAAATAAAGTTTTTTTTTTTTATGTGGAACACAGTCTTATCTAATAACATTACAGCTATAAGCTAACTTACAGAACGTGTTATAAATTTGCTATCGCATGGCAAAATTTGCATCTCCGGCAAATATTTCAGAAGTGTTGATTACTGGATTATATATAAACTTCCTGAAGGTGATTGAATAATCATATTTGTAACAATTGAATTAATGCAAAGAAGGACCGTTTATGATTATAATTATTTTGTAGCATAGCAACAATATTGAAGGTAATCTTTTAATGATTAAACTGTAAACCAAAACCGAATCACATTTTACATAACAATGTAGAGTTGCCATAGCGTTTTTATTGTATCAGACCTTGGACCTTTGATCAGCGACAAAGGTCACTCTGTAGCATCTTGTCGCATACATAGATGTAGATACTTATAGGATGAGAGCGAGAGAGAACAAGGCCACCTCAGCTGGTGCTGGATGTCTCTACCACGCATGCGTATAATTATTTATAAACGTTCGCGGTTTTTATAACAAAACAATGCATGCACAGCGAGAGAAATTGTAAAAGTTGGCGCTATCGAAACTCCAAATGCCTCGGAGCATCGCTCAGAACGGGGTCAGTGGCTCAGCTGTTGCGTGTCGCGGGCTCTTTGTTGGCACAAATTCGATGCGTACACACTTCTCGTGATCGGTGATTTGCTAAGTATCGGGGTGCTTTGCCAAAAATAAAGCTGCACTGCAGCAGTGAGCTTGCAGTAGCAGACTGCGGTGGTGTCGGGCACATCGTGATGTCGAGAGGTCGATAGCGGGTGCCGGCTGACGGGCACTCCACTCCGACCAGCCAGTGCCGCCGCGCCTTCTGTCGTGTGCGGATGTAAACCGTTGACGTCACCGGCGTTCTCCTACATCCTCCGCACTGTTCGCTTGACATTTTATGCGCATAGCGCGCAGCGCAACCGATTCGCCCGTGAAGCTTTATTTATAAACAAATTGTGTGTTAATAATATCATTCAATGTCAATACCGATTAATTTAATAATATTAATACAATTGTGTAATTTGTAAAATGCGATGATATAATTTCTTTATTGTCATCGTAATGTGAAAGCGCACGTGATAATTAATGGTGACAGGATGTTATATAAAAATGCGGTAGGCAAGTCATTAATGGACCAGTTATTTTGTGAAGTGACATTGACCTTTTATGGAGAACAATACCGTTATATACCTAGGTATATACAAAAATTATGACGTTCTCCTAAAGCTTGCATTACGCACTTTTAAGTGGGTACTTATAATTGCGATATTTAGCAATCTAAAATCATGATCATCGTCCACATTACGTTTTATTACTTACCTATTAGGTGATGAATGTTTATATTGTATATTTATTTAAATTCCTGAAAATTTGTTTTTCGCATATTTGTTGAGTTACGCATATTTGCACATGCACATAATATCTTTACTTTAGGCAATAAACTGTCTGTCTAAGACTTATGACAATATAAATTCAATGAGTAAAGACAATTTAATTATAAAATAGTCCTTGCAATACCTTTACTACTGCATCTTTAATTTATTCATTCGGTTGCATTGTAAATTTCGGAAAGAGATAATTAAGTACTTCTACTATTTAAAATTCCAAGGCCTAGTAGTCACCTTTGCAATTTTAGTACCTAGTGTCTAGTAGTTGGTTGCGTAAGGGATATATTTTTGAATACTGGGTTAGGTTCTTGGTGGGACCAATTTAATATTGTATGTGTTATAATGATCTAAGTTATACCGATAGATGTCGACGTCTGATTTCTTACATTATTTTAAGACCAAATTGTTTCCATGTGTATATTTAACAATTATAGCAGGTAAGAAATTGCGGATAGACACAAAAGTTACAATACACTACAAAATAGTATCAAATTGAAAATATAAAACATAAAAGTTAAGGAAAAAACCCCATTTCCAATAAAAAATAGATATGGGGCTTTTGAACTTCCGTGCCTACCATTTATTCATGAATGCTTAGTCATATGAACTTTTAACTTGAATGGACTACTCGCGTGACGAAAGATTCCACTGTCATTTTAACTTATTAATTCTTTAGGTATACTTATATACTTAGAAAGAGAATATTTTAAATCTCTGATAATTAGATTAGAAAAAGTATGTCAGTACGCTCAATCTATGCTTGTTAATATTGTTTTAGTTTTAAGCGGTTTCAAAAATAGAGATTATTAATTCAAGTTTGTATTTTTTTTATGTTAGGTATGTACCTAATTATATACAAATTAATATCCACTTAGATTCTACATACGCGATATTTTTGCTACTCG
The DNA here is from genome assembly GCF_026898425.1 of Galleria mellonella. Lineage (NCBI taxonomy): Eukaryota > Metazoa > Arthropoda > Insecta > Lepidoptera > Pyralidae > Galleria > Galleria mellonella. The sequence goes on along the minus strand of NW_026442130.1, from coordinate 8,335,708 downwards.
TAAATGTGCACTGATTTTGATAATTCCTTTTGCAATCGATATAGCTCGTGTTAATTTATTAATTGCGCGATTGATTCTGCGTTTTCTAGATCATAATCATACTTGGCGTAACTTATACGATTTGCTTTTTAATAAATTTAGTGTATCTGTCATTAGTGTGATTACCTACACTTAACCTAATATTCTACTTAGAAAACAATTACATAGCTATTACGCATTCGTATAATCTCGGTGCTTGCTTTAGGTACAGTTTTAATTAGTATTTTTAGTAACTTTTTACCGTGACTTCGTTCGCATGATTTATCAATTTTAAACTCAAATAATAAACACAAACTTACCTATGTGGCATAAGTCAAGCATAAAATTTTGATGATTATCATTGTCTCATGCTACATGCATCGTTGGTCTTGAAGAGACCAGAATTTTATAACCTGTCGCATTTGATAGAAACAATTCCATTGATACCTTGAGATATAGTCATATCTCAAATAAAACGCTTTGCCAAAAACAGGTCAACTTTTTATTTATGTATGTATTCATTAGGACCAATCTTCTCTATCAATAAAGTTATGTCTTTGCCAATATTTATACGAAATAATCTGATAATACATGTAAATTTTGAAGTAGCAACTATTCATTTTAGTATTCCTATTTACGGATATACATAATGATATCGAATTAAAATGAAACCAAAATCGTTATATAATCGTTAATAGCGCTACATAAAATAAAAAATCTACACATGCTAAAAACATATTACGACAGTATTTAGGAAACCAAAAATTACAAAAAAAAAAAACAAAAGAATTAGTCTCCTACACTAACCCACCAACTGAACAGGCTGTGTTTTAGTAGGGGGCTCAAGATTTTTTTATGCCATTCAATTCCTGTTTCTTTAATGAAAACTATTTAAGTTTTACTGGTGGAAGCGTACATTTACGGGGAAATAAAGATTTTAAATCTGTATAAATAAAAAAAGATTGGCCTGTTTTGGCAGTGTTTATATTAAGATATTACATCTAGAAGTAAGGTACATGATTAATTTTATTACATGCACACTACACGTCTACGTCTTTTATAACTTTTGCTTAATGCAGTATAATCTTCAATTAAGGTCGCATGGTTATATTGTTAGTTATTTTTGAGGCGTTAAGTAAGATAATCCATAAGGGATTATCTTATTGAAAAGCATTTTTAATTTATTTTTAATCTATTGATGGATTCAGAAAGTTTAAATATGTTTATTTATTCTTTATTTTACTATAAAATAGATATAAATGGCCAATGCCTTTTTGTCTGAAATATAAAACAATTTACAGTAGTGAGACAAAACTGTGACTTAAGCAAAGCATTAACACCTGACATAACTCAGTATCGATGTGTATAGATAAAAAAATCCATCAATTGCATTGTTTGCAAAATTTTTTTAATATAAACACATTTTGATTAGATATCCTACCATCGTAATATGATGAATTAATAATACCTATTCACGTACCTACTTGAGACCTGTTTCCAAATAGTATGAATGTGAGTTATCAAGGCCGTCCTGTGGCTTCTCAAATGTCTCTCACATACAATTTATATGTTATTGTGCATCATTATTGCATCTGTAGAATCTATTTTTTATTATTGAAATTCTAACTTATCAATTGGACTTTTCCGTTCAGACTATATTACAATTCATTATAATAATTATCTTCGTATTAAATATGTGTTTAAACACAGATCATTTTATTTCAATACTATTATTTAATGATATATGTAGATAATATTACATTTTAATACAACATTTGGTCAAGTAATTTAATTACACTGTAATATACATGATTTTAAGATAGTTTTAGACTAAAAAAACAAAGGTTTATTACAAAGGCACAATTCAAGAAGTATCAAATAGATAGATACCTACTTTTAAAGTTATTATTCCTTGTAGTACTTTTTTTTGTTCATAATGTGTTTATGTAATACCTACGGCATATACAGATAGAAAATATTACGCGTCGTCTTGAGGCTTCCCCCTGCAGGTAAAAAGTAACAAAAACTCTCTTTCATATTTATAATATTGTATTTATTATATCATATTTATAACATTTCACCTAGACATAAATAATAAATACATGATTTGACGCAAATAAATTTTTATACTTAATCTTATTCATTTAAAACATGTATTGTACTAAATAACGAAGTATATTCCATTCGGACGTGATTCTACATTAAAATGTGTCTTGTCTAATAAAAAAATGAGGAAAACTTCAACGTCATCGTAAAAAGTGTCCATTGTAATTAGTCACACGGTTAGGACGTGCCTTAATTTCAATATTCAAGAGTTCCCACAGTGTTGGTTGTAAACTAAATGAGGGTAATGACCTTTCCTCATGAGAGTATTCTTATGTGAATATTCAAAAATTAATGTAACCTCCAGTGTAACAAGACTGCGGTAGCTGCTTATCATCGGAGCAATTGTCCTCGTACTATACGAAACAACGAACGGGGTTACTGAACCCGATCGAATTGGTATCAAATCGAAGTCACATCGAATAGACGTCAAACGGACGTTGCCTTATACTATGTTTGAAGACTTTTCGATGTGATTTATTCGAACTCAATTCGATTCGACGCTCTCTCGCAGGAAAGTCATCATGAATTCCGTGACCATCAGTTTCTCTGGCATGTCCTAGGAATACTTGTAAAAAACAAGCAAATCTTATATTCATCATTATAATTTCATAAAATTCTTACACAATTTTTAATTACACTCCTCATATACTCGTATCTATACTTACCCATACTCAATATATCTTCCCTTCACTCGCATGATACTTCAAATATAATATATTAAAATACAAATGCTAAAATTAATTTTAATATCACAATATGTACTTATGTCTAATATAATAATTTAAGGTATTTTTTGCCTATGACAGTTAAATGGTGAAATTCCTAATTGAATAATACTAGAAATTTTGTATCAATGTATGTTAAAGAAACTATCACTCTTAGTCATCGTTTTGGTGATGAGAAACATTTTGTTCAAACATACCAAAACAAATTCGCATCGCTCGCCATAATAACCCTATTGGCATTAGCTTCGAATTTATAACAAAAAAGGAACAATAGATATACGTTATGCTCAATAAGGTAGTCACGATTATCGATAGACGATAAACAAAATAAGACCTTACATACAGCCTATTATAAAATCCGTATCCAATTTTCTAAATCCGCGATACTTTGTTATAAATGAATAATTAAAATTCGCACGAAATTGGGAGGATTATCCTTATTTTTTTTAGATTATAGCTGACCCTTTCATTCATTTTTAATGGATTTCATTTATATAGTATACTATACAGCGTGAAATTCATATCGTTATCCTTTGAAAGGAATGCTTTACCAGCAAATTCGAACGTTTTCACCAAAGAAACATAGATCGAAAGACGATAAAAAATTTTGAGCCTCCCATATGACTATAGAACGCGTTCAGCTGGTTAGTTATTATATATAGTACACTAAATTTAACATATTTTATTGTTTTTTGAAGTTTCTGTTCTAGTAATTTCTATAGCACAGGTACAGTTAGACTTCTTTAATAGACGATACAGTTGATTATAGCATTTTGTAAGAAAATAAATCAAACACTATTTTAATTTTGATTATCCTTTTGTCGCAATCATAGGTTTTCTTATATAACTGAATTTAGATCATTATGAAATTATCAATAAATTACCACTTCTGTAACATTTGCATAGAGTTCGCAAATAAAAAAAACACTATTTAGGCACGTTACTTCTTGTTCTTTTAATAACTCCACGTTTTTGAAATTATTTGCCAACGTAGTGAATGTATGTTGCTTTGCCACTATGTTCCGAACATTTTTTGGATTGTTTTTTTTAAACGGTTTAAAAAATTTGTGTACCTAACGAAATTTTACTCGTCACGTCGCCGGTCTATCATCCAGCAAGTAATGGGCAGGCGGAAAGTTTCGTGAAGGTGGTAAAAAGAGGCGTAAAGTCATGTTTTTATCACGTTTTAATGTAAAAGAAACAAAACTTAAATTATTCAAATGTCTTATGTATTAGTCTTTCTCTTTTTTTGTCTTCTTTAAAATAATCATTGCATATGTAGTATTTGTTTAATACGAAAACAAATAGTTTCACGACTGAGTCGTTATAACACTATCGCTGTCTTCATTGTTGGAATCGATTCACAAGTCACGCTTCGGCTTTGGTATCGACTAATTAATTTAATGTCTGCAAACACACGACTAAACACAACACGCGACAATAAAGTGGATTCATAACGTGTCATTGCATCAACACTTTCTCACGATATCATTAGATAGAAAAGTGGGCTACAACCATGCCCTACTTTATACAATTAATTTATATTTTTTCAAGTATAAAACTTTTTAAATATAAACGTATTGGTATAGTAGGTATATCAACTCAAAATATAAAAATAAAAAGTTAAAAGAAAGCAATTTGTTCGCGTAGAAAAAATAATATCATTTCACTATTAGATATTTTGAAAAAATACGTTATGTTAATACATCTTTTTAAAAAGAGAACAAAGGCAAAATTTTGCATTTCCGAGACATGTGACACATGGGCATGATATGCAAAAGGCACTATGTTTTTTTTTCCTTTTTATCGAAAGATTGTTATTATTCACTATTTTGTTTGATTGAAGTCTGTTTATATTGTGAAAAATAATATTACAAAAACTTTATTCAATTAGTTGAAAAAAAAATTGAAATAAATGTAGAGACATTATTTATTTGATTTAAATTTTGAATTTATACTCAAACCTTAAGGTTGTATGGAAGGGTACAAATGTTATTGCCTCGTGTCACTTTTGCGTATTCGACACTAGCGATGTGATTAAAATCGAATTGCAAATATCTACCCGAGACCGCCATAAATCTCCGATTACCTTTATGTACATTGTTCGTTTACACGTGTAACATCACCTGAATAAGTTTAGAATTTTCGTAATACGTTTTTGATACCGTGGGAATGAAAAATAATTGGACTAATCATTCGTAGTAGGTATACTGTGAATGAAACATTTCTTATTCATTAGCACATTACAATACATTCTCTAGATACACATAATGTGAATCATATTCTAATATAATTAACATTATGTGACATAATTCGTATTAACTATTATCTAAAAGTGACATTAACGGTAACAGTCGATGACATCTCTATCCTATTAAATATTGCAGTCATAACAATATTCATTTAGTTTATTTTTTATTATTGATAAAAAACAATAAATATATAGAATAAAAAAGTAAATAAAAATTGTAATACGACCTTTGATGAGTGTATGTACATGACAAACAGTCAAATATTGCAAATTTTTATAACAATTGATAGCAGAGAGAGAGAAAGAAAGAATGAGTTAAGATATTATACTCAATTTTGTTTTTTCTATCGACCATGTGAGAGACTTGGCTTAAACAAGTGGACGAATTGAATAGTGTGATAAGTTTTATATAGTTACAATAGTCTTCGTAAATATTTTAAACGTTAAAAGTGATCATTATATCATCGTTTCTCAACTCAACCGTGTTGAACTGATAAATAATACCGGGATGACCAAGTGCCATATGTAAATATAGAATACGCGACGTAAACGCTAATAGGTAGGTGTTGACTAATCCCCAAGGACGTGGATTACACGTTCTAAAAATGAATAAAACAAACATAAATTATGTCATTGTCTCTCTGCACAATTTTTTTTTTATTATAGAATTTCAAATGGATAACAAGACGTCAGTACACTTAATGGAAAGTGGTAAACATCGCTTATAGATACAAACAGCACGATGGACATAACACCGCGATGCTTTTTTACCATATATATGTTGCTTTTTTTTACCATTCTTAAGTTGCTTTCGTACCCTGTAATTTTATTGCTGTGTTTCGGTTTGAAGGGTTAGAGGAACCCTTCGAACTAAAACACAGCCATCTAAGCATAATTGCTTAACAGAAATACAAAAACACAAGTGGGATAAGAGCAGCCATGCAGGTGACATTTGTATAGTATCTTTCTAGTATTTAATGCTTTCTGTACCTACACTTGTACTTACCAGAGGGAGACTTTGTATAAAAGTCGTTTGTTTGGGTACCTCTGTCCCATTCGTGTTTCAACCGTGAAGTAGTTGTATTTGCATGGCTGTGTTTCGGTTTGAAGGGTGGGATATGGCGTGAATTTACAGGGTACAGAGGAATAACACCTGAGTCCTCAGGGATGGCAACAAATGGGGGGGTATCATGAGCAAAACAGTATACTCTGTTATATCCATGGTATTGGTCATGTCTATAGGCGACGGTTACCACTTTCCATCAGGTGGGCCGTCAGCTGGCAAACAGCCAATATAAGTTGTATAAAAAAATACTTTTAGGAAAATTAAAAACTATACAAATATCTAAATATATCATAAACAATAAAATTTATTTACTATTACTGGGTCAGATCTTTTTTTTTTTTATGCAGTTGATTTGAAGTATCTAATATTAATATACGAGGTTTGTCCGGAAAGTACGTATAAAAGTTTTTTAAAAATTTTATTTTACAATTATTCAGGTAAATCAATTTTATCCCCTTCAAAGTACTCCCCCTGTGACATAATGCACTTGTGCCAACGCCGTTTCCACTGTGAGAAGGCTCCTTGAAAGTCCTCTGGTTGTAGGTTTCTCAGCTGCCCCGTCGTAGCTTTTTTTATCTCATTTATGTCCCCCAAATGCCGCCCCCGAAGTACCAATTTGGTTTTTGGGAACAAGAAGAAGTCACACGGGGCCAAATCCGGCGAATAGGGGGGGTGTTCGGTCACCGTAATGGAATTTTTACTCAAAAACTCACGGACAACAAGAGAGGTGTGGGCAGGGGCATTGTCGTGGTGAAGAATCCAACGCCCCTCTCGCGCCAATTCTGGACGAACTCGTGCCACACGAGCTTTGAGGCGTCTGAGCACATCGACGTAGAATTTTCCATCAACTGTCTGGCCTGGAGGTTCGAATTCTTTCCACGTTTTCGTCGGAATGTGAAGTGGAAGGACGTCCTGAACGTGGGTCATCTTGAACGCTTTCTCGGCCCTCTCTGAATCTTTTTAGCCACTTGTGGACGGTTGGTTCCTTCACAGCATCATCCCCATAAACTGTTCTGAGATCGGCAAAAATTTCACGGCCATTCTTGCCGAGTTTCGAGAGAAACTTGATTACGACGCGCTGCTCTTCAACGGAAGCGGGCTCCATGCCGACGGGGTTTCGTTAAGAGGTAACTTCACAGATGGCGTGACAAGCCAGTTCGCACCGCACGGCGGTCAGACCAGAACTGAAGCATTGTTAGGGACATAAGGAAGGGGTCCTGCGCTTACCTGGCCTCCCCACTCCTCTTTCTCGCATTCCAGAACACTTTTATACGAACTTTCCGGACAGACCTCGTATTAGTTTTATATTGATTTACATTTGTTATTATCTACCTATTTCATTAATTATCTTCATATTTAAAATCTCTAGAACTGATATGTATATGTGAATACAAGAGATATAGGAGTATATAAGGAAATCGAGGAATCTGACATGGAGATAGATTCCAACTTAATTTAGCACGTAAATATATAATCGTAAAATACTTATTTGAAACGCAGCAACTCGATATCATCTTTATTATATAACTAGGTAATAATTTACACAGAATTATCTCATAACTCGACCGTACAAATAAAGATTTTAAAGTAGGACAATTCTGAACGCAGTGGAAATAATGTGGGATTATGTTTATTGGGACTTCTTTTTGTATTAAAAAAAATTTAACTCCTTAGGTAACTGCCAAAAGTATGTGATTAAATACATCATTGATTCTAACAAAATTATTTGTGGAAGTAATAAATATTTATAAATTAAAACTTATGTCTATAATAGTGATAAAAAATATTTTTAAATAAAAATCAGTATTTATTTCAAAAGTCGTTAAGTCTCAAGTCAAAACAAAACTTGTATACGTCAGTAATATCAAAATATCAAAATTATGAACCACATTAAATTGTTCTTATTTCCAAATAAATTATTCATTTAGAAATAGGTTGTATTAAAAATAAATTTATTTATAACATTGAATAGATTTGTAATAACATTTTTAAAATAAAACTATAGAAATTCTGTAAACTGTATTGTGTTTTAGGATCACATTAAGTAAGTAAAAACTATTAATTTTTCTAAAACAAATCTAAGACTGCCATTCACTACAATCTAAGTACGAATATAAAGATTGTACATTTTGTAAAAATACTAATAACTTCTATTTTGGCACCGACTCAGGTCGACTCGCGTGTTAATGTCAGCTGTTCAAAGTAATATTTTGTTATTCGACAGCTTTTACAATTCTATTAAAATAATATTTGTATTATTTTCTTTGTTACTTGTTATTTCGTTTTATATTTATTGTCATCATATGATCTATGACGCATTTTTAATACACACACACCGAATTTTTAATGTAACGAACGATTAGGGTTTAACAGGGATAACTGCCCCTATCCACGTACGAAATATAGGTGATTATTCACGCGTCCCTATACCACTCGGTTGTGTAAATTCTTCTCCTTCCTTTTTAAATTAAATTCCCCAATTAAAATATGATTTATACGTCCAATTATAAAAAAAAGTATACACGAAATGTAAAATGTCGCCTCCGTCTCGATTTTTTTATATTTCTTCACGAAGCACTTCATTCTAACTTGTTTTCGTAAAACTGGCTCACTAATTTAATTTATTTTATATTTGTAAATCACCGTGTCTTGGTAATCCCTTATGGACTTCTGCGATACAGGTTCGCCTAGTGCGGGGTCTAATGTACTCGTTGTTGTAAATTTCTTGTATATAATAAATAAATAAAATAGTGTTTGCTTCATTTTGCATAAGTCAATGAATACTTTCTTTTGTCTATTTCATTTTAGATAGATTTTTAATAAGTAGTTATAAAAGTTTGTCTATTTATTCACAGATAATATAATATATTTAACGATTGTATCCTTCAGTTTTGAAGTTACATAAGAAGTAAAATATAATTAAGACTTACGTAATTAGTGGTTTGCTTATTGATATATAAATTGTAAATACCTAGTTTCTGTTATCTATTTGCACTTACATATTTTCATATATTAATATTCAAACTGTGATCTTGACCGCATATCATCTGATATTCTATGTAGGTAGATAGGGGCAGAGAACTAAATATAGTTTGCATTGTATTAATATTTAATATTTATCAAACATTTTATAGGTCATTAAGTTAGAAGATAGATATGTATTTGAGTATAGAGATACTAAGTTAATAACTATACTCAACATATATATGTACATACATATCTGTCACGTTTTAATATACTCAACATTTTATTTCAAATTGGTTGTTCCCAATTCGTTTGTATTTTTTGACACTATGTAATAAAGTCCACCAATGTTGAACCGATTTTGGCAATTCCCTTTGCAATTCATAGAGTTTATACCCGTGTTGATCCGCCTTGACTGAAGCCGTTGTTTTATAAGGTACATTAAAGACACGATATCGAGTTCCTAATTCAAATATATTACGAAAACTCGTCATTCATTATGTGTGTTGTTATAAAATTTTAATCAATCAATTTTGCGGAGCAAAATATGTACTTTTTGATAAATTAGTGTGATAATGTATGTACAATTTACTGATATTATTTGTTAAGTGGAGATAACCTCAACACATTTGTGAAAAAAAAAAAATACATATAGACAGACAAAAATTCAAAAAATTTTTTTTTTACTTTTATTGCCATCATAAATTCTATAACAATTTTTCCTTATATATCTTCTATGTACAGACAGCGAGCAGTTATGATTTTTTTGATGTATCGTGCTCTCGTTATATAGTTCTACTTTTGAGTAAATATCTATCTACTATCTTACTACTCGTATTTGTACTATTTACTTAGAGTAAATACTTCTAAGGAAGAAGTGACCTCTCGTGTCAGATATAATTCCATTAATTTTACGCTTTAAACTGAAACACAATAAGACAATTAGGCACTCCTCATTTTAAGAGTCTGTTTTACAATCGAAAATTAATGTTCTGATTAATCTACTTCAAACTTAACCGTCGAGTCTTATTGTTGAGTAAACTGGTAGATCGCGTTTCACGCAAATAAAGTTAACGAAAGTATTTAACATCCAAGTAGTTTATTCAGAGTTTAGAGTATACTTTGCTGATTAAACTTTTATTTGTGCATTTCGAAACTGAACGTAATAATCTTTCGTTTATAATAAATAATATTAATCACCAAATTATACTGGCGATATCTACCTACTTATAAGTAAACGGTGCGTTATTTATGTATATAGGTTATTTGTATATAGCATATTTACTTATTTATTTAAGAGGTGAATGTTTCTATGTTTGACAGCACTGTCTGACATTTGGTCTATTTATTACCACCTAAAATTAGGTTGTATCGCCGTTACCGCCCACATAATAGACCGAATCCACCCACTTCTAAGTGTAGTCTCATTTAGTATGCATACTTATATTGAATTAAAAGCATGAAAGTCTTGGAAAGACGCACGACACCATTTGGGTTTTTAACACAATGGTATATGCTTAGTAATCATATACGAGTACTTACCAAAATTTTATTGAAGTCCGTCCAAACAGACATGACAATTCATGTTATGTCGCTACAAATAGAGGGATAAATAAACATTATATTTAAAAACTAGCGATCCGACCCAGCTTCGCAGGAGTAGACAGAATTTTCGAAAATCAATACATATAATAAAAAAGTTTCAGCCAGTTTAACTGATCCGTTATTTTATAGCATTTTATATGCGATTCTTCAGGTTGATTAAACTTTTTTATTTATAAATCTGTTAGAATCTATTACATATTGTGTTGCTTATTTTGAGCTTCCATAGCCATTTTTTTAAATAATTGTCTTTATAGGTTTATAGACCCATATCAATTTATAGTAGGTACCATATTCATAGTAAGCTTTTGATACCTTCCACTTTATCACCTAAATATACCAGTCAGGTAGATGCCAGTGTCATTAGCATGAAACAAATTTCTATACCATGTTTTTTTTTTAAATAAATAAAATTTAAATAAATAAATACTTATAGACTTTAAACAAACAAATAATTTACCCGATCATATAACGGTCAGTTGCTGTCTAACAGATTGATTGAACGTTGCGATATTTTACTAGTATTTTTTATAGAGTTTCTTGATATTTTGAACAGGACTTGGTTACTCTTTCATTGACTATAGAATTACATTTGATGTATTAATAAACCAAACTTACATCTACTAAATTAACACGTCCAATTTTCTGGTTTCCTATTCGAAAATTCCTACTGGTCATTATTAAAGCATTGTCTGCACGTTGCGTCGAGATTCCAGTTCTCTGAAATTTTCTGAAATGTTCATCAGATTTTCCCTTTGTTCTCATTTCGAAATCCATTTACCCTTAACTGCTAATTTCCAATCCAATGGTAGACTAATTAAATGGATCCGATTCAGTGAACCAATTCCGAGTCCGAGGAGGAAAGAGTATTTCTTTTAAAAATTAAATTGCTCACAGTACCCCAGCTTCATTGTTCCCATTGATAAGAATATGTGATTGGATGTTCTGAAACGTTAACATTTTCTTTTTTCGCCTCCGTTTACATTTTTTATTCATGGTCTCTTTATATACCGTCTTTTATATAGATTTTAATAACATATTCATTATTTATTTAATATTTAAATATCACAGAGAAATTTTCTGCATATTATCTACCTACATATTTATGCTAGCTGTACCTGGCACATTATTTACTACAATTCGTTGATGTTTCGTCAGAAACTAACTTCCTAGGAAATTGGCTTATACGTCATCTGTATATTTAAATTGATTTCTATTCTTAGCTCAGTTGATTCTTCGGTCAGCATATTTTTATAATCCTAATTATTGTTTTCCTATTAGATAGTTCGCCATGTAGGTCCTGGAATAAAACGGGTCACCTCTACCCTTTCCGTGGGTGTTGTAAGAAGCGACTAAAGGAGGGCGAGGGATAGGCAGCAGCGTCCCTATTAAAACATCTCTAAAGCCTGAGTGCGGTTGCCAATCTACCTGCAAGCATGGCAATTGCTGACAAGATCCTTCAAGGGGGAGATTTATGTTCAGTAGTGGAAAATTAAAAGCTGTTATGATGATGATCAGATGATATTCATATACTGTCTAATAATATTTTCAATAAATCGAATGTCCCATGGTGCGTATCAAATAGTAATAACGGTACACCCAACTATATCAGTGTACTAAACTCTACAAAAAACCATATTGGCGGCTTCAATATAGCCTATGGCTCGGCTCAATTGCACATAAACCGCAAATCGTCGTCACATTAACAGAAACTACAATTTAGTGGCGAAGCAGTTGATTTGGAACTCATTTTTTTTACTACGCGAAAACAATATTGAATTTCTAAAAACATGCACTTCACAAAGGTGTCATTGGTTCAATGTATATGTTAATTTAATTTACGCTATCAGATATGGCCAGTACAGTTAGTGTTGTAATCTTGCAATGGAATTGTTTATTTATATATGAAATATTAAAAACGCAGTACTTCATTAATTTAAGATATAGCTTTGTAAAAATACAAGTTACCTCAATACTTGCAGAATAATTATGCGACGCGGGAGCGAACTGAAAAAGAAAAACAAACAGTATTATTAAAACATTGTGCGTCTTATACACAAATAAAATACAAATCGAGAGCCTCTTCGAGTCATTTAAAAATTGTTTCTCGCTAATAATATCGAACTAAAGCGCCTCCAGTTGCTGATTGGAGGCTAATTCTCTTTTCTTTAGAGATAATCTCGAAATAGAGATAGTGATTCGAATCCTTTCTCTACTATAAAATCTCGATATTCAAAGTCATTTTCTCGAATTACGTATTCTCAACACAAATCGAGATATAATTCAAAACAATCTCGAGTGTAAGAGTAAAATGTTGCCATTTTTTAGATATAATGATCCCATTACGCGTTGCAACGTGAAATTCGTTTTACGAACTTTCGTTTAAATTCTCGGCTATTTTATAAACTATAAAATGACTTAGAGTTTAATACGTAGTAAAAAAATCTTGACTTTATAAGTATTGTACATATTTTCTATAGGTATATATTCAATTTTTATCAATGATTAATAAGTTATTAATTTCGTCACACAGCAAAATAAATATTTAGTTTTAATATTTCCTACAACAGAATTAGCTATTATACAGCTATTTGTAATGGAGGCACTTTGACAATCAACAATGACACTTCAGTTTAGTACTTGCAAATTTGTGTGCTTCCATGCATATCCTGATTTATCATTGTTAAAATAACAACGACATCAATGACAACAGCATTATAAACTCTAGATTCTGATTGAGTATCTCATTATCGTTACAGCAATAGCCAATTACAGCCTAACATCCGGTTTGCTGTTAAATCATGTACAATTTATTACAAACTAACTACATGCTCCGGCTTCTCACGGGTTTACTAAAGAAAATAATACCAAGTCTTCCCTTCATTTTCTTTAGTACAAATAAAAAAAAAATGAATTAGCCACAAAGTTGCAGTATTTCTGAAGTAACGCGCATTTAGTACAAATAATTAATAAAATTAAGTACCTAATATATATAAAGTTTATATATTTGGCAACCAATTTTTATTTATATAGATTTGATATAATTCCATTTATCATTTTGAATCGTATTCACAAAACAAACTTTCTGTCACGCTTATCATGTAATTAATATTGTTAGCATTTCTCATAAGAATTACTCTGTCCAAGATACCTTCTTTTCTTTCTTCGACTTCTACTTCTCATCTACAACCTTTGGGTCAATATTTCATAATGTTAAACATCTATTTCAGATATTATAATGAAAACACATTCGCTTGGACTCTAGGTACATTGATTTTCTTACCTAGACACAACACTTCGTGACCTTAGACACAACAAGAGACCATATCAAGGCTCTCTCATGCGTCTTGCTTTATATTTGGATTACCTTTCAAACCAATAAAAAAAATTAAAATATTTAAGATCCTTAATTATAATTTGAATGTTTAAGTTGACACGTTATCTATTTTTTTTTTGTAATTGTATAAATACATACTCGTATATTCAGTGATTACTTTTATATCATATATTATAGTATTCCTATTGGAACATAATTTAATCGAAAGACAGGAGATAAATGAAGCAATCATTCAGATAAACTAAAATCAGCCTGTTGGATAATGTAAATTTCATTAGCATATAAATAAACACACTAGAAAGAATCCGGTTTCGGCCGCATGGTACCAATATTCCTATGGTTAATTAAAAAAATCTTTTCTTTATGTATATTTATACTCTACTAGATATATCTCACGGCTTTACCCGTGGTCGTAATGTGATAAACTATAAACTTCCTCAAGAAATATGCTATAAAATGAAAAAAGCTTTATTGAAATTAGCAATACCAGAGATTGGCACATTCAAACAAACTCTTCTACTTTATAAAGCTAGTATAGATATGTGTGCTTGTTTGTAATCTCTGTGGTATTTAAAAAATATAGACACCGTATCAGCGTAACAATAGTACGTAATAACTTTAAAAGCTTGCAATTACTTAAAAAAATCGTTTATAATAGTTTGAAAATATTCGCAAAACAAATAACAAACATAGCAAAACACTGAACTTACGATAATCTTTTTATGACATTAGAAAACAGAACACACGTGGTATGTTTCTGAATACTACCATAGTTTCGAAATAGATAGATAAGATAAATGTGATAACACAAATCTCGTCCACCCGGTACCTTATTATGTTGATAATATAAACCTCAATCTCATTCATAGATTCGAAGATCGAGTAGGTAAAATGCACCCGGAAACATTCATCACTTGGGTAATGTGAACGAATCGATTTTAGATTGCAATAATTAACTTACTATGCATATAGGGTAATTAAATAAGTGTCAGCAAACAGTTAGTGTGGTGATCGTGCTTCAATTCGAGTATGGGAAGAAGAAACATCAGTATGATGCGTCTGGGCAGATGCGTCGCCTTCTTAGCTGCAGCGGCATTCTTACTGCCTTTCACAATACTGCTGATGGTGGCTGATCAGCAGTATCACCTAACCTACAATTCCAAGCGGGTCTTCTATCAAGAGGTAAGTGGATTTCAATCGTCTATAATATTGTACTGTTATCGGAGAATACTGGAGATATTATGGTATAATAATTAGCACATTTGTTACTAACATCATTAAAGCATGTATCCACGTACGAAATACGAATGTAAATTTAAAAGGCTCTTCGCATATTCTCGCAAAAAACAGTAATTATGCTTTCGTTAATTTCAAACATACTTATCTACAATCCACTTAATCTAAAATTACCTCTTAACTTTATACTGGGAAAATATTTACAAAGAATATTTTCATTCATTTCATAGCTATATTCTACTTAAAAATATGTTACTTATAAGTTTACATATTAATACGTAGAGTAGTAAAGAATATGCGAAGTGTTTTAATTCGTTTATATAAGAAAATAATACTTATCTTGCTATATAAACTAGTTTATGTATATAGTAAATGAAAGAACTTCAATTGAAAGAACATGTAAGATTTTTGACATTACTTAGCAAGTTGACTATTTTCAATATTTATTCAGTAATTGTCATATTTGAATCCAAATAAAATTGTATATGATCGTAATGTTGGAACTCTTATTTTAAATTTGCTAATTTTAATTGCGTCTTGAAATTTTTTATTTATCCCAAGAGAACAATATTAAATCTTGAAAATTGAAAGGAAAAATACCGATCCCGTACTATTAACATTGGCATCAAGTCATGTCAAGTGTTAATTATACATAAAATCTCAGTGGTACCTACTATCGACCACTAATATAGGAAGCAGTCGGGATTTCAAGTTAAATTTCTTCTTTTACAGAGCGACTTCTATAAAATAAACGGGACGTATTATGCGCCCACATTCGTGATAACCACACCTACATTATCACGGACTCAGGTAATGGACTTGAGATTGCCAGCTCCAAATACTCGTCCAACTTACACCAATCTGGTCTCAAACGTCTTGATTGAGACGAAAAGAAAGCTTTGATGAAATTTGAAAATGCAATTTAAATTTTAGTATGCAATTATCGAATTCGTCGCGTGATTTGAATAGATTGAAACAAGAAATAGATAAAAACAGATTGAATCTTTTCTTTAAACTTATCGTTTTATGTTCTTAAATAATTAAAACTCTCAGTATCTTACAGATCGTAAGTAATCGTAAGTTCATAAATAGTAATCAATTAAATATACAATACATAGATTTTTTTCCAACTTAGTTACTTACTCATGGCAAACAAGCTGACAGTCTACCTAATGGAATATGGTAAACGTCACCTATAGACATGAACATAACAGTGTATCAATGTCACTCATGATACCTCTCATGCGTTGCCATTCTTGAGGACTAAGGTGTTATGCCTCTGTATTCTATAATTTTATTGCCATACCCCACCCTTCAAACCGAAACATAGTCATGCAAACAACGACTTCACAGTGGTAACACGAATGGGACAGAGGTACCAAAGAAGACGATTTTTGTACAAAGTCTCCTTCTGGTAAATATTGTCCATATTTATATATAATTAAATTAAAAGGTTTATTGGCAGACAACATGATTTGTGTATATAAACACAAATTAATAAAAATATATAAATTTCTCTATTACAACCGCTATCACTAAAGAGTCATTCATCTTTATTACTCCAATAGACTTATATTAGTTTTTTATTTTCTATTTCATAGGTATTTAATGTGAAGTTGGGTATAAATCGAATCGAAGCTTAAACAATTGGTTGAAGTTGGAATGAGATATTCTGGAGCGTTTGTCACCGGACACCTAACAAATGCTAACACTTGCACCCCTAGTCTGTTTTTTATTACTTGACATATAACTTATACAGAATCTTTACATGTCTTTTTATTTAAAATGAATTTGAATAAAATTAATATCTCTACAACTTGTATGAAATAGTCGTTCAACATCAGATAACATTATGATCGAACGCGCTCAGTTTTATTACAAAAAAATAAGATTTGATAATAATTCATACTTACAATAATTTAATAATACTTAATATGTGAACATAAAAAATTTATTGTTCCGTAACGTAATTGTTTTTTGTTATTATTTATTAAGAGTAACAACAAAAACTAATAAATTAACGCAAATTATTATTACTAATGTGTATAAAAAGACATGCCAAGAACATTTAATGAGTATGCCAAGTAAAAAAAAAACGGATTATACGCTTAAATGGAATTAACCACTAAAAGGTCTGGGTAACGACTGTGCACGAAATGTAATTAATTAATGTTTATAGTTCATTATTAATCTTAAACACTCAATATATAGAGTTGATTAATGTATGAAAATGTAAAGCAATTTGTTATTGAAATATATGTTTAATATTATATTATATTACGACGTATTGATAAATGACAATAATTGCAAAATACCTATCTATTTATTTGTATGATTGTTTTATAAGTTGTTTGATCTTATTTCATTACAAATTATTATTCTCAAGACACATTTTAGTTTTGTTTTAATGTCTAAATAGTAAAAATATATGACAAAAACTAACAGACTTCAACTGTTTTAATTAAAAAGAAAAGTATTATTCATTCAATTTTGTTGAGTTCATATTATGTAGCTGTTAACTCTCCACTGCTGAACATTGGTCCCATAGGCATGGAGGGGTCATCAGTAGTAGCCACTCTTGACAGGCAGGTTTGCAAACCGCAGTTAGGTTTTGATGATGTATTAAAAGAGACGCTGTAGCCCATGCCTCGATCATTAAGTTCACACGGCAATGCAGATGGCTCGAGACCGTTCCTTATGACAGTCTATAGGGGAGGCCTATGTTCAGCAGTGGACAATACGGCTGATATAATATGACGACATTAATGATGAGGTAGGCAATAAGTTTAATACTAATCTTTTAGAAGAAACAATATAGAGATAATAAATATAAAATAATTTAATAAATGATAAGTTTTTTTTTAATTTTTAATATTATCTAACTTAGTACTACAATTCATATATTGTAAAATATTGATTAACATTATACACACGAAAATTACAGTTAAAAAGGCTTCTTTTTAAGTCAGTTAATTATAATTAGTATCTTTTTTATCAGTCTATAGAAAAATATTCAGTACGTGTAAGAAAAATCCATGTATGATGAATTATTTACCATGATCCGTTAGTTTTTTAAAGGATGATAGAACGGTGACCCCGCCTGCGCTAACGGTATACGCCGTCGGGGCTCCAGTGAGGGATGATAGGTGAGAATGAAAAGGCACGTTAGTTATAAATATACCTGGAATTCATTATGACGGTTTGCAAAGGAAGAAATGAAAGTCGACCTGACATAGGATATATTGCTAGCAATGGGACTGGCAGTTCGCATTACTAACAATCCCTTCCTCCCTGATCCGTAAGTTAGGTAAGTACCTACCTTTCACTTAGTAGAAATAACAATACTTGCTATATTAGCTAAAAGTATAATTTCTAAAGTTAACAAAATTAAACTTGATAGCATAATAAAAGGTACAATTATGTTTCATACTAATTGCTGTGCAATTGTTTTGTTTGTACAACGCATGGTGCCATAATGATGCTCTGTTATTTAGAGGTAATGTCTTTTTTGTTTGTTAATAATTTGTTTTTTTGAGTCATATGGACGACTGATAGAATTCGAAAAGAGGCTTCGAAAAGAGGCCCAGAACTAATGGCTGATATAGCCCAAAGAATGTATACTGTAGTGACTATAAGTTAGCCAGAACGTAAGTCGGCAACCCGAGGATAAAATGTTCTCCAGTGTTAACCTTGTACAGGTAAATGCGAGCACGCTTGGGAGGTATCATGAGTGAAACAGTATACTCTGTTATGTCCATGGTACTGCTCATGTCTATAGGCGACGGTTACCACTTCCCATCAGGTGGGCCGTCAGCTTGTTTGCCATTCTAAATAGTAAAAAAAAAAATGCAGTGTAGGACAATCTCCCCACTAGATGAAGCGACTATCTCAAAAGAATAATTATAGAAATCAGTGGATGTAAGTTATAAAAAAAATGATTGCTTGTCGAAAAAATGTACAATTCATTCTGAAAAGGCTTTACTACATTAGATTTCAAAACTTTTAATCCAAAATAATAGAAAGTACTAGAAAGTAAGACCAGATTTGATATTATATATTTATTTAATTCTCTTTATACTCGAAGTATAATGTTATAATTAAGTGTTTAAAAATCATCAATGACATTATTTATACCTAAACACTGGTAGTCAGTAATATATATATATATATATATATATATATATATATATATATATATATATATATATATATATATATATAATAGTAATTAATAATTATGTTATTATTATTTACTGATTTACTGCAATAGGCGCTAAATAAGTACTTAATTAATAATTTATCCCGATGCTGGATTTGCATTTTACAGTAGATTTTAGAAGGCTCTCCCTTATCCACTCTTATCCATGTCGGGGGGATGGGATTCTTAGTAATGAGGTCTAACAGCTCTATTGTTAGCAATACATATGATCAGGTTCTACGTGTAGTTAAATTCGTCACATCTAGCCAACTGACCTGTTTCATTTTCCCTTACCATGTGCACAATCTGGTGCCCTATCGGCATATGTCGATAGCGTGGGTGACGTTACTATTAAATTTCCATCATTAAAAAACAATACTCATACCAACATAAATAGATAAAAGAAAATAGATACCTACCTAAAAGTGTCTGCCTCTTCTCTTTGTTTAATTTATAAATTTTATACTTATTTTATACTTTATAAAAATAAATACTTTATTCCAGTCTGGACAATTGAGAAAATAATCACTACGTTCTTTTGTTGTTTTGCTGTTGGTGTTTTATCACTTATAAAAACGAATCGCTGCATTGTTTGAATCGGCACAGCACTTATACTAACGAAACTGGAATATTAATATATGCAACTGTCTAGAGGCATCAACAAGATAAAGTGAATTAATATTCATGAATTAGTATTCAGTGTTGTATAACAATTTATAATATGCGTCTATTCAAAATATTGATATCTATAAATATCATAAAGGGCCTAACTACTAGATAGTATAAAATTTTTAATGAACTGGTTGCATAGAATTCGTGTTTTTATTTGTTATCAGGGACGTGGATCACGTATAAAATAAACAAATAAAGTGTAGTGGCAGTAGCCGTGGACACTTCATTTATTTCTTTATTTCGAATATATATAATAATCGTGCTAGCACAAGAGTTAGAAATGTTAATAAAAAAACAATGTTTTTTAATTCAAATTTCTCTAGCCTCTTTTAGCTGCACTTTATATAAAGATAGCACAGACAATGAACGCTTTTATAATTTACTACAGCACATCATGGCACGGCACGTCATTGTTTTATCATTACGATATAATAGAAAAACAAAATGTATTATGCAGTTTTATGAAGGCGATTTTAATGTTCCATACACGGCCCTGAATGAAGAAGACTTCCGGATAAAGTCAAAACAATTGTCGGAAATGACAAACATAGCGTTCAGTAAATTCCTGATAATCCATTATATTACGCCTATAGAGTTCTTTATTATTATTTTACATTTTTCAAATTTATTTGAAAATGAAATTTTAAAGATTAACAAAAAAAGTATTCATACTTTTTAGTGGTGCATAATACTCATAATGTATACCTGTCTAGGTTTGTTGAAATAAGTGTATTAGCTAGGTCAAAATAAATAACAGGTTATGTTATTTCACATACCTATTTAATGATTAATTCCGATGAAAATTATCAATATTTAATTATCATAAGTTTACAGTGAAATAGTCCTAGTTAATTAGTTCCCAATTACTTAATAGAATATCTGTTTAATTTATATGGTATTTAGCTGATTACTTTCAAATGATTGAAACTTCAGTTGACTTTCCCAACGGGATATACCCGTACATAGATTACAATAGATGAATGTCAAAGTGGAACCGTAAGTCTGTCTGTACAAGTATCGGTATTCATACCGTAACCTCAGGTCACAGTGTAACGGTTCAACTGATACCTGCCATTAACAAATTAATGCTGTATTTTAAGTGACTTTAAAAAGGAGGTTCTAAATTCAATTGCATTTTATCTTTGTGTGTGTGTGTGTATGATAAATACAAAACATTCAATATCTTGGCTAATTCTGAACTGATTTTAAAAATTATTTTTACATACGATAGGATTTTTTCTGTCTTGGTTCTGTTATAATGTTATAATTTACGTCGCTGCTTTTTTTTTTAATATTTATAAATTATTTAATTTAAAATATGAAGAATATAATATATATACGACTGAGGGAACTTAATGGTCGAAGGATGAACAGCAGCGTTCCTCTTAAAACATCACTAAAAGCCTAACTGCAATTGTCAACCCACCTGCCAAATTAGGCAACTACTGCCAAAACCTACCCTTATGAGGGAAGCTCATGTTCAGCAGTGGACAGTTGACGGCTGATTTGATGACGATGAAGTTCTAAATATAGATATTATTCTCGAAATTATGGAGCAATAATTTGAAACGATTTTTATGTTATTAATTACATATAAGTATTAGACAGTTATATTATATAGGTAGTAAGTAATGTATCCTAATGATGAATGACCATCACACCCTAACAAGAACTTAGGATAGCACAGTGGAACGAAACAAAATAGAAAAGAAAAAAATTAAGCATAATAAAAAAATATGCCTTTTAGGTCGTTGTTCTAGTTTGACTTGGCAACTTACCTAACACATAAAATCTTAATATCGATCGAGTGATTCACCGACATAGTTCTTTTGTATTCGCCTCCTTTGTAAGGATTCTATACAAGTATGTGGGCATTTTACACAAATCTTAATAGGAATTATTAGAAATATTATTAACTCGCCATATTTCATAATCAAATTATTAACTACACTTTCTTTTTTTTTTATACAATTTAGAATGGCAAACAAGCTGACGGCCCACCTGATGGAAAGTGGTAACCGTCGCCTATAGACATGAGTAGTACCATGGACATAACAGAGTATATTGTTTCGCCCATGATACCCCCATGCGTTGCCATTCCTGAAGATTCAGGTGTTATTCCTCTGTACCCTGTAAATTCACACCATATCCCACCCTTCAAACCGAAACACAGCCGTGCAAACACAACTGCTTCACGGTAGAAACACGAATGGAACAGAGGTACCCAGGCAATCGACTTTTGTACAAAGTCTCCCTCTGGTGAATGGTGGATTATTATTGTATTTAATTATTGGTGGATTATAAAAAATAATATTATATTCGTGATTCCTCAAGATCTGTTATACTTTTAAAATATGTGATTTGGTTGACGAAAATTTATCAACTACTAGCCTTTACCCATGACTTCGTCCACCTATATGTTTCTCTATTTCATGTAGTATGTATATGCTAAATTTTATAGTGATTGGTTAAGACGCTAAGAGGTAACACGCTAATATTAGTAAGGATGATAATTACGATGTTGTGTAGATAGACGTACCTATACAGACAAACAAATAGAGAACAATAATAAACAAACAAAATTAGTAATCAGCATTTAGATTTTTGACATTATTTGCTTCTCCCATAAGAATAAATAATCTTATGATTCTAACTATAATCTACTTAAACACAGTAATATGGATAAAGTTTTATAACCTATTTATTGATTTAGATGAGCCTAATAATCGTTTTTTTTTTATATATATATATATAACAACCAAATGCAACGTGAATATCCTAAAAACATTTACAATTACAAAAAAAAATCACGCAAATGGAGAAAGAAATCTCTGAAAAATCGATATATTCGTATCTAGATAAAATTAAAAAAGGAAGGACACAGTGAATATAAATACATATCATAGATTAAACAATAACACTTCGTATTATCTGTACCTTTCTTTTTTGAAGTCCATTAAAAACTAATTCATCCTTAATTAAATTGGCACTTGATTTATAACAATAATAATGTCGTGGGAATATAAACTATGCACGTAGGTGTGTAAATATACTTATATAAATCGTTAATCGTATTTATCCATTAGCTTATTTTTTTATTTTTTTATTCTTTATTGAACATATTACAAGAAATGTGTGATACCAAAGACGAACTTACTGCTATTTATTTAGTATAGTGTTTTATGTTTTTTATGCAACTAAGATCGTACATGATAACTCCCATGCGTTGCCATTCCTGAGGACTTAGGTGTTATTGCTCTGTACCCTGTAAATTCACTACCATATCCTACCCTTTAAATCGAAACACAGCCATGCAAAAACAACTGTTTCACCGTAGAAACACGAATGAGATAGAGGTGCCCAAGCAAACGACTTTTGTATATTACTTTATTATTTGTGGCATAGCTTATCGAAACTTCTCACTTGACCGAATTCCAAAGTCGAATATCCCACTATACCCTTCTTTTTGGAGCCTATTAATTAATAATTTCAATTCGTACTAGGTTTATAATAGAAATAATGTCGTGGGAATGCAAACTTTGTACATAGATATGTAAATACCTATATAATTCGTTAAACCGTTCACTTAGGTCAGCCGGTCGTCACGCATCGTGTTAACCGCCGGTCGTGCAGCACGTGCATGACAAACTCAAAGTCGCCGGTTCGCACTAAATGCCTGTCTACCTTTATTTTTAAAAACGGTACCGTATTATAAAATGAGAAAAACTATGGTGTGTTCTAATAAAGCTTACGTCTTATGAAAAAGTAAACAAGTTTCTTTGAAGTTATCACAGAAAAACTCTCAGAAATTAACAAACATTAAATTGATTTTTCATTTGTAACTACTATTAAACATCATGAGATTGTCCTATGGTCAGGTCAAATATTTATATATATTTTCATTAAATTCTGTTGTAATAATAGGCCACATTTTTTTATTCTATGTGATATGTATCTAAAGATATTGCGTAAAGTAATACAATTGAATTGAGAACCTCCACTTTGTTAAAATTATGTTAAGTAACAACTTATCACTCAAACATTCATGGCAATGAAACAGCTGACCAATTAGCAAAGGAAAGGGCAAAAAATGCCCAAACAGGACCAGAACCTTATTGTGGCATGTTTCGAAGCCTCAGAGTAAAAATAATACGAGTATATATGTATTAACAAGGGCTCTCACTGTATACTGCAAGCTAAACAAGCACATGGTCCAAATAGGCTTATGCCAAAAAGTGTTTGCAGATTTTATCACAATGAGGAAAATACGCAATAGCACTTAATTTGTCGCAGTAGCCTACTCATATATAAACGTAATATCTCCTTTGGAAAATACAGTTTATAACCTGAGAAGATAAAAAACATCGCTACAAAGAACATCTTAAACTTCCTATTACTGATAGGAATTAGCAGCGAACTTTAAAAAAAAGGTGAGCACCTAAAATAATAGTAAGGTATAAAGGTTAAGTACTTAAAAATTAAGTAACAATTTATGACTTCTTAGTAATAACGTAACTTAGTAATATTAATTCAAAGAAAATAATAATAATAATATTTCTTTATTTATAGATTACAAAGATCCATTCTTGTTAGTAACTTGACTTAAACTATGTTAGTAGAAAAAAAAAATACAAAATTCTTTTTATAGCCCCTATAATAATTTTAACCCACAATGAGAGGATCGGGCTATCGTATTTATTACATAATGCCCTCAGAATGCTGTTACTGCTGCCACGCAATCGGTATAAAAGAGATGCGATCCGTTTGCGTCTGATGGCATAGAAGTCATCTATCCATGCCGCTGCAAACATTGTGGATGCACTACAAAAAATAATGTGATATAAATTCATTTTGTAATAATCAATGTTTGAATACAATCAATTTAGCAGCCCACTAATGTGGTAGAGAGGTACATAAAATATTGATAATAAAATTTGATAACAGCAATTGCAACAACAGATTACAGCTGCTTTCCCGTCCCGTCCAATATAGGTACCTATATTGGAGATAAATATATCCGGACATAATATACGTATTTACAGATTTTATTTATATATTTGTTTACGTTCCTAAACGTGTTAAAACGAATGTCACATTCACAATAACGGCAAAAAACGACGAACGCCTCCAACAATCCTATTAGTGATTATATTATTAAAAGTTTATTTTATTTATTTACATAATTAAAGATATATTAGGTTGGATAATCTTTACAAAATGGTATTCTTATGAAACGTCGTCAAGATATATTTTTTATACATTTTTTTATGCAACTTAGAATGGCAAACAAGCTGACGGCCTACCTGATGGAAAGTGGTAACTGTCGCCTATAGACATGAGTAGTACCATGGACATAACGGAGTATAGTGTTTCACCCATGACACCCCTCATGCGTTGCCATTCCTGAGGACTCAGATGTTATTTTTCTGTACCCTGTAAATTCACTGCCACATCCCACCCTTCAAACCAAAATACAGCCATGTAAACGCAACTGCTTCATGATAGAAATACGAATGGGGCAGAGGTGCCCAAGCAATCTTTCCAAAAAAACTTTTGTACAAAGTCTCCCTCTGGTAAAATGGTCTTTTTTTTTCATTTAAGAGTTTCCTCTTGTAAAATGGTAACATCAATAAATTGTTTGATTTATCTGAGCGCTTTGTTGCAATGACGCATACATATACTAGATTCGTGTCATTATGATGCACCTTCTCGTTGGTTAGTTAATAATTATAGCTCAAGCGCTCTCTTACACTAAGTCACGACTCTAAACTGCATACTGCTCTTTATAGTTTTCAACCGACTTCAAAAACAGGAGTTTATCACATCATATCTTTGTTAGTTCTAAACCGATTTGATTTTCTTTTATCTAATAGATATACTTTCAGATTGGTCTTATAGAAATTTTATCAAAATTGGTTCTGTTGTTTATTTTGTAAATCAAAATAACAGGTTTTGTTACAGTTAAAGTCAGTTTTATGTGGAACATTTTTTTTTTATATTTCTAAATATTGTAATGGTATCTCAGAATATAAAATTGAATAATCGGTCCATGTTCCATATTATTTTTAGTTGAATTGCGGTTTTGTTTTATTGCGGTTTATTAGTTATTTTTCTTCTTTCTCTTTCTACATATTAAAACAAACTATTACATCTTTACGAATTGTGTGAAGTAGTAAAATACTTAAATATCATTTTTGGAAACTTAAGGCATAAGAATAAGGATAATTTACTTTTACTTACGAGTAGACCTTTACAGAATTAAAAGTTATAAACATGTTTGATTAAATTGAAAAAGCTTTTAAGTAAAATAAATGTAACGGAAATTGTTTGATTACTCCATTTATAATTTCCTGCGATATACTTTTACTACATTTAGATAATAAACAAAGTTTACGCATACTGACAGCAAACTAAGATAATAACTACATACCTATAGTGAGTTTACGCTGTAGCTCGAGATAAACTCCAGAATGTTTCATATTTTCGAGAGTACCCAAAAGAAGAGTCGATACAAACAAGCAGTAAAATTAGGGTTGCTACAATGCGTAACGTCAAGACAAAAATTCTAAAGCTACATTTTTTAACTTAAATAAAACCTGAAACGAGGAACGAGAACAAAAAAAAAAACATTCTGAAATCAAATATTGTTATCATAAGCAATTAGGTTCATAATTTATTATTGTACCAAAAAACAATATTCCATACTTTTCAATAATATAGGTAATATATATTCGATGTTTCCTGGTCATCTAGCTAGGAGAGAGGTTGAACTGATAAAACTGCATTCATCATTTATTACATTGCGTATCTACAGATAAGGTAGAAAATCTAATCTTTGACAAAGAGTAACCAAGAGTGCCATTGTATTTATTTCTACGAGATTACCCATGGGCTCTGTACAATAAATAGTGATGCTCATAGTGTTGTTCGTATTTTTAGGTTACCATTTTAAATTACTTTGATTTAAATTACCATTTACCATCTAAAGATTTATTGAAATATGTATTTAAATATAAGGAAATAAAAAATTCAAATATAAGGAATACATTAAATAATTAAGAAGAAGCGGTATGAAAAACTTAGTTTTCCATTGATTTTCTGCTTTCTGTACTAATAAATGAACCTATTAATAAAATACTCTTTGAAATACGGACGTCCGACTTTGAAATGGGATAAGTCCTTGATGACGGGTGACAACCCTAGCTTAGAGGGCCGAATGGCGCATTGTGACAGTAAATCGGCTGCATCGGAGTCTCATCGGAGTCCATATATAAATAAACAAGTCGCCAATCGTATAGCGTAGTAGATGTAAATTGTATTGATGTTTTTTTTATAATTCTGTATAGAAGCACAAAAAATTTGAGCGATATTTGCGTAGACTCTTTGTAAATGTGCGCAGCTAATTCTTTGTTTAAAAGAATAAGGACAAAAAACATGACTTCTTGTGTTTTATTTAAACGTAACCGATCGTAAGTATGTACCTATTATTTTTATTCTATTTTCATTGTAAATTAAATGTTCTTACATTTAATTTACTAATTAATAATTTACAATTAAATAAAACATTCATTACATAAAGATCACTTTTAACGAGAGATATGCTCTTGAAAAAGGACTGTATATTTTTACGAAATAATAAGACGGTCGCTGCTAGTGGTAGAGAACAAATATAATAATCAAATCGTGACATTGTCAGATATCAAAAAACAAAATAAAAATATAAAATTTAAAAATATTCTCTAAAAAGGTGCGTTCTGCACATGCTCCCCTCTTAAACAGATGGGAACAACCCTTTTAACAGGTCTACGAATTACGCCTGCCTGGGTATCGATGTCTACTACCCGTGTCACGCCGTCCCTACCTGGGTACAAAGTCGTAACTAGGCCTTTAGGCCAAGTACCTCTTGGTAACGTTCCGTCCACGACTACGACGACGTCTCCAACTGAAATTTGCGGCACTTGTCCTACAAATCTTCGTGGTGATAGTGTGGGCAAATACTCTGTAATCCAACGCTTCCAAAAGTGATCAGCCATTCGCAGTGCTCTTCTCCAACCAGATCTACTGCACATGTCACTGTCGGTTAAGTTGGCTAGAATAGGACGACCTGAGGAGTAGCCTAATATAAAATGAGATGGTGTCAGGGCTTCAGGATATTGTGGATCACATGCGACGTGCGTTAGGGGCCGTGAGTTTACCAATGCTTCTGCCTCGCAAAGTAGGGTGGTGAATACTTCATCGGTGGGCGATCTTGTATTGTTGCCTAAAGTTACTTTTAATGCTGTCTTTACAGACTTCACAAGCCTTTCCCATGATCCTCCCATGAAAGGAGCTGATGGAGGGATGAATTTCCATTTGATCATTTCACCCGCAGCAAACTCGGACATCGCTTCTGAATACAAGGCTCGAAGCTCTCTATTCGCGCCCACAAAACTGGTTCCATTATCAGAATGGATTTCTGAAGGTGTGCCACGGCGAGCTATAAATCGTCTTAAAGCCATTATTGCTGCATCTGATGAAAGCGAGTGGACGATCTCAAGATGGATTGCGCGAATGGTCAAGCACGTAAATAAGGCCACATAACGTTTCTCTCTCCTTCGACCAACTGCTACTGTTACAGGACCGAAATAATCTAGTCCCACAAACGAGAAAGGTCTACAATGGTGGGCAAGTCTGGCCTTTGGAAGGTTGCCCATAGGTGGTTGGAAAGTAGTAGATCTACGAACCTTACAAAACTGACAGTTATATGCGACTGACCTCACGGAATTCCGCAATTCGTTCACGACCATTTCTGTGTTAGCATGAGCCGCCTTGCGATGGTAGTGTAATACAAGTAACCGAACAGCAGGATTCTTTCCATCGAGTAATATTGGATGCTTCATATCTTCTTGTATTCCAGAGACAGCTACAATGCGTGTTGATAGACGTAAAACGGAATTTTTATCAATAATAGCTGGCAGTTTCGATAACCTACTACGGTGTGACACGGGTAAACCGTTTTGAATACATTTGATCTCTTGTGAGAAAGAATCTAATTGACTTTTACGTAGCACATGAATTTCTGCCAAATGTAAGTCTTCCGCGGTAAGTGTGCTACGTATTGTATTGCGTTGTCGATCAACGTTTGAGTTGGATGGCGGACGAAAAGAAAAAATGCGGCCTTCTACTTTATGAATGAGTTCTATATTCAGGCCTTTTTTTCTTAATGAAGTAAGACGTAACAATGATAAGTAACGATGAGCATATGCTGTGGCACGAATTAAACGATTCCACGAACTAAAACGTTGTGCGTCTGCTGAAATTGGCTTATTCGACTCAATTTCGTTAATGAGATGTATGTGAGTCTCGGGTGTATTAGTATGGATGGTTTGATTATGGGAAACAGCAGGTTCCTTAGGCCAATCAGAAGTTAGAAGAAATTCAGGTCCTTTTATCCAGCGTGAGTCTGAAGTTAAAGGGCCTCGGCTTAAACGTGTTGAATCATCGGCAACATTATAAGCGGTTGGAACCCAGTGCCACTCACTAACATCTGAAAGTTCTATTATCTCACCTACTCTATGAGCTACAAACGTCTTGTATGATCGTGCATCATTACGAAGCCAACCCAAAACGTTCATCGAATCGCACCAAAATGTGCGCTTAAGTGGTTTAAATTTGACTGCTTCTACGATGGTTGTAGCTAGACGTGCGGCTATTAATGCAGCTTGCAACTCTAATCTAGGAATACTAGATGGTTTTAAAGGCGCTACACGTGACTTGCTACAGATCAATGCAAGTTGTACGTCTCCATTAGGATAAACGAAGCGCCAATATGCCACCGCTGCGTAAGCCTGAGCGCTGGCATCGGCAAAGACGTGCAACTCTATTTGATTTGGTTTCAACCTATGAAAGTTATAACAGCGCGGTATTTTTATCTCGGCGGTAATAATTAAATCTTGAAACCATTCCTTCCAGGCTATGGCTTCAGAAGGAGGGAGCTCCGTGTCCCAATCCAAATTCATACGCCAAACGTTTTGAAATAAAATACGACC
This sequence comes from Galleria mellonella, assembly GCF_026898425.1. Taxonomy (NCBI): domain Eukaryota; kingdom Metazoa; phylum Arthropoda; class Insecta; order Lepidoptera; family Pyralidae; genus Galleria; species Galleria mellonella. Next base: position 8,305,505 of record NW_026442130.1, on the reverse strand, counting down.
GCGAATAACAACTGGAGCGAGGATTCCTAATGGATCGAAGACTCGCATAATTAAAGACAATATAATACGTTTAGTAAGCGAACTAGGCAAAGTTTCTTGATTACTTTTAATAGAAGTGTTAAAGCCTATAAGGTCGCTAGATGGGTGCCAGTATAATCCTAGAGCGCGGATGCATGGTGTAGACGACGGAAAATTCGCTAAGTTTAGGTTAATATTAGATACCGATTCTGATAAAAGATGATTTGGCAACAGACGGAGCGCTTTAGGGTCATTGGATACCCATCCACGCATCTCTAAGCCTGCGCGCGCATGAATGTTGACAATATCTGCCGCCAACTGAGCTGCTTCATCACTAGAATCTACTGAACCGATATAATCATCCATGTAAGTATCGTATATAATACCATGAACCGCGTCGGGATATTGATCTTTAAACTCTAGAGCATTTTTATTTTTCATATATATAGCTGTAAAGGGGCTAGAAACTGCTCCGAAGATCATTGATGACATTCTATAGGTTTCTATAGGATCAGTAGGGCTGTCGCGCCAGAGAAATCTTTGAGCATCTCTATCCTGTTCGATAATTTTGAACCTAGGGAACATTTCCTTAATGTCTGCAGTCATAGCTACTTTACCCTCTCTAAAACGAAGTAAAATGTCGATTAGAGATTGCAATAAATCTGGACCCGTAAGTAGAAGTGAATTTAAGCTAACACCTTTGATTTTTGCGGCAGCATCGTGTACTACTCGTAGTTTTGCCGGTTTATTGGGGTTTATTATGCCAAAATGAGGTAAAAACCAACATACAGAATTAGAAGAAGGTTCATTTTGACATTTCTCGGCATAATCTTTAGTAACGAGATCGCGAATATTTTGTTTATAACGCTCAGCATAAGTAGGATCACTGATCATTTTCTTTTCAAGACTTAAAAAACGCGATAAAGCAAGAGGATAGCTGTTAGGAATGACAGGATTATTAGATTTCCATAATAAACCGACTTCGAATCTACCGCACGGAAGACGATTAGCTGTACGTTCTAAAATTTCAATAGCGCGTTCATCATCTGCACTACGCGGTTCTTTCTTAGTAATTCCTATCGAATCCAACTTGTAATAATTTTTTATAAGATTTTCCAATAAATCTGTCTTGTTAAAATCTGTTTCATTACACTGAACATGATTCACTAAATCAACTGGACTAGTTTTACTACTACTAAAACCGAATAAAACCCAACCAAGAGCAGTGTTAATTGCAGCTGGTTGCGTTCTCGTACCTTTCCGTATGGATTGCGGTATGGTAAGATGCCAGTTATCGATACCGATCACAATTTTTGGTTGTGCATTCTCATAACATAAATAGGAAGCCAAATCGGAAAGGTAAGAAAATTTACTAATATCTTGGGGACAGACAGACTGTTTAGCTAATTGTAAATCTTTTATAGAACGAGCCTGCTTGACTTGATACGTCTTATCAACATGACAACCTCTAATATTAAAATCTACATACTCTATTTCTGTATGTTTTGATAACCCGCCGACACATTTTAAAAGAGTTTTGACAGTAGGTCCTCGGGCTCCAATTTTTGCAGCGAGCTCCGAGTCTATAAAAGTAGCGGTTGACCCATCATCTAACAAAGCGTAAGTATTCACACTACCACGTGGGCCAGAGATTTCAACAGCTATAATTTTTAAGAAAGGTCGATAACATGGATGTTGAACATTGCATAATGGAAGTGAGTTACTAGCATGAGCTATAAAATCAGTCGTTTGTTTGCATGATGATTCATCAGAACCTTCAAGTTCTCCAGATTGAGGAGTGGAAGATGATTCACCATGTTCAACCTCACTTTCAACCACATGAGCAATATGTAATAGTTTATGGTGTCTAGAATTGCATTTTTTATTGTTGCAGATTTCCTTAGAAATATTACAACTTTTATAATTATGTGAACCTTTTCTAAGACACTTATGACAAAGTTTTTTCTCATTAACAAATTTCCATCTGTCATCAACTGACAATGTCTTAAAATTATTACAATGAGATAAGCTATGATCGTCATTACAAAAATAGCATATCTTTTTATTGTGAGATGTTACACTAGATGATTGTTCATGAGTTTCAGATTGAAAAATGTATGGAACAATGGACGTGGATGGTTTGTTAATTGCAACCGAACGAATTTTGTTGCTTCGATTATAATAAATAGGTTCATCGAGGAGACCAAACTTGAGCTGTAGATCCACCTCTTGAGTGAGGAAAGAGGCTAAGAGCTCGAGTTTAGTTACCTCTTGATGGAAATGAGATGCTGCATAGTCAGTCCAACGTGTCCGTAATAGAGGTGTGAGTTTACTAAGAATAGATTGAAAAAGTTCTGGCGATTCTAAATAACATCTTTGTTCTAAAAGTTTCATTACTTCTACTGAATTACGAACTCGACAAGCGAATTTATGAAGGTCACTACAATCGATGTTGACCTTTGGCAGGGAACGCATCATTGCCACTTCTTGTAAAACAATTAGTTCAGGCCTACCAAACCTTGTTGCTAATGCTTGTATTACCTGAGTAGGGTCTTGAGCGGAGACTAACAGTACTGCTACAGCATCATGTGCCTCTCCCCGCAGCGCCATATTGATACGCGTTAGGTTGTCCGAGTCAGAATATCTTGATTTCGTGTTGTCATATACACGTTTGAAGGTTAACCAATCTAAAGGCTTGCCATCAAAAAAAGGTAGACGACCATCTCCAAATTTTACGTTGTGTTGACTTTCTTTTGAAAGTGATGTAATTGCTTCTGCTAACAAAGCTATATCACTTGGAGTTTTATTAATAGTGGAGGAAACCGGTTTGATTTTAGTCGCACTAGAACTGGCCCTCGCCGGGCTTGTGCAAACATCGAAATTATTAGCCACATTAGATTCTTTTAGGATAGGCCGAAGATATTGAGTATCTGTGGTAGTCACAGGGTTAAAGCTATTGTTCGGTATTTGTAAATGTGCCGCTAATGCCGCAGAACAATTGCTATTAGTAGTGGGTTTACTACAGGACGTATTAATTTTAATGTTCTGCGGTTGCTCATTTACTTCCACTGAGGGTATAGCCTCTAGACATGTGTCTAACCATTTTCGTACCTCTCTGTTAGAGATGTGACTTGAACGACTACTACGAGTACGTATACTACCTCTCTCCTCCAAGGCGGCGATACGTGCTTGTTTTTGTAGTTCTAAAGCGGCGCGCTCTTGTTCCAATACCACACGCTCGCGCTCTTTGGCACGCTCCAATGCAGCGCGCTCCAGCATCGCAATTTTTTTAGCATAATCCGCTTCTATTTGTAAGGTACGACTCCTTACAGTAGTTGAAGACCCTGAAACAGAACTAGCGGCGCCGCTGGGAATTCCAACGGACTGCTGAGCGCCAGCAGTTGGTGTGGAGCTGGTAGGGCTTCCGTGTTGAACGGTAGAAAATTGGCCTTGCTCCATACTTGCTGCGTTCGCTTTTTTAACTGATCGCGTCTCTACCACCATGGTTTTATTATTAGCGAGAGGACCAATATTTTAACGAGAGATATGCTCTTGAGAAAGGACTGTATATTTTATGAAATAATAAAACGGTCGCTGCTAGTGGTAGAGAAAAATATAATAATCAAATCGTGACATTGTCAGATATCAAAAAACAAAATAAAAATATAAAATTTAAAAATATTCTCTAAAAAGGTGCGTTCTGCACAATCACAGTGATCACTTGGTAAATAATAAAAATAAATTTAATATTTCACTGAACTAGGTATTATTTTGCGGAGGTCCAGTCACCGGTTATTTAATTAGAATTATTTTGTTTAATTCCGCTACCATGAGTATGTGTGTATCTATGAGTGTTGGCAGTCACACATATACCAATGGTAGCAGAATTAAACAAAATAATTCTAATTAAATAAATTTAATAATCAATAAGCACATACATTTATTGTTTCATCTATACTTACCTATTCGATTTTAACGTCAACTGTTAAGACAATTTGAAAATTTTGGACTGCGTAATTTATACAAAATATTGATGGAACGTCGGATGATTAGGGGGTTATAAAGAGTGGTTGGTGGGTGGAGGATCATTACTTACTGGACTTATCCGATAACGGAATAGGTATTCATTAAAGGGTTATACGAAATGAGTCTTATGGCGATTGGCATAAAGCGAGTTTTATAACGCTTTGCAATCCATCAACAGAAATACATCTTCCACAATATGACTAATGATATTTATTACTTATTTAATAGTATATATATGCAGTAATAATTTTTTTAGCATTAAGACGCGTAAGATCTGCGCAATGTAAACTAGCTAAAAAGTAGCGACCACATTAATACAATTTATGTGTTAAAAATATATAACGTCATGTTCACTTCTGTAAGGTTAACTATCAAGAGGTACAATGATTGTTATAATTTTGTATTAAACTAGCTTTTTGCCCGCTACTTCCTGCACATGATTTCAGAAGCAGGAAAACTAAGAACCACTTCTAGGCGGCGTATCAAGATAAAGGAAATCTGGTGTATGTTTACCAGATTTAAAGTTATACCTACAGGAACACAACTATGAAATGTTCGCATCCAATTTGATGAAATAGTTTTTATGTAGCACTGGAATAACAAAATTTCAAAAAAATATTGTTTTCTATTTGTCTTATATGGAGACCTTATATTAATTTTTTTGAATATTTCCTATGTACAGACATCTTCTAGTTATATATATATATATATATATATATATATATATATATATATATATATATATATATATATAGTAAGATTCTTATTAAAGAAAGAAATTTATATTAATAAGTTTGCGTAACATCGGTACTTCAACAACATTCCACTATTGAGATTTCCCATAAAATTAATTTAGTAATATAAATAAACGATGGCCATTTCGGGTTTTCCTTCTATTGCACTGTTGTATTGTGCTTTACTGCCTTAATCGCCTCTTACCACATCCTAAGGATGAGAAATGGGGACACATTGAATTCTTACCGACACCACACGTACTTAATACCTACTATATGTATGTCTATGTCTTATATATATATATATATATATATATATATATATATATATATATATATATATTTGTAGGACTAGCCACTATTTCTTCTTCAGCAATTATTAAAACAATAACCATTCAGTGTTAAGTCCGCCAAATGTACACACAATTACACTGCGCAATAAAGTTTCAATAAATAAATAAAACTAAAGAAAAACCTTCATATAGCTGGTCATTATTATAATGGCAATTTGTTACGCTTGTTTAACAAATTACAGCTCATACCGAGGCTATATGATATATTAAACCAATGAAATTAAATTTCAGCTTGGATTACTAAGATTAACCATGTAATGTAACATACCAATTTATATCTAACTAGTTGTCCGCCCTGGCTTCGTACGGATGTACTAGTGATGAAAATGAGATCAAATTTTCCTTTTAAATAAAAAAAATTTTTTTACTTTTTCGTACGGTTCTTCAAATAGTTTCTTTTATGCAAATCTAGTCCTGACAAAAACAAAGATAACCGAAAAAAAAGAATTAGCTAAATAATCTTTTTTATATAAATAAAATGTATTTAAATATGAGAGCGTTTCTAAATTTATTTACTAAATCATCGTGATAGAAAACACCTTTAACAAGTCAAATTAATATGTGTGCTATTTGTGGGTTCCTCCAGGTATAACTGTGTGAAATGTCGGCATATCGTACGTTCAGCATCATCATCATCATTTCAGCCATTATCCATCCACTGCTGGATATAGGCCTCCCCCATAAACTGCCATAAAAAATATCGTACGTTACTATCAATAAATGCCTGTCATTACTCTTTTAGGGATTATAGTCGTAATCATTTTATCATTCCGATTATATATTATTAAAAATAATATTAAATTAAATATTTTTTCTTATTTATTTATTTATAATATCATGTAGATATTTCATAAAATATAACGTAGTTGATAGAATAAAAAGTATCATCTGAATGAAGAACTCCAGTCAATCAACAATCGAACGTAACTTTTGATAAATATTAATCTATTTCGAATTGATTTAAATTATCAATGAAACGCTTATATTTATTGTACGTTTCCATCTATTGTAGTCATTTGACCTTAGCATCCATTATTGAAAGGTCGGAGTTGATAATGATCTGAAAAAAACTAAGGTCATCATTGATTAACGTCCAAAATTAACAATTGTAGTGAATCCATTAGGTGTATTACTAAAATACTAAAATTGTAACTGGACGGTGTTTGTATATGAATGTTATTAAAAAAGATATATTCTCGGAAGAGATTTTAATGGAAGCAATAGAAGCTAAGACAATATACTATAGTCTGTTACAACTGAACTTAATTAAAATATAAACAAATTAATTATTGACCCCATCGTAAGACAGTCTGTTGATGTTCAATATTAGAATAAAAAAAAACGATTGGATGATTTTTCTATTTATACTAATTTTAAAAAGAGAATATTTGTAATGAATCTTAGATACCTTTTTATAAACATCTATTGAATTGAAACCGATTTATACATACTGTTAGAGTAAGTTAACATTATACTTTCAGTCGAATTGTCACTAATGCACAATATTAATGTCTGTATTAAAATAATAAAGCAGAAGAGTGTATGAAAGCGCTAATTTCTGGAACTGCTAGTCTGCCATTTGAGAAATATTATTTGCATTTAATAACTAATTTCTTGGGGAAGGTACGACCACGACACATCCACGGGTGAAGCCACTGGATACAGCTAAATATTTGATATAATGCGTTCTATCGGAATACAACTAATTAATTCATGTAACGTAGTGTATAAAATTACTATTAAACTAATATTATAAGACGAGCATGAGATGTTTATTAAACTCCATGCAGCATACTATGAAGATATTAATATTGTGTAAATTCCCTATTGTATCCTCCAAAATAAGACTTTAATCACGTAATACTCTGCCCACAAATAGCGGTTCTAAACAATGGATGCAAACGGATACAGTAAAGCCGTACGGTTCAAGCCTCGCCAACTCATCAAACTCATGTGGAACATGGGAGTCGTTTCCTGTTCTAGATAACTTTGCTATATACAATCGATGCAACTTCATTGAACGTATCATTTTATTTCTGAACAAAACCTTTGTAAAGTTTCGAATATAGAACTTAGTTCAGAAGATTCTCCCGCTTGGATCCGGTCGTCCCGATAGAATGCAAAAAGGGAACAACACCGTTATCATGAGTAAGTACTTCAGAAAACCCTTTCCTTTGGTCATGACTGGGAATGACAATCACCATGCTGATGATCTACCTGATGGAAAGTGCTAATTGTCACATATTCCTGATATAAACATCAACACGGGCATCACAAAACTGATTGGCATAAATGCTTAAAAGGTAGAAAGGCGAGTGAGGTAAAAGTTACAATCATCATCATCATACCAGCCGTTAACTGTTCACTGCTGATCATAAGACTTCCCCATAAGGAGAGTTTTGCCAGTAGTTGCCAACCTTGGCAGGGGGATTGGCAACTGTAGTTAGACTTTTAGTGATGTTTTAAAAGGGACGCCGACACTTACGGAAAAGGAAACGGTGACCTATTCTATGGTGAAATCACACATCGTATAGAAGATTATTTATCTCAGTGAATAAATAGTATTTCCCTTTTAAAATACATACCTGCTAGTTGCCTAAATACTAAATACATTATGAGTAAATATCATCTCACATGTCAAGTGTTAAGAGCTTAGTCAGAGAATGCTTAATTGCTGTTTAGGGTAATCAAGATCAAATCACAGTCCATACTTCTATTTTCTTTTAAAAGCAAGTTGTAAAGCCATCATATATGTTTTATGCCAAGTTCCTTAATGAGCAGAAATGCTAAGTAAAAACCTTCACCCTTATATGTCACTTATTTCATCCACTTCTAAAATTTGTCTCAAACTGGTTCTATGAGAATGGAATTTTAAAGGGAAATTTGCTCGGTCAGTTATAACAAGGATGATGAAAGATCAAAAAGATATAATTGATGATAATGATTGATACACACATAATAATGTTAGTGTTAGATGATACGCAAAACTAGATGACGCCATTATTGTTGTACCTACCCATGTGTACATTATGTCGGTTAAAAAAAAATCGTTTATTTCACGTCACAGTTACGACCTCTATCAACAAAAACTTGACTTACTTTTTCATTATATTATCTTTTCACTATTACTAATGATATACATGCAGAGGTCTTTAGCCGCTGTTTCTGTGACAGCTTTCTAGTTTCTACACTTACTTATCGCGTGTGTCGTAGTACTTAATACAACTAATGGTGAGTTCGTTGTAATGTAATGTGAGTGTATAATTATACTATATCTATACATCTAATAGACTACCCACACAAACATAAGATCATTCTACAAAACATTGAGCTCTCCAGAATTTGAGATAGTCTTGACTGGTATAAGTAATTTAAAAAAAAATTGAATATTTTATACGACTTCAATTCTAAATACAGAATGTCTTTTTTTTTTAATAAAAAATAAAAATTAATTATTAAGAGCACAGATTGCTTAATACTTGTATATTCAATTATAAATCTGTTTGTCATAATATAGAAAAGTGAATTTATGTTCACATTGATAAATTTTTTTTCTTCCAAAAACAACTTTTTTTTAATGAAATTAATCTATATACTACTAAATAGTTTTTAACAGAAATTCTAAGCAGATTTTGATAATTTTAAGTGATTTCAATAACACCGATTGAAACGGAGATAATACTTTTAATATGCAATGAGAGGATTTTAGAATGGAAAACTACAGAAAAGATGAGGAGACAGACTTTAGCAAAATATATTTTTAAACAATATGTAAAAACAATATGTCAAAAAAATATATAAATTTCGAATGACAATAAGAATATAAAAATGTAGCAAAGAGTTCGCTACACCGATATACATGGACATTTATTCGTTTTGTAATGTCGATGATCTTTGCGGAGAAGAATCCTGTTTGTAATTTGCTTTTATTGCTAAAAGCCTTTACTCGTGTTTAGTTATACACCTATTGCAATAATGTAAATATGATCATAATTATAAAATATATATTTTTAAAGTATTGAAATTCACAGACAAAAATTACTGTAAACATATATTCATTAAAAAACAGAATAATCCGTTACCGAAACCAATTATTCAGGGGACCAAACCATTTTGTTTTTATAGCCCAATAAGCACAAATTCTCAAGAAAGCCTCAAAATGATGTCAACTCAAATGACCATCATAAAGTGTTTTAACCACCGTGCTATAAACGTTCAATGAATGGTCTCTTGGTGATAAAAATCATTCGTAATAAAAAGTGAGTCCCACACATTTTCCATCCTTATTTCGATTTATTTAAAGTTTAAAATCAATGTAAAAACTGTACAGTCATGAACTGAATTTTTTCGAATTATTCGAATACTGTTGCAAACATTAGGTACCTTCTTTATTATCCAGTCCGTCGTTTGCATAAATCATGGTAACAGTATCTTACTTGCTTCTTCATAATGACTTACATTAACATTAACTGACTTTTTCCGAAAGGAGGTTCTCAGTTTCGATTTTAATGATTCTTCTTTAATTCGAAATTTTTTGCTCCAATCTGCTACCGTTTTGATTCAATGTTAATTAAATCACAATTGAAGTCGTTGGGTATCAAATTATTGCATCTTTTCCGTTACAACCAGAATATACACATAATGTAGTTATTTATCTATTGAGATCTACGTAATCTAAGTGTGCTAAAAATTATTGTATCACAGGATTTATGGTGTCATTAAATTTATATATATATATAATAGAACTTAGAATGGCAAACAAGCCGACGGCCCACCTGATGGACAGTGGTAACCGTCGCCTATAAACATGAGTATTACCATGGACATAACAGAGTAGACTGTTTCGCCCATGATACCCCCCATGCGTTGCCATTCCTGAGGACTCAGATGTTATTCCTCTATACCTTGTAAATTCACGCCATATTCCACCCTTCAAACCGAAACACAGCTATGCAAACACAACTGCTTCACGGTAAAAAAACGAATGGGACAGAAGTATCCAAGCAATCGACTTTTGTACAAAGTCAAAAAATGAAAAATTCAGTAATGAAATTGGTACCTTGAATTTGATAAACACTCGGTCAGTAATTTACTATTTAGCTTTATTAGCTTCGCCCGCTACTTCGTACGCGGATTTCTGAAGTAGGAAAACCAATGAAATAGACTACTTCTGAATGGCATATTTTAAGTTAGACTTAGGAGTAGAATTGTGAAAACCGCATCCAATTTGGTGTTATAGTTTTTGTATGGTGCAAACATACATAGACAGACAAAAATCCTAAAAAAATATCGCTTCGGCTTTTATTGTTTATTGTTAAGACCCTTTTATATAAATTTTTATTAAATACCTCCTATGTATAATTTTATTATACAAGTGACATTAGCTACACCCATGGCTTTGTTCGCCTGATAGTCGAGATTAACTTGTATATTTACGCAGTTAATTTCGTTAAAATTATATAACAATAGTACAAAAATAAACCCTATGTATTGTTTAACAGAGTAACTAGTCGTTTGATACGTATATTTACATCAATGATCTGTCACAATGCATCTATTTCATTGTGTGAAGTGAACCAGTGATTACCATGAAATTTAACACAATGACTTTGCACGTACGATCCAAATGAACGACAATTTGACATAATAATCCGCACAATATTAAATTGACTAGCTGTGTTTTTTTACAGTTTTACCCACATGAATTATAAAACTTATAGTACATTTATCATACATTTATTTTTATTTTCTTTTCACAACTCTTCAGTAAAATACACATTATATGTGTTTAACAGAATATTGTGTTAATCTAGAATACGGTTGACCGATGTAAAACTCTTAATTAATTTATTTAAATTTGCTATAAATGTTTATATATATATATATATATATATATATATATATATATATATATATATATATATATATATATATATATATATATATATATATATATACACACGTATGTATGTGTGTGTGTGCGTGTGTGTGTATATTACCAATATTATATGTAATAAACATAAATAAATAAAGTCTGAATTGCTATACTAAATGAGAATTTTTTCATCATCAATTTTTCCAACACTAATTAGAAATAACGGTGCATTTACTGATATTTTAGACAGAGCTAACTGAAAAAACATATCTAATATTCATGGCAAATAACGTTATGTTAACAAGATTAATGTTTGACCTGTCTAGTAGATTTATTGAATAAGTTGGAAATCGCCTGAGGGCGTCGCTACATGTAGCAAACAATGAGCTCATAACTGAGTCGAAATTGCTGACTTCGCAAATGTTGTATACATGATGCAGGAAAATTGGGAGATTAGGTAAATTTTGAAATACCCAGTGAAACCACAAAACATGGGATGATGACAACACTTGTTTGACATTTTGTTGCACCAATGTTGTATCATATATTTATTTACTATTTATTGCACTATTTACAGAATAATACATAAAATATACAAATTACACATTTGGAATACAAAAGGCAGATCGCTTTACGGCCTTCTTGCCTATCGCTAAAGCAATCTCTTCCAGACAACTTTTGGGAAGTAGAGAGAAAATAAATACGGTAACTATTTATTGCGATGAATTTATAGTTATATCAATTTTATTTATAGCTAGCCACAGTCATGTTACGTCTTCTTCCTGTAAAATGTAATAACAACAACAAGCGACCTAAGAAAAATTTACAATAGAAAAAGTTTTAATGGATTTTTATTCCCATTATAAATTTATGTCACTTGCATAATATGATAACAAACATAACAACTTTAAGTTATTTCATAGAACATAAATAATCTTATATAATAAAGCTTTTAATCGTATATTCTGTTTATAAAAGGTTTATAAAAAAGAAAATACAAGCAGTAATTTCTTCCACATTTTACTAGATTTTCAGTGAAATGACATATCACTGACCATTTATGATAGATACTTTACCCTTAGATTTTGTCACACCATTAGATTTTTACAATAATGTAACGAAATGTATTAAACTCTTTCACGTTCCGCAATTTCATAATAATATCTTTAGATAGGTATTTCTTAAAATCCCTAATATAATTATTTAACTACGACATTAACATACTACCTGTTTTCAGTCAGATAATTACATTTACTTCGCTAAATGTGTACTCATAGATGAATATTCTTGTGCTTTCATATTTTTAAATAATATATTTTATTTGCAGGCATAGTATATGTACATACTTATAAGCAAAGGGAGACCTTGTACAAAAGTCATTTGTCCCATGTGTGTTTCAACTGTGAAGCAGTTGTATTTGCATGGCTGTGTTTCAGTTTGAAGGGTGAAATATGTCAGTGACTTTACAAGGTACAGAGGAATAACACCTAAGTCCTCAGGAATGGCAACGCATGGGAGGTATCATGGGCAAAACAGTATACTCTGTTATGTCCATGGTACTGCTCATGTCTATAGGCGACGGTTACCACTTTCCATCAGGTGGGCCGTCAGCTTGTTTGCCATTCTAAGTAGTAAAAAAAAAAGTTCACTAAGATATACCTATATTTCGTTTATAGTAGTAGTTTTAGTCCCTATGTTTCGTATTTAGTATATTTTTTATACTACTTAGGTGGCAAACAAGCATACTGCTCACCTGATTGTAAGTAGTTACCGTAGCTTATGAACGCCTGCAATATCAGAGGCATTACGTACGCGTCACTGACCCTTAAGAAACCTCTTTATCCCTTTTTTGAAGAACTCCATGTTGTAGTTATATTTTGAAAAAAAAAACTTGCTATTTACATATATATTTTTTCAGTCTTTTATTTACTAGAAGGAAATTGTAACATACATAAAAGTATCCCACTCGTGTTTCTACTTTGAGACAGAATAAGAGGAGTAGAGAACAACTGTGTTTCAGTAATCACGGAGGTTTGATATTGTCTTTTCAGGTGGCAATATATGTACACCGTATTCTGTAATGCCCATAAGGTTCAAGTATATAGCCAACGGTTACCACTTTCAAATAGGTGGACTGTTATGCTGCTAAATATAATACGCTGATATTTGCTATTCTAAGTTGCTTTGAAAAAAAAAATAATAAATAAGAAGAGCCAAAAATTGTATAAATATTGTTGGTAAAAACTGGAAACGAAATGCCGAAGATCATGCTTAATGGTGTACTTTGGGAGAGGCCAATGCCCTGCAGTGGACAGCAAGGCTAATGATGATGATGATGATATTGTTTTTAAGAGTTAATTTTTACAACCACGCTGATAAAGTCGATGGTACAGCTAGTGTTAGATATAATCGCATAGTAGCAGTTGGTTTCATGAATATTCAGTTAGTTTCGAATATTTTAATTAATAATATCGTGATAACTTTAATAAAGTTTATCAACTATCGCAGTCATGACGGTTAGCAACTAAACTTCATAATAAAGTTATAATTGGTTGTAATTTTTTTTATGATTGATAGGTAGATATATTGATATATTTATCATGTGAATAGGTATATATTTTATGCATATATAACAAATATTATTGTAGACTTAAAAAATCCAGATTCTTAGTATATCATTTATTTCAGCTATTGTCTGTCCACTGCTAAGTATAGACTTTCCCCATCGACTGCCATAAGGAACGGTCCTGAGCCATCTGCATCCACTGACTCCCTGTCATGCATTTGAGGTCGTCGTCTAGCAAAGAGTCGTCCTAAACTGCGTTTGTCTGTACGGGGTCACTCAAAAATTTCTTGGTATATTAATTATGTATATATCCAAAAGTATGCAAAAAGTCATAATGTTCTTTAGTGTTTAAATATAAATTAATAAATAATTCGGACATCTGCTTTATTTATTTATGTTAAAAACAGTAAATTGAGAACATCGAAAAATGAGAAAATTATAATGAATACATATACATATACATATATATATATATATATATATATATATATATATATATATATATATATATATATATATATATATATATATATATATATATATATATATATATATATATATATTATATTACTAGGTACCTACAATAGAAGTAAGTGAGTAAGTACGTTATTCCTATAGTAATTAATTTGTCATAGTGTTTCATTCTAATTGCATCGATATTAATTTTATTAAAAGTCGTGAAAAAAGGTACTTTGGGATTGCATGTAAGAGGTCCCCATGCGTATATAGAAATGAAATGGCATTAATCAACGGGGAAATCCCTCGCGTAAATAACTGAGGTGGGACCGGATTATATTGGGTATGGACCTTCATAATTTTTTTTTTAAACTTCATTATTAGGTCATTCCATAATATTTATCTACACAAATCCTTCATCATCATTATATCAGACGTCAACTGTTCACTGCTGATAAACCTTTCTAATTGCCACGCTTGGCAGGCGGGTTGGTAACCGCAGTTAGGCTTTTAGTGATGTTTTAAGAGGGAGTCCACAGCCCATCTCTCGAATCCTTACTATTCTCCTAATATTAAAAACTAACAGCGGGTGTACCATGAAATGAAATTCCGAAATTTCAGACTCAATTTCGTGTTTTTGTTTATGCCAAAATCAGATCAATAAATGGAGTTTAACATTACGTTCGTCAAACATCCTATCATAAAAGTCCAAAAGAACAATATTTTAACATTTTTAATATTTCCAAACGGCATGTATTATGTTTCGGAAAACATTTCATGGTAGGCCCTCTGAATATGTTCACTGACCGGGATAAAAAGTAGTCTGGATCATTCATTCCACATAGCACGTGTATACTAAATTTCTTTAGTCTCTTTCATTAGTCTATTTCAAAGGTGACCCTTGGAAATTATACTTAATTCTTGGTGAATTTATCTCAACGGGCCTACTCACTTAACCTTATTCTCACTAATCGTCTCCCACTGATATCTCGCCAGTATATATCGGTAACGCAGCTGGCGTTATAATTCTATATTCATCAATAGAAAAATAAAATCCTCAGGAACTGTGGCATACACGTAGCGTAGATATCCGGCATGATAAAGAAAATAATCTAATTTTGAGGTCACGAACTAATCTTTTTTCTTCATCTTTTCCATATTCAAAGACTGTCTCTAATTCCTCGTATTTTTTTACGAAAATGGCCTGATTACTCTTGACATCAGAGGACGTCATCCTTTCAATTCGTAGTAGTACAAAATTCATCTACTCCGAACCAATGTCTCAACTCCAAACTGTGTTTGGATCGACCACTGTCTATAATAGTTTTCTCTAGTAGGTACTATCCAATAACCAGGTTATTTGACTCGGTCAATAAATACATCGATACTTAAAGTTAAACATCAAAACAACCGCAAACTGGCACAAACAATCCGTCTACAATTTCAAATTGTCATTAGCTCGTTATAGTATGTTGCCACTGAAGCAAACAAATCGATTGACGCTTTATTACCCATCGAACCTTTTATATAGGTCACACATACTGCAGAACATTCTGTTACTGAAACGTTTTTATCATAAACACATAAGGTTCATTTTTGCAGCAAATTTTATAAGGTAAACCAGAGCCTTAAACAACCCCTTCGTGCAAGTGAATGCATTTATTACAATGGCTTCCAATAAACGAGGGTAGTTTATTTACTTTATTGATCCTTATGTTTATTGCTGAACAACGGGCGCGACTGAAAGCACTTTGTTTCCCAAAAGGAGGTTCTCAATACATTTATTTCTTATATATATTATGCGCGATATTTTTACAAAAACAGAACTTATCCTTAATAACTCTTTTTACATTCGATAAAGTCTACTTTCGTGTAGGTTTTATATTAATCTTGACATTCTCACGTTCTAAATTTAAATGTTTTAAATATAATGTGTATATAGTAAATACTATAATGTTTTGGAAGAAATAATAAAGAGCCATCTATCTATTTTTCTCGTCATCTATCACTATGTTTTAGATATTCATTATAAAAAATATAAATAAGTAAGATTACTAGTCAATATTAATATTGTTATAATTAAAGTTATCGTTTCTTTTTTTGCGGAAATAAATGAATTTATTGAAAAAAAAAATAAATACTATTTTTTTTTGCTACGTTTACGGATGAGAAAAATGTACGTTCGACACGTACGTTTTATATTATGAATATTAATTTTGTATTTTATCTCATCTATCTGAATAATAATATTAATAATAGATATTTAATTTACCCTGATAATAATTATTTATCTTTTACATACCTATATAATACAGGTATGTAAAAGATAAATAAGGTACAAAATGAGTAATTTATAATATTTTAATTAATTTTGCATACCAGTGATTTGGTGAAACATATAGCTCGAAGTATACCCAACTGAATATCTAATATAACCATGTTTAATGCAAATAAAGAATCTGAATCTGAATCGAGGTACCTAAGTATGGACGGGAAGAAATAAATTTATGGAAATATATGTATTCAGAACATAAGACCTTGCGTAGACAAATTATCACGATGCAATAATACTGGTTGTGGTAGATCTGTTACATAACGATGTAAATTGATTATTTACTTTCACTGCACCGGAGTTCCGTGCCATCGTGTTTTTACATATAAACAAACAAATTTATCTGTAAATATTGTCTGTCATGTCATTATGTTTTATATGACATAAGCTAGTTAATAAACAAACACTATATATATATATAAAAAAAAAATTAAAACGACTAAAAAAAAAGATGAATCAAAAACCACAGAAGGGAAAAATAAACTGATATTAGACTTTCAATTTAAATGATAAAATCAGTTTGAAGTCTCCATTCTCATGATTTATATTTCATTTAATTTTAATTTATTTTTATGATTATGTAGAAAAGAAATACCCGTAATACTTTCCTCTGACTTTAATGAATATTCGAAAAAAGAAAATAATCTAATTGATGTAACCTTTCTCGAGTATTGCGCTTATGTTTTGCTTTTTGCGGAATGGAAGGGGTGGCCTAGTCTATTCTGGCACCACACGGACAATTTAAATAAATATGAGCCGCTAAATATGTTAAATAGATAAATGTAAAGATAGGTAAATATGTAAAATCGCTAATAAATACAATAGTTAATTGATAATAAATACGAGTACACTTTCTTATTCATAATATTACTAACTTTTATATGTTATTTTGTCTGCGTGATCAGGATATGTTTACTGACCAAAATTAAAAGAAGCCTTCTCTATCCCACATGGTTAGTGTATAGCAAATTTATAAGGATATTATATATGTAATTATATACAAAAAACAAACTTATTAACACATTTATTTATTTATTTATTTATTTTATTTAACTCTTTTTTGCACCATAAATAAAAATTATATCTTATATATAAAATTCTCGTGTCACGGTGTTTGTTACCAAACTCCTCCGAAACGGCTTTACCGATTTTTATGAAATTTTGTGTGCATATTGGGTAGATCTGAGAATCGGCTAACATCTATTTTTTATACCCACCCCTAGATATTTTGCTTTTATTTTTTTGACAATTTTTTTTATTTTTATTTTATTATGATTTAGCATTGAAAAATACATACAAATTAAAATTTTCACGTTTTTACGATCAACCCCTGTTATTTTATCGCAATTTTTATATGCCGCAATAGGGTTGCAGGATGACAATCGAATATAATAATTGCGGTACGGTATATTTTCATGTATAGTTCTAGAAATAATGTATATGGTAAAACAACGTTTACCGAGTCAGCTAGTTTTATTATAAATATATAAATATAAAATTTATAATATTAACAACGATATATAGAAGATGAATATAAGTAAATAATATTTTAAATCCTATGTTTTTGTTTATCGAGTATCTTTCACATTTATAATACGTATTCGTATCATGAAAAAAACCTTCACTATCATCTTTACGGTTTGTATAATCAGTGAAGTTATTGATATTTCTGATTTCAATGGATTTTATTCATAATCCACCACAATAATCCGGATGTGGTCAACTGTGTTGGAACTTTATACCGTTAGTGACCGTATAGACACAAACCGCCTGCTTTTATAGCTCTTTTAAGATCGGTATCCTTTAACTTCGTGAGTACACTTGAAAAGGTATGGAGAACAAGGCAACCAATGATTTATAATGAACTTGCTTTTACCCGCGACACTGTCCCCGTAATCGATTTATTCCTTGACTGAGTAAAACGTAGCCTACATCCTTTTCCAGTAAGTGTATACCAAATTTCGAAGAATAAAAGTAATAATAACAATTTATTTGCATAAATATGGTTGAAATAGATCTTAATTAGTGTTATAGAAACACATATTTAAATAATGGCCTTTAGCTTTAATTTTTTAAATAACGGTCTGTAAATGGTAATAACCAGATTTTCTTTCACATTTATAATATTAAATAGGAAGAATTTTATAGGTAATCAATACAAATATATTATAATACGTATTTAAGATTCTAACTATAATACGGGGAAATGATATGGTAGTGAAATTACGTTGCATAACATCTTAGTCCTTAGTACAGTCCTCAGGGATGGCAACGCATGTACGTCATACGTACATTGTGGTAATCATGGTGCTATCTGTAGGCGACGGTTACAGGGGGAGAGGGCTTGTTAGTAATGGATACGTTAATCTCCATTCCTAGCAATATACCCTATTAGGTCAACGTCCACGCAGTTCCCCCATGGAAACTACCGTGATAAATTTTTGTTGAATCCGACAAAATGGGTTGACCTGATTTTATCTTCACCTACCACCACTCACTGGTGGTCACTAGTGTATACTGATAACGCAGGTGGAGATATCAGTCCATTATCATCCATTAAAGAGTACTTGCCTACTACTACGTGGGTTGTCGACTTGTTTGTCATTCCAATTTGTAACAAAAAGATAATTACCATACCAAAGATATTCACCAGAGAGAGACTTTGTACAAAAGTCGATTGCTTGGGTACCTCTGTCCCATTCGTGTTTCTACCGTGAAGCAGTTGTGTTTGCATGGCTGTGTTTCTGTTTTCGGGTTTCGGAAGGGTGGGATATGGCGTAAATTTACTGGGTATAGAGGAATAACATCTGAGTCCTCAGGAATGGCAACGCATGGGTATCATGGGCGAAACAGTATACTCTGTTATGTCCATGGTACTGCTCATGTCTATAGGCGACGGTAACCACTTTCCATCAGGTGGGCCGTCAGCTTATATGCCATTCTAAGTTGTATAAAAAAAATTATATTAAAAATTTATGATTTCTAATAACAAATATTAAATTCAAAAATGTACCTACAGTGAGGTCTCATCTTTGGGTTAGTTAGTAAGTTAAAATTGTAATGCTAATGAGGAAACGGTGAAATATTCCAATTAGTTTCTATCTAGCGAATTGACCTCAATATTATTTGCCACTAGAGCATTGGCTGTTTACTCGCTGCATTGCAATGGTGATCCGTATTAAATATAAATATAGTAAAAATAAGAGTACATCCGTAACACTTAACTAATATTTTTTTTATAATTATACTCGTATTATATTGGTCTTTAAACAGTGATAACTTATGGAACCGAAACATGGTTCTACACGATTGCCCGTACGGAAAAGCTTTAAATTACTCAGCGAGCTTAATAAGCTGATATTAAGCGGTTATTAGCCAGATAAGTAAGCTGAAGTGGCAATGGGCTGGTCACATAGCTCGAAGAACCGACAATCAAAGGAGAAGAAAGGTTCATGAGTGGCAACCGCGTACGGGCAAACGCAATGTAGGATGACCACCCAATAGATGGAGTGACGACCTGAAATGCATTGCAAGGAGTTAATGGATACAGGTGGCTCAGGACCGTTCTTTATGGCAGTCTATGGGCGAAGCTTATGTCCAGCAGTGGACGGATGGCTGAAATGATGACGATGATTATATTGACGAAAGAAAGAAATTATAAATGTAAAAGTAAGATTGTTAAATGTATCTTCACCTATCATCCCTCACAGGTGTCTCGTAGGTGTATATCATTAGCGTAGGCGAGGTTACCATTCCATTACCATTCATTAAAAAAAAAAACAATATACATGTAAATATTTTACGGAACTAGGTTATCTTGTGGAAGTTCATATCACTGGTTATTTGATTAGAATTATTTTGTTTAATTCCGCTGCTATTAGTATGTATATGACTGCAAACACTCGAAGATTGACCACCACTATTACTACAAGAAGTTCTACAACCTTCTATATTAGCCATTAATCTCCGACTGCCATTTTGTTCACGCACGTTTTGCAGAAAATGGTACAGCTGTATTTTTTTAAATAAAAGTGTTGTTAATTTTATTTGTAAGTGAAATTATACCACACTTATATTAAATATAAATATAGTAGAATAAGATTACATCCATAATCCTTACTTATTATTTTATAAATGTAAAAGTGAGTTTGTTCGTTTGTTACGTCTTGTCGCCTTCACGGCTTAACCAGTCACTGAGAAATTTGGTATACTCGTACACGTATTATATGCAATGGAAAAGGATATAAGCAAATTTTTATCTCGGTCAGTAATATCCTGGTCACACGGACGAAACCGTGGACAGCTAATAATATTATAGGTAGGAAAGTGTGTTTGTTGCTATTTCACACTTTAACGGTTGGCAAAATGGTAATGAAATTTAGTAGGTACTTATACATAGTATTATTGATGGCGTAGGTCATATTAAAGGTCATATCCAACTTTTTATCCTGATCAATCAACGCTGACGATGTGTATAAAAACTAGTAATTATATTAATTCAGATAATATCAAACGTAGGTAAGTAGGCAATAATCGTATATAATTAGGTTTGTTAGTAACGGGTTCTAACAGCCCTATTGCTAGCAATATACCCTGTCAGGAAAGGTTAGTCCCCATTGCTATCAATGTATTCAGGTCGAACTCCACGCGATCGCCCTTGGAAACCATCATAACTAATTTATCGTTGAATCCGTCACGATGAGTTATTGACTGTCTTTTCTTTCTCTCCTATTATCCCTCAGTGGTGCCTCGTTAGCGTATACCGTTAATGCAGGCGGGGTTACCATTCCATTTTTTTTTAATATATGTAAATGGAATGGTAACCCTACCCGCGCTATCGGTATACACCGACGAGGCACCAGTGGAAGATGATAGGTGAGAATGAATACAGGTCAGTTGGCCCACCATGATGAATTTGACAAGAATTAACCATGACGGTTTCCAGGGGGAATCACGTGGAGGTCGACCTGATAGGGTCAATTGCTAGCAATGGGGCTATAAGACCTCATTACTAACAATCCCTTTCCACCCTACCATTCCATTATCATTCACTAAAAAAAAATCAGCTTCACCTCCTATACATGTACCTAATGTTATTTTGTATGAACCTTTTTTGTAAGTTCAACAATGTTTACTGAATAAACTATTATTATTACATTATCACAGAAAAAATATATATACAAATAATTATGGTGAATTTATTTATATTATAAAAAAAGATAGTTATAACTTTGTTATTTATTGAAACTTTTATGTTAGGTAGGCACATGAAATATATATTATGACAAATAATAAAATTAGTTCTATTTTATAGACCTATAGGACAATTTATGTGCATTTTATGTTCAGGAGACACGAAAACATAACTCGTGTATTTACACCGTTTATGTCATTTTTGTAACTGATAATACTATGTATATAAATTTGTTTGTCTAGCTTTTTGTATTTCGTACGCCTAGATTTCAGAAGTAGAAAAACCAATGAGTAAACCATTTATAGATGGCGTATCAACATAAAACATACATCAGATTTTAGGTTAAACCTTCGGAAACATAAGTATGAAAACTATATCCAATTTTGTGTAGTAGTTTTTGCGTATTGTGAGAATAAACAGACAGATAGACAAAAAAAAATCCTTTTGATCTTATTAAGACTTCTCATATTTGTTTTTCTTAAATATCTCCCATGTGCAGACATTGTCCAGTTAAAATTTTTTTTATGATAGTAAGACGATACTATCTAAGTCTATTTGTCTTCAATTAATTTGGTTTATTACATTTCATGGTTAAAGAACTTAATTAAAACATTCAGATAAATAACAAAATCTAATAATGGTCGGACGGATAAACCTTAGTCTGTTCTATTCTGTTCATGTAGATACATCAGAGCCTTTTTATAGAATGTAAACATAATAGTAACCTCACCTGCGCTATCGAAATACGCTGTCGGGACACCAATGAGTGTTGATAGGTGAAGATGTTGATAGGTCAATTGGGCCATCCTGATGAGTTCACTAGGAATTAGCTACGTTAATTTCCAGATTAACCATGGGAAAGTCGATCTAACATGATATATGGCTGACAATGAGGACTAAGGATCCCATTACCGTCCGTCCCAAAATTATATATATTTATATATATATATATATATATATATATATATATATATATATATATATATATATAAATTTATACTTCGATATTCCGAGTTGCATAAAAATGTAAGCAAATACTTAAGTACTAATGACGTCATAAGAAATTTCCCATAAAAGCCACTCTAATTCTAACAATATAATTAAATCCTAGACCTTATCATCCCTCACTGGTGCCCCGTTAGTGTATATTATTTGCATAAGAGGTTTTTTTTTTATAGGTGGTAATGAAATAGTAACCCCACCCGCGCTATCGGTATACACCGGCGGGGCACCAGTGAGGGATGATAGGTGAGGATGAAACAGGTCAGTTAGCCCATCGTGACGAATTCAACGAGAATTGTTCACGATGGTTTCCAGGGGAAACCACGTGGAGGTTGACCTGATAGGGCATATTGCTAGCAATGGGGTTGTCAAACTCCATTGCTAACAATCCCTTTCCCCCCAGCGTAAGAGGGTTACCGTTCCATTATCATTCATTTAAAAAACAGTATACATGTAAATATTCTACTAAACTAGTTGTTATCTTGCGGATGTCCATATCACTGGTTATTTGACTAGTATTATTTTGTTTAATTCCGCTACCATTAGTACATGTATGACTGCCAACTCTCGAAGATTGACTACCATTATTACTACCACAAGTTCCACAACTTTCCATATTAGCTATCAATCTACTATCACTCTACTACCATTTGGTTCACGCACGTTTTGTAAAAAACATTATAGTGTTGTTATATTTTTTGCAGTTATAAACAACTGGGAAAGTAAGTGAAAGTACACCACAGTAACTAGGTACCTATTTATATAACGTGTGACGCGTCATAGGTACTTACTGCATATTGCAAGTGCACATTTCTCTATACGTACCTCTCTAAATATTTTACTTATTTTTTTAAATATACATTTAAGTGAGCTTGAACTACAAGAAAACGTTATGGTTATAACCAGTATAAATTAGACCGACGTATACAAACATATTACATTTTGTTCACATATGGTATTAGCATACAAATTACTAGCTTATACCCGTGACTTTGTCCACGTGATCAGGATGTGTTTACTGACTGGGATAAAAGTAGCCTATTTTCTTCTCCTTCCTATATACTATGTGTACACCAAATGTCATAGTAATTGGTTAAGCCATTACGGCGTTATGAGGTAACAAACTCACTTCACATTTATAATATTAGTAAGGATTTATTATATTTCTTATTTTTGTATCTGGTACTACCAAGTGTAAATAAATAAGCTATTTTACATATTCCGTTAAAAAATATTCCTAATAGAGCCGATTTTCAGGCGGTATCTCTCTAAACCTATAAACGTAACCTTATATTTTAATTTGATAATTTCCCGAAATTAATGTATTATAAAATATTGTAAATCTAATTTATAAAAATGTTGACTTAAAACTTTTTTATACCACTGAAGTGGCAAACAAGTACCTATGCGGTCCACCATAAATAAGCGGTTACTGTAGCTTATGAACGCTCTGAAGTAATCTCTCAATTTCTTTATTGAAGAATCCCATGCTGTAGTCTCTTAGAACAATCTAGACTAAAATCTCGAAAAAATACTATAAATTTATTTCATATTTAGAAGAACGTTTGCGATATTAAATCGGAATTTTAATTGTAGAAATTAAAAAAAATGGTGCCTCAAAATCGATCCCAATACTTGTTAGACTGTCAAAAAGGTGGAAACTTCACTTTACTGCATCCAAGGATGATCACACCATCTCACTAAGTACAATTGGATCAATCGATCTTGAAATCGTATCGGATATTTTCACAATATTGCATTGCTATCTGCGTTTAATAATGTAAGATTATGTTTCACAAATAAAATCGAATTCAACTGTAACAAAACCAGCATACTACTAAACTGATTTTGATAAAATTTCTATGGAACCTGTAATTATAAACTTTCATATAAAAAATGAATTTTCCAAATCGGTTTACAATTGACGGTGTTATGTGATAACAAACATAAAAAAATACAACTGAAATTCCCTTCTTTTTGAAGTCGGTTGAAAAATTTAACGCGATACTGATATAATATTGGATCGTTACGAGTTTCCTTTCGTGTATTCAGTAATTAGGAGCGATAATAAATCGAAGGACATTGAAATACTGTCATGTCCATAATTTTTGTAAGCAATAATTATTTTTCATGAGGTGAACCATCAAAACTTAATGTTTTCTAATAGATATTATAAAAAATATAGACTTTGCATGTTATGTTATTCAACCTATGGACTTCTAACACTTTTATTAACAGAAATAACGCAAATTGTTTCAGTATCTATACGAGAATGGTACTCACGAGGAGGGTCTGCTCACACGGGACAAATTCATGGAGGTGAACGCCAGGATGGAAGCCAGACGAGAGTTCCTGAGGAGCGAGTGCTCCAGACTCGGGCTGGACAGCTCCAGCCGTAAAGCCTACGCATGGGAATACCTAATCAACAGACAGTACCATGTTATATGGTAAGTATTTATATTTATAATAATAAGTAAATACCACTGCTCACATTAAGCAGCAGATGGCGCCGACCTAAACTAAATATATTGGATATCTATATACATTACGAGCGGGTTCTTCGTTTCGATATTATATATTGGATAACCGATAATTAATATATCTGTTATAGGGCCAACATATGTATAGATATTATAACTACAATGTATAGATATTGCTATATGTATATTACCCATTCTTAGTTTTTACTAAGTGTATTAGTTAATTGATAAACATACTTATAACTTTTTTATAGATACGTATATACAAAACAGAATATATGAATAATTTTTGTGTTGTACTGGAATCGAATCCACGACAGGTGAGGCAGTGTGTAATACAAACATCTGCATCAAATATATGACATTATAGTCTTTTTCAGCATGCATAAATAAACTTACTGCTATGTGCGCTGATCCATAACACCTTATAGTTCTCAGGTATATAAACGCATGTGTGAATTACCCGATGTACAATAGTAATGCCCTTGTGTTGGCCACTTTGTCAACTAATTCTTACAAAATATTATTCTTTTATAAGTGCAATTGATTGCCGATAAAAGCTTTTTCTTTCACATCTTTGGTCGATTTTGTATATTAAAATACATGGACATTGTTACACGATACTTATATGTATTAACATTTACCTAGACATATAGTTATTAAGTACAGTAACAATAATTGGACATTAAAAAACTTACTTACCTAGGAAATTTACCCCACCAGCAACTAAGTGTGCTGATCTGTTAAATGAATGCGTTCATGTACGTTATTTTTTTCTATGGTACGTTCATATACTATAAAATTACGTTTTTTTTTTATGCAGATAATTAGCAAAAAATTTTGATCCACTAAAAAAATCAAGGTTGTGTTCTCGTAGTTAACCATTAGAAATAACCCAAAGATAATTAGATATAATGGATCTAAATGATGCAATATCTAATTAGATATGATGTCATCAATCCGTCGACCCTACAAAACTTGAAGTCATCACAAATTGCAAACAGCTTGACTTCTCCATTCTATGAAGCCTTTAGAAAGCGGAGATCTCGGCTTTTTGTTGTATCGAGAAATACGCACGATCGAGCGAATTCGAGGGTCCTGCGTCGATCAGTTGATGTCATGGCATGAAAGCTCAATCGTACCTATACTTTAAAAATATATTCAAATAGACGATAGGCATTTACTTCAGACAAATGTTCCTTTTATTACTCATATATGTAGTATTATATTATCTGTTCCTTTGTGTAAGTCATATAATAGGACAACAAATGTGCGTTGTAGCACGTAATTTTAGGAGTTTTATTCTGACCAGATTAAATGTAGGGTTATAATTGTTTGTTGCGCAATTTAAAACTCTGGGCAAGCGAGGTCAACATAAAATGAAATTTAGTCCTCGGATAAATATTCCTCATCTGCCCAAAATGTTATTAGAAGAATTGACTTTTAAACTACTACTTACCTATTTTTAACTACTGTCTACTATGATCTGACTAATAGGGGGGGGGGGGGGGGGCGGATTTCTATCAATATATATAGGTCGTTACCCCCTGGAAACCATCGCGGTTAATTCTTGTGGAATTCATCACGATGGGCTAACTGACCTGTTTTCATCGTCACCTGTCATCTCTCTGGTAGCACGTCAGCGTATACCGGTAGAGCAGGCGGGGTCCCTATTTCATCACTATCACATATCATAGCGCATCTAGTTCGCAGTAGTATCTAATAGTCATTTAGAAAGGGGAGGGAACTGTTAGTAACTGATATATCCTATCAAATCGACGAAACCATCGTGGTTTTCTTCGATGAATTTATCACGATGGCCTTATTGACGTAATCCAATTCTTATCCTTAGTAATATTTATTCGTACTTATACCGATAGCGAAGGCGGAGTTACCGTTTCTTTTTCATCTTTAAAAATTTATTAGTAAAACAAATATTACATACTTATTCATTCAATTGTACTGAGGTATTCATCACATCCCATTTAGTGATGTTATCTGAACACGCCATAGATTGATGTTGATAGCCTCATTTTATTTACATATCGCGTGCTTTATTGAATAAATTATATTGTAGACCAACCCTAACGGTAGCAATTATATGCTATCGCCATGTTTGATCACAGATAAAAAGAAGTATGATTGATGGTAATAAAAAACATATTAAATTAAAAAGTCTATTGGCTAAAAAATATGTATTAATTTATTATAATTAAGATTAAAATTATACATTTTAGTATAGTTTACGAACCTGTTCTCACAAGTATGCTTTATACAAACTACCCAATGACAATATCTTCCGCTTGGAATTTTTTCAATCACACAGCAATTATTGCATTTTCATAATGTAACAGTAATAATTTGTAATTGCCCACCCCCTTATATACCAATAAAACATACGAGTAAAAACCTATTTTAATTATGAAACTGTTTTGTCTCTTTCTTTTGAATTAAATTCCAAATTCGAAATAAAGAGACAACACAGTGTAATATATAGGTAAAATAGATGTGTAGAAAGTTTTATTATCCTCCTAAGGTTATGAAATTTCCAAGTATCCAATCCTATCAGTAAATAAGTTGGGGTAACCAAGTGTTTTTGTAATCATTTATCATATTTTGAATTCAAAATTCCACAAATACCAACTATCACTTGTCTAAATATAACATCACTTGTGTATACGCTTCATATTGTTCTAGGTGCAACATCTTTAAAGCAGCTTCCACATCCTGGATGTATAACTTTAATTTGATGGCAAATTACACTGCTGCCTTTCTCGATAAAACTAAAGAGGTGCCACTAGAACTTGCTAGAAGGAAGTACGCTAGGCCGACGGTAGAAATGATCAAGAAGGCTCAGCCAGATTCAATTACGTTCCTTATTGTTAGACATCCTCTGGAGAGATTAGCTTCAGCGTACAACGACAAAATCGTGCATGCATGGCCCAAGTCTTTTCATGATAAAATGGGACAAAGAATAATAAAAAAGTATAGAAAGGTATGTACTAAACACCTTAAAACATTTATATTTATTACAAACTCAGTTTCACATTTTTATTAACAGTAGGGCTTACGCGACTTGAAAAATTTTTTTGTGGAATTAAGTTTTATTTAAAATTTAGGATGTTGCAAAACAATTACGCAATCTTAACAAACTATGAAACCAATATGGGATCAAATCATATCGATTACAAAATACTATCGAATTAGGAACTTCCTCCTCAAAGCCGTTTAAAAAATATAATACTAATTTAAATTCATGTTAGGTCTGTACTTAACATACCGATCATATTTTATAATGTGGCACCTTTTAAATATTTTACAGCAATTATCAAAAGCACAGCCAATACCGACAGAAAGATACCCGGTGTTCGAAGAGTTCGTTGCATACGTGCTGGACGAGAGGAAAGCCAAGCGTGCCCTTGATATGCACTGGACACCATACACCGACTTCTGTACACCTTGCAAGTTTAACTTCGACGTTATTATCAAGTTCGAGACATTAGACGTGAGTATAATAGATAATATTATATAGTGCCTATATTAAGGCGTATGACGTCATTAGACCATAAATCCGTCTGTCGATAGGGTATACTGTAGGCACTTAAGAT
Organism: Galleria mellonella; assembly: GCF_026898425.1. Lineage (NCBI taxonomy): Eukaryota > Metazoa > Arthropoda > Insecta > Lepidoptera > Pyralidae > Galleria > Galleria mellonella. Next base: position 8,276,861 of record NW_026442130.1, on the reverse strand, counting down.
TAACAGTAGGAATACAAATTACCTTAAATCTTTATTATTGTTATATGTACCTGAACTTATAGTTCTTCCGTCATCATCGTCCGGAAATAAAATACTGTTCTAAGGCAAAAGAAGAAAAAGTAGAAAATAAAAGGTTATTATTATGTCAACAATGGCAGTTTGATATGGTACCTGTAACGCTGTAATTTACGCAATATTAGGTATATTCTTTAACGTGTCATAATCTCATTTTTATACTTGGTTCTAATTAATCATAGATTTATTTCTAATCCTGCCCATTCTGGTTTCTTATAGTCTATGATCTAGTAAAAAAATATAACTATACTTATGATTGATTCTCGCGACCGCAAGCAAGCGCAATTCAATTATTAAAATTTAATACATTATTATATTCAAATATTTGTTCAGTCAATGTATTCACAAGTATTAAATCAGTTCAGGGAATTCAGTGTGTGTGCCTCTCTTGTTACGAACAACCTATAATAGGTACAGACTATCGACCGCTATCACTTAACAATACATAACCGATTTTTTTTTTTATTTTTTAAAGCAGTTTTCTAAAAGATAAATTGAACATTTTTCCCAATGAAAAATATATGGTACCACCATGTTTGTATGAGAAGTTCAAAATTTCTTGTCCTTTTTCGATTTATATTTCTTTAAAGCAATGCTAATAATTTAAATTTAACCCTGTAAAATGCTTCAAAGCCCGCTGATTGAAGACTTCTTATATTATGCAGTTATATAGATACCTACTTACATCTTGATTATGATCTAAATAAATTACATAATTATTCTGACCATATTAGTAGATAGGGTCGAATGAATGTTGTCATATTACATACACTGCATACTTACGACGCATAGCTGGCATTCTGAATGCAGAACGCAAAGGGAATGTAGCAGTCTTTGTTGAATCGGATATTAGCTCTAAGTAATTTGTTTAGACACTTATAAGGCTATGCTTAATTAATAGGTATCACCATGAAAATACTAACGAAGTAGATATAGATACCTATATCTATTAAACTTATTGTTCTTTGTTCAGATATTTCTTTAAAATCCTATAAGAATATTTATATATACAATACATATTTTCTTATGTTAAATAAAATATATATGATTGACTCATACCAAACAATCTCTATTTTTTTTTTCTAAATAAAAGATAGCCTATGTTTCCCGCTGATAATGTGGCTTTCTATAGGTGAAAGTTTTATTTTTGATTACCTATTACAAATAAAACATTAAACCTTTTTTCTTAGTAATATAAATTTACATATTGACTATTAATAATATTATGTAGGTAGCTGATCTGTTTACTCAGCTTCAACTCAAGTTTTTACTAACGCCTATGTCCTTGTGGCACGAATTATGGTAACTAACGGAAGGTTTTTTTATGGGTGAAAATGGTATGGTAACGATAACTCCGCCTGCGCTAATGTGATACGCTGGCGGAGCACCAGTGAAGGGTGATAGATGAGAATGAAAACAGGACAGTTAGCCCATCATGATAAATTCATCAGGAATTAACCATGATAGTTTCCAGGGGGAACCGCGAGGAGGTCGACCTGGTTAGGTATATTGCTAGCAATGGGATTCTCAGTCTCCATTACTAACAATCCCTTTCCTCCCACTAACGGAAGGTTCATAATTTCTTTTATCAACCCCTGCTTTTATTTAAATTAAATATTTAATTTAGCTAGTGAGTCACTATATTATAAAGGATATTAAGCATTTTGACTTTATTCTGTTGTGGATAGGAAATTTTTTATCTGTTACATATTGCAGGAGGACCAACGATTCCTGATCCAACTTGCTCGTCTTCAAGACGTTGTGAAGCCGGAATGGCGTAATAGTGGCAAAGGCACTAATACATTGCACAATATTAGCCATTTATACTCGCGCCTCAAAAAATCACAACTTGATGGCCTTTATAAACTATACAGGTAATTTATTTTCTTGATAATTTTTTTTACAAACATTAGGTAAGAGAAGGTACTCGAGGATATAGAAGTTACACTAAACGAAATACCTAAAAAAAATATGAAATACTTCATAGTATTTTTAAGTTCTTCTGCATTAAAACGAAAATGTAAGCGACTATTAACTCGACACGACTACTATAAAAGTATTTATGTCTTATTTACTACTTACCTACAAACAGGGCCCGATCTAGGGTCGATAAACCGGCAATTGCCCAGAGCGGAAAAATGAGGGATGACAAAATTAAGGGTAGTGGTGATTATTGGAAATAATACTACATTATAGACTTGTGGATTTTGTAATAAATAAATAAAAAATATGAACGATATCGTAAACCACTTGTTTTATTACAGGGGCAATGGTGGGTATTTTGTTGTTGCCAAATATTATTCTGCCTGAAATGGCAAAATAGATCGGTTAGTCTATGTCTGCTTGCATTACTCATACCAAATTTTTTATTTGTTGTAGATATGACTTTCAACTCTTCAATTACACCATAGACAGTTATTATGAAATAGTGCAAGAGGACGAGTCAAGTAATCATGGATGAGCTTTTTATCCACATGAGACTGCTTTATCATTATGCTGTTCATCATGCGTAGACAGAATAATACTCATCGAAAGTGGATAAAGAAGGATATAATTAATCAATGGCTAGAAGACTGATCGTTAATGAATGGGCTATCGATCCATTGGCAAGTGGAGAGTAGGGTCCGCTTTGCGTCAATTTTCATGTTCGTCGTTGTTGTGTAGCTAAGTATATTTTGTGATACTAAGAGTTTTGCCATTAGAGAATTTTTGCCACACCAATGATTAGGTATCTACTAGTACAGATATAGATATTAGGCATCAACCCAAGGAGCTGCTGGATATCTATTAAACTAAATACGCATTAACGTTTATTCGAATGTATGATATTAAAATTGAACTTCATTAATAAGTATTTTAATTGCACGCTGTTGTACATCTAAGTATGTATTAATATATATCTAAAGGCAATATAGCAATGTCATATTAAGGTCATTTTATTAATATCCGTTGAATTTTGCTAAATATGAATAGAAAATATTTGTATCTGCAATGATAGGTAAATTCCTAGTACATTTTTGTGGTATATTATTTTATGTTTATATAACAGTAAAGACTACCAATGTTAAAAGAGGCTATACACGACGTGTCAATGAGTAGAATCATGCCAGATCCATCATACCTCTTATCTAAATACGAATGCATACCATGATAGTCGCTTTTTGAAACATCTTTTATAGGGCACCTTTAAGATAGAGATCTATTATTAGTATTTTTGACATAACTAAAAGTCAGGAATTATGCTAATATGAGTCTAGCCAGATTCTATTGCGATTATCTACTTTATTATTGTGGCATAATAACATTTACAGAGTATTATACTTATTGGTTACTTTTTTTGTTTATATTTATTATAATTTATATAAATGCACGTTAAATCAAATCAAATTTAATTCTGTTGTCTGAATTCTCATTATAATTTTTCGAAGCAAGACTTTGATTCTATAATTACATAATATTTAATATACTATTATGTAACAAAAAATTGTTTACAAATGCCAAAATAATCTTAGAGGTATAAATGGGTATCTTTTATATTTTATTTTTAATAAATAATCTCACAATACCTTTTTCAAGCATACGAAAAATAAAGTTAAGTGTTGTTGTAAATAATAATTATAAACTAGTGTACTTGTAATAAAGTGCTGAAATGTGAATGTAGAATAACTGCTAAATTTAGTTGATATTGGCAAAATGAAACACTGTAAATATATTTTAGTTTTGTACTGCAAATACAAAATTCCTTAGTGCTTCCATAAGATATAGATTTATGGAAATAGAAGGTAGTATCGTAAACGATATAATGTTCGTTATAATATTTGAAAGTATGTGTAAAATATTTGTTATTATCCATTTAATTACATGACAGAAGAAAATATAAATGTACCAACTTATATTAGGTACTTAGTCATTAAATAGTACTTTAGCACGTACGTGACTATCTATATAGAAAAAATATATAATACAGAACAACTAAGCTGCGAAATTGTAAAGAATTTCCAGACTTTTTGCCTTCATTAAAAATTAGGAATTAGTTAAGTACTTACATTAAGCTACATGACTCATGGTAAACCTTTGTTAATAAACAAAGTTGCATTAACCTATTACTGAATTACAGTTAATATGTAGCGACAATTGTTAACATGTTAGCGTTATGAGATTTATGATAATATGGTGCAATAACAAAATAATTTACTTAACTAAACTTTTTAGCCGAACTTCCTCGGGTAACGTTTCTACATTCAGCAGCCAGTTTGGAGAAGAGAGTTTTATTTGCATACTGTTTTTCGTACGGATGTTAACCATCAACAATGGTTTACCATAAATAGATACGTGGCTTAAGTCGGAATAAGAGTATTATGAATTAATCTCAATTGAACATAACGCAATCCATCCACCAAACTCGTATTAGTCCATTCACAATTCACGTTTGTTCACTGTAGATAGTTTTCACAACAGCAATTAATAAATACATGCATTATAAATATATATCGTAATAATGGACTAATGGTAATATATACTTAACACAATTTTATATAATCAATGCTTTTCGCGTACCGATTATGGAAATTATGTAGTTATAATAAACATAATATGCGCAAAGCATACTGAATAATATAATAATATGTAAATCAGAATTATCGAGAATTGTGAATCACAATCTTCATGTTGCTAAGCAAGCGTATCTAATTCCTACCAGATCCTGATCTAGGGGCGTTAGCCGGGCAAATTTTCAGGGCAGCAAAATAAATTTAGAAGTTTATGTTCATTATATCTAAACGCCAAATTTTAATTTTTTTCCGATTGGAGAAAAATAACTAGGTCCGGCACTGGTGGGGATGTAAGCTACAGTAGCCGCTTACTATTGGACGAAGATCATCATATAGAAAACAGAATAAGCATAGAAATAACTAGTAAACAATTTGTATAACGATAACGCACATTTATTAATGTATAAGTATATAGATTATATATAGGGTATAATAAAAAGGCGTAATAATTTAAAATCAAATGTGAGTTTATAAAATTGAACAAATTTCCCAACAAATCCATATTTCTTATTACTATTATTCTTCTTATTATTTTTCTATCATTCTTATTAGTATTTTATATATTTATTATACAATATTTTCATATAACAACCGATATTGTATACGAAAACATTCTTTTTATCGACTTCCCAGAGAAGATTCTCAATTCAGCTATTCTGTATGAACGTTGCGCAACTATGTCGCAAATTATGAATGAATTTTGATAATTATTTTTACAATTGATAGATTTTATTTCCGTGTTATTTCTTTATTAAACTGGTGGCGATAAGTTTAATTTTCGAAACAAAAAATGCCTGTTGCGAAACAAAATCTAATTTTGGATATGATTATGCATTCTAAAATATGTATATTTTCAAAATAACATGTCTAAGAAATCTCTTGCTCAAAATTTATTTAATAAGGAGGATAGTGCTAACTATCTAAGCTATCAATATTAAATTCGTTGTAATACACTAATTGGCGCTTTTGTTGAGAAAAGTGTAGATACGAGTACATATGATAGCTAAAAATTATTTTCATTATTCTATCCATGGCGAAAGTTGATCATTTTCATACGCACCTATACCTATCTACTATAGCTGGATATCAGATTGCTGCCCTTTCCGTTATACCCTGTATATATTTGCATTAGAATGATGCCATCCGTTCGAAACATCTGCATAATAATGATCTTATTATTTGTAAGTACAAATTATTTATATTCAATAAAAACAATTATTAGATACGCATGTTGCTAAATTGTTGTAGTTGATAATTAAAGATTATAACGTTTGTAATGTTTTTAATGTCATAATAGTTACCGTGTTTTCATTTTAATTATACCTAAGTGTATGTATTCACCACTACAGACAGTTTTCATAAGTGGTGATTATGTATAGAATAGAATATCTTCAATACCATAGTCGCAGACTCTAATCTGCGTTGTTCATCAGTTTATTGTGTTAGCATACAAGTACAGGCTTCTGTAACACCATGATAGCCACATACACCTAAGCATCGCTGTATATGTAATCTGTTTTATATACTTCCTTGGCCTCTTTAATAAACAATTTCAGCATTTCATATATTTAATATTTATTTGTAATGATTCAAATATCATTACAATTGTTCTCGTATGGTATGTTCTAGTTTTTTACGAAGTCAATAGCTCTCCGTATAAATAGTCATAATGTTATTATAATATGTAATTAGAATATTGTGTATTTTTTTTTATATTTATCTGATAATTATCTGTCAAGTTAAATCATTTGAGAAGTTACTCCTTTTGCAGTACATATAAGGTACTAGAAATATTAATGTTGATATATTTTTTTTAAGTATTTATTCGTTAAATTTTGTATTGTTTTATGATAATTACATTGTGTATGGTTACATGATGCACATTTTATATTTATTTCTTATGCAAATGTGTAAATGATAAATTGAATGTTATCTAATAAAGTAGTATTTTTTTTAATATACGCAATATCATAACTATTAATTAAATAATATTTTTTTGTCGAAATTTAAAATAATTCCTTCCAATAAGTTGTAGTAAACAATAAACAGGCATTATCGTAGTTAGATGTATGCTTAAAAACGTCAAAATAAATGGTGTAGATGTTTCTGTCTATTGTTCAGACTAGATAGTCTATTAATCTAAAAATTACTATTCCTTGAAATAGCTATTATAAATAGTAATGGCATTTGAGGTTTACAAACTATAACATTTAGTTCCATTTTATAATATGGGTCTAGTCTTAGGGTTACATTGAGTTTAAATTAAACACCCAACTTCATAAAAATATCTCAAAATATGAGCTCATTCATATATTGTATTAAATTATTAGCAAACCAGTTTTCACGAACTTTAAAATTTAATGTTTATGAAAATATGAAATATCTAATGTTGTATTTATACGGTACAATAATGAACAGTAAAACAAAAAAAGATGTTGCTTATAAAATAAATTTGTGACCAGGGCCTGATTCAGGGTGGGGGTATGTAAAAACATAACTGGCTGTTATAAAGAAGGTTAAATATTATTTTGCCCGGAACGGCAAAATTGTTAGATTGGGAACTGGTTGTGGCACATGCAAATGTATGCAATATTAATAAAATTACCAAAAATGTAATATAATATAATTTGCTTTCGCTGTTGTGTTTATATGTACAAGCGTTATAGTTAGTATGGAAAGAATATTAGACCAAAAAGATATGGCCTATGATTGTAACTGAAATGGTGCTATAGTCCTTTAGATTTTGATCTCATATCAAATTGTGAGATGCGGATGCAGTAAAACTTGTTGCTAATTATGTGTTATGTTATAGATTCCAACGGTAACTGAATTGGTTGTGTTTACATAATGTTAAACAAATAAATATTCTTAGTACTTATAGAAAAATAAATTACCTATTTAATATTTCAGTGTGGCTTTCATTTACTCCTCTGAATAAAATAAAATCGTCTCAATTTTATGATTTATTTTAATAACTTAAAATCCTTATTTCATTTTGTGGTTTGTAATAAATGCATAGGAAATTGAGGCATATATTCATGCTTCTCTGGTGTTGCAGATTTGTTTCTGTAAGATAAAATAGAAACTGTTAACAAAAAAATTGTCAATCATAAATAAAAAAAAAAGTTTTAAATGACTTCCAAAAAGTTTAGGATCGATCAATTTTAATTTACTTGTATTTCATGTGTGTGTATGTTACGTAAAATCTTCACTAATAATGACCGATGTTTATAAGATTGTTTTCTTATTGAGCTATCAACTATAGGGTTCCCACATATTAATTTTCCCACAATTGAGGTGTTTTTTAAAAAAAAAAATACTTGTTATAAATAATTTTCATTCTAAACTGTAGAGAATACTTACGTGTTAGTCTTCTTTCTCTTTGGTATGTCTATTATGTTAATAGGCTCAGTAGTAATAATAACTGGGCGTACTGAACCAAAAAAGTCAGTAATAGGCACCTTATCTGGGTCCCGTTTAAATAGATCTCGACGAACTCCTACTGTTGATAAACATGCACTTTTTGGACACACTGCCAACTAAAAAAAACAAAGTAAGTATTAAATATTATTACGGGAATTTAAAAATACATCAATAAACATACTTCATTCCATGGCACGTTTTCATAAGTATAAAATATTGTACCATTTTTCTACCATATTCACTATCAATAGGAAGTTCAAAACCATACATTGAAAACTAAATGGAGTATAATATAGATTAGTATTTATTGATACTTGATCAGTAATTGTAATAAAAAAAATAAAATAAATGTAGCCTGATTATTACATTGGTCTGCCTGAATTACATAAGGATAAGGATGAATATAATAATAGGAGGATAAACATGAATGGTATAAAAAAACTGTATATAAAGTAGTTTTAAATATAGAACATGTATTTTTTACACAAATATACATAGATAATATAATACTATATTAGTATCATTTTTAAAAATAGTATAGATTTATTTTGATAGACTTTTTTAGAAAGGAAAATTTATATATTGATTAATGGAAATAAAAAAGTAGTTTACTTACAAATTCAGACATAGTCCTTTTGCTTGTTGGATGTACATTTTCTAGAAATTCCAATACATAATAAGTGTACCTGTCTATGATATAAACACCAATTGCAGAATCAACATGATGCTGAAAAGTTTAAAAATTGCTTGTAATAACATTATTATACACATAAACAATAATTTTTTTTCTTATAGTGGTAAATCTATAAATATTATATAATATTCATAAAAAATAAAAATTTTGATACTAAGTAAATATAAACCAAGTTTGACTACAAGTCATATAGTTACTTTATTATTTCTAATCCTTATCTGTAATTTCAATTATAAATATTTTTAAGAAAATAATTGGTTCCAATATCAATAGAAAGTATTTTGTTGAATATGAATTAGAAATATAAACTATATTTAAACTTACAGAAAGTGAATCCTCTCCCACTAAACTACTAGCTGTTGCCAATATATTTGGTGAATAAAATTTCTCATACATGGAAGATGCCTGGCATGTGTCGATAATGAAAAATATTTCATTATACCTGAAAATAAAAACAAATCAGAAAAATTAAAATATATTCATTCTTAAAGAAAAAATAATTATTTCATTAATTAACTAATAAAATATTTCTATACACATATTTAGGATATGGATAATAGACTTTACTGGTAAATAGCATACAGAATATTTTTTAGTTTTTTACCAATAACATTGCGTGACTGGGATATATTGTTTGATAATAGGAAAAAGTAACTTATATCCTTCTTCTTCTCAAATACCATATGCACAGCAAATTTCAAAACAAAGGTTTAGTTTCTTATACTACAAAGGCAAAAAAGTATACAGCCTGTCTGATGGTAAACTATTTTTTTACAACACAGGGGGCAAACGAGCATGTGGCTCACCTGATGGTAAGTGACTAAATAGTTTTTCAAGTATCAAGAAATAACAAACAAACTTACTTTAAAATTTATAACATTAACAAGAATAATAAAGAATACCTTTTCTTTTGCCACATCTGCTCAAGAGCATCAGCTAATTCCTGACTGGTAACTTCCTCTGAGTCTTGGAATTTAAGGAAACCATCTCCACCATGGCCTGTTAGGTAAATCAGAATGTTGCTGCCTTCATCTGTAAGCAGCCTTTTAGAACGGGGTGTGTCTGGTGGAACTCTACCAGTTAGCAACCGAATAAAATTCTCTACAGATACCTGAAATAATTTAACAATTAATTAATTGTATTAATTACAAAAGACAAACAGTTATACAGTAATATATACAAGGAGTTTATATCTAGATCAATGTATTCATGTATGGACATACTAATAAACTTATTGGTACAAATTTTTGCAATATTTTGTGTAGTTTAGGAAAACACATTTTTTCAATTAATACATTGTATTCATGATTTTTAATATCTTTATAATAATGAATTTTAAATATTATAGAAAAACTAGGAGGAATCATACTTCATATCCCCTGTAATCCACTTCTACATCATCCCCGTAAACATTAATCTGTTCATGTGCATTATTGAAGATTGTCGCCGGACGAGGGTTTCGTGGATTGCAGGCCATGTCGTCAGATATCATTAGAATAATCTGGCTGTCAGGTATACCCAGCCTCTTGACACTACGATAAATAGATAACACATTGGCTACGTGCCGGTAATTGAACCAAAATCGTGATGTGTCTACCAGAACGGCCCAGTTATTAGTATGATTCGATTTTTGAAACTTTTCTGGGATCTGAAATTAAAAGAAATTCTTCCTTACTTTTAAACTGATAATAAACAATTGTAATGTGACAAAAAGTGGTGAAGTTATATACCTCTACTCCTTGATTGGAATGTATAAAAAATATGAAGATAAATGTACAGCAAAGAAAAGTTGATCGATACATATTTTTTTTTATATTAAAATCTACCTATCTATCATAAATATGACCATATTAATCGTGATAAACTTAAAATAAATATAAGAAAATATTTATTAATATTTGATTAGACTTGATGTAAATTTTTTTATTTCAATGGCATTGACAGTTGATTGACAGTGCTGATACTATGATTGCTTGTCAATCAATACTAATGTTGTTTTAGACTTCGTCCAAAATTAGATTAATTAATTAGAAGAAGAAGAAATAGAACAGTAAAAATAAGAATATAATATCAATTATTATTATAGGGGGTTATTTGCTTCTTGTTTATAAGCAGATTTGTGTACATTATAAAGTAAATATTTTTATAAACAATATGAAAATAAATGTATGATTGGCTGTATAGACTATGTTTTTTGTCGTCTAATTTGGGTGAACTTTAAAACAAAAACAGAATCAAATAAATGTCAAAATTGTCGATACATTGTCAAATTAGCATTGTAAACAGAGTTTTTCAATATTTTCCTAAATTAAAATCCTAGTTTTAAAAATGAGCAGCCGTAATCCTAATACGCTTATGAGTATCCCAGATGAACAATTTGATTATCTATTCAAAATTGTATTGATCGGTGATTGCGGAACAGGAAAAACATGTATCGTGCAACGTTTGAAGTCTGGGAATTTTATTGAAAGTCACGGAAATACGATAGGCGTCGACTTTTCTATGAAAACGCTAATAGTAGATGGGAAGAAGGTCAAGGTTTGTAGCAAAATATTAAGTTTATTACTAATTTTGTCACAGTGTTGTTTCATCTTATCTAATAAAAATATTACTTTTACCTATTTATCTTTAGTTTGGTTACCTTTATTTCAGTTATAGATGGACTTAGATGGATCAGGTCTAGATGGATTAAATTATAAAAGAAACTTATAACTAATAATAAATTATATATTAGAACAAGTCACATTCAAGACTTAGCACTCGCAATAATCCAAATTATTATTTTAAGTACACTTCAATTATTATTTTAATAAATTTATTTATCCTAGTCTCCTGAATTTTTCCAGATATTTGTCATTTAATTTTTTTTTAATGAAAAAATCTGGAGGAATTGGGGCTGGAATATTTTAAAGATATGAAGTATATCTGATATAAAGGCGGTTCATCACTAGGAGAACATGCATACACAACACAATATACCCTGTAAGCGATAGAGTGGGATTCATATACATGATTGTTTAATAAAACATGCTTCATGTTCTAATTAATAAAATGATGATAATACAAATGCTTATGTTACCTACTATTCTGACACCAGATTTATCCTTAAATTAATAAGAATAGGTTTTTTAACAAGTCAAAAAGGATTAATAACTATGTGAGCACATACCCCATAGAGTAACTGCTTATAGTTCTACAACTGATTCCAAGTTGCATAAAATTTATTAAAAAAAAATGTATGTAGATATTAGAATCTGTCAGCAAGAAAGTTTTCAGGTCTGTATGTTCACTTTGTAGATAGCGTAATTCTCTACCTACTCCTACCAAAATTGCACTATCCCAATCTCTTCTACTCCCAATTCTTGATTATGCTGATACTTGTTATCCGAATCTTACGGAATACAAACTTAACAATCTTGAGCGTCTTCAAAACATTTTTATCAGGTTTATTTTTGGTCTTAGAAAATATGATCACATTTCCCAGTTTTACAGTAAGCTCAAGTGGCTTCTTATTCATTTTCGCCGAAATACTCACATTCTTTCACTGCTCCACAATATCCTTTTAACTCTTCTTTCCTTCACTATCTGAAGGAGCGGTTTGATTTTCTACATTCTGTCACTTCCCTTAATCTAAGGTCTTTTGAGGGCCTCCAACTGAAGATGCCAGTACATTTTTCTAGTTTTTATGACAAATCATTTACGGTGCAAGCTGTATGGCTATGGAATAATTTACCAATTTCTCTATGAAATATAGAATGTCTGCCGAGTTTTAAAGGACAAAACTTAAGGATTTTTATTTGAGCAAGTGTCATCATCGTAATTTGCTTGTCTAGTTGTCATGCTTATTTCTTTGCATACATAAAAATTTTATAATTGTTTGTCTTGTGTATATATGTAAGTGGATATATATGTATTTAAGTAGATGTATGTATATTTAATAGATAGTAGATATGTATATTTACATTATTGAATATATTTCATCTCTATATTTATTTAAAACAATAAAATTTTCATCATGCTTCCGATAAAACTGTTTATAACTATTCCTCTCCATCCAAAGGTTGCCTGGAAGAGATCGCTTTTAGTGATAAGACCAGGCATTGTTTTCTCAGTGTGAACATTCCTTCTAAATGTTTGTATCTATAATAAGTTTATTACTGTAATCTTTTGGAGGAAATAATAAAGAGGATCTACCTATTTGTTGTTGGCACATAATGAATAGTTATTTATATTATTACAGAAATCCTTCTACTGCTTTAAAATTTGTTACAATAAATACCTTATCAGTTTCATGTTTTTAAGCCATATTCAGAGGTTTGTTTTCGTCTGTGCAATCCAAGATTGTCATTCTTGAATCCAATAGATAATTATTGTAACAAATGTGGAGAAATTGAAAGTGTTTTTAAAATAATATTATTAACACGTTGAGCGCCACGCGTATTTCTACAGCAATTTCGTTCAGGCCACGCGCGCCGCTTCGAAGCGCTGGTACTGCAGGAGCTGGTGTTTCCTATCGTAGTAGAAGGTAGTTTACGTTTGGAACGTGATTCCTATAAATTTTAAATAATTTTTCTGTAATTCCGTAAATAAGTGTAAAATTTTATAGTTCTCATGTTACACGCTGTCAGCCACCGATGACTGACATGGCGCTCAACGTGTTAAGAATAATGTATTTTGTATTTAATAATATAATTAATTTAGCTGCAGATATGGGATACTGCTGGACAAGAAAGATTTAGGACAATCACTCAGAGTTATTATCGTTCAGCCAATGGAGTAATAGTAGGTAGGTATTATATAGGTATAAACATTAATACAATATACCTAAATAGAATTTCCAATGCTCTTCTTATTTACAATGTCAATGAATTTACAATGTCCCATTCGTATTTCAACCGTGAAGCAGTTGTGTTTGCATGGCTGTGTTTCGGTTTGAAGGGTGGGATATGGCGTGAATTTACTGGGTACAGAGGAATAACACCTGAGTCCTCAGGAATGGCATCGCATGGGGGGTGTCATGGGCGAAACAGTATACTCTGTTATGTCCATGGTGCTGCTCATGTCTATAGGCGACGGTTACCACTTTCCATCAGGTGGACCGTCAGCTTGTTTGCCATTTTAAGTTGTATAAAAAAAAAAAAAAAAAAAAAAAAAATGTATTATATGTAATTTGTAGATACAAATTTAATAACTAAATTTAAACGAAAGATACTTATATATTAAGGGATTAAAAAAAAATACTCTAATTTTATATATAAATAACAATTTCTCATGGCTTTGTCCATATGCATCAGTATATCTTGTATATTAAGTTACAATATAACCTACGTGTGTACCAAATTTTGTTCAAATCTGTTCAACCGTTTAAGTGTAATTAAGGAACAAGTATTGATACATCTTTACAAAATTCTTATGTATAATCTTATATATAATTATATAGTAGAATTGTATATATCCTTGGATGCCCCGATTCTGAACTGATTTTGATGATTATTTTTATTATCTATATTGTTTGCATATTGAATTTTTAACATATTATCATTTTATTAATTTGTTTACGAATTAATTTTTATATTTCAGTATATGACATAACAAAAAGATCAACGTTTCTATCACTTCAAAAATGGATAGAAGAAGTTAGAAGATACACATCATCCAATGTAATAGTTTCGTTGATTGGCAACAAATGTGACTTAACTGAACAAAGAGAGGTGGAACCTGATGAACCGAAATCCTTCTGTCGCTATGTACCTGAGATAATGTTTGTGATGGAAACATCAGCTAAAGATAATACTAATGTTGAAGACACATTCCGTAGTTTGGCTACAGAGCTGAAGGTAATTTAGTCACTTAGATTTTTAGATTTTTTTTTGGGAATTTTTTAAAGTTACAACTGCTACCAGAGGGAGACTACAAAGTCGTTTTTAGGTATACCTCTGCTACAGTCATATTTTTACTGCCTACTTGTTGCAGTTTTGCTTACGTTTCCATATTAAAGTTTAAAGGGACTTACCAGTTCCATAAAAAGTTACCATATCCCAAATGGTACTGAAACTACGGAATATGGTAAGGCATAATATATATATATATATATATATATATATATATATATGTGCGGGGCACCAGTGAAGGATGATAGGTGAGGATGAAGCAGGTCAGTTAGCCCATTGTGACGAATTCAACAAGAATTGTTTACGATGGTTTCCAGGGGGAACCACGTGGAGGTCGACTTAATAAGGTATATTGCTAGCGACGGGGCTGTCAAACTTCATTGCTAACAATCCTTTTCCAATATTAGGTGTACCTAGTTATAAAGTAATAATTTTTCGTGGTAAAAAATGATTGAACAATTATAATGAATATGCTATTTATCAATACAACAATAATAAAATAATATGTAGTAGGATATGTTAATATCTATAAAGACAATTAAGATTTCTTGGCGACATTAAAAATAAAGAATCATTCAGAACCCATTACCAGCAGTTATTGTGTTAGTTGTGTAACAAAAAACAATGGCACGGATATTAAGCAATACCTTGAAAAGTGCATATAACAAAAGATTTAGGTTGCCTAAACTCAATTGCTGTTTTAATGCAGGTTTCATGTTGTGTTAGGCATTTAGAAATATCCATAAAATCATTGAGTGTGTGTGATTGACAAATTTTTCTTCTTTCTGTATTTTTCCCATACCTATTTGGGATCGGCGTGATATGTTTTCATTTCCGTTCATTTGTATCTGCAGTAATCTCACTAGTCACTCCCTTTCTAGTCATGCCCTTTTTTATACAGTCCCTCCATCTCTTTATAGGTCTCCCTCTGCACTTATTCATATTCATGCGTAAAACCTTCCTTACCACATTCTCTTCTTTCCTTCGCATCATATGCCCATACTATGAGAAATAACTACTTCTTAACTTCCCCATTACTGATGTTACTTTCTCTTATATACCCATTCTTTATCTTATCCACTTTTGTCACGCTGCACATCCATATTAACATTCGTATCTCAGTTGTTCATACAATGAGTTGCCTTTTATGTCATTTTTATGGGAATGACGAATGTTAGTACCTATTTCAACGTTTCTACTATAAAAATCTACTCCAATATTAAAATTATCAAAGAAATGCAGTCTGTCAAAATAGTACAATTAATAGCTTGTGCGCTTCATAGTAGAGTATTAATTAATAAAGTATATACTAATAGTGACATGATAAAAAATTGCACATTTTTCACCTACATGTTTTTTTTTTATATGCATGAAAGGGGAAATTTGTTTTGTCTGAGCCACTCAAGCCAAGCCATGACACCTACTTTACCCATGCTACTTTAGATGTTTCTCTATATCTGACTATGAGTTTATTTTCTGTATATTGCATTGTATTGACCATATGATTATGTCTTTACAGAGACAGCATGACAACAGTGAGGGACCACCAATTGAGTCTGACTCTGTAGTATTAGGTGAAAGTCACTCTGTAAGTAGATGTCAACCATGCCGTTCGTCCTAAATGAAGATCCTTTGCCATTCTAGGTAATTTTGTGTAGTCTGTCTTTTTTTAGTTGTACTTTATTGTACACTTTATACAGTGAACAAGTATAAATTGGCTGTGGTGATTTTTGCGTGATTAGCATAAAGGGTGTCACGGTGTATACTGTGACGTCAGTGCTGTTTATTTTTAAGCAGTTATAAGTATCGTCTGTTGACTATCTCTTGTTTACTATTCCAAATTAAACATTTGTTGATACATTTCGATAGACAATTTTCAGTATATAAGTTTTTTTTTTTATATTTTTGGGGTAAAAGAATTGTTCCCCAGGATATATTTCTGTATAAATATTATAAAATAATTATTATATAGACATATAGTGTTAAAATGTGTTCACCACTTCACATCAACTTATACTTGTATTAATATATGTACAAACACTGTATATTGAATTTAGAAAATTATTGAAAATATTTTATTTTTGTGATAAATCTTTTTTTTTTTAATTATTGTATTCTTTGAATGAAATATGTTAAGTATATTTTTTTCGATTATATTCTTAAATATGTAATTTCGAAATGTAATAAGAGGGATGGAGTATATAATTTGATATTAAGAAAAGAAGGTAATAATAACTGCAGGTGCTATGTTTTAAATAATAAACTAAATCTAGCATAATAGCCCTTTGATACCCGATTATTACAGATAATGCCTAGAGGCAGCAATAGGATGTAACTCTCCTAAATATATCAATACGTAATTTTTTTGCCCACTTATAATTATTACTATTTTAATTCTCTTGTCACAACATATTGAAGTGTAAATTATTTTGTTGTAATATTTTTAAACATAAGTATCAACTTTTTATTTAAGTAAGTAATTAATTGTTAAAGAATCTGTTTACAAAATTCTACACGATTATTGGTACTTTTTAGGACAACAAAATTGCACAATTCATTTTATCAAAATTAATAAAGTAGTACCTAGTCAATTTGGACGCTATAATGTATAATTATGATTATATTTAACGTTTATTTAAATTCTTTTTTGGGATTTAAGGAGATGCGACGATATTACGAAAGGTAGTCGTGTCCCGTTAAGCCCAGATTATAAATTTAAATAGTTATGCATAAAAATGCGAAAGTTTCTTTTGCATTCTAACCAAAACTAATTCAAACCTACCTCCTCTAATTAATCACAAGCAATAAATACATCTTACTTTTTCAGTACATTAATATAATAATAGATTTTGAACAATATATTAAAAAAATAATTACAATTAATTATTTATACACTATTTTACTACACAAACCGAATACACATATTAATGTGCTGACTATACTATAAATATAAGTAAAATTGAATAATCAAACGATCAAAGATTGAGAATTTTGTGATAGGTCACAAAATGAGATCTTATTTTCTATGGCTTTAAGTACATATTACGTCGATATATTCTCATTTTTGTTAAGTATAATTTGGTTATGTTTTAGTAATTAGAAAATCAGTTTCGATGTTGTAAATAATTGTATAGTAATTAACTCGTGAACCACCTAATCGAGACTGATATGAGCCATATATATTTAGTATTTGGTGTTATAGGCCAGACTAGAGATTTTTATGGATGTTCAGTGATTATTTACACGGCTAATTTGGAAATATAATTATATAATGAAAAAAATGTATATGTACTTATCTAATATATAATTTTTCTTATAGATTTTATGTTCTCGTGAACAATTATGCACGTTCTGTAGATTTGCGTCATTATTTTGCATACTTCTAAGAGTTATTGAAGCAATTTTAACTTTTTGACCTTAGATTATACAGATAGAGCCTCGAACCCCAAAAATGGGTCAACTTTTTGTCAGGTAATTATCAAATTAGCTGAGCTTTGATCTTACCTCTCGTAATATTTAATAGATAAAATAATTATTTACGCATTAAAAAGATGCAAAAATTATAAGATAAAATAAATATATAAGTTATAAAAGAATCGCTCATAACTATTTATCACGCATAATTGTATGAAGAAGTTGACCCGCTTTTGTCGAAGCATTTGTATGGAGACACTATCTATATAATCTAAGTTTTTGACATTAAACGGAATTGTAGCCGTGACGTCCATTCATAATTTACAAAGTTAATATTAAATTTAAAAATTTTAACATGATATAGTAATTATTTACTAATTTCATTTTTTGCCATTTTATGGCCTAAATTACGAGTCAAGATTTTAAATAATTTAATTTTAAATTGAATCTCTTAAATAAATAACAAAATGGTCTAATAAATTAATCTCGAAATACATGTGATATATTTTTCGCTCTGAAATAAAACCCATCAATTATTTTAAAGTTTATTTTTTACACATTAAATAAATATTATTGTGCTATATCATTAAGATATAATTTTAATTTGTAACTAAACATATTTTTAAATTTGTTTCCATCAAATAAAATATTGTTATAAAACCTATATTTTTTATTTAGAAAAAGTTGACATTATGATTTCTGGAGTCACTAATTATAATATCCAATTGCTTCGTAACATAAATGCCGGAAATCCACCCAAATTTCCCAAGTTCAGTTCCGTAGCCTCCGAAAACTCGGACAACTGCTCCATTGGGTTTGAAAACCTGGACTCTACAATTACCCGAGTCTCCAACTAGGATGAAACCCATAGGATCTACAGCTAATACTTCTGGTTGTCTGAACTGGCCTTTCCTCTGTCCGATAGATCCAAACTCATATATTTTGCTTTTATCCTGCTTGTTGTATACCTTGACCCTGCGGTTTCCGCTGTCGAGTATAATAATTCGATCGCTGGTGACTGCTACATCAGTAGGTGCGTTGAACTCTGTAGATATCACGGTGGTAACCTCCCATGCTACAGTGGGACTGACCTGTTGTTTTGTAGTCACGCCTATTTGGTCGACAAATTGGCCGTCAGGTTGTATTATCTGCAAATAATACATTTACTGATAAGAACCTATTTGAGATAACACACATGCGGCTTGTTGTGATGGATTTAGCAATCTAACAAGAAGGAAGAATATTTTTAAAATTTTGGTAATAAAAATATTAAGTACATAAAAACTTCTGCTACCATTATTATTATTGTTTTAACGATTGTTTCAGTTTGAAGGGTGGGATATGGCAGTAAATTTACATAGTACAGAGGAATAACACCTGAGCCCTCGGGAATGGCAATGTATGGGGTGTATGGGGGGTATCATGGGCGAAACAGTATACTGTTATATCCATGGTACTCCTCATATCTATAGGCGACGTTTACCATTTTCCATCAAGTGGGCCGTCAGCTTATTTGCCATTCTAAGTTCCATAAAAAAATGCCTTTATTGTAGGCAGTTAATATTTTTCATATATTTTAAATCATTTACAATTACAGTAAATCCATTATTTTAAGTAATCTATAAGTTGTATACTAGTTCACGATATGAATGAATAATACCTGCACTCTATCGTTGCCAGTGTCGACCACGTAAATATGCAGATTAGCGTTGTCTGTGGCGATTCCCTCTGGAGATCTGAACAGTCCGTCACGGCTGCCTTTCTGCCCGAGAGACCTCAAGTATTCACCGTCCTTGGAGAACACGTGCACGCAGTGCTTCCATTTGTCTGCACATTAAAAGTTTACATTGCATTTTATGAAAGCATTCCATTAGGTGTCCTTGGACTAAAAAAAAGAACTTTAGGACTTAATGATTCTATTTCAGACATCAATAAAAGATTTAATAAATTGTTTCTGGTAAACCATATTTTCCTTGCCTTTCTCATATTGTTTAGGGTCTGCGCAGTATATCATCTTCCACAAATCCCTGTCAACTGTCATACCTAAGTTCACTCATTATTTATGGATACTCGTATAAATTTCACACGTAATCTTTTCTTCCGTCCTCTTCCTTAACATTGGATGGATGTTAAGGAAGATCTTTCATACTTAATCCCTTTCTTAAAACGTTTAATAAACATTTTAAAATTAAAGTTTATTGACTTTTAAAATTTTCTGTTAGTGAGGAATTAGACCCTTATTATTGCAAGTGGTCAAGCAGCTTGGGGTATTTTTTTTTTAAGTTTCGCAACATGATATACTTTATTCCCCATTTTGCCTTCTAACATCTTTGAGATAAAAAAAAATTGTAGTAATATATCGTATTTTTACTTCCAGGATCCAAACTAACAACAGCTCTGTGCAAAATCCTTTTTTTTTCGTCCTTTGAAATCAATAATTATGTTAATGGTAGTGAATACATTTTGTCACTCTGGTTAATTCCTTTGACGCATCCCTAATTCGAGTCCAGTTTACTCATTCACCAAACACAATATCTTGCAAGACACGGCGAATCGCAACAGACCTGAGACATATATCTCCCCCAAACTTTTCATAAATGCGATTTGTACAGGACACAGCATCTCGTTATACACCAGTCTTGTGACGATCTTGGCTTGTGATCGCTCCACAACTAGAACACTATGGGAGTCCATGTCGCAGATGTATAGGTGCCCGTTCCAGGGGCCTATGCCGATGCCGCATGGTCGTGTTGTCTTGCGCCATACGTAATGGGGTACGAAACTACGGCATCTAAAAATTAGATTAATTTTACCTTAGGTGATACATCTAACATAAAGTTTGTTTCACATTAATGCTATTATTAGCCATTACTCAGTAAAATATATCGCTGCGTGGTTCCAGCATAAAATGGGTAACACTTTCCCGTGGGTGTTATAAGAGGCGACTAAGTGAACTAAATGGTTGCGGAATGGGTAGCAATGTCCGTCATAAAACATCATCAAAACCTAACTACGATTACCAATGTATTTACCTATAATGCATGCTCAAGCTATTGTCATTTTCCAGTGGATTATTTTGCTTAATTCCATTCTGGACAGGGTCATCAGATTCTGCGTCTAACGGCGTCTCGTTGTCTTTTTCTATTCTAAAATTCTCTTTGTCAAACACGAAGTGTTCCGTGTCCCATTTAGATACATCCACGAGTATTTGTAACGCGTTCTGGTGCAAATTCATAAAGGTTGATACCTGAAACCATGCATAGGTATTTTATTTTGTACTCTACAATGTATTTGTTTTAAATCTACTGATAGGGTGACGTAAACATAAATGATATTATTATATATTATCAACAAATAAATAGCTTCGTATCGATTTTTTTATATCAATATATTTCATCAATTTTCACAATCATTCCATTATTGTGATTTAATAAGTTGATAAGAGAAAACAATTTTACGCAGCTAGGTATTTAAATATAGCTTTTATGTCTCGTTTTTCCAAACTGGTATTTTTTATACTTCTTTGTTATCTTTTGTTTATTACCCTTTTGTAGATTTGTATACATATGGTTTCCCACCGTGGGTCGTGTACTCTTGTCACAAACTGCATCGTATCTGCACTCCATGGGTAGGTAATAGTTGTTTTTTTATAGACGATAACAGAATGGTAACCCCGCCTACTACGCTATCAATGTTTGCTAGCGGGATACCAGTAGGTGATGATAGGTGAGGATGAAAGCAGGTCAGTTGGCCTATCGTGACGAATTCACCATGTTTCCAGAAGAGACCGTATGGTTATCGACTTAATAGTGTATATTGTTAGCAATGGGACTGATAGCCCCCGTTACTAACAATAAATCCTTTTCTCCCCCATGGTAGGTATTGGTTAGAAGTATCACGGACTTTGAAGTCGGTAACTTCAAAACTATTAAAATAAGCCGCGCGTGCGATCATAGCATTGATAAAACGAAACAAAGCGTCTGATTGCCGCCCGCGCGATTCCTTTGATTACTTTGAAGGTTCCGACTTTAATATTCGCACTTATAGGCATTAGTCATAGCACATGACTGCTAATTATTGTAAATAGAGTATTTATTTGATGCAATTTAGAATGGCAAACAAGCTAATCGCCCACCTAATGAGAAGTGGTAACCGTCCCCTATAGACATGAGCAGTACCATGGATGTAACAGAGTGTACTGTTTCGCATATGATACCTCCATGCATTGCCATTCCTGAGGACTAAGGTGTTATTCCTCTGTGCGCTGTAAATTCACTGCCATATCCCACTCTTCAAACCGAAACACAACTTCTTCACGGTACAATGGGACAGAGACACCAGAGGTAAACGACTTTTGTACAGTCTCCTTCAGGTAAAAAAGTTTAAAAAGAAAATTTCAGCTGGGGTACAAAGCCAAATAATATACGTAATGGAAGCTCGCAATAATGAGATCCATTCTGACGCGCCAATTTCTAAACCTATTTATGAAATTAAAATTTGAATTCGGTATCATAGCGAAATTTTTATTTTGAAAACCAATATGAACTAAATATTTAACAGATTTAAGTCAAAGTTATCATAAATTTAGTTTATGAAAACAGTAATTGCATGAAATTATCAAATTTAAATTAATATCTAATGATCTAAAGATAGTTAAATAGCGCCCCAGAATCGACTCAATTGCCCCTTAATTTCTTAGTGTAGATATTTACCATCAATTGAATTTGGACAGTTACACAGTTTTCATTACAATTTAAAATGTAAAGTATCTATTTATAATCAAATATATCTTATTTTATTGTTGTATTATTATTTTGCTTACTACAGTTTTGTTGCAGCAAAATTATTTTGAGGTAAGATATCATGTACCATATTGTAAAAAAATAGGATAAACAAATGTTCAACGTACCCTTTTCATATCATTTCCAATTTCTTTAGATGCCATAACTTGTGTCGCTACTGTTTTGGCGTCTTCCAGAGATGTATTTAGAGCTAACGCAGAGAGATCTCCTGATTTTTGTAGTTCTGAAACTTCTTTCAACAATTTTCTTTTTGATTCGATTATAGCATTTATCTTTTCGCTGGCCGTTGTTTCGATTTGTGTCATTAGATGTTCACAACGATCCTGTAATGTTAACATATTACTCTAATTTTATTTTCCAATTTAAATGGCGTATGTTTTACTTACTTGAATTAACGCCATCATTTAGATAAACTATCATAATTTACCTTAATTATTCGATATTATTTCGATGTTTCGACAAGGTTACGTCTACATGGATGGGTAGAAGAAAATACTCTTGTCTTGGAAGCGGAGACATGACAGCACTACATCAGTGTACTTATAGGTCGAAAGTTAATTATCCATTGCTGAACATAAACCTTCTCCATAATTGGAAAGGTTTTGCCAGCAGTTGCCATTGCTTGGCAGGCAGGTTGGCAACCGCAATTAGGCTTTTGGTGATGTTTTAAGAGAGACGCTGCTGCCCATCCCTCGACCATAAGTTCCTTTAATCGCCTCTTACAAATACCCACGAGAAAAGAAGGGGTCACCTATTCTATGCATGGACCTACACGGCGTATAAGTCTCAATAAATATACATAATTATTGCTACAAAAATGATAGCAGAAAAACACCGAATACAAGCTTTTTATGGGGGACCTCCATCAAAAATAAAATAAAAATGATCGAAAATTGACACAAACATAATTATATAATGATACAATATGGTTTATTTAAATGAAATATTTAAAACATACCTTAAAGTGTTCGATTTTATGTCGAAGTCGGTTTGAGGCGGAGTCGAGTTGTTTTAGAATGGATCCTACTTGTGTTTGCATGTCGTCTAAGTGGTTTGACCAGCACACGTGACAGAAGTTCTGCACAATATAAGAAATATTAATTTTATAGCGATATTATATTGAAAATAGATATTATTATATCTTTTTTTAGAAGCTATTTATCTAAATTGTAATTTTACATTTTTGTAACAAAAATATAATTTTATGAAGTGGACTAGAAAAGAAATAAAAAAAAAAAACTTAATATTAAAATATTTATACGATTTCTTTCTCTTAAGGATTTTTTTTAAATAAAAGAGGAAACTGCATCAATAT
The DNA here is from genome assembly GCF_026898425.1 of Galleria mellonella. Taxonomy (NCBI): domain Eukaryota; kingdom Metazoa; phylum Arthropoda; class Insecta; order Lepidoptera; family Pyralidae; genus Galleria; species Galleria mellonella. The sequence goes on along the minus strand of NW_026442130.1, from coordinate 8,252,697 downwards.
ATTAAATATGTCTTCCACGCTTTTATCTATAATGTTCAGAGCCTGAGCAAGCACATCTTACATTAAGATTTAAAATAAAAATTGAAAGTTTATAAAAAAGATTGTTAAAAAATCAGATGAATTAAGAATTGCCTTCACTTAGAAGTCGCTTAAAAACTAATAATGTCTGATTAAGCGATGACACCTCTTAAATTTTTCTCTGCGTGAACTATTTCTTTTGTATAATTTCTGTTTCAGCTAATTTTTATAAATTTAGCATAAGAGAACAATAATAATTGATTAATTATTTATTGACCACATTTAAGAAATAACATATGGTAAAAAAAAGAATATGTAAGTGAAAAATTATATTAAACTTACCATCTTACAATGCTGGCAATTAATTGTATCACTGTTATCACACATTGTCTGGCAGTGGGAGCATCTAACACCGGCCGCAAATAAATCTACGCTTTGGTAAGTAGCAGTACTAAATGCTGGAGTCTGAGGTGGTGTTTCGGATTTCTGTGAGGTTTTCGATTTGAGACCAACTAATTGTAGTAAAGAATCGATGTATAGATTGGACGGTAGCTCCTGGACGAAATTCGGACCAGTTATTTGAATCTTGGTTCTGCATACTGGACATTCAATAGTTGTGGCGTCTGAAAAATTTTGAATAGAAGATGTTCAAAAGTATTGCTTAATGATTGTCTTTACTATGACGTGTTTTATTTATCCTATAAACTAGAATCCTTCAAACGTAGAAAGAAAAACACTTATTGCGACCAACCTTTGAGAGAAGAACATTCTCTTTTTAGTTGATGGCATGCATGGACCATATTGTTTCTATGTGCTCAGGATGGTGTAATGATAAACGGTGTATGCGAATCGCTATATTATAATACTGAAAATAATAATTGTTGTTGGGACTATACGATCCCTTAGCTATTCTTTTGGACGGTCTTAGATTCATATAACATATTTTGTGTTGTCTACGTCGATTGTGAATTCTATACCAAATATGTATATAAATAGATTACAGTTAATAATATCATGTATTAAGCTATTAGTGACGCGCTTTTCAATGTCAGTAAAAGATTTAAAATATCTTTAAGATATTGAGAATAATCGAGCGAGATTACTTATCGTAAATCCTACATCGTATTTATAGAGAAATAAATAAACCATTTGATTTATTTGTTCCTCTATAAACACTGGTGTTTTAACGATTATTATACAGAGGACTTGGCCTATTAAAAAGGCGCATCATTTATTGTTAGCAATGTATTTGCGCATAACTGAAAGCTCCTGTCGTATCCTGTGCTTCATCATCATAGCATTAACTGTCCACTGCTGAACATAAGCTTCCTCGTAATGAGAAGTGGAGGGGGTGGGGGTCGCCAGTAGTTGTCACGTTTGGCATGTTGTGGTTGGAATTTGGGAGGAGCACAAGATAAGTGTGGCACTTAGCAGAAGAATGTAAGATGGGAAATTACATAATTGTGTACCTACAACTAATCAACATAACGACAAAACATATATTATGATTGGCCACACCAGTTGCCACTAGTAACCGTCGCCTATAAACATGAACCAGCACCTGAACATAATTCAATACATTGACGGCTACTCTTCTATTCGATTTTTTAATATGTGATTATGGAATAGTAACCCCGCCTGCGCTATCGGTATATATACTGGCGGGATACCAGTAGTAGATGATAGTTGAGGATAAAACAGTTGCTTCATAGTGACGAATTTTTAAAGAATTAACCAAGATGGTATCCAAGAGAAACTGCGAGGGGTTTGACTTAATAGGGTTTATTGCCAAAAATGGGGCAATTAGATCACCATTACCAACAATCTTTCCCCCCTCCTAATTCTTTAGACGTTATGAATTCCGAAGGGATTATATAGATATTACTCCGTATACAGATATTTCATTGCATTTTTTATTGGTATAAATATATTATTGTAATACATACCAGCAATATAGATACCGAGACAGGCCATACATAATGTGTGTTGGCAGGGTAGCATCTTTGCATTATGGAGTGTCTCCAGACATAGAGGGCATTGTACCAAGTCTTTAATCCCCCCGTAGGAGACGGGCCTGTAAAAATAAAAATATATTTATATAATTAAATACACTAGAATAAATAACAGGCTAGCTATTCAATACAGAGCAGTTTTGTACGGTGGATGAACGATTATTAACTTTTTGCACGGTACTTAGATTTCAGAAAAAAACTTTTTTTTTTATACAACTTAGAATAGCAAACAAGCTAACGACCCACCTGATGGAAAGTGGTAACCGTCGCCTATAGACATGAGCAGTACCATAGACATAACAGAGTATACTGTTTTGCCCATGATATCCCCCATGCATTGCCATTCCTGAGGATTTAGGTGTTATTCCTTTGTACCCTGTAAATTCATGCCATATCCCACCCTTCAAACCGAAATACAGCCATGTCGTATAGGGAGGTCAAGGATATGGCCTGGGATAGAGCTGGCTGGAAGAAGATGCATGAATAAGTTGCACCGACAAGAGGAAACTCTTAAATGAAAAGAGACCAAGATAAAACATACACCAGTTTTTAAATTAGACCTTTACAAATTTTGGGCATATAAAATAAATCTTTTACAAAAACTAGAAGGTATAGCAACAGTTATTAGGTATCTACTACATTTTTGTTTGAAGTTCTGCAAGTTGATAATAAAATTTATAACACTCGGATAAAAAGAGCTACTTTTAAAAACTTGTAAAAACAAATGCGATAAGAACCTGTCGGAGAGGTATTTTTTATATTAACACGAGTTAGTATTTTAGATTTTGTCTGATTTATTACAGTTTATTTATTAAACGTCAGAACCGAATTAACTTTAAAAACCAGTTTTCAGTTACACATTATAGATGGGTCAGATGTTACAGACAAGTCAATATCTCGGACAGGCTCTGTAATTCAAAATACTGATTGTTACCACTGGCTACGCCCATAATGGCGCGGCCTGAACTTCAGAACTCCAGTCATAATTGTAGAGATTTTTTTTTTTTATTGTACAAGTAAACAAATTGTGAAAATTACTGAATGGACTTAAATAAATTAAGGTACAGCTATGGGTAGATTACTCAGGTACATAAAACATATCATCATTATCACATCATATCAGCCATTACCTGTCCACAACTGAACATAGGGCTCTCCTATAAAATATGTACCTGATATATCTAGGTCAATTTTTTGTTATTGCGTAAGAATTTAATTACAGTCATTAAAATATATAGTACTCTATAGAACAAAGTAACATCCAATATTTTTTTTTTTTTATGATTTATGCTTAATAAACAAACAAATTTCTTATCGCACTATCTTCTAAAGATAAGGCTTTATGCTATATCACCTTATATGTTACTAAAATGAAATTTTCACTGCATCCTGATGACTATCAAGTATCAACCCAACCAATTACACTGATTACTTTCTTATTACATATTTACCAATACATAGAATTAGATGTTTATTCATTTTAATCTAAGCGATTAGTCTAATCCGATTTATTAATAATTACAGAGAATAGGTATAATCTTTTATTGCAGATATTAGTATTAAAATTAAGGTAATAGAATGTGAGAATGATTTAAGATTTTGTTTCGAAAAAATAGCTACTCGTGGTTTGTTCGGAACCACATTAATATGGGACCAATACGGGAGTAAATTCTAGCGATTATACAAAAATACTTATCAATTTTAAAGTCACTTAAAAATAAAACCTATATAAATTATAAGTATTAAAATAAATATGTTTGAACTTTTACTTGAAAAAATTTTCGGTACATTAATTTTTACCGCCAAATTTGTCCCCGTAACCGGGATATGTTGATTGACCCAGACAAAAATTAGCCCATGTCCTTCTCAAAGCAGTTATACTACGCGTCTACCAAATTTCAGGAAGATTGAAGAAGAGCAAAGAGTCAAAACAAATTTGTTATACTGGTAAGTATATTCCCGGAGATGGTGTAGTAGATTAAAATAACTCATATGACAGTCTCAAAACATTAACAATTGTGCAATGCAGAAATTTCATTTTTTTTAATCCTATATTGAAAGTGCTGAAAGAAAAACTCTTAGTTCTTTGTCTGATCCTCTAATCGACAAAGAAGAAAAGTCAGACAGATTCCAGAATAAATAGAAGCCGAAAGAGATATAGAAGTGGACAGGCCATATTGCAAGGATAAATCACGCAAGCTATTCAAGAAGAATTTTGGAGTAAAGGTCCTACACTAATACCCACAATATAGTTGGAGTACAAAAAAAGAAAATATTTGTCAATAAACAGGCACGAAGTAAGTGGCAGAATAAGGACAGGCATGAAAAGATATATATATAATATAATATAAGCGATCTTATATATATATGTGTATATATATATATATATATATTTATATATATATATTTATATATATATATATATATATATTAGTTGACATTAGTAGTAGTAGTAGTTATACATTAGATGACGTTTGCATCATATTTCACTGACCCAAAAAAAAAAATAGAGCAAAAAATAAAAAGGAATAGCCAGACATTTTTTTCATTTTACTAATAGCTAATTAAGGATGATAATAAATAAAATTTAGTTTAGTATTACTAATAGGGTAGGATATGCTACTCGTATTTATCTGTCTAAACTACAATTAGCTGGAATAGAGTAATATTAGAATATATATTTCATTCATATAGAAAATTAAGAATAAATATAATAGTCACCTCTGGACAGGATAGGTAGAGAGTTAAGAGTGTTTTTAACGCAGATCTGGTACTGATGGGTTCAGTTACATAAAATTTTGCATATGCATTTCATATAATGTTAGTCCCCAATGCCGTCTGTGCCCGGCATAATACCGGCCAACCCTTAATTTTCCATGGGTATCATAAGAGACAACTAAGGGAACTTAATATTCGAGGGATGTGCAGCAGGGTCCCTCTTAAAACATCGCCAAAGCAACTGCAGTTGCCAAGCCGCCTGCCAAGCGTGCCAACTACTGGCAGAACCCTACTCATGGGGGAGGCCTTCGTTTAACAGTGGATAGTTAACGGCTGAAATAACAAAAGTTCCCAATATTTCTATGGGAACTGGAGTAACAGATTTGATTTATAGATGTCTCTCTCACCTGCTTGCCCTTAAATCTGATGATCTTGCACCTCTGTATCCCAAATTAGGTGCTGGATTTCGAAACTGTACTTGTGGCGTACTATCTATTGGTGTAGTTGAGATCTTACTTGCACTATCATCCACAGATTTTTGGTTGTTCCAAATTTTTAAATTAAAGAACGAACTTTTTCTCTTAACCTTTTCTGCCATTTTTTTATGATTATAATTATATTAATATCCGTTGTATATTGTCGCTAATGAAATACTGACTAACAATGATTAATTACATTATCGCGTTGAATTTACTGGTATTATATCTAATCGTATTTATCTAAGTAACTTGACGTATATAGTGTTATCTTTGCCATTATTTTAATCTAAATACAAAATGTCGATAAACTTCCTTTTAACATATTGTATGCAATGGGTAATTGATGAATCAAATCACTTATCATAAATTAATTACTTAGTTCATCATGCAATCTCTAATATACAATAGCCTTGTTTCTCACAACACAGGGTATCCTAGATTGAGGATCAGGCGATTGGTGTTATTGTGTGAGACTTTAAATAAAATAATAGATAGCTCTTCCTAGCTTGATCTCTACAGCTCTAATAGCTTCAAAATAGCAGCAAACTCCAGTATCTTTTAGAAACTCACGATCGTAACCTTCGTTCCAGTAAATACTCTCCAACTATCTATTCCCTCTTACCGTCCTGGTTTCGCTTCAAATTCTTTTCTCTTACATTCTTCACGACTCTGGAACGCGCTTCCTGATGCCATGAAGAGACTACCGACTAAACCGTCTTTTTAAAAAAACGGTCATGCTTACTTTTTACTTTACTCGTATACGAACAGTAAATACTTAATATTATTCTCAATTTCGTGTATAATATAGTACATGCTATATATGTATAAGAATATTTGTTATTTATATATTATTCGTTTATATATCAATAATTACTAGTACCGTATTCGAGTATTCTGACACTTCCCTATGGTTGACTGGGAGAGAATTCTTTTAGCATTAAGTCCGCCATGTACACATATATGTACTAATGAATAAATAAATATTCTCACTATATTGTCTTTATTACATTTATTTGTAGGTTATTAGTATATTTAGTTGTTTGTTTGTATGTCTTTCGCTTCCACTGACCACTACCAACCGTCACACATGGACTCACATCTCTTTTTTGTGCGTTATCTTTCACAAAATCCCTTCAAATATTCTTTGATTGTTTCCTTCCTTTCATCATCATTATCATGATCATATCAGCCTTTAACTATCCACTAATGAACATAAGCCTCCCCGTTGGGGGGTTTTGCCAGTAGTTGCCACGCTTGTCAGGCAGATTGGCAATCGCAGTTAGGCTTTAGAGGTGCTTTAAGAGGGACGCTGCTGCTTATCCCTCGCCCTCCCTTAGTCGAAACTTACGATACCCACGGAAAAGGAGCCTTCCTTTACTCCCAAATAAAGAAGAAGAATAAGAAATAATATTTAGATCATGGGAATTTAATTTATGACCTGATTATATCTGTTTGGTACATGGAACGTTATGGATCCAGGAGATGATATGCACGAGACTATGTATTATATAATAATAACGCACCAAATATTGTTATTAATATTTTGTCATATAAGTAGATATTCGCATATTATTGAATTATAAATAACACTGAGAAATCGATAAAAAAGATTAAAATTTTGTCTGATTTATAAAACATGTTAAGGTTTTCGATACAATAATTATTTATATTCGTATAGTTCGAGAAAGTTATCAAAGGATAAGTGGGCTTCGAGGTTGCCATATTTTAGGGGCTGTCGGTGTAACGGTAAAAACAGGTGAAGAAAAATGCAGTCCTCGTACATGATGCGCCTCGCCAAATTTGCTCATATCATTTTCAAGAAATTGTAAAATTGATTTACGTCGATTAAAATATCTTTGAATAATTTCAATACTTATTATATTCATGGTTTTCTAATTAATCTTTATAAATTAAGAATCTTTTTATCTCGTTACGGTAAATAGGCACTATACACAATCTAAATTAATTGGTAAATACTGACAAATGAATAATGATTCATCAGAAATAAACAGAAATTGTAGAAATATAAAATGTAAAAAAACTTACACATTAGTCTCTATACTTTACACATGGATTCTTGTGTTCTACTACTATTATAAATGCGAGTTTATAAGGATAGGTGGATAAATGTTTGTTACTCCGCGTAAAAACTACTAAATGGATTTGAATGAAATGGATAGATTATACTCTAAGTTAAAATATAAGATATTTTATTGAACAATTCACGTGGCTGAAGCCACGGGATAGAGCTGGTAATATATAAGGGTCGAGGTAAAAAACATCTTCAAAAATCTATTCTATTTTTAATGTAGTATAGGATTTCATTAAATTTTCAATTTAGAAACTAGAAATTCAATAGAAGATGAAAATATAAAGAAAAACAATAAAAAGTGATATGCTGGTAGATATCTTTATTAGTATTGATGGATTTGTCAAGATAGATTTGTATGGCAATAGCAAGTTCTTCTTATTATTGATTAAATATATCGTTCATACAAGTAGAGCCACAATGTCAATAGGTTTTTCATATCACCTACTTGGCACTCAAGTTGGCAGTCCATCAGATAGAATCACTGTCTATGGACATGAATGAAATAAAAAAGATCATATTTTTCAGAGAGGATCTTGCTTAAAATCCAACAAATAATAGTGGCTACTATTATTTGTTGGATCTTGATATATATATATATATATATATATATATATATATATATATATATATATATGTAATTAGAAGACTAGCTGAGGGAGTGATATATTTTATTGTCTTGTTGACAAATTTCAGTTGATTTTCCATGCATTATTCATTCATATTTAGAGATTCGTCTGAGTTCATATCCAAATGTTTAGTGCTACTGACCACGTAAAATTAGTATTACATTTATCGTTCGGGCTAACCAACTTACTATGTCCTTCCTCAAGCTAAACGTTTCGTGCATGCCCTGCATATAATGTGCCAAACGTGACGATTGGGTCGCTGACGCGTCAGTTGGTGACAAACAAACTCACTTTCACATTTAAAATAAATTATTATAGGACTAGTTAGGACGTCAATCGTCTGATTTTGTTGCACATATAATTTAAACTGCATACATAATAAAATTATAATCTGTTTCAATTGAATTTAATAAAAATGTAAACAAACAATTAAAACAATAAATTACTGTATTAGGAGAGATTTTGCCTCACTCTGCGTGTTCTACCGCTTGTACAATGGATTGTGCTCAGAGGAATTGTTGCATATGATGCCCACGGTCACTTTCTACTATCGTACAACTCGCCATTGAGAGGGAGTTTACCCCGTACCTTAGAGCCTAGATGATTACATACAGCCCAGTTTGAGAGATGCTTCCTCACACGAACGCTCAGGTTATGGAATGATGTCGAGGTTTTTCCAAGAAACTATATGGGTTTTATGGTTCAAAAAAGAGATAAAGAGGTTTCTTTAGGGTTGACAACATACGCATAATGCCCTTGCTATTACAAGCGTTCATAGGCTATGGTAACCGCTTACCATCAGGTGAGCCGTATACTTGTTTGCCACCTTAGTTATATAAATAAATTTATTTGAATGTTTTGATTCGTTACTAATTTTATATATTTTATTTTTATGATATTTTCAATAAAAGTTGGTCACTGTTTCATAAATTTCCGATGAAATTTTTTAAAATAAAACCATGTATTATTGTTATTTCTTTCTTACGGAGCCATTTTTTTTTTATTATTCTTTTATTGTAATGTTTTTAATAGATTTTTTTATAACAAAAATAATGAAAAGAAATTAATTCTATGTTTCGAATCAAAACAAATGTGAGATAATATTATTTGATACGTACCTAATAAGCACGATTATTACTGTTTGGGTTCCAATCTTATATTAATCTAAGATACTAATGTATTCGCATTTATTTTCCTATACATTTGTCATCTGTGTTTTCCCCTATAAACATATAAGTTCGTGTAGAGTGCTTATTGAGATTAGAGAGTGGCAATCAGTGCGGTCAACTAGACATCCTTTTCTTTTTAACTTCTTATTTTTAAGTAATGTACATATAAACTTTGGATAGTTCATTAATAATTACTTGAGATCTATACAAGAGAGTAAAACCTCAAAAGACTATTCCATTCAAAACCATTTAATCAACATGGTAATTCTAGATCAATAATGTTCCCCTCTAACGGGAAAGAGATCCTTACCCAGCAGTGGGACATATTAGATTCTCATAGATGAATTAGGTGTTCCTAGTATCTAACAAAATAAAAAAAAGTCGGTCAAATGGGAGTAGGATTCACGCAACGAGGGTTCCGTACAAAATCATAAGTTTAAATTATTTTTGTGAAATAACCACAAATGTACGGTTTTCGGATTTTTTACTTTACTTGTCCTACTGACATTGCTTTTTGTCAAATTTCACGATTCTAGGTCAATGAAAAGTACCTTGAAGATTTTGATTTCCTTTGTGAATGTCAACATATGCGATATAAATAGAACATAAACGGCCGTATCTTTTGATTGCGTCGATTTAGATGCTTGATGTTATTATTGCTTTAAAAGATTGCGAACCTGAGTATATGATATTAATTTCAACTTGATACCTCCACGCGTTCCTAAGAAAAAGGGTCTTGACAGACGGACGGACAACGATTCTATAAAGGTTCCGTTTTTTCTTTCGGAGGTACGGAACCCTCAAAAGTTAGACATCATTTTATAAAATGTATGAAACACTAAAAATACTTTCATAATGGCAGTCAGAATGCAATGACGTTCTCACTACCGAGCACTGAGCGGTAGAGCAAGTAAACGGGTTCTAAGGCATACTTTTTTAAATGAGGTTTCGCTGTTTGATTGTAGATGAAGTTAGACATAAAATTTGTATTAGCTTTTAAAACTACATTACGAGAAAAGAAGTACTTTTAAAACTTACATCACAGTTGTTTACAACTTTACACATTTTATGAACAAGATATTTATGGCGATTGTATAATATTTGTAAGCTTCCGGTGTTTTGACGCTTTATGGCCTTAGACGTTCGTTGCTTGGTTCAAATTACAGGGTATCTTGAGTACTAAGCTCTGGTACAGCTTGAGGACCAAGCGGTTAGTGTGATTGCATGGTATTTATAATATATGAGCATATTATATTAATTTAAATTAACAATACAAATATTGTAAAAGTGATTAAAATATATTCCGACTATAAACGCATCATAATGGTGTTAAACTCATATACATAGTTTTTATACCGAATCAACGTGAACAACGTGCACTAAATTGTATCTGTGTGTGCGTGCAAGTGCATCTTAAACTATTCATTTACGATGTGTCAGAATTTATTTATCGATTAGACTTTTAAGATACATCGCTTATTGTCATAATCTTATAAGTTAGATTTTCCATACTTTAAGTTTTAACTTTTAAAAATATTCATATTAGTGCGATTATTTATTGATTCATTTAGTCTTTAGTACAAATATTAAGCATTCTCTTCAATTTTCAATCAACCTTAGGGAAGGGAATATTCTAGTACTGGTATTAATTGATATCTAAATTTCATCCCACTCTAATCCTAACACTGTGACATGAAAGATATATAAAGGTATAGACTTCTATGATTTGACTGTTACACAAAGTTACAACTACAAAGTAAATAGAAAAATAGGATAATGAACCCACAAAAAAGTTACATATCTACATAACTTTGTATTCTTTTTAAATTAAGGGTTTTTAGAAAAGATCTCAAAAACAATACTTTGCTAAAAAGTATACGCAGTACCTACAAATATCAACTATTGTACTAACTCCCATTAGTGGAAAACTGGTATATTTGTACAAACATCATGTTGGTACTACGTATGTAATGTATGTTTTGTACATTGTTTGAATATAAATGACGTTTTAGATAATAGTTTGCCCAAATCTCGAAAACTTTGTAAGTAATTGATAGAGGTTTGTTAGATTTGAGCGAAAGGACGTGGAGGCTTACTGAACATAGTAGGTCTACCACTTATAGAGATAATATCTGTTGATAGTTATACAGATAAATATAAGTATAATCATCATCATATTAGCTTTTAACTGTTCACTGCTGAACATAAGCCTCTCCCTAGGGGGGGTTTTGTCAGTAGTTGCCACATTTGGCAAGGGAATTGGCAACCGCAATTAGGCACAATTGAACTTGTTTTAAGAGGGACGCTGTTGCCCATCCCTCGCTTTCCTTTAATTGCCTCTTATGACATCTACGGGAAAGGAAGGGGTAGTCTATTCTATGCCAGGAACACAAGAGACTACTAAGAGTAATAATTGAGTAAACGAAGAATATATAAATATAATACTCTCAGTTTATCAGAAGACATAATCTAATAAATAATATAATAATAATTTCTCATATTTTCATATAAAATGATTTAAAAAAACTCCAAAGAATTGCCCATTTAGAAGCTTCGCTTATTTTTAATAGACACTCGTAATAACCAATACGCAAATTTCAAGTTTCGATATTCATATAGATATTATTATATTATGAGAACATATAAATGTTCTCTTGAAATTTAGATAAGTATATAATATATTATATACTAAGTACCTATAATAATAATACCTATAATGTCATAAGTACCTACTTCTTTGAAATTTTATTTGAAGTATCACTATAGCAATCCAAAATTATTAAATTGAAAAAATATCTTTCGATAACCCGAATGATGTGATATGAACCCACCTCTATTTGCTGGCCGGGCTTAATAGATTACAGTTTTTTTGTAGTTGAAAATGAAATAGCGATCCTGTCTGCGCTATTGGTAAACACTGATGGGGCACCAGTGACGGATGATAGGTGAGGACGTAGCAGGTCAGTTGGCCATTATGATGAAATCAACAATAATTAACCACGATGGTTTCCAGAGGGAACCACGAGGAGTACTATTTAATCATTACTAATAATCCCTTTTCCCTTGTGTTCTCTTACTTACAAAGATATCGAAAAAAATCAAATAGTTTCGATGATTTTTTTTTATTAATTAGGAGATGTATACTCGTATGTGAAGTATACATTATATTTGAAAAACTTAACAATTTTAATGTGTAATATTTTTGTGTTTAATTTTGAATTTATTATTTATTGAATGAAGACACGGGAATGGATTTACTCTGAGATTTCCAATGTACTGTGAGGGCAGATAGCAACGAGTCGTTACATCCTTACTCTAGGTTTATCAGGTTTCACAAGTTGCAGCTCAGACTGGTTCTCATTAGGCTCAAGGTTCTTTAAACTATTGACACTATTTATTTTCAGGTTAACAGAGTTCACTATCATATTTTATATTCTTATATTATTAATTTTCACACAGGTACATTCACAGATATCAAAATAGGTAGATTTTACATAGTTTGTACTAATATTTTTCGTTATTTATTGGAACGTAGGAGACCCATTGTGTGGCTTATACTTTATAGTTATTTAGTGAAGATAATCATGTGCTTAAAATTAATTACTTCTAATTTATTATTATTAATTATTATAAATTACGGGCATATTAGTGTTCGTAATTTTTGTTTATTTATTATGATTAAAAACATAATTAAATGTTAGTTAACTTAGTTAAGAGCTAAAAATATCTAGGTATTTTTATCACAAAATTAATAATTATTTTTTATTATTATATATTTGAAATTTACAGATTAATCAACGCCCAGAAGAAACTGTGAGTATTTTTTTTTTGTATTTTTGAGCGTTCAGCACTTCAAATAGACGGAGCAGCGCAAACAGTTATTATGTATATGAAATTGGCAAATTTACAAATCAGACGTTTTCATCTTTTCTATGCAAACCCAATTACGTGATCTGACTTTATTTAATGTAAGGATAAACTTTTTTGACTATAATCACAACAATCTCTGCTCCTTATCTAGTTATATGAATTAAAAAAAAAAAAAACGAAATAAGCGAAAGCAGCTAAAATACTTACAAAAGAAACTTTAATGCTACTTACCTTATTTACTTATAGTGGGTCAAACAATATCAAAATATTTCAATTGTTATATAATTGGATTAACTTACGTTTATTTTCCACATAATTAAAAAGTAATCATTGAAATCAACCCACATTTATCGACGATATCACGTTATAATTATATACACAAAAAATACATCTAATTTTAATTAATAGTCTAATTATAAATGTCTTGGTTTTCGAGCCGAAGCTAATGTTAGTTTTTTTAGTAGTTAGTCCTTAGAAATGGCAATCCATAAAGGGTATCGAAGGCGTAACAATGTAGTCTGTGGTGTCCATGATGGTATTTATTTCAATAGATGATAAGACATCAGTTCGTTAACAATTCTAAATCATATAGAAATAAAAATAATAAACTGTATGTATCTCTGAGTTAAATAATGATGATATTGATTAATAACTATCACACGGTGTTACACGTGAGTCATGTCGTTCATGAATAAGGGCTTTTATTGTTTGGGCTTCTATGAATTTAAATTATAAAATATTATATATATAATATATACTCAAACGTAGTTTAATGACTGTTTAAATTGTTTTTAAATAAATTGCCATAATATTTCTTTTTAATTGTAATATCCTTTTAATTAATTATCCCAATTAATACCGACTAATAGTCTAGTATACATGAAGACATAAATTAACTGTTTCTATAACAGTTTTTTCACGTTCTAGCGTCTTACATTCATTGAATTCCAACGGCTTTAGATCTTAGCTGATACCGTTAATTTTTGACGAAATAATCTAAAATGCTGAATTGGTAAGGTAAAGGGGGATGAGTTTTTAATAATAATAACAATTTAATTAGGTCTCTAGGTAAGAGTTTTTTTTTTATTTCGGTCAAAGGAAAATAGACAAGGTTCCAAGACGATATTATAACGAAGCTACCAAATTCTGTTTTTGTCATTGTTCACTATTTCTATTCCTTGTTAATATTTTTATTTCTTTTTTTCCTATTTCTAGTTTACTACTCTGATACATGTAAATAGTTAGTTACTAATTTTTTTAATTATATTATTTACATGTATTGATCATTGTTAACTTTAATATATTCAAATATATTTAATTTTCATTTTTACTTTATTTACTATTATTAATTTTAATATACTCAAAATGCTATAATAATTATAATTAGAGACAATGAGAGCAAAGGAAAAGTTGCCTTTAAAAAAGATCTCTACCATTCTGTTTGAAAGAAATTTGTAAATATAAGTACATACTTTTATACTGCAAATGTAATATCGTGGTATGATATGTAATTAGTAAAGAGAAATTTCTAAAAATATGGCTATACTCTCGTTAAGTTTTCTTAAAATATTTACATATAGAAAACTAGAGGTATTTCAAATTCTATTACCTCTAACCTATATTATAGAAGTCATACGTCTTTGAACACGTTTACCTTGAAAACTGTGCCGTTGTAATAACCGACCAGTTCTGAAGAAAACTGTGAAACAATAGTATCTGGAAGTATTAAAAGCCAGCCAAGCGTGTGTTAGATAAGCGAAAGCTAAGGATTCCGTAGAATTGTTTAATAAATAAATATATGTCTGAAAATCTGCTCATTACTAATTCGGTTTCAAAATCTTATTTCTAAGTATTTAATGATTAATATGACATGGTATGTACGAATTTGTTTATGGTAAATATATTTGTTGTAAAATTAATTAGTAACTTAAAAAAAAAAAACTATATTCATATAATTTGCATTCTTAATATTAGCTGAATTAATACTAACCTATTTAAAGCAAATAGAGCATTCTAATCTATTCTATTTTAATCCTTACTAATAAGACGGACGAACTACGGCTAAAAAGTAATAGTTTAAATATATTTACATATGTGTCAATGTATTGTAATATTGATACATAATTCAGGATCCCTTTTATTCATAATTAAAGATTATGTCCCATAAAAAAACAGACTTCAATTTGACAAATAAGGCTATTTTTTTATCTAAAACTAAACTACCGAAACCGATTTTGGTAAAATTTCTATGGCCTAATTTGTAAGTATGTATATTTTTTTAGATAAAAAAAATCCAAATCAGTTTTGAACTGTCGAGGTTATGATGTAACAATCATAAAAATACAACGGAATTGAGCACCTCCTTCTTTTTGAAATCGGTTGAAAAGGATGTAAATTTCTGACATTAGTCGGGAATTTTACTCAAACGCATAAAACAATTACATATTTTCATATACAACTAAATATATATATATATATATATATATAGGTAAGACTAAATTTTATATTTTTATAATTTATTTCCGGAGGCTGTTCTATGCAAAACTATGGGGGAAAAACAATAAGAAATCAACTAAAATATTAAGAACAAACGGATGCCCTTGTCACAGCGCATACAAATCTCAAGTTTCACCCTGGAAGTATGTGGGTCAAATTAATTACCATGACAATGAGACAGTTAAATGCATTATTTATATGTGAGGGTTAACAGGCGCCGGTTGTGGTCTCAGCTAAGTTTCTATGCGCTGTTGTTTAAATTAGAAACCCACCTTATACTGCACGTTGACTTAAATCAGCAATTAATTGTTGTCTTAATTACCATGTCACTATTAACTAACATAATACATATTTCGTAAATCATATACTTTTAGATGGAGTGTCTCAATATAAACGCTTTGTTCAAAACAATATTTACGAGTATTACTGTGTTTATGAGAGAAAATTATATTGTTAATGAAGATGTTTATTCGGTTTAAAAAATACCTCATTTTTCCCTTATATATTTTACGTTCTCGGGATGGTAGGCAGTTATATTTTGGAGGTAAGACTGAATGTCATATATATTTTACGTTTTAAAATACTGTATTAATATGGTAAGATGGTACATAATCGACTTTACTTGAGATGCCTTCTTCACACAATACGTCGTAATGTCCTATGCTAAATTTCAAAGTACTCTTTTTATAGAAGACAGTTGTAGAGAATTAGGTAGACAATCTGGGTGTAGTTAATCTAGTTGTAGATATTTAACCCCTTATTTTTAAAACTGTCTAATAAACATATAATATTTATAAATCGGTTTTATTAACTGAAGTATTTATTTTCCATTTTAAGCAAAATTTTTTACAATACGATACTCTTATGTCCAACAATTATTCTAAGGCTGTAATGACAAAATACATAATTGTAATACTTATGTGTGGAATATTAAACATTACAATTTGATTTCACATCGGTATGTTTATTCCTTTATAATAATTTCTTGTAATAGTTACCATTGTTTCTGATAATGTTTAAGAATTTACGAAATAAAAAGTACTGGTACATCACGACGTGTTCCGGCCCAGTTCTGTTACACAATCTTTGTGAATGCATCTGATATGCGGTAAATGATTTACATCAGCCACGTAACATGATGCCACATAGCTGTCGTTATACTTTAAACTGATATTACCACTGTAACCAACAACAGACAAAATAAATAAATAGGTCTGGAACACAAATATTGCTCCTAGATACAGTATCATGTAATCCTAAAACAAACAGAGGTTTATTATGTAATATAATTCTATATTAAAACAGGTAAACAAGCTGACGGTCCAACTGCTTGAAACTAATAATCTTCGGTTCTTTAAGGGATGATAATGGAATGGTACCCCGTCTGAGCTATCGGTATACACTGGTGGCAAATATAAAGAGGGATGACAGGTGAAGATGAAGTAGGTCAGACGTCAGTAGGTCCACCGTGACGAATTTAAGAAATCAATTACAAAGGTTTCCACGGGGAATCAGAAGGAGATCGACATAACAGAGTATATTGCTAGCAAGGGGGTTAATAATCATTACTAACAATCCCTTCTTCCCCCAGTAATAGTCGTCGGTTATAGATATGATATAACAGCGTACATGATATGGTGCCTATGGTATCCTTTAAGTAGTATCATTTCTAAGGACTAATATATTATCCCTCCATACCTCGCAATTTTACTGCCATTTTCCATCCTTCAAACCGAAACATAGACATGTAAACACAGCTACTTAAATATACAACTGTATACACGAACATCTTTGTAGACGATTTTTGAATAGTGTCTGTCTGATATTTATGCATTCAAGTATATTTCTATTTATGATAATAATTCGGGCATATTGTTATGACGTGCAAATGTGGTATTTTACTCAACTGAGAATCCAATTCGTGGTTTATTTTATATATCTGTAATATTACTCACGCAAAGTTGTAAGCATTGCTGAGATTGGCTACTTTATCCAGGTTCATCTTTATCATTATATCACAAGTTAACTGGTTACTCCTAAACACAGGCCTCCCTCATAGACTGTCATAAGGAATGATCCCGAGCCACCTGCGTCCACTAATTTCTTGCAATGCATTTAAGGTCTTTGCTCTACATAATGGCGGGTCGTCCTACACTGATCCAGATTCCAGATCTCAAAATAATTTATTTCAAGCCCTTTACAATTATTTAGATCTTAATTTACATCATCACCATCATATCAGCCATTTATTGTCCACTTGTGAACCCTTGGGGTGGGTTATGCCAGTTGGTGTCACCCGCACATAGGGTTGGCAACTGCAGTTAGACATTGGTAATGTTTTAAGAGAGACGCTGCTGCCCGTCTCTCGACTGTTAGATCCTTAATCACCTCTTACGACATTCACGGGTAAGAAATTCTATACCGGAATTACAAGGCAAAATTATAGTACATATCTAAACTTATTTTATTTATACAGAACCTGAAGATCGAAGGCGCCTTACAAACGTCATTTATATCCGGAACATCCACTTTTCATGGCATTTTATACATAGTTTACCAGCATTTTCTAATAGCGATAATATTGTGGATTGTGTGTAATACATACTACACGCCTTTCATATTACGAATCTGTGGACACGCATTGACTTGTATCACATTTGTATGTGTGGTCACATATAATAATGTGAATTATGTTAAAAAAACAGTGCTTATTACGTGTTAAAATAAGATATACGTGTTCGAACGATGTACAGGCTTTGAAAGTTTGCAAGAGGAATTGAAGAAATGAGTAGTTTGAATATAATCAAAAGTTTTGGATTATGAATAAATTTACATAGAACTCTATAAATCATTTAGTTCCATACTAAGTAGATCTTGTATAATTTTTGCATCTATTTATAACTATAAAAAATATTTTCATTTAAATGTTCATGTGTCCTTAATTACAGAAGGGGTTTTACCAGAGACGTAAACATATGTTGGACTCGTATGTCACCTATTAATGATGTCGCAGCAGGAAAAGGAACACCGCTAACCCAGTGGCCAACTGGCGAGGCGACGTCGAGTGATTACACTCGGCGAGGCACCATTCAGTACCGGTACGCCGCGCTCGCGCCCGCTACCAGATCACCTACACTCATTACAAAAAGCAACTCATTATAAACAAGTCACCTCATGAATGCAACACCGCAGTGTGAACAATGAGGGTCCACCGGTCGCTCCAGGGTGCGTCGACGCTCGACTGTTTTACAAAACGGAAAGCCAAGGACGCGGCGCGCATCACAATTAGCGAAGAGAGTTTCGGTGGCATATGAATACAAAGTTCTCCTCGATATTTCGCCCGAAGAAATTACAGACGCCGAAGGACTCGAGGACGAACGTGACGTAACCCAGCCGATGGCGGTGAAAAGTTTGTCGCGGATTATTCCGAACGGGGACACTTGTTTCATGCCATAGTGCTTGTTATGCACAGCCGTGGCCGAAAGTCAGCGAAATTTTGGCAACTGGACAACAGGCTATAGTTGACCTGCTATCAGTTGGTACACCTTGTGATAATCATTCGCGAAGGACATTGTCGAGTGTCACTATTGTGAAGCAGTTCGTAAGGACGAATAAAAACACTGTGAAGTGAATGAATTTTGTGACCAGCCGTGTTATAGAGGTGAGTCTCCTGTTATAGGCTTTCCTGATAAATATTCATCACATATATTTAATGAATTGCACCGTTATAATACTAGTCTATTTCAATAACGAGTCTATGCAAATTATTGATCCTTTTCATTATAAAACAGTGATTAGCTGTATCAGTTTATTACCATTTCTAGTTTAAGCAGATCTCGATTCGATGATTTATTATAATTATACATGTTGTTAAACCAATGTTTCATCAACGATAATTCCTTGATTGCAATTTTGTTAAAGCATTTCGGCTCCATTAGTTTCCGTCAATAAAATAATCATAAAAGATGTAAATTATCATTATAATTTCTTTTACAATTCAATTATCACAACTGAACAGATGAAGACAATATATTTCTTTGGTGTAATATCATAAATCTAAAGTATATATCTATATTTTAAACCTATATTGTACGTAATGAAAATGTAATGATTTTATGAAGATATATATTTATACTGGAAACATAAACCTGTAGAGAAACTTATTTTTCTTAAAGAACGAATTTTCTGAATATCTCCAGGAAAGGGACGTCAAAAATGTCAAAAGATGCAATAAAACATTATTTTAGTAGTCAAGGTCGGTAATTTTGTTGCTAAAATTTTACGAGTATAAAACCCTTCTTACTAATATTATAAACGTGAAAGTAAATTTGTCTTTTACGAAATTTTTGCGTTATGTAATTTGGTATACACATACTATATAGGATAAAGAAGGATATAAGCTATTTTTATCCCTAATTTCCCCTAACGAACGAAGTCAGGGTTAAAAGTTAGTTCAAATATAAAACTGCAGAGCTAACGCAACCTATAATTTTACCTCGATTTTTTTATTGTAATAATGTCTGTAAGTGTGGGTGTGATACATCTTATATTTTTCGCACAAAAAAGTACTCAAGCAGGTCAATGTCTGATACGAGAATATTTATTAACAACGGCTTTCTGTCAATATAATAAGCCAATTTGCATTTGAGCATTTTAGGGTTCTCAAACAAAAAAAAGATAGAACCCATTTAATAGATATTAAGTTATTTGGCGGTTTAGCAAAAAACAAACTTTAAATATTAATCAAGTACGAGTTAACTTCACACGCAGAGGGTTCCGTACATATGTACATTGATATAAGATACTAACATTCCTAACATTTATTGCAATTCCTATACAAAGTAGACACCTACTAGGTATTATTACTATTATTTATACTATTATTTATATTATTATTACTGCAATTTGTTGTTTCTTATTTTGAATATATATATATATATATATATATATATATATATATATATATATATATATATATATACTAAGTTTTTTTTCTTTTTTTGGAGGTTTTTAATAATTTTCAAAAACGATGTTAGTTACATACGCTGTTTTATCTTTTCTGTAATATACACCTTTATAAAATAATTACTTCAGATTTTTCGTTTCACAAACTTTGGAGATAGAAGACGAGGAGAAAGGATTTTTCTAACAAAAACTACGTATCATAAAAATAAATAAAAACCAGTTTTAAAAATGTACAAATAAAATTCTTTCATATGATATTTTACGTGGACAAGTAGGTCCATTTTGAAATTCTGAGTATCTATTAAAAAAATCCATGAATTTTATTGCAATATATGTGGGCCACTAATTTGTACAATTATACCTAATTTTACATCGATAGCATTAGTAGTTGCTGAACTATATATAGCGCTGTGACGGATTATTGAACGGACGGACAAATACGCATCATAAGAGTTTATAACTTTTTAATATGGAATCATAAAAAGACCAATTTAAAAAAACTAAATCTAAATCTCTACACTGCTGTAATTTTTGGTCTATATTTCACATCTACGAGTATGAGTATGAAGCGATTGAAATAATTATTTTCAATAATAATACTGTTCAGCATGTCACACTTTATAAACTAAAATATTGAACTCATTACCTGTCTCCGGTGCATTCAATCTCTCGCTAGCTTCAAAACCTCTGTTAAATCCTACTATCTCACCCTTTAAATACTATTTTCCTGTATTCTCTCTGCATCTTCTTCTTTCATTCTTTCCTGTTCTAGGTGTACACAATATATATATATATATATATATATATATATATATATATATATATATATATATATATATATATATATATAGCAGTGCATCATCTATCCTTTGTTTTTTTTCTCAATGTTCTCTACCCAAAGATTATCTGGAAGAGATTGTTTAGCGATAAGGCCGCTGTTTGTATCACTTCTTATTAACTGTATAAATTATTTTTATAAATGGTATAATAAAGTGTAAATAAAAATTTTGTACATATTGAAGTTTCTGATAAATCAAGAATAAGAAAAAGTAATAGATAAATGTTACTTTGAAATTAAACTTTTTCTACAAAGTAAAAATTTCAATAATTCATAAGATTTGCAGTGTTACGTAACGGAGTCAGGTGCTTTTGGCGGAAAGTTCATCGGACTAGCTAATACAGCAATTTGTATTACTTTATGGGTAATGTTTTTTTGCACATAAACTGTTTTAAAATAACGTAGTACATAAATAATACGATCCACAATCCGAAACTAAATAATCATTTTTAAAAATTTCACTCCTAAAAAACGACTAATATTTGTATTATAATTTATTTTTATGCAACTTAGAATGGCAAACAAGCTAACGGCCCACCTGATGAAAGCGGTAACCGTCGCCTATAGACATGAACAGTGTCATGGACGTAACAGAGTATACTGTTTCTACTATGATACCTTCGTTGCGTATATACGTTGTCATTCCTGAGAACTAAGCCTGTGTATTCTGTAAATTCACTTTTTTTTTATACCACTGAGGTGGCAATCAAGCACACGGCCCACCTGATGGTAAGTGGTTATCGTAGCCTATGAACGCCTGCAATACCAGGGGTATTACGCGCGCGTTGCCGACCCTGAAGAAACCCCTTTACCCCCCTTTTGAAGAACCCCATGCTCTAGTCTCTTTGAAAAATACTATTGTATATATTTCGGTACTCGTTGTCTATTTTTAAATAATATAAAAAAATGAAACAATATTTTTATTTGTAATGGCTGTTTGCACCAAAATAAAATAAAAAAAAAAACCTCGACATTTTATAATCTGAATGTTCGTGGGCGAAAACATCACATAAACCGCGTTGTATGTGACCTTTTAGGCTGTAAGATATGAGGGTGAACTCCCTGTTGATGGCGAGCCGTACGATGGTAGAAAGATGCCGTGGTCATCATATTGAAGAATTCCTCTGAGCACAATCCGTTGTACAAGCAGTAGAACACGCAGAGTGACACAGAATCTCTCTTAAGACTTAAGGGTTCGATACCGCTTGTAAGCCTGAGATCATCGACAATTCTCATAGCTCGTCCCTGCACCGAGTCGAAAAGTTCAAGCGGGTATTCACTGCCATATCCCACCCTTCAAACCGAAATACAGCCATGCAAACACAATTGTTTCACGGTAGAAACATGAATGGGACAGAGGTCCCAATCAAGTAATATAAAAACTATTTATCAATTCTGATCTAGTTATAATCGTCGCGTTATTAATGTGTACTATTATTTCTTTTTTAATTAAAAATATAGCCACAAAAATATAGACGACTTAAACCATCCTTCTTTTCGAAGTCTCTTAAAAAGTATATATATGGTAGAAACCTGTACGCTTGAATTCAACTTACACTTAACTAAATCGGTTCATAAAAACCCTCAAATAATATGTATGAATAAAACTTGCAATAACGCTTTAAGTATGCAATTAGGTTGAGATATTGGGCACAATTTCTATGCACCTATGTACCTGCTTATTACATTAAGAATAGTGTCAATGATTGAAGGAGTGGTCCTCTAGTTAGTGTAACTAAGTGTGTACTACTGATAAAAATAAATAACTAGATGTTTTAAATAATTACGTAGGATTCTTATAGTCGATAAAAAGCGGTATTAAGGTTAATGTAGAAACGAGTTTTGCAGGAGTTTTATTAATATGCTTAAAATAATGAAAAAAATATTGACAACTGTAATTTGTACTCCTATAAATATTGGAAATTAAAATTGAGATTTTAACGTTGAATACAAACTAAGATTCGAACTCGAGATCATTTCAAATTTATTTATTGGAGAGGTGCACTTAGTCGCAACATGCATCGCAAGTAAGCAATCTACGACTTGCAATTGCGATTGATCTTGCATCGCAAGATGCAATTTTACTTATTAAGAAAAGGAGTATATAATAACCAGAGGGAGACTTTTCACAGAAGTCGCCTGCTTAGGGACCTCTATTTGTATTTACATGCCAATGAAATTACAGAGTAAAGAGGCAGTTCCTTAGATCTCAGGAATAGCAACGCGTGAAGGGTATCATGGGTGACACAGTATACTCTGTTATGTCCAAGATACTCATGTCTATACGCGACGATTACCACTTTCAATCAGACGGGTCGCCAGTTTACTTGCCGTTCTAAACTACATAAAAATATATATAACAATTATGTTATGAAAGAAAAAAATAAAATTGCACAAATAATTTGTATAAAACTAATGCAATTATTTTTAAATCAGAAGCAATTATTGACACAAATTAATAGTTTTTACTATCGAAATATGAATGAAATTGAAATTCCTTGTCTTTGTTCATAATTTATATATATTATTTTTGTAAATTATACTTATACTACCGAAAATTACAGTACGTTGAAAGAGTCAAAAGAACAGTGCACCATACATTAGTACATTAGATGGAATACTGGGATGATTTTTTTAAAATTAAGTAATGCTTGAAATATGAATCGGATCCACTTAACTATCGCTAACACATTCCGTTTGTTTATTTTTTGATTTTAATTTATGCAGTTTCATAGCTCATTTATTATAATCCGGCGAGTGGGCTAGCGTACTCATTTTCCGGTTTTCATAGTTACCGATATTTGAAAGTATAAACTGTAGTTTTAATAAACAGTAAGTACTTACTTTATTTAGTATTACATATCCTTACTACAATTATAAATGGGAAAGTATGTTTGTTTATTTGTTTGTTACCTCTTAGCACAATCACGATTTAACCAATTACTATGAAATTTACAGTTATATTTGATATATGGGATAGAGAAGGGCATAGACTATTTTTTATTCCGGTCATTGAACATATCCCGGTCACGCGGACAAAGTCTCGGGTAAAAGTTAGTTTACACATAAATGTAACATTAAATAAAATAGCCAGAGTTACGTTTTATATGCCAAGTATTTTTTTATTGTTTCAGTTTCTCTTGCCTTCGTTTCGAGATTTGTGGAACATACTCAAACGAGTTAATTTCGCTTTGCAAAAAAACAGCAGCCAAGATTAATATTAATATTAGTAACTTTAGTAATGTTATTTTAAAACGAATATAAAAGACATCTATCCATAGAATTTAATTTGATATTAAAATTTAGAAAGTGGGATCATATGTCTATAAGAAAATTTTGTACGCAACATAATCGTTGGTAAACTTTATTAATTGGTAATATAATTATTATAATTGATAAAGAGATTACGTTAAAATAACAGGCGATCTGCGAACATTCTCGTGTAAGGACTAGTAAATCGAAAGGTAACAAAAAATTAACAGTATGTATGAATTTGCGAAACAGTCATGTTATCTTTAATTACGGGAAGGTAACTTCCCGTAATTAAAGATAACATGACTGTTTCGCAAATTCATAAGTACTCGTATTAGGCATAAATCTAGTTTGCGCGGTGTGTAGTGTAACGTATGTAAACCACATCAACTCCGAATGAGGTCGAATTGTGCTACAAAACCTCAAGCCACGCTGATGCTATAAAACAGTCCTTGTGTTAAAACAATAACACATTTGGGTTAGGTGAAATAGCGTGATTTGCACCGCAACAAAAGGTTCACGTCGACTCGAGGCTTTTGCGAAAAGCTACTGCCTATCTGAATTTGTTCGGCGACCGCAAGGTTTATGTATAGTCTATTTAAATAGAACTTAACAAAAAGGTAACAAAGTTTGGTTGAAATTATCACAGAGCAGCGTTATTATTATCATATCAGCCGTTAATTGTCCACTGCTGAACATAGGCCTACCCCTATTGGGGAGTTTTGCCAGTAATTACCACGCTTGGCAGGCGGGTGGCAACCGCAGTTAGGTTTTGGTGATGTTTAAAGAAAGATGCTGCTGTACATCCCTCGCCACAGATATATTCGATAAATGAAATAAGTTACAAATCGAAACATTCAATCCACTTTTAATTTGGACATCAGCAGAGTGGAGGGTAAATGGTCGGGTCTTAGTATATATAAATGTTTATTTGCCTTATAAAACATAAAAATATAAAACTATCCTATTTCACTCTAGATTGAGTAAATAACATACATTTACAAAATTTGATAAAAAATGTTTGAGTTATTTTCGGAGATTACCATTAAAAAACATTTTGATACGGGATTTTTATTTCAAACATCCGATAGCCATAGTATACTCGTATTTAAATTAATATTATAAATATTTTTTTAATTGTAATTGATAAATTCTAAAAATATCTAGCCTACTTTAAAAAATAAATTCATCTATAGATAAATACAGCCCATGTTACTCGCTGATAATGCTTAAGCTTACGTTCTTTTTAATGAATGACAATGGAATGGTAACCCTGCCTCCACTATCGGTATACGGTAGCGGAGCACCAGTGAGGGATGATAGGTGACGATGAAAGCAGATCAGTTAGCCTATCGTGACGAATTCGACTAGAATTAATCACGATGGTTTCCAGAGGGAACCGCGTGGAGGCAGACCTGATAACCCTATCAGCATTGCTAGTAATAGGTCGGTTAGGCCCCATTACTAACAATCCCTTTCCCCCCTGTCGATTACGTTATCAACGATTAACATGAGTATTATGAGTCTAAATATATTTAAAGCCGACTGAAGTCTTTAAACAACCATAAATCAAATTTACGCCGTTGTTACTTTACGAGTAAGTTCTTAGAGTTTATCGTCTTTCAGCGCCAAATATGGCTTTCGCTACATGTGGAATTCCGTTATAGGACCCCGCTGAGATTTATCGTCTGTAACCTTTGTTAAGTTGTTGATCATCGCCCTTTAAAATTTAATACTTTCCAATACGTAGTCAAGTAGGCATAAAAAGACATGGATGGATCGTGTAAAAATGATACGGCCAGAATGAGTGTGAACGTGAAAATGACTGCGAATAGAAAAGAATGGAAGAGAAAAATATGCTAACCTCCGAATAATAATTGAGTTAAGGATAGATGAAGAAGATGATGTTTGTAGTTAGGTTTCACACATAAATTTTAATTTTAGGCATTTAAGCGGAGCGTGAAAACTACATTTACAGGCTGTCAAGATGACGATCGTCACAGTATAAACTACTGCGAAACCGACTTTCATGTTTGGATCATAGTACCTGCTATCATGGGGTGTAGTCGCTTTGACTAGCTTCCATGAAATAATAATAATAATGAACGTTACCTCATTCAACGAATAAGTCTGGTTTACATTTGACGTAAGATATTGGGGGTACTACTAGACTGAGTTACTTACATATATTGTTTATATCACTTTTCGTTTTCCATGTGATGGAATGAAGTGGCAACCTCATCTGCGCGGTGTACTCTAGCCGAGTACTAGTAAATGATAATAGGTGAGAATGAAACTAAGTCTGTGACCCCATCGTAACGAATTAATCGGGATGGTTTTCTAGGAACATCGCAGTGAGATCGACATGATTATATGATTATTAGGCCCCCTTACTAACAATATCTGCCCTTCCCTCCTGTTTGAATTTAGAAATTAGGTATAAGTAGACGACAAGAATTACGGTCCAGGCGAAATCTTGTTTTCCCTCGCCTCTTCCCGTTACGCAGGGTCAGCTTTCGTAATCGGGTATATATATATATATATATATATATATATATATATATATATATATATATATATATATATATATATATATATATATATATATATATATATATATATATATATATCTGTGATATGCGCAACCTTGAAACTACCCCATATATACCTACTCGTTGCGCACTTAAAGAATAACTCCACCCGCCCAATGCAACATGCACATTTTAATGATTTTGGTTATGACTAAAAAAAACATACGACATGAATAAAACTGGTCTTACATTTGTTTATAACCTTTAGTTTTAATAGGCAGTTTTGGATTATAGAGAATTCGACTTAGTGTTTGCCATTTATATCACCCAGATGTCGTTCTGTGCGTAATATCGGCAGTTATCGACCCATCTTCTGCTATGAGGTAGGGTTTTACTATCTAACTTCCGCTTAACTTAACTTTCTTGATAAGCTAGATTTGTAAGGGTTGAATTTGCAAATTTACGCGAAATCAAATGAAAATATTTATTTATAACTTTATTAACCACTTAATGCATAGTTCGAAATATAATACTGACTAGTATTCTCTCCCAGTCAACCCTCAGGAAAAAGATATTTTATAACATGTTTATAACAACTATTCAAATAATGGTATTCACAACTTTCGAATTTTCAGTCGGATTTTAGGTAACAAGTGAAAATTTGTCTTGTTTAAAAACTATAGGGGTGAGCGAATATGGTAAGTATTTTAATAGTGAAAGTCATGTACGAAGCGAATACTAAAAAAGGATTCGTGATTGTATTTTAAATAAATCAATACTAATCGATTTTCAGTTGGCATTGTTGCATCGGCGCGATTCGAGAATTCATTGCATGTCAAGTAGGTTTATGACAGCTTCGGATAAGACAATCGATTAGAAAATTCTAATTCTAATTCACACAAGGAAATGTATATAAGGGTGTCGTAAAATAAATAATGCTATTTCTTACTTGATATCGTAAGTTGAACCATATTCAATTCAAGCAAGAAATAGGATTATTTATTTTACGCTAATATTTAATAAACGCTATATATGAAGGTTACATCAAATTATCAAATTTTATTAATCTAATTATCTGATCTGAATAATATCCATTTATATTATCTATATTTTGGACCTAATCTATAGATTAGATGTATGAATTAAGCCATTAAGATTATACATATGTATCATAGCATAATTATAGCTCATTAATTATACGTACTTAAAATAATACTATAGATATATACTTAGAAAAAAAAAAACGTTATATTTATACCAAAATAATATTATCACATATATGGAAATAACAATACGAGTATGTTGCATATCTGTAACTTGCATATATATGAAATTAATTATCTGATCTGAATAATATCCATTTATATTATCTATATTTTGGATCTAATCTATAGATTAGATGTATGATTGGATGATTTAGCCATTAAGATTATACATATATATCACAGCATAATTAAATGTAGTTACAATAATTATATAGATATATACTTAGAAAAAAACGTTATATTTATACCAAAAATATATTATCACATGTACGGAAATAACAATACGAGTATGTTGCATATTTGTAATTTGCGTATATATAAAAATCGATTGACGTAATTAAATAAAAAGTACCGAATTGAAAAGAATTAGTTAAAGAAATAGTCGGTAATACGATTGACAATTACTAGACGCGACGACGAATTTAAACGATAAAATTTTATAAATATTACAGAAAATATGCCTGTGGAATTCGAAATTATGATCAGTTCATTTGAATTTAAAGTATACAAGAATATAAAGGCTAAATAATTGAAGACTTTATTAAAATAAAATTATGATTAATAAATATACACAGAAAAAAAAACAGTACAGTTAGATTGAAATTACCTTTTTAAGCCATTTACCTATTAATATATTTTATTTATTTTATTCTAGTCTTTATCAATTTCTTTTTTTAGAACAAATAGTCATTAAAAAAATTATAGTTACATTTTTTAATTTAAATAAAAGTAGACAACGAGTACCGAAACTTACACAATAGTAGAAGTTTATGTAGTATAAAAATCGAAGAAATCCTACAATTAAATAATATTATAAAACGGATACACATAGGAGTTGTAGATAATTGATATATGGTTTAGCAACAAAAATATTCTTTAACCATAATAAGTAATTATAATATCAAAGTGAGAATAGGATTTAAAACTATTTAAAAAAAAAAACTTATTTAAACTAATTTAACTTGATTTATAAGAAATATTAGTTTAGGTTAAGTTACATATATTCATATTCTTAGGTTTATTTACTTTAATTGTAGTTATAAAATAATTCGTTTAATCTTGATTTTTTTTACAACTAATTTATTTGGCAATTAAAATATAATTACTATATATTAGGCAAATATTCCCGATTCCACTTCAATTTACAAAAAAGAAAAAAGTTCTAAATATAATGAAAAATAACAGATACCACAAACTTTATCCCTAAACAGAACCAATCTACGACAGAATACATACATATACATGTATAAATTTACTATACGTTGTACAGTGACATTAAAATCGACCAATATTTCATCACGAATTAATCGAAACGCTAATTTATGCTGATCATTCAAATGTAACATAAATTTATATCATACAATATACTTCATCAATGTTTACTTTGATTTACAATCGATTGTGTCGCCAAACCGGTTCATGTGTGACCTGCAGTTCTGAACTGGAATATTATGCGGGTTCAAGCAATCAACTCACTTGACCTGTATTACATAGTTGAAGTCGGCCAACAGGTTTAATCCTTGCCTCCCTCTTAGCGACATTCTTCGACATTTCCTACTTTTTTATAGAAGCAACTATCTCAGACAATGTATCAAAATGAAATTATAGAAAAAAATCACTGAAAATTATTTAAAATAATTTATTTTGCTCAATGTCAAGTATCTAAGGATAATATTTTTTATTGTATATTTTTTTGAATTCTGGTACACATGGAGCTATAATTTCATAGAAAAGAGGTGGTACGTGGTGGTATACAGTTTGATTTCCTTTAATGATAATCTTGAATGTAAAATGTACAAATTCCTCAGGTTTCTTCGCCAAAAGTCTGGGGGAGCAAAATTTAACTTCAAATTTTACTCTCGATGTAGCAGGAATTAATACTTCCAAAGGGTTTATATGTAAAATCTTTTTCATTTTGGTCGTTAACATAATTTTTACAGTAACTGGATATACTTTATGACTATTTGTAATAGTAAAACTATCTTCGCAAAACCCATGGCGTATTGGTGATTCAGACATATCGAGTATATTGGGATATATATTTATAGGATTGGGTAGTACTTCGGCGAATATTTTTACTCGTTTTGTCATTATTATTTCTTCTGTATTAGGATCGAAAAATTCTAAGTCATAACAGCAGTAATGACTGCCTATACGTTCAGATTTCGTGAAATAAACTGGAATATTATGTTTTGAATAAGGTTGCAGTTTTAAATACGTATGTTCAAACATAAAGGGTTCTAATGCAATTTCAATAATATCATGAACCACTAATATGATTACATCTATAGAGTTTACGATTTCTACATCAGGAGAAACATTGTCTTTAGGAGTTAATGGTTTACTTTGAGTTTCAACGTCCGGATCATCTATCATTTCTTTCAAGCTTTCTGTATTGGAACACACTACTTGTAATGATAACAAATCTTTTTTTGATTCTACAACAAAATCGACTGTTCTTTTTATTATATGCACATTATAAATATTTTTATCAACAGCTATTTTGATACATCCTGAAGGAAATCCACAAGTCCTTTGTATATGCCATTGATAAACAGGAGGTATAGATACAACTTTAGAAACTGATATCAATCTAGCTGCATTAAATCTACTTCGTACAGGAATACATAAAGCTTCAAGTGGTGCTTGTGTTAAGATATCATGACCTATTCTGAAATATAAGCTCGACACAAAATCCTTAATATTTTGTATTAATTTAAATATGAACTTATACTTAATGCGTAATCCTGGGCATAATTTTAAGGGAGTGACTGGTAAAATTTTAGCCCATTTAAATGGTGATTTTTCCGTCACACAAATAAATCTTACAAATACGAATTTTGTAGAAAAATTTATTACGGAGAAATTAATAACTTGCTCTTGCATTGACTCATCATCGATAATAATTTCCTTTGGGGAAGAAGTTATCGACAATGTTTTATTCAATAACAACCATTCTTTTTCATCAACTTTACCGATTGTTTTCATCTCGACTTCTTCAACGATCGAATTCGTCTTGTAACTTACGTAACTGTACGGAGAGATAAGAGGTGAAACGAGTTTATGCTGATTGATACAAATATTAACTGGTAAATGTGTTGGTGTACTTATTTTTGCATCCATTTCTGGTTTTGATTTTACTTGCATTTCAAAAATCTCTTCAGAGGGAATTATTTCTGTATTTGGATGGGCAGTGAGTTCTCCTTCACTTTTTTCTTGATTGAAAATGTTCAATGAAGATTCAGAATTTTGAACATTAGATATGATATCTGTTTTTAATTTTAGTATATTCTTTAGTTTGTTTCTTTTATTTTCCATAATTTGCCACTTTTTCGAAGTTCTTGCCAAATTTTCTGTTAATTCGAATGGAGATAATCTTATAGACTCATTATAAAGTTTATTGATTATAATCATTTTGCGATACTTGGAGTCTTGTATTCTTCGTTTGCAGTCGGTAGTAATCACGTGCAAACGTTTCACTATTTCTTTCCATTGTGGTAAAGACCTAAAATCGATTTTAAATTCTTTTTCTACAGAGTGTACAAATTTTTCAATGTCGATACCATAAGCATTGCCATCTCTAATGCGAATATGATTACAGTCTGCTATTTTTATCATAGTAATTTGAAACGAATATAATTTATATACAATTGTAAAGAAAATCAACAAAAACGTTTATTTAAAAATAAAGCTGTCATTTCAATATGAGTATTATGACTCATATTTGACATTAATATGTTAATAAGATAGAATAAAAAGAATAAAAAATAGCCAATGAAAAATCGCAGGTACTATCCATGATCTATGATTAAAAGTGAGAGTATAACGTCACCTCATTCATTCAACGCTAGTTTTTAACCGCGATTTCGTCCACGTCATCGGTATAAATTGTAAAAAAGTGATCGCGGCTTATGTCCTTTTCCATAGTAAATACTACATATAATAGTAAATTTTATAACGATTGATTGAGCCGTCAACCAACCAAGTCACCAAGAGGTAACAAACAAATATACTTTCACATTTATAATAGTAAACTTACCCGTCTCGGCTTTGCATGGTTTAAATAATATTGAGAGAACTACTGCATTACTATAGTGAAATAAACCAAACATTGTAATCGACGGGTTACTAATTTTAAACTATCACTTGGACTATATTATCCAGTCTTATTACGCAACTTAGAATGGCAAATAAGCTGACGGTCTACCTAATGCAAGGAGGAACCATCGTCTACACACAATAATATGAAACTCCTTGTGCATTGCTATTCCTGAGGACTAAGGTGTTATGCTATGATATGTACGTGCTTCGTGCGTGAGTAAATTCATTTATTAACGAAAACTATATCAAAGATTTTACGATTCTGAGATGATTTTATATAAACAGGCACAATATTAGCCAAACGCGGAAAGGAGACATTAATTTTTACTATGTAGTAATTTCATTCGTATAAATAGTATGACTAGCTGTATTTTACACCTTCGTGAATCATTATATAAAGTGTCCCATGTTCATATAACTCACTCATGTACCTTTTTATCTAAATCCGTTCAATAGTTTTTGTGTGAAAGAGTAATATCCATCCATACAAACATCCTCATAAATATTTACATTTATAATAGTAGTAGGATTTGTTGATTTATTAGAAAACGATTAGATTTTACCCGCTACTTCGACCGCGTGACGGTATATACTTGACGGGATAAAAAGTAGCCTATTTCCTTCTCCATTCCATACAGTACGTGTATACCAAAATTTGGTAAGCATTAAAGCGCCATGCAAGCATTATAGCGCCAACAAATAAATAAACTCACTTTTACATAATACAAGCTTTTACCTACAACTTCGTACGTGTGACTGGGATAAAAAGTAGCCTATATCCTTTCCCATCCCATACTATATTTTGCGTGTATACAAAATTTCATAGTGACTGGTTAAGCCATTTAGGCACTATAAGGTAACAACAAACCCACTTTCACATTTATATTAGTAAGGACTAGCAATGATTCTATTTTCTATTTTCGCTTTGACAGGTTGGCTATGGACGCAACAGTACCGCGTGTATTACTCAGCATAGCACTAGCGGCCCTCCTGCCAATGGCCTCGCCAAACAATGAGGAGAGGTTGGCGAAGGAAAACATACCACATTCAAGACAGAAAAGGATACTTTGGATCACAAATGACGGGCGATTGGCGTTACCACCAGGAACTACAATGGCCATCACTCCGTCACTGTCGATGCCATTCGTCAGACATCCACCAAAAGGATTTTTGTCAAATATGACAGTTAGTTTTCCTTTTACAAGTAAGTATTGGATGTTTTAGGAAAAAAAATTTTAATCGTTTAAATATTTAAAATTGGACGCAGTAGCACTTTGAAAGTAATTAAAATTAAACAAATGCAATTCAAAATAGAATCATAAATTCAGAATTAGAATTACAATAGAAATATTGTTATTTATATTACTATTATTGTACAATAGGTAAGTACAATGTTTCCATAAAATTTTCGTAGAGTAGCACATACTATATTATCTGAATACGTCCAATTCTATGATATCCATGATGACCACTTCATATATTGTTAACAACAACGGTATATTGTTTTTAATAAATCGATTGTTAGTTTATTAGAGAATATCACTTCCAGTAATTTATATAAAGTAGTAGAGTTAAGTATTCTGGTATATTCTCAATACTTATATAAAAAAGCATTTTCAGGAGAAAGCAGTTTTATAGTTTGCCTCTGCGTAATCGGTATCAAAACCCCAATAAAAGATCATAAGTAAGGATGAAAGCGTCAGTTAGTCCATCGTGATGAAGTCCACAAGAATTAATCACGATAGTTTCCAGGGGGAACCGCGTGGAGGTTGACCTAACAGGATATATTGCTAGCCTATGTTGCTAACGATGGAGTTGTTAGACACAATTACTAACAATGTCTTTAATCCAAATTTCTACTATTACAGTACTTACTTTTGTGTCCTTATCGTTATTAGATAATTAGTCGAATGAAAATGGTTTACAGGTAATTTAAACTATCGTCTGGAATTCGAAAGTCAGTACTTCGAATATAAGTAATAGAAACTAACTATCGATCGAATTAACATACCTTATAGTTTTTTAGTTACGTATTGATATTAAGTAGAATAATATAAATAAATAGGATAACGAAGTAGACTTTAAATACAATAAATATTTTAAAATTACTGTATTTAAAAATTCATTAAACTTTGATTATTTATAAGTTTTAACTTGAGCTTTACTAAGTAATGCCTATACATACTTTAACAATTGTAAAATTATTTCTGTAGGTCAATATTTAATAGAATATATATTACGGGTCCAATAGTATCATTAAACAGAAAAATCTGTAATATTTTTTGTGAAACTAACGTTTTACACTAACATACGGGTAACATCAACGCATAGACAACTTGCTGAAATCACGCCAAGTCATAGTTTAGGATTTGGTCTGTAAAAAATGAATTACTGCTTCAATCGTGACAAAATTAAGATCAAACCTATGAGTCTGCAAAAAAATAATTATCAAAATCAGTTCTGAATTGGCAAAATTATTGTTTAACTTGCGTACAAAAATATACAGGCGAATATAAGTAATATGCTCTGGGCTGGTCGAGGGTGTAGTGGGTTAGGTTAATCAACATAAAGAAAACGAAAGATATTTTATTAAGACCTACTCAGACGAAGGTAGTTCTGGTTATAGATTTTTCGCTATCATAATAAGAACAGATAGAAAAAATTGCATGCTGCAACGCAAATTATCTCCGTGTGTGTACAGAGTTTACACAAAGGAAATATTTATACGCGGACAAATGTTCTTAAAAAAAAAGACATGTGCAACATGTCTTTTTTCGTCATATTTAGCATTTTACAGCTTTTGATTAAATGAAACAAAGCATATCATTACTATTAAACTACTTACTAGCTATTCATTAAATGTAGACCTATTTTTTTTATTAAATTGTATGTGTGTGTGTCGACTACACATTTTGTAATTATGAACTACTATATTATTAACATTTACAGTTGACTTCGACAAACTGGGATTAACTGATAATGAAAACCCTTACGGGGATTTTCCTCCAATATTCGCGCGGTCGATGGGCCGAGCCGCTGTCTCCATGATGTCTGATTACGTTGGGCAATACTTGGAGAGAAGAAGAGGGAAGAGGTCTGAAGATGTTCCTCCTGATATGGAGAAAGTTGTGTTGGACAGATTACATGGTGGGGAAAGGTAAGAAGTTATTGTGTTATTATTTACTCATATAATTTAATATTTTGCTCTGCATAAATAGACTTTAAGAATAAAGGATCAAAACGATAATAAACCTATTGAAAAAAAAATCACCATCGGTACTTAAAATAATAAATTATATATGTTTTGAAAATGAAATAGGTACTACGAGTATATGGAGTATATATACTTCGAGTCTATTCTATAAGAGACTTGAGGTGAATGAAACACTTAACGTTACAATAAATTCTGCATAATTGTATAATGAAAAAAATTTCAAGCGCAACTAAATATTTTCTAAACATGATAAAATTGTCAAAAGGAGTAATAACCACGAAAACCGTAACAAATAGTAACATAAATGAATGAGCTCGTAATAACGGGGACTGACAATAAATTCTTGAGACACCAGGCGACACAAAAGCAATTGACACATTTTTATCGTCCGACCTGTCCCACGTGGACAGAAGCCAGTAGGTATGTTGAATTGATACTTTCACTCTCGTTATGTGGATACCAATAATGATTAGGAATTCGACTCGCGATTTGGCTTTGTTATGGTTACATGAAGACAACTAACTATTCGTTGGAAATTGATTTAAATTCCTAGAACGTCACCAAGAGTAAGAGTTACACAATATTAGGAAAACACGAATAAGGTATTGACCTTAAACTATTAAGTTTTCAAAACTTGAATGTTGGTGATAAAAGATATCCATTTATCATCTTTTGTAAGTACTTTTCAGTTGTAATATTCAATTCTATAAGGTATATGTATAGTATAAAATTCCAAACTCCGTAAATTAACCTCTCTCTCGTCAGAAAGGCAATCCGATCATATTGAAAATTTCACTAAATATATTAATTGGACAATTTTTTATATATAAATTTAAAAAAAATTGTATAATTAATATAATTTTATTATATTAATTAGACGATTTTTTAATTTATATAAATAATAAAGTGGATGCAAATGACAAAGGATTAGCAAGCATTGAGAGATGAGAAGGAGAACTATGTCTGAAGACAGATGCAACAAATGCTGATATAGATAAAATAATAAAAATTAAATGCTGTTCCCTAATTTTTTTTTATACCATAAAAGTGGCAAACATGTATACAGCAAGTCTGATCGTAAACGGTCACTGTAGCCTAGGGACGCCTGCAACGCCAGGGATGTCACGTGCGCATTGCCGACCCTGAAGAAACCTTAATATAACCTTTTTGAAAAACCCCATACTGAAGTCTCTGGGAAAAACCTCGGCAGGGAGCTCATACCACAACCTGAGCGTCCGTAGAAGAAAATTTCTTTGAAATTGCATTGTTTGTGATCATTTAGGCTCAAGCGTGTAAGGATGAGTTTCCTGTCGATGGCAAGCTATGCGGTGATAAAAGGTTGCTGTAGGCATTATTTCAAACAATTCCTCAGAACACAATCCGTTATACAAGCGGTAGAACACACAAAGAGAGGCAAAGTCTCGCTTTAGACTTAAGGGCTCAATACTTCTTAATCAACAATTCTCTTAGCCCGTCTTTATACCGATTCAAGATGACCAAACTTATATCCAGGTGCTCCAACCCATACATGAGAACTGTACTCCATGAAAGGCTGAACTTGCGACTTATATAACAATAGTCTTTGTCACGGGGTGGAGTACTGTTACGCTTTATTGAGCAACCTGAGATTTTTAAAATTTATTTATATTTCATATAATAGATACTCAGATTTCTGTTGTTTATTTCATATCCGAAAACATGATGGCGATTTACTTAGCTTAAGTTTAGTAACAGTTAAGACAGTAAATAGGTATGTAAAATTGGTGTAGTATACTACTGCTTTCTGTATTTCCGACAACAACACATAAAAATTTTATCATGATCTTAACCACTTAATATAAATGCAGAAACATGTATTAGCCCTTCTTTTAAACGGATAGACGTAGTTTTTGCAGAGTTGCGAGATGCGGAGATAGTCTTGCAGATATTCTCTTGAAAAGATAAGCAAATATCTCGTTTCTTTAGGAAAAATAATGACACGAGTGAAATACGAATTATTGTTGTTTATTATATTTGTCAATCGACTTCAAAAAGGAGGAAGTTCTCAATTCGTTTGTATTTTGGTATAAAGTAACTTCATAAATTCTATACTAATTTCATTGATTTATTTTTGCAATTGATAGGGTTTAACCTTGTGTTGGCCCTATAGTAATTTTGTCACGATTATAGTTAACGATTTTGTTCCACAAATAAAACAACCGACTTCAATTGTGGTAACACCAGTTATTATGATTTAAAAATTAAACTACTGAACTGAATGCGATAATTTTTTTGGGCTAATCTGTAAGCACATCCTTTCAGACAAAAAAAGAATTTTCCAAATCGGTTTAAAAATGTAGTAATTTTTGAAGTCAGTTGAATATCTTTATTAATTAGAAGTATTAATAAGTGCTTTATATTACTCCCAAATTCGTGTATAATATAGTATATATCATATATGTGTAAGTATATTTGTTATTCATATATATTTATTCGTTTATATATGTTAGTATGTATGTATATCAATAATTAGTAGTACCGCATTCGAGTATTCTGACACTTCCCTATGGTTGACTGGGAGAGAATGCTTTTAGCATTAAGTCCGCCATGTACACATATTTGTACTAATGAATAAATAATAATAATAATAAGTATTATTAAAATATGAAAATCTAATAATTTATTAAACGGTTGAAAAATCATTATTAGAATTATAAAATATTAAATGAAATTATTAAGTGAATAAATTATTATTTTAATTGTGTAATAAATCTCGGAGTTTTTAATCATAAAAAAAATATACAAAAATATTTACTTTTTGTGACACAAAACCTCAAATTTTATTACTATGCATATTGATTATAGTATGTTTTCAGAGCTCTATTATACGGGGTGGCCGAAGACCTCTTAGCAAACTTCGGGCTATCCGGTAAAGAATGCTTATTACGGGTGATATGTGAGGTGCAAGCGCATCCCCTTACCAACTTTGGTTTTCTTGGAGAAATCATGAAATTGTTTTTTACGTAAGTACACAAACAAATAATTCGTTTTTAATTAAATTATATTCTGATTTTAAAACATTTACTACTGCAATCTTAAAATACGAATGTTATGCCGCTTTGTATTATCATATTTCCAAGATTCGATTTACTCACACTTGGCTAAGAATATTATGAGTAGAATTTATAGTGGCATTGAATGAGCTTACTGCAATATTTCGAATCAGAAACATTTCATAATTTAATAGATAACAACTTTCCGAACCCTGCTATTCTATTTGAATAAAGATGATTGGAATTAAAAAAAAAGTATTTTATTTTTCTTACTGTTATTCAGAATTAAAATTACTATAAATGAAATTATTGTTTGAAAGATATTGGCAATGAGTGGCAATAATAGCGGTCACAACATTGTAATGAATTTGAATATTTGCAGTCCAAGTAAATCTCCCTACGCGCATCTACTGAAGGAGTACGTGGAAGCCGAGAAGGCAGGGAGCGAAGCGGGAGGTGAATGTTGGCCTTACTTCCGACTTTGCCCCAAGAGTATATTCCAAGCATCCCCAAATAAGTATTCGTAAGTGATCAATTTTGCATTAAACACGAAGAACAAATTTCATTACATAAAATTGTATATGGATTCAATAAAGATGAAAGAGTTTATGATATGAACGTAATTAAATAATGAAAACACAACGTCAAAGGTTGTTTAAATTATTATTTCACGTCAAATCAAATTTACTGCTTTACTATATGCATGTGTGTGTTCTTCCGGAAAAGTACCTACATATTCAAATTATTTTTACTCCAGTTTTCAACAATCATAATATAAATAAGACCACATTTATTTTATTCATTTTCAAACGTTAATTAAATTTCCGTTGTTAAAATAACTAGATACATAACTTATGTATGATATAGGTAGTTTATTTATAGAAGATATTTCCGGTGTTTAATTTATTCCTATAGGGTATATAAGAAAGATCTTGAGTGGTCATTCCGTGAAAGTACGGGATAGAGTGACGAAGTCTTCTTATTTTCTGAGCTTGTGTATGAAAAACTAAATGGGTGTATAAATAACTTAATGTATAATTTGCAGGAAAGACGCAGAAGACATGCACAGGAGACAGGAACAAACAGAAATTGATGATAACAATATAGATCAAATGAAAGCTATGTAGAAAATTAGCAATTCCTCTGTAGATGTCCTGTAAGCAGTATCCCAAATGTAGTGGTAGTGTCCGACCAAAGTTGACTGTAAATTATATTTGTTATTTATTATTTATATCTAGTGCCATTTTATCTGTTTAGTAGTTAAATTTGTACTATTGCTGTGTATATTTGGAGTACTTTGAAAGGTTTACATATCTATTTATTTTTATGCAATCTTTTTGGAAGTGTTTCGATTTGCGCCATTGTAAAAAATAATATCTATACCTTAGTTTGAATAGAATTCTTATTATTACTTTTAAATATTTTTTTTACGTTTGTACTTATTCAACTCTATTTATTGTTAGTATTACTTTAAGAATAAGAATATCACGAAAGTCCTATGTAGCTAGTGATTTTTTTAAATGTAATTGTTAAGACATTAAAATCGTTAATATGACACCAAGTTTGTATTATTTATCATTCACAAAGTGATATTCATTAAAAAGTTTATCTTATTACGCAACAATAAAGCACAGAATAGACTGAACACGAGATAAAGTTACTCGTGATAGTGACGTGGATTTAAGCTTTATTGTGTAGTTATATAGTGATTTTTTTTTCAGAACAATACATTTTATTAATCTATAGATAAATATATTTATACATGTAATTATTATTGAAAGAAATTTCATTCTGATATAATAAATAAGAAATTTATTATATAGAACAGATTTTTTTATTACAAAAAACAACGTTGGATATATTTACTAAGTACGCTTACATATTATTTATGTTTTAAATTTCATTCTTGTGTACATTTTTTTGGGCACATGTGAATAACTTCGCAGCGTTACGACTACACAGCAAAGCTTTAAAAGCTCCCATACAGGGCGTGAAATGAAAGGTTACGTTGGCCGTCAATTTTCTATTTTTAGACCAGATATCTGCTATGATTAAGGTAAGAATGACTTATGGAAGTGTGTGCGTTCATTTTACGCGTGTTTGTGTTATAGTGGAAAAATATTTACGTTTCAGACACAATATGTAACGTTTGTATGTATTATTATGTTGAGTGCTATGCTGGAAACGGAATCCGTTGTGAAAAGAAGCTATTCGGACCAATCTGTGAGGGGTTATATTACTGAGGTAAATAATAATGACATGAAAATAAAATAGTTTAACAGTTTTAAAAATGTTATTATTAATAATAATAAATTGAAGAAAAAATAACAATTGATCTAACTCATGACAAACGGGGTGAATATAAGGTATGTTTATATTGCAGAGGACGTGCTGGTGGAATGAAGTTTGTAAAGAAGAATTTCAAATACTGTTCAGATGCAAATGCCCCTCCTGGTCTTACTGTCGGAGTCCAGGCAGATACTACAACGCGGTGTGTTCCATGACAGAGACGGGATACATTTGGGATCAGCCAAATTCTGAATGGCGTGGACAGTGAATCTCAACCAGTTAGGTGTTATGAGGTGTACAGTTCTAGTTCATCAGGAATAACAAGGATTGTAAACATATATAAGCCTGTGATTGTGCCAAGTTAACAACGATTCTAATTTGAGACTGATCCAATACTAAAAGAAATGAAATTTCGTCTTATATTTTCGTAATTATGTAACCTAAAATAATATTGATTTGTTCCTGTTCAAATTGTAAATACATCGTGTTCTCTTCGTCATTTTACTGAAGACTTGTGAAATGTCTAAATAAAAATATGTTTACGTAATCTGGTTTTCATTAGTCATAAATGGCTTTCCTAAAATCGACCTTGGGAAGACAGACGCTGCGTGCTGATGTTGCTGGAAAGCGCATGCGTACTTTATACAGTCAAGTACCAGCAATCAATACTGATCTGCCACATAGCAGACACATTTCAACAATAGTCACATAACAACAAATATCTCAAAATGTTGCCGATACTACTATTTGTCTCAGCCTTTGCTGTAATTAATTGTGAACCAGAAACTGTGCGTGATAATTTCGACTACTTCAGCTATGGCTCTAATGATGACTTACTGAAGAATTTGGACCTCCATTTGGTATGTAATATGAATTCTTTGCAATAAACGTTTATGTAACAACTAACAAAATTAATAACTTCACATTTTAGCCAAAGGATGAAATAGTATTGAGACCTCAAGAAGTGAAAGATTGGCCCCAACAATCTTTGAATGTGGGACAAATTACCGCCGTGTCAATCAATTCTCTGGGACAACCTGTGATTTTTCACAGAGCGGAAAGAGTATGGGATGAAAGGTAACTTAAATATTTACAAATACAGAATGTCAAAGTATTTGAATTTAACAGCGTTTTGATACAGAGTCCAGCAAAGTCTCTGTAGTAGCTATCTGATATGCATTAATTTTTAAAAATATTTTCAATGTGATGATATATGATTTTTTAAAAAAATATTTTCCGTTGATCAAAAACATTAATTGTACTCGTACATAGAAGAAGATTTTCATAAAACTAGCTACTATAAAAAATTTGACAACTATATATATTTTGATTTTGAAGCTTTTTTAATACCAATTCACCAAATTTCAATACGAATACTATTGCCTGATTAAAGTATTCGCTGTAATAAAAATTAATTTGGAGAACAGACTTGAAAAGTAAAGCTTTAAAAATATTGTGATCAATTTTGGTAATTATATTTTTGCAGTACATTTAATGAATCAAACGTCTACCAAAATCTGGATAAAGGACCTATAATCGAGGATACCATTCTGGTTCTTGATCCCAACACTGGTTCAGTGCTTCATAGTTGGGGTGCATATGCATTCTACATGCCACATGGTTTAACCGTTGACCACCATGACAATGTATGGGTGACTGATGTAGCAAAACATCAAGTATTCAAGGTAATAAACATAATATTTTTACAACATAAATTGAACAATTAAAATAAATAAGCAATACTAGATAATAATAAAGACCAATTCAAATTAAGAAAGTAGAGGATTGAATAAGTTTTAGGTGTAAACTTTTAATTTTATAATGCATGAATTAGTTTCCCGAAACCAAGAATTACGTGCTCCGCGCCATGTTTATATAAATTTAGAGTCATGTAACTGATTTCATCATGTGAAGTGAAATTAATGCCGTAAAAGCTTCGATATCGACGAGGGCGTAATTTTAATAATGTTCGACATACTACTTTTCTACTTTTAATATTACTGAAACTAATTTTATGCATCAACCATTAGATTGTAACAGCTTCGTTAATTCAGATTTAGAATTTAAAATTTGGGCTTCTACGTATGTTAATATATACGTGTACTAAGTAGTTATTAATTTCTACAATAACATTTCAATAGTTAGTTTTATTCGACTGCAGTTAGTTAATCTGCTAACGGATGATAACTATCTGAAGAGGTATGCGTGTTGTGTCCGTTAACTGTACACATTAACTGATTTTACGAGTAGTTAGGATGTGTCACGAACAAGATAGTACCTTAAGAATTTATTTTTATGTTAGTAAGTAGCTGCAGTAAAGAAAATAGAAATGAGTGGTTTCTAAAAGTTAGGATTTTTTAAGAATTGGTTTTAATTTTTGCAATACATAGGTATATATATTTTACTTACTATATAGGTAAATCAGGGGGCTATACTTTACCCGGCGTTAAACTTATTTTTTGCTAATTACGTATGAATTAAAGAGAACACAATAATAACTCTTGTTTATTATTAAACGTTCAATTTCACTAGGAGAATCTAGCCTGAAATTATGTTAATGATTTAGATTTCATTTTAGATATGTTAACGCCTAACATTTTTAAGAAGCAATTTTTTCTTTTAAGTAAATATATATTTGTGCTTCTTAGCAGATAACAACATTTCGAAGCCAGCATTGAAATTATAGATCTATATTAATAATGATGATTTGTATACTTCCAGTATATACCCAACAACCACAAATACCCAAGTTTGACGATTGGTGAAGCCTTTACCGCTGGCTATCCATACAGGCGTCGAGTGCTTCTTTGCATGCCTACATCCGTAGCCGTCGCGACCACCGGGGAGATATTTGTAGCTGACGGCTATTGTAATAACCAGATTCTAAAGTTCAATGCTGCGGGAACATTGTTGTTGGCGATTCCATCTTATTCTGATACTTTAACCCTGAATCTTCCACACAGCGTAACTTTATTGGAACATTTAGACATTGTATGTGTGGCTGATAGAGAGAATATGAGGATTGTTTGCCCTAAGGCTGGATTGAAGAGTTACATTAAGATTCTGGAGCCTGCAATGGTCATACAGGATCCGACTTTGGGTCGCGTGTTTGCTGTCACGTCTCACGGTGATACGATCTATGCAGTCAACGGGCCGACGGCTCAGAACATCGCAGTCAGAGGATTCACAGTGAATGCAGTTTACGGAAATATTTTGGATACTTGGGAGCCGAGCACT
This sequence comes from Galleria mellonella, assembly GCF_026898425.1. Lineage (NCBI taxonomy): Eukaryota > Metazoa > Arthropoda > Insecta > Lepidoptera > Pyralidae > Galleria > Galleria mellonella. The sequence continues at coordinate 8,208,493 of NW_026442130.1, read as the reverse complement.
GTGAGTATGATTGATCTTTAATGCAGATATTATATTTGTGAGTTCAAATATGGTCGACACCAAAATCGTTAATACACCAACTTCATTCAATTCCATCTATTTGAATTGTAATAGGCTAGAAATATAAACATCTTGCTATGCTCGTATTACATTCACTGCAACGGAAACAGTCGATAAATACTTTTGACTATACCATTAGGGTTTACAGTCGTGAATATATATATAAATTTTTAATTTTATTATATATCATTGACTAGTTTAAAATTTCTGTGCCCTTTTACATCCCATACAGTACATCCTATCCCGTATAGCAATTTCATAACGATCAAATTAGAAAAGTGACAAGTATATAAAGTCACTTCGTATTATTATTAAAAATAATATTATGCGTTGTTGTTACTGTTGAGAATGCTTTAGCGTGCGGACTATAGGCACTTTTTTATAATTAACTATTCCACGACACGATATCACTAGATTTGTAATGTCGTGATACAATAGCTAAATAGAATTAATGTAGTTATCGTATAAAGGAAGTCTCTAAGTTTTCGTCAACGATAACTACACAGAATGTACCGTAATTCATATGTGTTGCCATTTCTAAGGACTAAACCTTAACATGTAATTTTACTGCTACATTTGTTCCCTACTTTACCATACACTTCAAACTGAAACAACCATACCAGCAGTTGTTTGGCAGTAGAAACATTTATTTTTATTTATTCAACTTTACTTTGGTACGTACATTACTCATTAAAAATATATAGTTATAAATTTTATATATAAAAAATTAAAATCAGGTACCGAAACTTTTTTTTACAGGGCTTCACCAACCCACATTCGTTGGCTGTAACAAGGAACGGATCTCATCTGTACGTTACAGAGATAGGACCAAACAAAATCTGGAAGTTTGAATTGACAGACGTATATGATAAGAAGTAGAGTAAATATTCATAGAAAAATTCCAACCAAATAGAGCTTTACGTAATATGATAATAGAGAAATGCTTTTATTATGGATGCGAATCAAATTCGCTTTGAAGGCCAATTAAAATGTTGGAAATGTAATTATATAAATCAGTGACACGTATAAAATAAATTATTATAGTACTATATCTGTTTGTAATACATATATAAATTGTGGTAAACTAAATTTTGAATACGTAATAGAGCCTGTTAATAAATTGCAATTGTTTTAAATTGATATTAGTCGAAAGTTTATTATATCGTTATCAATTAAATTACGGTATCAGTTTTAATTAAATAATTCCTATTCATCGTCTACATACGTCAGAAACATTAAATATCTTTGATCTATATGCAGGCATGCATTAAATAGATAAACTTTTCAATATTTTAAAGATTTGATTAAGAGATTTCATAAATACTTGTTTTGCACCTTCTGCAAACTGTAAGTATATATATGAAATAAATTGTTTAATTCTTTGAGATGCAAGTGATATAAAAAAATTATCACAACAGATACAAAACGGTATAATAAATTGATATATTACTTATACCTACATTAATAAATAGTACTTTATCTAAGATAAATAAGTCATTAAATTATATAAAGGTTCTTACCTTATAGGCTTACGCTACCTTAAACATCGTCCATAAGATGGGACTAAATATTGGAAGAATGGTCCAATATAATCACGCACACACTTTGGAGAAATATATTCATAAACAAAGGGGAGATGTTTTATTAGAACAATATTTCGTTATTTTTTTTCCTATTAGTTAATTATATGAATAGTAGCCAATTATTAACTATTAGCTGTCATGTAGTAAATTCCGAAATGACAACGACACTTGACAGTAAAATTAACATGATTTAATCGTACTAAGATACTATTTTCATACATTTATTATTAGTTCTAAATTCTAAAATGTATAGTTGCAAGTAGTTGTGCAATATACTTAAATAAATATGGACCAAAAATTGATTTGGTACGTTCTGGCAAAACCTCTTAGAACTCATATGAATTCTGTAGAAAGCAAGATAATAAAAATATTATTTAGTAACGCTCTTTCATTCAATCCTCTTAGAAATACTTTAGTGTAAGATTTTCTTTTTGTGCAAACATCAAATATGTATTCTTGAAAATGTTACACAGCGCCATCTAGCAAAGCTACTAATCATACAAACTAAGCAAAACATTCATCATGTAAATATTGTGTAATACATATATATTATAATTAGAAAACACTCAGACTATTGCGGGAATTGAACACACGGTGTGTTCTCAGCTGTCATTTTTTTTATGAAACTTAGAATGGTAAACAAGCTGACGGTCCACCTGATGGAAAATGGTAACCGTTGCCTATAGACATGAACAATACCATGGATATAACAGAGTATTTCACTGCCATATTCCACTCTTTATGTTACATACATGTAAACACAACTGCTTCACGGCTGAAACACGAATGTGACAGAGGACCTAATCAAAACTGTTACCAGGACCGTATTATCCATTAGCCAGTGTAGGCAACAGTATAGGGACCCCTATCAACTAAAGATGTTTCCTTAAGAGAATATTGCATTTGAATATTTGTTTCTAACAAACCTTCAATGAAAATATTATTGTCTTTTCTTTTTGACGCATTTCAAGTTATTTATATTATAGCAGATTTTTGTGAACGTGACGTCCTTACCTTGCCTAGAGGCCCCGACATGGTTAATTCGGCCGTGACTGTTGTCATAAGAATAATTTATACTGCGATATATATTTAAATAATAGATAGAGGCTTTATTTTTAATACTGGGAATATACAATTATTAACGGCCCATCAGATTGAAAGAGTTTATCAGTTTACTTATAACAACATAGGTGTGAAAAATACATTTGCAGTGCTACACGCAGCTTTTGATGCTTTACCATTTTTGTAGACTGAGCTATTAATAAAACTCTCCGAAGACTAATTTCATTAATAAATCTCTCCTGGGACTAATTTCGCTATCATTCATATTGAAAAATAACGCAGTGATGTTTCACGGTAGACAACTGCAGACTATTATACTCAGCTATTATACCTTTTACCTTCGCTGTATGGTCCCGGCATAGAATAGACCAGCACTTCCTTTCCAGTGGGTGTCGTAAGAGGCGATTAAGGGAACTTAATGATCGAGGGATAGGCCGCAGCGTTCCTCTTAAAACATCATTAAACCTTAACTGCTGGTGACAACTCGCTTGGTAAGCGTGACAAATTTTGACAAACTCCCCAAAAAGGAGAGTTTATATTCAGCAATGATGACAAATGATTATGACACTTAGTAGCTTATATGTCCAGACACTTTTTGGTATTGTATGAAAATTAGTAACGAATGGCAAGCGCCTATACGAAGACAGACAGGTTTACGGTATTTTGTACCGTTTAAGTTAATTAAAATTAGAATTAAAAAAAACTTTTACATTTTAATGTTTATTGCACGACATTTTAGATGGTTGTTACATACAATGACATTTAAGATATATAAATAAATTAATTGTTTTAACTTACAATACAAAGAATGTTACCTACCTTAATTAGTGTCATATTTTCTTTTTTTCATAACTTTCATAAAGAGCACCATATCTGCAACAAATAAAATTTTATTCATAAGCAGGTATATACTATATAGGTATATCTATATTCATTGTAATATTTTATGATATTTAACTAAATACAAATTGCTAAAACCACTCTCTACAGACCGCCAATTTAAATTGGTAATAGAACAGTATATATACTTTTCATTAAAGTCTGAGACTCGCAGATTTCTAAGATCGAATAATTCAAAATATTTATACTTCATACAAAAAGATTATTTGTTTCGGCAAAAACTAACAGCGATTGCTTTGTAAGCCACAAGAAAAATTGCCGTGTACAAGGAAAATATCCTAGACAGTTCTCATCCAAGGCAATTGAAGGGTTAACAAAGAAGGGTTAAAAAAGATATAAATGATAATAAAATTCGATTCATTGACAAGGTTTAGTATACTCACTAATAAATATAACCATAACTACAGCCAGCATGATCCAGAGCCAGCACTTCCAAGCACTGCGACTGTGTTCACTCAACCGCTCCGATTCATTCTTTAGTGACATCAGATTGCGGTCTGTCAAGTCAGACGCATTCTTCAATGCCTGTTAACACATTGTAAAATTATAGACATTAAACCACAATATCAATAAAATAAAATCTCCAATAAACCTAACATAAATTTTAATGTACTAGGTTTTGTCTTATCTACCTATCAAAAATAATAAAAAAAATAAATAAAAAAAATTTACGTATATATAGTCAAAGGACTGATTTTAGTTATTAAACTTTTTTTAAATTTCCTATTTTCTATTTGACTTTCTAGACGCCACGCCATATCCCACCCTTCAAACCGAAACACAGCCATGCAAACACAGCTGCTTCACGGTTGAAACACGAATGGGACAGAGGTACCGAAGCAATCGACTTTTGTACAAAGTCTCCCTCTGACAATATTTATAGTGTGGATATTATATCCAATCCGATCCGATCTGATCTGATCCGGCCAGGCTTCACATTGTGTATTTAGAATATATATATATATATATATATATATATATATATATATATATATATATATATATATATATATATATAGCCTATCTTACTTACTGAAAATGTAACTTAGATAAAAACATTTTTAAAACTTGTTGAGAAGTTTTGATTTTATCCATTACAAATAAACAATCAAATTTTCACTCTTTATAATTTTTGTATAGAAAAACGTGGATAGGCAGAGCTCTCCTCCTTTATGTCATAAATCACTACACTACAAAAAAATTCATTAGACAGTATTGTACCTCGGTATCTCCCCTAATTATGGTGCTTGCTATTTGCGACTGCTCCTTCAAATTCTTTGTCAGCATCACCATATTCTCTGCAACTTTCTCTTGCATATTTTGATGATACTTCAGGATGGAGTCAATATCCTCCTGGCTACTGCTATTGCTTGTGAAGTTTGGTGCTTTGATAATGTTGCGTTTCCGTAATGTCTCGTCTGTATCATCTGAGAATTAATTATTGAGAAAAAATATATTACAATATGTTTTGGAAACAGCATTTGTACTTTTCAAACAATTGTAATACAAAATTTTCATAAATGCATTAATTAATAAGTTCTATACAGAGTCTTTAATTTATTTAGTATTTGTATGTAACTACACCAAGTTATGTAGTTTGTTAATGTATGTAATGTATATTTATCCATAGGGTTTGAATTTTGATATAAGTATACATGTATATGATTAGCAATATTCATGATTGTAAATATTGCTCATAGTGATAAGGTTGCTCATTGTTTTTTTAATAATCAGTTACATTAAGATATTATTAGAAATTGTGGAGAAAGAATATTTATTATTATTTATTATTATTTAATGATGTAGATATTAAATAAAACTAATAATCTATACTCTATATTTATATACATGTGCATATATTTTGTATATTTTAGAAATAGTTATATCCCAAGGCTGCTACCCTGTAATTCAATATAAAACATACTATGTACTAAATTAGAATATAACCTATCTATGTACTAAATTTCATTCAAATCAGTTCAGTAGTTTAAGCGTAAAAGAGTAATAAACATCCATTAGCTGTTGCAAATTTTCACATTTATTATATTAATAAGATAGGATAAAAATTCATATTTACACACTTAATAAATCATAATAAACATGATAGAAATCATACCTGGCCCAAACAACTCTGAGCGCAACTCCACACCATACTTGACTACAGTTTTCTGATGTATCTCTTGAGCTAATGCATCAACACACATTGTCGCCGCACCATGCGATAATTGCTGTACTGCTTCCAACTGCAAAGTTGTGTTTATTAATTAACAATGATTTTTAAAATAGAAATACTTAAGAAGGATTATGGTTATAATCCTTCTTAAGTATTTCTATATTATTGATTTAAAAACATAACTGTCCTGGTGTCTCTGTCCTAATCATGTTTTTGTCATTATTTCCACTGAATGATGGAACACGGCAGTGAAATTATATAATTATATATTTTAGTTCTTAGGAGTAGTAAAGCATGAGGTGTACCAAGGAGCTATTTATGTCTATGGACATAAATTCTTTTATTTTTAAAATACTTTATGACATTATTGCCTGATCTCTCCATAATTGTACTATGCTTTCATCACTACTTACACAAATAGTGATGAAAGTTTATCTTATGAATTATAAAATTTGGGAATATAAATCAACTAGGATTTCAGCCTACTTGCTAGTTTATTAATGAAGAGTAAACAAAACAATATATTAACAATTTGGTGAGTTCTACACTGAATATACTAGCTAGTCCCAAATACTACTTTTATAACTTTTGTTAATTTTTTAATGTTTACATACATGTACAATGGGAATTTTATGTGAGTCTTTCATAGACAATTACAACTACACTGGATACAACCACTCAACACCAACAGCACCATTGTTTCTTGCTGTTGTTATCTTACATCTTCAGACTGTGTGAGCTGCAGCCTGTAGTGCAAGACATGATGCTGTGATACAAAGTGTGAGACAATATACAGCCTGATAAAGACTTCTAGATAAAGTCGAAACAATACTAATGAACCATTTGTCTCAAACAATTTTTTATAATGTGGTGGATAAAGAATAAATAAATAGTTGGAAATAACAAACAGTAAATTCATAAAGTTCCCATTGTGCATGTATATAGATATGTCCTAGAACATATTAAAAAAAAAAATTTCTAATAACAACACCTTTTCAATTGGGCTATGTAATGTAGCGGTCTGTATTATTCCTTTTAGAAAACCTATCCGCTTTGTATATCCAGCTAGCTCTTCTTTGGATGGCTTTCTGAAATAAGTAATATGCAGAAAGATAAATATTTTGTTTTTATTTCAATACTGACTTAATGCATGTTACTTCATATACATGAATTTTAAAAGCAGAAAAATCGATGAAACAAACCAGTTCTATAAAACATACACCAATTTTTAAGTTATACCTGCAGGAATGTAACCGTGAAAACTAGATGGAACTAAATGTAGTAGTTTTTGCCTGATGTCGAAACAAACATACAGACAGAAAAGAATATAAAATTTGTTTTTATTGTTTTGGCTTGTATTGCTCTTATCAAAACCTCTCAATATTTTTTTTTCTCAAGAAGCGCCTAGTTACAATTTTATTACATTTGTAAGAATAAAAAAAGTACTTACTCCGGACTTGTTTTCAGTTCAGTTAACATTTCATTTAATGATTCTACGTACTTCCTAAGCCTCCAATTACCATCAACAGACTCCTGTTTAGCAATGATTTCACATTTATTTAACAGCTGCCTTACGTTCATTTCTACTCGTGATTTTTTAGGTATTGTAACAGCAGTCGCTTTCATTTTTTCGACTGCCATGTCTATAGAACTAAATATATTTGAAACAACTGCTGCTTACTAAGAATACTTAGCAAGTCACTATGTTTTAATTAGAATAATATTAAATTAAATAAACAAGTATTCAGTTTTGATTCAATAATAAACTAGAATAAATAGGTATCACAGATGAGACTATGTCTAACTTGAGATATATAAATATAATATGTATAGATAGATAATACTATACTCCATGCATGATAGTATGATACGACTGACGTTTTACTAAAATTGTAGAAGCAATTAATTTTATTAAAATTACGGCCAAAGGGTATATTCTATCTATCTATTATATCTTATTCAACAATACTGGCTGATTTTAATTATTAAAATTTTTATTCCTCTGAGGAAACAGTTATAAGTCAATATATAAAATAAAAGTTAGCTGTTTATTATTAATTGTTGTTCATCATGTTACAATGTACAAAGTATACACATAAGACTACAATCAGTCGATGTCAAGCAAGACCACGTCAAAACTGGACATTGACGGTAAATTTCTCATAGACAAAGTATTACTCTTAGTCTATGAAAACGAACTATTTTCAACCTATGAGTATTTAAATATATTAACGAAACAGGCAATATTTTGTTTTACAAAATATCTGTTGATTGTATTAAAAAAATACTAAATAATTATAATAGTACTTTTTAAATATTGTTCCAAATTCTATTTCGCCAGCGTATACCAATAAAATAGTTTTTTAGAAAATTCTGTATTGTGTAGGCGAGGTAAGCATTGCAATAAGAACCATTAACCAACTAATGTTATAAAAAAATATTGTTTTTAATAATAAGTTAGATTGGTAAGTTAATGATTATAATTAATTATATTATGTGAAATAAAATAGTGCTTTATTTTAAAATGTTTTACTGTGACAAAAAAGAATACTTATTACAAATAAAAATATACAAAAATTAGGATTTGGGTGGTTGCTTCTTAGCGGCTTCTGCTGCAGCCTCACTCTTTTCAAAGTCCGCAATTAGTTTTTCCACTTCAGTACTAGTGAGTACTCGTATTATAGTCTTGTTATCTTTTCGAGTCAATGTTGCCATTTCCACTAAAAAAAATTATTAATGTGAAATAAATTCAATCGATAAATATTATGTTAATTGGCATTTTTCTTTTAATTTTATTTATAATGAATATTATTACTAGTATCACTTGTAACAGTATTTTAAATAATATTTAGACAATTAATCTCTAAATTTTATAATCATGATCACTGTAAATATATATATATATATATATATATATATATATATATATATATTTTTTTTTTTATTTTAGTTATTTATGATTAGCGATATAAAAGTGCATAAAACACTAATTACTATGAAAAGTCATATCAAGATTGTTTATATTGCCAATTATAAAAGTAGTATAGGACATAGTGAGAATGTGTAACATTAAATTATTAATGAGAGATACCTTTCTCAGGAGTTAGTTTAGTCATGTCAAGGGTTTTGCTCAGTACTTTGATAGCCAAGGCTTGTGCTTCAGCTAATGTTGTCTCATTCTCTTTATACTCTTGTTTCAGACTTGATACAGCTGCCTGAAAATTACAGGTGAGTAAAATTATGGAACAAATGGTACATACTTAGATACTATAATATCATTTTTTGATTTATATCACTATTATTTTCTATAATAATTGCTTATAGATGATTACACCAATATTTATCATAAATTCCTTCTATCATAATGTTATGGTGTAAAATAAGGTATTCAGGTAACATATTATGTATTTATTATAAACCTTCCATAAGTTGAAATCTTAATATTATTATTATTAGCAGGAATTTCTTGTCAACAGTTGTTGAGAATAAGATTATTTAAAATATTTCAAATATTTATTGTAGTAGTAGCAAATCACAGTTTATTCTAAAGATGAGACTGAGGGAGGATGCTATTAGCATTAAGTCAACCTTTTACACCATATTGTTATATGGTCAATGAAATTTTTTAAATAATTTTATTAATTAAAAAGTTTATTGGCATAAATATACCAATATATACATATTAAAATTGGTATATACAGTGCAGTAATAAGCATGTTTAACTATAAACTTATAAAGAAAGGTAAAAATGATAATTTCATTTAATGTTTATATAGTTTCACAAAAGATTGTTTCTTCAGTTTTCATTGTCCTTCTGCTATTACACAAGTCTATATAGGTTAAGGTAAAAAAATTCTAAATTTAAACTTAAGGCAACAAAATAAAAAAAAAAATTACTTACTGCACTATTGTTTCCAATACAGGTGGCTTTCCAGCCACCATAGTTTCCACTAGGATCGGACTGGTAGAGTTGGTAGCCATAGTGTTTGTCCCATCCCATGTAGAGAATTGAGACACCAAATGGACGTTTTCCTATTACAATAATACTTATTTTATACTTATTTACTGCAGCTTAGCTTGTGTATATTGGAACAAGTATTTACTCGGTTAATTCACATGATGGCCTCTCTATATAACAAATTTCATTAAAACCTGTTCAGCCATTTAATGGCCAAACCTTTTTAGATATTTAACAGTTAACAAATTAATACTTTAGATTTAATTGTGGTAATTAATATTATTTATCACTTTTAATATAATCAAAATTATAATGCCTTCATCTTCATCATTATGTCAACTATTAACTGTTCACAGCTGACCATAGGTCTCCCCCTATTGGGGGCTTTGTCAGTAGTTTTCAAGCTGGGCAGGCAGGTTGGCAACCACAGTTAGACTTTGGTGATTTTTTAAAAAGGATACTGCTGCCCAAATCATGACCATTAAGTTTCCTTAGTGACCTTGAAAAGGATTGCCTTAAATAGAAATGCCTTGGCCTTTTACCTTACTGTGTAATATTTAATTCAAGCTTACCTCCATATTGTGTGTAGGCCTGCTTGACATCACAAAGCCAGGATACCAGTTGTTCACAAGGAATTGATTCTCCATACTGTAGCAAGTACCTTTGTGCGATCAATCTGAGCTCGTTTGTAAGAACATTAGCGTCTGACGTTATTCCAGCGACAGAGCACACCATATCATCATTCAACTTGTAAATCTTCTCCGAAAAGAAAACTTCATCCAAGAGCTTATTAGTATTTCTACGTTCCGCTGCTAATAATATACCGTCAGTAGCCAGAATGCCCAGGGATGTACCTGCATGGCTTATAGCTTCCATTGCATATTCAACTTGATAAAGCCGACCTAAAAAAAGGTTACAAAATGTAATATACCTCGGGTATAGTACAATATATAAAAGGTTAGAATAATATTTAGAATTAAATACCTTCCGGCGAAAATATTGTTGTACGTGTATCATAACGACGAGCCTGTTAGAATAAAAAAATACAATGTTATGAATTCCAATGACCAAGCAAGAACATGATAACCTATAACCAAGCAAAAACAACAGTTTTGTTCATTTTTTAGTATTTTTATACGTACCATGATTAAGTTATTAAATAATAACTTATGAAATTAGTATCGTTTTGTAAAAATAAAATATTACAGAATAATATCAAACTTAGCCGGACAATTCTTGTCGATTCACGAATGTCAAAGTGACTTGACAGTTGATTGTTTGACTGATTCATTTTGACTGACTGATAAAAGATGAATGAATGCATGAACAGCAAATGAACAAACCGAAATCTTTGATCATAAATAACAGTAAATAGGTAAGTAATTGCGATAACCAAAATTGCACAATATTTGTTGACATTCTTCATTTTTATATGTTTGTAATTAAAAAGCAATTAATGGCCGATTGCTGGTGCTGTCTCTGCAGAGCGATTTAAGAATTAAGTTTACTTTTATGAATTACTCACCCATTTTTATCATACCTACCAATATAGGGGCTAATTTTAAATTTATAAAAAAAATATATAAATAAAATAGTTTTTCCTAAATGTGATTTCATCAGGTCGACCTCTACGTGGCTCCCCTGGAAACCATCATGCTGAATTTCAAATGTATTAGTCTTTTCATTCTTACCTATCGTCCGTCACTGGTGCCTCGCCAGCGGATATAGGAAATATATATCTAGGCAACTACTTATGTTTAAAAAATAAGAATCAAAATATTATTTAGAATTTAATTTATTACAAGCACACTCGTTTTACACGTCCTTAGGTAGCAAAGTAGGTATATCTTCACTTACACATTACTTAATATTATTATACTAAATAACAATACAAGTATCTTATCAATTAATAATAATAATTGCTAATAACAAACAAATATAAAAAAATTACTTGAATGTAGAAATTGTTGTTGCCAAGTTAGTACTTAGGTGTACCTAGTACTAGCGTGCTTCCAATGTTATTCCTTAAATTTAATAATTATACTTAAAAATCAACTACATATAGTTAATTTAAAAAATTCGCATTGTTTACATATATTTTAAATACACAGGACTGTCGTCCTGTTATGACCACGTCATGGTGCAAACAACGTAGAAATATCGGTAGCAGGTATATAGGTAGGTACTATTTATCAGCAAAAATTTTCATCGCGTTAAGTTTAAAATATAGCTACATATATTTATAAAAAATCTGTATTATCAGACCAGCTGTATGATAGAGTTATTAGATATTGTATTGTTACCAAAGTTACAGGTACGTAATTTAAATATCTACATAAGAGTTAAAACACTAAATTTTTTTATTGTACATAGAGATTTGTGTAAGAACAAAGCAAAATCAATGAAATTGAAAATTCAAAATAAATTACAAAAATCCGCTATTTCATTCACGATAAAATTTATATGAGTTAATAGAGTAAACCGTACCTCTTGTGAATATAAATATAAAATATCAAAAGTTCTCTCTTTAAAAGTCATTAAAAATTAAAATTAAAAATATATCCTAACACATTATACCTTATTTAAGGATTTAAGGTAAATTAGGAAATTAAATGATTTAAGTTAGATTTATCTCTATTTTACAATATGTTTCTTCAAATAATTATTAATGGTGTACCTACTTATTTTTCATTTTTGATAAAATGACACCAAGGAGCAATCACACTCACTATAGACCGAATAAACAACTTAATAAAAAATTCTGGATGATAGAGACTTGATGAATGAAATATTTATCAGTGGTTATGACATTAAATATTTAGCTATAATTGACCTAAATCTAATTATTTATAAAATGACTTAGTAAACATGAGACTGTAAATTGCTTACTAAGAATTCATTAGAATCTATACAGACGATGGACAGTTAGACCGGACAAAATTTCCCATGCAGCATGCAGTTTTAGCACACTTATAAAAATTTACAGCAAGGAATGTTTATCTAACTTATATTAAGTACAGGAAGACAGAAGGGAAATTTTATTAACGATCAAAAGGTTCCTTGTCACAGTGGTGAATTTGTGTGTTTCACAAAGGTGGATTTGTCACGATGGGCTAACTGACCTGCTTTATATTTACTTATTATCCCTTAATAGTGCCACGCCAGTATATACCGATAGCGCAGACGGGGTTACTATTCCATTTACATTTATACAAAAAAAAAAAAAAAACTCAAAATTGGCCAAGTGAGTATTTGGTAATAAACTACCTACATAGAAAAGACTTCTGCGTATGTAGAGATTTCACTAATAAGAAAAGAAACCTATTTTTTAAGCAATGTATGAAAAAGAAGTGTATTTTTTATTTAAGCTGTGAAACCTGAATAGTTTTCAGGTAGGTAGTTCACTAACACTTTTTACCAATTTTGAGTTACGTAAGAGCGAGATATACAACATTAGGCTACACTGTCGCCATCTGTCGAGCCCTTGACATCGACTAGTCACATAACGCTTTTTGTTGTTGATATTATGTTAACAATCGGCTGTATAAGAATGTAAGCAAGATTTAATACTACGAAAACTATTAAAGCAGTCGACAGACCACCCTGTCGAGCACTGAAGTACGGCATATGGAAACCCATAGCCATCGTCACAAGGCCCATGGATATAGCAAAAATGCCGACCGCCATATGCACCATTTTCATAGGACCGTTTTTAACCATGAGTCGCACTTTGGCAGAAAATAGTGCCATGACGCCTGATACAAAACTTAATAGAGAAAATCCCAGGGCGATTACACCTGCAATTATAAAACAAAACAAGCTTGTAAATAATAATAAAACAAAACGAGTGAATTTAAAATGCATTGACAGTGAAATGATTAAGTATTGTAGACATACGAGTAACATCTTATCAGTTTTTAGGAAAGAAAATCTCATTAAAAAATACCCATCAGTTTATTTGTCATTTCAAGTTGGATAAAAACATTTCATCATCATCATCATGCCCTGCTGAACATAGACCTTTCCCATAAGAGGGATTTTGCCAGTAATTGCCAAACTTAACAGGCGGATTGGCAACTGCAGTTAGGCTTTGTAGTTGTTTTAAGAGGGACGCTGCTGCCCATCTTTCGCCCTTCCTTAGTGTCCTCTTACGACACGCACGGGAACGGAACGGGTGGCCTATTCTATGCCGAGACCACATGGCAATTATATTAAAAAAAAATTATATAAAAATATTTATTTTTATTATTATCTATTAAGAAATTTTATTTTAATTGATAAAAATGTACACCGAAGAGTGCCCATTTTCGGGATGGCTAAATAGCTAGATTACTTATCTACAGTTTTTATCAATTGCTGTTCTTATTTCAGTAAGGAAATACCCAGTGCATTATCAGTGAATTAGTTTGGCAACATTAGATAGATACAAACAAGAATTTACTACTAGTACCTAATCTAATCTTACAGTTATCTTATGATGACAGACATATTTCAATCATCCGAGAGATGCATTTATATAGAGCTGTAGCGGTATACTATACAATGTGTTATCACTCCTTTTTATCCTCTGGGAATCATAAGAGATTTATGAAGTGAAAATCAAGCTGATGAGAGAATGAGTTAACGTTAGTAAGTATTTTGTTGCAATTTTGTTCCCAACTAATCACATTTTTTTGTCAAAACATCATTAGTTGTTGTACTTATTAGAATTTTTTTATGATAACAATAATAATAATAAACAAATTTAAAAATATAATTTCACAAAGTTTCAAATTAAGAAAAGATTGAACTATGATTACTAGAGAATTATTTAGTGATTTAGCAGTAGTAGACGTAATTATTTTTCTATAAGTACATAGATTCGTTGTAGTATATATACATATCATAAATAATTAAATTAGAATTAATAAAATAACCCTTATTTATTAAGAGAATTTGTTTTAAAAATTATAACTCCAATAAGAAAAAATAGTTCTAAAATCTTTAACTCTACTAGAGACAAAATAAAAAAAAAATACCTAGTCTAACTTACTGGATCACAATAATGAGTCGATTTACACCAAATTCGTCAAAGTCGGATGAGTATACGTAAACCCAAACATACTTTTAAAATTACAATTTTAACAAGCTAGTTAAGATTGCTAAAATATAACCTTTCTTTGTTGTAGTCGGCTAATAAAATAAAAATAAAATAATGAATGCTTACCACATATTCCATGAGCAGTAGGTATGGTCATATTAACTTCGGCTAGTCCTAGGAAGCTACCTGCTAACACGAACACCGATCCAATTAGCTGCAGGCATCCGTGGACGATTCGTTTGGCATCAGGAGAGAGTTGGAATGACCAGGAGTTATGTCGATGTAATGTTAACACTGCTTCTACAAGGAATAGCTGGTACTGCAATTTGAAATTAAACATTTTAAAACACAATTTCAAACATAACATAATAAGATCTGAAACATTTTGATTTGTTTTATGTTCACTTAATCTGATCATGGAGCCTAAATGCAGATACAAGTCAATACGTATCAAAAAATATTTAAAGATTATTAATATTATTGCCATAGTAAAAACACAGTCCATGCCTTGGCATTCTTCAGAACCAAAGCAAGCACTAAAGTCGAGAGCGTTTCTGACGTGTCTGTGACTTTAAACATACATTGTTCATAATCATTTTTTATCCGGGCTACAGAGTAAAATATACATAATTGTCATTGGCAGAAGTAATTCATCTGATTGAGTGCTAATTGATCAATCAATTAGCCGTGTAGTCCCAACATAAAATGAGCATCCCTTCCTTTCCCGTGGGTGTTGTAAGAGGTGACTAAGGGAGGGCGAGGGATGAGTAGCAACGCCCCTCTTAAAACATCTTCGAAGCCTATCTGCGTTTGCCACAGCAGGCACGGAAACTCACTTTTATATTTATAATATTAAATAAGGATTCCATTAAAAGCTGTTTAGTCATTTTAGTGTGATTGAGTAAAAAGTACACAATCATTTTTATGTAAACTTTGACGTTTATAATATTAAGTAAGAATGAGGTGCGAGAGATAACGCATTCCATGTGGATAAAGCCGCGATAGACAGATATATTGTTATAGTCTATTTCAATAGAACTTACTGTAAAGGTATTCAAGATTGTTCAAAAATTGTCACAGTAATACTATAAGAATTTTTATAGAAATACTCTCTAAGTGAAATTAGTAACAAAATTAATTTTTGATTTGTATTATTATTGGAAAGCGAACTTAATGGTCGCGGAATAGGCAACAGTGTCCTTTTTGCAGAGGCTTGTGTTCAACAGTAGACAATTAACGGTTGATATGATGATACATATACTATCAATAAATAAATATTAAAATAATAAATACATACACCAGTGCCCGCGAAGATGATGTGCAGTTGCAAGTTAGTGATAGCTCCGTTGGGTTCCGACGTCAGCGCGAAATGCCACAAACAAAACACCACGATCGCCACTTGCATATGATGGAGTAAATTGTAAAGCTGACAGATTGCTCGCCAAGCCGAATCCCATGAGGAATCGTATGCTATCCCACTCTCTTCGTCGTATGCCGCTGGTGCCCTAGTCACTTCAGCTTGATAAGGAACATGTTCACGTACTTCGAATACTTCAATCTTCTCCACGGACTGTCGACTTGTACTAGGTCTATCCATTGCCTTACTACTTACGGTATAGTGACCACGAATCGTGCTTAGTGTTTTTTAGTTACTTATTACAAGCAAGACGGTTACATGGAACCTAATCGACCTATGTACTAAATTGTAACTTACGATAGTGATACTCTTGTTTTAGATAACGCAAGAGAATTCAATAGATCGGCTATCGAAAAATTGACATTCTCAAGATAATCATCTTGCGCAATTTAGTGAATTGTGCCAGTCGATGTTATTAGGTAGGTACATAATGTATTGAGAGGTTTGTAATAATATTTCATATTTGTGTTCAGTGTTGAAATAGGTGAGTGGGTGTTCTCCAGAAGTTCAAAAGGGCTGTATTATTTTATTTATATTTTATTATTACATAAATTCTGAATGTTGGTGATATCGGTAAGCTGCCTATATTCTGACGTTGAAGATTGAGACTATAATTTACGCTGTTCCCTCATAAGATCTGGAGTATAATCAGAGAGTTTTTGGGTTCTTTTTGAGCATCGGGACTTGCAAAATTTAGCTCCCACTGCTTGCACAATTTTCATTAGCTTTTTATTGATATCGTCCACTGTTTCACAGTTCACCAGGCACTGAAAGCGATTTGACAATTCGACTTGACAACTCTTGGGGTTTTCAATAATGCGAAGATCAGAGCGTAGATTTCATCGGACGAAATCTTTCCAGTTTATTATTCAGGTTCAATGTGCCTCTTACCATTCGATGATCACTTTCGGTTTTCAACCTGTTAATCACTGAGACATCATTGAACAAATGGCAATTAGTCGTCATGATGAAGTCTATCTCATTTTTTATGTATCTATAGAGGTTAGCCCAGGTTTATTTTCTGTATAGTTGCTTTTGGAAGAAGGAGTTCATCATAATGAGTCCCTTCTTCTGCACGAAGTCAGCCTATTATTGACCCCGATACTAAAATTCTCGCTTCTCATTTCATCGTTTTTATTTTTGTTCAGTTTCACATTTGCACACTTAATACTTTCTTTCGACTTGGCTTTCATTTCTGTTCTTTGATATGGTTAATAGATATATATCCTAATCTAGTTGTATTACGTGGCCCCACCCGCGTTAGGCCTAACCTACTAGTTGGTAAAATTTTATTAAAATCATTTAAGCAGTGTTTGTGTGACAGAATAACAAACATCTGTCTTTTTCTTCGTTACAAACTTTCGCAATTATAATACTAGGATAATCATAGAAGATAACTTTTGCTATTACCCGCTAGATGACACTACTCATAGCTTCGGAGCATTACATGAGAAGTTTACAGTGTTTTCTCAACAGATGTCTTTGCATGTATCGGCATTAGAATAAATTTTATTTTATTGGTTTATTATACTAGTATAGTTTTTTAACGAATGATAATGGAATAGCAAGCTCTAGGTTGAGTTTGAAATAGACCAGCTGGCCCATAGTGACGATATCATAAAGAATTAATCAAGGTGGTTTCCAACGGGAACTGCGTGGAGGTCGAACTAATGGAGTATATTGCTAGCAATAGGGCTGTTGGATCTCCATTACTAACATACATCCTATTACTAAGAATCCGTTTTCCCAGCCTGAAGGATAAGCTGGATGGCAATGAGTGGTCATATATTATATTATCTATATCATGGTGATATTATAGTTTAATTGATGATCGCCGGAGGAGAATGAATCTAGAATGGTGACCCGGTACGGGCAAATGCAGTGTAGGATGACTCCTCAGTAGATACAGTGACGGAGCCTCTAATGTATTAATTCAAAATTCAAATATTGCAGATTGCAAGGAGTGAGTGGATACTTGTGGCTAAGGAATACTCCTTATGACATTGTATGGGGGAGGCCTAAGTGGAGAATTAACAACTGACAACGAGGATCCTAAATAAAAAAAAATAAGAAATAAAAGAATAAATTTATAATCAGCAAATATCAGTATTAAAAATAGATTCGCAGAGATGTTGCATCTCTGTGCATCTTCTACTGAATTTATCATGGAAAGTGTTCTGAGGAATTGTTCGGATCGATATCTGCTGCTGATTTTCACCACCGTACAACCCGCCACATATTAAAGTTTCATCCCAATCATCTAAACGAGTGGCGGTCTTCCACCGTGCGTTTTTCAAAGCACTTTCTACCACGCACAACCATTCTTTGTAATCAACTTCCAGCAGTAGTATTTCCGAACCGATACGACAACATAACCTTCAGGAAAAGAGTATATTCCTTTTTAAAAGGCCGGCAGCACACCTGCAATGCCGCTGGTGTTGTGGGTGATCATGGGCAGCGGTAGTCACTTACCATCAGGTGAGCCGCATGCTCGTTTGCCCCGTGTTGTAAAAAAAGGCACTTAAGTACTTTTTGAGAAATTACTTAAGTGCTTATAGTGAAGACCTATCCTAACAATTTTAAAATTGAACCTATTCATTTGTTTTTTGTTCCCTAAACTATTTAGAACTGTTTTTTATTTAGGTAATTTATTATAAATAACGAAAATAAAAAGGAAACAAATACATCTACCTTTTGGAATTGCCGCTTGCTATTAGGGAGGACTTGCGGCCGGCCCCCAATTAATAGGGAAGCTAATGAATTCCTGGACATACGAGTTAGCTGTGGCGGGAGGCGGGGCCCATTTGTCACCGCGGCACGTGATAACGAGGTTTGAAAGCCTTTTGGGCAAGTGAGGCAATGAACTGATTTGTTTCCATTTGTTACAATTTTATTGTGTTGTTCGAAATTTGAGATTTATAAAATATGTTACTTGGATAAATAAATATATTTCATTTGAAATATAGTAAGATATTAATCTCAAATTGCGAACAATTAGATGCCCACGTATTATAAAGTAATTTTACTTTTAAAGTTTTATACCCAAGTGGTTCAGTAGAATTATATTTAAGTGCTTGATTTTAATTATTCTTTTCTACAATTCCCCTGTTAGAAGAAACTTATAATGGATTTTCTAATTTCCAGAAATTCCAAACTTTCTAATCGTCCTCAGTATGTATAGGTTTAATGTGACCGGGGGAGGCATTGTTAATAATGGAGACTACCGATAGCGCAGGCGGGGTTACTGTTCCATCATCACCCATTAAAAAATGCTTGTGACAGTATACAGACGTGGTGCAGTTTATTTTATAGTTTATTGTACACATTAATAATACATAAACATATGACAAAGGTGAGTAAATGTACAAAAGAGAACAAAAAAGTACTAAATGAGTTTTCTTCCAGTAAACCCAAAGTGGAAAGCTGCATCAATATCAGCGGGTAGACCGGTGTACAATATTGTGACAATTTTTAAACAAAAAGAATTAGATAAACTTAAGTTTATGCATAACTGTTTATATCATATTTAATTGTACATTTATACAAATACATACATACGTAGACATAAATATATTCTTACTCATGCATGTATATGCATGGTATGTTTGTAATTGTGAGGAAACTTATTCAGTAAGGTTTCGATATACGTATTCGGGATAGAACAGGGCATAAGCTACTTTTTATTCTGGTCAAAGAATACATATATCTCGGTCACACAGACCAAATCGTGGATAAAACCTAATGTATTGAAAATTAAAATGACTTTGTATGTTTTTTGCTTCTTGGCGCTTTAACGGCTTATTAATCGTCATGGAATAAAAAAGTTATATATAAAATATTTTAGTCAAACAATATATCCCGGTAACGCAAACGAAGTCGTTGGTAAGGCCTCGTATTCTAAATGACTTTAACAGGCAGATAAACGAAGACAACCTATGATGGGAAGAAAGTAAATCCTGCGGTCATTACCTTCCGAGGGATGGGCATGTAACATTACACTTCCCGACTCACGACGATTATAAATCGATCGGCGGCGTCTGCGCAATATCGATTATGGTCGATTATTGATTCTGATTTATTGTACCAGGAATACGTCGACGCGTGACTCCATTTTTTATTGTAATAAGTCTAGTTAATGTTAGTCTAAGTGGCGTAAAATTAAAGAAATTTATCGTAAAGCTTTTAAATTATATAATAGTATATATTTTTAAAGAGGCATTATTATAAAATTCTTACAAGTATGGTGTGGTACTTATTTATTCAACTAGATATGTTTGCGTGAGTACTAATTTTAAAATCAATTTTCTTTGATTTCTGTATATACTTCATAATTATGTATTATCGTTAATATAAAGTAATATAATTAAAGGGTCCTATGCTAACTCAGTGCGTGGGGAAGTGGAGGAGGTCAATCTTCTTGCGGTCTCTCGTGGAAACTATCGTGCTTAATTCCAGATGAATTTATCTCGATAGGTTATCTGGTTTTTCATCCTCGCCCCTCATCATCATAATCCCTCAATGGTATTTTGCCAATATATATCGTTAGCGCTGGTGCTGACATCATTGCATCATTATTAATTAAAAAAAAAAAAAAAAACATTGTATCTAGTAATCTGTTACTATAAGAAGGCCTATAATTTATCAACCGATATCGCCTTTCTCATGTTTCTTCAGGAAAAGTGTTCAGTTGCAGTAGTACAAAACAAGAAGGAGTGTTATAAAAGGATACTAATGGTACATCCTGTATATCTGATTACTTATCATGACTTTACCATGCTAGATACAATCTCATCTGATTTTATCTAATCGTAAATCGTCAGTGAATTACTGCGAAATGTTTACATGATAATTTATTAATTACATGTCCAAATGCGGTTGCCAACCCACCTGCCAAGCGTGGCAGCTATTGGCAAAACTTTTCTTATAGCTGAGGCCTATGTTTAACAGTTGACGGTTGATATGATGGTGATAATTCCCGTGTGATCCCGGTATAGAATAGGCCACCCCGTTCCTTTTCCGTGGGTGTCGCAAGAGGCTACTAAGGAAGGGCAAGGGATGGGCAGCAGCGTCCCTCTTAAAACATCTCCAAAGCCTAACTGTGGTTGCTAATGCGCTTGCTAAGCGTGGCAACTACTGGAAAACTCCCTCCTTTATGGGAGAGGCCTATATACAGCAGTGGACAGTTAACGGCTGATATGATGATGATGATGTCTAAATCAATAAATATCTCACACCACATAATAAAGTTGAGAGAAAAATATAGGAAAATTTTAGTAGAAGACTTTTTTAAGGTTGGTTAAAAAAAATTAAAGTAAATCACAGCAGTGCATGGCTGGCGTCATTGGCATGACTGTTAATTATTATAAATCGATGTTGGCCGATAGACGCGGCACCGGCTGCATTCGATTATTATCATTAGATTTATCGTTAGTGACTGCCGGCGCATCGCGAGCTCTGCCGCACGCTTGCGCTCTACATTATGGACTTGGGTTGGTTTGTGGTTTTTATTAAAATCACGGTTACACAGCTAAGAAGTTGAAAATTGTTTTTCCTCACATACCATAATCATATTTTAATACACTTACCCCTTTTTTCATGAAAAAAGTCAAACATCTATTTTAGCCTATTTTAACTATTGAAGTGTTTTGTCCTTTTCGTATGTACTAATTTCTCAATTTGACAGATAGTGACAAAACACTAATAGTTAAAATAGGTTTGTAGGATATTTTAGTTTTTATAAGGGAATATTGTTTTATGGATAATGATGAAATGATAATTACGCTTGTGCTATTGGATTATGCTGGCATGACACCAGTGAGGGATGAACGGCTGCTAAGGGGTTCTGTGTAGTTATTCCTCAAAGAACTTCTTTACTCACTTATTTTCTTAAAGAATCTCGTTTTTTTTATATCACAAAGGTGGAAAACAAGTTACAGCCCGTCTGGTGGTAAACAGTCACTGTAGCCTATGGACACTTATAACACCATGGGTGTCTATTGCGTGTTGCCGACCCTTAACTCCATGCTGTAATCTTATTACATATCTTCAGTTATTTCATGTTATCCTTATGTTTTACTTGTATTTTGATTTTGGCTGCGACATAAAAACATAAAATATACCATAATTAAAACTATAATATAATTGTCAATAAGTTGT
Source organism: Galleria mellonella (assembly GCF_026898425.1). Classification (NCBI taxonomy): domain Eukaryota; kingdom Metazoa; phylum Arthropoda; class Insecta; order Lepidoptera; family Pyralidae; genus Galleria; species Galleria mellonella. Next base: position 8,186,104 of record NW_026442130.1, on the reverse strand, counting down.
ATGCGTTTTATTCATTTTTATCATCGTATCGTGTTTTTCTCTTAAGAACCCGATATCGATACAATAATTGCAGCGCCGGTACATTCTAGAAATAAGCAACTGACAATTTATTGCAAACTAAAGAGCGGGCCGAGGCATCCTCGTTCAGTTCAAATCATAATCATAAAGCAGAACAGCGACTTCGCCATTAATACTGCGTTTGCGACCAGTAGTTAATATCTTAATAAGAAAGCAATAGAGATTACAGACCGTGGTAGTCCGGGGTGGGCTGCCGATAGGGCTGTCAGCCGGCACCCACAATTAAAGCTATAATTAAACGATTGTAAAAAATGTTTCTAATTTTGAAATTGTTTTTGCAATTCGTGTGTATGTTCTTAAAGATGTTTCAAAGATTTATATATATGAAAATACCTTATAAGTTATAGGTACATTACGGTAAAACATGTCGTTTTCTTTGTTATTTATGTATTTTAAATATATATCTATAGAGTGATAAATACTTTTAATACCTAAGTTAAATTAGTCCTAGATATAAATTCAAATTCAAATTGAAATCTTGAAATCAAATAAACTTGTTTACAAGAACTTTTAAATCGTCATTTTTTTTAACCTACTGCAGGATTTGGAGGGTTATTTATACATATTACATATATACTATATACACTAGATATATGATAAGTGAGGTAGTGTAGTATATATATACTACGTTGCTTCATTTTTTATAGGTAAACGGATATAAGAGGCCTTAGGACAAATTTTTTTAGCAGTTTATGGGGTACCCCCAAAAACTGCTTGTAAAACGGTGGCCAATTAATTTCTGAAATGATGGTGATAAGTTTTAATAAGAATATATTTTTTTATTCTGCCATGTATATTTTTTATTATATAAAAGTCTAGAGAAAAATGTGGTCACCCTAGTTCGAATAATAGCGGCTCCCAATGTGTGGTCTCGTCAGAGCGACGACGGACTGCGGATAGCGGATATCGATAAATCCGACTCGACGTACTTTGTTCGTCATCTCGATTACAATTCTATATCGATTAAGTGGTTCAGGATTTCTGACGGCAGTCCTCTATAGTATCGATGTAATGTTGACTTTTTGTATGTATGTCAATAAAAAAATACTAAACATACTAACAGTAAAAAAAATATTGATTTATATAGTGTTTATTATAATCGTAGAATATGCTTATTAGTGTCTTTTTCCGCCAATTTCAAAATGGAGGAGGTTCGTAATTCGACTGTATTCGTTTTTTTTTTAAGTGTCGTCTTTGATAATAATTCTGAATCGACTTTGTTGATTATCTTTTTAATGTTATACTTTTGTATTATTTCATATAAATTTTGTGAAGTTTGAAGATTTTTTTTTAAATAAAATATTTAACTGTCAATGATAAATTCAAAGAAAATTACCATGATTTTCGTGAGGCGTGAATTTTGGTCAGCTTATATTTTATTTCTAAATAAGGTGTTTTAGGATTTTCACGACTGCAAAGCCTGAGTTTATATTCTATGTATAAAATTATATTTCTTATGCTAAGCTAAGTACATGTTACAAGATGTGCCATGTACTCGGAATGTTTTGTTCCTTTGAAATTCCGTCTTCTAGGACGTCCGTATCAAATGAATAAGTGGAGAATTCTCAGGATAAAACGAAATAAAACAAGGAAATACACCATCATCTTTGATTTTAAATTAGCTGTTGCGAGATAAAGGGATATATTATATTTATAAATTAACTGAACATAGCAATTCGTTTTAAATATATCGAATTGTGTTACGAGTTTTAAGTGTTTTTTTTGGCAAGCAAGCTGATGGCCCGTTTGATGGAAAGTGGTAATCGTCGTCTATATACAGTGTCATGACTATAATATTCTGTGTCGCCAATGATATGCCTCATATGTTGCCATTTGTGAGGACTAAGGTGTTTTTTTTTTGATGGGTGAAAATGGTTTGGTAGCCCCGCCTGCGCTAACGGGATACGCTGGCGGAGCACCAGTGAAGGGTGATAGATGAGAATGAAAACAGGCCAGTTAGCCCATCATGTTAAATTCATCAGGAATTAACCATGATAGTTTCCAGGGGGAACCGCGAGGAGGTTGACCTGGTTGGGTATATTGCTAGCAATGGGATTCTCTGTCTCCATTACTAACAATCCCTTTCCCCCCGGACTAAGATGTTATGTCTCTGTACTCTGTAATTTCACCGCCATATCGCTACCTTTAAATCGAAACAGCCATGCACACACAACTGCTTTACTACAGACATACGAATGGGACAGAGTTACCCAAGCAAATTACTTTTTACAAAGTCTTCCTCTGATTAAAAAACAGTGAATTATAAAAAAATTCACAGATAGACTGTGAAATATGTGAATATATAATGTGATTTTTTTCGTATTTGTGATTTTTTTATTCTTAACTAATTTTGATAATTAATTTTTCAGTCTTTCTTCAATAGATATAATCCTTTTTTCTATAGATAGAACTTAGAGATAGAAGTAAACTGGGTCACATATTATTTTTTTATAATTGTAGAAATCAATTTATATATTAAATTTTAAATTATTTTAATATTATTATAAATTACTAAATTATCACTAAATAAGTACATATCATTTATGGCCGTGTAGTCCTGGCATAGAATGGACTACCTCTTCCTTTCCTGTGGGTGTCGTAAGAGGGATGGGCAGCAACATCCCTCTTAAGACATCTACAAAGCCTGACTGCGGTTTTAAATTCATCTGCCAAGCGGGGTAACTACAGGCAAATCCCTTAAGGGGGAAGCTTATGTTCAGTAGCTACATATTTAATTTTGCAAAATAAAAGTATCTATCTATTTATATGAAAATACGTACCATAATAACTTCAATAAAAATAGTTTAGATTTAATATACAAGTAAAAGAAATAAATTATATGATATTCTTAATAAAAAAACCCATTAAATGCATAGAATTAATAGATAAACATCTTATAAATCGTATCTATTATAACAGATAAATAGAAGGTGATAGAAGTAGTAGACAGATGCATTTAGAAGTTTCTTATAATGGACACTTCTAGTTTAGTACTATCACTATGTGTAGAACATGAACCTTAAGTGTAACACCATCATAACCGAGAACTTTTACTCACAGATTTTTACTTTCCACTACAGTGTAAGTTGAAGTGAGCCCTTTTAACAGTCGAAAGCCGCCGCCCGACAGTGCGACCATGCTCTGACGCATAGAGCAGTGCCTTAAAAAGAAAAGCCGGGAAAATTATCTAAAATTACAGACTTTTTAAATAATTTTATATTAACAAAGCATAAAACATTATATATTGAATTAGATTTCATTAGTAATATAATTATTCATTTTAAAATAAATTTTGTTGCTATATTGAAAAATTTTCACGTGCTGTGATGCAATAAGAATTTCAGCTATTAAACGGTAAGTGAATTTTTATATTAATAAAAACCTGTTTTTTTAAATTACTTTAAAAGTAAACAAACATACAGACTGTTTAATTGTAAACGGCCACAAGACGCTTGTAATCATAAAAAATAAAAATAAAATAATCAATTGAGATTAAATAACAAAATATGTAATTAATAAACAGTATTAAGTATTGCAAGTTTTTTTTATACACATATATATTTTTATGAACAACTCTATACTGTAGTCTCTAGGGACGTTACGTCATTAGTTTTCTTTATTTTTTTATTAATAAATTATTAACATGATATATTATTTAAAACTCGATTATACAATATTTTTATATTGTTGAAATATATAAAAAAATCTTGATAAATAAATTTTCTAAAATAAAATATTCGGGAAACCATAGACAAATTTTACGAGCGGGATTTCCGGGCTGAATTCGTATCGATGTTAAATTAACGTTATTTAATTACATGTTTTAGTTAATTCTTATGAAGATATCCTCGTAAAGTGCAATATCCGATCGATAGTAGGCATCTATTATATAACAAATACGAGGTGTCGTGTGCATGCCGTCATTTGCACAAGTGTTCTGTGTTTACTTGCGTATTGTATGTGAGATCGCAACTAGCCGCCTGCGTAGGGTTGTCAATGTTACATAAAATATTGTAATTATTCCTAAAAATATTTACTACTATTATAATATGTCAAAGAGAATTTGTATAACTATTTGTTTGTTATTTTATGTTATTCGTATATTATTTTTTAATAACTGTTAATGAAAATGAAAAGACCCGACTAATTTCACACTGATAAGAGGAATGATTTTAATTTTTTGTATGTTTGTTTGTAATTTAAAAATTCTATAACCCATAGAAAGCTACATAATAATAATAGGCTATATACTATTTAAAAATATTGAGATCTTTACGAAAATTATAATAAGCTAATATAAAATACTAATTTATCTTTTTACCCGTGGGAAGTCAGAGCAGATTACTAGTATTTTATAAACAGGAATCGAATATCAAATCTGATATCATATTTTTGTTGTTAAAGCCTTGATTAATACAGGTATGTTAGTTGCTTGCAAATTAATTTCTAATTACGATGAATCAGGAAGAAGTGGGTGATAGCCCTATGTTCGCACTGGGTACTGTCTGTTTGCGAACGATGCGCCACGTGCACGATAACAGGTTATTCAGCCTTAGGTAGAGGACATAGCGATAGGCGGGAGCGAATAAGAAATAACTTAAAATATTTCAAATATAATTATAAAATTTATCTTTACATTAAATTTGCTCATCAGAGGACTAATCAAAAGCAACCACTACAACAATTCAAGATTTAAAAAGATATAGCGACAGACAGTACATAGTATACAAGCGATACGAAATAAGTAAAGGGTTGAGACTTCTCTACTAAGTACAAATGTGTATAACGTTTATTTTTTTTATTTATTTAAATTTATTAATGTACTAACGATATATTTTCCTTGGAAAATATACTTTATATCCTGAGGAGATAAAAAACATCGCTGCTATTCTTAGCAAAGCTGATTAAGATGGTGACTAAGATGTTCTCATCTTAACATTTTTGTTACTGACAAGAATAATTGCAAACTTTAAAAAAAGGGCGAGCATAATAAATCACAGAGGTCGTTATGTTACAGATTATTCTGTCTGAAAAACGCCATTTCTTAATAATAATAACAATAAAAGCGTTTATTTAGTCAAATAAAAATTTTGCAGTAACTGAAGAATACCGATTCTGACTCCTAACTTTAATATATTCTGAATGTAGAACTCAAATTTACATTATAATGCAATATACGAAGATACAATCGGAAGTTCTCCAGAGGTTGCCTACCTCTGCCTCTATTTAGCCATAGCCAGTAGCAAAGATTGCTATACTGTTTGTGAACTATTCTTAAACGATTAATACCTGTGATAAATATTGCACCACCGGGCCTTAGTGGAGGATTATACATGTATTTGTTGAAGGCATTTACGTTGTAGGGATAAGTTTCAATCTTGATTTGAATATTATTATATTCACAAATATAAAATAACTCTGCAATTTTATGAAGATTCAGAATCAGATTTCAGATTTAGTCATATTATTATTTTATTAGCTTGTACTTTTTTATTCAATATAAATTCAATATATAAAACATATTAGAACATATATCTAATATATTTTTTGATTTGGCTTCTTTTTGAATGTTATTCACTTTAGTATCTAAACAAGAAATTTAAGAGCTTCAAAATTCGGTTACTGTTTCTAATTTGACATGGAGCCCAGTTTGCAGATGTGGATGAATATCTAAATAAATTAAAAATTAACATACATAAAATTGTTACATTATTTTAGGCACAGTATAAGTGGCTGTTCTTTTTAAATCATAAAATATTACTTTATTATTATATCAACCGTTAACTGTTTATTGCTAATCAGAAGCCTTCCCCGTAATGGAAGTTTGACAGTAGTTGCCACGATTGGCAGGCGGGTTGGCAACCGGCAAAGTTAGGCTTTGGTGATATTTTAAGAAGATCACTGTTACCCATTTCTCAACCATTGAGTCCTTTTAGTCGCTTCTTACAACATCTACTGGGAAGGAAGGCCCATTCTATACAGGGACCACACGGTGAATTACTTTAGTTACAACTATTATCGTGTTTATATTTACAGTTTAATATATTCTATATCAGTAATAAAATTAGTTTGATATTTCTTACTTAAAAAGATTAATTTTGCGACAGTTTAAAATATATTAATCAAAACCTGATATCACAATCACTATGGTAACACCTTTTCCATACAGTGCATGCCTGTATCAGTTTAAGATTAACCGGCGGATACGATGTGTGACTAAATTCATTAATATTATATAGCCGTTCGCGTCGTTCCGACACACTGTTTACATTGTATATCTAACAATTTCATCGTTCAGTAAATATTTATAGTTTTAGTGCATTTTTTGCGTGTTTCTAAATAATTTCAAAAAGGCGAAAGTACTCGACTTGATGGTAATTTATGAATCTACGTATATAAAATATTGTCGATCGTATCGGTCTCATAGTAATTTTTACATAGCTGTTTTCTAGTGGAACAAAATCGAGTATTTGTTCCACTATGTAACCAATGAGTTGAAATGAGTGGAAATAGAATGCTAACCCCGCCTGCGCTATCGGAATACTCTGGCGGGGAACCAGTGAGGGATGAATGTAGGTCAGTTGGCCCGTTAAGACTAATTCGACGATAACTAACTACCACGGTTTCCAGCTTGAACCACGTGGAAGTCGACTTGGTAGTTATGGAGCTGTTATATCTTATTACTAATAATCTCTTTCTCCCTACGTTATCGATTTTATTTTTAATGGGTGATAAAGGAATGGTAACCCTGCCTACGTTATCGGTATATGCTGGCGGGGCACCAGTGAGGGATGATAGGTAAAAATGAAAGCAGGTCAGTTAGCCCATAGCGACGAATTTCACTACAATTAACCACGATGGTTTCCAGGGGGAACCGCGTGGAGGTCGACCTGATATATTGCTAGTAATGGAGCTGTTACAATCCATTACTAACAAGCCCTTCCTCCCTGGGGTGTGCTTTTGCCATGCCAATAATAATAATAACTTTAAAATATTTTTCTCGATGTAATCGATTAGATATAGAATAAGTAAATATAGTATAGAATGACATGATATTTTTAAACTACTATTAAACATATTTTCCGTCTAAATCCAGTATAGAAAGAAAGGGTCACTACTTCCTTAATAGTCGAGGGATGGACAACAGTGTCCTTCTATAAACGTCACCAAAAAACAAACTGCGGTTGCCAATCTGCCTACCAAACATGGCAAATATTGGTAAAACCCTTCAATAGAGGGAAGCCTATGTTCAGCAGTGGACAATTAACGGCTGATGTATAGTTATAAGATGTTAATAAGTTGTTAATCCTACTTAGAATTGCAAGTGTTTGCAAGATGACATCCTGTGGCGAGGGAAGTCGCTTTTCAACTGGTAATTTCGTTTAATTTAATTATATAATGATACACATTTGTTATGGTCTATGATATTAGTTTCTTTTTATAGCGTATTTTACATAATTATTAATAGTAGATCACATGCTTATTATGTAATCGTGTTATAAAACTGGTTTTACTATCTACTTATCTAATTATAATGAACTAGCGACTTGCCTCTGCTCTGTATGCGTTTTTTTAAATAATTATTAGAAATATAGTCTATGTTACTATTAATATAGATTTTTTAAAATCAGTCGAGTAGTTTTTCAAACAAACATAAAAAAATCAAATCTTTCATAATGTTCATTTAGATACGAAGTGCTTTTTTTACGATTTAAACTTTATATTGTTTTAAATAGACAAACTAAAAGAATGAAGTCTTAGATGGTACAACCTTATAATAGGAAGGAGTGATAGGTTTTCGGTAATAATGCCATGAATGGGAAAAGGATGACCTACTTCTAGGATTTATCCAGTGTCGAAGAGACGAAAGCATAAAACCTAGCTTCTAGGTAACCCAGAATAAAGCGTCCTGTTGCCCCTGAACAAGAAAATCTGGCTCTAGATAGTGTAAAGATGCAAGAGTTGAAAGAAAAAGTCTGGCATTCCGGTTTTCTTTTCCCTATTTAGATTTGAACAACAAGCAAGGTTGTTCTACTGCATTTCTTTAAACAAAGTTTCAATACAAATTCTATCATATCTTGTTTTATCCCCATTACGTCAATGAATCGTTATTGATGATGACCATGACCAGTGATAGTAAGGATCAGTAATCATAATGAAAATATAAAACACCCGATGAGGGCATAAATTTCATATAGGTACGTGTAATTACAACACAAGTAAAGAACTTTAACAGCCATGCAAAATTTCAGCAATACGCAGACAGACAGATTAATATCGTAGTCACTGTAAATCTTGATACTTTCATGACGTTGTTATGACGATTAGTAATGGTCAGTTCAGTGTTCACATTGGCTAGGTAATAAAAAAAACTTGCGTACAAGCGTTACTAATATCAAGACAAGGCGATGTGCGTGCCCACTGCAGGAAGTGAACCCGATACCCGTTTGCTAACAGCGGCCGCGTATTAACTTGTGACGTGGGGCACTTCGCGAGTCCAGATTGAATTACCACGCTGGCAAACTTGATTATATGACTATGGAATGCGCAAGTTCCATGAACTTTCGAGATATGAAAATAGAAATGTTTTAGGACATGTCAATCATGTCTTCGTGTCATCTGTTTGGACGTTATAAAAATATACGTCGTATTTATTTTTAATCAGATTGATTCATCATCATCATCTCCTCATGTATACTATATAACTACTACCAAATTAAAATATATCGTAAATTCTATGTTTATAGATAATTCCAATATATAGAGGATATGGATAATAATAATATATAGATATTGGAGCGATATCGATATTATCCATGCCTACTACCTCGTCGTATCATTCATCTTGCAATAGTAGATATTTAAAGTAAAATAATTACATGTGTAATGTGATAACGTATTGCTAACTCGAAGAACATTATTAATAAAAATGTTTACAATGTGTTACAAGAAAACATGCATGTTTGAGAAGAAATATGGTCTATATCATTATTATTATCATCTGATTAATGTTAGACATGCTGTAAAATTAAAGTATTAAAATTATTTACATGTTTGTACGATACGTTAGTTGAATGATTCCGGTCTCAGGAGAGTGGGCCATAGACTCAACATTCCACCGGCTGATAATTTAATTAATAACGATAATGCATGCCTACAGTACGAGTTAAAGTATATGACTCGATTAAATTGACTATTTTTGAATTGAACTCGAAAGTGTCTGAGATTATTAGGATTTTGTAGATTTTTGTAGAATCAATATATGAATAAAAGAAAAGTAAGTACGAGTATGTATTCAAATATTTCAACTATTATTTATCTTTTGAGTATTTAAGCCAGTGGATACTTATGTATTTTTTAATGGATGATATGGAATGGTAACCTCGCCTGCGCTAACGGTATACGCTGGCGAGGCACCAGTGAGGGATGATAGATGAGAATGAAAAAAAGGCAGGTCAGTTAGCCCATCGTGACGAATACACTTGGAATTCAGCACGATGGTTCCCAGGGGGGACCATCGTGCTGAATTCCAACGAGGTCGACCTGGTTGAATATATTGCTAGCAATAGAGCTCTTAGTCACCATTACTAACAATCCCTTCCCCCCGGATACTTATGTATGGAATATTATAATACATATAGGTAATGTATGGAATATAACACATGGAATGTACGGAATATTTTGAAGTCATTCTTCTTGATTAATACGTACTATTCATACAACAATTTATGTAAACTGACTAATATTTTTACAGTTTTTTGAAATAACGATAAAGATGTTATTAGGATAGTGTGATAACATAATCTAAAATAAAGCATACATTATTAGAGACAATTTATTAATAAATTTATTGTATCTCATTATTTTTAATTTTTTTATTAATATTTAAAAAACAGCTAGTAAAATAACAATTTATAAACTACAATAAAATTACATTATTAAATTAATAAATTTAGTTTAAAAATTATGCTATTTTTTACGTTAGTAATAAACTCGTTGTTAAATGTATGAATATTTTAAGATATGTTAAAATCAGACTTCATAATTCTTCATTGGCTTGAAAAAAACAAGTAATGGTGTCCATAACAAGATGTGCAGGTTGAAGCCATGGACTAGGTATTATACCACTCATGGGTAATAGCATCACCGCCGCGTAACACAGAGGCCAATATATTATTGGGCATATACTCAGGGCTGGCACGCTTCTGTTTTTAAAGATTTTACTTGTTAAATACTCAGGTATTACTTTTATTGCACCATATTCCACCATATTCGCATAAAGTGTTAAAAGTCGTTTGAAGTTAAGTGTGAAATACATTGATACTGTTGAGTTTTATTCATATACAAAAACGATAGTTTTAATTTACGAACAAGAGCACTAAAGCTTTACTTCGTATCTATTGGTCATTCCAAATGATAACAATATAATTGGATTCAATTTTTTATAGTTATTCATAGTTTGCTAGTCAAATACAAAATTTAATTCCACACAAGGTAACTATAATTTTTTTTATATAAATCAATAGGTATGATGGTAGATTTCATCAGCGCACAAAACTCTCATTTTTGGAAATGGTCACGTATACTTTAAAACAAGTTTTTAAATAAAAAAAAATCAAATAACCTAAAAAATCAAATAACCTTGATTTGGATTTCGTTTCTAAATTAAGATTATGTTTTTGTCCACACCATGTGTATTTAAAACATGGAAAAAAAGGTGACAACCCTGCTGTAGATAACATTGACTGACATTTATATTAGTTACTATATTGGGATAAGATTATGGTTAAGATTTATTGAATGCTTGTCGATGTATTGTAAATAAGCTATTTAAAACCAGAGTTAATAGAAAATAGGGTTAGGGTTAAATTTGATCATGACCATGATTCCAGGTGGAATAGTCAGACACGGGTTTTTTTGATGGGTGAAAATGGGCTAACGGGATACGCTGGCGGAGCACCAGTGAAGGGTGATAGATGAGAATGAAAACAGGCCAGTTAGCCCATCATGATGAATTCATCAGGAATTAACCATGATAGCTTCCAGGGGAAACCGCGAGAAGGTCGACCTGGTTAGGTTGGGATTGTCAGTCTCCATTACTAACAATCCCTTTCCCCCACTTTAGTCAGACACGGGTTGGCCACATTTTATAGAGTATGTATATATGTTTGTATTACATAATTACGAAGGAAGTTTGTAAAATACCTTTTTGATTAGGCGAGAGAGTTGAAATGGTTGGTGTGTAGTGAATTAGGTTTAAGGTGTATACTATTATTAAAAAATCTATAAGATTCATTTTTATAATTCTCTTAAAATTTGCAGTGTATAAAAATATGATTAATATTATATGATTTAGATATTAATATGCTAAACTCTTTCATGTATATACAATTTAAAATTTAAAAGTATCTTAGTCTCATTCTCATTAAAATGTCATTAATGAAAACAAAATGGGTACATTAAACCGATGTTTATACCAAGAGATAACATTTTAACATAAATTAATTTAAATATTATCTGGAAACGTATTCAGTTTTTTATTGTGTTTTTATTATGGAGAATTTAAAAAAAAAATTAAAACTAAACAAAAAATAGTCGTGACTTGTGATTGATGAATGGAGTCGTAAATTTATTTAAATTTTAATACATTGAATATTTAATTTTATTTGTTTATTTGTATAAGTAGATAGATAAAAGGTTACCATGTTTAATTTTTGTTATGAAAGTCACAAATCACGAGGTTAATTTTTGTACATTTAATTATTTATGTATCAAGATAGATACGTACAACGTTTCAACGCCTCTAACAATTAACGATTATCGGTACCTTATAGTTTAACTGTTTTCGCTTACAACGAAAACGCTTATTAATTCATTATAAAATACATACTATATTATAATCTATATGTAAAAATAAAATGAAAGAAATTTTTTTGAGATCTCCATATCTACGGCAATATTGACGTTGTTTGTTTATTTATTTATTTGGTAATAAATTTTTTTTTTCAAATGCTTAAATTTTAGTTTACTTGAATAAAAATATTACTTTTTTTCTTTCTTTTTTGTTATAAATATATTAATATTTTTCTTATCTATCAAATTGAACAAAAAAATTGATAATAGGAACATAATTTGAAAAAAAATATTTTATTAATATATTGATAATGTAATAAAAATGTAATATAATAAATAATGAAAAAAACTAATAATGTTAATTTGACGATATAGTACCTTATAGTACTAATCAGCTGGTGTCAGTACCGGTCTAGCACAGAGCAATGTAACAACTTAAAATTGTAAACCAATAAATCAAAGATTTTTCTAAGAATAAAATCTTTGAGATTCTTAGCAAAAAATAAACCAAATTAAAATAAATAAAAAAAAATATACAAAGAATTTATCAAGTACCAAAGACGTTAAAAAAATACTTCTTGGTGTATGGTTATAATAATAATTATTGTGTGCGATTTATTAATCTTTCTATGACGTCTAATACTCGGTGTCATAGATTGAGGGTAGTAGGACCTGCTGTTCTTCGCAGTGGTTTCGTAACAGTACAGAATATATTGAATTACGAATAATAATAGGTGCAGAATAGATACATGAATGATGATATTTTCTATGTTTTATTTTTATCATATAAGCCGTTAACTATCTACTGTTGACCTTCAACATAAGTAATGTTTTGCCAGTAACCTATGTTTCTTTCTAGTTTTCACGCTTGACAGGTGGCAGGTTTTGGTAATTTAAGAGGGAGGCTGCTGCCTATCCTTTGACCATTTAGTTTCCTTAGTCGCTTCTTAGGACACCCACGGGAAAAAAAGCGGTGGCCCATTTTATGTCGGGACCACACGTCGTTTCTCTGCTTACCCTGTATGAAATCTGAATTAAATATATTAAATAGTGCGCATGTCAGAGAATACGAGAACCTGTTACTGCTCACTGGCTGCATTCCGAATATACCTACATATTTAATTAAAAAGCTTTAATTCGTTTGTTCAATGATCTGATAACTTTTATATTTTTAATTTGATTGTTCAATGATCCATAATCAGTGTTGACTAAAAGCGACAACCGTTACAAACATTTGCATAATGGAATAACGTCTTTTTTATTGTTGGCACTCTGTTCAATTTCCATACTAAATAGGTTTTTGTCCACATAAACCGCTATTGTTAGTGCAGTCACGAACTGACCCAATCACATCAAAGGGACACCTCCAATAGCGAACTTAATGTAAGTATGAGTATTTATGACAATAAATGCTACTGTGTTAACCTTTATTTGATGTTACTGATATACAGTATGGTACAAAATGATAAAAATGTAGTTTATTGTGAATAAATTCTGTTACTTTTCCCATTTTGCATGCTTACTTTTTCTATATTTTATTAGTTTTCTATGATTCTAGATTAATGACTTCTACTATTAATCTTGTCTGTAATTTGAGTGCTAAAAAATTATTATGTGTTTTTAATTACATGCGTCGAATGTTGATTTATATTAAGGTTCATGGCAGTGCATCTGCTAAGTCGTAACGTTCTTTTCTCGAAGCGACTCACGACTTTTGACCTCCCTTACACTGTGGATAAAGCAAGAATTTTTAATTTTTAGTGAGTTAGATAGAGTTGCTCTATTGCTAATATACCTAATGAATATACCTTGTAGTTTACGAATTATCGCTAATCAAACTTCTTTTATCAATTTTGTCAATAACACACTCCCCGATTATCAAAATTCTAAGATAATTCTGGTAACTTCACAAACTTCTAATTTTAGTCAGCGTTTGGCCTGTAAGGGAAGGAAAAAATGAAAACTTCCGTAATTTTATTATATCAGTAATGAAATTATGAATTAATGTTAATTATTTATAAGTTGTCAAGTAGGGGCTTCCATAGATACTCGCCAATATAACTGGTTTTATATAATACACAACAACAACACCTTTTCGTAGTAGAAGAACTGCGTTTCGTTTCGAACTGCGACTTGGCGTTTTTTACATTTTATATTTTTATATAACTTTCTTTTCCAGCAGTAGTATTTCTGAACCGTTACGATATCGTAACCTTAAAAAAAAAAAGAGTATACAAATTCCTTTTTTCAAAAGGCCAGCAGCATACCTGCAATTTCTCCGGTGTTGCTAATGGGCGATGGTAATACTTACCTACTATTAGGTGAGCCATGCGCTTTTTCTCTTTATTTTATATAAAAAAAAAAATATTTATTTGTATATGATGCACTATGCGCTGTTGGTTTATGTTGATGAGGAAAAGTGCGAAAGAAGTGAAGAGAAATATTATACATATTAGATTATATAGAGTTGGTAATTTTTTTAGTACTGAGATTTCATTTTGTTAACCGTTAAAAACTCAAATAAAATATATATAATTAAGATTAAATTCAAAAAGAAAAATTAATAAAAAGGACAGAAAAAATCTATAGCCTCTTCAATCTAAAGAATAAGGTTTAATTTCTTAAGAACTGAAACGGGTTTGACTTCTAGTAGAATATTTATAAATATTTATCCGAAGCACAGTAGGTACCAAGTGTTATTTAGTAGTACAAATATTAAAATAATTACGATGCGATGTTATTGAACACATGTAAACCACTTGAAACGCTAGTGGCGACGAAGTGCTGTTTAGAAACTCAACCGCACTGTATAATGACTAATTAGTTTCCAAACCATAAAATCTGTTTATGTTAAAATGGCATACACCGTGTAATATCTCAGTTATTTCACTTGTATGTACATATTAAAAAAAAATTAAAACTATAAATATATTTATTAAAAAAAGTTTAAATATTTTTTGGTTACCTACGTACTTGAATCAATCACTATCAGTAATAAATGTTGGCTTTACAATTACTTATTTGATTTTTATCAGTCATTTATGTAAGGGATTGGAAAAGAAAATTTATTATTTCTCTAATAAAAGATCTAAGCATAAGTTGAAAGGTAATGATGTCGTTTTATAGTCACAAAGTAAAGTGTTTATAATCATGTTACATTTTAAGTGACAGTACGGCGATAAATTTTACCTTTTTGATAATTTATTTCTTGATATTGTCCTACTTGATTAGTGGAACTACTTATGATAAAAAATAGCTATACTAGAAAGAATATTTTTTAAATATATTATAGTTTCTAGTTTATCTAAATAGAGGAATAACACTTGAGTCTTCAGGAATGGCAACGCATGGGGGATATCATGGGCGGAAATCATCAGTATACTCTTTGTATACTCTGTTATGTCCATGATACTGCTCATGTCTATAGGCGATGGTTACCGCTTTCCATCAGGTGGACCGTCAGTTTGTTTGCCATTCTAAGTTGCATAAAAAAAGAAAGAGGATTAGAAAAATCAGCATCTAAAATGAAAAAAAAATTAAAACGCTCAATATTAACTTGAAAATTGGATGCACTGTCTCCATATGAAAGAATTAAAACTTTTTGTTTTTTTTTAATTTTAAATTTTATTTAGAAAATAGTTTCTTAAAAGTGTGCTTATGTATGCTTATAATTTATTTTTTTATATGTAAAATTTTTCCAAATAAATAGTGCAGTGATGTTATAATTTTACAGATTATCGAGAACGCTAATCAAAATTAAAATAACAAAATGTGTATGAGTAGACAATAATAAATAAATATAAACGAGATCAATGCCGCATAATCAAATTATTTATACAAACAAATGACAACAAAGCGTGTCAACGGCATATATGACATGGAAGCAAACAGGTTCATTAAACGATTAACTTTCACCTGCTGGAAGGATTTATTGGAGCAACTCGTGATGATTAGATTCTGGTTCAGTTTATTGATATGTCAGTTTTAGTTTTGACACGGTGATTTTATTAAGATATCGAAATGTGTGTCGAGATTATTGGGTAATTGATTTGACATTGTGTCATAATATTTTTCTTATTTAAGTATTTATTTAAAGTTAAAATGTTAAGGGACCGAGATTGACAATAATAATGTAGATAGATTTAAGAATAGTCTATAAAAAACTTAACAGAATGTATATATATTGTGGTAACATTTTTACAAACTATTCATAATCGAATAATCCAATAATTTAATTGTTTAGCGATAAAACCCCCTTTTATATCATGTCTTATTAATATATACTTTATTTATTATTTTTTAAATGGTGCAATAACGTGTAGATCAATGTTTCCCAACCTTTTTTCTGCCATGCCTCACTTGAACATTTTTATGCCTCCATACATAATTTTTTCCAACAAAGTTTACTTGACGACTCTAATCGCCCAGTTGATATTTTGGTAACGTCAAACGAAATGATACCTAATAAATATTTACAGCATTTTTTTAAATTTACTTTTTTTTGTTAAATTTGGCACCGATATCAACTCGTAGCATTGTATTTAAATGGCTCGGAGCCAGAAGGTTAAAATCACTTTGAGTCCATTTTTTAATTGTCCTATCCCCCCTTAACTATCAAATTGCATAACATATCAAATAGCACGCCCCATAGGGGTGCTATGGGGCGTGGGCCCCACGTTGGAAAACACCGGTGTAGGTAAATAAATAAATAACTAAAATAAAATAATTTAAGATTTTCCTCTATAAAAAAGTAACTAATTCAATCGCGACAAAATTAATATAGGCCTATAGTTGTATTACAATGTCCGAATGTTACACTACCTTTTTTAAAACACTACTGGGTAGTAACATAACATAATTTGATGCTACTAAAATTTTAGATCGTTTCTAAATTATAAAAAATAGCGGTCACAGTATGTGTAATTTAAGAAGTGTCAAAGCGTATTATGTTACTAGTCAAAACATTGTCTAAATAGACTTGTCTAAATATAATTGTCTAAAATACTAATATGATTCCAGACAACAATTCAGTGTGGTGTCATTGACTTGGCTGAAATCACGGGTGTCCAATAGTTACACCATTATGACCGATAGTTGCGCCTCGTTGTACCCTGTTGACCCCCGACATTGGCAAGTAGCTTGTTTCTATCTGTTTATCGGCCACTTCAATTATTTTCCTTTTCGTTTTGTCCTTGAAACAGCCTATTTGAGAGTCGTAAAACCGTTTATTGGTGTTGATATCGCGGGATTGGAAATTTATTACGATTAATATGTGATACTTTTATGTGAAAACACTCTTTGTAGATCGAAACGTTTCACATAAAGTTTAATGGAGTGTTCGCTTTTCATCTGTGATTAATAAAATGAAGTATACTAAAATTGAAATATTACCTTGTTTGATATCGGTTTTCAGTATGTATCTATGTATATGTAAGGTATTATTGTTACCTATATGTGTATTATTATTATTTATTACTGATTTCGTTAAATTCTATTTTAGAAAAAAGGAAAAAGAAATTTCTATAATGTACTTGTATTAAATAAAAAAAAATTAACTTAATAGGTTAAATAAAACTGTAATCAAAATTTAATAATAAAGATTTCAGTTATCATATTTGATATTGAATATACTTATTTATAAATTACAATTACAATAAAGTCATATTAAGAGTATTTATCACATTTTAAACACTAAAGTTTTACGAAAATAAATATATTCAATTTGCAATGCTGTTTTTGTTAATTTTATAAACATTTTTCGATATACATTTAAGTAAAGAAGTCAGAATACATATTTATTGCAGTTGTATCTATTTTAATTGATATTTGTGAATATAACATCGAAATATTCAAGAATAGAGTATTGCTCTCTAAAGTCTGGTAATACAACTTCAATTTTTCCAGTATTGCGGGCGCTCATAGGTGACGGTAGTCACTTACCATTACGCTCATATTTATTTACTGTCTATGTTATAAAAAAGTATCTACTAATATATTTGTAGTATATATATCCAATATTTTCGAATATGAAAATATCTAAATAGTTTCGCTAACAGTGATGTAAGAGCTTTGAAAAGTTTTGCTTATGGAGCGGCTTTGCGGAACAAACAACGCGTGTAAACGTCGTAGCGATTTATGTAACTTCATATTATTCATTGGCGACATTATGTTTTTGCATATTTATAGCCTTTAAAGTAGCCTGATTTATAGCCTAATAAAACTATATGACGATATAATCGATCAGATATATTTCGTTTGATCCCAGGGAGTCGATGCGTGAAATAGGTATTGTAAAACGAAAACAATGAACATAAAAACATTAAGACAAGGCCGCACTTCTTCTTGTATTTATTCAAACGTTAAATATATAAATGTGGGCTAGTAGACGGGCGCAAAGAGAACGAAATGTAGGTAGTTAATAAATACTAGCCTTGTGTCTATCCCTTACTGAATGGTACAATTTGTACTTGCTAACAAAATGTGAGTTAAGGTTTGATGTAAAATTTAGTATGATTACTAGGTATACCTTTGATTTTATCTGCATGGCTGTCAATATCTTTATATTATTTCGATCGATTTTATTCCAATTATGCAATTGCAGTAAAACTAGGTCACATTTTTCTCAATCCTAAATGTAATGCGTATGTCAAATTTTAGGACGAATTATAAGTCGTTGACGCGCCAAAAATATAACAAGACAATGTAGTTTGTTTTACATTTATAATAATTTTTTACTTTATTTCATACATATATCCATAGTTTATATAACATTTAATAAAATAATTTCATCATTAGTATAATTTAATTTTAATTAATTATAATTTAGACGTTAGACAAACATAAATAAAAAAATAATATTAGTAAGGATAAATATTTAGTGCATCTTTTAAGTAATATGAATATATATGTATTATAACGGTTTTAGTAGATCGTTCTACTAAAAATAAATCTAATAACAAATGCACATAGAAATTGTGCAAGGAAATATATCTAATAACAGTAAATTTACGAGCGATTTTACAACGCATATCAGTAGCAGAACTTTTACTAAAATCACGGGAAAAGTGAGCTTAATGTCAGTAGGTTTAGTCATTTGTAATCGATATGTGATTAGTTTTAGTTGGGTTTATGTGTAAGTTATAGGTAATATATTTATATAACTTGTAATGATAAATATAAGCTAATGGCGTTCAGGAAAATGCTTAGTTTATGATGCACTAAAATGAAGATAATTATAACCATTTTTTAATAGTATTTTTTTAAATATCTATCGACTAGTTTAAATGCAATTTCAGCTGAAAAGAACGAGCAAGTAACTCAGTTATTGTTTTCTTCCAAACAAATGTTGACTTTATAAAAACAATTAAATGGATATAATAAATATCACAAACTTCATGTGAAAACTACAATCAACTGATATAATTTGGATTCAACTAATTTAAAATCATTCGTGCCAAATTCTTATCGACGGAAATACCTTTACATAAATTGCTATGAATTGAGCTCAAACAACTTGAGAAAAAAAGTCTCATAACTCCTCGTAGGTCGTAGGTAGAGATTATACCGTTAAAGGATAAGTTGTTTAAAAAAAATGATATTTTTTTGGATAAATTACAATAATCCTCGTAAATGTGATAAAATTAAAAGAAATATGCATTTTAAATGTCTACAAAATACCCAAAACAATACTAACCGTAACAGAACTCGAAGTGGGTCACTATATCGAAAGTTTGTTTGGGGTCAAAGGTAGATACCCTTAGGGTCCGCTAACAGGTGCTAATTGGACCCTAAGTTGCACTCATGTTTCTAATTCGAGGCGTGTTTGTATAAACAGTTATGCACTATCATCGGTGATGTCGCTGTAGTTTTGTGAAAAATTTTTTGGACAATCAATTTTGTTGACATACTACATAGGTTAAATAAATATAGAACATTCATTGATTAAACATTTGACTAATGTTAAAATTAGATAACATGTGGGTGCCTTATATGATTTATTTACCATCGTAAATAAATCATGCTATATTACCTATACGTTCCGCCGCGTGTTATACAATACCGCGATTAGTAAATTCTTTGCCTACCGACTTTCGAGACAGTAATACTCTCAATAATATAAAATTTAAACTAAGAGCATATTCTTCTGTTCAACCTTGTTATACAGCAGAGTATTAATGTCAATACTTTTTATTAGGGAATGAAATGTAAAGTGCCGCACACTTACCTTGTGGCACTAAAATTCTTAACTTTTTGTGTGTATTTGTATGATAATTAATATTTATTTTTATTTTGTATGCATCTTAGTATGGCAAACAAGCTGACAGCCCACCTGATGGAAAGTGGTAATCGTCGCCTATAGACATGAGCAGTACCATGTACATAACAGAGTATACTGTTTCGCTCCTGATAACTCCCATGCGTTGCCATTTCTGAGGGCTCAGGTGTTATTCTTAAGACACACAAGAAATAATGTGTGATCTTTGACTAAACAGTTTAAAGTATGAAAATGAAGATACTGAATTTTTATTTTTATAGATTATCAGAATTCTTTATTCTGTAAAAGATTATGAGAAAGATTATTGTAATGATAAGTGTTTTTACTTATAAAGTTCCAAATTCCTCCAAGTGCCAACAGCGTCCATCATCAATATATTTTAATGGGTTTGCAATTATTTGTCATAATCATATTTTCGGATAAATCTCCCAAATCTAAATTTTAAGCTTAAGTGTCAACACTGTAAGAAATTTTTAAAGTACAATTGAAGAAGAAGACTAAACAAAATATGGATGGATTGCGTGAAAGACGAGACGTGTGCGAAAGCAATAAATATTTCACAAATGACGGCTGATTGACAGAAATGGAAATGGAATATAATGTAGGTACTCGTATATCCAAGCATGAATCCATCAGGCTGGTTTTGTATATATTTTCGAATTTAATTTTTTTTTTAAATTGATCCAATTTTTCTCAATTATTGATCAAAAGGTTTTAATATAATTTATTTACCCATCAAAGAAAAAGAAAGTGAAAATTGTCTTTGTAAAAACTAGATCAATAGATACTCTTTATTGATTCCTCCTAAAGATTACAGTAGTAAAATTTTAATAAATATATACAAACAATTTCAGAATAGTTTAAACTTTTAAACTAGTTCAAACTTTGAACAAAGACCATAATTTTATAGTTTACTCACTATAGAGATTGAAAAGTAACAATTGTAACAAATAGTAACGTTCTGACAAATTACAAACAGTTAAAATATATTTCTTATTAATAGTTATTTAGCTATCACTCCGACCGAATCTAATAAAACCAATAATCAAATAGCCAATAATTGCGGTTACGACCCCATGCCCCTATAGTTCGCAATAATTTTTATGAGGTTTTGTCTTGTTTCGTCAATGTGGATTGAGATCAAAGCAAGTTGGACAAATCATTAGATATCTCGAAACAAATATTTCTATGGTATCTAGTAAAATATATGATCATGGAATATTGTGAATTGTTATAGAATTAGGATGTAATAATAAGAGAATGTTTTACTACACATATGAAATTAATATCCATTTAATTTTTGTATTTTTTCTTTTTACTTTCATAGGTTATTTATTTATTTATTTATTTATTTATTTAACTCTTTATTGCACCATAAATAAAAATATACAAGTGAATAATTCAAATGAAATACAGTAACATAAATACAGATGTAAATATACACATAAAGGTACAAAAGGCAGTCTTATCGCTAGAGCAATCTCTTACAGACAACCTTTAGTTAAAGGAGAACAGATAGAAAAGGACAGGTGGCGCAAGAGTGAATTAATAATTTTCGTGCATAAAATACAAAAACATGTAATGCACAAAAATATCAAATACATATAATTTATTAAACTACTTACTATAACAATATATATACATATATATACACATACACACACACACACACACGCACACGCACACGCACACGCACATATACATACACACATACATATACATATATAACATACATACAAAATACATAAACATACACATATAAATACATACATAGCATACACAAGGAAATATGACAAATCTAGTCCAAAAATTATATCTGGTAAATTGTATATCACTGATATTATAAACTATTAAGAATATTGGTTTATTTTTGTTTAATATATTTATTTTATATGTGACAGTATTAACTATCGACACTGTTGCATTGGTCGTAAGTACAAATACCCATAATTTAATGACTATTTATTTCTTTAATGGACATAACAGGACTTAGAGTACAATAAAATTTTATCAGTAGTGTATTGGACAACTTTGTAGGGAAGCAATGAAAAGAATGAACCAGATCGACCACCTATAATGATGGTGAAAGGCCAAGTGTGGCTTGTTAACGAACAAATCGCCCAGATTCGAGAATTTTATAGGGTTTTCTTCTAACAAGAAATCGATGGAATGTTTTGTAGCTTAGATAGTTCTATCACACATTTAAGAGCTATCAAAATTACCACAATTCTTTGGATATCTCTTGTATATTTATGAGGCGTTTTAATTGAACTGTAATAGTAAAATTTGATTTTATCTCTTTCTTATCTTACGACATACTAGGAATCTCTTATTATTGTCTCATGAAATATTTTCATTATACATATATTTAATATTATGTTTTGAGTAGGTATGTTTGTACTTACCTATCAGTTAGACAAGACAAGACTTTAATTGTACCTATATTTTTAAATGGATAGAGGATTATTTAAAAACATCACTGCTCTTTATCATCAATAGTAAATGTACTTAATTAGAATTCAAAGCTACTTTATTCATGTCACACTTAAAAAAAATGTGTATAAAATTAAATAAATGGCTACTTGATAAGATCAATGAGATACTAAAATTTGACGGTATGACAGCATTAAACATAACCATATGACTTGACTATAAAGTATATGGCCACACAGTATTTAATCTGAATCAATTCTATTCGTTGATTCAGTACTATGCCTGCTCAAAATATGTAGATCATAAAATCAACGAAGTCAACCGTTTAAAATTTATGTCTTGTTCATGCCATTGCCCTCACCAAACATAATAGGTAACAATATTTTTATTATGGCAAATAGTATGACTTAGGATTGTTAATGAATAAATGGAACGTGCCATAGAGAATAGGAAGATATATAATAAATATACATGTTAATGATGTATAGCCAATCCTGTTACTGAATACAAGTTGAATACAAAAACATCTGATTAGGGGCATCCTGAAAAAGTTGACACAGTGCAAAAATATATAAACATGTTACGTAGATTTTAATTTATATTGAAAAGAGTACACTAAAGATATCTGTGATGTATTATAATAAATATATATAAGTAATAAATATATACCTATGATATAATTTTTTTATCAACAAAAAGAAGCAGGATCTCAATTGGGTATTAATTTAATTTTTAAGTTTATTTTTTATTTTTCAATTTATTAAATATAATCTATCTATTATATACATATCTTACATCTACGTGCTACAAATATCAAAAACAAGTCCTTAAAAATTAAGTTAAGTTTGTTACCTAATAACTCCATCATTTCTAAATAGATAAAGATTTTCTATTAAAAACCCGTCTATAGGTACCTACAAGTAGTTATAAATAAGTAGTTATAAATAAGTAGTATTATAGACAATAACGAATATACTGCAACCCTAATGGTATTCTTCACGTATTGTGATCCCTGAGAATTAAAGTCTCTTTCTCCACATCTAATTCTAAATTTTATGATATTTTTTTTATGTAGAACCGTATGTAATAATCTTAGTAATTTAATAATAGTGTAATAGTTTTAACAGCAACGAGGTACATTAAAGATCGTGATTTTTAATTAGCTTATATGGATAACTTTTGTCGTTTATTTCTGTGTATATTATTTAAGAACAATGATGACTTTAATAATGTAGTAATGTAGTAATGATTTCTTGGTCTGTAGTTAAAAATGCATATAATTTGAATAGGCAAAGCGGATCTACAATGCCAAGTAGTGGACTTATATTTTACAATATTATAATATTAAATAATAAAGTACCTAATAATAATAATAATATAGTTATTTTTTCTCCATATAAATTCTCAAGCTAAACCTATCAATTGTATTTTTTCCTAATTTGTTTTTTGTAGTTTTGTGTAAAACATCACAGCAGAGTAAGTAAGCAAAGCGTAAGTACAAATCAAATTGTTTAAAAAAATTAATGAGGTAATAAATATTGATACATTATATACATAAAAGAATTCTGTAATTCGATATATAAAAAAAATACATCTATTTAACTTCCATCAACACAAAGGATCTACTTTACACAAAATTGGAAATAGGTGAAAAATATTTATTTAATTAATTAATTAGATCTGTCAAAGCACATCATCTCCATAGAACAGTCAACAGTACATATTTGTATAATTATTTACATAAATATATTTTAATAAAAATGAAATAATGTGATATGTGTGTGTTTAGATAATACTGTTCAGCATACAAGTTGCACAGTGAAAGCTTATTATTTAATTAGTAAGCATTTTCTTAGTATATTAATATTAGTGATTCCGCTTTAAAAGCCATGGATGCCTATAATGACCAGTCTGCTAAAGGCAACATACACACACGGGCGTACGGGCTACGCGCATGCTCCGTGCGGGAACACAGCCCTGTCAAGGTGCGCGAACGGTAGATTTGAATTTCGAACTTAAAAAAATTAAGGACTTTAAAGAATATATTAGCTATAGTATCTATGATATTAAATTAACCTGTACGTAAACAAATTGGCGGGAAATATATTTAATAAAAAAAATTGTTTGTGATTTAGGTTATTTAAAGGAAATGTTTAGGTAAGATTTTTGTTTTTAAAAATATTAGGTAATTATTAAAGATACACTAATATTTTTGTTAGTTAGTTAATTTTTGATACGAATTTGACGAGTTTATAAAAAAAAAAAACATTGTATATAATAAAGTTATTTTGCCTCTGTCGGTATATGAGGGTAATTTAATTAACTGAAGAACAATAAATATTATTGTATAGTACTTCTACAAATATTTTACATGGAGAAGTGATTTTTTTGTTAATAATTGTGTCTCTATGATAAAAGTAATCACGCGTGGCTAGTTATTTTTTACTTTAAACAGAATGATAAAATGCGGTATGTACCTAATTGAATCGATTAAATGATATTTAAAAGAATCGATTAAATGATGGAATCATTTATTAGCTCCCAAGAGAAGGTTTTTAATGTGAGGTCATTATAATTTGTAAACATGCATCGGTTCATGTCTAATCTCATATCTCATGTAAAGTTATCAATTGATGTTTTGTATCTGTTGATTTGGATTGATTAAATGACTGATTCAGGTTTTGTAGTATGCATAAGGAAATCTCAGTCAACAGTATCATTTTAAGAATTTTTTTTCAATGTATTTTTTTGGGTTTTTTTTTCGAGAAAGATACTTAGTTAGTAACACTAATTTGATAATTAGTCTTTGAAACTTTAAAAAGGGGAATATTCTTTCCTAAAAGTCGGCAACACACCTGTAGTTTCTTTAGTATTGTGAGCGGCGGTAATGATTTACCATCAGGTGAGCCACATGCTCGTTTGATTTTGTGTTATAAAAAAAAAGACTCGCGGCGTTAGTAAGTATGCTAGGCTCTCTCTCTATATATATATCTTATATTTAAATGGAAAAATTGTACAATTTTGCTGATAGAATTTAAGATGTAGTGTAACGTGAAAGGATTATAAATATTTCGATTTCATTTTACAGGATATATTATTATACAATCTCTGTTTCACAATAGAACACAATATTGTGAAATTACTTTATTATCAAATCATTTAGTTAGATATTTACTACTACAATATAACCTACTCGTGAGTTAAATTTCAAGTAAATTCGTTCAGCCGTTTATGCGTGATTGAGTAACAAATAAACAAACATTCAAAAATCTTTACAATCTCAAACAACTCTATCTACATCGTATCCATAGTAATGAATTCCCTTCATTCCAAAGTTATACATGTGGCCTATAATTCTAATTATTCCCTGAAATGTGTAGCTGCTGGCTACATTCTGATTTCGGTGACTCACTTCTTACAGCGAATGTATTGTTTGTTTGATATCTTAGTACTTCCGCTTTATTTGATTGTTGAATTAGTATTCATATTTTGAGGTTCTACATCGACTGATCTTAATCCAGAAAAGTGTATATCTACGTTTCTATTTACTAAACTATTTATTTTAATTCGATATTATGTAGGTAAATGCACATTTTATACTTACGTGTACGTAAGTATATATACCGTCGCATGATCACTGCAATTAATTTGTTAAATCGATAAATAAGTACCTAATAAAATTCTGCACTACTTGTGTAAGAGTGTCAGCCTTAGGAGTCAAGAGTTTCAAGGTTGTTTTCTTTATACACGAATGCTTATGGCTTGGCTTACCAGAAGACGGCTTTACATGCCCTCCGAAGCATGAAGCAAGCAATAATAGTTTTTAAATGATCTAAACATAATATTGACAATTCAGAGGTTTATATTAGGACTTTGAATCCCCACACAGCAGTCAAGTGTACTGACCTACTACTACGATGAACCTCATATATTTATTTATTTGTTGCAGGTTAACGGTTCAGTTACCGTGGACAAGAAAAAGTTTAAAGATGGATAATAATGAAGGAACAGGAAATAAATTTGTAACTTTATGTTATTAATTGCATGAAAATTAAATGTTTTGTATTTGGAATATGAATTATACTTGGGATTATTTATCTATAAAATGGACAAAGATATATTAAATATAGAAGACAGTAAGAGTATAGCGTGACGGCAAAAGATGGAGAAGAAGAAACGTACGTTTTGGAAAAAAATAATTTGGTAAGTTTTTAATGTCACACCGTTGAATTCACCAGGTTTTCATCAATCACGATGGTTTCCAGAAGGTATTTTACTCCATAATGTTTTATGTACTACGGAACATAGATTGACCACTGAATGTTTAATAATAGTCACGTTTCTAACGTATCCATTATGCAGGCTTTTTCGTATATCATAATTATAAGGATAGGTATGCCCTGCACCATATGTGCTTTATTTACGTTTATTTATAAAAACTGCATTCTTTCTAGTGCTATAAATAGATTTGTATTCCTGCGAATAAAGCTATACATATTAACGAGTTTAAACATCAAAGTAAAAATAACACATCGCTCTATAAAGACAAGATACTTTATTGATGAAAACTTTTCAGTCATTATTTACTAACTCTAATTTCAAAATTTATCTTCAGAGAATTTGGCTTAGTAAGACGAGTGACTTATTTTCTATACAATTTGTAATTGTCGCAGGAAAATGAATATATTAGACATTTCGTGAAATACCTAAGTTAACAATGAAATCACAGATGTCGAATATTTTAAACTGTTACGTCTTTTTTCTGGAAAAAGTTAATGACACTCGTATGACAAAACCTTATCAGACACATTGTTTTCTTAAACTAAATGTACTAAAATAACTAAGAAAAATCTTCTAATGTGAATTTTTATTAGGTAAAAGTTAAAATATCAATTCTTTTTCCTATTTGGATGTTTGTCTCCGCATATTTTACCGGTATATTTCCCTAGTAAATGTGTCTACAAATTTAGTAGATTGAATTTTTTGTAAGTAGTATATTTTTCCTTCCATATTGTACTAGATTTTTATATTTTGTCATATATGATTATTTTTCTGCGACTTTACTAAAATATCAGTAGGTATTCAAATACACTTAGAATATATACCATTAGTAAAGTAATCAAAAGTACTTGTAGTTTTTGATTGTATACAATTTTTACTAAAAGGATTTATTATATGTTCATTGTGTAGTGAAAGTGTTTCTTACCAGACGGTTGTACAATAACTCAATACGCAATAAATCAAACGGCTGGTAACTTTACGAGGTTTTTGTATGGTGGCACTATCTCACTTTGATGGTTACCTAGCAGCGAGTAATATGTTGTACCCATATAGCAGTTGCATGGCAACATGATCATTTGTAGGTATATCAGAAGTTGTGTTTACTGTTTCATAATGTTGATGATGTATGTGTGATCAAAGTCAAGGGAACAGCCAGGAAGTCTAGGTCAATGTTTTATTATTTGTATTATAATAATATTGATAAAACAATTTTTTTTTTACACATCTCGAAATGCCAAATAGAAATCGTCAATTTTGTTTAGGACTCAATTTTAATTACTTTGAAATTTTATACATATGTACTTACAAAATTAAAAAAAAAGACGGATAATTGTTTTTTATTTGTGTTAGGTACAATACTGGGAATGTGCTTATTCTAATTATGAGAAATTTTATTTGAACTTTTTTACAACACGGGGTGCAAACGAGCATGCGGCTCACGATATGGGCGGCGGTAAGCGATTACCGCCGCCCATAATCACCTAAAAATTGAGTTTAAGAATTATAAATTGAGTTTAAGAATTTAAGAGCAAGAATTCAAGAATTACCTTATTCTTAAGATATAAGGCTTGAAAAATAATCTAAAGGCTCTAGTAAATAATACCTAAAATAGTAAATTTAAATAAATTATCTACCTAAAATAAGAACTAGAATTAGGAATTATAATGAATACATGTAGAATATGTAAATATTATAGCATAGAATTCGCTGTGTAGTACTGGATTAGATTTTGGTCAACCCTTCCTTTCCCGTGGGTGTCGCAAAAGGCGACTAAGGGAACTTAATAGTCGAGGTATTGGCAGCAACGTCCACTTAAAAACATGCCCTAAAGTTTAACTGCGGTTGCTAACTCTCTTGCCAAGCGCAGCAACTACTAGCCCTCTTATGGAGGAGCCCTATGTTCATCAGCGGACAATTAAAGGCTGATATGATGATGTACATAGTATTCAATTATAATTTTGAAATATACCAAGTCAGTGGGTTCGTATGTAAACACTATGTAGTTCACGCTACATGAAGTACACAATGTACTAATTGCGCACACAATGTCGGCTACAGAAACATTTGTCCACAATAAATATTATTACGTGAACTCAAACGGTAAATCTTTTTTCTCTTGACTACTTGAAGCTCCTCTGAGAATAAAAGTAAACAGAAATTATACGCTCCATTCAGCACGGAGCGAGCACGCTGACTCAGGTTTAAAAAAATAAGGTCAAGAGCGGAGTTCAGTATCCTAACGTTGTCCTGACTAACTACATATGGACTCGTTCGTATAGCGGTTAACTATCTGTGAAAAATAAACTTATACTTTTTTATTGCTATCCATACGATGATTTTTAAGACTAACAAATTAGCTCTCAATTGACCAAATTGTTTGTTTACGTTTAAATTGTTTACCTAATTATTAGCTAATAGAGAGCGTTAAAGCGTGAGTCTATGGTGTAGTATACAGAACGTTCAAATATGTTTGCTTTGTCCATAAATAGTTTTGTAAAATAACAGCAGCAGATAATCCTGGTTCATGGCTGCTCTTGTCTAGAAAAGGGTCATGAAACCTTGTTTATCATGCAGGTTCATCGCAGATATGAGTAGAAATAAGTAGTAGGTAGAGATGAGTAGATTATAGTCACGACTGATCACAATACTATCACACACACACACACGCACATCACGGCCACAGATAAGTCGATAGTTCAACTATAACTACCGACTTATTTGTGACTAGCCATACCCTACGGGTTCGCCCGTAGTCGTGATACTGAATAATCTATAATCTTCCTTAAGAAATGATCTATGATATCCAAAAAGAAATTTTCAAATCTGACTTGTAATTCTAGAGTTTAGCGTATTTACATTACTAAAAGTATAAAATACGTTAAGATAGTATGAGAAATTACCGATTGAGAGGTCATGAGACAACATTTATTCTCAATGTTTTATAAAGTTATTGATCAGTGCCAAATTTTGAGCGTGACTGTCTCTTGATCACTTCCATGATTTGTTTTACATGAATAATTTTGTTATTTACAAAGGCACCGCCTATCTATTTTTCAGTTTGCTTAACCCTTGACTGGTAGACCTCACCTTTCGGTGTCAAATTCAAGTAATTATCCATATGTATACAAATAAATTATACTGTACACGCTAGTATAGTTTAATAAATTAAACATCCTTATGATAAATAAATATGATCATAACCGTAATCCCTAATGGGGTAGTCGAAAGTATTTATGTTACCGTATAAATATTAAAATTATTTGTATACAATTTACAAAGTAAATAAGTATACAAGACGTTTCTGAAGCGGAAAATCATTTTGCCACTGTCAGTTCTGTTATTGAAAGTAGCACCTCAGGGCGAAGTCTTAACTATTCGTTCATAACTGTTTGTGGCGGTGTTAAATTGTAACTATTCATATCTTCCACTGCGCCAATAATTGCACGACAGCTGTGTTTACTGGTCATCTATTTTATCACGTTTTGTTTAATGCCAATTTTTTAATTTTCATTAAAATTTTATAAAAAAAATATTGAAAATTACGTTACTAGTTGTTCTTGAGAAATTTTAGATGAAGTTACATATTTTATATTTGTTCTTGAATTCACGTATATCATTAGGAAATTTTATCCAAAGCCTAATAGTTAGGTCTTTAAAATACGGACTAACGAAGGGGTTCCTATTCCGTTTTTATGATCTTGCGTTTGATGTATTTTGATAATTTATGATTTAGCATTGATGATAAGGATAACATAGTTTAATTATAATTTTTACTTATAAATCTATAACAATTCAATTGGAGTATACCGTAATATTTGTGACCAGTGATATTCCTACTGCTTAGCATATAAGATGTCTCGGATTAGACTCCCGCTTGGGCCAGTTAAGTAAACGAAATTCTATGAATTAGTCCGGGTTTAGATATTCTAGAATGTACCCCAATTCAGAACACCCAGATAATGATTCATACTCGCTTGAGGATTAGAGAATTAGTGTCATTGTGTGGCATTGATTATTAAAAAAGGCAAAAGCTGAGAAATTTTGTGGCATTGCATTCTGAAGTGAGCATATATAAAAAGTGACTGTTCAGGGTGATTATTATAAGCATTTTTGAATACTTACGTACCTTACTATGCTACTGTATTAGGTTGATTGAAACAGATCTTTTTTATTTAAAATTCGATCATTTTTGTTTATTATTGTATGTGTGTTTAAGTGCAATAAAGAATATTAATAATTAAGTTTACTTGAATAAAAATTATTGTTATTATTATAAAAAATAATAATGACAATACTATATACACCATTTAAGCGTGACAACTACTGTCAAAACCATTTCCTTTTGGGGAAGGTCTATGTTCAGAAGTGGACAGTTAATGGCTGATATGGTACGGTATACCAATTACGAACACAGTATGGGCAGTTTTCTAAGTAATTTATTATTCAAATGTTATTTTATATGGTTATACTCTCATCGCCTATCTTGCTCTAATTTTCTAGTATGCCAGAGGCAGCAACGGTGTAACTCCAATTAGAATATTGAAATATTTATTTTTGATTAAGTATGCACTATTTAACTGTTTAAAATTTATTGTGTGTTTTGATTTATATCTGTTTATAATCTGTTTAATTTGAGTAATGCCCCAATTGAAGTTTAGCAGCATTTATAACATAATATCCAATTATATTTATTATTATTAATTACTTTATTACTTATATTTGCTTTGATGACTAAGGTTTTGTTTTTAAATTAATAATTAATGAAATATGAAATAAAAAATCCAATTTATATAAATATATATGTATTATCTAGGTGTAATTTGTATAAATAAAAATAGGTCAATAAAAACTGATATAATATTTGGATTTGGATAAATTAGGAAATAATATTCTTTATAATTTCGGAGCTTGTTGGTCGTTATAGGTATTTATTATCAGCCTAGGTTGTAGATTTGGTGTCTAGTTCTGTGTGCACAGATTCTCAATTTTAGCAGCAATATATTTTCTGTAGGACCGTTGAAGTGAACAAGTATGTTTTGTTGTAAACAGCATAGTTTCATTGTAGTACATAGTATGTCACGACTATTTTTTATTTTGTTTAAAAATATTTAATAAAGCACTGTCAGATGGCCCTTATCGACAATGCATGTATTGTATATTTTTTAAAATTTTTATATACAGTATTTTTAGTAGAAAGTATTTACTTATGTTATCTTCAATATAACTCAACAAACAACTTTTTGAATATACTTATAGAAATATAAAGAAATTTATTTAGCTACTTAGCGTGTACATTTATTGGACATATTGAAATGTTGACTTGACATACTATTAACTGTTACTTCTTTTTGCGATGTCACTGAAGTATTTACTATTTCGAAAACTATTCAGTGACTTACGTATGTCATAAAGGCGACTATAAAAAATTCTCATAGGACAGTTGAGGGCGATGTGATTTTAACATAAAAATAACGGCGATCGGCACTTAATAAACCACTTAAGACGTTCATTAGTGTGTTCTACAGTCGTTCGATAGTTTTAATGCGAGCGATGTGGTGTGCATTCGGTGCTCTAACAAAATGTAACGTTCTAGCTCCGAAACGTCTAATGGAGATGTCAGATTGCGCAACGTGGTGAGAACTGCGTGGGCGCCGGTCAATCCAGGGCTGTCGACTTGCAACCGCGAAATTTCCGTTTGTATAGGAATAAACGCTTTTTGCGATGTTTTCTATCGAACTTTTGATGTTTTTTTATATTATTTTATTGATAAAATGTCAATGCAATCTCTGACTCAATAAGTTATATAAGTCTAGGTATATATTTATATTTCTTAGTGTACAAGTGTGTTATATATACATATACTATGATGTCACCCCTCATTCATTAGAAAATACTGTTTCTGTGATATTCATAGTGTAGTTATTTATATTTAACGATTGCGACATTTTATTCGATGAACACTTAATTTGTAGGTATGTCGTATCTAACTATATAAAAAATATAACATAATAGTGGTATAGTACATAATATAATTAATAATAGTCAACTCAGCTAGTCAAAGCTTCAATGCTTGAATCGTAGGAGATATTTGTGTTCTGTTTTTGGCGGGTAGGGATTAGTTATTGGCGGAAAAAATGTTCTGACATTAAAACAGGTTGATGATGTGACGCGATGTAGCGAATCTTTATGTAGGTATATATTTGACATAGACAGAATATTGCAATTTTGATGTTTTATAAAAAAAAATAGCTTAGAATATTTTTTTCTGTAACTATGTATAGTAGATTAAGCTTTTTATAATCTGAATATTTGTATGAGTGCCATGTTAATATTAGACACGAAGTAATTGAGCTTGTAATTCTTATTATCTGCTTAGATTTTTTATTTAGGTAACTTACAACACAGCCCTTTCGCAGCTTCGTACAAATTGAGAAAGTAAAGTAAACTGAAAAGACAAAGTAAAGGCATGTTATCATGTCGACCGCGTGGCGACCACCGGCTCATCCGTGTGTTGCCTTATGACCATCACTTGTTAACCACAGAACACTACATTCGTTAATAGTGTTGCCAGGGTAATATTATTTGCTTATAACCTATATATAGTGTTTGAATACTAAAAAAAATATATTCGTACTCATGACTTTGTTTTTGCGAAAATACATGTCGAAAAGAAAATAATGTAATTTCTTCACTTATGTCTTGTCTATTAACCTTTCGGAGTATTAATGTCTAGTATGGCATTTATAATTTACAGTGGTAATAGGTGGAAATTGTATGAGATATTAAATTATGATCTTCATTTATTTTTTACAAATTGAACAAGTTGTTTTAAATCGATTTAGCTGGCAACATCAGTTGAACAACTATAGTTTATTTAGACAATGGTTTCAACTTTAAGTGGATGTTGTTAGCTCATTACCTTGTACGTCTCGTGAGAGCATCGTGTGAAGTATCGTTATACCGACAAACTGTTTGCGGATAACGACGATAATTGCGGGTTTTCTAAGGGCTTTTTCAATGTGTGGTATTAAACTGTCGAATTGAGTTATTTCTATTTATCTTTTCTGTTCAGCTTTACTTTAAACGACGTTAATTGTATTATGTATTGTATAAAGAGTATTGGAATTAAACATCTTATTTATATTTTATCTTAGTTTTTGCTACTTATTTTCTTCTAATGTTAAAATGTGACACATAATGGATTCGCCAATCGCCATGAAATATGACATGAAAATAGTATTTAAGAGATTTGGAAATGAATAGAATTCATGCGGGGAATTATCATAAACAGTCTGGAAAACGAATTATATAATATTTTGTTCGTGAATTCGTTACCTTTCTGTGTCATTTTAACCGTAAATGTATATTAATGGTTCATATTATATATAATTAATTATGAAATACCCTTAATTGGTTTCAGGATAGCTGCGATTATTGAATTTGCGATGTTCACCAGGGCAACAAATATAACTACACTTCCACCGCAGGTATTATATTTCAATTATTACCAATTATATTTCATTTTATATCGAATTCTAATTAGTTTGTATTATTTAAATGTTTGTGAGCGACATAACCTGAAGATGTGGCCATAGGTTGGTCACATAGCCCAAAGAAACGACAATCCATGGGGAAAAAGGTTCTTAAATGGCGACCTCGTACGGGCAAATGCAGTGTTGGACGACCCCCTACTAGATGGAGTGATGACCTGAAGTGTATTGTAGGGAATTAGTGGATGTAAGTGGCTTAGGACCGTTTCTTATGTCTCTGGGGGAGGCCTATGTTTAGCAGTCGACAGATAACAACTGATACGATAATGATGATTTAAAAATTTTAATCTTTGTCACATTATAAAGGATCATTGGAATAAAATGCATTATAAATATTAAATTTTTTTAGGTAACAGAAGATAATCAAAGTGAAGGTTACGCATGGAGTTCTTGGGGCAGTTGGAGTCCGTGTTCCAGGAGTTGCGGTGGTGGAGTGGCAGTCCAGGAGCGCCAGTGTTTACCAAGGTTATAATTAGATTTTTTTTGTTCTTGTTCTACCCCTGATTCAACAAATATTTCGAATTCCGTTTATTTTTACTACTGTGTTTCGAAGAGTTTTAGTCTATATAGAAACCTTTTCTTATAGGAGACATGGAGACTCTTTAAGCGGCTTTAAACTTAAATTTTAAAATTAAGTTTATTAAGACAATTTCTAAATTTGCTAATGGATTTTTAATCATTTATTATGTTCTACATACATCGAAAGTTTATTTGTACGTCACTCGATATCTTTGTTAGTTAATTATCCCAGCAATATATAAACAGAGTTTATATTTCGTATTTGTCTCATATTAATTTAAAAATTAAATTTGCGAAACATAATTTTTAATTCTATTAAAATGCAAGTAAGCAAGTTTATTATTTTGTAAGGCTCAAAGAAGATACAGATTTTTGTAAGTACAGGCATTACATCGCCACGCTCCAAGCCGCTCATCAGTTAATGCCTTGTAATGTATTGTACATAAAAGCAAAAATTGTAAACACCTACCATTTATACGCCCATTACGGTAATTCGCTTTCGGCCGCGTCCACACCATGCGACCATCGTCGTGATCGTAAATTAAACGATCCATTTAGCCTAATCGTAGACGGCAAATTAGTAGCCGGATAATTTCTTAATAGACCTATGAAATTACAATGTACTTAATTTAAAATTATGATAAATATTTTATCATCAGTAATATCTTAGATGTTATCTGATGAATTTTCATACCAAAATTGAGATATTATGACCTTAAACAGATAGGTGTGAATAGATATGTGTCTACAGGTTTTAAGAATGTTACAACTTGTTTTATGGTTATAATTTATCTAATATTACATTATAACTGTTTTAGTGATTACAGTAATATTTTTGTGCTTTTGATTCTGTAATGATTTAGAATTGCCTAAAGCCTCTATTGTGAACCAACTGCTCAGCTTCTGTTGATCATGTGTGATTCACGTATGTAATCTTATGCAAAGTCATGCGCTTTACAATAACAATGAACATCCAATCATGAATATGGATAACGCAGTATATTCAATCGATTTCAAAAAGAAGGAGGCTCTCAGTTTGGTTATATTTTTATATTTGTTATCTTATAACTTAGTCAGTTGTATACCCATTTTGGAAAATTATTTTTTTTTTTTATCAGAAAGGATATACTTAAAAATTATTTCCATTGAAATTTTATTAAAATCGGTTCAATAGTTTAGTTTTTAAATCAAAATAACTAGTTTTGACACAACTGAAATTGGTTTTTGTGGAACACAGTCTTATAATCGACACATAGATTAAGAAAGATTCTGAGGAATATTCTTAAATTTTATAATATTATTTACGTAATAATATTATGAACTGTACGTATTATTAAAATAAAAATTTAACAATTTGTTGAATATTTTTCACTTTTTGCTTTAATGTAAGTTGAATAAGTATTTTAATACTTAAATTAGTTTCAAAATACCTTTATTTGTCTTTCCAAAAAAACTTTGTTATATTTATTTTTGCAAATTTAATGTAAAAAAAATTGCAGCTCAATATCTCATGCACAAAAATTCATGAGTATTTTTTAACATATAATAGAAATTGATAATATTCGATAAAGAATGTATAAAATTGAATAAAATAGACAATTTTCGCCAAGTGTAAACGGCGCAGCGCTCGCTAAGGGTCAAAAGGCTAAGCATGACCCTGGGACCTGCCCCGTACGGTTTTTATCGGCCAAATTAAGGTAATGGAAACCCCGTAGCGTTAAGCTTGTAACAAGCTGTTATTGTAGTTGGAGCATTGATTGCTTGCACTTGCCTGCTTGATTGACATGCATCACCGTCGATATAGTCGGTAATGAGCCCACGATTACAGCATATTCGACAAAGAAGACAAACTCTATTTTGTCTACATTTTGTAGTTACGTCTAATGAGAGATTACTTTGTAGCTCATTCATCTAAAGAATGTGTACGCAGTCAGAATGGTTTAGATGCTTAGTGTTTTTATTTTTTAATTTATGTTTACTAAGCTTTCTATGAAAGATGATTTTAGATACAGTATTATTATTTTAATACTTATATTTTTTACTACTCTTACTTAGAATACATTGAGAAACGTATTGGTCTCTCGACTGAATCACTAATCTTGATTAACTTTTCTAATTCTGATCAATTTTTCGTGTATAAATAGAGTTAACAAATGTATTCATTTTAAACTGAGTAACTGCAGGAGGATCGTTCCATTATATCGAATTAATTGGATTGGTATTTTAATAGATTGTTTTGATTTGTTACAGCTTCTTAAATATACATTGCTATTCATTATTCAATTGTCCGCGTTTTATTTAATGAGCTTTTTAATTATCGATCAACCCATCAATAACCTGAACAAAGTGATCCAACAAACCGTTATACAAGAAACTATTTACTTTGAAATGAATGCGCGCGACCCAAGATAATTGTTGCGTTCAAGGACCCAGGATTAATACGACCAGATATAGAGTGCTGTTAGATAGATAAGTAGGCAATCAAAATACCGTCGCTCTTAATTAGTAAGGGTGCCGGCGGCGTAATGCGTATGTTTGAAACTGGGACAAATCAGTGTAATGATGGTGTTATTTCTTTCTATACGTATTTTTTTTATATCGCAGACTTCGTATTTTCTTTATACTAGTGTCCTAGGGTTTCACTTATACGAGCTCATTACCTATCGTTGTCGTGGAAAATTTAAATCGATATTGTTATTTTTAATGATGAATTTTATTTTAAATAAATAGTTATAGATACGTTTTTAATTATTTTTTCTATTTAGGGTGAACTCTAAATAGTTAACACTTTTCACGTTTGAAAAATAAATTTAAGTTTAGCCTTAAAAATCGAAATGTTTCACTTTTTTTTACTATCAATGTTTATTTTAAAATATGGCCAATTATACTAGTACAACACTTTCTTTCAATCTTTGTATTAAATTTTCAATGATTTGCGTAATGATTCAAATAAAATATATTTGTATTTGTAGTTATAAAAATAATAAACTATTGTTAAATTTTCTATTATAAATTTAATAAAAAGTGAAATCTGTGATCTTGCAAATGTATAGAGTAAGGTAGCGCCTTAAGGTATTTAATAGCTTACAGGTGGGTCACATAATTAAAGATTATGTTTAACAAAAAAACCGTCTTCAATTGTGGCAAAACCAGTTATTCTGATTTATAAACTATGGGACAAGTTTGTAAGTATATGCTTTCAGATAAAAAAAAGAATTGTCAAATCGGTTTATAAGCGACGGAGTTATGAGGTAATATTAATTTTTTTTTAAATCAAATACACCAGAAGTAAATAACAAAAGATAGTATTTGATAATTATTTGTATGTAGATATAGCGCTACAGTATTTTCAGTCATGTCTTTTAAATCTTATTTTTTGTATGTAGCAAGTACCAAAGTGCTTAAATAAAATTCTTTCACCACAACATAAAAAAGTATCCTGCTGGTAGTGCTCGTATAACATCCTCGACAAATTAGGATCATCGTCATTTGTCATGAACTCTTATACACAGACAGTGTACACATTTCATTAGTCGAGCAATAAAGCGAGAATGAAATATTACTTATATTCTGTTGCTGGACGATGTAATTTGAATCAGTATTTATGACCTCAGAAGGAGCTAGCTTTAAATATCTTCATGGTCTAATATGTCTATTTATGTATCTCTTGATGAAAATTTGATTGTCTTGTTTTATTGCGGTGTGTATGACAATATCTATTTATTGTTTTATTTTATTATTGGCCTTCAAAATTCACGCCATGATTCAAACACAATTTGTAGGTACTTTATATTCATTTTGAATTTTATTGCAAGAGAGATTGCGTATTTAAAATAGTAAATATCAGTATATATATAAACTAATTTATTGCCATAAAGTATTGTATTAATGTTATATTATAATTACCCGTAATTGTATTTAGGTTTGGACATAATATATTTATATCATATTTATAAAATGTTGATTCGGGAAGCTACTAGAATAGTAATATAGAGTATCTTATTGACATCTTTACTATTATATATACTGGTTAACTTGGTATCGACATTTGCAACCATTTTGTCAATCGATTTAAAACAAGTAAGTGGTTCGCACTAATTTTGTTCCGAATGCCGTAATTTTTTTTTGAATAAATCTTAAATTATTGTTGAACGAACGGGTATATGGAATTTCAATAATAATAATAAACTCTCACTGTATTTTATAAAAAAAAAATGTTTAAAATCTTGTTTCTGAACCTCCACGGTTTAGTTGGAGCGACGCCTACGAGCTTTGTAGTCTAATTAGGTTTATAAATCGTGTTTATTAGCATTAAAGGATTAGTTTAGTGTTGAAATAAGATCGCAATTTTGTTAGTTAAAACTAATTTTACGACGTGTTAATAGAGAATATTTAAACCATGAAATTATAAAGCTACATATGATTATTTAACATATCTTCGTGTAGCAAAATCTGTCTAAGGTATTCATTGTTACTCAAGTACTTCATTTAACGAAAAAGCCGCGGGATACAAATAGTATAAAAATACCTATCCTTAATAAATTTGTTCATTAATTTATCGAAGACATTTAATTACTTGTATTGTGATATAACATTATTGAGACTGGCGCCAAAGAACACCACACGACCTATTGACGCGGTCAACTTATCTTATGGACGCTTTAAGTATAGACACCAAGTGGAACTAATCATTACCACGTGAACATGAATATTCAAACACAAGTTTACATAAAATTAATGTATACGTCCTGTTGCGAGTCAGGAACATTTGACTCTCAACTAGGGCTGTCATTCGTGAGTGAGTCGAATTTAACGAATTTTGAAATTCAAAACATTCTTTTTCAAAACACAAACAAACACGGGATGTTATTCATTCATTTCGAAAACATAATTTGTTGTTTTTGTTTAAAGCGTTATCCCATTCTCGTGTTAGTGACAATTTCTAACAAAAACAGGCTTGCTCTGGACCCATCTTAATGCGTTTTAATAATACAGGGCTTTGTGGTAGCTGAGGGAATAATAATGCTTTGTTCTGGAATTTGATATGATGACAGCCCTGACTCGAAATAAAATGTGAACGATTTACTCAAATGCTAATTGTCTTCTTATTTTAATATCACTAAATTAGATTAACGCGTTTGAAGCTATTTGTTACCTGGTTGATTTAATTACAGGATCTTTTATGTCATGCCGCTATGTTGAATTTTTTATATAAGTCGTTTCGTAATGAGATTAAAATTTATTGTAATAGAAATATTATAGTAGAAAGTCTTTTTCACATTACTATCTCTGTGAAAGTAAAGCCAATATAAGTTTATCATTGTATTCTTGTTCTACATACATACAATATTCTTTTTATATTAAATATATTAATACTCGTACATTCAGTCTTACTGTAAAACTAAGAGATCAGCATTTAATTTTTAAATACATTTAAAATTATACGTACCACTTGTTTTTTAATTAGTAAACTGAAAATTCCATGTCTATATACATATATAACAGGAAATAAAGAAACTAACTATGTATTTGTCGTTTCCGACTATTGTTTTGCCTTGCACTCGCTTGTGACGCAAAGCGCGAAATGCCCTCTGAAGAAGATTTCCGGATGAAGTTAAAACAGTTGTCAGAAATGACAAAAACACAGTGAGTCCATTAATTACCTGTTACATATGTATATAGATATCAATAAAAAATGAACATAAGTTTAAAAATAAAATTGAAAATTATATTTATAAACGAACCCTATAATGTATTTAAAAAAGGTATTTTCTAAAGCTCTTTAAATATACGAATCCCTGAAGGTAACGTTTCTAAACAAAAATATTAAAAACAACAATTAAACATCTTGTTGCTTGTTTTTTGTTTCAGATCAAATAAATTAGCACCAAACACTACTTTGGAACCACCAATAATAACTGTGAGAATCACAAGGGAGGCACAGACTGACTGTTTGGGAGTTGACAAGAGATATCACGAGTGCAATACCGTTGTAAGTATCTACTCGTATAATACTGGAAAACTGGAAGTTAACTTACTAGTATCGTTTCCAACAATTGTCTTAATTTTTTCCGGAAGTCTTGCATTGCTGCTTCGCAAGAACCATTCTAACCTTGAAAATATAATAGACTTCTAGATGAAATCGGTAATGATAAATGTATATATATATATAATATTAAAAAATATTCTATTGCAGTATAGTATTTTATTGTACACAGATTTAGATAGATTTGGAATATGATCAGCTGAATACAGTTGACATTTATTTTGCGTAGCTACTGTGTCAAACCATTTCCATTTACTAACGGTGTATACATTAATATAATTTTAATGGTCTAGCAAATGAAATCATATAAAGAGAGATTTTATATAAACTGCCATTATTTATTTATAATGCGTTAACAGCCAAGTTGGACTCATTGACCCAGTGTCGGTCTATGAGATTAAGTGTCAATCAGAACATTAGGTTTTTATTATTGTTACATCTTGGCACCTTTACGGTTCAACCAATCATCATGAAATTAATTTATATATAGTATGGGTAATAAAATGAATGAACAGAACATTAGAATTATTGTTGTTAAAAATTATTAGTTTTGATAAAATTGTAATATCAAATAACAATAATTTTCATCAAGCTGAATATAAGCAATGAATATGACAGCTCAGGTTCGCACGGTTTATTGAAAATAAAATGATGCGTATGTTATGAATTTTTAAAATCAGTTAATTATTTTTTTACTTTATCTGTTATAAACAAAAAATCTAATTATTTCTCTTTATAATATTAATTTAAATTCAAAGTAAATATGGTGTATAATTTGGAAAAATGAAATAACATTATAGAATTTTATCGTTCTGCAGTTGCGATACAATTTGTAATTAAATTTAATAAATTAAACTCATTAGTCTAAAAAACACTATTTATTGGATTAATTATACAACAATGTAATTCTCCCACGTTAACTAAAACGAGCTAAGAAATAAGCCGCAGTGATTTGTTCAAACGATACGGCATTAGAGGTTAAGCAGCCACTCAATCTACTCTAATAAATGATTTCTGATTTACGATTTCATGCCTCGTAAAATGTTACCATGATTACTATTGTTCAGTCTATGCAGTTACTACTCGTTTATGTAAACCTATTTATGTATTAGAAATGTGGCGATTTTCTGTACATATTTTAAGAATAATGTATACTCGTAGTAATAAGTAAAGATGACCCTATCAAAAATCACACGCACTTACACATTTTCATATCATTTAGTCAAGAAATAAGTTCATAAGCCACACTATTATAGTGTTTTCTATATACTCCATTAGTGCTTTTTAACCTTTTTATGACACGACCCCCCCCTATTATAAAAAATATATCGCAACCCCCGACCTTTTGCTTTTTTTTTCACATATTTTATAATGTTGCAAAGATGTTGTAGTGATTTTTTTTATTTTTTTATCTTTGCATGGACGAGTCATAGATTTTAATTTTTTAGTTTATTTGTATTTACATACAAATGTTTTAATTATTATTATTCTTAATAAATCTATCTTTATAACTTTGGTTTTTTACGGAGGTAGTTTTCACGATTCTCCTATACTATACTACAGTGTTCTACAGAATACGGTCATGCCAAATGTTACGTTCAATATAAAAAAAACAGTTGACGATTTCATCGTTTATTTTCTATATATTTTGCTAACACTATCGTAAAAAATATTAATACGAACTAAATAAAATATTAGCAACAGATAATATTTAAACCCTAAAATAAATTATATTATAATAAATAGATAAATAGCATCTACAATCAATGTATATTACTGAGGATATATTTTTTATTTCAATTGTCGAGAAAAAATACAACATAATTTAAGCATTTGATGATTTAATTAGGTAGTTATACTCTGTCCTGTTACGTTTTTACTATTTTATACCGGTGTATTCATGCACCTGAGTAAGGTATATTGATTGAATAAGATAAAAATACTGTCTCAGTTCATTTCATTACCCATACTATATATAAATTAATTTCATGATGATTGGTTGAACCGTAAAGGTGCCAAGATGTAAGAAGAACACACGTACATACAAAGAGAAATAAACAGACTATATAAAATATTGATGCTCCTTTCCATTTTGGGTTTGGATGTGAACTCTTGCAAAAATAAGCTCGCATTTTTTACATTTGCATTCCACTGTCATGTTTTTGTATATATTATTAGTGTGTAAAAGTATACCATAAATAAATAAAGTAATACATTTATTGTACTCTTAATATTCTACCTACTTATGTATTTTTTTGTTTCAGCCATGTAAGGGTGGTGTTCGAGATATGCGCTCCGAACAGTGTTCAAATTACGATAGCAGACCGTTTCGTGGAAGATTCTACACTTGGGTTCCGTACATTGACGGTTCGTGTCTACGTTTATCTTAGTAACTTGTTACTAAACCAACATGTAAAATCAATTTATGCAGACATTTTATTAAAGTTGTCAGAAATAACAAAAGGTTCTGTTAGTATTTCATTCATGCAATTATGTTAAAATTACAAGATATATTTTGATAAATCTTGTCCTCTATATTAAGAGACACAATCGTTATCTAAGTTACTTTTGTTGGACTGATATATTTAGTTTAAGACTTTATTTATGGCTAAATTATAGAAACTGATGTACATGTGATACTACATACATAATACATGAAGGAAATATATGTAGATTTTTAATTTTTAACTTTTAGTTTAGTATAATAATATAGGCCGTGTGGTGGTGGTGGTGGTGGTAGAATAGGTCACTTCTTACTTTCCTGTGGGTGTTATAAGAGACGACTAAGTGAGGACAAGGAAATGGCAGCAGCGTCCCTCTTAAAACATCTCCAAAGTCTAACTGCGGTTACTAATCCGCCTGTTCAGCGTGGCAACTACTGGCAAAACCTCCAAGGGGATGGCTTATGTTCAGCAGTAAACAGTAAAGGGTTGATATGATGATGATAAAAATATTATATTATATATTATTATATGCGTTCAAATATGGTACAATCTATCTGAGCACAGAATTTTATTTAAATGCGTTTAGATTTTTAGATTAGTAGCATAATTTGGATGATAAATATTCAAACATTTGCATTTCTATTATTCAATAAGCACACGCATATTAAAAGCAATAGACAAGTTCAAGGAAATTCCTAATATAATTGCCTCTGAACTGAATATAGTACACCAGTTCTAGAAATTGTGTTATAATGAGATACGATGCAGTAAATATACGATTTCTACTGCCGTATATACAGGTTTAGATGGAATTCCTATAAGTTTCAATGTTCGTTCAGCATTTGCATTATTTCAATAATTAGTAACGAATGAGATTATCCCATTGAGATTTTATGGAATATTTAGAGTAATTTTACATAAAATAAAAAAGAAATTTAAGAATTTTTGTGCTATTTTCTCGAAATTATGTAGGATAAGACTGCAGACTGTAGGACAGACTGACTGTATTTAGGTACTATTTTTTGTGGACCTTGGAATGGCAAAGGAGCTGAGGGC
The DNA here is from genome assembly GCF_026898425.1 of Galleria mellonella. NCBI lineage: Eukaryota > Metazoa > Arthropoda > Insecta > Lepidoptera > Pyralidae > Galleria > Galleria mellonella. Next base: position 8,141,569 of record NW_026442130.1, on the reverse strand, counting down.
TCATTTGATGGAAAGTGGTAACCGTCGTCTGTAAACATGAATAGTATCATGAAAACTGAGGAAATATTATGTATCCAACTATAATAATAACAGAAACTATTATATCTGTGTCTGATCCTGTAATTTTAATAATATATCCTTACCATTTAATTGAAACTCTGCCCTGTAACCGCAGCTACTTCGTACCAGACAGTATACTAATATTCTGCTTTGGTTAGAATAGTAGCTTTTTCATGTCATCATTTTTCATTCACTTCATAATTTCATTAATAGCAGCTCATTTCATTTCAATTATATGAACCTTTTGGTTTTTCAATAGAAAATTATTAGCCTACAAATTACATGTATTTATGTTATCAAGGGAATATAAGACAAATAATTTAACCAATAAATACAATAATATTACTTATTTTAAGAAACTAAAATTTAGTTCAGAAAGTATATTTATTTATAGTAATTATACTTTCTTGTCTTATTTTTTTTTATAAAATAGAGGGCAAACAACAAGTATGCGGATCACCTGTGGTAAGTGATTACCGCTATCCATAAGCAACTGTAAACAAATTATAGGTGTATTGCCGGCTCTTAAAAAGAAGTATGCTCTTTTTTATGGGCTAAATTTATTGTTAATGTTATTAAAAATAAGTTGCGGGTCATATTCTATTAATATACCAAATTGCTGACACGGAACTCATCTGAGACATAAAATTTTAAATAAATTATTTTATTTGGCAGGTGACTCTCCTTGTACACTAAACTGCAGACCTCTCGGTCAACACTTCTACGCATCACTAGCACTGGTTGCAGATGGAACGCCATGCACGCGACCTGGATTCAGAGCTATATGTGTGCAAGGAGCTTGTAAGGTGAGTGTAACATGGATTATTTTTCTGAGTTCATTTTCATATATTTGTTATGTTCGGATGCTGTGTCTTATTTTTCTAATGTAAATGAACTATTTTTTTTTTAATAATAGGACCTTATTCCGAGGAACTTTGTGTGTATTAAATTCGTTATTTGTAATTTATAGGCTAAAAGACTTTTCCTTAATTATTTATAAATATAATATTATTGCTGTGTGGTCCCGGCATAGAATAGGCCACCCTTTTCTTTTCCGTGGGTGTCGTAAAAGTCGACTAAGGGAGAGCAAAGGAATGGGCAGCAACGTTCCTCTTATAACATCTCTAAAAGCCTAACTGTGGCTGCCAACCCACCTGCCAAGCGTGGCAACTACTGGCAAAACTTCCCTTATAGGGGAGGATTATGTCCAGCACTGGATAGTTAACGGCTGAAATAATAATAAAATAATATTATATAAAACTTGTAATACAAAAGTTTCACGCATTTGATATATTTAGATTGTATTACTCGCACTGATAAGTCTATCTGATCTGATTTAATCAGGTTCATATTTACATCCCTAGTTCTTGCATTTGCTATGTTTAATATAACGAAAAGGGTTACAAATGTCTTCCGTTATTTGAACATGACTTTTATATGGGTTCCACTTGAATGTTGTCAAGACATATAGTAACGAATTAACAATTCTAATGTGATAGAGAGTTCGTGTACAATTGGCGATAATATCGCACTTAGTAACTTAGTCTTTATACTGTAACTGTACACAATTCTCTAGTTCCTATTTTTTTTAGAATTAATGAAAGAAAAATGTCTCTCTACATTCTTTGAGATTTTTTTTTTTAATTTTCTATTGATGGCTATCAATAAATAATGAAATGTCTGAAAAATAAAAACGGTCAAGACGAGCAACTTGGATTAAATTTAATAATTAAAAGATTGAATAGATAGTAATAGATAATACTGTAATTTTAATAACAGGGATTATTTAAATATAATGAATGTTATTTTAGTACTCGTAGATTGACTTGACAGAGGAATTAAATTTGACTATTTCCAAGTAGCAGATCTTTTATCTACCTATCATTCAGCCCACAATAACACTAACTTACGCTACTTATATTTCAAATATTATTTTTATGCTACATGTTATGACAATTTAAAATAAATATTTTATTGTTTAGTCATTTTAATATATTTTTTTTAAATAATGGTTCACTTAATGTAACTTAGTCGCCTTTATTATGATATAGGTATAACTTTAAGTACTTTTACTGTCAAGTGATTTAAATACCTAAGCTTTCTTTAATAAAAGAGATCATCAAAAATGCAAAAGTAAGAATCTTTTGTTTTTAAAAACATATTTTTAATTTGATATTTGAATTGATACACCAATATTTCTGGACTCTGTAAATGGCTTGTGGTGGTGGCGTGGTTGGACTGCGTGCATAATTAGCTACTTAAGCAGTTCAACTATTAGGAGTCAACTATTATTTTGCATTGTAATAAAACCGCGGATTGTTTATTGAATAAATATGAAGTTGTCTGCTCTATAAACTATTCAATCGATGCAACATTGTGCGGTAGTGGATAGCAAGGACGGGTGCGTTGCAGTCGTAAATTATTTAGAGTATTATTATTGCCTATTATTACGTGATAATGATTCGTTTGTCTATCTACTTAGAGTTTATTGTCCATTATTTTAAAGCTGTGACATTGGTCTACAGCATTTATGAAACTGTAAAATAATCAAAACGGTTGATGGATTTGTTCTAGATGACAAAGATAAACAAATATAAATTAACTAATTTTAGTTGAATAGTTCAATATCAACATCATTTTATGTATACATTGTCAAGTTGAAGATGATCTTTTGTGATAGTTAATTTGATTATTTAATATGAAAAAAAAAAACTAATTATGCACTAGATAGATAGAACATGCTTTATTCTTATTAATGTTATAAATATAAAAGTGAGTTTGTTTCTTTCTTTATAGCGCCTTAATGACATAACCAATCACTGTAAAATTTAGCACACACGTAGTATATGGTATAGTATATATTCTGCATAATTTTTATATAAGCGGCTTTTTATCCTGGTAAGTGAATATATCCCGGACACGCAGACGAAGTCACGGGCAGAAGCTAGTGCTAAATAAACTAATCTAGTTCGGATTATATTATATATATCTATTACAAATAATAGGTAATAACGTACAAAATATACTAATTATTAATTCAAAATATAGGTATTCTTTTGTGATTCAAGTCATTGTAAGAAATTAAATATTACTTTAGGCTATTATAAATTTTGCAATAACATCATCAAAACATGGTCCTAACTAAATTGTCATTAAAACCATAATTTACAATCACTTAATACTCACAGACTGCTGGTTGTAACCTATGTATCACGGTTCCATAAACAAAATTACCTATTCAAGATACAACAAAGTTATACTATATAAGGGAGTCTATATAAATACAAGGTGTTAATAACACCTTTTACTGTAACCTTTACACATATAAAGCTTGTGCCTCATTCAGATATTCTGCAATTTTAAATCATAGCGCGATATTATAATGTTGTCTAATTTTTCCAGATCATACAGATAATCTGTATTATTATCCATGTGTTTTGATCGTATAATACGAGTATGTAAAAATCTATTATTAGGTATGTTGATTAATAATCATGTATTCATAAACAAATAAATTCTGTTTATAATATAATCTATACTATTATATAATTAGCCATGACATATATATTTTGATGTATGTGATTTATGTATGTATAACTTATAGTCCGCCATGTACACATATTTGTACTAATGAATATTTTTATGATATTTATATATAGTAATTTTTATGAGTATTAAATTTGTTATCTCTAAAATATTTATTTCTCCCTCTATTCTCTCTGTTAAGCGTAACGATTGACTGGTAGAGAATGCCATCAGATATTAAGTCCGCCCTCTGAACATATTTTAATGTGTGTAATAAATAAATAAATACATGCTGACATTATTTTATTTCCCCGTCTTTCTGATATTATTATATATTAATAAACTAACATTGAAAAATTTATTTATGATTTTGGCATTATAAAATATTTCTAAACTCTAGAATTAATTTTTGGTAGATTTATGTCTACCTGGTATAACAGTAAACTAAAAATATTCGAAATGATGTTTAATTGAGCTGAGTATGTATGTGGTAAAGTAGTTCAGATTCTATAAAATTTATGGTGTGAACCTTATGAATTCCACAATAACGCAAATAGCTACATATTAGGAAAAATAAGGAGATTAGAAGGAGTATTAGAAACTGTATTTACTTATTTTTCGTACTAAATATTCTTAATTTAAAAAACAAACTGTCGTTCATCAACAATCCAAAGATTTAGATCACAGTTTGTTCCGAGAATCTCTAACATGGCTAATACCATATAAGAATTTCTGACATATTTCGTAACAAACAACAGACTAGAGATTTTACTAAAAACTCTACAAATATTCACAAGAAAAAAAAAATTCTTACTAATATAAATATGTGCTCTGTTTAGTTTTTACATTTTTAGTTTAGACATAGCTATCGCTTAGCAATCCTAGTGTAAACAAGTCAAAATCCGCTACATGCACTTTTTACCTTATTTGGAATAAGTAGTTCCTTTGTAATCCGTAAATAGATTTATGAAATTAATTGTTATTGTTATAATATTTACAGTGTATTTGTATGGACTGTGTTTATAGTATGAAATTAGAGATGTAGTCAAAGTTTCGAATTAGTAAAATTTTTATTTTTGTTAGTGAATTAGTTTGCTTGTACCTAACTAAATTTCATTTTAATGATTTTTTTTTGCTTGAATTGTTGTATGGTTATATGTAAAATATTTCGTACTTTGCTTACAAATAGGTCAAGATATAAAAAATAAATAAGTATATTCCTTAGCGTGAATGCTATTACTATATCATATTAATTATTAAAAAATATTTAACATCATATTATAAAGTACTGGCGATCCGACCTGGCTTCGCACAGGTAGATAGATAGAAAAATAAATTAGTATTTTATTATTATAATAAGCAAATTTTTGGTACTTTGATTACTATTTTTTTTAAATAGTATATAACGTACATTACTCGCCGATAATGCTTTCTATAAGTAAATTTATAAAATTTGTTAGGTGATTTTAGAGTTTATTCATTGTAAACAAACAAACATACTAAAAAAATCTAATCTTTTATTTTTATAAAATTTTATAAAAATTTATTTTATATTTTTTTATTTTTTTAATATAGATTAACTATTCGTTATCATAAATGAAAGCACTATTCGGAATCAAATAAATATGTCCTAATTTGTATAAAATATGTTACTTATTAGTATGTAGGCAGGTTAGCGTGAAACTAGTGTAGATAGGTAACGTAATTGTAGCGAGTGACGCCGGCGCCGGTCGGTATGCGGACGATCGGCGATTACTGCCACCCACCGCCCCAGGCGCGGCCCTATTCTAGATATATTATCATCTTAACACTCAAAGATGATGCGATATACAAATATCTATTCAAATTTCTTGTTATTTGTCGACTATTTGTTAATTTATAAATGATCAAAATATACAGATGAATAAAGATTTAAGTGAAATTACAGAATACTCGTACGTAGGCTATATAATACCATACCATATCAGTCGTTAACTTTCCATTGTTGAACATAGGCTTCTTCCATAAAAGGGGTTTTTGCTAAGTATTTACCACACTTAACAGGCAGGTTGGTAACCGCAGTTAGGCAACACTTAATGAAGTATAATATAATAATGTAGTCCTCAGGAGTGGCAACGCATGAGTAGTATCATGGGCATTACAGTACATTCTGCGAGGTTCGTGGTGCTTTTCATATCTATAGGCGATGGTTACCACTTTGTCACCCTGGTGGGCTATCTCCTTTTTATTGTTCTAAATATCATTAAAAAACATTTGACATTACCATATCAGCAGTTAAATGTCCACTGTTGAACATAGGCCTCCCCTTATGGGAACTTTTGCCAGTAGGCGTCATGCTTGGCAGGCGGATTCGCAACCGAAATTAAGCTTTGGTATTGTTTAAAGGGTGACGCTATTATTCGATTCGATATTATTCCTCGATCATAAAGCTCCTTTAATCGCTTCTTACGAGACATACGGGAAAGAACGGGAAAGGGAAAAAAAGGAAAAAAAAATGATATTATTACATAATATTTATTATTATTATGTCACAGGTACATCATTATTCATACGTTTATTTATTTCTCACTTTTTAATTTTATATGGTGTAATCACCAACGTATTTCACAGATTGAAGCAAAGTGATTAATAAACACACTTTAAAGATAACCTCTTTGTCGGTTTGACTAGAGATGAGGGTTAACTTATGAATATATTAATAGAAGCTATTTACCTTATACTCAAATAAAGATTTTGTCTATATACTTATAATGTATTAACAATAAAGTATAAAGAAATTTTGAAAAATTTATTTCCTTAAGTGGTTCGATTTGATTTTGAGCTCGAAATGAAATTAAATAAAGTGACGTATAATTTAGTAGCTAAATGTTTCTGAATAGAGTATTTTTTTAAATTAATTTACTCGCAATTCGATCAAATCGATATGATAAATTCGCTACATACCTACGCGTAGAATAAGCCTCTGTAAGTGTAATTAGAAACTGAGAAAATCCGACGCTCCTTTCCAATTTAAGTAGAAAGCACATGTTAATTTTGCGACAGACAGCCGTGATCAGAATACCACCCTTATGTTGAAGTCTTCCTGTATTTCTTTGACTGTAATACAAATAACAAACAAATGTTGAACCAAATTATTTTATTCGATTCGTATTTTTTTAAATATGTTATACAAAAATGCATTTTTTATTCTATAGATAAAAAAATAAAGGGAAATAAATGATTTGCAGGACTAATAAAATAATTATCATGTGAAATAATAGAAAAAAAAAACTATTTTCAGTAAATAAATTAAATTACACTAGTAATTTCTGCTTTTGAGGTATTTAGTAGTTTCTTCATTTTTCAGAGATTCTGTGATTTGTCAGTGAAATATAATGGAATATATTTAACGATTTTTAAGATCATATAAGTGTTACATAGGTATTATTCTTTTTTCTTTTTTTTTAGTTTTTGTTTTCATTATTATTGATAGTATGTATCTGTATGTAGATTTTCATTTTATTACTAACAATCAAAGACATTTTGTGTCTCAATATGAAATAGTCAAGGGCAAAATTATGCATCAATTTATTGTCAATAATATAGGACTTCGCCCCGCGTCATCCTCGTTGTAACAATATGTCCAACTTGTCCTGAGACCTGCATTGACCTTAATAAGAAGAAATATAAGACGTAACTACAATGAGTCCTAGTTTACTCTAATGACCATATTTATTTACCAACTAGCTATGCCCGTGACTTTGTTCGTGTAATACTTTCCTATTACAATATAATAAAATTTTTATATAGCATAGACATAACTTAATCAACCTTTATTAGGCAGAGGTAATTTTAAAAATATTCTGAAGCTTATTTAATTAACCCCATATTTAGTTAAATATTTTGTAAAAATTTCATCACAATCATTAACAAATAAATTTCTAACGTTAACGATAGTTCCAAGATAGATAGATAATTTATTTGCATTCCTTACCAATAACGAAAAGAAAGAGATAAAAGAATGAAAAACAACAAAATAAGCAACAAAAACAAAATATATAAAACAACAATTTCCTTCTTTCATGCGTTTCTTACCATATTCTTAAACAAATTTTTTAAAAATATTCAACCCATAAATTTGTTTCAATTGCAATTTTAATATAAGCATATTATTTTAATATAATATGTATATGTTAAAACTAGTTATATCAAAGAATATACTGAAATGCAGTTCTTAGAATTTCTTCTATATAAATTTATGAGTAACAGCTGGAATAGTAATTACATGAATCATTCTTGTGAAACTGAGGTGTCAACACCAAGACATATTAGGGCTGGGAATCTACCTACTTATATATAAAAAAATGTGGATTTTCCAACATAACTAAAGGATACTTTCGTCAAGAAGTTAGAAAAATATATACACAAGATTATTATTCCTAACCTAACCTAACCAGAGGCATTTATCGACTATTATTGTCGTGGTAAATTAATTAATTACTCTTGTGTAAAATTTTACAACTAACCTTGTCTGTCTCTTCAATGTTCGTATAAATGTTATTGTAACCAGGAAATAATTTCTTGATAACACATTTGAGTAGATACTAATTGATGGTACTTAATACTTACCGAATTCCTATGATTCCTAGGCCCGATTTTTGAAACTGTTAAACAAAGACCTACTACTTATGTAGTATAGATGTAACATACCACCATTTATAAAGTTTTCACTACCACTGAATGTATGTCAATGACTGAATTAGCTATTTTATGACTGACTATAAATATACTAGTATTCCGTTTATAACATTGTTCTCAATACCTATTATTGAACCTGACATAAACTCTTACGTCTTAGGCATTGGTATTCATAATATTATGATCTTTCGGGCATATTAGTCCTACGTTTGAAGATTGGGTTTAAAATTCTATGAAACAACCTATTCATATCATTGGTAAATCTGTAATTTACAAGCATAATTCTACATACATGTACATAGTAAAACGAGATATTAAAGAAATCTTATTTTTTACACATGTAAATAAACAGATTTGATAATTTAAAAGAGTATTTAATATAAAAGTAAGAGCACAGGACCTATTTAAATTTATCTGTATGACATACAAAAAAAAATTAAATCAGGTTATAAAGTATTTTTACTAAGAATAGCTTGGAAATTAAGTGATATGTAACTCTTATAAATTACATTTCTATTTTTATCAATGGTTAGGTAATTATTTTTAATATCTGTCTATACAAACAACTGTATTAAGTTTAAAATAAATAATGTATTCTATTATGTGTACATAATCTTACAAATCTTTATTTTCACATAAGTTATGCATATCTATAAATAATAGCAAAGAGTGCTATTTGATATTTTATGAACATTTCATTTGACAAGAATCAAGGGAGTAAAATACTGTAAAATATGTCGGTCCCATACAAATTTAATAAATAATGGTATTATAAACGTCCATGGTCATTTCCAGTCGATAAATATGCGTAAAATTATTTGATCGTACCAAATACTGGTTATTAACAATATAATAGTAATCTACCTCTTAATTTATTGTGTTTAATTTTATCCGTAATCCAATAATTGGTAACGGATTAACAACTAATAATGTAAATATTTATACTTATGAGTAACATAGATGTATTAGATATTTGTCAATTATTGCAAATAAATTGTAAACCCGCCACAGTTATTACATTAACTTAACGGAGTAGCAGTGAGGGATGATATGTAAGAATGAAGTCAGGTTAATTAGTCCATGGTGAATTTACTGCGAATTGAGCACAGTGCTTTCCAGGGAGGACGGTGTGAAGGTCCATCTAACAAGGTATAATGTTAGCAAGTGGCTTAATGAGTTTTTGAGAGGATTACTACATGATAGAAACTGAAATAAACAAATTTGCAGACCTAAAATCAATAGATATTGTTCGAAGGAAAGAGGAAATTGGGCAACCTAATTGGCAATAGACTGATTAACACTGTACATATTATTTATTAACACAGTTACATTAGTACTGGTAACTGGTGGATAAGATTTGCCATAGGTATCTGAAATAAATAATGATGATTGATCCTGCCATAGAATACGTATATTTTTATTTACTTAGTGCAAGCTTTACGAAATTAAATTTCTGAGTAATATGCGACATATTAATGTTAAGTCAGTGGTACGTTTAGCAATTTAATATTTTGGTCTAATTATGTGTATTAATACACATAATATAGTAATATATCAGATATTTAGTTCACAATTAGTATTAAATATTTGAATGTAATTTGGTACAAAGACATATATAAATCCTATATTAATTGCAAAGTAGCGTATAATTCCACCTAGCTATAAAATTAAATTAAATAAGAGTATAGGGCTAAAAAAAGGTCTAGTTTGAATCGGAGGTAAATTAAAGTATTATATCTGCTTGCTCCATCATGTATCTAATCATATATCAGTATATACTCGTATTAACATATTTTACATCTATTGTATGCCTAATAATATATCTCTTTCGTTTCTGAAAATGAACCGGCTAACACGAGAGTAAATTCAATTGAGTGCCAAAATAAAACTATGGGAATAAATAATAAACTATTAATATTAATTACTAAACAGACAATGAATCAAATTCTGATCATTAATTACGAAAATATCACGTAACATAAAAAAAATACAATCGAAAAATAGCCTTCTTTATGTTACTTAAATATAAGTACGCTTTCGTAATTAGCAGAAGCGTAAGTATCTTAGTTTATTTTTTGTCTTCTTTTCTTATATTTTTTTTATAAATATAATGCTGTTTATCCCAATTTTCATAGTACAATCGCTATAATAAAGCGTTTGCTTATACTTACTTATTATATCTCCAGTTGTATGTCTACTCATTTCGTCGGTTTTCCACATATCAGTGCGGCGGCGCATGCTTTACGCCAGTACTGCACGCACGGCCCCGCGGCGCGCGACTTACGCGCACGGCGCATACGGAAAAGTTCCCGCGAATAAGCTTTTCAATTTTTATTTCAAATAATTATTACGTTCAATAATTTCTTTAGTTTAAATTAGAAGAATTAATGATAGTGATTATTATTTCGGGACAATAACGAGTGGTCTTAGATAAACACATTTATTATTTTGTAAATAATCATTATAAATTAAACTTAAATTTTAAGTTTTTTATATTTCGAATAACATAAAAAGTTTCTCACTTATTGTTTGTATTATTAAACAGCATAAGTATCTAAACAAATAAATAATATATGAATATTTTATTTCCTCTGTAAACGATTGCTTTTAGTAAACATTAATAGCGACATTAATGTTTACAACACAAGCAAATGATTTCCGTTAAAAATGTTATCCCCAGCAATTATAACATGCACTCAAATGTGTTAAATGATGTAACCGTCTCTCAATGACAATCCGATGTTAATTTGATGACTGTCAAAATTAAAATTAAATACAGACGTCGAGTGGACCGGACTCTACAAAAATATGCATCTTAGTTGTATAACCATCAAATGTTAATTTTATTACTATTACAGCATTATTTGTTTAAAAATCTAAATGAAAAGTATTATTGTGTAAACTTGCAGATCTATTTTTTTTATCTATAATTTTATATTATGAATATTTATCTATAAAAATAAATAGTATAATAATAAATATCATACAATATATATCCAGAAATAATAATTAAGGCAGATATATGTAAGGATAGTATTTTTTTCGTATTTTAAACATAATTTATAGGTATAGTAAAAAAAATAGTCTATAATTATTTTTTATTACAATAAAATTAGTACGGGAACAATAGTGGGTAAGTTCTATTGATTTTGAAAATAACAGAATTGGTGTATAAATGGGGATAGTATACATACAAAAAATATAGCCGAATTATAATCTTCTACTTTAAATTGGTTGTTAAAAAATTTTGGTGTGTGTATGTATATGTGAATGTTTATAATTTATTAGTACTATTATGGAAAGGAAATTATCTAAAATAATTGTTATCATCTAGTTATCTTGAGATATTAAAACCGGTATGCATGTATGCAAATATCGAAAGCTAAATATGTTCTCAGATAGTAAGTGGCTCTTGTTCCATCAACTATGTGCCATATACATAAGTGTACCGGATATTTAGACTAGCTTTCAGATTAGGTCTCACATAGTCAATTTGAATTATTTTCAAGTTTCTCTTTGAAGTACCTAGTAGTAATATGTAGAGTACATATTATGTATTGAAGACATTTATGTCATGTATTGTATACTTTGTGTAAAGTTTTCACTTTTTGTCAGAATACAAGATATTTTTTTTTACATTACAGAATATAATACATTATATAAACTCATGAAGTTGTTGTGCTTAAATAATGATAATGTTCATGGAAAATATTTTAATAAAATGTTTATTCTATTTTAGAAATTGGACCTAATTTTTAAATTGGCTTGAATCAATCGAACGAATCTTTCGGATTTCTCGTAGAAATATATTAAATATTAGCAATTACGTCACAGGAATCAATTAAATATTTTAAACTTGCTGTCCCCGCAGTTTCGCCCACGTGAATCGATACATAAAATATTCTATGTATGTACTACATTAGGATATAACCTACTCTTGTATCAAATTTCATTAAATTCTGTCCAGTAGTTTTTGCGTGAAAGAGAAACAAATATATTAATTGAAAGTATAATATTGATAGGAGAGTTAAACTTTTTTATCATTATTAATATATTCTGGTCGTCCTTCTGAAGTTCGAAATGGCTTTAAATTACATTTAGTATACAGATGGACCGTATTCTAGATCGTCACATGACGTTTTTTATATTCCAAATTATTTAGTATCATATATTTGAATTTTAGAAGGATATAGTTATTACAGTCTAGTGGTTAAACACGTTGTTTCGCATAACTAATGTTCTAGATTAATTTCTTATATTCTATGATCTTCATGGTGTTTATAATTATAGGCGACGGATACCTTCGAGGCAGGTTTAATGACCTAGTGTAGGTACCAGTGCTTATAAATACCGTGCTTATAAAGTACCTACTTATGTGAGCTCAAGTTTAATGGAATTAACTTAGTATTACAGCACTATTGTATGTTGATTTATAAAAAAATGTGATTTGGGTTTAGATTATCAACTGGACCAATTTATAAAATATATTTTTCTATTCTAAATTATTTCAATATAATCTGGTATATGTAAATAGTATCTATTTAGTGCTATATCCTATAGATAATGTCACTATATTATATTGTCTATACAGTGTTAAAAACTGTGGTTACAGGCGGGAGTTTGTGACTTTGTCATCTCTAAATTTATCAGAAACAAAAAATGTTGTTGTATATCTGATGAATGTAGACATAATAGGTAATAGGTATGCATATAAAATTATTATGAACACGACACAAATAATTGTTAAAGTTCACAGTATTATGATAAGTTTGGATATTCTACAAGTATATTCATAAATACCGTGTCAGGGTTGTAACCTGTGCCAAAATTCATATTAGTATCATATAATATTCTGCCCTAAATTCCACATAATGAGCTTACAGACATAAATTATAATTTTAGTTGTTTCAGTAGATTAAAAACATGCATAATTATGTTTTTATTTAACTACCTACGACTAAAATAAACATGTACCGCAGTAATTTGTAGTAGATTAGTAGCTAAATGTATTCGTAATTTGACTCTACTAAATTTAAACTGAGATCAAACTATTTAGCGACTACTGTTTTCTTATTTTATTTATTTTTCCGTACTTTGATAAATCTACACTATCATTATTTTATTCACCAGTATAAATATTTAGTCGTATGTAATGCTATTTAACAATAATTACAGGTGATATAGAAATTAATGGAATTAATTTCTATATAAAGTGTTAATTTCGATGTTAAATTATAAATAATAATAATAATAATAAAAAAAATCTCGACATTTTATGTCTATTTAGGTAGGTTTCTTAAATTTTTACCAGATTGTCACATCTATAAGAAAAGTGGAAAACGCTCATCATAAAATCTCTTATGGTAACTTTAATTGTTTTTAATTTCACATTTTATGATAAATATAGATAAATGTGTTGAATTTATTATTGACTAAAGCAAGTGCGAATGTAACATCTTATCTACTTGTATGTCTCATAAGTATAAGTAGTTAATCTAGCTAGTCATTTTAATTCATGGAAAGTAATGATGACAGATCGTTGATCTCTGAATATTGCTTGTAATTTTTCCATCGTCATTCGCAACACTAGCTTGTGTTAATTTTTATTAAGCATTTAATAGGAGACCGCCATAAGAGCTCATATATATAGTGATCAGCAATTGAAGTTGTTTCAAGGTTGCAACGTATTGCACAATATCTTAAAATAAAAATAAATATATAGCTCTTATTGAATTTATGGCATGTATCAAATACATATATCTAAATCAATTTAATAGAACTTTCAATATCATAAAAAAATGTATTAATGTACCTATGTTGTATAGGATTAAACGAGTAAGATCATTTACTTACCTCAGTTCTTAGCAACTCTATGTGTATGTAAGATGACTCATAAAAATAATAGATATTATTATAAAATATAAAAAAAAAATTAACAAATTAAGAAAAAAATAAATAAAAATGAATCCTTAAATCTTGTTGATGGTAATAGAAGCAAATAAAAAAAATTATATTTTTATTTTATTTATTATAATTTATGAAAATAATCTAAAAAGATTAAGTAATTTATACTTTATTCAAGAGGTGTATGTATATATAATATATTTGTGAGTCAAAAGTGTTATCAAACACACGACTGTAATGATACAATATTACAGAAATACATCATTCTAAATTTCAATACTGTAAACAGTATTGAAATTTAGAATGATGCAATATATATATATATATATATATATATATATATATATATATATATATATATATATATATATATATATATATATATATATATATATATATATATATATATATATATTGCTGTGTCAATGTAGATATATTACGATATATTATGATGATATGAATAAGTGAAAGCAAAAGAGACCTCGAAGAATAGGATAAAGATTATGATCTGTTGATAAATATAATATCAATTTGATTCTTTCTATTCAATATTTGCCTAGCAAATAGCGCAGTTACCAATAAAATCATTAATTGAATTTCGTCATTATTATGTTTTATATGAGTAATTATTTAGAAATAGGGATAACGCAATGAACTTTTCTTTTTATTTTTATCACGAAGTAAATTATAATTCGTGATTTATTTATTGGCAACCCTAACCGACATCCTGTGTGTAGTCTACTAATAACTATAATAGAGATCTTAATTTCGACGTATAGTAATTTATCATTCGCGTTCTTTGAAATTCATAATGGTTTTACTTAGGTGGTGTCAATGAGGCGACACTTTAATTGTTGCGGTGTTATTTGTGATTTAAGGTACATATGGTTGGATCATGTTGTTCGAATTAGATACAGATCCTAATTAAGTATGTTCAAAACTGCGCAATTAAAATGCGAAAACAGATAACACAAGATAACACATATATATATATTTGCGTGTATGTGTCATATGAATAACAATCTGTACCTGCCACTTCGATCATGTGACCAGGACAAAATATAGTTTATTTAAATAAAATAGATATTATCTAAACATAAGTTATTTTTTTGTCATTATATGATGTGATAACCATATTATATTCATATATCATTTGCAGGCATTATTTTTAATCAATATATATTTATGATGTAATGTCTGACGGAAAAATATTACTGACCAAGTGTGTTATTTTATCATTACTGAATCTACCTAGAATCGACCAGGGATTCCATTTATCTAAATTGATTTAACTAAACGCAACTCTGTGTGGCGCTTGTCATTATTAATCTATGGTTCTGGATCAACTTAGGTGTACTAATGGCGTATTATTATTAAATATTACATCGTATAGAAACATCTTATACAATGGCATCAAGAGATTATATCTTGGCGACCACATAATGACGAATCGTAACAGTTATGGCTCTTCATGTGATAGATGGGTCATGCTTGGAGAATAGCCAATATTGCCGAAATATAATTCTTTATTACGTGCATTGTTGTTTATATAATAATTTCTGTGTTTATAAAAATATTTTTAATTATGCTATTTACAATCAACAGAAGAATCTATTATGTTGTTTAGTATATATATACATATATAATAATAATAATAATTTTTATTTCGGACTTTGTTGGTCAATTAAATATTTATTAGTAACAATATACTTAAAACTAATGTTAGTAAATATGGCTGGATGAAATTAATTAAAATTTAGTTTAAAAGATTAACCATATTCTAAGAAAATACTCAATGTATTTTACTAACTTTATTTAGAATATACATTAACATTTTGTATATAGATTAGTTATATTTCACTTTAAATATTATCATGTCATATATCTGTTATACATATAGAAGTAGATACATGTTGTCTAAAGATAGTTTGATGATAAAATTATATATTATCCGAAGTAAATATATTTTATTTAATGATTCTGTTTATGTCTATAGGTTATCGACATTTATCACTTTCCATTAGGAGAGCCGTCAGCTTTTTTCCATTTTAAGTTGTATAAAAAAAGACAGTAACTTAGTTATAGGTTAAAAGTACCTATGCTTCTTGTGGAATATATTTCTAATGACTAATATCTCTTGTTCCACGCTATTATTTTACCTATTTTTTGTTAACAATAGGCTATTTAAATGTGTGCTTTTATTTAACACCATAAAGAACAATACATATACTTCATGGTCTTATTCCCGCATTTAGTCTATTGTAATTAATTGTAAAGTAGACAGATGGGTCGGTTCTATAATTCAACCGTAGTTGGTAGTCGTTACCATATAAGTAGAATATCCACTAAAGAGCAAGATATTAAAACTCTAACTTCCTAGTATACTAAACTTAAGAACATCTCAAAATATATATTATTGTATATTATTCTTATAACTAGTTCAATTTTAAAGCAAATTTTAAATGGACAAAGTTTAATTTGTCTATAATTTATTTATGTAAATACTTTGCAAATTCTGAACATATTTTGATAATTTTTTTCACATACGCTTCAAATATTGTCCATCCAATATGTTTATAAAATATCTCGTTATTCAATTCTTGTCTTGTCGTAATTAAAAATCTACCTTCTTGTGAAATGCCGATAACATTTCTGCTCACGTGTGACATCGTTGCACTTCTATTTTATGATGCCATCTGAAGGATGGACAGTTTTACAACTGTTGCAATATAAGCATTGAACATGATTGCCCTATTTAAACCTGCCAACAATCGTAAGATGCAATTGTTAATCAACTAATTACTAATAGTGTTGCTGTGTTTAATTAGTGTGATGTTTAATGTCATCTGTCATAAATGTAATTAAATTGATGTTATTTAATGAAATAAAAATATAATTTCTGCGATTTTATTATAATATAACACCGGATCTAGTATATATTATTTTGGATGTATGAGTATGATAACATTATTGTTAAGGCTACAAATTTATGTTATAGATGTAACAATTCAAAACATTAATGAAGGTCTGTAACATATTTATAACTACTACTAAGCTCATTTAGATCCAAATCAAATACTGAGGACATATATATTATTGTACATGAAAAGTTTAAACTGTTGTCTATAGGCATGAACAATACGACACATATATTACAGTAGAATAGAAATACATATTGTATCTATAATGCCTTTAATATGTTACCGTTCCTGTATTCAGTTGCATAATAAATAGGTAACTAATTCTTTAAAATAATTACAATTAAGTGTATAACGGTAACGGTTAGGCATCTTTATTCTAATCTTGATATATGATACAAGCCAGGTTACGCAATTTTAAGGTCTAATGCGTAAAGCTTATATACATATAGCAATAAATTTGACAAATGCAAATTCTATAATCCTTTTTACTCAATACAAAATGTTCACGTTGAGTTAAAGTTACTGGTAGTTATACTATAAAGATATCAAGGGGGATTTATCCAATACTCCTTTAAATTTAATTCATGTGAAAGATCAAAGCGGGTTGTAATGTTGGCACTACATATGAGACCATCAACAATAATCTTTAACACTCGTAGTAGGTATTTGGCGTTTATAAACTGCTTTGGTTAAATATCTGTGACGGTTACTTGGCCTGTTCCTTTGGTATCAGCCTTTGCGCAAATTAATTCGATTTACGTAATAAATTTTTTTGCTGTGATAATTTAATTTAATTTTTTATACAATATAATTAAAGTGACTATGGTGCTAAATAATAACGACTATTGAATTTAATAATAAATCAAAATAATTATTCTTTGACATGTATTTTCAGTGACGATAATAACCCACTTTAGTCGGTCGCTTCTGGGTTTCTTTTCTCAATATCCGCATAAGAATGTTAGGCACAGGCAAATAAATAGTTTTATTTTGGTGGTTTTGTAAAGGGAGAAGGTTTCTATTTTTTTTTTTGTTTATAAAGCATGCGGTATACCTGATGGTAAGTGATTACCGCCGCCCGTAGACACACGCAAAAATTTTGCAAAGAAATTGCAGATGTGTTGTAACTTTTTTAGAATGAGTATGCTATTTTTTTGAGGGTTTCAATTTTATTAGACAGTATTTGTTTATGTTATTATTATTTTATTCTACTCTATATAATTTATCATGAAGAATCATTGCGTGGCAGTTTAGCTAAATTTTCACGCAATTTTTCTTACGTTTATTCTAATAAAGGTGAGGAAAATATTACGCAAATGATATTTAAATAAAATCTTTTTTAAAAAATACTTAAAGTTTCTTAAATCAATATTATTTAATCAAGAGTGAATTGTAAAAAGTGTTTTGAAATAAATGTGTGAATTAATAAAGGTGAATAGAGCTAACTAAAGTCTAATTGTGATAGTGAGACAAAGAGCAAGATGAAAATTTCCGGTCTACTTCTCGTCTTTTTATATGTAAGTATAATTACCCGTAATATTGGTATGTTGTAAATTACTCAAAAGATTATAAAGTAAACATTGATAGAAAACGTTGTTGGAAACTTATCTTCTCTAAACATTTGTCAACTTTGATGTGATATAAAGATTAATTAATTAAATTATAAGTGCCTAGTTAATGGTTTAAAGATAATCAAACTTGAGAAAATTAAAAGAACCTATTTACACGTTATAGTATGTGATTTATATTTTTATGGAGTAACAAAATCTTTTTACAGATATATTCGGTATTCTAAATATTTTAAATCTAATTTATTCACGAAATATTTTCTCGTTCACTGGTGACTTTATTTAAAGGAGTAGAGTTTATAAAACTTTTAAATGCCATTCCATTTCATTTGTCAAGTCTTCTGTACCAATATTAAACATTAATCACTTTACTACTTCGTTATTAGATTAGATTGACGTATTTGATATTGTTATGAAATTGCATGTTTTATATTCATTTTAGTCAAATTTAGTTATTACTATAAAGATAAAATATTTTGTAAAAAAAAAAATGGTTATATTCAAATAAACATTATAAAATAAAGCATTTCCCAAACGAAATTAAGTGACACGTTATTGTTTATTATAATGAATCAACGATGTAGTACAACATGAGATCCGAGAGTAAATTGAATTGTATTTATTACATTTGTACTAAGATTTATGAATGGTTCTGTCCAGTGCCGTTGTAGAGGAGTCAAAATGTAACCAGAAACATTTCGTATTAATTGATTTATAAGAACACATTACAGCCAATTAAAGTTTTCTAACCAATTACATGATCAGTTTACAGCCGGTCCGCTTTATTATGTTAAATTTAATATGCCTCATTATTTCAGCTGTCACCGCTAGTGGCACAACACATTTGTGTCGTATAAAAAATATAAGCGTTCTCGTGTCCATTTGTTTTTGTGGCTTGATGATGCAATTACATGATTTCAATTATAATACTTTTTTTATTAAAGCTAAAAAGTAAAGCATCCAGTAGAAACTTTAAAATACTATTTCTTACATGTTGCTTGTACAAAACCTCAATGCAAAATTATGTACTTTTTTTGTAAATTTCTAGGTTTAATAATATGTCGCTTACAAATACCTTCTTTGACTTTAAAGTACTAAAATAAAATATAACAATTAAGCACCCATATTTAACGGTCATATTTACGAATTATTATTTATTTATTTGATTAAGTCTCTTGGGTTCAAGTCATGACCCCCTTTAAATATTGTAAGTGTAGTATAGTTACCATATTTAACGACTAAATAGGTAATCACTAACGGCTCGATATGGTTATAAAATCAAAGTTCATTTCATAGCGCCGCGTCACAAATTACATAGTTCAAAGCCGGCTGCAACGGGCCCGCGACAGGTTATTCATTAACTCACACGTAATCCTAATTAATAGTCTATTAGCAGACATTTTCAATTACCACTTCGTTTGATTTATAAGTCTATAGTTTACTAAGTATTTACTGATTAACGAGCGCACCGAAATTACAATAATCAGATTAAAGTTATGCTTTCACAGTTTATTAATTGCATTAAACACGTCTCAGTCACAACAGAGATTAAAATTGAACAACATTATTCTTTACCACAATCATGTAACTTTTGGTTTATTATTATTTTATATATTTTATTGAAGATATTAAGACATTAGAGATAAGCTTCATGTAGTTTTATTTGCAAATCGGCGCCGCTTTTACTATAAATTCAAATATTCAATAGCAATTTACATTCGAATATAGACATTAACGATGAATAAAAGAGCGTGATGCTTTTAAGGAGGTCCTTGGGTATGGCATTAAAGAAAATAATATTTCGTATAAAGATATCAGAGACAAATATAGCAGCCATAAAAATAACCGTTGGACGTTAATGCAACATGAACATTAGTTGAAGACATCTAGACATTAAAACATTATACTCGTACATATGAAGTGTTAGTTTGCTAGAGGATTAAAATAATTGTGCGCAATTTCAGAATAATATGAAGAAATTATTTGTTGTTATTATTATTAATTATTATTATGTAGATACTAACGACATAATTTGTTTGATAATTGTGACAGCGATTAGGCAAGTAGCCTTATATGCATAACTTCTTATTGCTGAAACGGCTGATTCATTTAATTTGAAATGCATTATGGATATAAATAAAAATAAAAAAACTAAATATTGAAGCTATTTATTCAAAGCGGTAGGTAATTTGTACGACTAGTGTCAAGATCTTGTTTTATGTATTTACTGGAAACTCGATATTATTATAAACTGGAATCTGCATTATAGAAAAATAATAGTATAATAAATGTAAATTAATAACTAGTAGTGTGTGTTAAGCTTTTAACAGTGCTTTTTTACAAAATTTATGAGTAAAGTGTGTCTTAGATTCCTTTTTATATCAAGCGATTGAAATCTAAATTATAGTGTAGCAATTAAGACAATCTAATGGTCAAATTTATGTTATAAATATTAAGCTACTGGAAGTAGCAAATATGGCGCCTTATTTGTTTTATTTAATTATTGCCTATAAAATATATACGGTCATGTCATGGAGATCTTCTTACAACTCCCATCGAAAAATACGACTACATCAAATATCTCTTTTATGTATTTAATAAATTTTTCAATAAAAAATTTAGACTTATTCAAGTTCTCTACGTGCTTACTCGTAATTAAGATGTACGTTATTAGTAATGCAGTTGGCGCCACTGTGATTTACAACAAATATTATTATATTTGCAATAAATTTCTACAATTGCCTATTAATTACAAAAATGAATGTTATTTGCATGTTTACTGTAAGTATCGAGGTAAACATCGTACATTTATGTCGACTTACCATCTATTTTACATAAAAATTATAATATTTAAGGAAAAAAATATTGATAAAATCGTAAAGTCTATCTAAAAACGCTGGTAGTTATTTTACTTCGTTGTCTTATTGTAATCACAGGTCGTGGGGCGGGAATCAGTGTTGGCAGCTTTTGGTGCAGTTGATGTGCGATGCGGTCGACGGTTAATATCGGGTCTGTTCACCCGTCCGCGGCTACCACTCGGATACTCGTACGTGACCACGATACCGCGTGGCGCCTGCCGCCTCAACATCTCAGAGATACTGCCCAGCGAGAACTATATCGGTCAGTATTAACAGATGTCCGTCTTAATATATACTATCTACTATTATTTAGTACTTAGAACGTTTCTGGAATATTTACTACTAACTTTGTAGTGACATATGTATATATAAATACTAATACAGGAATCTGGATATTTGCCATGTAATCAAAGTTAGCAACAAACATTGTTCTTTGGTGTGATTTGCAAAAACATATTCATTTTAAATATATAGTAATTATCTATCTTATCACCAAAAACAGAACAGGTATCTATTATAATATTTTATATTAAGAACTGTATCTATATGAAATATATATTTTTTACAAAGCAGTAGGTACTTTAGAATTTATATATCCATTAGTAAAATTAGTTAGGGCCTCTTTAATATCTCTAAAAGCAGTCGTTGATATCGAAGTCTATGTATTTATTAATGAAGTCAGACTGGACTTATTTCATTACTCTACAATGTTGAATAGTGCTTTGACGGAGGCAAATGGTCCGCGAACGTAAGGTTGGTCACTTATCAATCAGCAAGTCGACTGACCGTAAATCATTTGAGATCACGTACAATAGCACGCCCACATTGTCTGTGCAAATGTGAATAAGACTCACCTTGCCATTGAGCTTGTTCTATTTGGAATCAATTTCTAACTACCGACAAGGCTACAATCAAGCGTGTATAATTGCATCGTACATATTATAATTTGAAGATCTATCGGTGATTATATTTATTTATTTATTATTTATTTATTATTTATTATACTAATATTAATTTGGTAGTAAATAATTTTATTATCTATTATCTTGACGTCGGAGATAGATATTTATTACTTAATAACTTTACACAAATTTTATATCTTCGAACTTTATTTTCATATAAATAATACACTAGAAAAAATATATCTATTGACTTGAGAATTCTCCCTTTACATAAATTTCACTGCCATAGTTTAACTATTAACCGATATTAAGTCGATTAATAATTAAAAGTTATGAAAATAATGTTATTATCAATCAACGCAGGAATTCAAATGCTATAATTAATTAATCTAAATGGAAAATTGAATAATTTTTCATGCAACTAAGAATGGCTTAAAACTTAACTTAGTATATTTATTAGTTATGTATATTTATTTGTGTATGTATGCAAATTTAGTATATATGTATATAAATGTGTCGCATTCGAGCAAATACAAATGGGACAGAGGTATATACCATTAACCTACCTCTGTCTCACCTACCATCAATATAATACGTTTGTGTCTGGTGGAGTAAATACAGTCAATATCTACATGTTATATTTCAATAGAGAGAATCGATAAAAATATTTAAGCTTTGTAATAATGTAATAATTTTTAAGTGCTCATTGCCATTTTACTCAATGTTTCTTTGATTTAAATATAATTTACTATGTTATTAGGTGAATTCCGCGTTTTTTATTCTTATATTTTACTAATTATAAAATGTACTTGATACAGTTTTAGTGTAGGATTTTGACAAATCGCGTTAAAAATCCGAAGATAAACTTCAATAATATTATTTTATTTTTGCGCTAGCATTGAAGATATCAAATGGTTCATACATAATGAACGGGGAGTTTGCTGTAAGTGCACCGGGAAGATACGACGCGGCTGGCACGAGATTCCTATATACGCGAGCTATTGGACTTGACAGTGTATTCGCTCTTGGCCCTACGCTGCAACCAATAGATATAATGGTGAGCGTGTTTAAAAAGTACTCGTTAATTTTAACGTGTATACAAGTTATTAGATATGTACTAAGTTAAATTATGTTTATAATATTAATTGGATATTATGTACATACGTACAATTTATAATTTTGTTTATTTAAGAGAATCAGATAATTTTATGCAGCTTTAGCAACTGGATTGTTACCATTATTAATAATAATCAAGTTTTTTTGAAGATATACCATTACCATTTTACTATTGACATAAGCCCTTACAATCTTTTTATGTGCCCGTTAGATATTTAAGATACTTACTTATATACTTAAAAAAATATTTGTGTATGTGTGCCTGATTTAATAAAAGGTAAACCACAATCATAGATGTTTGCAATGTTTTTAGATATTATACACTCAACCAAATCCAAGTATAAAATATGAGTACTTTATTGAGTCAAAGCCAGGAGACATCGATATAGAAACAGCAACACGAACCGACCTTCCTGAAATCGTACCACCAATTCCTACTAAACACAGTAGAAGACACCACGGTTTCGAACGTTCACGACCTAACTTTTCAAAGTATCCAGATTTAACAAGTATGTCAAAGGAAGAAGATGATGATATAAAAGAAAATATTGTAGGAACTAGGAGATTTATCTGGAAGATACTATCATATACACAGTGTTCTAGAACATGCGGCGGTGGACTTCAGGTAAGAATTATTTCATATATAATGACGAAGATGGTATATTTATTAACAACTATTATATAAAGGAAGATATACATACCAGAGCGTATATAATATATTTTTATATAAATGTATTTAGAATTAACATGTACGTGCTATAAATATCAAGAATATATATATATATATATATATATATATATATATATATATATATATATATATATATATATATATATATATATATATTTATTTATATTGACTATACATATTTTATGAATATATTATGCTACGACTACGCATGCCTTAGGTCTTAAGGACATTTAACTTTAACAAAAATGTGCAATATTTTTTTGTAGCTAGGTAAATACCGCTGCGTAGAGATCTCTGCGGGCACCGACAGAGAAGTATCTTCAGTACATTGTTCTGGCCCAACCCCAGCTGGTCGTAGACGACGTTGCGGCAATATTCCCTGTGAGCCCAAGTGGAGAGCTGCAGCATGGTCTACGTGTCCTAAATGCGGGCCTGCTCTTCGAACAAGGATAGTCGGATGTGTGCAAGATCATTGGAGGGGAATAACTAAAGTAAGTATAAAGAAGATTACGTAGAATGAAAATGTATATCAGGATAGAAAGGTTAGCTCTTGTTTATCACTTATATACATTACCTTACCACCACTTATATAAATAAGACTTGGCTGTATGGTCGACCGACCATTACTTGACCCATTTCGAGAAAGATGGGACGAATATGGAAAAAAGATTTCTCTTACACAATTTTAGCGGGTCTTATGATAATGACATGATAGTGACAATGTGGTCATTCTTTATCTAAGGGAATCTTAATCATCACAGAATAAGTTCTGTGGCTATAAGACTTGTGATTATCAATTAGTAATATTGTGTGTAGAAACGTTTTTTAAATAAATAATAATATGTAATTATTATATTTTAGGTTTTTAAAACTTTTATATAAATTATCTGGACTACAGTAATAAATAGTCTATCTTAAATTTAAAACTTCTGTTACTAGGTGAGTGATACAAAATGCAGTGGTCTGAAGCCACCTACCACAGAACCATGTAACATACCAGATTGTTTGCCTTCTACATCAGATATAACTTTTAAGAGCAAATCTGCTTTATTACCGAGAGAGAACACAGATGCTTTCCGAGATGGTCCGGTATATACCGTTGCTGCGAATAGTACAGATATTGATATTGGACCAGAGTACACCTTTAATGCTGCCGCTGGGTGGCTTTATACTGATTGGACAGAGGTAAGATTTCTTTACAATCAGCCGTAATACCATAATAATAATATTACTACTAAGCTAATATTAGTATTATTTTTACCCGCAGATGATATTGTATAACAATCCTGTAGCCTTTTGTTCAAGGTATTAGTAACTTTTATTTATTTAAGCAACAGTCAACAAAATTCTTCCAGGGCTTTAAGTTGTATGAATAAAAAGCTCGAGTACAATAAATTAATAAATATAATTAATTATCAGACCTTCCCCATAAGGGGAGTTTGCTAAGGGGAATTTTATCAGGCCGGTTGGTAACCGCAGTTAGGCTTTTAAAGATGTTTTAAGAGGGACGCTGCTGAAATGAAAGAAATTGTAATCGTTTTTATATCTAGAAGAAATGAAGTTTATCCGTCTCTTTTTGAGTTTATTCTTCCTTGTACTTAATCATAATCTAATTACATGTAAAGATTGTTAAAGTGTACTTTTTGTTTCTGTGATAAGTGTGTTGGCTGGTGCGTGGGTGGCGGAGTGCAGACTCGCGGTATTCGCTGCGCGGATCCATCGGGCTGCGCACCAAGGAAGGCACCTGAGTCTTCACGTCCATGCACACCTAAACAAATTTGCGATTCTCATGATGCACAATGGTTTACAGGTAACTGTATTGGGATTTGAGTTGCTCCTTGTGGATTAAGTATATAGAATTTATTTATTTGTTACTGATATTCTTTATTATTTCATACATTTCAATGTACGAATTCCCCTTTGTCTTACAAATGTATGTATTTATGCACGTTCTGTTTCATTAACTCTTCACTTGTCTAAATTTCGACAACTCTTAATCGGTTGGTATCTATTTTTTTACTATGATCTATTCGTTTTTTTACAAATAAAAAAAATATTTTCAGAGCCTTTACAAAGGCATTTTTTAATATCAATTTCGTCTGACAGAATATTTTATTTTGCCTGTTATGTAAATAAGTTTGCTAGGATTCGATACTTGTGATTTCGCAGTAACTAACAATACAATGAACATCTAGAGATATTACACTTCATTACCTATCGCACTGACTTGAGCTTATTTTAAAGAATCGTTTTTTAAACTGATTGGACATAATACTATTAATACATGCTGTCTGATTATGATTAATAATATATTTTTTGTCACTGCGCTACGCTGATGATTAAAATTTTGTAATCTATTCTTGATATGACGATAAAAATTCGATGATTCAGGAGAATGGTCGCCTTGTTCATCTCCATGCAAGGGAAGGCAAATACGAGGCGTTCTCTGTATTGGCGGCAGTGGAAGACATCTTCGTGACATTGCGTGCAAAGGTCCCAAACCTGATCACGAGCGAGTCTGTGGGGAAGACTGCTCCGCGACTTGGTATTTCAGTGATTGGGGTCAGGTGAGTTTAGAAATATTTTTATGAGAACACACTTTACGTATACAATACTATTGCTGCTATTATCATATTGGATGCAGAGATAAGTTATTGTACTAAAACTAAAATTGTGATTTGTATCGTTACTTAGTTAAAGGGCACGTTAAAAATAAACAACAGGACTCTTGAGTTGAATTCATGTGCTGGTGCCATTCATATTTCTTGCAAAATATACATGACTTAGAATATAAATAGGTAATAAATAGAAATAACTACAACCTACAGCCTGCTAGTCTATGTCTGTCCATAGTAATAAATCTTATGTTATAGCGTTATTAATTATAAATAATTACTGAGTAAAACTTTTATTCGTACATACTGAGAAATATTGTCATCATACAAAGATAATATAATTAGATCTTTGTATGACAACAACTCACACATACTGAAAAAATAGTTAACTATAATATTTGATAGTTATTATTACAATATATTATTATACACGTATTCGTATCACATTACTACGCTGAACATTGAACAAATTAAAATATTGATGTAGAGCGTTTACAGTTTTCAATTATGGTCACAAACGTCCTTTTATTTTGTCTATTAAATTTTGCGACGTTCTTTATCTGAAATTATCCGAAATCAGTACATTAAATATAATTAGTTAGCCTGCATAATTAAGTAATATAAAGAATGGGATATAGTAGAGGAATATTTATAGGGTATAGATATATAACACCTTAGTCTTCCGGAACGA
Source organism: Galleria mellonella (assembly GCF_026898425.1). Taxonomy (NCBI): domain Eukaryota; kingdom Metazoa; phylum Arthropoda; class Insecta; order Lepidoptera; family Pyralidae; genus Galleria; species Galleria mellonella. Next base: position 8,114,041 of record NW_026442130.1, on the reverse strand, counting down.
TAACACAGGAGTACTTTGAGCGTTGCAGTACATTATTTAATATCCATGGTGCTGTCTATATCTATTGGCGATGTTTATAACTTTTTATCAGGTTATTTATATGTTCAAGTTAATTGTAGATAATTAAAAAATCAATGGACTCATCAGTTTAGCCCGAAGGAAACCAGTTTCTTTATTAAGCAGGTTGAAATTAGAACAAAATCAGATAAGATTCATATTTGTGTTTCTATTCTATTCCAAATTGAGATAATTATTATATTTCAGTGTACGAGCAATTGTACAATTGGGATAGGAACTCAAAAGCGTAGTGTAGTGTGCACACGGGATCCGGATCGTATTGACAATGGTACAGATGCGAGCAACGAGTCTGAATGTTCAGGTCCTAAGCCAGTCGCGCAACGGGAATGTGCGCCTCGATGCCCATCGATTGTTACATTACCATCAGATATTTCATTTGGTATGTACATAGTAAATAAGATATTTAGATATATATAACTCCAACTTAAAAATTGGTGTACGAATTGATTTTTAATTAGGTCCAGTAAATTATGAGTTCTAAGCTAATTCATACTCGTATAATGGTGGAATCAACCTCCAGCTAGCTTAGAAGATAGAGGTATTTCAGCTGAAATTTATTGGTTTTGAAATATGAAATTTTGCGGATAACTTTTGCAAAGTAAGATAGATTTTCCGAAAAATTCCATGGGAACAAAAATTAAATAGTATCGCGAGTTAAGTCGCGAGAATCAACTTGTAGTGAATAAAACAATGTTCTTGTTTTAAGCAGTCGTATATATCATGTAAATTCATCTGAAATTTCGGAGCTAAACAAAACAAAAACTTGGTGATAAAATCAAGACGGAAAAGCTGTCAATTATTATAACAAACATAAAGTTACTCTCCGCCTTTGGCGTGAATTTGATATAAGCATATAAGAAAATGCAAACCGCAAGCCTAAATTAATATTATATGTATATTCTGTGCCAAAACTTCGGAATTACATTTCATGGTGGATTAGCTGTGAATATGTAGCCCTTTGTTTACAATCGACGTAAATAATATATTATTCACAGAGTCTCAACGAACGTCGAATTTATCTCAAAGAACTCCAGATCTGGAAACAACCACATTTAGAACTTTCATCAGAGAAGTACCTAAAGGTAAAAATAATTAACCTACTATATAGCTATGGACTAATAAAAATATTTATTTTTTTATATTAATTTATTAATATATAATTACGATATCTATCACCATGACAGAGTATATTTTGATATTTATGTAGGTGTGTAGAAGAAGAAAATAAATATACAATTTTTTTTAATTATCTACATCATACATTTATTATTCCTACATAGGTAGGTAGTATATATATGAGTACAAGTAATTATTTTAGTTTATTTTATAGTAGTTATATTCCGCAGTTTTGCCCGCGTGAATCAGTACATGAAGTTTCCTATGTACTTAGAATATAACCTACCCATATGCCAAATTTCATTTAAATTTATTCTGTAGTTTTCGCGTGAAAGAGTAATAAAAATACATCAATCTATCCATTCTTCTATTGTTAGGAACTTTCGCAGTTATTATATTAATAGGATTATCCTAATCCTTTTTGTAAATTCGGTTTTGGTAAAGTTTATTTATTTTATTTAAAGGAACACCAACAGCGTATTGCAATATAACACACATTAAATACAAACATAAAATCACCTGATGAAGATCGTGTTTATCTTAATATACCTACCTAATTTTTACTTCTCTAACATGTATAGTGTAAATAAACGTAAATTTTACCACGTTGGTGCACGGCACGTAAATTCATTCTCGTAAAGTAACCAGTGTACAGTCGGAAACTACGAGGGGACTGAAAACTATAAATATTATAGCGACTTACCAACCGCTATCCACATTGAGACCACAAGATAGTTTTAGGCTTAGAATTATTTTTAAAGTGGAAGAATATTCTATGCCAGATAATTAGGACACTTAAGGATTTTGCGATTAATTTTTTTTATGGAATTAAATCTTATACTGTTTTAAATGAATACATTGATCTCCTCATTTGAAAATAGAATATGCAAAAGAATAATAATAAGACATAATAGACATACTTGTATAAAATTAATATTATGTTTATGTTGTGTAAAAATTATTCGCTGCATATTACAGAGTGCGAGGATAAACTGTACAACTGCGCTTTGGCTGTACAAGCGCGACTCTGCCATTATAACTACTACATACAGAACTGCTGCAATTCTTGTACTGGACGCTAAATTGTATTAATTATATAAGTATATATGTATATAGGGTAAAATTGAAGTCATTAGTATTTTATTGATAGACTGCTATATACCCCTACACATGGTGTCTGGCTATCAAGTTATTGTGATAGGCTTTCTTTCAACCCTACCTTTGTAAAATGTTTAGTTTCATAATAAAAATTGTTTATTTGCTGAAATATGGATATTACAGGTGAATTTAATTGGTAATAAAGACACTTATTATTAGTGGAAAAAAGAAAAAAAATATCGCATTTTTTAAAGAAATCGCTATTTTAAGGCAGCGAATGTGTTGAATGGTGGTACATATTAGGTGATTACACCTTTATATCCTACCATATATGGCGTACAAATCTATTTTTAATACAAATATTTGTCTAATTATGTTATTAATACAGTCATTACAATTGATTGAATACAATGCCACAATGCAATTTAAATACTCTTGTCTCATGAAAATACAATGCAGTCATTTATCGTTTGTTTAATTTTTGAAACAATTTTACATATATTCGTCTATAATGTAGTGTGCATTGTCAAGTACAAACTTTTTAGTTTTACTTGTAGATGTAATGATTTCAATTTCAACCTATATGTTTTAATAATATACAATTTCATTGTAAATTTATTTATACGCTGTAGAAATATCTTATACAGTTTTGTATAACTTTTATTTCTTTTAAAAAGACATAAACATGTTTTAATAGTGTTGTTATTGTATTACTTTCATTATTCTCTGTATGTTTCATTCTTAGTCACTAATTGGTAATCTGTTTTTATTTAGGTACTATAAGAAAAAAATATGTTATAAAAGTAGCGTTGTTTGGGTGTTTTTGGTTGCTTCATTTCAGATGAGCAGCTGTCTATCACAAAGCTCAGTGATATAGAAATCTTCTAATCTAATCTCTTTGCGTCATCTATGATAATCGTGTGAATTCAACGTAAAATCATTTCCGTGGCGATATAACACAATATTGGCACCGCTAAATCAAGCTAACCCAAGCCAATATACGCTTGGGATTGTGTGTCAAATTCGTATAAATATAGAATATTGCTTATAGTCTACGGTTCACGGATATTTATCTTTTATGACATAAAATTTAAAACATGAAAAAGCATATGGATTTATTGTATTAGATACACCTAATATTATAAAAAATAATAAGTCCTGCCGGATGCAACTTATGATTTTCAGATCTTGAGTAGTGAATCATATAAGTACAATAGTTGTATCTTTTTGAGGAATTTCTTATGATAATTTAAATTAAATACTATTTGAGTTCATAATTATGAATTTTTACTATATACTTATATTGTACATATTTATATACTCATACCGTAGATATGTATATGTTTAAACAAATAAACAGTGTAAGTTAGGAAGGAATAATTTTTTTACATTGTTCTTGTAAACATTTCTTTTCTTTCTTCTTCTTTTTATTCGTTATTATTTATAAAGGAAATAAATATGAATGGAGATACTTACGTAAATTCGTAATAATTTATCGATGAATACGTTTTCATTTGTATACTCATGAGAAAGAATAAGACGCCTAACGTTACCGTCTTATTTAGAACGAGCCGTAGCAAAAACGTGTTTATCGATAAATTGGTTTGTTTAATTTTTTGTCTACGAGAGCGTCTAATAGTGTTGTGACAAAATAATAACGCATTTATAGAAACAAGTCAAAATTATAGATAACTCAGAATATTTATGTATAGATGAGTCTGAATTAAACTGTATACAGTATTATTTATATTATACTGTTTTTATAATAAACAGTTAAATTAATAACAGTAAGTTTAGTTAGTAAGTAATAAAATTAAAAATAATATATTAGTTGTATCACACAGATATGAACGAGAATAGATGAAGCAAGTACCTATACTTACTTGCAATTATGGTTCGAAGTACTTAAGTGAATTTAAGTAACCTAGTGAAAAACGGTGGTTTTGTGTAATTAAAACATCATTCATAAATAACTAGATTAAAAGTCATTTTGTAATGTTTATTTAGTATATGACAAGGACAAACATATTTTAATAGTAATGTTAAACAAGAAAAGCGACAAGTATCATCCGAGCGTATAAGCACTTGAGTGTAGTTTTAGTGAGAGGACGTTTTTGGACGCTAGATCTAGAATCACCTTATAAATCTAAGCAAACAATGTCCCAAAATTGACTAGTATGTGAAGAACCAACTTAATTTAGATAGCGATGCTAACGCTAACAAAAAAGAATAAAAGAAGTAAAACATTACCTAAATAATTATATTGCCATTATTGTTATAAATAGAACATATGTAAACGTTGATTTTGAATTTAATTATTAACAGTTGAAGAATTAAAAGTCAAATTGTTTTAAGAATATTATAATAATGAATAAAATTGAGTAATCAAATTTCTAACCATTGTTTAACTATAAACGAATTTGAACCTTAATTACATCTATAATATCGTTTTCTAATAAAACGATCATTAATTAAATTATTAATTTAATATTATGAAATATGTACACTTCTAATATATATACATGTTTACAACATTATATTTTAATGCCTTATTTTTAAATTTTCTTTTGCAATATAAGCATATCTAATTATTATAGTTAAAGTAACATAATGGTATTATTAAATTACTTAAAGTGTAACTATTTGTATTCAGTGTGATACTTAAGTATATAAGTAATGTAGAACACGGTCATGACTCTAAAATATTAAGTAATTTCAAATGTATTTAAATAACTATGTAATAAAGTTTAGTTAATATAAGGATTAATGTAAATAGATAATGAACAAGTGATAAAGATTTAGAAACATATGTGTTGTTTTAATTTATTTTTCCTTGTAATATGTAATGTATATAACATTATCAGTAATACACACATAATCTTATAAAATATTATAGTATTAAATAGATAACTAGGAATTTTATGTAGTCATATTAATTTGTAGTTCTCTGAAACATATCTTTCCAATATAATATATATTTATGTTACTGTATTTCGCTTGAATTATTCACTTGTCACTGTATATTTTTATTTATGGTGCAATAAAGAATTAAATAAAAAATTAATAAAATCCTATATATTTCATTACAATACGTAGAAAATATAAAATGTTTAAATAGTAAAATAAAACAAATTATATGCAATATACTAAACAATCATATTATGCATCATACATTACAAAGTAAAAAATTTCCGTTCCGAAGTTGGTTACAGAATCATCATCATTAGGTATCATATCAGCCGTTAACTGTTTATTACTGAACATATGCTCCCCCGTAAAGGGCGGTTCTACCAATAGTTGTCACGCTTGGTAGGCAGGTTGGCAACCGTAGTTAGGTTTTAGTGATATTTTAAAAGGGACGTTGCTGCCCATCCCTCAACTATTAAATTACTTTAGTCGCCTCTTACGATACCCATGGGGAAGGAGGAGGTGGGCCATTCTATGGCGGGATTACACGGCGAACAGAATATTCCTACAATATTACTTTTTTTTAACACATATTACTAATATACGTAGGTATATGTAGGTATTCGTAATGTTAATATATATATTGATCTCTGCCTACTCCGCAAGGGACTTGGCCTAAAGATAGATAGATTGTAATGCAACAAAGCTGTGATTGACAATAACCTATATGTTATTGAAATATAGAGGTTTGTCAGTTAAAAGCTTGTTGTTTTTGTTTGAAACCAGTGGACCGTGGCTGAATTTCATTGAAACATATCTCGTTAAGTACTTATAGAAATTAGATAAAAAATAGTACCAAAAGTAAATATAATTTAATTACTGGAGTAATTTGGATGAAATTTAGCATGTGGTAAAATATTATTACGTAATAAGTGGTAATACTTGTATTGACTTTTCATTTGTGTTCATATTCTTACCTACTTTAAAAAGGAAGAGGTTCAGCTGATTGTATTTTTCTTTACTTGTTTTTGTATACTTATAGATATTATGTGACATCATCAATAATTCTGAACTAGTTTTGATAATTCTCTTTTTCAATCGAAGGAATTTATTCAAATGTAATAATGTACATTTATATTTTTGCTTACAGTATTAGAGATTAGATTATATTAGATATAAGAAATATAAAATTAAATTTACTTAAATAATCTACTGAAAAGTGTGATACACGGTGAAATTATAACGCCCACTAATGCAAAAACAGTGAATGCTATACACATATTACTATTTGTTTCTCCTATACTATTCCTAAATATGTCACTCGAGAAACCAAATATAAGACTCAAAAATGCGACAATAAGTGTAACGCTACCAAGGCAAGCGTGACAAGATTTAATAAGTACAGGAAATTTATTTAGTTTTTGAGCGAATACATTGACCAGTCCTCCAATTAGACTTAAAAATGTTAAGATCATTGCGATTAATCCTGAAACAAAATATAATTTATTTAAAATTTATAAAATCAATTTAAGTAGGTGCAAAGGCATTAAAAATTATCGGTAGTAGCCATGATACATTTATCCTAATATAATAAAGAATAGACATTAGAGTGTACGATATACATGGTATTGATCATGTTTACGGGCAATTGTTGTTACTTTTCATTAGCTGGGTTATTAGCTTTTTGCCATTTTAAATTCCATAAAAAATAAGCATAAGTACGTACAAATTTATCGAAACTAAGATACTGTGTAATTAAAGAATGAATGTTTAAATAATGAATAAATATAATTTTAATATCTTGATTAACATCATTTCTTTTTACTTGCATTTTACTTCAAGATTAACATCTTGAAGTAAAATGCAAGTAAAAAGAAAGTACCAGAGGGAGACTGTCCTATTCGTGTATTCGTGTCCTACCGTGAAGCAATTGTGTTTGCATGGCTTTGTTTCGGTTTGAAGGGTGGGATATGGCGTGAATTTACAGGCTACAGAGGGATAACACCTGAAGCCTCAGGAATGTCAATGCATGGGGGGTATCATGGGCGAAACTACATACTCTGTTATGTTCATGGTACTGCTCATGTCTATAGGCGACGGTTACCACTTTCCATCAGGTGGGCTGTTAGCTTGTTTGCCATTCTAAGTTGTATAAAAAAAAGTAAAAATAATTTAACTTACCGAGAATTCCATGAGCACTATTGAAGTTCTTAAATTTGGATATGCTTAAAATGCTGCCAGCAATAGCAAGAACTGATCCTATTACTTGTAGAACAAAATGTATCGTCCTTTTTTTATTTTGATCCAGGGTCTTTAAAAAGCCCGAATAAGGATTTATGGAAGTTAAAGCCAGACTCATTAAAATAATGTACTGAAAAGAAATGTGTGAAATTTATAAATATTTCAAATAATTCTTATTCTTTTACCTACCCTAAATCATTAATTCCTAGGTACAAATAATTTACAATCAACCAATTTAAAAACAATGATCGACTTTACCATTTAGAATATAGAGTTATCAATTTTAGTTAAGTTTATATAGAAATCTGTTAAAATTACGAAATGATTCAGGAATAAAAGTAAGATGTCTTATGAGCACTTCTGAGTATGAATATTAGCCAAAATTACTCAAATACGTGTTTACGTGTCTTAGCATTTTTAAAAGTACCTATCGCCTTAATTAAAAAATCACAACGGTTTGGTATTAGCAAGTTCAAAGTTCAAGAGGGCGAATAGTAAAACAGTAAAATATTTAAAATATATTATATAATTTTTACTTTCTTACTATAATATTAAAAAAACGTGAAAGTTTTTATGTCTGTTATCTCTTGCTTGTAGTACTTTAATGATTTACCTATAAATTTAAAAAAAATCATATACACGTATTATATGAGATAGAAAAGGATATAGGCTACTTTTACGCCAGCTAGCGAACATATTCCTGCCATGTAGACGAAGAAGTAGTTAAAACCTGATCTATATCTATATTAAAGAGGAATGATTTTATTGTTTATTTGTTAGTATTGGATAAATTCAAAAACTATTCAATAGATTTTAAAAACATCTTTCACCTATATATTATTATTATTGAAAATCTATTTACACGTCCGAAGTTGGGCTGAACCACTACTAAAATATATATTAAAGGACTTACCCCTGTAACACATAAATAAATATGTTGCCTCAAAGTAGAAAAAATTCCAGCCTTGGGTACAATATTTGCAAAAAAGAAAGCCCCGATTACCACTGCACCTAGCAACCAATGTGTGATAGCATTAATTATATTTAGGAAGGTTATTATAGAATTTGATGTATTTGTTTCCACAACATGTACAGACTGTACATGTCCAGGAGGGGGCGGCGGAGGCGGTGGTGGTGCAGACATAATTTTTAATTATTTTTTTTTTATTATTTAGTAAAAATTTTCTTGTTAGTCACACACTGTTTGTACGTTGACTGTCGAGTAAATAAAAAATATCTATCAAACTATTATATTAGTGAGCGATAAATTTTATCTGTTGTGAAATCTAATATCTGCTGTAGTACCCACGGCACATTGTTGTACTACGAGATAAGTATTTTGTGGTATAGATAATCTGCTATTGATAATAGACAGGTAATATCCGTGATTTCATCAACCTGGAATTTTTTGTTAATAAATCACTCTTTTTCCTTCTTTGGGAGTTTATGATATATATAAAAAATTACTATAACAAATCATTATCATTATTATAATATTAGTCGTTAAATATCCACTGCTGAAAATAGGCCTCCCCCATTAGGAGGAGTTTTGCCGCTTGTTGTATTAGTCGTTAATTGTCGACTATTGAACGTAGACTCCCCATAAGGGAGGTTTTGCCAGTAGCTGCCACGCTTTCTCTCTACCTTCATCTTTCTATACTTACGTAATTTCTTCATTATAATTATTTTCTATTTTATCCATTGTTTCATGATACTCCAATAAAATCTTCACATACGCACATTAACTATAACATACAGTCCAAAGTATCGTCCATATGTATTTTTTAGTTAGTTACAAGTAATTTTGTAAAATAAAAAACAACGAGTTTTTAAAGCTTTTAATTTTTGTACAATGTTAAGTGCATTATTAGCTAATACATAAATATAATAATTATCAAACTGTTACAATTAGCATTATCTAATATAGATTCAGTTGGCCGCATGAAATCGTTTGGCTTACATTCTTTACAAAACGTTATAATACTTGATGTGATGGTCATTGTTTAACTAATTAATCACATAAATACATAACAGCCAGTAGGCATTTAAATGCACTATTCATAATATATAGTTATATCTATAATAATAATTATATTTACAATTATTTATGATGTAAATAAAACAGTGGATCCTATAGTTAGTGGTTTATATTGGGTGTAACAGAAAGAATAAAAAAAATTCAAAACCCAGTGTAGTATGCGTGAAACTGAACAAACCTTTCATTTGAATAGGGCTACATCGTGTATACAGTAATATTAAAATCTCATTATAGTTACAGGCTATCAATATTTGCTAGTTTATGCAAAATTTATGCAGAAATGAGAAAGAGTTTCTGTTGTTTACAAATTCAACTAGTCATTGCCTGTGGCGGAACCACAGGGGTCTGCGCGATCCTTTAACCTCGTTCCCATGGAAATTTCAATATATCTTTATTTACATAAGTTATTTAAGGAACTCTTGTGTAAAATTACTCTAGAGCCATTTAGATAAATGGCTATATGTGCAATTATAATAAATTCGAGTTGCTCTACAGTTGTGTTAAATACTCGTATGCGATTCGGAAGTGCTTGCTATTTAGCGAAAAAAAGTTAATTTTATTTATATATCTGTAGATTTGCGGTGGATAATTTGTACAATCATTATACAGAAACAGAATTAGCGACATTCAAAAGTTGATTCGTACGATTATAGTAAAGAGGGAAAACAATTATTAGTAGTGGGTACTGACAATCCCATTGCTAGTAATATACCCTATCAGGTTGACCCTCACATGGTTTCCTTGGAAACCATCGTGGTTAATTCTAAATGAATTCATCACGATGGGCTAACTAATCTGTTTTTATCCTCATTTGTGCCTTGCCAGCGTTTGCCGATAGCGCAGGTGGAATTATTATTCCATTTTCACTGAATAATAAAAATCCTTATGTATGTTTACGTTTACACCGTCTAAGGAATAATCAGTGGCCCAACGCCTTTGGCATGTTACGAACGATTACGGGACAGTTCATGATGCATTGATTTATGCAAAATATCCGTTGTTCGGTAGAAAGGAGTTATTTAGACTTTGCTACTACATAAACTTGAAAATTATTTAAATTTTCTTTAATTCTATTCACTATATGTGAATAGAACTAAAAAAGTACTAAAAAAGTAGAAAAAAATTATGGTTCTTTATGCATAGTTCTGTAGAAAATGAATAATGTATATTACAAGATAATATTTATATATTAATAAATAGTTATCGATCAAATTATTATGTTATAAAGATATAAATGTTTTCTAGTGAATTATAAAATATATATAAACCCGTTGCTCAAAATTTTAATTGTGGGATTAGATTCTGTATATATATATATAAATATATATATATATATATATATATATATATATATATATATATATATATAATAATTTGATATAGTTTCAACATTAAAATATGTGACTACATATTTATTATGAACAATATAATTTAAAAAAGTTACAATATATTTTTATTTAAAAAATAAAAAAAAAATACTCCTTGTGATTTAATGAAATAAATATTTAGGTATTGCATTACAATATACAAAATTGTAGCAATTACTTTGTATTATTAGCCAAATAATATTTTATAACACGTTGGATGAGAATTGTCAGTTTTTGCAATATCTAAATTATATATTTGTCATAGCTATATTCGAAATTATACATTTAAATATAGGTACATAATATACACGTAAAATTAATCTCATTCTCTTTAAGTATATTAAAATATTTTTCTCAATGAAAATATAGGCAAGTTACAATTTTTTAATCCCGTTTCAGTGCCAAACTCAAATAACAATATCGTGCTTTACCTATTAACTACGATAAATCTTAATATATTTTCTTGCTAACTACACAATTAATCTTAAGAGTGTTCATACCAGTTCATATCGATGTGGGCCAACATCTGATTTATCTATCCCTTTTCAAAATTAATTTAATTCAGAAATACTGAATATTTGTTCAGTATTTCTCAATAATAATATAAAAAAGTACTCTGATAGTGAACCAAAACGTTAATCTTTTAGTATTATTATTAACATACCACCTGAATTTTTGAAAGTTAAAAAAAGTTTTCGAATTTTTAAAAGTAAAATATTAAATAGTACTCGTAATAATAAATAAGCGCGTGTTCTATAATTAACATTTTAATTTACTATCATAGCAATTTTTAATTACCTAATTATTCCAAAAAAATGAAAATTATATAATTATTATTTATTTTTAATAAATAATAATTAGATAATTTTCACTAACAGATCATACAGATGTTGCCGCATTCGGTATGAAGGTTCTTTAATCGTTCGGCCACGATTTTGGGCTAAGCGGTAAGTGATGAAGGAAGCGAAGCGAGAAGCAATAATAACAAACAATATGAAATATTGATATATAAAAACTCACAATCTCGTACAATAATTATAAAGATAAAAACAGTCCATAATTATAAAAAAGTTATCTAAAGAAAAGGCAGAACATACGTTATATTTTTTTTTTACAAAATTTGTAACATTTCTATGTGTTTGAAGAAGCTCCTTTTCCTGATTCTATATCTTTGGTATTTTTTGTATACTTATCAATAGTATGTAAATGAGAAGCATGTATGTCATAAGTCGCCGCGTTCTGCGTCAAGGTCAGGTCATCGTATATTCCGCGCTAGTTCCCGCGTCACATGGCGCATAGCCCAAAAATCGTGGTCGAGCGGCAAAGGCCAAAGATCATTCCATAACTCGACTAAACACATGGAGATCACAAAACTAAATCTAACTCACAATTATGTAACAGCTTTCCTTTAACTCTAACTTTAGCCAAGCATACAGATCTTGGTACAACATTTAAATCTATTTAAAGTCTCTTATAATATAAATAATGATTGGTATTCAAAGTGATTCAAGTATATAAAAGATTCAACTCCAATAATGTGTATACTATATAAAGATTGCAAAAAATATTACACAAAGTTAGATCGTTTGTTAAAAACATTTATGAGAATACTTTTAGTGGGCAAATGCATTATTAAGTACCTACAGCTTAAATATAAAAAATAAATCTTTATAATTATTATATTATAATTAAATAAGTAAGATTTTTGGTTGTGGTTCTTTTTATTACCACGGACAAGAAAAAAAGATATACTTTCGCCTATTAGACAAAAGAGCAGTAACCATACCGTAATTCGTCTATAAAGGATGCGTGACGTATTTACTCAAAACTGACATTATACCTACTTCAAGGTATGTACGTAGCACGTACGTACTGTCAGGTCGAAAATTTGGGGTAAATAATATCATAATCACAATATGGGAGACGCAATTTGGATGCTTCGCTTGTTGCGTGGCGTGGAGTCCTTCGTGAGGTCCGTGACATCATTATCTCTATGGATTTTTCCACATGTGGGCACGGCCGTAATCTTCTTTCGATTTGCTATGTTACGTATTCTCACTATACGTCCATTTTGTATCACATTACGTATACTCGTAAACACGCAGATTATATTATATTGTCTCCCTTATCTGTGAAAAAAAAAATTGTTAGACGTGGGTGAGACCTAGACGAATCTAAAGTTAGAATGACCGAGTTTTATCTAAGAGTCATGTAGAAATTTCGTGAGACAAGTTATATAAGTAGTAAAGCTAACTTCTGCAGCTTAGCTTGTGGTGGTATCGTGACGTTGAATAAAAGTCTTCAAATCTTACTGGTGAATTCGGAGACTAGTGTGTTCAAATAATATACAAACAAACTCTTCCGATTTATTATTAGATATAGATGATGAGGTAAGAGATATACATATGTAAAGAAGCCTTTGACAGTCGTTTCTCCGAAACGGGCTCGGCATAAAGTTAAATAAACAGTAACTGATAATTATATATATATACATATATAAAGTAAAAGTTAGTAGTGAAATAATTAAAATTACCATTGTTACGTCCGGCCGTGGCAGGACCGGCAGCAGGATTCTGCGTAGTAGGGATAATTGCACAGGCGCGCTTGCGCTACTAGGTCGCACTTTTGCAACTTGTCCATGCATGGACCTGTGTAATTGTTGATAATATTATAGAATAAAATAATAATAATAAAAAAAAAAAACAAAATATAAAGGCGTTTATTAGGTATCATAATAATCAAATATTTTTTTACTACCGTAAATGGGTCCAAAAGAGCAAGAGTATTAATACTATTCTTACTGGAAGGTTATAATAAAAAAATAAAATCTTCTACTTGTAGTATGAGATATTACATAATGTTTTTATTTAGATTTTCCGTCTTTTGTACTTACAATACTTTGTCATATTGCGAATAGTAATACACACTATCTCAACAATTAACATTAAAGTTCTCACCTTGGGAATTATGGCTTTGGTGTCTTGTTACTCGCTGTGGATCTGATACTAAAATAAAATAAAATATACATATAATTACGTCGACTCTAAATAAAAATTGGGATAACGATAGGAACATGACGATGTTGCGTTTTTTTTTTACTTTTAGAATAAGATTTTAGCATTTACAAAATAAATTCTAAAGATTCTGTTAACAGCCTAATAATAAATCTTTCTTAGAATCTTTAAAGTATATTTAAATATATTTTTTAAATTATGTTTAAATACGATATATACAAATCTATTCAACTACCACTCACAATTATATTTATATTATTTCTTACTTATCGGCAGCATTTAATACTAACCAACAGGAGCAGTGTTAATAACAGCAGGGCTGGTGGTACAGCGTGCTGGTACACAGGATCGCTTCGCTGGCGGCCTGCGACCAGCACACTCCGAATCCCTTGCAGCTCCAGTGGCGCCTTCTACACCACCTCGCGCGCACCACACTGTCCGAGATTGCATTCCCGCCTCGCATGGTCCATGGCACTGTAGTATTTCATATTTTAAATTAAGTTCTTAACAAATTATCATACAAAGTATAATAAAAATGACTAATATGTTTATGATTACAATTCCTAATGAGTTGTCAGGGAAATTTATAGACTTACTGTTGTAATATGCGCAAACAAGAGTTGATGTAACCACATATATGACATAGTATTCACAAAAGATTTGGCTGTTAAATTCTATGCAAGTTTTTTACATATTACCATTATATTTATTTATGGTAAGTGAATTAAACATCATGTAGCTCACAGCAATGTAACATTTTAACGAATCCATACTATTGTATACTGGATATATCGATATATACTGCCTATGCAGCTTAGTATATTTTAGTAAAGAATCATGAGATTACTTTATATTTATTTATAATTTATAATAATTTAAATGCAGTTTCCATTATTTATGTTATATTATTATTCATATTGTTAATATCTTCACTTATATAATGACATTTAATAATTTAATTATATTTTAATGTTTATCAAACACAAGGCATGCTGTGGTTGCCTATAAATGTAAAAAGAGTAAGATCTAATCTATCAGTGTATTGTATTAAAATGTTTAGCTGTATCTTATGTTCGTAATCCTATAAATAAATAAATTAATTAATTAGTCACTTTAATATAAAAGTGATAAAAATTATAATATGCAAAATATAAATAATATTTTATTTTAATTATTGGTTATTTCTATAAAAAATTATGGGAAGATTAATTACTAAATATACAAAACATTTTATATTTTTCCTTTGTTACTATTTAAATAGGGAAAATAATGAAGTATAATAGTTATTTTTATAATAGCGATATACCTCACTCCAATCGCTCAAGTACCATGAAGGCTGGCAGGCCTCACCGCAAGCCCTCTCAGTCTCTGGGCGAGGTCCTCTACACGAGGAGTCTCGTAGCCTCCTCCCATTGCCTCCTATACAAATAACACCTCGCACTTGGCGGCCGTCGCATTCCGCTGAACATGCAGACCATGCACCTGATACAAAAGATTTGTCATAGTTATACAAGGTTAATATCGAATTTACGTACCTATATTTAGCCGAACATATTTGAATTGAAGAAGTAAAATTAGAAGTAAAACTATTGTAGTTTAAAAACATTATTAATGATATAAAAACAAATGTTAAAAGTATCTATCTATTTAGTTTAATGACTAGTTGTCTAGTTTGATTGAATTATTATTTATCATCGTAAGAATTTAAATAAAATTAGGAAACTATTGTGATACAAATTTCAAACAAAACAAAAGATTTTTAGTTTCTTTAGTGTCGCAAGCATTTTTGTAGGCTTCCATAGGTTACAGTAACTGTTTACCATCAGACAGGCTATATACTTGTTTACTACCTCTGTGGTATTAAAAAAAACTGTAAGTTGCATGTAAAAGAAATATATGTATTATCCTCTGTATGTTGTAATTTTCCTATCAAAAGATACTTATACAAATGTATTCTATTGTTTTCTTTTTAACTGTTCAAGTCAAAATAATGTTGTAAAAATTTACTGGTGAACCACTGTGCGTCACAGTGTTTCCTCGGTGAACAAGCCTGTGTGGAAACCGGAGCACTGTGGGCAGCACATCCAGCTGGATCAGCGCAACGCACCCCGCGGGACTGCACCCCACCACCGACGCACCAGCCCACACACTGGAAAAAACTCTCTTACTGTAGCATGGTAACAAATACGAAGATATTAGTAAAGTAGCAAAATTAAGGATAAAAATTGATTAAATATTAAGTTAGTCGATGGCTTTACCTACGTAAATTAGGTTATGGTTTATCTGTACACCAAATGTCATTCAAAGCCAAATGGCTGTACATAAATATGTAATTAAAATATCACATTTATAAATTTTATGGAATTTTCTTTTTAATATTAGAAATTATTATGTATTAAAATACATACCTCGGACCATTCTGTATATAACCATCCACCAGCGGCACTGAAGTTATAATTTGTAGATAAAGAAGGAGTGATATCGTTTTCTGAAACGTTATTATCAAGAGAAATAACAGGTCCATCTCGGAACGTGTCTGTGCGATCTTTCGGTCGTACGTTGCGTCGAGCATCAAGTCTTGGTGTTCCGGATTTCACAGCAGTGCCGTCGCAGTTTGGAATGTCACACGGCTCGCTACTAGGAGGCATCGGCAGGGGACATTTTTGGTCGCTTATCTAAAAAGTAAAAAAAATTGTGGTATTGGTCTGTACTCGTTTTTATATCTATACTAATAGAAAGGAAAGTGGAAAAGCTTATCTCTACCGCTAATCTCTAGAACTATTAGTCGGATTTGAAAAATTCTTTTTATATTTGATAACTTATTTCTTTAGGAAAATCTATTTAATATCACAATATGGCCATGGGCGAATTTGTGGGATACAGCTAGTGCGATATACATACGTATGTAGATATGTACAATGTTACAACTAACCTTAATGATTCCTCTAGCATGGTCTTGAACACATCCAACGATTCTTGTTCGTATAGCTGGACCACAAACAGGGCAAGCTCCCCAAGCAGCCGCTCTCCATCTTGGAGGACACGGTGCATTTCCACAGCTATGTCTACGGGACGGTGGCGGTGTACCATTACAATACACTCTGGCCACTTCTCTATCACCCTTTTCTGTTAATTCGACGCACTTAAATTTGCCTATTTGATGTCCACCTCCGCAGCTCCTCGAACATGGTGTATAAGTTAATATCTTCCAAACAAATTTTCTTTCACCGATAACATTGCTATCGATTTGAGATTTACTTTCTAATGTTTTAAAATCTGGATGCTTCATTAGAGAAGTTCCAGATTTCGATTCATTATCTCGTCTAAGAGGATCGGAGTTATGATGTCGATGATGTCTTTGCATTTGATGATGTGGTACTTCATTACTTGCTGTCGGTATATCATTACTTTCATCAGATGCTGAATCAGTTAGAAATTCGTATTTTATGTTTGCACTCGATCGCGTGTAGAGTACCTAAAATTAATGCACAATTTTGAGTATAGAAATGTAATTATTATTAGAAATCAGTAATTGTTTCTCATTGATATCTTACTCTGATCTCGATGGGATGATGAATAGGTCCCGATGTGAATATATTATCGAGTCCACCTGTGCGGGTGTAGATGAATCGGGCGCCTGCTGCGTCGTAAGTTCCTGGCGCGCTTACAGCGAAATCCCCATTTACAATGTACGAGCCATTCGTTACTTTTAACGCTAAAAATATTGAGATTAGGTAAATTGCTTATCTTAGTATATTGTGTTAATTGATAGAATGCCGCAAAGGTATATACTACGTCATACAAATAATTAACGGGCAATTGGAAAGAGGACTCCTCTCACTTAACGCGCTCTCTCAATTTGCAGCGTAGGCGACTCTATTGAAGAGATGCGCTGTCAGCTGTGTAATTTCAATTCAACGTCGACCTTTTGCTCTGGCAAGTATTTGTGTCAGTATTGACAAGTTTCTATCAAGTATTCGATTAATTAATGTTACTCAAACATTTTTTTAGAAGTAGAAGAAGAGCAGCGTATTACATTTAACAAACAAGGACGCGGTTTATTAAATGAAAATCGTTGATTATACGAGTTGTATGACATGAACAGAGTATCTTAACATATTTAAGACTCAGAAAACTATAGCACTATTTGACACTCTTCACTGAGGTCTAATTTATTGTTCCACACATGTCAGTGGTAGAATTAGTTTTTTAATGCAATGTTCAATGTCAAAAGTCTTAATGCATATACAATGATGCTTTACAGTGTAAATGAAATAATCATATTTATTTATTAATTAACTAACACAAAATTAGTAATTGTAGTTGGTTGTACTCTGCAGATATAATGATAACAAAGAATTGAAACTACAGTTAATTAATACGAGCACTTATGGGTTTCCAGTGAATACCAACCGATGTAGTTCTCATTGGGCAGTATCTCTGAGACGTTGAGGCGGCAGGCGCCGCGTGGTACCGTCGTCACGTATGTGTATCCGAGTGGCAACTTAGGGCGAGTGAAAAGACCAGAAACTAGCCGCCGGCCGCACCGGACATCTCGAGTAGCTGCCGATGCTAGCACGCTTTCACGACCGACTACCTGTGAACAATAGTCAAGGAGATAAGCAAGATACTTTCGTAACTCCTATGGGGAGAGGCTCGTGTTCAGAAGTGGAGATGAAAAGATAGTCTTAATAAATTGTGATATAAAAAGCTAAAGTGTCAACATCTTTAAGTTTGAAATCTTCATTTCTGGCAATACAATAATATGGTAGTAACAGTGAAGTGTTTTTACCGTTTCGAATATAACACTAAGAGAGAAGGTATATTAGGATGTATTTGAGAGAAGTGTCAGCAATAATTTATAAATAAATAATAATTAATCCTGCATAATAATACACGTATAACAATATTAATAATAATGATAATATCAAATTTAAAAAAATTAGTCTTGGCTACTCCAATACAATCCACATTGAGCTTTGAGCCATTTTGCATTATTCTATACGCGTGAAAGTACCTGTATAATATAAGCTATATATCATGTTTCAAAATTATTTGTATTGTTTATTGTTGATTACCTTAAAACTAATTTAATAAGCAATAAATTTTTATACTTTAAATACAATAAAATAAAATCTTTAAGCAGAATTGTTTTATCTATAGCCTTCCTATTATTTCGCGCAAATTATAAAAAAAAACAACGCAATTTAATGGCAGCAACGAACGTGTGACATCTGTGGACATCTATAGGTTACGATAATCCTATTTACCATCAGACGGGGCGTATGCTTGTTCGCCACCATAGTAGTAGTATAAAAACATCCCTGATTCCGGAGTTCTGTCCTGTAAGAATTATATTTAAGCAGTTCAGGGATTTGATATAGAAAAAAGAATTCCCAAAGTTACATTTTTATATAAATTATTCTGTAAGTAAAATATATCGTCATAGTCGTAGAATACTGACGGATCTGACAAAGATTACATATATAGATCCGTCAGTATTCTACGACTATGACGATATATAATATAGCAGGCAATGTTTTATACTTTGATGTAAAATGTCCAAAAATACTAAAAGATTGACATTCTTATTTACTCCTAGTTTAGAGATTACTAGTAATGTACCAGTATATAAATGCACGTATTTTTCAGAACCTACAACAGATTATAAGAATCTATCGCATGCTTTTCACTCAAAGCCGTTTTATTGCAACTAAGAAATTAAACCGCTTGAAATGGATAATCCATTCAGTTTATTTAACACGAGAGCAGATTAGTCACGGAAACTCATGTTGTGCATGTGTCGAGAACTGGTACGTTAAGGATTAAGTTGTCAGTGCACCAATCTACAATTTCACGGTTATTGTGGATTGATACCAGCATATCGAAAGCGGTGCTGCAAAATATGGTTAGGTATTCATAGCTATTGCTTTAATTGAGATAATTTTAAATAGATAAAAGTATTTCTCTTGAATGGACTAGCACAGATTTATTAGTTCTAAATTCTCAGTAGAATTTACATGTAATCGCTTTTTAACAGCAATATAAAGTTTATTTTAACATAGGGAACATTAAGTAAATTGTAATGATATTGTATAAATGAATGATTTAGTTTGAATTTATTGTCTTTATAACAATACAATTACATGAAATACTGGATTGAGTATTAAGATTTTATTACCAATATAATAGCCGACTAGACGATTTGAAAGCTATTAAAATTTATTTAATCTAAATCTCTGTTTAGTATAAATAATTAATAAGACAAAAAAGAAAATTACGGACAACTTAATTCTTTATTACTACAAGGAATTAGGTAGTTCCTAATTTTCTTGAAAAATTAAAAGAGGAAAGAACCGATGTAAAATATCGTATGATATTAATTTTTATACATATTCATACGTTGCCTATCTTTGTTATCTTAGATGATTTCAGTTCGTGACTTTTATTTTGATTTTCTTAAATGTTTCATATAAAATAAAGAGAAAGGAGGCATAGAAATATATACTTAATAAAAATAAATGAACTTGTCAAACTATTAAAAGATCATTAGTTATTCACTCTTCATCCGGCTAATTAAACAGAAATTGAAATTATCAGATACCGGCATGTCAAATTAAACTCAATTAAGATATGTTATCGATTAGTCATATTTCTATGATATACTAATTTTAAAAATAAATGTATATCTTCAGTGAGCAAAGAGCTTTTCAACATTAATGATAATTCTTTTGATGTTGGATTTACGAGTGTAACAGTAACAGCAGGAGAGATGGTGGAAATAGTTTTTTCACAGCTCCGTGTATCGAAATTCCTCTTTCAATCTTAGAATGCATATGGCCTATGTCGTGTCGTTTCGTAATATTTAATGGTGTCTAATGCGAGCGAAACATTAGTGGACTGTAATGTCAATTTTATGGCCTCACTGTATGAGATAACGATACCTAAATCCCGGCTTTGACTATTCATTGCAATACAAAAGGAATACTTAGATATGATTTTTTTTGGGTACCCTTTGTATACAAGTTAAGTATGATTCATTTATTTCGGTATACAGAGTAATAAAAACAATCAAATAGTCTAAAATCAAACGATAATATTAATCTAACTGAACTAATTAATGTTAATGAAGGACAAAGATGAAAATAAAAAAAATCAGTAGCCTGCTGGAGAAATAGAACCTTCTTCTTTTTTGAAGTCCATTAAAAATTCTTCTTAACTATAAAGCGTTCCTGTTTCCGATTTTTTTTAATATAAAGAGTTAAAAACAATTATTGAAAACTATCTATCAGAATCGTTAATAATAGGTCAATAATAGTAGAGCAAACCTGTTTTAATTAACTACAAAATGGTGAAGTAACTACCTAAGTAGTATTAGACGCCCTCATAAAAACCCACTCATTTATTGTTTAGCTCCAATGAATTCGGTTCAGTAGTTAACCGCATAAAATATGAGAGTTGTCTGTTTGTTTTTATAGAGGTTGACTGGACCACACTAATAAAAATTCTTTACTTCCAATTTGAGTAAGAACCTATAAAGAATGTAACACCTAAAAATAAATAGGTCCTCTTTATTAATTTGTTTATCCAACAAACAATTTAAACGATCGTTCAAAGAGAGTTTTATGAATGAATAGGAAAATAATATATGATGTTCATTTAAAGATATTTCCTATTTTATTTGTAATTTATATGAAACTAGTTTTCAACTGTGTTCTAGTTCGCGTGACTAGGTGATGTTTTTACTTGCCTTACTATATAATATAATCAATTTCTGAATGTATGAATCCATCATTCAATACTTCAAAACGGCTGTACCGATTAGGTTAATTCTTTTTCCTTGTATTTGTAATAATCAGAACAAGGTTATTATGAAGAAAATATTTGAAATATCGTACGGAAAAAGTAAAAGTTTCTCAATAAATCTCTGTATAAAAAAGTACGAGTAAAAAAAAAAAGAAAATTTTTAACAAATCTAAGATTTGCTTTCATTATCTTTATTAGTACATTCGTGTGAAGCCGGTGCCTCTAGCTAGCATGAAAAACAAAAGATGCTTGTATAAAAACAAAATATCACTCATCATCATGATATCACCCGGTAACTGTTCACTGCTGAACATAAGCCTTCCCCTGTAAGAGGAATTTAAAATATCATTAAGTTTTTCACAAATCATAAACTTACAAACTATAGCTATGAAACTGCTAATTGCTAAATGCAAAAGAAGTAACAAACAAACGACCAAGATTATGAATTAGTTGATAATAAATTTTTAATTTACTTTGAAATATATTACGAACATATATGTAATTTTATGAGATACAATTGTTTGTCATTTATGGGATAAACCAAGCATAAGCTAGGCCATAATAGTTGGGGCCTTCAGCGTACTGCTTAAATAGAAAAATGGGACAATACCATAAAACCTTCTAAGATTCCTTTATCTAAAAGTCACAGTCATTTGTGATGTTAATTATGACAATAGTATATTAAACATTAGAGACGCCATTTGTTACCCTATACAATGGAACAGTCGTTGACTTTCCATTATCATACGCGATGAGATTCGCTCACTCCGAATTATAAATTTATTAGTTCCGTTGGCTCCCTCGGCTTACGGTTAGGTATTATTCAGTAGTCCAATTTCATAGGAACCGCTTTTATGTTACCTTTACAATGTTCATCAACAGTTGACACCTTAAGCTATAGTAGACAAGTCAAATCATCTCTTCTAAATGCAGATGGACATTTCTGGTTGTTTACATTTGAACATTTGGAAGAAATAAAAAATTATTTATTTGGCATATACTAATAACAGTTACAATAAAAACATAAAAAATAATGTACTTTATCAAAAAATAAAATGCATCAATAAATCCATAATTACGTTGTATATAACTAAAATGTTCATCATTTAGCTATGTATGCATAAAATGTATTAGGATATTGATTAATATTAAATAAACTGAGATTTATATATCTCATTTGCAAAATTTAAAAATACTGACCTTGCCTTGTATTTACATATTGAAAATTTGCAATTTTGTCAAAAAATATCCCCACTCATATATCACACTAGGTGCCGTGCCTCGTCGCTACGAATTGCGTCATCAAAACAACTCGGTTAATTTAAAATCCAATTTAGTACTACATATATAACTCTGGCCCTTACTCAATGTTAATATTCATTTATAATAAACTACCATTATATATACAAATTGAAAATAAATTTAGTAAATTTGTTAGATTACTAAAAAAGCTTTTACAAAATAAGGCATTTTATAATCTAAGAGTTTCTCAGTGATAAAAATCTCCAGTCCTGTCCTGTCCTAATAAGTTGTTTATCTCTCTTGCTCCCATTACAATGCTTAGATTTTAGTTACAATACCTAAAATATACATGTGTCAATTTACTCTATATTTATCTATGTAGTGCGAATCCATAGGACAGTAATGTAATAAATAAAATAAAATAAAAATCTCCACATTAATATTTAATGCTTAAACGCTAAATTTTCAGCATGTAGGTACTCGTACCTATGTTTACTGTGTGATTTAGGATTGAGTGCCAATTTATTTGTATACAAAACAGACGATGATCTACTATGTAAAGAAGACAATAGCATACCGATCGGTTATGACGTGAGTATGAAATTTATGAAGCTGAATATTCAGGTCGACTGAACAGCTGAATCAGATAAGTGGAATTCTAAATTAACCATTCAGCCATAGTCGGCAACTAAAACAAAGGTGGCTAGGGAGTGCGACGAAGCGACTATATAAACACGCATGTGCAATGCAAATCGACAACTGGGTCACTTCGTATTTATCATGCAGTATAACAATACGAATTGTATAAGTATTACAACATAAATTACATTAAAATAGGTATAATGAGGATAAGAAACTTTTATTAAATCTTATGGCTTTATAAATATTTGCTATAAATAAATACGCTAGCTGAGCAAACGAAAACCGCGTGATTATTCAATTAGGAGGTTTACGTGGCGTCTATGTGATATCCGTTTGCTAAATCCAAACATAGTTCGCGGTTAGGATGGCGCCAGTATTCTTTGCCTAAAATATACAGTCTTATGTTCAGAACAATAAAGGTAACATCAATAGCAATAGACTCAATGATCTATAACCGCCGGAGCAGCTACGATCATATTCCTGGCAGTAAAAATGAACCAACAATTTCAATGTCACATTTTACGATCGACAAATGAGACGTAGATAGCATTAAAGGTTAATTCTTTTCTGTAGAATATTGAACCCTCTGCCTTTGCTTGGTATTTCCTGTAGTTTATATTTTATTAATAGTAAAAAAGATGTCTTCAAAGGATTGTATCTATAATTTTGTAACATAGAAACATAATTATTGTTTTAAATATACCATAGGTAGTTAGTTGTTTTATATTGTAGGTAATTTAAATTACAATATTATATTAAATTCCTTGAAGAAAAAATGTATATAATTATTAGAAGTATATGTTTGTACATGAAATTTCATCTAATAATTGATTAGACCTTGAAATATATCACTGCATTGGTATTTAATTTAAGAGAACTCGTAAATACCTAAATTATAATGAACTGTAATAGTGAATGCATATAGTTCAAAAGGAGATCAATAGCAAAACGAAGAGTAATAAATTGGGTGAGTTGTGACCTAAATTGAAAATGTACAAGTGTTCACGGTTTTTATAGTCAATTCTTAGGTGGCCAATCGTGTAGAATTGAATGTCTAGACGGCGATGCAATTTGCAGTCATTTGCACATATTCCAATGATTTATAAGGAATAATGAGAGTGATATTGGATCTTCTTGTTATTAATAGTTAAATTAATATAGTATATAATTAAAGTTTACACGTTCATTGCCATTTCCCATCGGATGGAGTTTCATCATATCAGCCTTTAACTGTCCATTGCTGAACATAAACCTTGCCCTTGGGGGTGCTACCATGCTTGGCAGGCGGATTGACAATCGCAGTTAGGCTTTGGAGATGTTTTAAGAGGGACGCTGCTACCCATCTCTCGCTCTCCCTTAGTCGCCTTTTATCACACCTACGGGTTAAGAAGGGGTGGCCTTTCCTATGCCGGGAACACACGGCAATGTTATATATGTAAAAAAAATCGACTTACCAATATGAAGGCTATGAGAAATTTCACTAGAATATAATTCATTTTTTCGTAGCTGCGTTCATGAAATGTTCTTCTCATATTATAGAAGTACACATTTGTCAGCAACGGAAAGGTTAGTGATCTTCACACTATTCTGTTGTAGTCTTGTACAGACAATAGCTAGTTGAAGGTAATATTATAATTTCAAACACTTATTTCACTGAAACAAGAGCATCTCTATTTGAAAAGTGACGCTGATATATTAGATTAGCTATAATAATACGAATAATCTTGATTTCCCAATATTAAAATGAAATCTTAAATGCTCATGTCTAAAAATATAACGGCAGCCATAAACAACTGCACGATGTTACAGGATATCTTAATTTTCTATTTTAGATGTGAGAAATAGTAGGCGATATTGATAAGACATATTTTTATGGTTTGTTATTAACACATGATAACCTACATTATGACTTACACGTTAGTAAAGGCTGTGTCATAGACAAATAGACCTAAAGACATCTTTAGTTAAGGTATAAAATTATGTTCGAAAATTTAAAAAGAAAAGTTATATGGTACACTCGTGGTTGTTCTAGTAATCAAAACAAATGCGTTAATTCCATTTTTAAATTACATAACAAGTGAAATGGTTTTATTATAAAGTTAGAAGTTGAAGGATTAAAACAGTTCCAGAAAATTTTGAACAAAGTCCTCTACATGATTAACTCGGTGTTAATTTATGATTAACCTATTATTTCAATCACCTAGCAACTGTGCTTGGTTATGTTTTGTTTAGGAATTACAATAATAATTTGTTATGGAAGTATAGCCCCTTTATTCTTAGGAACGGAATGGTGTGAGAGGTACCAAGGGCATTATATTTTGCAATGCCAATCCAATCTCTGTTCAGTTTAAACTTGGTTGTGTGTGATATGTCCAACTATTATTGTTTTACTAATTTATTTTATTAATATAATAAAAAGTGAGGAAGGGATTGTTAACACTGCGGCTATTAGTCCCATTGCTAACAATATACCATATCAGCTCGACCTCTACGTGACCCCCTCTGGAAACCAGCGTGCTGAATTCTACGTGTTTTGATGGATCACAATGGGCTAACCGACCTGCACTTACACTCTCACTTCCTCCCTCCATCATCCCTCACTGGTGTTTCGCTAGCGCTTACCGTTAGCACATGTGGGGTTATCGTTCCATTATCATCCACTAAAAAAATATTTTTTTTTATATAACTTAGAATGGCAAACAAGCTGACGGCTCACCTGATGGAAAGTGGTAACCGTCGCCTATAGACATGAGCAGTACCATGGACATAACAGAGTATACTGTTTCGCCCATGATACCCCCATGCGTTGCCATTCCTGAGGACTCAGGTGTTATTCCTCAATATTGATTTTAAAATATTGCCTTTAATTGTGACGCAACTTGTTATTTTGATTTAAAAACTAATCTGCGAATTTGATAAAATTTTCAGATAAAAAAATAATTTTCCAAATTGGTTTATAAAGGACAGAGTTATGAGGTAACAAACAAAAAATGCAAACGTATTGAGAAGCTTCTCATTTTTAAATAAAAAAATTACCTATCTCATATTTTATATATAAAAGACTATATCTGCGTATCAATCATTATTTAAATCAGTTTAGCTATAAAAGTGTAAATATCAAGCGCCTAAATATGTTTTGCAAACAAATCTTTCATTTGTAATATTAGTAGGACTATTTTATTACATATAATTTGTTTTTAATATAATATTGTATATATTTAAATATATAATGAGACTATGTCGAAAATAAATGTATTTTTTACTTCGTTTAGACGAAATAAAGCAAGATTGATTTTAGACGGACCTTATAGCATTGGTATTGCTAATTACGGAATTGTGCATTGAACTGATGCAAATGACATTGGCTGATAAAAGGTCTATGCACTGTATGCTAACAAGATTATGTTTCATTAAGTGTTATTATCTAATTATATACCTAATCTTACTTAATATCAGTGCAATACTTGATCGCGTTTGGTAGACATGAACTATATATAATATAGAGAGCATTATGATTTAGACCGTGAATGGTGTAGGTGAAACTCTTGTATAAATGAGATCCTTGTTTAGGTCAATACAATGAGAGACTGGATACTTAGTTACTATAATTACATACTTATGTGTTCATCGATAAGTGTTCAAAGTAACCACATACCTGTTATAAAAATACCTAATATATACATAAATCAAGTAAAATTATTGTATGCATTCAAATATTTTTTAATGAATATAATATATTGTTATATCAAAAAAAAAAAAAAAAAAAATATATATATATATATATATATATATATATATATATATATATATATATATATATATATATATATAGGAGCAATGCATTTAAATGCCGTGCGGTCTCAGCATAAAATAAGCCACCCCTTCTTTTTTCGTGGGTGTCCTAAATGCGACGACATCAAAAACTAACTGTGGTTACCAACTGTACTGCCAAGCGTGGCAATTATTGACAACTCTCGCCCCGATGGGAAAGGCCTATGTTCAACAGTGGACAGTTAACGGTTGATATAATAAAAAAATAATAATTAAAATGCGTATTTATTTAAGATATCCGAATACCTTGCATTCGAGCTCCTGTAGAATGTCCTAATCTATAAGATTCGTTATGGACAAATATTTATAATTTCATTTCACCAAATAGGATTCGAGTTAGCATTTATAATTAAGTAGTGCTGTGCATTTGTATAGAGTCGCACTATAAGAATTCTTTTGAGCCATTTTGGTATGAACTCTAATATTAGTTAATAATATTCTTTCTGTGGTGTAACTGGCAAGGTTGATGTGGGTTCGAATCCCAGCGAATCGAGCTGTTAAAAGAATAAATTTTTTAACCTAGAATTTAGCAATGATTTGAATTTAAAATCGTAAATTCCTTTGTTATTTCGTTTGTAAATAGGTGTAGTAATAAAACACTGAGCTATGGTAAACAGTGTGAAGGCTAGATAGCAGAATAAACTGCAAACTGGATACGTATATCTACGTATCCATTCATACGTTTTTAAATAAAAAATAGGTGACGTAAGTACATTAAATAAATATTATTTTAAAATTTAAAATAATATTTATTAAAATGCTTAAATACATAATTTGTAAACTTATATAAATAATTAAAATAATTATTAGATAAGTAATTTAAAATATAAATGAATGTGCATAATTTATTATTATTCTTTATATTTATTTATATAGTGTTTAAACGTGAAAATTAATTGGAGTAAAAATATATCCCTTTATTATCATTTTTTAGATAATATCTTATGAACTGAAATATGGCTATTACTTAACTTTTGCAAAGAAAGTCAACTAAAATATTAATAAATTTTTATTTCTATTACCTACATATAATAAAGCGTTGTTCTTTTATCGATATTAAAAAAAATAAGATACTTTATAGAATGTACAGAAGAGATAATTAAAAATATATTATAAGAGGTGTCGTATTAAAAGCAAATAGAGGTGAGAACAATATTTTTTTTTTAACTTTATATCTTTATGTTTGTTTGTTTTGGCATCACGCAAAAACTGCTGCACTAAATTGAATGTTATATGAGTTAAAATTTTTGTATGTTTTATTTCGGTACACGATTTAAAGGTAATTAATTTCCAGAATTCACGCGTACGAAATTGTGGACAAAAGCTAGTGTAAAAATATAATAAAAAAAATACCATCATAAAAAAAACTGCGACAAATTGAAAATTGTAAATAAGTATATATAATACTAAATTAGATCACCGTTACTTTAAATTTTGGCACTTGTTCTCTCAGCTTGTCTCATATGGGGCCTGTCATGTTTATGTTTATATGTGTATAGATAGAATAGTTACAAATATACATCAGCATTCAATCACAACATTTATTGCTCGTATTTCGTGGATACATTAGTTTCCCAACTTTATAAATGCAATCTCGTTATATATGATATTCAATGTATGAATATATTATGGCGGCAACGATACCCATCCAAGGGCAGGTCGTAGTTAAAAGCAAACAACTTTATATCTCCTGTAAATAGATTAACATATTTTATTGATACCATCTTTGCGATGAACTTCATGGTGTATTTTGCGTCACAAGTTTTATTTTTAGGTGTTCCCATACACAACTATCTAGGCAGTCATAAATTTAAAATTCTTTCATAATACCTACTGAAGAATCTTGCGGAGATTTAAGGCCTGTAGTTAAATTTAATATATCGGTTTAATCAGGTCAAATGCTTTGAAAGATTTAAAATAATAACAATATCATAATATCATTATATGAATTGTGTTACAGATAGAGATATGTACCTATGTAACGCATTAGGAACGACGGTAATCTTATTAGAAATCGTGTATATAGAGATACAGAAAACATTAATAACAAAATTATGTATTATTATAAGTACATGTATTTAATTCTGCCAGACATTCGGTTAAACCGTCCGCCTGCTTATCCCGAAAGGGATTAGATGTTTTTTTTTATACAACTTAGAATGACAAATAAGCTGACGGCCCACCTGATGGAAAGTGGTAACTGTCGCCTATAGACATGAGACCATGGACATAACAGAGTATACTGTTTTGCCCATTATTGCTATTCCTGAGAACTCAGGTGTTATTATTTATCGGTACCCTATAAATTCACGTCATATCCCACCCTTCAAACCGAAACACAGCCATGCAAACACAACTGCTTCACGGTAGAATCACGAATGGGACAGGGGTACCCAAGCAATCGACTTGTGTACAAAGTCTTCCTCCCTTATGTGAACATAGCATTATCAACAACTTGCTTCTTTAACCATAATTTAAATAAATAATTTGTAAGAACGATTAGGGTTTTATGATAACATCAAAACTATTAAAGTTTAAAATAATTTTTCTTCTCAATATTATAGATAGTAAGACTCTGGACAAATTTAAGTATTGTTTTAGTTTGAGTGGCGTTATCTAGTGGGTATTAGTAATCGAAATTACAATACGATAACATTACATCGACAAATTTTTTATACAATTTGGAGTGACAAATATGGAGACAAGCATACCTGATGGTATGTTTGCCCATTAATTTAAACATTATATGGTCATCATAAATCTTCTATATATCTAAGATATCTATGTGATATATTACACTGAATTTCTGAGAACTAGAGTTTTATGTCTTCATACCCAATAATATATAATTTAGTATAGTGTTTAGTTGGTTTACATTAAGTAAGATTGAAAATTTATTTTATATAAAACATGTGACAAAGGAATTTTATGCTAGATGCATTTTCATGACCAATGAGAAGTCAATTGTTGCTGTCTCGTTTTATCTGACGCATGCGATAGCAAAAACTTCACTACAGGTATTCATAATATTTGATTAGTAAAATTATGGTATGCCCAATCTCCATCATCACGTAAACAATTAGTTTGGTATTCCTCTTGATCTTCTAACAAATGACCGAATAATTGATAGATGCGTCTACGTAAACAAATTTAAGTGCTTTATTAAAAAAAATCTTTACAATAAATAATAACATGATTTAGGTCGATCTATTCTGGTCTTTGGTATTTTGTTTCTTTTGGTCAGGTATTCTAAAAGATGTTCTACATTTTCTATATAAATACACGGAATAAATTTGAAACAATTGTGATTTTAATAGATCACTTTTGTTATATTAGGGTTGTCATTATAATTGACAATATACAAAACACTACAGAGGAAAAGTTCTATTTTTAAAAAAGATATTTTTTTCTATAATATCTACTGTACTAACATACCTGCTTCTTAGTATTATATATCTGTTCGTATTTTAAAAGTAAAAGTTTTTTTTTTTTATTTCCGGCACAAAAGACAAATATACAAGCAAGTTTACTTTAAATAAAAACTATTTACCACTTATCTCGATTAAAATAGTAACGAAATCAATAATTTACAAAATAGAGGACGAACTAAATTAGAACAAGAGACAGTGGGATGCCCACCTCCTACCACGTTTCTACACGTAGAATTGTTATAATCTGTATGCTGAATTAATGTTATCTGTAGTAGTGTTACGTTCACTATAATAATGTCAGTCGACTAATGTCTTTAGCCACTTCGTCTGTAGATACAATATCAGGAAGTACTTATGTTGTAAGGGACCAGGCGTGACGATATTTTTTTAGATTAGATTTTCTTTTATTTTTTTCCTTTACTAGTTTCAGTTCGCAAATTACTACGTATGAATTTTGGAAGTAACCACTTCTAGATAGCGTATTAAAAAGAAACATGAATAGGATTTTAATTCAGACCCTCAGACATGCAGCTGTGTGTATCCAATTTGGTGCATAAGTTTTTGCGTGATGCCGAAACAAACTTATAGACAAATAGATAAATGTTCTAAAAATGATTGCTTTCCTTTTATTACTTGTATTAAGACCCTTGGCATTAAGTTTTCTTAAATATCTTTCATATAGAGACATCGTTCAGTTACATTAAAACTGTAATATTAAGACAAGATATTACAACTACAATCAGACATCTGACAGCCCTATTCTACAACCATCAATGACTCTTAACACCTGGCGTGCGGCCAATACCGCTGATTGCTTTGTTTCTTCATATTTTAATATGACCACAAATCTCTTTGAATTTGAATTTTTTTTTTAAGAACCATAAATTATACGTCGATGTAGGTACGTCAAAATGTTTATAATCTATAACGTTAATGTGACTATCATAGTGGAGCCATTTGATGTGGTTGTTGAAATTACTTCTATAAATGTAATATAGATATAGCAGAAGCAATATAACTAGTTTAATTTCTTTGACGTCTTAATAAAGCTAGTATATACCTGCACCATAGGTAAAGAATAGTATATAATATATTCTCTATTTACGACCTTCATCGAAGGTATGTTATTGATCTATTTTCAATATAAAATCATACCGAAATTTTCTAACTTTAACAATCCGCCTTCCTCTTCTTTATTTTTGTTAGAACTTTATGTATGTATAGTTTAAGTTTAAGACCATTCATAAATTCGAATAAATAATACTGAAATATGGCAATACCGCTATAGACGATTCTTTTAATTAATTTTCAAAAATAATTTAACATTTTTCAATGTTTCCGAGTGATTATTTAAAAATGAATCATAAAAATCGTAAATTAATTGTAGAATTCGTTGTGTTTGTTCGTTGTTCTCTGTTGTTATTTCGAAATTTTTCAAATACGTCTTTTCCACCAAATTACAAATTTTAAGTGCCAATTTTAACAAGATGTTTAAGTTCATAAGTAGATCACTTTTAAAATAATTAAAAAACATTGAAAATTCTTCAATTGTTTTTGAAAATTGACAGATAATTGCAACGTTGCCACACTTTGTTATATATGCTCTTAATTGTGAGAATCCAAAGCTTTTGAATTATGTGATCCAATCTACCGTTGTTTGGATAATGCCTGAATCTTAATATCCGTTTGCAGATTAAACCATTTTAGTGATTTATGTTTATATTAATAGCTCCACTTAGTTTCCGATGGCAGTAAAATTAATTATTAGGGTTCAGTAGTTCGGTGTATAACATTTTATATGTTTTTATATTTCTTTAGAATCACGAAACTCGTTTTCATATAATCATGATTTCATATCATCATCATTAGTCTTTAACTGTCCATTGCTGAACGTAAGCCTTCCTCTTGGGGTTTTGCCAGTAGTTGCCATGCTTGCCAGGCAGATTGGCAACCGCAGTTAGGTTTTGGAGATGTTTTAAGAGGAACGCAGTTACCCATTCGTCGCCCTTTCTTATTCGCGTGGGAAAGGAAGGGGTGGCCTATTCTATGCCGGGACCGACACGGCGATGATTTCATATATAAATTAATATTTTGCAATCAATTGTATTTAAAAAGTTATAAATCAAACAATAGTACTTTTAATTCTATAATATATTTCAATCCTTAATATTTTATGTAAATCCATCCTTTAACTGTGATGGACTAACAAATATCCGAAAAATTTGTTTATAATCAAAAAAAAAACCGGCAATACCACATTTGTTTGTAATATTCGTGGTGGTTATTGCTTGATGGCGCCGAAAACAACCATAAAACTGTAGTTTAATCGTGCTCTCAATAGACTCGTTGTGGTGTTAATTACAGTATTTTTACACCATAGTTCGACAATGGCTTATGATAGCTTAGTTACTAAGGTAAAAAAAACAGTGAAGAAAGAGATGAATTATTAATTATACAATATACAACTGGCAATTGTGGTCTGTGCAGACGACATACATTTCGAAATTTCTGTGTGAAAATATTTGCCATTTTAGGCCCCCGTATAGGACCCCTAAAATTGCATATTACAATGCACAGGTGTCATACAAGTTATATATATATATATATATATATATAGTTATATATATATATATATATATATATATATATATATATATATATATATTATAGAATACTAGTTTTTACCCGCGACGTAGTCCGTTAGATTGATTTATTGACCGGAATAAAAGTAGCATACCCGTATATTCTTTTTTATATTAATAAATACTACATAGATATAAAACTTCAAGATGTTAAATACAAACAAATATATAAATAATTTTATTTAACATTTATAATATTAGCAAGAAAATATAAAGCAATAAGAGAAGGAATTTATTAATTTCAAAGCAAATGAGAGATAAAGAATTGTTCAGACGAACCCACGGCCAATCGTGAGTCATTTTATAAAATATCAGTTACATTATTCTTAAACATAAGCGTAGTATCTGGCCCGCAAGCATTAATAACTATTCAATAACATATTTATATATATATTACATAACTAATAATTCTTCGAAATACTTCATTCTATTATAGGTATATACATTCCGGCGAGATCGTATAACTGAGAACAAGGTAATTCCTTTGTTATTATAATTTATAGCGGAATCAATAAAATACCTTGAAATTTTTGCATAATTTGTCAAGATTTTATTTAAATATGTCATTATACACTCACGAGCACAATCAATTGTTTACGCCTACTTTAACATGAACGATGCGTGAGAAGTTTTATCAAATGTCATAAAAATATAGTAATGGTAGTTAATTAAGAACGATATTTGCGAAATTATTTACCTAGGACTTAAATAGTATAATATCTAGACGGAATACTGTGTATCAAAAAACGTTCATAAAACAATCAGCCAACGCTGAGGCGTAATTATTTAGAACAAAAACAAAGAGAGTATTTTTTTGGTATCAGAAGAAATCTTGCGTAATATTTTATCTTTTCCCGTATACAGATAACAGATGTTCAGTTAGAGCGAGTATTAATTTTTTTTTTTTTTTATTCTGACAAGTAAGCTGTACAAAATTTGTTTGCAAACTCACTTTTTACCTATTGCTTCGTACGCGCAAATTTAAAAAATTTTAAGTAAGAAATGCAATGAAATAAATTACTTCTAAAAGATCGTATCATGATAAAACGTGAAATTGTTTTTAAATGAGATCTTCAGGAACACAAAAACGAAAACTAAACGAAATTAAATGCGTAATTTGGTGTAGTAGTTTTTGTATGATGCCGGAACAAATATACTGACAGACAGACGAAATTTCTAAAAATTATTGTTGTGGCTTCATTCCTCTTCTTAAGATTCAAAAATTTCCTATGTACATACGTTCTCTAGTTACAATGTAATTATATTAGTATGACTGTTTTTGGTGTTACTCTATCTATATGCGTATTATGATCTATCGTCGTAGGAGGTTAGAACAGTTGGAAGCTAATAGATTTGTTTTAGCACAGATAGTATAATATTAGTTCTACTATAGATTTTCTCTCATTTCAAAGTGTCCAAGTTTGTAACCGTGATAAATGAGACCCATTCATTATAAATATATAAATCTGTTAAAGACAAACTACCAAATATTGAAACAAGCAATTATTGAATATAATCTAAACAAACTTAAGGCAAATGTGAATAGGCTATTCGTAGCCTCACGAACTAAATTATATACCACATTATCGCTTTCCATCAGGTGAGATCGTGATCAATCGCGGGCCTCTTTAATAGAAATAAAAATCCTATACACAGGCTGAGATCAAAGCCGAGTGGTTTGAGCACAGAGTGAGCCATCCCTTTCCCGTGGGTGTC
This sequence comes from Galleria mellonella, assembly GCF_026898425.1. Taxonomy (NCBI): domain Eukaryota; kingdom Metazoa; phylum Arthropoda; class Insecta; order Lepidoptera; family Pyralidae; genus Galleria; species Galleria mellonella. The sequence goes on along the minus strand of NW_026442130.1, from coordinate 8,078,872 downwards.
GTAGGAAGCGACTAAGGGAAATTAATAGTCGAGAGATGGACAACAGCATTCCTCTTAAATACCATCAAAGCCCTACTGCGGTTGCTAACCCGCCTGTCAAGTGTGACAAATATTGGCAAAACACTCCAAGGGGGAAGCCTATGTTCACCAGTGAACAGTTAACGGTTGATATGGTATGGTTCAGGACTGAACATTTTCACCAAATAAACATGGGTCGAAAAATGACAAACAATCTCATACTAACATGTTGAGTTCAGGTGCTGAGTTACTAACTCAAATTCAAGGAAAGAGGAAGGAGGCGGAGGAACTCAAAATTATTTGTAGTTTTTGAATTTTTGTTTTACATATTTTTTTGTTTAAATATGTTCTATAGAATAGAATTTTAGTTTTATATACTACTAACGATTCCGATTTCACTCTACATAACGTAACTATTATGAACGTGAATGTGGCGAAGTCACGGGCACAGCTGGCATTTGTAGTTAAACTTTATTAGAAGTATGTTAGTTTATTGCTTGTCTGAGTCAATACTTTGTCTAAAGTAGATTCACAATAACAGGAAAATTGAAGAACTTGACCTTGGTTACAATTGGGATAAAAGTTAGGCTAAAGGGAAAAGAGAAAATGTTCACTAAAATAGCGTATTTATACATTTGTATGAAATGTATAAATATTTATTTATTTAAACTTTGATGAAAGAGTAATTAATTGTATGTATATTTAGCGGACTCAACACTGGATGGCGTTCTCTACCAGTCAATCATTAGTCGAACAAAGACATACTCGTAGAAATTTATCAGTATTAAATTTGTAGTTAAAGATTTCCATCTAATAACGACTATTATTTTAGAGAAGCCTTCACGTTTGATTCCCGGGCGGGTCAATGAAGACTAAACGTATTTTATACAGATATCCGCTATTACATATCGTTGTCTGGTTTCTCATACTAACATGCTGCCGGCTGCCCTAGTTTGCGGACCAAGCAATTGGTGTGATTGTATAGCAATTACTATTTTCATATCTTATTCACATATTGTGTTGTAATTTTATAATTTTTACTTTTACGTTTCTTTCAAGTCCATGCTGACATAGTGTTTATTATTATTTTAATTTAATGGTACAGAACAAATTAAATACTGTTTAAATTTATTTATTTTTTGTTTAACATGTAATGCATGATTTATAAAATGAGAATAAACGCAATTATTCACGTAAATTATGATTATTATTATTATATCAATGGTTAACTGTCTTCTGCTGAATATAGACCGTCCTTATAAGGGGAGAGTTGCCAGTAGTTGCCACGTTTGGTAGGCAGGTTGGCAACCACAGTTAGAATTAATAATGTTTTAAGAGGGACGCTGCTGCACATCCCTCGACAACTAAGTTCCCTTAGTCGCCTCTTACGTCATCCATGGCAAAGGAAGGGCTGGCCCATTCTGTGTTGGGACCGCACAGCGTTTACCATGATATTTTACTTGAATTATCTCTATTATCTCTATTAGGAATCTATTTTTTAAAAACATTTATTTATCGAAATCATTATTTACATTACATTCAATAATTCATATTGTCTACGTTAATTGTAACTTAAAATATTTTTAAAAATTAAGTCTATCTACCTAATGGGATAGATGTAATCATGTACCAAAATAAATACATTACATATACACGTGAAACTCGTTGATGCCTAGCTACTGTGTATCTATCTAGATGTGATATATCTTTGAACACTTCCTCTCACACGATGAATGTTTATTGGTCTTTGACATTGATTAATAAAAATTGAACAAGTTTTAATTGTTCCAAATACGTATCCGCGGAGTAGAAGTGTAGGTACGATCTATATAGACCAAGTCAATGTCAATTAGTGTTTAAATATTGTTCAAACAAAAAACAGAAATAGAAATAATCTCTATTTAAAATAGATTTGTTTACAAGCTATTTAAAACGTCAGTTTTATAATACTTTACTGCCGGGTTTCATCTCAACTGATAGTACTCTTTCTAAGCATTTTGTAAATGCTGTGTGGTCCCGGCATAGATTTTTTTTATGAAACTTAGAACGGTAAACAAGTTGACGGTCCACCTGATGGAAAGTGGTAACCGTCGCCTATAGACATAAGCAGTACCATGGACATAACAGACTATACTGTTTTGCCCATGATACCCCGCATGTGTTGCCATTCCTGAGGACTCAGATGTTATTCCTCTGAACCCTGTAAATTCACTGCCATATTCCACCCTTCAAACCGAAACACAGCCATGCAAACACAACTGCTTCACGGTAGAAACATGAATGGGACAGAGGTACCCAAGCAATCGACTTTTGTACAAAGTTTCCCTCTGGTTCTTATACGTTACCATCTATACCATTCTTATACGTTAGCATCTTCTCTATTAATTTCTACACGTCTGCATACCTACATAGATTTATTAATATTGTACATGAGTTTAACCTTCGATTATGATTAGAGTATTTCTAAATTTACCAGTAAACGACGATCATAGCGTATGAATAATTTTTTCTAGATTGTATTACATGATACAGTCTAAGAATAAATCTGTAATTAAAAACTAAACAAAAAAAAAAATTAATAAATAAATTTGAAATTATACATATATGCCTTTCCCTCTATACAGTTTAAAGATCGATATACTTATTTCCTATATATTCATATAAATCGTTGTAGTAAAAAATTTTTAGTAGGTAATGAACTGTTTATTAAATTTGCAGATCAATTTAAAATCAATATTCAGTACGATGTTATAATTGTGATTTGAATGATAAAATTACTGTTGAAATAATATCATAAATTTCTATAAATTATAGCAGAGTCACAGAATAAAGAACAATTAAAAAAAGCTTTTGTAATAAATTAAATCAAAATAAACTTTGTTTCATTTTAATTCAATTTATTATCGTTTTATTAACTATTCGCGCAGCTTCGCCCGCAATAACTTCTCAGTGCCAATTTAAGTTATTAAAAAGCATCGTGCAAAATTTAATATTTTAATTTAAACGGTTTTAGCTATGCGTTGATCAACTATGTGAAATCTGTAAATAATTGACATAAAGAGATAAAACCTCGGTCCCTTTTTACTAAATTAGGGCAAGCAAACTGTTATGCTTAGGGCGCCGACGGAGACGTAGTAGGCAAGCTTTTGCAATATTTATTATATTTTGTAATTGGCCCATTTTCGAGATGTTATCTCGCGATGTCATAGATTAAATAATAAACGACGTGTTACCACATCGATTTGGAGACAGCTTTACGCTATACACCTCGGTGCCTAGTCAAATTAACGTGAAGATTCACTTTCGTTCGTTATTAACAAAAGTTGGTCGTTGAGAATTGGGTTGATGTCACGATTTTAAACAGTAGTTCCAAATTTTCTCGAACAATAGAATATTGGAAATAAGTAAAGACCAAAAAAATTTATTAGATACTAATGTTTCGGATATTATAGATAATAATAAAGATGATTGGTTATTATGAAATATATGAAAAAAAAAATCAAATTGTAAAGAGAGCCGGAGAGTACCGCTAGTAAAATATACAGTACATTTGAAGCACAAGCCCTAGGTATCATTTATCCTTTAGATGTACTATTATTAATGAAGAAACGAATAAAACTAGGAATACTGATAATAATATGAGAAGCAAAGTTTTAGGTCTCTTTATACGTCAAAATGTGACTTTGTAAAGAACATTTAGAAAGAAGTGATAAAAAGTAGAAGAGGAGGACCAAGAAACAATAATAGGCGTCATAAAAAAAGGTTAGTGTTATGTCGTATAGGGAAATATAGATTATAGTCTGGGACAGAGTTAATGGGAAAACAAAAATATTATTTAAGATAGAGCCAATTGGAAACAAGTACACAATTAGAGGAAACTTAATTTCAGATAAGGTGATTTTTTTTTTTATACAACTTAGAATGGCAAACAAGCTGACGGCCCACCTGATGGAAAGTGGTAACCGTCGTCTACAGACATGAGCAGTACCATGGACATAATAGAGTATACTGTTTCGCCCATGATACCCCCCATGCGTTGCCATTCCTGAGGACTCAGATGTTATTCCTCTGTACCTAGTAAATTCACGCCATATCCCACCCTTCAAACCGAAACACAGCCATGCAAACACAACTGCTTTACGGTTGAAACACGAATGGGATAGAGGTGCCCAAGCAATCGACTTTTGTACAAAGTCTCCCTCTGATCCTTTAAAAAATTATATAGAGGTTATAAATTTAAATGAAAATTAACTTTAAAAAGACCTTCAGTGATTCACATAAGACAATAAATGCGCTCATATTTACCCAACCGATATCAACTGTCTACTGCAAATGTTTTCTTAATCGAAGTCGACCAATTTTCACCTACAATTACACATAGTTTGAACAAGTGTTAAGTTAGCATGTTCTCTGCGGCGTCAAAATAGACTGCATATTAAATTGTAGATTTTTATCTATTTGAATTTAATAAAGGAATGTTGCGTTGGTTTGGTCATTTTGAGAGGATGGATGAAAGAAGAATTACGAAAGAGATTTATCGAGCAAGAATGAATGGAGATGTCGCCCCCTAGACGGACGTATGTCGACCAAATAGGCGACGTGCTGAAGAAGGGCCAAATTAAAAGTACCCGTAACCGACGAGCGTGTATGACAAGATTGATGAATGTGGAAGAAGCGAAAGAGGTTTGTTTGAATCGAAGCATTTGGCGTTCCATTGTTTCTGCCTACCCTAATGGGAGACAGGCGTGACAGATATGTATGTATGTATGTACAAATATTTTAATTTATAATTCTTTTGTTAGTTTTTTTTTCTGGTTAGTATTAGTCTATAAGTTTCTATGTACATATAAATCACTACATAGCATAAAACAAAGTCGCTGTCGTTGTCTGTCCGCCCCTATGTATGCTTAAATCTTTAAAACTACGCAACGGATTTTGAAGCGGTATTTTTTTTAATAGATATTCGAGATGATTCGAAAGGAAGATTTATATTTATAATACACGTCATAGTATAGTAGAGAAACACTGATAATGTTATGTATTGAAATAAAATAATATATATTTAAAATAATAAAAATGAACCTTTACATTATTTATTTGTGAATATATTTATATATAGGGATTGGATTGGATTATAATGGATTTTGTGTATTTATTTAAGTTTAAAAAAATGTGTCTGATAAATACCGGTAAAAGTATATATGAACAGTCAGTGTCTACAAAATAGGAGTAATTCTGTGTATACAGTAAAAAGACATATTATAAACAATGTGAGATGGCCCTTTAAAAAGCAAATACGCATAAACTTATGCGACCTACTTTTTAGTACTCTCCGAAGATAAGAGAAATTAGGCGAACTGATGATAACAACCTTACCTAAGATGACATTGGGATCTGACCTTGTTGTAACTTTCTTTGATTTTTTTAAATATTATTATTATTAATCTATTGAAAATAAAATTTGGACTGGTCTATTCTAGTAGATTAATAATATAGTAAGCTAGTTGAATCCCTCTTATATTCGTATAGTTACTCTTTATATTATACTTGTAAAACTAAAGTAAAGAAACATATTAAAGTAGAACTAAATTAACTTTTTTGTTTATTTCGTTCTATTAAAATAGTAGAACTAAACGGACAGAGAAGCTCATTTTGTTTATCATTTACCAGAGGGAGACTGTACAAAAGTCGATTGCTTGGGTACCTCTGTCCCATTCGTGTTTTAACCGTGAAACAGTTGTTTGCATGGCTGTGTTTCGGTTTAAAGGGTGGGATATAGCGTGAATTTACTGGGTACAGAGGAATAACACCTGAGTCCTCAGGAATGGCAACGCATGGGGGGTATCATGGGCGAAACAGTATACTCTGTTATGTCCATGGTACTACTCATGTCTATAGGCGACGGTTACCACTTTCCATCAGGTGGGCCGGCAACTTGTTTGCCATTCTAAGTAGTATAAAAAAAAAGCTCATTTTGTTCTACAATTTGTAGTGTGATAGAACTGAGCGGTAGGACTATGCATACAATAATTTAAAGTACCTTTTTAGTTATTCCCTTAAATTATATAGATAGAGCATCGAGACTCAAAAACGGGTCAACTTTTTGTCAACTAATTGTCAAATTAGCTGACCCGTTTTTTTGCATACTTATGCATAAAATGTATCTTGACGTATTATATAATAAATTATTACGCATTAAAAAGGTAAACAAATTATTAGACAAAATAAATATATAGTTATAGACAAAATAAATAATAGTTAAAAAGTAGACCCGTTTTTCTCAAAGTATTTCTATGGAGACACTATCTAAGGTATAATCTAAGGTTATTTCATAATATTATCTATCTGTGTAGTAAATTTCATTCAAATTTTTATATTATTATAAGATATATAGAATTTTACTTGATTTAATGTATATTAATTGTTGTGAAAAAGAATTAAATTTATTAATAAAGTTTCTAAAAAAATTACAATGCGTGCGTGATATCTCTGGTGTTACAGACGTCCATAGGCTATAACCTGTTTATCATCAGACGGGCTGTATACTTGTTTACCATCATAGTTGTATAAGAAAAACTTATTTTTTTTAATTATTTGAAGAGCGATTTTTTTATAGGTTAGAATACCCAGCGTTAGAATCATAAAAAAAGTAATTATTTAAAAAAGTGTACACCATTCTATTTAAATAATGCGTACACCATTCTATTTAAATAATATTTCTATTCTGCTATATTTTGTAATACAATAGTATTTTATTTATAATGTCCATGATAGCAATCGGATGCAGATATTGCCGGGGCAAATCGGGACTGACCTATTATGATCAGGTAAGTATGCATATCATAAAAGCTATCCAAAAGCGAAATTACCGGATTGCATATATCAAAGTACAAAGAGGATGAAACAAGATATGTATATAAAGCATATACTCGTATAGAAAGACGTCTTTTTCCTTCCTTATTTTCCCCATAAGAGAAGATGGAACAATTATTAAAAAAAAGTCTACAATTGAAAAAAATACTACCTGCAGGAGATTGTAGTTTAATATATTTTTCGATTTGTTCTAATTTTATTATTAAAAAGTATTACCTAATGCCTGTGATACCTATAGCCCCATAGGTAGTTGTAAATTAAAAAAGTTATGACATAAATTTCGTTATAATTTCTGTATCGAATAACGACTAATTTCGTTAAAATTAGTATGAGATGAGCACGAGTACTATTAAATCCTACTTTAACATATCAATTGAAAAAAAAAAATTCACCAAAATTGATTCACAATTGGCAAAGATTTCGCGTAACATACATACGTCATTGACAAATGACAAATGCAAATAATTGTTACATTCCTATAAGATTAGTTAAAAATTTACTTGATGGCAACAATTAATGTGTACTTACTTATACATAAGATAAGATAATACATAAAAAAGATGTCGAGGTGATGCTCTGAAATATAGCATCATTAAATATTACTGTTTAAACTTATTGCAGTTATATATGGCTCGTTAGTGATACAAAATAAATTAATTCGTGTCATTTTTATGCCGGGGTTACTATTACTCACATGATGACATTTAGGTTAAAACCCAGTTGAAAAATAACCGAAGCAACGAATGATCGTTTAGCTAATCAAAACATCTTAATATATTGCAAAACGTTTTTAAACTAAACCGTTGACATTCGGTTAATTGTCATAAGATGTATGTTTATTGTTAAATCGTTTTATTATGAAAATTTAAAAGTTTAATTTTATAAAAGTAGTTATTGTATAGATTTTGTATTACTCAAAAATAGATAGATATCATTAATTGAAACTGTTACCATTTAAGAAGTGGTAACAACGCAAACCGTCGCGTCCTGAACTTTATAATTCTGCAGGACAACACTTATCCTGTTCTGTATGGTCAGTTGTTTAATTATATTCCTTTAGAATAAAGTCTTTAATTATAATTAACGAAATAGCAACATCACTATTTGGAAAATTATTTTGTCTGGAACTTTATAATTTTTCAGGATACTAATTCTCTTTTAGAACTCATTAAAGCAATCACTACACAAAATAGAGATGCCCTCGGAACACATACAGAGAACTGTTTCAAAACTCGATTCACTTCACATAGTTCGCGTACGTGGTCGTTATAAATTTTCGCTACACGTGACAGTTTTTCCTGGCGCAACGCGTTGCTCGCGCGATCTCGTCGATTACTGTGCTCTGTAGAGGTGTAGGGCGGCCGTACGCGCGCTTCGGGACATACGTAAATGAGGGGAGGTGGGGAAAAGGCCGTTGTTAAATGGAAATTGAAAACTTTACGATTAAATTTCAGGTGGTTCTCGTTATTCTTAGATAATTATTTATATGAGAAATATGAAAATTGTTATTGCTGAATCGTGATCTAACGAGACGCTTAATTCAACCAAGTGGAATAAAAGAGAGCTTAGTGAGACTTTACATTGACTATATAAAAAAATATCTATGATATTTTCTTCTAATTTTATTTTGACAAAATATGTAGTCAATATAAGATAAAAAAATGCTTTTTCTCTTATCTTATATATAGAGAGATTGTGGTAGTTAATTATTTTTACCCGCGACCTATTCCCATGAAACAAATTTATCTACATATATTTAACAGTTACATGTCATAGTCAGAGTAAGACATGATGATTTTATTTACTATATTAACGGATTATGACAGGCGGAAAGTAATGTAGTACAAATTAAGTGACTGATTCCAATTATCGTAGTCTGTCGACTTTAATTTGTCGCACAAGCGAGTTTTATGTATGATAACTCACTTCGAGTTATGATACATAGAACTCTTCTTTTTATAACGGATAATAATCGGATGGCAATTCCACTTGCATTATTTGTTTTCATTAGCGGAGAACCAGTAAGAGATGGATAGATGATGACGAATTCAAGTAATTTAACTTATCGTTATATTCACCAGAAATTAACGACAATGGCTTTCAGGAAGAACTACATGAATATTGACCGGACGCGTTTGCTAGTAATAATGAAAAACGAACCCCATTCTGTTTGGCATCGTGCTTTCGTTTACCGTACTCAGTATTTAAGATGTAAGTTTTCGTCAGCTGTCTATTTGTTTGTTTTATTTTTGTTGTTGTTTGTTGTTGTTTTTCATCAGTCAGTTGACTCACATTCCTATGGTCGCTGGAACGATTTCCAATCAATAAAAACGTTTATATTACGAGAATTTGCATTTTTATTATTATCAGTATTTTTAGGAATGATAATGTATTTAGATGTAAAATGATATTTCAGTCTGAAAGTCAAAGTCTGTCAGTAGGACATAGCAACTTTTTTTACTGACTTTAAGTGGATATATAAGTAAATTACACATTCAGATTAAACCAACGTCCAAAGGAGGAATATTAATAAATTGATTAATTTACAGTCATATAATAATTATGGTAATTACGTTATAGTTTGAATATAAAACGGAAATAAGCTCATTGAAATTTTAATAAATAGTTATAACAATAAATACTCTCTAAATATGTTTTCGATTATAAAAAGTTTTTGATATAATAAACTAGTAGTTCTCCTGTGGCTTTATTGTATCAGCCGTTAACTGCCCACAGCTGAACAATGTCCCCTTCCCGTGCTCCCTGGGTTATGCCAGTAGTTGTCACGCTTGACAGGTGCGTTGACAACCGCAATATGGCTTTTGGTGATGTTTTAAGAGAGACGCTGCTGCCCATCCCTTCATCATAATTTCCTTAAGTCGTCTCTTACGACACCCACGGGAAAGAAAGGGGTAGCCTATTCTATGCCAAGACCTACACGGTTCTTGCTGTGGCTTTGCTTACATCAAAATAAAGTAATGTAAATAAAGTAATATAATGCCCTATATATTTGGTTAGGATATAATTTCATTGTGTGCTAAATTTCATTCAAATCCGTTCAGTCGTTTATGAACGACAGTGTAACAAACATACAAAATGATTTCAAATTTATAATATTAATAAGATTATATTACTTTCACAAATATAATTTGATTATTTTTATATTAACCTAATGTAACTTATCAAATAAATTAATTAAGTGGCAGCCCTATTCATTTACCGTACCGTACAATTTACGACAACAGGAACATTAGAGTTACACAGGAACAGGAACGGACAACGGGATAACGTGTTGTTTCACAATAAATCAAGAGTGTTCCATCTTATTATATTTTTTTAAACTAACAGAAAATACGTTAAAATGCCGAGGACCTGGTCACGCAGAGTGTAAGTATGTAAATGTTCTCTTAATAAAATATTCGATACACTGAACTGTTTGGTTGAAACTGTCACGGTTCGTATTTAAAATAAATGGTATTTTCTCTAAACAGTTGCCCTTTAGTTATAAATTTTGATAATTACTTGAAAAGGAACAGTGCAATGGAACGATTTGTCAAATTATTGAGGCGTTTTTACCTGTTGCTTCGTTCGAGTGGACGGGATATGTTTTTTAACAGGTATAAAAAGTAACCTATGCCTTACTGCATTGTAAACTAAGTGTAGATATACTAAATTTTATGATAATGTAGCTAATAAATAATCGAGTAAATATTCGATAGAATTATTGTTAATTCAAAGAAGCAGAAGGCGAGTCTACTACCGATTCTCTTAATAATTTGATTTGTTGCCACGCTTGGCAGGTATATTAGCAACTGCAGTTAGACTTTTGGTAATGTTTTGGATGCTGCTATTCACCATCCTTCGACCATTCAGTTTTCTTAGTCGCCTCTTACGACACCCACGGGAAAGGAAGGGGTAGCCCATTCTACGTCGAGGCCACATGGCAAGTTGATGTTGCTTAAAAGTCTATAATAAATTAATAACTCGCTGCTTACTTCTGCAGATATGATGCCTTTTAACTTTAAATGAAAGATAAGTAAAAATATATTACAGTGCACCATAATTTTACTTTTCTCTTCAGTGTGCTTTTTAAAAACATTTACATTAAACAGAAGTTTTGTTAAAAGTCTTATACTTGTATAAGTTAGTAGCGGAATCTTAACCTATACATTACGTATTTTAATTACCGAAACATAATTTTAGTGACGCTAGTGAAATCTTCAATGTAACAGACAAACGTTAAAAATTTAAACACATATAATTCTTTGCAATTTGTAGACCAGAGCAAATATTTGTACGTAAAACAACGAACAATGGCTACATAATATTTATGTAGTATGCAGTAGTAGTAGGTACTACGATACTGAATTTTAAAAAGTCAACATGTGATAAGAGAACTGCGTAATAAGTAATAAATAAAACGTATTTTATGAAATAAGCATAAAATAATTGAAAATTTTTTTAGTCCCTTAATAGGTTAATCAAAAATCATGTAATTGGCATATATATAATGGTAGGAAGAAGAATATAGACTATTTCTTTTCTCGGTTACGTAGATGACGTAGTTATAGCTAGTCAAATATAAATAATAACTACACTATACCTACTGAGGAAAAATTGTATTTTTCAAATTAAATACACGCAACGAAAAGATGCAAGGATACAGGCTATTGCAACTGTCTTTTAGGCGATGGTTGCCACTTTTAATCAGATTTGCCTTCAGTTTAAGGAATAATAAAAGTTGTATAAAAAATGGCATCTTTCTTTTGTATATTACTGAGGTAGTAAAGAATTATACGACGATTACTATAGGTTATGAATGCCTAAAATAGTAAGATCATCACGTGCTGCCTACCCAAAAGAAATCTGTTACTCCCTTTGAAGAACCCATGCTGTAGTTTCTTGGAAAAATAGCACAGAGCTCATTCCATAACCTAAGTATTTGCGAGAGAAAGCATGTCTAAAATAACGCTGTATATGATTATCCAGACTCCAAGGAAGAGGGGTGAACTCCCTGTCGGCAACTTTCAATATTTTCTAATAATTTTGCAGTATTGTCATGTGTAATTACTTAAAGACTATTTTATGCAACATCAAATTGCAAACAAGTTTATGCACCAAACGATGTAGAAGCATTTAGCAGCCGAACAGTATCATGAACACCATATTACACTGTGACTTCTGTGTTACAACTTATGCGTTTTACAAATGTCAGGAGGTATTGGTGATTAATCGTTGAGAGGTACCTATATAGGAATTCGTAGAATACAGCTAGAACAAGAAGTGTCAGAGTTCATCATTTATAACATATTTGTTTATCTCGTTATTGGAGAGACAGGAGAACTATATCTTTATAGTCGGCAGCGAGCAGTACTCACGCAATTGCATTAATTCGTTGCCGAATTGCCAGAAACGCAGTCCGTGGAAGAAATACGTGTCTGCAAGTAGTGGAATAAATTTTAGTTGCTGTATAATATGAATAGAAATAATGTCTCCTTTTGGTAATTTCGTATCATATGGTTACTACACTGTAAATGAGTAGTTGAATATTAGTTTTGTTTTATGAATGAATATTATTGAATAAAGATAGTATCATTGTGTCCGAATGTAAATAGTTCTTACCTTAACATATCCAGTGAATGGACGATAAAGCTCCCAAGATAAATGGCGTTTGATAGACAGGTGTAATTAGCCACTCTACATGCTGCCGGCAATAGTGATGATAAGGTGGAGCCGGCTGAGTAAACGATGCCCTTACAGATATAACTGATTCTTAAGTGGCTAAGTGGACTGCTGAAACTAATGGTTTATTTGTGTATGTAAATCGCGTATTGATGTTTTTTGTTTGACATATAATTGGGATTTTCTTTTTAACAGATAATGGGGAAACTACACTACTTTGTATGCTTATTTTGTTAGAAAAAAGGATCACGCAAAATTGCAAATAATATCTTTACTGATACATATTTATAATTATAACAAAATTTTTAAATTATTCGTGTAAATATGAGTTTGTATATTTATTTGTTCGTTACAATCAATTGCTCAATTAATAGTTATAAAATTTGATTTACATGTAGGATTTGGAATGGAGAAGGGAGGACATAGGGTATTTTTTATCACTGTCAATCACAACATCACATTTTTATCACAACTACGTGTTTCTTATAATGATTTAAGTGCTCACAATAAAATCTGTGAGATACCTGTTTAATAGTTTCTTTTTTGAAAGTTTGGTAACATTATAGGGTAAAATTTCCCAATTAAACTGAGTAAAAAAATGCATCAAAATTATAAATAAAAAAATCTTTAAATGTATTGATCTTACTATATAGTAATTTAGTAACTTATCTGAGGTTCCAGTATTCAGAAGATGCTTAAAAATCGTGGACTTTTCAGTTTGTCGATTGTCAAAAGTCGTAATATTCTCTTTGACCCATTTAGCTAACGGATGTTTTTTTAGTATAATTAATATAAAAGATACCACAACTGTCGTGAAATATATATTCACATTAACAAATCAAGTAGGTAACTTTTTGCAGTATTTAAATAATAACTAAATTAACTTTGTTCTTGTCATTCATCGTTTCATATAACAGACTGTCAAAGAACGCTTAATATTGTCCGCCTACTCATAATTTGCATGTTGGAGTTCATTTCTTTTTTCAACTAGAGTAAATAGACCAAAGATTTATAATCATCTAAAGAGGAAAGTCCTGGTTTTTAAATTATAAGAGATAATCTTAAAAAGTATATTAATTTTTAAAGTTCAAACATGACAAATTATTAAGTGCAAATTAATACTTTTAACTGCACAATCAAATGAACTACAATATGCTCCCATATTTTCAATTAACTTTAAAAAGAGGGTCCTTACTTTAGTTGTATTATTTTATGTTTTTTTTCGCATAAATCCAACACTTGTTAAGAACCTAGACTACCATATATATGTTACACTTCCATTAGGATTTTTTTTTTACCTGAAACAATATATTTGAAAATTAGTTCCATAGTTTTGAGATCAAAGTAACTGGTTTTATCAGAATCGAAATCGGATTTTTTATCGAACACAATATTAAACTATTTTTTCATTAATTTAATATCGTATAATAGTTAGAAGACAATTAAAACATTCCTTTGTTATTTATAAGTTTGTTAATATTTTATAAGATAAAAACATGTTTTTAATGAATAAAAAAAATCTCTTCCCTCCAATAGTAGATTGTTTATTGACTCTCTTTCGCTTATTTTTTTTTTTATTCTTTGTAATATTTTTGTTGAATATTACGTATAAAATCATTAAATAATTTCTGGTAAAAGAAAAATGGAGCCATATTTCAGAGGCTTTAAAAATATTGGGTAGTTATTTTTGTATAACTTAGAATGGAAAATAAACTGATGGTCCATCTGATGGAAAGTGATATCCGTTACCTACAGACATGAATGTATGACACACAAAAGAGAATTTTGTTAGCAGACTAAAATTCCTGGTAACCTTTTAAGAAATGGCAGCTTACAATACCAAATAAGATGACGGGCTACCCGATTGAAAGTGGTAACTATCACCTATAGATATGTAACAGTACCATAGACATAATAATGTATAATGTATCGCCTCATGCATTGCCATTCCCGAGTACTAAGGTGCAATTCCTTTCTACTGTAATTTCACTGTCATATTCCACTCTTTAAAACACTAATATGTATACTATAAATAATATATAATTTCTACATAAAATATGTATTGCTTACTAGATAAGTAAACTTCATACTTGAATTCCCATAAATGGTCGTAAATGTTTGTCGGATGTGCGGAAATATTCTTTTGCGTCTTCTTCTTACGTTTCTGATAAGAAAGAGATCAAAAAGGTCGTTTGTAACATGTGTGTGGGTTATTGTCACATTAGGTTACATTTACGTGCGTTGCGAATAAAGAAGGCAATAAACAAGGTGGTGTTAATATATGTGCGTAATATCCATATTACAAGCTATTTTATATGATAAGTACAAATATCGTCTCAAGTGGGTAGATACTTACTTTTGTTGTCACATTCATTATCAAACCACTTTAAGAATGAAAAGTTTCTCAATTAATTTAATTTTTTGTTTTGCTTTGTATTTATTGTAGCTTTTTTGTCATTTTATCCATTCATATTTTTGTTGTAGACTTAACTTTTATTTGAAAAAAATTAACAGTTGTGTTCCGTGTCCGTTTTTCTTAGCTGAAATTGTATTCCAAATTGGGTGATAGATTTATAACAAAAAATGACTATTCGAAAATTCTTATTATTAAGTTTATTTGAATAAAAATAATTCATTATATTTATTGTTTAAATACTGATATTAGGCAATAAGTTAAAAAACAAAAGAAGTTCTTAATTTGACAATTTTATTTTGTTCATGTATTCTTGCCAAGTTTTCGCCAATTTTGTTGATTACTTTTTGGAATTTATGGAATTTATTTTTGTATATCGTCTTTGTCATGATCAAAGTGGTTTTTTTTCGTGAGGCAAATTGCTAAGTTATTTCGGAAATTAACCATTCCCAAATTATAAATTGATTAATATAAATTAGACAGTAGAATATTCTAAATTCCGAAATGGATATGGGTAATGTGATATAGCAAATAGAAAGACAAGTAAAAATTAAAAGTCGATGATGAATGACATCATCTATCATTTGCTTTTAATTCTAAATATATAAGTTGAATAAATTATTTACTATTAAATTTACATATGAAGAAAGTGACTATAAATCACTTTTTTTTTATAATTGTATATATTGTATATTTTGATATAGACTTTGGAATCGCAAATGGAATCCGTTAAGAACAGAAATTGTGATCATTTACAGTGAATGTTACAACAAAATGATAGGACAAATAATGTTTTATCGTGATAATATTGTTTGAATACTGCATTCCTCGCTAGAATATTGAGATCATACCTACTGTGAATAAATATTAACATATGACGACGACTGTCATATTACTAGTAATAAATATGTTTTTATTTTACATCGAATTTTAATTTAATGCTTAATATTACTCTTATATTTCAACCTACGTTCATTAGGGAAAGTTATTATTATTATTTCCTTGAAAAAATATGTCTCTGTATTTAAATTGGAGTTGTTGATATTTTGTTTATTTTATAAATAAAGGAAAGTATTATTAAGTCTAGTTATGACCTTGAACTAATAGAAACCAACAAAAACATTAGGCTGTGTAAGTATTATCTTACTGTTTTATTAATTAATTAAGTTATGTAGTATGTAATGTATGCAGTTCGAGAGATATTGTAGCTACATTTATTATAGTTATATAAATATTATATTAAATAAACATAAATATAAAATTCCTTACGCTATATTTTATTACGTATTTCATAATAACCATATTATTTTTTTACATTTCCCTAACATACCCCTGTTACATTCTGTAAATATTATGAACAGTTTCTCACGGCTTTGCTCGCACAAATTAGTGTATAAAGTGTCCTAGGTTTATGTCCGAACTCACTATATTTCTATAGAATGTCACATTTTTGTTAGCACTTTGTGTTAGTATTGACCGCGGAGTATTTATAATAGGATCCTTTTGCAGGTACTAATTGGCCTTATTGCAAATATTCAAGGTTCAAATGATCCGAAAGGAAATACGTGTCCCGTTAATTCTGATCATGTGAATAATACTTACTGCTTTTTGTAATATTAACACTACTTACTGCTCGGATATAATATGAAAGTGAGCATAAACTTTTTTTTTAAATGGCGGTATTTAGATATTGACCGTTTATTACATGATATAATACCATTATGTAATATATAAATTTCATATGTAAAATTTGAGAAAAAAACCTTTTACATCACTGTTAATTTTATTAAGTGACGACGGATTTAATGAAAAAATTGTATACTCGTCACTACTATATATCATCATCATTGTATCATTAAGATGATCATTGAAATAAAGGAGTTGTATCCGGTTAAGTGAGACGACATCGCATGGCGTAGATTTCCCGTGGATGGTTCAACAAACTGTCACATGGCCACTAATAAATCATTCCGGTGTGTACGCAATGTAATCGAATGTTTTCACGGGGCCGCCATGAGATCGCGTCATAAAGAATTTTGACATATTTGTGAGAATGTATGTATAACATAGTTATATTCGTATCATGCAGTCATAGGTAACATAATAATCCTAGGTAATGTTAGTTAGCATATAAAGAAATTATGGAATTCGTCTTGCTAGTCAATTTAAATAAGTAAATAAATATTAAAATTACTTTGTACAAAAGTCGTTTGCTTGGGCACTGTCTGTCCCATTCGTGTTTCTACCGTATAGCAGTTTGCATGGCTGTGTTTTAGTTTGAAGGCTGGGATATGGCAGTGAATTTACAGGGCTGTACCCTGTAAATTCATTAGGAATAACACCTGAGTCCTCAGGAATGGCAACGCACGGGGAATATCATGGGCGAAACAGTATATTATGTCCATGGTGCTGTTCATGTCTATAGGCGACGGATACCACTTTTCAACAGGTGGACCGTCAGATTGTTTGCCATTCTAAATTGCATAAAAAAATTATTTATTTTGGAAACCGTAAAAAGTTACGACTATATTTTTAATATATCTATATTTATTTGTCTTGTCATTTATATATTCTATTTTGAAAATATAAATTTACTTTTATGATATTTATAAAAGAACAGTTTCTGATTATAACGAAAATACTAGAACATAGATATTATCTGCTTGATATTAAATATAAATCAAATAAACTATAATGCTATATACTAAATTTCATTCATTAACACTCAGCCAGTTAAGTGTAGTTTAAGAACATTTATTTAAAATTTTCATATTAATTTATAATAGTAGGATTAATGACTTTGTAGATAGAATTTGCGTGAAATAAAAATTACATAGGTAGGTAAGTTTACGTTCTTGTACTCAGATCTAAATAATAGTGATATCAGTGTATTAGAATCAGCCCTATATGGAGGCACATTGAACCGGAGACCTTGGTCAGAAATAGCTCGGCTAACCAAATTTACACGCGACTCTCAAATTTGTTCATGCTTATCTGCGTTTGTTTCCATACAATACAACATTTTTCAAATACCTCAACTTCCCATAGAATACGGGAAGTTTCGAGTAACGTCATGGTTTAATTAACTAAATCTGTTTAAGCGAATAAATTTTGGATCTGTAATTTGTATAATGAAAGTTCTCACGATTAATGTATAGGTATACATTAAGTTTACTTAAGTGTATTTACAGATAGAGTCTTTACAGATACTTCAGTTTACAGTATTTATTTTGTATTCACTGATTGAATGGATTTATAAACAATGTTATTAAAACATAACTAATATTAGTATGATAATATATCAACCGATCTGACTTCGAAAAGGTTGAACCATAACAATCAAAATGTTAAATAATTCACTCAAAAAAAAAAACCTTTTTCTAACAACGATTCTGCTGGAAATAAATTGCTTAATTAAATATGATTTATAATAGATGCCTACGTAGTTAAGTTTAAATTCTTTTAAATTGTACCCTATTAACCAGTTAGTAATTGGTATTACCTACCTGAGTTATTTACATATAGATCACATTATGGTTTGATTTGAAAAGCGGTGTTTTCTATTATTATAATTAAGTAAAGATCCGAATATGGCTTGTATAGGTATGTAGAGCAGAGTAGGTAAGAGTTTCTACTCATTGTAAAATAACTAGAAATATACAAGTATAAACTTAATAAACTCTTTGTTTATAATTAAGTTATTTATTTATTACCACTACTTAGTTGAATATATTTTTTAATAAAAAAAGAACAGTTCATAGGTATGTTTAGTTATACATAGGTTAGCCTGGTAACAAAACAATGTCTTTTGTTATATATATTTATCACTATTACTAGTATTTATTTTCTTAATTTTAACTTTAAATATCAAAAAAGATAAATTGAAGACAAAATAATCATTTAGACAGTTTTTAGCAACAAATATTATTAATAATTTAATTTATAAACTTATATCCATATTAAGATTTTTATTTTTGTTATTAAATAACCATAAATAGCAAACAAATAATCGGATTAAAAGCGGTAAACGTCATCATTAGATAAATAATAATAATGCCATTAGGATATTGCTGTCATCATGGCATAACTTAGGCAACACATAAGGAGTTGGGCCCTCATAAATTTTAACATAGATTTACTATGGAAGTCACAATGTCCGTAGGTACTAATATTTTCTGAGATATAATCGTTTATCAGACAGGTACGCGTTCACTTTTGTTTTGTTCATTGAATACAAAACAACATAGATAGTGCCTAAATATAGTTTATTTGATTCACGCACGTCATATTTACGAAAGGTTAATGTTTAATACCACGTTTCAGTGTTAACTATGATTTATTTCAGTAATTATGTGAATAACATCCGATAGGAATGTTAAGTAACACCGTATGCGCATGCGCATGGCATGATTCAGACGATTATATTCGGTCAATGCGTTAACACTCGGCGCCGATATATGGTGGATCATCGGATCGGTGTTGCAGTCACATTGCACGATAGTATATTGAACAAAATTGCTTGAATCACAAATCGGTATAAGTCCACAAAAGAAAAAGTAAACTTAAGAGCGACCATATTAATATGGGCGGAATCCGCATCAATCGTAGTAATAATCAGAAGAAATACTAAGAATAAAGGATTGTGACGCAATATTTATTTCTATATACAATTGTGGATTAAATGTAAAAATAAATATTGGGCGAATTTAAAAGATAAATGTATAAAGTCTATATAAAATCGCTCAAAAAAAAAAAAAAAACTGTAGAAGAACAGAAAAATATTAATTAATTAAGACAGTAAACCATAAATTCTAATTCTAAAATTAATTAAAATATTTCGTAATGAGAGAATTTTAATAGTTAGTAGTTATCCATTAAAACTTATATTTCTTATAAAGTAAAATTTTAAACTGAATTTATTTCTATTTACGATCAAAAGAATAACATACCTACATATATCTTGTCAAATCAATTCCATACAATGTTTAATGTAGTTGAAAAAAATACACATTGCTGTAAAATTTGTTGTAATTAAATAAATATAAAAACTATGTCAAAACCGAGAAGGAGACTTATCTAATCTAATTGTTATATGAGTTTATTTGTGACACGTAGCAAATAATTCATTGGTATTAAATGCTTGAATATTATAGTGAAAAATATTTAACATTTCATAATTTAAAGACATGCACACACATACATTTATACAAGATTAAATACACTTCATAAGTTACTTTTCACATGAGACACGAAAGGACACCAACTGAAAATAATGAGCGCTTTTATACTTTACTGAAGCACGCCACGGTAAAGCATGTCGCGATATTTTCGTTACGATATTGTCGTCACAATATTATTGATACAGTATAATAGGAAAGCAAGATGTGTACAATTTTAGACACAATTAATTTTTTGTATGCATTGCTAGTTATAAAGCCCATTGCTTTATTATTAATAAAACGTCTATACTTAGCTGGCGCTTCTAGATGTTCGTTACCTTTATCCTCATGATACTGGTTTATTTTTATACCATCGAGGTGGCATATGGCTTACTTGACGGTAACCGGTTATCGTAGCCTATGTACACCAGTAATATCAGGGGTATTATGCGCGCATTGCTGCTGACCCTGAAGAAACCTCTTTATCCCTTTTTTAAAGAACTAGCTCGAAGACTACAGGTATTCTAACTCGAGGTCCAGATGATTTGTGTGACGCTGCAGCACTTATTTATTTATGCTTTTCATCAACATTCTTTCAAAACATTTTTATAGAATTTTGAAATTGTAAAATCAACATTTGGAGAACTATCCCTATAATTAGTATATAGTATTTTTCTTTAAATGAAAATAAAATGATAATCCTGTATATATTGGTTTATGTTGGTGGGGTACTATTGAGCGATAATAGCTGAGGATGATGGCAGGTTGGTCTATCGTGACGAATTCACCAGAAATTAATCACGATGGTTTCTTGAACCACATGAAAGTTCAATGGACAGAATAAGTATTTAATCTTCACCTTCTCTAGTATCCAGTTATATTCGTATATCACATTTATGACTCATATAAAAATATATACCAAAGGAAAATCAGACCAAGTCGACAATGTGCAGAATCGTCTATAGATCAGCTCTACCTATCGTGTTCAAAATCATTTAAAGACAAGTGTTCGACTAAGAAAACATTAATATAGAAATAGCCGAAGGGTATGCGTGCTAGTCTAATAGTCCTTCCACTTGCAGAATATATTTACTTTTTCAAATAATAGGTTATGTGTACTTAAAGTAAATAGTCATGGCAATTTAAAGGATTGGCAAATTTAGCGAAATACTGCTACAGTAATTTGTTAGGAATCTGTCTATCAACCTAGTCGCGATCAGTCTAGGCGCACATGTATGTGATTGATAGAAATGATATGAAGGTATGTCTGTAAATTTAAATAGACTTTATTCACTAGATGTAGTTAAATGAGTCGGCGGTAGGTTTGTCTTCTGATATTGCTTGGGAAAATATTGGCAAATTAAATTTAATATCCATCGTAATAGTTTTATTTGTTTTTTTCATACTCGTAGTCGATGTCTAAAACAATCTCATTTAAAGTACAGAATACCAGAATTTTATTGATTACCGAATATTTTTCAATTAACAAATTACTCGCAAAGTTTTTTTTTATTATCTAGTTGTAATATTGTTAATAGAAAAAGGATATAAAACAAATTTATTACACATCTCAATATTATTAAAGGATTTATAGAACGACTGAGGGTCAACTCGGGTTTTATTTCTGCTAATCCCTTAAATATCGATGTGGAATATCCAGGTACCATGGAGTAGATACTTAATGGAATTATAAGACTTTACTTCTTGTAACGTTTCGATTAAACTTAACGAGACTCCAAAATAAAATTTAGCGAAAGTCAGTAGCTTATAACGATCTCTATCAGAGGCGTACGCGAATTATTGAATAAATTCATTCCGTAAATGTATCTTGTTCTTTCTCTTAGGTATAATGAGTTGTCATTAGTATAAGAGAGAATTTTTACTGGATGATAATGAAATGGTAACCCCGCCTGCATTATTGGTATACTCTGGCGGAGCACCATTGTGGGAGGATAGGTGAGAATGAAAAGGGAGATAAGTTAGCCCATCATGATGAATACAACTGGTACTCAGCACGATTAAATATGATGTAATTAGCTATGTATAAACTTAAGTCTAGTTTTTTACATTATTGTACACTGCTTTACCCCCTGATATTGATGTTCTTTTCCTCTTTGGGTTTGCTGGAAGAGGACTTTAAAGTTTAAAAATAAGGGAAAAACATGTTTTCCAGAGTGGACCACGGAGTGGTCCTGACAGGGTATATTGCTAACAATGAGACTGATATTCTTCTGATAGTCTGCATTACTAACAATCGCTTGTCCCTATTCTAATAGGGTTGATGACACTGAAACTGCAGTAGAAGTTAGTACAACTTCCGAGTTACGTAAATCGTAATGATGTCATCGATATTACTGCACTCGAGTCGCAAATGAGTCGATTTTAAACTCCTATTCATTTAGAAAGTTAAGAATCAAAACTTCTATGCATTTAGAGAGTAGTTTAAAGATTATACATTAATAATCGCAAATGTGAAAAGGATTCATGGTTCAACATAGATATATTTTGACTATGTATTGATAGTCATTTAGCTGTACGTTTTCCTAAAAATAAATAAATAATAAGCTGGTTATAAATTGTTGATGAAGGCAAGTGACGAATATAGTTCGAATAGAGATACATGTTAGGATGCTGAAGAGTTCATTAGTAATAGAAACTCAAATTCATCTTGCAAATAAATCTATACCTACTATCAGATCGACCTCCACGCAATCGGCTATAAAAATTATCATGGTAAATTCCTGTGATTTTTCAAATCGACTTGACTTCATTTTTATCATGATTAGTACCCCGGTAACATAAACTGATAATGCAGGTAGGCTGCAGGGTGGCTATTTCAATATGATTTAAAAAAAAGTTACATCAAAATGTTATATAGATACATATTTAAATATATAAAAAAATATGCAACAAAAACCTGTGTAAATAAAAAACTTTCTAGTTATTCGTTTAAATTGCCTGTTTAGGTTCAATATCTTTGATTGACTGACAACAAACTAAATAATTACATACTCAATTGAAATGACACCTTATTAAAAAGGAGATCGATCTGTCAATCTGTTGTACACAGTTTAAAACAGTCATCGTGGCGGGCGACCGGTGCTTGCTAAATACTACTATTGAGATGGGATTGACAGCTGTCAAATTATAGATAAGTATCGGAGAGTAGTCCGAAGCGGTTACTGATCATTGGCAAAAAGATTATTCGTTGTCATAAACATAAGTACACAAATATTGAGTTACTGTCTCAAACAATTAGAAAAAGTATAGTTTAAAAGATAAATAATTATTTGGAATTTTATATAAACCCTTTACATATACATGACTTATGTTTTTAATTTTTATTAAGAAATAATTTACTGGAAAATTCCTTTTTTAAATTTTGCATTAGATTAAAAAATCAGAAAATTTTTATTTCCTATATTATTTAAGTGTGGTAACTATTGGCATAACCAGCTTTTATGTAGGAGAAATATGTTTAACAGTGGACATTAACTATTCTAATCTAACTTTTAATTATGAAAATTAAATATAGCTAAATTTAATCAAATAATATTCAAGATACATAAAAAGCAACAGTACATAAATATATATTTATAAATATAGAAGTTAAAATAATAAATTAACTATGTAATATATCGATATTTAAACTAATAACTGGAATTATTTTAAATTAGATTCTAATCTTAAATTTAAAATCGTTTTAAAAAGTTTTGTCCAATAACTCGCTCTAGATTGTCTATATCAATAGCTTTACCAAAATTTATCGTAAAATTTTAAGTTCACTATTGTTTTATGACGAATCTAAAAATAATTACATTTTAATACAAAGCTGAAGAGTATAATGGTAGACATGATACGACAACCTTGTATGCGTATTTTATGAAGACCATGAAGTTACAAGCCCATGAAACAGTCATAAACTACTTTTTATAATCTCTACATATTTCAGTTAACGAGGTGTCCTAATTTTTCACCATGGTGCAATTTTTCTTAAAGTTAATGAAATCTTATTTCGACAATACGTATGTTACACCTGACTATATACATTTTTGAGTATTAGAATACATTAATCAATAATATATATTAAATTTAAATATTTTTTTGTATTATATAGACTGACAGTCGTTTTTTTATTATGTATAAATATATTGATTATAAAAGTACATAATTAATTATCTATGTCAATAACATTAGTCCAATAAATATTGTTTAATATAGATTTAGTTTAACGTATCATTACTTATTTTTTCTAATAGACAAAATAACAAATATTTTACGATTTTTATAAATCGTCAAAGTGTTAGATTTGTTTATTTTTATTATTTTGTTTCATTAAATTAATAACGTTATATAAACGTTATAAATTTATTAATACCATTCGTTGGTATCAGATTAATAATTTAATATTATTTTCAGATAATAAAGTATATATTATATTAATGTTAAAATTCTTCCTTATTTGAAAAACTTTATAACTAAGACCACATGTTAGGGCTCTGTACAAATACCCGTATATTGTAAACATATTGCGCTTTCCTGTGAGTGCTTTTAAAAGCAGACCATTCGTCAACAATAAATTTTAGTCTGCATCCAAGATTATTTTTGAAGACCAACTGTTAAACGATAATCGACGAATACTTTACATTCTTCATAAATTTACGACTTCTTTTATACAAGAAGTACTCACTTCTGTTTGTTCATTTGTATTCTTGGCGGTCGATAATAGGTTTCAGTAAGCGATACACCGGCTTGTCGACACTTCTGTAGTGTGGTCAGAATAAAACATTGTTTATTATTATAATAGCGTGTAAGAATTGACATTGAAATAAAACTTTTTATTATTTATCGCATAAAGGAAAGATTAAGAAACTGCGGTGGTACCTAATTATATACGAGTACAAAGAAAATATTTCTGTCATCTGTAATATATAAGTTAAGATGAGGAAATAGGTATTAAGATGTATATTTTCACTATTATTCATTTATAGGATCACATATTTATTGCTTTTATCTTAAACATAATATTACAAATAAGTGCAACAAAAAAAAAATAGGACAAACAAACTTTATTTCAATTGCGTTACTTCTTATATATGTACTCGTATTATCGCGTTACTCGTATACTTTCATTGAAATGGTATTTTTATGGTTTAAAAAGGAATGATAACCCTGCTTGTGCTGTTGGTAAATTCTGGCAAGGTACCAGTGAATAATGATAGATGTTGTTAGATTAGGTCCGTTTATAGTGACTAATTCATCAGGAATTAACGCAGAGGCTTCCAGATTGCGTGGGGGTCAACTTAACTCGATATATGGGGTCAGTAGTCTTTATTTATTGTTGCTAGCAATATACCTTATCAGGTTGACCTCCACGTGGTCCTTCCTGAAAACCATCATGCTAAATTTTAGATGTATTCATCACCATAGGTTAACTGACCTGCCTTTTCATCCTCATTTATCATCTCTCACTGGTACCTAGCCAGTGTATACTGATAGCGTAGACGTTTTTAGATAATATTTTTTAGATAATAAATATTAGGCAACAATACAGAAAGAATTGTTTTTCATCAAAATCTGTAAGTTAGGTATCCATGTAATGAGTTAAAACGGCCAAGTTCTAAGCTCTAAAACTCTAAAACTGGTGTGTAAATATTCGCAATGATGTGTCAGTATCCAACAAGATTTATAACAAACTACACAATGGGCCAACTTCTGAGTACTAGAGACTTGTCATGATTGATAGCTATTGTTATTGTTTGGTAAATCCCTGTAGAAGGCACGACTATGTAACGCAAATTATGTTGATAGTTTATAATTGTACTTGTAGCAAAATAACCGGTCCAATCTTTAAAGAAAAAAGATTTTTTATAACGTATACTTAGTAATAATTAAATTGTATTGTGTACATCTATATTAGATATATTTATTAGTATGTTTTTTAGAATACCCTAATTCTATTTTTGTATGAAAGGCATAATTGCTAGTGTAATATCTGGCCTTAGATTATATAGACAGTGTCTTTATAGAAATGCTTCGAGAAAAGCGGGTCAAATTTTACATACAATTTTCCGTGATAAATAGTTATGATTTTCATTTGTACTTATTTAGTTTTATATTTTTTGTCTCTTTTTAATGCATAAAAACTAATTTTATTTATTAAGTAATTGAATATAGATATGTCAAGATACATTATGTGCGTAAGTATATAGAACACTGATAAAAAAAAAGTCAGCTAATTTGACAATTAGCTGACAAATAGTTGACCAGTTTTGGAGACTCAATGTTCTATCTACATAATTTAAGTATCGGACATATTTGTTCTGATATTAATGATGTCTCTAGTTAGTGGATATTTTTCTTTCTTTCTCTCTTTTTCAATAGCATAAATTAAAAAAATATATTACAGATATTATATATAAATATATTATAGATAGAGATATACTCGTATTACAGATGTCTGTGTCTTTTCAATATAAAAGAGCTTAAATAAATACATAAATTAGTAAGAATTTATATAATATCCCCCTTAAAGGTTTTTGCTAGTAGTTGCTATGCTTGGTAGGCAATGTTTTAATAGAGACACTATTGCCCATCATTAGATCATTAAGTTCCCTTAGTCGCCTCTTACGACACCCACGGGAAAGAAAGGGTGACCTATTCTATTCTCATTTTGTATGAAAGGTAAGATTACTTGTGTAACATTTGACATAAGTGAGGTCTCCAATGATGTTTTTAGTTAGAAGATATTTTTTCTTTCTCTCTCACTTTTTTAATATCATTCTAAATATATAAAAATGCATAAATTTTAAGGCATAATATATAACAGATATCTATGTATGTGTCTTTTCAATATAAAAATAGTTTAACTACATACATATATATTAGTAGGAATATGTATAATACAAATAAGTTATTATTTATTGAAAAATGACTTTTAAATGTTTACTTCTATTGTTATATTTTTTTTATTCTAAGTAGAACGAAATATAACAAGAGGAGCTGTGAAATGGTTCACAAGTCATTAATGTAACAATGCTTTAAGAACAGAGATTATAGGAAATAAGGTACGATAAAGTGCTTTTTTATTAAAATATCTAGTTATAGTGCCCATAAATGTTAATGGTCCATTACGGTCATAACAATATAGTTTAAAGTTGGATTTTTGTTTCGTACTCAGTAAATTACTGTGTAAATTACTGATTATTATAGGAAACTTATATAATTTTGCCTTAAGCCATGTGAGAAACCACAGGGAGAAAGTATCTTACCTTTTAATCTAGGATATGGTTTTTTTGATGTATTAAATTTGATTCAAATCGTCTAAACGAGTTTAAACAAGGACTATTCAAATATATTTACAAAATATAATGTTTATATTATTGTACCTACAAAAATACCTACTTGAAACAAAAATTTTCTTTGTAATTTCCCCGTCGAAACAATTACGTATTCCGTTATAAATGTAGGGTAAGTGAGTTAATTTTTTTTTTTTTTTTTTTACAACACAGGGGGCAAACGAGCATGCGGCTCACCTGATGGTAAGTGACTACCGCCGCCCATGATCACCCACAACACCAGCGGCATTGCAGGTGTGCTGCCGGCCTTTTAAAAAGGAATATACTCTTTTCTTGAAGGTTATGTTGTCGTATCGGTTCGGAAATACTGCTGCTGGAAGTTGATTCCAAAGAATGGTTGTGCGTGGAAGAAAGTGCCTTGAAAAACGCACGGTGGAAGACCGCCACTCGTCCAGATGATTGGGATGAAACTTTAGTTTGTGGCGGGTTGTACGGTGGTGAAAATCAGCAGCAGGTATCAATCCGAACAATTCCTCAGAACACTCCCCATGATAAATTCGGTAGAAGATGCACAGAGACGCAACATCTCTGCGCAGTTTCAATGGGTCAAGTCGGACAGTAAGGCGTTGACTATCGATAATTCGAGCCGCCCGACTTTGAATGCGGTCTAACGGAAGGAGTTGGTACTGTGGCGCTCCTGCCCACAGGTGAGAACAGTATTCCATATGCGGCCTGACTTGGGCTTTATATAATTTCAGGCGGTGTTCTGGCATGAAATATCGTCTCACCCTATTGAGCACTCCTAACTTTTTGGAAGCTATCTTAGCCTTCTCCTCCAGATGACCGCAAAACTGGACGTCGCAAGATATATCAACGCCCAGAATTCCTAGACTTGACTTTTTATCAAGGGAAGTGCCCTGAAAGTGAGGAGATACGACAAACGGCGTCTTTTTTGCGGTAAACGCGCAGACTTGTGTCTTTTTGGGGTTAAATTGGACAAGATTTTGTTCACCCCAGATCGAAACTTGATGGAGTGAAGTTTCGATTTCAGACACAAGTCTATTCCGGCACTCATCGGTATGTGCCCGCGTTAATTGTTGGTTACTTCACATTCGTTTGTATAAGTCGGTACTGTTTTGATGTATCTTTAATAAAGTCATGAACATCTGTTTTTTTGAATGACTCACTAAGAATTCGCTGTTTAGAAAAAGTATCTAACTCTTTATGAGTAACTAACGAATTATGTCCATAATAAAATTGACGCTTCGCTGACGTCATCGAATACCAACAATGTTTTTTTTTATTTTTTGTTAAATATGAAACTAAGCGTACCCAAAAACTGTTACAAGAAAAAATGTTGACGCGAAAAAATATATTATAATAATTTTTATTTAAGTTTATTTATTGTTATTTTATAAAAACACTATAAAACTTAGCTATGTACTTGTAAATAAATTATAATACAATTAGAAGAGCTGTAATAGAATTTATATAACAATTTTATTAAATTTATCCAACTATATATGCGAAATAGAAAATTTTTTTGCAGGGACAATTAAAGGAGTAAATAATAAAATGAACATTCTTCATACAAACACTGGATTACTTAATAAAAAGTTTAATTATTGTTTTCGTATCGACCTTTGAAATAAGTTGTTTAGTTTCATTAATATTATCCCTGAATATATTTAAATGTTGATCTTTTTCTACTCTTATTTAAAGTGACATTTTGAATTATCTAGTAATATTTTGATACATTATAGTAAATCACCATCTTCATTGTCTACCATATTGTGTAGACAAAATATATTTCTCAGTTCATAACAAATAAATTCCCCGTCTGTGCGTCCCTGTCATGAAATATCGTCCATTGTAAATTGTGATGTTTGTTCAATGAAATCATTTGTACTATATTCGTTAATATGCTTGACTATTTTGATCTCTATTACAAAGACAATAAGAATTAGGTTCTTATTTTTATTATCGTCTCTTGGCAAGCAGATAAGATCTCCATACTCCAGCGTAGAGTACCCTTGACACAGACCACAATTCCTTAAATCTAGGTCTAATGTCATAGCATTTATTTTATGGGTTATTTTTTTTATGAACGATATACGTATTTAATAACTACGTATACTGAATGGCAAATTTTATCCTATTTATAAAACAGATATACCTATTTTATAAATAATAATTATTCTTCTTTCACATGTATAAAGTAGTTTGCAATTTTAAAAAAAGGTCTCAACTCGCCTGTATTGTCATTTGTTTTTTGATATTCGCAAATTTTCTCAATACAAAACTATTTTGATATGATCCCAATCTATGTAATAAAAGTAATTATTTTTTTAATAAATTTTTCTTTTTTTGCTTTTGAATGAATATGTTTTTATTTTTTCTTCATTAGCTATTCAAGTGCTTATTTATCGATCGGTACATAATTAAAGGTTGTGTCTCAAAAAAATTCGACTTCAGTTAAGACAAAACCAATTATTTTGATTTAAAAACTAAACCGATTTTGATTTCTACCATCGTACGGCTCGCTATCGACAGGATGTTCATCCTCATATCCTATAGCCTCAATAATCGCGTACTGCACGGTTTCAGACATGTTTCCTCCCACGAATACTCAGGTTGTGGAATGAGCTCCCTGCCGAGATTTTTCCAAAATAAATACGAAACAATAATATTACATAATTTCCTGTCATTGTAACTTTATATAATAACGTTAATTTCCATATCAAAATGCTATTAAATAATATTATTATAGTAGTTAATTAAATACTACATGAGACTTATGTTCAGCAGTGGATGACAGATGGCAGAAATAATATCTATTACATTATATACTCGTACATGTGCTAAAATATTAACGAAGATTACATAACTAATTTAATAAGACATTATTAATTTAATATTAGGCTATATCTAACTATATTTAACTTTTTTTTTAAGGAAAAGTATTTAGTTTAACTGAGAACACTCTTAAAAGGATGCTAATGCTTTTCATTCCTACTTGTATAGTACGAGTATTATAATAATAAAAATGGCATAAGGCCTTACACCTTAAATGGTCGCGTACAACGCGGTTTCAGAGATGTTTTCTCCCACGAACACTCAGGTTATGGAATGAGCTCCCTGCCGAGGTTTTCCCAAGAGACTATAGCATGGGGTTCTTCAAAAGTGGGGTTAAGAGGTTTCTTCAGGGTCGGCAACGCGCGCGTAATGCCTCTGGTATTGCAGGCGTTCATAGGCTACGGTAACCACTTACCATCAGGTGGGCCGTATGCTTGTTTGTCACCTCAGTGGTATAAAAAAAAAACTAAATAATTTTGATTATGTTTCACAAAAAAACCGACATTTAATTGTAGCAAAACCTTTTGAATTAAAATGTAAATTACTGAATCGATTAGGATAAAGTTTCTATTGGACTAATCTAGAAGGATATTCTTTGTGAAAAAAAAAATCAAATCGGTTTACAACTGGCGAGGTTATGAGGTAACAAATATAAAAACAAATATAAAATATAAAAAAATACAACTGAATTTTTTTCATTCTCCATTTTGAACCTCATTTCAAACCTTCTTCATTTTGAAGTCCATTGAAAAGAAACAAATAAGTACGAGTTAAAATACCTTATAAAGACGTGTAGGTAAAAAAAAATAAGAATTGCTATTGATTTAGTGCATAAAACATAATAAATAAGAGTGTCTAAAAATGCAAATGGCATAATTTGCTATACCCAGTATTTTCTTTTTAGGTATATATTTTTCTTTATTTCAGTGTTTATTAAAGTAGGCCAGTGTAATACCTAGAAATTAATATAGGCAAGTGTTCCAACGTCTGTGTAAATAATCGATGGACATTTTGTTCTAAATGCATATTGTAATTAACAATTTGTATATACATATATTATCCTTAGGTAATATTAAAATTAAGTTCTCTTAGCCGTCTCTTTAAGTACACACGGGAAAGGAAGCGGTAGTCTGTTTTATACGGTGTACCATATTTATATGTTTACGTAAATGCTTATTAAATTATTAAAGTGTTAATTGTTTCATTATGAATTTAAGTATAGCAACTCATTCGATCGTGTAACGGTTCTTTTATTTCTGTAAATAGAATCTTTGTGTGGACATGAACGATTACACGGGCAGTCATTTATTCCTGTTTTAGTTCTTGTACAATAAATATGCATTAAACTAGATATGACGATAATAAAATCTTTTATTTTTGATATAAATATTAAAAATGAAATTGTGACAAAATGAACTTATGCCATTATGCCTACACAACTTCGATATTAAGTAGCAGTTTGTAGCAATTTGTAGCGGCACTTTCAATTATGGATGAAGCAACTTCTATCTGGGTGCTTGACGATCTAACAAATTATACGGCAGTTGTTGTTTACACGATTTCTAGGTACGCTGTATATCTAATTAGGTTGTTAGCAGTTACTGGCCGGTACACTTTCACGGACTCGAGTAAGTTTGATTAAATACTTCTATTGAAGTTAATCTATACTTATAAAATCATTAATCCTGACTGATAATATCAACGTACAGCCAAAACTGCTAAGTCTGGAAAGCTAAAATTTTACATTACCGCTATGAAAATATTTTTTAAAATTTCAATTTAAACAGGAAAGACGAGACTTCTGAGAAAAGAGCACGCATGTAAAACCACAAGCAATAGCTAGTCTGTAAATAAACGTATTAAATATAAGAAAGAGGTTTATAGAGCGAATAACATTAAACCCTGTTTTATTCTATGCATTTTAGAATGATAAACAAGTAGTTTACTTAATAATCAAATATTTTGCCTATTATTCTTGACGACTTTTTCAAATTGTGTAACAGATTATAAAAAAAAAAATACACGTTTGAAAGTTCTGTAAAATGCTATAGTAAATATATTTTTTATGCAACTTTCAACCGATTTTGATAAAATTTTATAAATGTGTCTGTGTATATGTATCTTATGTGTATTATTTGCTTCAATTAGGATAGGATAGTTTTTATCTTGATGAGAAAAAACCAGTCAAGTGTGAGTTAAACTCAATCGCCGATATGTAAATTAATGTGGTTTAATATTAACGTATACCTTTATAAATTATAATTATATCAGATGTTTGATTCACAAATTTTAAAATATAAAGGGGTGTGAATCGATTTTGTTTTCTCAGAATATTTCATCATAAGTCATAAACTGTCACAACATAAAAATAAACAAGAAAAACAGTTTTCAATTTACAACCTCCAAGCAAAGAAAATATTTTTCAATTATTTCATTGCATTTATATGTGGGTTAACAATATCTAAAACATGCTAAATTTCAAAGCGATAATATTAGTAGTAAAGTAGTTCATTTATAAGGTATAAAGGAACTATGGTATGAAAGACTAAAATAGTTCCAATAAGTGGTAGTAGTGTGTAAAACAACGTTTGTCGTGTCAGCTAATATAATTATATAAGTCGAAATTAAACTGCTGAAATATGACAACCCATTAAGTTCGGGAGGAAAGAGATTGGTAGTATTAAGGTTTAACAGCCTCATTGTTAGCAATAATACGTTGATTTCAACGCGGTTTCCCCTGGAAACCATTTTTGATTTAATTCTTGTAAAATTCATCCCGATGGGCCACCTGACTTGACTCCATCCTTACCTATCATTCTTCAGTAGAGCACTAGTGAGGATATAGCTAGGGCATACCGATAGCGCGGGCGGGATTACTATTTCATTTATACCCATTAAAAAAATAACCATAAGTTTAGTAGAATTGACCACAATTAGAGTTCAAATCGATATAGTAGACAACCCTAAATTCATTGATAGTAGAACTACAGATAATATAATACTGGTAGAATTGATAATCTGAGTTCGAATCAAGGTAGACGCTTTTTTCAAAGCAAACAGAAACCAACATAGTGGCATGTTCACCGATAGAAATATTATAACGTGATTTGGAGCTGTTCACCATTAACTTGTATTATGGTGCTATTAATTTGTCATCCGCTCTAAACAAACACAGCTGCAGACTCTGTATTAAGCAATCGTCTGTTATAATGTACAATATCGAATAGTTCATTATACAATGCTGTGCTGCATTTGACAGTTTTAATTATATCGCCTGTATAGTCATTAATGAATAGTTAATATCAGTAATGTAAAATCAGAAAATCATAATATCGCTACTCATTTGACTATACAAATATCAGTAAATAATATATGGGTCACCTTTTCCAATAATTGCATGATTGCTTTCAGTAAGGAGACTGCTTTGCTGTACTCATAATGTCTGTGTTTGTTTTTTGTTAATCAAATATATGTGTCTTGTAAATAAAGCATATTCTTTTTCACTTCCATTCTGCCTCTTTCGCGTTGGCAAAAAAATATATTGTATACCTATTATATAATACTAGCGATCTGGTCCGGCTTCGCACGGATAAATAAAATTACTTAATTACTCGCTGTTAATGTAGCTTTCTATAGGTAAAAGAATTTTTAAAATCCATCGAGTAGTTTTTGAGTTAATCCATTACAAATAAATAATCGAATACTCTTTATAATATTAGACTAGAATCTGTATTCTTTATATATTATCTGGTACTATAGATCATCGTTTAGTAAACTACATCAGAAGCTTTCTTGTATAATGACGCTGCCTGAGAAACTCTTGACATCGATGGATGTTATGAGCAATATTGGTTCAATATTGAACCACGCGTTCAAAGCTGCGGGTTACTGGCTGTTATCCGCAGCTTTGAACGCGTGGTGGTGCTAACGACCACCTCACCCTTACCTCATCTTTAAGTATAAATTTTCAAAAATTCTTTATAAGTGAATAAATATCAGTTTTCTAAAAACATAATAGTTTTGGCTGTGCGTGATAGTCAATTGGGACAAACGATTTTATAAATATACCGAAATTTGCAACATTAATCGAAAACTGATTTGTTTTATTTATATACTATATAGTTTTAATTTTATGATTTCCTACTGCTTACTAGTTTATATTCACATAAATTCATTATTTAATGAAAAAAAAAACAACAGCTGAGTTTCTTACCTATTCTTGACTGAGATTGCGTTTCGAATGGGCGATAATGAAAAAAATTACTATTTGAAAATGATTAAATCTAATATTATTTGAATAAACATATTTCTTTCTTCTTGCTTTCTTTCTAATTCGATCTTATTCAGAATGGATAATAGAATTCTTTAACATTACTATTACATTTTTAACAAGACCAATCGCATAACATTCTAAATTTAAATATATCGTCACAGCTTACAAACAAGATTTATTGCACTTGATCAAACAAGCCCTTTGATTACTGTCAATCGTATTTGCATAACTTTATCTTGATTGCTTATTCTAAGCAGATATCGTGTAATGGCTTCAGGCCACTTGACTCAGTGACTCAAAGTACTTTTAGACAAATAATTTAATAAACATTTACAAGTTGATCGATGATGTCAATTGTGATAGACAGACAAAGGGATATTGGTATAGCTAATTTTGTATATTGGTACAACAGGACAGGAAATTCATCCCCATACCTTAGAGCCTACGAGTAGATGGTTTCAGCGCGGTTTCAGAGATGTTTCCTCCCACGAACGCTCAGCTTATGGAATAAGCTCTCTGTCGAGGTTTTTCTAAAAGACTACAGCATGGGAATTACGGCATTTCTCAAAGGAGTAAAGAGGATCCCCAAAGCGCGCGTTAATACCAGGTAAGATACGTTCATAGGCTACGATAACCATTTACCATCAGATGGGTTGTGTACTTTTTTGCCACCTCAGTGATATAATAAAAATTGGTAAAATATAAATTGTATTCGAACTTTTTGTATTACTTTATATTTTATTGATGACTAGCGATCTACCCCGGCTTCGTGCGGGTAGATAGATAAAAATATAACTTAGTATTGTATATTAATTTCAATATGCAATTTTTTTTATACCTTGCGTTACAATGATATTTTCATAGGAATCTCAAATTTTTTAACAATGTATGTCCTATATTCATTAAGTTATTATTAAGTGTCCACTGCTGAACATAACCCTGGTCTTAGGAGGGGTTTGCCAATAGTTGCCCTGCTTTGCAGGTGGATTAGCAATAGCAGTTAAGCTTTGGAGGTGTTTTAAAAGGGACGCTACCGCCTATCCCACGACCGCTAAAAATGTTTTCTATTTCGTAGAATATGATTGAAAATATGTTTTTTGTTTTGTATAGTTTTATCTTTTATATATTTATATAACATTTTAAGTATTTTTTTTTATTTTATGTGTTTGCTTTTCATAATTTACTCAAGCTATGCACATAATGTAATTGGATTATAACCTAGCCGAATCACAAATGTAATTATTACTTAAGTTTTTGATAGTTGTGATCTGTTTTGGCTGGAATTAAAATAATAATAATATAAAAAAAAAAAAAAACTTTCGCTTTTTGTTTTTACCTAATGGTTAGCTGGTAAAGAATGCCCTATGACATTAAGCTCACCATTTATACAAATTTTATTGTACAATAAAGAATAAATAAATAAACCACAAGTTCATTTTGTATTTACTATAAACTTTTAGATCAATTCATCGAACTACATTACCGCTATGATACATATAAATCCAAAAACGTGTTCAAACTTACAATTGTAATGCAATGCACGAGATACAAACAAAAATGTCTGTACCTCCTGCTATTGCAATATTGTCTCTGATATGTCGTATATCTTCGAAGAAAAGGGGAATGGGGTAGGCCACGTTATTCTGGTGCACTGGATCAACGGGCAATCCACAACAATTACTGTCAGAACAATAGCAGCGCCCTGAGACCGTTAGGGCCGCCAGCGATGGTCAAGTGTGGTCTGTACTCGCGTATATATTAGTACTCGGTTAGTACAGGACTTCATTTTATTGTAAAATTGAATAACATGACTTTTTTAATAATATGTATTATCTTCATCATATCAGCCGTTACCTATACACTGCTGGAGATAGGCCTACCCCATAAGATTGATTTTTTTAATGGGTGATAATGTAATGGTAACCCTGCCTGCATTAGCGGTATACGCTAGCGAGGCACCAGTAAGGGATGATATGTAAGAATGGAAAGCAGGTTAGTCAGTCCATCGTGATAAACACCCCTGGAATTCAGCACGATTTCTTCTAGAAGGAACCACATGGAGGTCGACCTGTTAGGATATAGTGCTAGCAATAGGGTTGCTAATCCTTATTATTAACAATCTCTTCTTCTCCACATAGTTTTGTCAGTAGTTGCCATATATGTATATGAAACAGTAATCTCGCCCGTACTGTTGGTGGACGCTGGCAGGTTAATAGATGAGAACAAAGTCAGTTGGCCCATCGCATTAAAGTTGCTAGAAATTAATCGCATCAGGAGTCATGTGTACTTTGATTTAATCAAATATATTAAAATAAAACAAAAACAACAGATATTTTTTTTATTCAAATTACAATGGCAAAAAAGTTAATGAATCATCCGCTGCAAAGTGGTAACCGTCGCCTATAAACATGAACAGTATCATGGACATAACAGTGTATACTGTGTCGCTCATTGTACCCTTCATGCGTTGCCATCCCTAAGAACTAACGTGTTATGCATTTGTAGCCTGTAATTAATTACATCAAGCCAAAAATGAAACCTGAGGAATGACGTTAACCAACACCAGTTTGACATTTGCATACACTTCTGCGCAAATTAATGTTTTTTTTTTTTTTTACATTTTATAACACTTTACAAATGACAGTGACACCTTATTTACTTTTACTATTTTCAATAAAGCAAAAATATTCTACATTTTTAAATTTATTTGATAATGTAGTGTAATCTGTGTTTGCAATATTGTTCAGTTTTTTTTTTTAATTTTTAATGTAATTTTTTTAAATATTTTACTATAAACACAGCATGCGTTTTTTGTAAGTAATTGATTCTTGTACATCACCTTTCAAATGGAATGCCTGTTTACTTGTTGCGACAAAATGAAAATCGTCTTGTAGTAATAATGCAGCTTTAAGATAAATTCTGTATGATTAGACTATGTGTTATTATGTTAGCCTCAGTACGTTAGATCACGAGCTAGGTTCGCCGTGATGGATCAGTGCCTCCGGCGATTTACTCCAACAGTGTGGAGGAAACAAATGAAACATTATTATTGTAGTCATATGTAACACTATATGTATACCATCGTTATGTTTAAATGAATAAGACTATATAATATATGAAGGTATAAAATATCTATATTGCTGTATAGTTTTTTTTTTAAATAGATGATAAGGGAATAGTAACCTGCGCTAAAGGTATACGCTGGCGGGACATCAGTGAGGGATGTCAGCGTATCCCGTTAGCGCAGGCGAGGTTACCATACCATTTTCACCCATCAAAAAAAAAAAAAAACCGATAAAACAGGCAAGGTTGTCATATCAATTTCACCCCATTACTGAATACTAATGAAATTTCAGTCCCCTACTGAATAAAGGCCTTCCCCATAAGGGAAGTTTTGCTACTAATTGCCATACTTGGCAGGCGGGTTGGCAACTGTAGTTTGAATTTTGTGAAGTTTCAAGAGGAACGCTGCCGCCCCAACCTTTGACCAATTAATTCTCTCAGTCGCTTCTTACGAGACCCACGTGAAAGAAAGGTGTGGCCCATTATATGCCGAAACTATACGGCAGGGGGGATAATCGATTGTTAAATTTGGGGATTAGTAGCCCCATTGTTAGCAATACACCCTATCAGGTCGATCTCCTCGCGGTTCCCCCTGAAAACTATCGTGTTCTATATATACCAAGTGAATTCATCACGATAGGCTAACTGACCTGCCTTTTCATTCTCACGTGTCATCTCTCACTGATGCCCCGCCAGTGCATACCGTTAGCGCAGACGGGGTTCCTATTTCATTATCATCCATTAAAAAAACATAAAGTTGACGGAGAAAAAGAGATTGTATGTAATGAGGCCCATTGCTGGCGATGTACCTTAACCCTGCACAGCATACCTTATATGGTATAGCATTATGGCCGCTGTTTGTACCATATTTTCATTTGGTCAGTAATGTTTTTTAAATAAATAAATACCAGAGGGAGACTTTGAACAAGTCAAGTGAAAAGTCGATTGCTTGGATACCTCTGTCCCATTCGTGTTTCAACCGTGAAGCAGTTGTGTTTGCATGGCTGTGTTTCGGTTTGAAGGATGGGATATGGCATGAATTTACTGGGTACTGTGTGAGGAATAAAACCTGAGTCCTCAGGAATGACAACGCATGGGGGGTATCATGGGCGAAACAGTATACTCTGTTATGTCCATGGTACTGCTCATGTCTATAGGCGACGGTTACCACATTCCATCAGGTGGGCTGTATAAAAAAAAATACCTTATTAGGTCGATTTCCACATGATTCTCTCTAAAAACCATCGCTGTTAATTTCTAGTGAAATCACTTAATCTTTCACTTTCTTATCCTGCTATTGTATACAGTTAACATAGATCACATCACATCCATTTTCATCTATTAAAAATCATTAAGTTGACAGGAAAGCGAATTGCTAGTAACTTAGCTTAGGTATCGCTATAGTTATCTATAATGACTAGTAGGTAGGTAATTAGATATAAACAGGTTTTCAATACCGACAAATATGTACTGATAGAAAATTAATTGCTCATGGAGGACTGACCACCGCTAGTAAAGAACACTTTTACAAGTAACAAGTATCAATTTAGTTTCGTATATTAAAGGTAATGGATTTGAAATAATTATTAATTATTTTAAATTCAAGATCATATAACTAGTTGATTAATTGTTATTTAAAACAATCATTAAAGAATTAGTTATATGATCTTCTGTAAAAATACATACACACACATATTCCAATGAAAAATATAGAAATTTAAATGTCGCTTCAATTTAAAAATATTTTCTGTTTCGTCAAGTTTTATAGGTAATTAATAATTATTCAAAAGCAACCGAATTCTATTGTAAGTATAACATCAACATAGACATACTTCTGAGATATAGATAATTATTTAAAATTTATTGTGTGAAACGATTCACTTAGCGACATTTCGTTTATTTAATATGATTAATGTAATACAAATTTAAATGACATTGAATAATTCCAAATTTAAAAACGTAAAATAGTGAGTTTCATGTTTATTTTACTCTATTATAATAGTACTTCTACTCAATGATAGATGGCGCTGTTTACTAAAAATGAAATCAAGGATTTACTACAACAAAACATATAACTTAAAATAAAAACAGCAATTTTTATATAGTTCTCATTATTAAACTATATCTGAAAAAATATTTTATGCATATTTTATTACCCTACATCGTATACTTACAATTAAGACTAGAACATGATTATCTAACATACCGACAGATGTCACTACTATTGATATTTACTTGTATTTTTATTTTCTTATTAGACTTACCTTACATGAACCTTGCACGCAAATGGCTCGAAAACCAGGCTTTGTGCATGGAGTGCCATCTTCCACGAGAGCTAAAGATGCGTAGAACTGCTGTCCTCGAGGTCGGCAATTTAAAGTGCAGGGTGCGTTTCCTGAAACGATAATATTAATATTTAATATATTAAGATTTAATAATTTATTCTGATTAGATATTTTTATATGTTAAAATTATACATTTTATTATTTACAACTGCACACATTTCATTCTGTTATTATTATACACTGTGAATGATGACGTATGATGTATTATGAGAATCGTACGATATGGGAATAAAAGCACCAATTACGATCGAATAGCTGAACAGATTTCTATGAAAATTGGTATATAGAGGTAAAATATATCTAGATTAACACATCTAATAGTTTTAATCCCAATTAATACAGGGAAAGCTGCGAAACTAAAGTAGTAATTATTATTTACCATCAACATAAGGCACCCAAGTATAGAATCTGCCGCGAAACGGTCTGC
Source organism: Galleria mellonella (assembly GCF_026898425.1). Taxonomy (NCBI): domain Eukaryota; kingdom Metazoa; phylum Arthropoda; class Insecta; order Lepidoptera; family Pyralidae; genus Galleria; species Galleria mellonella. The sequence continues at coordinate 8,038,465 of NW_026442130.1, read as the reverse complement.
GGTCGTACACCGCGCATTGCTCGGCCCGAGAATCGCGAAGGGGTCCCGCGCATGGCTGTAAAAACAATAATATTTTACAATAGATTATTATTAATAATTAATATTTAAACCGATAACTCATCGGACAGATGAGATGGACCCCTTAATTGGGGTATTAAAAGACAGATCTCGTGAAAGGGTACAGATTTCGTAAGAGAGAGGTAAAGTGCATTAAATGACTTACTGTTTTTATCATTTGTGTGATCTGTGTATTTGCGTATCATAAAAAAAACTGCTCTATTAAGTCTATACCATTGTTTTTTTATTTATAAACAATAATTACGAGTACAATTTTTCATTAGGTAGGCTGTCAGTTTGTTGGCCCCATCTAGTGTTAAAAAAGCAATTTTTTTGATAATTACCAAACTGTCACTTACAGCAAATATTAAGCAGTTTCTTCATTAAGATGGAATATAGGAATTAACACATCATCGTCGTCGCATCAGTCAACTGTCTATTGCTGAACATAGGCCATAGTGGGATTTTGTCAGTACGCCTGGCAGGCGAGTTGGCAAACGCAGTTAAGTTTTGGTAATGTTTTAAAATGACGCTGTTACCCTCGACCTTGTTATACCTCGACCACAAAATGTCCTTAATCGCCTCTTACGACACTCAAGATAAAGGAAGAGATGACCCATTCTGTGCCGGGACCACACGGTAATTAAGGTATACTGCAGTGTAATGGATGCTTACCGATGTGTTACACTCGTGGTACCGCCGCCCGATGCCTGGGCAGTCTGGTTCTGGACCATTGACCACCGACACAATCTGCTCCCTTCCCACGCGTTCTGTGCTTTTTGACAATTTTCTTCTCTTTCTGCTGCGGCGTAATCTGGAAAAGAGATGAAATATTTGATTTTAGTATAAATTTATTAACAGTTTAGGTCATATACATTTACATGTAATGAACCTTAAAAACGAGTCAAACTTTTGGATGAGCAGGAATTCTCGATAGAGAATGATATATGTATTAGCATTAATAACACCTTTTGTGTCATATTTTATTGACCAAGAAAGTTATTTAAATAAATAAATACGAGCATTGTAGATCAGAAGTTTATAATCTGAAGCAATAAAAAAAAAATACATGTATTCTTAGATAATTTGTAGGCCAGTACATAAATTGCGTTCACGGGACATATTAAATATGAATAAAATTTCTAATTGACAGATTTATTGTAATACAGTCAAGAGATTGATTTGGCCTGATAACAAATTAAAAAGAAAATACGTACAAAAATTATATTCTTTAAATTTTGGTACTTTAGTAACATTTACTTTTATGTTTCCCTTTTTTAATATTACCTTTTTTTATACTACTTAGAATGGCAAACAAGCTAACGCCCTACCGGATTAAAAGTGGTAACCGTCGCCTATAGACATGAGCAGTACCATGGACATAACAGAGTATACTGTTTCGCCCATGATACCCCCCATGCGTTGCCACTACTGAGGACTCAGGTGTTATTCCTCTATACCCAGTTACTTATACAATGATTTCAGTCGTGTTTCGGTAGAATTAGTACATAAAGTTTCATATGTGCTAAGTTAGGATATAACCTACCTGTGTACCTAATTTCATTTAAGTCCGTTCAGTACTTCTTATTTCAAAGAGTAACATATGAGACATCCATCCATTTACCCATCCTTATAAACATTCTCATTTACGACTATAATATGGAACTAATGAAATTCCAAAAACCATGTTCTTTTCACATGTACTGTAAAGAGTGGTCATTAAGAATTTAAATATCGAATGTCATAAATACCTATACAATTTTAGCTTAAAACGTTCAATTTATTTCCATATTTAATAGAAAATTAACAGGGCCTTGTAACACCACAAATCCCACAATAATAACTCATTGAGTACGCACTGCTGCATATGTGGGGATGCGGTTAGATGTCTGATTTCACTGCCACCGGTGCATTCATCTGAACGGTAGGACCGACTGATTGGCTCCTAACGTTCCGGGTCGTGGACACATTGTGCTGTGACCTCTTGCGCTTATAACTTTGTACATTCACACGTGTCGTGCATTTAAATTTCCCACTGAGCCGTGCCTTAAAGTCTTCCGTGTTCCCTAATGATTTAATCTAATCTATTTAATCTTAGGTTAATCGTGTTATATAGGACAGATATCGATTATTATATTTAATTAATTGTGCATCGTGTTTTGCGATTGTTAATTTGAGACGGATATTTAACAAAACTGTATCTGGATTTGTAAGACCATTGACAGCGTTTTGCAACTTCAATACCGTCTATTTCGAATGTTTTTATTTATTTTATTCTTTATTGCATAATAATACTTTGAGCAAGTGGCGAGCATAATTAAATGTATTCCAGTTTAAGGTTTATACGTACTTATATGTGAAATATGTAATTTTGTGGTGTATCTCTTTATTGTGTAGTATCTAGACACCATACACGTAACCCTAGTTGCTCTTAAAGCACTAAAATAAGTAATTAATATTTGATTTGTCCGTAATTTCCTCAAATTCATTACAGACTACTAATGCCTTTTTATCTCGTTACAATATACACACTACTTTATATTATTGTTTATTTTTGTATTTTTTTTCTTTTATTTTTATTATTATATTTATCGAGTAAACGTGAATGCGATTCTAAGGTAAGTCTTTGTATAACTCATACTAAGGACTTTGAAGTGGGCTAGTATTATTCTAGATTAATAGCGAGGGAAAAATTAATTAATTTTTATAATTATTAATAAATTAATGTAGTCATATATGAAATCTATCATAAATACAAATGTTTATTAAACTGATATATTACAATAATCAATACAAGTAGTAGGTACTTTTTAAAACCTAACAGTGCGACTACATTCGAAAAATAAGCGAATTGAATGACTTACGTGTATTTTTATACGGAGAACATTAATTTAGTTTCGTTTTCGCGACCATTCGAGACCAATACAATACACATAAAGTCTGCGTATTTTGACAATTACCATAAACTACTGGTTATTTGATTAGAATTATTTTGTTTAATTTCGCTAACTTTAGTGTATGAATGACTGCAAATACTCGAAGATATTAATTTGTAATCGGAGATATGGACATCCACAAGATAATACCTATTTCAGTAAAATAATAAAAAAAAATTACATCTAATACCATATATGCTTACGAAACGTCTTAACGATGCAACTACAATATAGTGTTTAATTCATGGTTGTACACAGAGGTATATACAAGTATTCAACGCGTAGTCTATGCTCGTATAATGAAACAACATTGTTTCAGTCCATCATTAGTGCATCGAGAAACCGCTGCGGGGCGCCACACACAACTTTTGTCTAGTAATTAAAATTATGAAATCGTACTATCACGGCGCCCATAGAATACGCCTACAAATAATTGCTATCGATATTGATAGCCTGATGATGATACATTTTATCAGTGATTGTTCCCTGCATCCCAGAATGAGTAACACATTCTTATAGGGATTGTGAAATTTCATCAATTATTTTAAAAGCAATCGGTTTAGATAGAAGCATTATTTCTTTTTAATGGATAATCATTTATTTTCTATAGACATAAAAGGAGTTATTCAATTAGACTATGTTTTTGTTTATATATGTTATGTGATATATTCGCTAACGATAATCTTGATAATTCTTATATGAATCGATTAAGTTTCCTCCTGTGTTAGTTAATATAAGACATTCTCCCTTTCTCTTTTCATTTAAGAGTTTCCTCTTATCCGTGCAATTAAACTAATTCATGCACTTTCTTCCAGTCAGCTCTATTTCAGGCCATATCTTCGACCTCCTTAGACAACATGACATCTAGTGTTTCCTTTATCTGTCACATGTAGTTCTTCCACTCCCTCTTTTGCACTTTATATTTCCTTCTATTATGCTCTTTAAAAAATCGTCATAAGGTGACCCAGTATTTTATCTCTTTTATTCTTTATTTTTTTTTTATTAATGTTCAGCATTGGTACGATAACGACTGAGAATCATCTTAGCCATTGCTTAGAGAAATAACAGAAGAATTAATTTTCATCATACGACGAGCAGTAGGTGGTGAATACTCCCCATGATATATACGATAAAGTCTGCATAGAGACGCAACATCTCTTCAAAATGCCAGGGGTTGAGTTTTAATTGGTATTTTGTGTATAACAAAGAGATATATTCAGAATTCAGTGACATAATTAGTGATGTAACGTTTTTCGGTGTGAGCTCAGTACGAAATTTAGTACAAAACTGACGCATGCGTCTCTATTTAAGTAATCGTAAAATTATATAGGAAACGGACTGTTCCGCTCGTTAAATCGGTGATAAATCATATAGGAAAATAATTTGAATTTATGTAAGTTATTGGTTAGTGATGTTTTTATTATTTATAAATATGATTTATTATTTGAGAGTAATCGTATATGTAGGTAGAACAAAAAGAAACGGCAAACAAGCAATCCACCTGACGCAAAATGGACACCATCGGTGAATAATTCTAATTATAACATGCCCAATTATTGGATGTAGGGAACTCCCATTAACAGCAGGGCTTATTTTAATTATAAGCTATATATTAGCTTACTTTTAACTATGGTTATTTTTATTATTTGCGAATGAGAAGTTATGGTCACACTTTGTTTACTTTGATTCATTTAACATGAAAATATAATAATTAATGCAACAGAATATAATACTATGTTACTACGAGTAATAACATTACTTCTCGCGACAAAAATTTTCGTATGTTTTAACATACGAAAATTATTTTAGTAATTAAAATTATTTTAGTTAATTAGCGTCTAAAGATGCTCCAATAATTATTTTACAATTAGACTGAGATATAATTATTAATGCTCTAAGGGCTGCATCATCGCGTAAAAAAAGCAGATACTAAATAAACTTAAATTAATATATAAACTAATAAATTTATCATGTACATCTTTGCCATTATCCGATTATCCGTCCACTGCTGGACATAGGTCTCCCTCATATTTGGAGGGTTTTGTCAGTAATTGCCACGTTTGGCAAGCGGCTTGGCTTGGCTTCATATATATATCGTCCATCAAGTTTATGATTCATAGCTGTAATTGAATCATACTAATGTAATTATTTCATTTTTATCCTCTTCTGTGAATATTTTAATGTGTGCGACTGTACTCATAACATTTCGTTGTCAATCTCGTTAGTGGAATGTGCAATTTGAGTTGTCTGTTTGTTAACATGGTATTCTACTTTCGATTTGTAACGATGCACGCTGACTCGGCACTAACACATCTCGAGAACTCGATAATCGTGTAAATAAATCGATAACAATCGACTATTAGCGAAAGGGCCCCAAATTATTGTGCGTCAATCAGATACGATGTTAAAAAAACAGTTGTAAGTCGTTGTAACTTGCAACCTTTAGAAATTGTATAGTTCCCCTTTATTATTTTATTTTTATTATTACAAATTAAGACAAGGTAATAGGTACATACACATCTTTACAATATTAATTTGTTTATCCGTCTGTTTGTTCCAACTTCTCTATTTCTCTATACTTATATATAATGAAATAATAATTTCAGATAAATGAAATTACCTTGCTGATCTAAAAAATCGCGAATAAAGTGTCTATGTGTAATACCAAATACTTAATTATCTAAATATAATATAATATATATTATATTGAAATTATCAATATTATTTCTTCTAAAATTATGAAATAAAAATAATTTTAAACTTGATTTCAAGAAATATTATTATAAGGTAATGAATTGTATGGGAAAGTAATATATAAATAAATGTAATAAAATAATAAAAAAAATACATGATTAAAATAAATAAATAACTTTTTAGGGCACAAATAATCAACCTTAAATTGATAAAAATATTAACGGGGGTCCAATAATTACATACTACAATAACTGTACCTATGAATGTTCGTGAAATTGACAGAGCGCAGTATGAATATTTTGTTGCCAACTGTACCAAGTTGAAACTATCAATATTACCTTAATTCGGCATGTTGGACTCAAAAAGGGCGGATGGGGTCAGTTTGATGTATTTAGCTTTTGACTCGTGGCGAAATCGACCTTACATTACATGGGAAAAATATCACATATGGAATTATTTTGAAGTTTGATGAATGAAAATGGGATGGTAATGCTGCCTGCAGTATCAGTATGTGCTGATGGGGCACCAGTGAAGAATGATAGGTGAATGATAAAGACCCAATCATAATTCTATTCTGAAGTGAATACGTTGTAGTAATACTGTTTATATGTATAGATGACTGTTTCCATCTGAGGGGTCGTCAGTTACAATTGCCGTTCGAAGTTGTATAAAAAAGAATTAAAATTTAGAGAAAACATCTTAAAGAACTTTAATCTATACATATACTTATATGTCATCGACCGTCCACTGCTGAACATAAGCCTGCCCCTTGGTGGGTTTTGCCAGTAGTTGCCATGCTTAGCAGGCGGATTGGCAACCGCAGTCAGGCTTTAGAGATGTTTTAAGAAAGACGCTGTTGTCCATCCCTCGCCGTCCCTTAGTCGGACACTTTCATTATTTGAATAAAAATATATGAAATTGAGTGATTAGTGACTAGTGATTCGGTTCAGTTTTGCACGAGTACATAGAATTTTCGATTATTTATTTATTTATTTCATCAACTGAGTGAACTTTACAGTTTCCCAATACGCTCACTCAGGAAAGCATCAGTACAGTAACACGTTTTTTTTATTATTATATCAGCCGTTAACTGTCCACTGCTGGACATGAGCCTTCTCCATAAGGGGAGTTTTGCCAGCAGTTGCTTCGCTTGGCAGGCCGGTTGGTAACCGCAATTAGGCTTTTAGAGATGTTTTAAGAGGGGCGCTGCTGTCCAGCCCATATGTACAATTAACTACAATTACAATTAATTCACAAAAAACATTAACACATATGTATAATTAAATGGAATAATATTAATTACGTTTAAATCACACAACAATAATAACAAGTATATCTTAAATCTCTAAACACAAACATTTTGTGGTCATCTGATGAAACTCCAGTATGTTCGAAGCAAACACGTCCAATTGCGGACACCGGCATAGATATGTATATTTAGCCTATATTTTCAGCTAATAATGTATAGGATATAAGATACAATAGGAATAGCTATTCTATACCTATTGAAAAATACATCATTATTAAATATCCGTCACGAAATGGCAGCCATCATGGACAATACATACCGAGCCGTCATAGAAAATTTTAGAGCTCGATTAAATAAATGCTGTGAATGCAACGGTTTACATTTGGACGATATCATTTTCAAGAAATAGATTCCCAAAAAGTGTATTTTGATATGTAATAAACATTTTTTTAATAAACTCCTTGTTTAATTTTTTTTAGAGATTTTTTAAATGTGATCTTTCTTTTGAGTCACCTTGTATATTAGTATAGATAAATAGTTTGACTGTGATTGTCAGTTCTAATACAGTGAAATGTGAAAGTTGACGCATCAGAGTGTAATGGTCCGATTGTGGTTGATAAACGCATGAAATTCTCGTGTCCAATCAATGAAGATAACTGTCATTAGATCATGATTCGAAGACAGCGTGGCTATTATGTTATATTGGCAGGTCATAGGACCACAAACCTTCTAATATTTGACAAAATATTCCATTTTTTTAATACTGATTAAAATGTATATTGTTTTTATTACAAAATCTTATACTACGACTTGGTTCTTCCTTCTATATGTCTGTCACAGAAATATATTTAAGCAACTACTAAGGCTCTCAATTGTTGAGTTTTTTGCAAGTTCTTTTTATTAGACAACAAAATTCCAGTAATAGTTGATTTAAAATTTGATACAATTGTTGATATAATTTTGATGGGGTTCTTCTTCTTATATATTACATAAGCGATATTTAATACTCGTATATCCGTTATTGACATTGCAATTAAAATATATAGACATTAGTATATATTACCCATATTTAAAGTCTAAATTTTATTCACATTATACAGTCAAAGTTTATATTATGTAATTCCTGTTTCTCAAATAGGATTATTAGTATTAGCTAATTACGCTATTAGCCGAGATTCAGGCATTGTTGCGGTTATAACTACTTGTACATTAAGAGTAAACCCTATTGATAATAATTCCATATTACTATCACTTCGTGTCTAACTACAGTTAGATGTAGATACTATTGGCAGATCATTAGTTCTATTGAGTGTTTCATTTGTCAACCTGACTATTTGTTTCTGTAACAGTATTCGGAGAGTCTACTTTTGAATTAGTGATAAAATTATTTTTTATGCAATGATAGAATGGCAAACAAGCTGATGGCCCACCTGATGAAATGTGGTAACCGTCGCCTATAGACATGAGCAGTACTGTGGACATAAAAGGGTATACTGTTTCGCTCATGATACCGTTGCTATTCTTGAAGACTAAGATACCTGTACCCTGTAAATTCATTGTCATATGCCACCCTTCAAACAGAAACACAGCCATGCAAACACCACTGCTTTACGGTTGAAACACGAATGGGACAGAGGTACCCAAGCAAACGACCTTTGTACAAAGACTCCCTCTGGTGAGTCTAGAATATTTTCTTATTAAAAGCTTCGAAAGTACGTATGTTATATTAAATCTAAAAATAACTGGATTGATTTACGTCTATTTTTAGTACAGCCATATTTGTATTCGCGTTAAGGCTTGCTATTATTAAAGACCGTGGATGGCCCCGAAACTAGTCGAGCATTCTCGATAAAAATACACTTAAGTCAACCAGAGGGAGACTTTACAAGACTTTATAAAAGTCGATTGTTTGGGTACCTCTGTCCCATTCGTGTTTCTACCGTGAAGCAGTTGTGTTTGCATGGCTGTGTTACGGTTTGAAGGATAGGATATGGCGTGAATTTACAGGGTACAGAGGAATAACACCTGAGTTCTCAGGAATGGCAACGCATGGGAGGTATCATGGGCGAAACAGTATACGTTGTTATGTCCATGGTACTGCTCATGTCTATAGGCGATGGTTACCACTTTCCATCAGGTGGACCGTCAGCTTCTTTGCCATTCTAAGTTGTATAAAAAAATCTTATTATTTTTACAATACAAGTATAAATGTAAAATATTTTTTTTATTAACACTAAAATTGTCAACTCTATTTTACTTTTAATGGAAACACTACCCATTATAATTATGAATTATGCTTAGATTGGCCGTGTGGTCCAGGCCTTAATTTAAATTGAAGTGCTATAGTCTGAGCAAAAAATAATAAATATTCAATGGAACAATACGTAATTGTTTGTTATGATTGTGGTGTGCTTTGAATTGTACTAGTAAAAAAATAAACAAAATCGAGTTAGGAGTTTCTTGTAGATGAAGCTGGCAGACATAGTCGTAAAGACGGTATTCGATTGCCATTGGAAAAAAGAAAAAGAAGATAAAAGTTATTTTTTATACTTATAACCTAAAATCGTACTAACAAATATTGTATAAACAGTACATCTCAATCGTCCAAAGGTTTCTAAGTTCAGTTCGTGTGATCGAAAGTTCTCCTGCGGTGGGCAAGCCGTCCCTTTATCGATCACGTGCCGTATCATTAGATATCATTGTGATCTATGATCAATGGTGCGCCCGCGCCTGTCCACGCTCGCGCAGGCTGCAGGGCTGCTAAACATTTTACTCGTGTAATTTTATAGCAATTAATAATATATTCTTAATTATTAAAATTGTCTAGAAAATATCAGTAAAATTAATAACGTTGATTTATTACATTAATAATTCGAGATATTGGCCACAAAAAAAGTACTTCAATGACGTTAAAATTAATGTGGGACCTACAAGAGAGTAAATCCCGTTATAAATAAAATAAAATATCAAAATTAAATTAGAAAATAAAACACAAGTGAATTAATGTTTTTTTTTTTTTTAAATCGCTTATTATGTTTTAATAAAATTAAATTCAACTAAATTAACTTAATTTTCCTGATTAGTAATTACTCATATTAATTAGCAATTATTTCAACAGCACATCATATAACATATATCATTTAATCTCAGAAACATTATTATAATACAATTAAGTATGTAATCTCTGAATTCTTTTTACCTATCTGACAAAAAGTTCAAGATATCTGTATCTGAAAGACAAGGCTTCTTATCTTAATAGCTCGTATATACGGCCCTGTAATGAAACAATTAAGACAATACCGCACGGACAATAGATGAAACAAAAAAACAGAGGTATACACCCATTAATCTTCCTCACGTGCTTGCTTGTTTGTTTTACTATGTCAAACACGAATTTGGTTTTTAAAATGAAGAAATTAGAATAGTGAGGCGTTTATTTTAATTTTATCTCGCGTGTTATCGTCATTGTAAATGTTATTAGCTAATATAGGACTTTTTTGAATCGTGTTTCGACTCCATAATGTATTGGAAATGACTTCATTATCCATTTTATTGATAAACAATCGATACGCCTACATAGTGTAGAATGTTACAGATAGGCCTCCAGTGAAAGGGAATAATCCCTTCAAAATCAGCTTTTAATCGACTTAGGAGATTCTTAATTCGATTGTATTCTTTTATGTATACACATATTACATTATATATACATATCATATATCAATTTCGTCATTATTGTGAATCTATTTATATACTGTAAACTATAGTTAATTTCGCGTTAATTCATAATTAATAGAATTAAATTTTATTATATTTAGCCTAATGGCTTTAATGGCGATTGCTTACTAGTTGCTTTACATAAATAAGATTTTGGGTTTGATTCTCAGTTAGGTCAATTCAAGTATTGAACTTTTCTTGTGCCAAAATATACTTATTAATTCAATGATCTTTTATAACTTAGGGTTATTATTCCAAGTTGAGGATCAGATAATTGGTTTGAATGCGCAGTACTTTTTTCGTATTCGAGCAAATAAAGTTCATTTATTCATTCATTCTTTATATATAATAATAAGTAAAATTTTATAAAAAAATGTAATTTAATAAGAAGGTCTAAAACTCTAAGAACTATGCGCAAAGCACTGTAAGCCATTTTACGTACTCAGTTCTTCAATTATATTATACCAGCATGAAATGAGTTTATTCAGACTAATCACAACCAATGTTCAGCAGTGGACAGTTAATGGCTGATATGATGATGGTAATGAATCACAACTTACTACGTACCAGTTAGTTTTATTTTTATTTTTCTTATGTAACTTAGAATGAAAACAAGCTGGCGGCCTTACTGATGGAAAGTGGTAACCGTTACTTATAGACATAAACAGTATCATGTACATAATAATGTATAGTGTGTTACCCACGACACCCCTTTTGCGATGTCATTTCAGTGAACTTAGGTATTATGCCTTTGTACCCTGTAATTTCATTGTCATATTCCACCCTCCAAACTGAAACACACCCATGAACATCAAATACTTCACGGCAGTAACACGAGTGGGACAGAGGTACCCAAGCAGACGACATTTGTACAGTCTCCCTCTGGTGGTGTTTACACCAAATACAATTACTAACTAGCCTTACTGTTTAAGCCTATCTATATATTTGCGACAAATTAGCGGAAGCCATCTGGTCGCAATAGTAGGGCAATTAGTGTCTCAGTATAGCCAGTCGCGTGCGATTTATATCGCATCATCTGCACAGAACTGCAGTCTCATTTACATCGATTAGATAAATGCGAATGCACGCAAACTGTATTGCTTTGTGTTGAGTGGTCGGATTTATTCTATGGAAGATGCATTTATCTATGCGGGAACCGACTGGATACTATATTTAGTGGGAATCTGAGAACAGTATATAATATATAGGAATATATATTGTGTATATATATAAAAGTCGGCCTTTTGGTTCTAGCATAAATCGGACCACCCATTTCTTTCCTGTAGGTGTCATAAAAAGGTGAATAAAGAAACGTAATGGTAGAGAGATGGGCAGCAGCGTCCCTTTTAAAACATATTCAAAAGCCTAACTGGTTTCGAATCCATCTGCCAAGCGTGGCAACTACTGGCAAAACTCCCTTTATGTGGAAGGCTTACATTCAGTAACAGTAGTGATATAATAATATTAATATAATACATTTCAAGTCTGAAAACACTTGTATATGCATAAATATACATGTATGTGATATAAACATATGAGTTTATTTAAATTAATTTTATTCACCTCGCAGGATCCCTGGGTAAGCACTGTCGCTCCTGGACTGCTACTCCACCGCCACAAGTTCTGGAGCAAGGACTCCACGATCCCCACGAACTCCACGCGAACATTGTTACGTTCGTTCGTACCGCTTGCGTCGTTCGAGGCACCTGTACCAAACATACGAATTACTTATAAAGAACCAGTCTTAGCCGCGATTATATTTGAGCAAAATGTATTGATTGACCCTATATATATAATATTAAGTAAGTATATAAGTAGTGTATGCCCTTTTTTATCCTAAATACTATGTGTGTACCAAATTTCATGATCATTGGTTTACCTTTTAAAACGCCGAGAGGGAGATTTATTTAGCGATATTAAGCTAAAAAATTATATTATACTAGTAATGTATAATTCATATATTAATTTTTATTACACTTAAACAATATATAATTATTACTTAATTTTATTACTTACTAGCCTAAGTTACTAGTACCTAACTTCATAGGCGTAGGTCTCAAAATCAGGAAGATCAATTAAATAGACTTTTTCTTCATGAAGTATTATTTCATTATTCTTTATTTGGAAATTGAAAATCTATAATATCCGCAGAAGTATAGAACTGTGTCGCGAATATCAACGTTGCAAGATTCCAAAACAGGCCAAGTAAGACGTATATGTACTACACATGTAGTATCAAGAAGAAACATTTAATTTAAAGTTAGAACTTCAGTAACATAATATTAGGCTATACCAGAACAAATATAGGGCAGACAAACAAAATTTCATAAAAAAATATTGGTTTGGCATTTTATTTTTCCTTAAATATCTCCTATATACAAACATCGTTTAGTTATAATTTTGTTATATTAGTGAGATAAAATATATAAAATTTTAGGTAAAGATAGAAGTCATGTAACAATAAATAAAACACAATATGTCCAATTATTTGCGGTTATTGAAGTAGTGATTTGTTCGTACCTAATAGCTATTCTAAATGAACTGAATGGACTTATCAATCAGAAAGAAATTGATCGGCCATTGAATCTAGTGGTTGAATTATTCCTGCTTGAACTATAAAATATCAATTGTAGTCAAATTGTTTTGTATTGAAGTACTAATTTGTGGCGAGATGGTTCGTGTCACGTTATTGATTGGTATATATTCGGTGTCTAATAATCATCAACGGATAGTCTAAACTATCTATTGAATTTAAAAATGTGAAAATTGTCACACGTGTTCTATAGGTACAAATTACGAAATAAGGTACGACAGAAAATCTCACGAAATAAAAATAAACTCAATTTGCATACTTTTTTTTTTACAATATAGAAGTATTTTACAGTACACTTATACTTAATTATTTTAATTTTTAAAAATACGCCTGAATCTCAAAACTGGTCAAGTATATAAATAATTAATACAGTGGAAAAAACTACAGTTTGACCCACTGTATGTGTTATTGTATTATATTTGTATTATTTATAATCTTCCCATTTTATTTTTTTGTGTAAAAATAATCGCAAATAACTTTTTTTTTTTAGTTTTTGTTATCACTGTTTTAATTTTCAACGACTGCGGAATATAAATATGCCTTTGTTACTGGTCATCATCGAGAAATTTGGTATACAAGGATTATTTAGAATCGAGAAAGGTAGGCTACATTTTGTACCTGGCACGCGAACATAGCCGCGGGCGTAGCTAATCATTATATACTTTTTTTTTTTTATAATTTTAGAATGAAACTTACTAGTCGTCCGACTTCTGTTTTCGTTAATGGTGCATGTATACTTGTGTCTTGTAAACTCGTGGCGAACAATCTGCAACAATAAATAGCAAACAGTTTAACACTCACAACATGATCTCTGTCACTACGAATAGATATTATATACTATCCCCGTATTCATAACAATTAAAGAGTACTACAAATTGATAAATTAGCTTAAAAGCAAACATCAAAGCACTTCTATAGCTATAATAAATTTACGAGATTTTTGACGTTTTAATGAATAAGGGAGTATATGCACACACGCACACATATACAGATAAACATATATATTTACATAAATGTTTATCTGTATATGTGTGTGTTTATCTGTATATGTATACACAGATATATTTACATATATGTATGTATACAGATGCAAAGACGTTTGATTTATGCATTTATTTAGCTTGTTGCTTGTTTGCTTTAAACTGAAAGCGTTGACGTAAATATCGACGTTAACTTATTATTAACTTCGCCAATGATGTGGAATGGGAGGTGTATTTGGTTTAGACTCAAAATTATTAATTGTATTTAATAACTGAGTCACAATGACTACCTACATTCCTGTAAATTTTTAATACACATAGTTTGAAGGCAGGAGTATATTTTTTCTTAATAATATTTAACAAAAAACTTTTTTTATACTATTACTTGTATTAAATAATTTACGACGTATTCTTTCTAAAGGAAAAGTAATTGTTAATAATAGAGTCTAGCAGTTGCCAGTAATTATTTGGTCGACCACCACGCGGTTACCTAGAAATCATCATAGTTAATTTCTAATGTGATACGAAAAGTGAGTTGTCCAGAGTAAACTTCTACTTCATTTTCATAAGTAAATAAAAACAATCTTTTGAAATATTGTTCTTTGTTACATGCTTTAGTAATACTTATAACGTGTAACTAGTTAATTAATTTAAATTTTACAGTCACTCCACTCATTGTTTGAATCATTAAAAAAAGAACAATATCACGCTTATAATCCCATTAAGTCAGAGGCAATAAACTGTTGCTGTTATGGTAAATGTAACATTCGATATGTTCACATTTCGCTGAGCATGTTATTTGAATTCAGTAGGGTGTAAATATCCCGCGCTTTCTCAGATTTACTTGACACTAGCTGCTCTCCGCGACTTTGTCGTATATTATCTCGATATAATTTACCCGTGTACCAAATCTCATTCAAATTCGTTCAGCTGTTCAAGTGAGATTAGATAATAAAAGTCCGTACATCTTTACAAACTTTCACGTATATAAATAAGATTTAATAATAAAATAAATATCATAATAGTAAACTTTTGATTTTCTTTATAAAAAATAAATGTAATATTTTAAATAGTAAGTAGATATCTTACTTGTACATCTACATAATATAGATAGATAGATAGATACTCTTTATTGTATCCTCCAAAAGATTACAATAGTAAACTTAATATATGAATGAATGAATGAGTATAGTTTATTTGCATTATACAATATAGGAAATAAGCAAGACAATTTACAAACACAACGATACAATTGTATAAGTACAGTAAGGCGGTCTTATTGCTGAGAGCAATCTTGGACTAATTGTTGTACAAGTAGGTATGATAGTGCTGTATAATTAAAATATATGTATATAATAATAATATAATGTCTACCGATTGAATAAATATAAATTTTACAAATATTAATTTTGAATTATGTAATTAGTTACTCGTAAATACTTTTATTTTTTCAATCAATTTAAATATGCAGCGTTTCACAATTTTATTGTGATATTTTTTTATAATTATTATTGTGTGTATGGAATTGAATGGAATGGTTCGCAATATATTCTTATAATATTAAACCGATTTTTATTATGATTTTTTAATCGAAAATATTTACTCTCATATTGGTACCTATCAACTTGTCAAGATTGATGCCAGCATTTTTTATGGAACTAGATTATAAATTATTACTTTAGCCATATTTAGCACGTAACTGACAAAGGGCTGGTGATCACACGCATACTAATGGTGGCGGAACTAGTTCATAAAATACGAGTATAGCTTGGGTAACAGCTGTCAGAATGATACAAATGCTAGGATCGTAAATAAATCATCGATCATTAAACGACTATCATTATTAATAATATCAATAGCAATTATTTATGTCAATGTCAATTAATCGAATCAGATATTTTTATGTCTAATCAATTAAAGCGTACAACTCAAATCATTATCAGATAATATTTCGATAAACTGATTATTAATCATTATATTATTATATTTCTTACTAATACTATAATATTTATCTATCTCCATTCCCACTCCCGCTCGTACCGAAGTCTGGACGGGCTCTGCGAGGTGTAATCCGCGGTGCAAAGTGGCGTACGTCCCCTGAAGAAGGCTTCCGGGTGTAATCGAAATATGTTTCATTAATTGTTAAACATAGTAATTTTATAAAATTCCTGTTACACATATGTATATATAGACATTGTTAAAATGAACAAAGGTTTTAAAAATAAAATCATCATCATCTTATCAGCCGTCAAGTGTCTACTGGAGAACATAAGTTTCCTCCATAATGGGATATCGCCAACAGTTGCCACGCTAAACAGGCTTGGTAACCGCAGTAGACTTTGGTCATGTTTAAAACAAAAGAATATTATAAAAAGAAAATTAAGTTTGTTTGTTTGTTTATTTGTTCCTTTTGGCGTCTTAATTACTTAAGTGGTCATCATTTAATTAGGGATTCACACAGTACTTAAGATAAAGAAAGATAATAAATTACTTTTTATGCAAGACAAGCACTATGCCCTGGTTATATTGAAGAAATATCGAATATTTAGTTATTATATAAGTAATATTAAAGGTATTTTCCGAATCGATTTACAACTGACAGAGGTATAAGATAACTAACTTAAAAAAACAACTGAATTGAGAACGTTCTTATCTCTTTTTAAAGTCGATTAAAAATAAGCAAAAAGGTACAGTTATGTGGTAACATAAAGGATGGGAAACCATGACGTCATCCTCGATCGCAATAATAGTAAAATTTATTATTCATAACACCGATTCGCGACAAAGGGCTCATTATAATTAATCGAAGTGTCAAATAACAATTATAATTTCCGTCACAAACGCTCGTTCTTTATAGTACCGATAAAGACGCGTTTGAATACAAAACTAAGCGATTACATCTGCTAGGATAATGCCTACATGCAATATTAAACAACGATCTACTGGTAGTCACGAATAATTTCACTGCGGGCACAGTTGGTTCAATGACTCCTATCCAGGAAATTACAACAGATATGCTTTTAAGTTCTTATAACAATATATATTACATACGAGAATACATATAAAAGAGGATGCTAATTGACTAACTGACCCATATATAAACGCACAGTAGAAACCAAAAAGTCTAAAATCTTGAAACTTTGCACATAAGTTTTTTTTATACTGTGTAAATGAACAATAAGAAAGGAATTTTAAAAATTCAACCTCTTATACTGGCATGCAAAATAACAAAACATCTTCCAACTCTGTACAATTATGCGAATCACTAAATTTATTCTTATCTCTACGATAGTATTTAAATATTTTAAATGGCTTTAAAACTTCCGCGTGCATTTGAATTCACTATTATCCTTGTCGTAAATCTAAAAGGAAGATTAGTTAGACATATCTTGTAAAAGCATATTATTAAAAGTTATTTTAGATTTTTTATAAGAAATATACATATTGAAAGTTTTAATATTCAACTACATGACATGTAGTAGTTTTTGCATGAAACTAGAACAAACACACAGATAGACGAAAAATTCTTAAAATTATTGATGTGGTTGCATTACTCTTATTGAAACAATTTATTTTTTAACATCTAAGTATAAAAGACTTCTAGTTACAATTTTATTACATATGTATTTATTAAAAAAATATAAAGAAGGAAGTAGCTACAAAAAATAACTTCATTTGAGCTTTGACGGCATGACAAAGTTTGAATCTCTCTGAATGTCGATACAGTTTGCACAATCATGTAACGAAATTGAAGTTACACGGTATTTGTATAAAAGAGATAAAAATATATTCATTTAAAGTTATTAAATATCGGCTGTATCTTACAACTTTGGCTTTATGAAACTAAAAAAATATTTTATGTACTAAACTATGATATAACCTATCCGTTTACCGACTTTCATTCAAATCCGTTCAGTAATTTTCACGTAAAAGATAAAGAAACATCCATTCATTCATCCGTCTTTACAACCTTTTGGTATTTATTATATTAATAGGGTTAGTTGAACTCTTGACAATTTTTTTTTAAATGGATGATAATGGAATAATAACCCCACCCGCGCTATCGGTATACACCGGCGGGGCACCAGTGAAGAATGATAGGTGAGGATGAAGTAGGTCGTTAGCCCATCGTGATGAATTCAACAAGAATTATTCACGATGGTTTCCAGAAGGAACCACGTGGAGGTCGACCTAATAAGGTACATTGCTAGCAATGGGGCTGTCAAACTCCATTGCTAACAATCCTTTTCCCCTCCACTCTTGAGTATTAGTTCGCAAGATTTGAATATATCGATTAATCAGAATAAAAAGTAACCCATACTTATCTATATATCAAATAGTATATATATGCTAAATTTAATGACCATTAGTTGTACTGTTAAGGAGCCTAATAACAAGAATTAAGAATTTAGATACTGTGGAGGAACAAAAAATATGCTTGTTAATTTAATAAGATGCCTATAATCATTAGAGCTTGAAGACTATTATGTTACACCAACTCTAGACAAAAAACAATAATATAAAGTTATCAACGTAATACGTATCAATTGATGTATGCAAATTCTACAGACATATTAGAAATAATAAAGAAACTCTTTCTACAATTGAAATGGATATTATATGTAAGGACATATCAATATCGCCGTTAACAATTTGCGTAAATGTACTCAACGTTAATAGCCTAGAGGCCTAGACGTGGAACAAATTGGCGGAACGATACAAAAGTGATAATGATCTTTATTGGTGTTCCCTGAAATCTAAACTAGGAACGATTGAAATCTAACAATGAGAGTCACTAGATGCTAATTAATTTAATAATAAGAATATTGTTAAGTATCATACATGTACATACATGTATAACGAAGACTGTTTATTAACTCTTGATACTCTTATACTAGTAGTACCTAATACAATAATATTGTGGGGAAAGGGACTGTTAGTAATGGAGACTGAGAATCCCATTGCTAGCAATATACCCAACCAGGTCGATCTCCTCGCGGTTCCCACTGGAAACTATCATGGTTAATTCCTGATGAATTCATCATGGTGGGCTAACTGACCTGTTTTCATCCTCATCTATCACCCTTCACTGGTGCTCCGTCAGCGTAGCCCGTTAGCGTAGGCGGGATTACCATACCATTTTCACCCATCAAAAAAAAATACAATAATATTTTTACATAAATTTTTCTAAATTTTTTAAGATATTCAGAATGACAAACAAGCTATCAGTCCAACTGATATATAGTAGTTACCATCGCCTATAAATAAGTACAGTACCAAGGTTATTACAGAATACATAGCCATACCTATAGCACAGATAATATAATACTATACTCCTATAGTATCCACATTGCCACTTCTGAGGGCTCTTACAGTAGATAACTTCAGTGAAGTAAAAATTCTTTTTATTTTTGTCATACATTGCGTGCGCTTGTTTACTAATAAAATATGCAGTTCGATAATATTTCCATATATATTATTTATTTTAAATTATTATACAATTTTTTTCCAAGATGGCAGCTGAGCATAAAGAGCCTCTATACTTTTTTTTAATGGGTGATAATGAAATGGTAACCCCACCCGCGCTATCGGTATACACCGGCGGGGCACCAGTGAAGGATGTTAGGTGAGGATGAAGCAGGTCAGTTAGCCCATCGTGACGAATTCAACAAGAATTGTTCACGATGGTTTCCAGGGGGAACCACG
Organism: Galleria mellonella; assembly: GCF_026898425.1. Taxonomy (NCBI): domain Eukaryota; kingdom Metazoa; phylum Arthropoda; class Insecta; order Lepidoptera; family Pyralidae; genus Galleria; species Galleria mellonella. The sequence continues at coordinate 8,018,536 of NW_026442130.1, read as the reverse complement.
TAGAGGTCGAGCAAATAGGGCATATTGCTAGCAATGGGGCTGTCAAACTTCATTGCTAACAATCCCTTCCCCCCGCCTCTATATTTTGTCATTTTACTGCTACATCCCTCAAACATTCAAATGGAAGCATAACCATGCAAATGCAAGTACAACTGCTTCACGGCAATAATATGGAACAGAAATAGCCATGCAGACGATTTTTATATATTTATTTTTTTTTCTTTTGCAATATTTTAAATATTAATATTCAATAAGTAATCGGCCACGTATATCAAATTATTGCCAACCTATGGAAAAAGATTTTTGAGTTATGACACCATATATAAAAACCCTAGTATGTAAGGGGGGGGGGAGGGGGAAGGGATTGTTAGTAATTTAGTGTAATAGCCCCATTGCTAGTAATATACTTTCTAAGGCCGAACTCCACTCGGTTCCTCCTGGAAACCATCGTGGTTAATTCTTGTCGAATTCATCATGGTGGGTCAACTGACCTGCATTCATTCTCATCTATCATCTTCCACTGGTGCCTCGTCAGTGTATACCGATAGAGTGGGCGGGGTTAACATTCCATTTTCACCCATAAAAAAAACCCTAGTATGTAAAAATATGTACTTCCGAAAATTTTACAATACAACTATACAATTGATACTTGTATATTGTACTTGTATATTATATATTGTAAAAGTTGTTGTTAGTTGCTAAATAAGTTTAAAATCTACCAGACACAGCGGCTTAATGTGTAGTTTAAACAGAAAACATTATAATTTTTGGATTGTAAAGTACCTTTCGTAGACAAGTCGATCGTCATCTTTCTACCCTTATCCCAATTATTATTTAGAGTCGGCGTAATATGGTTTTATCCATATTACTAAAGGATTTGGCTTATAGTTTTATGACCGGCCGCCTGCCTGACGTCAACTCTCTTTGAGAATAGACAAGTTAATATAGGGCAATATTTGCAGAATAAAATAAGTTTTTTATCCTGGAACACAAAATTAAAGATGCAACTGTCATTTTACAACGTGGCGTCGTAAAAATGAGCTACCTTTGCCAACCGGGTAGTGTCAGAGGCCGACAAAAAATGGTATGATGATGGAAAAACAAAAGAAAATGACAAACAAGGAGAGATCCGTCTAGGGAAAATGAAAAGCGTCGTTTAAGATAAAGGTATGGATAGCATCATAAATATCATGTAATTTTTTTTACATAAACTGACACTCCTCTTTGGTACTTTTGAAAACTTTAGGTAAAGTATGTTTTGTCTTGGAAAATGCTTGGATTTATAGGATTTTGAAAGAAATACCGCTGAACTTCGTGGCAAAAATAAGATAGAAAATTATAGATAATAGTAGACTTAATTAACGAACAGAATCGTGGAGTAAATAAATCTTGTACTTGTAGATTTTTGCATGTGTTAGATATTTATTTTAAATTATATTACTTTTCTTAAACATCTTGTGTCAAAATATGTACCTACAATTATTAATAAGAATCAGACTAACAACTTTAAATATAATAAAATATTAAAATTGTTATTATACCAAAATATTGTAATGAATTATTCTTGTAATGTATATAAAACACTAATTTATATTTTAATTGATTTTATAATTATTTATTATCATGATACTTGTATAAAATAAAGTAATGAAATTGTAAGAACATGTGGTCTCGCTGACTTGTTTATGCGAATTCAGCCCTGTAGATATAAAAGATTGTTATTTGGGTGGGGGGGCACTTCTTGTCCAACAGTTGAACAGAGCGGAGCTTTCTGACGTATCAAGAGTGGACAAGTATAGTAAGCCATGTGGCCATTATATAAAATATATCACAATTATTGTTGATTGAAGTTCTAAAGAAGGTATAGTTAAGATGATAAGATGAAGAGAAGATAGATAAGTGACAATGGATTAACAGAAGTTGGGTTTTTATATTATATTATTTGTTATATGTCATATACAAAGTAAAATAAGTAAATATATGATTTAATAGTATGATATCTAAAATAAATGAACTGTGAGAACTTGTGCTTCATTTCTATTGCTAAAAAATATATCATATACATGTAAAGTTACAATTACGTAATTAAATTACTATACAAATCTATTACCCTACAGTTATTAACTTTTTTTTAAGACGTGCAGAGGCAAGTTGCACGAAATTATCGATATTTTAAGGTATTTATTATAAGGTGATAATCTATCAACAGTATTTTTTTTATTATTGCCCATTCTTAATATTTATTTGAATGGCATCTGCGACACCATTTTCAGCAGTACCATCAGAAAAAAATAGGCCACATCATGTACAGCGCACGCGCACAACTCATCAAGGAGTGTTCGACAGTCACGGGCGGATGGTCACTTGCGTCACCCTATCGGCAACGTAATCTGACGATAAATCATTCGATTTCTGGATCGGAATGAGATCACTGGTCGAATGATGGACAGGCTTAATTGTTGTAACGTTCGAAGATTATCTGGTTTTAATTATTTTTAAGAAGTTCAGTTGTCATTGAGTGTCATTTGGTATTTAGGGCAGATAAATGTGTCATTAGTTCATTCGATTGAAGATTTACTAAGTGGATCGTGATGCGACATAGAGATACATTATGTATTTCTTTGTGTTATCTTTATTATTGTACTTATGTATATAGTATTTTATATATTTTTTAAACCACGCGACTATAAAAATTTCATCAGTTATATATTGCGTCATTTTTAATAATAATAATAATAAAAAAAAAAACTATACAGTATATTAATGTTTGTACTATTATATCTTCATCATCAGATCGGTCATTAACTATTTATCAGTTATTATCTATTATCTATTGCAGAACACAGGTCTTTCCAATAAAAAGTTATTTGTCAGTAGATGCCACGCTTGGCAGGTGGGATGGCAACCGCAGTTAGGCTTAATGGATTTGACCATTAACTTCCCTTAGTCACCTCTTCCAACACCTACGGTAAAAGGGGTGGCCCATTCTATGGCGGAACAACACAGTTATTTATATAGGTATATATATATATATATATATATATATATATATATATATATATATATATATATATTATATAGGTACATATAATTTACAGCGTTAGCTTCACTCAAATTTATTATTTGATTATCTTGGGACAATGGGACGTCAAGGGTTAATAATAGAATAGAATATTAATTACATTAAAAAAACCACATGTATTATTAGGTTAGTTCTAAGGAGTCGTCAATTATTACTGCCGTTTAGATTTCAATTTCAAATATTTCTGCATCACCAGATGATTCGTATTTGGTTAATGTTTACGATTAAACTGATGGCTTAAATTCTAAAATAAGAGAAGCTATTTTAATGTAATGCTGTGTCGTAATCAATTGGCATATGAAAGGCAACATTACCAGGATATGAGAGATAATGGTAATCCCCGACAGGTAATGTGTTTTGTTTCAATCATGGATGTTCGATTGGACTTTGAAGTGATGATTTAAAAGTATGTCTACATACGCTCTGATGTATTTACATTATATTTTAATAAGCAGTCGTCACATTTTGCGATTTAATCTACGTATCAATATTACTAATTAAACAGCCTAGGTGTATTCTCAAATTCATTAGTAAATGAACCTTTAAACATATTATTAGTTATTTTCTACGCATATATTTACTTTTACATATATTTTCACTAAATTTAATATAAATACTTATGCCATTTGTAATTTGTAGCTTTTATTAAAACTTAAAAATGATATGAGTAAAATGATAAAAAAAATTGGATAATTTAAATTACATATTATCGAGAAAATTTGTTTGACAAAAATAATATTGAGATAATACGATATATATATATATATATATATATATATATATATATATATATATATATATTAGATAATTAGATTATATTGTTAGATGTGTTGAATTGAGAACATACATATTTTTGAAATCGGTTGCAGATCAGTTTAATTTACAAATGATATATTTATAGATGAGAAGTGATACAAACAAATAAACCATCCGAAATTGCGTTTTGTTATAAGAAGAATACCATGAATGACTTATATTTGATGAATCAAGGACAGGGTCATGATGACATCATCTGGTTCAAAGGTAAACGGACGCCATTAGCGCCGTGGCGCTTACGCATATACGTATTTACCTACATAGTTAGAAGTAAGATAAAGTTTGATATTTACGGTGTTTTATATTTTCTTAGACACAAAAACGATTAAATATTTAACTGCAAATAATCGTATTTACTATTATTAAACATACTCATAGTTGAAAGAATCATTTATTATCAGGTGAGTTTGAGTTTTTTCGAGTGACGAGTATATCTCGCTTAAATTTTCTTTCTTTTCGAAGTTTGAAAGTTATCTCAGACATAAATATACGATTAGTTTTGATTCTTCTCGAGTTATAATTAAATCTGACTAATTTCTTTAAATCAGATTTTTTTATCTCGAATAAAAAAACTATACCTAATGATACACGTAAATTAATTACAGAATTAATTAATAAGAATTACTATAGTACGGAACCCTCTTAGCAAAAATCTGATTAGTGTTCAGAGCTTTATATTATTGTTTTATTTTATATTCATTTAGAAGTAGAGTTCTGGTGAGACCAGACAGGGTTTTTTTTATGGATGAATAATGGAATAGTAACTCTGCCTACGCTAACGATATACGCTGACGGGGCATCAGTGAGAGATGATAAATGAGAATGAAAAGACAGGGTAGTTTACCTATTGTGGGAATACACCTGAAATTCAGCACGATGTTTTTCAGTGGGACCACGTAGAGATCGACCTGACAGGATATATTGCTAGCAATGGGATTAATAGACAATGACAGGGTTAATGTCATGTTATTTGCTATAGTTTTTTTCAACAGAACTTAATGTAAATGAAATCAAATTTTGTTGAAATAATCACAATAATTAATTATTAGATTTTTTTATTTATGGATTAATATTGGATATTAGCCGTGTGGTTCCGGCATAAAATAGGAAGGGCGAGGGATGGGCAGCAACGTCCCTCTTAGAACATCTCTAAAGCCTGATTGCGGTTGCCAATCCGTCTGCCAAGCATGGCAACTAGTGGCAAAATCCCTCAAGGGGGAGGTTTATGTTCAGCAATGGATAGTTAAAGGTTGATATGAAGATGATTGGATATTAGCGATTATCGATTCAATTATTGATTAGCCGTGTGATCCCGACATAGATAGGCACCCCTTCCTTTACCGCAGGTGTCATAGGAGGCGACTTAGGGAGCTTAATGGTCGAGAAATGGGCAGCAGCGTTCCTCTTTAAACATCTCCAAAGCCTAGCTATCGATGCCAACCTGCCTGCCGTGCGTGGCAACTACTGGCAAAACCCTTCTTATGGGGAAATCCTATGTTCAGCAGTGGGCAGTTGAGATGATGATGATGAGATATTATCTGATTTTTTTATGGGTGAAAATGGTATGGTAACCCCGTCTGCGCTAACGGGATACGCTGGCGGAGCACCAGTGAAGGGTGATAGATGAGAATGAAAACAGGTCAGTTAGCCCATCATGATGAATTCATCAGGCATTAACTATGATAGTTTCCAGGGAGAACCGCGAGGAGGTCGACCTGGTTGGGTATATTGCCAACAATGGGATTCTCAGTCTCCGTTACTAACAATTCCTTTCCCCCCGATATTATCAGATTGTCTTATAATCCAGTTAGTTATTCGTATACATTTTTAATAAGTAATACTGAAACAGGCCGGGTACAAAGGTAATGTTGAAAAGAACGACGGATTTTAATTCATTGTTACATTTCATTTTAAAAATAAACCAATGAGATCACTGCTAGAATAGTCAAGGGCATTCTAGCCGATAGGAGGGACGCTTTAAAGGTATCCTTCGAAGCACAGTAGGTAGGTGATATATTGTATTGTTAAAATGTATAGGTGACAGATGTTTCCTTAGATTTAGTTTAAGTGGATAATATTGTACTAAATATCATTGCGAGATAAAACGAGACAATAATGTATGGAGTCATTTCTTTCTCGTGCGTAAGCTAATAAAAACATATCTACTGATTCGTTTGCTACTCAGATTCTTAGTTGGTTTACCATTCTACATACTATATGAGATTTTATTTCTACGTATAAATTAGCAGTCAGCACATACACGTTATTTAATGTTCTTTAGGTCCAACACAGACTTGGTAACTTTTTCTCTGTAGAGAATAATATTCATGCCGTGTGAGAAAACATCGTCATTACATAATGGTATACTAGTGCGACAAATAAATCAGAAAGATCATAAATTTGAATCTGTTCTGACACAGATAATATAATACTATACTAGTAGATCTGATAAAAATCTTTATATATTAATTTAAATTTCTGTGAAACTTACCAGTTTATGATGAAAAAGTCTGTTTAACTGATTCAAATGAAGGCGATAGGTTCACACCGTCTTATGTCGGATTTAAATTTGTCCGGCGAAATATTAAATGCTTTATTTGGAATTTTAATCGTAAACATATTTATTTATGTTTTAATATTTTACAGCAAGAACAAAATTATTCGTTGAGTTCAGTGAGAACTTGTTTTGGAGATGTGTTTTATAATACAATTTAACGTATTTTTTTTATGTACAATACGATTGATCTGAGTGAAAGTTCCTTATTTACTGTTTGGTGTTGTTGTGAAATATTCAGTCATGGGCAGTTACCATATTTAAAGTTGTCGTATTTAGAGATAATGCATACATATCATTGGGGGAATGGGATTGTTAGCAATGAAGTTTGACAGCCCTATTGCTAGCAATATGTCCTATTAGGTCGACCTCCACGTGGTTCCCCCTGGAAACCATCGTGAACAATTCTTGTTGAATTCGTCACGATGGGCTAACTGACCTGCTTCATCTTCACCTATCATCCTTTACTGGTGCCCCGCCGGTGTATACCGATAGCGCGGGTGGAGTTACCATTCCATTATCACCTATTAAAAAAAATGCATACGTACTTACACAAATATACATAGCTGATACAAAGGGAAATTATTGGTTGCCTCGTCTGCGCGCGCCTTTATGTATATCTGCTGTCAAAACTGCCAAAATAAGGTTACGTCATCTGAGTGCTTAATCTTGTACATCAATTTTATGTGCCACACACGATTTTTATTTGGAAGCCCTGTCCGACGACCCAATATCGGCATTTGCAAATTATCTGACATTATTCAGACATATTTTGTGATAGCACGATGATATAAATAATTATTCTTAGTTCAAATTTATAAAATACGAATCAGTTTTTGTACTTATAAGAAAAAATATATTAATGATATTAAGAAAGTACCTAATTTAGAATGTGTTTTGTGTATATGTATATTTTTAATATGTAGTTTTTTAATATTTAGGTGAAGGTTTTGATGAATTTTAAATTAAGTAAATTTTATATGAAATTATCAATATTTATTAGGATTAAAGATTGATAAGAAACCCTTGAGTATTAGTATTTTTATAACGTCCTCTTATATATATTGCTAATTTGCTATAGGTCAAGTCTTGTCGTATCAAAGGTTAACTGTCCACTGCTAAACATAGGCCTCCCCTGTTGAAGGGTTTTGCCAGTTGTTGCCACGCTTGGCATGCGAGTTGGCAACTGTAGTTAGGCTTCGGTGATGTTTTAAGAGTGACGCTGTTGCCTATCTCTCGACTATTAAGTAAAGTCAATTATAATTTATTAATATTATAAATACATTGGTCGTTGTGCAATTCGGAATAACAAGTGCGACTTACTTAATGAAATGTACTCTCGCCATAGACGTATTGACATACTTTACCATTCCATAATTGTATGTCTCTATACGAACTAACACCACATCGCGCCCTTCAAATCATGACAACCATGCAAATAAAAGTAAGTTACTTGACGGCAGTACCCATACAGATAATTTTTACAAAACGTCTTTTATCTAGTAAATATGTAAAAAGAGAATATTAATAAATTACCAATTTTAATTAGAATCACGTTTCATTTTTGTTTATTTTTTATTTATTTAATTATTTTATAATGACGTGTCTTTATCGACCATTCATAGAACATTGTTCAAAAGGCTGCCTACAACCTCAAGGAAAAAAAAACAAAAATAAAACAGACACATAATTCCATTTAGCATTATACAATAAGTGAAAGTATTTAGGTTCTATAAACATATTTTTGGCATAGTCCAGATTCAGTTCTAGGCGAATATAAAGGAGTTATTAAAAAATTATATTACCTACGAACTTATATTTTGTAACTAAAAATATACGAATGTGTTGAATGAATACACGGTTTATATATTGTATGACGTTTATGCGTCATATTTCATTTCCATGGAAAAAATACTAGCAGGAGTTTATGAATGATTTAACTACAATATGTGGATTTTATTAATGCCAAATTACTCGTTCGCTATTTAGAACGAGTATGGTTTGTGTAAAAGAAGGTCGAATATTAAAAATACCTCTGTAATTCGTTCTTATAATGTTTTTTGTTTAAATATACCGGGTCGTATTTTAATCGGAAAATATTTACTATGTTTTTATTTCACAAAATATTATTACAATATTTTTTTTTTATTTTGATCATGTTTTAACATTTTGGTCGTTTTGCTATATTTTATACTTGTACCTATAAGATTACATGGTACTTGATTTTTGTTTTAATAATTTTAAAAATGATAAATATTTTAAAAATATTGTTAACATTTTATTTATTTATTTCATTAACTGCGTGAGCTTCAGTTTCCCAATACGTTCACTCAGGAAAGTATCAGTACAGTAATACATATGTATAATTAAATGGAATAATATTAATTACATTTGTAGTCATCCAACGAAACTCCAGTAAGTTAGAGACAAACACGTCACTTTTGTTGTATATTAAATTTTTTTATTATTATTATTATTATATTAATGTAGTAACCAGTTAAAAAAATAAAAAATGAAAGCTACTAAAATAATTAAAAAGTGAATAATCATAATTAAACACATGAAAAACATTTCACTAATTCAGCTAAACAAAACGTTAACTAAATAATACATGTATAATTAAATGAGGTACTGAACCGTAAACTGACGCGTGAAATTTATGAGACAAATATGTTAATGAGTGCCCCGAACAGAAGCTCTTCGACATTTTATTAATATGTTTACAAAGGAGATAAGGAGCAGCCCTTTGTATAAACGTCCATAAAAATAATTGCTGTAATTCGTCTCGTTTATGTTATAAAATTAGGGTTGTTACACTCGATTGTGGTACCAAAGCGAATATTAAATCATTATCTGGTTAACAATTTTATTATAGGGCTGTGCACCTGGGGTTCAACGGGACATAATATTAATTCGAGTGTTTGATATAAAATTATACTGCTTTAGAAAAGTGAAGGGGATTGAACATTTTGTTTGTCTATTAATTCGTACTATCGGAGCAAATAAGACTACGTTTAATATTATATACAAACCTCTTATAAATCCATTTTAACTATTGAACCGTTTTGTCTCTTTCTCTTGTATTAAATTGAAAATAAATAAAATTAATAACATAAAAAGTAAATAAATAGATTAGCAGATAATATACCAATTTGAAAGAAAGTGACAAAATGTAACAGTTAAATGATGTATTTCATTAATAAGGGGGTACGTTTATTACATTTTACGTGTTAGTGCGACACGGAAAAAAAATATTTACCTGATCTTTGAGAATCTAGTATTCGTATGCTAGAACTAAGAATGATTTTCGAATATATCCCATTTTATATCTGAATTAGTTGCTTATTTAAAAGTGACAATAGATTTTTTTTTATTTAATGATATATATATATATATATATATATATATATATATATATATATATATTCTTTATTGCACTTGTAAGTTACATATAATCTATTTATAAATGTTGCGAGCAAGGGTGGACTTATCTCTGACAGAGATCTCTTCCAGTCAACCCAGTACAGTAAGAAAGTATTTCGTTAGCGGGCAGCTAAAGTGCTACAACTAATACATAAACAAATATACAGTTAAAAAAAATATATTTAATATTTAACAATCCACAGGTATGGTCTGTCAGATCTTAACAATTAATTATTATATAATTCATAAATAAATTATTTGTTGATTTATAAAGTACATACTTACAATGGTTTGTAAAGATATTTAAATTTAACTTTCAAAAATATTGTACTGGGGAAAAGGGATTGTTATTAATGGGGATATAATAGCCTCCTTGCTAGTATATACATCCCACCCAGTTCGACTCCACGCGGTTCGCCTGAAAAGTGTCTGTTAATTCTTGTGGAATTCGTCACGATAGGCTAATTGGTCTGCTTTCACGCTTACCTTGAGAGGCAGGACACTATTGAGTGATGAGTCACTCACTAGTGGCCAGCGCATGCCGTTAGCGTCGACGGGGTTACTATTGCAATATCATCCATAAAAACTATTGTATTAAATGTGGTTATATTAACAAACTTATAAAACTTATAATAACAATTTTATACAAACTATTAATAAATACTCGTATGTTTGATTAATTTCTATATATGTAGGTATACATTTTACATTAATAACGTACTAAACGTGTACAACCTCTAACACAAATGACATTAATTAATATCGACAGATATCTTTACCAGAAAAAGTAATTTAAATCAGTCACACTCGGTTAAGTATCAATAAATCTACCATCGACTAATCACTAGGTAAATATTTGCTCAGATTTAACGTCTTGTATGATGTAATGGGACGTGACATCATGTCAATCTATACCGCGAATATTGGTACACCGCACCCACAGAATAATAGCAGACTTTATATCGGTCAGGTCGACCATAACTGCCATTGTCTTTGCCCAAACTAATTGTAGCAATTATAAAATACCATCCACAATGTCTAGGTAGGGTACACAAATGATTAATTCTAGGTAATGGATTGATGTGGTAACATTGAGGGTGAATTGAAATGATGCGATTCGCTGTCTGATTAAAAATCTATCTCTTCAGTTGTGATAAAACTAATTATTTTGTTTTAAAAACTTAACTACGGAACCGATTTTGATAAAATTTTTATGGGACCATTCTGAAAGCATATTCTCTCAAATAAAATAGAATTTTTTAAATTGGTTTAAAACTGGCAGAGTTATGAGATAACAAGCATAAAAAAAAACAAAAAAGTACAACCAAATTGAGAACTTTCTTATTTTTTTAGTTTGTTGAAAAATGAAACGGTTTTCTGATGATACTCAAGGATTAGGACCAGATCTTTAAATATGAGTAAAACATATCTAAATGTGCATATATTTCTTTTTGAAAAGGCTAGCCCTTACCCCTCCTGAAAAATAATGTTAAGTATGTCAATGGTCGAATGGAGAGTAATTTAGTAGCTAAACTGAACATCTTACTAAATCAATCGGTACTGGACTAATTAATTCTTAAAAGATTCACGACTATATTTAATAAAAACGTTGAACAGAAGTCAAAACACCCAGTTTGTAATTCAAAGGCGCAAGTTCTTTAAGTGTTTAAAGATTCAATACACGCTAACGCCCGCGTCAAATACTATCATTTTGTTAATTTACATTTATATATTATTTAATTTGCATGTAATATACCTATTATATAAAGTTATATGTTATTTATAAAATATAGACGTCAATTACCTATTATGTTAAAGTGAATATAAAGCAAACTATTCCTTCTTGCGTTTGCTTACGATAAAAGTTACTGTTGACTGCAAATAAATATATGATATTTTGAAATTGGCTATTAACTGCAGCTTGGAACACATGGTCTTTCCCCTTAGATTTTCAAAAATCCTTTTTGCGGATGCTTATATTATAAAACAAACTTATGTACCAAATTACATCTTTATAGTTACTTTTTTTACCGAACAAGGAGCTACTTAAAGTGAAGCAAATTTTTCTTGTAGATATTGTATCAGCCGTTAACTATCCACTGTTAACAATCCAGTAGTTGCCACGCTTGGCAGACATGTTGACAACCGCAGCTTGGCTTTTGGTGATGTTTTAAAAAGGCAGCGTGCCCATCCCTCAACCATAAGCTCTCTTAGTCGCCTCTTACGACACCCACAGGAAAGGAAGTAGTGGCTTATTCTATGCGGGGACCTACATTGCTAATACTTGTACATATATTATTTTCCATTTCATATATATTAGTTAATCTGTCCCACTATGTTTCACCCACATTTCTTACAATACAATAATTCAGTCGATAAACGCAATAAATAAACAGCTTCGCTTCCGTATCTATATTATTTAATAATACAATCTTCACGAATCGAATGGCTTCATTCTCGTTTATTAAGGAGCGGTTACACCGTTGCGTTATTATCACAGAGCGTGAGTACACTAAGTGAGTAACGGTGTGTTACAGGCTAGACTCGCAATTAACAGGGTCTGGTTTGAAATAGGACCAGATGTTGTATACGGACGGTGTACACGCGTACATTGTAATAGCTTATCTTACTAGGTATAAGGGTGAGGCACATATATGACATATATTCGTAATTAATTCACCCATACATCTTGTACATTTAATTATTGGAAAAAGTTGTTTGATACTTAAAATTTACTGAGATATTCAAATATTATCCCCTATGGTTATATGTTAGAGTGACATATCTCCTTTGGAAAATATACTTTACATCCTGAGGAGATAAAAAATATCGCTGCAAAAAAAAGAAAACATTTTAAAAGTCATATCATTGCTAGGAATTAGCAGCGAACTTTAAAAAAAGGGTGAGCACAAAAGAGCATGGAAAGGTCGCAGTGTCAAAGATTTCTCTGCCTGGAAAAGGCCAGTTTTTCAATAATAATAATGAAGTAACATAAAAAGTTATAACATGTTATGTTAAAAATAAGCTATAATTCCAACCTCAAACCTCCTGTTTAGGATAATTTTAATTACTTTGAAATATAATACAATTATTTTAATTAATTAATTAATTTGTAAAAGGAAAACTAAGATTTATTTATATAATAACTACAAGATTACAACAAGAAAGCACTTATAGGTTTTCACTAATAAACGCAATATACAAAATAAATAACCCAAAGAGTAGGATTATTTATCTCAGACACCCTTACACGTGACATAAACATGCATACTACATATAATATAGTGAACAATATTTTATAAAACAAAGATGCTCAATATAAAACAGATATTTCCTAATCAAATTAAAATATGTCAATTTGATTATTAAAACAATGTTGTAGAAATTGTTCCAAACAATTTTAAATTTTCATGCCTTCATTATTTAAAAATTGTTGTTAATTTCATTCCTGCATGTATAGAATAAAATAGAACAGAGATAATCTTTATTCAAATAAACTTCTTTATAAGCTCTTTAATTTTTTTTGAGATTCTACTGCTAGGTTTGGGATGGTGTTATTTGTTGAAAAGAACCCGTAAGAAATTTAACAGTCACTCTTTTCAATTCAATTATTTACAAGATAATTTTAAATTTACTCGTATATGACTACTGCGACTATAATTACTATTAAGTTCTATTTATATGCATTAATTAATGTGATATAAAAAACAAACATGATTCCTGTAAAATTCCTCTGAAAAAAATATATTATAGCTATTCTATAGTGAGCTACCTCAGAAAGTCTATACGAGTATACAATGAAAGCAACTAAAAAGTCTTGGCACTAGAGAGCACAAAAAGAAACCAAAATTAGTAACATGTCAGTTGGACAATACTTGACTGAGGTCTGAAATCAAATTCCAGCTAAAGCCTCTAAATTTTAAAATTCATATATGAATCATTTGAAACTGATTATTACTTGCTTCGTGCTTTATACGTAGCCGTCCAGTAAAACACGTCAGAGGCTTTCTTTATAGCATTAAATTCTACTTCATTATTGATGGTGACCTAAAAATTCTTGATACCAGAGGAAGACACATAAGTAGTAATAGTCGTTATTACAGATCGATGCACTGTAATGAAGTGATACATAATGAAGAAACGGATTTTAGCAAAGAAATATGTTGTACAGCGAATAAGCAAGAAAGATAATGACAAAAAAATATATAAATTAAAACATTCTAAAAGTAAATTTGTGTAAAAATGTGTGTGATAAAATGTAAGAAGTTTGCATCGGTCGGTCGCTAACAGCAGTAATAAAGAGTACCACCCTTACATAAGTGATCCAAACATAAGAACTTTCTCAAACTATGTTACGAAAATGAAATAATGCAATAAGTATTCTGCATCTACATCAAAACTGCAACTTACTAGTAGGTTCAGTATATGCAATTATTGCAGTCATCGATGTTCGTATAGAATTTTAATGATAAATTGATGCAATTTCACTGTGAATATCATATTCTAGTTGCTGGCGCCAGGAGAAATTCCGTTAGAAACCACTTTGATCGTTTATCTATAAGTAAATTAAGTCACATCTTCCTGTGGCCAAACTGGGGAAAAAGACTAGTTTAAAGTAATATCTTCATGACTGTAATCTTTTATGGGGTAGTTAGAGGTATTTGTCGACTATTGGCGTTGTGGTGAACGTAACATTCAACATGTCTAAATTACTTAAATCCAAAATAATAGGCGGCGCTTCCATCATCGACAGAGTAATGAATTTATTAATAGCATTTTCATTATCGGACAGCTCGTTGAAAATTTAAATAGTCAAGATTTTTGGTCTCTACCAGATAAAAAATCTTTAGGATCTTAAGTTAAAGTACCACAAGAACATAACACTCTTAATGAAAAAGGACTTTTAATAATGGATCTGACAGCCCCCATCACTAGGAATAAACTCTGTCAAGTTAAATTTCACACGTTCGCTTAGAATCCATCGTGGCTAAATCTTGTCAAGTTATTTACGATAGTCAAACAGGCTTGTTTTCATTCTCATCCATCCTCACAGCATTTCTTTGACTAATACTCAGTTTATACCGATAACTCAAGGCAAGAATACCATTCAATCTTCATTACAAAAAAAAAATACATAACGCTCTCTAACCGGCTTATTTTTTTTATGTAACTTAGAATGGCAAACAAGTTGACGGTCCACCTGATGGAAATTGGCAACCGTCATCTATAAGCATGAGCAGTACCAGCTTATGTTTTAATGGAAGAAAATCGTGATCAAATTCATCGTGTGCTACTGGTTTACGCTTACCAGTGAGTATTACATCTATCATAAAACTAAGGGTGAAGTCAATTCAGTTGGCCTGTCCTGATGAACTCATCAGGAATTTACTCGTAATGGTTTCCAAGAGGAGGGGTGAAAGTTGATTTTACTAGGTTTATTGCTGGTAATGAGGTGGGTAATACTCTTTATTAATCCCTTATGTTTTTTTTTAAGTTAATAAGTAGATTCATTAAGTATTTTCAAGATCTATTTTGTCAATTAATTTAAATAAAATGTGCATATCAAATTCTGTTACTTTTATAGATTTCTATGCGAAATATTTTTGATGTTTAGAAAAGTATACTAAGTGTACACTATAATTTGAATATTAAATCGAATGAAATGTGACACCACATGATTGTTACAACTAGTCTTCCTAAGAGTACAGGCGCCAAGAAGAGACCCGAAAGTGATTTAGCAAAATTAATGACTTCGTTTCATTTATTTAAGAATCTAACGGATACAGAGTACTTAATAAACAGATTGGTCCTCTCCTCCACACATACGAGTACTACGTGTTAACTCAAATAAAGAAGGAAAGAAAAATTTTTAGATATTAATTTAGTATCTTATAAATGAAGTGATAAAGTGGTAACCGTCAGAGCACTGGCTCACAAGAAACGGTAATAACTATCGTGACGTAACTTTGATGAATAACAAAATTTATATGCATATTATATTAAAAATATAAAAAAATGGGAAGCAAAATATATTAATATAGTCTAAGATCCCTCTGCCGAATTATGCAAGTATAAACCTATTTAATGATACTTTGTGTAAAAGAAAAATGAGCCAAAATATAACACAATGCGCCTAAATTACTTGTTTCCAGTTAGCTTTAACCTGGGAGGACTATATTTTTTATATACATACAGTAGATTGTAGATTTTGCTTCGTAATTAGCTGTATTTTTCTCAAAAAAAAAAAAAAAAAAACTAGTTGCTACCATAATAAAAACATTACTAACGCAGCAATAAACCATATCAATTGTAAATATAATAATCGAGTAATATAATAGTCGAGTAATATAATAGCCACAAAAATATTGACGAATTAAGAACGTCGGACAAAGTTTAATAAATATATTTTTACCGTCAAATTCTATATTATCAATTTTTTGTGTTGCAACATGAAACACAGTTGTAAGGGATATTTGATATTATTCATTTTCCTTCTTGTGACCGTAGATGATTAACTAGTAGTTTTTAAAGTTCTCAAGTATCAAATATTCATAAAAGAAACGTCAAAGTGACACTGACAAGTAATATTTTAGCTGCCACAAAAAAACCTATTAAAATTAAGAATAGACAACATGAAGATCGTGAATGACATGAAATTTACGAAAATAAAAATGTATGTACTTATTACGATATTATTTACTGTTATACTATTAACTACAATGAAATAAAAAGTCTACATTGCTCAACAACATTAAGACGCCGTCTGAGTAAATGTTAAGAAATCGTTTAGTGATATCGTAAGCTAGGGAAGATAATATGCAGATAACTTGAAAATAAAAATTAGAACATCAGTTTTCAAATTATGTGGTGATGTAGTAATGGTATTAGGTGAGACCTGTGTTCTTGCGTATACCCTAAAAGCTAATATCAGACAGCTAGATATAGTATTTACTTAATTTGTAATATTATTTTTATTTTTGAATATCGAAGATTACTTTTTATTTGGAGATTACTCAATCTTAACTACTTACTTTATATCTACGTATAAAAAGAAAGCGAAAAGAAGACACAGTTTTTTAAAAAAATTGTCTAGTGAAATTTAACATAATTTGAAAAACTGGATAGACAAAACTTTCTCTAGTACCCTTCACTTTTACATCATATTATTAAGTATTTTCGTCACTATTTTATGAAATTTCTTGCAATATTTTTTTACATTTCAGGTAAGTAAGTAATTTCAAAAGAGGTTATTAATTTGGTTATATTTTTTTGTATTTATGTTCAATAATTCTAAACTTATATCGATTCTCTATGAAATTCATAGATTTTACTTTTGTGATCGTGATGTTACCATAGCAACATTTTTTTTTTATTGCAAAACGATATTTAAATTTTATACATCAACACTTTTTTCCAAACCAAATCGCTACTTAGTATTTATGTGTAAATTATATAACAATATTATTAACTTAACGTTGTTAAAGGTTACACTTGTGCCTATATTATTTTTGCCCAACAACGATGTCTCTAAAATATAACTAATCTATATACAACATTAAAATAACCGCTGTACAAGGCAGCTCTGTTTTAATGGATATGTGTCATTATAGCCACTTGAGTTTGCGCAGTTATTAAGATCAAATGGCGGACTATACGGGACATACCTATCATACGACAAACATTCGGATACGATGTTTAATGTTTACATTAAGATCTTATAAAAGATGCAACAGGAAGATATAAACAGTTCGGCTTTACCAAGTTTAATATTAAACTTCCTTAAGAGCATCCACAGTAAAGTCTGGCAACGCTTGCATTACATTATGTGAGTTTTCGAAAACAAATGAAGATTTTTAGTACTTTTGAATAATTATGTAATAAGCAGTTTTTTCACACTGTTAAATATATAAATTGTAATATTTATGTTATAAAACGAAAAACCACTGGTAAATTTTAAAATGTTTCTCAGACAATTTATATTCGTTCATAAAATATTTAAATTTATGACTTTTTTACCACTGAGCTGGCAAACAAGCACACGGCCCACTTGATGGTAAGCTGTTACTGTAACCTATGAACGTCGACCCTGATTAAACCTCTTTATCCCTTTTTTTTTAAGAACCCCGATTCTT
The DNA here is from genome assembly GCF_026898425.1 of Galleria mellonella. Taxonomy (NCBI): domain Eukaryota; kingdom Metazoa; phylum Arthropoda; class Insecta; order Lepidoptera; family Pyralidae; genus Galleria; species Galleria mellonella. The sequence goes on along the minus strand of NW_026442130.1, from coordinate 8,000,529 downwards.
GTATCTATAAAATTATTTTTCTCATGGATTACAAAATATATATATATTTTTATACAAATTAAAACGGCAAACAAGCAGAGGCCCACCTGATAGAAAGTAGAAACCGTCGCCTGTAGACATGAACAGTACCATGGGCGTACACTGTACACTGTGTCGCCCATGATATTTCCTCATGCGTTACCATTCCTGAGAAGTAAGTTAATTCGCTTATAAAGACACAAAAATAAATTATTTAAATCAGTTTAGAAGTAGCGATAACTTTATTTAAGATAACATAAAGAATTTTAAGAGGTTCATAAAATTAAACTTTAATTAACTGCATTACAGGAGTAAAGGTTGTTAAAATTCTTATTTATTTCTTAATTAAATTAAATTACAGTATGATGTCAAACTTCTTGCAGTAAGTAAGTAGTTAATAATTAACATTATATCTAGACTTTTTTTTATACAACTTAGAATGGCAAACAAGCTGACAGCCCACCAGATGGAAAGTGGTAACCGTCGCCTATAGACATGAGCAGTAACATGGACATAACAGAGTATACTGTTTCACCCATAATACCCCCCATACGTTGCCATTCCTGAGAACTCAGGTGTTATTCCTCTGTACCCAGTAAATTCACGCCATATCCCACCCTTCAAACCTGTAGATAGATTTAAATATTTTGTATATTTTGCTGTGTAAGTTTCAGCCACTCTTTCCTTTCCTTTCCCATGGATGTCTTAAGAGGCGACTAAGGGAACTTAATGGTAGAAGGATGTGCAGCAGCGTCCCTCTTAAAACATTACTAAAAGCATAACTGCGGTTGCCAACCCATCTGCCAGACATGGCAACTACTGGCAAAACTCCACTTCTGGGAAAGGCTTATGGTTATCAGTGGACATTTAACGGCTGATACGATGATGATGATTTTGTATAAAAGTCAATTACAGATTTTCTATTTTTTCTTTAAATTCTTTTTGTTTTTTCTTCTTTTTGTTTGTACGTAACTTTTATTTCATTAGTTTAATATAAATGCACCTTAACTTTTAATCTGTATCTACATGTACATTAAGTGAATGAATAATTTAATTGAATGGAAGAACTATTAATAATTAGTCAAGTACAAAAAATAAATATAATACACGTATATATATAATACAACACATAGACAAGCTCTACAAATTTAAAGGCAAACCAGTATTAGTCTTGGCATTTTGATTGATAAGATTTGGTATCATTGTTGTATGACATATGTTACTTTGTAGACTAAACACGAAAATTAAAAGTTTTTATTTTTAATCATTACGTAAACAGTGATGGTCGATTAGTTTAATATAAACGGCGATTTGATATAATTTCATTAATGCATTCAAAAAACAAACTATTATTATCATCCTCTTATTTATCTGCATAGTTGCATTTAAACCGACTTCAAGAAACGGAGGTGGCTCTCATTCTGTTATATTTTACCGCGTCATTGTATTACCTCAGAATTCCGTTATTTAGAACTTGAGGTTCTGAACTAATGAATTAACTAACTACTAAAGTAACTAAATTTATTTGGAAAATTCTTTTTTATTTTTTATTTTACTTTCACATTGGTAATATAAAAATTATACCAAAATAGGTTCAGTTTGTAATTTAAAATAATTGTTTCGTGGTTGCGATTATACAGTTTTGCTGTCGATTTTTTTTCATAGAATAAAATCTATTTTTTACGTTTAGTTTTGTTACATTTTATATCTACGATATTATATTCTATTTCAGATATACGATCACTTTTAAATAATTACCATTTTTTTCCGAAAATTAAATACAACTAAACTATATGGGTATAGTAATCAAAGTATCTCAAACTAAACGATGTACAGTTACCAAACAAACTCATTCCGTAAATCCATTGAACGTCTCTACAAAGGCTAGTTGCATTTCCGACATGACAAGCCGTGTCGGAACAGTGTTAAGTCGAACACTGCTGAGTTAATAGAATACTAAAAGCATTAACATAAACTTAACGTTTTATCATGAATTTTATATAATAAGGTCAATATGCTAACATTCCTTAATATAATATATTTTTAAATCATCAACTGCCAAGAAAAAGACGTTCTAAATCTCGTGTCCGATCTTTTTATATATGACGCGATTACGTCGCAAATTTTGAACCGATTTTGTTATTACTTTTGAAATAATAATATTATCCTGTTATAAATATGCAAAGTAAAAATGACTTCAGACTTCTCCACTCTTGAAATCAAGAAATAGGTAATTTGAAATTTAGGCAAAAGGCATGAAAATCGGCCCATATCAAAATAAGCAATGATTCAGGACATTATATCGTATTCTATTGCAAGGAATTCATTCTTATACGTTAGAATCTAAATAATCCCGTACAGTGAAGTTTGCAAGAAGTTTTCTCGAAGGTTGAGGTTATGCAATAAGTTCCCTGCCGAGGTTTTCCCTAAAGCATAGGATTTTTCAGAAAGGGTGTACAAGATTTTTTTAATGGATAGAAGAATTAAGCACGTTGCTTTCCAGAAGGGGGAGGGGCATGTGGAGGTAGCCTGAGAGAGTATTTTGCTAGTAATGGAACTGATAATCCGCATTACTAACAATCCCTTCCCTCCCAGGCATACAAAATTTCTTCAGGATTAACATTGCATACGTGAGAACCCTAATGTTGCAGACGTTCATAGGCTACAGTACTCGTATATATACCATTTTCTAATAAATGGTCTGTATATTTGTTTGCCATATTTGTAGTAAAAAAAAACTATATTGCCAAAGGAAAAAGAGTTCATATAGCATGATGTACAATTCAAGGACGAATAAAACCAATAATTCACAATTACCAACATGTCGTAGGGTCAGTAAACGACGTCGTTTCGGCCGGCTGCACTCTGTAATGACTGTTTACATATCCAGCCGTAAGCTGTAGGTGTAGACACTGCTTCTAACACCTACTCGTGGATTACTTTTACTTCACCTATTATTTCTCGCTAGAACTTAGTTTTCGCCTACACAACTGATTTTTTTATAACTGATGTTAAGGACGATGAACTGGCTACCTGATATGACGAGTAAGATAGTTACCTACCTACATAAAACTTTGTTAAATGCCAGCTATCAGTATAATATTAATCCTTGGTTCGATAATAGTCTTGGCTATCAGTATATATTATAAAATAATTGTGGTCTCTTGGCTATGATTTTCTTAATATATTATAAATATTAAATAAGCAAGTAAAGATATATAATTATTCGCTTATTTTATACTTATTAAATAACTTAAATATTAGGAACGTAACATATAAATTTGTAAAATATACTAAATTGTCCAATATTGGCAATATTCATCCACTGAGTTCTAAGTCTTTGAGTGTAGTGGCGCCAGTGATTCCGAAACTATGATTAGCACTATACATTATTTAAAAATCGAAACAAATTACTCGTTTATTTCCAAATTATTACTGCTACCCTTGTTACCGACAAATTATGCTAAAAACTTGAGTGTAAAAAGATCATTTATTCACTTGGTAATTGGCGGTATAAAGAGATTCCTTGTAGTAATAGATGATATTGTTTAACTCATTTGTAACGGAAAAGGTATTAATTAGGTATTAATTATCTAATTAACACTCGAATATATATTTTATTAATGTAATAAAATTGTAACCAGACGATGTCTGTATATGAAAAATATTTAAGAAAATCAATCCAATATAATATTTTTTATAAATTTTATCTTCCCATTTGTCTATATGTTTATTTTAGCATCACGCAAAAACTATTGCATCAAATTGAATACGGTATTCATAGTTTGTATCTATTTTGTATTAATATGTCATCTAAAAGTGGTCTAATTCATTAGTTTCTCTACTTCAAATATCCACGCGTAAAAAGTAACTGTTCTCTTTATTTGAAATCAGTTGAAAACAATACATGAAGAGAAATAAGATTTAACTATTTCATATTATTATCATTATACTTTAAGATATGAAAGGTAAGATGCATACGCATAATATCAACTTATAGGTTGATATCAAACGTATGCATCAATCGTTGAGACTTACACACAGTTCACACAGAGAAGGATGAACATAAAGAGATCATTGGTAGCATGTGATGTCTCTGACTGTTAAATAAAATATTGACATCAACAAACACAATTACAAAACTGTTTATGAGAAATTAAACACGCCCAATTCACTTGATATTACGCAAGCGTGCAACTTCAAAGCACTGTCGACACGTTTGCCGATCAATCACCACTTTACAGTATCCATAATCCGTCTTTACATTGTGATTCACACAGTTAAGCCGCTTACAGTTTGTCAACGACACATAGCACAGCACGTGCCGGATTATCATTTGTTTGTGCTTGATTAAATCATCTCCAGTGTTTTGTGAAAGTAATCTAGTTTGATTTGGTTCAAAAGTAATGTAATCTAATTTAACTTATATTTATTTATTTTAAACTTTATTCCACCAAATAAAAAATAATCATTAATAATAGTAAATATTAATGAGAAGTGATACAAAAAAGAGGACATTGAATAAAAGACAAAGTGTAGGTGGCGCACTATTATATAGATAATAATGTGTACAAACATACGTCTATAAAAACAAATATATACATAAATATACTTATTTAATAACACACATACAACAGGAGAGAATGAAGGAAGAAAATGAAGAGAGGACGCAGGAAAATAGTACTAAAGGGAGAAGTGGTAGGATTAAACAAAGCTAGTGAGAGTTTGAGCGACATAAATAGAGGCGAGTAGTGAGTTTCGCAGGCAAACTACCTGGACAGAAATGGATCTAGAATAAAAAGAAAAATAATGAGCAGGAAATTTGAGACAGAGGTAGTTGACACTGCATAAAGTATAGTCAAGTATAGCCTCACTGAAAAACACGAATCGATCTTTTTTATAAATAGGAGCAACGGGGTTAAAAAAGGTTGCGTAAAGAAGAGAATTGATTTATATTGCACTACATTTATATTGTATTACACTTCCACTTACTTATTTAAATAAGTTTTTTAAGCAATTAAGAGGAAGTTCTTAATGCATCGGTATCGGTGCCATGTTTAAATTGATTTTGATAATTATATTACAATCGACATATGCAAGTAAGGTGAAGTGGCAGTGTCTCATTGTGGGACAGCAAAAAAAAAAGAAAATTATTAGAATAGAGACCGCAAACGCGTGAGCCGCCGTGAGCTAATTACCTTCCAGATCGATCGCCAATCTCAACAAGGCAGAGAACCGCATTGGTTGGAAGGCATCGAGGAAGGCCTATATACAGCAGTGGAACGAAATAGGCTGATAATGAATTATAATCGACAGACTTATCTCCTATCTTAGTTTCATACACGAAAAAAGTAATTATTACAATATTTTTTGATAAAATCTTCTTGTAGATATAATGCCGTTTTCTAAATTCAAATTTTATATTTAGTATGTCTGATAATAGATCGTCAACTATTTTACAAGCATTTTATTTAATGAAAAAAATATAGTAAAAAGAATAGTAGAACATAAAATTAATTGACTATTTTAATTTGACACAATCATTTCCGCCCTAACTTGATGAACGTCCTGCTCAAGTGACAGCTTTTTTTTTTTGTTTTAAACTGAAAAACCTTAATCGGACAATAGTTCAATTAATTACAATAACTGATAAGGCAAATCCGCTCAACAGGTAAAATGACTCATTGATGTATGTGTACGAAACATTCTCAAGTCATATAAAAATATAATCATTAATTAGTGAAATTAGTCTTGTGTTAAATCGGATTAATATCGACTTTAAATAGTCATCTGGATGCGACGCGTCCTATTTAGGCCGGCGTCCGGATGGTCGCGCCCGTGCCGTTGCGACAACTCCACAATGCTCAACTGTCTCTTTGTCAGTGATCATAAGTACCTACTGTAAACTTGGCCTAAAAATACATTGTGCGACGTGCACAACCTACTTTGTTATATAGTTTTATGAAATATGAATTATTCTTAATTTAAAATCTGTAAATTAATTTCCAAATCCATGAAAAAATAAAACAATAGTTTCTTTTTATAAGTTTTATTGTACACTAACTTCTACTAAAAGATAATAAACAAACTCACTTTCTCGTTTATAATATTAGTAAGATTTAATATTTGGAAGAAATAAAAGGTTAATAAAAAAGGATATATGAATAGTATAGTCCATTATACTTAGATGTAACGTGATTTAACTAATTTTGTATACGGGAAATATTTTTAATCATTTCAGTCAAACACTGTAACTATGATTGCCATCATAGAGCAATTTTGCAAAAAGTACTAAAACAAAAAATTTCTTAGTTTTTTAAATACCAAGATATTTTATATTATAAAATTAGTAAGGCAAAAATAAATGACAAAAACAAACTCATTTACAAGGGAGTTTTACTTCTACATCAGTTAGAGGGAATGATTTTCCAGGAGTACTAACAAAACATATACATATCTTTTATTTTTATATCGGAATTATGATAATAAATTCATGGATTTTCATACAAGCTTTCAATTTTCTTTAAATCCTTTAAAAGATAAATTTTCAAAAATTCTTTCGACTCCAGATCACGTTAACTCAAAGCCATTTTTAAAAGATTATTACATACAAAAAAGTTAAAAGCAATGATAATCTTTTCAATTTATTCTAAAATTGGTAAACTCAATATATGTTTATAAACAATATCTTCTATTTTAGGTCGTCGTGTTAAGACTAACGGAATATGTTTTAGAGGACATTTCACGCGTATTAAACTTGTCCAGTGTAGCCAGTGACACACATGTTATTATCAGTTGTTTATTTAGAAGTGATAATACAATACTGTTAACGATACGAATGAGATCGTCTGTCTGAGGCCAGTCTGCAAGGCGGCATAATGCCTATGAAAAAATGTTGACGCGTGAGTTGCTTGTATTAAACTATACAGGACTATATTGAAATATATTACTATCTGATTGATTCGGTGAAATTGAACACTATTTCATAACATGTGAGATGAAAAGCGACAAAAAAGGAGCATCCTTTAAATTGTTATCTTATCACGAAATCTCCTCATTTTCTCCTTTCCTTTAATTCAGTTGTACTTTTTTATGCTTATTACCTCATACTCACATATTCTCATATTGGTACATACTCACATATTGGTCCTTACCGAAATCGGTTTAGTACTTTAGTTTTTAGATCAAAATAACAGGTTTTGTTACAAATTAAATTTCATTTTTTTCCGTGGGACACAGTCTTTGGTTATTCATCCCATATTTAGGAAAACTTATTCTTAAAAAAATATAATTATTGTAGTGTAATCTATGAAAACAATAATACTTGAGTTTCTCTGAGAAATCATACCAAATCGTAAACGAATTAGCTCGAGAACAAAATTTATTTATAATTTATTGCACTATTTATAGAAATAATAAATATAATAAGTTTTAATATGATGTGATACAAAGTTACCGAGATAGTTCATCGAATTCGCAAGCTGAAGTACTCATACCAATGCACTAGTTAAGGCATATCTGCCGTTGAACCTTTAATTGCTAGAATTGTTTATTATTTATAACTACTCTGAAACACCTAAGCGGGTTGAATGAACTGTGGATAAGAAAATAATAAAAAGTACCTACACGCAAATTGTAAAACATTTCTAGTTAAAAATATCATAAAAATTGTAACACTAGGGGAAAGAAGAATATTGACTTTTTTACGATTATGTATACATATGTAACTACGAAATGAAATCAGGATCATTAATGTCCTTTTAAAAGAGTTTCTGTCAATGAAACTGCAACAGCAAAAAACACAGCAGAAAAACAAAAAAACTTTGAGAGGGAAAAATAAATTTTGGCCAATTAGTACAGGAGGCAAAATATTTTTTTTAATCCTTTTTGTGACGATATTGTTTAATTTCAGAAATAGAACACTGCTCTAAAAGCACGTCGATGACTTCGAAATCAACATCAATCTATGTAATACCAACTGAAGAGTATAATAGTAGTAAGTACTAATAACACATTATTCTCATATATATCACTCTGTGTTTATCCTGTACGTCTTTGCCGATCTCCATGACGTTCGTATGAAGGGAAGAAACGAATCCATTACTGAGTATGTTTGTTTAATTTTTAAAATTTAGGTTAAATTTAAAATGTTGCGTAACGTTACTAAATGTAGCAATGTATATAAAATGTAGTTCAAAGAGTGGATTGATAGCATTCCATCAAATGTTTATTTGCATTGTTTTATTGTATTGAAGAAATTCAATTGTAATCTCAGATAAAGACGTAATAGTAGGCAAGTTTTATCTTTTTCTAATGCAACGTTATTTTTCAAATTAGGATGTGTATATACGGTAGTAATACACATCCTAATTTGAAAAATAACGTTGTAGTAGTACACATTAATTTATATGGTAATATGTCATTTGGTAATGTGACAAAAAATAAGATCATGTACATGTAAATAGGGCATTGAGTTTCATAAACCATCAAAAAAAAATGGTGAGCCAACAGTTGGGCGAGGCGACGTGTTTTCCTACTGAGTACTCCAATGTTCAATTACTTATCACAGTGTATGAAGGCTGTTAGGTTATACCAAATCCTGAAAGTATACTATTAACGTTATAATAAATATAAATAAATGACATGGTTTTGTAATAAAATTACCAATTTTAATTTTAAAAGCGCATTTTTTGTGAAAAATTTTGGCTGTTTTAATTGAAACATTTTTCAAACTCTTTATCTAATTGTTATTGGTTTGCTATTTAAAATGATGTATTTACCTACTGACTTCGTCCGCGTGTGTTACCAAATTTCATAGAGATTGGTTAAGCCGTTAAGACGCTAAGAGGTAATACAAAAACAAACGTGCATTTATAATATAACTTAGAGTATACAGTAGAGTAAACAGAAACTGTATGTCAACATGCTAATTCACATTAATGTAAAAATAACTATGTATGTAAGATACGAGTACAATATTGAATCATGTGCCTAAATGTTTGCTAACTTTATATGCCGTAGCAAAGTGGTCACTTGAAATCTGCAAAAAAGTCTAATGCCATTGAACTTGGCATAGCTAAGTCTATATGTAGTTGACATGTCAATGGCCTTACAATTCTTGACTAATTTGATATATTTTGTGTTTTTTTAAAGCTCCTAGTCGTTAACTGGTTTTGCATATGAATTAAAGTTGGTTATAAGTGATTTGACATTGTTACTGCTGACATTGATATATCGATTTAATTGGTGTTACCATATGTAAATTTATAGACTGGCTCGTATTCAATCTAAATTATCTAGTGCAACATTATATTTAGGACATACTGTATCAATTTCGCTTGTCGTATAAATATATTTACTTTAACTGTAGGCCTGTAGGTCTTTGTAAGTCTATTGTTTTATATTTGTGTCACATTAGAATGTGTGTTATTTGCAAAAAGTAAATAACACAGAAGTATGTATATGGTTTTCAAGTAATCTTACTTTATACTATGTAAAACTTTGTTTTATTTGATACGTTATATGAACATTTTGTATATATTTCTTGAAATTGCTTATTATGGGGATTGAAGTGTCCTTTCTATTTACAATGATACACAACTGTAAATTACTATTGCTAATTCTATCTATGCGTGAATTAATTGGAAGCAATTATACTATTTGATGAAACTTAGTTAAACGTTAGCAGTTTATTTCTAGAGTCACTATTTAATACTTTTTTTAGGGTAATTCATCATCATCATATACGTCATTAACTGTTCATTATTGAACATAGACCTTCCTAAGGGAGATGCAGTAATATCTCTATTCCATTCATGCAAGAATCACATACATTCTATGCAGGGACCACATGGCATTATTTATGATACATAGAATAGTAAAAAAGCTGATAACCTACATGATGAAAAGTGATGATTTTTGCCTATAGACATTAACCGACGGTAACCGCTTACCATCAAGTGGGCCGTAAGCTTGTTTGCCACCTCAGTGGTGTATCTTTGGCACTTCTCATGCTTTACCATTCTTGAGTTATGCCTTTGCATCCCGTAATTTCACTGCCATATTCCACCTTTCAAACCGAAACACAACTAAAAATAAACAATTATAAATAAATAATTATTATTTAAATAAAGAAAACGAAAAAGTAGTCTTAAATAAAATATTTGTTGTAGACAAAAGCAAACATTGAAAACAATAAACTACCTATTAAGTTAATAAGATAGTTTCTATCACAACGTGGTTGATAAAATAGCTGTGTTCGCACGACCAATTTGCTCTAACTGCGTATATCAATACATACAATTGTTCAATTCTATCAAAATGTTCGAACAGTTCAAAAGTACTTGTCTACCATTCAGCATGAGATAGTTCAGTGACTCTTCCTTATTGCCATGCGATTGCAATATATCTATTCTTAATTAAGTTGTTTACTATTTCATTAAAAAGTCTGGAGAATATTGGTTCCAGATTGTTTCCAATAAAGACACGGTCATTGTTCTGCACAGTGTTGCAGGGACTCTATTAAATATACTTAATAAAAAAAGACGTTAATGCTCCTTTCCACTTTGGGTTTGCTGGAAGAAAACTCTGGAAGAAAATTAAAGTTGAGCTCGCCTTTGTACATTTGATTACTTCTGTCATATTCTTACAACTAGTGCGTACAATAAAGAATTAAAATAAAAAAAAATAATAAATAAATACTTTTGTCTCGGGAGCGGAGATATTGTGACATTGCCATATCAGTCAGCTTGTGAACATAATCAATGTAACTTAGTAAATACATCGAAATAACCTTCGATTACACTAAGAAATTATATATAGAAACAGAAAGTGTAACAATGTACCCTATCTGATCAAACTCCACGTGATCCTCCCCAGAAACTATTATTTTTTTTATTCAACTTAGAATGGCAAACAAGCTGACGGCTCACCTGATGGAAAGTGGTAACCGTCGTCTATAGACATGAGCAGTATCATGGACAGAACAGAGTATACTGTTTTGCCTATGATATCCCTCATGCGTTGCCATTGCTGAAGACTTAGGTGATATTTCTCTGTACCTTGTAAATTCACTGCCATATTCCACCCTTCAAACCGAAGCACAACTATGCAAACACGAGTGCTTCACGCTAGAAACACGAATGGCATAGAGGTGCCTAAGCAAACTATTCTGATTAATCTCTAATGAATTCATCATGATGAGCTGGCTGATTCAATATCATTATTCACTGGTGCTCCGCCAACGTATACCGATAGCACACGCGGGGTTACTATTCTGCCATCACCCATAAAAAAGACTTAGGTTTACTTTACGTTTCATAGCATTATCGCTCTTATGTTCTTCGTCAGTGTGTACTAATAGCGCAGGCGGGGTTACCATTTCATTGTTATTCTTTAAAAAACTTCCTAGTTTACGTTTATTACCAAGGGTTATACACACGGCCTATCCAGTTCATTTTTAATGTACTATTATCATTTTCATCATTTCAGCCGTTAACTGTCCACTGCTGAACATAAGCCTTCCCCAGAAGGGGAATCTTGCTAATAGTTGCCACGCTTGGCAGGCGGGATGGTAACCGCAGTTGCGTAGGCTGTTAGAGATGTTTTAAGAGGGACGCTGCTGTCCATCCCTCTACCATTAATTTATGCCTATGTAAATGTACATTTATCAAATGTTATTAGAACCGTTTGAGCGATTCCGGAGATTAGTGTGAACGAATGCCATGACATGAGATTTTATATTGAGATATATGAAAAACCTGTTTATATATATATATATATATATATATATATATGAGCGTAATTTCATATTACAATATAATCTATCACTTGATGAATTTGATAAGATGGAGTAGAGATTGCAATGAGTATTGCTGCTTTATGGCAGAAATAGACAAGAAACTGATATCTATCCAGGCAAGTTATATACAACTTTACCACCAGTAAAATCTCTTATTGCTTTAAAGTTTATATGGCAAAAGAAAATGTACATTGCACGATTTACATAAAGTTCAAAATTGTACTTGTTTTAGTTACTTAATGAACAAAATAGTCCAAATTTTTTTTGTAAAAATTATACTTGCTAGAATTTGGCATATCTATGGAAATGACTAATACCGTTGAAACTCTTAGATACCTTTGACTTTTCTGTACAAGGCTATATATATCCGTGCTCGTATCTTCCGGAAACTCTTTTTTTTTATAAATACATATGTTTTAGTGGTCGACATTCGTATGGGACATAAAATTATTAACATATCTATAGACAAAATTCCAAATTAAAAGGAGAGGAAAATATATTACTCAGAAGTGGATTCGTCTTAGATACCAAACCTCATCCGTCTTCTAATCCTCCATTTGTTACATTAATTTTTTCTTTTACAACACAGGGGGCAAACGAGCATGCGGCTCACCTTTTTTTTTTACAACACAGGAGGCAAACGAGCATGCGGCTCACCTGATGGTAAGTGACTACCGCCGCCCATGGTCACCCACAACACCTACGGAATTCAGGTGTGCTGCCGGCCTTTTAAAATTGACCGGAATTAAGGTTAAGTTTAAAATATTTTCGTGAAATACAAATAAATTTATAATACTCATTTAAAAATATAACGTTTGATTCTATAATTAAATATTTATTACTTAACTATCGGTCAGTCGTTAATGTAAAACTAGGCCTTTGTAAACGCAACATGCATTCGCACAGCCATTACTAATAAAATTTTATTTTGTTCCTTATTTAAATGTTAAAGGCCAGCGCAGATGTCCTCGTCTCTTAAAATAAACAAAAAAATGTGTACTGCAAACGAAAATCTCCCTAGTTGCTTTTTGTTTGTGGAATAGAGAATTTTTCTTAGTGTCAGCCGTGTAGGTACTTTTTCTAGCATGTAAATCAACGTATTCTGTTACGACGGGCAAAATAAATTGTTCTTTTTTTTGTATTTGTCCCTCGAGCTTGGTACGCACATTTCATGCGTTTGTCATTTGTTTAGTAGTTACGCAAGCAGATAATATGGTTAAAGCCAATGATCGATGTGCAACGCTTATTTTAAATTGAAGAATTCTGTTAAGAATGAGTTGCCCATTTCAAGTATTATTTTGTCAGCGTTAACCAATTTTTTTAATTTATTTTCGACATAATCGCGATTTCCTTTTTTTATTCGTTTATATATCGTAATTAAATGATTTTGAAATTTAGTTGAAAGATAATTTTACTGCAAATTCTTACTTGCATACTAATATTCTATGAAAGTGACTTCTTTGTTTATTACCACAGAGTGCTTTAACGGGTTAACCAATCGTAATGAAGTTTGGTATGCTCGTAATTTTTGAGATAGAGAAAAGGATAAACTACTATTTATCCTGACCAATCTACATATCTTGGTCACGCGAATAAAGTCCCTAAATAAAGCTAGCTACTTTTATAAAAAATGTGTTAAAATCGACAAAAAGAACTAAAAAATAACATTTTATTACGAATAGGTACGAATCCTATGAGTAATATCTTTTGAAATAAGGAATATAAGCAAAACCGAGGCAAATATATAGTTGCTATCTAGAAACTTTAATCGTAAATTTAAACATTTAAAGTGCATAAAACACACTCCGATGATACAATTTATACCTACTATAATAAAATTTTAACGATTGAATTTGGAATTTTAGGAGAAAAGTTCAATGTAATCTACATTGAGTTATTTCGCAAAAATTCAAATTCACGAAACGTTTAGGCTCCTAGATGGTGTTAGTATCAAATAATTCTTAATAATGTTATAAATGTCAGAGTGAGTTTTTTGTCATCTTCTAATGCCTTTACAGCTCAACTATTCCCCATTAAATTTGGTGCACACGTAGAACTTTACATCTCGAGCAATCAATATATCCCAGTCACGTGGACGAAAAAATCTGGCAACACATTTTTATGAATTCGTTTCGATTACCACGCGGATGAAGTCGTGGCCACAACGAGTGAGTAATAAAAACTTAACTGGTAATGGTACTATTATATCCTATTGGAATGTATGGAAGAAATAAGAAAATATTCCTATAGAGGCGCACAGTGTACCCTCTGTGAGCTATTAGCCAACTGGCGTTTACGAAATTAACACTATTATCTTCTTCCGACTTTGAAGGATAGATTCATGCAATAAAAAACAGTTTTTTTTATTTGACTATATATACTTAAAAGCCCACTTAAATCTATGCTATCCAAAAGTTACGTTTTTTTTCAATGACTTCCAAAAGAAAAAGTTACTCCATTTCGTTTGATTTTTTTGTGAATTCAAAATTATCAAAATATCATTCAAAATTAACAAAATATCTTATTATTTTGAATCTATTTTCACTATCATTTAAATATTGGAGCCATATTAATTAAGTAAAGATTGATGCAATCTTTTTCTTACGTCGTTAAAAACTGCATATGGCAATACATGTTTTCACATTCTAAATTCTTACATTTTTGATATTATAAAAAAAAAAACTACCTATGTATATCTCGTAGTAGTCGCTTCTTACTTACTGCTTGAATACCAATTTGCTTTTAAATGGTCGTACTGATTCTTGTTAATTCTAAATTTTGAACCTGTTTGATTGATTTTCATAAATATTTTTCAATCAATGGGTATTTTCTCTAGTAATGATCCCATTTAAATTTTTCTATTCTATATTTGACCATAACAATTAAAGTCGCTTCTACAGTCGCTTTAAAATTGTTTTCTTTCTCATACCATCGTCCAAAGCGCGGTCCGAGTTAACTCGTTGTGTTATCGTACGGCCATTAATCAAGTCTTACGCTTAACTTTAATAATTATAATTAATAATTTTATCACCTATTCAGTTGGTCGGCGCTCGTCTCTGCGCCTGCGCATGACAGCGACGGGTACGAACATTTTAATGACCACCGATTTATCAACGATAATGAATAATTTGCTTTTAAACAGTTTATTTGGTTATCTTCAGTTTGAATTAATTGTTATCTCTCTGTGTAGACATCAATGAGATTGTCTTATTAACTGCATTCAATATTACTCGTATATCTATTCATGTATATGTTTATTTTATACAATATCTTAATCTTCACTACATAGGTACGTACGCATTTTTAATAGCGCTCGATTAAAAGGATACGTTATTTTCACGTATAAATTTATCTTTTTGTTTTTCATCGTCTAGCTAGGCTCTTGTGGTCAACAAGTAACAATTCTCCACTTCAATTTCTGTCCATTCATAATAAATCGCTTTTTATAAAATTGAATACTATTATAATGTACACATATTGTGTAAATTTATGACACACAAAAGATAATTTTGTCAGCGGACTAAATTTCCTTCAAACCTTTTAAGAAATGGTAACTTACAATAGTAAATAAGATGACGTGCCACCTGATTGAAAGTGGTAACTGTCACCTATAGATATGAACAGTACAATGGGCATAACAGAGTATATAGTATCGCCCATGATAGTCCCCATTTCCCCGTTATTATTCCTGAAGATTAAGGCGTTATACTTCTGTAATAATGTTAGTAGAATAATAGGTTTGGTAATGAATCTTTATATACAGGTATATGGGTGTTTACAGTATACATAAACTAGAAAAAGGATATCCTTTATTACTTCTAATGACAAGGCGGGGTCGTTCAACTAAGAAATTACGAGTGTGCAGATATTTGATTATTTCTAGTATCGTAAAACAGTAAAGTTACCAGTTAAACTGGAAGTACTATGTCCAGGTAAGGGCTTACATTTATTATTCTATCTTGATGCAAATCTATGTTATTTATTTCTTCTAACCTTCACCTTGATAGAGGTATTTATAAAACATTGACTTTGTTAAATAAAACACTTTTCATTCGTTTATTTATAAATTTATTTATTTTTTCTTTTATTTTTATTACATAATTTAATTAAATTGTAACTAGATGATGTCTTTATATTGGAAAGATTTATGAAAATTTCATATAAAGCGTCTTAATAAGAAAAGAAGCTTAAACAATATTTTTGTAGAAATTTCGTCTGTACGTCTATCTATCTGCATGTTTTCGGCAAAACGCAAAACTTGCTACATCATGTATGTGGTTTTCATACTTCTAATACTTATTATTACTTCTTTCTTCTAAATCTTACTTAAAATATGGTATATGTTTCATCTTGGAATGTCATTTAGAAGTAGGCAAAGTTAAGCAATGAGAATTTCAGAAATTTCAAAAGTAGGAACATCTTTCTATCTGAAATCCACGCGTACAAAGTAGCGAGCATAAAGTTAGTAACAATATAAAGAATATCTGTCTGATATGAATTATGTTAATTTATTAAGTATTTTATTTGTCAAATTTGTCCCAAATACAAGGCTGAAGACCACACACGTTGATAAGTCTTATACGTAAATAATTACTGAACTGTATCATTTGTGTAACAAATTTTAACACTCTTAAGTAATAAATATGTTCATGATCATAATTAATGATAGGATAATCAGGGAGCAATTTTCGACGGTTGCTATTATGGTAAACGTAAAAAACATCATATCAATATTTCTGCGAGCATTTTAGGATAAATTTATCCTATATAAAATAATAAATGCGAAAGGTTGTAACGATGAATGGATAGATGTTCATTAATCTTTGACGTAAAATCTGTTGAATGGATTTGAATAAAATTTAGTACATGGGTAGGTTATATCCTAACTAAGCACATAGGAAATAAACAGAGAATTATGTACTGATTTCCGTGGATCAAGTCACGGGATACAATTAGTAATACATTATCACATCATCATTTCAGTCGATAACTGTCCACTACTAAATATATATATATATATATATATATATATATATATATATATATATATATATATATATATATATATATATATATATATATATATATATTATATATATATATATATATCCATGTGATCCCGGAATAGAATTAGCCAATCCGCCTGCCAAGCGTGACAACTACTGGCAAAACTTCCGGAATTATGGGGAATGCTGATGTTTAGCAGTGGACAGTTAACGGCTGAAATGATGATGATATGAAATTTTGTTAACTTTATTCAGCTATTATTATATAATTAAAATATATTATGACTTGTTCACTTGAACTCTTTTGAAAGATGTTAACATAAAAATTTTTATCTATTTAATTATTCAAATGATTCTAAAGCCTGTATCTCATTGTACAACAATTAATAAAGAGTAACAAATGTGTTCATTCTGTAAATGAAAGAATGGCCTATAGAATTAACAAAATAGACACATAGGTAGTTAGGTATAACAATTGATTGAACTAGATTTTAGATGTACCGGAAACGTAATCAATTACATATAGATCAGATCTGATACGGTTTGTACATCTGTAATTGTCAAGTGAGGCATTGTTAATAGCTACCATATATCTACCAATTTGGTAATTGGTTTTAAATATGGAATGCTAGATTCAATCCGCGGAATGGTTTCCTTTAAACGTGATCATTTAATTATTCAAATAAAGAATTCTATAATTTTTATGGGCTGGCTACGTAAGAGCAAAATTGTCTTTGCTACTTCTCATCCGGTAGACTATCAGCTCTTATACTCTCCTAACTGTAATATAACAATATAATTTTATTGTACTCGTATCTTACAAATTATAAAAATTAAAATGCTTATATTATTATACATGTCAAAGTCTATAAAGATGTTTGTATGTTTATTACTCAATCATGCTTAAGCAATTGAAATAATTTGAATGAAATTTAATATATGGGTAGGGTATATTCTAACACACGGTATTATATACTTTTAATATATAATTAAAAGTATAATTAAAAGTAGTGTGTTTAAGCGGAAACAGCTAATAAATTAATAAAGGAAGTTATGTATTAATAAGAATAGGTATACTATGCAAAAGTAAATAGATGCAAGCACCAGGGAAGACATAGTCTAACCTATTACGATTAGATAGACTGTGGGGTGGGTGTTCTATCTAAGGGGAGTCAGGAGTTTCTGAAAGTGGCTTTGCATGTACAGGACGAGTTATGAAAATACATGAAACAAGAGATGGATATAAGGACAGAGGCTAGTAATACTCAGTTCACTCTGCCTACCTCGCAAGGGACTTGGCGTGTACATATAATAGGTAGATAGATAATCTGAAAACAAAACATGGAGGATACGAGTATGATAATTTTATAATTGTTATTCAAAGCTTTAATAAATTCATGTAAATTTATTGAAATTTACACAAAATTCGATGTTGCTGTTGTTTATGTTACTCTACTGGATTAAGAGGGTAATGGGTATATGGTTCATCGGCGTATTAAATTTAATTAAAATCCGTTCAGTCCAACAGGCGTGGTTAGGGACAAACATTTGAAACATATTTAAACATTAACATTTATTATTTTACAATATCTACTTAAATTGCGTAATAAAATCATCTAGATAATTATAAAGAACATGAATATTTTATAATTAATCTATCATGAATATTTTGAAAATAAGTTTTAATTAAGATAATTTTAAATTTTTGCTTTGTTGACATATATTTTATTTACAAGTACACTATTGGAACTTAACGCGACGCGATTGCAGGTAAATACTACATACCTGATTTTTATTGTCGACGAAACATTGTAACGTGGAATCTACTTTTAATCACGTCGCGTTAAGTCTTGACAGTGTATTTGAAATAAATCTTAGCTTCGTTCTAATACTAAATAAAAATTAACAACAAAATCACATAACTCATTCTGACAAAATTACGAGTGTTAGAATCGGTGAACAAATTAAACTCCAGTGGGTGAATATAATCTATTTTTCTATATTTAGATCTTTTTTTATTTATTTAGAACTATTCTAGATGTATTGTGTAATGTATTGTATTAAAGTATTTAGTAAAATAACACCGAAATTGGACGATTTCATGAAAAGTACTAGATAAAAAAATATACCTATATTGCCGTGTGGTCTCGGCATAGGATGGGCCACGTGAAGTAGTAAGCGGTGACTAAGAGAACTTAACAGTCGAGGCATGGACAGCAGCGTCCCTCTTAAAACATCATCAAAAGCCAAAGCCTGCCAAGCATAGTAACTACTGGTAAAATCCCTCCAACGGAAAACTGCCATAAGAAATAATCCTGTTCCTTATGGAAATCCATGGAGAAGGCCTATGATAATGGACATGGCTAATATGATGATAATGATACTCGCCGTTATACATAAGGTCATTAAGATAGAAAAGCTTCATAAATAAGTGAGATTCTTTTTGTAAAATGAGAATATAAGTTATACTATATGTTAAAGTTAAAATAAATAACAGCTTGTTGAAAATTTGTCATACCACTTTCATACATAAGAATCTTATTACGCCTGCGTAATAGTTATTCAATGAGTTATTAAATTATGCAGACAGCTTATTACAAATTTCTCCATGAAAGTTAGGAAACGAACAGTGGCCGGCCGGTGACATAGAATTCAAGCCTCGTTCAAATCTGGATCGCCCACTGATCGTCCATGCGTACATAAATATCGACCACGCCATTACACAATTTAGATTAACACTAATGGTGTGCGGAATTAAAACATTGAACATTTCGAAAGAACGCTGATAAAATTGCATGGGAATGTTCTATTGAGTGCGGAAGTTAATTTGAATCATAACAAACTGTAATAAGTACCTACATATAACTGCCCAAAAAAAGTAACTTCGTGAATACTCTCACACCGATAAATTACAACATAATTCATAAATACTTTACATTGTCAGTATTTGAATTTAGAACATTGAATCATGTGTATACATATATACACATGTACCTTTTTATATGACCGAAATAAATTCTAATAATTAAACGTTTAATATCTTAAAGCAAATAAAGTTTTACTTAATTTAACACTAATTCGGGACAAAAATAAGTTTTTGAGGCAAGAGAACAAATATAACTATAGGTAATTTTTATTTTATAAATGAATGTGATGATTATATTTCCATCACATAACATCCATTTATAAAATAAAAATATAGATATTATTAAAAGGTATACTTGCAACTTCATTTATAAGTGAAAAAAAATCTAAAATAATGGTCGTATAATTATTTACACATGTCTATTTTTATTATTTTTCATTATGTGTGGATCGATAACATTGTTTACATATATTTTTAGTATGTCGTATTTAAGTAGTTAAATATGCCTGCGATATAGATTATATCAAATAAACAATTCAGCCAAAATTATGATTTTTTATTAGAAAATGTAACACGATTAGCTAGTTACCTATCTAAATCCACAACTACATTACACATTACTACATACATTTAATATACTGAATATTACTTTTTTTTTATATTTATTCGTAAAGTGTAAATCAAATACGTATTATTAATTCTTAGTCTAAATATATTAAATACTACTTATAAATATATAAATAGTTACTGCAGAGATGTAAAATTTACATGCAAACAGTATATAGCTATGGATTACTTAAATAAACAATTATCTCAAATGCATAAATTGTGAAAAACGCATGTGTTTAGATATGCCGTTGCCGGTGAGCTTTTGATGATATGCGATGTTTATTTTCATGATTACAATAGGATAAGGACGGAATGATTTTTAAAAACAAACTTTGCCTAATTGGATAAACATTGGATATAATATAACATCATCATCATCATCATCATCATATCAGCCATTAACTGTTCATTGTTGAATATAGGTCTACACTTTATTATAGAAAATAAATTGCAAATATTATAAATAAATGGTAACATCCATCATTTCACATACACACATACTAACTGTCCACTACTGAACGTAAGCCTCCACCATATAATATGTAGATGACATAAATACTTATATATTTCCAATCCTTCCTAATCAGTACATATTTATATATGAAATTCCTAAATTGCTAATTATTACATATTTATATATATTGTACTACATATGTATCTATAAACACATTGTCTAATGATCAAGACTGTTTTAAAAAAATCTTAGACATTATAAGCAATGTCTAAAATTGTTTCAAAACATTTGTATAAACAGTTCAATCTTAATACTAATTTGTTAGTGATGACCACGTATAGACAAATGCAATGTAGGTCAATTCTCCACAAGATTGAGTGTTCAAATTTTTAAGGAGTTAGTGGCCCTTAAATTATTTTTAAAGCCAATGTAAGTAAGTCTATGTACATTAAACACTTAAAATGATAAACGAAAAATATTATTATTTGAATTAAGAAACGTATGCGAAACTGTTTTACAATATTCATAAAGACTATTATTGTAATAAAACACTGTCCCAGTCATACATTGTATTCACAACCTGTAGGAATGCAATGAACAGTAAGTGTTAATTAAGAGTCATAACTTTTAAAGCGCTGTGAAATTTTTATTTTTATTATGACTCAGTAAGCCTTCTGTTGGCCTCTGATGAGATAAATTTTAACCGACTCCCAAATAAAGTAGATACTCAATTCATTTGTATTTCTTTTTATTGCTATCTTGTGATTACGTTGCCAATTTGAAAAGATTTTGACATATTAGTCCTCATGAATGGCAAAACGTGAGGATACTGAGAGCGCGGTAGTGGATTGTAATATAAGTGATGGATTAACACTTTCCATTTGGTTGGTCATCAGCTAGTTTACTAATTCAAATTGTATAAAAGCTATTCCGTTTACAATAGTGCTTATTCTCGTGTTAGTTTTGTAGTTACCGAAATTATAATTTTTTTTGGGGAGCAAATATTTGCATATTACTAAACGAAATGTATGATCCTGCGTTCACATATTTTCAATCATTGAAATATCTCATCTTTCATCGGTGTATGTGTATGTGTTTGCGATTCTAAATACTGTTTTACTTTTTATTTTTTTGTAGAGCATAATATACTTTTTGTATGTCTCTGTAACACTCTCATTGTCCATTGATAATTTTAACTTGTGAGAAAAGCCGCAACTATCATATACAGTGGAGGATAGCTTAATTCAATTGTCTTGCTCGAAAGGATGAATGAAATTTTATATGACATAGTAATTGGGTAAATGTAATTTAAGATTGTTCCAGATAAGAAAAAAAAAATAGCTACTTGATTCTTAAAAAAATTAATAGTACGCACACAGAAATCTATCTAATTAAAAATAATTTTCATAAATATATTTTGTTTCAAAAAAATAGTAGAAGAGAGCAAAAAAAAAAAATAGCAAGGTATTTTGCCAACAAATAGGATTTACAATACTTAAATTTAGAACGCGGAATCGCAAGTCTAGAAGTAGATTTTCTTTTGAGAGTTTTTTTATTCCGTATAGAAAAACTGCATCTCCTATATTCGTTAAATTAATGAAACTACTACATGAAAAGAAATTAGAGATTTAAAAAAATTGTGAATATCGATCCGTAATTGGCGATATAGTTGTGTAAAGCGACTACAAAAAATCATTTAAGTTGAGAACCATCTTTCGGAAATCGGTTAAATACCTTTAAAACTGTTGATGATACAACATAATTTACTCGTATATAAAAATAATACTTAATGTCGCTTAAAATTACATAAAATTGAATTAAAATATATCGAGGATGGGACAGCCACTGACCTCTGACACCCTTATCCATCGTGACATGAAGCTCTATAAATAATATTGTTACCTCATATTTTATTATCATGGAGAGGTCTTAACTTTAGCAACTTCTTACATTCTCATGTTCTTACATTTTCGACATAGGTACATGTCTATTACACTACCTAACAAATAATATAAATTAATGTAAATTTATTTATTTATATTTATTAGCATGCTACAAATTAGTTATTATAGTAAGTAAGCACATAAGACACGTGACACCCCGTAGGGGCACCGCAATTTAGAAAAAGAACCATCCACTTTTGAACACAGTTAAAACCATATTATGTGTCATATGGTGTATTTATCTATTTTGTAAGTTTTTTTTTTTTTTTCTATTAATTTTAATATAATTAATTTTTAAAGATTGGGTAGTATATTTATTAGTATCTTCGAATATTTGTTATTAAATTGCGTATAAACACCTGATTTAATTAAAATTTGGTACGCAGATAAACAATTTCAATATAATATAGGTAGTTAAAATCTACTAGTTATATTCTGCGGTTATTTTCGCATGAATTACAATATCTCTAGTCTATTAACCTAGGTCGTTCTTTCTGTACAGGAAATTTCATTCGTATCTATTGAGATGTTTAAACATGATTAAGTAACAAATATGTATATTATTACAAGTAGTAAGTTATTACTGTATGTTAATGAATAAGTTTGTTTTTCCTCATACACATCAGCATGTGGTATCAAAAACGTATCTATCGACAGGTTTGGTTCCCCGCTTTGACAAAATTGATATATCTCCATCTTAGAAGTAAATTATATCAATTGAATAAAAAATAACGCGCAACAAATACACATAAAAAAAATTGTGTTACTTCAAAGTCATAAGGACATATTTGACCGGTTAAAACATAATGACTTAACCTAGTTTCCACTGTTTTTTGCACTCGAACGTATTTTTAACCGGTTAAGAGTCTTGACTATGACACTTATAGGCATATTTGTTTTACAATTTAAATAATAGACACCTATATAAGTTCACAATTTTATTTGATAAAGAAACATTTGTTTATCTCTACAGAGAGATTATGGGAGCATAAATAATATTTACGACCAAATGATGGTTATATTTCGATCCGTTAGTATTAAAGCTATTAAATAAATCATAAAGACAATATCTTATGGTTGCAGTTGACAGCACCGGATCTATTTAGTAGTGCTCACGTATTTCACTTAACTACCTACATGAGTAACAGGAATATTTAGTTTATAATCTTGCTGTTACACGCGACTTTGCTCGCATTGAAGTAAAAATGGCCAAGATGTTATGACACTGTACCTTGTAATTTTGCTGTAAACACGAGTAAAACAGAGGTTCCTAAACAAATTATTGTTGTATCAAATATTAATTTATAGTTTGGCAAAGAATAAGAAATTAGTTACAATTATATTTACTTCGTGAAATAAAATATTTCTTTTTTGTTACTCTATTGTCTACTTATAGCATGATGCAATAGACGAATATACATAAATATAATAAATAATATTCTCTGTCAACCGACCTTTTTTTTTACAACACATGGCGAGCATGCGGCTCACCTAATGGTAAGTGACTACCGCCGCCCATGATCACCCACAACACCAATGGCATTGCAGGTGTGCTGCCGGTATTTAAAAAAGGAATATGCTCTTTCCTTGAAAGTTATGTTATTGATTTACTCTAGTCATTTAACATACACAAGTACATACCGTTACTTTTATCTTCTGCAAGCTAAAGGCTACATAGATATTTTTTTCCAAACCTAAATAAAGACCTCAGTTTAAAAAAAATATAGTACGCAAAAGCATATCAAAATTGTTTACTTTCGATCGTTTGTCGTTCATGGTTTGGAGGAAAAAAAAACAATAGGTGCCTATATTCTTCATTTTTTTTTTAATAAATTGAAATTATATTTATGTGGTTTACTTTTTTCTGAATAGGTAATGTTTAAGTTTTTGATGCAAACTGAAGTAATTAAGCCATCCTATACTTCATAACATCTACAATTGTTGTAATACTTAATAATATATGCAAATATAAACGCAATTACCTAATGCGGACAGTTTTACGCGAATCAGAATCGCATAAGCATTCAGGAATTCAGCCAAACACCTGAACTCGTGACCAATTTAGATAAGTTTTTTTCTTAAATTAGCCCCAGCGACGATCTGAGTAGGTATTTTCAATAACGAAAGGGTTTATAAGCACATAAATCCGTTCGTTATTATTATTATCATTATTTTTGTTATTATAAGTAATAACTTATCTATAGAGTTAAATCAAAATTATTTGCATCCTTATAAGAGAGTTATTAAAGAAGCTAAATATTTTTATTAAAAGAAACAACAAGGATCACAAAACTACAAAACTATTTTAACCTTCAAAATAAGGCGTTCAGCTGGCAAGTTAATTAATGTTTAATCCCCATAGATATTTAGTAATAACTAAATATATTTAGGTATTATGTAATTTTATAAGAAATCAACTTTAAATACTCTACTGTAACAGACAATGCTTGAGTCGATAGATAATGAAGTACTTACAATTTAAATATGATGAACAATAAAGTCCGTTGAAGTATCATGATGTTATGAAGATGTGAAATTTCCCACACGTGTATATACGATTCAGAAAAAAAAATCACTTATGAAAAAAGCATCCAAAGTAGAAAGCACACTAAGTCACGCCACAGAATTAGCACTGGATTAGCAAATCAGTTGATTGAATTTTTAAAAACAGTTCCAAATCTAATATCTTTTTGTGAGCTCATTTTTCTAACATCACGTCACGCCATCGTAGTTCATTTTCCCAGCGAACTGCTCAAAAACAGCCGAAGATCTGCAAAGAAAAGAAACGAGCAAATTATTCACATCGGAAGCTTAATGTAAAAATAACGAGGATACTAAACGTTCTCTATAATTATTACAGGACAGGCATGGAGCCGGAGGCGAAGTACAATATTGTAATATCTAACCATCAGAGACGTTGTATGCACGCCTATAAAAATAAATTATTATTGTAGCGACTAAGCTATGTTTATTGCTAATTTCACCATTATATCCACGCTAACCAGAAAATAAAAAGTGTGATGCAAAATGTTACAATGTACTTATAGGTACGCATTTGAAATTCATCACAGCAAAACATCGCATCACAGGTACATCGAAGGAAATTTTAAAATAATTTGAACTAAAATGTGAATTCCGAGCTTCTTAGTAGCTTTTTTTTCGTTACCTTTGACGAAATTAAAAATATTTACGGTTTGGTTATGGATTGTGTAAATATTAATAAATTTATCTGTGATCGTTTGTTTGTTTGTAACAGTAAAGTCTTTCATCCAACTCTAAACTTCAGGAGTAAACGAATTGTTAGAAATGAGGTCAAATAGCTCTATTGCCAGCAATATGTCCTATTAAATAGACTTCCAAGCGGATCCTTTTCAAAACTATCTTGGTTAATTCTAATCGAAGTCGTTATGATGGGCCAATTAACCTGCATTCATCCTCACCTATCACTGGTGCCCCGCCAAAATATATTGATTTTCATCCATAAAATACTCTGAAATCCATTATCAACATCATTTCAACTATTATTTGTCCACTGTTGAACATAGACCTATAGAGGAGCCACAGACTGCCATAAGGAAAGGTCCTGAGCCACCTACATCCACTGAATCCCGGCAATGCATTTGAGGTCGTCACTCCATCTAGAATTCATATTCAATAACAATCATTAGCCAAATTCCAACATAATAACCCGCGTATATTATACGTCTTAGCCCGGAACATCGAAATCTTGTAATACGTGAGCGCGTGTTGAACGATCTGATTTAAAAATAGAAAAAAAATCTCGACAACCGCCAATGATCGATCAATTTCTGACGTAAAACAAATAACTCAGCCTATAAATCGTGCCTCTATCCAATTGAAGTGCACGGTTTCCCACACAATCTATGGAGGGTATTTACTAACTTACATTATAAATTTAATATTAATAAACTTAAAAGAAAAAGATTCAATGAACAGAACCCGATACCGATTTAAATAATCGGTAAATCGTTGCAGCTCTGCCGAATTAATGTATTATTATTTAGTGAAGATTTACAGATGGAATCTCTAGTTTGAACGCGGCAGTGTAACCATTATTGTTACATAAATATGTTCTCACATTGCAATGTTGCATGTTAATGCATACACTGATGTAGTAATACTTTTTTTTGAGCTGTAACAATATATGCCAATCTCTAAACTCTTACCCATAACAATTAATAGGTAATTAAATATCCTCAGTTTCGATTTTTAAAACTAGTACGTAGTAATTTTTCTTGTTGTAATATAGGATCCTGTATTAAAAGTTCTGAACATCCAGATCTAGTTCGTGTTGTTAGTCGAAGTTTACATTAAATAATAGGGATCCGGCTTGGCTTTGCATGGATAGATAGAATTTTCTATAATAATTTATAGCTTATATTATTCGCTGATAATGTAGCTTTCCATAGATGAAAAAATTTTGAAGATAGGTTGAGTAGTTTTGAGTTTATCCATTACAAATAATTAAACCTTTTTTTTTGTAATATTATTACGAGTAGTATAGACATATAAAAGTACATTAAATACCGTAAAATTATATGATACGCGACTTCTTCACCAATGGTAAACGATTTTGATAAATTACTTTTACGACCCTTTGTTAGTTTTCATACAAATTTAGTCACCAATGCTGTAGTTGATTTTTTTCGCGGAAAATTCACATAGTATCTTCTGAACCTAACAATAATTTTTCTAACACCCATTAAAATAAAGCCCGTTATAGTTCGAGTAATACTCATTTCAATTTTGTAAATAGCAAATTGGACACATTGTCAAAACAAAAAATGAAACGATAACGATTGAGAAGTAGAAAAAAAATATTGCAAAAACTGCCAGCAATTATGTATTATTCTATTTGTTAATAAAAAAGTGCTATGATAAATGAATGGTTGGATAATGAAAATCAAAACATAGATCGTTGGCGTGATTCACTGAGCGTATTCACTAGTACGTGATCTTTTGATCGCACAATAGAAGTAGATACTAACTCGTTACCTACTCTGCATAGTAGCAACTGGCAGTAAAAACATTATTAATAGTCGGATACTCACTTCGCTTCTTTTAGTCACTTCCTAATTTGAATATTGAATAATTGTCCTATATGATAATGTTTCAGTATAAATAGGTACTGAATTAAATATTGCACTTACATTAATTCTGAATATTACTTAATAGGGAAGAGAAAGTGTGTGAGAACAATAGGACAAATTGACCTGATTGGAAACTATCGTGGTTAATTCCTAATAAATTCTTCACAAATTATTTAACTTTATTTTCATTTATATAGAAGGTAACGTAAACAATAACACAGAAGGGATTCATAAATATTAATGATTTAATGCAGAGGTGCTTACCTATCCGATATTATATAAACATATATATAATGAGTTCATTAATTCATATTCAGGTAATTATATTACAAAATAATTATAGTTCAGCATAAGGAATTCTTATGGATTTAAATTTATCAATTTTTTATTTATTATTATTATATAAAACGACTTAATATTAATAATACTGTTGACGCCATTAGTTGTAACATTGTAACATGTTGTAGGTTAATTTACTCGTAATTTTATATTGTTAAATCGAATTGCATCTATTCTGTACCATAACATAGCCAGTGTACTGAATTACAGCCAGAAATTGCGCGTATCTATAAAGTAATGAACTAAATTCCAGTTTCCAGTAAACAGCGTTGCCAGATGTGATTTTTCAGTTCTACCCAAACTTCAAATATTCTTTCACCAAATTGATACGATATCTTTCACGTTTACCCAATCACAAACATGTGTCCGTTTTCACTAGGGATAGGTAATATGTAGCAATATTTATATATTTTAGTTACAATATCTATATATTGACACAACAACAAATATGTTAAAAGTCTGTTATCCAAAAAATAATATTGGATAACAGATTTTGAACATATTCGAAAGTAGATATGCGACCGATATGGGCGATATCAAAATGTGTGATAACCTTTTTTCGCCATCAATGCCCAGAGGAAACCAATATATAGATATCGAATCGGTATCCATATTATCCATGCCTAGTTTTCACTACATTTTACTATTAACCATTAAACAAACGACGAACAAAACATCGTTCTTCACGATGGCCCCTATTTTTCATATTAATACATTTACAGACTAGTACATCCATAGGGTTTATAAATACTAAAGCTATAAAAATACCTTCATTTCTCCACACCCATTCTATTTTTCTCAATCAATTTTATTTCTCTAAAACTTCGCCGACACTAAAATTATTACCTCAAATTCCGAAAAAATATTCAATCTGGCAACACTGTCAATAAATCGCGATCATCAGCCACTGGTCATCGTACTCTCGGACACGAGCCAGACGGCTCGCTTTGACAGGTGAGACAGCGTCAACTTAACGCCAGTCCGAACATTCTATTTTTGTCTTCCGTGAATACTTTCCACCAACATACATAGATGGCTCCGTTTTCTGGGTGGTCACTACTCACTACCCATTTGCATTTCTCGTCTTACGTATGGTTACTATTTATATGGGAATTTAAAAAGGAGTATTTCCGTTCGTTTTTTGTGTGAGTGACTTTGGTGATTACTTTTGTAAAAAATAAGATTTACTATCGTATTGGTGTATCATATTAATTTGTCAACATTTTATTTCTAGTGTCAGTGCATAGATAAAAAGGTCCTTGAGAGAAAATTTTCTAAATAATAACCCTCAAAGTTACCTCAGTTTAAAATAAAATAAAACGATTAATAACTTCGTTAACTGCGTCAGGGGTGTTCTTCTCTATATACGGCGTACCCGTATGCAATGTCCACAACTTCAGTGTCCCCCCCTTTCCTTTCCCACATAAATCCCTTATTCCTCTCGTTTACAAATTTTCTTTACGCATTTCCAACGTTCTCTTCCTTATTTCCTGAATCCTTTCCTCCATATCGTAGGTGACGAAAACCACCAACAAATGCATTCTCAAAGAGGGTTGACGTCAGGCAGGCGGCCGGTCGAAAACTATAGGCCAAATCTTTTTATATTATGGATAAAACCATATTACACCGACCCCAAATAATAATTGGGATAAGGGTAAGAAGATGATGAATAAATTAATAATTTACGAGGTTAAAATAAAATAAAAAATAAATTTTAAATACAGAGAAGTGGCAACCCTATCTTGTCGTCGTGCGAAATCATCTACATATGGATAAGAGCGTTCTATTTAACTGTATCAAACCAAGGTCCGAGTATCATTTTCTATAATTTATATTCTCCTGTAGAATTTTAATGTACCGTGACATGTTTTGTTTCTTACCATCGTTTGATGGGTTTTCCTTAAAAGTTTTAACATAAAACCTTGTCCACCTACGCACAAAATATAATTTTATTAAAAATATAACATTTATGTTACTACATTTCTTAGATTCTCTAAACTAGTTTAGCTTTGTTAAAACAAATCAACATCATCATCATCAATATCATTATAATCATCAATATTTGTTTTATAGTAAGTGGTAATTGGGTTGTATGTTTAACGCGATAGTGCAGTGCTTTTGTAACAATCAACAGTGATCAAATATAGTGATAATCTAGTTTAAAGTTTCAACACCTTATTATTATATATACCTACACTGATCGTCCAGAAACTTTCTATCTATACATCTAGTAGTAATTAGATTTATTTAAATAATGAATATAGTCGACAAGAGCACATTTCACTGCCGTAACCTCAAGGCGCTATAACAAATCAATAATTTTGACGTTTCAATTTGTATATTGACACGTTTTTAATCTTCTTCCATTGTTTATGCGTTCGGAAGCTCTTGAGGTTTGTCTTAATAAATTTTCATCGACAGTCCCTACATATTTTCGATCGTGATGCGTGAACGATTCAAACGCCGACGGTAATGACCATAAATCTTCACCTGTCTCATTTTGTTTATCTTTTTGTTTATACTTTGACATGCGTAACAACCTGACATCCCGTTGAGTTTTATTAATATTACATCTATCTATATCATAATAAATATTGTTTTTTTTTTTTTTTACGAATTGACTCGGATAATAATGTTTACCGTTATAAGAATAGTCTCTTAATAGGGTTGTCAAATTAGTCGAAGGTTTGACGTTGACAAAAGTCCTGATAATAATGGTCTAGTGTATACTATGTAATACAAGAATGCTATTTGTACTAACTACTTTAACACACAAAATATATAAAGATGACTTTCTCTTAAACATTTTAGATTTATAATTTTGCCCAATCATCTAAAAATATATGTTTAATATTTTCCAAATATAGAAATACAATACAGAAAAAAATAGATTTTCCAGGGTGGACTAAAACTTAATTTTGTTGTAAAGTTTTGTTATAATTCAAAATAGAATTTACTTCCGAAAGTCTTTAGAAGTTGGGAAAGTAAACTGTTTTACTCTTTCTTAGCTTCATAAATGAGTTCGTAATAAAAATACGACACCTGTTTTGGCTCTTTTTTTCTTAATATCGTTAACCTGTAAGGAAGACCTTTTTGCATGATTTTTTTATTCGTGAAATAAATCAAGGCGATATAATTAATATTAAAAATTAAAGTAAAAATGGTTAAAAGAATAAATTCGACAGCTACGTTTTCTTTTCTGCAATGAACATTAAAAAGGTATCCAGACACGATCAACTTGAAGTGAACTTGTTCTTTTATATAATTTTTGGGCATTCAATGTTATGATGGAAATTTCCACCATTATGCAAAGACGGGTTAAGGAAGTTTAATGTAATCCTTATGATACGATAATATACAAATAAATGGAAACATTATTTCGACCAGTATAATAAACATTTTATTTAAAGTTCCCGTTGAAAGATACGTTTATGTTTAGCGAGCCTATATAGCACAGATTGTGCATATCTGCGAGTAATTACGCAAAGATAACCCAGACAAAAGCGTACAAGTACGAAAACTCATAGGAAAACATTACACACTTAGATAAAAGGTTTCCTAACAAGTAATGATTATACGTAATCAGTCAGTGATATCATGACATCGTTGTCTCATCTTGCTATCATTATTACGTATAAAATACAAATACTGATACATTCGTCGTTCATTTCAGTCATTATTCGTCCACTGCTGGACATAAGCCTCTCCCATAAACCACCATAAAGAACGGGCTTCAACTACCTGTATCCACTGACTCCCTGCAATGCATTTCAGATCGTCACTCCTTCTAGTAGGGAGTTCGTCCGTACGTTTGCCCGCACGGTATCAGTTCTTTGAGCTATGTGACCAGCCCATTGCCATTTCAGCTTGCTTATTCTAAATACAGATACAAAAACTTTAATTTGCATGCTTAATATTAGCTGAATATGGAACTGTCTACTTATTGGGGGGAAAGGGATTGTTAGTAATGGAGACAGAGAATCCCATTGCTAGCAATATACCCAACCAGGTCGACCTCCTCGCGGTTCCCCCTAGAAACTATCATGGTTAATTCCTGATGAATTCATCATGATGGGCTAACTGGCCTGTTTTCATTCTCATCTATCATCCTTCACTAGTGCTCCGCCAGCGTATCCCGTTAGCGCAGGCGGGGTTACGATACCATTTTCACCCATCAAAAAAGAACTGTTTACTTATTAAATAAGAACTATGTATCATTCATTCAAAGCAAATAAAATATTCTATACTACGAGAACAGGGTAAAGTCGACATCAAGCCTTTGGAAGTGTTCCGTAAATGAAATTAAAAGTTTTCCTCTAAGTGACATGAGTTGGGTCATACAGTACTTTGTTATGTCCATGGTACCGTTCATATCTATAGGCGACGATTACCATTTTCTATCAGGTGGGACATCAGTTTGTTTGTCATTCAAAGTTGCCTGAGAAAAAAATAATGAAAATCGACAAAAAATTGTAAACCCATATTAACACGGCACCTACTGCTGTAAAATGAGTACGGAAAACTCTAAAATTTGTTTTTTTTTTTTCGGGTAAATGATCAGTTTTACTAGTAAAACAGTATCTTCAAAATATGTAAATAATTTATCTCTGTAGAGGTATATATACGTAGGAGTGGATTTATTACGCATAATCGAATGTTGAGTTCAGCTTGTAACCGTCATTCAAATAATATGGATTAACTTCTCTATAATTTGTTACGAAACGGTATGTTACCATAAATAATAATCATATTAAAATACCATTATTTTTCTATAAAATTAATTTATACTATACTTTTCACATTTCAAACTGAATAGATTTATTTCCATATGTATATTGTACAAGATTATAACAGAATTAAGTAATAATTCACCTTTAAATAATTTAATACTAGTTGTATTACATTATAAAAGAATAATGAATCGTTAGCATGTCTTTAAATAGTCATATATTTAGCATGTGTATCGGTTAACGTCAGTTATGTTTAATCAGATGTTTTAAAATACAGCAACCGCTTAGACAACTGTAGTTACAATAAGATTTGACACCATTTCAGTCTAATTCCGGTCATGGTGAACCAAAACATCTTTATGTAAGGATTTCGAAATATCCAGTAATGTATTAATCACTAAGGAAAGAGATATCTATGTGAAAAGAAAATTTCGAATCCATAGCAATATTTGTAACTTTTTTTAATAGACGACAATGGAGTGGTACCTCCGCTTGCGCTAAAGGTATACGCTGGCAGAGCACCAGTAAATGATGATAGGTGAGAATGAAAACGTAGATCAGTTAGCCCATCGTGATGAATATCCCTGGTATTAAGCACAGTGGTTTCCAGGGGGACCACGTCGAAGTCGACCTGACAAAGTATATTGCTAGCAATGGAACTGCTAATCCACATTACTAACAATCCATATATCCATCCCCATAATATTTGTAAATTTGAATAGGCAGGCAATGTAAAAAAAAAAGAATACTAATCTACCGATTAGAGAATTTAAGTTTACAGGCGCTCTGGCCAGGATAGATGTATACAATAGTTTAGATGACCCTATCCTAACTTTTCACCTGGGAGGGAAGGATTGTTAGTAACGTAAAACGTTAGTCTCATAGTCAGCAATATACCCAGTCAGGTCGACCTCCTCGTGATCCTCCCTGGAATTCAGCACAATGGAATTCCATTGTGCTGAATTTCAGGTATATTCATCACGACGTACATTAAAAAAAAAACCTTTTACAGTACAGTACTGTTATCGATTGATTTTCAAATTAGAATATAATTAGTTAATTATGAACATAAGCCTCACCCTATTGGGACGTTTTGTCAATAGTTGCCACGCTTGGCAGGCGAGTGGGCAACCGCAGAATAGCTTTTGGTGATGTTTTAAGTGGAATACGTTGCTGCCCATATCTGGACCTTTAAGCTCCCTTAGTCGCCTCTTACGACACCCACAGGAAAACAAGGGGTAGCCCATTCTATGCCAGTACCACGCGGTACACGTGTATATGTATGTTTATATGTATATATTATGCAAGCAGTAAGAACTTGAATTATGTTATTTGTAAATAGAACGAATTTAAATGAAACATTGTGCATAAATAATCATATATTAATATTAAAATTATTTTTATCTAATTTTCTGTAAGTAAAACAATGAAGAAAAACCTAATTAAAATATGAATGGGATGTTTAGTTTGTCATTTACTTAAATTACTATTGAGATTCTGTCTAATGTTTTGAATTACTACAATTGTAATTTGAACTCAATAAAAACTAGCTTAAAAACAATTAAATTAAAAACTACCTTATTTTGAAGTCGATTATTAATAGCAGTATATTTTCATTGGCTTCTGAGGAAATTGAATACTTGACTGGAACATATGAATTTTCGACCACGTCACTATATTGTTGGATGACCACAGAGTGTTTGTGTTCAGAGATTTAGACTCTAATGTTATTTATATTTGAGTTTTTTTTTTTATATCATTCCTTTTATATGTTTTATTGTACTGATGCATTCCTGGGTGAGCATATTGGGAGACCGTAAAGCTCATCCAGTTGATGAAATAAATAAATTATGTTGATGAAAATAGAAGAACATAATTCGGATTCAGTTTCTGTACAACATAATAATCACGTGGCTCCATTGAAGATCTGTCGTAATACGCAAGAACGCCGCCGGCACTGAACACAGTATGTATTTAAAATTCTATTTAGTGCGATAAGCGCGCGTAAATGGGTTATCGTACTCTCTTACTCATCTCGACGTAAACAAATAGATTGAGTAAAAATAATGAAATACAACTCGTATTTGCGTATACGTACGTATAATACAATAGATTTCTGTATAGTCTACTTATATATTTATGCACGTCGTCTTTTTATGGTTTTCATCTAAAATAACTAAATTATAAAATATTCATTATTGTTGTTATTATTTGGAAAGGATGGATGAAAGAAGAATTACGAAACAGATTTATCGAGCAAGATTTAATGGAGATGTCGGAAGGGCCCGCCGTAGACGGACATATGTCGATCAAATAGGCAACGTGCTGAAGAAAAGCCAAATTAAATATACCCGTAACCGGCGAGAGTGTATGAAAAATTAATGAATATAAACAAAGTAAAAGAGGCTTTTTTGAATCGAAGCATTTTGCGTTCCATTGCTTCTGACCACCCTAATGGGAGACAGACGTGACAAATATGTATGTATATAATATATAAAATATTTCTTTTCCTCTAAAAAATTAATACTTGCTGTGACAACCAGTATTTAGTCCAACATTATATATCTGAACTACTTGCATGAGATGAAAACTGTAATCATATTGGATATATTATCGGTCGTGCTTACAAATAAATAATTTTTGTAATATTGCTTTTAATGACCTACATAAATAAGGGAAATTTTGACCGTGTACTAAATTTCCTTTTATGTTTTTTTTTTACGATGAAAAGTGTTGACCATTGTCTATATATATATATATATATATATATATATACATGTATGTATAATAAGAACTTTATGAACTTAGTCGTAATATGTTTATAGTTTTTGATTATTGTTTGCTTTGTTGCATATACCTACATGTAATGTCATATTCATTCCATACGTGTATAAAAACCATGGCTGTCCTGAATATTGTACATATAATTTAAGAGTGCGTTTCACAAAAATAAGCCTTCAATTATGGCTAAATCAGTTATTTTGATTTCAAAACTAAACTGTTAAATCCGATTTTGATAAAGTTTTTATCGAACGAATCTTTAAGTATATATCCTTACTAATAAAAATAATTCAAATGAGTTTATAACTGACAAAGTTTTGAGGGAATAAATATTAAAAAAAAGAATCGAGAACCTTCTTTTTGGAGTCGGTTGAAAATTACACAATGTCACATCTGGCTGTAGTTGTGTACCATTTGCGTGTGTGTGCTTCTTACGACCCGTTACGTAATCTTGCAGCAATTTAAGCGTTTCAATTCACTGCTGTCTCCTTTCCAATTAGCACTAAGCTAAAAATACATTCGTGTAAATTTATAAACAATTATCCATTAGTTCTGATTCGGTATTGTTCTTATATTTCTTATATTAATATAATGAAATATACAGTGTCATTTCATATGTTTATGAATATGTCTGCATTTTTCAAAATGTAAATAAATACTATTTTATTATTGAAGTATTTTCTCACTAATAAATAAGAAAAATAGTTTGTATATATTTTTTTAATTTTTAAATATTTATAAGCCCATCTATTATTTGCTAATTTCATCAAACATTATTTAATTTACATATACTAATATAATGCACCTATATGAAAATAATGATGACATTAAAATGTTTATTAGGGAACTTTAGCTTTGCAATTTTCTTTTTAATATCGACTAAAACTACATTAGTCACAAAGAGACTACATCGTAGCTATTACCATAACCCGCTCTATCTAGTTTTGATAATATTTCAATATATTATTTTAGAAACCTTAAATTATTAAAATTTGCTCCAAAGATCTATTATTAAAATATTACTATATATGTAGTAATAGCTTTCTAAAGTCAAATTATCCTTTGATTTACAAGAATCTTTTAAGAGAGCGTTTTATTATTAAAATTTAACATCTTACTCAAAAAATATATTATCACGACATGAATACTTTAAAAATATCTACGCTGATATATAGGCACGTATGCAATAAAAAAAAAAGGTTTCAATAAAAAAAAAACACAAACGAAGTCATGAGTATCCTTTGAAGACAGTATTCTACTAGTAAAACTGAACATTTTCTCAAGAATACAGTGTCTTATTCATTTATGGGGATGAAATATATTGCATTACTACAACGTCTACCAGAGGGAGACTTTGTACAAAAGTCGATTGCTTGGGTACCTCTGTCCCATTTGAGTTTCAACCGTGAAGCAGTTGTGTTTGCATGACTGTGTTTCGGTTTGAAGGGTGGGATATGGCGTGAATTTACTGGGTATAAAGGAATAACACCTGAGTCCTTAGGAATGGCAACGCATGGGGGGTATCATGGGCGAGACAGTATACCCTGTTATATCCACGGTACTGCTCATGTCTATAGGCGACGGTTACCACTTTCCATCAGGTAGACCATCGGCTTGTTTGCCATTCTAAGTTGTATAAAAAAAAACGTCACCACACAAAGAAGAATGCGGAAGTATAATAACCAATAACATATGAAAAGCGTGAATGTATACGCTTATCGGCGTCGTGAATGCAACCTACATAACGTGTGGAGTCCAATAGAAAAATCACACGATCGAGCCAGCTAAACTATCCGCCGATAATATGTTATCGGTCCTAATTCGTGTCACAGGACTGCACTGGCATGCAACGATTGATGACAGATTGCGTTTGTTGTATCGTGTTAACGATCAAATGCATTGTACAAGGCATTTAGTCTGCAATGGTGTTTATTATAACCGTAACAATCCATTATCGCCCCACTACTGGGCAAAAATCTTTTCCGTAATAGAATTAACGTTTTCATGTT
Organism: Galleria mellonella; assembly: GCF_026898425.1. Lineage (NCBI taxonomy): Eukaryota > Metazoa > Arthropoda > Insecta > Lepidoptera > Pyralidae > Galleria > Galleria mellonella. The sequence goes on along the minus strand of NW_026442130.1, from coordinate 7,962,863 downwards.
GACTATTTTGAACTGGGCTTTTTTTAGAGTTTTATTTCTTTTACAATGGGCGTATTTTAGTGTTCATTTAAACACTTCTTACGACATGTTAGGGATGAACATAAGTGATGTCAAATTATACTCCATCAAAACGTAGCACAAGAAGCGCATTTAACAATAATATAATAATCGAATGTTTGTAAGAATAGATGGATGAAAATTTGTTACTCTTTCACGCCAAAACTACTTTTGGATTTAAATTAAATTTGGTATACGAACAGGTTATATTTTAACTTAGCACATAAGATACTTTATGTATTGTTTCACGCGGACGAAGCCGCAGAAAATACCTAGTAGTCCAATTTATATTACCTTCATTTGTTAGGACCTATACAACCTGTCATCCTACTTTTTTATCCTTAAGATGTTGTAAGAGAACATCCTGAGGTTATTACTACGGCTACTGAGAGAATAAAGCATATTTTATGAAAACCAGGCTACAGTGATCGTTTATTATCACATGGGCTTGTTTCTTACCTTTGTGGTATAAAAAAATCAAGAGAAGAAAAACTCGAAATGCAACTCTATACCAAATCGTTTGACTAGCGTGGTATTAGTAGGCTAATATCTTCCTCTTGTGAAGAGAGACTCATTCCCAGTAGTAAGACTAATGAACCGTAATGAATATTATTACGTTTTAATGCATCTGTATGTATTGTAGTGCTAGATATTTACCAAAATCTATATTTTATATGCGTTAAATACGAGTAAAATTTGATTCATGCAAATAATTGTTACTTGAAGAATTGCGAAGATACTAATCCCTTCTAAAAGTCAATATGTAAGAATTAAAATTATCTACTACATTATTTTTGCCATAGTTATTTATAAATGGCGCCAACGATAAAAAAAGAACATTTAATTGCACGAAGACTTTAGATATAGAAACAATGTCCGGTACGCACGCGCGTAACCATAAATCCTTGATAATAAACAATTAAACCTAAAATAATCTGTTTATTTCTTTGTATCTTTACATTTATAGCTTAGACACGTTTTCACGAACAAATTCGGGAAATATACTAGATATATATGATCGATAAAGAGCATAACACTAAATAAAGGAATATTGAATAAAAACACCTAACTTCAACATAGCAGAAAATAAAAAATACATCTTAAAATTACTTCAGAAATTTAGTCGAGTTGCGAATCATTTTACCTCCAAAGTATGTCTGTACGAAATTTTAGTCCAGAAATATTTATTTCGCTTCTTATTATTTGTTTACTAAATAACTAGACACTTGATTGAACTATAAAATCTTATAAATGTCACTAAAATCTAGTGACAACCAAAAGTAGGTAATAAAATTTTTATTTTTATTACTATTTGTTACCATTACTGTCAAGACTCAAGAGCTGGTTTTCTTCGTATGTTTTTTTTTTTTATTTTATTTCTATTATACAGTCTACTTGCCAATATATTCAAACAATGTTAATTGATTTCATTTGTTGTTTTTTTTTGGAATCAACTCCGTTTGTATAATGGCCCCTTAAAATTGTAAAACTCATTAATACTTCTCCAAACTTTAAGCTTTGGTATTTTAAATCAGTATTATTTTCATATTACTTACTAGTATTTACTCGTGACTTTGTCCGCATGATCGGAATAATATACCCTTCTCCATCCCAAAAGCACATATTTGACGAATTTAGTGACAATCGATTAAGCCACCAAGTGTTAATAAACAAATAAATATACTCACTTTCACATGTATAATATTAATTAAAATATAGCTGACTTTATAATTATGTAATAGTTCATTTTGTTATAGGCAAGTCATCATCATCATCATATCAGACTTTAACTGTCCACTGCTATACATGTGCCTCCCCCTTGGTTTTGTTAGTAGTTGCCCTGCTTGGCAGCCGGATTGGCAACCGCGGTCAGGCTTTAGAGATGTTTTAAGAGGGGCGTTGTTGCTCATCCCTCGCCCTTCCTTAGTCAATTCTTACAACACCAACGGGAAAGGAAGGAGTGACCTATTCTATGCCGGTACCACACGACTAATACTCAATATACACGAGTAATTTGTGACAATTAGACAAACATTATATACTCCTAAGATCAACAATAAAATGTTACGAAATTATTTTATCTATGTACTCGATTATTTTTCTATCTACAACTTCATAATAAATCCACTCTACATATTTTTTTTTTCGAAAATACAAGAATATAAAATGCGGTACTCTAGATTAAAATTGCCTTATATATTTAGATAATTACCTAATTAATATGTTGATCTATTCCAAATAGTATATCTTCTCCGGCTCTTTTGTTATCTAGGATAGATAAACTTAATTTGTACTCATTAATTATATATTTTAGTAGTTATATTATGTTAAAAGGTTCTTTGACCTCGAAATTTTCCAACTGATGAACATGTCAATTATTATGTCAATAAAAAAATATGGCTTATTAATATTAGTATAATGTTATTATTTATAATCTACCTACATCTTTACTAATATTATATTTTAATTATAAAAATAAGTTCCTTTATTTCATCATAGCCTTGGCTCTTTTAGTGTCCGAGTAATCGCTGAAATTTACATAGATGAGCTAGTCAAAGATAACTTACGAACTACTAATAAATAGAAACTTTGTGATTAAGTAGATATGTGCAACTTCTATCTATGTTATAGGTCACTCAATCTATATTATTATGATAATTAAATATTTTTTTAATTGAACTGCATTTGATGTTGTCAGAGATTAATTTTATTCTGGTCTAGTCAAATATTTGCTTTTAAAATATTAACAAGAATATTAACTTTACTAATACTAACCGGTAACCTTTAGCTTTCAGCAGAAAAAAAAGTTACACTTACTAAGGTAGACTTTCCGTTCCCGATTCACAATTTCATAAAAGGTGACTAAGAGAGCAAAGTACAATACAATACAATATGTGTACAATAATGCAAGAGAAGAAATTCCCTGGATAATCTGAGAAAAGCAAGCTATATCTTACTTTTTTGAAGAGATTTGTCCCAATAGTGGGGTGTTAATAGCATAGTTATTACACACAAAATAAATAAATGAAATAAAATTAAATTAGACATGAAAGTAGACAGTGTGGAAATTTTTAGAAAACTTAAATAAATCTCATATAAATGGATCGCAAAAGATAAAATGTATTAGTTTAGAAAAAAATTGTAGGTTTAGAAAGTGTTTGTTTTTTTTTTTCAATGGACGTTAATGAAATGGTAACCCTACCAGCACTATCGATATACACTAACGGGGCACCAGTGTAGAATGATAGGAAATCAAGTCAGTTAGCCCCTTGCGATGAATTTTACAATAAATAATCACGATGGTTTCTAGGAAGAACCGCGTGGAGGTCGACGTGACAGGTTATATTGATAGCAATGGGGATTAAAGTACCCATTACTAACAATCCTTCTCCCCCCTGTAAGTGTTTGTTTGTCTATAAAGCCTTATACGTAACACGTTAATCTCAAGAAGCGTTAAAGAAGAAAACCTATGAACCGTGTCATTGATAGCTATGTTTTTTTTTCTGAGTTATGTTTTTTATTAGAGTTCTTTGTTGGTAAACAATGGACTTTGTAAGACGAACGGTTTGTAGCTCTATGTAATAGCGGAAAGCTTTTTCTTCCTGTGGTGTTTCTACATAAACTTCACTCATAAGGATAAATAAGATAGGTACTTAGTAAATATTATAACACTAAGATGAGGTCAAAGAAACCTGGAAATGAAATCCCATTACTTATTGCCTAATTAATAGTGTGATGTTAACTGGATAATATTACTTATTTTTATTTAATTGAATTAAAAAATAAAATATTCATTTAGGGTTTTATAAGACATCACTTATAACACCCACGGGAAGAAAGGAGTTGCTATATAATTGCTATTCTTTGCCTGAACCACACAGCTAAGGGACTTAATGTTCCCTCTTACGTCCCTCTTAAAACATCACAAACCGCGGTTGCTAATTTGCCTGGGTTAGCAACTGCAGTTAGGCTTGTGATATTTGCGAAGCATGGCAACTACTGGCAAAATCCCCCTTCATGGTGGAGGCTTATGGTCAGTTAACAGCTGATATGATGAAGACGAGACTTATGGTTCGTAACGAGGTGTGTATAGATTCCATTATCATTACCATAATGATGATAGTGATAATGATATATGTAGGAAATTATAATAGTTAGCTAGAGTTTTTACATTTAGATTTAATATTTCGACTTCGTTAACAATATTTTCCTAGATATTGTTTCTCATGGGATTTCTGGCGATCAGCCCACAATTTAATTAAAATTTCTTTATTTTAAGTTTAACAGTATTGGGATATTGTTTCTGAAAACTTATTAAATAATATTTCGTAATTTATTTAACATTTTTTATACTTATTTTGGTACCGAAAAAGCTTAGGTCTCATTGTATATAATTTTAAAAATTTCTTTTTAAATATTTATTTTAAGTTTTACAATACGTAAATTACATTACATAATTACAACTAAAATTTACATATACATGAATACAGTTTTAAATCTAACCTATAAACAGTTTGAATAATAGTATTCAATATAAAATAATAATAATAATATCTTATCACTATTTGGATAATATCCAATAGTCAAACTATGACATTGTAGTTAGAAACTTGATTCTACTTTACTCCTATACATCTAATTATATTAAGAAGTTACACCTTCGAATAATCAAAAATAAATTCAATGTGTCCAATTATTTTTAAGCTTTATTTAATCTGTATTACTAATATATAAAGCGGAAGAGTTTGTTTGTTCGAACGCGTTAATCTCTAGAACTAAAAGTCGGATTTGAAAAATTTCTTTTTGCATTTAATAGCTCATTTCTTGAATTATAAGTTACTAAACGTTATGATACGATCACGAGTGAAGTCATAATAGTTAGTATTGTATACAAATACAAAAATAATTCAAAGGCTGAAAATTTTAAAGCTACAAGCAGTCTACAATGTTATTTGAACGAATATTTGCATAAATACGATGCTATCTTATACGACAAGAAATATAGAATACGTTGTTTGATTAGTGGGTCGCTTAATAACAACATTAGAAGCTTTATTAAGTCGTTATCTTAAGTAACCGTGTCTCCGCCAACAATAATATAAAAAGGAGTTTCTTTTTTCAGTTGTCAAGTTCTCATCAGTTGTGTTGAACGATGTGGAATAAAAGTAAGTAGAGGTTAATTGATATCTGCGAAATAAAATTGATTCATTATCGATCAAGTTGTTGATCGAAAAAAACGTAGTATTGATAAAAAATAACGACTAGTTACGAGTACGTATCGCCGTCAGCGCACCAATGGTCGCTTGCATAAATTTCAATTTTAATGAATGAATCCTATTACTTATGTGATCTAGTTAATTAAATTAATGCTTTAAATTAGATAAATCAAGCGTTAATCCAATTGATTTATAGATTTGTTTTGCTCTATATTTTATTAATAAAAATTTTTGTTTTAAAAAAAAATGTTGTTATCAAATATTACAAATCGTAGAAACGTATCAACGGACTTTTGTAACATTATAAGGAAATAGAGCAAATGTTATCAAGTATATTTCATTTTAAATAGGCACAACGCTAAAGGGTTAAGGTTAAATACATGTACTCCATCATACATCCATTTTTTTAACAAAATTGGTTTAGTACAAAAATTTTATATACCACTAAAAAAAAATATAAGTACACATATCGAAATACAATAAAAAAACACGGCTCAAAGGAACATACACGTAAATCTATACCAACCTGAATTATTAAGTTACCAATATCGGGGTAAATCATTCACTCATCCACAATTTTAGTAAAAGCAAAATATTTGTGTAAACTGTGCAAAAAAAAAGTTTTCTTTTTACGAAGTGCGTTCGCGGACCGCGTGCCGGTGCCGTTGTGACGTAGCCAAAGCACGTCCGAGCGGCAATGCGCTTAGATATCGACTATGCCGCTGTATGACCAAGCACGGCACATAGTTCAAATAGTATTCTACTATTGTATGTAACTCTGTACCCAGCTTCCTTTACCTGTATTAAAAATAAAACGAAAAAATACCATATGTAGTCCAATTAAAAATAAAGTGCGCATGACAAAATTACGCATTTCCTTTTTCTATATTCACCTACTTTGTGAACGGTATTTTCCTAGACATTGATCTCAAGGGATCCCTGGCGATCAGCCCAGAGTTTCAATTACGAAAAGTATTAGATGCTATTTTTATCCATATAAGCTATAACCTTCAACAGTGATCAGATAGGTATGTAGGTATACAATAGTGCTAAATAGATAAATACCGAATAATTAATAAATGTTTGTAGTAAATTAAGTCTTTAAAAATTTATTGTTTGCTGTGTGTAAAAAGAATTAGTGATATTTTATTGGTTTACTACATAGTGATTTTATTTTCTTATTTTTTATAATTTATTTACATAGCAAAGTTTATGTGATTTAAAATAATTTACACTTTTTACACAAATTTCATAATACATATTTATTTATTTTTGATTTCTGTTTTTTTTTGAGGTTTGAAAATTACTAAATTACTAATTTGAAAGTTACATTTGTATGTTAACGTTACTATTAAAAATAAAATTATAAGCATCAAAATAATACAATAAAATCACTATTTATTAGCAAATAAATTAGTTTCTTTTTTTAACAAATAATTATTACATAATAGCTAATAATTAGATAAACTTTGCATTCCATTCAACATTGAATGTTATTGATGCGTGAAAACTCCATTTCACGTGTCCAAGAGTAGCTACAGCCCGTCCCAATTTAGTGTGAGAACAGTGTCATTTGATTGAAATTTCCCATTTCCCACCAATCCGTCAATGTCTCAGTTCATATCCGAGAGAAAACATGATTTTATGCGCTCATTTTATTTTTGTTATTTTCTTGCAGTAATATTATGGTAAATTGATAATATGTAAGTATTTTTAAAACGTAAAGCAGGTACTTAATATCTATATGGTATTAATAATTTGTTTATTATTAATTTAATTTTCTTTTTTATTGATAAATTATTGTTAATTTTTTCTTCTAATAAACATAAGTCGAATACCGACAAACATTGTAGTCTCCGCTGTTAATAATTGTATGCACATCTCTGCCATCAGTATTATATAGAAAAAACCCTTCAAAAGACTTTAAAAAATATATATTGTATATATATATATATACACAATTATTGATCCGTAACATTGCCATTCGTAGCAAAGATGGCCTTATAATAGTCCCAATTAATATATACTTTTGTCACGCAACATTAAACCACAAGTACAATTATAAAAATAAAGGCCTCTCAGTTCGATTAAACACATAATTATTCGTTATTCATCTGACATACTGTGCCCTTATCCCTATTTTCCTGATTATATTGAACCTTATGGGAATGTCTTAGGGCTTAGTTTAATTAAGCCATATGTGAATCACTATCGATATACGCACCAGAATTCGGCCTACAATAAGCGACAGCTTATCTACTCACATACTCATTACGAATAATTTACTAATTGAACGTATTTATATTCAATACGTTGTGGCAATCCATATCATTCTAAAAATTTACAAGTGGGAACAAATATTCCTCTCTAAGGGTTCCACACAATTACTCTTTTTTTATTGTCTATAGCTTTAATAAATTTTTCATTCAGTTTCTATAAAGTACATATAAATCGGTGAGAAAAAATTACTCTTGAAGTACTACCAGAGGGAGACTTTGTTCAAAGGATCCACTTTTTCCATTCCTATGCAATTATGCTTGCAATGGCTGTATTTAAAATGAAAAGTGAGATATGAGTGTCGTATTAAAAAATTACAAATTACTTTTTAAGAATAGCAACAACAAGAGTAACAAAAGGTTTTCACAATATATGCTGTTCATGTTTATAGAAAATGATATATCCTTTCTAACGAGTACGAGTATGTTACAGTTAGGCCCATTCTATATTTAAAAAAAAATCTTGATAAAATACTGTTCACCTACAAGATTAGACACCGTTTATGTCTTGGAAATAAGGAACCCAAAAAACAACAGGACTAAATAGGTAGTCTATTTATGGGTGCTCATAGGCGATTTAAATGTAGCGAAGTTTGGTGATGACTCCTAATTGTTGAACATATAGGTATTTGGTATTCTAAAGACACTAACTACAACATCATTGCATAATTATTAGTCTTTAAACAGTGTTGTTTCACCGCTACTATAGAGATACTACGAACACCCACGCGAACATCTCGTCTTATGCATACAAATATTTGGTTGTGCGCCACTCGCAGATGACTCGGAACTTGGAAAATGAGAAATCTAATGACAACTGGCACGTATTTTTTTATGCGAGTATAGGAATTGCAAACAAATTAACATTTGGAAAGTAGTAGACGTCGTCTATGGACCATAGAGTATCTAATTTTACATATGAGGAACTAATAAAGTCATGGATTTCATAAATTGTTCCAAGTTAGATGACATCTCTTATGCATCATTTGTAAGAACTAATTGTATCAGAAATTGTTATAGCTAAATTGTGCCTCCCCCTTGGGGGGAGGGGTCCATTTATTTCGGTAAACAAACAATGACAAAATAAAGAACAATACATAATATCAATCAAAGCAAAAAAAAACATCGAGTTTTGCCCCAACACCGTTTATTCCAATTTTGTCAGTAGTTGCCACGCTTGGCAGGCGCATTGGCAATCGCAGTTAGACTTTAGAGATATTGTAAGAGGGACGCTGCTACCACTCTCTCGCCCTCCCTTAATCGCCTCTAACGACACCCACGAGAAAGGAAGGGGTGGCCTATTTTATTCCAGGACCATACGGCTGAGTCGATTTATACATACATACATATCTGTCACCACTAGGGTAGGCAGAAACAATGGAACGCCAAATGCTTCGATTCAAACAAACCTCTTTCGCTTCTTCCACTTTCATCAATCTTTTCATACACGCTCGCCGGTTACGGGTACTTTTATTTGGCCTTTCTTCAGCACGTCGCCTATTTGGTCAACATACATCCGTCTAGGGCGGCCCCTACCGACATTTACATTTACATCGATTTTTACTTATTGGCAATACCATAAGAAACCGTGTTGTTTTGTAAATATAACTCTGTTAAGAATGCATAATAATAAGATCCAACGGTATGTCAGTTTAACGGTTTTATAAATATAGGTTTTGGTTGAAATACTAGTTATTGCTTTTGTTGTTTAGGTACTGTTATTATCTTATACAACAATAAAATACAATTTTATGTATATTTCATGTGCAAAAACATACCTATTTTGTAACGCCATATCCATAGTAGAAGAAAAAGGGTGTTAATAATGGGATCTAGCAGTCTCATTGCGAACAATACAGACTATCTGGCGGACCTCCACGCGGATCCCCCAAGAAACGATTGTGGTAAATTCTTGTACAATTCTTCACAATGGACTAGCTGATCTGCTTTCATCCTCACCTATCGTCTCTCATCGGTACCCCGCCACCGTATACAAATAGCACAGATGGGATTACCGTTCCATTTTCAGCCACTAAAGAGAAACATGTCATAGTCAAAGCTTAATCGGTCAATAGTGTACCTGTTTATGATTCTATATCTACTGCTACCGTATTATATATATAAAATCTATTTATTTTTATGATAATTAAAAGTGCAAACAAGTAGATAGCCCATGTTAATGGGATCTCGCCTATAGACACGAATAGTACCATGGATATTTTCAAAATACACTGTGATGTCTATGATACCTCTAATGCGGTGTCATTGCCAATATTGAATAAGTTGAAATCAATATCATTACACTTATATAACTGTGTTCTAATGGTTAAACTAAACACTTCTCAAAGAAACATAAATCAAAATACAACAAAAATTTAGGATCATCATAAATATATACGGATGATCTAAATTTTCGAACGACTTCAAAAAGAACAAAGTCCCCAATTCAATTTTTTTTTATACTACTTAGAATGGCAAACAAGCTGACGGCCTACCTGATGGAAAATGGTAACCGTCGCCTATAGACATGAACAGTACCATGGACATAACAGAGTGTACTGTTTCGCCCATGATACCCCCCATGCGTTGCCATTCCTGAGGACTCAGGTGTTATTCCTCTGTACCCAGCAAATTCACGCCCTATCCCACCCTTCAAAGCGAAACACAGCCATGTAAACACGACTGCTTCACGGTAGAAATACGAATGGGACAGAAGTACCCAAGCAATCGACTTTAGTACAAAGTCTCCCTCTGGTCAATTTCCTTATATTTGTTATCTCATAACTCCTTCACTTGTAAATCGATTTGAAATTTTTCGATCGAAGAATTTTAGATTAGATCCTTATATTTTATCAAAATCGTTTCGTTAGTTTTTAAATCATAATTACTGGGTTTTCCACAATTATAGATAGGTTTTTTTGTGGAACATAAATTTTAATTATTATGTACTTTTGTGACCCATGCTTTTTTAGTAAAATACTTTATAGATATATACATAGAACATATATACATAGTTTTGCTCGTACAATACTTTCTTTTACTTTCTTATCCAATTCCTTATGCTAATGATATCAACTTCACCTATATAGTTATAATAAAGTCCGCTTTCGTAACAATAAAAATAATATAGTTTATTATTGAATAAACTCACACCTTTAATAAACAACAATTTTATTAGATGTACAAGTAATAAACAGGAGTTATGTGGTAATTATATCCTATAGCTAATCCAATGTATCACAATTGTAAACCACTATTCATGAGGAATTTAGTATATGTATGTAAAACTCATTATTTTAACACTAACTCATTAGTGTAAATATCTTAGTTTAAAATAATCTCTAAGTCGCTGTATAACGTAGGTAAATAAAAAAACTTTTTTTCTTATATTTCCTTTACTTACAAAGGAGTTTTAGCGTTTGTAACTGGTAACACATGAAGGGTATTATGGGCGTCACAGTATACTCTGTTATGTCCATGGTACTGTTCATGCCTATAGGCGACGATAACCACGTTCCATCAGGAGGGCCGTCAGCTTGTTTGCTATTCTAAAATAATATATAGCCTATGTTATTCGTTGAAAATTTATCTCTCTATAGGTGAAATCTTTTTTTAAATCGGTTCAATAGTTTCTAAGATTAATTCTAGTATAGATTACTCTAGATAGAAATAATATAATAGGTATCAATCGATATACGATAAATTTGTTAAAGCAATCTTAATTATGGTTTATTGATATTAAGTCATTGCAAGGTTCTAACGAAATTGTTTTATTATATTTTTGACAATTTAATCATTAGAAGATAATGATATCGGAGGAAGATTTAATATAAATTATCTGTATGAATACTCGTATGGCTGTATTTAATTTTCAATGATGGGATGACGCACTTTTATTAGTGGCTACGGAGATATAACACCTTACTATGTATAAAATAGATAATTTTGGTTTACGAGTAGATTAGTATAAACATTAAAAAATTAATATAGGACTAAGACGAGAGCAAATCCTATTAAATTTAGAAATATCTTAATTTTTAATCGACTTCAAAAGATATAATATCTCTATTCGATTAAATTTTTTTATGTTTGTTACCTCATAAGTCCGTCAATTATAAACGGATTTGGAAAACACTAGTAAGGATTAATGAATATATATATCTATTTATATTTCATAGTCCCATTCATGATCCGTACCCGACCCAAAGGTCCCCATGACACTTGCGGCATTTCACTTGGAAAATTATTTTTCTATCTGAAAAGATATACTTACAGATACCTGTACAAGTTTTATCAAAATCGGTTTGGTACTTTTGAAATTAATATAACTAGTTTTACCACAATTGAAGTCGGTTTTCTTTTGTGGGACACACAGTTAAATCACGTTGAGTTTAAAACTGGAATTGAGATACTTCTTTAGGAATATTATTAAATTATGAAAATTCATAAATAATACATAACCAACTTCTTTTGGAAAACACTTAAAAAGCCAACATGAAATAAGCTGTGAATGAATGTTATCAGATAAAGAAACAACTGCGACATATTTTCACTTAACACCATTACTCTTGTTTCATATATACGCTTTTAAGATTTAAACAAGGGTACTTTGCAGGAGTCGTGCTGTGAATGGTGGCTAACGAGTAGATCTTAGCTAAACTGGTCGTGTTTGTGAATGTAAATTGTATGGGCTTAAATAAAGTGACACTTTCAACTAATTAATGGAGCGAAATATACAGAATTGTTAGACTGTACTATTTCATTTTCGTATAAGGAGTATTTTATATGCGTTAAAACTTGAATATCGAAATGTTAGTGGATATTATGTGATGTTATAAACGTGTGAATAAAATTAAAAGAATCAATTAGGTTTATATGCCTATTTGATAATAATTATCTCAAAAGTTGTGTTAATACAATGCTTTTATAAATATAATTCACCAGAGGAAGACCTTTTTACAAAAGTCGTTTGCTTGGGCATCTCTGTCCCATTCGTTTCTACCGTGAAACAGTTGTTTGCATAGATGTTTCGATTTAAAGGGTGGGATATGACAGTGAATTTAAAACACCTGAGTCCTCAGGAATGGTAACGCACGGGGGCTATCATGGGCGAAATAGTATACTCTGTTATGTCCATGGTACTGCTCATATCTATAGGCGACAGTTACCACTTTCCATCAGATGAGCCGTCAGCTTGTTTGCCATTCTAAGCTGCATAAAAAAATGATGTGCGTTTTCGTAAAATAAATAATGTAAATTTTTATCTCATTGACTTCTATCTATTTCTAATTACATAACTAATATAACACTAATATAGGATCTGTTATGTGAAAATTTACATTTATAAAAAAATCCCTACAGGTTCAGAATTGGCGAGGTAAGATGAAAAAAAAAATACAATCGAAATAGGGACTTCTTTTAAGCTGAAACGTAGAATTTACTAACTTGAAACACTAGTATTGAGTAAGTTTATTTGTGCATGGATTGCGCGTGTTGATGTTGGTACATTTACTTCCCCACAATAATTGATTGTCACATGACACGTGAATGACAGTGTCCAACGCTTCCTATGAGGAGAGTTTTTCCACACTGTACCTATCTGAAAAAGCTACATACGAAAAAAATATTTACACAATAATTACTAATATATTAAAAGTAATGTAATTAAAATCTAAATTAATTTGCTTGCGATTTCGTTATTGTGATTATTATGATCAAGGCACATATAATAAGATAAAAATAATGATAAATTTTTCTCCACACCAAATGTTATGTACATGCGAAATTTCATTACCAAGTACATCATTTTTTCGCCAAATTACAAAAAAAAAACTTAGTAAATTTCTTGTTCAAATAGAACCATTTCGTGTCAGGGAGATAGAATTATTAATAATGAGCACGATATTCTTATTACTAGCAATATATCCTATCATCTGGTAACCTCAAAACGTGTTCTTCAAAAGAGACCCTAGAAATTTTTTTAGTTTTATTTTCAACCATCAAAAAAAATTGTATATATGAATTTAATTAATTACCTAATAATTTAATTTTAAACAATGTTTAATGAAACAATTTTTTTTGTACATACTTTTTATCAATTTTTTGGGTTCTAATTAGAACGACGAGTAGATATGTTGAAACATGAGAATGTGCCCAAAGTAGTGGCATTTCACACGCCCCACGGGCGTCGGGAAATACAATACTACGTGGTATCATTTATCATTTACCGAATTCTGTTGCCTCGTGATCGCTAAATATAGTGTGATGATTGCTCCGATGTGTACGCGGCTTTACTTTCTATTCAAAATGAAAAAGAATATTGCTTCCTTTTAAAATTCTTTCACCATTTTGGATGTAATTCGATTATGTAATTCCATTTTCAAATATATTTCTAAGTACAAATATCAAATATAATTGTGTGTTACAAATCAATCACAACAATGTGGTGATAGTAAACACGAAAGTGTAAAAAAAGTAAAATAAAAATCATTAAATTATGCCATCATTTATGACGTCATGGCCATTGGCTTTTTGTGTAATGCGGCATTGTCACGATGATATGTCGCGAATGCAGCCGACAACATAAGAGACGCCGCCACTGCGATGACGCCGCGAGTTCGTCTGTGGTTACTGAACAGAGAATCTGTGGAGTTACCTAATAATCGATTATCAATTTATCGTTAGTGTTCATCCGGATTAATCATAATATAGATTAGACAATATAAATATTATCGATTAAATCGATATTAAATTTTACGAAACGTAATTGATTGATATAAATATCTAACCCCTAGCAGATTATGCACAGGCTATCAACAATGCAAAAAGAATCTTGTAATATATTTTTTTGTTCTTTTTTTCTGCGTGATCACACAGTTTATGGATGTAATTTTGGAAAATAATATTCTAGACAGTTCAATTTTCCTTTTTTTTTTTAGCCATTTTAATACTTTTTTTAGGTATTTAGGTAACTTACCGAGCTTCGTAAATTTCTGAAACATTTTATACCTCCAGGGGTTAGGAAGCTAGTACTAATACTGTTTAAGCATCGACCATATAGACGGTTAATTCGTAACAATTGTATTTAACAATTAAATCGTGTTTTTAATGACAATAATATCTTACGTGCATTATGTTAAATATCCATTATCTATATTTTTTTACCTTAATGAATTATATGCATATCTTTTGGGTTGAATATAATGATCTTGCTAAATGTATTTTAACAATCTATTTCCACCTAAGTTTCAACCATTAAATTATTAATTAGTTGGTTTGTTTTTTAATAATATTTATACACATAGATTTGTGCAGTTATGAAATTTTAATCATAAAGAAATAAACGGAAAAATAATAATTTTATTCAATCTCTTATTTTTAACATTTGTACATAGTAATTAATAAAAATTATCCCGAAACTAGTCGAGCATTCTTAATTAAAATACACTTAAGCACATTCGGTTTTACATTAAAAATTAAAATTCATGTAAATATTTTCTCAAAATTCTTTGTAATAAAACATATTAACTTTCGCATCCACACATCTGTTGTTCCCTTACATTTGTATATTTACTAAGTGAGAAACAGTGATGATAACTAATTGTTCTAGATGAAGAGGGCAAGATAATAGTTTGTCTCTTTTTATCATTTATAATGCGGTCCTAATTAACTCGAAAGTCGAATATTTAGTATACATGGAAATAAAACAACGAGTGAAGCTTTTTGTATTACATAAAGCCATTGTTATCGAACCTTCACAATTTATATCTGAAACTAGACCATTTCATCTTATCTTCATCGATAGATGAACTCAATACGATCTGATATTTCATGAGTATTATATTAATATGCAGGAATTGAACCTGTAATCCTTGACCGAAGTTGCATCTTATACCCACATCTAATTCAAACTAGCTGTGTCCTGCAACTCCACCCGCGTGAATCATTATATAGAGTATACTGTGTGCTAAGTAAAGATTTAACCTATCCGTGTACCTTTCATTCAAATCCATTCAGTAGTTTTTGCGTTAAAGAATAACAAACATCCATTTATCCGTCCATCGTTACAAACTTTCAGCATTTATAATATTAATAGGATAGTGATCGCTTTGTCTTGCTACTATGTGAATATTTCGAGAGTTAAACATCTTATAAAAATTTACATTAAACAAACTACAGGAGACAATACAAATTCTTTATTTCGTTTGAACAAGTTACAATTTTAGAGCATTCTTATATTTCGTTATTATCTCATGCGTGTACATGTGTATAGCTTCTTCTTGATTTCTTCCTTAAATATATATATACTACATACTATAAACTGATTGCTAATATTTATAATATATTATTAAATCGCTGAAGTTTTGTAATATAATAATAAATAACTATTTGTAAATCTCAAAACCAATATGTTATCCTATTATATTGTTAACAGAAAGTTACTTTTTTAATAATTATTCAGAAATACTGAACATTGTTGATTTAATTTTATTATTTTTGAAGTTAATAATAATTTTTGAAGATAATGTAAAAGTTATTACATTACAGAATGATCATTAATTATGGATTTTTATTTTAATCTTCTTTAATTTCAAAAGTAGAGAGACAAACTTAACGATATTATTAATGCCCTGATGACGAATCGTCATTGACAACATCCATAATGTCATTTTACCATAGATAGAATCTTAATGAATCTTAATACAGTACAGAAACATTGTAAATACAAAGAAGTACCTACACTCATGAAAACAGCACACGAACCCACAAATCTCACCTCCTATATATTCTAAGTGCATTTTGCAGTACTCGTGCATAAACTGCATATTTATGATGGAAGTATCTATTGAATATCTATTGTTGAACGTTATCTATGTATTTAAAATAGAATATTGAGGAAATAAACTGTCCCGTTGACTGGTTCGCAACTTAAGTCGCTTCGAGAGCTCAGAGCATATCCCTTTGTTATTTCGACTTGGGGCGGTCATTGTTTATTGTTTATTCCTTGAAAACGTTGAGATGTATTTTAAATATATTTTATAGATGATACAGTATAGGGAATTGTCTCGAACGTGAAGCCCATGGTATCTTCAACAATTCAAAGATCTCAGATTGTTTTAAGAGATAGTCATGACTAGGTAAATAGATATGTATATCTTTGATACCAATAAAACGTTTTTATATTTTTATCATAGATTTGTTTTTCCTTGGTGTTCCTAAACAGTGTAATTGTACAACACAATTTGTAGAATCCAATTTTAGATAATTTATTATAACAGGGCTAAAATGTATATCGAGGATTATCTCTTATCTGACTCAAAATCGGGAATCATATAAAAATCTTGACCCCGATAATACGTCACTTGTCTGTGTAGGTCATTATTTTGTTTTTTTTTTTTTTTAACACTAAACAAGCAAATTTCTGTCCCCACTCTCATAAAAATATTTACCATGTATAAAATAATATGTAGCAAATACTGGCGATGTCATAATAATAGTATCAATATGGAAATACGAATTATAGGGGGGAAAGGGATTGTTAGCAATGGAGTTTGACATCCCCATTGCTAGCAATAAACCTTATTAGGTCGACCTCCACGTGGTTCCCCCTGGAAACCATCGTGAACAATTCTTGTTGAATTCGTCACGATGGGCTAACTGACCCACTTCATCCTTACCTATCATCCTTCACTGGTTCCCCGCCGGTGTACCGATAGCGTGGGTGGGGTTACCATTCCATTATCATCCATTAAAAAAAATACTAATTATAAAAAAAAGTAACCCTATCAATTGAAAAAAGTAACGTAATCGCATAAAATAGTCACAAAAATGTATAACTACTTAAAGTCCACCTTCTTTTGTCGCTTAAAACATTCAGTACTTAGATTCTTAATTATTTCAAATTTTAAACAATGTACTAGTATATTATAATTAATTTATATCTATGGTAATTAACAGTTTATTCATTAATCACTAATGGCTATCTCAATCTTATCGATTGGTCTTTGATTTCGCCGCGTCATAAACAAACCACCCCGCAGTAGACAATGATTTGGCCTACTAAATTAATTGCATCTCTATACACGGAGTAGGCTGGGGCTGTCAACTTTAAATAGGTGCTGGGCCATTAATATGACGCTTTTACACTTTATTAAACATATATGCAATTTTTTTATGAAAATTTAAACAGAGCTTCTAGTAGTTTATTAGACAGACATTTTTAAAGCATTTTATATAAATATATAAAATACTTTTGTTTATTCCTTATAGATATAAAGCTATAAGTAATGCTGATGTAATTACGTGCAAATCTACAAGAAACCAGCTGCTCTAATTCTGAGCAAAAATAGAACACACCGACATCGACGTATCATCGACACCGATTGTGGTCGTAAATGTCAATTACGAAAAAATACAAAGTGGATTCCATTGGGCGTTCGTACGACAATAGTAAACACTGCTGATAGACTTGTTTAACTATGTCAGTGGCCAAACTAGCCGTCGAGAAAACACAGAGGTGAAATTAAAAGAGCAGTAAAATATTGCAATGCATTTTTTTATTATCCACAAATGCAGGTAGAGCTACCATTTGACCACATGTATTTATTTTATTCTATACTGGCAAAATCTAGAGACTATGCTCGCCCTATTTTTATTTTTCCATGAGTACTTTGAAAATCTTTTTTTCTAAAAAGATTATCAGTATAGTAAACAATATTACAATATTATTTAAAATAAAAATAATATTATAAAATTGTCGCGTACAACGCGGTTTCAGAGATGTTTTCTCCCACGAACACTTAGGTTATGCAATGAGTTCTATACCGAGGTTTTCCCAAGCGACTACAGGATGGAGTTCTTCAGAAGGGAATAATAGGGTTTCTTCAGAGTGGGCAACGCACGCGCGCGCCTGCAATACCAGGGGTATTGCAGGCACGCCTCACCTTACCTCAGTGTTATCGTAAATAAACTGACTGTACACCAGATGGGAAGTGATAATCAAAACAGTATTTTGAACACCACATATGGTAATACGCTGTGATTTCCATGCATCTTAGTCCATGCATTGACATTTCTAAGGACTTAAATGCACGTTTCAGTGATTTAAATGAAATTGTAATAATTAAAATTTATGTCCAAATTTCGAATTTCTAGATGGCAGCTCTATCTAAAATGATTCGGTGATTTGAACTTACGTACACAGCATGTTAGCAAATGATTCAGCGAGCGTCGACTGTAATTAATCAGTCTTTGTGAGCACGCGACTCTAGACGTAAACAATCGCTTATCCAAATTTTGTCGAATAACTGAAACTGTATGTAAGTATGTGTGTATGTATATACAGGGTATATATAGAATGAAATCAAAATCAGTTGCATCCTTTTAAGAGAGTGTTCTACTAGTAAAACTGAATATTTTTCACAGAGGAGCATTGTTCGATAAACGTTAAAAAGTTTTGTACCTCCCGTAATACTATGAGAACGTTCTCGTACTTTTACTAATAGTAAAACGAAGAATATGTTGTTCTTGTACTAATAAGAGAAAAAGAAATACTATGTCATTGTGTCATACTTCAAATAAGTTGATTTTCTCAGAAAGTATATATAAACAGGAGATATATAATTAATTAACAATGGGTAGTAAAAGAGTGTTAACTTATATATAAATATGTATAATAACATATATAAAACATATATAGACATATATACAGTTAATCGTAATAAATGTGGCAATGATCAAATGAATCATACGGTCAAGATATACTTTTAGCTATATACTCATAATGACTATAAAGACAAACATAATCTAGGTTTATAGATATATGGTTCTATAAATATGTTGATTCCCTTCTAATTAGTGCGAGAATATGTCTTAAGCGTATGCTATATATTACCTTTTTAGGGCAAATTGTTTAACATAAATAATGTTATCAAGATAGATATTTGCTCGTAATATTCTTATAAGTAAAATACATAATAATCAATTAAAATCTGTCATAATCTAAGTTTAAGTTTACAAATCAAATTAACGGCTATATTTTTGCTTATTTCTACTAATTTTACTGTTATATAAACAAAAGTTTGTGAGTATGTATGGAAGAATGTTTGTTACTCTTTCACGCAAAAAATATTGAAGTAATTTGAATGAAATTTGGTACACAGATCGATTATGTCTTAATCCAACATATAAAATATTTTGTATACTAATTCACGCGGGCTATAGCCAGTATAACAGTATATATCAACATAAGTTTGTTTGTATCTTCTTAGGGCGTCAAAAACTCAACTAATTGTCATGAAATTTGATACACACGTAGTATTTGGAATGGAGAAGTAGATAAACTATTTTTATCCTGATCAATCAACATATACCGGGTGAGCGAACGAAGTCTCGAATAAAAACAAATTCAAAATAGTTTTGGCTCGATTTTTATCTGAACACTGGCATTTATTTCAGTCATAGCATATTATTATAACAGATGATCTATATATGGAATAATTATTGTTAGCATTAAGACGTATATATCCTTGATATGTTTATATGTGTATATGTAAGATTTAGTTATAAATAGGTACATATTAAAAAATAATAACCATTATTGATTAGAAATAATCCTAAAAAATATTATTATTATTATGTAATTAGAGAAAGAAAATCTATATAAGCACACACTATATATATATATATATATATATATATATATATATATATATATATATATATATATATACAAGTATTTTATAAAAGAAATTAATACATGCATCAATGTCAAGGTCACAAAGTCAATGCTGATAGGGCATAGACCTGACATTGACGGGCTTTCACTTTTTACATAATTTTATGATTGATTTTGATCACTAATGATTAAATTTTAATTAATTTTTTTATAGTTTCATAATAGGAATATTTGGTATATTGTGTACTTTATTTTAATAGATGATAATGGAATGGTAACCCTGCCTACGCTACGGTATATACTGGCGGGGCAACAGTGAGGGATGATAGATGAGAATGAAAAGGCAGGTCAGTTAGCTCATCGTAATGAATACATCTGGAATTCCAGTTTGCAGGGAAGACCACGTGGAGGTCGACCTGACAAGTTATATTGCTAGCAATGAGAGTGGTAGTTCCCATTATTAACAATCCCTTCCCCCCTGTGGTGTATACATACAGATATTGATGTCACAAATGCATACACTTTTTTTTAATTTAGCCGTAAATTAGATCTCTACTTTGACATAACTTCGATTCAGAGTTTCTTTATTTATGCAGGAAAAAAGCTTAACCGATAGAGAAAAACAGATAAATTATTCAATTCATTAAAAGAAAATCTATTAACAAATATTTTTTGCAACATCGAAGCAATTAATAGAGTGCCATTGAGTTTTTTTTTTAAATAAGTTCTAGCTCTATATATTTATGGTTATATTCTTGCAAAGTTATAATGTGCTTTACAAAATTTTTAAATCGATTAAATCGAGAATAGAATAGAAGTATAATGAGAAAGGTGGACATTTTCATCATGTCAAGCGCAAAATAGACGTATTAATGTATACTTAGATTACTTATTGTACTTTTATGGCAAAAACGACAATATGTACTTATTTTTATAACAGTTCAAAATGTAAAGCGTCATTTTATCTCCCTCTATATTCGCCAGTCTGTGGGCGGTCTGTTTTCCTTAAACAATTTATACGATCGGCGCCTTTAGCAGCAACTATCATTTAGAGCGACGCGTTAACCAAATCAATGATAATGTAAATAATGACCGTTGATAAATTTACTTCTATCTATATTCGAGAAATGCTATTTGCAATGATGATCTGATTCTGTTAATTGGCAATATAGTTCGTGATGCTGTAATATTTGAAGTTGTATGTACTGTGTCTGCTAGTTCCACCTCTTTTTTTATTTATCCGTTAAATACATTGGATGAAGCTAGGTTGTTGGGATAACAATAGTATTTTTTAGTCTTATTGCAATTTTTTGTACTAATTAGGTTTTCAAATTTAATTAATAATGTGCACCATTAGTCTATAATTTTGGCAATCATTTGAAATTGATTTCAAATATTTGCCTAAAGTGATTAAAATTTAAAATAAATATAATAGTTTTATATAACTCTAAAGCTAATCTAACATAGTAATTATTACTCTTTCAAATCTTATGTAAAAGTCCCATGTCACGATTTTCTTTCACTTAGTATGTAAATATATATTATTTAGTAGATGGAGAAAAAACAGTGGCTTACCTGCGCTATTGTTATACGCTGGCAGGCCACCAGTAAAAGACGGTAAGTGAGCATTAAGTCAAGTCAGTAGGCCCATCATGACTGGTTTATCAATAATTGACTACGATGGTTTCCAGGGAGAATCGCGTAAAGGTTGACCTGTTAGGGTATTTTGCTAGTAATGGGCCTATTAAACGATCTACTAACAATCACTTTTCCACTAATTTGACAGTTAGGGTAGGTTTTATACTAGGAAGTGGCCATCAATAAAATGGACAAACGGGTAATAGAGAACAAAACACTATTTGCCGGGTCAGATAGATTAATTAAATATTTAATTTAGTATTTACTAAAACATAGTAATTGTTAAAATTTCGCCAAACTTTAGAGCAGAAAAAAAATTAAAACTATAACCAGGATAAATATTCTTATCTTTAAGCTGTCTACAACCATCTCACTCACCTCACCAAGTAACAGTCGAGTCAATCCATCGAATCGATATCGCAAACGAGTTCATGAGTTAGAATGAAATATCAGACTTTGCTATCTCATTATATCTAACTATTTGATGGCGATTTCGATTCAAGCGATGGATTCGTTTACCACTTGTCTAAGGTCACTAATTTGAAATCATTAGATCTATACAGCTCTTTAATAATTAACATAACAGTAGATAATCCTTCAGTCGAGATTCTCTAGGGATTGACGATAGTAATTAGTATTGCAGATCGTGACGTTCGCAGGCAGCTTAAGCTAAGAATTATTTTCACCTTGCAGCTTGCTCTAATACCTATACTGAGTCACCGCAACCGCAGCGGTTTGACCTCTCTCGTAGAGCTGTCATTGGATCCAATCAACGCTTGTCGTATACTTACCTACTTTCGGTCCCGTACAAATTCCGTTAAGTACAAATTTTGCATGCTTGTCTTAATGAAGTTAATGAAACAGATGTTGCTATCTCCTAATTAAACGACTATGAAATAATATGATGTTTTAAATTCTCATAAATAGACATATACTTGTTTCATATACTTAATCGAATTATTGCATTAATGCTAAATTAATTTTAATTTTTTATGCCACGCATACATTCTTAAATAAGAAATATATAATGGTAATGATATGCATGTAACCCGTATTTAAACCTGTTTAATGCATGGTGCTCGCTTCGATCAGAAAGATAAATTATAGATTCAGTTTGGATTAGTAAAAGACCGAAAATAGATCTTTTAAAAAAAAATACTTTTCTTTATTAACTCTTCTTCAGTTAGCTTTAACTAGTAAATACTAGAATTTACTACTTAAACTGAATTTTAATACTAAAATTTACTAATTTAACCTAAGATTGAATATGGGTTTATTAATATAAATTTTGATTTTTTACACGGGCTTTTTTAACCGACTTCTAAACGAAAGAGGTTCTCGAATCGGTTATTTTTTATGTTTATATCTCTGTTAATTCTAAACGGATTTGGAAAAGTATTATTTTTTGAAAGAATATACTTACAAATTTGTTCCAATTTTCTCAAAATCGGTCCAGTAGTTTAATTTTTAGATTAAAATAACTAGTTTTATCATAAATGAAGTCGGTTTTTCTTTTGTGGGACATAATCTTTAATTGTATAGAAATATATCCATTCATGTGTCAAAAAACATGAATGGCACATCGTTTTAAAAAGACAATACTATAAATGACGTGAGTCAGATACAATTGTCTAAAATATTGCAACTCTATCTATAAATGGGTGTTCAGCATTTTATGTCTTAAATCATAAGGTTAATTTTATATTAACGAAAATAATATGAAAGTCCATTTGAAAATATCAAGCGTTAAATTAAGCTATACATTATACTTTCACTGACCACCCTCGTTTTAAGCAGGATGTGATTTATTTACTTATCTGTCCTTTTGTTATCCTTTACTAATGAGATGAAAGGGATCATAGATAGATAGAGAGATTTATAGTGGGATAAAGGTGTTTTGTATTGGAAAAATTATCGTTTTGATACAAACATCCTTTGTACGACACCAATGAAATAATTTATGGACTACCAACCCTATTACGAACGTGTTGAAATATCTATTGTATAAATCGTTAAAGACGCATCGAAAAATAGTTTAAATGCCTAAATATATTGACTGTTTGCTTTACGAGATCTGAAGGAGTATTTTTTTATGTAACTTAGAATGACAAACTAGCTTAGGGCCCACCAGGTGTAAAGCAGTAATTGTTACTTAATGACTACTTACCCACAATTTTTTTCAAAGATTTCAAACTATTTTTGTATTGTGGTCAATAAAGAATAAAAAAGAAATGAACAGCTCCACCGATATCAGAAAATACATTAACAACTCACGTTGGAGGCTGACATGTTATACCTATGTACCTTGTAATTTTACTGCCATATAATATTTAAACCCAAACCCTATGCACACCTTTTCCAAAGCAGAAACACGAATAGGCTAGAAACACACAAGCAAACAATTTTTGTACAAAATCTTCCTCTGAACATACCCTAAATAACTAAATTCAAAATTTATAACAGAATGATACTTGAATTTATGCATACTTTGTATTATGCAAATTAATAATATCTTATGATTTTTTTCTATTTTTAAATTTTTTAAGGGCTTTACCTTCTTAAATTTAATAAAAACGTTTCCATTTGCTTGATACATTGACGGTTAGGATAACAATACGTATCAGGCTATCACTATGAATAACTTAATTTCGACTTGATTAACGTCGAAAAAATTGACTATTATGTTTAGTTATAACTAAAATAATACTCAATACCAAACAAATGAGACAATAAATGCTATTAGCGAGATAGAAGATAAGTACAAATCGCCGTATGACCTAGTGTTTAGATTCCCCAACTTAAAGGAGCTCCTGGTGATTGTTCTACTTAAGATATAAATTAATAGGACTGCTACAGATGATAAGAATATTTACTTACACTATAGTCACCCTCTATCTCTTTCTCTAGTTGATCTTATCCCTTTCTCACGAAATCAAATGCGACCTTTCAAAAACCAACACATCAACTTCAGTACATTCCTACATTCACACAAATTTTTGAGACTTTTTCAAGTATGAAGTAGTAACCTATAGATCATTTATTTCTATATGAAGTGTTTAGAATATGATTCTTAAAATATATTAATTTAAATTTGCGTGATGAATAGTTATGCGTTTACTTTATAACCTCTATATTTATTTTGTTATATAACTTGTGCATCTTTTTAATGTGTCAAAACAAATTTTATTTATTAAATAATTGAATATAGATACATCGAGATACATTATGTACTTAATTATATAGAGCACTGACACAAAAAAAAACAGTCAGGTAATTTGACAATTACCCGTTTTTGAGACTCGATGCTGTATCTATATAATCTAAGAACATCACATATTTAGATAGCCCGTTCCTAATGACGAGTTATATGATGAATTGAATATAGTAAATAGACAATATTATTCATTGGAAATAAGATAAATATTTTTGATAAAAATACTATTCGTACAGGTAGATATCAAATCATATATATCGGATCACATTAAACAGGTAAAGCAATGATCACAAGATATCAAGCCTTTGTATGTCTCTGTAAAGCCATTGTTCAACAACCACGCCTAGTTTAACATCTCCGAATGATGGGGTTGTAGACAGCACAATAAGGGTAACACAGCATTCTAGACAGCCCATAATCGATATTCTATTCAACCATTCAGATTGTATCGAAATCGACAAGCATTGTGACTTTGTGACTTCAGTCATACGCAGAAGTGCGACAATAGCTTTATAAAAGCCATTAGTGCAATAGAAATGGTTTATGCACTTTTAAAAGGGCTATGCACTTTATAGAGGAAATAATAATAATCATTCGTAGAATTTATCCGTTATTTATAACAAAATGTTTAAAATATCAGACAATTAAATTATGCACTCATTCAAATTCGTTGTCAAACTATCGAAGAATATTACAAACTTTATGAAATAACAACACTCAAAATGATAAAA
Source organism: Galleria mellonella (assembly GCF_026898425.1). Taxonomy (NCBI): domain Eukaryota; kingdom Metazoa; phylum Arthropoda; class Insecta; order Lepidoptera; family Pyralidae; genus Galleria; species Galleria mellonella. The sequence goes on along the minus strand of NW_026442130.1, from coordinate 7,937,055 downwards.
ATACGATCATTTTATAATTTTGATACATATTATTTGTACTATATGACAGGACAAGCAGAATAGATTGTAGTTTGATTATATAAAATTCAATTAAACTCGGGAGCGTTCATATGCAATCTATTTATTTTAAAAAAAGTGTTGCCATTTGTATTAAACAACTAAATGATATATGGATGCCCCATATGCAACATTATTTATAAATTTCTTGGTTGTACATTACACGTTTGTAATTATTAAAAAAATATAGTTAATCATCAAAAATAATTTTAGCAAGATATTTTTAAATACATAATCTCTTTCATTTTATATATCTATCTGAAATTCTTACATTACATAATTCTTTTATTTAAATTAATTATTCAACGAATCCTGTAATTTTGGTGTTATAAAGTATTAAATAAATAAATTAATTAACTTTAACTTATAATTCTGTGCTATTCCCTACATTTGTAGACATGTCATAATTCGTAACGGTCAATTTAAACAACAATAAAGTAGACATAATAGTACGGCGGTGACAGCGACAAACATTTTCATTAATAACGAGTCCACACAGAATCCTCTTATAAATATAATAACTGCATTCATATTGTAGAACGAAGCATAACTCATTCGATTAAAGGGAATTCTGCCGTACGCCTGCGGGCCTTTAATTGTACACCAGGATATGACATCCTGACCAATTAACAAAGACACCACAACGCGGATATCTCTTCATAATTATTGTAAAAAAGATGCCAATGGAGAGGGGTCCTCTTATAGTGGTCGTATAACTATCATCTGCACCAAGCTTTGATCTATGTATCACGAAGAAAGTGTTAATTCCATTTTGATGCGACTAATTACCACATTAATTGACCGTGAGGTATTGTCTACTGCATTCAGTCATCTATAACAGTCATTTTGTATGACTGTTATAGAGCATGACTTATTTCGATATATAGTATGACATTAAAAGACGAATAAATATGTTAATACTGAGAGAGATAAGATCATTTGTGGAATTAAACCTTTGGTCAGAGCACCCGTAATAGATTTGTTCTGTGACTCAAAGAAGCTTACAATCGTCACCGACTTAAGTCGTTAGTTCAATCAGACATGTCACTTAGAGGCTTAGGGTATTTACATAGTATTGAAATATAAGGGGAACTTGCTGTCAAAATACCACTTTATCAGACAAACGTATTGTCATAAGGTGGTATTATTTTAAATATATTTTTACTTTGAAAAATTTCTCATTATGGAAAAGTGAATGTCATCATTTATAAAAAAGTATACTTAGAGTATACTTAAAGGATAGTTAGAGGTTTTTGTTGTCATAGTTGTTGGTGTCCATAGACTACGGTAACCGTTTATCATCAGGTGGGACGTATGCTTATTTTCCATTTGCCACCATAGTGGTATAAAAAAATTAGGTGGTAATTACAAAGAAAACTTTCAATCACACAAAAATTGAAATACGATTTTCATATTTAAATAGTTAGTCTATAACAGCTTCTTTCTATAATAGGAGTTAATTGACAATATCTACCAAAATGTAAAATAAATGTTTGACCATATATCATTCCAATTAATAAACAAGATGTATTATATTAATCGTAATACAATTCTATATGAAACATGACCATAAATTGACCAAACAGTACGTATAGATGTGCTCCCTTTTTACATATTACCATAATTTGACTATAAATTCAAAATATTAATAGGGTCGTGTACTCTGATGGTATATTTAGCTTGTTATGATTATTTATTGTAAACTTTCATAATTTGTACAAATAAAATGAGAGTTATACTTATTATCTGTCTTCACGCTAAGGCTAAGGTATACCTTTATAGAGGATTAAGTATTGTAGGTTTTTAGAAATCCCCCACATTTTTTTTTCTTTCATTTATCCGATTTATAATAACAAACAAACTGAGAGCCCATCTAAAAAAAAAAATATTAATCATCGCCTATACATATGAATGGTAGGCACCATGGAAATCAATGAAAACTATGTGAATCATGATAAGCCTTACTGGTACGTGCTGAAGTCTTCAACAGATCGATAGAAGGTCAATTTGATATGAACAAGCTTCAATTTTCTATTTTATTTGCGATATGTTATAAAAATATAAATTTAGACGAAAGAGCCATTGCGTTAATCCATTTATTTATTTTAAAGTTGTCCGTTGACACATTACAGCAAAAGTATTGTTTTTTAAAGTAAATAGAGCAATCTTATGACATATCCGGTGTTGCCATCCTTCGCTTCATACTGTACGCGACTTTTACTCTCAAGTATTGCTTTTGATGTCTCTATACCCTCTAATTTCACTACATTGTCAAATAGAATGAGCTGTGCAAGTACATAAAACTAATTTATTATTATAGCTAAAAATTTACTCATATTACTGATCTGCGGTTTGAAGGGTAGTATATCATGGTAGAGAAATTAACATGGTACGGAGGCACAACACCTTGGTCCTTACAAATGGTAACACGAGAAAGGGACCTTGGGCTTTATATTCTATGATATCAATGATATATGTGTTTATAGGGGACCGTTACCACCAGAAAATGAGAAATGAGTCAGCTGTTCCAAATTATTTATAAAAAATACTCATATTCATTATTTTATTGTAGTACTATAACTTTTGATTAAATTCAATAATATATTTAATTTTAAAAAGTTTTCCATACTGAGAATACAGTTGGGGAAACCTAAACATTTTACTGAACTAAATGTTATTTTGCGAATATTCATATCATTGGTTAGTTGATTACAATTATTTTGTTTAATTCCGCTAAAATTAGTATGTGTGCGACTGCTAATATTTAAGGATTGACATTATTGTTATTATTATTAAATTACATGACCTTTCATAACAAAACTAATAATAATAGTCAATTCTCAAATATTAGCAGTCGCACGCCTACTAATGGTAGCGGAATTAAACAAAATTATTTTAATCCGCTAACCTACACATTTGTTCCGCCCCTTAGATCTCTTATCCCGCCTTACCCTAGACGATGATTACCAACTTCTATTTTTTTTTATGGATGATAATGGAATAGTAGCCCTGTCTACGCTAACGGTATGCGCTGACGGGATACCAGTGAGGGATGAAAGGTGGATAATGAAAAAACAGGTCAGTTGGTCATCGTGATGAAGACATCTGAAATTCAGCACGATGGTTTTCAGAGGAAATCGCGTGGAGGCCAACCTGACAGGGTATATTGCTAGCAATAGTACTAGTAGCCTGCATTACTGACAATCCCTTCCCTCCACCAACTTCTATTTGAATATCTTGTTAACTGCTAGCAAATATCCCGACGATGGGAGCGATGTAGCGCTTTATCTCTTTAGCATAGGTGCCCGATGCTGTATGACGAATTAACATTATGTATAGTGTATTTCTGGAGCACCCTGTATGTTTCAGTACGCCCTTAGAGATGTAGAGATAATTCACGGACCAGCATCGATAAACTGGCGGTAGAATAAGAAAACGAGTCTGTTGCTCCGTCTTCGATGTGGAATACCGTTAAGTCTCAGCCAATAAGGGTCTGGAAGTCCCTACTCGTCTCCCTTGAGCTAGTGGCTCTTTATGATGGATTTCTTTTACATAAATAATAATAATTTTTTATTCAAATAAACTCAATTTTAAGCATTTTTAAATAGTTATTTTTTATTATTATACCGGTAAAAGGTCTTTTTATAATAATTTGTTAAAATTCTAGACCATAATTTTGTTAGAGACAATTATTATTTTTATTTTATATAAAGTAAATGATAGTTTATCTATAGAGTATACATATATTTTTATTTGTAACTTCATACAGAAAGCAAAGGAGTTCTGGCAGCGTTCACACAGCGTCAGACTCCATTGCCCCCTGCTGGGCACCTGGCATTAACGACTAATAGCAGCATGTTAATCGACAGGCGATCATTGTCGGCGATCGCGTTTAAAAAAAATAGAGCGTCATACGATATAGAGATAAAATTCGTAATCCGTTCCACGTATAGAATATCGGAGTGTTCAAGATCACGTGAGTAGCATTTTGGAATGAAGGATAATGTTTTTCGGGTGTACGTTATGTAAGTTAGATATATGTTTCAATTGTGGAAGTACTTTGAGCTATGCAGTTTATTTATATCGCCATTATCCACAGAATCTAGGTAATATACAAACGACGAGAATAAACTCAAAAACGAGCGAAATTAAAGAATTGGATTTCATGTGACTTTATTATACACAGACAATTGTTATACATATTTTATATATATTTTTGCACAAAAACAACAAAAGAATATATGTAATCCTTTTTTTACCTTATTGGTCGAAATTGTTGATGTATCTCCAATTATCTTCCAACAAATCTAAGGCATTGGGAAACCTTTTTATTTCAAATATTTTTTAGGATTTATATATGCCATTGCCATCTAATATTGAATAGGGAAATTAGACACAAAAATATGTCTACTCACCGGTAGATGTCGCAAATTGTAGTAACATGTCTGGGCAACTTAGAATAGACAATGTATTGACACTATGTAACCAGTTAATGGAATTAAAAAATTTACAGTATTAAGTAACTAGGTCTTTTATGAGAGGTATTGATAACAATATTTTGAACAAAACTATAAACAATATGAATAAGATATACAACATAATATTTTTTTTATTGTTTAATGTTTTAATACTTTTAACTGGATTTATACTCTACATTTTTGTTTTGACAGTGAAGCTCGCTGTGTTGACTTATATATAACGTAAATCACTTGATCACTTGTTCTATTTTGTGATAACTTTTTGAAATAGACATTTCATAGATAATTATTTTAATAAGTATTGAGTAATTTATAATTAATGATGAAATAAAAAAAAATTCTATACTATTGTAACTTTTGAACATAACCATGAATTGTCAAACTGACATTGACATAATGACATAATTCGTTATTCCTTCACTTGCTTTGTTTATTTGCTTGTCATTTCATTAATATATTTTAATTTTTTAGAAATGTTCTAATTTTTTTCTTATTAATTCATATAATAAATAATTATAACAAAATAAATATTAATCAAAAATGTAAATGTTTCCACAAGTACTGAAAAATGGTAATTTAAGTTTTAACAGTTGTATGAGGTAATATGATTAGCAGCTGATTATAAATAATAGATTACAATACATTTGAAATTATGAATGTATTAGGATTGAGATTAACGTTAACGAGAAAACCCTGTAACCGCTTTCTCAATATTCTGAAAAATGCTAAGTTTACACCGAATATCGCCTATTATTATGCTACTATAGATCCTATAGATGCATTTACCAATGACTTGATACAGCGATCCAAAATTGTAAATAGAAACAATGTATTTGACTTGAACAGCACAAGCACAAGGGGTTTTGCAGAGGCTGAGTCACCATACCAAGATATATCAAAAATGACTACTGAGGAATTGGATAAAGTGGTTTTACAACTTTTATCTAAAAATAAAGACAAACATATAGAATACTTGGTGTTAGATTGTATTAATAACCGTAAATTCATTGGTGGACCGACTTTAAAAAAGCTTTATAGACATTACAGTCTTGCAGGCAAACCTGACATTGTTATGATACTCCAAAAGTATTGCAGTAAAGTCGACCCTTATATAAATAAACGCAATGGAGGTTTCCAGCATTATTTAGCTAAGGCACAATGCTTTAAAGGTAATTCAGAAAAAGGTCTAGCAATTTTAATGGATGCATATAAAAATAATGAATATTTGAGGACCTTTTATAGATCCATATTCAAAGAACTCATTCATGATTCAGTACTGAACAGATCGGAGGCATCATTAGTGATATTTAAGAGATATGTATTAGAAGTTAGTAAAATTTGGGATGATCATTACCCGTTGGTGTGCTTCTGGCACATTTGTTGGTCAAGCACATGGTTTTCTGATCAAATGCTATCAAATGACCTTTTAGAATGTTCAGAAATGCTTCAGAAAATTGTTCAGGATAAGTAAGTGTTATATAATATTTTTTTTTATGTAGTCCTAATTTTACTTGATGGAAAACATTTTCCACTAGCTCAAAAAGAAGGTTTTTAATTCAGTTGTATTTTTTTTATGTCACTGACTAACTCTGTCAATTTTAAACCCTAAAATTATTTTTTCTATCTTAAAGGGTATACTTGCCAATTGGTCCTATTGAAATTTTATCAAAATTGGTTCAGTAGTTTAGTTTTTTGACTAAAATAACTGGTTTTGTCTCTATTGAAGTTGGTTTTTGTTTTTGGGGGACACAATTTTAAATAAATAGAAATAGCACTATGGATATTACAGAATACAATGTGATATCTATGGGAGGATACCATGGGTGCCTCATGTCTTGCCATTTCTGAGAATTAAGTTAATATTTCATACATGTTACTAAATACACTTTTTAGTATACTGAAAAATATTTTATGCCTCTATAATCTGTATTTTCATACATCTCTCATCTTTCAAATCGAAATATAGACAAGCATATGGTAACTGAAATATGCGTAAACCAAAAGTACATATGTCTTCTGTACAGTAAAGGTGAAAGGGATTTTTAGCTATGGGGTCTAACAGCCCCATGCTGGCAATATACCTCATCAGATTGATGTCCATGTAGTCCCCCTGGTAATCATTGTAATTGTTATTAAGTCAGAAGTTAGTTGTGAGAATAGGCTGATTTAACTCATCTTTTCCCATCATGTCTCATTGATGCCTTGTCAGCATATATCAATAATGCAAGTGGAGTTACTATTCCATTTTCACTCATTTCTATACAGTCTTCTAAATTTGTTTTTACATTGTTGTCCACAAGTAGTATGGAGTTTTAAAATATAGTTTTAGAATATGTTACAACTTAATGTTTACATTAAGTTGTAACATATTCTACATACCTAGTTTCAACTTAACCATATTAATAATGGATTTAAATATTTGTATTAATACTTACTTATTTGAAATGTAATATATAAAAATCGCATGTCACTGTATTTGTAGTTCAACTTGTCCAAAATTGGGTGGAAGAGAACATAGAATTGAAAAACTTTCAAAGAAGTCTTTGAATAATCATAATTCCCTAAAAATATGGATTTAGGATATAATCAATTTTAATCAAATATATTTTCAGAGCTACAGCTTTCACCATCAGCATTTTAAAACAGGAATATAATGAAGATGCAGTAATGCGCCTGTTACAAACACTACTCAAATATAAAATGATGTCGGAATATGTCAAAGTTTTGCAAATTCTATTCAATTATAAATGTAAGTATAAAGTAGCATAAATGAACAATCATACTATTCTATGCATGAACATTTACAGTAGTTAAAATATATATAGATATATATTTTTAATTAAAAACATTTTGTTATAAAATAGGTAACTTGATTATAACATTTGCCATAACAGTAAAAATTGGCAAAATTATTATACATGTAGATGTAATATAAACAATAACTGTGCTGCTAAGTTAAATAAATTTGCTATTAATTAATTGATTTATAATAAATTGGTTACTAATTCACAAAATTTATTTATAGTAAGCCCTCATCAGCACAGCAACAAACTTTATTCGAAAACATCATTGTAGTGCTGTTTTTGTAACTAAACATTCTATTTTCTCCATACACTTTTATGAATAATAATTTGCATAATTAATTAGCATCATCATATCAGCCTTTAATTGTCCACTGCTGAACAAAAATATAACTTATGTTCGCTCTCCCTTACTCGAATAGTTCATACATTTTAAAAAATTAAATCTTACGACTTACGTTTATTAAATTACGATAAAAAGCCATGTTTTTATATTCAGATAGTAATATAAACAAATAATGTTTAGAATCATTATTGTAATGAAGTACCTACTTTGGATAAATTAAGCCAGTATTATCAATATGTACTACTTATATGTGTAAAAGGTCACTGCTCTCAATATTGTAGTGCTGATTACGGTCTCCATGTAGGTACTTATGGATGAATATAGCAGCTTTTATTCGGATATTGTTATTTCTAACGTCTACAATGTTCTGAGAAATTAAACAACTTGGTGTTTTCATCACTATTTTACCATTGCACTGCTCACAAAATACCTGGATCTCGTGCACATTTTTTTAGAACATGGCATACTATCAATAAGCGAGTGGGTGCATACCATACTACCACTGAGTAAGTGGGTGCGTAGCATACTATCTGAGAATCTGGGTTGTGAAATGGGATCCTCTCTATCATTATAATTTCTTACCACAATATGAGGCTTTTAAAAAAAATGTGCCACAAGTATTCAAAAGACCAGCAACGCACAGAAAACACCCCTCTCGTGTTGCTAGTACTCGTAGGAAACTGTAGCCGCTTCCTATCAGGTGAACAGTTTGCTCTTTTCCCTTAAAATTAAAAAATTAAAACTATTTGGTTTTGAAAAAAATAATTCTTTTTTACATAAAATTGTGTACTATTATATCCTATATGATTGTTTACTACCTTCGTGGTATAAAAAAATATTCATGACTGTTTTTCTAAATAAAGAATTTGAGGATTTTATCAATTGTCACCATTGTGGTAAACATAATTCTCAACAAGTCCATATTTTGCTGATCAAATTAGAATTTAACAAGAAGGGGTCGAGTCTGCCGCCATCTCCCGAATTCACTTGATTTGTTAGCAGTGTTCTCCAGTACCGTAGAGTTAGAAATTGATTGACTATATTGACACACAAGGATTTGGGTGTTGGCTAGATTTGAATTCAATGATTTTTTTTCTTTTCGTGCCTACCCTAATCAGAATAAACGTGATGTATTTTTTTATGGATGATAATGGAATTTTAATCCCAGCTGCGCTAACGGTATACTGGTGGGGCACTAATGAGCGATCATAGGTGAGAATGAAAATACAGGCCGATTAGCCCATCGTGATGAACACACCTGAAATTCAGGATGATGGTTTCCAGGGGCGACAATAGAAGGTCGACTTGATAGGGCATATTGTTAGCAATAAGACTGTTGTTCCACATAACTAACTATCCCTTCCCCCAGCGTGATGTACTTACATCTCGTGTTAGTATTGTTCTGCGTAATATGTTCGAATACTATATTTTCCATAGTCAACACAATATTCCATACATTGGGATAAGAATATTTGACGAGTCATATGCTCTTTTGTCATTGTTGTTGCCCTAAAAATAAATAGCTAATGAGGAAGTTTTTATTAAGCGTATACACATAACATAGTCCTTTTATCAGAGCGCTTATAAAATAATGTTTCTAAAATAATAATTAATCTCTGCACATGTTTTTGTCTGAATTTGTAAACGGTGGAATTTTCAATACTATGTTATTGTTGAATGTAAATAATTATGTTTTTGTTCTGTTTCTAGTTAAGATTTATACTGTATATATTGACAATATAACGTGGAAAGATAAATATTAACAATAATATCATATTATTTTCAGTAAGGAATCGTGACTTACGCGGTTGTACTGAAATCATCCGAAACTGCGACGCATTAGGTGTGAAATTACCAGCAGATCAACAAGGGAGATACATTAAAATGTTAATAGAAGGAAAACAACCAGATCCCAGACAACCAACAAAGAAACATACTTCAAATTACTTCAAACTCAAATTTTAGCATTTACAAAGAAGTTGTAAGTGTATCTTATGTACATATGTACAATAAATATTTTGTTACGTTCTTGTTTTTTTTAATGAAATAGACATTTAGTTCAAAATTTACATCCATCTTTGTGTATATTTAGCTTCTGTAAACTCTGACGATCTGTCCGAGTGGCGATTTAACACACTGTCTCTTCCATTGGTCGTGGATTCGATGTCCACACATTCTAAACATTTGTATTTATGAATATGCCTACTTGTATTGATCTGTATGTTTGCTATATACAAAATGTTTAAAAGTTGTTTAGTATCTAGTATTTAGTGTTGATAGTACAAACTCTGCATAATCCCACTAGATGGCGCTATGATATATATTCAATCAAATGGTATTTATTTATTTAGTTGCAGGTTTATGAATTTTCCCATAATTTTTCCCACAAATTATCTCATGTTCTATTATGCCCATGGTACTCTTTATGTCTACAAGTGATGGTTACCACTTTCTATTAGATGGGCTACCAACTTGTTTGCCATTCTAAGTAGCATAAAAAAAAGTAGAAAGTCCATTATGAATAAGGTCAAACTGCTTCTGTTCTTAGTGAAATATCTAATTGTATCAGGTAGGCATAAATATAACGAGTTACTTAAAGTACAGTAATATGCAGTAATCTTCTCACCATTATTCTTTATAACCACTCTTTTTTAGAAGTGCTTTAGGTTTTAGATTGTCATTTTGAATTCGAATGTAGTATAATAGAATAGAATAGAATAAATGTTTTTTGTGAGTTGTACATCATAATAATTAGTATGATGCTTATGACGTCTTAAAGGAAATTAACACAGTCTACCCATATATTGGGCATACAATACAATTACATAAGTTTTCTTATTCATGTCATTTTGAATTTGAATTCAGAACGCCAATGACTATTGCGCAACAATACAGTCTTTAAAATATATTTGTAATATACTACATTGGGTATCATTATTTAATGTTATAATCAAATATTTTAATAGTGTTCGTTGAAATCTCACAACGGAAATGGTATTTAAAATATTGTTGGAAACTGGATATTTCTAGAGCCTCATTATTATCTATGCTTTCCGAGACTACAGGCAAATATTAACATAACGGGTTTCAGTAGCTGTCCTTACATATCCCTGCTCAAACGTTGCGCATATTACAATTGTGCATTTGTATTGTTTGATAAAGGTTTCAGCGTCTGCGATGTTTCTGATCTACTTAGAGATGTTTATGTTAATAACGAATGGAAAATTCATTAATGGAATGTGCCAACTTCATAAGATAATATTGATGACAAATTAAAATGTTATCATGTTATCTATATTACAGTTCTTAAGCAGAAACTTACCTGTGTATCACTTCTAAATAAATTAAGCTTATTATAGATATACACGAGTCTTATGGTATTAGATAGGTAGTTGGTAATTTATGTTGGAATCGTAAAATTTTATCGTCATAAGGAACGCAATCAAGAAGCATCATTGAGCAAATATTACGTATTACATGGAACCAGTTTCACTTGTTAGCACCTAATAAAAGTTTTGACGTCATAAATGACGCATTTCCTTTAAAATGAATACTCACGTACGACTATAATTCTTAATAGGGTAGTCAGAGACATTTTTCGACTGTTGGTGTTATAGTAAATATAACAAGAAGGCCCAAAAAGTGTCCAATTTACAGAAAATGCTAATGAGGGTACTTCTTAAAAGAGAATTTATAAGAGTGGTCGTGCATTAATAGCGCACATAGTAAGCTTTCATTGTTGGACTACTTATTTTGTAGTAAATAAGACGGAAGATGGCTAGTAAAATTTCACTATGAAATTTTTAAACTTTCTATCTTGATTTATACATTGAAAATGTCTGTTAATCGGATTTTCTTCATATGTTCTTTACAGACTATTGCAATGAAATATATAATTTTGTTTGAAAAGCAGAATGACGGATCAATGCATCCGCGCTCGAACCGTGAATTCGTTCCCACCAATCTACTACAAGCACGACCCGTCGTTATCCATGTTCTTCACTCCATATCTCGTCTAAAAAAAACTATAATTCAATTATTTATAACAATAGTTCGTTTAGCTTACTTATTTATAATAAAAAAAGTAATATTATATTCATCAAGAATGGGACCAGCTCCCAGAAGAAAACCATGCCATGCCGGACCACACAACCAGAAAATGCCGGCCCTGAAGCCAATGAAACCTGCGACTCGGAGATTGTCGCTCACGATACTGAAACTGGGATATGAAGAATCTCCTTGAAGTCACAACCTGAGCCCATTTCGGAGGCCTAAGAAGATCCGTTGTCTTTTTAGCTTAATCCATGTCATGTTTCCGAATCGTCTGTCAACAATAATACTTCGCGCATACTGCGCAGTGCGCACCCTTTTGTGTGCGTCTGAAAATACGATAAATCACGAATGGTTCCAGGCGCGATTTGTAATGTTCGTAATATGCGCGTGCGCAAGGCGTCTAAACCATGATAAATTGTTACAAAGTTCCCTTTCATAATATATTGGCATAATGTAGATGTAAATCCTTTCCATTCATTATGTATGGAAAAAATATGCCATGTAACACGCATGGTGCATGTTACATGTCATATTACATTGCACCGATCTGTATCCGCTATATAATAAATTGGATTATACTAATAAAAATTTCAAAGTTCGTCGTCTAGTCATTTTGTTATCGGAAGGACTACCTATCAACGATTAAAAAAATATTTGTACTAAATTAGATACTAAGGTTATCTCGGTCAGAACATACGTTACCATAACGTTATGATTAATCTACAATTAAGGACAACGTCTTTGTTCATATGTAAATATTATAATTAACATTACGATAGTACGCACTTATTTTGTTACGCTTTGTATTTAGCCGTTTGTCAATAGAAGTAAATATTTTTAAGATGTGGACATATTTGTAAGGAGACATGTCCGAATATTTAACTATTTCCTCTATCTATTTCTTTAAATTCAAAATGTCGACTGCTCTAAGAGTCTAGAAATATTAACGATCCTCTTAACTCAGTTTTTGTCGCGATTAAAAAGTGGCCAGTAATAACGAATTTGTAGTAGAACTGTGTAATAACAAAATGTGGTCTTCTCAATGATGATGCAAAGCTTTTTTTAAATGGATAGATAATGAATGATGGTGGTTACGTTGTTGGTTTACGTTGGTGAAGCACTAGCCAGGGATGAAGTTAGGTAAGTGGGCACATAGTGGTGAATTCACCTAGACCACGGTTGACACTACGATGTCCCAACTACCCTGGATATATTGCAGGCTATGGAGCTATTCCTCGTTATTACCAATCCCCAAGCTTGGTTTTTACCTACGACTTTTAATTTTCAGATCATTAACAGTTTCTAGATGCGCAGTTTTGTACAACGGTTAGACAGTCTAAATAAGTATTAATAAATAATTACATTGCTCACATAAAATTCCCACGTAAATAGGTACATATTGAAATAAGTGCTTGCTATGTAATAAAACACTTATCGTATTCGTATTTTCTTTGTTAATTACTAGCTATAATTCACTACTGATAATAGACAGACGCATAAATAATATAATAACATAATACTTTCTCATTTGTATGTATGTACATAAATAATTCTACAGTCGTCAAATAAAGTTGGTAAAATTATTTTCCTGATTTATATGGAGCAAATATGGAAATATTTTTATGAGACTGATTAAATTTATTTAAGCAATATATATTAATAAACAAAACAATAAATTAAGTAAATTACCTACTGTTTTTTATCATCAGACTACTTAAGACAAATCCTAGACACGTTTCAATGCTGCGGAGAAACGAGAAATGCATCATAATATTTTATTCGTCCTATACTCTGAAAGTATCCATACATATTTTTTTACGGTTCTTAGAATGACAAACAAGCTGATAGCCCACCTGATGGAAAGTGGGACCCGTCATCTATAAACATGAACAACATCATGGGCATTACAGAATACACTTGAGCTCATGATATTCCTCATGCGTAGCCATTTTTTTTATCCAACTTAGAGCTAAAGAAGCTGACGGCTCGCCTAATGAAAAGCAGTAACCGTAGCCTATAGACATATACAGTATGATGTATATAACACAGTATACTGTTTCGCCCATGATACCCACCATATGTTGCCATTCCATAAAAATAATATATGCCTCTGTATCCTGTAAATTCACTGCCATATCCCACCCTTCAAACCGAAACACAGCCATGCAAACACGACTGCTTTACGGTTGAAACACGAATGAGACAGAGGTAACCAAGCAAACGGCTTTTGTGCAGTCTCCCTCTGGTAAGAGGGAAGAAGTTCTGAAGACTACGATGTTATGACTCCGTACACTGTAATTACATAAATTATACTATAATAATAATAATGATAATTACGATAAAAGTTGCAGTATACTTGCATTCCAACCTATATATTTATATATATATTACTAACTATATATAACTATAACATATATAATATCTAATAGAGGTAATCTATGGAAATATATATATATATATATATATATATATATATATATATATACATAACTATATATTTCCATAGATTACCTCAAGGAACGGTCCTGAGATACTTGCGTTAATCGACTCCCATCACCACACTTGAGTTCGCTGCATCTAAAGAGAAGTCACTAGTGCTATAAAAAAACTTAATTGATTCAGCGCCATTGTGGAGACATTACGTGGAATAGCTTCTTAGGAAGAATAGAAAGGTAAATAAAACGTAGAATGCAGATGATGCTACTGCTTACTATTCGACTCTATTTTTTTTAGTTAGTGATAATGATATGGTATAATGATAAATTCAGCACGATGGTTTCCAAGGGACCACGTGAAGGTCGAACTGACAGGGTGTATTCCTTGTAATAGGACAGAGAGTTCGCATTACTAACTATCCATTCCCCCGATTCTACTCTTACTTGCAAAGGAAATTTTGTTGAATCATAGACATTATCAAGGCGTATGAAGTTTTTGCCAGTTGAATGTGACTGTCAAAGTATCAAAGATCTTGTTACACTAAAAATATTTCACTATGTAAATCGTCATGTCGCTAATGCACGTGCCATGTCCCTAGTATTGCAAGTGTTAGTAGGCTACGGTAACCGCTTACCATCAAGTGGGCTCTATGCTTGTTTGCCACTTTAATGGTATAAAAAATGTATTCAAAAGATTATTTCATTGTATCTTTATATCCAAGAACAGTTGTAGTCATATTTAATATTTATGCGGCTTTGGGGAGAAAGGGATTGTTAGTAACGGAGACTGAAAATCCCATTGCTAGCAATATACCCAACCAGATCGACCTCCTCGCGGTTCTCCCTGGAAACTATCATGGTTAATTCCTGGTGAATTCATCATGATGGGCTACCTGGCCTGTTTTCATTCTCATCTATCACCCTTCACTGGTGCTCCGCCAGCGTATCCCGTTAGCGCAAGCGAGGTTACCATACCATTTTCACCCATCAAAAAAAAAGTCTAACTGCGGTTGCTAACCCGCCTGTCTAGCGTGGCAACTACTGGCAAAACTCCTCTTATGGGAAAGGCTTATGTTCAACAGAAGTTAATGGCTGATATGAAACTAACATTCGTAACTTTAAATGTGTATAATAATATAAGTACTGTGAGGTTCAAAGCATCTTTTTTACATAATTACTACCGGTAATTAATTATTTTGTCTCCTTTCATCGAAAACTTTTTTTCATCAAAGTTTCTTGACAGCAGAATAACTTATTGTTAATTTATTTGTTTTACTAGTTTTCTTTCTTTTGTTCACGATACAGGCTTATGTTTACAGACATAAACTTGAGCTACGATTTCATACTACGAGTTCGTCAAGGAATAGTATCTAAATATGTTTCGCATAGAGTTAATAAGTATTTTTAAGGTCATCAGAAATATCCGAGTATATATGTAAAATAGTAGTACGTACTTAGAGGTGCCATATATAAAATCTATGAAGCACGGTTGTATTTGTATGGCTGTATTTTGTTTCGAAAAGTAGGATTAACCTTTTTAGTGCCATTGATTTTTACTCATATCTACTTAAAAATGCCAAAGAAATCTTTGTTGTGTTGATGTCATTTACCCTTGTCTCTAAAAAAACTGTATCTCCTCCAAAAATTATCCAATTTTAATATTTTTTTTACAGCAAGCTAAACAGCGACTGGTTTCACGAGCACTATGACGCTCGTGACACTTTTAGTTGTAATGCGCACGAGCGCGATGGCGCTCGTCGGCACTCAAAGGGTTAATTATCATCATCATCATCATCATATCAGCCGTTAACCTGTTTATTGCTGAATTAGGCCTCCCTCATAAGGAGCTTTTGCCAATAGTTGCGACGCTTGGCAAGCGAGTTGACAATCGCATTTAGCTGTTGATGATGTTTTAAAAGGAACGCTGCTTCCCATTCCTCGACCTTTTCTTAGTAGAATTAATTAAGCACTGAAATAACTGGTGTGGAGGCATAACACTTTAATCCCATGCTTTATAATTTAGGTATTTCGAACTATCCGTGATGCTGCTCATGTCTATAGGCTACTGTTGTTCTTTATCGTCAGGTGGGTCCTTGGCCTATTTGTCATCCTGAGTAGTAAGAAAAATATTAACTGGATAGTTTCTTAATAAGTACAGTATTTCGAGTACCTTCCTATCTTAGATTTTGGAAACTTTTATGTTCATGGTTAAAATAACCAATTGTTACCATTTCCTTACGCAACAATCGTTGACCAAACCTGTTGGTCATTATGGTACTACTCTTTCTAATCGTCTAAAGGTAAAGATAAAGGCTAAATTAAGTTTGGTGTCAAAAGACATTTGGGCACCTTTGTGCGTGAATACTCTGGTGTGGCTTATCGGAAGACGTTTTTATCTGCCCACCAAGGCATGAAGCAAAGGACAATCATTTTTAAATAATTTAAATAGGAATTCGACTCCGATCTGGCCTGTTTGATACCCATCAAAATAATCTGCATATCTGATAGAAAAGCCTTGGTCAATTCATTATCAAGTTTGTGACACGTTAGACGATGCGCATTATATACTGTTAGAGTGCTGTAAACGCAGTAAGTAAGGAACTCATGCGCTATTTTCCCCTAAATAAATTACTAAATAAATAAATACTGTTCTTATTGCATGTAAGTAAATTAACTAGACCTAAATCAAAAATCTTGAACATCTCTGCAAATTATAATGCCCATTAATTACTTTATTTCCGTAGTCGGGCAAGATAGCTAAGATTTATCTGAGAAATCATGGTACGAGAGGGTTGATATATACATATCTGAGGAAAGTTAAAAGCCCTTAAGAAAATTAAAAAACGTATGTATATACACTTTAAATTCTAGAGGTTCAGGGTGGGTTCCGATCTTATTCTCTGTCTCCTTTCCTGGTCTGTATTAAAGCATTGTTTAATATCATCTCATTCTTACTGAAAGAGTCTACTGCCAAACAGAATTCAATGGGTTCTTGTGTGCACTGTATGGAAGTTTCCACTGTGTGATTATAAAAGACGATAGTTCGGTACAACACATCACCGTGTTATTATCATCATAAAAAAATAAAAACTGTATGCCACGGAATTGTGTTTTATTTTGCACCATTATGCAAAGTCTTTGCCAAGCGTGCACTTTTTACAAAAGTCGATTTCTTGGGTACCTCTGTCTCATTCGTGTTTCTACCGTGAAGCAGCTGTGTTTGCATGGCTGTGTTTCGGTTTGAAGGATGGAATATGGCGTGAATTTACTGGGTACAGAGGAATAACACCTGAGTTCTCAGGAATGGCAACGTATGGGGGGTATCATGGGCGAAACAGTATACTCTGTTATGTCCATGGTACTGCTCATGTCTATAGGCGACGGTTACCACGTTTCATCAGTTGGGCTGTCAGCTTGTTTGCCATTCTAAGTTGTATAAAAAAAACCATTATGATGATGCGTTTTTCTAGTGAAAGTCTTTAGGTACTTTGTCACGATTGAAGCCTGAATTTCGCGACAAAATTCTTTAAAAGATATATTCATATATACTATCGCTTCTACTTGATATATTATTACAAACAGGCTTTTAGCGTACATTCTAATTAACATAATTATCTGACATAATTAGGAAGTAAAGAAACAAACGATTCAATATAAATTTTAATTTAATTGAAATATGTCTATAGCTATAACTAATAACGTACATAACACTTAATAATAAATAGGATTCCTTAAAAACGAGTAATTTCATTCTCCTTCGTTTTAGTGTCCGACGGTGGAGGCGGCGAACTGTTGTTAGATTGTATATGAAGTAATCTGTAACAAAAAATATAAATACCGTTACATTTATATAAGATAAATAATAAACTTACCGACAGACTATCGTTTAGTTGGTCTTCGAAATAACTTTATTTAATAATAATTTATTTAATAAATTAACTTTATTGTGATTTAGAAGAAGAATGGTAGAGAAAAACGTATTACGTCGATCCCAAATAATAAGCTGGATAAGGGCATGACAATACATGGAAAGGGTATGATGTTAATTATTATTTAAAGAAGATATTTTAATAAAAATTAAGGTATTAGAGTCTACTAATAGGATTGTCTTTACTTGGGTCTTTAACACATATCATTCTTGTATGAATGCAATTTCGATCCTCACATAATTCAAATGTTTGTAGTCATGAGTGTAATTATATATTTCTATTGGACTATATCAATTTTAAGTTTAATAACTTTACCAATGCCGTCTAAATGTAAGGCTAAATTGAACGGGCATGCTTATCATTTCGACCCTGTATTATGTTTATGATAAACTTTGTTTACTGAAGAAAATACATTGTAGTGCTATTCTAGACATGACAGTTAAAGCCTGGGTCATTTTCAGGTCAGAAATTATATAAATTATTATTTGATACAAAGTAAAAAGGTTATCTCACGATAAATGTTATGTAACCTCTTATTCCTATTGGCTATCATTTATATTGCAAACTGCATTACGTACGGTCAGTATAAAACGTCAACTTATTAAAATTTTAAAACCTGTACTCCATAGCATAACAATTTACCTATCCTTAACATACAAAAATGTTATTTCACAATTTTTGTTCACGCTAATCTCCGAAAAGGTTTACCCGATTTTAATGAAACTTTGTAAACGTATTGTGTATTCTAATATATTGTGTATTGTTCATTCTAACTTGAGAGATAGAATAGTTTTAATCCCAAAAAGAAATAGCGAATCCGGTAGATGGCGGTAGTGAGAAATATTACCTAATCAGCTAGTCCCATTGTAAATAATAATAACTAATTTTGGCCCCCTACCTTACAAGTGTTTATTCAATCTTGGTGTATTTAAATTCTTTTTAAACTACTCGTATAACGCAACGGTGGTTCACTGGTTTCAAAAATGTTAGGGACTCATCAATTTTTGATACTGACTGTACGTATATAAGTATATATGTGGAGTGTTAGATGTAATTATTTTCTTAACTATCTATTTATGCACAGAAGTTCATTTTGATCGATAATAATTTATTGTTACTATTACTATTTTATAAATATCTTTCTAAAAAAATAAATTAATGAATTAATGTATTTTGTTAATGAAATAAATATGATTCAAATTTTTTCTTTAAGTATTTAAAACTAAATAAACGTTTTATTTGTTAACGTATTATATATATAACTCAGCAGTCAACCTCGTTGAGTTTACAATAACAAAATAATAATAAATTAATTATTGGGTACTTTGTGTATTTATACATATCAATATTTACCTTTGTGTGTCTACATAAAAATAATTGTATCCTTTCTTATTAAGTCTCTAATAGATGTCATAAATAAATATACAATGGAATAAACTTCTTAGAATTCATTGCGGTTGAAATGATATATATAATTGCTAACTCGTATATGGTCAAATGGAATAAATAATTTATCCTACTGTAATATATAAAGCTATTTGAGTTAATATCTACATACTTTTACAATGTTTAGTATGACTCAACACAAATAAAGATAGTCACAAGTGAAACTATGAAGTAAAGATTCCATCTAGATAGGTACTTTGTTACGTTATATCCTCGTTGGATAAAGTAACCATTTGGATATGTAAAAAAACTGGAATTTATAACAAATTCCTGTAATAGAATGAAAGCCACATAAAGACAAATTCTGAGAAATTATGCCTATTTTTTTGATAACTCATTGATAGCAATCCAAAAGCAAAGATTTTATTTTATTGTAAGCCAAATGAATAGGAAGAAAGATGGTCCTTGTATCCAAAAGATCGAGGTGTGGCGACCATTCCTCAATTTGGCGACAAAAACTTGGATCACTGCAAATATGCTGAGTCAATGACTTTGCCAAAATATTAGGATAGACTAAGATGTGCGTGGTTAAAGATCGGATCTTATGAAAGGGTCCATAAAAAGATTTTACCCTATAACGGTTGATCTAAGACTAAAGATCCTACATGTGCCGAAGTATACAGTATAAAATTGTGGAAACCACAAAATTGCTGCACTGCTATTTCAAGGCTTTTTCTTTTTCGGCGATATTGATTTTGAAATATCATTTGTAAGAGCATTAGAGTGCATTGTGAAAGAGTCTAAACCTATTTGTGGTATAAATTATTCTTTTTCTCTTGTATTGTCTAGTTTGTATCAAATCGAACCAGTTAAGAGATAGTAACGAACCCATAAGTTTCAAGGCCCAATGTGTACTAATAGAAATCAGATACCTACATACAAAAAACCTTTATTGCCATAACAATTCCATCAAAGGGCAAAATTAGGCCAAAGGTATATATATATATAAAAATAGAAAATAACAGTTCAAGGCTCCACCTGCTATTAGAAATCGATTATCGATCTAAACAAAATTACAGTAAGGGCGAGCTCTCGACTTGACCGCAAGGTCTCTTTTTTGTTGTAATGTCGAAATAGTCAATACAGTGGCTTAGGCAACGTGGAAAAATGCACTAGTCGCTTGTTCGGTTGAAGTAAAGAGAAGGCTGATGTCTTCGAAAACTACAGATTATGTTGAATACTTTAAATTGTATTAGTACTTAATTGATCTTTATTTTCTGTACCTCAATTTTACCAACGTATACTTCTATTATTATTTTAGTCTTTGGTAATTACTAGATCTGATAGTAAAATAAATAACAATAGTATGTATATATATGAGCCAATATATACATATATCAGCCTTTAATTGTACACTGCTGAAACCAAGCCTCTACCTTGGGGAGTATTGCCAGTAGTTGCTACGCTTGGCAGGCGGAATGGCAACCGCAGTTAGGCTTTGAAGACGTTTTAAGAGGGATACTACTGCCCATCCTTCGCCCTTCGTTAGTCGCTTCTTATTATACCTACGGGAAAGGAAGGGGTGGTTTATACCATGCCGGAATTATACGGCAATATAATTATATATATTTACAAAAATATAGATTTGTATATACGTTGTAGATTACATTAAATCCATTCTTTGTAACTATATTGCTATTAGCATCTCTTGCTAAACAGTTAAAGCTAAAACTGATTGTAATAAATATTTCCGTTAAATCCTCAATGATAATGTAAAATAAACTTTTTTTAGATCCATGGATAAAAATAATTTAGATTTCTTAGAATCTATTTAAATTAATGAATACCTCGCATTTATATGGTGACAATATTTTAGATGAGAAAACGTAATCGAGTGTACAAAGGTCATTGACATTTTACTTGTTACTAACTCTCATCAAAGCGGACTATACGTATCGCGGAAAGAAGTAATAATGGAGTCAGGGACCTGGGGGATAATGTGGAGCGAATTTACCACTTGTATAACATTCATAATTTACGATAAGTAATTAATAATATTATTATTAATAATAATATTTTTTTATTCACAAATATATGGGCTCATATTATACAGGACCAAATCGAAACATCCTATTAAAGGATGTTCTACCAGAAAAAGTGATTTTTTTTCCTAAAAACATCAAATGTCAAAAAACGACAAAAATTTGAATTTCCCACACTGACTTTACACATGATGTGCCTTATATACCATACTGTAATCAATAATATCATATAATCATAATAATAATAGGTATATATTGTTATATTAGGTAAGGCGTACTAACTGACTAAGCAATACTAAAATTGCTGGGTTTTGAATCAAGAAATTTTGTGTAAACGCGCATTACGTTGCAAAAGAACGAAAAAGTATATAAGGTAAATAAATATTTTTATGCGAGCGAAGCAAATATTTGAAAATTGAAATATAATTAGTTATTCTCGATGTGTGATAAATTACTTACATTAAAATAACTATGGCAGGAACAGCTAAGGCGCCACTTATAAGATAGAAAGCGCCCGCAAATGTAGATAGAGTACTCAGGTACACTTTGCTGTAGACTGGGGAGTAGATCACAGGCACCAACGCTTCTGATATGCTTATAAGAGAGCTTGTTTTACCTGTAACAATAGAAAAAACATGATCAATTAATATTTACATTTTTTTATAGTTTGTATGTATCTTTATTTATTAATAGTCAAGTTTTGTACGATGTCTCTTAATATGTATATACAAAAGTCTCACTTATGTCCGCCGCAGTGTTGCCATATTCAATTGTAAGTTTGTATAGGCATAGATAAAATTATATATCTATTTCCGCGTGATTTGTTTATAAAGTGGGTTATGGTACGTACTAAAATTATTTTAAATTTCAATATGATTCCTACCTACGACATTGAAACAAAACTGATGGTAAATCCGCAGTTATAAGCCAAATTGACAGGATTACAATTTAAATTTTAAAATCAAAATTTGTTCAATAAGGCTCTTACAAAGCACTTAAGTGACTTAGTATATTAATAAGATTCGACAACATTAGGAAACGATAAGAAAACTCATTTAAAATTCAAAAGTCTTGTTCTTTGGAAAAGCATTGAATAAATTTAACCATTAATATTTTATTGATTAAGTTAAGATAGAAATTATTATGACAGCATGAAAATATTTATTGGGTAATTGAAAGAATTTTGAATAAATTTCGAAGCCTCGCGGCTTGAACTTGTATCTTCTACAACC
Organism: Galleria mellonella; assembly: GCF_026898425.1. NCBI lineage: Eukaryota > Metazoa > Arthropoda > Insecta > Lepidoptera > Pyralidae > Galleria > Galleria mellonella. Next base: position 7,914,296 of record NW_026442130.1, on the reverse strand, counting down.
ATGATAAGTGCGGCGCTCATACTAATTGAGCTACATACATATGTAAAGATATCCTCAATCGACCTCTGTTCACTGGAGTTAAAATGCTATGATATGTAAGTTTTGATCGAACTTTTGATAGTTATTAAGTTACGTAGTTCATATTAAAATAATTTATAATACCTATTTATTTATAGAGCATAATCCCATTTTAGTATATTGAACCTTTTATTATACAAGTAGGAAATACATAAATGATACCATACCCTCATTCAGCTTCTGGTCACTGGTGTCAAGACTTTACGACATCTCGTGAGATACCAATATGCAAGTGCCATGATAACATTTCGCGAGTTCGCACCCGTTATGAGTGGACCTCGAATTAGGTCATTGTATAATTGTTTTATAGGGTTGATACAAATTAATTTTTAATATTCTTTATTATATTATTTAGTAATTTGAATGCGTTAAACTAAAAGAAACGTTATACTAATATCTACCTACGCTAAAATTCTTTTGTTCATTTCATTATGCTCAATTTTCTTTCCTGTTGAGAATCCAGCTAATATAAACATATTAATATTTCATTTTCATCATTTTCAGTTTCTCAGATTTATTAATTTCTCAAATGTATATAAATTATCATAACTGTCATAAAATGTCATAACTTTGCACTACAACAAGACCACTCTTCATTCATTTCCATCGGCGCAATCGCACCGGTGATGCTTGCTTCTTTCTACTTTGCTGGCTTTAAACTGTGACTATCGATATTTTCCGACTATACTTTTTGTGTGTATCCTCCTATTTCAGTTTTATGGTATTTATTTATAATTTATGACTGATGTAGTTTTTTTATAACCTCAATATTTTAATTCTTACTAATATTATAAACGTGAAAGGTATGTCGTTTATTACCTTTTAACACCTTAATAACTTAAACAATCCCTATGAAATTTAGTATGTTCGTGCTATATAGGATGGAGAAGGATATAGAGTATTTTTTATCCTAGTCAATGAATATACCTCAGTCAAGCAGACGAAGTCGCGGGTAAAAGCTAGTAAATCTATAACCCTAAAATATACGTATTAAGAACAGGAAGACAGGAAGAGACATTCATAATTAATATTGGAAAATTCTATATGACATAAATATGATAAAATTATTCTTGATTACAAATTATAAAGCCATGTACATAATTATATGGCGGTTGTTGTGAGATAATGACATTAGCAAACACGTTTATCAAGAATGTATCAAACAAAACGGAACTACGGAATTACCTTAGTGTTGACAATGTTTTGGTAAACCTAATACAATTACCGTACGTGATACGAAAAATATGACGCCAAATGACGATGATATCGTCATGAAAATAAACTGAAGGTATTTTATAAGGTACAGTAGTAGATTCCAATATTTGATTCCATAAAAAAGTTTAGTTCAATTAAATAAAAAATCATTAAAATCGGGTCAGATTTGTCGAAAATAACGCGTAATAAATATAAAAAAATCATATAAAAATATCATCACCATCACCATCACCATCATATCAGTCATTATCTATTTACCATTAAACATAGGCCTCGGCCTTATGAAAATACCGTTCTTTATGAATTTAGATAGTTAAAATTGCAATGTTATATATAATTAGGGGTAACCCATTCTATGCCGTGTGGTCCCGGTATAGATTGGGTTACCACTTCATTTTCCGTATATGTCGTAAAAAGCGAATAAGGACACTTAATGGTCGAGGGATGGACAGCAACATCCTTCTTAAAACATTAGATACCAGTCTAATTGCGGTTGCCAACCCGCCTGCAAAGCGTGGCAGTTACTGGCAAAACTCCCTTTATGGGGGAAAGCCTAATGTTCAATAGTGGAAAGTTAACTGCTGGTATGATGATAATGACATTATTAGATATATGTAACTAATTGAAGACAACGGGGTGACGAAGAGATTATTAGAAATGGGGATTAGTAGCCCCATTGCTAGCAATGTACTCTGTCAGGTGGATCTCCTCGTAGTTCCCTCTGGAATCCATCGTGATTGATTTATTGTTAGATTCGTAACGGTGAGTTAACTGACCTGCTTCATTCTCACCTATCATTCCTCACTGGTGCCCCGCCAGTGTATACCGATAGTGCAGGCGGGGTTACTATTCCATTATCATCCATTAAAAAAAAACTGAAGACAACGGACTTAACGCGTTTCTATTTCTTATCATCACTGTGATATCAGACGAGTTGTCCAAAAAAATAAAGTACAATTCAACAAACTAAGCGAAGAGAAACTTAAAATGTACACAAAAACTCCCTGACCAGCATGGTAACAGAAAACTGGAATTATATCTCATCTTCATCTCATGCTAGTTTCTACAGATTTACTCAGATTTCAAACTAAAATAGTGTCTACTAGCTGTATACTGCGACTTTGTCCACATCAGAATCAGTACATGAGGTATCCTGTGCTAAGTTACGATATAACCTACCTGTGTTCCAAATTTCATACAAATCCGTTTAGTAGTTTTAGCAAGAAAGAGTAACATCCATCCACCCATTCATCTATCGTTACAAACTTTCGCATTTATAATATTAATGGAATGTGCCTAAAGTAGATATAAAATTAATAACTCAGGAATTAAAACGATTCAGTTTTTTTTAATTATCTTCAACGACAACTCAGAGAAAAATATAAAATCCAGGGTATGTATAAGTATATAATAGAGAACTTTAGTACGAATTCAATATGGAATATAAAGAAGAGAATTAAATATGGATCAAATTATTCAGTTTTGTTTAAATAATGTAAATTTTTACTTAAATAATAACATAATGTACAAAGCATATAAATAATATCGCAGTGTATTTAAATAATAAATATGAATGGAATATAAAAAAGAGAATGGAATATGAATCATTCGGAATTTTACGCAAGCGGTTCGTAAAATTGAAACTGGGGTATTAAGTCATTATAAAATTTATCTTTACAGTAATGATTTTACAAACATTTGTTTCTATGGTTTTATTTTTAGTGACTAGTAATATATTTACATATTCAGACAGATAACAGAATACCTACTAACTACTACCAAACAAACAAACAGTAGTTAATCTCACAGTAACAGTTGTTATCAGAGAGCAAAATTTCAAGATGCGGCTTTACGGTAATCGAGTGTTCAAGGAAATATTTCATAAATAGTTAGAATTAAATATAAAATAAACAATTATGTAATAAAATTTACCTACAATATCTCGTATGATGTAAGACATCGTAATTAGTTTTAAGTCTCTCGTAGAATACACTATCAAAAATATCATAGGATTCCAAATATATAAGAATACCAGAGGGAGACTTTGTACAAAAGTCGTCTGCTTGGGAACCTCTGTCTCATTTCTGTTTCTATTGTGAAGCAGTGGTGTTTGCATGATTGTACTTCGGTTTGAAGGGTGGGATATGGCAGTGAATTTACAGGGTACAGAGGAATAACACCTGAGTCCTCAAGAATAGCAATGTATGGGAGTATCATGGGCGAAACAGTATACTCTGTTATATCCTTGGTACTCATGTTTATAGGGGACGGTTATCACTTTCCATCAGGTGGGCCATCAGCTTTTATATATATACGGATTTGAAAGAGATTGGGTACAATTGGGGAGGTTTTGTAAACCTACTCTTTGTAATTATAAAATATAGTATATATCAAATGTATTAACAATTACTCACCAATTTCATCAGCATCCACTAGTTTCGTTGCTATCGATCTTAGAGAGGTGGATCCAGCTGAGCTGAACATGTCAAATACTGGTCCGAGGAAGTAAATGGTGCGGTTCGGTGCCAACGCGTAAACAACACTTGCAGCAATCCTGCTCAAGCACGCTATCACGCCGACCACGCTGTCGTCTATCGCCCATCTCTTCACGAAGAGGTATATGGTTACAAAAGAACCTAAAGACAATATAAATATATAAGTAAACATATTATTTACAAAAAATAACATAAAATATAAGTAGCAAATATTGATCATTATTACAATTCTTAGAATTATTCAGAAAAACTGCAACTGTTAAATGTTTATGGGGTTTCCGTACATTAACGACGAAATTATTTTATCGAAATAGAAACTACATATTTCAACTTTAATATGAAGTAATACGTCAGTATTACTTCATATTGAAGCAGTCATGCTTCTCTGTTATTTGCCACTATTTGTATATTAAAATAATAGATTAATATGTTGTCCTTGATCTCAGTTGATTACTATTTTTACAACCCTATTATCGTGCCAATGGGTATCTCTCATGTAAGGTCCTCTTCCATTAAGGATATTAGCCTGTTATAACTATGCTGTCCAGATGGCTTTGCATACGATTTTATTACATGCTTACTTCTCTTAAGCTCTTTGTTGAATACGTAGTTATTACATGAACTAATAAAATATTTACATTAAGCAAATATTAACAAACTAATGCTATTATAATGCTACTATTATCGTTAAATATTATGTATAAGACAGGATAGAGAAACATATCAATTTGTAAATGTGTTTATTTGCATTTGTCATTAGGGTTGTGTTCTCAGAACCAAACCATTCAAACCATATTTAGTGTAAAACCGTTTCTGACATATCCGCTAATAGTACGATGACGTTAAATAAATAGACATAGTAACGATCCTCAAAATTTACTTCCTACAATGTACTTGATAAAAGTGCTCGCAACTATGTCTTCTGGAATGGCTGGATATCTATTGAAAATTATATCCCACGAGATGTCTCGATTCTATTACTAAAATATTAAAAAAAAAATTGAAAGAATAGAGGATTTAACAAAATGAAATGTTTGTGAAATGACAGAACCAAAATATTAGTAATGAAGAAAACATGCTATGCAAACTCTAAAAAGACAAAGAAAGGTTCGAACAAATCAGATGTTGATAATCTCTCTATGCTAAGATTCTTTTGTTTGCAAAGATGAAAGAAATTGTTATTTATAATATTAGCAGCATAATTGCTAGCAATATATTTCTTATCAGTTTAAACTCCACGTGGTCTTCCTTAGAAACCAATGCGGTTAATTCCTGGTAAATTCGTCATGATGGGTTAACCGACTTGATTTCGTCTTCACCTAAGGTACCCCATCAGCACAAACAAATAGCGCATGCTGAGTTACCATTACATTTTGCTTCATTAAAATAACCGTTTGTAAATGAATGAATATTAAACAAAGCAAACAAAGGTATTTATACTAAAGTTTCAAATGCTATTAGGATTATAACAATGTGCTTAGAATTCGGGGTATAGTTTTGTGTGACTCACCTCATGATATGTACCTATCGTCGTTTATTCTATTGTTAACCAATGGGTTCTTATTTGAATGTATTTATAAATATTTACCCTATTAATGCATTGAAAATCTTAAAATATATTATCCGTGAATGACGTCATTAAGCCTGATTTATAGGTCATCTAGCGTGTTATAAATTTAACTACGGACTTTTGATTCTGCATAACAGCACATCAGGATAAAGATTGAAATTCAAAGATTCGAGTCATTTAGGTCGACCTGTGAAAGGTTATACTATTTAACCTAATATAGTTTCAGAATTAGGTATCTAAATTGGTGCAATTCGATATGAAAATAAGGTTGTTAGGGCAATATGAGACATAACACCATTTATCACTGCTTTTCCATCATTATGTCATTAGTATATTTCTTTTCTTGACATATTATACTATTAAAAACATAATATTTTTATACAACTTAAAGTAGCAAATAATCTGACGAAAGATGTAGATACCTATCTATTGCCTATAACTGTAAACATCACACGCCCGTGCTGGACACATGCCTTGTCAGTCCTTTGCAATTTAGAATTAAAACCATTTTTTTATTCGACGGTTGTAAAAAAGAGGGTATTTTATATTTTTCGGATGTGTGATTATATATCTGGATCTTTTGCAAAAGATGTCACCTATACTAAATTTGTAGAAATATTAAGGATCGATAACGAAACTATAGAATAAAAATGCGATCATAATCTTTCAAAATTGATTTAACAACTGCATCCACCTGACAATATTGATAAAAGTTCTAATTATCTTTTAATTCTAATATTTTTAGTATACCTAGCTTAATTTTATTATTTATTTGTTTCTTTAAATAATTTTGTACATTCACTTTTAACTTTATTTAATTATCAGATTATACATTATATATATTTACGAAAATGTAAATCTGTAATATTGTGATGTTCCTCTTGTTCTGTTACTCATATTAGCTTTTTAAAATTTATTTTGTAAATAAATAATTGCTACTAGGTGCCAAATTTAAAATTTTTAAGAAAACTTCGTAATAATTACAGATGTTATCTAAATTGAATAATTATAGTGTAACTAATTAACTTCTGTAATTAACTTGGCACGTTGACTTGCATAGACACTGTAAAAAGAAAACTAATGCTTCATTATAATTAGAATTATATTTAATTGGACATAAATGTCACCCAGCACAGATTTTTCTATATTTTTTACCTATTCATATATACTAAAGCAATGTAAATGAAACCTGCTTTAAATGTTTCCGTAATGTACTCGTAAAATAACTATTATGTTTTGTTGTGCTAGAATTGTATATTTACAACTGAAATCTTTTCATGTACGTAAATAGTTATTTTGCCTTAATACACACGCTGCCGTTTTATTATTTAATAACATAAGTGATAAGTATATTCTTTATTTATTATATCATTCGCGTTGCTTCTAAAAATATAATAGTAGGTAATCGCTATGGGAAAATTTACTGAGCGAACGTTTGTTTTAGAAATACCTTAGTAGGACTATTACTACATAAACTAAATAAAATCTAAAACTCCTATATATATTGATTAAGTACGTTCAAGCATTCCTAGTAGTTTAAATAAATAATAACTAAATTATAGTATGTATTTTAAGATAAAATTATCACGAATTATTAATTAACTAATACGTACAATCATCTCATTGGTGGACACTCAACACAGGTTACTAGCGCACAAGTACCTACTGTTAAATAATATTAACAGATAAACTGTGCTAATTATACTTTATATATATTTTCTATTCTATTTTGAGAAATATTTCTTTTTCAGTGGCTTACTGCGTAATCAAATTTGATTCAAAGAAATCTAAGGAAAGTTACCTATTATGTGTTGTTTTGATGGCAGGTTTTATTAATATTGTGTTTAAATGTAGTCACGGTATTTAATCATTGTAAAACTTGGTATACATGTGATATTCGAGATGGAAAAAGTCATACGCTACCCTAATCCTAATACTAAATTTTAATACCCTAACCTTAGGGTTTAGATGGTCTTGAACCTGGCTCATACCTATCTAAAATAGGGCATTTTTGAGTTCTGACACGAACGTGTCTTCGATCGAATGAGACATCAGGTCAAGAAAATAAATTATTCCTAACTCAGAGGAAAGATGCCTTTAAATATTAATGTAACGGGGACTTCTGTCCTTATTACTAAATAAAGCCTCACAGACCAAAATAGCATCACAATACAGCCATAGTCTGTCTGCAATATCGAAAAATGAATAAAAACTTAAATAATTTTGATGTAAGTTAAACCTTAATTACAAATGATAAAGCGCAGTTTTGTTTGTAACACAGGTAGCTTAGAAAGAATATTGTGTATAATACAACATTAGGTATATTCTGTCATGCCCATGAATGTCCATGGTTTATGATATCTATAGGCCGCAGTTACCAATTTCAATGACTGGCTTGTCAGCTCGTCTTCCGCTTTTTGCCTTGATTATTCAAATTATTGCCACGAGATATTAAAAAATCATATCTAAAAATGCGTCAATCAAATCCATGCAAACAAATGCAGACAATTGTAAAAAATATTCTATATAACTCATTTTTTGTTCCATCATATTAAATATAAGTACTTAGTATATTTGTTCACTTGTACACCAGATATGTGACTTTGTCAATGATATCGACTTAATACAATTATTAATGCTACTTAAAGGATATTAAGACAAGATTTGATTTTATTTAATAAATAGTTAAATGATTTTATGCACCATGTTTGTTAGATAGTGCTAAGCAGAGAGTAACAAATGAAAAAGATTTATCTTTTTAAACAATATTTATACACATTTCTTATTCAATCTACTTGTACAAAAAAAAATTAAACCATTTAAATACATTCTAAATTTAAATTCTTTTTTTCTTTAAAATTCATGGAGAATAGGAATAATGAAGACTTTTCACGCTTGGTCTAACTCTACCTTAATACCAACAACGCATTTCATATAATATTTTATAAATATTCCACTTACAATCAGGTGCATATAATTATTGACTATTTAATTAATAGATACTTTATTAATATTGTACTTGTATACTTAGTATTTATACTATGTAAAAATCTTGTTGTGAAGGAACAGGTTAAACTGCAAAACTCATCGATCGATCTTGTGTGATTCAATAAAGATACATCAAGGATATAGGTACACCGAGCTCATTGACTTTTAAGCTACCAGGTACAAAATCTAAAATATTTTTTACAGATGTAATTTATAAGTACTTTTGAATGCTCATTTTTTGTTTCTTGTCGTGCTTCCAGACAGACTCGGAAGGTTGTTATCATTGTTTACATACCTACAGATAAAGATGACAGACTCGTGGACAGGCAAATATACTTGTATTATATTTATATACTATTAGTAAAAATAGTAAACAATCTGACGTCATTTAATAGAATAACTGTCGTTTTAGACTATTTAAAACAACGATATCAGACAAACAGGCTTGTACCTGCATGTCATAATAACAAAAGCCTACTTATACTCCAGACATACTTGAACACAGAATTCCTGACTATATGAAATTTAAACGCAAAAGATGTTTGAGGATCGAATGACAATACTGATGGTATTTTTAAAAGGATTTGATATCAATCGATATTTATTAACAACCATAAAGAGCCATTTCACTATGCATTAATTACTTTTCATTACACGAGGATATTACCTACTACGAGCTATTCATAACCTATGATAATCGCACTAGATAATTGTTCGATTTCTTGTAGCTTCTTTCGACTGTTTTCGATTTTTTTTCTCATACATTATCGTATAGTTTTGTTAACTATCGCTTCTTTCGACGTACTAAGGATGGTTCTGTAAATGCTGTCTAGGTTCTAAGTTGACAAATTATGAATAATCGGAGTATGATTTGGTCTCAATAAGTGGCCTTACTATCATCACTGCAAATAGTCTACTATTAATACGCCTATGTAGTAAAATATAGTCTTAAAATGTTGGCCGTATGATGAAGCTGAGTATCCAAGATACGTTATGAACTGTTGAAAGGTTTGAGCTTGAGCTTTGGGCGAGATAAAATCCGAAATGAGAATACCTGCAGAATATCCTATGTGATGTATATAGGCCGACGGATTTAGGTTTGTAAGGTAAATACAGCATAGTAACTAGAAGAATCGATAACTGTTGAAAAAGAAAACTTCTCGAATATCGACACCATAGTAGCATTTGGACATGGCGATGTTTCGCTAGAAGACGGAGTGTATGCATGTAAGCTACTCAAGCACAAATTAGGTAATGAGGTAAAATAATAGTTGGTATGATTAGGAATCCATGGCTGAAATGATGATTATGTACATAATTTCAGTGCTTGTGTGTTAACGGGTTATGCATAACGTTATTTATTATGTATATCAATACATAGTGTCTATACTTAAAGTTCTTGTAATTGTTAGTTATTTGTACTAACGTACTATAGTCTTATTTATACTGTGATAAATATGTTAATAGAAACGCAAGGAAAATTTCTGTATATTGTATAATTGTGCGTTTAACTTGGTATAGTAAGGAAGAAATCCAATGTGGCTCTTGAATGAAAATATTCTAGGAATTTGCAAAATATAAGTATTATTCTATCGATTTGGATACAAATTTTTCCTAAATTGCAATAAAAACTGCCGATAAATATAAATTATTTTGTATTAAACACAGTAGAAATACAAATATTGATTTCATGGTTTTAAGGCCCTTTAAATTTAAAAGCAGAATGTTGGACAATAGCTCTAATAGGAACGAGTAACATAATAATTTGTGTCTAGGTAATTATACCTTACGTTACCTAACTTTATAAAAATTTTATTTGGATAAGAATATAGTGTGAACGACCTAGAGGACATGCTTTTATAATATGACCTGACGCTATTAGAACGGCAACTGGTGGTGATATCCACGAGGTTGTGTATGCTGCTTAAAATCATGCTATTGAACAGGAATTGTTCGTGGTTGCAACACTCAGACTTAAAGGATCGGGAAAAAAAGAAAATTACATTTAATGATATACGAGTAGGTATTTAAAATACAAATTTAGAAAGTAGACATATCAAGTACCATAAAGTGGTAAAACAAAATTTCCACCGCATTGATGAAAAAGCAATGTTACCAGTTAAATTAGTAATTAAATTCATCTCAAAATAGTAGGTAGGTCCTCAGTAATTTGAAGCTTCCGCATATCAAATATGATGTACAGTGGCAGTGAGACTGCATGGTGGTTATGTTTTTTGTAAACATTTTTTTATTTATTACGGGTTTTATAGAAATATAGAAAACAAAACCATCAATAGATACGTTTTCGTTATCACAAGCATACAGAACAATTTGTAGCAATATGTTTCTGTCTCGTTCTATCTCGTGGATGCGATAAAGGAAACAAATATATTAAGATTCATTTGTCACTTGTGTAGAGAAGCTGATTTTCTTATCGTTATTGATGGAGCACAATAAATTACATTAATTAATATTTATGCTTAAATATGTATTAAAGTTAAAATAAATGACGGCGATAGGTACACTTATCAGGTCAGTCACTTAAAATTAAAACTAAACATTCTATTGCGATGTTCTTTTTTATGGATATATTACCTTTAACGAACAATGCCCAACAACGGCTCCAAGATCTTTCATATTTCTCTGCACAGGATTGGTATTAATCAAACTTCCTATACTTTACATGTGTATAATAAAAAATGAAAAGGTATGACTTACCAACACTTCCGACAAGAACGGAGTATGTGAGGAATAAACTGTAGTCCACTTCGGTGAATTTGAACTTGTAGCGTGTGAACCAGTATGTCATCTGCGCCTCACCTTTATTCCAAATGAAACAGGTATTAGTGAATCAGCCACCGAGCGTAGGTGATCTGCAAACATTGTTTGTAAAAGCCTCCACGTTTGCGATTGGGCTTCGCTTTTTCTTATGTTTGCGGAAATATACAAATAGTAAAATTAAATTGTTTGGTTAAAAAAACCGACTCCAAGCGTGGTATAATTAATATGAAATAAATAACCTCTATGGGCTACAAATAAAATTATTAGCAAAAATCGGTTCAGAATTGGCATAAATATTGCCCTAAACATATAACGCACACGCACAATAATACACATATCTTTAATCGACATAAAGTCGGTTGGAAATCAGATATCATATGTACTTATTATTATATATACTGGATTATTATATAATTCCAAAATTATAGTAACCCTTTTACCATCCCCTGTAGTGCATGAGTCATCAGTCTACTATTACCAGGCTGACGGGCTATTACAATATCGTCTTTCATGCCAAAATTACTTTCCTTGCACTAGTGCTTTGTCCACTACTCAGTTTTTACGACATAATAGGAGATAAAATGAAGTAATTATACTCGACTATCTAATCTTTGTTGGGATAAGGGATTATTAGTAATAGGCTCTAATGGTCCGTATTGCTAGCAATATAAAGTGTATCAGGTCGACTTCTATATCTACCCAAAACATCGAGGAAAAACCATCATAATGAATTCCCAATGAATTCGTCGTGATAAGGCAACTGAATTGACTTCATCCGCACCGAATCGGTTACCATTCCATCTTTATCTAATAAATAAAACCTATTCATATTTCGTCACTAACTAAAAATATACATAGTTACATTTTTAAATAGACTGTACAAGTATAGCCTATTTATATATTACCAAATTTGAGAATAATACAAAATAACGGATGAAATCAAAGTCGTTATTCTTACGTGAAATTAAGAATATTCTCATGCGAAAGAATATTCAGGACATTATTTATTATAGGACAGAAATTTCATAAATCAAAAATAAAAAATGCGACCATAAATATTGAGTTTGCATTACTGACTTAACAGCTGGTCGACTGTGAGTCAACATTTTAAGCAGTTTATTGACCTTTGAATAAAATTTATTAGTTTATTGGTTGAACAATTCTTTAAAATAACGTTAACAACTTCAATTTACTGTATGTATTTATGTGTGCACAAATACTGGGAACAATACAGTGTTACTATTTCATCACCATTGGTTAAAAATTCCATAACTACACAAAAATTAATTTTTATCTTGACATTGGCAAGATCAATAGAACCATAAAAAAAATCTCGAGATGTTATTTATCTCGTGGAATATTGCTTAGTCATGGGATATGCGAGGATCTATGACTCAACAGTAAAAGTATGTAATTGATATAGATGGTAAAAGTCAAGATTAGAAGACTTGATGTATGCTAGTACCATAAAATATAACCAAACAACTAATGGGAAGTGGTAACCTTCGCCATAGACAATCGAGATTATACTATGACACTCATATCATTTCTTATCACAACCATATTATTCTAATAAATAAATATAACAACAATATGTCAGTCTTCACCAGATCAGACTTCGACTTAGGTAAACTGTTGGATCAAAATAAAATAATTTTAGAATTAAACTGATTATTAAAGTACCATATATATATATATATATATATATATATATATATATATATATATATATATATATATATATATCATATCATATCATATATAAAGATAGTGTCAAACAGGAGAAATCTATTTTAATTGTGACAAAACCAGTTATTTAAAATTAAACTATTGAATTGAGTTTGATAAAATTTCTATGGGACCAATTTGTAAGTACATCCTTTCAGATAAAAAAAAAGAATTTTCCAAATCGGTTCAGAATTGACGTAGTTATAAGGTACATATAAAAAAAATACAACTAACTTGAGAACCGCCTCCTTTTTAAAATCGATTAAAAAGTAATATAAATTGCATACATTCCACTCGTGTCATGTAAAGGTTAAATTTATAACTTTAATTTGATTAATGAGATGAATTAAATTAATGAGATTATGGTCCAAAAAGTAAAATTCTTATATAGAAATAAACATTTTATCTCGTAACAAATATAAATGCTCAGGATTTTAAGAATTGAGGCTTGTTGTACAGTATAGATGAAGTAATCGAGAATGAGTAATGGACATAATATCATGTTATTTTGTTTTTTTTTTTTTGTTATTCGATATAATTCCTTCCATTTATAAATAGAGGATTTAATTAACTGGAGTTTTAAACTGCCGAGTAATTGTGATTGAGACCTATATTTTTTTACAAATCAGTATAAATTAAAACATTAAAATATATAAAAGCACCAAATTTCTAAAATTAGGCTTCAAGCAATGTAAAATTTTTATGCATATAAGTATAAACATGCAGAATTAATTGACCCTGCAACATCTGTGTATTAGACACATGTTTGATATCAAAATCTGTTCTTTATAAACCCACGGTTAGTAAAACTAATGTACTTGCTGATTGAAATACCAAAACAAATTGTTATGACTTGTTTTCACCTGTAGTTAACGTTTACAGCTGTTGATTAAGATACTCGACTTCATTACTAAAGTAGGTATGCAATTATAACGTCTCATTCGGTATGGTTTATAAAGTTCATCCCCCTACAACGGTTAAAAAGACGACAGAAGTTACAAATAAGAAATCTCATTTATATTAGATTATTGTAATTACCAAATTTACATATTCATAATATAACTAGTGTTATATATTATATATAATTTAGGGACTTGCAAATTTTTTCGATATTTTTAATCAAACATACTTAAACGTCTAATTACAGTTAAAGAAAATTTCTAGACAAAGAACCACATTTTAAATTAGCATAATATCAGAATAGTTTTTGTCTTAAATCCTGCGACCAAAGTAGATACTTTACAAGTACTAACTAGTAATAATAACAAAAATACAAAGTTACAGAATACCTTGAATTTCACATAAAATAAAGGACTTTTCAATTTTGTCGTTTCAGGTATTAAATATTTGGAAATAATTTTCGGGTCATTCCAGTTTACAATATAGGTAAATAATAAATAAAATTTTAAAGATCTCTCAAGCTCTCAACGTTGTTACGAATACCTGCTTGATACTTTATGCGTTATGAACTGTAAACTCTCCCTCTAAAATATATTTAAACATGTATGATCCAGTCCCAAAAAAGAAAAAATCCACATTAATTTTAACAGCAAGATACCACTGCTATAAATTACAAGAACTGCCTACATCATTATTCATTATGTATAAAAAATAAAAAAAAATGTTTTAAAGCCGGCAGTTAATCAAATTTCTCGAGTGAATAATTGGAAAAGGCATGCTAATCCAGGTAACTGTCCATGTGAGTTCTTTGTATTCTAATTCTCGTTTATATTATTGTCTACTACTTTTTTTATACGAGGCTTGGATACTTACATTGTCGAGGAGTATCGAACCTCAACTAAAATAATCTAAATCATATAGATTAATAAATCATATGACAAATTTTGTTTTTATAAAAGAAAAATCAACTTCGTTAATAATAAAAAAAAAAATAATTGAAAAAAGGATGCGTTTATTTACTAGAATTTGGAAATTAAAAAGATAAGAGGTTCGGTTAATATTAATAAAGTATGTTTAAAACGTACTTTCTAGCAGTTGCGGTAAACACAATATTTACTGTTAATGAATTATCATGTGTATTCGAAATAAAAAAATGAAATCTATCAATGTATTTGTTGAATTTAACTTTTATCAACGTGCATATGTCTAAATAGTATAAAACAAAGTCACTGTTCGTGTATGTCTGCTTTTCCATTTATGTCTTCGAAACTATGCAACGGATTGCTATCATTTATATATGTATGTTAATTTATAAACTCATGATAATTGACTGAGTTAAGGAACATGTAGCAAACAAATAAACAAACTCATATGACTTCTGTAATATTAGTAAGGATATTTACACCAAAAACCTGCTTCTTTTTCGCTTAGGCTTTAATGTATACTCGTTGTTAGCTTTGTATATGAAATACACATTTTATTAAAACATATATACAAATAAAAAATAAATATAAAGAAACTTTTCACGTTAGTTACAAATACGTCTATTATGATGAATATAATAAATAAAAAAAATATAATTTAAATATTTAAATTTATTTAGATGTGACTACCTACTGAGTAATAAATTTGTTCTAAAAAAATATTTTTAATATATTTTAAAGTGCTCAATTCTAGCTACAGTTAAATAGTTAAATCGGTAAATTTATTCTCTTTAGTAACAATAAACATATATATATATATTTTATTTTACTTAATAAATTAAAAATAGAATTTAATCAAAATGTAAAAAAGACGAGTAATCGAACTTAATATAAGACAATTTGCTAATGCCCAATAGTAATAAATCAAAAATCGGATAATTGATTAAAAGTATTTCAATTTGTTAGGACCAATTTTATCTAGAAATTGATTCTGTAGTAATTTCACGAAAACTTGATTACCTTTTTATTATATTCTATCGAACTAAGCTTTTAGTAGCGACATTATCTGTGTGACCGGATGTGTTTATTGAACAGGATAAATTCTTCTCTATCCCGTATACGAATAATAAGTATATACCAAATTTTATACCAATTGGTTAATGTTAATGGTTAACCCATTAGGGTACTATATGGTAACAAATAAACTAACTCACTTTCACATTTATAATATTAGTAAGCATTATCCTCAAAATTGGCATGTTATAAATGATATACTCAGATTTCATGATTATTAAAATATTTTCTGTAAAAGCCCTAGTGCTGTTCATATCTAGAAGCGATTGTTACAACTTTTTAATGCAGTGAATTGTCAGCATCTATATCATTTACTGTTTTTTTAAACCTCTGAGGTGGCAAACAAGTATACAGCCCAGCTAATGGTAAGCGGTTACTGAAGGAACCTATTTACCCCTTTTTCGAAGAACCCCATGCTATAATCTCTTACAATAACGTCGACAGGGAGTTTATTTAATTTTCTTATATAGTTTTATAAAAAAAAAAACCATGTGCGCTATACCTTCGAGAATACATAACTGTACTATTGTAGTAATTTGCCCTTTATTCTACTACAAAGCCTCGAATTAGTCACTAGATATATTTCATTGCTGTTCACGAATTCAGCGAAACAATAGTTGTAGGCCTATTGCTTTAACAACAGCCAAAATCAACAGCATATGACATTGATTGTTAGCATGCCATTATAGAGCATGGAACATTTGTGAAATAACTAAGTTCACAATTGAAAGAATAAAAGGTTATGAAATTATCACTAAGAATCCCAGATTACAATTGTAACCCAGAGTAATCTAGTTAGAGATAGTTCATTTTGATTAAACTATTGTAACTATTAATATCATAATTTCAGCCGTTATTTGGCCACTGCTGAACATAGGGCTCCCCCCATAGACTGCTACAAGGAACAAAAGCGTTCCTTATGGCAGTTTCCCATTACGGGATATTGCCGGTAGTTGCCATTCTTAGCAGGCGGATTGGAAACTATAGTTTGGCTTTTGGTAGTGTTTTGATAGGAGCGCTGCTGCCCATCCCTAGACCATTAAGTTTCCTTAGTCACCTCTTACGACATCTACAGGAACGAAAGGGGCAGTGATTATTATACTTAGGTTATTATAAATGTGAAAGTGGTTTAATTCGATTATTAAATCTTAGCGTTTTAGAGAACCAACTAATCGTCATTGACTTAATATTCACGATGGAGAAGGATATAAGTACGTTTTTCTGGACATATCCCACTAATATGGATAAAAGCTAGTAAGAACATAGATTAAAAATAATTAAAGGACTTCTTAAAAAAAATTACGTCAATGATAAATTAAATTCTATTGATTGCAAAAAGAATAATGAATATCGGCGCTGAATTGATTGCGAAGATTTCTTAATAATCTACAGACAAAAAAAGCAATCAATTCTGGAGTCTTCTTGATGAAATCGGTTGAAAAATCTTTATTGATATATTTTTGTTTACTGAGATTAGCTTGACTTCATACCTCTTTTTTTTTATTTTTGACGATTTGTTTATTTTGTAAACAAATAAGTTACTATCAGGATAAATCATATTTATGTAGTTGATAACAGATAAATAAAACATTGACTAGAGTGTAGTAATTTTTAGTCCTCACTATACTGCTTAAGTATATTGCGTTTTAAATTTTCGATAGATGTCTACCTCAAGTAATACAAGCAACAAATTAATTTAGCTCCCGCCAAGTTACCACGTTGAACTACAATTGCTCAACGAAATGTAAGCAAGTAGATAATTTTAAGAATTATTTAATTTTAATAAATTGAAAAATTATATATTTATGTTGACGATTCTTCTTTAATCGAAGGATATATTTAGAATTTTATGAATTTTATTTTTTTGTTATTATTATATCGGCCGTTAACAGTCCACTGCTAAACATATGCCTCTCTAATTACGAGGGTTTTGCCAGTAGTTGCCACGCTTGGCAGCCGAGTTGGCAACTGCAGTTAGGCTTTAATGATGTTTTAAAGGGACGTTACTACCCATCTCTCGGCCATTAAGTTCCCGTAGTCACCTCTACGACATCCACGGAAAAGGAAGGGGTGGTCAATTCTATGCCGGGATCACAAGGCAAATTTCATGAAATATGTAGTTGATAAATATCAAGTATATTACTTTATAGATGTAACGAAGAAACAATATAAAGGTGATTTTTAATGAATCTTACCACATGTTTAGGTATGTTTATAAAAAAATACGAGACATTTAGTAAACTTGAACACATTTTAATATATTAATATATTTACTTTCCACATCTACTTTTTATTGATCTTTTTAAAATATCATATAAGAAATTTCTAATTATCACGTTTCCGTACGTGATTTTTAGTCTATTAAACTTATAAAATGTCCGCGTAAGATAAAACACGTCACTTTCTTACATCAATTAATTTAACGGTTTCTTTAAATCTATTGATTAATACACAGTTTAGTACACGGCAATATATCATTAATATTTATTCATATATTTATACTTTATTGTACACAAAGATCACATTGTTGCAATTTATTTTGGACAAAGATGTACAACAGGCGAGCTTAAAATTACTCCTTTAACTTCTATTACTCTTATTAGCTCTTTTTATTATTATTGTACTGATTTATTAAAAATTGGTATGGAGCCCTATATCAATTTTCCTTAAATATCTTCTATGAACAAAAATAGTCAAGTTACAATTTTTATTATATTATGTAGATTAGTTGTTTTGCCCTCGACGTCGCTCACATGGCGAATTATTTTTTATTTTTCACTGAGAATAAGAATATTTTTATTTATTTATTCTTTATTAATCATATTACAAAAAAAAAATTAGTACAAAAGGCGAACTTAATGCAATTTTTCCAAATATTGAAAAAAAGATTCCAATATCTTTAATAAATTATTAAAGATATTGGAATCTTTCTTTCAATATTATATTTATTTAATAATTTAAAAAGAACTAGAAGAATTTTTGGCTGTCGTCTGTGTGTCTATCTGTTTATCCCGGTAACACGCAAAAACTATAGCACTAAATAGAATGCGATTTCCATAATTGTATTACTGGAGGCCTAACTTATAAACTGGTGTATGTCTTATTTTGCTTCTGGAAATAGTTACTGATTAGTACATCTCCACACGTACAAAATTGCGGGTAAATGATAATTTAATAGAAACTTATTCTATATAGATAGAATAAGTTTTTATTAGATAAATGTATTACCATACAGTCTAAACCACAGATATAAATTGAAATAAATAATAAATTAGGCTTATGTTAGGCCCATAAAATATCAAATTCAAGTTTATTTAAAAATATCAAACTTAATGTATTCAATATTGAGTTCCTACATAAAATGTAGGTATATCGAAAAAAGTTTAAAGAATTAACAAACATAATATTTGCAAATGGTATTTTAATAGATTTAATTCGTGAGCAGATTTACTATAAATACATATAATTTGTAACGTTAAATTATTTTTATGTGGATTTATAAAAATCCTAAGGAAATCCCGATACCTTCACTGATGATTAATATTAGTCATTTTGTTAATAAGATGTATAACATTAAATTATTGAAGGAATATTTATTTTTATATATACATATATAGAACTATTATTATACTGGGTTTGTGTATGCAATATACAAAAGCTACTGGAATATTTTAGATGAAAATTACTGTGGGCAATAACGTAATAACTGGGTTATAATTATAGAATATTTTTACTAATAGAAAATGTATTCATTTGCAAAGAAACACGAACTGCAACAACGTCGCTTAATCCCGTGGAACAATTATGAACCAATTCCAAACTGTATGTAATGTACACAGTTTTTAAAACCTTTAAATAAATACAGTAAGTATTTTTTTCTAATACCATTATTATTTGTAGCTCAATATCAAAAGTATGAATTTACGTTCAAACATAAAAGAACAATAAAATCCCTCTATGCGAACACATGTGGTGAATTTATATTTTATGTTACGATATTGTATAATAGATATATAATAGACAATTTCAATAAGCAGAGTCTTTAAATAATAATATATTTAAGAACGAGGTAATCATACTTACTATTCTATTTTATATAATAAATAATAAAAAATAATAAAGTTTTATTACCTAAGACTGGTCCAACGATGAACATATATGCAAACATTATTAGTATTATATGCATTCGTTTCTTCCCTTCGCGTGGCTTGAATGCAACATTCACAGTTGCCACTAGGTCTTGCGTCGAAAACACTGACATTATACTACTTTTTTCACCCTCGACTTTCTTTTTAGTCTTTTCCTTCAGTCTCACAACAATATAAACAAAACCAGCTAAATAGAACGCGCAAGCAACCGTAAACACACCGTAGTACCCGAAACGCTTAGTCATAATTCCACTAAGAGCAAGGCCTATAGGTCTACTTAGTGTTAAAATTGATGTTATTATCCCTAAACGGTAAGTTCTCTCAGCGTCACTGGTAATGTCAGTGATGTAACTGTAAACAGCCATGGTCATGGCCACTCGTCCACCAGCCAACGCTGGTGGTAGTCCTTCGATGAGGGCAGTTTCGTTTAAACCTATCTGCAGGAAGAACACTGTAGTCAATATAATACCTATAACAGATATCAGTTTTCCAAGTATTGGCAACACTAAGAAAGCCTTTCGGTTCCCAGTGCGGTCGCTCCATGCGCCTACAAAAAGAGTCAATATGCCTGGTAATGCCGTTTGCAGTGGAAAACTCCAGGCAGTCATCCCTGCTACCATGGTTTGTACTTTTCTCTCTTGTTCCGTATAGTTGTGTGTGTGCCCTTCCATTATATGTGTGCATGTTTCCTGGTCGTATTGTAGATTTACGAGACATGATTTCTCAAGGCACAGATTTTGCACAGCCAACCCTGCTAGTACACTTGGAAGTACGTAACAAATAACGAAAGGTTCTACCGTTATTTTCGATCTAAATGCCCAAGATTCTTTAATGAATTCCTTTATACGCTGGCTGAACTTTGATTCAGCTTTCGCTTTTTCAGGTCCGTACGCTTTGTTGCACTTACATGGTTCCACATTTACAATCTTTTCTCCGAGTACTTCGACTCGCAACGTCATTTTTACAACGATTTTCCACTATATTGTTCATTTGATTTTAAAATACAAACAACATAATTTTTTTATCGCTCTATATTTTTAATTTTTTTTTCTATTTAAATTTTATCACAATATTGCATGAAAGGTGCTTAAGTGTTTAGTAACGTGCGAAGAGTTGCGCGTGCGGCGATCGATTGCGAGAAGGTGACGGGTGTCTCCGGCAACTTTTGCTCTTGCACTGATTATCAGCTGGTTGTTGTGGTACTTTAATTTGTACTTTGCCATTGTTATCATATCACGTGGGCACAGTAAGCATTCGGTTGAATGTATTAGAACTTCAATTAAAATTTGTCATTATAAATCTTTATGCTAATACTACTTAATATATTACTCTCCTTCGTTATTTACTTACATAATTATGTTATTTAGGAGAATTTAATAATTGTCTACCTACTTCAAAAATGATTTTCTCTATTTAGAATAACTGTTTATTTTTTTAATAGTGTTTTTTGTTTTGAAACACTTGACTCCTGTTTTGATCTTATATAAATATTGAAATACAACAATACTACACAGAAATCAATTTTCTTTTTTGGACAATATCTTGAAATGTTATTTGTTAACTGGGTTCATTAAAGTATCTTAGGCTAATATTAGACTAATTATTGAGATGAATAAAAATATTTCTTAATGAATATAATTAAAATTTCTAACGTTCTTGATAAGATAGCGTAATCATCACACCAATCGGACACACCATTTTTGTTTATGCATGCTTTTTATAATTATTGTGGCAATTTAATCTAATTATAAAATAGTAAAAAAATAATTATTTGAATTAAATCAAATCGGTATTATATCTACTACACGTCTTTAAATATGAGTTATATTATAATGCGTTTCATTATTTATAAAAGTAAATGAGGTTACTAACCAACATTTGATGTTCTGTGATTTTAAAGGATTTGTAGGGTACCCTTATTTCAGTATTAACCAATTGATGTGATAGGGTATTTTTATGTTGCATTATTTTGTTATTATTTTTCTCATCTTCGCATGTTTGCTTGTTTTATTTATTTATTATTATTTATTTTCTGTATTTGCCATTGTACAAATTTGACAAAAAAATATTTATACATTTTCTTAATAAAATCATAAACTCAGAATTGACATAAATACATAAAAATAAAAAATAATGCAATAAAGAAAAAAGGTGTGTAAGTACTATTTACCTGCAAAATTTTTTATCGTGCTAATTTTCGATAGTGCATATACATATATATAGCAATTTTATAGTTCAGTTTTATTTCATATGATTAATATAGGTTGTTATATATATATATATATATATATATATATATATATATATATATATATATATCATGCTACTCATATAATCATATGAGTAGCATGATACCGATCATATGAAGAAGTGAAGATTGTAATTCTAGACAGGAAAGACTTTTTAACCCTTCTTTGCATAATGGTGGAAATTTCCATCATAACATTGAATGCCCAAAAATTATATAAAAGACTAAGTTCACTTTAAGTTGATCATGTCAGGATACCTTTTTAGTGTCCATTGCGAAAAAAAAAAATATAGCTGTCAAATTTATTTTTTAACCATTTTTCCTTTAATTTTGAACATGAATTATATGACCTTAATTTATTTCACCAATAACAAAAAATCATGCAAAGAAGGGTTCATTATATATTTTGTGAGTCTATTAAGAAGCAGTAATGCATATGTTATTTTGTTTTAGTAAATAGATTAATATATAGAATATATTTTTAATAAAAAAAGGAATATCTTGAGTCAAATTACTTAAGCTAATATGTTAAGAGGATGAATTTTTTTATTTACATTTTTAACCTGAATTTGGAGTAACGTTATTTAGCATTTTTATTACCAACTTAGCGTATATTAGACGTATAATAATTAATATTACAAATACGTCAGCGACTTTCCATTCATACGTTTTATTCGCAGATTTTATGTTATTTTATTTACTTCAGGGTTTTTATTATTATTTAAAACTTATGAAAACAATTATAAAATGTATTTAAAAGGTAATGACAGGTAAGTACAAACAAATATTAAGGACATCGTTGACAATAATAGCATATTATCTCACGTAATATATATGCGTCCCAATTTTTCAACGGGTCAAAGAAAAGTTACGCAATGTAAATTGGTCGCCATTGGCACTGATTATATTTGAAGAATGCGTGCATAATCAAATGCAATATTTGTTTCAAGGTTTGTTAATAAGAGATTTAAATTGGACATAATTTTATTTACGTATCGCCCGTTTGACATCTGGCAGGCGTAACAGAATTATCCGCAATGAATCAAATATTGTTGTAATTTTTAAATTAAGTATTAGTTTAAAATTTGTAAACACTAAACCTCTTTGTTCATAAAAACGTAAAAACTATTATAAACCTATTTTAGTTACTAAACTGTTTTGTCTCTTGTTTTTCAACAAAATTTTCAATTTGCATGAAAGTGACAAATAATTAAAGTGGGGTTTGCAGGAGGTTTTAGTTTTCATGAATCAGGGGGTTATAACATAACAACCTTCTGAATCATGGTATTTTTTATAAGTATATGTAATTTAATGTTACGGCATACTCAGACCAGAAGGAGCAGAGGGAGACTTCGTACAAAAGTCATTTGCTTGAGCACCTCTGTCCCATTCGTGTTTCTACCGTGAAGCAGGTGTTTGCATGTTTCGGTTTGAAGGGTGGCATATGGCAATGAATTTACAGGGTACAGAGGAACACCCGAGTCCTCAGGAATGACAACGCATGGGGAGTATCATGAGCGAAACAGTATACTCTATTATATCCATTGTACTGCTCATGTCTATAGGCGACGGTTACCACTTTCCATCAGCTTGTTTGTCATTCTAAATTGCATAAAAAAAAATCAACACACTCTTAAATATGGCTATATTTTATATATGGCCGTATTTAAGAGTGAGCTGACATAAGAAATATATTTCAAAATAATATACAACTTATCATAATTAATAAAGTATGTGAATAAATAAATAAATAATACTGGATATAGTATCACCATGTAGCCATCTAGTTCTAAACTAAATAATTAAATAATATAAATGATTAACGAAGAAAAGCAAGAAACATGTCACTAAAATATAAAACAAAATCAAAAACCAAGTAAAGTGAGATAATAAAAAAGGATAAATTTGTATGAAAAGAAATTAAAAGTAATAGCAAAATGCAGGAAGATATGATAATATGACTGAGAATATTAGAATAAGAATAGTAAATGAATATATTTTTTTATTTTTATTTTTTTATTTTGAAGCATTTTAATAAAATGTTAAAGGAAAAAGAAATGTCGAAAGAAAGGAAGAAGAAATAGCGATCGAGAAAATTAAAAAAAGACCTGAATATACGAAAGTCCGGAGAAAGTTGAAATCTTATACCAATTACGGAATACAAATTTATTGCAATTTTGAATTGAATATTTTTAACTAAGTAATTAATTACTTGAAAACTTTATTACATCAAGGACATATTTAAAAATCTACATTTATATACTATATACAAGATAAATATATATTTACATATATATTTATTTTTCACTATATTAAAATTGTTGGCTAGATTAATGCTAATCATTAATTGATAAGAAAATCTCTCATTTCTTTTAAAATATATTATATGATCATATTATATGTTCTATGTTTAAATTATATAGATAAAACATCAAACCTCAAAAACGGGTCAATTTAAAAAAAATTACAGTTAGCTGACAAAAAGCTAACTCGTTTTTTTAATCAGTGTTCTATATATTTACGTATAAAATGTATCTTGACATATTATTTAATAAGTGAGTGTTCACGCATTAAAAATATGTAGAAATTGTGAAACAAAATAAATATAGAAGTTTATAAAGGAATCACTCATAACTACTTATCATCCAAAATTGTATGAAAAAGTTGACCCGTTTTTCTCCAAGCATTTCTATGGAGACACTCTATCTATATAATCTAAGGTCCTATGTAATTTATGTACATATATCATGTCTTTAAGTATTCCTGCATAAATTTAATTAAGTCATTAGTGTATGTAATTGTGAACTACCTATCAGTCTTTATCATAACAATACTTTGTAACGTATGTAATGTAACATTTCAACACTACTTGTTGGCTAAAATAATTTTGTTATTTACCAATCGCTCATTGCAAAGTAGTTACAGCACATCCTATTATCATATTAAATGTACATAATATGTTATAGGCACTATTATTAGTATTATTATTAATTAATTAGGTCTTTGTAACACTCGTAGGAGGGTTTAGGTAGGGGATGGTTCCCTTTAGTGAGAGGCTGGAAGTGTAAACTTCATTTGTATTATTTGGTTGTCCTCTTCTCTGATTATCCAGAGAAGAGGACATTCTTCCTCTCACGGTTGTTACATTTACTTGTTCAGTAATAGTAAAACTATTAATAATATAACTATTATTATATTGTCTATGAAAAAAAAAAGTGTTACAAAGCACCCGTATTTGCGTAATTTACGCCAATATTGATGCTTGATGGTGTTGTACTAAATTAAAAAGCGGTATAGTTTTGTTCTGTGCAATGAAATGACACCAAATACAACCTAGTGCATTTAAGCCCAAGAGCGTATTCGAATTCAACGTATTTTTGATTCCCAGATGAAGTGCAATAAGTAATTTCACGCTGGGATTCCAAGTAGGGTTCCTCGGTTACTCGTATAATAGAATTGTAAGAAAGAAATGTCGGGTTCTGAGTTCAATTTAGAAAAAATCAATGGAATTTCATATCGGGGTTTCAAGTACGGTATCTGTAATAGAATTGTATGAAATGAAATGTCGGAGTTCTGAGTGCAGTTTAAAAAAAAAATTGAATCGTATGAAATAATTTTATTAGTATCTATTTAGACACACATAAACTTAATACCCATATTTCAGCAGTTTAGAATTTAATGTTTAGTTAAGAAACGAGTTTTAATAGGAAAATATTTTGTAATATTATTATGTAATATCTATCCTATACAATGTATTTTGTACTTTGGATAAATAAATAAAAAAAAAATACTAATATAGAATCCATGAAAAAGGTAAATTATTAACAATGTTAAAGTATTAATTAAAGCGTTTTTAATATTTGGAATTATATATATACTATTATTCCAACATGATCGTAACTCATGTATTAACTTTAAATTAGGCAAACCCATTTAATTTTTATTTCAATTAAGTATGCATTGCCTTTGTTACTTTAAGTATACAACTGTAACATTGAGTAAATGGGATTGAGCAAAATACCTTATCGGTGCCCATTACTCCAATCTCACAACTCTGGCACACGCGTTGTGTCACTTTACGCAAGTAAAGTTGCTGTGAAATTTGTAAGTCGTCAAAAACTTCGTATAACTTCTCTTGAAAAAATTGTTCTGTTGTAAAATATGTCATTAATACGACCTAGTTAAAGTTGTATTGTATTGCGCGTTTGCATTAAAACATACAAGGTGATATTCTTTGGGACACCTATAATTTTTACAGTGTCTCTTAAAAATTGATAGCATATCAATAGTTTGAATATTCAATTAGTTCTTGCTGTGTGTGTTTTTTTAATGGATGATAATGGAATAAAATGAAACCTCGTTTGAGCTAATGGTATACGCTGACGAAGTACCAATAAATGATGATAGGTGAGAATGAGAAGGCAGGTCAGTTGAATTAAATTTCTGGTATATTCATCACGATAGTCTACTGTCGTGATAAATATACCAGAAATTCAACACGATGGTTTCTATGGGGTTGACTACTACATGGAAGTTGACCTGACAGGGTATATTGCTAGCAACTAGTAGTCTGCCTTACTAAAGTTTTTGCTGCCAGGTGGTATGTTAATGCTAGAGTACGATAATATTGAGAAGACGGGGGTTTCTATTCAGTGTAATGTATAAAACAAGTATCCATAAAATCTTGGTACATTTTAATTTAAAATTTTCAATTTATACTTATCGGCAGGTGCAAAGATGCTGTTTGCGGTTTTTATTGTTTCTGTTACTTTTTCTAAAAATGTTGGGTCTTTTTTGAGTACTGCCTATGGTGAATTAGAGAAAACAGCTTATAATATTGACTTGTATTTGATGGCCATCCATCTACTACTTTTCTTTAATCATTTCACTAAACTGTTGAATTAAGTATTGATCTTTTTTATTTTAATAATTGACTTGTATTGTGAGCAAATGGGATTGAGCAAAATACCCATCGGTGTTTAACTTTTCGCTCACTCACAAGTAATTTGATGTGAAATTTACTAATTTTATATAATACATTTTTTTAAAAGTTATTATAGTTTAAGATATCTTTCGTCATATTTTATGCATTCAAATGAAATAAATTTTTGTTTTATTATATTTAGTACATTAAATGCAATGTGAATTCAACTGTAATTGGTACGAGTGTATTACTTTTATATAAGTTAAAGCTGTAACTTATATTTTAAAATATTTCATGCGTTTCTTCTAAATTTGACCGACAATTTTCAAAAACTTCTACGTATATTTATGGTAATAATCGTCGTCATTAATCAGCTATTAATTGTCCACTGCTGAACATAGGCCTTCCCCATAAGTGAAGTTTTGCCGGCGGTTGCCACGTTTAGCAGGCGGGTTGGTAACCGCATTTAGGTTTCGGTAATAATGTTTGTGTTAAAATTTTAAGTAAAGTAGCCAGAGTTAATAGTAGCTAATATAATAAAGTGTGTCAATGGTTTATAGCTACAATTTTTTACCGTTTATGTAATGTATCCATTCGTTCCACCTTTTGTGTGGATAGTAATCAATGAAATTAATCGAGTATTATGGAATGGTTGGAAGTCGACGACTATATAATATACAACCGTCAATTTCTGGGGAGAAAGGGATTGTTAGAAATGGAGACTGAGAATCCTATTGCTAGCAATATACCCAACTAGGTCGACCTCCTCGCGGTTCCCCCTGGAAACTATCATGGTTAATTCCTGATGACTTCATCATGATGGGCAAACTGACCTGTTTTCATCCTCATCTATCACCCTTCGCTGGTGCTCCGCCAGCGTATCCCGTTAGCGCAGGCGGGATTACCATACCATTTTCACCCGTTAAAAAAAAAACCGTCAATTTCTAAGTAGCACAGAGTTTGTACCTGATCCTTTTTGTATTCGTTTGTATTTTTACGAGTAAATAGGATCAACAATAAGTAACTTTGACTAGAAAAGATATAATCAGGTGTCTACTTTTCGTAGTAATCTTAAGCCAAATATGGCTTAAATTTCCACATTTTGTTAAGAAACTGTACAAAATATTTACCTACAGTTATGGTTATTGCTATCCTCCTTAAAATGCAATTTGATATTATTTCGCTTCCCTCTTGTTGCATTGTTTCAAATAATAAATATTTTTTTAACACTCGCAACTTGAGCAACACATTACAACATATTATGATAGTCTTTAAAATGAAATAGGTCATATGCAAACGAATAATAATTTAGAAATACAACACAACGGATTAGAAAAGTACATATAAATTACATACGGAATAAGATATGAATTCGGTCTATAAATATAGATATTTGGCCCAGATATATTTAATATAAGTTAACTTTTATTATAGCGATCAGATTGGTTGTGAGTAGTAATATTTTGCATGATTTACTATGGCAGTTCATTACAGGTAATTAACGCTGTATCGACTGCTGTATAATGATGTCACAAGAAGCAAAGTTGAAAGTGTTATCAACGACATGAAGACTGCACTGTTTAACAGCAGAAATACAAGACAATAAAACTGCTTATGTTCAAATTCAATTCTTAGACAAAAATTAATATTTCATTATAACAATTGAAATCAATCGTAACTGAGCAAAAACACTTTTAAAATTATATAATTATCTAATACGAATTAAATATTTGTTCTTTTACGTGATTATGTGAGATTACGCGAAAGAAACCCTTTCTTTCCCGTGGGTGTTGTAAGAGGCGACTAAGGAAAGACGAAGGGCTAACTAACTACTATCTAACTACGGTTGTTAATCCACCTGCCAAGCGTGGCAACAACTGTACAAAATCTGCCAAGAAGGAAGGCTTATATATGATGATGATGATAATGTGAAAGAATAGATACTTAAAACGCCTGATAAATAAAATGAGCAAATATTTAGTCGATTGAAATAGTGCTCGGAGCAAATGTGCAGTTAGAATAATAATTTCAACTGTAAAATTGGATACAAAATACAACTTGACACTCACAAAAAAATATAACAAAACGAACAATGCAGAGAAAACACGTCACGCAAAATTGGAGGACAATTTTGCGATTGTGTCACATACCATTCTATTTCAAATCGGATTCCTAACTCACGTACAGCTTCGCTGACACCTTGATTGTTGTTTTCGTGGACGAATGGGTTTGTTATGGTGTGGGTGATACCCATAATTCAATAGCCATTTCACACTGTGACTCGACTCGTAGACATATTTTGACACTGTGCCAGGGCTAGTCTTTTTTTAATGTTAACGAAATATGCAGTAGGTTCACTGGTACCCCGCTTGCGCTATCAGTATAAACTGGTTGGGCATCTGTAAGCAATAACAAGTGAGAATGAGATCATTTCAGAAAGCCTTTCATGGCGAATTTATCAAGAATTAACCATTGTGGTTTCCAGTGGTGAACGTGAGGAGGTCGACATGATAGGGTAATGAAACTGCTAGTCTTCATTACTAGCCTCCCGCCAAATTACAGTAAAACCGAATTACAATCATATCTTTTGATATACGTAAGGCTGCTATTGTTTGCTATATTGGGCAATCAAAGGTATTTCAGCCCGCATAACAGTGTGTTTAAAAAAATAAACCATAACATTCTAAATACTTATACCTCTATACATGAATGTGGTATTTTTGTAATGAATAAATTGTAAGTTTAAATGATAGAAATATTTAAATTATATTTATCTTAATATACGTATATTGAAACCGTTCAAATCTGTATTGTTTGATCTATCTTGAGGGATATGATAGTTTTTATTACGTTAAGAAAAAATAACCTAATATGTAAAAAACGTAAAAAAGAAAAAAAGTTGAATTTAAAATGCCTTATATTAATGTTATACGAATTTTGAAATATAATTCTTCTAAAATTAATAAAAATAACTACACGATTTCCATATTCCGCATTCCAACATCAACTTCGACTGGATGAGTATCTATTGTGTATGATGTCATTAGATGTAATTGTTATTGTGATAAAGACAAGATCAAATCGATATAAAACATTGCACGAATTTACCTCATTGTTATGATCAAAGTTAATTGCATGACAAAATTTATTTTTAGACACAAAACATCCGGGATATTTCGAGGCACAGAACTACTTAGTGCATCATCCTTAGCTTTTCAGGTATTGATAGTTACTATTGATAGTCACTGTTAAAGTTAGACGCCCCATAAATTCCCATAAGAAACAACAATGACCTTGTCGTTTCACCTCTAGTTGTTTCATGCTACTCATGCATCCTTTATGTCAACACAGTGTATATAGCAGGCCTTATTCTATTGTACAAAACTATCACACTAAAGATGGTTCCCACTGGTTGATAGTACTTTATGTGGTCCGTCTATAGTTACTTCGACCTGTCGATACTTTGTGAATGAAATCGAATTTTTGAGCCGTACGTAAAACTATGAATCTATTCTTTTTATCATCATCATTATCATCGGCCTTTAACTGTCTACTGCTGAACATATGCCTCTCCCTTGGGGTTTTTACAGTAGTTGCCACGCTTGGCAGGCGGATTTGCAACCGTAGTTAGGTTTTGTAGATGTTTTAAAAGGGACGCTGCTGCCTATTCCTTGCACTCCTTAGTCGCCTCTCACGACACCCACGGAAAAGAAAGGGGTTGTCTATTCCATGCCGAGACCACACGGCTATGAATCGCTATAGAATAGGTACATATTGTGAGAAAAATTTCATGAATCAAAAACTTGAGTGGGTAGCTTATTGTATGCCGGAACTACACCGCCAACTTTTTTAATACCCATAACATTTTAATTTCGATGCAGAGTGAAAGAACAGCGTTAAATGGGATTGTTATATAATAAGATACTGTATTTCAAAAATAACAGTATTAATTAATACAGGTTTTATAAATGTCAGCACCCACCAATTTTAGTTCCAAATTTAGAACTTCGGTCTATTATTTCGATACTACTTTATATTTTATGAGCTTATTAATTTCGCATATAAGTAATAGTCTTCTATATTTATAGAGATTTATTAATTCACATTATTGTTTATTTTCATTTGAAGCTGGTTTGGTCATTTGGAGAGGATGGATGAAAGAAGAATTACGAAAGAGGTTTATCGAGCAAGAATGAATGGAGATGTCGGTAGGGGCCGCCCTAGACGGACATATGTCGACCAAATAGGCGACGTGCTGAAGAAGGGCCAAATTAAAAGTACCCGTAACCGGCGAGCGTGTATGAAAAGATTGATGAATGTGGAGGAAGCGAAAGAGGTTCGTTTAAATCGAAGCATTTGGCGTTCCATTGTTTCTGCCTACCCTAATGGGAGACAGGCGTGACAGATATGTATGTATGTATGTTTATTTTCATTTAGAATTATTTTTCCTGTTTTTTTATTTACTACTAGCTATATATTTAGTGCATGTGGATTTTACACAATGCTAAATCGCATAATGCTACGACAAAACATGCAGTTAAACAGGCGAAAATAAAATAAATATTAACAATAAATAAACCGCACATATCCAATATATAATTTAAGGATTTTCTGGTCATCTCTTATGTGTAGATTAGTTACAATTATTATAAGTATATAGACAAATAATTTTCGCGACTTCGTCTCGATAATTATAAAAAAATTTCAGTCGTACATCAATGTAATTATTTGATACGAACAGCATCTTGGTAATTTTTTTTGTGAAAATACCTACTCTATTAACTACGTAGAGCTCACGTTCTACCTACGTGACTTCTTACAATGGAAGGGTCAAGCTGTAGTATCCGCTCGACCAATTCTGATGAAACACAAACAACAGTTATTACATACACCAGTTATATAGGTGAGCTAATAACAACTGGATTATAAAATTTACTAGTAATGTCATAACAAACAGATAGACATACTCTAGAAATAACTTCCATTAGGCTATTTCTGTTCGTTCTAAGTAATTTTTACAAAACAATTTCAGTGTAGAGATAATTTTAATAAACAAAAAACAATAACTTGAATTTTACCAATGTAATACAATATCTAATATACGATAATTACATACTGCACGAGCGTTAAAAATTATGGTTTTATATGATTCTAAATTGAGCTGGGCCAAACAAATAGTTGAGATTAGTCGTTCTATAATAGCCACACTTCAGTACATTAAATGTTTTAAGCACGTTTTCTCAATTAAAACTAAAATAACACTTGTTCAAACATTTATTCTCCCTATTATTGATTATGTTGATGTGTCTTATCCTGATTTTAACGAAGATCTTCTTAATAAATTAAATCGTCTAATTAATAGTTCTATTCGTTTTTTCTTCTGTTAACTTAAGTACGACCACTTCTACTATGATCTTCATACAGACCCCAGTTAAAATGGCTCCCTATATGTCAACGTAGACGTTTGAAGTTGCTTTGCAATATTTTCTCAATTCTCGCCAATCCCATGTCTCCAGAAAACTTGAACTTTAGGTTCTAGTATCTCTGTCATTCTCACACACGTGAACTTCGCTCTAACAAATCTATTGCTCTCTCTATTCCACTTTATCGTTCTGCTTTTCTTTACAATTCCTTAACTTTTGAGGCATCATGACTCTGGAATGCGCTACCCGTTGACATAAGTCAAGTGTCTAACAAATTAACTTTTAATAAAAACATTCTACGAATATCTTATGAAGAACCTGTGAAAGCAATACATCATCGTCTTCGTCATTATCACTATTGATCTTTGCTTTATTGGTATTACAGTATATAATCCTGTGTGTATGTATATTTATATGTTTTTATATGTAAATTTTATATGTATTTGTAAGTAATATTAGTTCAATATATTTATGTAAGTTTTTTTTTATACAACTTAGAATGGCAAACAAGCTGACGGCCCACCTGATGGAAAGTGATAACCGTCGCCTATAAACATGAGCAGTACCATGGACATAACAGAGTATACTGTTTCGCTCATGATACCCCCCATGTGTTGCCATTCCTGAGGACTCGGGTGTTATTCCTTTGTACCCTATAAATTCACGCCATATCCCACTCTTCAAACTGAAATACAGCCATGCAAATACAACTGCTTCACGGTTGAAATACGAATGGGACAGAGGTACCCAAGCAAACGACTTTTGTATAGTCTCCTTCTGGTATAGAGTATGTGTATATTTATATAATCTTAATATACAGCAGTTATCCTTTGTATGTGTTATATAATTTGTAATTTAATACAAATACGTCTGTTATTATTTATCTACAATAATTTTAAATTTTTCACCGCATAATTTTTTTTTAATGGGTGATAATGGAATGGTAACCCCACCCGCGCTATCGGTATACACCGGTGGGGTACCAGTGAAGGATGATAGGTGAGGATGAAGCAGGTCAGTTAGCCCATCGTGACGAATTCAAGAAGAATTGTGAAGAATTGTTTACGATAGTTTCCAGGGGGAACCACGTGGAGGTCGACCTATATTATCTTGCTAACAATGGGGCTATCAAACTCCATCGCTAACAATCCCTTTCCCCCCTCACCGCATAATTACATTTTTGTTTTGCCAAAAGATGACTAGGAGAGAATGCTATATAGCATTATTCTGCCTACCAATAGTTTTTTGTAATGTGGTCAATAAAAAATATTAATTCAATTAAACCTATAATTAGATATTATATTAAAGATTATGTAATTAAATAAACACAAGGATGATTATGAATGCACTGTCTACCCTGTTATTTTGAAAATATTCGTAAATATTTTGCATCGTTTTTATTTTTTTAATTGAATCTTATGATATAACTACTTCCATATAGTGAGTAACAAATGTACATTATGGTAACTTTATTCACGCACACATGAATAAAGTTTAGTAAGGACATTATATTACTAAAGATAATTGGTACATAAATAGTATATTTTTGTTCTGAGCAGTCAATTAACATTATTTATTTAACTCTTTATTGCACCAAAGATATAAAAATGTAATACATTATCACATACTTTAATGATAAAAATAAAATGATTGTGATCGTTAGTATAACAAAATTAACAATTAATAAATTGCTCAACTAAACATTAAAACCAATTGACATAAATAGAACAGTAAATGCTGTTTTAACTTATTAAAAAGAAGGTTAGTCAGTCAGTCATAATTAAACTAAACTCTACTAAGTCGGATGTAATAAATATGACCTTTAAAATTATATCTTTTTTACTGATAATGTCAATAATGACATCAGCTCATCCTCGTTCGAGATCGGCTCTTCTCGTTTCATTAAGTAGAAGCTAAGAACAAGGAATCCTTTAGGATTCTTTGCTCTTAGATTATTGTCATTATGCTCAAAGATTTATCTTTGAGCAGAAGTAATAATTTTCTTCAAGATGACGCATCGAGTGCAAAAACGGATTAAAATTCAAGTAGAAAAAAATATTGTTTACTTAATAAACGAAACAAAGAACAAAACGCGCCATTTTTTAGTGTTGCAAGTACCTAATTCGATCAAAAATTCCCAAAATGAGGTGGATTTTTTTTTTCATTTTGAATTGGGAACTATTATTTCTTAAGCACTATTATTTATATTACACGGAATTAAAATACATAGGTGTATACATGTATACGTGTCGTTATATAAAGAGTGACCAGTTTTGATTTAATTTGTATACTGATTTGAAACGATTTTACTCTATGGTAAACAGGTTATTTACTTTTATATGTAATACACTATGATATCGAATGCTTTTATGTGTGCACCTTTCCAACATGTTTACGCAAAGTAATATAAAAGAAAAAAATATTTATCCGTAGTGCAGATCACGATCATTATCTACTAATATAAAATTTTACCTTTAGAAAAAATAAATAACATTGCAGTTTACTTCAAGACATATATGTAGTTTATACTGCAGTGTCTATACGTGTTCGGAATCATTCATAATACTCGTATAACGCATCACACGAGATGTTAGTGTATTTTTCAACAAAACAAGTTTTATAATAAAGTTTAAACGCATTCGATGTTATTCGTTATGGTGATCAGTCGTATTTTGTGTTATCAAGCAATGAATAATTCGCAGTGTTAAATTTTTGTGTGTTTTAAACATGGAAAAAATAGGAGAAAAATCGAATAGTGGCGTTGAACTTCAAACAGTTAAAGACAGTGATGTGGGATTCAATGGTGTAAATAAACCAAAGGAAAAAGAAAAATTAAGTTTTGCTGACAGATTTAAAATTTTTAGGAATTATTTCACAGTGGAACCATATTTGATATGCTACATAATACCACTTTCGATAACATATCTAGCTGTTCAAAAGTTTAATACGGAGAAAGCGTGTCGTACAGATTTAGCATATAATCAAACTATTTGTGATTTAATACAATCAGGGGAAACAAATGATAATGTAACTGAACTAGCTTTAAGTCATACTACACAAATTGCAGCCGATATATTGACATGGAAAGAACCTCTGCAAAAGTTTATTCCTGCAATTTTAATGCTGAACATCGGTGCATGGAGTGACAGAACTGGGAATAGGAAATATTTGATGCTTATACCCATCTTTGGTGAAATGTTATCAACTGTTGGATTGCTGTTAGCGACACACTATTTCACTGAATGGCCCTTATGGGTAACAGGTGTAATAG
Source organism: Galleria mellonella (assembly GCF_026898425.1). Lineage (NCBI taxonomy): Eukaryota > Metazoa > Arthropoda > Insecta > Lepidoptera > Pyralidae > Galleria > Galleria mellonella. Next base: position 7,878,530 of record NW_026442130.1, on the reverse strand, counting down.
ATGTCATTACTTCATCATTTACTGGAGGATATTCTATTGCTCTTGCAGGATGTTTTAGCTACTTAGCAGATGTAACAACACCTGAATCACGTACATTTCGAATGGGTTGTATGGCTGTTATAGCTACTCTCGGTCTTCCTATAGGATCATCAATAGGTGGAATACTGACTGAAGAATTGGGATACTTTGGGGTATTTGGACTCGTACTAGCTATGTATGCTTTTGGGTTCCTTTACACATTCTTTCGTATACACGATGTGAAACCAGTACATCAAGAGGGAACGTTTGTGGAGAAAGTATTGAATTTTATACATCCAAGAAATTTGTGGGCTACTTTATCTTTGATTGTTTTGTCACGAGGAAAAGTACTTCTACGGATATTGCTTGTAATTTGGGCACATATTCTAATAATGGGCCCTGTTGTAGGTAATGTATTACTACTAATATTCAGAATTTTTGTATTAAACATTTTGTTTACCTATAACCACCATAAATATTGCATAATACACCACAAAATAAAAGCGAAATATCAGTAACTCGTCGCAATACGCTTTTCCCATCTTTTTGTCAGAACTTGTCTGAAACTATAAATCCTATAAATATAAAGTCCTAGTGTGAAGTAGGCATGAAAGTGGTTCTTGGAAATTCCCAACTGCACGAGAGGAAACGAGTTTTGCGTGGGTCAAGTAGTTTCCTTCTAAAATTACCTTGGATCATTAAGTTAAATAGATAGCTGAACAAATCGTCAAAAACGATCAACCGAATATTTTATACTCTTATTTAAACTAACATATATTTCGACATAATGAAAACTGCGTTTTAAAATTTATAAGTAAATATTGAATTATATTGGCATTATTAAGGGTGTAGATTTTGTTTTTTTTTTCCTTTAGTACAGCCAGATGACAGCCATATTTGAGTTATGTTATATCTTGAATTATATATTAGTTCAACAGGCATTACGTACAAGTATTGATGATCGAAATAAAAGTTTTATAAAATAGAAATATTGTTATCAAACACTACAAATTATTATAGGTATAGTAAATAGATACACAATAATTTGTAATTTTACAACATTCGGTTTTTTTTTTATTCAAATAGAACGTATTATATTTAATTATAATGTTTATTATACAGTAAAGTATACGAACTATACGACATAGCATTTTTAAAAACAGAATGAGTACAGTGGCAGTCTTATTCCATAAAAGTAATTTCTTCTAATTAACCCTTGATGTCTGATAGAAATTGTGAACTTGTGTTTGATTTTTTATTTTAACTTTGATTATAAATAAAATTCATTAAAGTAATATAAAGTTAAAACAGTAACAACGATAAAGTTTATTGATCTCATAATACGTTAATTAAAATGTAATGCGTGCGTATTTTTTCTATATTCTACAAAGGTTTAGTTGTACTTCATGATTCGATTGACCAATTCTAATAAATCAGAACTAGATACAAGAGTCTTAAAATTAGATAAATTAATCATAAAATCCCGTCTTGCATCTGGTGTTTTTACTAACAGAATAACATTAATAACTACATTTTGTCTCGCAAAAAAAAATCAATCATAAACACATGATGAGATATTTCATAGTCATATTGTCGCCTATAGACATGAGCAGTACCATAGACATAACAGAGTATACTGTTTCGCCTATGACACTCCCCAAGTGTCAAAATTCTGAGGACTTAGGTATTATTCCTCTGTATCCTGTAAATTCACTGCCATATCCCACCCTTCAAATTGAAACACAGCCATGCAAACACAACTGCTTCACTGTATAAACACGAATGGGACAGAGGTGTCCAAGCAAACGACTTTTGTACAAAGTCTTCCTCTGGTAATGTTTATAGATGTTTGTTTGACAGGTCTGCTGTGTGTTTTTATTCTTAAAATAATCTTTTTTAATTAATTATTATAATCATAACCATGGTGTATTTTCAGGTGAAGGAAATGTATTCTATTACTATACCTTGATTCGATATAAAATGGAAGTTGTAGAGTTCAGTCTTTTTACAACTTATACAGTACTTATTGGAACTGCCGGTAAGTTCTTCATTATTTATATATACATCTTTTTTTTTTAAATACTTACACTAATCTCAGTTTAGAATTATTGAATAAAAGAAAGAAATATTTATGTAGTGCTACGTGTTTACTGATCGTTAAAAAGGATTTTTTATTTAACTAAACATAAAAAATAATTAAATTAAAACTAAAATATACTTTAAGCTATTAAATATTTTATATACTTATAATGATATTAATTTAGAAATATTGAATATGAGTAATGGTTTTTTATCAATTCAATAATAAATAATTCATTAAATTGAAACTAAAATATACTTTAAGCTCTAAATACATAATTTATGGTTTACAGGACATGGAAATTAATGCGATTTAAAATTTTATTCCCGTCTCTTATAAACCGTAAAACATGCAGCGCTAATATCTAAAAATTAATGTAGACACATAAATTTCTATTAAATGTTTTTTAAGTTGTTCCATCAAATAATAAATGTAGCGTAGGTATGTTCAACAGAATTTAGCTGTCCATCAAAAAACAATTGATTCAGTTCTTACAAAATTAATATAGGATTACAAAGAGAATTAAAGAATAATATCAGTTCAAAATTAGCGAAGATATGACGTAGCGTAGATTGTCATGGTTCCTTCTTCCAAAATTTACGCGTACAAAACAGCAAGCAAAAGATAGTAAATAATAAAAACATTTCTAATTTACAGGTACCGCCATAGCAGTGTTGCTGTTTAGTAAAGCATTAAAATTTCATGATTCGATACTTGGCATAATTGCGACTGCTTCTAAAGTTATGGGATCTATCGTGTACGCTTTGGCACCAAACAAGACTTGGCTGTATGCTGCTCCGGTATTTGATATATTTGGCAACTCGGGCGTGACTGCTATTAGATCTTTGGGCACTAAAGTTGTTGATCAAGACAGTATTGGTAAGTGTTTCTTTTGTTTGTTTGAAACACTTTATTGTACAGTAAAGTCTTAAATTATAGGATACAGAGCTCTTAAGAACGGAATGAGTACAATGGCGGACTTATCCCATAAAAGGAATTTTGCCAGTCAACCTTTGAATGTCTGATAAAAAAGCTAATAAAAAAAATAGAAAAATAATAGGTGTTACAATTATAAACACGAACATAACATTGATACTAAATAGTCTTTCTTTTCAACCGCCTTCAGAAAAAAGTTTTAATTTGATTGGATTTTTTTTACCTCATTACTCCATCAGTTATAAACTGATACTGAATATTCTTTTTTTAAATATTTTAATCTTAATGCGATCATTTTATTACTTCTGTTTGATGACCCTAATAGTGTAGCGGCTGCATACTACTACGTTTTTCAAAACAAAATACAAAGATTTGTATTAATAAGCATATCCGTCTGTATTATTCTGAGCATTTTCTATATATAGTAATTATTAAAAAAATCTATTAGACTACTTTTGCCAGGTTGAAATAAAAACTTTAAATATAAAAGTTTGCGAAGTTGGATTTATGATGTCTGTTATTTTTTTACGCAAAAACTATTGTAAGGATTTTAATAAAATTTTGTACACGGATCGTAACTAAAACCGTAACGGTAACAACTAGTAATGTAATTAATATGATTTTATTTTGCGCGAACAAAGTCACCGTCAAAAACTAGTAAAAATAATAGTTTTCTCACATAATATTAACGCCCACATAATCAATAGATTATTCTGATACAAGGTCACAGTAACAATTCTCAATGATGTAACCAAATTACGTTGATTACAATAAATACCTACAAACACTGCGATCCAAGAATTTAATGTAAAAAATAAGTAACTATAATATTACATGTAAAAATCCGGTTTGTAGAAGAATTAATAATTATGTAATTATTACTAATGAGATTGCACGTTGCTTTAACCTAATGAAATCCCAGGTTCGAATCTTAAGTACAGATATTCATAGTCTGGTGTCCCTTGACCTGTATTATCCTAGTGTTTTCGTTCTAGCGAACGGATTTTCCGTGTAGCCATTTTATAATTTTATGTATTTCGTATACATACTTATATATATATATATATATATATATATATATGTATACGCTTATATTTTTATATATACGTCCTGTGTATGTGTGTGTATGTGCGTGTGCGTGTACGTGCGTGTGTGTGTGTGTACATATGTTTTATTTACAAGTTATAACTAATGTAACAAACGCATGTCCAAGCTAAATTGATTGATTATAATATAAAAGTAGCCTATATCTTCTACTATTTATATGCCAAATTTTACGACGAATGGATGAGCAATTAAGTCGTCAAGTCGTAACAGATAAACAAACTCACTTTCGTATACGTATACTTTAATATATGAATGTTACGGTGTGGATGCTGTATGAAAATTAGATTATGCATAAATTTGATTATAATTAAATTATGCGTAATATCCATAATACTTAAATAATAATCCCGTATTTATAATCCCGGAATTCATAAAAACATCTAACCTCTCATAAACATATTTTATCTGTTGAACTGTTTTATTTCTTTCTTTTGTGCTAAATTCGTAGTTTGAAATGAAAGTGACAAAACAGTGTAATAGTTTATATTTAATTTTTATATATAATAGTTTAGTAATAGGTTTGTAGGAAAATTAGTTTTTATGAATAAGAGTGCAAGTGACTAACACGTAAAATGAAGAGTATTCATATGTACTAATATATATTAATAGTCAATAAAGTTGATACGTAAATCTATAGTGACGGTAAATAACTGTGATAATCACACTAAACTCAAAAGGTCATTTGAATTGTATATATTTTTTATCAACACCGGTTATTATAAAAAGTATAATAACCGGACCCATCATGAAGAGGTCTCTAATGACCTCAGAGTTGTCGACATAACCAAACATCTTATTTTTTTATAAAAAAATGTAAATAACAAATTTTATAGCTTCATAACTATTTACATTTAAAAAGCACCTTTAAATGTCATATAATATTCTATTTATAAATAACCTATTTTTCATACTTCGTTTAGGTGACCAAGTTATGTTTATATGTTAATTGACCGAAATTTATTTATTGCGAAATATATTATATTATATTCTACAAAAAACGGACATCAAAACCGGTAAATTTGATTTAAAAACTAAATCAATAAACGGATTTTAATAAAATTTGTATGGGACCTACCTATAAATATATTCTCTTAGATAAAAAAGAAATCCAAATCTGTTTACAACTGACAAAGTGGGGAGATAACAAAGTTTAAAATAAACATACAACCGATTTGAGAACCTCCTTTTGAAATGCGTTAAAAATGCAGCCAATGATCTATTCCATTATAATTAATACGTGTATGTCAAATTTTATAATGATTAATTAGGCTGCATTGCGGCGGCAATCAATAATGTTTTTTCAATAATATCATACAATCGATACAGTGTTTGTTACCTCTTTACCGTTTTTAAATTATTTTAAATTAGAGGAATGCATTTTTTTTTTGTTAAAAATATCAATTGAGAAGCTAGTTGCTCAATCATTATTTTTATTATTAGTTAATAATTAAATTAAATAGGTTATTATATATTTCAAAAATTAAATAATAATTAATTGAAACATTTTTAAAGATTAAATTACGACGTATAATTTCTAAATAAAATAATAATATTTTTTTCAGGTAGAATGTGTTCTCTCATCGGATTCATAGATGCTATTATACCCATAGTTGCTATTCCAATCTACACTCAGCTATGGTCTAACACATTAAATACGTTTCCTGGAGCTATATACCTATTGGGCGCCATTTTGACTGTTCCTGACTTCGTTATATTTGCGTAAGTGATGAAACTTGATTTGAAAAACAATTATTTCGAAGGGGCGACAGAGACACTTCTAAAATAATTAAAAGATAGTATGATTATTAATTTAGACAGCCCCTTATGCATGTGGCAAACGAATCTATCCATCGAAAGGTTTTCATCAGCGTAAATACGTGAAAGCACAAAATACCGGACGTTGCTGTCTCTTTCTATCTAATGCATGCACAGGGTAACGTTATCGTTAGATTCGTTTGCCATTTTTTTATATATACAGAATATATGCTAATAACTCCTTAACATTTCATTAGTCTTTAATTTCCATGATTTTACCCATTGTTGGTAATGAGTCTCTCTCCCTAAACTTGGTACAAATGTCGTCTATATGGATATATGTAGGTACCCATAAAATCATAGAAAAAAAAAACTTTTACAAGACAGGACAGACGATGTGGTATAGAATTTTTTGAGTTTTTTTTTCTTTATTCCTAGTATATTGTGGTATGTTCCATTAATAACATTACAAGGATAAAACCGTAATATTCAATTATAAAGATTTTAAATTATACCGTGTTATAATTTAAAATCATCATCATCTTATCAGCCTTTAACTGTCTACTGCTGAACATAAGCCCCTTGTGGATTTTTGCCAGTAGTTGCCACAATTGACAGGCAGTTTGGCAACCATAGTTAGACTTCAGAGATGTTTTAAGAGGGGCGCTGCTACCCATCCCTCGCCCTCCCTTAGTCGCCTCTTACGAAACCCACGGGAAAGAAAGAGTCAATATTTAAATATATAATATATAAATAATTTAAAAGATTTTTTACCAATTCCAGGATCCTGTTCATCATATATAAAAAAGAAGAAAAGGATGTCGTTGTAAATGTGGAAATAAAAGAAAAGCATGCTTATGAAAATGATATTACTGCTTTATAGCCTAGTGCCGTATTAAATGACATTTGCCAAAATATTTAACTGCGCAGATATAACATGTGGAGGACTCGCACGGAAAATCAGCTAACGATAGAGAGTCGACATTCTAGAACATAATTGAAATAATATAATATATAATTATAGATTTTAAACTGATTTCAAAAAGAAGGAGGATTCTTAGTTCTGTTGCATTTTTTATGTTTATTTCCTTATAATTCTAACTGGTTTTGCCGGGGAGGGGGAAGGGATTGTTAGTAATGGGGAAGTTAGTGACCATTGCTATCAATAGACCTCCACGCGGTTCCCCCTGGAAACCATCTTGACTAATTTATCGTTGAATTCGTCACGGTGAGCTAACTGACCTGCCTTTTCATCTTCACCAATCATCCTTCATTGGTGCCCCGCCAGTGCATACCGATAGCGCAAGTGGGGTCACCATTCCATTATTAAGCATTAAAAAAAGATGGTTTTGCCATAATTAAAGTCGGTTCTTATTTGTAGAACACAATGTTTCAATACTCAGCATAATATAGTAACAAAACTAACATAGGATTAAATCAATCAACCCTATTGATAACAGAAAAAATGTCAGAAATTGTTTAGAATTGTCTTAGATATTATATCATATACTTGTAAAACTTATATCATGTAATACTTGGATACTTCATATACTTGGGAACTCCTGTCCCATTCGTGTTTCTAATGTAAAGGAGTTGTGTTTGCATGGTTGTGTTTTGGTTTCAATAATAGGATATGGCAATGAAATTACAAAGCACTGAGGCATAATGCCTTAGTCCTCAGGAATGGTAATGCATGAAGGGTATCATGGGCAGTAGTCTCTGCTATATTTGTCATAGTACTGTCATATACAATTATATACATAATAATATATAAATATAGTGTTGTTGAAAACTTTTTATTAGAAGTTGGTTAAGAATTAAAATCGCAGTGCGTGCCCCGGCATAGAATGAACCACCCCTTCCTTTCCCGTGGGTGTCGTAAGAGGCGACTAAGGGAGGGAGAGGGATGGGCATCAGTGTCCCTCTTAAAACATCTCTAAAAACCTAACTGTAGTTGTCAACCGGCCTGCCAAGCGTGGCAACTACTGGCATAACTTCCCTTATAAGGTAGGCTTATGTCCAGCAGTGGACAATTAACAGCTGAAATAATAATAATTTTATAGGTATATATTATTATCTGTATAGCAGCAGTAGGCTTGCCCTCTGCTATATTGGATTCTAAATGAATGGTATTTTTTACACAACAAGATAACCACAATTGTCAATAATGTTTCTGATTAACTAAGTACAGATTATAATCGTGATGATTTTAATTAATAATATTAAGTCGGAATATATTACAATTCTCAATAAGTGTTTAATATCATGAAAGGATCTTCTTTTACCAATTTTACCTATTTAGGATTAGACGCTTGACTATTTACTACATAATATAAAATTAATAAAGAAATATTAAAATATGATAATATTTTAATAAATAGAGTGTAAAAAATGTAAAAAGTAAAAAAAGTGTAAAAGTTTTCGAGTCGAAAATCTGGCTTGCTTTGAAAGTTTTTCAATTATTCAATAATTGTTTCAATATGATTTTCATATTTTAATAACATTCTGAATCTTCGCTCTTTTGCTACCTTCACTCAGTCTGTCAAGCTGACGTGAACAAGACCCACGTAAATCGATGCTGTGTTCAACTATATAATCAAATTCAAATTCAAATTCAAATTCAAAAATCATTTATTCATGTAGGACATTTTAGCCGCTTATGAACGTCAAATTTTTACATTATAATTTTATATTTTCCCTACCGTCCAAATCGAAAAATAAATGAAAATTGAAGTTTCATTTCTTTTCTTTTTTGTTCCAAATCCATAAAATTGGAAAAATTTTAATACAAAATAACACAATTTTATATAAAACACAGTTTATGAGTGTTTATTAATTTCATTAAAGACCTGCGTAAATGAGAGACGTTTTGTCCACAGAGGATAAAGTTTTCCTTTGTACACCGCGAATTATCTTTCTTTGAGGGGAACAATAAGAGTTTTAATCGTTCATTTAACAAGCACGAACATGTGTGTGTTGTAACATACAATTCAATGTATTCTTTTATAACGTTATACAATATTTATGAGGATCATCCGCTGTCTCCACAGTCCATTTATAATCTATGTTAATGGAACTACCATTATATTTTGTCTTGTAGTTGATGTATTTTCGATTTATTTTGTACCAAAAAACGAAGTAAAATAATAATAATAGACTAAAATTAGAATACATTTTTAATTAGCTTTTCATATAATCTATCCCTCTTTAAACATCACCAAAACCTAACTGTGGTGCCAATACGCCTGCCAAGTGTGGCACTATTGAAAAAACCCCCCTTTATACGGAAGACTTATGTTCAGTAGTGGACAGTTAACAGTTGATATAATAATAATAGTTAAAAAATTCATATAATCATTGACTTGAGCTCAGTGAATGATTATATTAATTTAGATTACCATATATGTATGAATAGAGCCAATACAGAAATATATTCCTTACACTAAAATAGTGCAATTGAGTAAAACAATTGCAGATACGTATAAATGAAGATGCATGCTTACTAACAACTATAAGTTATAGGGATCGAATGTACGTATAAGTTATGTTAGTATCCACTCAGCACCTCATAACCTCTGCATATAAACTCATAGAATAATGAATATCCGAAAATGCGACATGTCGTCTTCATTCATTCAATCTCCAATTGTACTATTACATTATATTACCTATTACTCCTCCTTACGTGTACAAGGTGTGGTCCCAGCGAAGAATGGGCCACCCCTTCCTTTCCTGTAGGTTTCGTAAGAGGCGACTAAGATAACGTAATGACCGAGGGATGGACAGTAGCGTCCCTCTTAAAACATCACCAAAGCCTACATGCGGTTCCCAACCCGCCTGCTAAGTATGACAACTGCTGGCAAAACCCACCATAGAGGGTTGTTCTATATTCACCAGTTAACAGTTAACCGCTTGTATGATATATATACATACTACATAAAATAAAATGTGTCCTTTTGTTTCATTAAATTGCATCTAATTTTTCTGTAGCGTCTGACAGAATTTTGTAGGCAAAATCGACGGAAAATGAAAATGTTCGTTATTTTACTACTGTGTGGTGGTAATAAAATAACAAACCCTCTTATTTATAAAGACGTCAAATCTGTTATAAACCTATTCTAGCTATTAGTTTTGTTCTTTTCTCTTACTCCAGTTTCTTATTTTAAAAGACAGTGACAAAACTGTAATAGTTAAAGTAGAGTTGCAAAACGTTTTAGTTTTTATATAGTGGTAAGTGAGCAAGTTTTTTAACATACCTAATTAAATTATATTGCTAACAAAATAACTCTCTAATTAATAAAACTAATATTCTTATAAATTTACAAGGAACTTACAGTTAAAAAAGATATTTTAACTGTAATTTCCTTCGAATTATTAGTTTAAATGAAAAAGTAAAATACTACAATAGTTAAAATAAGTTTATGAGATGTTTGACGTTTTTATGCATTCGGGGTAAAAGTATATGTGCACAACACAAACAAAAGTATTAAATATACCAAAACAACACAAAGCATTTCCAGCAATCTACTTGATGGCATTCATGCGAGACTTCGTTTTATGGCGAAATTAAGGAATATAGCATGGGTATGGGGAAGAATGATAATGATATGTCGCATCAGATAATGCCGCCAATATTAAGAGGAAGCTCCATATTAAATTAGAATCATTTTGATTGATACAAGCACAAACTGAATATAGTGGTTCAAGATGCTTTAAGCACATATAAGAAGATTATGTATAATTATTGATTTATGTATGTTTAATTTTTGTAATTGTATTATTCTATATGTTTGTATGTTCATTTATCTTAAAATATATTAATGTTGTTGTCTTGCAAAATATTTATTTAATTTACAAACCGTTTTGTTAAATTAATGCACCGTCATTTACTCTCTCTGTTTAGCGTAACAGTTGACTGGTAGAGAATGCCATCAAGCGTTAAGTGTACCCTGTAGAATTATTTTAATATGTGCGAAAGTATAAGAAAATAAATATAAGGATAGAATGGAGATGAAAATAGTAATGCCATATTTTCAAAACAAATATAATAAAATAACAAACAAGTCAACAAAACACTCGAGAGTTCTACTTCTCTTCTCGTAAACGCCATTTTGACTAAGTGAAATTCAACATATCTAATATTAGAGCGATTCCATTTCCTTAAGGAAGCCGTCCAAACAACGGTTTCCATGTTGTCCCTCTGCCAATAATGCCAGACGAAAAATTGGATTATATTGAATAATTATGCGTTTTTTTTATCTTTTTATGAAGATAGCAATATGATGAGCAGAGAAAATCACCTTACCACCTATACTACTGATAAGCATTGCTATCGTTCTAACTTTTAAGTCACTTTGTAAGACATGTCGAATATCACAGATCTGATATGAAAATGTTAGCAGTTGAAATATGACAATAAAGATAAGAAAAAATTTTTTGGTAAAAACCGACTAAACAATTAGTAGTTATTATGTTAGATGTGCAGCAATTTTATACTCTATTAGAAATACCTAACAAAATCATAATTATTCCCTTTTTTGTCGTCTGTTATTGAAGAATAGTACTAATTAAATAATTATCTATGTTAAAGATGAGAATATTTTATATAGAAGGTTCCAGACTTTTAATCACATGCCCACAATATGTTTGATAATTCTGTCAAATATGATGATTATATCATCATCTACAATGATTATTAATTTTCTTAGAGTTTGTCTCGAGAAAATGTTGGATTCGTCACATCAATAAAAATATACAATTTACGTTTAATGTTCTTATTTATTTGCTTAAAATACACGCGATGTAATTAAATTTGATTAAAAATAAAAGTAGTGGCAATAAAATTGACAGTTTATGAAGGTACGTATTTACAGATAATAAAATTTCTTAACATTTTGTTATAAGGTACAAGAACTAAGGACTTTAACTGAGGAAAATATGAGGTGGTTGACTTAATATTCATAAATTAAGTAGTATTAGCTTAAATTATGATCTATAAATATTGTATTGTATTTGATAAAGAGGGTTCATACAGAAACTTTACAGAAGCGTAGCAAAGTCGAAAATATCTGTCAATTTTTAATAATAATTAAGCACTTTTTAATATTAGATTCATTGAATTAAGACATTAAAGGAAGTAAACAAGGGAAAAACCTTCCACTTTTTAATGGCGCTCTCTTCAAAAGAAAAATAATGATATGACGTATAATTAATGTTATGATAAACATGATTGTTCAATTTTTTATTATGTATTAAATAGTAAATAAAGATATTAATTTTTTTTAACCCAGAACACTTCACTCCATCAACAGCTGCTGAATTCACGTCATACTCTCTTGCTATCGTTGCGCCATTTTAAAGGAATTTGAAATTGTTATTTAAAGCTCTTAGCTATGTAAAATTAAATATAAAACGATACAAAATTCTTACGAATACATATTTAAGACTAATGTAAACAATGCCTAATGATTTGTAATGATGTTTATCTTTGTTGATTAATTTACTTACTCGTATATCTATGTAAACACTTAAATATGTTTGCGTTTTTAAATCACTGAAAATGATCGCCATTTTAATTAATGCGTGTATATGCATTTGTAAGCAATATGTATACATGTATATTTATATAAAAAAAATATAGTTACTAATTCAAATTAACAAAATCCAATACTAAAAAAAGGACGCGTTTTGTTTTAATTAAAAAAAATACGTCTAATCTTTGTTAGCCAAATGTCAATTGACATTTGATTAAATATTAACCTGTTTTTCACATTCGACAATATATTACTATCTAATATTATATATTACACTATATTAAGATAATCAGATAAATCTACCACTAAAATTTTTGCACCTACTTCACATTTTGCTTAGAAAATTTTCATGCACTTGTACTTTTTTGTTATTACCATCAAAATTTTCAGTAATAATTTTATAAGAATCTTTAATTTTAATTTGCTATTAGAGTACATTTTTAGTAATCTATCAAAGGGAAACCAAAATTTAAACTCTATACCAAGTCATCTAACCAACATGTTAATATCTTCCTGTAATGAGAGAGATTACACTAGGCATGGAATTCAAATTAATTATAATTTAATATTATAACGTACTTATATATAATTAAGATTATATGATTAATGAGACATTAATCAGTTGTTATAATATTAAATCTATCTGAATATTCTAGATAGTACATTTAAAAAAAATTATGTTACATGTAATATAAAAAAGACGAGCCAGTTTCGTTCTGTCCTTCTTTGTATGTAACATATCGTATAATAAAAAATAATAAATCCTCAGTCATTTAAAATAATAAAAAAGGATTTGAATTGTTAAACTATTTTTTTTATTATATATGTAATTTCTTTTTTAACATTATAAGTACTGTTTTAATTTTTTTTTTATTTCTACTTATTACTATAATCTTCTGGAGATAACAGTAGTGAGTAGATATTTTAGAATAATTAATTTGCTGTTCGTTTTCTTTATTACTATGACCATCAGAAGCCATAATCCACCAACATAACACATAATTGGTATCGTTTTATAACAAAATATGTAATCAAAATATAATTAATGTATATGTTGCAGTCAAACTTACTTGTTAACTGTTATTTTAGTAGTAAGTATTATTGACTAATGCATACGGTCAAAAGTACTTTTGATGATTTTGCTAGTCAATAGTACTTTTGACTGGTTAAGAGTTTTGACTGCAACATATATATATATATATATATATATATATATATATATATATATATATATATATATATATATTTCATATATAATTTTTTTTTCTAATCTTTGTTGAGGCTTCAGTACACTTGGGTGACTATGCCAGCCTTATAGGTAATGTCTAAATGTTAGGTTTGTCAATTCGTCAGGGACTGAGTATTCATTCATTAACTAAGTATTGAGTAGAAGTGATTTCTTCCAGAAACTATCACATTTTTGATGAAGTTGTTTCGATGTATCAAATAATCTTCTTTCATAATCATTCATTTCATTATCATACTGACAGCGCAGGTGATATTGCCGTTCCAAAAAATTATAATACATTCATCAGTTTGCCTATAATAATTAGGTATAGGTAAGAAGAAATCGAAATAGGAAATGCCTATCTAATAATAACCGGTTCAAGCGGCTATGTCATGCAAAAAACCCTTGCATTTGTTAAAAGTTATGGCGAGATCTACCTGTTGAGGTTTCGATTTAGACAGACAATGTTAGCTCTTTTAGTTTATCCATAACAACAACTCTCAATAGTTGATACTTTACTCATAATCATTACATGTTAATATAATACTTCAATTTAGGTATTATTACAGTTTAAACCTTTACAGTATAAAATTTGTTATATGAGTTTTACCAAAGGGAGACTTTGTACAAAAGTCGTTTACTTGGACACCTCTATCCCATTCGTGTTTCTACCGTAAAGCAGTTGTATTTGAATAACTGTGTTTCGGTTTGAAGGGTGGGATATGATAGTGAATTTACAGAGTACAGAAGAATAATATAATCTTAGGAGTGGCAACGCATGGGGGGTATCATGGGCGAAATAATATACTCTGTTATGTCCATGGTACTGCTCATGTCTATAAGCGACGGTTTTTTTTTGATGGGTGAAAATGGAATGGTAACGGGAGACGCTGGCGGAGCAACAGTGAAGGGTGATCGATGAGAATGAAAGTAGGCCAGCTAGCCCATCCTGACGAATTCAATTAGAATTAGTCACAATGATTTCCAGGGGGAACCGCGTGGAGGCCGACCTGACAGACTATATTGCTAGCAATGAAACTGATAGCTCGCATTACTAACAATCCCTCCCCCCCCCCCCCTATAAGCGACAGTTACCACTATCCATCAGATAGACGTCAGCTTCTTTGCCATTCTAAGTTGCATAAAAAAAAACATAATTTATTTATTTTTTGGAAAACTTACAGCTGAATGACAATCAATACATAATCAAGATATATCTATGTTAAGCCATGAATCGTTTTCACATTTGCATAATTACACAATCGATCGGTTTTTATATATGCAAAAAAGATATATATATATATATATATATATATATATATATATATATATATATATATATATATATATATATATATATATAATGATTACAAAGTTATAAATTTTGATGAGACACGTTTTAGTTTAATATATAATAACAAAATAAATGCAATATAAAGCAAAACAACATTACTTAAATAGTCAATTTAGTACAGTAATGAACGCATAAAGTACGATCCTTCATCATCATCATCATATCAGCCATTAACTGATTACTGTTGAACATAGGCTCTATTGGGGGTTTTGTTAGTAGTTGCCACGCTTGGCAGACGGGTTGACAACTACAGATCTGCTATTGATAACGTTTTAAGAGCCCATCTCTTGACCATTGACGTCTCTTATATCATTCTCTATCCCAAATACTATGTTTATTGACGTCAAGATAAAAAAAAATAGCTTAATGATAAAAACAATTGTTTTAAACTAATCCACATAAAAGTATGTGTGTCGACCGTAATTATTGTCATTGTCACCTAACATACTTAGTTGATGATAAAAGCAGGTTGTTTAAATGCTGTTGTATAATAAAATTCGGTCAACAACCTTTCTTCATTATGTCATATCGTGTGTATTATTAGGATTAGAATTTTTAAAATACTTAATGTCATCAAAAAATTATAGCAATTAACTATTACGATATACGCTTATTATGTTACTATCTAGAGATAAAAATGTCTGCAAATCTTAATAGGAATAATAAGAATGGTTTTTCCAATATAATGATATTTTTTAAATTGATCAAAACAGAATTATTACCCCGGCCGCTCTATTAAACTAATTCTAATTCGTCGCCATACTCCTCACTGGTAAATAGAGACCATTGATCCATCAATAATTTCCAGGGTGAATGTAGGGAAGGGATTATTAGTAATGGTGTCTAACAGCCTCGTTTCTAGATATATACCCTACCAGGTTCTAAAAAACATCGTGGTTAATTCTTGCGGAATTTGTTACGACAGGCTAACTGATTTTCATCCTAATTTACAAGTATCATCTGGTATACTGGTATCTTGCATATACCGATAGCGCAAGAGGAGTTACCATTCTATTCTCACGCATTAAAAAGAAGAGTGGAATGATATTGGTCTCCAGAAATTTCTCTCCCTCCCACCCCCTCCCTGATATACAAAACTGAGCTACATATTCCATTTTACTATATATTTAAAAATATTTCTTTGTTGATATGATTTATTCTTATGACAAGGGAAGAAATGGTGACAAGAAGAGGGTTAGATTTGATGTGAATACAATAACCAGAAAATAAAAAACGTGGGTCTACGGAATGCTTATCATTTTGATATTCGTAAGAATAATGTTTTATATATCGATTGTTGAAAGGTTTTTGGTTCTTTAAAAAATCTTTTTTATTTGTTTATCTACAATACAATACAATTTAATATAAATAAAGAAATAATAATTTGTTATAAATAACGAAAGGTAATACTTTATCTTTAAAGTGTATAGAATGACAAATTTGCAAATAAAACCAATTAGCTGCATTGTAAGCAGTTGCATGCAGTTTTTATAGGTGGATATAAACTAATACAAAGTACAAATTTTACGCGAATGAAGTCCGAGTAAAAATGTAAATTAACTAAAAGAGCGCAATATCAGGTCCCATAGGATTACAGATTGAAAAATACATCTCATTGTTGAAAACAAGAGCGGTAAGCTAATTCTATTTTTAACGGTATACAAATAGGTGCCATTTTCCTATATTCGATTTTCTAATCAAATTTTCCCGATACAAATTTATGAAAAAAATTACTTAAATTAAAATAGGATCGATATATATACATAGATGACGGAAACGAAAAACATAATAATAATAAGTTGACAAAATAATAAGTTGATAAAGTTCCTGTTTTACATATATCAAGATTAAATGATAGAAGAAGAACAAAATACGGTTTAGAATTGTCAAATAACATACACAAGGAATACTGGCAAATTGAGAATCGTCTTTTTTAAATAGATTGCATTTTATTTAATCTTAATATAACTTGACATTTTTCTTTGATATTAAAATAAAGGTTTTACAATGTAAAAATTACAATGTACAATATGTTTATAAGAAAAAAATAATAATCAGCATAATCAACATTTACAAGAGGCATTGACCTGTGAAGAAAGACATAGTTCAGTATCTGCTACACATAAAGTGAATTGTTATTGGAATTCATTCATAAAACAAATAAACCCAAGGACTTGAGGTAGTTATAATACTATCAGTCTGCTATGCCTACTCAATTAAAATACCTGGTGACAACCAGACGTGTGTAAGTACTAACTATAAAATATATAGTGGGGATTACGTTGGTTTATTTAATTCTTGATGTACTGTCGAATGTCGCGATAAAAAGAAAACATTTAAATAGAAGTATTCGTACTCGTCTAAGGCTAATCAGAGTAATTATTTTGGTTATACCATTAACAATTTGAGCAGCGCACACGTTGTTCTAAATATATGTACAAAATAACTATTTGCTGATGAATAACTCGAGGTGCTCAGATAAATGAGTAATTTATTTAAAAGTGTTGTCGACGACGGTGAGACCTCTGTTATCGTAACAGCCGAGAGGCTTGTACACACGTTGCGCCGGCGCACGTTCATATCGTGTCACATTTTATACAGATTTTACAGCCCAGGTTTTTGGAAACGAGCGTCGAAATGTCGATAATGCTTGTTTATAGTCAGTGATCGGTGAATATCCAAGCACTGTAGATGTAGTGCATCGCCTTCGTTGAAGGAAACGTGAAGTGTCTTCCTATTATCTTTTAAATTCACCATGATGACGAGTACAGAGAATATTTGTCGTGTCGATGAATTAACTAATTCGAATGCGTTACTTACAAACAATCTACAAAATTCCATGTGGTTAGAAAAATCGAAGAAAGTACTGAAGAAAGTGAAGAGTTTCTTCCGCGAGACAACTGTTGAACCCTGTTTGTTTATGTACATGTTTTGCACTTCTCTATCAGCTTTAGCGGTACAGAACATGCATTTGGACAAATCATGCAGAGTTAACTTAAATTTCAGTGAAGATGTTTGTGATCGAATCAGAGATTTGAACACTACCAACTTGGAGGAAGAAATGGTAGCAGTACAGACTTTAGTGGCGAAAGTGACAGCCTGGAAATTCCCCTTGCAAACCATAATACCGGCTTTTCTAGTGCTCTTTGTCGGAGCGTGGAGTGACAAGTATAAAAAGAGAAAAATTTGCATACTTTTCCCTTTCACTGGGGAAATAATAGTAAATATTGGCCTCATATTCGCCACTTACTATTTTAAAGAGTTATCCTTGACCGCCACCGCGCTTATTGAAGCCTTGCCCGCGGCGTTTACTGGAAGCTACATAATCGTGTTTATGGGAATGTACAGTTTTATAGCGGATAGAACGACCATAGAAGACAGGACATTTCGTTTAGGTGTAGTGACTATATTTGTCAGTTTTGGTACTCCTGTTGGTACAGCTCTGAGCGGGATCATGCTTCGTGCTTTGGGATATTATGGTGTATTTTCCTTATTGATCTTTCTTCATACTTCTTCATTCATTTATGGATTATTTCGCCTTGAAGACGTGATAACTGATAACATTTGTACAATTAAAAATACGGAAATGAATCGATTTAAGAAGATCTCACTCGACGTATTTCAACTGGTCGGAAATACAATTTTAGTGGTCCTAAAACCTAGGGAGTTTAATGGAAGAACACAAATATTTTTGGTCATAATTCTCTATTTGTTGATGGTGGGGCCGCTTTATGGTAAGTTACGCTTATTTATATAGCTATATAATTCATTTCTATTTTATTACAATACATTAATAAATTTCCTTGCTAATAAATAACTTTACCTGTTTGTTTCTAAAACGAAATTAAATTGTCTACAGTTGAACCCTGCATACATAATTATTAATAATAATATATAAATTACTTTAAATAATGTTATAAATTTAAAAATTAGAATGATAACAAAATGCAAAAGTTACGTGTCATGATCACGATTTTTTAAAGTCTACAATAATTTAATAAATATAGAATAACTAACTTTGAATAATTTAATAGATAAAAAGTAGCCTATATCCGTCTCCGTCCTATATAATACGAATTTCATAATAATTGGTTAAACTATAAAGGCTTGTAACTTAACGTACTCGTGAGGTTACAAACCAACAACCTCGTTGTCGAATTTATAATATTAAAAAAATTGCATAGCACATATTAGCAGAGTCACTTGCTTATATCATTTCAAAGATTATCATTATTACATTCAAACTGACAGAATGTTTAACAAGTATCCAATATAATAATACATATTTTGGAGAGAGAGTAAAAGTTAATTACGCAACGTAAATACGGACAGCAGATTGCTATTGAAATAACAGTGTTTTTTTTTTTATTTTTCAATTTAATTTTTTCCATTCTTGAGTACTCTCTTAGGATCCATATTTCATTTTCTATAAACATTTTCCTGTAGATTGTTCTTATTACTTAAATTGTTTCTTTTTTTATTTTACTTCTATAAATAGATAGATATACTCGTATAATTTATTTGTATCACTTATAGCACACAAATAACATTAGCTACTGATATATATTTAAAGTAATAAAACAAAACATATACAAAAAAAAAAAAAAACAAAAAGAAAGTACATAAAAGAGGTTACAAAATTTCTAAATTTTAAATATAAAAATTAACTTTTATATTTTATACGATATAAAGTTCGTAATAAATTATGATCATTAATTTTTTTACCACGACGACAAAAGATCCAAAAATAAAAAAAATAAAAATATATATCAATATTGAAAAATGAAACACACTGAAGATAAGTTATTTGTCACATTAGAGGTACATAAGACGATATTTTGGAATGTTCTTTTATGGTCAGGTAATTTTATATTATTTGTAGGTCAGAATTAATATTTAGTGAAGACAGGGATTTAATAAATATAATAACAAACTTACGTAAGTCTATAAAGACAGCAATAGACGGTTTTCCTAAATAATTCGCATATATTACATACGCTATCCAAGTGACAAAAAATATATGTCATGGGACTTGATGACTACGCAACTCATTGCATCACGTGACTTGCATAAGTCTTTAACTTACTTAAGAGGTTTATACACAGGTATCGAATGTGATATATTTTTGTACGTCCTTATATTTTAATATTATAAATGTGAAAGTGAGTTTGTTTGTTTGTTACTTTATAGCGTCTTAACGGCTTAACCAATCGTTATGAAATTTGGAATACACGTACTACATGCGATGGAAAAGGATATAGGCTACTTTTTATCCTGGTCAGCAGATAAAAGCTAGTCGAACAATAAAAGCTATATTATTTTCATTTTTAATATAGGACTCTTGAAAAATTAATTGTTTAGATCTAATTTGTGGTATTTGCTTCACTCTTACTCAGATTATTTTTTTATTAAATAATTGTTGAGTTCTTAAAAATCAATGTAAAAGCTTTAAAAAGGTTTCTTCGTGGTCGGCAACGCGCGTGTGATTCCGTATCACAGGTGTTCATAAACTATGGTAACCGTTTACCATCAGTCGGGCCGTACGCTTGTTTTCCACTTCAGTGGTATAAAAAAAAAAGATGTAAATAGTTACGGAATCTAATATTATATTTTTTAAAACAATGAATATAAATAGAAGGTATTATAATAAATGTATATCAATATATATTTATTAGATACAGCACATGTCAAGTCGAATATCGTCATGTCCTGCTAAATCTGACGACATCTCGTGGTAAAGCAGATAGAAGGAAGTCATTTGGTGAACAATAGCCGCAGCACAGACTGATGTTCGGATATACACAGTACACTCCCACGTATATTGAAACAGATCCTTGCAATGTACAAGCGCTTTTCGAAAAAAAAATGTAAATATTAATAATAACCAGAATAAAATAAATTGTATACATTTAATTAATTAATTATACAAATAAAATTTACGATATGAACATGTACAAAAAATTATATACACAATAATCCAAAAATTTTAATTTGTGTATTTAAAATGAACCTAAAAATAATATAATTTTAAACAAACAATTTTCACGTTCTGTACCTGACTCAAGGTCCCCATAACGCTTGCAGCGTTTCCACATTGATTAATTTATTAAACTTAGTCGCAGCGAATTTTTCATAATCGACTATGTGCAGATATAAATCACCTAATATTGATTGGACTACATTGATTGGGCAATTTAGCCCACACACAATGTAACAATGAAGTTTTCATAAATAACTAATTAATAATTTTTCATAAGATGAATCAATATCGTAAAACTATACAATATCGTAAAATATACATATAAAATACAGTATTTTTTTATTATATATAATATTATATATATATAATATTTTAGAATCCCGTAAACATGGACATTTTTTATCTACTTAAAAAAATATTCTAAATTGTATATTTTTGTATATGTATATTATGCTCATTAAATTATCAACTAATTACGTTTCGGTTATTAATTATATTTCTTTTTTAATTTTATTTAAATTTGATATCTATTTATTTTTTATTAAATAATATAATTAAAATATCATTGCCGCATGATTCCGGTATAGAATAGGCCATACCTTCCTTTTTCAGGGGTATCGTAACAAGCGACTAAGGGAACTTAATGATAGAGGGATAGACAGCAGCATCCCTCTTGAAACATCTCTAATAGCCTAACTGCGGTTGCCAACCCGCCCGGCAAGCATGGCAACTGCTGTCAAAACTCCCCTTATGGGAAAGGTTTATGTTCAACAGTGAACAGTTAACGGCGGAAAAGATGATACATACTCTAAGACTACTAAGTATTCAATTAATTTTTTTATATTTGAATAATTCAATAAGTTTCTTCATGTGTGTTACCACAGGTGTTACTTTGTAAAATTATAAGCGGACATGGTAATTTAAATCGTAATAAGAATGCACTAGAGCTTCATTTCATGAATTTAGATTTTGAGTGATAGTATACTCGAATGCAAGGTAAACTACTAACAGAGTTGCAAGCCTTGGTTTCTATACCTCCGGATTACTAATTGCGAATGAATCGCACGCAATTGCCTAGAATGTCCAAGTGATTCTAAAATTCAAAGGGATGTACTAATTTCTATACTGTTTTCAACCGACTTCAAAAAGAAGATTTTCAAAATTTTTTTGTTTGTTACCTCATAGCTTTGTTAGTTCTAAACCAATTCGAATATTTATTGATTCTATAAAAAAATTATCAATATCGGTTCAGTAGTTTAGTTTTTAAATCAAAATAACTGTTTTGTGACAATTATTGTTTTTTTTTTTCTGTGAGATACGGTTTTTAAGTATGATTTAATAAACTAGTTTTAGACGAATTTTTTAGAGCCATACTGTTTTATACAATGAAATTTATAAGCAATTATATCGTCCACCTAATTGTCACTGAAATATTGTGTTAATATTTTTTTGTTTCAATAGAAAATTATGTCAATGTCTAGATTGTCTGTATTACTATTTCATATACACGTAGTAAATAATAAAATCATGTTCATTACTAATAATTATATTAAAATACGTCATCGTCATTACAAGATTTCTATCCATAGTTAAACAGTGTTAAACGGTTTCCTTCATATACACTACAAAGTATTATCCTGTGCCGCTTGGATTCAGCGACTCTCTCCTGAGATCGTCACGCTACCTTGCTGGAGATCGCTCCAAACTTTGCTTGCCTATAAGACGCCACCACTGGACACCTCGCTCCTCCTCTGTGCTCTTTAATACTGCATTCCATCTTATTTGATACATGTTCCCGTCACAACCGGCATTCCTTTATCTGTATTAAATAATAAGGGGGGAAAGGGATTGTTAGTAATGTGGACTACCAGTCCCATTGCTAGCAAAATAGCCACGTCAGGTCGACCTTCATGTGGTCTCCCTGGAAATCATAGTGCTGAATCCCGTGTGTATTCATCACGATGGGCTCACGATGGGATGGCCGGTGTATACCGATAACGCGGGTGGGGTTACCATTCCATTATCATCCATTAAAAAAAACCGACCTGCTTTTTTATATTCACCTATGACCTTTCACTGGTGCCCCGCCAGCGTATACCATTAGTGCAGGCGGGGTTACAATTCCTATATTGGAATATCATCCATTAAAATAAAACAAGGATTTTTTATATATATAAAATTCATGTATTGAAATTGTATAATACACTGTCGATATTCTTATAAATAAATAAATAAAGGATGAGATGTCTAAATAAATACGTAGGTATAAGATCAGTGACAGCATCACGACTGTTTCGCGGTCTTTTTGCTACTCTGTCGCTACTGAATGTAAAAAGTCTCCGTGAGCGACCTTCTTAAGATAACGAATTTACGTATTGCGATAGGTCACTTTATTTTCATTCATCATTGTCTTTTGCATTTTCATAAATTTAACCTCATGTCATACGTATGGCTAATACTCAATTACTTCTACACGCATTATAAGATTAAATTGAAAACACACTATGTCCAAATAGCCGAGAAATGTGGGTTCGAATCCCATCAGATCAAATCGTCTGAAGGTATTTTTTCAACCTTTTAATAATTTAAGATTCCAAAAGACAGTGCAAGGGTATTAAAATATTATCAATTTTTTAGGTTAATAGGGTTAACTATAATACCAGCAATATATCTATAATACCAGCTGTTAATTGTCCACTGCTAAATACAGTCCTCCCTCTATTGGGGATTTTCCTAGCAATTGCCACGTTTGGCAGACGGGTTGGCAACCGCAGTTAGGCCTTAAAGATGTTTTAAGAGGGACACTGCTGCCCATCACTCAACTAATAAGTTCCCTTACACGTACAGTACTAAATATTATAGGTACTATTTTACATACTTCTTCTTATGCCTATATACTTCACAAGAGAAACCCTTTTGAAAAGAAACACTGAAAACAAATGTCATTCTTTTTATTATTCATCGTGGTACATGAATGTTTAAGATGCAGAAGGTTATAGACTACTTTTTATCTAGATTAGGCTACATATCCTAGTCACACAGATAAAGCCGCCAGTAAAAACGAAATAAATAATACATTCATTTTCTGTATGTAATTTGTGTGAAACTATTTAGGTATTTACGTCACTGCAGAATTAAATAGTGCGTTTCTTATGCAATGATTATCAGCATATTGCGACAGCATTTGTTTTAAATATTCATTCATGTAAAACGTGATTGCACGAATCTATAATATTCCTGTGCACACAACTTTTTGCTACAACGCAATACCGCGCGATTCGAAATTGAATAAATTAAATATATTAGAATTTACGATGATATTCAACCGACTTCAAAGAAGAGAAGGTTGTCAATTAGACTGTATTTTTGTATGTATTTTATGCAATATCTTTCCTCATTTAACAATCTTCCATCAAGTGGGTTGTCAATATATTGGCATTGTTCCAAGTCACATGCAAAATATTGTTGGTTTTAATTCCTTTTGCAAATAAGTCTTTTTTTTTATACGGCACACAAGATCTTATAATATTAAAATAAATTTTATTCATTCTCTGTGTCTATGTTACGCGATATTTTCACATTTTTTTTTCTTTGTCAAAGTGATTTACTGACGTTTTAGTAATAAAATTTTATATTTGAGAATCGAATCTGTTATGAAACAAAATCTTATATTATTTATTAGTAATAACTTTTCCTTATATGCCATTTTTAATGACCCCCACTAAATAATATCACATTTAGATTCTTTATAATAAAATAATATTGTAATTTTTTCTATCAGAAGAATTATAAAAAGTTTATTAACTTGCAGTAGGCTAGTTAATAAAATACGCCTTTGGATGACGAATTCCAATTGATTAAAATGAAGCTAGCGAAATAAATATCTACTAAATTGCTAGAAGCAAAATCCTTCGAGCAGCAACAGATTAGTTACCCTCAATATATCCGATTACAAGTTCGCTTCCACAATCGGATACTCAATCTACTGTTTATTGTCTTTCACTCTCCATTTAACTTATGAGAGATTTCTGTTTTGTTTTCAGCTTTTATTTCGACGTACAAAAAAGGCATCTAGGTATATCTAGAATCTCAAATTTATTATCATTCATCCTCATAGATAAAAATATACTATAAATATAAATAAATTCGTATAAATATTATAAATGCGAAAGTTTGTAAGGATGGATGGATAGATGAATCAATATTTGTGTATTTGTTATTCTTTCGCGCAAAACTGTCTAAACGAATTTGAATGAAATACTTAAATATAACCTAAGCATATAAATATATGCCTAGATTATATATATAGACAAAGCATCGAGTCTCAAAAACAAGTCAACTTTTTGTCAGCTAATTGTCAAATTAGCTGATGTTTTTTTATCAATGTTCTATATACTTATGTGTCTTGACGCTGTCTATATTTAGTTATTTATTAAATGAGTTCTTACGCATTAAAAAAATGCTAAAATTATAAGACAGTAAATACAGAAGTTATAAAGGAATCACTTATGTGACCCGCTTTTCTCGAAGAATTTGACACTTTGTGTATAAAATCTAAGGAAATTTGGTACACGGGTAGGTAGGCACATATAATACTTTATGTATTTATTTATGCTGGTAAATTTGGAAAATATCTATTATAATAAAAATTAGGCTAATGATGCGAAATAAATTATAGGACCTAACACAGTTATTTTTAGACGTGTTATCATCGACTGTTTGTAATGTCATCACAATTCGAGAAACCTGTTTACTGAATTTGTAGAAATTGTATATTTAAATAGGTAAGTACTGACTTAAAAAGTAAAACTTTTTTTAGATCTAATAATTTTTTTTTATATCACTGAGGTGGCAAATAAGTATTCAGCCCACCTGATTGTAAGCGGTTATCGTAGACTATGAACACCTGCAATATACGCGCGTTGCCGACCCTGAAGAAAACCTTATCCCTTTTTTGAAAAAAAAAAAACTTTTTACACAGCTTGACACCTTTTAGTGAGTTTTAATATGTTTTTATAGAGTTGGATAGAATGTGTTACTTAGATATTTATATTTTTATTTTCATTAATACTTTTACATGCTTTCCGTATTTATAACTATAATGGTGTGACTTTTAAAACCGGTTTACTCCTACACACACAGCAATTACTCCTATCCATGCAATTATAGATGAACGCGTGCAAATTTTTAAACAAAGCAATATCAAAATCCCACTTTTGTAATCTAGCAAAATTTAATTATTAATTATACATGAAATTCATTCCGAAAAAGTTTGATGGACGAAGAAAACTCACATAAACAGCTGTAGATGCAAGTGGTTTTCTGAAAAGGGTTTGATAGGAAATGTGGTTTATCCTCAATTATCTTTTGCAGCATAACTATTTTACAACTGGAAATCTAAAACAAACCTAGCAACCTACCTGATCGAAAATAATACCCATTGTCTGAATATGAAACATGAACGTCACTGTATATACTGTGACACTCATGATATCCCTTAAGCACTGCCGTTTCAGAAAACTAAGGCACTATGTGTCCATGTAATTTCACAATCATATTCCTACTTTTTAAACTAAAATGCAGCTATGCAAACATAGTCGATTGATGGTAGAAACCTGAGTAGAACAAAGGCATCCATAGGATATTTGTTACAAACATAATAATATACAAGACTTATCACATAATACGTTACTTTATCTGTAAATAAATTCATAATAGGTTTTTTCTTACTTATGAAATGTAAACTGATGCATTCTATTATGTAGACATACTGATATAATAGGTTAGTTAATATTACTTAACATTTAATATAGTATGTTATGAAATAAATCTTATGTTTCACATAAAATATAACACCTTCGGTCACCTAGGTCAGCTATGATGGTGTTGTATTATATCCCTTTAACAATGACCGGGTCGACCGCTACTAACATTCAAGTTAACCTTGCTTATCTCTGGATGTTTATAAACAAGATGGAACGACTTATGGTACATTAGAGAGTCTTCATTGTAATTTAATATCAAAAAGTTTTTTTAAACGGCTTCCAAATGTAAATGGATTTCGTCTATATTTTTACGTATTTTTTTTTCCTTTAAAACGCTTTTGTAACCGATAGGTTTTATTCTAATATAAGGGCCCTTTAAATTTTGTAATGATTGAAACTAAGTATTTTCAAAGCAAAAAATATTGCCTGAAAAATCTACTTACAACCATAAGATTTTGCGTATTACCTCTGTCTATTAAAATATTTTCAATTTGAATAATTGAAACATTTACGATCTTTGGATATTCTAACTGCTGTCAAGTGTGAATGTTAGGCAATAAATACCATCATCATCATTATATCAGTCATTTGTTCACTACTGAATATAGGCTTCTCCCTTTAGGGGTTGTGCCAGCAGTTGTCATGCTTGACAGACAGTTTAGCAACTGCAATTAGGATTTGATAATGTTTTAAGAGATGTTGCTACCTGACACTCGACTATTAAATGGCTTTAGTCGCCTCTAACGACACCCACGAAAAAGGAAGAGGTAGCTCATTCTTTGCCGAAACCAGAAATCAGCAAATTATAAACAGTATAAAACTATGTACGAGTATTTTTTAACTGAAAAGTTAAATCCTTGAGAACACAAATAATTTCGAGACAATGAAACGTGAATTTGTTATCTTTGAAGGCTTTTTTAATGTGTTTTTATTGTTAGTATATCATAAAATTACCTATACCTATCTATGCAGTGTGGCGTGAATTAACACAAAGTATATCAGACAAACGCTGTTTTAATGAGGGCACTCATATAACAAAAAAGTATATACATTATTTTATTGAATTAACTTGTAATCGAGTAAACTTTAATTACTGACCTAAAACGAAATGTTCTGTATAATATTAGATTTTAAATAATTTTTTATATTTTACATTTTGAGTTTAATGTATCTGATATTAGTAAAGGCAGTCGAAAGTTGACCTAAAAGTCCACATAGAAGGTATAGCTAAAAATCAAGAATAACAGATAACCAACAAAGAAAAATGGTAGAGATTTTTACTCATTGGAGTTATAACCACGTATAGTTAAACACAGTGTAAAGCTGTCCTCTCGCTATCACTAATGATGAATATTTGAAGACAAATTATAAATACGGTTACTTCTACTTCTTCTTTCTTTATACTTCTTCTTCGTTCTTTATCACATGCTACATATAAGATATTCATTTTACAAAATAAGCTATAAAAAAACATATTAAAACACATATGAAATACTTTTTAATGCCTAATTAAGATACCTTTACAAACTTGTCGTTGTTCGTATTATAGTATTTATCCAAGAAAATGGAATATAAATGAGTTTTGTTTAGTCATGTTGCGAATTTGAGATCGTACTTGTTATAGAGAAACATGAGCGTGACTAAGCTGAGTCAATATCGCTCGACATTGGTGTAAATGTAAACGACCTGAAGACATGAATTCAGTGTGCGTTTAATTTTTGCATAGATTATACAGAAATGAAACAATAACATATTTATATAAATGAAAAATTATATATGTATATATATATATATATATATATATATATATATATATATATATATATATATATATATATATATATATATATATATATATGATAACCGTCACTTATAGACATGAACAGCGTAATGGACACTGTAAAATACATTTACAATTTTAGAGAGTCACTTTTCTAGTAATCATACAATGTCGATAAAAGAACTAATAAAATAAATTAAGTGTTAAACCATTGTTTTAATTCTAAACACGTGTATCGCCATTTGCTTTGGTTAATTAATGTAAATTAAATTAAGACTGTTGATCTAATGATTGATTTTTTTTCGCAGTTGTTCGGCACTCTAGAGAGATAATTAAAAAATGAATAGTAACATAGAAAACTTCCTTTCAATTGAATAGTATTATTAATAAATAGATTTTTATTCGCTAATTAATTGCTTAATAGCGTCAAAATAAAAGATATACCAGATTTTAAGTTAAACCTTAACAAACACAACTTTATACATATCATTGTTTATTAAATAATTAATAAATTAATATTTAATTTATATTTTTTCTCTCCCATGTACAAACATCATATAATTACATATTTATTATATTAATCGTATAGTATAATATACACCGATCAACTATTTACGCAAAACTTCTGATTACCACTAGTATACTTAATTCAGGAACTAGCGGTAACATAATATCCAATACAAGTTTATCATACCCAATGTCTTTTGAGTATTAAAGTTTTGCCCCTTCTCGTAGGGGATGCATTTAATGCTATTAGAACTAATATCTTGGGACACTGAGCGAATTTGAGCTGACGAGTTCATAAACTCATCTTGTCACGACCTAATAATTTAGATGAATCTTTAATACATAAATGTTGTTCGGGCGTAATTCCCAACTGAGTCTGTGAAAGTAATTCCTAATTGGATGTGTGTTAATTCGATAATTGCTTACAGCTACCTGACTGAAATTGTCACCATAACGTGACATAATAATAGTTTTCGTGTTCACACTCGTATTTTGTGTGTAAAATAAATAATAGAATAATTTATTCAGCAATGCTTGTTTGCCGTGTGGTATTCTATGCTGTGTGGTCGCAGCATAGAATGGACCATCCCTTTCTTTTCCATGGTTGTCGTAAGAGGCGACCTAAGGAACTTAATAGTCGCGGGATGGGCAGCAGTGTCCCCATTAAAACATTACCAAAACCTAACTACGGTTTCCAACCTGCCTGCTAGGCATATATTCAGTAGTGGACAGTTAATAGCTAATATTAAAATGCTTATTAATTTTCTCAATAATCCTTATGCAAAAGCTGTATAAGGTATTTTTGTCACTTCTTTGTCCACCATTCAAATTGCATTTTGGTGTCCCTACAAAGACTATAATAAAATTAATTAACATGTAAAATAACTATTTTTTTTTTATTTTCCAGGTGATTCACAAGTCAGTTATTTATACGCGAGACGCAAATTCAACTTGAACGAAGTAGAATACAGTATTTATGGCACCATCAACATCCTTCTTGGTCTTGTCGGTAAGGTCATAAAAGTTGTTGTCTCTAAAATAAATTTATAATAAACGCATTGAAACAATCCAACATTAGTCTCGGAATGTTTGCAACGACTCGAAAAAATGTGAATCAATCAGTACAGGGGAAAGAAATGTTCTTTAACATATTTATGATTAGTTACTAGGATATTTACTACATATAATACGTGCAAATTGATATATCTTATTCTATTATTTATTGAGTGATTGAAGAATATCAATATGCGTGGATTTTCAACCCATCTTTTTTAATTTGAAGAAGGAATGCAGAATATTCTATATTATTTTATTCTAGCAGGTAATATGTATATGCATTAGTAAAATGATATGGGTAGCTACTTACCTAAGCTATGTTATTTCATTTTATTTCTTATTTTTTGCTACAATATTATCTGCTTAGAAAATTCGAAATAAAACTTTAAACTAGGCGAATTAAATATATATATATATATTATATATATAATATATAATATATATATATATATATATATTATATATATAATATATATATTATATAATATATATATATATATATATATATATATATATATATTATATATATTATATATAATATATATATATATATATAATATATATATATATATATCACTTAGAAACATCTTTAACATTCAGAAATCATTTTACATAATTATTTTAGAATCATTTAAAATTTACAAACTTATGTAGGTAGTATAGTAGGTATGTAGGTTATGTAAACTAATTACTTTTACTAAAAATAATTTTTTTGTTATCCAAGTTCGATTTCTACATGAAATCATTAAAAAATACTTAAAGAAAACACAAAAGTATTTAACCTACATTTGAGTAATGGTTCAAATTTAAATGTGGTTACCAGGATACACATGCTTAATGTTAATGACAACAAATTACATGTAATTATACTAAATATTAAATATGTTATTATTTTTAGGACAGGACTATTAATAAATATTGCTTAGAGGATAATGATGAATAAATAATAGTCTAATTATTTAGGATCATCTTATCCTAGTGATACTTCACGCAAAGCCATAATTATAAGATTAATTCAAATCAATATCAAAACTAAGTCATATCGGCTAGACATATATATAAAAAATAATGTACTTATATATGTTTGTATATGTCGTGTAACTCGAGTTTAGAATGCCCCTTCCTTTCCCGGGGGTGGAACTTATCGGCAACAGCGTCCTTCTTAAAACATCACCAAAGGCCTAACTACAGTTGCCTCCACGCGGTTCTCCACTCCACTAATTCTTGTCCAATTCATCATGATGGGCCAATTGGCCTGTATTCATTCTAACCTATTATCTTCCACCATTCCATTTTTACTCATTAAAAAAACTGCAGTTGACTAACCGCCTGACAAGCACGACAACTATTAGCAAAACTATTCGTAATGGGGCAAACCTATGTTCAGTAGTGGATAATTAACGACTGATATAATGATGATGAAATGAGGATGATGATATGATGATGGTGATATGTATATATACACCTATATACCTTTAAGAAAATCGTATATTTCTTTTTAAAAGGCTGGCAGCAGAGGAAATGCAAGGGCATTTCCACTGGTATTGCGGATAATCATGCACGGCGCCTTGTGTCTAAAAAAATATATTTAACATTTTCATTTAAGATTTGGGTACCTCTGCTCTACCCGTGTTTCTGCCGTGAAGCACTTGTGCTTGCATGCTAGTTTCCATTTGAAGGGTGGGATATGGCAGTGAAATACAGGGTAGGGAGCATAACACCTTAATCTTCAAGAACGGCAATGCACGATGTGTATCAGTATACGCTATATTATTCTTGCTGCTTTTTATAACTATAGGTGTCGATAATTACCACTTTCTATCAAGTGGGTTGTCAACGTGTTAACCTTAATTTAAATAACAAGGTCACCCATGAAAAAACTTTGATAATAAAGAAATAGGTACTATTAATCTGCAAAAATTTTTAGTCGCGCTAAGTCCCCACAGTGTGTTTAAATATAAAGATTTTTTTTTCCTTTAGCCTGGATATTAATTTCCAGGTTTGCTTCCCTATATACTTTCATACACACTTACTGACTACGGTATGTAAGCTTAGGTGGGAATATATATAGGGAATACATTTTGATGGGTTCTTTTTTTTTGTTTGCCTGTCTGTCTTTACTATTTTCAATATTTTGTTGTTTATTCGTTTATGCACTTATGTATTAGCTGATCTTTTACATTATTATTACCTAATAATATAAAGATATTTCACTCCCACTAGTAAGTACTACTACTAGTTTCCTATATAAATAAAATAGTACAAATTCTATTTGTTGGTAGGTATATTACTAGAGAATAGCTGGACCTGTACGGCTATTGTTTTATGTTCGTAGGCAATAGTATGCTTAGTGCTTTTTGGGAAGAAAAAGAAAATAAGATATTTCAACAGGAAATTTTCTCTAAAGTCAATTATTAATAAATAAATAGTAGTTATAAACCTAACGAACGAGGTATATTTATTCATATTTAAAAATACTACTAACATACTTAATTCTTAGATAAATAATTATCTCAATCTAAATATTTTTATTTTTATTACTATGTATTACTGTGAATGTCAATGTGACATTAATTCGAACTTATTAATTCATTAAAACGTAAAAAATCTTGTGAGATACATTATAGTAAATTTGGTTCTTCAATCTTATCACCGCAGGTCGAGGTCTCGCGAAAGATAAGAATTGCAATCGTAATTATAAATTGTACGTCAGTTATCTTAATAAGATATAAAATAATGTAGGAATTAAATACATAATACGTAGCTAAGAACTATAACGTGCAATGAACTTACTATACGAAACAACTTAGTCTTCTTTGTTATAAAGATTTTTAAACTCTGGCTTTGGAAACTAGTCCTTTTGAACCCAGATGAAATGTTCTTTTTTTTTTTAATAAGTAAATTGCCAGATACAGAGCCCCATATTTTTACTCAAATGCCTGGGTTTAAATAGACATGCAGAGGGAGAAGGGATTGTAAGTAATGCGAACTACCAGACCCAATAGCAATAATGCTAGCAATATACCCTGTCAGGTTAATCTCCACACGGTATCCCCTGGAAACCATCGTGCCAAATTCCAGGTGTATTTATAACGATGGGTTATAAATACACCTGGAATTTGGCAATTTATTTATTATCTGAATTACGAATAAAGTCAGAGATTTATCTGAATATATTTTGTTTGATATACAACTTATAATATAGTTAATAATAAGATATATATATATATATATATATATATATATATATATATATATATATATATAACTGAAACTGAATCTGTCTAATAATTCAAAGAACTCTTATGGTAGTTTGTATTGATACAAAATTATTATTGTAAAATTGACTTTTATTGCTAAAAGAAACAGTCGAGTTTTCCTTGCCTGGTTCTTCTCAGATGAAATTAATTCCGAATGGGTGGTATATTCACAAAAAAATATTACTCAAAAATGCTTGTAATTACTTAGTTTCCTTGAATAAAAAATATTATCAATTTGTGGTTTACTCCAGAATGTCTTATTATTCTTATTAGCTTTCACGCGGAAACATAGAGTTTATAGTGACAGTTCTCAGTATTAGCAATAAAGGCGTCGAATAGTGACAAGGCGAATCAATGAAAATGCTGGTTGATTGGAAGAAATCCCTTTAAGTCGGCCTGTGTACATTTTCGTTATAACCTAATATCTACATTAAAAGTGAATGTAGAAAAGCATATAAATAAATAAATGCTGATTTAGTTATTGCCAGAATTTACATAATATATATTATATTAAAATCGTTTATTCTGTAAAGTATTATTCTCAAAAAATAAACTATAAATTTTTGGAAATTTAATTTACATGTAGATTATTATTAGGAAAAAAGGTTCTTGAGTGGCGACCGCTTACGGGCAAACACAGTGTAGGACGACCCTCTACTAGATGGAGTGACGACCTAAAATGCATTGCAGGGAGTCAGTGGATGCAGGACCGTTCTTTATGACAGTCTATGGAGGAGGTTTATGTCCAGTAGTGGACGGATAACGGCTGAAATGATGACGATGATGATGAAGATTATTATAATTTTGTGTGCAGGCACAATTTTCTGCATATCTGTGCTGAGCAAGAAATTGAACGTACAAGACAGCGCTCTAGGTGGACTTGCGGGTGTGAGCAGGATAGCATCATGTTTCGTATTTGCATTTGCACCGAACAGACCGTGGTACTATTCTGCACCTCTGTTCAACATCTTCAGTCATACTGGTCTCACTGCTGTTAGATCTATCACTTCAAAGAGCGTTCCCACTGAAGAAGTTGGTAAGTAATTCAAGCTTCTATCTTTGTGTAAATGTGAAAAAGTGGTACATTAATGCTTAGGAATAATCTAAACACCTTTTCAAAGAACTAATGTCCTAATCACATCACATCACAAGTGATGGTTACCACTTTTGATCAGGTGAACAGACAATTTGCTTGTTGATCCAAATTGTTTTTAGATAAAAGATTTTTATCTATCTCTCACTTAATCATGTTTGTACTAGATAGATAACCTTTACAATAATAAAACCTACTCAAAATAATAACTTACAAAATATTTTTTATACGTCACTGGGCAAATAATTAGTATAAAGCATTGCTAATTTTTGACTGTGTGGTCCCGGCATAGAATAGGCCACCCCTTCCTTTCCCGTTGATGAAGTGAGAACCGACTAAGGAAGGGCGAGGGTTGGGCAGCAACGTCCCTCTTAAAATATCTGTTAAGCCTGACTGCGGTTGCCAATCCGCCTGCCAAGCGTGGCAGTTACTGGCAAAACCCACCAAGGGGGAGGCTTATGTTCAGCAGTGGACTGTTAAAGGTTGATATGATGATGATGATTGCTAATTTTTTTAATGCTTGGCAAGTATCACGTTTACCCAGATTGACATCCTAAATCTACATAGATACTAGTAGTATTATTTTTAAACTTTTCTCTAATAACAACTCAACTTTTTCATTCATTCAATTGAGTGTGAGTGAATTTGTATAGGTAGTTCATATAGGTAATTATATTCGTACGTATATTTAAGCATACGATTTTTTTTTTCTTAAACAATAAAAATTAATACAAATTTATTTTTACAATTAGGTATTACTGGCAACACCAAATATATGGAATAAAAAATGGCGGGCATTGTTTTAAAAAAAAAACGGGTTTATCTGGCTGTTTGTTACCTCTCAATACTTCATCTTCAAGTGTAATGATGATAATAGATTCTTCGTTTCTTGTGTTTATGTTCTATTTTTGTTTTCAGCCAAACTGAATGCCATTATAGGCGTAATGGAAGCCATAGCGCCTTCTATATACACACCGACCTCAAGTTACATATACGCAGCTACAATTCAGAACTTTCCTGGAGCATTTTATTTGTTCGATGCAGCTCTCACGGTGGTAGCTATAGGTTTATTTGCGTGAGTATTACATAATTTATATATTATTTTACGTATATTGTGAACAAGAACCATTTTAATGTTGCTTTTATTTAAGTAGGTTGGTGTATTATAATTTAAGATTTTTTTTCTCAGAAAGCAGTCTTTTTATTTAGCAAAATTATTAGTAATTTTTAAAAGTAACAACGCAAGATACCGATAAACAAGGGCTTTGAAGATGATATGTAATATCCATGGTGCACCTATGAAAAAAATATATTGAATATTATGCCAAAATTCTTTCATTTTCGTTTATTCTGTAAATAATTATCACATATCAAAGAAGTTAGAACCATACGTATATTTGTTTCATTATATAATTGTATAATATTTATTCTCATTTTCAGCTACATTTACATACTGGTAAGAAGAAGAATCAGCGAAGAAGTAGTAAATCCTAATAGAAAAGAAGAATTTGCAAGAGATAACGAAGTGTCTCGGTTTTAAAATATATGTTTTATATGAAGCCAAAGCTGTAGAACTAAGATTAGTTTAATTATTACAAATTGTATTATTATATAGTATTTTAAATTTGCTTTAATTAAAATGCTGTGGTAGATTACATTTTAATGTTATATTGATAAATTATTAATTAAATTCTCGATTATATACACGATGATAGATAGAGAATAAAGTGTCAGAAAATATCTTACAACAATACCATAATCACAGATTATAAATATAGTACGTGGCATTCTCTTTTTAAGTAAGTTGTGTTGCAAGTAATAACTATTTAGGTTATTGGAATTAGAAAATAAATGAATGAATAAATGAAAAAAATATAAGGAATATTGTCCTATTTAAGCAAGCATTGCCAAATTGCGTTAATCTGCACTTGCATTAGAAATAACACACACAAGATGGAAGAAGTTAGATTATTTTTGTAGAAACGTTTGGTAGAATAACTTTTTATTTTGATATTAAATCATGTTCTCTAAAAACCTGCACAGTAGTTGCTGGTTTCGAGGTGGCCATATTACTTATAAATAAAATATGTAATAAAAGACTGTTGTAGGATTTAACACTTGAAAATTAGCACTTGAATTATATGAATAAATATTTTATTAAAGATAATTATATTATAAAGTGCGTTATTTATTTACGTTTAAGTTCAATGTCCCTTAATCTATATAGGTATTTATAAATAGATACCTACTACATTATTACTATATTACTATTGCATATACTACAGACAATAGACTACTAGTTCTACGTGTATCTATAACAATAAAAGAAATATGTAATTAATCAATCCATTGTTTCAGTATCTTAAAAATAATATCTATGTATAATATATATATATATATATATATATATATATATATATATATATATATATATATATATATATATATATATATATATGTATATATATATAATATATCTAATATCTTAACTAACAACTATATGTATCTTAAGTAACAAGCGCATTTGTAAGAACTACATTGTCGCATATATTTTAAAAGAAGTACATTTAGAAAAAAATCCACTACTTACTAAAATATAAACGTAGAAGCGAACTTGTTTAATTGTCAACACTTAGCGCTATAATGACTCAAGCATCATTATAAAATTTGGAATAAAAAATGCTACTTTTTGTCTTAGTCAATTAATGTATCCCAATACTTCGAAAAAAGTTGCGATTAAAATTAGTATATATTAGAACGACAATAAGCTGACGTGCCAACTGACGGAATGTGGTAACCATCGCCCATGTATATGAACATAACTTCAAATATGTAAAAATATTTACCTAGCATCCTCCTACCTCTCATCCTCCTTTTAAGTTGCTAAAAAAATTTACAATTATTTTATAAAGAATCAATATTAGGTTTTTTCTATCTATGACTACATATAAATAAATAGTGAAATCATTACATTAACTCAATATTTACCATATGGCCATAAATATCTTTCGTTCAAAATGATTGGAACATAAAGTAGATTGATGGATGGATAAAGAAAGTTTGACGCAAGTTTTATGAATAGCCTGAAGTTTTGGGTAACTCTACATAGTTTAAGCATTATAACGTCTACAGATAATAACATCATTAGATACACGCCCACATTTACCTTGCATACAATAGATTTGATTATTGTAATTGTAATAATTTATTGTAAAAAATTGTATTGTAATAAGTGCACAGATACCCTTAATGATAAACATACATATAATACTGGCGTTATCCCAAAATCACTACACAACTCATTAAATAAACTGCACCTTAATAAGACATTCTTCATTGAACTCCAAAAATCTACAGTATTAGATACATGCTCTATAGTTAGAAAATTTTTAAATAGTCCAATTCCTAACATTCCTACTGAATAAAATAAAATATGAGAACAAGTGACTTGGTAACAATCCCGTCCTTGTCTCTACAAAACCACCTATAAGCTGAGAAATAATACATATGTATATAATAATAATAATAATATAAACATATATATAGATAAATATGTATTATTGTCATACTACCTATATGGCATATTAAAATCGAACTACTGACAAAATATAGATAGAATCATAGGAGAAATTATAGATAGAAGCGTTATAATAAAATACTATCTCATTTGTCTACTTAACTATAAGAATTAAATTAATACCCAGTACCTACATCTTAGCACCTAACATTTATGTATTTACAATTTTCCAAATGAGACTTAAGAGAGTAACTTAAAAGTAGGCGTTAATGTATTTTAATCTTAACAATACATTTGAGTTAGAGTGTTGGAGACAGATTTTACCTATGACCTACTATTAACACGTTGGCTTAGCGTGGTATTGAATTAAAATAAATTCTCGTTACACAGCGACATTTAGTCCTAAACTAAAAATAAATTAATTAAAAAATTGTACTATGGGCACTAGACAGAAAAACTTACTTTTCCTTTGTCAATACATACATATCATACATAGAAAATACTCAGATCAGTACAAACAGTCGGACTCATGAATAGAAATGTTTATGTGGAAATCGAAGCAACGACTATTTCTTTATTAAATAAATATTAATGGAATGGTAACCCATCGGTGAAGGATGACAGGTAATAATGAAAAGGCAAGTCAGTTAGCCTATCGTAATGAAATACACCTGAAATTCAGCACGATAGTTTTCGGGAAGGACCAGATGGAGGTAGACGTAATAGGATATATTGCTCGCAATGGAACTGGTAGTCCGCATTACTAATACATAAATGATAGGCGCTAATGTATAGGCACTAGGTATTTATTTAATTCTTATACCTAAGTAGACATATCATCATCGTCTTCTTCCTACCCTTATTCCGATTATTATTTGGGGTCGGCGTAATGTTTTTTTATCCATATTACATAAAAGATTTGGCTTATAGTTTTACAACCGACCGCCTGCCTGACGTCAACCCTCTTTGGGAATTGGCCCATCGTGACGAATTCAACGATAAATTAATCACGCTAGTTTCCAGGGAGAACCGCGTGGAGGTCGATCTATTAAGGTTTATTGATGGCAATGGGGACTAACCTCCCCATTACTAACAATCCCCCCCCCCCCCATAAAAGCTAGTAATACCATAAACATGTTGTGAACTCCTACAATTGTGTACGTAGGAAAGGGATTGTCCAGTCCAATTACTGCAAAATACACCCTATCACTCCACTCGGTTTCCCCTGAAAACCATTGTGGTTAATTCTTGTTGAATTCATCATGTTGGGCTAATTGACCTGCTTTCATCCTCACCTATCATCTCTCATTGATGCCCCGCCAGCGTATGCCGTTAGCGCAGACGAGGTTACCATTCCATTATCATCCATTTAATATTATATTTAATATTATATATATATATATATATATATATATATATATATATATATATATATATATATATATATATATATATATATAAGGTATTCATTTAAATTCTGAGGTACCATTTCTCTAGTCCTATTCTATCCTGACAAATTCGACTAGAATTTATCAGGATGGGCAAACAGACCTGCTTTCATCCTCAACTGTCTTTTCTCACTGGTGCCTCGCTAGTGTATATCTACCAATAGCACAGACGGGGTTACCATACCCATTGTCACCCATTAAAAAAAAAAACCTCTGCTTAGTTTGTGACTAGATGGCGCTATGTAATGGTGCAGTGATGTTAATTTATTCACCAAAAGTAGCTTTAAAAATTGATAAATGTTAAATATAATACCATATACTTCGTAATATATATAACTAGAGAGAGACTTCATACTATAGTCGCTTGCTTGGGTACCGACCCATTCGTGTTCCTGTCGTGAAGCAGTTGGTTTTGCAGGACTGTGTTTCAGTTTGAAGAGTGGGTAGTGTGGTAGTGAACTTACAAAGTACAGAGGCATAACATCTTACTCCTCAGTAATGACAACAACGCATGAAACTCTGTTATATTCATGATACGGTTTATGTCTATAGGCTATGGTTACTGCTTTTCATCAGGTAGCCCGTCAGCTTGCTAATTTGCATAAAAAACGCGCGCATTACCGCCTTGAAAAAATCTCTTTACTCCCTTTTGAAAATCCCCTAAATGTACTAGTAACATGAGAATGAGATAGCAGTTGAAATTTAATAACGGAGGGATCGATTATATCACTATTCTGGTATCACACAGTATATAATTCAGGTTATTATATACTGGCCACTTATGGCTCGGTACTGAAAGATTTGAAATTGCGTTTCCGTTCAATTTAGTACATCCATTAGCACTCTTTGCTTCCGTTTCGTTGTGTGCGTAACTCAGGTGATCCATAGTGTAAAAGTTAAAAGTATTTTTAAGGACAAGTGTGAAAAGAAACTTGACATTTAAAAGTATTCTTAAATATAAATTAAATTTGGATTTGAATTATGTCGTTAAATTATTTTTATAAAACTAGAATAATGATGACAGGAAGTAGTAATTGTCTAGGCGACAGTCAATACTCTGGGCACAAAAGATACCGTAGACATCATAGAACACACTGTAATCTCTTATATTTGTTATTCCTGAGGAAATGATCTTTATGCCCCGAAATTTAAATGCCATACCCTACCTTTTAGACTGAAACACAGCCATGCAATAGCAGCTACTTCACAGTAGAAACACGAGCAGGTCAAACACTCTAGCAGGCGACTTTTGTACAAAGTCTTCCAATGATAAAATACATATACTACAAACTATACAGAAAAACTATACAACAAATTATACAGAAGATCGAAGAGCATAATCTACCACTGAGACTGTAAGAAAGCCTTTGAATTCAGTCGAGACGTGGGCGTTGTGTCCGTCCGGTGGTGCCAGATTGTCTATCGCTATATCGAATTCTTGAAGTGTATGTTCAATATAACTACGGTATTTATCCGACTACAGACAAAATACGGAACCCATTCAAGTGCAAAAAGATGTCAAACGAGGTGATATTATATCCTTAGAATTGGCATAACATTCAAACTTAAATATCGTGTCTAAATCTATTAAAGCATTAGTGGGTACATCTACCTTATATGGAGTTATAAGTCGTGAACTTATCAATATTACATTATTTGTAATATTTTATTTTACGAAATTTTGCTTGAATAGAATAATTAAAAAATATTTTACGCTACTGAATATTTTTGTCTGTGTTTTATTCGAACAGAAACGGAAATCGTTGAAAATATCGTTACATCCCCAGCACAACTTCGTTTTCGCACAATATTAAGTATAAAGGGAAACGTAACATGTTCCAACAAATGATATTTTAGCATACATTTTTTTTTCTCTCGGAATCCTCTGAGTAAATGTTTATTAATAGCGGAAGATGTGGCCTCCGATTTAAAATCCCCTTAGGAAAAATAAACCTTTGAACCTGCACTGGCTCTTTTGTACGCACTTTGCCCTCCTGCCTAATTTAAATAAGGTATTTTATTTACAATGTAACAAAAATATAATAACAAGTACCTTATGTAGGATAGTATGTGAAATTTATATATAAATGAAAATATTCTGATGTAATTATGTATGTTAAAGCATTAACAATATGCAATTAATATTATTCACTCCTGCGTATAATGAAGCGGTTTCAGCGGTAAAACCAATGGACGACTGCTAAGTTAAAAATAGATAATCACGCACAACATCAACCAGTCACAAGAGCCGCTCATCACGACATCGCGAGAACGCCAATCATAACGCAGGAGGAATTTACATGACCTTTCAGGTTTTCAAAATTGTAACCGACTCGCAAAACAAAACTTCAACGCACAACATCAAATTTATATTACATCAACGCTTCAAATTATTATCTATTTTATTTACCCTAGTTAAATCGCTGCAAATACTAGGTGTATTTATTCATCATCATCATCATCATCTGTTCATCATCAAACGCAAGCGCACATCATTAACATAATTTTTGGTCCTTCGAGCCGGATCTTCAGAAACCAGAGCATATTTTTGGACCTTCGTTCCGGGATCTTCAGAAACCAGAGCATACGTTGGACCTTTGTTCCGGGATCTTCAGAAGCCAGAGCATACGGTGGACCCCAGTTCCTGGACCTTCAGAAACCAGAGCATACGTGGACCCCCGTTCCTGGACCTTCAGAAACCAGAACATACCTTGGACTTCGTTCCTGGATCTTCAGAAACCAGAGCAACGACCAGTGGAGGAATATTGTTGGATAGAAGACGCAAGCTGGACACGAACATCAATAAAGCGCAGTTCGGTAAACGTACCAGCCAAGATATCCCACAACCTTCCCTTTCGTTTGTGTTAATACCGTGTTTACTATACTTCTAGTGCCGTGTATTAACATTCATAGCATCACGCAGACCGCATTCGGTACCGGTCAGAATAAACAACGCATCGGATTCGCAAATCGTAAGTACCCACATTCTTTCCACAAACCACAATGATGGATCAGGCTAACCTATCTATTCCCATTAAGTCCCCTACTAGATCCCCCAGTAAGACTAGTAGTGAAATAAATGTTTATATACGCAAAAGGGGCGTGATAAAAGGTAGACTTACTAAATTACAAAAATATGTAGAATCAGTATGTTCCCAACAGGCATTATTTAAAAAAGCTGAATTTAAGTTACGCATACAAGGTGCTTCTTCTCTTTTAACCGACTTTAACGAAGTTCAGTCTAAAATTGAGGAACATTCTGATGATATCGATGAACAATTAGAGTGTAGAGAGGAATTCGAAACCAGTTATTATAGTGTGATTGCTAGGGCTGACAGTGTGCTATCTGACGATAAAATCTCTGAACAATCTCATCAGGGACCTCTTAATATGGTCAAACTACCGACCATCTCCCTACCCAGTTACGATGGATCCTATGAGAATTGGTTAGAATTCAGAGACATTTACCTATCACTAATACATAACTCTAAAGAAATAACCCCTATTCAAAAATTTCATTATTTAAAATCGTCATTGAAGGGTAGTGCTGAATTAGTTATAGATTCACTTGAATTTTCAGCATCTAATTATTCCGTCGCATGGGAGTTACTGATTAATAGATATGATAATAGCAGATTATTAATTCACAATCATGTCAAGGCACTATTTTCAATTCAGCCACTAACAAAAGAATCACCGGTATTATTGCGAAAGCTTGTTGATACCGTCCTAAAAAATATCCGCGCATTAAAAATTCTCGGCGAACAAACAGAACACTGGGACACACTAATTATTTTTATAGTGGTCTCCAAATTCGATTCGAATACTGAACGTGAATGGGAGCAACACAAAACACTCCTATTCTCACTTAACACCAGTGCATCTGAAGGTCAATTGAAAGTTGATAGTCTACTTGATTTTATTTCGCGTCGAGCAGACATGTTAGAAACGTTATTAAGTACAAATCATAATTTAACGCACAATATTAATAAAAAACCAACTCATAACTCATCGCAGAGGGTACACTGTAACGTTTCTTCCATGTCCACGAATAAATATCAACAATATACACCTGTACACCGTAAACCTTGCCCCATGTGTCATTCTAAACATTCATTATATTCGTGTCAATTATTTTTAGATTTATCAATTGCCGATAAATATAAATTAATTACACAAAATAAACTATGCGAGAACTGCTTACGCTTCGGACATTCCGTCAATGACTGCCGGAGTGGTTGTTGTAAACATTGCTCGAAAAAACATAATTCTATTTTACACGAACAAAAGAGCGCTTTAGCACTATTCACATTAGATGGCAAATCGCATGTGCCCTTATCGACATCGAGTAATGACTCAGTCTTATTGTCCACTGCCAT
The DNA here is from genome assembly GCF_026898425.1 of Galleria mellonella. Taxonomy (NCBI): domain Eukaryota; kingdom Metazoa; phylum Arthropoda; class Insecta; order Lepidoptera; family Pyralidae; genus Galleria; species Galleria mellonella. The sequence continues at coordinate 7,834,734 of NW_026442130.1, read as the reverse complement.
GATTGAAGTTTGTGACGAACGTAATAACTATCACAGCGCACGGGCGCTACTGGATAACGGTAGTCAGCGATGTTTCATAACAAAATCGTTTTGCGAGAAAATAGGCACGCCATTAATACAGTCCACTCATACCATAAAGGGTGTAGGCAGCGCGGTAACACAGTGCACGCAGATTTGTAACATCATCATCAAATCCCTGTGTAGCCCCTACACCACAAATATACAATGTTTAGTTATTCAGAATATTACATCAGATTTACCATCAACATCAATTAATATAAATAATATTCGCATTCCGACTCACGTACAGTTAGCCGACCCATCATATCATGAGTCACAACCGATTGACATTTTAATAGGTGCGGACTATTTCTGGGATCTCCTTGACGAAGGAAAGATTCGTTTAAAGAATGGTCCATTTTTACAAAATACCAAATTGGGATGGATCATATCGGGGCCCATATATAACAACACACACAAACATTCTCAGGTTCTTTGTAATTTTACCCACTCACTAGACACACAGGTGAGAAAGTTCTGGGAACTTGAGGAATTTCCTAGGGCTACTGATATACATAGTGATGAGGAAAAGGCTTGTGAGGAACACTTTATTAAAACTACAACTCGCACAACAGATGGTAGATTTTGTGTAAGCATCCCCTTTAAGATTGACCCTCTCTTATTGGGTGAGTCATATTTACAAGCAAAAAATCGTTTTTACGCACTTGAAAGACGATTACAACACACACCGGAATATAAGGAATTATATGTTTCATTCATGAGGGAATATATTAATTTAGGCCATATGTCACAAGTACATACATACAATACTCCACACTACATATTGCCGCATCATGGAGTATTTCGCGCACATAGTACATACATAATGTACGGGTGTTATGTCTGACAGAACATTGGCTTAAACAATATGAAATAATTTGTCCTTTTGAACATTATAATATAGCTAGTTTTTTTGCTAGGAACAATGCCATTCATGGCGGGTCAATTATTATTTTAAAAAATGATGTAGAATATAAAAACCGTCAAGACATTGTAAATATTTCTATTGAGCAAACAATTGAACTATCTTGCGTAGAATTAGTTACTTGTATAATAATTTGCGTTTATCGTCCGCCATCGGCTTGTTTTGATTCTTTTGAACTGGCTATGGAGGAAGCATTGAGACGAGTCGCACGGAGGAATAAAACATTATTTGTATGTGGCGATTTTAATGTTGATTTATTATCGGAATGCTCAATAAGCTTAAGATTGATTAACTTATTTAAATCATTTAATTTGCACAATCTTTTTTTAGAACCCACTAGGGTCGCAGGAAATTCTGCCACTTGTATAGATAATGTTTTTTGTAATTGTGAAGTAAAGGTGAAAATGAATTTCGACTGTCTTGGATCTGATCATTACGGACAAAAAGTTATAATTGAAACTAAGGGATCCAAAGGGACTCAAACAATTACATGCAGACAAATAACACAAAAGAATTTGGCACGTTTTAAAAATAAAATTGAACATAAAATATCTAGTGTCATAGTACCTCAATATGACCCGGACATTGTATGTGAACATATTTTTAATTTAATTGAACATGAAGCTAGCAGTGAATTTAAAACAAAAACATTTTCAACTAGTGTAAAATCAAAGTTTTGTGACTGGGCCACGTTTGGTATTTATAAGTCTAGGGCTAATCTTTACGAACTTTACGAAAAACGAAGCTATATATCCGATCCCTTATTTCATGAACATGTAAAATCTTATTCGAAAATATTTAAAAAGGTTTGTCATACAGCTAAGTCTCTCTATTTAGGTAAAATAATAACTAAATCTAAAGATAAAATAAAAGCCACTTGGAAAGTAATAAATAGCGAAACTGGAAAAGTTAATTTTCAAAATAGCAAAATAGCTTTAAATATTAATAACAAATTGGTAAATTCCGACACAGAGGTCGCGCATACATTCGAATCTTATTTTACTAATATTCCATTAATTACGACACAGGCTCTAAAATCTTCCCCGTCTGCTGCTGAAACTTTACTAACAGACAATGTTAGCAAGTCATCAGCTGTATTTAACTTTAGACATACATCATCAGTAGAAATAATGAAAATATTCAAACAACTTAATAATAAAAAAACAGAGGATCTATGGGGTATATCTGTTAAAATACTGGATAGTATAATGGAAATTATTGCGCCCTCTCTTGCTTTTATTTTCAATAAATGTATAGATGAAGGTAAATTTCCTAACATAATGAAAATTAGTAAAATCATACCGCTTTTTAAATCTGGAGATAGGAGTGACCCAATAAATTATAGACCTATATCCATACTCCCAGCACTCAGTAAAATTTTTGAAAAAATAATCCTTATGCAACTTGTCAGTTATTTCAATTTAAATAATTTAATCCACAATAGTCAATTCGGTTTTTCCAAAGGTCGTTCAACTACAGACGCAGGTGCAGAGTTGCTTAGACACGTATTTGCTGCATGGGAAACTAAAATGGATGTGATAGGTGTTTTTTGTGACCTTTCTAAGGCTTTTGATTGCGTTGATCATAATACATTGCTAAAAAAACTTGTTTTTTATGGCGTCAAAGACAATGCTTTAAATTTAATAAAATCTTATCTATCTGATAGAATACAGAAAGTGAAGATTAACAACGCTACGTCTGACGGGTCACTTGTGCAAATGGGTGTACCTCAAGGATCTATTCTCGGTCCATTTTTATTCCTAGTTTACATTAATGATCTCCCATATGCCATGCAGGATAGATGCGGCATAGTATTGTTTGCAGACGATACTTCATTGATTTTTAAAGTTAATAGAATGACTAATAATTATGACGATGTAAATAGTGCTTTGCGGCGTCTCTTGCACTGGTTTACAACTAACAATCTTATGTTAAACGCTAAAAAAACAAAATGTGTTAATTTCTCTCTATCTAAAAGTTTTAATACTAATTGCAATATTAAATTAAATGACGAATCTCTCGAATTTATAGAATCTACTGTCTTTCTAGGAATCACACTAGATAATAAAACACAATGGGGTGCACAAATTCAAAGCCTTGCAGCGAAACTAAGTTCAGCAGCTTTTGCCGTGCGTAAAGTTAGACAGTACACTGATACTGATACTGCTAGATTAGTCTATTTTAGTTATTTTCATAGTTTACTCTCTTATGGAATATTACTATGGGGAAAAGCGGCAGATATTAAGAATATATTCATATTACAAAAACGTGCCGTTCGAGCGATCTACTGTATGAAGAGTCGTGACTCATTAAGAGAGAAATTCAAAGAGGCAAATATTCTCACCGTTGCTTCTCAATTTATATATTCAAATATTCTATATGTTCATAAAAATCTTGACTTATTTCCAAAAAACAGCAATATTCATAATATTAATACTAGATTTAAAGACAAACTTGCTGTCCCCAAGTATCGTTTAGAAAAAGTTAATAGGTCTTTTATGGGAATAGGTATAAAAATTTACAATAAGATACCAAAGGATATGTTGGAATTACCCTTAAATAAATTCAAAACATCTGTTAAATCATATTTACTGAGCAAAGCCTATTACTCACTAAACGATTACTTGAATGACGAGTGTGCATGGCAATAGTTGTTCATGCACTGAATTTTCATTTAATGTTAGACATAGACACCTATATAAATATACATTGTAAATAAACTGGCTTTAAAAAAAAAAGTAATTCAATTGAGTTTCTTGCCAGTTCTTCTCAATTGGATCTATATACCGAACTGGACGGTAGGGTAAATATAAAATTATAATGTAAAAATTTGACGTTCATAAGCGGCTAAAATGTCCTACATGAATAAATGATTTTTGAATTTTGAATTTTGAATAGCACTACAACAAAACTACGAGTTGTATTTGACGCGAGCGCGACGACCACCTCAGGTAAATCGCTTAATGACTTACAACTCGTAGGTGATGCTATACAGGGTGACTTAATTGCCATTTTATTACGTTTTAGGCAACATCGGTGGGTAGCGTGTGCCGACATCGAAAAGATGTATCGGCAGGTATTAGTGAATCATAATCAACGCGACTTACAATTAGTATTATGGCGCGAAAACCCCACAGATGAGTTAGGTATATATCAACTCAACACAGTGACATACGGTACAGCATCGGCACCTTTCCTCAGCGTCCGTTGTTTAAAGGAGTTGGCGTCCAAAAGCTCAAATGAAGAAGTTAGTAGAACTATACGTGAGGATTTCTATGTCGACGATTTAATCACTGGTTCTTCTGACAGTGTTGAACATTTAATTCAACTTTGTGAGGAGGTTAATAAAATCTTAATGTCAGGCTGTTTTCCACTACGGAAGTGGATATTCAATTTTAGCCAAGAGTCAATTCCATCACATAACTCACACGCATTAAAGGAGTTGTCTCTCGATAAAAATACACAACAAAAAACGTTGGGCCTTGCATGGTGTAATCAGTCTGACACGCTTAACTTTTGTACAGAATTTAGTATTGATTATGAAACATTAACTAAACGCGTCATACTGTCAAAGATTTCTAAAATATTTGACCCGTTAGGAATGCTCAGTCCTTTCATAATTATAATTAAAGTTTTATTACAAAAGCTGTGGCTACTAAAGCTCGACTGGGATGAACCGTTACCCAGTGATATCATTCGACAATGGGAACGATTTGTTGACGACACCCCATTGCTTGCTAATATACACATACCGCGAAACGTAATAGGTAATAATCCATCGCGCATAGAATTACACATTTTAGACGCATCTCAGACGGCCTACGGTGCGTGCGCATATGTACGCAGCATATGTGATGACGATGAGATCACTGTCAGATTGTTGTGTTCAAAAGGAAAGGTCGCCCCTATAAAACCTACCAGTATCCCGCGGTTGGAGCTGTGTGGTGCTCTGTTAGGTGCTAGACTGTTCGAAAAAATACAACAATCACTACGGTGTCAATTTAGTAAGGTAGTTTTTTGGACCGACTCGACTATTGTTCTCGCTTGGTTACGAATGAACCCTAATTTGCTGAAACCTATTGTTCAAAATAGGACCGCTGAAATACAAGAGTTGACAAGTGACCATACATGGCGCCACGTATCAGGCAACCAAAATCCAGCAGACATAGTGTCCCGTGGATCCTATTTAGATACATTACATAGTTGTAAATTATGGTGGGAGGGCCCCCTCTTTTTATTCGACATTACTTATGACGCATCAAAGGACAACTGTAGTGAATCTAAGACTAACACGGACTGGTCAGTGTTAGACTTGCCTGAAATCAAGTCAAAATCAGTACATTGCAATCACATTACACATCAAAACAATTGGTTTCCATTCCATAGATTCTCTCAACTCAATCGCATGACACGCGCCTGCGCCTACATGTTACGCTTCATACACAACACAAAAAATAAAATTAATAAACGGACAGGTGTGTTGAGTGTCAATGAGTTGAACGAATCACAACAGAAATTAGTATATTTTGCGCAATTAGAGTCCTATTCCGACACCTACGATATATTAAATAAACACGGTCAATTAAATAATTCGCACAATTTATCAAATTTAAATCCATTTATCGATAAAAACAATTTAATTAGAGTGGGCGGTCGACTTAGTAATTCTACTTCATTTTCTTACGATAAAAAACATCCCATATTGATACCAGCTAAACATCACTTCACAGTACTACTGTTTCGTGCAGAACACAAGCGGCTACTACATGCAGCGCCACAGGCTCTCTTGTATGCGATAAGGGAAACGTGGTGGCCTGTTAGTGGACGGAATGTTGCTAAACAAACTGTTTATAATTGTGCCAAATGCGCCCGATTTCAAGCCAAACCCCTCACACCGCTCATGGGTAATCTACCCATACAACGCGTAAGCCCAGGATTTGCCTTCATGTATACAGGGGTTGATTATATGGGTCCAGTTTATATTTTAAACCGCAAAGGTCGAGGTGCACGCATTGTAAAGGCATATGTTGCAATTTTTATTTGTTTCACTACTCGTGCAGTTACTTTAGAGTTGGTAGGCGATTTGTCAACAGATGCATACTTGTTGGCTATCAATCGGTTTATTTCTCGTCGTGGTAAACCGTCTGATATATTTTCTGATAACGGCAGAAACTTTGTCGGCCTTATGAACGAATTTCATAAGTTCCTCTCTAATTGTTCACAAGATATTTTAAATTACGCTACTAGTCACAGCATAAATTTTCATTTTATACCTCCTTATTCTCCTCATTTCGGTGGTTTGTGGGAAGCAGGGGTTCGGTTATGTAAGCATTCTTTGCGAAGGGTAGTCGGGAATTTACATTTAACGTACGAAGAGTTCAACACGGTATTAACTCAAGTAGAAGCTGTCATGAACTCTCGTCCCCTTAGTCCTATGTCCACGGATCCTCATGATTATCTTCCATTAAGCCCTGCTCATTTCTTGGTTGGTCGTCCGCTGACCGCACCACCGTGCAACGATCTTCAAGACGCCGCGCCAACGAGTTTGACACGATATCAGCGTGTGGAACAAATTCGCCAACATTTTTGGACAAGATGGTCCAAAGAATATATATCCGAGATGCAGACAAGGAATAAATGGAAAACACGTCAAGCAGACTTAAAACCAAATACATTAGTACTCATCAAAGATGACCACTTACCTCCATTAAAGTGGCATTTGGGTCGTATCGTGTCCACTGTTCCAGGCAGCGACGACGTATCAAGAGTTGCTGATATAAGGACCGAGTCAGGCATCATTCGGCGGGCATTCTCAAAAATATGTCCTCTCTGGGAGGAAGACTTGAAAGCAGAATCTTTCAAGGCCGGGGGCATGTTAAAGCATTAACAATATGCAATTAATATTATTCACTCCTGCGTATAATGAAGCGGTTTCAGCAGTAAAACCAATGGACGACTGCTAAGTTAAAAATAGATAATCACGCACAACATCAACCAGTCACAAGAGCCGCTCATCACGACATCGCGAGAACGCCAATCATAACGCAGGAGGAATTTACATGACCTTTCAGGTTTTCAAAATTGTAACCGACTCGCAAAACAAAACTTCAACGCACAACATCAAATTTATATTACATCAACGCTTCAAATTATTATCTATTTTATTTACCCTAGTTAAATCGCTGCAAATACTAGGTGTATTTATTCATCATCATCATCATCATCTGTTCATCATCAAACGCAAGCGCACATCATTAACAATGTAATTAAATAAATAAATTAATAACAGTATTTTTTATTAAAATATTTCACTTCTAGAAAATAAAGTATATTTTGTTTCTCAGAAAAAATGGTAGCTTCAATAATTTAAAAATTAATATGGGTATTAATATATGCCTATATTTTGCAAATATATTTCAGAATATTGGTCCAGAATGTACAATACAATAGCGTAACATAGCCAAAAAAAATTGAATTTTTTTTTTAAAAAGTACTTAAAATTAAATAAAATATGGTTCTTACTTTCAAATTAGATATTTTCTTTAAATAGATTTTCCTAAAAACATCATTATGTTATTTTTGTAAAGTATTGTTGTTAGTTTATCAGCCGTTAACTGTCCACTGCTGAATAGCTTCCTCCATAAAGGGAGTTTTGCCAGAAGTTACCACGCTTGGCAAGCGGGTTGGCAACCGCAGTTTGGCTTTTGATGATGTTTTAAGAGGAACGCTACTGCTCATTTCTCCACCATAAAGCTCCCTTAGTCACTTCTTACGATACCCATGGGAAGGAAGGCGTGGCCTTATCTATGCCGGGACTTAGACGATTAAAAAAATTACAAAAAAAAATATAAAGTACTAAAAGCTATAAATATTTGTGTCCAAACAATAAACTATAAATGAAATATACTGGCATAAAATTATCATACAATTTTTTAAATAGAATAAAAACTTAATTTCATGAATAATGCCGCCGAAAAATAATTTCCACCACTTCTTTTCAGTGAAGGAAATGAAGCGTTTTTCTCATTTTTGTCCTCCTTTCAGGTTGGCCGCAAACGGAAATAAGTGTATTTACATAAAGCAGACGATTCGCCAGCGGACTACCTAATAACTCGATTGCGGCTTACTACCTCGCGATGTCACAGATAAATAAATATAGAAGTTAAATATTATTCCATCGTTGAATATATATTTTACTATTATTAAATAAAGGTGTTTTAAATATATAGATTTGAAAAAAATTAACTAACTTCAATCGTGACGAAATTTATACAATCCTTTTTTATCGGGATGAAATCGGAAGGCAATGTTAGTAATGGGAACTTACAACCTCATTGCTAGCAATATACCCTAACAGGTCGACCTCTAAGTAGATCCCTCTTTCACATATAATATCTCCTAGAAACCATCATAGTTAATTATTATAGAATTCGTCATGATGGGTCAACTGACCTGCTTTCATCTTCATCCATCATCTCTCACTGATATTCTACCATGTCCAGCACAGGCAGGGCTACCATTCCATCAATATCCATTAAAAAAAATCTTTTTTATTATCAGACTTAGTTCGTAGAATTTGTAAGAAAAATTCGTGTATCATGTACGAGTATAATGTCAAAAAATATAGTCGAAATGAGAGAATTTGAAAGTTAAATAAAAAGTCATAATGTACAATTTATTTATTTGACACTGTAGTTATAATTTTGGATTGATAGATACTTTCAGAAATAAAAAATGAATAACTAATCGTCTATGCACTAATATCAGCTTATCTCTAGCTACTCATAGTACATTCTTTAATAAATCTTTGTAAGCTGGTTATAATAAAAACAAAATTAATTACGAGTAATTAACTTCGTTTAAAGCCGTAGATGCCTCCACTTTGTTAGTTGAATTGAAAAATTGAAGGGGTAACTTTATTGCCGCGGAGCAGTACACACTATATGTTCTTGTTTAGGTAAATTATTTTTAATAAAAATAAATTACTTTTTTTGAGCAATTTATTAATAATTAATAAAATATAATAATAAAAAATATAGAAAGTACCACACGATTACGCCTGACTGTCAAATACCAATTCTAGTATACAGAATTAAATCATTCTTGTTTTCCACTCAGCACCAAAATAACTTCGAAATTTTTTACCCCCTTCTGACCATACATTTTTTATATAAATTAGAATGGCAAACGAGCACATAACCCATCTAATTAAAAGTAGTAACTGTCACTTATAAAGACTTATAGAATATAGTTTTGTGGATATAACGGAGTATACTCTGTCACTCATGATACCTTCTCATGTCTTACCATTCCTGAGGACTTTGATTTCCATAAAATATAACTTTTTTAAATTTCACCAAAATTATTTCTTTTTAAAAATATTATTCCTTTCTACAACAATACATAGAGACATTTGTTTAAAATTATAACGCACAGTTGTTATGATTTTCTTCAAGGTAAGTTTTATTCCCTTTTGATAGATACGATGGTTATTTTTCTGACATTACACTATTTTCTCGTTGATAACCAACGAGATATAAATAATAGTCTACTATATAATGCACATCTTATCTTCTGAGTATTTACTTGACATGATGTTTTTATTATAATATTTAGTATTTATAAAAAAAAATTACCGTAATATACTAATATTACGGTAAAATTTTTTATACTACTGAGGTGGTAAATAAGCCTACCTTAAAGTAAGCGGTTATGTCCTAGAAGCAATCTATTTACCCCAGTTTTGAAGAACTTCATGCTGTAGTAATATAATTTGAGTATGGCATTCTATTGTATTAGTATTTTGTAGGAGTTGACAAAGAACCTGACGGCTTAACCGATGAAAAGTGTGGTTTTGAACAATAAACAATATCACGTTAATATCGCTCATGACATTACACATACATTGTGGTATATTATAAAAGAACTAAGATTTTGTGTCTCGATATGTACCTAATAATTTCATTAACACTCATCTTTAAACCAAAACACAGCAATTTAAGTACAACTGCTTGGCAGTAGAAACACGAGTAGGCAAATCTCTGCTTCACTCGTGCATGCTAACGAGTTCTGTACAACTCTTACCGGTATTTAATGATAATCTATTTAGCCTTTATTAGCCCTTATCTTAAATAGATAAGTGAATAAATTACAAATAATTAAGGAATAAAATGGAATATTCAATAATAGATGCGCCCACGTCGAATTTATATTTGACCTTTCTAAATACCTTTATATGATCAATACACACACACACCATAAATCTATAATATTTGTTAATATATAAATATTTATAGAACATTTATTTGCAATCTGTTTTCAAAAAAAAAAATAAAGAGAGGCTAACCGAATTTTGTTGAAATTCATTTATTTATTTTTTAAATAAATACTAACAGCTAAATAATTTCAATATTAAAATAAAGACAGTAAAGACAAAAAGCTAATTACACGTTTTCACAAATAAGATGTAACTAAATGCACATGATACGCTAATACTTACAATCAACTAAATTAATCTTAAAGTAACAAAATTGTAGTACTACAAACATTGTAGGTACAGAGAATTATTAAAGAACCACTGACTTGACAAATATCTTGCCAATTTTATCTTAGAATTAAATGAATATAAGTCAATAACTACGTTGGTAAGTAATTATATAAAATAACGAAACATTTAATCAATTTGTAAATTTTTGTTTGGTATGTATTACTGTTTGTTCAAACTGTCTATGGTAGCCAACCATAGGCAATCTGTATAATTATTCGTTTGTTTATATTTCCATTACGTTTCATTAAAACGGACTATATCGACATATTGTCTTATCTCTCTTTCTTCATTCTATTGAATTGTCTCTCTAATATTGAATGTATGATTTCCATCAATACTTTTGCAAATAATTCACCCCGTGTAGTTCGACATCCGGCTGTTCGAGCCATGTGGTGGATGCAATATCCGAGAGCCAACTTAGTTATAGTATCGACTCGTAACTTAACACACTTACTTGTTAAGTTACTTACGCATGCTCCCCTATCGAATGCTCTTCTATTCAGATCCACGTGTATGTATAATAATATATATAATTATGTACAAGTATAAATTTGATACTTAATTTATTAGAGTTAAGCTTAAAACCATGATGATGTTTATATTCTACTGCGTCACCTCCGTCCACAAAAGATGGTGACCATCTGTGTGGGGAGGGAGTAAATTACAAATTTATAACAACTTATTTTCATTTCAAGTAGTAAAAGGCAACTAGCAAAATATAACTCATCAGTACAAGAGAAAATATACCTAAATAACTGGCTATTTGATTACAATTATTTTGTTTAATTTTGTTACCATTAGTATGCGTGTGCCTGCCAATGTCCAAAGATTGCCTACCACTCTTATGACCCGAAGTTCCACAACTATCCATATTACCTATCAATCTCGGACTGCTATTTTGTTCACGCACATTGTATGATACGTGTTTCCCCTTTAAACAAGGCATCCCAGGCTCAAATAACGTAAGATAACAACTAGTTTAGTTAAATACTTTAAACAATTCTCTTTACTAACAAAATCGACTAGCCAGTGTGATAATAATGGGCTCTTTCTCTTATCTAAATAACCACTATCGGTGGGATATTAAAGAAATATTATAATACTGTCGATGAGCCGAAACTGCTAACGATCTCTTTGTATTTCATCCTATTTGTGGCTGTTCTCAGTTCTAAGATCCGTAACCGAAGCTATGATGATATTTTTTTGTATCAACAATGTATCTCTCTCTACATGTGACTGTTCTCAATTCTGAGGCACGTAACTAACCGTATAACGTTTTTTGTATCGACAATGTATTTCTCTCTATATGTAGCTGTTCTTAGTTCTGAGATCCGTATTATGGCATTTTTTTGTATCGACAATATTATGGCATTTTTTTTGTATCGACTGTTCTCAATTCTGATATTCGTAACGAACTCTACAATGACAGTTTTTGTATCAACAGTTATACGAATTTGAATCATTCAACTCATTCGATTAAAAACCGACAATTACATTCAATCAGGTGAGTTTTGAGCTTGTTTATCGTTCTCAGTTGCGCAAAAATCAATAAAGTTCAGATATTTCAAGATTCTTAAGTTTTCTTTGTAAAAAAAAGAATTGTCAGATTTTATGGAAGCAAACGATGAATAGTTTGAAATTGACCTCACGTAAAATCGATAATGTAACTTTGTCGCAATAAGCTGTTAAGCTCTGTTCAAGGTCAATGTCTCTGCGTCATAAAACACCATGCCCTACTTAACCCTACTTACCAGGGGGAAAGGAATTGTTAGTAATAAGGTTTGACAATCTCATTGGTAGCAATATACCCTTAACCTCCACGTGGTTCTTTCTGATAATCATCGTAGTTAATTCTTATGAAATGCTAACTATAGGGCTAACTAGTATGCTTTGATCCTCTCCTAACATCACACCGATGGCTCGCTAGCGTATACTGATAGCACAGGCGATGTTACCATTCCATTTTCACCCATAAAAATTCTATTGGTAATAATAGACGCCTGTCAGGTAAATATTCAAGTAATATCCTTGCAAATCATAGTGTTTGAAATCCTATTGGCATAAACTGGGTTACCAATTCATATTTATACATTGTTAAAACCCTACCTATTATAAACTATTCACAATCATAAACATTAATAAATTATTTATGCAACTAGCGAGTAAAATTCGTTCCAACGTTTTATTTCTATGCCTATAACTCCTGGAAACTGACACGTACGTAAAATTTATCGTGAACTGATATAAAACGTTTTAACTAACAAAACTAGTACCTATATAAAAGTTATTATGTAAAAAACCTTAAGTAAATACGAGTTGGGCTTGTACACTCAAGTATTACTAAAATGACATATATAACATTAATTATAGAAATGAAATAAAAATCAGATATTTCTGGAAAAGTTAAAACAACTATAAATGACTGTATGAACTATAAACTGTAAAAAGTAAATAGCAGTAATTTTGCCATTAAAGTGTGAAACTCAAAAAAATATTGATTATAAGACCTATAAATTAGAATTATTATTTATTTAGGTTCACCAACAATTGTTTTCACAAAATAATGTAAATAATATACAATTATGGAGCTTAGAATTAAGTGTAACAATTTTTTATAGGCAAACACAGGATATACAATACATGTATAACAATAAGTACGGAGAAATATATATAGCTTACAACTATTATTAAATGCTTAACAACTAACAACTAAAGTACCATATCCATAAGCAGATCCAGTAGCACGACTTATTTTATATATTTATATTAATACAAGATAGAGTGATTTAATATGTAAATATTATTGTGATTACATGTGATACAGAAAAGTTCTTTAAGATTCATCATCCCTGATGCAAATAAGACGATATTTTTTTATAAAATTTCTAAACCATTTAAAATATTTATATAAAATATTATATTTATGTTATAAACAATATTAAAGTTAATATGTCTCAAAATTTTCAATGGAAAATTTTACCGCGTGTGTTGAGAATTTTTAATTAACTCCCGTTATTAGAAACATAAAATTAAAATAACCTAAAAAAATTTGTACAGCGATAAAATTGTTTACTTCATGCAAATATTTGCTTAGAAAAGAGGGCAAAACGATTGAATGGAATAATTCTTTACAGCAAATTACTACAAAAGCAAAAAAAAAAGTATTATGCCAATATAATAAATTATAATTGCAATGAAATCAATGAGCTACAACAATAATAATAATCTTAGTTTGCAAACTTACTAAAAGACCAATAATTATAAATGCGATAGTTTGTTTTTAATGTCATATTAACTTAACTAAACATTTTTAAATTCACCATAAGTCATCACATAGTAATTAGCGTGTAAAATGACATGACGCTACATTTTTATTCTAGTTAATCAGTATGTTCCAGTCACGCGAACGACGTCTTGAACAACTAGAAGTGGATAATATAATTAACCTGTCTTCTGTAATTCTGTGTTAATTTACTGATGTCTTACTCAATCTACATTCATGTTAAACGATATGGATGCTTTACAATGAAGCAGACTACTGAATCTTCAACAATCTCTCAATCCTCAAAGAGTGTACGCCTGAGGCGAGGAGTCTTTGCAGGATTATATCAGGCATATCAAAGAGCAAGAACCCCTATGTAGTGTAGGTATTAATTTGAGCATCTCCAGTTGAACTGAAATTTAGACGACACTCTCCATAATATTATAAGAAATTTCGAATTTACAATTTGCTAAATTTATTTTTATAAATGATGAATTTTTAAATAATGTTTTTAGTATTTATCATACATTATATCTCAAAATTTAAAAAATATATATAATAAACTTAGAATGGCTCAATAATATGGCTTACAGAAATATAAATAAAAATTCTGTATGATCAATTCTTTTTGTACAACACATTTAAGCTGCCAAGCATTCAAAACAAATAATTTATTAATAAATAAAAATCATTAATTTTGATTTATATTGGAAATAAGTAACGTAGACTTAAAAAAAAAGCATTTATGGTATCAGATTTTTTGTAAGAGAAATCACTCAGACTACCTCTGAGACTAACTGTATATATTCTAAGTAAAAAGAAGGTACTATAAAATGAAGATTTGATACTTACATCCTTAAGGAATTGTAAAAAAAACTTTATAGTCAATAGATTGTAGCAAATCCTTTGCACTGTGTATATTTTTAAATTGTTATGGTACGTGTGTATATATTTATATACACACGTACCTATATACGAGTATTATGATATTTAAATTCAGTATATGAATATAGTTAATTCCAATTTTTTTATAACGCAGGGGTCAAACGAGCACGCGGCTCACCTAATGGTAAGTGATTACCGTCGCCCATGATCACCCGCAACACCAGAGGCATTGCGGATATGCTACAAGTATTTTAAAAAGGAGTGTGTTTTTTTCTTGAAAGTTACGATACCGTATCGGATCTGAAATATTGCTCTAGTAGTTGCAGTTGATAAATGTATATATATGGAAATATTACTATCTTACTATTATTATATAATTGTAACTGGACGATGTCTGTGCATACCAAAAAATTAAAAAATATATGTAAAGGCTTTTAATAGGAGTAATAGAAGTCAAAACAATATTTTTTAGGAAAACTTATGTACCTATCTGTATGATTGTTCCGGCATCACGCAAAAACTACTGCGCCAAACTGAATACGGTTTATATGTTCTTGTAAATTTAACTTAAAAACTGGTATATGTAATATTTTTATACACTATCTAGAAATTGTCTATTTCATTGGTTTACCTACATCTATAATCCGTGCTTACGAAGTAGCAGGCAAAAATTAATATTACATAAAAAAAAACAAGAAACATATATGTAATATTTACATATATATAAAATATATATGTAAATATTACATAAAAATGTGCTAATTTGAGAATAATTATAGAAAAAAAATAGGAACGATGTGGTCTGGGTTTTCAATTAAAAGCATGAAAGTAAGGATAAAAGAAATTTTAAACGCCCTATAATGTTATATTTGATTAAATTGAGGTTATATACTTTCATCAAGATTTTATAACAAACTATTGGATCCCATAAAAGAAATTGTATATTGCATATTTTATTATAAATCTTTTATGTTTATCGTTTTAATGAACCTGTAGATATTGTGGTATCTCCGAAGATCGATTTGACATTAAATACATAGATAGGTATAGACCTTTCCTCCTCATGCGACGATCCGCAATTGAGGTCAAGTGCACATAAACAGGAGCGTAATAGATCACTTTATGAACCATATATTAATCTGATATACCTAGAAGCCATAGGTAATGCTTCTGTTTTGTGGTATCAAATCATCAAATCTAATATCTGATAAAGCATATCAACTCGCGGCTTCACCACTAAAATCTATTTTGTTAAATTAATGTAGTCATTTTCTTAAATAAATTTTTCCTATTTAGTGTCCAATACAGTTTTCATTTTTGGTGCAATTGTATTGCTTTTTTTATTATAATAATTGTAATTCTGAATAGATTTTCACAATTACTTATACACGTGTATTCGTGTCGAGTTCTAAATTCAAATATTTTCAATTTAATATGTATGTAAAAATATCACGTCGTTCTGCATTATATTTATAACTAGCTGTATCTCGCGTCTCCTTTCACGAAAATCAGTACATGAAGTACCCTATTTGCTAAGTTAGAGTATAATACTACTACTACTCCTTTACTAAATTTCATTTAAACACATTTGGTAGTTTTTGTGTGAAAGAGTAACAAACATCTATTCATCCATCGTTACGAACTTTAATAGAATAAATATTCTTTTTTTGAAAAGCAAATTGTACCTAATATTTTAGACTTACTTGAATTCTGGTCATAGAATATTCAAAGTTCTCGAAACCACTAAGACGTAGATGTAATAAGTATTATTAACTGTCACAAACTTTATCCGTTTGATTTACACAGAATATTATACGAAAGTTTTTAACGTTCTATAATAGAAAGTGATCGTAATTATTCATTGTAAAATATCATTTAAATTTACTTGAAGTAAGTTAATTTAACGAAGTTTTATCAAAATTACTCATAAAATTTCAAGACATATTTGTTCTTATGTTCAGCTAATATTGACTCATTAAAATAATACTTTACTCTTATATACACAACAATTTGTTTGAAAAATTGGCATTGCGGGTGATCATGGGTGGCGGTAGTACTTATCATCAGGTAAGCCGTATACTCGTTTACCACCAGTGTTATAAAAAAATAACTATTTATTCTTATAGATGCATTGCACATTATGTTATATACAATATCTAACAAGCATTACAAAATAGATAACACAGGGGCAAGGGATTGTTAGTAATAGGAAGGTTAGTCCCCATTGCTATCGATATACCCTGTCAGGTCGACCTCCACGCGGTTCCTCCTGGAATTATTTTAATTGAAATTATTATAATTTGAATTTAAATAAATTCTAATTTAAAATTAAAACATTTGTACAACAAACTTTGTTAGAAAATACTTCCGTTTTTATTGAACCCTAACTAAAAACTGAGCTAAAAAATTTTGTCATTTTGGGTAATATTGTTTTTATAAACATTGCACTTTTGAAATAAATTAATGACATTTAAAAATATACTTACATGTCATAAATATTTCTTGGTTCATTTATAAGTGAAAATAAAACATTATGTTTGGTTATACATTGGTTTTTTACCCGGCAATTCGGTTTTAATAATTTTTTTTATATACACAGACCTGGTACATAATAATTTTAATACCTACTATTGTAGTATACGAAATATTTTAACTTCCTTTCCTCCTATTTCTATTATCTACTTGTCGCTTCGCCGTCCACGCTCTTTACCCGCATTCGAGTTGACAGCTTTGTTTGGATGAAAACTGAACTCTATGGTTGTAACTTATAATAGAATCCATCTTAGCTGTTATTTGTTGTTCTTTCAATTTTGATACTTTATGAAATATTTAAAAGTTACTGTGCCCTGTAGTTCTGTTTGCATAAATTAGAATAAAAATATTGTGTTTTTTTAATTTTTATATAATATTAAAGGATCCTGCGATTGATCATGATCCAACCTGATAGAAAGCGATGATGTAGCCTAAAATGGAGCTCGCGGACTCACAAATAGCCTACATTAGCCTTAAATTTGTGAAAAAATATTTGGATGGAAAAATCTAAGCAGGCAGAGAGTGCCACTTCTTGAACACTTCACGCAGTCTGCATTATGAAGCAAGACGCAAAGCGTTTTGTGCTTATAAACGATATGACTACGATGTATGGATGGAGGCTCTTGCCTCGTCTAGTCCTTCGATGCTGAAAGGGTAAAAGAGGAATCAAGGCAGTTCTTGAGCACACTCACCAATATATATCCTGTAGAATACAGTTAGTCGCCTAATTTTGTGACGGTGTTTTAGATTATGAAATTTGAAATGAGCAACAAATTGTCCCCTATGGGCTTCTTGGCCCGGCGTTCAACAGTTTTTCTGTATTAAATCTCTTTCGTTGAAAAGTGATTGTATTAATTGAAACGACCAAACATTTTTACGCGCTTCCACATTTATAATATTTGTAAAATGGAGCTATATTATTTTTTTGTGTACCAAATTACCTGTTTCTTAGAATAATGATTACTATTTCACGTTTAATAAATCTTACATCACTATACATCTTAATTCTAGAATGTAATTACTTAACGACAAAAATAATGCTTCCGGTTTTTTATTATTAAATTATTTTTTTATATTTTTTTGTCTTAAATAAGTTTTTATTTTGAAAATTACATTACATTTAAAAATTTATGTATGATATGTTGTTTGTTATTCTTAACAAATATATAAAAATAAATATATGTTTAAGATAAGAAAACTCTTTAATTGTCCCATAAAAAGTCATCAACATGGAATCGTTAATAGGTTTCGATAATAGCACCACCACCTACCGTGAACTAGATTTATTTGGGTCAAGTGTGACAAATTAGGGTGACCGTGCTCGCTGTTCAGATTGACCGCGTCGCGTGTCCAATCAGTGTAGTCACCAGTCTCTAGGGTGGTCATCGGTTATTGCAGTTTCATTAGATTAGAAACAACTTAGAAACGATATCCTTATACTGTCCTTAACTATATAAATAAATGAATGTTGCTAAGCAAAAGTTGAAGACCAATGAAAGTTCTAATGAAAGTCAAAAATACACGAAAATAAGTAAAAACACCATTTTTCATATTTCATACTAAATTCTCGTTAGCTGCCAATTCACACGTTTCTTTTTCCCCCTTTTTCCCATATAAACTGTTCTTTAACTATCAATTCAAACATTTTTTTTCTTAATAACAAAAATATGTTCAGACCAATAACGTTTAGTCTCCCTACATGTGTTTTGTTTTGTGTGTAACAATCTAACAAAAATAGATATAAACTTGTCATTGGTAACTTTTATTACGCAAATCGTAGTTTCATTTATTAATATTTTCTATAGTATCAATATTATATTCTCAAACTCTGACAAGAATATTAATCAATTAATTCCTGGATAAAATATTTCGTTACTTAAGTATACATATACATATTAAGTATCTAACTTCATTAACATTGTTTATTTTATTTATAATAGCATTAAACCGTCATTTCGTTTCGTATTATAGTATTTAAATTCAGGTATACTTAATATAGTAAACAATAAAATCATTTTAATTTTATTTTAAGATACTTAGAATAGCAAACCAGCTGACACCCCTTCTGATAGAAAGTGGTAACCGTCGCCTATAGACACGGACAGTATCATGGACATTACCGAACATACCGTGATGTTCTTGATACTACTCGTACGTTGTCATTACTGAGTATGACGGTGTTATTTGTAAATTATGTAAATATTTATTTTTGTACACACACACACACATATATATATATATATATATATATATATATATATATATATATATATATATATATACCTCTGTATCTTGTAATTTGATTGTATTAAACAATAAATGTGTGTCCTACTCTTTTAAAACTACATCCTACTACTACATTAGTATTACATGAATATCTTATTGCTAAGAAAACGTAGATACTTCTCGCAAGTTACCTATTTTGAAGGTATATGCATCTGAGAACATAGACACCCAATATACGAAGTTAGCTAGCACATCACTAAGTACTTAAACACATATGAACTCCTTTACCTTCAAGGTATGTTTTCCCTTCTAATTGGATACTTCGACAGCGATCAAAACGGGCAAACTTTCCTCTTAACTGTTCACCTAAAGTGGAGTGGGAAGCAATAAGGCCGGTTGTTGACTACAACCGCAGAAGTCGTATACCAACTTGCGGCATTTTGCGAAGTTTCTTTTCCATATAAAATCGATTGCTATATTAAAGGAAATTTGACAAAATGTTTGTTCGATTTTGACAAAATGTTTGTTCGATTTTGACAAAATTAGAAATCATTAAAATGATTGACATTTGCGATGGTATCAGATTAAGTCTATCTATAGCAGCTCGTTATAAATCCGCTACTATGCAAGTATCTCGCCTTATAAGAGAAGAATATTAGCCTACTATTACTGTGCTGGTCAGGCGGCTTGGTATATCGTGTGATTTTGAATTTTCTTTCTCTTATACTCATACGAGTATAGAGAGTGCTGTTTTTTAGTCGACTTTTACGACATGTTCGAGATAAAAAGGAGTACGCATTACGAATTTTCTGTTCTATATAAATAAAAAGTAAAAGAAATATAACCACTGCAAGTTGCCAGAGATGATTTATGGAATCGAAACATAGTTCTACACGGTTGCGCGTACACAACAGCTTCAAATTACTCGGCGAGTTATGGAGAGGACTATGCTCGGAGTCTCTTTGCATGACAGAATCCAAAATAAGGATATCCTTCCATATTCTTTTGGAATATCC
Source organism: Galleria mellonella (assembly GCF_026898425.1). Lineage (NCBI taxonomy): Eukaryota > Metazoa > Arthropoda > Insecta > Lepidoptera > Pyralidae > Galleria > Galleria mellonella. The sequence goes on along the minus strand of NW_026442130.1, from coordinate 7,814,281 downwards.
ATAAATATTCTAAAAAAACCGAAGTCACGCCCAAACAACAAGCAAGCAATGGCAATAAGCTAGTCACATAATTCGAATAACCAACAACCAATGGGGAAGAAAGGCCTTTAAGTGGCGACCCCGTACGGGCAAACGGAGTGTAGGACAACTCCCCACTAGATGGTGTGATGACCTCAAATGCATTGCAGGGAGTCAATGGATGCAGATGGCTCAGAATCATTCCTTATGGCAGCCTATAGGGAAAACATATGTTCAGCAATGAACAGATAATGGCTGAGATGATAGTGAAGTATATATTGCTCCATCTATGACTAACGAATGTTTTATAGACCAAAATTTTAAATGTGAAATTGCATTTCTACAAGACTTTTATTTATCTACAAGTAGAACTGTTTTTGACCCTGCGAAGTAAATCGTTCGAGCAGCTTCCAACGTTAGCACTTCAATCGAAAAAATAATTGTCATAATCTATTTAGATTCAAGATTTATAACATGAATCTAAATCATCTGACATAGTAGCCTTAGGTATTTTAAAAAAATATAAAAGTTAAAAACCATTTGAAAACCACCTTTTTCTCCTTCCTTTTTTTATTTCTTTTTTTATCTCCTATATATCCTTAAGTGATTATTCCTAAACATAATCAATATTTTTATTTAATTCAATATCCATCTCACACAGAATCAAACATTACGAAAACATTAACAAAGTAAAGTTCCAGAATTGTTTGTACCAGTTCATTGTGGTCGACCTTTTCATTACTAAGATGAAATTGAAAGATTAAGGATCCCTTAATTATTTAGTTAATTAAGAAGAAATTTAAAGTTTAGTTAAACTGAAAACTTCTGAAATTACTTTATTGAATTGGCATAAATTTAATATTTGTAATAATTAAATTCTTCTCAAATAAATTTTTACAAGAAATATTTTGCACGTAATTTTAAAAATCAATATACAGCTTTACTATTAATATAAATATGAGAGTGCTTTGGCAAAAGTACATGTTCTATTTGGGATGGACAAAGAGACAACCAACTTTTTACTGACAGTAAAAACTAATAAGTATAACAGGCTAATGGCATAAATGCATCTATATCTATCGTACTAAATGCAAAATTTACAACTTTATTTAAATAAAAGACTGTATTTGCATGAAATTTTGTATCTACGTGTACATCTAATCAAATTTTAATAATTATCACAAGTTTCTAACATTTCATAACCATTATATAAATTGTTTTATACTGTTATGTCTCACATTCACACATTCATTATAAAATCAAATTATTTATTCATTCACATCCCATTCATTCAAATCTATCAAGGCATTATAGACATATGTCCTACTAAAGAATCGTGCATAGTTCCTAAAAGCATTATTTCATTTTTTTTTAAAGTCGGATAAGTATCTTATGAAGGGAATGTATCTAGGTCAAGCAAATAGTTTAACAAGGTAATCATTAGTTTAACATTGTGGTGCTAATTTTTAATATCACTGACATATGTATTTACGGTTACCCTCTTCACCGTAAACAATTTTTAAATCAACGCAGTATGACAACTTCATATAGATAGATAATAACAGATATATACTCTTTATTGGTCCTTTTAAAAGATTAAAGAGGAAACAAAAATTACAAGAAAAAGATCACGCAGAGAAAACAACGGGCGGACTTATCGTTAAAAGCAATCTTTTCCGGGCAAAACAACTTGCAAAACATCGTAAGCGCATAGATTAAATCTCACAAGACATTTGTAAAGCTCCTATAATTTAAGACGTTTACAAAAAAACCTGTCTTCAGTTCTGACCAAATTGATTGATGTGAAATCATCAAGGTTATTTTTATAACAAGCTTTTATCCACGACTTCGTCTGCATGATTCGGACACGTTTGCTAACCGAAATAAAAAGTGCCCTGTAGCCTATTTTATCCCATATAGTACGTATTTACTAATTTTAAAAGTCTTTTGTTAAGCCATTGAAGCGGTATAAGGTAACAAACAAACTTACTTTCACATTTATAATGTTAGTAAGGATTACAAATTATTTTTTTATTAGAATGATGCTATTCTAATATAACAATTATCAAATTGTGTTCCATAAAAAAAAAAAACAGAATTTAATTGTGACAAAATCAGTTTCTAATATAATTTTTCCAGTAGTTGCTACGCTTGACAGGCGGATTGGCAACTGCAGTCAAGCTTTGGAGATGTTTTAAGAAAGACTGACGAGACCTCACAGCAATATTTATATAATAATGATCAATAATAAATTAAATTTCATGCGACAATGAGTAACTAACTAATAATCAAACAAACAAACTGATTCTCAAATTATTTGCTTTTTACTAACATGGATATTTTATACCACAAAAGTGGCAAACAAGATGGTAAACGGTTACTATAGCCTATAGACGGCTGCAACACTAGGGGTGTCACGTACTCGTTGCCGACCCTGAAATAAAAATATGCCATTAATACCATTATATGTAGACGAATCAAATTAATGTAAAATTCATAACATAAAAACTTCAAAGTGCACTTAGTTGTACCGAAGTGAAAACGGGGAATTTCATTAAAGTGGAAATCGTCGCAATTCTAGCGGCAATTACATGAGAGATACATCTGTTACATTAAAACCGCGTAATTCTGACATTTCCGTTTAACATTGTATGTAGATAGGTACTTATGTTATTGTGTTAAAACGCAATTGAACATTGCTTAGTTATCTACCTTCATAATCAGATATATTACATGATTATTATTACTTACTAATAATATACGATTTACTTTAGTACTGGGGAGGAAGGGATTGTTAGTAATGCGGACTATCAGTCCCATTGCTAGCAATATACCCTCCGCGTGATACTCCCTGGATACCATTGACCTGAATTCCTGGTGTATTCATCACGATGGGAAAGGATCTGCCTTTCCATAACATCCCTTACTAGTGCCCTACTCGTCAGCATAGGCGGGGTTACTATTCCATTGTTATCCATTAAAAAATACATTTAGATATTTTTGTACGCTAAAAGTAAGTTACAATATGGATAAATTACTTATTTGTAAACTTAGCACCACTAGTTAAATTGTTAGATTAAATTAAAAAAGAAGTAATAATGATTTTGAAGAAGTCAATTTAATATGTCAATTAATATAACATGTATAGATATATAAACTCGTCATGCATACAATTTGAAGTTTGATGCATTTGATTCTTAAAATTTGTTGATATTTGTAATATAGATTGTTAAATATTGTATACTTATAGAAATATATATTATATGATTCACTATATTTATTGCTGCACTCTAACAATATTTTAGTTATAAAGTAATATATTATTATACAAGTAAATAGATAAATTCTTATTGTTCGTGTTAAAAAACTTCCCACGTAACACAATTCGAGCTTTCCACGAAATTTCATCATACCAAATAACATCTAACCAGATTTTATGACTACCAAAAATTACCTATGCATAATTTATATGTGTTATTATTTATATGACTTATAAGAAAAGGTGTAGGTATTATATGTAAGCAGGATATCGTAAACACAAAAAGGTTTAGGTATTGGCTGAACATAAATGTAAAATTTATAGACTGAGTAAAAAATTTTGTATTTATTTATATAACAAATTCCAATATAGAGTTTAATATAGAGGGAAAGAACTTCTTGGTATTTTGTACAAAATTTTTTATTATTCTAAATTAAGACGAGAAAAATTTCAATCAACTCTGTCTGGAAATTTAAATGCCATTGTATGTACTGAAATAGAAACAGACAAGTTGCGGTGGTTTTTAGAAAATAAGAAAATTAGTGAGACAAAACAATTCTTTTTGAATGTTACCAAAATGAAACTTTTACAAAAAAAACGTCTGCATAATTACCCTTGTCTCCCTAGTATTTCTGCCATCAAGCGGTTATTCTTGTCTATATTTTAATTTAAAATATAGAGAACTATATTTTAGTCCTCATTGATGGCAACGTCCGAGAGATACGTGATACTTTAGACTTCATTAAGTATCCTGTAACATCTATGGTACTGATAATATCTCCAATAGATTTTAAAGCTATTTCAGTTGTTACTAATACATAATATGCAAGATTACATGTACTGGGAATATTCTTCTAAAATAACTGACAAAAACACGAACTGTTTAATCATAGTCATAATACGGTAACATCGAATGGTTAAGTCGTTAATACGCTAAAATCTAAAAAAGCAAACAAACATACTGCCTTTGGCATTTATAATAACACTACATAGTATAAAACAAAGTCGCTTCCCGCTGTCTGTCCCTATGTATGCTTAGATCTTTAAAACTTTTTTGCTTTTGATGCGGTTTAAAAGATAAAGTGATTTAAGAAGAAAGTTTATATGTATAACATATCTCAACTAATTTTACATAACTCAAGTAATTTTACCGAAAGCTATGTTTCCTTGGAGTAACACAGGCTTTTTATTTTTTCCGTAAAGAACCTGTGCAAAGCCATGGCGGGTTGCTAGTTAGTACATATAAATATTATTGAAAGTCTTCATTATCTTTTATAATACTTTAACATTGTGTTCTATAAAAAAAAAAAACATATTGATCTAAAACTAAACTACTGAATCGATTTAATAACATTTCTTCGGGACTAATCTGTAAGTATATCCTTTCAGATAAAACAAATCCAAATCGATTTATAACTGACGGACTTATACATAAAAAATACAACTGAATTGGAAAACTCTTTTTTAAAGTCAGTTAAAAAATAACAATAACAGGATTTAATTACGTACGTATAATTTTTGAGAACGCTCGAGTAGTTTCAGGACTGCTTGCGACAAGTTACGAGCGCGAGTAACAAATATACGTAAAACATCGTTACAATTGAACAGAATTTGTTCGGATTTTTACCGTTATACTGTGTTAGATTTAATTTTAAATATCGAAATTCTATGGCTTTAGTAATTCACTTCAAATTAACCAGAGAGAGACTCTGTACAAAAGTCATTTGCTTGGGTACCTCTGTTCTTAGTTCTACCGTGAAGCAGTTGTGTTTACATCGCTGTGTTTCGGTTTGAAGGTGGGATATGGCAGTGAATTTACTGGGTACAGAGGAATAACACCTGAGTTCTCAGGAATGGCAACGCATGGGGGGTATCATGGGCGAAACAGTATACTCTGTTAGGTCCATGGTACTGCTCATGTCTGTAGGCGACGGTTATCACTTTCTATCAGGTGGATTGTCAGTTTGTTAGCTATTCTAAGTTGCATAAAAAAAATTCAAACGAAACCAACTATTGTTCCAAAAGTTGTCTGTATTCAATGTGTATTAAATAGTAAAATAAAACTACTATAAAGGTTCGCATTCGAAAATATAAATAAAAAGTTGCTACTAAATTGAACAAATATAAGACGAATTAAAAGTTACTTATAAGTTTTGTGGCAACAACAGCGATTACAATGGTTCATTTACATAATAGTCCTAAACGTATTACACAAATTGCGAATAGAATCACAAGTGACCATAATAATCATATTTATATATATTTTGATCGAACTTCACGAAAGGAAAAGATTCTGTGTTCGACTATATATTTTTTTGTGTGTCCACCAATTTCTCCATAAATTGTGGATCGATTTTAAATTCTTTATATAATCTAATTTTAATTAACTTTAAGCTTTATATCTTCAAACATTATGAATACCTTCACAACGACAATTTCAGACGAAACGTAGTGTACTTTTTATAAAAGGAATTTTGTCAACTGTTGCCTTATGTACGAAGTAAACTTATCTGCGTACGTTCACCAGGTTTTAATAAGCCCACCTCGTATTTCCTCAAAATTGAAAATTGGCATGTTCATATCAAATTTATTCCAATTCACCTTTTTTGCATTAATAAATTTGGGGGAATTACTTTTAAAAAATACTGAGAAAATTTAAATTCTATCTCGTAAATATCTCTTTTTATGATAACTTATTGGATTATATTTTAAGAAAATCGCTATCAATTTAACTAATATATTTGGTTGAGTAGTCGATAAAAAAAAAATTGCAAACTAGATTTGGACCATGTTTACAGATTTGGCATATAAGTGCTAAAAATATCCTTCTCACTACTATTGCAACAACGTGACCACTATAAAAAGTACTTCTTGTTAATAGATAATCAAGTTCCTGACATTTTTGACCTGATTTACTAAATAATACAACTATAGAAACAAATTTTATATCCAATGCTAAAACAAAATTGAAGCAAAACCGCAAATTTGAACTGCTCGACCGTGTTAATAAAAGCTCGCAAAGTTAATTACACTTATCAGACTAATTAATAGATTGTTTTATCTATTCCAATTGCTTATTATAATTATAATAATATTGAATTATACAAAATGTAATGTAAATGTTTACCCAATATGTTTACACAATAATTGTATACATTGTGTTAGGATCGTATAATCCAAACTTGTTGTTCAGAAAAGCAAGGCTATTTTGTTAAACAAAACAGAGAGTATTTATTATTGTTATTGTAATGTTCAGAGCAGGATCTAGGGGGTAAGACGGAGAATTGTTTAGAGTGGCAAAAAGGGCGGCAAAATTGAGATTGAAAATAATAGATAACTGAAAAAAGTATGCACTCAGCCTATTGCGTTTTTTGAATACGCTTATTTTTAACTGACCTTTAGAAGAAGGAAGCTCTCAGTTTGAAGAAATATTTTTTTCTGTCATAATATGCTATTATGTTATATATTATACTATTTCTGACTTATTTTCACAAGTTTTCCTGCTACCGATATAGTAATATTACTTTTAAAACTTATGTAAATTTTTCAACGAACAGAAAATGTGTAATGGAATTCTTAGGAAGTTATTACGTTTATTGTTTCCGACAATTGTTGATTGAGCTGGCGGCCCGTAGAGCGGGACAAGACGCTGAAATGTAGGTATCGTATTTATTGTAAAGAAGATTTCTGGTTTAAGTAGAAACAATTGTCGGAAACGGCAAACGTAATAACTTCATAAAATTCTCGATTCACATATATATAGTTAATGTTTATGTTGACCCCATTTTAATTTTGTGACGATTGAAAGTTAAACTGAAAACTGCATATTGCAAAGCAAAATCTTGGTTTATATAAACATGCGATTTCACGGTCTAAATTCAAATTTTTCCATACAGAATATTTACGAACTATCTCGTCGTTTACCGGTATGTGTATTTACGTTTGAAGTCATTTTATTACGAAGCAATAACATGTACTCGTGTTATTTCTTTTCATCAATAATATAAGTAGTATAATAGTTCGCTATTGAGGGTAGCAAATATTATGTTGGCCTGGGGCTTTTCGGTAATTTTCGATCTTCAACAACACTATCTAGACTAGAGTTTATCTCAATGATATAATTAGACATACATCTATAATAATATGTACTGATAGAGTAATCAAAATGCATTTTACCCAAATGTTGTTGCATTATTTTCCCTCAGAATATTCAAACGCGACGTAGCAAGGGACGACTCACCGCCTCCTTTCTGATTAAATAAGATTTGGTATACAGTTGCATTTTTTTTATGGGTGAAAATGGTATGGTAACCCCGCCTGCGCTAACAAGATACGCTGAAGGAGCACCAGTGAAGGGTGATAGATGAGAATGAAAACAGGCCAGTTAGCCCATCATGATGAATTCATCAAGAATTAACCATGATAGTTTCCAGGGGGAACCGCGAGGAGGTCGACCTGGTTGGGTATATTAGTAGCAATGGGATTCTCAGTCTCCATTACTAACAATCCCTTTCCCCCCTATAGTCGCATATTATATCTACAACATGTAACGATATGGGTGTAACAAGTCAATACCCGACTATAGAATTGAAAATTTTCCTTACGGAACATAGGATTAAATTATAGTAATATTATAAATAGGTACATAATGTTAGAATAAATGTTACTTTTGTTAATTCAAGAAGGCAACAAAAAAGATCAGGTGACTAATGAGATCATCTTCTTTTTCATCATCGTCATAGCTAAATAGCATCATTAATGTAGGTGACTTTTGTCACTACAGTTCCCCTGGGTGCATAATGGAAGCCGGCTTGAATAATCGTCCCAGTTTCCAATTTCACTATATCAGTCCATCACACAGTGATCCCCTCTCTCCATGCAGTGTTGTTGTTTTTCCAAACTAACGCAAAAAATTTACGGAATCATTCCATACAGATTTTGTAGCTAGTACGAATGCCTTTATGAATCATCATACAATTTTTTTTATATTAGCCATAATCAAACTCATAATCTTCACCTAATAAGTCAGGTAAAAATCTAGCAATGAATCTGCGACGAACATTTAATTAAAGTTATAAATCCTAATTTAAAATTGTAATGTATTTTCTTTCAGAGATATTGAAAGTGCTATAATATTAAAATGTATCTGAGATTTGTTCTTATTATAAAATGTTTAATTCCTAGACTATTTATTTATTATGACACCAAATTACAAAGTTCTGTCGCGTATTCTGAAGAGATTCATTGCCGCTATCTCATAAGGATTTGCTCCATAAACTCTGTTCATCGCTCTCCGATCGCTCATTCGTTCTACACGAGTGATTCGTGTAATTCTAAATTGAATTCTCTATCGGTTAGGAGATTCTTAAAGTACTCATTTTAGTATAAAATTAATAAATAAATATTAGATTATTAGAATAGTATATTATATGTTATTGTAGATATCATAATTGTAGATTTTCCTATTTGTACTGTATCGTTCATTTTATAATTGTCATATCTTAGGAAACTTTTTGTATTTTTATGCACACATTAAAAGGTTTTCAAATAAATGTGACTATACTATCTTGACAGCTGGATGCAACAGGTTAGTAAGTATGAGATGAAAAAAAAATTATTGTCATTTTCCCAACCGCCTTTCATTGTAAATTCTTTTCGTTTCAGTAGTAATATAATTAAAAAATTGTCACATTAATGCAATTTTCAAGACACGTAACGATACTAAATAATATTTTTAAAATTAAAAATAAAAATTCATACACAAATAGCAACGTCATTTCATCTTTTTATTTTACCTCGTATTATATATTTTTATTACCTAAATATATAAGTTAGTTATGAACAGTAAATAGAAACTTTTTCTAATGTTCAAAGTTATTTTATGTAGAAGTATTTCAAGTTTCTTATAGACAAAGTTGAAAAAAGTTTCATATTAGTAGTTTCATATTCGTGTTACTAGACTTAGATACTAGACTAAGCCGTTTAGTACTCAAAAGTATTATCTTTTCTAGAAATAGAACATATCATTAGTTCATATGATTATCTGTGACAAAAATAATAGTCATAATATTCACATAAAATTCAGCTACACAAGAAAAAAATTCTTTGAAACTACTTGTAGGTAGGTAGCTATATTATTTTTCTGTGTTTTTGTTATAAATAATCCAATTATCATAAAAGTAATGTGAAAATTGTGTAAAGGATTTTTATCTATATATAAATTGTATCTACAATTATTTAGTAAACCCGAAAAACAGGAAAAATAAAAACAAAATCAGAACTTTCTCTAGTCCTGATCACTCATACTTTGCTGACATCTTGGCAAGATGAAGCTCTTCAGCTAAATACGTACTCAGTAATTACGCTGCAATAACTTTCCCTTTAAACTGGAACAGAACATGCGAGCTACTTATTTGGCAGCACAAGTAAGTGAAGTTACCTTGCTCTTAGCTAATTTTCAACAAAACGGACATACATCATTTATATTAAGCAAAAAAAGCCCGCAAATAAAAAATTTGATAAAAAAGTAACAAATCTTAATTAATATTAGAAAGAGTAAAGTACTGACGTTTATTTGTAATGGATAAATTTAAAAAAAAATTAACCTCTTCTAGAAATTATTTCACCTATACCTACATTATCAGCGACTAACATAGACTATATTTTTTTTATAATTTACTACTTATCTTTCTATCAACCCATGCGACGTTGGAACGGGCTTCTTTTAATATAATACTATCAAAGTTTTTTTTTTAATTTATTTTTGCAGTTGCTACAACATAGCTTTAACGACTATTACATGCACAAGATGAAATATTTGTTTTATAGTGAGATTAAATAAAACATTGGTTGATAAATGACTAAAACTTCAAGTTCCCAACCAACTTGACAGTCGGGTGCATCCTGTAATCGTATTAGCAATATAAGCTGAAATTTTTTGTTGAGTTTTGACCCATCATCATCACTTCAGCCATTATCCATCCACTGCTGGACATAAGCCTCCCCCATAGACTGCCATAAAGAAAGGTCCTGAGCCACCTGCATTCACTAACTCCCTGCAACGCATTTCAAGTCGTCACTTCATCTAGTGGGGGATCGTCCTACACTGCGTTTACGTTTAAGCTACTATGAACAATTCGCTACTAATTTTAACAATAATTGTCCCTATTACTCCATCTCAGATTGTAGTTGTAGCTGTATTTCGTTAAAAAGGAAATAAGGATAGTCGCTAGACAAGGTAGGTAGTGGTACCTACTTTATGGAGTTCACAACTGTAATAGACCAGTTAGGTATCTAATAAAAGTATTGTCATGTTTACTTCCCGAGGTTTTTAATCATAGTTTTATCTCTTCCTTTGTGTTCAAACGTTTCTTGGGGCGATATTTGTTTTCCTATATACTTTCCCTAATGAACTGAAGGAAACCAAATAAATGTAAAATTATTATACATTTTATAACAAGTATTGATCGAGATATTGTTCATAATATATATTTTTTTAAATATTTCAATGCATAATCTCCCGTTTAGGAATGCTAAATTATAAAAAAGTAAGTTAAAAAATTTACCTTCCGTCAATTCAATCCGATGACATTTGAACCTATGTCTAAAAATAAATTTGTGTTAAACCCATATCAATAGTCATATCAATAAACAAAAATATTGTATGGACAACATATATAACATTTTTGAGTGATGCACTCTTCCACTCAGTATACTCACATCATAATTATGAGTGCGATGTCACTACTCACTCTCAGTTCACAGTATCCAACCATGCCTATAACAAACAGACTCGGATATATCGGGTTGTAAGAATGTACATACTCCTTTAGATATTACAGTCGAGTGGATTTATTTCATATATTTTCTGCCATGAGTCTATATTTAACTTCACGGGGATTCCGTATTACAGCATACAAGTACATTTCGAGATGTCAGCGTATGAGTGGTTATATAAAATTCTAATAATTTTGGTTTCTGTAATACAGTGAATTATTATTATCAAAATAGATATTAGAATACATAAATTGTATTTTTTTAGAATATATAAATATTAAAATGATATAAATTGTTTTTATTTTATTTTTAAATTCTATTTAAAAAATTTTTTGACGATTCCAATTATGTTGATATGTAAAATATCTACATCATACATAGCACGTATGAGGTTGGCAAGTATATATTTATTTGCATATTTACAGGACAGGAGGAAAAGAATTTTCTCAATTCGCCTGTTTTTTTTTTTTATGTATAGGAAATATCTTCACACATTATGAACCGATTAAGATTTCAGTAATTAGTAGTTTTATTTACAACTTGGTCTCAGTAACTGGTATTACTTATTTATTTATTTAACCCTTTATTGTACCAGAAACTGAAAAATATACAATGTTAATTACAAAATTCAAGTAGAATACAGTAGCATAAAATATAGATTGAAATATATACATAAAAGTACAAAAAGTCTCATCGCTAGAGCAATCTCTTACAGACAACTATATTATATTGAATAATCAGGATAAAAAGCAGCCTATGACCTCCTCCATCTCAAACTACATGTATACAAAAGAAACAAACTTTCACGTAATATATTAGTAAGGATTAATGTTTCAAAACATTATTAATAATGTAATGTAAAATAAGCCGCGTCATACATAACTTGATAAAGGAACCCATCAAATTAGTACACCCATAATCAAATCAGTTCCCAAATGTCTCACAATAGTCCACTAACAAAAATATATTAGTGCAAGTATAAAATTGAATTATACAGGTACATCGATCATAATTACAAAAGAACATCAATCCACCATATTGGGTTTATAAGCGTACTTGCATTGAACAGGCATTGTAAGTTGCATATAAATTAGAACAAATTATTTAATATGATGTATCGAACCTTGCAGAGTTGTTTGTTGTAGGGATTTTCATATGTAGAATGATTTATTGCCTACAAACATAACTATTATTTAAAAGAGTAAGAGCGTCAACTCTTGTCACATCCGTGTTCAATTAGAAAGTTACAAATTAAATATGGTTTTTACTACTATGTCTTTATTTTTCTATAACGGACTAATACTGATGTTATGTATAATATGTAGATATATCATTATTTCAGCTGTTAACTATCCACTGCTGAACATAAACCTTCCACAAGGGGGGTTTTGCCAGTTATTGCGATGGTTGGCCAGCGGGTTGGCAAACGCCGTTAGGCTTTTAGAGATATATGAGAGGGACGCTGCTGCCCATCCCTCTACGAATGCCGCAACGAAGGGTGGCCTATTCTATGTCGGTACCACACATCCACGTATTATACACATATAGACACAAAATATAATTGAATTAAGAATATCTTGTAGCTTACTGCAACATGACGTACAAAACCTGACCTAGCTTGGCAACTCTCATGACAATTTTGTTAAGCAGACACCCACATAACGGCAATTTATCATATTTCATGGGAAGAGAATGATAACATATATATACATAATTGTGGTAGCTTTGACAAAAATCCACAAAAAGAAATAAAATTGTACAGGGGAACGTTTGTTGTGCGACTTACCGTCGAACAAAGACAGTCAATTTGAATTTTGAAACAAATTTGGACATAGTTGGTCTACATATTATAAGGATTTTTTTTCTTTGTCAACAATTCTAACCCGTTTGAATCTCCTAAATATTAAAAATTTCCAAATGAGGCACTAGTCCAAATAGAGTATCATACATATGCTTCATTTGTTCATAAAAATTCTATACATCGTCCGTCATAAAATCATAAAAATGGCCACAATGTTTAAAAAATTAATAAAATATATTTCTTATATCCAAGGAACAAGATAATCGTATTTTTCTTTGCAAGAAAAATAAACTTCATTTTCATATTTAAAGAAAAAACAACAATTTTGTACATGAACGGAGGTCTCGTTTACAGCTGCCCGTGAGTGACTCGTGTCCCTGAGAAATGAGGGTTCTTATGCGATGCCTTGATCTCTAGTGAGTCCTTGTCAATAATAAAATACTCCAAGAGAGAAAGAGTGCAATACCGGACGTTTGAAATATTTCAAGAACATTTTTCAAGTCGAGAGGTATCGTGTCAAAAGTTCTCGTAGATTGTTGTGAAATATGAACAATTATTTTTTTCTAGTTATATTCCGCGGTATTGTCCACGTAAATAAGTATAAAAAGTATCCTATTTGCTTAGATTATACAGATAGTGTCTCCATAGAAATGCTTCAAAAAAAGCGGATCAACTTTTTCATACAATTTTGCGTGATAAATAGTTATGACCGATTCCTTTATAACTTTTATTTTTATTTTGTCTTATAATTTCTGTTTCGTTATAATGCGTAAATACTCATTTTATTTATTAAATAATACATCAAGATACATTGTAAGCGTAAATATATAGAACACTAATAAAAAAAAGAGTCAGCTAATTTGATAACTGACAAAAACTTGACCCGTTTTTGAGGCTCGAGACTCTATCTATATAATGTAAGCCTATTTGTTAATCCAGGGTCTATCTGTATTCCAAGTTTAATTCCAATTTGTGTAGTCGTATCATCGTGATTGCGCATCCAAATTCTTTTATAAATTTTCACATTTATAGTATAAGCAGAAATAGATAGGTATATTATTAACATTACATTACAATGGATGCGTGGTTAAACAAATCAATAGTTTAATTCCGTTAAACTATGGCTCTATAACGTTCTCTATCAGGCAGTAATATGGATATCCGCAAATTAACACCTAATCTATATAAATAAAAATCAATTACTGAATGTTTGTAATGTAAATAGATCACTTCAGAACGACTGCACCCATTTAACCTAATTCCTTTTTGTCTTATTTATAATTGTCGGAATAAGATTTGTATGAAAGCAAATGTTCGAAACATCGTAGGGAAAAGTGAGATAAATACTTGAATAAAAAAGTGAGTGAGATAGAAGATAGTAGGGAGATCTTTACACCCGGGGTGGGTAGCTAGGCTAATATAAAATTCATATTACATTCTTTTGTTTATAGATTTGTGATTCAACAATGCCTATATTTTCTATCCACCTAAGTGGCATAATATTTATCTGTATTATTTTTTTATAATAATATTTCCTAATTCCGAAATCCTCCCGGATTTCAGATATTTCAAACTAATGAATAGATTATACAGAAGTTATCTATATATATATATATATATATATATATATATATAACTTTGTCACTAAGAATAATGATTTCATTATTCATTAAATTATTGTTACGCACAAACGAATAAGGAAAAAGTTTTCTTGCTATATACCTAACCAGCAATTTAAACGGTTCACCGTCTGGCGGGAATTAAGTATATAGCTCAGTTGTTAACTTTGACCTTCTGATTTAGAATGGGTGAGTAAGTGCCTAATAAAATTAGGTGTTTATTTTAGCATAAATACGTAATATACTCTATGTATGTTCAATAGACGATAATCTTAATTAGCATAGGTTGAAGATATTAGACTTAAGCTTACATTAAAATTACGAGTAATATTATATTTAAAAAAATGAACTTAAGTAGACTGTAGACAGTAACATACCATGTTTAAAACTCTTAATACAAGTTCTGCTTTATTTAAAACTTGGTAAAGTAAAAACGAAATAAAAAAGAACATTTATTGGTAAAAAAAAACAATTAGAAAAAGAAAAAATTGAAAATAAAAGAAAAAACATATTCTCGACTTATAATTAAAATAGGACTAAGGGCCAGAGAGTTTCTATTTAAGCTTGTACTGCTACAGTTTAGGCAATATAAAACGCTAAAAGTATAAGAAACGTGAAGTAATATAAGTAATAGATTGTACTTCGCAGAATTCCAGTGCTGCGCATTCTGCCAGAGCTTTAGTAACGTCTCGTAATAGCTGGTTATTTGATTAAAATTATTTTGTTTAATTCCATTACCATAAATAATAAGTATATATTTGACTGTCAATACTCGAAGACTGTCATCACTATTACTATAAAAAACTCCACAACCTTCCATATTCGCCAGCAATCTCCAACTGGCATTTTGTTCACGCACGTTTTACGACACGTGTTTCTCTTCTAAACGTGGCATCTTCGGACAAATTATTAGATTGCTTCTCGGAGCCTAGTATTAACCATTCGGCACCCAAACTACGAATAATAACACTGTATATGTCTTGTAGACTACATATAACTATATAGTATAATATATATATATATGCTAAGAATAATAACAAGTTCCACACAATCACAGCGATCGTTTAGTCCTCGAGCTAGGATATTTCGTGTTATAAGGAATCAGGCAACTGAGAGCAACCTGGGGGCAACCTGGAAGTACAACCCAAAACACTTTCGTTCATTTAATTCAGAAAAGTAAATTTACCCGGCTGTGAATTAAATCTAGCATCTCATTTACGTAAAGCGTCATGCCTATTACTACGGCATAAAGGTCGTAAAAAGTATAAAGGAAACGCATTATTAACAACTAATATAATAGCAAACCGTCGAAATCAGAAAACTGATTAAACCTGTCTTTTTATGCGTTAAAAATATAATACGCTAGAGGGGTACTAGTAAATATGATAGGTGATGATGAAGTCAGTAGGCCCATGTGACGAATTTATCATAAATTAGTCATGTTGATTTCCAACGGTTGGCTGAACAGTCAGTCTTCTTTCTTAACAATCCCTTTTTCTTTAACTTAAGCGAATATCAATATCAATGATTTACATACATTTGATCATGAAATCCGTTACGAATAAATAAATATCATCTACATATCAAAATAGTTGGTAAATCTAACCAATAATAATAATTTTTATTTTCAGACTTTACATCCATAATAATAAAATTCTTACGATAAGGTTAATATAAATTTAATTATAATAAATATTTGGTCGTCCGATGCTGTAGGTGAGTTAAAAATTTTACATTGTCCAAAACGTTATTGCACTTCCAATCAAAGTTGAGAATTCCAAACGTTTTCGTTACAAATGAAAATTCCAACATATACGAGTTGACGAATTGTCACATGTTTCAATATATATATATATATATATATATATATATATATATATATATATTCATTGCAATATTCTTTATAGTATTTTTAATTTTAGATATTGAAAGAAAGTAATAATAATGTACAGTAACCTAAACTATTTATATAAAAAACGAAAAGTAATTTGTTTCATATGTATATAGGCTAATGTGTATTAATAAAATTGAAAAACATTGTTAAAAAAAATACTTTTGTTTTTGGTAAAATTAAAATTAATTTAACATCAAAGCATATTCTACTTATT
Source organism: Galleria mellonella (assembly GCF_026898425.1). Classification (NCBI taxonomy): domain Eukaryota; kingdom Metazoa; phylum Arthropoda; class Insecta; order Lepidoptera; family Pyralidae; genus Galleria; species Galleria mellonella. The sequence continues at coordinate 7,797,700 of NW_026442130.1, read as the reverse complement.
TCAAAAAGAATGATCAAAATCGATTTAGAATTGACGAAGATATCGCGTAACAAATTAATACTGTAGAGTTGAGAAACTCTCCTTCTCCTTTATAAACACATTATATACGGCTTACAAGAACAGCATTTCAACTTTTAAGTACATAATAATAAATCTCGGTTCTTACACCTTTAATTAACTGCAATTTTAAATGTACACAAAATTCATTACATAATAAAACAAACTCACACTAACTGGCTAAATTATCCTATTTAATGGATCTAGTTATTTATTTACACAGTGATATTAAATTATTTTCTTTATTAAACTTATTTGAGTCACTTCCTAACAAACATGTGAGAAAATCCAAATAGAATATATGTAGTTATTTCGTTTACTCGTTTTTTTATAATAATATCTAATGTCCGATCATACAGTACAATACGAATTTATTTCATCAATAGAATGCGTAATATCTTACAAATTACTTTTTACATTCGTAAAAGTCCTAAAATATTTCATTGCAGACACCCTAAAATGTCTACAACAACCCTATCTCAAGGGGCGTTTTAACCACTGAACTTGAAGATCTCGAGGACTCGGCTTAGTGCAATCAGTTCGATGGTGGAAAGCGGGCGCGCGCACTCCGCTCCCTCGTCCATACAAACTTCGGCTGAACCGTTAAAAATGTTGAGACGGAAAAATCCTAAAGTGTATATGTGAACATAAATTGATGTTACAGTGATTTCTGAACTCGTAAAAAAGGTTTTCTGTAGCGTCGTCTACGATTTATTCGAAAGGTCAGTATTTTAATGTTGCGATGTTTGCAGTAAGTATATCGTTTGTTTCGCGCTTATTAAATAATGTTTTACACTATAATTGGGTTTATTTTTTCTTATAAAATATTTACAGTTTCATCATAATGTTTTATATTTTTATTAGGCATCTTACAAGTGTACATTTGATATATAGTACTAACGTAATAAATGTTATAAAAAGAATATAAAATAAAAAAAAACAACATTTTTTATTCGTTTATTTTTACTATCGTCAATTAGTTGTATATGTATTGAATGTGAAAATAAACATAGCATATAGCTGCATTGCACTATTTTAGTAACTTTCTTTTAATTTATTTTTAATTTATCATTAAACATTTTTTTTTCTTTTGTTATTATTAAGTATGGAGTTAAAGCACTAAATAAATATTCCTTTCTTCTACTTTAAATTAAAATAACATAAAAAACTAATGTTTTTAATGGAAAATAGCTAGTAAGTTATAATATAACTTATTAGCTATTTTCCACGGCTTATAGAGTACCATTTGTAATTTAGGATACAATCTATTCATATATCAAATTTCATTCAAATTCTAGTAGTTTTTGCATGACAGAGTAAACTAATACCCAGTTTTGTAAAATAGAGTAACAAACATCCATTTATCATCACATATTTTCTCCTTTATATATGTGCAGTAAAATTAACGATAGATGCATATTGTTAAATTACTATGTTATATTTCCTATTATAATCTTAATTTATAATTGAAAATTCCGTATTATATTTTTTGCCTTTGTATTACTATGCCACAAACTCGATAAAAAAAATATGTTACTTCTTCTATGTATTTTCTTTATTTACATATATATTTTTTCACAGTTTTATCTGTCGTTATTTGTATGCAAAGTGATGCAAATAAATTATATATCTATGCATATTAAAACATGTAATACATATTTAGAACTATATTATAGTATTTAAAAACCTAATACAAAACAATATATGCTATTCAACCTTATAAATATGTAGATATGTCTACAATGCATCCATATAAATACCAATTGAAGGTATTTATTATGAAAAACTGCTAATAATATTCTAAAGTGACCCTTCTGACCTTAAACATAAGATGAACCATCTCAGTAGCAGATACGAGTCATCTCGAGTCTAGTGAAATCAGTCTTGTTATCGAGTGACCCCGGCAATGGAGCGATATTTGCTCAATTTGTTAACGCATACACCGATATCACTAGCAAAGGACGTAAGAAATCATTGAATTTATTACATAAAAGCACCGAATTGTTAGAGCGTATTTTATAACTGATTCTGTAAATAAATAAAGATTCAATTATAATAATATTATTAACATGCACCATGTATGAACAAATAGGTAATAGGCGCACAAGGTCTTATGCGATATTTACGTGTAATACAATTTGGAAGTTCATAATTTCTCTTGTTACAACTCGACAACGTGAACCTTTCCACGTGAAATAATTTACATTATTAACGATCTAACTCATCAATGTCGTCAAGATTTATAATCGTTATATTTTAATATTACCTACTCTTTGTGTTGCTTATTCTATCATTATTTAAAACCTACAAACGCAATAGAAGTACAAGGAGAATAATATGTTTTTTTTTCATTTTAAATAACATCGTTATAAAATATTGTTTACTATTCAATTAGTAGTTATAAAAGTGCAAATTCCAATCAACCTTTAACTGTCCATTGCTGAACATAAGTTTCTCTCTTGCGAGGTTTTGCCAGTAGTTACCACGCTTGGCAGATGAATTGGCAATCGCAGTTAGGCTTTAGAGTTGTTTTAAGTGAGACATTGCTGCTCATCCCTCGCCTTCTCTTAGATGCCTCTTACGATACGGGAAAAGAAGAGGTGGCCTATTCTATGGCGAGACCAACAACTTGATATAATGTATTAACTATAACCCGCTCCTTCATCATTATTCTATTATTATTATTATTGCTTTGTCAGACAAAAAAATTACTGCGACCTTTTTGATCTATTGTACTCGCCCTTTTTTAAAATTCAATGCTAATTCCTGAGAGAAATTTTAAGATGTTATTAGCATCCACTTTTTTTTTATCTGCTCAAGATATAAAGTGTATCGTTTGTGCATGAGTGGGCTGTAGCCACAAATTATGTGCTGATATGTTAATTGACCGGGGTTAATTGCTTATGGCCTTTTCCATCCCAAATAAAAGGTGCATGTACTGTACTAAATTTCAAAATAATCGAATAAACTGTTAAGGCGCCAGAAGGTGACAAACAAAAATTCACTTTTATATATATAAAATTAGTAAGGGCTTTTAATTTGAATAGAGTTTTATTCTATAAAGATACTATTTTCTTCGTTTATTAACACACCGCGTACCATGTTGATCCGAATACATTTTTTTCAGTGTTTGTTTGATTTTTTGCTAACAGTTTATTTAAACTGTCTATTCTCATTCTATTGATAGCTATGCTTATATTTTAGTGTTACAGCTGGCCCATTTAAATGTCAATATTATGAACTTCGCCAGTACTGAAGCACCTCAGTCTATACTTTGATCTTTGACCATTATGTTGTTTACTTCGCAGTTATCACATCACACCGTAATTTGGACTGTCACCAATTGAACAAAAAACTCTCAAATGATAAATTAAGTACCGGATAGTTTTTTTCTTGTCTGTAAACAAGTGGTATTCAATTGATGGTGACTTTATCTCGTTTACCCGAGTAGACACAGACATGTTAAAGACAAATGATTTCTACATAATAGAAATAAGTATAATAAATACATTGTCATTATATTTTTATATGGATTTCGGTATAAAGAATCTCTCTCTCTCTCTTCGTCCACTTCATTACTGAAGGTCTTGTCCTTGAAAGGTGTCTGTCGCCTCTCTTATGATGTTACTCCATTTTTCACGGTTTTCAGCCTCTCGTAAGTCAGCTGCAATTGACACTCCCGTAACGGCGGTTACTAGGTCCGACCATTGACTAGGCGATCGTCTGCGTGGTCTTTTTCCTTCTATCTTGCCTACAACCATTAGCTTGTCCAGATTGTCGAACTGTCGAGGAGCAATGTGACCGAAGTATCCAAGAATACCCCGATAGCAGACTGTCGAGAGCCTATCTATTATGCGGAGTTGCGTATAAATAATAATAAAATTAAAAAATAAATAAATATAATATACTTAAAAAAATATACTTAAATATTTATATCTATATATTTTTAATGGATGATAATGGAATGGTAAACCCACCCGCCTGCGCTAACGGTATACGATGGCAGGCACCAGTGAGAGATGACAGGTGAGAATAAAAAGGCAAATCAGTTAACCCATCGTGATAAATACACCTGGAATTCAGCACGATGGTTTCCAGGGGTTATTACGTGAAGGTCGCCTAACAGGGTATATTTCTGATAATGAGACTGGTAGTCCGCATTACTAAAAATCCCTTCCCCCGATATCTATATATAGATATATTTGTACAATGGCATTGTTTTAGAACTTACTGTTTTTACCGTTTCCGACAATTGTTTCGACTTAACAGGAAGTCTTCTTCGTCGTACGCCCCCTGTACGGCGCTTTGCGTCACAGCGTCTCGAAACGAAATTCGAAACAATTGTTCGCAACGACAAACACAAAAGTTCATAAAATATTTCGTGAAAATATGTATATCATCGTAGATTTAAAATTAATATTGATATCTATGATAATACTACAGTTTTATTAATAATATGGCTAGCCATGACAGGAATTCGGAAGGTTTATTAGTAATAGAAACTAACGGATCGAATGTTCCTAATGAGTTCTTCTCAATTTCAAATACTACATGTATTTTAATTTTTATCGTGATTGATTGAATCGATATTACATCAAGAGATAACCAACTCTTTATCCGCTATTTCCTACGCATCAATCTCAGAAGTAGAAAAACTAACAAAGTAGACTACTTATTGATGGTATATCAAGATCAAACATACACTTGTTTTTAAATTAAATCCTCAGGAATACAACTGAAAAAAACATGTCCAATTTAGTACAGTAGAATTCGCGTGATACCGAAACTAATATACAATCAAACAGACAGACAGAGACATAGACAAAAATTTCTAATAATTATTTTTTGAGCATCTATTGGTCTTATTAAGATTACTCATATATTTTTTTCTTAATAATCTTCCATGTACAGTCATCTAGTTACAATTTCATTATATTAGTAGGATTAAGGTAAAAATAACATTGTTTACTATGTACTTCAATCTAAAAAGTAAGACGGCCTATTTGTATGAAAAAAAAAAACAATAAAGTTATTATTTTTCATACAATAAAGCGTTTACAGCCTTAAGCGATATTAAATATATACTTTATAGTAGTTATATTTCATCTGAATAGATTAAAGGTATCGGTATTAGACTTTGTTGTGTTTAGTTTCTTAATACGGAAACAACTATATATATTTGACTACCTAAATGATTTGTTGTTCGTTACAATAATTTATTTCACTAATAAATAAATAGCGTCGAACCCCAGCAGGCCAATCGGTATCCGTAATTTATTATCGTTTATCGACGGCATTTGATTTCCTGCTATTTGTTTCTGTCTATAACGTATGATAATGGAGAAATGGTGGAATTTAGTTCAGTATTTTGGGAAAAAGTTGCAAATAATATTATGCCCTCCCTTTTTTTTTATTAAGGATATATTTTTTGTTATGAATTATATGTTCCACCGTGTGGTCCCAGCATGAAATAGGTCACCCCATCCTTTTCTGTGGGTAGGGATGCTGACTTCGTGGGTGCTCGGGACCTTCAGCAACTACGAAAGGTAAATGATGAGTGTGGATAATCCATGACGCTAGACATCATAATATACCTAAAATATTTCTCATCCCATTATCTGTTATTTAGGTTGCGATTACTTGTCCAGCAAGCAGTATCCATTTTTCAGTTGATATAATAATGTACCTAGTTATCAAAAGAGCATGAGCATCCTCAAGGTTTTCTAGAAGCCGACGCCTCTGCCCATGGATGTTGTAAGATGCGACTGAGGGAACTAAATAGTCGAGAGATGGGCAGTAATGTCTCTCTTAAAACATCACCAAAGACTAACTGCGGTTACTAACTCGCTCGCCAAGTGGAACAACTGCTGGTAAAGTCTCCTTTATAAGGGAGAACTATATATAATATCTGTTATATTTTTATTACTTTTTATTATACAAAAAGAACAAAGGTAGACGAGAAACAGAAACGTGAAGTACCTACCTATATACTTATATATAAATATATATTTAATTATAGGAGGATAAACGTATCATTAGTGGAAAACGTTAGAGAACCATCTTAATTAATTACAAACTTAAATAGGTAAGTTAAGTAAGTACTCGTAAGTATATTCCACTGTTGAATGAATACTATTATTATAATCCAGGTAGACAGAGTTACGGATTGTGTTTTATATTATTAATTTAAGTAAAATTAAATTAATAAAGATATTTAAATGTAGGATGAAAATCCTCAGCATATACTTTCAAGACATTAATATTATAGTGTTATTATTTATATTATATTATATGTTATAATTCAAATATTTTCGAATTATACAAAAAAATATATTTACCTAGGTTTTTTTCCAAAAATATATATATGAATACAAAAGGTTTTCACCTATTACTAAGCATTGCAACTTATATTTATTGTCTCTATTTATGCAGACAAGACTGCGTCTTTGAAGGCTTATCGCTAAAATTTTATTTGTTTCTATTTCACGCCATATAAGCACATGGTTTGTTATCGAGTTACTATTTTTCTCCTTCGTCGCATTATTTCACTAGTTTGTTGCGTGTTACATGATATTGATATCAGGCCAGTAATAATCTGACTGCTATTCTGACCGACTTTAAGATAAGGTGTGATTATTAACAGTCGTAAGAACGACAATGGTATTTTCTCTAAGTTCCATCTTCATTCGTCATCATGATATCAGTCGTTAACTGTTCATTGCTGAGGTCTTCCTCATAACCCCCTTATGCTTTTTGTTAGGAGTTGTCACGCATGGCAAACGAGTTGGGAACTGCAGTTAGGCTTTGGTGATGTTTTAAAAGGGACGCTGCTGTCCATCCCTCGACCATTTAGTTTTTTTATTTTTTTTATACAACTTAGAATGGCAAACAAGCTGACGGCCCACCTGATGGAAAGTGGTAACCGTCGCCTATATATATGAGCAGTACCATGGACATAACAGAGTATACTGTTTCGCCCATGATACCTCCCATGCGTTGCCATTCCTGAGGACTCAGGTATTATACCTCTATACCCAGTAAATTCACGCTATATCCCACCCTTCAAACCGAATCACAGCCATGCAAACACAACTGCTTCACGGTTGAAACACGAATGGGACAGAGATGCCCAAGCAATCGACTTTTGTACAAAGTCTCCCTCTGGTAGTTTCTTTAGTTAGCTCTTACGAGATTCATGAGTAAGGAAGGGGTTCCTCGTTCTATGCTGAGACCATACAGCTACTTCAGCTTTATTATGAACTCCATTTTAGAAAGTACATTTTAAAAATTGGATGCCTTATTATTTTCACGTTTGTAAAGGAAATGAAAATACATTTTTAAACCTATTAATAAAAGTGAATATTTATTATGTACCTTCAACCGGTTTCTAATGAAGAAAAGTTAAAATAATTATTAAATAAAAAAAACATCAAGATGTCAGTTATTAATTATCAAAATGCATTATATATACATTAAAAAAATCTAATTTATTTTAATATTGACGGAAAGTCTAATGGTTGTCAGATATCTACATAAATAAAATTTAAACATTGATCGTTCAGAAACAACATCACTTAGGTACGACGGGAATGTTTTTTTTTTTAATATTCATAATAATTCGATTAAGGTTATTATAACAAAAAAACGTTTTGTGTTGTTATATAGGTTTGATCTTTTTATTCCCGTTATATATTCATTTTAGGGTCCGTGCCCCAAAGGAAAAAACGAAACCCTTATAAGATCACTTTATTGTCTGTCCGTCCGTCCGTCCATCCGTCCATCCATCTGTAGAGACCCTTTTTCTGAGGAATGCGTGGAGGTATTAAATTGGAATTAATATAATACACTCAGGTTTGCAATCTCTTAAAGTAATAAAAAATCACGCTTCTAAATCGACGCAATTAAAAGATACGGCCGTTTATGTTCCATTTATATCTCATATTTTAACATTCGTAAAGGGAATCAAAACCTATTGAGTACTTACCATTGACCTAGAATCATGAAATTTTAGAAAGAGCAATATAGTAAAGGAAAAAATCCGAAAACCGTAAATTTATAATTATTTAAATAAAAAATTAAACTAAATGATTTTGTACGGAACCCTCGTTGCGCGAGTCCGACTCACACTTGGCTGGGTTTTTTATTTATATTCATCTTTATTTACTACTCTATTTTATTGATACAATTAAAATTCAGAGCAAATACACAAGTTAATATCAAAATAACATTCAATACTATTATTATTATTATATTTTAATATATAAAATATAAAAAACTGACATTTTAATAAAATATATCTAAGCATAGGGATATTGCTATGATACAACTGATAACGAATTCATATATCATATTTATTAAAAAAGTATTACTTTATTGCGCAAGGATATAAATCCAATTAGATTTTCATAAAACAGCTGTTTTAATTAAAGCTTGAAAAAGACTGAAATAAATTGAGTATAATTTAAGAAAAATTACTGTATCAGGGATTCTACATCGGCTCAAATCGAGCTTCTTGCGATTCTTATTTCGTTACACAGCAAAATCGTTTTGTTTAGACATAAAATATGAATATCGAATTCTAGTAATTTTTTTTCTTATTAAAAATAAATTATTCCAGCCAGTGCTTTTACTAAAATGAGATACCCCTGTCTTTCATGTTTTTTTTATATTATCATTTGCATATAACGCTTATCAACTTATTTTATTTACTTATATGTCTCAAAAAAACTTTGCTTTCCATCAGCATTTCCAAATAAAATCAGCCGAATAATTGATGCAATAAATATTAAATATGGACGTGGGAGTTGAAGTCTGGAGGAGATGTTAAGAGCCTCCGGCGTCGACGTGTGTGCACGAGACGAGTTATGAAATTGGATGAGTTAAGAGATCCATGTAACGATAAAGACCTTTGACACTGTTCTGATTATCTTGCCAAGATTTTGGCATCTAATTAGATAAATAAATACCTGTACTTTTCCTGCGCTATATTACCCACCAATTATTTTTTTTCTAACTACACTGGGTTGACTAGACGAAATCTCTTTTAGAGATAAGCCCTCCCTTGCTAACAAGTTGTTAAACTAACCGCTATATCTATTGTTCATGTGCAATAAAGAATATATTATAAATTAAATAAAAAAAATTGAAATTCTTAGTTTACTTTATGATAACTTAAAATCTAAGGTCAATCATAAGACAGTAACTACAAAATGTATGCTCAATAATCTATAAAATTTATGGAATAACATCATTATTATTTTAGCCGTTAACTGTCCACTGCTGAACAGAAGCCTACACCATATGTAATGTCTTTATCATTGAAGGATATTGCCAGAAGTTGCCACGCTAGGCAAGCGGGTTGGCAACCGCAGTTAGGCTTTTAGTGATGTTTAAAGAAGGACGCTGCTGCCCACCTCTCAACCATTGTGCTCCCTAAGCCGCCCCTTGCGACACTCATAGAAAAGAAAGGGTTGGCCCATTCTATATCGGGACTACACGGTAATATGATAACGGAATAAGAGTATTGTTAACTTGAAAACATTATGGCCACAATATCTGCTTATCATACGTTCCGACTATCAGACTGACAGCGCCGAATGTTTAAAAGCTATCAATACACGCACATACATTTACTATCGGATACCGGAATTAATATTAATAATTTTTTATTAATACTTCATTATCATTTCATTAATTAATTCACACACTCGTCAACTCGTCCGTATGGCATCAGTTCCATCCTTTATTCATGAAATATATTCTTCATGACTACAACATTCATTTCTGCATTTGAAGGGTTATTTTTGGTTAGAACATATCAATTATTCCAGTTATAATGATTGTCGATAAAAATCTCACGTAAATTAAAGAAAATTAAAAAGTTAAACATACACCGCTGAAATACATTCTATCTGCCTATCCTATATGATACCTGGCGTAAACCTAACAAAGTATACTGACGATGATTAATACAATAATATTGATGTAACAAACATGAAAAGTTACAGGCTTGAAAATCTTGTAATATATAACTGGAACAAGACCACAAGGGATTGACGTTAGGTAGTTGAATGATGAAATATACCATTAATAATATAATAGCACGGATGGGGTAATCCCAGCACTGGTTTATGTTTTTGTAGTATATCAATCTATAAATACATCCATATATTAATAATGTAGTTTATTGTATGTGGCAATAACGTCCTCGCGCTCGCTAGCAGTGTGTGCGTGTGCGTGTGCGTGCACGTGCACGAGTGCGTGTGCGTGTGAGACTGTGTGCGAATGTGTGTGTTTGAGAGAGAGAGAAAGACCTGTAGAACTATTATAGAGAAATGTGCATTATACTTCTGTCTTCCTCGTCTCATGTATTTTATAAAGCATCATCAATATATTTATTAAACAGAATTAGATAAATGCGCACAAAAGACTATCAGATTCGATTATAAATAGCAATTAATCAAAATTGAAAATGTAAGGTACACTTAATTATATAAATATCCTGCAACCCTGCTATTTATCTACAAAACCCTTTGTAATAAAATAAAACGAAATATAATGATAAAATAAATAAACTGTATCTTGAAATCAAAATAGCATCATTATAGGGACTACAGATGCTTTAGCGTCCATATGTAAGCCAAATAGCGTAGGATTTGTCGGTCTGAAATACGTGTATTTGAAATATTAATAAGATTGGCAATCGGCCGTGTAGGATGAGTGGGATCTATACCCTTATAAATGGTGAAGACAGATGGAATATACATTAACTTTCAATTTATATTGACTCTTTTAATTTTGATAATTGATAAAAGAGAGTAGACGACGAATCAGTTGCACGTTTAAATATTATAGTAATGAGGTAATTTTATTTTATTACCTCATTAGTATTACTTTTAAATAGCTTAGATTTTTTTCAAATTGTAGAAAAAAAAATTAAAAAAGTATTTAATACCTTGTAATAATGCTATTTCCTACAAGCGATACACATATGCGTACAGACCAATATTAAAATTGGGAAACTTTTATCTTTTGTCATTAAAGTATTTAATAAAATTGTAAAAAATATTATTATTGTTATCTATCAAATAAAATGGCTTAATATTGTGTATACCTATTCGTGTAATACTCGTTCTTAATACTCAATAAATGTTTATCCATATATATACGAAAAGATTTATGAAGATTATCGAAACGATAATCTCAACTACGAGACTGTCTATTTACTTTTGCTGCACACGTACGATGTTGTACGTGTATGGACGTTTTTTCACTCTCGATTCTCCATCTATTTATAATCCAGATAATATATTGAGCGGGAAAAAATAAATATCTAAAATTAGGATTATATCTTATAATTTTTTTATGCAACATTGAATGGCAAACAAGCTGACGGCCCACCTGATGGAAAATAGTAACCGTCGCCCATAGGCATGACCATGGACATAACAGAGTATACTGTTTCGCCCATGATATCCCCCATACGTTGCCATTCCTGAGGACTCAGTTGTTTTTCCTCTGTACCCTGTAAATTCACTGCCATATTCCACCCTTTAAACTGAAACACATGAAAACACAACTGCTTCACAATAGAAACACGAATGGGCAGAGGTGCCCAAGCAAACGACTTATATACAATGTCTTCCTCTGGTGATCATATCTAATGATAATAAGATATTTCTTTCCGATTACCTAACATGAAAGAAATAGTAGTAAATAGCCAATTTCTAGCTCAATGAAACTGTTATCTACAGCAAGGGCTAGTCCACGACAACACACCGTAAAAATAGCCATAAAACCAGCAGAGACCTCGTTAAGGCAAGTACTTCCCGGCCCGACGATACAATAAAGTTACTTATTGAAATAACACCTTATTTTATACGGACGCGGTTCCCTCGTGTAGAATTCTTTACTGTCACTCGGCCTTTAAAGTTATAGCTGTGGTGAGTAATATTGAGGGATTCCAGCAACATTGAGCACATAGTTGAATTAACGACAGGATTATCGATCTGCCAATCAATAAGGGTGCTACGGTGCCATCATTGCTTCCATTCACCCGAGGCCCGGTGACCTGATGGAAGGTTAAGAAATTTCAATTGACTTGAATCGATTAATTGAATTCCGATAGATGTCCAATTGAAATGTTTTACTCCTACCTGTAAGTGGATAAAAACTTTTGAAGAAACGTATTTAATGAATTTGCAGGTTGTAATGTTATTGAAATATATTGGGTAAAGATTTAATAATTTCAAACTTTGACAATAAATATTTATATAACTATACTGTCTTTACGCAAACGCATAATGCTCGCCGACGTAGTGATATGATCACCGATATAGTGATGTAGCTACCACTCCTTCCATCGATATTACATCCTATGTGATCACCGTACTTGTAGTCGACAAAAATTACAATAAAATCCTATTTATACTACTGATATTATAAATATGAAAATTTGTAATGTTATCACCTTATTTGATAATCGATTGCAATGAAAATGTTAAACAAATTCATAGAACGTGTTCAAAATATTTCATCATTTCAGCCATTAATTTTTATTCTCCATAAAGTGAGTTTTGCATGCCAGACTTTTAGAGACGTTTTAAGAAGGACGCATGGAGATGTTACAAAGTTATTTACGTGGTAAAAATTTATATCGTCTATTACTCTTCACATTCAAATAACAGCGAATATTACGTTACATATCGTTGCTTGATACAGTAATAGGTATATTGGTACATTACCAGGACAAGTTTCACAGAAAATTACAACCAAAAAATTAACAAAAGTTAAAAGTTATAAAGATATCTCTGCTTGAAGTACCGGTACCTATTTTATTCACTTAATGTAATGTAATGTAAATTGGACTCTCTTTTCCGTACTTTTTCTCTTTCCGCCTTTCATTTGGGCCGTTGTATGAGTCGTGGCTTGTAGGGGAGGTAGGGGAGCATTGGGCAGTCGGGAGGTTTGGGCACCCCCTCATTTCTCCAAAACTTTCATAGATATTTTTTGTTTTCTACCACAGCACTATACTTTATTCACTAGCAACACCGCTTATCTAAAGTGTCAGCTGTCATTTCACTTGGTTGTCAAGTTACATGCGCGTAACGGTTTGCTGCGTACAGAAGTAAATATTTTATTTGTGATTTGATGTAACTTATCAAAGAAATCTGCAAGAACGTGTAAGTATCTGTGTTATCTTTTTCTTTTGTGTTTAATGAATATTATATTTGCCTGTAAATTAGGTTTCTACATTTGATAAAAATAATCTTATTCTAATCTATTTGAAAAGTGAGGTTATGGGGAGCATTGGGCACGCAGGTAGGAGGGAGGTTTGGGCATGTTTGGCTCTGTTTTTAGTGTATTTTGGTGTCTTTTTGCTATGCCTATTGGATTGAGTGGTTAATCATTTCTTTTTAGGACAATGCCGTTTTCATTTAAAAAGAAAAATAAGCGACGTGAAATCCCTAAAGATATTATTTTGCGCGCATTGGAAGAAGTTTCCAAAGGTGCTAAAATTAAAAGTACTGCGAATAAATATGACATACCAAGATCTAACCTTCAAAGGTATATCAAGCAGGGTGGTGTCGTAAAAGATAATTCTTGTAAATTTATATCGTCTCAAATATTCACAAAAGATGAAGAAGAGAAAATTTCGGAATATCTTGTAACATCTTTTAAACTAAACCATGGACTATCAAAACTGAAAACACGCGAATTGGTTTATGAATACGCCACTGCCATTAAAAAGAAAATACCAGATAACTGGACAGAGAAGAAACTTGCATCCAAAGACTGGATAAGGGGATTTTTTAAAAGACAGCCTCAACTTTCGATAAGGACACCAGAGGCTACCAGTCTGTCACGGGCCACAAGCTTCAATAAGACAAATGTCGGAAATTTTTTTGAAAATCTTAAAACTGTGTATGAACGGCATCGCTTCGGCCCTGAGTCTATTTACAATATAGACGAAACTGGATTATCAACGGTGCAACGAACCCAGAAAGTGATTGCTCTCAGAGGCACTAAGCAAGTTGGGCAAGTAACGTCAGCTGAAAGAGGGACGCTTGTAACGGTTTGCTGCGGTATTAATGCATTGGGTAACTCAATACCACCATTTTTCATATTCCCACGGGTTAATTTCAAAACATATATGCTAAATGATGCCCCTGTTGGTTCAGATGGAGCAGCACATCCTTCAGGGTGGATGACATCACCAAATTTTTTAAAATATATTCACCATTTCGCCAAACACGCAAAACCAACGCCTTCATCGCCAGTTCTTTTGCTGCTGGACAATCATGAGAGCCATATTTCAGTACCAGTTCTCGATTTTTGCAAACAATCAGGCATTGTTTTAATGACTTTCCCACCACACTGCAGCCATAAACTGCAACCTCTAGACCTGACTGTCTATGGACCACTGAAAACTTATTATAACACTGCTGTAACAGATTGGATGGTAAGCAATCCGGCCAAAACAGTAACAATTTATGAAATACCAAAATTAGCAGCAAAAGCCATTCCACTAGCATTCAAGTTGCAGAATATTCAAAGTGGATTTGAAAAATCTGGCATATGGCCATTGAATTCAAATATTTTCTCCGATGAAGATTTCGCTTGTTCTTTTATAACTGATCGCTGCTTGTCGGAAGAGGGTAATGTTCCTTCAGAACAATCTATTTCAGACCAACCTGTCACTGAACAGCCTTCAACAGGGGAAAATCAGAGTCTAGAGGATCGTACAAGTTCAAATGTGGAAGTCATTGGGCCATCTCAACTGGAATCTCCCTCTACAAGTCAAATTAGTGGCACTGTCAATGTAACACCTGATGTAGTAATGATGTAAAATGACCGTATCCGAAGGCCGGCCCCAGGAAATTGCAGGGTATGAAACGGAAGAAGGGAAAAACTAGAATATTGACGGACACACCCGAGAAAAGACTTATAGAAATGGAAGAAGAAGAAAGACAAAGAAAAAATAAGATCAAAGAGCTCAACAAAAATAGAAAATGCTTCAAAAATACAGGACAGAAAAAAATTCCGAAACTTGCTGATGAATTTACTTCCAAACTAGAGAAAAACAGGAAAATTAGCAGCGATGATGAAATAGAAAATGTTTCAGTTTCTGACGAAACCGTTGTTGAATCGGAAGATTTTGATGAAGACGATGTGATCGTTCTGGATAGAAATTTCCAGATCAATAACTTTGTATTAGTGAAATTTGACACCAAAAAAACTGTCTACCATTATGTTGGAATAATCGAAGATGTTAATCAGACGATGGCAACTGTAAAATTTATGAGAGTGAGTAAGTTAAGAAATACTTTTATATTTCCTGACATCGAGGACGTAGCCAGTGTCCTCCTGGAGGATATAAAGACAAAATTGCCTACACCAACGACATGGATGAAACGTGGCAGCTTAAAATATAAATTTGACAAGCCTCTATGGATCATACCAAATATAAGATAAGTTTAATTAAGTCTAACATCGTGCAGTACTGATTCTAAGTCACATTGTTAAATTTTTCTAAAATCTATGATAAGAAAAAATGTTTGTATTACAATTTTTTATAGTAATGTTATATAATACTTAAGCCTAGTAGTATAGTAAAGCAATTTCGTGCATATTAAATACAGTGCCCAAACCTCCCTACATGGGTGCCCAAACCTCCCGACCGCCGGGAGGTTTGGGCACTTTGGACATGTGTTCGAAGATCTCTTGTAACTTTGAAACTAATTACAATATTGAAACTTTTCTTAATAATAATTACTACCAAATATGTGTGCTCCCTATATTAGGAATAAAATTTTGATTATGATAAAAAATAACAGTTTTATTAACATTTATGTAAAAAAGTGCCCAATGCTCCCCTACCTCCCCTACAACCAACTCAGCTCCGCCCATTTTGTTCACTTATCTAATATACTGATTATTTAAAATAATTCATATTACTTTGTCTTCAACATTAATTTAATATATCAGCCTGTGATTTTATTTATTATTCATTTTTCAAAATAAGTTATAATTAATACACGGTGAAAATATACCAATGCATAAGAAATTATTTTTAATCTACAATGTAAATATATTGAATATATATATATATATATATATATATATATATATATATATACATACATATATACATATCTGTCACGCCTGTCTCCCATTAGGGTAGGCAGAAACAATGGAACGCCAAATGCTTCGATTCAAACAAACCTCTTTCGCTTCTTCCACATTCATCAATCTTGTCATACACGCTCGTCGGTTACGGGTACTTTTTATATATATATATATATATATATATATATATATATATATATATATATATATATATATATATCAAAGAAATAATAGTCTCAACAATAATAACTATAACGAAAGAACGATAAAGTTATTGCAATTAAGTAATTAACTATAAAATAAATTATGGTAATGCTAACTATACTTTTTATTGTTAATTAAGTTAAGGGTAACAGTTCAGTAGATAATAAAGTAGGTACATACTACTTATTTTATTCAAATAAAATAAACTAATTATGAAATTAAAGCAAACGATATTTAATATTTTTTTGTATAATTAAAATTATACTAGGTAATAAAAATGGTAATAAAATACGCTTACAATAATAGGAGTGGATTTACCAATATAATTTAAAACCAGAATTTATTTAAATGTATATCGTGTCTTCGATTACAACCTTACATACTCGATCTTGAGGTCGATTTTAAGATGTCGTTCGTTTCTTTAAACTTATCTTTAATGTTAAAATTCTATTTGGTATCATAGCGTAATCTTCATTTAAAGAACCAATATGGAATAAATATCTAATATAAGTCCAAGTTATTATAAATTTAGTTTATAATATTACATAAAATACTGATTACTCGAATCCTTCACATTTAATTATTAAATTGTATGATTGGTTTTGAGAAATGGCGCTTCAGAATCAACCTAAGCCTTGATTGCAACACGATACCATAACAAACCATAACATCATACGAGTAGGTACAGGTTACTCCTCATTAGAAGGGTAAATTAGCCAGGCTGTGTGGTAAAGGGTTCCATTACCAGTTCTTCAACAACAAAGTATTTTTTTTTTTTATTTTATTTTATAGCGCTTTATTCCGTTACTCTGCATCATAAGTTTTTTAAGATGTCGCATCCGAAATAATCGTTTTTATTATTATAAACATGACAGTGAGTTGTTTTATTTTTAGCGCCATAATGGCTTAACCAATCATTACAAAATTTGATATATATTGTACATAGTATATAAAACGGAGAAGGACAGGCCATTTATGTTTTATAAGAGATGAGAATTAAAGCTATCATTCAGGTAAATTATGATAATTTACCTACATTATCTCGAATTTCCGACCAGATTACACCGGCCATGGTCCCAAGTAGACTGATGTGGCGCTATCATGTCTCCGCTTCGTCTCCGTCTTATAAAATATAAAGCATGCAACCCAAAAGCCTAAAAGTTAATAGGCTCTTTATCTCGGTCAGTGAAGATGTCCCGGTTACGTGGACGCAGTCGTAGGTAAAAGCTTGTAAGAAATAATAAAAAAAAAAACTCTTAATACATTATATTTCTACACTGTCACCACACGAATTACTATCAATTTATCCTAGTAATAGGGCAATAAAAGACCAAATTTTCTGGGGAAAGCATTTTCTTTTAATTTAACAAAACTGTACGACAAGTTTTATCGTTTTTTATTTGATTATCAACATTTATTAGATTCGATAATAACGCTATCTTTTATGTTTTCTTTTATACCACTGAAGTGGCAACCAAGCATATGGCTCACCTGATGGTAAGCGGTTACCGTAGCCTATGAATACCTGCGATTATTGCCAGGGGCATTAGGCGCGCGTTACCGACCCTGAAGAAACCTCTACCACTTTTTTTAAGAAACTAATGATGTGGTCTCTTAGAAAAACTTCGACATGGAACTCATCCCATAACCTAAGTATTATGGGATGAGGTCGCGGAAGAAAACGTCTCTGAAACCGCGCCGAACGCGACCATCCATGCTCTAAGGTGGTGGGGTGAACTTCCTGTCGATGGATATATGTAACTTCTATATATATATATAACATATGAGTCTAAAATAATAAATATATATAATAACTAAGTTATTATTAGATGTTATATAACATATATGTATCTGTATAGATCATTACAAGTGATAAATTACTTTACCCAAATTAATTTGTTGACACGGAAGTAAATACAAAGTCTCATCTTAACCTATAATGAGCGTTTTATAAATTTATCGTTATACCGTTTAATTTACGAAGGAATAACTGAAAAATAAATTGTACGGAGACGATTTTAAATTTCTTTGCGTTTCTACGATATTCTGAAAAATTAAAAGCAATATTTTTATTTAAGCTTTAATGCATGGTAACATTCTATGTACATTTGGCGGACTTAACACCAGACGGTGTTTTTTACCAGTCAACCATTAGGTAAACCGTAGTAGTAAAGTAAGTAGGCGGTGCATTATTAAATAGAGGAAAAACAAAGCCATACTTGATATTTCATTATCATAGAATTGCATATATCTTGTTTTTGTATTATATAAGGGGTATTATGAGTAACACAGTATACTCTGTTATGTCCATACTACTCTTCACGTCTGTAGACGACAGCTGTCATTTTCCATCAGGTGGGCCTTCAGCTTGTTTGCCATTCTAAGTTGCATAGAAGAAAATATCGTGACGATAAAATTGCACGATATCGTGCCATGCTACTATTAATTACAAAAGCGCCCATTAATTTCAGCGGTCGACAACGAATAGTTGTGGAGATACTAAAGACAACTCGAATTTATCTTTGTGGCACATTATTGTAATTTAGTTTAACTAGTCTATAAGGGTTTAGTATTGTTACAAAGACGATAAATTTATTAAAGTGTTAACTAATCGCTGAGTGTCATGTTATAAATAAGTGAAATAATAAGTAAATAAAATAATAAAGATTGTATTTCACAAAACTTCAATTGTAGCAAAATAAGTTAATTTAATTTAAAAACTATACTTTCGAACCGATTTTAATAACATTTTTTTGAGAGCAATCTGTAAGTATATTTTTTCGGATAAAAAAAAGAATTTTCCTAATTTATTTATAACTGACAGAGTTATGAAGTACCAAATATTAAAAAAAATCTATTTAGAAACCTTTTTTAAGCCCGTTAAAAAAGTTAGTGTGTCTGCTGTAGTGTCCCTTGGCAACATAACGGCTAAAGTAATCTTTTTGAAATTTGACATACACGTAGTATTTGGAATGGAGATGAACATCATTTTTACCTTGGTCAATAAATAAATACAATTCGGTCACTCGATTGAAGCTGCGATTATTAACTAACAATAGTATAACCCTATTGATTTTGTTTTATAGCTATCAATTATGATATCTCTTACTTATGATCCGGCCCGGCTTTGTACGTATAGACAGAATTTTTGAAAATTATATCCTATTTTAGTCGTTAATTAATATAGCTTTCTGTAGGTGAAAGAATTTTTAAAATCGATTGAATAGTTTTTAGATTTATTTACTATAACGGATGGATTAATCGATAAATAATTACAGACAAACAATTAAATATCCTTTTTGTAATATTTGTACACAAAGAAAAAAATAATAAAAGACAAATAAAACTAGCTTTTGTCTGCGGCTTCGCCCGTTTTACTGTGATAGATTCACTGACTAGGATATCAAGTATTCTATGTCTTTCTTCATCTCATACAGTATAAATGTATACCAAATTTCATAGTGATTAGTTAAGCTACTTAAACACAGACACCGACTAAAAGTTGGTTGAATTTAATTTATTAAATTTATTGGTTATGGAAACGATATTTCATATAATTCATAAGCTTATAAGCGACATCAATTTCTTCTATATAGGTCCCCTGTTATCTATGGATGTATGAAGCTCTTTAAATGTCAAATGACTGTGTACATGCATCGTTGAACGCGAAAAATCACATAGACTTAATAAAAAATAAGAAAACTTGGAATTTAAAGTGACTTTCAATAAAAATTTACAATATTTAATTTGAATGTTATGAACGACAGTGTTGTGATATATACCACGAAGATGGCAAGCAAACATGCAGAGTATCTGATGGTAAACGGTTACTGTAGCCAATGGATATACTAATACTACTGCAATTTACAGAGCACAAAAATAGTAATTTCGAATCTAGCTGGCGCTTATAACTTTATGCAGTACATTGATTTGATTATCTTGCTAAATCTCTAGTGATGGAAAATAGCATTAACAAAGTAAATTAGTTTAAGAGACAAGGATAACCGCACCTCCTGTCACTTTGGGTTCCACGTTCATTTTATATGCTCAGTGATTATTCGAACAAATGTAAACACGTGGAGTGTTCCGTTCACCGCAACCGCAGTAGTCGACATTCTGTCTACTCAATCAGAAGTTATAGTCAAAAACATAAATCTATATTTACTAAATCCAATGCAGCTATATCTGCATATATCTGTAGTTTCAAAAACGGTTCAAAGGTAATTTCCGAACAAACCGGCAGACACAACAGTTGAAGAAAAAATTTTGATTCTATAAAACATATTTATAATATCTACGCTATTTTTATACAATAAATTCGACCACGCCTGACTACAGTATCACCTAATCTCAAGTGACAATAAGGTCTATGGTGTTACACGTAAACTCAAATAAAGCTTATTCACTTTAGCTTTGAAAACCACTATGTTAATTTGATTTGGAAACACAGATGCTGGAAGAGAATGTCACTCCATGACTATTCGTACAAGCTTCAAAATATTTTTTATATAAAACTCAATATACAGACGCAGTTGTAAAAAATGTCATTTTTTTACATCATAATATTTTTTAAGACGTGTTTTGTAAAATATTTTACATGTATAATTATGCAGTCTTTTTCTACTTCCTGTTTTTTTTTATTATTATATATACAAAATTGCATTAATTTGTTATAATAATTAATTCATAAACATTATTTAAAAACACGATATATAAAAATATACTCCAATTATGAACGTGTGGTTCAAAGGTCATGTAGACCACGGATTCCTGTTATGTCATATAATCAATCAAGTCAAAGAGTTTATCTAATATATAGTGGTCATGACCATGAAATCCTCCTTATATCAATTTAAAATTAATATCGTTCTTATCACTTATTATTAGACTACACTTTTTTACACCAATGAGTTGTCTAATTAGCATACGACTCGCCTACAGTACCTACATATTCAATAGGCTATTGTATCATTTATTATATAGGAATGAAATCAAATTTACCTATACTCACACATTCACACACACACCCATATATATGTATGATGCTAATGATAACTTTGTAATTAGTAATGACACATACATTAAAATAAATTATAATATATATATACTCGTACTAGCGACCCGCCCCCTGTCTTTGCCTAACTCTTTTAGAAAATAAAATATTGCTCATATTACTCGCTGATAATGTAAAAGATAAGTAAAAAGACAATAAAAAGTAAAAGAATATTTAAAATCAGTCAAGTATTTTTTGAGTTTCTGTATTACAGACAAAAAATCTTTCGCCTTTATAATATTAATTTAGATATAAATGTGGATCATAAATGACAAAAAAAAAGTAAGAACATCTGATAATTTCCATTTTACTCTCTGTAGTACGAAGTATAGATGGTATAAAGGAACGAAATTTTAAACATAATCCAAAACCCGTCGAAGTTATTCATGAAAATGAACAATTTTCTTTCAACGAATTATACTCGTATTACTTATTATTTTTGTAAATATTGCATCGTATTTCCGTCAAAGATACATCTGTATGTAAGTAATACATATATATATACAGGCTTATTATTTAGAAAGAGAGGAAGACATAATGTGATACATATGTTAAAGTAAAAATACGTACGAGTACATTGGTAAATCATGCAATTGGCAATACATCAAGGGTATCATGGGCGACATAGTGTACACTGTTATATTCATGATACTATGAACTGTGAACAGTACAGTGAAGTGATAACCGTCGCTTATAGATATGGACATATATAGGCAACGGTTACCACTTTCCATCAGATAGGCCCTCAGCTTGTTTACCATTGTAAACTGTATAAACCAATTTTTGGATTTAACATTTACAAAACATATTTAAAAAGAAGATAATTCTTAAAGCTTTCACCAAACTAAACCAAATTTTACCTACCTTTCGGCACCACGCATTCACCACGCACTAAACATATAAATCTTTTAATTCACTGATAAAACCTAAGACTTACCAATGTATGGGATTTTACAATAATACATATT
Organism: Galleria mellonella; assembly: GCF_026898425.1. Taxonomy (NCBI): domain Eukaryota; kingdom Metazoa; phylum Arthropoda; class Insecta; order Lepidoptera; family Pyralidae; genus Galleria; species Galleria mellonella. Next base: position 7,775,290 of record NW_026442130.1, on the reverse strand, counting down.
TTTTTCTTGTATTTACTGGTACCTGACGACAACAATTTCAATAAAGACTTACAAAATTTATATAATTAAGAATGGTGTCCTGTAAAAAAACCAGCTTCAGTTAGGACAAAACCAGTTATTTGATATAAAAACTAAACCACTAAACCGAGCTTGATAAAATTTCTCTAGGACCAATCTGTAAGTATTTCAAATAAAAAATAATTTTCTAAATCGATTTAGAACTGTAGTTATAAGGTAACAAATATAATCCTTCTTTTTGAAGTCGATTGAAAATTATACTAGTTATGCAGGAAACCTACATGTGACAAAGAGTACATACTGAGTTATAAACTTTTTTTTAATAACATTTAAATACAGAACTGAGACAAATATACTAGACTGAAAACTACAAAATTAACAAAAACAGTATTTATAATAATAATTATAACAAAAACACTGGTTAATAAATAATCGATGTTTAAACTGATGTGAACAACACAAAACCATGAGAATGGATTGTAAAGACTCGATGGCGATTCGAGATCTCAGGTTCCAGGATGACAATTTTGGGGTTGTATAAATTAAAACCGGATCTCTGTCATGATTATTTTCATTTTTTAAATAAATTAAATACAAAACGAGACGTGCACTTCACACAGTGTCGGTTGGCAGAAAGAAGGAGTGTTCCTATGTGTAAAAATTGTATTATACATTACAAATTATTTACGTTGCTAACACAACCATCGATAGAAAAATGACTATAACTAGATATGTACTTTTCCTTAATTGATCTTTCTGTGTAAGTAACACATATTTATCAATATGAAAATATCTATTGTGGATACTAGATATAGAATTGCATTTAAACTTATACACAACTAATTTTCCAGCTCATTGAGCTTGAATTTAGGTACAAGTATAACAATTTCTCTCATTCCCTCACCACTGAGGGTAATGTCTGTAATGCCGTGCGATTTTTAACCATCCGTATATACACTTTTAAGTATACTTTGTCTAGAAGACTTCTTTTACTGCATCCGGCTATCATGTTGGTGCTCCACCTCGACTCCTTTTTCCTTTAATATGTCTGATACATATACAAAATATCTAAAACAAATAAATAAATAAAAATATAGGCTATACTAAGGTCGTCAATTTATATTTGTCAGCTCGTCGGCATGATAACACTGTAATAGCTATCAACAATGTTAAATTTTGTTTCATATTTGATCACGGACATAGACTTTTTTAAGATAAACTATATAATATAAACAAATAAATTCGCTTTATGTGATAACAGTTAACCTGTGTAATTAATAGCTCGGCGCAATAAAATATAACCTTTACAAGAAAAAGATTTGACGAAAAAAACTTACACCATAATCGCCTACAATATTCCTTCATAATATTGAACATTTTTTCTCCTCCCCTAATTACCCCGCATTGTGGATCCAGTAGTATAGCTTAATAAATTGGGGGTTTATTAAAGATTACAGTAATTAACCGACAAGGGAAATTCGAAAACTTTTTTATTGCAATATTCATTTTTTTAAACTTCTGAGAAATGGCAGAGTTGATTATTACCTTATAACCGACTTCCAAACTGAGACGTTAGGGTTATGTGTCTTCTATTAAGCTATTTATCAAGATAATAATTGAAAATATTCAACGTAGTCAAATGGTCTTGCCTGCATAAGGGGACTTTGCCAGTAGTTGTTACGCTTGGTAAGCAGGTTGACAACCGCAGTTAGACTTTGGTGGTATTTTAAGGAGAACCCTTAATTTAAGTCGTACCTCTAAGTAATACCCCTCACGCGTTGTCGTTCCTGAGGACTGAAGTACTATGCCTCTGTACACTGTAATTTCACTGACATACTCGTATCTTAGCCTTCAAACTGCAGAAACACAAATGGGACAGAGGTTTGGGCATCACTTCAAACGACTTTTGTACAGTCACCCTCTGATGAATAATACGGGTAAATTTATTATCTAAATTGTTCCTATATTAGATAATAATTAGATATACCTTAACGAACTAAACAATAGTTAGTTTCTTCAAGGTTCGTCTCGAAAAATGATAATATTATGAACCACATTAAAAAAACCCCGATATAAATGTAAGTAAAAAAAAAGAGATAGGAAAGAAGAGAATTATTATATCTTACACCAGAACGTTTTATATAAAAATACATTTGGATAAAAATAGAAAAAGGAAAAGAAAATATCAATAACAATTACATTGAAATTTCTTCAGGAAACAACAACGTCTACAATTGCTACATTCACGAGAAATAATATATAATATATCGATACCTAAATTCTACCACTTATATGATGTACGTATAGAAATTACAATACAAAAGATGTGGGAAAAATATGGTAAAAAGGTATAAAAAGAGGTTGTTAGTACTGGTATCGGCGACAGTACGTAAACGTTCATTGACACCGTAGGCATCTTTCAAAATCACTGGATAAAACACTACGTATATTAATAGATAATGACTGGCAGCGGAATATATTATTTACTGAATGGACGCGACCATGTGTGCAAAATTCGGAGTGAAAATAAATTTTATTTTGCATACCTGCGCTCGTGTAGGCACGTTATAGGCACATAATATTTGACTCTAAATGAGTTTTTAGCTGCTGTTTCACTCGGTAAAATTGATAACATTCAGGAGATCTAGCTTATATGGTATTAATTGCATTTGATGGATGGGATATGGCAGCCATCTCAGGAATAATAATGCAAGAGAGGTAGCATAGGCGTCACAGTGGTTTCCGTGACACCCATCTTGTTCTTACGACGATTCAATCAGGTAGATCATCCACTTGTTTGTCATTCTTAGTATCATACTTTTTTTATACAGAATCCTTGTTATATGCATACAATAAGCTCTTGATGAAATTCAAAATATCTTTATTCAAATAGACTTGCTTATGAGCACTTAAATCGTCATTTATTTTATGAATGTAGGGTTCGGAAAGTTATTATCTTTTGAGAAGTGGCTGCAAGAAGCTCAACAGTTATTATTTTAAATTTCTGTTAACATCATGTGTATTTATTTAAATGTACTATGTCTAAAATTAAATGGTCGTTAAAAAGCCTATGCATGTTCGATAAACATTATGCACATTTGGCATTCGATCAATTTTATTCTGATTGTATATAATCTACACTGCTATGAGACGACTATACGTCTCAATACAGAAGTTACTCGTAAATCATGCTTAAAATTAAGACAGGGCGCAATCGTTTTAAAATCTCAGTATACTGCGTGTAATCCGTATATATATATATATCTTAGTGTAATCCGTTCTTTGTAATGAGATTCAATAAGATGTTTATATGTATGTATGCTCTGTCCCATTGCTTCGTCTACATAAATCACTGTATAAAGTATTCATGTTCTAAATTATAATATAACTTATTCGTGTACCAAGTTACATTCAAAACCGTGCTGTAGTTATTGCATTAAAGAATAACAACAATCCATCTATTCATACTTACACACTATTGCGTTTTTAATATAGGACATGGTTTTTTTATAGTCGGAGGTGCATTTGTTCAGGCATCCCGTCCTCGCTATTTGATACGGGTGGCGAGATGCCTGCTTTATTGGACACATAGAATATATATATTTGGGGATAGAGTGCAAATTAAGCGACATAAAGTAAGATCGACGGCCTAAGACTGCTACTGAGATAATAGAGTGTTCGGCCCTCGATTGGACAACCCCAATCACCTTCCGGTCGCCCAATCGACAGTCGACCGGTGATTGGTCATCAAGTGCGCAGCATGGACATCTAGAATGGGTTGAAGTTGTGCAATATACCATTTGTTGAAGAAGCTGAAAGGTATAATATTGATACAGCGGTTGGAGACTACAATACACGGAGAGAATGGTCAACTATAGGGCACGCGGTCGTCCCAAGCCGTGACACGGCCGCGCACAAATGAAATTTCTATACAATATGTACTTATTATAATAACAATAATATACTTATTATCCTTGTATAACAAACGAAGTGATCTCTATCTTTTTTTCTAATCAAGTCAAAACTTACATAAATAAAAAATATGTATTAACTATAATAATGTATTTAAATTCATAAACAGCTAGACATGTCAGATTTATCCAACAGGAAGGTGCATTCATAGTTTGTTTTACTTCCATAAAAGAAGTAAATTATTTAAAAAAATAATAACATAAAAATTACTTATTTTTTATAAAAAAGGAAAGTTTTATAATTTTTAGATTTCATGTATATTTTCATAATTGTGTCGAAAATATAATTGTATAGATGTACATACATATTTATAGATATTATGTTTTAGAGTAACATGTTAATTTTATTAATTCATGTACTAGACTATTATTCGTCTGTCCTGGTTATGGATCAACGTAGATAACTACTGCAAAAATACCAATGAAAATAAAATTAAATACTTATTTCAATACTTCAACCGTGCTCATTGAGACAAGTTTCCTATATTTTAAACTCACAATCTAGACTTAACGACGCGATTACAGGTAAAGAGTACCTATATACATAATGATAATAATGGTATAAACAACGCGAAAATTCAATGTTAACAAATTTTTCAGTTTCAAGAATAGTGCAGGGTTTCGGCTTGATTTGCGCATGACAACTAACCTTTTACAAGCTATTCTATCTACCAGTTAAAAATTATATTACTCTTGCTCTTATTAATAAACACAATTATATTTTTAACTGACTTCGTGTAATATGAAGTAAATTAAAAAATTTGCAAGCTCTATTAAATTACAGAAGAAAATACATGCATATGTAATATAGGAAGATGATATATATATGTTTTTAAGTTTCAGTGTATAAATACGAGTATAAGCTACCAAAAAGCTAAAAATAAACTAAAACGACATCAGAAAGTGAAAGTTTCATATCCAAAATATAGAATATTCTATAAGTCAAGTATATAAACACAAAAAGGTTGCCTTAGGCTACAGAAAATAAATATTAGTATGTAAATAGAATTAAAATAGTATCTACATAAATGTACGAAATCTCAGTATTTCCAACAAACACGTAAAATAACTATACCGTCTATCGTTTGTTGTTGATCTCAAATCCAAACAATAACATCCTTTGTTGCCTTCTTAAATAAATATCAAACAATATTTTAACAATTGCAATATTTAGGTTTCCTTTTGACTTTCATTGAAAACCTATTGATCGTTCTCGACTCAGCTGTTTTATATTTTACTAAGTGGAAAATATAATAAAACCATGACTCTATAAACATAATTTTATTTAAACTTTCGTCTATACTTCTACGTATATAGTTTTATTTAATCTTCAAAGTAGGTACATATCTTTCATCAATATACGCTTATCAGAAAATGTAATATTTATTTTAAGGTAAATATTTTAAATAAATACATCCATACGATGCAAGAATATATGCGTATATAAAATCCTTCTCAACATTTCTACTTTATTAAAACAAATTTTTAATAAACAATTATAAAACTTACAAACATGACAAATTCGTGGTTATTGTTAAACCACGAAAGCTTTAAAAAAATAAACAAAATAACCAAATAAACAAAAGAACCCCTTCAAAATATCGCTCTCAAGTGACAAAAACTTGCAATAGAATTCTTGACAAATGATGATCAACATATCAGCCGTTAACTGCCCACTGCTAAGCATAAACCTCCACTCGGAGGGTTTTACGATGCTTGGCAGGTAGATTCAAAAATGATTGACAAATGACAATATACTCAACGATAATATCAATATTATTATACACTAATTTAATTTTCGATATGTTGTTCACTTGTCAACATAACAGTCGATAATGAAAACATGCTTGTTAAATAATATACATATGTTTCACGAGACCACAATTATTATTGATCTTTATAAATAATTATTATAATCTCCTGTTGCAGTTCAGACCGCGTAAAATTGGTAATAGTCATAACAAACGATATTTTACTTAATTCATCCATTTATATGCAACACCATCAATGACTTCTAGGAGATCAGACAGGTGAAATTTCAAAACAATTTTTAAACCAAATCCAAAACATGATTCTCAATTTGTTTGTTTTTTTTTTTTATTACATACATTTACGTTCGCAGTTCTGAACAGGTTTTTTCCCATCGATGGGGTTCATATGAATTTTATAACGTTTGAAACCATAGTGCAGACCCTCGTCTGATTGTTTTGAAATAATATTTATATACACACGATTCAGCGTTCTAATAAATACTTTATTTATATAAGTTTATTTATATAAGTATGTTTATATGATCATAATATGTAGTTGTTTTCCTTTGCAAATACATTTCTGTGTTTCCAAATGTTGACAGGGAAAGATTGCTATATAACATTAAGTCTTCCTTTTGTATCAATTTTTTTTTTGTAATGTCGTCAGTAAAGAATAACTAAATAAATATTTTTAATCGAATGTGTTGATGAAATATTTTGTTATTTATCAGAGAATATCACGAGTGTTCGTTTAAAAATAGAAATTCGTCACAAAGTGCGCTAGTGCTTTAGTGTAAACGTGCTAAAATGGTTGAGAGCTTTCTTTGGTTTCTCAATCACATTTGCGGTCAATATATGCTTAGTTCTTTCATAACTATATTTTATATATAATATTAATATTTTATATAGAAGTATATATTTTGACCTGACTTGTACAAATATAAAGGATTACAGTATTCACAAAATGCTTACCCAATTTTTTCTTGCAAATCGGTACTTTGTCGCGTAGAACTAGTATTATATTATCTGTGATAGTACAGAATTATGTTACTCTTAAATTTTCTTGCTATTAATTCATTTCAATAACTGGTAATGTGGTAATAGTGGATAAAAAATATCTCCTAATGATACGCTGGCTACTTATATCCCTTAATTAACTATAACCAACGGCTTTGTCCACGTAATATAATAATCAGTACATAGATTTTATATGCTCAGTTAAGATATATTCTACCTGTGTACTAAATTTCATTCAAATCCGTTCAATAGATTTTGAGTAAAAGAGTAACTATCTGTTTTTATCTATTTATCCATCCATCCATCTATCAAAATACATCCATCTATCGTTAAAAAATTTTGCATTTTTAATATTAATAAGATAATAAGTAAAAGAAATAAAGAGAATGCATAACCCGCACCGTTCAAATAACGTCATCATGGTTTTCTTTAATCATACTTAAAATGAAAAACAAACCCACCCACTTGATGGAAAGTGGTAACCTTGACATATATGAACGATGATGATGGATACTGTTCATATATGACGTATATATGAACAGTACCTACCCATCTCTCATGCATTGCCATTCCTGAGAATATGGTGTTTCGCCTCTATATACTGTAATTTCACTGCTCTATGCATTTGAAGTGTAACTAAAGGCATAAGCATAAATGATTCTTATACCTAAACATACAAGTACAGTCGCTTCATAGCAGAAACAGTGACGGGGACAGAGATACCCATGCAGGCGATTTTTGTACAGTCTCTCATAGGAAGACTTTGTACAAATTGTTTGATTTAATAAAAATTATAAAAATAATAAATATAAATAATATACATTCAATATTATCTTTAATATTTATTTTTAAAATAATAAATAAATATTATGCTCCTCCACGAGTACTTACTAAGAAATTCCGGCTTAATTCAATTCACCTTAATGAAGCTGGTAATGTCTTAATATACTTGCAGTTCTTATACAATATAATTGAGATTTTATAATGAGAAACGGTGAACAAGCTCTTTTTCCGTGTTAAAATTCTTTTTTCATTGCCGAAGAGATGATCTCATTACCAAATTCCATTTATTTTATTTATCCAGAAAACCTTAATTGGAAATTCAATTTAGCTAAATTGGTAGAGCCATCCTCAAGTTTTTATTTATATAGGTAGATAGACCATTTAGTATAGAAACATAACATTTTAGTGCTCTGGAATGGCAACGCATGAAGGATATTATGGGCGACACTGTATACTCTGTTATGTCCATAGTATTGTCTATGTCTATAAACGAAGGTTTCATTAGGTGGACTGTCCGCTTGTTTGCTATTCTAAGTTGCATATAAAAATGTATCTACTTGCATTATTTAACCAATTCCATCTTACTGTTTAAATAAATTAATTTCTTAGAAATTAACTGATTATCTTACAATGCAAACCGAAACACGACAATGGATAAATTGCTAATAAAATACACTTAATGTTTCTCCTTAAGGAAGTGTAAACAGCTGCCGCTGTTCGACGAGCAAAGAGAATTCTAAATGATAAAGTGAATAACCAATTTTATCGCATTCGAAACTTTTCTAATAACGTCAGCATTGCCAATTTTCTTTGAAATGTAAACTTTGTTATCTACTTACAAGCGTTCATGATAGTCAAGTTTTATTCATATAACTCAAGATAAAGCAGAATACTAAGAAAATAAATGTGAAGTGATGTGAAATGTAAAGTGATGTATAACGAAATGTTACGTTTCATTACAATATTTTTTACGCGAGTTTTAAAATTTAAAAACAAAAAGGTATAAGACATATATCTTTTTACTGTCCTGATTAATTATTATTGCTTATGTTCTAACACATAACCCGGGCGACGTACATTCCGTTACATCGCTGCGATTTATCTGTACAGTCCATATTGCAATGATAAATCGTAACATATTTGTGTGAAAAACTGTGCAATTTCCTCTGTACACATTACGATTTATCGTTACAGTTTATATATGTATTATATACAGACAAATCAGAGCATGTCTAGCCCGTACCAGGAAAGAACCCTTCCAATGTAATATAAAATGCACTTCTCGTTGATATTACGCTCTCTGCGCCAGAGAACTATTAAACTTGACGGGTTATGAAATACAAATCATATTATGATTCATGTGAGATGCAGTGTTTATCCCCCCCCCCCCATCATTTCCACGTGAACATTCTATCTTCTTCTATAATATTATGTTTGCCAACCAATTTTATAAGGACAAGAGTACCGATCAAATTAATATCGAATACAAACAATCGAAAATCAATTTTGCGTAATCAATCAGTGTGGCGTAGTTAGCGTTGTTATACTTACGCACTTCAGAATTCATTATTCTTGATAATAAATGAAGGACAGAATATTATTTTTATTATTTTCAGCTATTAACTGTCCACTGCTAAACATAAGCCTTCCCCATGAGGTGAGTTTTGCCAGTAGTTGCCACGCATCACAGGAGGATTGGGAACCGCAGTTAGGTTTTTTGAGAGGGACGCTGCTACTCATCCCTTTACTATAAGTTCCCTAAGTCGCCTCTTACGACACCCACGGGAAAGGAAGGGGTGACCCATTTCTATGACGATGAATTATGCTATATTTGCACGTGTTTTGGCACTACACATTTGACAATTTATATAAGTGCAACAAGACAGTCTTATTGCTAAAAAATTCTCTAAATGTTCCATTATATTTTTATCCGTTTTACTATTATTTAGTTTTTTTTTTTTTTATTATTGTGTACTATGATTTATACCTTTTTATGAAATTTAGAATAGCAAACAAGCCAACAGCCCACCTGATGTAAAATAATAAGAAACTGTCGTCTATAGATATGATCAGTTCTACAGACTTAAAAAATACATTGTGATGCCTATAATGCCTTTCATACATTGCCATTTCTGAAGATCATTGTACTATGCATTCATACCCTATATAATCATTACTATATAAGCACAGCTAATTTACAGTAGAAACGCGAGTGAGATAGTGTAAATAAATTTGTATATTGTTTACCTCGAATAAGAATATTTTTATTATTTAAATAAAAAATTTAATTAAAAAAGAAAAGAAAAACAAATCACGTAATATTATAGCTAAAAACAAGGTCTCGAACAAAAAACGCCTCCAAACATTTACTTATATCAAATAAAACAATCTCTGTCAAGAATTTCTTGTTACTAAAACTAATAGGTGTGTGTTCCCGTGTGGTACCGGTATAGAATAGGCTTTCCCGTGAGTGTCGTAAGAGGCGGCTAGCAGCGTCCCTCGTCCCTCTTAAAACATCTCCAAACTGCGGTTGCTAATCCGCCTGCCTAGCGTGGGAACTACCCCACTTTCGTTCAGCAGTGGACAGATATGATGATGAAAATGAAAACCAATAGGTACCAATAGGTTATAAATAGATGTTTGGATGTTTATTTCTTAATCTCGTTTAAACCACACAACGGATTTGAATGTAATTTGAGCCACACGGTGGTCTTTTTTAAAAACGGAATCTGCGTTATCGATTAGTAACATATATATCTGGCGGATATTAGTGACAGATGGTGAAGATGAAAGCCGATAAGTTGGTCCATCTTAACAAATTCATAAACTAGATAGTTTTTAGAAGCAACTATGTGAAGGTCGACATGTTAGAGAATGTTGCTAGCAATGGGGCTGTTAAAGCCTTTTGCTAATGATCCCTTTCCCCCCTAACACTATGGTTGTATTTTAACTTAATACATAGGATTTTTTTATAATTATTCACGTGGACAGAATTACCAAAACCAGTTAGTATTTTAAATATAGAAGTTAGAAAAGACGTTTATATGTTTATTACTCAACCACGAAACGGTTAAAGAGATTTGAATGAAATTTGGTAAATGAGTGCATTATATCCTTGATTAATATACGGAATATTTTATGCACTGATTCACACGAGCAAAACCGTGGAAAACATCTAATATATATTAATAAGCTCTCACAACAGACGGGCTTCACCATTTGTATTCTTAATTCTCTAATACATCACAAATCTGCCGCGGCTGTTTGTGCAGAAACTGTGTAGGGATCAAGCGGCCTAAGCCTACATAACGGCGAATTATTGTTTATGTTTAAGCCGTTTGATACTTGAAATTCATTCTTTAAGCTTGGAATGATACCGTTCCGGATGAATGTCTTACTATTCTCATACCTGCTATCATTTGTGGATAATACAGTATTTTTAAATAAGGTATTTGATACTTATAAGGCATATGCTTAAATAAAGCTTACTCTCCCGAAAACATAAAAATTATTGTAATATCAATTCTTTACTGATTATAAATAAATGATAGATATAGAATAATATTATTTTAATTTTTGTACTCATATATTTATTGAAATACCAGTGTTTCAAATTAGGTAGGCCTTATTTGTAACAAGTACCCTACGTAATCAAGGATTTTTTTTTATTATCTTATTAATATTATGGGCACTAAAGATTGTAAGGATAGATGGATATTTGTTACTCTTTCACACAAAAATTACGAAATAGATTTGAATGAAATTTAGTACACGGTTAGATTTTACCCTAACATAGCATATAGGATATTTCATATATTTATTTATTTATTTAACTCTTTATTGCACCATAAATAAAAATATACACTGACAAGTGAATAATTCAAGTGAAATACAGTAACATAAATACAGATTGAAATATACACATAAAGGTACAAAAGGCGGTCTTATAGTTAGGGCAATTACTTACAGACAACCATATAGTAATTTATGCAAACGAAGCTGCGGGATATAGCTAATATTACATAATAATATTAAAGAATACCGCACCATCTCAATTAGTATAGTACCATATGCTATACTATTATGTATACAGATCTTATTCTTTCGTAATTTTAGGGTCACAACCTTAAAGCAACAAATAATACATAAATAATGGCGTCTTAATAGGAGACAGATTGTAATGATGTTTTTTTTACTTCATGAGACCTAAAATAGGATCATCAGATGATGATTTTTTTTTAATATAGTGCGCAATAAGATCACACCATCCTGAGTGAACATAAAGACAATATGGTCCATGAATATGATCAACCGAATGTAGTAATTGTCGCTTATAGACAAGAACATCACTGAATACACTGTGATACTTATATTGTCCTTTATGCGTGGCCATTCCTGAGTACTGGTGGTGGTAAATCCATAAATCTTATAATTTCACTGCTATATTCCACTGTTAAAAAAAATGTTAAGACACTTGATACGTCACGACAAATTTATGAACTATATAATAGAAGGTAAGATAGAAGAAAGGAGGGGAAGAGGGAGATCAAAACATAGTTACACCAGGCAGATCAAGGAAAAGGTTGGTGTTGTGTCGTATTAAGAGGTGAAGAGACTCGCAGAAAATCGTAGTGAGTGGCAAGAGCTCCACCGACAAGAACGCAGCTCTTAAATAGGATAGACTCTTAGATAGAATAGGCTACCTTTTCCTTTCCTGTGGGTGTCGTTAGAGGCAACTAATGGAACCTAATGGTCAAAGGATGGACAGCAGCGTCCCTTTAAAATATCATCCAAACCTAACTACCATTGCCAACCAACCTGGCATTGAGGAGGCCTATGGACAGTTGATGACTGAATGGTTATGATGATGATGACGCCACCATTCAAACCAAAACAGATAGATAAGTGCAGCAACTTTATTGTTGAAACACGAGTAGGAAAACAAATATATATTTTTTTTTATTTCATAACTCCCTGTTATTAAATATATATCGTATAACATATTGCGACATATATATTGTTGAAAACGGTTGTCGTTAAATTTAAATAACCAAAAAAACTTTATATATATATTGAATTAACATAAATACTGTACCAGTACAAATAGTTATATGATGTATGTAACATGGAGACGCGGTGTTTGTATGTAAGTTCATTACTATATATTACATAATTATTGTCATTTAACTTAAATATACCTAATTGTGCATTCTTAAGGGACTATAAACTCGTACATTTTCCTAAAGAAAAACAGCTATACTCGAAAAAGACAAAAGAATTTCAACCTCTCGTACAAATACGACACGTCCAATTGCCCTTTCATTATGAAAGCTCTACATTTTTTTTTTGTTTTTCCACCCATTCTTTCGTGAGCATGCTCTTTTGCACTGGCAGTAATAATTTAGATTTTACTTCTTAGTATATATTTATTCACTGACGTATTACAAACTAGTTATTACAAGCGACTTTGTCCGCGTGATCAGGATATATTCACTGACCGGTGTAAACAGTGGCCAAACAAACGTAACAAAACGTAACAATTTTTAATGTTTATTTAAGCCGGTGTAGTATTAAGGGAAAACAAACTCACTTCACATTTATAATCATCATCATCGTCATATCAACCTTAAACTGTCCACTGCTGGACATAAGCCTCCCTCTTAGGGGTTTTGCAAGTAGTTGCCACACTCGGAAGGCGGGTTGGCAACACATTTATAATATTACTAAGGATTACATAGTGGTCAAACACTTTGACGAGAATCTTTCGTTGAAAGAAATTTTTAAAAACAGAATGTTAATTTGAAAAATATACTAAAGTATCTACTGCATAGGTACAAGTAAAATACGAACCAATAAACGAAGCCTACTAAAAAGGACAAACAAACCCATTATACTAAACAATGACACCGTGGCCATTGTTTTTATTGCTAATACATCACCTTATGAAAGCATAATTACATAACCACATTATCTAAGACATGTCCTCTATTTAATTGCCAGCATAGACTTCTTTTATGACTGTACATTATTAAACTGATAAGCGGTAATATGTAGATAATATTAATGTTATAACATTTTTTAATGTTTAGTATTAAGCCTTTAACTGTCCATTGCTGAACATATGCCCTCCCCTCTATCGAGGAGTTTTACCAGTAGTTGTCGTGGTTGGCAGGCGGATAAGCAACCGCAGCCAGGCTTTGGAGATACTTTAAGAGGGACGCTGCTGCCCATCCCTCGCCCTTCCATAGTCGCCTCTTACGACACCTACGAGGAAAGAAAAGGTGGCCTGTTCTATGCCGAGACCATACGGGTATCTATCTATATATTGGGTAAATAACGAATATATTAAATATCATTTATGTAGTATATAATAACGAAATGGAAAAGCCTATCTAAATGAATATAAATAGACTAATATCGAATTAAATGATGATCTTTTTTTCGCCCTCAGTATTCAAAATAAACTAATATACAGATATCGAAACGATACCAATGTAACCTATGCCTAATTAATACCTTAAAACACCGACTTCAATTATGATATAACCAATATTCAAATATATATATATATATATATATATATATATATATATATATATATATATATATATATATATATATATATATATATATATATATATATGTGTAGATAAAATTTTATAAATGTAGTTTTAGTATTTATTTAATGACCTTGTTACGTGCAGTATCATACCTATTCTGAATAAAAAAAAAAGACATTTAAATTCACCGTTAGTCATAATAATAGAACTTATAATTAACCTAATAAATATGCCTAATAAAATTACCGCCTTTTTCCATTTCTCCTCTAACTAAAGGTCACCTGCAAGATGTAAAAACCACCCTTTGTACTTTATTAATATAAAATAATACTATGTTACTTTGTTACTCATTGATAACGTAGCTTTCTTTATGTGAAAAAAATTTTTAATATCAGATAAGTTATTTTTAAGTTTATCCATTACAAACAAACAATTAATCAAATGTTTTTTTTACAATATTACTCGTAGTATATACTTATACTTTTATCTTATTTCTTGACTGGTGTCATAAACAATAAAATTAGACAAAGAAATTAAATTTTAATTTTAAATAATGGGACACTCAACTCAAGGTGGATAACCCTTGTAAAACGCAGTGTAAGAAGATACCACTGAGATGACAAAAAATAAGTAAAATGCTACAGAGCTACGTTATTAGTAACTTGTAGATTGCTACAACAAAGCAAAGAATTAAAACTCAGAGTTCAAGGACTTCTTTTTTACTAAAATTGCATATTCGTATCTGTTCCAATTAGTCAAGATATATTTTTGATCACGTAAATTAATTTTAAGCCCTACTCGTTGACGAGCTTATATAGGCTTACAAAACCGATCTTAACAATTCCCTCGCGGAATAAAGAGCCAAGGAATTTTCTTAATGGGCAAGATTCTTCGTCATATTTTCACAGACCTATTTTGAAGCTGTTATTTGAATTATGAATAACAAGTAATTATAATCTATAAATAAAATTATGTAAAAATTTACCGTTATCTCTTAGAAATAGAGGTATATTTAAAAAACAGGTATATTAATGTTACGAAGTAAGTCCGCCTTTGTGAATATACATAGTTTTATATATTTTATTTTTGCCTATTTCCAATATTTGCGAATATATATGTTAAAAATCTAAGTATATTTTATTTAGGCAAATAATAACAAAAATAGAATATCACATTCAGTTTTATTTTTAACTTCTTTAATAAAAACATATCTTCACAAAAATAATAAAGTACAGTATCCATACATACATACATATCTGTCACGCCTGTCTCCCATTAGGGTAGGCAGAAACAATGGAACGCCAAATGCTTCGATTCAAACAAACCTCTTTCGCTTCTTCCACATTCATCAATCTATTCATACACGCTCGCCAGTTACGGGTACTTTTAATTTAGCCCTTCTTCAGCACGTCGCCTATTTGGTCGACATACGTCCGTCTAGGGCGGCCCCTATCGACTTCTCCATTCATTCTTGCTCGATAAATCTCTTTCGTAATTCTTCTTTCATCCATCCTCTCCAAATGACCAAACCAACGTAACATTCCTTTTTCGATTTTTGTCACTACATCGTCTTTCAGTCCACACTTCTCTCTAATCACACTGTTAGAAGTACAGTATCCTTACATCATATGTATATGTATATTTGAATATGTGTTTGATACCTTTTGGCAAGGCATTCCGTCACCCGTATCCAATAGCGAGGACGGGATGCCTTAAATATTGCGCCGCAAACCATAAAAAAAAAAGATACCTTTTGGCATTTTAATAGTTCAACCAAATATAATTAAACTTAGCATTCCAAATACTTCTGCATTAAAGAAGGATTACTTTTTATTCTATTAAATAGGTAAGAAACTTCAATTTTTTTTTTAATGAAATAGCCTATATTACTTGCTGATAACATAGCTTTCTATAGGTGCAAGAATTTTAATGGTAATTAAATATTTACTACCTTATAATACACTATGCTTATTAAAAATCCTTTACAAATACTTACTGTAATAATAGTGCAATGAAGTGTTAAATAAATAAATAAATTTCTTAAGTTTATACGTGAACAAG
Source organism: Galleria mellonella (assembly GCF_026898425.1). Lineage (NCBI taxonomy): Eukaryota > Metazoa > Arthropoda > Insecta > Lepidoptera > Pyralidae > Galleria > Galleria mellonella. The sequence continues at coordinate 7,759,129 of NW_026442130.1, read as the reverse complement.
AAATAAAACCTTGTTTCTTTGTAATATTACGGAAAACCCTTACATTTCATTTTTTTTAATTAATAATATTTTAAATATAAAAGATAACAATCAGACTGAAGACAAAACATTGTTTTGATTATTTTTTATTCGTAATTAAAATTTCCAATTTTTAATTATAAGTATGACTTAGCAATTTTGGACAATTACTCGGTTCAAATTTTAATTATTTTTAATTAAAATTCCAAATTTTCAATTTAAAGTGTAACTTCACCTTCAACTTCTAATTTCACCTTTTAATGGAATGTAGTGAAAACCGAGGAGAAAGAGGAATATTTTGGAACAAATTTAATATTAATCTGTTAGATGTTGGCATTGTTCAAAGTATCTTGCATTCTCCAACTTCTAAAGTCGTCTCGATTGTTTATCATCTCATAAGTCACTATCTTGGGTGACTTTCTCTTTTCTGTGTCACAAGTTATATTTATTAATAGTTTAGTATTTTGTTTACTCAATGGGGTTGTCAATGTAAGCAAAACAAACAACACTACAACAAAAAAAAATAAAAATGGGTCTATTAATTGATTCATTCTCTCGTTTCTCCCTGTTTTCTATTAATACATTTTTATTACTGTCCAAAACTAATATAATTTTCTAAATATATATTTACTTAGAAAACTACCTAGGTAGGTACAAATACAAGGTATGTATAAATATACCCTACCTTTGGCCTCATAAACGGAAAAAAACAAACACAACTAAATAAGAATTATCTGCAGTCGTTCTAAAAGATGTCCTCACATACATTCGGCAATTGATTTTCATTTATAAAATATATAGATTACCATTTATAGAATACTAAGCAAAGTGGCAATAAACCAACCATATTTTTCAAGGAACCAATAACTGGTAGAAATGAAAGTTCAGCAGTGAATGACAAATTGTTTGAAATGGGCCGTCAGCTTGTTGGCTGTTCCAAGTTGTATAAAAAGGACCTACCTACCTGTATTGTTCAAAATCGATTGAAACAATCCTATAAAGAGGCAAAATTCAATAAAATAAAACAATAAAGATTCATTATATGAAAATTCATTTAATAAAGAATTAAAAAAATATATACCACTTAATTTTAAACCTTTGCATTTTCACACATATTCAAATCCTGAAAATAAATTTGAGTGCAAACATATAACTGTCCTAATACATAATACATATATTCTTAAATATTTGATAAGTAAGTAAGCCAAGTAAATTTTCATACATGCACAATCATAAAGAATATTGTAAAACTGAAAATAATTACACATATACCTTTACTACTTACTTTTTACTACTACTTTTTTCTATACTTTTTAGCAAACATTGAAAATTAAGTTTATAATATCACCATTATCATATCAGCTGTTAACTACCTACTGTTGAACGTAATATGCAAATTAACAAAATTTATCTATTTACTTACATACATATATACACACCTATTTAAATACATCTATCAAGCTTTCTGTGAATTATGCAGATATGAGAGTAATTACAGGGTCTAAACAACAAATATAAAAAACTATGAATAACATTTACCCACGACTTCGTCCACGTGACCGGGGAATGTATTGACTGGCGGAAATAATAACCTATTATCTTCTCCATCCCATATAGTACGTGTATACCAAAGGGATACTTTGTACAAAAGTCGATTGCTTGGGTACCTCTGTCCCATTCGTGTTTCAACAGTGAAGCAGTTGTGTTTGCATGGCTGTGTTCGATTTGAAGGGTGGGATATGGCGTGAATTTACTGGGTACAGAGGAATAACACCTGAGTTCTCAAGAATGGCAACGCATGGGAGGTATCATGGGCTAAACAGTATACTCTGTTATGTCAACGGTACTGCTCATGTCTATAGGCGACGGTTACCACTCTCCATCAGGTGGGCCGTCAGCTTGTTTGCTATTCTAAGTTGTATAAAAAACAATTCATGATGATTTGTTGAGTTGTTACAGCACTAAGAGATGACAAACAAAGTCACTTTTACATTTATAATGTTCGTAAAAAAATATATTACAGGGTAAAATCAAAATCATTACTATCATTTTAAAGGGCTGCTCCACTAACGAAACCGTTCTTTTTTTCAACGAACTGGTATTATATAAAAATCAAATTAGACATTACTATGAAAAGCTAAAGACTGTTTTCCATCTATGTTACTTTGTTAAAACCATGTTAAATTTCAATAGTAGAATATCTACTAAAGGTTTAGTTATTCATTCCATATCAATACAGAGTCTATATAGCAATTTTTATCTACCTATACATAATAATAACTACCCTATTACCGAGTAATATGATCTCTAGGTAAACGACTTATAAATCCGCAAAACATACCCGCATCGACCCCCAATTCACTAAATGGACCGAATGGAAATGGGCGCGCAGCCATTATCGGCAACTTGTCCTACAAATATTTGCCACCGTCTAATAAACCTTGACACATTGCTGTAAACAAGATTTGTGACATCGCTGGCCTAAAGTAAACAACTTTAACTTTCAAGGAACAACTTTGCTCTACGGTAAACGATGTCTTTTTTTGTTTTTACTCACTCATTATAAATCACAATATCGTCACTATTAATGGACAAGTTCAGACAACAATTCGATTACTGTAGTAACGAGATAATCACGATTTACTATTGTTTTCTTCGTTTATACATTGTACCTGATAACTGGAAAAATCATGGATTAATGAAAATTATTACTTTTTAAAAAATAGTAAAACTTTCGAATCTAAAATTAGATTTAACTTTTTTCTATAATTTAATAACATAAATATTTGGATAATTAATTATAATTTTGTTCTTTTCTTTAAGATTAATTACTAAATAAAAAATTATTCTATTAAACAAAAAAAGTAATGTATCTAAGCAACGTTACATTTGTTAAAAACTAACTGATATTTTTGTATTTTATTTTTCTAATAAATTCATGTACTCAATTTTTTCTACTAACTTCTAGACATCTTTCCATGGAGAGTAGAAGTAAGAAACACCATCTCTGTGTATAAAAAAAATAAAAAAAACACTTCATACATCCTTCAAATGACTGAAAGCTAGTGTAAAATTAAACTTTGTAAATGCCTTAAACAGCGAAACTGGTCAGATGTTTATTATATATTAGTTTAACACCTTTTTGTTGAAGGGTACAAATATTTTTCTAATTATACCAATTTATTCATCTCCTTCACGATATAATTATATAAATTATTAAATAATAGGTTCGATACATAGAAGCTCGTAAATAACAAAAAAATATTTTTGTAGTACATGTTTACCTATATGTGTCCCTTTTATTGTATACCCTTATGAACCATTGAACCGTGACAAATTTTCTAAAGTATAAACAAAGCCCGTTCATGGGTTATACTCGTATTATTATTTGTTTTATCCTTTCTTAGCTGTCGTAACGAATAAAGTTTTTTTTTTTTTTTATATTTTATCTTTTCATATTTACTAAGTTTCTTGGCAGAATTACATATCTAAACATTGAAAATGTCATGTTCCTTTGTATTAATGACACAGTTGTTCTGTCTACTCACATGAAATACTTTTCATCTTTCGTCGTCATGTGAAAAGTTAGAAATAAAAATTTCTCACTAGCGTCTTTGTATATATATTCTTATTCTAATAATATCTTTTTCTAAGTCAAAACTGTTTGAGGCTCGCAAGCTTAATATTTAATCACATCGCTTACAATCAGTTAAGACAAGGCCCTTTAGCAAAAACTGGTTCTAGCTCATCTTTTGTAAACACATAAATCATACACGGCCTCTTCATATTTACTTAAGCTAGAACAGAAATCTCGAAAAACAAAGTAATAATTTAAGCATGACGAGCATACAAATGTGTCTTTAATCTCTTTTACGATAGGAAACAAGATTTGCTTTGCAATAAACAAGATTTTGCTCCTCAAAGAAGCTTCAATCAGTGCAAAATTAATATGGAACCAACACAGGAGTAAATCTTGTTTATTATAAAAAAGATGTATCGAAATCAGTTTATAATCAACCACATGCTCGCGACATATAACCATAAAAAAAATACAGACAAATCGGGAACCTATTCCTTCTGAAAATGGTTTAAATGAACCGAAAATATGTTACAAATATACATGTCACCTGTCATAAACGTTGATACATTCGATATAGTCGGGTTTTATGACCCCATTATAATATATGACTCTCTCATAACTATATATCATGATATCTGTTGCTGTGACCTGGACGCTCATTATGAGCACTTTAAATCTGTCAATTTTACAGATTAAATTGCCTTACAGTTTGACAATAAAAGCATAGTCATAACAGGTCAGTTTTCTTTTAATGGATGATAACAGAATAGTAATCCCGCCTGCACTAACGATATATACTGGCGGGGCACTAGTAAGGGATCATAGGTGAGGATGAAAGCAGGTCAATTGGCCCATAGTGATAAATTTATAAAAATAAATCAAGATGGTTTCCAAGGGGAACCGCGTGGAGCTCGACCTGATAAGATATATTGTTAGCAATAGGGCCTCTAGTCCCATTACTACCAATTCCTTCCCCCCTAACAGGTCAGTTATGTGTTGTCATCTAAACTAAACCTTTTAGCTTTGTTAGATACTTTACTACTACTATTAAATTCGCGTGACTGTAAATATGGCTATACAATCCACCTCCTTCTTATCGTCACTATTATAAAGAATTGTCGAGTAGTTAGAAAGAAAGTGACCGAGATATTATAGCTAAAAACACCTTAGAGGTTCTATTATCTACCATACCATTATGTCAAATTAAATTTGTAACGAACTCTCGAATGATGGAATACGACGTCGACAAATCAAATTAAGGAGCTTCATAGCATGAACGCCCTTGAACGTTCAGGTGTAGCTTTACCTTTTACTCCTTGCGCACTTCCTGATACCCGCTGACAATTTGTCATCATTATCATGATATATTATCATAATCAAAGTAAAAGTAATTTGATATTTTCTATACAGTTTCAGATAATTTTATTATCAGAAATTGGCTGAGGGTAACTAGAAACTGTTGAATTCAGTTCTGAGATCGTAATCCGATCGAACTTCGATTTGAAATTCGAACATAACATTTTTTTATTCATATTCGGATCACTAAAAATCTTTGTCACTTGCTTCATATTGCAAAGAACACATAAAGATGTCGTTCAGTAAGCTATATTAGAGGCCCAAAGTATATAACAAAAGTGGCTTAGAAACTTTTATCGTTAGAGAGCTGTCTCCCGTGACTATGCTCCGTATATTAAGACAAAATGTAGTAAATACGAGTAACAAACATACAAACATTACCTGAGTTTTTCTTTTCTTGCACATATATCTTAACTATGTCATGAGGGTAACAAAATACCACTTACTATGTAAATTAACTTGTTTGCTAAAAAAATGAATAAAGTATAGGTAGGATTAATGAAATTACTTCTAATAAGTACATCATCTGTATGTAGTATTACAATTGTGTGTCTATGTTTTATGATACTTAAAATGGTAAACAAGCTGTCGGCCCACCTTATACGAAATTTTAACCGTCACCTATAGACATGAAAGCGCCATGGACATTATAGAATGTACTTATATACCCATAGTGTTCTTCACACATTGTCACGAGGACTATAATGTGCTTATATATCTTGTAATTTCGCTGTCATTACTTTCAAATGAATATATAGCCATGAAAACACAGTTGTTTCACAGCAAAAATACGAGTGGGACAGAGGTGCCCATGCAGGTGACTTTTGCCATATGATTCTATATACTAAATTGAATAAGACACACTGAGATCTTTGCGTATATTATATATACGTAGTAAGTGTATTTATTGATTGAATTCAATATGTAATAAAATTTCAATCTTGTTTCTTTGGAAATATCTAAGTAAATATTGCATACATACTTTCCAAGGAATAAAGAACAAACTGAGACTGGTTTTTATATTAAATCATTCGTTTATTGCAGACAATCTGAGCGATCCAATTTCTTGAAGTAATAAAATTGATTCCCCCAACATAGCTTAGTACCTACCCAAGTTAAACCTTCCATTTCTGTTTAAATCTAGTTTAGTCTGTGTTCGTAAACTCATCAGCTATTATTATCTTTTTTGAAATACATACCTGCTTGTAGATTTACTTTATTTTTCACTTTCTTTTTGAAAGATTCGCCTCATGGTTTATAATAGTTAATTATGTATGTTTTTTAAATATTTTTCATCCTTTTTCTTTTTCATTTACTTTCTATATTAAACCAAATACACTTTGATATAATGTGTACGAGTATGTATGTATAAGGATATAAGTTCATAATTGTTTATAAAGCTGTATGTATAAGAGTCCAATACTGCAAACAAACTGCATAGCAGTTTCGCACTAAAAATATGTAAAGTATGTATGTAACTGTTTACTTGAAATAAAATTATATATATATATATTCAAATGCATTAAAAACATTTCATTCATTTATTTTTGACATCATCATTATATAATTTTGACTTCACATAAATTACAGCATTTCTAAATATATTTAATGTACGATTTTAACTTTGTATTAATAAAAAATAAAAGTTCTATAGCTATGTAAATTTGTTAATGTATTTTTGACAACCTAAGCGATGACTGATGGAAAGTTGTTTTTACGAGTATTCATTGAATGACTGATTACAATAATGACATTGAACTATTCGAATTGAATGGGATTTAGTCGTATTGTAACCGCATTTTTTATTTGAACGACCACCCGGAAATCTACTACGTATTACAATTACTATCATCACTAATAGTACGTCAGTGATAATGCATAATATCTATGCTAATAATTATGTATAATTGATTTAAACATTCACTATCTATTACTGTAACGTAAATACTAATAATGATCTAGAATGATAACAATTTAAATGTTTTGCATACCACTTGCTAGTGAAACATGTTATATACACGTGTAGCTTTATGTACAGATTTTGATTACTTCATATCACTTCTAAAAAATTTTTTTGCAATTTGAAATAGTCGACTATTATTTGATATTAATAGCACTCAGTCATCATACACCATAGATCCTTCTTATATTACCATTCCTTAAGATTAAGGTGTTATATGTGTGAGTGACAATGGAATGGTAACCCTATCTCCGCTATCGGATTACCCTGGTAGGGCACCAGTAAGAGATGATAAATGAGGATGAGAGCAGGTCAGTTAGCCCGTTGGGATGAATTCCACAAGAATTGATTTCCAGAGGAAACCGCGTGAAAATCGACTTGATAGAGTATATTGCTAGCAATAAGGCTATTAGACTTAATTACCAACAATCCCTTTCCCCCCGTAAACCTATGTATCCTTAACCATATATGACGCTGATATAACGATCGATAGGTGATGGATCGAGAAGAAAATATTTCAAGTTTAAACATTGATATTTTATGATTAAAGGGGTTATTAATCATAAAAACATCAAACCTCTCATAAACCTATGTTAGCTATTGAATTGCTTTGTCTCTTTGTGTTAAATTCCTAATTTGAAAGAAAGTGACAAAGCAGGGTAATAGATAAAATAAATTTGTAAATTTTAATCTATTGAATAAAAGGATAAAACTTAGCAGAAGATGTAAACATCCGAAATGTTTACAATACTATAACCAGACATAAGTACGGGCAATATGTAACTATGATATCCGAGGTAATCCAGTAAATAAACGGAATTGTTTCAGATATCATGGTACATAAAAACTGCGTGCTGAACGAATGGCCAAACGACCCGAAATCTTGTAATAAAGTTGGGTTTATGTCAATATTGGTATAACGTTACTGGGAATCGGTCCTTGCCGTTTGAATAATAAATTGTGGTTTTCTCAGTTTTTTTTCCTTGACTAACCTTTTGGTACTTTGTTTTACTTACAATTTCCCTTTTAGATTGGCTATTATTTTGAAAAAGACGCATAACTTATAAATAAGAATTAATTGCCGAATGCACGTGCACACAGTTATACACGTGTAACTTCTGGACGACTATATCTAGTTGGATACTCCTTTTTTTGTGTTTGTAATTGCCAGAACAAGGTTTTTATGAAAAAAATGTACAAAAAATACAAACGTAAAAGTAAAAAATTTTAATTAAGAAGTCGAGAAAAAAATGAGTAAAAGATTGATAGGGAACATTTGGTTTCATTTTGCCATATAATAAAAAATAAAACTGAACATAAAAAAGGCAAGATTTAAGAAACACGTAATTTCAATATGAATGAATAGAATAATACCTATTAGATGATCAAAACATTATCCTCTTATATACATATAACAAAATCAGATACCGTGGGGGCGTAATCCAGAAAACCCGGAACCAATCTAAGCAGAGTGCGTTCTCCATTGTACCAATAGAGAATCATGATATCTCAGTTAGACAAAGTAACTTAATGCATACTAATTTCAAAATAACAGAGCCAGTCATTTAGACGGGTTTTTAAAAATAGGATTATTCATAATATTACTATTTTATTTATGATAATTAGCAATCCGTCATAAGTCCTCTAAATATAGACACAGGTTTTTTGTGTTGCCAGTGATGACCTATGATGACCTATTAATCAGCGAGCTGTAAAGAGGGCTATCCTTGGAGTTTTATTTCGTGACATAATCCGAAATAACGACATCCGCAAAAGAACCAAAGTGATCGATATAGCCCGAAGAATAAACCAGTTGCAGTGATAGTGGGCTAGTCACATAGCTTGAAGAACAGATGACTGATGGGGTGAAAGGTTCGTGAGTGGCGACCTCGTACGAGCAAACGCAATGTACATAAAGTACTTACTCGACTGTAACTGTTCCGTTAGATATAGATGAACCATTATAAACCTACCTGTAATACCACCTATCTATCTACCTATGAGTTACAGGTAGACGGATAAATTACAGAAAAAATCTTATGCATAAATGCACTATAGCAAGCTACTAAGGCATAAATTGAACTTTATAGGTCCGCTGTTATAATAAAGAAATCTCTGCTATAAATACATTTTAAACCTCAAAATTATTCGGATTAAATTAAATTATTACTTTACGCATATAAATGCAATTTTTTCATTTTCTATGAACTAAAATATGAATCAATTAAAAATCTGTAATTAAGTATGTACAATTACATGTGATAATATGATGTGTACACCCATTGTACACAGTACAAGATGTGTACATGCTTATTATGTAGTGCTATGATGATAATAAACTCAGGTTATTCTTCTTTCCAACATTTTAATTTGTTTTTTTAATATTTGGTATTTTTTTTTAAACTAGTGTTAGTATTTATTAAATACTAACACTAGTTTTGCCATTTGGCCCTGGCATAGAATAGGCCACGCCTTTCTGTCCTGTGGGTGTCGTAAAAAACGACTAAGGGAATTTAATGGTCGAGACTAGCATCCTTCTTAAAACATCACCAATCGATTGCGATTGTCAACCCACCTACCAAGCATGTCAACTATTTGCAACTTATTGTGGAGGCCTACGTCCAGCAGTGGACGGTTAATGGCTAATACAATAATAATAAAAAAATAAACACTAGTATTAAGGAATGGATTTCGTTAATAACGATACTATTCTATTTTTGTTCCAACATTGTAATTCTGTGACGTATTAAAAAATATATCCTTAATTTTTTATTCATATTATAAATTCGAAAGTTCGTTTGTATTTTTTCTATTGCTACCTAACCAGATTAAGTCATCGTCATGAAATTTCGTATACACAAACTTATTTGAGTTTTATATAGAAGAAAGTGTAATTACTTTTTGTACTGGTCAATCAACATATTCTATACATTTATATTCTATGCATTTAAAAAATATGTAAAGTATAAACAAGAAAGTCAATAAACTTTTCAAATCACTTTGAAAAACTTAGCATTAAATCTCTACCTCAATGATTAATATAATTTTAAACAAAACAAGGTACTAATTGAAGAAAGCAAGAAATTAAATTGTAAGAAAGCATGAAATATTCAGGCATATTCAATAACAACGTAACCTAGAAATATAATGAAAAACAAATATGCAAACAGTTACCTTATAAATGTTTATATATTTGGTTTGTGTCACTTCGGTTATTTTTTCGTGCAATCGCCGTGATTGTCTTTTTATTGTTATTGTAAACAATCACGGCGCTTCCCCTTAGAATAGGTACGCCACAGAATTTTATTTGTTCTGCCTAGTCATTTACATAACCAAGGGATTGTCGAAGTAGAATGGGAGGTCATGTGTGTAGTGTGATGTGATAATGTGTTCTCATGAAACATATTTTCTTTAATGGTTTAAGATGGAATCGTATCCCGCTTGTACCTCTTCTTTAGTGAGGAATCAATAAAAGATGATAAATGAGAATGAAGTTAGGTCAGTTGGCTCGTCGTGATTAATTCACCAAGGACTACTTTTTTTATATATAACTTAAAATGGCAAACAAGTTGACGGCCCACCTGATGGAAAGTAATATATAGATATGTGCAGTATCATGGACATAACAGAGTATACTGTTTCGCCCATGATATCCCCATGCATTGCCATCCCTGAGGACTCAGGTGTTATTCCACTGTACCCTGTAAATTCACTGCCATATCCCACCCTTCAAACTGAAACACAGTTGTGCAAACACAACTGCTTCACAGTTAAAACACGAATGGGACAGAGGTACTAAAGCAAACGACTTTTGTACAAAGTCTCCCTCTGGTAAACTACTTAATCACAATAGTTTCCAGTACGATTGGTGATCAGTCTAACAATCGATTTTCTGCGCATATTAAAACATACGCACTAATATACTTATATATAAATACACAACCTCTCTCCCTCTCTCAAAATTAAATTACTTTACCTAGTTCTCAGATACAAGAGATAGATAGAACAAGGACAAGTAATTATTATCCACACAATCACAAAAAAGGACCTCGGCGTATGTGCATGAACGTCGTCTGAATAGAACAATAGGCGTACAGGCGTAGTATCAATATGTAGTTCGCGAGACATACCTAGTTCTAATCGATTACTTTGTACTATATCTAAGGAAATCTTCGGTTAAATCTAAACACATTACATTATTAATAATCTTATTTTAATTTTTCAGATACCAAAGTACTTCAGCGTTAATACCAAAGGTAAGTTCATTTAATTATACTTTTAAACACTATAAAAAAGACAATATTATACAGCCAATTGGCATATTATAAGGTTTTCACATTTTCCTTGTTTCACTCTGGTGTTTGACTTTTATTTTCTTAGTCGCCTGTAACATCTCGACATTATGATGAAAAGAAGTTATGTTAGATTAAGTTATATTATTATCCAACTAACGACCCGACTCGACTTTGAACAGTTTTTTAAACAAAATTTAACCCATTCAAAGTCTTAGATTGTAGTGAAAGTATTTTTAAAATCGGTTAATATTTTATAGAGTTTATACATAACAAACAAATCAGTTTTTACCCTTTTTCTGATATTAATTTCTACTAATAAAATTAAGAATAAAAATAAGAGTTCGTCTGTTCGTTTAAAATTATTATTATACTAAGACGATCATATACAATTTACAGCTAATTTAGTTGTCGATTTGGTCTTATAACTAAAATTTATCACAGACGTAGGCTAATACAGTTCCTCTGGGCTAATTATTTAGTTAGTTAAACATTCCAATAATAACAAGTTAGATAAATTTGGCGAGAACGGCAAACAAAGTCCCAGGTATTGTAGCATTGTCTGAATATTAATAATTCTTGGAAAACATTTTATAATTATAATACAAGTATTTTGTTTTGTTATGTTGGCAAAATAAAATTAGAGCTTGTTTACTGATTTTCAAAATAACAAGATTTTCTTTATATTTACGTAATTATTATTCATTTTATGTATGATAGATGTTTTGACTTTTTTCATAGCCCGAAATTGGCTTAATTCGAATATATAGTATGCTAAATTACTTAAATTTCTGCAAATGTCTAACAATTTTGTTTATTATCATGAATAACTTATTGAAGTTACAGAGAATCGGAAATGTGATTAATTGTTAGTCAGGTCAGTAGGTAACCCAAAATCATCATTCATACTTACTTCTGTCATTTCAAATACAAACCCATCTCAATATCTACAAGAACAGCTGGCAAATAATTTCATTATCTCCCATCTGACAGAGTAAATATAAATACGATTGAATTAAAATAAATATTATTTTAGTAAATTAAAAATAAACTTTCTTATAAATTTCTTTTAAGATGTCTTTATAATTACTTGCAAAAACAGTTTTAGTAATAATAGTGGTATTTAACTTATTTTCTTATTATACGTTTTTATTCAGAATCGCTAACTGTGACTTTCAGAAGTAATTTCAAGGTTTATTTCTTATTCAGTTTGAGAGTTTCCCAAAGTTTTTTTCCCCTTTGTTCTCATCTTAATATTATAATACTTACACGGGTCGTAACTGTGATATTAAAACTACTTAGGTACACAAATTTTCTAAATGGAATTCTCTAGTTAGTTTATATATATATATATATATATATATATATATATCATATAGTTAAGAACCCTCTTTCGATGTCATTTAAAACATATCAGTATTGGTTCTTTTAACGACATAGGACTAAGGAATTCCTCGAAATTCCCAAGGAAAAAGAACCAGTTCACGTGGCAGAAACCGCAGAGAACAGCTGCTTTTTTATGGCAGCTATTAAGGTCGGTACAGACGATGGACAATTTATAAGCAGACGAAATTTTCCTCGGTATACCTAAACCATGTACCTACTTGAACAGCACGTGCATTGTAGCACACAATTTTAGAAGTTTCATTATGACCGAACTAAAATGTCATTCAAAGAAAAGCAGATTAATCAAATACAAAGAATAAATGTGGTTGCGTGATATTTAAAGATGCTGAATTTACAGAATTATAATACAATAATGATCATTATCTTTAAAATTATATATATATATATATATATATATATATATATATATATATATATATATATATATATATATATTCCTTTATAATTATGTATGTATATTATAATAATCAATTTAATACATTATTAGTTGTTATTTTCTTTAGGTCAATAAGGTTATTGAAATAAAAAAATATGAGGAGCTATATTGAGTAGAGAAGAAACACATACATGTATTATAGAAATGTTTTTTTGTGCAATGACAAATAAGCTGTAGACCCACCTGATGAAAAGTGGTGACCGTTAGTTTATAGTAAGCAATGGCGCAAATGGATAGTAATAAATGAAAATGCGTAATAAGTAACGCACTATATCTACTTTCTGTTTTTGTGACGTCACAGAACAAAAACAAAAGACTAACGAAGTCGATCAATAGTACTAACTTCATTACACTGTTGTTTTTTGTTTATATATAGACCATAGATAATATTAATAAGTTCTTATATTGGGTACGTATATTTTTTATTTTTGGTATCAAACACTACGGACTAAATATTCCTCGTCTACGCACCATTAAGTAACAACAAAAAAAATAACCCTTTATCATACGTAATAAAATATTACTTTTACGCTCGAACAATCGCTATATATTAGAACACATACAAAACTATTATATAGTCTACATATTTGGTATATCCAATAAACAACCGACGAAGTGATATAAATCACTGTATTATGAGCGGAAAACGTGACTGTGGCTGTAACTTTAATACGAATTAAAATCACAGCCGTTGTCACGTTCACGTGACATTGTCACGTCATCATCATCTGTTTTTTTATACAAGCATACAAGCATACGGCCCACCTGATGGTAAGCGGTTACCGTAGCCTATGGACGCCTGCAATGCCAGAGGTATTTATTACGCGCACGTTGCCGACCCTGAAAAAACCTCTTTACCCCTTTTTGAAGAACCCAATGCTTTAGTCTCCTAAAACCTCGGCAGGGAGCTTATTCCATAACCTCAGCCATTATCTGTTCATTATTCAACATAGGCCTCCCCATAGACTGCCTTAAGGTCTGGTCTTTTATCACCTAACCTATACTAGGTTACTGGCTCTCTGCAATACATTTGAGTCCATCAATCTATTTAGTGGAGGAAGGGTCGTCCTACACTGCGTTTGCCCGTACGGGGTCGTCACTTAAGAACCTTTCTTCCCCAACGGTTGTCGGTTTTAGAGCTATGTGACTAGCCAATTGCCACTTCAGATATCGTCATAGTCGTAAAATACTGTTAGATCTAACAAAAATTACATATATATCTCCGTCAGTATTCTACGCTATGACAACATATACTTTTATGGATACCCACATTACGGATTTTAGATAAATTTAATTATTTTATGTTAATTCCTTTTATTAAAGTTTATATTTTTATAGTGGATTGATGAAATATGAATAAATTAATATGAATAGAGGAACTAGCTATAATCGAATATATGCCTCGTGAGCATTGTAGTCGAAATTAATTTGCTGGAATATACCGTGTTTATTTGACACTAACGCCATCTATGAGATTTTGTCTAAAACAAAAATTATTTAATAGAATAAAATAAAAATTCATATTTTAATAGAAATTCAATCCATTCATTCGAATACAATTGTTTGCAAGTTCTATTAAATCGGCACTTTTATGATTCGACTGCTGTGTTCGGAATGTTCTTAAAACTTTTGAATTTTATACCACTCTCATACACTGGTGTTTAAGATGACATATAATCATGATGCGCCGCCATTACCTTACTATCTATATTATTAACTAATTAAGTACTAATTATATATACACAATCAATACACAATACATATATTTTTTTAATAAATACAAACAACTACCTAGATACCTTCTTATCCTAATTTTATATTCAAACATTAATTGTACATACAAAAAATTCTTCTTGTTTCCTGTTTAATTTTATATTTTTTATGTTTGTTTCCTAAAACGGGATTGCAAATACACCCACTTGCACTATCAACCACCCAACCAACCAACCAATACCAACGGTGCCCATATATGTTAGGTACATATTTATAAAATTTTCTTGTGATTTCCTTGTCATGGCATAACAAATAGGAAGATATCGATTCTAAAAGTAACGTATTATTTAGTTTCCGTTTTTGACTTCTAACTTTCTTATTTAATTTGCACGAAAAACTCAATGGACTAACTTTCTGAAAACTTTTTGTTATATAGAGATCTTACTAATTATATTACAAATGTAAAAGATGTTTAGAGGTCTGGATCTTTAAATGTTACATGTTGCGCAAAAGAAAATATATTTGTTTTCTTTATTGAATTTATTTTTACATTCACATGGCTTCAAAAATATATCTAACTGAAATGCCAATATTTCTTTCTAGTTATCAATGAATCACAATAATTGACGACCTCCGTGCCCCAGTGATAAGTACGTAGTTATGCGCGGATGAGATCCCGGGTTTGAGTCCCGGTCGGACTAAGTCAGGAAATGAACTTTTTTGAATTGCTCTAATTTCTGAGATGTACTTCTAGATTCTCGTTCTTATTATTATTAAAACTGATATTATTTTTTTTAAATATCTAATCTCCACAAGTCCCATAACGGCCTAGCTAGATTATTAACGTCACTCACCTGTAAAAAATGAAAGCGGGCGAGATTATAACATAATGTGCCTTCCGTAGCGCGAATTAAATATTATTTTGACTTTAGATTGGGGACATATTTGTCAGGAAGCTTTGAGGAATAAGTATACCGTGACCTCTGCGTCACGAGCCGCCTGTATTAACCACTAAACTGACAGTAATACAAGACGAACAATAAAAAAATAAACACAAATCCAAACCTAAAATAAAATTCTTATGAGCTCAGATAAATTATTTATATAAGCACTATTTTAATATGTAGAAGATATTTCAATTTTAAAGCAACTTTTTCCTCAATATTACATAATAATATATCAAATTCTGACTCAGTTTAGATAGTTCTTTTTCTATCGATAGAATTACTTCTATATTATCTCCTATGTTGTTTTTATATTAATTTTGTAATAACTGAAGCTGCCAGTTTTCTTTGCAGTGCAGAAAACTGTCTCTTATGAAGCAAATCTACTTCTGGGCTCACAAATTCTAATAATAATTTTAATATTCCATTAAATTTTAATATTTCTAATATAACGTATTTACTGAACATCTTGTCATTTATCTATGTAGGCATTTTTATACTGCATACTACAGGACACATTGTAAAGTATTTGAACCCTCATACGTTCCCATTTTTAGCAGATTTGACGGTATAATTCAGGGATTCAATGGGTCCAAGACCGGTAGAAGCCCTACCGCAGTATATCGGACTCAGTAGATTTGTTTTTAATAACTTTTACTGTCGTTGTTGACAAAAACACACTCATACAATCGAACACTTTGAATATATACTGGATTTCGAGCTAATGAGTTACTAGCTATTTTTTCGCGACTTTAGTATATAAACTACATTATATGTTAAGTTAGGATGTAACTTATTCTTGTAGGTGCCAAATTTCCTTTAAATTCTTTCAATAGTTTTGTCAAAAAATGTAACAAACATCTATCTAAAATTTGCAGTGTCAAAATTGCTATTCTGCAAAAGCTTGTAACTAATTAACCTATAATTTTTATATATTTAATATACTATTTGCGTTTTGAATTTTGAATTTTTTAGAACGTGTATATTTTCGACTACCCGCTTCGACTTCGACCACGTATTAGGGATGTATTGATTAACTGAAATAAATACTAGCCTATGTCGTTCACCAATCCAATGACCATTGAACTGTTAAAGCGTCAAGAAATAAACTAACTCATTTTTACATTTAAAATATTTTTCTATGACATTTCAAAAAAATAATTGAACGAAACAATAGTTTCTGCCAACTCTAATGGGAGACAGACGTGGCAGATATGTATGTATGTATTAAATACATCTTTTTCATCATGAATCATATTTTTTCACAAAAATATATCGGATATGTTACCATTTACCCCATCACAATATGTCATGCGATAGTATCTGTACTATGATATTAACTGAAATAAACTAATCTTGCAATGTCAACATTAGTAAACTGTCTGGCCTTGCGTACAGGGTAACCGCAGAACTCAACTTAGTATTAGGTTTTAAATGTAAGAGAACTCCGATATATTTTGTCACTTCATAATTATTATTTGTGTAATTCCAAAAAACCCATAAAGAATAGGAAAAACATATGAATATTATTTATTAAAAACCCTACTGTATAACCTGGTTCTTTAATCTATAGGATGAAAACAAATATTTAGTATATTTCTTTATTACCGATTTAATTAAATTCAGTTTTTTAAATAATAGTTTAAATAATATTTCTTATATAATAGGTAGATACGTTATAAGTTAAGACTCAAAGGTTTTATTTTAATTCCTGGAAAAAAAAGCAACTACTAACAATTAATAAATAAGTACTGAAAATACAGTTCCACTGTTTTATTTTTATACTAACGTGCTACTTACTATTACACACTACTTTGTATGCGTAGATTTCAAAAGAAAACGGGTTAAATAAACCACTCATAGATAGTGTATTAAGATAAAAAATAATACCAATTTTTACGTTACAATATCACGAATATAACAGTGAAAATTGCATTTAATTTTGTTTTTGCGTGATGCCGGAACAAAACATACAATTAGAAAGCCAAATTTTCTAAAATTATTGCTTTGATTTCTATTGCTCTTATTAAGATCCTTCATATATCTTTTTCTCAAATATCTTCTATGTACAGACTATCTAGTTACAATTATATTACATTAAAAAATATGACCGGTTTTAAGGTCTGTTAGGTATAAAGTATTTTTGAGACTGCTATAAGGCGAAACCGTATAATCTCTGAATTAACACAAGTGTTTTTGTAATGATTTACATACATACATATCTGTCACGCCTGTCCTATATTTTTGTAATGATTTATTTTAATAATTCAAATTTCTACTATTATATATCTATTGTCATCATATTATCATAACTGTCCACTGCTGAACATAAAACCCCTCAAGAAGAAGGCCCTTAGATGAATTTGCCAGTGGTTATCATGCTTGGTAGACGAGTTGTGTAGGCTTTTTTTTTGATGGGTGAAAATGGTATGGTATCCCCGCCTGAGCTAACGGGATACGCTGGAGGAGCACCAGTAAAGGGTGATAGATGAGAATGAAAACAGGTCAGTTAGCCCATCATAATGAATTCATCAAGAATTAACCATGATAGTTTCCAGGGAGAACCGCGAGGAGGTCGACCTGGTTGGGTATATTGCTAGCAATGGGATTCTCAGTCTCCATTACTAACAATCCCTTTTCCCCCTCAGTTAGGCTTTAGGTTGGTAATGTTTTAAAAGGAGCGCTGTTGCCTATCCCTCGACTAATAAATTATAGGTTAATAGTTGAGAGATGGTCACCAAAAAACTAACTGTAATTGCACACCCTGCTAAAAATGTCAACTACAGTCCCCCCACCTCCACCCCCGCATGAGAGAGGCCTATGTTCAGCAGTGGACAGTAAACCGCTGATATGATGGTGATGATATACCATCTACACCACATTAATGTCTTTTTACTCTTGGATCGATTAGTTAACAAAAATACCTTCTTTTTCTTCGCTTCTTCTATAGTTAAAATTTAAAATAGGTGTTATTGGCCTGCACATATGTACCTTGCATATTATTATCAAGGGAGATACCTTAAATCCAATCTCCCATCTCCGGTCTAACCTCATATCGCACAAATTGAACTAACATGTACTAACTAGTCTCAAGCTACTAAATTAGCTACATGCTGAAACCTAGCCCATATCTATCTCATCCTAATTGAATAGACCGCTAGAATAATTAATTGCAGCAATATATTAAGTGCAATATAGCTTGTAGTATTATATACATATATATTGCCACATCCTGAAGATCTGTCTGCGTAAATAGTATTAATATTATAAACATGAAATTGGAATTATTTATTTGTTACTCGTGTATATATACCTACTATGTAATATACTATTGTATGTACATTATATTATAATAAAATTATAACTAAAGGATGTCTGTACATGGAAGAAAATTATAACATTTAAACAGTATATATAAAAGCTTTTAATAGAATCAATAGAAGCCAAAACAATATTTTTTTAGAAATTTTGTCTGTCTGTATGCATGTTTGTTCCGACATCACAAAAATTACTGCACAAACTGAATATGGTTGTACTTTTAAAGATCTATCTTAATAAATGTTGTATGTTTTATTTTAATATGCTATTTAGAAATAGTCTATTTCACTTGATTTCCTACTTCTAAAATCCAGGCATACAAAGTAGCGTGAGCTTTTTACTAACAATAGTATATGTATTTGGACGAGATTGAATAATATTTCCTTTTTTTTATATATTTACCAACGAACAACATTTTAATTTAATAATAAAAATAAATATGACTTTAGGTGAAAGTCACTTGAGTCTGGCTAAACGATTTTTTCTTAAATAAAATACAAGAAACAACAAAATTATAATATAATAAAATGATAACTTTCTTTAATATTCGTAATACATTAAGATTCTTGTGGAAACAAAAATTAGAAAAGTTACCCGGAAATTCGGAATTAAGTCCAATTTTTAAATATACTTTCTGTAATAACTGACAACAAAAAAAAACAACAGAATATTCTTAAGTAAATTACTATGTTACCTCTACATTTATTTTATTTTACTAGATGTTATTTTACGGGAGTCCACATCACTGGTTATTTGATTAGAAAATATTTTGTTTAATTTCGCCACCATTAATATATGTGTGACTGCCATCATTCGAATCTTGACCATCACTATTACTACCAGAAGATCCACAACCTATTAACCATTAGCTATCAATTTCAGACTGTCATTTTGTTCACCCACGTTTTGGAACACGTGTTTCACCTTTAAACGAGGCATGTTTAGGCAAATTTATTTGATTGCTGCTCGGAGCCTAGTATTAACCATTATTTTCGGTTGAGAAATATAATAAATAAGGTATACCTTTTTAAATTATTCAACAATAATAAACTTTTATACCACATTTTATTAATCGATAATATTTAAATATATAAAAAAAATTGATAGTATAGGGATTTTCGTCCAATGAGCGCCGGTTCGATTCCCATACAATACAAAACTTTGTATTCACGAGTATGCCTGTTTACGCTACGTATTTTCTATGTATTATAAATATGTATTTAAGAAAAATGGTACTTGTTTAAGTATTTTTATCAGTAGCCTAGTGCTCTTAATACATACACTGTCGTGTTTGTTTGTATTTATTTATTAATTGAAAATCTACTATTACTAACTAATTTATAACTAAAACGCAAGAAAAATCTATTGTAACAGTAACTCATCATAGAATTGTAAAAAAAACCACAATAAAAACTTGCCAAAAGTTCAATAAAGATACAAAGTTTAGTATAGGGTGTATCTACTTTATTAATTAAACACGCAATTTGGGTCGGAAATGAACGCAATCCGAAAATGTGTCGTAAATTGAACACCCGCCGATATCCGTTGGCAAATGAGATTTTCGGGAGTAAATATCGATAGAAGTCTCTAATCCGTTTTCATGGTAAAATCGGTGCAACGATACGGCACCAGGTGGACCGAATAGTTAATTCAATATAGTCCTTACAAAATCCTTAACTTATTTTATAAATGTGAAAGTGAGTTTGTTAGGCTTTCACGTTTGAACTGCTGAATCGATTATGATAAATTCGGTTATACAGATGTTATAGACCCTGGAGACGGCTATAGGCTTCCTTTTCTCCCGGTCAGTGAACATATATCTTAGCATATTTATGCCTTTACTTAATTATTGTAAGGTATATGCGTATAATTTGTGATCAAGAAGAACATTGGGTACTTTGTTACGAATCAATAAAAATATTTTAGATAAACGAGCGAAGTGGCTGGTAAATGCTAGTGCCTAATAAAACTAAATATACTTAGGACTGTAATTCTTGATAAGGTAATCAAACGCATTAATTGAATGTTGTTATTGGGGTTGAAATAACACTCGATGTCCCTACATTTCGTGGAGCTCTTTAGAAGAATTCTTTAGCCTACCGTTGTTACTAGAACGAATTGGGTTTAATAACGGTGTTTCTCATCGACGGAGAGTCAGTCGGAAAATTGAACTGCACACAAAATATTTGTTTATTACCTCTCAGCACTTTTATGGGTTAACCAATCGCTATAAAGCGCTAAGCTACAGTTTATTCTGTACAATTTGATATACCCCAGGTCCGCGGACGAAGTCACAGGTAAAAACTAGTTAGTAACATAGTAATAGATAGTTATAATACCTACGACAGAAGATAATAAATAAATAAATTATATAATCCACCTGTATCACAACCATAATAGACGGAGGGGGGGATTGTTAGTAACAGAGTTCTAAGAGCTCTATTGTTAGCAATATACGCTATTAGGTCGTCCTCCACGCGATACCTTCTGGAAACCACGGTGGTTAACTCTTGTGGAATTTATCACGATATGCCAATTGACCTGCTTTCATCCTCATCTATCGTCACTGGTGCCCCGCCAGCATATACCGATAGCGCAGGCAGGGTTACTATTCATTATCACCCATTAAAAAAATTGTCCTAATAGGTAAAATATACGGCATTAACGACCCGCCCCGACTTCGCACGGCTACAATGTAAAAACAATGTGGTGTCAATGTCGAGTGATTAATAATACTATACATCCATCTTTTCAAACTCTACATAATTTATATAAATTTTTGTAAACATTAAAATGGTAATAAAAAGCATGTATAATATACGAGTAGAATGCCAAAGCCAACTTTTTTGTAATCCTAATAAAGAGAAGCAATTCCATCATACATCATTTTGTTATATTTCAGCATTTTTGATGAAAGCTCTTAGCCAATTTGATTTCTTTCGACAATTATCGTCGTATTTCAATAAATTAACATCAAACAATATTAAACTATACAAAAAACCTTTTTCTTGAATTGCTCTATCTATTGATAAAAATCTCATTAAAATCCGTTGCGTAATTTAAAATATTTAACATCTGTCTATCTGTTTTAGTAACAGACGGCGGGAAGCGACTTTGTTTTATATTATGTAGAACTATTATGTCACTATGATGGTTCTGATCAAAATAAAATACTACACAATACAATTATGTATTGTAAATTAAGTTAAAAAACAGTAAACTTAATTCACCATTATGCTAATAGCTGGATACTTCGTTTATCCTAAAAATAGATACCGATTTAGATTGTTTACCTTTACAAGTACCCGAACAGATACACTATGTAAACAATGCCACTTATAAATGGAGTTGTTGTTCTATTTAAATGCTTTTCCTATAAAATCAAAATTAATATTAGCATATTCTTGCAATGCTTTCAGTTAATTTATACTATACAAATTAATGAAAAACTTAAATAATACAAAAGTAAAGACAATAAACAAAATTTATTATTTTATATAAAAAAATTAATTCTATATAAAATTTGTATCGGACCTGCTTTTAATTATAAAAAGAATTAAAATCATTTCATAACTGTATGTTCAACAAATATATAAAAAATAATATGCAATTGAATTGATAATCTCCTTCGTTCCTTGAACCTTATTATTCGATTTAAAACAAATATTTTCATAAGGTGAAAACCCACTGGTTAGAAAAGAGCAAAACTCTGCGTACATTACAATAATCAATTTCAACAATATGGGGTCACTAGGTTGGAATATATTACGACTCTCATATTAAAGATTCTAAATATACGGTAACGAGATTATCTATATTAATACTTACTAATATTATAAATATGAAAGTGAGTAAAATAAATAAATAAATTAAAAGTTAGTACTAATATATAAAGCGAAAGATTTTTACTGTTTGTTTCAATACGCTAATCTCTACACAACTATTACAAATTGTTGTGAAAAATTCATTCTACATTTGATAGCTCATCACTTGAGGAAGTTCACAGGTCATTTTATATCATGATACGACATCACAGTACGAGTATAATTCGTTTGTTAACAATTCTCATATAAAACAAATTGAAACTGACAATAATTTCTACAAACAAATCGTCATCCTCATTCATCCACTGCTGAACATAGGCCTCCACCAAAGGGGAGGGGGTTGGTAATTGTCATGCTTGGCAGGTGGGTCTGGTGATACTATAAAAGGAACGCTGCTGTCCATCCCCCGACTATTAAGTTCCCTTACTCGTTTCTTATTACACCTATAGGAAAGAAAGGGGTAACCCATTCTATGTCGGGACCACACGGTAAATAAAGCTTAATCTTTACTGATAATATAAACGTGAAAGTGAGTTTGTTTATTTTTTATTTACAAATAATTAATGAATACTTAATGCATTAACCGCTGAACCAATCGTTATAAAATTTAGTATACACGTAGTACTTGGAATGGAGAAGGACATGAGCTACTTTTTATCCCGGTCAATTAATGTATCCCAATCACGTAAACAAAGGCATGGGTAATAATTAATATCATTATAATTGTTAATTTTGTAATAATTGATGTACCATTTCACATTAGTTACAAACCATATGACTCAGCTTGTCAAGCATCTGAAACGGTATATCCCTTTGTAATCTCAAAACTGTCAAATTCAATCTATTTCAAGCGGGAACTGTTAGATAGACATATAATAACCGAGCGGTATGTTTACATGCAAACTACACGGTGATTGATCGAAAATGTAGCACAAAGAAATGTAATATTAAAAATAACAAATTACCGAAAATATTTTTTACAAAATAAACATTCTTCTATAGTTTTATTTCATGTCATCTGTTGGGGCAGAAATAAATCGTACTTGTCCGTTCTTGTCTAAAGTGTAGAATTTCATCTGAGCTTTTACTTTGACATTTACTGGAAAGATGTATTGTATTCTGGTAAGCAAGAATATTTCATTTCAAAATGAAATTGTAAATCTTTGACTAGTCTTTTATATCGGTACCTTTAGCTGAACAAATAAAACTTTTATTTAACTATACTAATCTATGCAAACCTATATTTTATACTATAACCTAGTTTATATATTATTATTATTTATTGTAATCGTAGAAAATTAATAGTTTTCGAGTTAAATTTTTAATTTATAAAAGTGCGAAGAACACATGGTAAGTGTCAAAATTTAGTTGAAAAATATACTAATAACATAACTACTAATTACTAACTATATGAATGAGTTATACCTATAGAGGAAAATTTGTTTCTTGGAGAAGGAGATAGAGACCTCTCCTTCCGCTTAATCTACTTTTAACTCTTAAATCCGATGGATTGCTGTATAATCCAACCAACCATTTTACAAAACGAAAGTACTATTATACGTGTGCTAGACCTTTGATTATCCCGAGCAAATCTGTGATATCTCGGGCCGAATCCGTCCCTCCTTCGCCACGAACTAGACATACCTATTGCATGACTGGTAAGGAAGAGAGTTCTTTAGACTATGATATTATTGCGACACTACACTACTGGCTCGAATAATTTACTACGAGTTAAGACCACAATAATACTAGATATATTTAACTTATTTATAGGTTAAGCTAATAGTGACCGACGCCTCCCTGTGGAGTGTCTGACTTTGATTGCCCTTGTCAAGCGAACAGTTCTTTATTCAAATAGGTTTGTCGTTCTTTAAAACACTTACATCACCATTTTCATTCCGATTCAAGTCACGACTGATTTGAAAGAGAAAATACTACGAATAACAAAATAAAAACACAAAAATTGCTATTTTTAAATCAGTCTATTTAGAATGCGTCACTGTCACAAAAGGACAGTGTAATTAGTGGATTATATTGTCTTTTGTTATCCTACAGACCGAAGTATAATACATGAGGACAAAAGGACGCATCTGTGCTTGGCACCATATTGCCACTAGATATCTAAATATCTAATAAATATTTAAGTGAATTGAATAAAACCACTTAGTAAAATAAACATTTCAAATAATAAAAATATTCATCGCAAGTAATGTTTTTATAACAAATATATCTAGATACATAATATCTACCTTGACCATGATTTCAACTCTTAAAGATCCTACTTTCAACAAATATTACCTCTAAATGCGAATGTTTGTTACAAATGAATTATAATTATCTTTAATCGAATATTTTAATGTAATATAATATATACTTTGTAAAAAAAGTCGATTGCTTAGGTACCTCTGTCCCATTCGTGTTTCTACCGTGAAGCAGTTGTGTTTACATGGCTGTGTTTCGGTTTTGAAGAATGGGATATGGCATGAATTTACGGGGTACAGAGGAATAACACCCGAGTCCTCAGGAATGGCAACGCATGGAGGGTATCATGGACGAAACAGTACACTCTGTTGTGTCCATGGTACTGCTCATGTCTATAGATGACGGTTACCACTTTCCATCAGGTGAGCCGTCAGCTTGTTTGCCATTCTAAGTTGTATAAAAAAAAAGAAATTTTAAATAAAAAATTGATCTACTTTATTTTTTACTGCAAAAAAGCTCATTTTCAGTACAAAAGAGTATATTATACATTTAGAATCTTCTTTGATTTGTACAGTATAATTTTATTACATGTATCTACCGTACACAATACACCTACACCTCACGTATTATACACACGGTAGCGCGAACTTATATGATTTATTGGCCACAATATTAAATTAAGCATATATTCTGCGTAATGTGGTTTCAACCCATTCTTTTAATTTATGAGTAGTCATATATTTAAACATTTTCAATTACTCATAAAATAAACGTTTTATAAAGTAATCTGTATTTAGATATATTGGAAAGTATTCTCTTTCCAATCAAGTATTGGATTTGCCTACTTGTGTACTTAGAATTTAGCGTGTGGTCCCGGCGTAGAATAGGTTACACCTTTCTTTCCCGTGGGTGTCGTAAGAGGCAACAAAGCGAACTTAATGATCGAGGAATGGGCAGCAGCGTCTGTCTTAAAACATCACCAAGACCTAACTGTGGTTGCCAATCCACCTGCCAAATGTGGCAACTACCCTCAATAGGGGAAGGCTTATGTTCAGCAGTGGATAATTGACGGTTGATAGAATAGAATAGAATAGAAATCATTTATTCAAATAAACTTACATTGAAGCACTTTTGAAAAGTCATTACATTTTTTTTTAATCTACCGCTCGTTCGGAAAGCTGTCTCATCACAAGAAGAACGAGCAAGAAACTTGCGTGTTGCTCTTTTAAATAATTTTATTATTACTTTACATTTTCAAGTTTAATTGTGTGAATACAAACCACCAATTAGCACTAATTCAATTAAATACTCAAAAAGAAAAAAAATATTGAATACATAACCAACTGGTTAAACAATTAATAAGAGGAAATCAGTCATAGTGATTAGAGCAGACCAGTCCCTACAAGCAGCACCCGTTCACGAGTATGACGGATGAGCCAGCCATCACTGCGCTCGACCATATTTTAGGGAGCCCAATGACCCGGCCCACCACGCCGCCACAAGTCTGGACATTTTAGTGAGCATGACTACTCAAAACACTAGACCACGTCAAAGCTACTCACAATTGCCATCTGATAGTTATAGTATTCACATTTTACATAAGAATGCATGCGGCAATTAATACAAAAAAACCGCTACGCTTTCATATTTCTAAAATTAATCAATTAAATCAAGAAAGCAATGAGAAAATAAAATTATAACGTTGTATGCTAATAAACTAATTATTTACTTGATATGTTGTCATCTATGAATTCGTCTATCCTGTAATAGGCTTTCTTACATAAAAATTGTTTAATATAAGATTTGAATTGCCTCTCTGTCAGATTTAATGCAGATTCCGGCAGTTTATTATAAAATCTTATGCAATTACCATAGAATGAATTACTGATTTTGTGCAGACGGCATTTAGGTAAAATAAGCTTATTTATATTGCGTAAGTTTCTACTTGTACAGTCTTTGAGTTTTTTAAAACTCTCTAAGTTCTTCCGTGTATACATAATATTTTCATAAATGTATTGTGAAGTAACTGTGAGGATATTTGAGTCTTTAAAGCACTGACGTAATGACTCTCTCGAACCCATACCATAAATAGAACGTATGGCTCTCTTTTGTAAAACAAATATAGTATTTATATCGGCTGCTTTACCCCACAGCAGTATGCCATAAGACATTATGCTATGGAAATAACTAAAATATACAAGTTTAGCCGTTGCCACGTCTGTTAATTGTCTAATTCTTCTAATTGCATATGCAGCAGAACTGAGTCTACTGGCCAATTTTGAAATATGGGGCCCCCATTGTAATTTCGAGTCCACTGTTATACCTAAAAAAACTGTATCATTAACAAAATTTACTATTTCATCATTAAGCAATAACTGTGTATTTATTAGTCTTACATTAGGAAGTGTAAATTTTATACACTTTGTTTTGCTGGAATTTAATAATAGGTTATTACATGTAAACCAATTTAATATTGCAGACATAGCACAATTTACATCGTCTAATTGATTACTTTGACGTCCAATTTTAAACACTAACGAAGTATCATCCGCAAACAGCACTATATCTGCAATTTTCTCTACCATAAAGGGAAGGTCATTTATGTAGATTAAAAAGAGAAAGGGGCCTAAGATTGACCCTTGTGGAACGCCCATCTTAATATTAGCTCCCTTAGATTTTACACCGTCAATATCTACAGTTTGAACCCTATCCTCTAAATAAGTTCTCATTAATTTTAGATCATTATCTCTTATACCATAATGTTCGAGCTTGTACAAAAGCGTTTTATGATCCACACAATCAAATGCCTTTGATAGGTCACAAAAAACTCCGAGTGCATCCTGTGACCTCTCCCAAGATTCGAAAATATGTGTCACTAGCGCAACACCTGCGTCAGTGGTAGACTTGCCGGCGGTGAAACCATATTGCTGACTGTGAAGCAGTCCGTTAACCCTGAAGTGATGTAACATTTGATTTAACATTATCTTTTCAAACACCTTACTTAGAACTGGCAAAATAGATAAAGGTCTATAGTTCCCTGGCTCAAATTTATCTCCTGATTTAAATAGTGGGATTAATTTGCTAAATTTCATTAAATGTGGAAAAACGCCATTATCAATACATTTATTAAAAATAGTGGCTAGATATGGAGCAACAATATCTATGAAAGAACTAACTACTTTTACAGACATGCCCCAAAGGTCTTAATACCACATATTGTACTTAGAATATTCAAACTACTTGTCATCCTTTTTAAAACTTACAATGACATACTCAATTACCTTTTAATGATTAAACCACGTTATGGCGGCCTACGGACTGTGTAGGCGCAGGTGTATAATCATCCTATCATACTTTTCATGAGAATTTAACCACATGAAGCAACGGACAAGAAATTTAATTAGAACCTACACCCACTTTTAATTATATTCCTTATAATTCCACGATTGTAAATTAGGAACCGCTTTATATAACCGCCTTATAAGTTTATTGTAAGAAATAATTATATTAATTTCCATTATATATTTATGGAAGATTTATTAATAGAATTCTTAAATATTATTTAAATACTTTGCCGTGGGGTCCCAACATAGACTGCGTCACCTTCCACCACCACACCTTATTTTTCTGTGGGTGACGTAAGAGGCGACTAAGGGATTTTAATAGTTGTAGGTAACATCACCAAATGCTAACTGCGTTTGCCAACCCACCTGCCAAGTATGGCAACAACTGGCAACCCCCTCTCCCTTATGGAGGAAGCCTATGTTCACCAATCGACAGTTAACGATTGGTATTGTATTTATCTACTACAAAAAAAATTAATTAATTATGGAATCTATAATTTCTGTACATTAACCGTTATCACCTAAGACTCAGAGTCTATATTCCAAAGACTCTATTATTTCAATGTAAAAGCAATAAAACTGATATGTAAATTATATAACTGATAGAGGTAGCATGCTTGAAAACAAACAACGATTAATAATTCTTATTCATTTATTTTTGGTAAAATGTAGTTAAATATATTTAATAAAAAAAATATAGATTTTCACACAAAAGTTATGAATAATAGAGATATTATAAATTTCAAATGACACAATGCTTAACAACGTAATGAAAGCTTACTTCTTTAGACTAAGAACTTTTCTTATAAAATATAAAAAATATATGACGTAAGAAGAATGTTTTTAAGACCCTTAAAAATAACTTTTGGTTTAAAAATATTTACACTAACTGTATCCCGCAGCTTCACCCGCGTGATTCAGTATATAATGTATTCTATGTGCTAAATTAGAATATAACCTACCCGCATATCAAATTTCATTCAAATCCGTTTAGTAGTTTTTGTGTGAAAGAGTAACAAGAAAAGAGCATATTCCTTTTTAAAAGGCCGGCAGCACACCTGCAATGCCTTTAGTGTTTTGGGTGATCATGGGCGGCGGTAGTCACTTACCACCAGGTAAGCCGCATGCTCGTGTGCCCCCTGTGTTGTAAAAAAAAAAACAAACATCTATCCATCCTTTTATCAACACAAAACTATCGCATTTATAATATTGGTAAGATAATCAATTATTTTAATTATTGTATTGTATTATTTTAACATTCACGTGGCCTTAAGACTTATTTTTGAAGTACTGTAAAGTGTTATATTATTAATAATTATTAA
Source organism: Galleria mellonella (assembly GCF_026898425.1). Lineage (NCBI taxonomy): Eukaryota > Metazoa > Arthropoda > Insecta > Lepidoptera > Pyralidae > Galleria > Galleria mellonella. Next base: position 7,729,413 of record NW_026442130.1, on the reverse strand, counting down.
ATTCTAAAAATTCTTAATCTATTTTAAACGCCGTCTGTGTTAACTATTACTCGTAATTGAATTCATCAATTCAATTAATAATCGAATCGAAATTCATTATAAACTCCTCTCAAAATTCAGATATGAACAAAATCTACATACTTTAAGTAGAGTTGAATATTTATTTGTGCACAAAGGACTACGTAAAATATTATGAACTTCACAATTGCCTTTATTAATTTCCTGAGTAGCTCTCGACTTTCTTTTATATACACAAACTTCATTATGTATTTTATTCCTTAAAAGTGCACTTTCATTTATAATTGAATAAAACAAGCAATTTTTTATTATACTGTGTACTAACTTCGACCCGTGACTTCGATCGCGTGACCGATATTAAAATGGATGAGTTATGTTGACTGATCAACATTAAAAGTAGCCCTACGCATTATATACTCGTAAGACAGAAGGGTATAAACGTCTACACTAAATCTCATAGTGATTGGTTAAGTTATTAAGACACTAAGAGATAACAAACAAACATATAAACAACAGCAACAATATAAAAATTATTCTATATTACACCGAGTCGTAAGATACTGGTTCTTTTAGACAATTTCCCTATAGACAGACAAATTACTCATTATATTTTTGATGGGCCTTAACAAGACATTATAAGTCGAATACAAATATATAATACTTGTATAATAAAGTATTTATTTCAGTGGATTTACTACATATTACACTAACTAGTCGTAGACACAAGCAAATTGGAGAACTACGAACTCGTTGTCAATAAGTATTAGTAATTTAGGTAACTATGTACATGAAAAATATTAAGTTCAGTTTCAAAAGAATATTCTCTTTAAAAGATTCTAATTATTTTCATTTCGCCATATATAATTGCACAAATATGTATTGTATATGTAATTGTTACGCTTTACCCCCCTGGGTTTGGCAACCGCAGTTAGGCTTTGATAATGTTTTAAGAGGGACGCTGCTGCCCCTCCCTCGACTATTATGTTTCCTTAGTCACCTCTTACCACACCCACGCAAAATAAGAGGTAACCTATTCTATTCTATTCCGGGTCCGGGTCTAGTCATATATATTACACTATATAGTACTATTGAAGTAGATTAAAAAAAGGAATTGTTAATACCTAATGGATTTTAACAACCTCATTGCTAGCAATATATTTTATTTATTTATTTAACACTTTATTGCACCAACATAACAGGATTTGTTGAACAATTTTCAATACGTATAGTGTAGTACAAAAGGCGGTCTTATTGCTAAGCAATCTCTTCCAATCTCTACCCTATCAGGACGACTTTTTAATAACTTTGTCAACTCTTACGTAAACAATACTGCAAAAATATGGAATGACTTTTTCCGTGATATGTATCTTACATTCTATAATCATGGAACCTTCAAACGTAGCATTAAAAATGCATTTAATGAACCTGCTTAGTGCGCTCAACCATTTAAAGTAAATAATTGTATGAATAAAACAAAAAAAAAATGGGCTAACTGACCTACTTTCATCCTTAATTATCATCATTCACTGATGCTTCACCAGCGTATCATATATCAAAAGCTCATATGGGGTTCCATTCTCACTCATTAAAAAAAATTGATATAAAATAAATAAAAATTTAAAAAAAAATTTTAGTTCACATTTCAACATTATTTTCCACTTGTTCTTATTTATCATAACATTTTTCACTTTGTTATTTAACATTCCTATATTTATAATTAGTAATTAGTTTAGGTACGAGTATATCTATAAATTGTTTTTATTATCAAGTACAATGTCAACACGTTATCTGTTACTTGGTACTAACTTCTCGTTGCTCGGTAATTCCTTATTACCACTTGTGTGGCCGGCTAATATGGTAGTATTTTTAAGAAAACATTTGATAGACTACATTTTTTTATACAATAATTATAAAAAATAGTATATGTATTTAAAGAAAATCCAACTTTACATTGTGATAAATATAAATTTCACTTAAATAATGAAATACTGCGTTCGTGATTGACTGTTCATCCCAAAAGTTGACTGGTAGAGAATGCTAACTAGCATTAAGTCCGCGTTTTGTTATTTTATTTTAGTCAATAAAATTATTTAAATAAATAAATATAGTTTGTATTCGAAGTTAAGGAATAATTGCTAACTTGAAAATAATTTAGAATAATTAATTTATAAACTATTATCGGTTTTATGGATTTCTGTTTTCTTTTCTTTATCTTTGAAAAGAAATGCTCTTTGGAAATGAATTTATAATTTTTATGCCTTTAAACTATATAATAATACTTAAAAAAGGATACTAACACCACTTTTTACATAACCTCCTTAACTCCAACGGTACTTTAAAAAACTATCCAGCAAATATCGTTTTGGTCCTGGTGAGAATCAACGACATTACGACCAAATTATAATACACATCTAAATATACTAATAGAATCTATTGATGTTACTATTTTCGTTTTTATGGGAATCGCTCAAATGGTATTAACTCTGTTTACATTATGAAATGGATATGAAAAGGTGCGTCGGCAAGTTCTAAACATATCAATAGCATTCCTGGATATTTGCCAAATATTGCTGGGTGATCCCTCAAAATAGGAACATCGATATTAATGTTTTGTTGTGATCCCTAGATCCGATATTATATACAACGAACGTTCAATGTGAACGATGAGTCTATTTTAGAATTTATCTTATTTGGGTTGAATCTATTGCAACATATTGGCAAAAATATATTGTAACTAAAATACTATTGCAAATTGTCATATCTAGTTTTCAGAGTATTCCTTCCGCAAACGATCAGAATGTGGAATGAGTACTGCCGAGGTGTTCATAAAAACTACACTACAGTCGTGGTTTATTAAAATTAGCCTACTAAGATTTCTTTAGAGTCCGCAATACTCGCGTTTTGCAGATATTAGACGTTCATAGGTTATGCTAACCATTTACCATCAGATGAGCAGTATGCATAAATCTATGGGCGTAAAAAAATATAATTTCTAAAATATAAAGGAAGATTCGGGAGTGCCCAAGACCAAGCAAATGCGGCATTTTATGTCGAAAAACTCACTATGGAATAAATACCAAATCTCTTTTAGAACGGTTTTTTAACAGTGAACTAAATTAAAGGCGCCATAATGATGACCATTTTTTTGTAATAGGAGATAAAAGATGCTACCTCCAGAAGATAAAAACTGTCAGCTACACAAACTATGTAAATAGTTTAAAAAACCTGTAATAGACCATAATTTTACAATATTATTCACTTTTTTACTTGTTGCTTTCATTTTATTTCTTATAATATTATTTGTTTGATCATTTATTCTATATAAAATGCAACAGCATTCCAGCAGCAAACTAATAGGTTTCTAATAAGTAAGCTTTAAGTTTATTTTTGCTTTATTTTAATTAACACAAAATCATTTACACGTATTATTTCACAGGAAGTGCGTAGTTTATTAGGAATGGCCCTACATTCCTAATAAATACGTAAAAATACGTGTAAATGATTTTGTGTTAATTAAAATATTAAATGAGCATGTGATGACATTGTGAATTTCAAATGGACGAATTCGCCTTTAACTATGGCAACAAGTCGTAAAAGTGATTACATTGAGTCGACGTCTATATCAATGTAACTATATATCGGTTTAGTTTGGATGGAATTGTAACTATGAAATGTATCTTAATATCAAGAACGGGTATATTTTCAACCGACACCGAAAAAAGGAGGTTCTCAAATCGATTGAATTTCCTTTATAACTGTTTAAGTTAACGATTGATTTGGAAAATGTTAGTATTTTTTTTTTGTCTTAAAAGATTACACTTATAAATTTGTCCCATAAAGATTTTAATCGGTTTAGTAGTTTAATTTTAAATCAAAACTGGTTTTGTTACAATTAAAGCCAATTTTTTCTAGAACACAAACTTATTATAGATGATCTCCTACAGAATTAATATATAAAGATAAATTATAAAGGCCTAAATCCTTATATATATTTCTTCGCATATAACTTGTCTCTTGCTTACACGCTGGTTTGCAAAATTCAATAGTTTTATCCTTCCAAATTCTGTACACTAACAGTAGACAATCATCAAGTTCTGAATAATTACAATGCTCAAGACATTGTATAATGTACACAAGAGCAGGCTTAGTTTGATATGAAATACTCTCGAGACATAGTAATATTGTTCATAAGTATAAACAATGTATAATTATAGCACATATCAAAATATTAAATCAATTTTTTAACCTTTTTGCATTTAATCATAAAGCTTAACAGGTAGCAGCCGAAACTACATAAACTCTCTTAACACTTAGTTCTATGATATTTTTTCCACACAACATCAGAAGACATCTACATAATTGACTAATGTATGTATGAGATATTTTAAGAAGGACGCTGCTGCCCATCACTCGACCATTAAATTCCCTTAGTCACATCTTACGACACCAACGAAAGAAAGAAAGGAAACGAAAAGAAAGGTATACTAATGTATACAAACATTTATACATCTAAATTCTTTTAAATAAAAACACATGGCAATGCAGCATGATTTTGCTCTTGATTTCTTATATCATAAAAAAATCAAAAAGATATATTTTTGAGCGAGGAGTGTTTAGGGGCATAATGTTTAGAATATTTCATTTCCGGAATATTACATAAGAAAAGAAAACCGATTAAAATACTTATAGTGTATCATATAATAACTATGAAAATTTCTAAAGATAGTTAGATAAATGTTGCTCAAAGGTTTTTTTTTTATTTATTTTTACAAAAATTCAGAATTATAGAAAACATGTTATATTAACTTTCAGAAACCACTATATTTATTTATGTTAATGCTAAATACATTAATACTATTCAACTTGTATTAAGATTATGCAAGAACTATTTTTGTTGTTAAGTTGAACAATTACATACATTTAAGTGAATTTAAGATCCAGATATATGAATACGGAATATAGAATATCCACATATTACAACTAACATTTGAATACTGTAATTTTTTTATGGGACTTGCAACAGCAATCAAGCGTACCCACCTGACGGAGGATAGTGACCGTCGCCTACAAACATAAACAGTACTATGACCATTACAGAATATATTTAGATGCTTATAGCGACTTGTGCGACTTTTTCCTATGCTTTAATATTAACGTTTTTAAAACCGTACCTATAGTTTCTTAAAATGCAGGCATTGCACTAGCGACCTCTCATGTCTGCCCGTCAGCTCGTTAGTTTCTCTAACAGTGAAATAATTACAGTTATAGGTACCTTTATTATTATATATATGCTTAGTGGTCCCGGCATAGAATGGACCACCTCTTTCTGTAGATGTTATAAGAGACAACTAAATTAACAATGTTGGAGAGATGGACAGCAGTGTCCCTCTTAAAACATCTCAAAAAGCCAAGCTGCCGTTGACAACCAGCCTGCTAAGCGTGGCAGCTATTGACAAAATTCTCTGTATGGGAGATTTATGTTCAGCAGTGAGCATTCAACGGCTGACGATATGATGATGATTATAATAATATATAATGATTCTGATGATAATTCTTATATATTTCAACAGAATTTCTATTAATGAGTTCATATACTGTTTTTGTTTATTTTTGAAATTTACGAACTCTGTATAACCTACATATGTAACACCATTACGTATTAAGTACAATCTACGAAAATAAAAATGCGGGCTGGATTTATAGTCTTAGATAAAGCGTCCTTGTCTCATTGTTATGTTTATAAGTTCCGGATAAAGTAATCAGAAAATAACTATGTTACTGTATTCACAACTACCAATCGCCTGCTACGTATTTTATATTTACTACTATATATATATACTATGAAGTTTAAATCGTTGGCATCTTTTAAAGAAAATGTTCTACCAGCGATACTAAACATTTTCTAGACCAAACCAGAGACACACGGGCAGAAATACGACAAAAAATTTTTACAATCCATATAAGCGCGACGCGTTCAGCTGTTGAGTTAGTACGGGTGACTCATAATTGTTTTTGTCGGTTTTAAATTTATGTTTCACGAAATTTTTTCTCTAATATTCCATAGCATGGGTAGATTCTTTATTACTATTTTTTTATCCCACGAAGATGCCAATCAAGCATACAGCCCGTCTAATTTAAACGGTCACCGTAGCCTATGAACGCTTGCAACAGTACGGGTGCACGTTGCCGATCTTGAAGAAACCTTAATATATTATTAGTAATTAACCTATAACTCTCTTTAAAGAAACCTATGCTGCTAAACATTAACCATCGTATAAAAACTAGATAGAATAAACTGTGCAAAAAGTAATATAATTTATCGCCTCGTTCGTAAATTAAAATCTAATTCATAATATTAAAAAGAAATATTTCAAGTACAAATCAGTAGACAAATAGGCGACAATGCCATTTTCCATCAGGCAATTTTCATCTCATTCCATATTAGGTAATCAATATTATAAATGTGAAAGTTTATTTATTTTTTATTGACTTAATCGCTCTTATAAAAATATAGCATGGGATAAAATCTCATTAAAAAATATTCCGGTTACATTCGATATACGTAAGGGCGAGGGATGGGCAGCAGCGTCCCTCTGAAAACATCTCTAAAAGCCTAACTGCGGTTGACAACCTTCCAGCCAAGCATGGCAACTATTGGCAAAGCTGCCCTTATGGAGAAGGATTATGTATAGCGGAGGACAATTAACAGCTGAAATAATAATAAAAAAAAACTATATTTAATTATATACATATATACATAGTTCGGTTATTCCGTAATAGCCATTTCTGTTCATGTCAATACATAGGTAGTGGTTACGACTATCTATCTCGTGAACTGACAGCATGTTTGCCGTTGAAAGCTGTAAAGCTAAAAGGTATAGGGCTCATTTTTCACAAAAAAACCGGAAAACTCAATTGGATGCACAGAATGACTATTTTTTTCCTAGATTGGAATAGACCCAACAAACGACTGTGCATTTACAGCATCGATTTATTTTTATATCTCTTATCTTTGAAGGTCCCGAGTGGCCGATATTGCCACATATATCTATCACAGCGCAGCATCCATGTTATGTGTTTAGGTACCTTCTAGTTGTGCTTACGACGTCGTTCACGGGAGATTTTATATTTTATAAGATTGAAACATTTTCCGAAAATATTTTTTTATATTCTAACCCAGTCTATAAGTTATCGTTATAGCATGATAAAAATGTGTCCAGTAATTTTTACGTAAAAGATAAGAGAATAAACGAATATTTCGAAAATAATCATTAGCTGTATCCTGCGACTTCGTCTATGTAAATCAGTAACTATATAAAGTATTCTAAATGCTAAGTTAGAATATAACCTAATCGTGTACCAAATATCATTCAAATCCGTTCTGTAGTTTTTGCGTGAAAGAGTAACAAACATTCATCCATCCTTACAAACTTACACATTAATAATATTAATAAGAAGGTATACAATCTAAAATATAAAAAGGAAAGATTTGATTTGTGTTTGTAATGGATAAATCCAGAAAATATTTAACCTTATTAAATTTTTTTTTTTTACCATCAGTTTGTCTGCCATTCTAAGTTGCATAAAAATCTCTTTCAATGTATTTATGTACAAGATAATTTAACATCTGTATAGGTACTGCGACTATAATAAGCAATACGTTATATTTATATGTATATATTAATTACCATTGGGAGAGCCAGCATTCAGGGTACAGAGATGATAATTCTACTCATACTTTCTTTTTCCGGCTGAACCAAATAATCACTGGTTTTATTTTCTTACACTACGTCCTCATGCGTCCAATCAATCCAATCGGCAATCGTCGACAAAAAAAAGAGAAAGGCATTGACAAATTGCGATGTCAACTGCCGGTGGCACGACCGGACGTTGCCAATCTGCAACATGGCGCGCCTACGCCCGATACTACATATATCGATCCATTCTCAGGACCATTACATATTTTCCTTTCTTTTAATTTACTTGAGACAGTTCGAATTTTCGTATAATTTGTAAACATTAGTTTCTTTACATGTTTGTAATGTGTTTTTAACACATACATATCTATATTATTTATTTATATATAAACAATATCAATAAGTTCACATATTTTACAAAATAAATAAAAAATTGTCCAGTTAAAAGTAAAATAGAAGAATGGATAACAATACTTAGATACTTAAAGTATTTAAAAATTTATTAAAATACCTTACAACTAAAAAGTAAACCAATTCTGAACTTTTATTTTATGCACTGTATGTGCATATGTTTAAAATTTCTAAATACAAAATGACGCATTTTAAAATATTTCCATATGGCTATCATCTACATAATAACATAGGATAAGTAACTCAATCCTTCCACGCAATCTTTTCATTACACGTACATATTTTCGGGTAACTGTATCATTGTCGGTACTCGCTAACATTTCAATTTACCTACTAAACTAAATTCTACCGGAATCCAATTTTTTATACATCAAGGAAACGTACTCGATCTAGGTCAACGGGTAGGGAATGATTTTCATCCATATACCAACATACATGGCGTAATATCGTATGCATGTAAATCTATTCAATTTACGTATCAAATATGAAGGCTTCTTAGAATAGGTGTGTTTCATACTTGCTCGGAGTATAATGAGATTTCTTATATTATTATCGTTATAAAAATCTGTCGACGAGTCAGTATGTTATTGTTTGTAACGTTTATATTTTATTTTTTGATGTTTTTCTTTAACATTTTATCGCACGACCATACTCTTTTCTAAACTTCCCATATTCTTTTCTAAAAATAAATTCTTTTATAATGTAATTTACATTTTAAGCTTTATTTAAATTTATTTATTCATTTAATTTTTTTTAATAATCATAAAAACGCAAAAATATATGTATGTAAATATACATAATATTGTTGTGTGTATATATATATAATAATGAGTAGGGATAATATTTATTTTATTATATGTATCACATCTCCCATATTTAGAACTAACAAAATTTTTCATCGTGCCTCCCACCAAATTGTATATAATTACTCCTCTCCATCCAAAGGTTACCTGGAAGAGATCGCTCTTAGCGATAAGGTCGCCCATTGTTTTCTCATTGTGATTATTTCTTGCAATTATTTATATTTATAATAAGTTTACTATTGTAATCTTTTGGAGGAAACAATAAAGAGTATCTATCTATCTATCTAAATCCGTACTCTTATGAAAATAATTCAAGTCGTACGTAAATTATGACAATGAATATTATTATAAACGACAGTCAATACGACCTTATAATAAGATACTCTAAACTAAAAACTTATAATTTTGAATACAGATTTCTTTTGTTGCGTTCACTAAGAACCCGCTAAGAAAAAAAAAATATGAAAACAACAAAAGTCGGACTTCATGCCGGACGAAGTCGTAGTAAGTTTCTAGATTTATATTAAAACTATATTAACATTATTTATTGTTTAATCTGTATAAGAACTTACAGTAAGTATTCGCTACAAATACATCTTCTAAAGTGAAGCTCTCTATTCAAATCCATTTCATAGTTGCCTTAATTATTAAACAGTACACATTTATGAAGAGATGAATCATTCACAATACAATACTTAATCCATTTTGAATTCAGAATTACCAGTTCAAAGAAAAACAGACTCTATTTTGAATAATGGAATCTTTATAATTACAGCCATATTATATTCATTGTACTAAGGAAAAAGAAACTCGCTTTTCACATTTCGTAATTTCAATTCAGGCAATACCGAATTAGACGTCTGTAATTTGACACGATTAGTCCTTTCAAACGATAAGGCGCGAAACCTTGATATAAGAGAAGTAATAGAATCAAAGCAATTAGGTACACTGATATTGGAATAATTATTGGCAGTTTTTTATTACTTATTACTTTTATTAACTTTTCTTATATATAATTGATCCCCCAGTTTGAGCTGTGTGAATTAAGAGGAAAATCTAAACGTGTCTAAAAATATTTAATGTTAGTAAGAAAGCAGAATTAACTTAAGAAATTTTAAAATTCGAATTTTTATATGCACTTATCGGATCAGACTTTTTCATATTTATGATTATAAGTTATAACCTACAGCTTTTCTCGAGTAAATTACGATAAAAATTAGAACTAAATAACCTAATTCATTCGAGAACAGTCATAGAAAATTACATGTTAAAACTGAATATGGTCCATATAAACGTCATGAAGTAAGAACATACATAAATACATCTAAACATGAATACATCCAAACGTCTTTATAATAAGGTTTTTTTTTTTTCTTAAGGATGATAATGGAATGTTAATCCCATCTGCGCTATCGGTATACGTTTGCGGGGCACCAGTGAGAGATGATAGGTGAACAATCTAACTAGTCTAACTAGACGTGACGAAATACACAGGATTTAACCAAGATGTTTTCTAAAGAGCTGCGTGAAGGTCAACCTGATAAGATATATTGCTAGTTATGAGACTGTTAGATCCTCAATGAAAAATAGTTCCTTTCCCCTTATAATATGGATAGGTAACATGTAAAATATTTAAATGTTGTAATTACAACATCTGTTAAAAATTGTAGCTTAAATAAATTTCGCCTGGCAACAATATCGTAAAAAAGAAAAAAAAAGACTTGTCTATTATTATCGAATGTGTCGGTAGAACGCGCGTTCGTTGTCGTCGTTCTCGTTTTCGAATCTTATCGCGCGCGTGCATATATTGCCGCGAATATCGTACAAATTAATATATATCGTTTTATATTGCTTTTATAACCAAGAGGCTGATTGAGAGGAGGGCATTATACTGCTGGTCGGTTCGAGGCGGTGGATAGGTAACCCGGATCTGAGGATAAGTTCGAATGAGCCAAAAGTTCCTTGGAAGCCTAAAGCCAGAACCGAATCCTGCCAACTACAAAGCTTCAGGTCAGTGGTCTCCACCTTTATTATCCTCTTGCGTTCATTATTTACATACCATCATCATAATAACTTCATACAGTCCATTAACAACTGTTGCCGGACGATTAATTTCGATTTGTAATATTTTATTTTACGAACGGTTAACAACATTTATACAATAGCTCAATAAATATCGGTCATACATTATCAAAATTGGTCGTTATGTATGATCGAAATGATTAAAGATGTCAAAATAGTTGTAGAAATGTTTCTCAACAATATATACATAGATGTCGGATCGGTACTGATATTACCGATCCTTACTTTATAATTACCCGTGTGGTCTCGACAAAAAATGGGCCACCCCTTCCTTTCCCGTATATCTCGGAAAAGACGACTAAGGGAATTTAATAGTCGAGAGACGGGTGGTAGCATCCCTTTTAAAATATAACTGAAGCCTGACTACTGTTACCAACCCACCCTCCAAGCGTAGCAAATGTTGGCAAAACCCCCCAAAAGAAGAGGCCTATATTCAGTAGTGGACAGTTAATAATAATAATAATAACTTTATAATCAAATCAGATTTGTAATATTATCAAAATTATTATGAATTTAGCTCATCTTTAACAATGGTCATAAACTCGTGTCTATTTTAATCAGCTTTCCTTGTCTTAAGCTTAAGTATAGAATGTAACAGCACACATCACACGCCTCATGAATATACGATGAGCGAGCGTATTACAGCCTTGCTTTCAGTCGATTCTATTATTATTTAAACGGTAAATAACAACATATATGCGGAATATAATTTACATCATGTAACATATTACGAGAAACAAGATCGTGTAATTACTAGCTGTGCTCACAACTTCATCTGCCTGACCAGGGTACATTGATTGATAGGGTTTATGGCCCATATCCTTTGTTTGAAATGTTACACGTAACAAACTTCAAAATAATCTACATTTATTATGTTTTTAAAAATTAACGACAAGTAAAAATGTCATTTTTATTCTATTTAACCTATAAGAAGCGCGCAATGGTAAAGATAGATAAGAAAACTTTGAAAAAATATCATCGAAAAAAGATAAGTGTTACTGGCCGCAAATAAAGTCATTTTTGAAATAGGAATTTTTATCGAAGTAAGAATAAAATAAGAAAACAGCGAACTTTAGTAAAGAGGAGTATTATAAATACAGGTCTCAGTGCTTTAAGCCTTTATAGAAGTTTTTATGGTAGATACAAATGGAATGGCAAACAATTAACCACCCTAAATATTAAATAATAATAATAGTGTCTCCTACATTTTAATCTCAAAATTATACTCGTGTACTAATTGACTTGTAAATTAAATATGGAATCATTATGAATTATTAATGTCTAGAGCCTAAAATTCACAGCAAAATGCCACTGCTGTTTTCAGTGCCTTATTTAGTTTAAGTTTTTGATGTTGGTTTATTTAGTTTATACTACGATTAACAATTTTGCTGAATAAAATTCTGCTGAATTTGTCTATGACAATTGTCGAAAAGTATTTCGTAAAATTTATATGGCATTGAATTTAAGGATTACATTTTACCTATTAAAGTAAATAGATTTAAAACAACACATACGTACAATTTGATTAAACGCAGAGGCGTGCGAACAAACAAAATGGCGATTATGGGGTTTTATTAAGTAATTATTTCTCCCATATTTGAAAGCATTTAAATTCGCAATGTGCCTACATACCATTAACAACCGTTAATTGTCCACTATTGAACATAGACCTGCCCCTATTGGGAAGATTCACCAGTATTTGCCACGCTTAGCAGGCGGATTGACTAGTGAGGTTATAAGAGGAACATTGCTGCCCATCTCTCGACCATTAAGTTCCCTTAGTCGTCTCTTACGATACTTATACGAAAGGAAGGACTGGCTTATTCTATACCGGGACCACACAAATATATACCTACATACACCTGAAAAATTCTATAAAAAATTTTATAATTATTTTACGTGATAATAAATAAAGCTATTACTGAAACAAACAAACGAATACTTTGAATTTTATTTTGACTATATTCCTTTTCATTATCAAGAAGTCAGATTTTCTTAGCAGTTGTGTTTGTATGTCAATCTATTTAGGTATACAATATGGATCGTTTAAAGTTACTAGATTCAGAGGCATAACACCTTTGTTATCGAAAAAGTCAACGCCTAAACATTTCAGTGTATTTAGTAATATTTAAGATTTAGTTTAATTGTATACGCGACGCGACATTTTCCAGACAGACCGTCCATTTTTAAAAGAAAAATACTGATATTCAATACACAAAGTCACTTCTTCTGATACATATTATGACTTAATTTATTAATATTGAAAAACATACGAAGTATAAAAAAATAATGTTTACAATTGCCCCTTTATCCCATGGCACACTTCATCGCCACTCAGTTTATCGTCGTTCAATTCAATGGCGCATAATTCATACTATTTATCAAGTCAGTGTCAAGTGAGCGCCCTTGACCGCATCATCAATAAACGTCAAGTTCATACATCGTAATTTAAAACAGGAGATCTTATCCCAATTTATGAGTACCATAACATTCAGATTCCTACATAATATCCTTACAATCAATTTCAATTAAAATAGAATCGTTTTATTTCATTAATAAAAATTAATCCTTAACAATTTAAGTGTAAAAACACTTAAATTGTTAAGGATTAATTCTTATTAATAATTAAAGGCCTTTTTCAAAATTATAATTTTGAGAAAAGTATGTCATAGTTTGCAAATTTATAAACTTTCACGATTATAAAATTTGTAGGAATCAACAAAATTTATTTAGATTTCCTTCCATAAACAACTAATAAACAATAATTATAATATAAATTTATCTGAAAATATATGTTTGCGGATTGGCCCCATAGAAACTTTAGTGAAATCGGTTCAGTTACTTACTGAACTAATTCTATACTAGTTTATACAATACTAGTACTACTTACTTCTATAATAGTTTATATAATACTATACTAGTTTTGATTCATTTATATTACTTATAATTATAATTAATATAAATGAACACCAAGGAGCAGGAGACGCCGACGAATATAACTAGTTATATTTTATAATAGTCGAAGAATATCTTCCCTCGCTCTTTATTATGTAAAATAACTTCTTATGCAGGCATTACATTCGAACAATAGCGAGAATCTCTGAAATCTAATAAATCTTGGAATATATTTTCTCTCTGTGACAAAACGTGATGTTAGTCGCAAATAAATGTAGAAAAATACCCACGTAGCGAATGCGGTGCGTTTAGACTGACACAAGTTACTCACTATAAAATGATTTCTTGATATTATAGATAACTATAATTGCTATTTTAACATTTCTTTATGTTAATTATGTTACCAGTGTTATTATCTGAACTTTTTTTGTGAATTGAAAATTTTAATCTTAAATTATACTTACACATTAGAAATTTGATACCGATAAAAATAATATTCACACATAGATTTATGTTTGTAATTTTGTCTAAAATAATAGCATCATCACCGATCATCGTCATCATATCAGCATTTAACTGTCCACTGCTAAACACTCCCCCTTGAGGGGTTTTACCAGTAGTTTCCACGCTTGGCATGCGTGTTGGCAAACGCAGTCAAGCTTTAGAGATGTTTTAAGAGGGACGCTGCTGCTCATCCCTCGCCTTCCCTTAGTCCGCTTTTATGATACCCACAGGAAATGAAGGGGTGGCCTATTCTATGCCGGAACAACACGGCCATTACCAATACTTGATATTAAGACTGTAAAATAGGCTAACTTATTTATTTATAAAAACGATAAACCTCATACAAACCTTTTTAATTATTGAAATGCTTTATCTTTTTCGCTAATTTCTCAATTTGAAAGACAAAACACTCTAACAAGTATAATTACATTGGTTTTTATAAAAAATAACCTACTTTTCGATTTCGCAAAAGTTTCTATGGGGCCAATCCGTAAACATATCTTTTCAGATAAATTTAACTGACGGAGTTATTAGATAACAAACCTATGTATACTTCTAAATTAGTAACAATTTCTTTTCCCATATATCTTCTTTAGTAACCTATATTAAGTCGACTTCATCACTGAATTAATTTTTATAAAAATAGAACGTACGTAATAGCAAGATTAAGTGATTTGCTACATTAACATTATGCATAATGAATTCGTTTATCCAAAGAGGATTAATTAGAGCGAATAATATGAAGTGGCGTGTAATTTGAAATGAACATGTTATTATTATCCTAATATGAAAGTTACCGATCATTTGCCATGAAATTTTTAAATACACATTTCATGGCAAAATATTTGGTACAAAGAAGACCATAATATGCTACTAGAAAGAGACTTTGTACGAAAGCTGTTTACTTGGGCTTTGTCCCATTCATGTTTCTACCGTGAAGCAGTTGTGTTTGCATGGCTATATTTCAGTTTAAAGGGTCGGATATGGCAGTGAATTTACATAGTACAGGGGAATAATACCTTAGTCCTCAGGAATCGTAACGCATGGGGGTGTATCATGGGCGAAACAGTATACTCTGTTATGTCCATGATACTCCTCATGTCTATAGGCGACGGTTACCACTTACCATCTGGTGGGCTGTCAGCTTTTTTGCCATTCTAATTTGCATAAAAAAATATCCCAGTCATTTTATATTATGTGGATCACGATATTAAAGTAAATAGTTTGGTATATATGTATAAGACGGTAAAGTCTAGTGTAACTCACTGTCTGTTAACTATATTCTACTTATACCCTAAAACATATAATACAATACAATTATATATAAAGCATAAATTTCGTATACATAAATATATACAAAATACTGATCCCAGCCTGATTGTCTGACTGCGTGATTTAGCAACGCAGAGCATAAATCTATGTGGCTGGAAACTAAATGTTTTAAATAAAGAATTTTAAAGCAGCATATAAACAACATCCATGATATCTTTGTGAAGATCATAGAATCATTTTTCTACCGTGAAGAAACTTTCATCATTATCATCATCGTATCAGTCATAAACTGTTCACTGCTGTATATAGGCTTCCCCCTATTGGAAGGCTTTTCCAGTAATTGCCACGCTTGACATGTAGGTTGGCAACCGCAGTTAGGCTTTAATGATATTGCAAGCGGGGCGCTGCTGCCAATCCCTCGACCACTAAATTCCCTTAGTCATCTCTTACGATACCCATGGGAAAGGAAAGGAAAACAATAGTGCTATATTTTAAATTAATATCATCTTCGGGAATGACAACGCATGGGGGTAACATGATTGTGTATTCTTTGATATCCATGGTCCTGTTTATATCTATACGTGACGGTCATCATTTTCCATTAAGTGAGCCGTCAGGTTGTTTGCCATTCTAAGTATCATGTAAAAAATGTTCATAATGTCCTTATGAAGATCGTAGAATAGATTAATTGATAGAAAACTCTGGCATTTCAATTCACTTATTCATAAAGCAATCTGTTTATTATATTCCGATCTTAGTATAAACGCGGTTATCAGAATAATGACGAATAACGACCACTTGTACCAGCATAAAACAATTCAGTTTTACAACTCATCGTTATTAAGCGTTTAGTGATGATAATTATATTTTAAATTGACAAATGTACAGATAAGACGGGGCTTATGAATCATATCGCAACCCTCGGGGAACCTCTTGTTAATTTAATAAAGAGAGGCTTCTCTCGCAATTAGCACCCTTTAATTCACCCTATGAGATCGTCACACCGACATTAAGAGCTGTCAAACCAACATGCCTCATTTAGCGTTGAACTTTTATAGCTCACTCATTTGGGTTATTTGAGATGGCAAATTGGTATGTAAGTTACTTAACTGGAATATAGTTGTATTACGAGTAACTTTAAGGCTTTGTTCGGACTATTTAGTAGATGGTTTATGTGAAGTTTGCACAAAATCGGTCGAGCGGTTCTTCGTTTAACATATTTTTTATAACAAATGAATTCAATAAATGGCGGATCATTTTGTTAATCGAGATTTTTGTGTCAAATTCAAACTTTTTTTAAGATGGAGATTGTGCTGTCAAATTGAAATTTTTTTTAGTATTGACAGTACAAAAATGTTGTTATGTCATTCATGCGATCATTTCATTTTGGACGTGCTTCGATTAAAGCAAATTGTCAGCGATAATTATTGCTTTGTGTTTATATTTTTAAACATATTGTTGAGTTTTTTTTTTATACAACTTAGAATGGCAAACAAGCTGACGGCCCACCTGATGGAAAGTGGTAACCGTCACCTATAGACATGAGCAATACCATGGACATAACAGACTATACTGTTACGCCCATGATATCCCCCATGAGTTGCCGTTCCTGAGGACTCAGGTGTTATTCCTCTGTACCTTGTAAATTCACGCCATATCCCACCCTTCAAAACGAAACATATATATATATATATATATATATATATATATATATATATATATATATATATATATATATATATATATATATATATATATATATATATATGTGTTGCATACGAATTGTAAATATAAATATAGAATATAATTTATTATTATTATTAATGGTAACATGACTATATCATAAACCAAAGCATGGATCAATTGCACATTAATTCAACATTTGAAACATGTGTAGAGGGATCAGAGTGCACACGTGTCCAATTTTTTATATATTTTCGATATTTTTATTAACCATGTATTCTTGTAATAAATTTTACATACAAATTATTATTTTTATACACAAAATTAATAATAATTACCCATTAAAACTCCTTGAAAAATGGTTAAATTAAAAACCTTTTTCCTGTAAATAAAATTATTTACATAAACATAGTTTTCTTTAAGAGAAATGAAAAAAATATGTGGAAAATACTTTTTATTTTATCAGTATTCGAAAACAGCAATGTAAAAGGGTATTCGTGATATAGCCGACAATTACCATTTTCTACCAAGAAAGCTTTCCATTTCAAATTCCATAAACAAAACTTTAATTACCGCCATATCCTTATTAGTAGGCTATTAATAATTACAATAAACGTATTGTTTTCTCAGAATCTCATTTATTCAATACCTACACGTATCTAAAACATTACCCCTATAAATTAACTTTCTCAAATGAAATACAAAGACGCTTGTTTCCAGAGTCCTCTTATCTAGAAAGTAATGTTAAAAGGAGTAAAGTAAACAGCTATGTTCCACGGATGAGTGTTTAAGTATACGCTTCTAAATGCTTGACATTCAACTAAAGTATATGTACTCAAATATAACATATAGTATGTGACTAACATACTGATTAGCGATACCACATTATGTTTTTGACATAATACCATCTTTTATATAAAATCTTGTCCACGTGACCAGGATACGTTTACTGACCCGAATAAAAAGTACCCTATAGCCTTCTCCATTCCATATACCGTGTATACCAGAAGGAGACTTTGTACAAAAGTCATTTGTTTAAGCACCTCTGTCCCATTCGTGTTTGTACCGTGAAGCAGTTGTATTTCCCTGCCTGTGCCTCGGTTTGACAGATGGAATATGGTAGTGAATTTACAGGGGACAAAGTAATAACACCTGAGTCCTCAAGAATGGCAACATATGGGGAGGGATTCATGGTGCATACTACTTATATCTATAGGCGACGGTTATCACTTTCTATCAAGTTGTCCGTCAACTTGTTTGCCATTTTAATTTGCATAAAAAAAATATCAATTTTAAATAATGCTTGAGTCGTTAAGGTGCTGTAAGGTAACAAAAAAACTCACTTTCACTTTTATAATATTAGTAAGGATTCAATTCTAATAAGATATTAACAATAATGTTAAAATAAGTATGCAAATAAGTGGTAGAAAAAACTTATATTTATCTCTAAAAGTACTACATATTTTTAATCGACTTCAAAATAAAGTGGTTTATAACTCTGTCAGTTCTAAATCGATTTGCTAAATTCTTTTTGTCTATTTGTATGTTTATTTCAGCATCACGCAAAAACTACTACATCAAATAGAATGCGGTTCTCATAAATGTATTCCGGAAGGTTTTACTTAAAATTTTGTGTACATTTTATTTTGATACATAGATGGGGCTACAAATGATCTATTTCATATATACATCGTAATATGAAATAATATTCGACCGAGAACTATACGTAATATACAATTTAAACTTATGCGTGTACTATTACACAGAAGTCCAGAGTTGTATACGATAGTTATATCCACTTAAGACTCTTTGTAAAACTAATTGAGCTGTGATAACTAATTTGAACTTTCATTGCAATATCTCCAACTCTAACACGTTCAATTAAAATTCATCGAACTGTGAGATTCTGTCCTGTATTCGAGGGAAATATAACTTCTTCTAGGCGAAATCAACAGGAATACTTACTAATATAAATACATAGTACATATGTAAGTATATTTTTCTTTACAAAATCAACTAACCTCAATCATTAACGCACCGATCATTTACTGGACGAGATGTTTTATAGAAAACCTATAACAATTTGTTTCGATACTTACTCTACATTCTAAATATTACTTATTTCAATATAGATTAGTTAGCTTAATAGAATTATTTTGTTTAATTCCGCTACCATTAGCATGCGTGCAACTGCCGACATTTGAGGATTGACTACTATTATTATTAGTAGAAGTTCTACCACCTTCCCCCCGTCATCAATCTCTGACTATTATTCAGTCTACGCACATGTTGCGACATGTATTTCACTTCTAAACGAGGTGCCTTCAGGCAGTTAATAATAATAAATAATTTACAGATATAGATGGTTCATAAGTACCAAGTTTTGCTCTGCAAAGAAAAACGATAAAAAATAAAAAAAAAAAAAAACTATAATAACTAACAGAAGACAGTCAGTAAAATTCAGAACCTCTTTCTTTCGAAAGTTAATTAAAAATACTCGTACAATATGTATTTATCTTGAACTATTAACATTGGCTTGCCTTTATCCCATTATATGGGGTCGGCGCAATCTGTTTTCCTCTTCCATTGATCCTTATCAGGCGGTTAAGGATCAGTGAAATGGATAGGATTAATTAGCATTTTAGGCCAGTTTTAGAAATTTATATTAACATTGAGATCGTATATATTTTCACAATATCATGGGGGGTATCATGAGCGAAACAGTATACTGTATTATGTCCTTGATACTGCTCATATTTATAGACGACGGTTACCACTTTCCATCAGGTGGGCCGTCAGTTTGTTTGCCATTCTAAGTTGCATAAAAAAAACCATTAGGAGAAGAACTTGCATATTTAACTGTCCTTTAGAATTATATTAATTCTATAGTTATAAATAATATTGATTCTACAGTAATGTTATCTTTATTATTGAACATCGATGATTACTTAATAGCTTGATTATAGCCTCAAATAACCTAACAATTAATTTATAATCTACTTTATAACTATTCATATTATAATTTCCACAGTATTGTTACTAGTATACTCTGTTATGTCCACGGTACTGCTCATGTCTATGGGCGACGGTTACCACTTTCCATCAGGTGGACCGTCAGCTTGTTTGCCATTCCTAGTTGTATAAAAAAAAAGTACTGTATTATACTATCTGTGGTTTTGTTTTGAACTTGTTATCAATATAGTATAGTAAATTTAGAATGATTAAGTAGTAAGTATTGTATGTATATTATATTATTATTATCACATTAATATTTAATTAATTCTATTTGACCACTATCGATTAATTAATAAGCTAATTACTAAAAAATACTATTTCATAGAATATCAAGGAAATACACATTAAAATTACATAAAGATTTTTATGATTTGTGGAAATTGGTGGTTTTCATTTCTATTATCTCTAACAGAATATTCTCACTTTAATAGACGTTTCCCTTTTATTAAAATGTAATTAAAATATATAGCTCCCGAGAGACGAGTCAAAGAGAATCAAACTTACTGTCGGCAATCAAATTAATACCGTGCGTAAGAATATAAAATTTTATAATTGTATTCTCTTTGATACCTAGTCGCAGGTATGAAAATTAATTATAAATTTATCATACCCATTTATATATATAAGCAAGTACTCCTTACTAATATTGTAAATGTTAAAGTGAGTTTATCTCTTACCTTATAGCACCTTAACGGCTAATAAATCACAATGAAATAAAATATACATGTACTATATGATTGACTGGTAGAGAACACCGTTAGGTGTTAAGTCTACCATATATAGTTACATATATAATTGTGCATTGAAGTTTAAATAAATAAATAAAATTTACGGGATATAGACGGATATAGGCCACTTTTATCCCGATCAGTAAACATATCCCGGTCACGCGGACGAAATTACGGGTAAAAGCTAGCAATATATAAGTAAGAGATTGCTTTTAGCGATAAGGTCGCGTTTTGTATTTGCACATTCTGTATCAATATATATATCTTCTTTTTATACGTGTTTTTTTGTGCTCAATAAGAAGTTTATTATTATATTTAGTTTATATTGTATATAGTATCGTATCATGATAATAATAAAACAAAAACAACAGAACTAATAACGTGTAAGCCCCAAAGGCTTTACTCAACACTGCTGTGTAGGAGTAGTTAATATTTTATAATATTTTAAGTCTACAGTCGTCCAAATAAATATACAAATAAGTAATACAACAAACCTTATATACAAATGAACACTTGTAACGATAATATAAATTAAGTTGATTTCATTTATTAAAATTCATCTAAATATGAGTAGTAGGTAATATTTAAATTAAATAGTACCTTCGCTCCTTTCATATTACTGCCGTGAATTGCTGTTTCGTTTTGAAAGACGGAATATACTCATATTAGAGGTGGGTCTTATATAGCCTATATATTTTAGTTACAATATCTACATATATGCAAATCCAGTAACTTATATAATAAATATCAGTTATCCAATATAATATCGAAATAAAGAACCCAATCGAAATGAATATAAATATCTGCCCAGAGGATGATGATGTTTTTTCCGCCATCAATGTCTAGAGGGACCCAATATATAGATATCCGATATTATCCATATCCAACTTATAACAGTAAAATTACAGTGTATAGAAACATAAGATCATAGTTCTTGACAATATCAACGTATAAAAGATAATATAAGCATCAAAGTATCCTTGTTCTGTGATACCCATGGTACAGTTATTATTTATACATAGGCGACAGTAACTAAATTCTGTCGTTTTGTTTCATGAGCTAGGTATAAAAAATATTAAATATTGTATTTGATCAGCTCTTATTAAATACAAAATAGTAAGTAAGTAAGAAATTTCAAATCCATTAAGTAACAAGCATCTAAACTTCAAGTTTAACCGTCCGTCTTTACTAACATTTACAATATTAAGTTTTATACCGTATGTACGTTAGAAATATAGTACAGATATAAATATTTTATCGTCGTTAATTCCTATCACTAACGAGTATGCTTTCAAATATATTAAAAATCCAATAAACATAAAATTCAACCTTATAAAGTATTCACATATAAAGTGGCTGTCTCCTATTAAGTGCACTCCCGATACTAAATCGTGACAATGCATCGTGCTCGAGTGCCGCATCGTGTCCGATGAGCTTTACAAATTTTCCAATAAACTAAGAGCCATTTCTGTTTAAACTGTTAAAGTCTAGAGAGCTCTTACTCAAGTGGACGGATTAAGCTACAGTTTTGCACAGTCGAAGGGATCTTTTGATCCCCAGCCGCCAGCTTTTTTTATTCTCGTAACAAGATTATGGTATCGACTAACCCATTTAATTACATTGTGTCTACTTCCGAAAAACGAAGAGGAAAATCGTCAATTTGTAGTGCTCTATTGCCCGCCAAGGTCTATTTGATTATGGTCATGAATTCAATTTAATCTAACAGTAAAATATATGTTCAATTAACACAAATATTTCTTTATTAATTTACAGAAGAGGAAGGAATTGTTAGTAATGAATATATAATAGCTCCATTGCTAACAATATACCCTATCAGGTAGAGCTCCACGCGGTTCCCTTGGAAACCGTCGTGGTTGATTATTACCGAATTCGTCACGATGGGCTAACGGACCTGCTTTCGACTTCATACTTATCATTTCTCACTGAAGCCTTGCCAGCATATACCAATAGCGCAGACGGGGTTACCATTCCATGTTCACCCCATTAAAAAAATAACGTACTCGATTGACTTCCTTCATGATTAATACATACCGTTAAAATGCCTGTATTCAATCATTTTTGAACTTTTAAATCTTAAAAATATTCAGACTACTGGTATTAAATTAAAAGACGTTTATTCTTTATTCCAAAATCTTACTCCGGAGAGCTAAAAATAAAGCGTAGAAGGTGCATGAATGATTTATTGGAGGTACCTACGCCTTGCGGATTCAGAACACAAATAGATAAGACGGTGAGTGCTATTCGCAGGCACGTTATACAAATTACTACTCCCTCCATTCTTCACTTCAATACCTCCACTCTTACCCTGATATACATAATAAAAAAACGTTATCCAATACAAAAAATATAAAAAAAGTAATAAAAATACCTATTAAGTAAGGAGGGTTAATCAAGTGCCTTTATTACTTACACAATTTATAATATACTAGCTATAACCGCGGCTTCGTCCGAGTGAAAATATAAATTTTCCTGTGTGTTAAATTGTATACCTGTGGTATAAAAAAATCATGAGCATCTTTTAGAAAGAATATTCTAAAAGTAAAACTGTTTATTTCTACCAAAGCAACATAGATCTAATAGAGATATATAATTTTAAATCTCTCAATCCATTTCAATTGAAAGAAATAATAGAAAAAGGTCCTCTGTGTACTCACTGTTACTCTTATGTATAATCACATAAACCAATCCTTATATTTACTAAACAAGACAAAAGAGACAAATATTGTCATTTCTTTTGTTTTACTAGCAAATAGTTAAAGTAAAACATCAAAAGTGATCCAAATTTACAAAGAAAATACCATATATTTATAAATGTATAAGAATCTAAATCTATACTGACCTATGTTTCAAAGGTATACTCGTATATTGTTTGTAAAGTTTTGCTCCCTAAAGTATAAAAGAAGTTAGAAAGTCAGAAAAAATACATGGTGCTTACTGTACTGTAATACCTTTTATAAAATTTACTTTTATTTGAAAACACTCATAACTATTAGCCATTCACTGTACGCTGTAAATCAATAGTCATTTCTTATAAACTGCCATGAAGTCTAAAACGCGCATCAATTGATTCCTTGCTACACTTTTGAATTCTCATTCTAACTGACAGGATATCTGTATCCGATTTGACAGTGCTTTCTTCACCATCAACTGTCAATTCTACAAGCTACTTCGGTATACTTTGGTATATTTCTATTTGAGATTCTATTACACAGCAAACTTTTCAATTCCACATTAAAACAAGATTTAAAGTCATCACTGGCAACACGCACTGATTAAAGACTTCAAACTTCATAGTAATTCTAAATAAAACGACTCGTTTTAAATTAACATCTACCGCACTTATAAAGTTTAATTACAAAGACGGAAGCGGACAAGTTTGCATGAATGAGCAAATTCAACCCCTATTAAGACTGTTTTTCATTCACTTGTTGAGTATAAACAGTCGGTATAACCTCTCTAGAATGACGAGTATAGGGTAAAGCTGCAACGACGTATATAAATGACTAACATATTATACTCATTTACCTAGAGTGGGGAGAGACGTAAATTTGACTAACACGTGAAATATTTGTGTTATTTGTCTTCTTTGTGGAAAGAAAATCGTAGCTAAAACCAAAATACACGCCTCATATCATATTCGTAGGGCTTAAAGAGCTTCTGTTTTCATAAAAATAAATTTATTTTGTTTCCTTTGTTTTATATTACATACTTGAATTTGAATAAATACATAAAACAATAATTTACGCAATTATCTAAAAAACTGTAAAAAAAATCTAATTAAATAAATGCATGAAACACAGTAATTTAAATTTAAAAAAAAAACATTTAGAACATATTAGATACTGTGTCCACGACGTTACGCACGTAAAATTTGTATATAGGTGTATAATTTAATTTTTATTATACATACAAATAGAAAGATAGATTTATTCTAGAAACTGTTGCTTTATTTTCTATTATATTATTTATCTACTTTAATTAAGAATAAGTATTCTTATTTCTTAATAATATTCGTTCCTTAAAAACCTATTTATGCCAATAAACCGTCAGACCAAGGTCATATCGAAAGGGTGACCGATATGACCATGTTAGAGGACAGTCGGTAGTAAACCAACACAATAGTGGAATGACATAATATGGACAGTGACGAAATAGTAAATGGAGTTAGAACAGGATCGTGAAATGGCGCGACGAACATTTTTATCTAAACCTTTGTCTAAATTATTTATTTAGTCTTTATTACGCAACTTAAAGGCTAATACTAAAAATGTTCATATTACACTTATGTAGAACAAAAGGCGGTCTTGTCGCTAAAGCAATCTCTTCCAGTCAACCTTTTAATAGAGGAGGAAAGAAAAACACGATAGCTATTTGGCACAAGAAGTATATCTAATAAAAAAACGCTCGTGTTAATAAACTATATGCAAATAATAATATACATACCTTACATACATCTAGATATATACATATTGTAATATTATTCACATATATTATAACTACATTAACTATACAAATAAAAATCAATTGTCGAATGCCTATAAGCACATATTGTCATAACGACTACAATTATATAGCTAATTCTTTTTTTTTTTTGTTGACTGTAATGTTAGGGCAAGGTATGAGAAAAAAAAAAGAAAGATGTGCTCTCATTTTCTTTATTAGTATTACGTGCGAAGTCGGGGCGGACAACTACTAACTTATAAATTCTTTGTGCATTGGGTGACGTTGGCTAATTAAATATATAGAAAAAAACAAAGTCATTAATATTCATTTAAAGAAGTCTTCTATTAGTGAAACATAAAATAATCCCTATATACGTATATACGTATATAACATGCCTGTATTACTCGCTGTTATTTTCATAGGTGAAAGACTTTTTATAACATAACCAACAGTCTAGTTCTCCACTTTATAATAATACAAATAGCTAATAATAATAATAAGCTAATATTCTATATATGTATATAATAGACTAAGTGATTTTATTTAATACATTAATACAAAAATCTCTGCCTACTGAATTTCCTTATCATTTTATATTCGGGTGAGATCACACAAGAACTGTCTATAACAGTTACATGTTATATTGACCTAAGTAAGTTGTGAAGTAACATGAAAGCCTTGTTGAGTCCGACCATTCTCTCATTCCAGTGCACCCTTTCAAGCCCTCGTCCCGAGTCTACCATCTGATTCCGACAAGCATAATCTTTACGGTTTGGTTGTCACAAAGGTTTCTAAAGTACGGGATAATTATGCAGGCGTAAATAAAAGTCGTATCATGTAATACATTCGAGCTAAAATGCAAATGCAGTGATGCCTACATATTTAACAGATTAAAACTATTATATAATAATATAATATATATACATATGTACCGGCCATAATTATGTAGTGTAACTTCAATGTAATTAATACAAGCTTGTTACGCATTTAATGGGAATTTCCTTTATGAGAATTAAAATCACAATATAAACTGATATTTAAGATTTACCTATTAATTAAACACGCAATTACATCTTATTTATTTAGTAAACTACACTTACATCTTTATTAAATTTCATTCTAATTACATACTATTTCTTCTTCTTACTCACTCACACTCTTGTTAGAGTGATCATGATTATGTAGATGATGTACAAGGTGAATCTTCATTATTACCTTCATTTTGTTTTGGAACATACCGAAATCATTATAATTATATATAATAAATACGACAGGGAGTTGGACCTCATACCCTACAGTCCAGATGGTCGCGTACAACGTGGTTTCAGAGATGTTTTCTCCCTCGAACACTCAGGTTATGGAATGAACTCCCTGCCGAGATTTTCCCATGAGACTACAGTATGGGGTTCTTCAAAAGGAGGTAAAGAGGTTTCTTCAGGGTCGGCAATGCGCACGTGACACCCTTAGTGTTGCAGGTATCTATAGATTACAGTAACCGTTTACTATGAGACGGGCTATGTGCTTTTTTGCCACCTTCGTGATATAAAAAAAAATTACTGAGTAATACATAAGTAATTTATTAATACATAAGCCGAGTAATTTTAATTTGAAATATGTACACTTTTATGTGTATTACGCTATCCCCTAAAAAATATTTTTCAGATATATAATTTAAGATTTATCACCGCAAAACAATCGTAACAATTCTAAAATAACACAATTGCAAAGAATTTAAAAAATTGGTTATAATTGGCAAAGATGATGTAATGATATTGATAAATAGAAAAATTTCTTTGTGAAGTTACTTAACAATTTGAAAACAATGTTTTTCTTTTATTTTTAATGAGTAAAAATGGAATAGCTGTCTTGCCTGCGCTACAGGTCAGCCGACAGGGTTATATTGCTAGCAATGGGGCTGTTAAACCCTATTACTAACACCCTTCCCCCCCCCCCCCTGAAAACAATGTTGTCTGTATGCCCTACGTGTATTATTGTCGGCGACCTCTTATTCTTTAGGGCTTGACATTATTTTTTGCTCGTTGAAAACACGATCAGAAGGCATACATTGTATTTTTGTAAATAAAATAAAAATAATATTAATTTCTTGTTATGAAATATGCCTGACTTGTCAAACAAAATAATGTATTTACCTATATTGAAGATCACGTCCTGTAACACTTTATACGAGTACAAAGTTCTTTCATTCGACTAACATCGATTTAATCGGGATTTATGTTCTTTGAAATAGACCTATATATACCTATCTGTATTGTAATGTAGGTAAGGCAAGTAATCTATTTTTAAGCACAGTCTTTTACAGTTCTCGGATAAGTTCACGTCGTACTTAAATATGAAGCTATTGGTGTTTGGTCTTTAGACTCGCATTGTAACATTATTTTCTGATCATAGAATTGTCTTGGGACAGACAAATACTGATACTTTATTTATTTGAATTTTCAACCGACTTCAAAATACAGAGGTTCTTAATTCGGTTGTAAGTTTTTTTAATGTTTATTCCCTCACAACTCTGACAGTTGTAAACCGATTTGGAAAATTCTTTTTTTACTGAAAGGATATATTCACAGATTAGTCGTATAGACATTTTAAGATTTTTGAATTTTAAGAACATTTTGTGGAATACAATTTAATTATGATAAATCATTCCCCTAAATTAGGTTCCTCTAACAAGAGTTTCACTAACCTTTCAACAATTGGTACGTACCACTGATACACTGATAACAGTAAAATTAAAATTATGTACCTTATAAATAAATAAATAAATCATAAAACAATATTTAAGTTGAAAATATGTTTTCCTCGTTAAATTTTTCATACATTATTTTAAAAATATTTTTTTTTAATACCTAATGTGTATGCATGTAATACTTTATTTGTCTTTGGATTAAACAATGGAAAATATGGACACTTCTATCCGCTCCATCCCATGCAGTTTGCAAACAAGCTTTCGTTTATAGTCTGCACAAAATACTGAGTGAAACAACAATTGTTTCATTGTGTGGAATCTCGTTGTACACGTCATCACCGTAACGAGCAACAGACTTGAAACACCTTTTATTTACGGACTCTTTTCATATTTGAATAAACATTATTTGAATGGAGAAAATTTTGTCTGTATAGAGAATTGAACATTGTATTATCTTGTACTCAAATAAAATTTGTTAATAAATAATAATAGTATTTTGATGTAATAACTAACGGATTAACTTATGTGTATTTTAGTCAAGAAAACTTGACTAATTTCGGGTACATCCAGGACTCTTAGCTATGAGTAGCTGTGATGCGAACACTAGCCTGACTACGCGCCTCGGTCCCCTGATTCATAATATTGGAAACTTTAAACAGTAAAATATTCGTATTAAAAAATATATTACCATCACCGTCGAAATCGAGATATCCTCCCTGAGTAGGGGAGATATCTCGACATTTCGACTAGGTTACACCAGCCGTAATCACAAGTTGACTATAGCGATGTCATGCCTCCGCTCCCAAGGTAAAAGTACCTATCACCATCATTATCAAATAGGCCTTCCCCTTTTTTGACAACCGTTGCCACGCTTGGCAGGCGAGTTGTCAACCGCAGTTAGGCTTTGTAGATGTTTTAAGAGGGACGCTACTACATATTCTTCGACCATTAAGTTCCCTTAGTCGCTTCTTATCATATCCATGAGAAAAAAAAGGGTGACTGTCAATTACTTCCATAGGGTAAAATTGAATGA
Organism: Galleria mellonella; assembly: GCF_026898425.1. Taxonomy (NCBI): domain Eukaryota; kingdom Metazoa; phylum Arthropoda; class Insecta; order Lepidoptera; family Pyralidae; genus Galleria; species Galleria mellonella. The sequence continues at coordinate 7,700,104 of NW_026442130.1, read as the reverse complement.
CAAACAAACTGACGGCCCACCTAATGGAAAGTGATAATTGTCGTCTATAAACAAACAATACCCTGGACGTAACAGAGTATCCTGCACTCGATTTATGTTACGGGTAAAATATTAATTTTTTTTTTATACACCTTAGAATGGCAAACAAGCTGACGGCCCACCTGATGGAAAGTGGTAACCGTCGCGGCGTCGCCTATAGACATGAGCAGTACCATGGACATAACTGTGTATACTGTTTCGCTCATGATACCGCCCATGCGTTGCCATTCCTGAGGACTCAGGTGTTATTCCTCCGTACCCAGTAAATTCACGCCATTTCCCACCCTTCAAACTGAAACACAGCCATGCAAACACAACTGCTTCAATTAAAAAGATGCTACTGATTTTAATTTTATGTATTATAAAACAGAATTTTAACTTTTAAAATATGAAATTCTAGAAATAGCTTAATGTATATATAGACCGTAAAATCTCATGTATATAATAAAATTAGCTTCACATATCCTATAACTGAATTTCGAATTGTTCCCTAACCATTTTGTTACAACTCATACCGCTAAGTAGCTCTTTAATTGTAGCTCCTTTTATCCCCTACTTTCGAGTTCAAGATCCTTTCAAACTCTCCGATTCAGCATTATACGAGTACTTATTATTATACTAAAACAATGCTCAACGAAGACCTTTGGTGCGCAGCTCTTCTGAAAGTTTGAGTAAGCAATTTCTTTTGTCTGTATTATTTCATAATATTTTTTTTTATCCAGTATAATACATAGTATAGTAAACTTGCATATATAATATAAGAGAATTTATTAATTCCAAGTATAAACAAACTTGTCAAATTTTATTTACTAAATCTAAATCCATCATCGTCATATAAGCCGTTAACTACCCACTATGGAACATAGGTCTCACGCATAAGGAGGGTTTTGCCACGATTGGCAAGCAGGTTAACAACCGCAGATAGGCTTTGGTAATCTTTTAAGAAGAAATCTACTGCTCAAACCTCGACCATTAAGTTTCCTTAGCCACTTACCACACCTATGGGAAAGGAAATGGTGACCTATTCTATGCCAGGAGATCTGACTTGACATTTACTAAATATAAATACAGCATTTTTCTACATAGTAATACGGCTACGTAAAAGATTCGTATTATTTTTCAACAAAACTGTATTCACCTTGTACATTAGAAATGACAGTCTATGATTAATTTACTTAAACATTTATTAATGTAACTGTTTATAAAAAAATCTGTAAAAAACTTACTTGTATGTTAGGCCTTTAAAGGTAGCCTAAGTTTTAAAATGTTTTAATGACCATGCAATTTTAGACATAGTCATCATTTAAATAAATATATATATACGCCACATATATATACATACATACAGCATATGTGTGTTAACAGATATAAAAAAGTAAGTGTTGATTTTCTTGTGGGCTCTTCTCAACAGATAACAACTTGCTGAATCCTGCTACTGCTGTAGATAAAAAAAATAGAAATTAAAAAGTGCTTGTAAACAAGTCTATTAGAATAAAGTTAATTTGAATTTGAATATACTTATAGATATTAATAGCAGATGCCAATCCGCATGCCAAGCGTGGCAACTACTGACAAAATAGGGGAAGCTTATATTCAGTAGTAGACAGTTGGAAAGTAATTTATTACGATAGACATTAAAAGATTTCACAATTATCTCATTTCATGTAAATAAATAAATAATTCCTTAAAAAACTTAATTTTCAATCTATTTTTCTATTATATACACAAAAAAATTCTCCAGCCAATATACACTGTAAAAATTGACTGTATTTACATCAAAAGGTGTAATTTAAATAATTGTGAATTTTATTCACGCTCAAATATGTCGAATTTGGATATTCAAACCGACATGCTTTATCGCGCCACAAATGCCAGTTGGTTAAATTGTTCAGAGTTTCTTGATACGAATATTCTGCATTTATGCAGCATCTATTTTATGTTACCTTACATATTGCGGTGCTTCATTTATCACAATAAGCAGCAAATGGCAAGCGAAAATATAGCTTACATTTACGTAATGTTAATATAAACTTTAGACTACAGGGACTAAACAGAAATGTATATTGTGCAAATTATTTACATGTTTGTCGCCAAAACTTGCGTGGTACTTTAGGATTTATTCGTAAAATGACGGATAATAACCTTCTTTTTTGATGTACGTTGAAAAAAGACGTAGTATATTAAAGAATTTAAGGCTTAGTTTGTCAGAAAAATGTCTGCAATCTGTTAACGTAATTACCTTATCGTTCTAAGGAACAGATTCATTAATTTATTTATTACATGTTTATTATCAGTATTTGTTCACATTATCAACACGTAGTCTACCTTGGTTATTATCCTATCTAGTAGACCCTGGTCTAACAGTAGTAAACATTGCCCTCTAACGTATGATATGTACATATATTTATTTATATCTGTATTTATATGAATATATTTAGGTACAGAATAAATTTAAGTATAATTTCACCGTACAAAAATGTAGTCCATTTTTATATATATTCATTTAATAACCTCAAAATTATGTGTCATACAAAAATTGCCAGCAACGTACAAGCAACCCCTCTAGTGTTTCAGGTATTCAGATGGACCGTCTGCTCGTTTACCTTTCTAACTAAATATAATTCAAAAATTTATATTTTTAATGCAATATATAAAAGCAAGCGAGTAAAGATTACATCGTCTTACATAAATAGTGTGTTCCACAAAAAAACCGACTTCAATTATGACAAAACCAGTTGTTTTTATCTAAAAGCTAAACTACTAAACCGGTTTTGATAAAATTTCTGTGGTACCAATCTGTAAGTATATTCTTTCAGTTTAAAAAAATTCTAAATCGGTTTAAAACTTAAGTTATAAGGTAACAAACAAATAAAAATATACATCCGAATTGAGAAGCTTCTTTTTTTTGAAATCAGGTAAAAAGTGTAGCTTAGTTAAATATATGTTACAGTGTTTACAAATGATCATTTATAATTAAATATTGTTTTTCTTTTACTTACAGGTACGTCTTCCTACGATTCCTGTTCCGGAAACGTTCGTATTGTCTAATATTATTGTATCTATGGTATTATATTGTAAATTTTTGCTTTTTATTTTGTGCTAACTATTCCCGATTTCGCACGAGTAGATAGATAGTAAGACTAATTAGTTTTTATATTAGCTTTAATAGAGAAATTTTTGATAGTTTGGGATACATTATTGTAATGTTTGTAGACATCTCTAATTCCCTTCAAAATAATATATAATCTATGTTTCTTGTTGATAATGTAGCTTTTTGTGAGTGAAAGTTAATTGCGTAGTTTTTGAATTTATCCATTGCAAAAAAATAAAAAATCAAATCCTTCCTTTATAAAATATTAGTATAAATTACACTAACCCACCATAGCTTTGTGTAATCTATATTTGCTCATTGCAACATGAATTGTTGCAATTTTAACAATAGTAAATAAGTAGTCAGGGACTCAATTAAAACAAAAAACATTTAATGTCATAAATAAAATTTTAATATCATTTTGTAGGTAATTCAAATGTGTCACTGAGATTGAACCGATTCTAATAAAACTAAGACTACTTTTCAACCGACTTTATAAAAAGCAGGTTCTCAATTCGATTGGATGCTTTTTAAATTATGTTACATCATAATTTCATCAATTATAAATCGATTTGAATTTTTTTATCTGTAAAGATATATTTCCAAATTAGTTCTATACAAATTTTATCAAAATCTGTTTAGTAGTATAGTTTTTAAATCCATTTCGATTTTTGGTGGAACTCAAAAGATTGAGTTTTAAGATTGAGTTTTAAAAATTTAAGAAAATTATTTAGTAGTGTTAATTAATTTCTATTCGCGTACTAGTATTTCTTCCACGACCACTCAGGTTATGGAATGAGCTCCCTGCCGAGGTTTTCCCAAGAGACTACAGCATGGGGTTCTTCAAAAGGTGGATAAAGAGGTTTCTTCAGAGTCGGCAACGCACGCGTAATACCTCTGGTAATGCAGGCGTTCATATGCTACGGCAACCGCTTACCATCAGGTGGGCCGTATGCTTGTTCGCCACCTCAGTGGTATAAAAAAAATTATACGACGTAACACAAATGAGCAAACGAATATCAGTACTGACAATCACTGATTGAAGTTTCTTTGCTTGTTGCTTGCTTCGCTACTTTTTGAAAAAAAAAGACTTGTTTTACTATCTAATTCAAAACTTTATCATTGCCTAAGTGTTTATAAATATCTAAAGACTTTTGAATTATAGTTAAGTTTGACAGTGAAATATTTATTTGGTATGCCAAAGTAGTTTATTTCATATATAATGATCTTAACAAATTTATAACAATCATAAAATTAGACACCTGCTAAATTAGATAGTAATTTTATACAATTTCATTTATATAACACTGAAATTACACAAATAAAATTCATACTTACTGTATTTAATCACTGATTACATTACGGCCTGAATAAGTATCGTTTCTAAATCAAACATTAAAAAACTTTCGCTATTTTCCAGTCGTAAATTTAACGATCACCACAAATTGTCCAAGGGGCTCTCAAACAAGATTATATACCTTCCAGTCCCCAGTTAGTGTATTTATAAAAATTCCTTTACCTTAAAAAGAGGCCATTAAAAAGATTGAGGTAAAATTTTTCCCATTGGACCTTCCGGTTATGGGCTAGGGACGTTAGCAAATCTACGAATTATCTACCGAATATTGAACAGTATTTGCTGTGTGAGCAACTTTGTTCGGTGGACCTATATTTAAAAAACTGTTTTCTTTCTCAAATTAGGAACAATAATATTTATCCGTAGAATAAAATTTCACTAAGTAAATCCTTGTCATTCTGTCGTCTTTAAGTATATATATATATATATATATATATATATATATATATATATATATATATATATATATATATATATATATATATATATATATATATATATATATATATATATTTAACTCAGAATTTAAACAAATTGAGAGCCAACTTTATGGAACGAACCGTCTGTCATTTATATTATAGAATACATGGCTACTATAATATCATGCATTTTTATTTCAGAAAATTAGTGTTATTCATTTGCATCCTGTAATTTCACCATGTTTTTTAAATGGTTGAAAATTAAATAGTTACCCCGCCTACGCTATCAGTACACAGAGGCGAGGCACCAGTGAGGAATGATAGGTGAGTTTGAAAGCAGGTCAGTTGGCTCAGCGTAACTAATTCAACAATAATTAACCACGGTGGTTTCCTGGGAAAAACACGTTGAAGTCGACCTGATAGAGTATATTGCTAGCAATTCAACTGTTTGACCTTATTGCTAACATTCCCCTTCCCCTCGTAATTTCATTATCACATAAATGAAATAGGGATACCCATGCAAAATTTCAATCATTATGGTATTTATTTCTTAATTTCTAGAAGTCTGCTTAAAACTTTTGAAAAACAAGCTCCTATAAAGAAATCCACCATCTTGTTGTTGCGACCTTTTTAAAATGATATCATTTATTTTATCCTTACTAATCGAATCTTCAAGCTCTTCTTCTTTCATTTGATACTTATCAAAAAATTAACAGGGATAGTAAAATACACTATCCACTATCTTTTGGCGATAGCCACTTTGAAGATATTACAATATTGAGTATTGGATATCATATTATCACCAAAACTTCTGTTGTATACAAAATGTCACCAAAATCAGTTTGGAGGAACTACTTTGCAAGATTTGTTCGAAACAAAAACAAATATTGCAACTTTTTTTGTTTAAAATCGCAAATTAAAAATCCACTTTAAAAATAATATAATGTAAATTGAAACATAAATGAATTTTACCTCAGATTTTATTGTTAAATGAAGAAGTTAATAGTACAGTTACTGTCATCGGAGAATTGCTTACCAATTTATACTTATATTTACCCAATTTCAGTTGATAACAGCGAAGGTCTTTGTAAGTTTTCCTTAAGGAAATACACAATATTTTTATTCTATCTACGTTTGTTACCGTGGAATGCTTGCTACACGTTATTATACTGTGTGGATATAGATATCAAGCATATTTATGGTGGGTGAAGTGCAACTAGTCTTATCTGTGAACACTTATTCACGCTAACAAACTGTTCTGCCTCTGCCCTCATTTAAACGACTACTATCCATAATTAGATGGCTCGTACACTTCCATTTATGGCATTGCGTCATTGTCTACATTTAAAGCTTTAAATATATATTTTTAAACCATATACGTATCATAAAGGTAAAGTTAAAGAAGAAATGAAAATGTATGTAGTATTTAACATTAGCAGTTTACTATAACATTAGCATTTTCTCTGTTACGAGTAGAATCCTCCTATGAAATAATGCTAAGAATTGCAATTACAAATTTTATATCTAGTCTTAGAAAAAGTTGACCCGCTTTTCCCGAAGCATTTGTATGGAGACACTCTATCTATTTAATCTAAGTATCCGATATTTGTTTTTGATTAAAAAAAAATGAAAAATTTAGAATTAAACAGATGAAAAATTAGTTTTCAAGATATAAAGGCAAATTTGGTGGGTCTTTTCGGCTTTGAAAACTTAGTGGGCGTTATATTCTCGCTTGGCTCGATGCGGTCACCATTATATAATCTAAATTAAGGAATGGCAAACAAGCTTATAGCCCACTTGAAATTAATCTAAGTTGTAAATAAGATCCTTTGGGATACGCTGACGAAATGAAGCATGATTTAAACCAAACACTTATTTGACGCTTGATTTACAACAATCTGTAATAGCGATGTCTTGTTTATCTGTTACTAGCTTTCACCCGCGACTTCGTCCGTGTGAACGGAGTATGTTTACTGATCGGGATAAAAAGTAGCCTATATCCTTCTCCATTTTTTATAGTTCGAAGATACCAAATATCATAGTGATCAGTTAAACTGTTAAGGTGTTATAAGATAACAAACAAACACACTTTCACATTTATTATATTAGTATGTAAACGATTTAAAAGCTTAATAATAGCCCAACGCAAAAGTAGAAAGATATAAATTTACACGAAGTAGGTTTTTAGAAGTACTCGTACTTTGTTATATTATCATAAACAAGTAATGAAAAAATATTTATACATTTTTAATATTCTTTTTTTAATAATTATAATATTATTTATATAAATATATATTAATTGATAATGTATATATTCATAATATTTATATTATCTTAGTTATGGAATAAAAACAAAAGGCGGCATGAGATAATATTCTGAATTGGTAATTAAGTAATTTATATGTCTTGAGTTGTCTGCGATAATTATTCAAAACATAAGGTTTAGTTTCAAATTATAAGCAAAATTATTTTATACTTGTTTTTTTATGATTGTTTCATATATATGTTTTTCATTCAACTTGGAATGTATCACAAATGACAACCGTCGTCTACAGAAATGGTATCACAAATTACACTGTGATCCCCATGGTTCCCCATCATGCGTTGCCGTTCGTGAGAAGAGAACTAAGATGTTATTCTGCGCCCTGTAATTTCATTGCCATATCCCACGTCTCCAATCGAAAAAGTCATGTATATATTATGTATAATTTAAATGCTAAGCAGATACAGCTGTTTGACATTTAAGTTACAAAAAAATTGCTTTACAATTTTGTTAATTACACCGTTATTACACCCGATACATTACTTTAGGTACATCCATATGGCCGTAATAATAATCTTATCTCCTACGTTATCCCCAATAGTATGTGAATACTATATAAACTATTGTTGAGCCGTTAAGGCACCAAAGAAAAACAAACACTCTAATTACAATTTTGAATTACAAATACTCAATAAACTATATTAAAAAAAATATTCTATATAAAAATAAGGTAAAACCTATTAGTACAAAAAATACTCTCAAATATATGAAAAAAATTTGTCTATCTCAGCAAATTAAAATAAATATAAAAAAATTAAATAAATTTATATTATTTATTTTCTCTAATTGATAGTGATGACTTTTTTGTACATAAATAGAAACGACTATTACATAATTATTCTAGAGAGTCGGTGATCATGAAACTTTAGACGTTATAAGTTCATTATCTCGTGTTCTCGGACAATAACAACAAGTTCAACGATGAATTTTGATGAACTTACTAAAACTGTATTTATTAAAGTCTCGTTATAATCTAATAGTAGCTCGGGGCTTTTCCCGCGTGAATCAGGAGAAAGATATCCTATATATTAAACCACTTATCTTTAATTCGAGTATAAGGCTACAAAGCCGCAGGAGGTCTTCCTGACGGGATTGTCAGATCGACCTCTACGCGGTTCCGTCACAATGGGCTAACTGACCTGCTTTCTCATTTTCTTACCTATCATCTCTCCTATGGTGCCCTACCAGCGTATACCGATAGTGTAGACGGGGTTACCATTCAATTCTCAAAATTAAAAAATACCCTTATCATATCATTGATATGGACGAAATTACAGATAAAATATATATACGTTATATTATTAGTATTAATCAATATAAATATGAAAATGTATACTTCCATATTATTATAATATTAATTGTACCTTACGGCATTGCTGACATAAAAACATGTTTGCAAACTTTCACATTTATAATAACTTAGCCACTAAAAGTTATTATAGTGAGACAAAAACTTTTAACTACATTAATTATATAATTATTAATTACATTAGCTAAGTAAGCGCCTCATTAATTTAATCTATGCCAAGTAGATATTAGCAGCCAAGTATAAATAAAGATTTCCCATTTAATTTATTAAAAGAAAACGTGACATGAGTCGGCGTTTTAAAACAAAAACTTAAATAAATATTTGATTGTATCTATCGATTGTCTAGTGTCTAGAATACAATCTACACTTAGTTTGGGAACTAGACGAAACTGAAAATACATAGAATACGAATAAAAATGTCTTTAATCTGCAGAGATCAAATCTTCTAACATTGAAACGTAAGTCATTAAGTAAAATATCATAATATCATAATAAAAATAAAACAAATATTCTTTTATTTTTGCTTTCAAATTTATAAGGCACCGGCTAATCTTTACCCGCGATTTTGTTCACGTGACCAGGATATGTTAATCAACCATGATTAAAAAAAATAAAGATTCAAACGAATTGAGAAACTCCTTCTTTTTTTAAATCGGTTAAAAACATCCTATGCCTTCTTTACCCTAGTATTATATGTATACAAAATTACATGACAATTGGTTAAGCCTTTAAGACGTCAATACACGTGGATAAAAAAATCTCACTCATTTATAATATTAGCAAAGATACAGTGATTAACTGTTTAATAATTACGCATGTAAACCGACGTTCCAACCCAACGTAGATAAATTAAATTAACCATTTTTTATACCTTTCTTGGTTCCTTTATTCTAAACCCTTGTTCAAAGAACCGCCCTTTAAATACAACACAGCCGTCATCACCATGGAAGGGTTACCGTTAATTTCGTTTTTTATTACTTCCGGTGGTTTTCTTTTGAATTCGAATATTATAAAGTCATGTATTAAGGGCAAAGATAGTGAAATTTATTTGAATATCTTTTATTTGTTAACCAATATAATGTGTTACACAATTACATCGCCAGGTCTGACTCAATTTTCATAATTTTAACTACATTCAATAAGGATTATTCCCTCGTTCTATATTTATTTTATGATAAAAAAAGTCGTAAAAAATCGATTCATAGACACAAATCGCAGTTCTTAATTCAAATGTTTTTAATTTAATTGTCAAAATATACATACTTAAAAAATATAAGCTGATAAATAAAAAAGTAACCGTTTTTCTTTATCATACATTGAAAAAATAATATTTAAAAACCCAAGGTTATTATAAAAGGGTGAGATTAACATATTTATATTGAATTAGTGTTGTGCGTACATTCATCATTCTTTCTCGTGTAACGTCAAATGTAAAAAGTTGGATGTACCAAATATTTCGGAATGTAACATTCTGAGTATAAAAATATTTAGAATATTTCTCTGCTACTGTTTACTGTTACTATATTCTTTTTTTTATTCAGATACTAGTTGTAACTCTTGTATTTGTTTACGTGAGTTACGATGAAAAGTAAGAATCTTACGTATCAATTAAAAGTATGATTTATCTATGTATCCAATTTCATTCAACTCTGTTTTGCCATTCATTTTTACAAATTTTCTCATTAGTTCTTATAATATAATAATACTTAAAGGACTAAGTATAATTTTTATGATTAGAAAATTTAACATTTTCTGGGGACTGAAAAATATTAATAAAAACGATTTTTCATACCACTACTACTTTTACATATATATACACATATAATAATAATATAATTACATATAGTGCTGTTGGATGATTGTATAATACATCAACATCAGAATCTAATTTACTACCAAATACCTTTTGTATATCCATATGTATATATATTTGAAGCTATTTAATGTGAACTTATTTTTGGAAAGGGCACAGTCAAGCATAATGTGGGTTGGTCTCCCATTATGGGGCGATGACCCAAAAATATGTAGGAAGTCGTTTGGTGCGGGTGGTTTACGACCATTTCTTGCGGTAGTATATATTTTTATTTAAAATTTTGATATACTAGCAATTATCAACGGACTATGACTTAACTACATTTCCATACTCCACGTTTATTAAGTCTAGGTACTTGCATTATAAGGAGCGTCATGGGTATCACCATGTATGTATAACAACCATGGTACTGCACATGTCTATAAGTTACCACTCTTCATCAGGTAAATCGTCAGCTTATTTACCTATCTAAATATCATATGAAAAATCATGCGTTATCTCTATGTTAATAACAAAAAAGTTAGATTCTAATGTTGTAAATACAGCACAACGAGCTTGGCTTGACTTAATTAGAGCTATGCTAAGCTTGTTTAATAGTCCAAGATAATGAAAGGATTAGACCGACTTGGAACTCCAATTAAATACCGGCATAGAAGGTCCTTCTATGCTTTTATTATCGCTGCTTTATCTAGATATATAGTATTTTAGTACAGGTATTAAATTTTGTTAGATAACTCGCAAATGGAATTCTTATTTTCTAATTTTATAGTATCTAATTTTCATCAAAAAATAATAACTTTTATCTAAATTTCTACAGGTAATCATCTTTACTGATATTAAAAAATGAAAATTAGTTGTTTTGTTTCTCCTTAGAGCTTTAATAGTTCAAAAATTTAACACGAAATTTGGCATACATGTAGGTACTTACTATGTAAGATGTAGAAGGACATAAGCTAGTTTTTGTCTCAATCTGATTGATTCATATATCTCGGTCATACGGACAAAGTCACGAGTAAAAACTGAATATTCTGAATATATGAATATTCTATAATATGTTTGAAAAAAATAATTACAAAATAACCATAGATTTACACCTTTATTATTGTATAAAATATTTATATCTTCAAAAATGATGATGATGATGATATTTGCCATTAACTGTCTACTGCTAAACATAGGCCTCCCCCCTCCAGTAATTACCAAGCATAACAGGCGGGTTGAATCTTCAAGAATATTGCATATAAATTAAATAATTGTGAATCTTTAAAATTTCTATAAAGGAGAGACCGATTAGATATCTATAAAATAAAATAGTGATATCACTATTTCAAATAACATGCTTACCATAGATCATTAATGTAATTTTGAATACATACATTAAATTCAAAATACCAAATTTTTTTAACCCTTTCGGTATAAGCTTGATTGTGCAACAAATATTAAAAGATCATAAACTTTCACATTTAGAATATTAATGGGATAAAGAGATCAAGGAAAATCCTGTGAGAATGATTAATCGGTTCAAGAACCTTTGCCATGTACTCTCTGACCTTTCTTACACATAGACCTTCCAAGAATTAGATATAGTCACATCTTAGAATTCTATCCTATTTGTTTGATCAGTTCTATATAGCGAGAAATTAGGGTTATAATATTAATAACGTAATGGAATACAGCCGAATAGAATTCAAATAGGTGGGTATTTGTTTACATCCATTTTATTGGTGTGTCCGGGATATAATATAGCATATTCCTTTTCACCCTACACATTTGAAATACATATACATACTAAATATAGTCTATGTACAATAGTAATATAAATCAAAAATACATTTATTAAATGTTTCGACTTGTTACTAATTGCATTTAGAGTTTTTCTATGATAGATTAAGTTTTACCGTGTAGTCCTGGCATAGAATAGGCCACCGCTTCCTTTGGGTGTTGTAAGAGAAAACTAAGGGAGAGCGAGGGATGGACAGCAGCGTTCCTCTTAAAACATATCCGAAGCCTAACTGCGGTTGCCAATCTGCCTGCCAAGCGTGGCAACTTCGGGCAAAATCCTCCAAGGGGAAGCTTATGTTCAGCAATGGACTGTTAAAATCTGATATGATGATGATGAGATTGAGTTTTATTAAAACCAAACTATAAATACGTGCAATTTGATTTTTTGTTATCAAAGGATGCCGCAATTACCTCACTGAAGAAATAATAATAGATCCGAATATAATGATTTTTTATCTTTAAAGGTCTAGTTTCTACTCACATATCTTCAGAAAAGTAGACAAATACATCTCTTTCTATGTCAGTTTAATGAAATAAATCCCTATAAAAATATAACAAAATAATATAGTGTCCAATATTAAAATATATATCCATTGTAATTTAAAGCCTAGTTTTGCAACATTTTCATCCTGGGAAATCATACAGTATTCAGAATACAAACAAAAGGCTCCATAGTAATGTTTCCTGGTGGTTTAATATCAACAAGTTCTTCGAACAGGCGTATTTTTCACAATGGAACAAATACAAACCAGTATGAATATACGTTCAGTATTTAACTCAACTTTGTGATATTACCATCCTTTATGTAACTTTATAGTAAACAATAATTATATAAAAAAATATATTATGGCTAAAATTAATAATAAAAAATATAATAGAAAAGAATAAAATAAAGTACATAATAAGTTTTTACCATCACTATTTTTCTTTTTTTGGAAAGATAGTTGATATCGTCTAAAGAACTTTAGAATAAACATCAAATAAAGAACATAAAAAAGGAAGCAAAATTGTCGAATAATAATAATAATATTTTAACCTACCATTAAAATTAGTCTATATCTTAAAAAACAAAATTTGCTATTTTTACATTCTAACATAATTCTCAGCACAGCGGGATTTAGGTGAACAAGTTTTTTTTTTTTTTTATATATATCCAGGTAATGTACTAGTAAACCTAACTAATAAATTACATTTCAAAACTAGAAAATAATCTACAGTTATTTTATTGCTTCGAAACTGCTACAAACCTGAAATTAATGATTGGTTTCCGCTGCGCTGCGAAGCAAGACCTAGCATTAATCTAAGCTACAGACCACTAAAATGTACATAAATAGTCCTGCCTATCTGTCTCGCTCTTTAACACACAAGTACACAGTACTTCCCTTTTCTCTTTACATTACAAATATCATATTTAAAATCTAAGATAATGCAAGCATATTCCACGAATCATGTCGTGATGAAGAAAAAACTACGTTCATTCCAAAATTAATATAAAAATACTATTAAAAAAACTTTAAATACCTATTATAGAATATTTTATATGTGCGCTTATTTAACATTATGGCTATGTAGCCATTCATATCTGATATGAAAAAATAATCCCATTTTATTTCTATATAATAACGTAAAATTGCAAGATAAAAATAATGGGTCTTGGATGCCAAAATGCACACATTTATTAACATTAATTGCATACTGCAATATCATTAGTTTTGCTGTGAGCAGAAAAGCTACATTTTAATTTAAAATATGAATATACCTAAATCTCTACCATACAAAGTGTTCCCTATAGTGACTTGACCAAACTAAGAGGGTTAACACTCGATACACGATAGGTATCAATTTGCACATTCGACTTTGATATAACGTGAAGTCATTACGAACTGAGATACAACAAACGAGGCAAAAAGTTTACTATTCCCCAAGGAACTAAAAAAATCTAGTGAGTTTATTCACCCCAGGAATAGAACGCTAGAAAATTAACGTCATTTAACTTCAGCAAAAAGGGAGGGACTTCAATAGTCGGAGCATTCCATTTATCGAAAGACTCAATAAGACTTATATTTCTTCATCGCATTATGAGAACACTACATAATGTAGCACCTAGAGGGGACGAGGGATTTTTAGTAATGGAGACTAAGAGCACTATTGCTAGCAATACATCTAACCAGGTTGACCTTCCCGTGATCCCTCCTAGAAACCACCGTGCTGAATTCAAAGTGGGTAAGGTAAAGTATTCATTACGATGGGTTATGGTATTGGATGGGAGAGCCTCGCCGACGTATACCGTTAGCGCAAGCGGGATTACCATTCCATTATTGTCCATTAAAAAAATGCAGCATCTAGTACAATAGCAATAAAAAACTTTATAATTACAATAAATTTTTTTTTAACATTTTTGAACTATCATCTTTCTAAAAGTCGTCTACTTTGTTCCCACTCTTGTATCTGTAGCTAAGCAACTATGTCTTGCAAAGCTGCGTGTCAGTTTAAAATATGGAATATAGTAGTAAAACTTCAGGGTACATAGACGCAGCATCTTGGTCCTCAAAAATAGCAACACATGAGGAGTACCATGGGTATACTCTACGATATCCATGATACTGTTCATGTTTATAGCTTAGCTTGTTTACTATTTCGAAGTTGCATAGAAAAAAATAATTTCAGTCACGACGAAGAAGAGATCTACAATTACACAATTTTATATCACAAAAGTGACACAGATTGTGACTGGCTTCGATGTGATAGTGGTATACTTGTTTTCAAGCTTACCTTCCAATGTTTACCGTTTCAATCCCCGCATAATATGAGTGATGTATTTTCGAGTATGTCTGTTTGTATTGGACGAGCCGTTTTCTATGTAGTTTGAGATGAGGCTGTGTAATATGTCCAGGACTATTTAAATATTTGAAGATACGACCTATCAACCCGTAATAAGTTACTATACAAACCATAGATACCTATAAAACAAGCTATGTTCACGTAATGTTACCGACCCTAAAAATTGTTAATTCGATTCAGTAATTAAAGTTAGAATAGGATTAGGTGTATAACTTACTAAACATATCATTGTATATGTATATATATATATATATATATATATATATATATATAATTGATTAATGGGAATTTAATGAACGTACCATAATATATTTCCCGAAATAAATAAATAAAGTAGTAGGAAAAAATACATTATTTTAATGAATTCGCTGCCATCAATCATCCTATGTATTAAAATTTTTGATATATCTTGATTTTCATAAATAGTCCGTTTCTAATGAGAATTTAATGGCTTAATGTATCACTTTCCGGACAATAACAACCCTACTCAACATTAAAACTTAGTAAAATAAAAGATAAAAAAATACCTACAATACTGTAATCACATTGTAATGAAATACAGTAACATTACATTTTCACTAATAATCAGTTTTGTTGGGTTACATTTCAATTTCACAAAATTTTTATTGAAAGAATATAATATTTAATATACTATATAGTCTTTTTAGATTGAGTATTATGAAAAATTAGGGCATCTAGGTCCTAGACTATGCTAAGTTAATACGGAAGCATTTTGTATTAAGCAAAGCTCTACAAAAGTAAAAAGAAGGAAAAATTCCATTACGGCGAGAACTTATAGTTTTGAATATTTTATTTTCTTCCCTCTTCACTACAAACTAAAACAGAGATGAAATTTGTTTACTGTATAATGGCACCCCATAGGAATAAATTGAAAGTAAGCTTCTCTATTATAAAATGTAAACTGAAACTTATTGATAACGTTATTACTATCAACACGGTCTCAGTAAATTGATTAGTCATAATATAATATCTTTTTAAAACACATAATTAAAATAAAATTTAAGTAACCGAAATACGGTCCATTCGAAGAATATGGAAAAAAATCATTCGAATGTTCTTGATTTAGGTGCCCCAGTTTTCCACTTCTGTCCCTTGAGCTTGTTCTTCACGTTACGATTTTAAGTATCTGTAATCAATCAATCACTAGGAGCTTTTCGTACTGCAATCTTCAAAAGCAATCTGCAGCATGATCTAATAGAGAACGCAATCGTAATTTTGTTATCGCCGAAATAGATCACGATGTCTCTAGTGGCAAAAACGAATATTTTCAGTTCATCTAAATTTTTTCACAATAATGTCACGGGACTACGTAGCCAATTCTGAATGGAGATTAAGAATTATTTTTGCAATTATTGCGGTTTTCAACTTAGAATGTTAGTCCGCTATAAATTTTATAACGATTAACATTAATTAAATTAACAGTAACGTTTTTCTTTATGGGCAAAAAAATCTTTACGTCTTTTGTTTGAGCACGAGCGCGCGAGCTTATGTGTGTGTGTGTGTGTGTGTTTGTTTGTATGTGTGTGCGTGTCCACTGGCGCACGAGTGTACCCAGTACTTAACCAAAAGACTACAACATTAAAAAAATCCATATAATATTAAAAACCATATCTATCAGAATTCATATTTAATGAGAAATGAATTTAACATTTGATAATTAACCGTAATATGAAATATGTCTGTTGGCATAAAAATGAATTTATAATTGACTTTCCTCCGTTTACATACTAAGCTAACAACCTCCGCCGACGTTCAACTTCCGTGAAATTACTTATTCAACCCACTAGCAAGGAGTGTGCAGTTTACTACATAATATTGGGTGTATAGTTATATACCATGGTTTCTAGATACTTGAAAATCAAACCTGTGTTTGTTTAGGACCATTCTTATCAATTACTACAGATATTACTATATCCGTTAAATATTATATTTTAATTTCCTACAGCCTAAATGATGTAAAAATATTTTTAATTTATGAAACCGATAAAGGTCAGGATAGAATAAAAATAAAGGTGCTCATAAAAAACGTGAAACAAAAATAAGAGTCTGTTATTTCTTTCATAATTTTATAAATAATCTCTTTCAGGGAACTACATAGGTGTTATTTTGCGGATGTCCATATCAGTACTTAGCCAATTACAATTATTGTGTTTAGTTCCATTTAAAGATTGAGTACTACTATCATTAATAGAACTTCTACGATCTCCCATATTAGTCATCAATCTCCGACCATTATTCAGTCCATGCACATATTGCGATACGTCTAGCGAGGTATCTAAAACTAAATAATTCTAATCGACTAACCAAAAATCCTTAAGGTGAAAAGGATTGTTAATAGCGAGGTTTTACAATTCCATTGCTAGCAATACATCCTATCAGCTCGGCTTTTACGCGGAAAAATCTATCATGATTCCTCCTGGAAACCATCTTGATTAATTAATTATGAATTCGTCACGATGGGCCAATTGCTTTCAACCTCATCTATCATCCCTCACTGATACCCCGTCAACGTATACCGACAGCGGAGACAGTGTTGCCTATTATAATATCACGCATTAAAAAAAGCAATAATTTCTTTTTGGTACTAATTTAAAAATAAGCTCAAATTAAGTGCTTCTTTTATAATCAGAACACGATTGATAGCTCGATTTACGAAAATAAATCACCGAGGTGGTGTAGAGAATGTTAAAAATGTTTGTATTGTGCGTTCGGAGTTACATTCGGATCGCCTCCCAGCAGTAAAAGACATTTAGTACCAATAAAACTCACAATGCCTTTGATTTCCTTTTATTATGTCTACCACGCGCGTCATCCGACTCTAAGCCAGTGCGTTTAACAGGGCACACATAACAGTGTTACGTAAAAGCAACGCAGGAAGTATACGCATCAACGCGTTGACAACCCGACAGTTCGCGGGTCGCAAAACACCATCAAAGGTTTAATTTAGGTTAACCACACACGCTCGATTTCCCAATTCTTTAGATAAGAAACTTTCTTGTAAAATTCTGATTTTAAAATGTTAAACCTACGTAGCTCATACCTTTTTATACTTTACTGATGAAAATCTAAGTTTAAGCCATAAAGAACTTACCAACGAAATTTTTTTTAAGCTGGTTACATACGTACGGTTTCCTGATTAGGATTTCGTACATAATTTAAAATCAGACATCCAATTTCATGGATTTCATACAAAATTTTGCATGTATAAGGGCATAAACGGTACCTTATTTGTTATTACTTGTCCTCCTCCAATCAAAATATATTTCATAAATATACAATAAATATCAAATGTAATTTGGAAAGAAATAAATCATTTTTTTGTTTATAAAAAAAAAATCCATCATTCACAAAGCACTGTAGAACTACAATGTAAACTTAAGTAAGTACAGCTTATGTAGGCACACTTTCCGTTACACATATTAAAGTAGGTATTATAACTATTCAAATATTTGCACAGAGTTGTTAAAACAAATTCACCTTAAAATATACACGCAAAAGTTCCTACTTTACATTTAAATAGGGTTTTTCAACATACTGCATAATGTGGAATATTATTTTTTAACTCACTATCTAGAACGTACTACGAGTATATGAAGCGTCAAATATAAAAAAAGATTTACAATTTGTTGTTTGATCTGTTTTTTTTTTTTTTTTTAACAAAGAGCATCATTTCTCAATGTTACAAGTAATTAGTACAATATTTTGCTAGAATTGCCAATATTACTATTAGACGTATTTACCTCCAACTTGCTGGAGTTTGGTCGGTTGATCACAGAGTGTTTATGTTCGGATATTTAAAATATACATATTTTTCTGTTATTGTTATGTAGTTTTATTTTTATCTTATTAATATTATTTCTTTTAATTATAGTTCTAAAGTAAATATTATTGTACTGATACTTTCCTGGATGATTGTACTGAGAGACTGTAAAGCTCAGATTGTTCAAATAAATAGCTAAATTACAGTCGAATTGTACCAATTGATAATTGTAGGAAATTTTTTTTCTAACCCTACGTGATCTATCGATATCTTCCTATTTCGTTTCAATATCTATCAATTCTTAGATCAAAATGTCCCTTTATCGATAGCATTTCAATGTCTAATACATAAAACAAATAACATTATCGTACAAAACATCTTTACTTATTGATTAAGATAAATATTTAATATAGAAAATATAACGTTTAAAATGAAAAACAACATAGTTTTGACATGCTGTCTATATCAAAATATGAAAACTAGTGAGTTTCACACCAAATCTAAGGATTATTAATGGATTATTGAGGATCATCAAAAAGTATCGATTGCCTAATAAAAAAAACAACATTACCTAAAACAATACACTGTGAAAAGATAAATTCAACACAGAAATAGATATTTTTAAATTTTCGATTAAATAAACACAGAACAGCGGGTATGTGAAAAAAAAAACATAAAAAAACATATTTGTTATTCGAACGTATCAAACAAAAAAGTATCAAACAATTAAATTTCGAATAACAGAAGAGAAACTTTGCTAAAATTAAATATTTCTACATGAGTGTGAGAAGAAAACAGGGCGCAAATAAGATTCCCTTTTGTAACTTCCCTCCTTAAAATCCACGTTCCAAATTACGCAAAGCAACGCGAATTATTCTCGAGGGGAAATAGTCAAAATGAGGTTATGTACAATTTGGTTTGTGAGTTATTTATATTCAACGTTTTATAATCTGTATCCTTTTAAAATGTTTCTTTATAATATATAATTTTGAAGATTTTGACTTTTGATAGACGTTAATTAGATAACAATACTTTTAGAATTATATTTTAAATTTAAATGTACGTAATACAATAACAATTTTCATTCCTGATTTTTAATCGCCTTAAAGTAACAATTAAAATTGCAGTGTATTTTTATATTAATATATAGAAAATGCTAATCATTCTAATCATTAATTATTCAGTAACCTCTAATCAGAACATCTTTATTTATGAAGTAATATTATATGGTTAATTTTTTTAACAAAATTATTTTCTTAAGATAAATAATATAACTTCATATTAAAATAACAAAACAAAACAGTAGCAATAAATTATATCCACAATTTATTGCTTTCGTCTAGGTCAATATGAAAATAGGCTTCAAAAAAAATTTAATTGTCTATTTTCATGTTTTCACCTTCCTTATCATATATTATAAATAATGATATAAAAAAGGGATAACAAATTAAGTAAACAACATCAATGCCTGTAACACGTGTTTCTAAATTGTCTTAATAAAATTTAAAATCGCCCTACATTGTTAAACATTACCCTTAATTACAGTACTGGAAAGATTCTCATGAATATATGAATATTATATTATTGCTTTGAAAATTGTCTAAGTTTAACCTGTATGTAGAGGAAAATAAATCGGAAAGTAATTGCTATATATGTTAAGAGCAATATTCTCGCAAAATTCCTTAGATTTAGAAGCTTAACTTGTGAAACCGCGATAACATCGTCTTCAATTTATTTTTTATCACATAAGACGTTCGCTGAACATAGCTCTACCCATAAGGGATGTTTTGTCAGTAGGTACCAAGCAGAGGGCAGTTAATGGCTGACAGGTACAGAATAAGTGAAAAAAGAATATCCAACGCAAAAAGGAGTAAGCGAACCACTTAAAATGACCAATTAAAAATTACCATCTTCCATGGAAATGAAAAAAAAATTAATTCTACAATAAATCCATTAATAAAAATTCGGCAATATTTCTTTTTTTTTTCATAGATATACAATAAAATATAACTTTTAAATACCAACATCATTCATTATATCAACTTTTAACTGTCCACTGCTAAACATAAGACTCCTCCTTGGGGAGTTTTACCACGATTAGCTTTGGAGATATTTTTAGAGGAACGCTGCTGCCCATCCCTTGACCATTAAGTTTCTTTAGTCATCTTTTACAACACCCACGGGAAAGGAAGAGGTTGTACATTGTATGCCGGGACCACACGGCCAACTTTTAAATATAGATCGGTGTATTACGGAATACTTTCAAGATTAAAGGTCACAATTGAATCTCTCGTGGAAAGTAGAAAGTTATTATGATATTTTTTTAATTAAATTGCGTGCCCTTTAAAGGAATAACACTTGTTAAAGTTTTTGTTGGAGATTTTTATATAAATAAACGCAAATTTAGATTTTATACAAGCACTACCAATATTACAATAAAATTTCTCATATTCTCGTAAAATTTACAATTCTTTACCAGAGGGAGACTTTGTATAATAGTCGTTTGCTTGGGCACCTCTGTCCCATTCGTGTTTCTACCGTGAAGCAGTTGTGTATGCATAGCTGTGTTTTGGTTTGGAGGGTTTTTTTTTCAATGAATGATAAAGGAATGGTAACCCTGCCCGCGCTAACGATGTACCCTGGCGGGGCACCAGTGAAGTATGATAAGTGAGAACGAAAAAGTAGTTCATTTAGCCCATCGTGATGAATACACTTGATATTCATCACGATAGTTTCCAGGGGGAACCACGTGGAGGTCGACCCAACAGGGTATATTGCTAGCAAAGGGGCTGGTAGTCCACATTGCTAACAATCCCTTCCCCTCCTCGGTTTGAAAGATGGGATATAGCAGTGAATTTACAGGGTATAGAGGAATAATATCTGAGTCCTCAGGAATAGCATGCATCCGTGCATCTGTCCCATTCGTGTTTTAACCGTGAAACAGCTGTGTTTGCATGGCTGTGTTTCGGTTTGAAGGATGGGATATGGCGTGAATTTACTGGGTACAGAGGAATAACACCTGAGTCCTCAGGAATGGCAACGCATGGGGAGTATCTGGGCGAAACAGTATACTCTGTTATGTCCATGGTACTGTTTATGTCTATAGGCGACGGTTACCACTTTTCATCAGGTGGACCGTCAGCTTGTTTGCTATTCTAAGTTGCATAAAAAAAAATCACGACTACACTTAAAAATTTTCCTTAAATCGCAACCTTATTCTTAAATTCATTTCTCGATCATAATATCCTGTGAATTTTAACGAGATGCTTTTTTTTTTATTATTAGAGAGGTATATAAGCAAACGCTTCACCAAATAGATAGCTAATGCCCATGGACACTTGTAATAATTGCTTCAGAAAGTTTGCAGATAAGAGAAAATAGGAATTTTTTTTTTACGAGTATATACTTCCGATCATAACTGAATCACTGTGCAGAATAGAAATAAATAAAAGTTATGTTCAAAATGCACAAATAAATCCCTTTCATATGATATTCTTGGACTAGTAGGTTAATTTTGAAATTTTTAAATACTCCTTTACCCTGTAGCCAAGAAAATAAAAATATTTTCCCATTATTTCAGGTGTAATATATGTGGGCCAACAATATAAAACTATTCCAAATTTCAAATCGATAGCTTTAGTAGTTACTAAGATGTAGCTCTGTGACAGACGGACGGATGGACTATATCGCACCATAAAGGTTATCTTTATGATACGATGCCCTAATAACGACAAAAAAATTATCCTCCCATATTTACAGATTAGTTAACATGGGATACGAAAGATAATCTCATAATATTTTGTCATTTTTCAACCCATGGTTTTGTTGATGAAAATGTTCAATTTCACTAGTAGAATAACTCCCTTAAAAGTAAGCTAACGATTTCAATTTCACCTTATATAATGGCAGTATGCTGAGCTAACTGCTGGTCGTGATAATCTCCTGTTACGTAACTTTAGTCCTAATTTGTTACATGATACCCCTCGCACTTGAAGGATACTTAGCCCTTTACGTTTACTTTGTCGTATTAGGCCGGCGAAAGACAATATTCGGCGTACTAACTTTTGGACTTTGGCATTGTAAGGTTTATACTTTATAAGAGACAAGAATTATATTCATATATAAGACATAAAATAAAATAATACATAATCTATATAATACATAAAATGTCAACCGTACTGCAAACCAAATTTTTCAATTGTAATAATATTCTGTTAATTATATCTTAACTAGATAATAATTTAATTTGATTAATTACTTATTTATTTTGCTGATATTCCGAATCCGCTAACCTAAAAAGCAGTTACCAGCTAATTCAGAGTATCTATCCACATAAATTCAAAACCATCGACTGCAGATTCCAAAAGTTTTATCATGTCTCACCAAATGAACTCGAAAGTTTTCTCATTACATATTTCATAAACTTGCAAACGTGGACAAATGCTGAATACCAAATTTTTTTTATACTTATAAATAAAATTATACACCTAATTTCATTTCTACATACCTTTTTGTAAAATTTGTATCCTCATGATTAAGAAACCGCTGGACCAATTTATGCAACTTTTTTAGTTACTTTTTTATGCAACTTTAAATGGCAAAGCCCGCCTGATGGAAAGTGGTAACCGTCGCCTATAGATAAGAGCAGTACCAAGGACATAACATAGTATACTGTTTCGCCCATGATATCCCCCATGCGTTGCCACTCCTGAGGACTCAGATATTGTTCCTATATACCCTGTAAATACACTGCCATATCCTACCTTTCAAATCAAAACACAGCCATGCAAACAACTGCTTCACGGTAAAAAATAGAGATAACTCAATTCACGTAATCATTCAAATTAGGTAAATTAAAAATCGTCAACCGCGTGTCGTGTCCAAGTAAAATAATAATAAAAATAACTTGGGTAAAATGGTATCCGCACCGCACCGTTAAAATTATTAAACCGCCAAATTCTAATTATCCATAAAAACAGCATAGAAATATTCAAAAAAGGAGTAAAGAGGTTTCCTTAGGGTCAGCAATGCGCGCGTAATGCTCCTAGTATTATAAGCGTTCATAGGCTACGATAACCCATTACCATTAGGTGTGTCATATGCTTGTTTGTATACTTATATATTATACCACCTCATTGGTATAAAAAAAAAGCTAAAATGTCATATAAATCTACTTTAACTATTAGAGTATTTTGTCATTGTCTATCAATTTGAGAAATTAGCGCAAAAGAAAAGGGCATATCACTTCAATAGGTAAAATAGGTTTATAACAGGTTTGACGTTTTTAAGAATAAAGGGGTAAGAATACCTGTTACCAAGAAATAGCACGCTTTGTAAGTATAGCTGGATATTTTATTTCAATTTTAATGATCGTCTCCCCTGGCGTAAGGTTTACTTCTAGAATCTTCCTCGACCTACAAAAGTAACATCAAATAAACAGATACAAGTTTTATCAAATAATGCTGTCATGCATAAAGTCAGCTTTGTTTATAATTTAAATTTGGCTTTACAATTTCACTTCTATTTCACAAATATGTATAACGTCGTGTGTGCTCTGGCATAGACTGGGCCACCCCTTCATTTCGTGTTTATTGTAATAAACGACTAAGGGAGGGCAAGGGATGGGCAGCAGCATTACTCCAAAAACATCTCTCAAGGCCTAACTGCGGTTGCCAAACCGCCTGCCAACAATGGCAACCACTGACAAAACTCCCCTTATAGGGAAGACTTATATCCCGCAGTGGACAGTTAACGGCTGAATTAATAATAATGTATAATGAAATTGTAAAATTGAAGACATTTAGGAAAAATTTATAAGAGCAAGTCTTAATAAGAGAAATTGATGCCAAATAAATAATTTTAAAAAAATTTATATCTGTCTATCTGTCCGCCTGTATATTTGTTCTGGCATCAACCAAATTGAATGCAATCTTCACAGTTGTATTCCTTAAGGTCTAACTTAAAATTTAGTACGAGTATATGCTATATACTGAAACGCCCTATAAAAGTAATTCATTTCATTGAATTTCCTACTTCTGGAATTCACACATACAAGTAACGGGCAAAAATCAAGTTAAACATACTCGTGAATTTTAAAAATAATGGAATTTTCCGAAAATCAATTCATATACATGAAATTACGAAGCGAATACCGTAAAATGGAGTGAGATTGATTGATTCTCGGGCTGTATTAAACCATATCGTTTTCATTATTAAGTTACTAACACGAAAAAATTGGAATATCAGTTTTATATTTGTTTATAATATCTCCAAAATATAATTTAAAAGCTTTAAAAAATATATTAATTTTTGAGTTTATCCTTGCATGGTTATCCTGTAGGTTCCATGGTAAAAATTTCATAGCTCATGGCAAAGCTTGTTAATTATGAGACTGCCTTGCAAAGCTCGCTCAATTACATGGGCAGAATTACAAAGGTGCTTCCTGTAAATCTGATAAGATTTGCATTAGGTAGGAACATGTTAAAATTCAGTGAAAATTAACTAGATATTTTGCATGTTCTTAAGCGTATTCCAAACGCTTCTCAGCTCTTTAGTAAATTACTTTCATGTACATATTATCCCATGTTATACCTAATTTTAAACCGTAATTAATTCACAAATCTATAGTATTTACTTCAATTTTGATTCTATATTAATTTTGTATCGATTAAAACTGTCGTTTTTCTTATCTTCTTTTTAATTTTAATTTTACCTTATGATCGAGGAATGGGTAGCAACATCTCCCTTAAAACATCATCAAAACTTAACTACCATTGCATTACCCGCCTGCCAAGCATGGCAACAATTGACAAAACCTCCCCTCATAGGGGTGTATATGATGATGATAATTATATAGTCATTCTATAATTATAGATAAGCATTCCCACAATACATTACACTTTTTTTTCGATAATCGCTTAAAAAGCAATATTAATTTCATATTTTTCTTAAAGTTGCCAAATACTTCTTACAGTTAAAAAGTTTCAGTGAGTATTTAATACATTATTACCATAACTGAGCTATACAGAACCTTTCTAAATAGTCCTTCAGAAATGTTTATAATCGCTAAATTTACTTTAAACGACTGTACCGTAATACAGACGATAGCAAACTTACAGAAATTACCTCTTTAATAAAAATCTTACTTTGGGGAATCGTTTTTATGGATGATTAAAAAGTAACTTTGTAAAATTAGATCCCATATACAGCTATACTACATATAAATATGTTACAAAGAAAGGTCTTGATGTCCTTTGATTACCTAATCGAGGACCATCAAGGGCAAAGGCCTTTATTTGGATTATACCTACCGCCATTATTTAGATTAACAACAAAATCAATCTATATATCAATCTATAAGTATCAACGAATAAACACATCACTTCAAAATGTATTATAGGTATACCTATAAATATATGGGGGTAATATATAAGTATGATATGTTGTATCATTCTTTGAAGGGATAAAGAATTTTCATTCGTTCAATTTATTAATTCATAACATGAAAAAATATGAAATTTTGAAGTTTAAAATCATAAATATTTATTTAAATAATAAATTTACTAGTTTATAAGAACACTGTTGACAAAACTATGTGTTGTTTTGCGGAATTCTATTTTTTTTTTTTGAAGGAACATGTAACTATAACGACAAAAAGAGTTGAATATAGACAATGGAAGAATCAAAATCTTTTATCTATAAATTGTATTTATTTAAAAAATATATTCCGTTCATTGTTGGAACTCTCCCTTAAAATGATATTGCTTGTTTATGTTTTTGAAAATACCCTACAGTTATTTATCTGAGTTTCGTAGCTTTAAAATAGCGATAACTCCGCACTATAAACTGACTACAATAAACAACTAAGATAGAATACTGTAAAATTTACAAAAGAAACGAGTGACCATTCAAATTCTAAACAACTGTTGTAACATTTTGACAGTGTGTAGTTAAATACTTCAACTGACCTACTTTAAATTGCTACTAACAAATTGACTACGGCAACAAAGATGCTATCAAATCAAATTAAGTTTCAAGATAAAGTAATGCTGTATAATTTATAAAACGGATCTTCAATAGATTGTTCATTATAATGTTACTAATATAATAAAATTGAACTTAGTCGACGTCTGTACTTGGGAGATATTTATGAAACATTGATATGAAGTGTCTTAATAAGATTAATAGAAGCCAAAGCAATTTTTTTAGAAATTTCGGCATCACGTACAAACTACTGCATCAAATTAAACGCGCTTTTCACAGCTATGTTTTATGTTGATACATTATCTGGAAGTGGTATACTTCATTACCTTTCCTACTTCTAAAATCCGCGCGTAGAACGTAGCAGGCTAATGTCTGTTATATCGTTAGTACCAAATAAAAAACCTTGCTAAATTCATTATTAATTTAATAGAAAGACTACTTTATACCTACAACTTTGTCACGTAACCGGGATAATAATTTGTTGATTGACTAATATAAAAAGGAGCCTAAGTTCTTCTCTATTCCGAGTAAAATGGATAATTTTATGAACAAAGAAGTAACAAAACATAAATAAACTCATTTTCATATTACAAGTGTACTTATAAAATTGTTAGTCCTAACTCACTGTTATCGTACAGCTGAAATTAAGTCTATATACTTGATATATAATATATGGAACATATGTTTGTTTTACATTATACACATCCATTAAAAAAGGATTTTTGAAAACTTCAAACTTATACAGTAAACACAATACCACGTGTACAAAGCCGCAGGCAACAGCTAGTAATTTTGTATATTATTAGTAATGACTATAATTTGTCAAACTTCAACTCAGCTTGGTTACAAATCCTTCAAAATTTCATCTGTAATTTTTAATTAAAATTTAAAGAAGTACAGAAAAATCTAATTAGTATTAATAAACAGATTTAATTAATTTATAATATCCCAAGCAACAAAATTAAAAGCTTAAAATAAACTAATCTCTAGAGTATGGTGGCATGTAAAGTTTTAATGAAAGGATGGTAAAATTCAGAGGACATCTAATTGAAATACCAATCGCTCTTGCTTCACGCTAAAAGGATGTCTCGTCTATATCGACATTTCTTAGGGTTAAAGTCCACTATATTACTCACGAAAGACGACAGAAACTTATCAGGTATTACTCCGTTTAAAATTTAAATTTAACAAAGAAAATATACTCACGACTATAATTCCGAGTAGGATGGTCTAAATCTTTAAAAGTCAGGCCTATACTTTTATAATATTTTTATACACTTATAGATGAATATAATTATTGATTTCAAAACGGGCGTGTAATAAAACGTAGCTTGACTAGTAAGAGCACTAGAACATGAAAAAAAACTTATATAACGGATGGTGGAAATGTAAATTCCGCTTGTTGAGATTTTTTTTTCATGAATATTATAAATTCATTATTATTATATCAGAGTTCAACTGTCCACTATTAAACATAAGCTTTCCCCTCGAGGAGTTTTAGCAGTAGTTGTCATGCTTGGCAGGCGGATTGGTAACCACAGTTAGGCTTTGGAGATATTTTAAGATTGACGTTGCTGACCATCCCTCGCCATCCCTTAGTCGCCTCTTAAGACACCCGCGGGAAGTAAAAAATGGCCTATTCTATGCCGGAACTAAACGGCAATACTACTTTTCGCCACGTATACGTGTAAAAGTCCAAAAGTAGCAAAATTCCATTTTGCTTAACCACTATTTTAGGGAGTTGATTATAAACTTTTATACCATTACGGTGGGAATTCAGCATACAGTTTGCCGAATAGTCCATCACTATACTGTCATATGCATATATAAGCAGTGTATGGATGCCTGCAACTCTAGGGGTGTCTCGCGTGCATTGTTAACCCTGATAAAAAAAATTGTGTCATTTTCTGGAGAATTCCATACTCTAATTTTACACAATACATAAGTTTTAATATCAGGCAGATACGAACCCACTGTAATAGGGGAAAAGAGATTGTTAGTGATAGGGAGGATCCTCATTACTAGCAAAATATTGTATCAAGTCGACCTCTACGCAGTTTACCCTGAAAACCATCATGATTAATTATTATTAAATTCATCACAATAGGCCAACTGACTTTCTTTCATCTGCACCTGTCTTCTCACTGGTGCTCAGCTAATGTACACAAATAGCGCAAGCGGAGTTACATTTTCATCCATTAAGAAAAACCACTGTAATCAAACTGCGCTCACTAATAAAAATGTAAACATCCTTAAGTGGAACACTCGTACATACAATCTCAGCTTAGTAATAAATCTTAATTTAAAAAAACCCCGACGTAGAGTCTGGACGGTCACGCAACAAAGTGCAGTACATTCTTTACCACATTTTAATTTAGTTACTCATATTTCTGTAACTTATATTACAAAACGGAAATTATGTGCATATATATTTGCGTACTTTGAACTCGGATTATACGTATGGGTCCTATATTAAAAAATTAAGGGGGTGAGGAAATATTCTGGAATTCGTTTCTCGCGTAAGAGACACTTATTAAAAAAAAATATTAACGTTTTCAGCGACATGTAAAAAATCCTGGGAAGATTGAAAATTGAGACAATGTATTTTCAATCGTTTATTAACGTTTATTAAACGTTTATTACCTACATCTTTGAAACAAATATGTTAATGTGTATGTTGAATGTCTTTGAATTAGTAATGCGGTTTTTTCATTCTTAGTACACCTAACAACTAGACAAGACGAGGAAGAGATTAATAATGCGAACCTCCCCGCGATCCCGTCTGAAAACCGTCGTACTAAATTCCAGATATATTCATCACGATAGATTAACTAACCTGCCTTTTCAATCTCACCTATGATACCTCACTGGAGCCCCGCCAGCGTTACCGTTGCCGACAGCGGAGTTACCATTCCATTATCACCCATTAAAAAAACCTAGACAAGTAGCAAACAATTTTAAATCGAATATGTATTTAATAGGTAATGAAAAAGTACCTACAGCTCATCGTTTCTATTTGTAAATAATAAAAACATTTTTCAACTGATTTCAAAAAAGAGGTTTTCGATTCGGTTATATTCTTATATTATTACCTCATAACTCTTTTATTTATAAAGCGATTTAGGATTTTATTAAAAAGAATACACTTTCAGATTTGTACCATAGAAATTTTATGAAAATGGATTTAATAGTTTTAGATTTTAAATAAAAATAACTGGTTTCACTATAATAAAAGTCAGTGTTTTGTTATTGTGGAACAAAATTTGCTTGAACTTTAATAAGGTTGAGAAGTAAAAATTTATTAAATGATTTTATTCGTTACTTATTCATAGGCACTGCCCTACATTCTTTACATCTCCTCACATATTAACAGGTGAGCGCCGACCGGTGTATTAAACATCAAACGTGATATAATGCATGGGCGTTCAATTACGGTGTAATGTCAAGGGCTATAAGTAATAAAGATACCAA
This sequence comes from Galleria mellonella, assembly GCF_026898425.1. Lineage (NCBI taxonomy): Eukaryota > Metazoa > Arthropoda > Insecta > Lepidoptera > Pyralidae > Galleria > Galleria mellonella. Next base: position 7,669,898 of record NW_026442130.1, on the reverse strand, counting down.
AATTCTTAGAGACTCACTAACCTAAATCCTGGAATGAAAATGGCTAAAAAATATCGCCTGACACAGCGATAAATATGTATATGTTACATCGATATTCGGACCATAATTTTACTTGCAAAAGAGACACTTTGAAAGGTAATTCCAAAAATAAAAATTATATCTGTTATAAATATTAACAAACGAGAACAAAACAATCACGTCTTTGGCTGTAACCTGTAAAGGAAAGTGTATGTATATATGGAATTTTGTATTTCTTTTCTCTCCCCTAATCATACAGATTAGAAGAGAAATATTGGTTTATACAAAAATTTTATTTGAACATTGAAAATAATCATTCATTACTATGATTTTCCACGGACATATATTTTTTGTAATTAAATGGATAGGTGCTTTTTTGTTTTAAATAAAACAGTATCACAATTATTTTAACATTATTATCCATTTTCAGGATTTTCCAAATTTATTCGTACCTAATCTTATACATGTATGTTAATTATTTTATTATTTAAACCGCCATTATTTATCTCTGTATAACCTAAAGGTTGACTTGTAGCATTAAGTCCGCCTTTAGCATCACATTTTATTGGTCAATAAAGTTTAAGTAAATAAATGTATCATATAGTATAAATTAGAATATCTACACCACATAAGAAAATTCAATACACGATTTTAAATTTGAATATTTTATAGTTCCGGGCATTTTTTGGTTATTAACAGTCATTGTATGCATATTTTAACATTAAATTAAGTAAATAAATACCTACAAATTTTTTAATCTGTGTTAACATTTACATGTGTACACTTGTTAGTTGTCTAGCCTCCATCACTCACAGCAAAATGAACATGAATATATGTATGGATATTCATAATATACCTTTCACGTTTTAGCTTAATATAATAAATGTTATTATAAGCACATATATGTACCATCCTATAATGGCGGGAGAATGAATTGTTATTAATAGGAACTAGCAATCTCATTGCTAGCAATATACACATTACTTATATTACGTTATGTGGTATTTTATATAACATAGCAGAAAAGGAAGTAAATTCCTGTATTAGTTGCTTTCCCTTCGTCTTCATGTTAACGGATGAACTATCAGATATTAGTCGAGAATCTTGCTATACGTACTATGTATACATGCATACTAATAACACTGTCATTGGCTACAAACAGGTCCTTTCCGGACAACAGCCATTAGGGCTCAATGTATACGTAGTTCTCAAGATGAGACATCGTTAAGATGTTACTCCACAGTTACAAATTGTGTTATCGTTGTATCCTTATTCGCCATATTGTACCTACAGTGGCTCCATCTAGCCCTGAAGATATTTTAAATATGCAAGATTTTACTATTTTTTTTTTTTGATGAAATTTGATAAACGAGCATGGCTATTCATGTCCCTGCTACCTCTCGTGCGTTTCCATTTCTATGGACAATAGTTTTATGTCTCCACGCCCTGTAATTTCACTACAATATAGGGCTCTATATTCTTCAATTTCTTCAAGCTAGAATATAGCCATACAAACACTGTTTCACATCAGAAACTCGAGTTAAATAATGGTAACTAAGCATCAAACTTTTACAAAACCAATCTCTAATAATACCTTTTTTAACCGACTTCAAAAAGAAGGAGTTTCTCAATTTGGTTGTATTTATATATTGTTTATTACCATATAATTTAGTCAGTTCGATACCAATTTGGAAAATTCTTTTTTTATCTGAAAGGATATACTTACAGTTTGATTCCACAGAAATTCTATCAAAATCGGTTTAGTAGTTTAGTTTTTAATTAAATATAACTGGTTTTGTCATAATTTTAGTCGGTTTTTTTGTAGGACACATTCTTTAATTAAATTTATTCTGTTACGTGGTCTTACGTAGCTGATTTATGATCATGATTAATGAATGTCGACCGTTTTTAGTAAACTTTTATATTCAACGACCTAAGTTTTGTGTACCTGTAAATTATGTGCTGAGTCAGATATGTTAGTTGTGGCACTTGTGGCTATAAAATAGCGAACTTTCGCAGACGACCTCGAACTTTTGAATGTAGGGCGTATGCCAGCAGGACTCGGGAGATCACCAACTATGCTCTAACTTTAACTACTTATACTTAGATACATGCATATATAAAACAACAAACACGGTCTCGGATTCGATCCCCGTACGTTACAAATATAATTTTGTATTTATGAGCTATATATATATAGCTCATAAATACATATATATATCATATATGTATATATATATATATATATATATATATATATATATATATATATATATATATATATATATATATATATATATATATATATATATATATGTGTGTGTGTGTGTGTGTGTGTGTGTGTGTGTTTCACCCAGCATACAATATTATAACATCACCAAAGCTTAACTGCGGTTGCCAGCCAGCCTTCCAAATGTGGCAACAACTGACAAAACCCTCTTACAGTTAACGGCTAATATAATAATAAAATAAATTCTTATAAATACCCAACTATACTTTTAGAAAGTTTTTTTAGTCAAAATTATACAAGATATAATATTTCTTTTTAATTTTATTTCAAATGAAAATTGAATGGTATTCCGTTTTACGTTATTTTTTTACGCTGACAGAGTAACAGTAATTAACAAATTATTTTTCATATACCATTAGGTATATGAAAAATAATTTGAAGTTAAAAATAATTTTCTTAAAATTCAAGTAAATAAAATTAATTAATGTTGGTCTGAACTATAGGTAGGTGGTATAACTATGTTTTAACTTTGTACCTATTCATTAGTTTTGTCATTTTAGGACATTATTCGTCACTTTAGGACTTGTTTCATTGAGATTGCCCATTCCAGATGTTGTTTCACGTTGTTATTTTATTACCTTTCTCTAGCATAGTGTGCCACGTAGGTATAATAGTCCATATCACGTTATTACATTGAGCTTATTACAATAGTCTTCTTATATATAAGAACTTGATTTTCTTAACTTTAATATTAATTTATAAATATCATTTATGTGTAACATAGGCTATACTCGTAAATTATTTAAAAAAAATTAGAGATCTCTACGAAAATTACAATAAATTGAGAATATTCTGTTTTAACGAATTAAATCTAAAAAAAAAACGTATAATACTAAATCCAATCTGAACTGTCCAGATAACTCATAATTAATTTAAAGCAAGAGATTGATCAGCAATGTATCCTATCAGGTCGACCTCCTCGTGGTCCTCCCTGAAAACCAAACCACTAATGCTAAATTCCAGACGTTTTAATCACGACGATCTATCTGACCTGCCTTTTCATTCTAACCTATTATCCCTTACTAGAGTCGGCGTATACCGTTAGCGCAAGCAGAGTTACCATGCCATTTATTTATTTATTATTCACTTCAAACATGAGATATATGGTGTTATATACAACAAGCATAATAAGTAGGTTTATGTATGGTAAGTACATGTTTCGTTCCTTATTTTTGTTTACATGATTTTATTTTGTTATTTTAATAGGTATGTCATATTTAATTAATTATTTATTCATTCTATTATATTCATTACCATTTTAACAATATCAATACATATAATATTCAATATAACAGTCAATCTGTTATATCAAATTTTCCATTTTATTTCATAATACATTATCATTCAACACAGGTTCTTCAAAACTTACTGCAGGCACCAGTCTCTCACAAAACTGGTCTTGCATATTTAATTGTAATTCAAGTTGTTACTTTTTAATATCTTTCGTGAAGAGAAAATAAACCACTCAAGCCATTCCTTCATTAAAAAATCGTAATGATAAAAATAAATATAATTCTAATTAACATTTATACCTACGTATTATACCTTTACAAATCTACAAATTCATCATAGTTTTGAAATATTAAATTCATGCTTAGATAGTAACTTGATACAATTAGACAGTTCTCCATTCTGCGACTCCCTCAGAAACATGAATATCGAAAGTTCTTGCTGATAAGGATTAATTAGATAATCTCATTATAGAAACAACTTTATACAATTTCTCAACTGTCTAAGTGTCAAAGCCCTTGTTACTGATAATAAAATACAGATAAAACTGAACGGTGAGAGAAATCAAACCTGTGGGTAACAGAATGAAATTTTAAAAACGAAGTAGCAAGAATACCGCAGTTAGGCTTTGGAGATGTTTTAAGAGGGACGCTGCTGCCCATCCCTCGCCCTCCCTTAGTCGCCTCTCACGTTAATTACGTAAAAAGAAGGAGTAGCCTATTCTACGGCGGGATCACAAGGACCTAAGGGTTCTTGTAGGATACATTGTATTAATTAAATATTAAAATTAATTATTATATTAGGCAGATACGATTAAACCTATTTGTAAAAGATATAACTGAAATTTTATTATATATATAATCCTACAAATTTTATGAATGCGTCTATATGTGTTTTATATGTGTGTGTGATTAACACCTAGGATACCTACTCTATACGCTAACTAATATTTCCCCGCTGTCTGCGTGTTCGAATTACATAATAATAATCTTTTTTTTTTACTTGTTACAGATTGCCCAAAATACAAATATGATTTTAAGATTGTAATATTTGAAGACATCGCCAAGAAGTTGGTTTGTACACTTCAAATTTTCTAGGATAAATTAAATTAAAAAATAATAAAAAAGCAATATATTAATCCGCAAAAGAACATCGATTGTACCAAATAAATATGAGACTGTCTCGAGAGTAAAGCGTATTATTTTCAAAAATAATTGTCAAAGTCAGTTCAAATACGGTATAACGTATAAAAAATACGAGTAAATTAATACCTCCTCTTTTCGCAAGTCGCTTAATAAGTAATTAATATTCCAAACATTTGAGTTTGTCCCACCTTAAACAATATTAGCTACAATAAATCAGGAATGTCGATAAAGTGATCGATGATTACGAAGGGGAAATAAAACAGCTTAGTCACGGTTTGACTAATGTAGCCCTTCATCAGAATGATTGTGCGACCGCCTCACTGCTGCCACTGAGTTAACAACAGCCGTATTACACTATCAAATATATAGGATTAACATATTATATATATAGGTACTAATAGTATTACTAATAGTACTACAAAACATTAGTATCCTTTTAAGAGAATGTTGTATCAGTGAAAATGAAAATTTTCTCAACGTAATGTGTGTCAAAAAAATCGGTCAAGTGTGAGTTGGATTCACGCATCGAGGTTTCCGTACAAATTATTATAATAGAAAAAAATTGCAACAAAATATTGTTTGGCGATGTAACCACAAATTTACGGTTTTCGGATTCCCCCCTTTATTTGTGCCGTTCGACAATAAGCCAAATTTCATGCTTCTAGGTCAACGGAAGTACCCCATGGGTTTTGATTCCTTTGCAAATATCAAAATATACAATATAAACGTATCGGGGGGAAAGGGATTGTTGGTAATGGAGACTGAGAATCCCATTGCTAGCAATATACCCAACCAGGTCGACCTCCTCGCGGTTTCCCCTGGAAACTATCATGGTTAATTCCTGATGAATTCATCATGATGGGCTAACTGGCCTGTTTTCATTCTCATTTATCACCCTTCACTGGTGCTCTGCCAGCGTATCCCGTTAGCGCGGGCGGGGTTACCATAGCATTTTCACCCATAAAAAAAAAATATATAAACGTATCTTTTGATCGTTGATTTAATGTTTGATTTTTTCGTAGCTACAAGGGATTGCATACGTGAGGACTTAATATTAATTTCAGCTTAATACCTCCACGGGTCCTTGAGACAAAGAGTCTTATTGGACTGACAAATGAATGGACAACAAAGTTACTTCTTTTGAGGTACAAAACCATAAAAAGACAAAAAAATTACGATACTGCAGGATATTCAAAGTCATAAATAGAGCACTCTCTTAGTAGCATGCGAATGATTACAAATTCACTTTGCATTTTAAAGTTCCTCCTTCCATTTGACTCAAAACGGCATCGAGCGTCTCGACGACGACGATTCCATGCTAAAGAATGGTTTAGATTCCTTGAATTTGAGGCGAGGTATTGCTTCTTTATTCATTTTCTATCATCTGTACAATGGGGAATATTATAAAAAAATAAATAACCTGGTGCCTTCATCATCCTTTTGCCATCATACTTCTCGCCTTAGAGATTGAATTTTTCCAAATATAATATGTGGCATTCCAAAAACCATGTCTACAAATAGTTAAAAAACTGGCAACGCATAAGCAACTCTTTTCGAATTGCAGGTGTTCCTTGGCATCGATAAACGCTTTCCATCAAGTAGATAATTTTGCTTATTCGCCTCAATAAAAATTTAAATATAAATACAGGGTAAAAACACGTAGAAATGAAAATTCATCACTTCAAGTTATTTCTATCCACGCAACATATATAAGACATAAGATATCTTAAAATTTAAAACATTACGTTCCACAACAATGTTATTCAGCAGCAATTAATGTTATTTTTCAACAAATATTTCTTTTGACTGCGCCCATTCACAATTCACATCACATAATCAGAATTTAACAGGAAGAAATTCATTTTATCACGCCAAAAGTCCGCCATTGTGAGTATAATTTTGTCTTTTTAAAAACTCCGCATCTCACCTGATTAAAATTTTATTTTACAATAGAATATTGCAAAAAAAAATATTAAACTATTGTAAATGAGTCTAGATATATTCTTATAAATTTTATAGTGTAATATATTTTTAAGCCATTTTATTGTATATTTTTCCCTTGATTGATGATTTCTTTAACCTAAGTATACATATTGTAATTTATATATTATAAATAGCACATAAATTATGTATATACACAGATGAGGGATGCCTATGGTATAATACTTTCTACTATATTTTTCTTGAAATCACAATCAAATGGAGGGCCTACCTGATAAAAAGTAATAACCAACTTGAATAATAGCTATCACAAAAACTAAACATACCCAAAGCTTATCGAAAAAGTACCCTTTCATGTACAAAGTTAATGGTCTTCATATAACAATTCTTTTTCATTTTCTCAATTGATTTATCATATTCAACGTGTACCTACATGTACCTATGTATTTTGTGACGAGACGTGGAACATCGCCTTTGTGATCAATCATGCGAAATGATTTATACCTTATCTGGCATTTTCCTGAAAGCATCCAGCTGAAAAGTGGTTTACGGCTTTGCCTTTTAAAAATGCATTATAAACTTGTAATAATAAGTATCTCACAACTACACCAAGGCTCTCAAGGAAGGCCTTTATGCTGAGAAATCAGGCAAAAGAGCAAAAGAGCACCCCCTAGAAAAGTACGTAACGTACTTATGAGAAATAGAGTCTAGGAAATATAGTATAATATAATAATAAATCTATAATATGTTACGGTAAAAGTAACTAAAGTATTAAATGGATTAAGTTATGTAGTGTTTAGTAAATAAAACAATTAAGCCAACTGACTGACAGACCGACTAATTTATCAACGCACTCAATCCCTTCAGGGTTTAATGTATAATTTTTCCAAAAAACGAAGCTAGGAATAAATTATGCTCAAAAACAACGCTCCAAATATAAGGAAAATCATTTCACCTTATTATCAATAACTCGAAAAGGGATTACCTTCAAATTAGCCGTTAACTGTCCACTGCTGAACTACCTCCCTCATAGACTGCCATAAGAAACGGTTTCGAGCCACCTACATTCACTGAATCCCTGCAATGCATACAGGGCATGCAGAGCATATTCCTTTTTAAAAGGCCGGCAGCACACCTGCAATGCCGTAGGTGTTGTGGGTGACCATGGGCGGCGGTAATCACTTACCATCAGGTGAACCGCATGCTTGTTTGCACCCTGTGTTGTAAGAAAAAAAAAACAAAATCGTCAATCCATCTAATAGAGGGTCATCCTACAATGCGTTTGCTTGTACAAAGTTGCCACTAAAAAACTTTTTACTCCATTGGTTGCCGGTTCTTCAAGCTATGTGAGCAGCCCATTGCCACTTCAGCTTAAAATAATGGCTTAATTAAAACAAAAGTATTACCAATAGATGACTAGTGTTTGTTATTGTTTAAGTGTCGCGGATAACTGTCTCCGAGAGTTAAGAAATGACTATCTAGTCTAATAATAAAAACAATAAAATCATAAAGGTTAATAACTGGTATTTTAAGACTTTTAAAGATAAGAAAAAAAGTAATATAAGTATTATATTAAAGTAATATTTAACAGCGTAGGATGAGTGACATTCTGTTTATATTTAGCTAAATTAACATTATATAAACCCACTTATATTAGCTACGTAACAAAATAATAATACTCATTTTATTTAGTAACTAACCTCTTAAATTCTTCAAAATCTGTTAAAAATATATTTATAAATAACTATAATATATAATTACTTGCTATTTATTGTCCATATTGACAAAACTATGATACACAAATACGCGCTGGCCAAATCTCAAAAAAAAAACAAGAAAAAAGAAGTAAAAACAAATAACAAATTCACAAATCACTATAGTAAATCACTTCACGAAAGTCATAAAATAAATAATATAGTAAGACTACATTACACACAAACTTTTCTTCAAATAAAAAGTAAAAACATACCAACAGCTGTAACAAAATACACATATGACACGCAATTTTGCAAGTTAATATTAAAAAGCTATCTGTTATCCATCATGTGCTTGAAAATATTCCCAGCACGGTTAAATTCCGAGGAACTCGCATATTAATTTGATTATTACGTACCTACAAGAAACCACATTTATGGAGAAATATGATGTTACTATATCTAATATCAAAATCCCCTTTCCATGGGGATCGTAAAAGACGACTAAGGGAACTTAATAGTCGAGAGATGGGCAGCTACATTCCTCTTAAAACATCAAAATCTAACTGCAATTGTCAATCCACCTGCCAATAGTGGCAATTACTGGCAATGTATGGTACTTTGGTATGGTATGGTACCATTACTCTGCAAATAAAAGAATACAACTGCCAAAACAAGTACTAAGAAAAAAATATAGGACAATGTCTCTCGGGAAGATGTTGGGATTCTAACAATACCCTCATATATCCAAATCTGTTCACACATTTAGAATTTACGATAGAAGGAGAAAATTCACATACATAAACCATAAAAACATTACTATCCTTCTTTGGGTGGTCGTATATCTAAATATACCTAAATAGCTGTAAATTAGAAAGTTATTTACTCTGTGGTTACTGGCAATAAGTCCACTTATTGGAGTTATTTGGAGGTTACTGTATGAACTCATGACGACAATTGTAGCCTTTTGTACTATATTTTATTTTAATCAATAAAATGATTTAAATAAATTAATAATACTGAAGTTGTTCTATACTGTAACCAGTAAAAAATACGTTGCAATGTACAAAACTTAAAATATATAAAAATATGAGTGGTAATCCTGCTGGTGTTACATGTTGGTAGTATACGTGCAATCCGTTATATGAATATCGCCTTTTTATAACGTTATTTATCTAAATCCTTAAAGCAGCGGAGATATACGTTAGCAGTCATAAATATGTCGTAATATCAACCATTACAAGGCTTTGCTAAGCCTCTTTATATTTAGAACACTTTGTATTTGAGGTATATGTTTCAAGAGATTATTAAATGGATAATGATGTATTTCAAATCGTATGTAATGTGAAAAATTACATTCGGTTACATATTACATATTATTATACTAATTAACATATACTACCAACCAAGTTACATAGAAGATACAATTAATGATATTATGGTATCATCAATATATACAAGTATGTCATAGAAATTTAATTTTCATTTTTGATGAAAACAATTTACCATTTATGACAAGGGACGTCTTACCGAAAACTAAAGTAATATTTTTGATCATTGACAATGTGAGCCATTAAATGTAATTTAAATAAAAAAAATAATAGCATTATTGAACGCTTTTATAATTCATGACGTAGCGTTATGATTTTGTCATCACATTTTATCATACGACAACATCATGCTATGACGTCCTGTATTTCCATGACAATGGCATGACGTTATCTAACCATAGAATAAGAAATTGTTATTCAAAAATTAAATCAATATTTTTAACAATATAAACCTATGCCTTCTTTCGTTGTAACTTTTCTAGTCATTACCAAAGAAATGACGATAACTGAACTGCGAACGTGTTTTTTTTTTTATTTTTATAATTTTTAGACCTATCTTTCTTCCTTTGATCTATCAATAACAATGGCTTGCGTCCAACACATTGGACCACTTCGCAGACTTCACAAGCAATCACCTATCTACTGCGGTACGTATTTACAAAGTTACGTAGGTATCACTAGATATAACATAGTAATTAAATTGCATTCCACAAAAAAAAACCGCTTTAATTGTATCAAAACGTGCTTGTATTTATTAAAAAACTAAACTACTGAACCGATATTGATAATAATTTCTATGGACGCAATATGTTAGATAAATAAATAAATTTCTAAATCGGTTCACAATTGATGAAATTACGATATAGCAAACGTTAAAAAAATATACAACCTAATTGAGGGCCTCCTACTAATTTAGGTTGAGGTACACCCAAGAATAATATAGTACATAATATTGAGAATACCTTCCATATTGAATTCATTTGCTTAGGTTTCATTTGATTGAATATACCTAACATATAATATGATTTCTATTGTTGTATTCTTTACCTTTGTACAACTAAATGTGATTTGAAAATACGTCTGGAACTTTAACTGCTTCTCATTCAACCCTAATACCATTATCTTTTGCCTCGTTAATTTCCACTTAGTGGAAAGCCACCACAATAGAAAAGTTTATTCCTTACCCAGCCTTCTTCAAATGTCTTTTAAAAATAACGTCTTGTAATCTAACGGTTGATGGCTCAATATTGTCAGTATATTGGTAATTTTAAAGTCAATAAAAGTAAATGAACGAAATCATTTTATTCATAGTAGCTGTACAATAAAATAAATTGTTTTCTTTACTTCAAACAAATTATAAGAAGACTTTACGTTTCTTTTAAAACACGAAGCTAGAAGACAATTATTCAGAACTGAATTTGGTCATTTAAAATGGTCTAAACATGTATTTATGAAATATTCATAGATTTTGGAACAAGCAGCAACGCTTTTTCCGAAATTTTCATTCAAAATGATAATATCACTGCTTTACTGACCAGAAAAGGATAATCCTTATTAATATTATAAATGTAAAAGTGAGTTTGTTTGTTACCTTATAAGGCCTTAACGGCATAAGCAAACACTATTAAAATTGGTATACACGTACTATATGCGATGGAAAAAGAAAAAGGCTACTTTTTATCTCCGCCAGTAAACATATCCCAGAAAAAGTCGTGGGTAAAAGTTAGTATTTTTTTTTATACAACTTAGAATGGCAAAGAAGCTGACGGCCCACCTGATGGAAAGTGGTAACCGTCGCCTATAAACATGGGCAGTACGATGGACATTACAGAGTATACTGTTTCGCCCATGATATCTCCCATGCATTGCCATTCCTAAGGACTCATGTGTTATTCCTCTGTACCCTGTAAATTCTAGCCATATCCCACCCTTCAAACAGAAACACAGCTATGCAAACATAACTGCTTCACGGTTAAAACACGAATGGGACAGAGGTACCCACGCAAACGACTTTTGTACAAAGTCTCCCTCTGGTAAGTTAGATATGTTGATTTCCATATTTAAAACTTCGTACTGTAATAAGTAAAAGCCTTATGATGTTTTAAATGATGTAGTTAACGCATTAACCAAATTTTTGTGAGATAAGCCACGAAAACGTCTTGTAAACAATAAAGTCTTACGTAGTAGTCTGGTCATACATTTTTATTTAAAACCATACTTAACTAGGAAATTTTTATAGCATATATCTTTGGGTCATATATATAATTGAAACAAGGATATCCGCAAAGGAGCCAAACTGACATAGCCCGACTACCGATGGTGAAGAAAGGTTCTTGTGTGGCGACCCCGTACGGGTAAATGCAGTGTAGGACAACTCCTCTTTTTTTTACAACTTAGAATGGCAAACAAGCTGACGGCCCACCCGATGAAAAGCGGTAACCGTCGCCTATAGACATGAGCAGTACCATGGACATAACACAGTATACTCCCCCACTAGATGAAGTGACGACCTCAAATGCTTTGCAGAGAGTCAGTGGATGCAGGTGGGAGGACCGTTCCTTATGGCAGTCTATGTGGGAGACCTATGTCCAGCAGTGGACGGGTAATGTGCTGAAATAATAATGATATCTTTGATAATATCTTTGTTTAAACTATATTGTGTTATTAGATATGCTCGCGACATTATTATTATGAATCTTACATATACAATAAAAACTACCCACTTCTTTGAAGTGCCGCGTAATCATTTTCGTGTTACTAAATCTACTAAAAACTATTTTAAAAACTATCAACAATGTCAATTGTATATTTTGTTTTAACAACATTTAATAGTAATTATTATTCGTAAAATATTCTAAAAATCTAAAAATAACATTTCAATTTTAAAATCAGAATATATTCTCCAATAAAAAAGGTCCTAGTATCGATCCTTGTGGTAAGCTCGGCTCATTTTAGAGCCCTTTCACTTCGCATCGTCTATATCGACCGTGTTCTATTTTTTTTTTAATCGATGCATCCAATCTAATTTTAACTTAAATTATAATTTATTTTTACGTATTATAATGTCAAAGCACACTGTTCTGATCCGTTAAATAATACCTATATACTTGTACACATAATAAAAATTAAATTTTATCAAATCTATGTAAATCTTTAGATATAAACAAATATATATATGGGTAAGTAAGTAACACACGAGTTTAATTTATGTAAAAAATATAAATATGCGTCTTTTTGTTTAATAACTAAAGAATACGACATCCAAAAAAACCGACTGCAGTTCTAACAAAACCAGTTATTTTGATCTAAAAAGTAAACCAATTTTATTCATATTTCTGTAGGACTAAATCGGTTTAGAACTGACGGAGTTATAAGGTAACCCACATAAAAAAATACAATCAAATTGACCTACTTTTTGAATTTCAAATGGTTAATAAATTTAATTTAGCTGTATTTTTTTAAAGTTACAAAAAACTTTGAGATCATTATTAATAATTTAACAAATAAATGTATCCTTTGGTATAAAACGGATAATTTCTGTTACTAATACTATAAATATGGAAATGTGTATAACTAGGCGCACAATGAAATGTTTATCTTTCAAAAAATAGTCATCATCATCATCGTATCAGCCTTTAACTGTCCACTGCTGAACTTAAGTCTCTCACTTAAGATACTTTTGTCAGTAAGTACCACGCTTGACAGTCGAATTTGGTACCGCAGTTAGGCTTTGGAGGTGTTTTAAGAAAGACGCTGCTGCCCATCGCTCTCTCTCCCTTTGTCGCCTCTTACGGCATCCACGCGAAAGGAAGGGGTGGCCTATTTGAAAAATAGTAATAACTATATAATTTTAAATCTCCATGAATTTTCAAAGATAAAATCACATTAATAAAATCATAATAATAGGCATAATTTACAATTTAATCTCTCTTTAATACTCTATGAAAGTCTTTTCAGAAATAACTACTACTAGATTAGTGATATTTCTGAAAAGTAATCCTTTAATTATCTCAAACTGTAAAATTAGTAATAGATTATCCACAGTCTTCTCCACGATTTACTTTATCTGATGATGTCATTTAGATAAAGTTTTATACAAGTATACCTATATATTATCTAATAATATACATATCATTAGATAATATATAAGTATATTTCATGTCTCAAATTGATTACAGAGATCACACTGCACATTAATCTAAAAATTAATTGATTTGCTAACATCATTGATAATAGTTTTTCTTATTTCAAATATTGATAAACGATCTATGTGACAGAAGTCATTATTCGTCTAAATGAGAAAAAAATATATTACATTATTTATGTATTAAGCAAATGATCATATTGGGTATAAAAATGATGTTACGAGAGACGATTTGATAATTTTATACCAATATGGATAAATATTTTTGAAATTATATAGTAAAACTCTTTAATTCTTATTTTTCTCTTTGCTTATATCATATTTAGTTTTCCATTAACATTTTAGTTACATTAATAATTCCTTTTTACATGAATATCTTTAAACATACACAAAATAGTATAATAATATATGAACCCTTAGTGTAAGAAAATGACTATACGAAATCTATAGGTAACCTAGAAAACTGAGAGCAAAGGTCGACTAGTATTGAAACCTTATTAGCCTTTATTATGTTTCCTATATGTAATACGTAAATATGTACCTAATTCGCAAGTCTTCCTAACGAATATGTACTGACGTGAGACGACTACGGCCTAAGAATCATTACCAACAAGCTCAGAAAAGTAAACAGCTCATGAAATTCTGTATGTGGTATATAGTTTCATACGACACACAAAAGTCAGACACATTTTTTTATGCAACTTAGAATGTCAAACAAGCTGACTGCCCACTTGATGGTCTATAGACATGAGCAGTACCATAGACATAACAGAGTATACTATTTTGCCCGTGACACTACTCATGCGTTGCCATTCCTGAGAACTCAGGTGTTATTCTTCTGTACCCTGTAAATTCCCTGCCATATATACATACCTACTCCATTTTGGATATTTCTAAGTTAAAAATTTCTATAGAAAACTTTTCCCAACCTGCATTCTTCAAGAGAGGTGCTTATCAGTGTTATACATATGTAAACTACAAATTTCATATATATGATTTGATATTTGTAGACATCGGTTACATCTTTCCATCAAATATTGAAGGCGTATTGTATTGCGTTGGGTTGTATTGCATTTTTCGTACTGTTATTATGAAGGTTACATATTCTTTGTAACTAAATAAGAAGACAAATAACAATACTTATTATTTTTCATGCTATCCTACTAATATTATAAAAAAAAAGTTTGTAAAGATATTTTGATGTTTGTATATTTATAAGACAATTACTACATATGAAACGGCTGCATGTATTTGAATAAAATTTAGTACGCTGGTGAGCTAAATGCAAACCTAACACTGTTAACACATGAAAACTTTTTTGTATTTATAATAACTTGAATTTGATAAAAAATAAAAATCATTCTTTTTCTAGCTGTCAATATATCTTTTATTTATAAAATTTAAAATATTAAAATCAAAGCAAAATACAGCTAGAACACTCACAAACACAAAGAACACTTTATAAACTGGTTCACAAGGAGCAAAGAAACAGGAAACAGCTAGTCATTACTAATATTATAAATGTTAAAGTGACTTTGTTTGTTTGTTACCTCTAAGCGTCTTAAATTTTAAACAATTACTATGAAATATGCTAAATACGTTATATATATAGAGATTTCTTCAGTATCGGCTATAGATTACGATAATTGCTTATGCCATCAGATGAGCCATGTACTTGTTTACCACCTAATTGGTAGAAAAAAATATGGGATAAAGAATAAGTGTTAACATAGGCTACTATTTATGCTTCCTAATCAACACACTACAGTCAAGAGGGCGAAGTCACGAATAAAAGTTTATTATTACATCAAACTCGTTTAAAAAAAGATTTGTTACGAAATTCCTCTTATTAGACTTGCCGCCTCCATACAAAATAAATATGGAGTCATTCTTTCGCATCAATTAAGGGGGACCCTAAATAGAAATTATATTACTCAGGGTTGACGCCATATTCGGGTGGTAGGTATAATATTTAACTAGGCGTCATTGAAGCCCACAAGTTATTTATGTCATATACGAGTAATAACGTTTAATCTCCGTATAGTGTCAGACGGAGAAAGAATATATAACCACTCCTTTTCATTCGCAGGATATCATAAGGCAATATACTAATAGCACAATAGAGATGTGAAGAATAACTTAAAATAAAAATATATACCAAACCATCCAAGCGAAACAATTTCAATGAATAAATAATATTGTAAAATGTTCATTAGCTATTTTTAAAGTGAAAAAGAAAGGTTGACAGGATCCGTAATTAAAGTTTTTTTTTTAATAACTACTAACCCCATAACAGATTTTTCATACCTATCAATGCGATATACAAATATCGCATTAAGAGGTGTGAAAAAAAAAACATCTGTTATTTATTCCTAGTTATTTTGAAGAGCAGGCATCACTTAAATTGCACACAACTATTCATAACTGTTATAAGGTGAAGTCATAAAAATCTGTGATGTCTTAAATGCATTACCAGTACGTCGTTAAGTGCATTTTAACGATGTCTTTACGTTTTTTACTTAACTTTAACGATTGTTATAGCGACTGTACTGCAGTGATAACGAAGTATAGTAATAAAATAACTATTATATCATCGGTGATATAGTGCTCAACAGTTTAGTAGATACTTAAATGGCAGCTAGTTATTTCTTAGAGTTACTCAAATTTATAGAATAGCGCTATAGCCTGGCATAATACGCGGACTTATAAACCCAAGTTGTTGTATTCGAATCCAAAATATAAATTCCGACTATTCTATATTTTCACACCAAGTCCCTTATGTGGTAGGCAAAGACAATCGAGTGCCAAAAACCTTATCCTTATATACATCTCTTGCTTCCTGGCCTTTCATAACTTGTCTTGAATCCTCTCTCAGATAGAACATAATCTTTATAATATTAATATGAATAGTTCGGAGGAAAAGGGATTGTTAGTAATGCGCATTACCAATCCCATTGCTAACAATACAGCCTGTGAGGTTGACTTCCTCGTGATCCCCCCTGGAAACCATTATGGTGAATCCCAGGTTTATTCATCAGGATGCCTTTTCATTCTCACCTGTCATCCCTCACTGGTGCTCCGCCATTGTATGCCATTAGCACGGGCAGATTTGTCATTGCATTATCATGTATTAAAAATAATACGAATAGTTCATAAGATTAAAATTAACTTCACACTAACTTTTCGGTAATGAAAACCAATGTCAAATAAATTAATCTGAAAGGCAGCAATAGACTCGCACACTTTCTCATTTGATTCAAAAATAAAATGGAATAAATATATGATTGGCGAAATATGGACACGATATGGTTTAGGTTCTCATTAAATATGGTAATCATAATCAAACCTCTGATAACCGTAATAGTATTATTTATTTTTCTATTAAGATTCATCAAAAATTGTTAGTATTAACTACTTTCTATAATTTTAAAAATATTTTCAATTAATTTTTTTTTCTATACAAAATAAATAATTAAAATATATATACGGAATATATTTATTTATTTATTTAAACTTTAACACATCATTATATAAATAAGTGTACATATAGCGGATTTAACACCTAATGGCATTCTCTACAAGTGAACCATGAGGCAAAGAGAAAATTAAATAGGTGGTGCATTTAGTACTAAAATAAGTAGAAATATAATTACTAATACATTTTAATATGTATATTAAAAAAATACAAAAGCAAGTTAGATTCATATTAAAACTACGGTTAACATTCTCGAGTTAAATAGGTACTCTTAGTAAGTAAGTTAAAAATAATATTCATAAACAGTATTTTCATATATATAAAGTTAAATAATAAAACATAAAAATACTTTAAAATGAGCACTTTCATATTAACATTCAAGTCGACTTTCAAATTTATAACGCTTAGTTCATAATATATTCGTGCAACTATCTCTATACAGTCATTTAAAAAATGAATAATAACAAATCCATATATACAAAACTGTCAAAATGAATAATAACCAATAGATTATTTTTGAAATAAATTTAAAATCTCCAATTTTTTTCTCAATATGAAAACCTATTTTTTACTGCTAAGAAGTGTCAGAAATACAATACGGGCTTACAAATCTATACATTCAAATACGTTTCTTTTTTATTACAAATATTTTTTATCAGTTACTTTATAAAACGTCTAGACATGTTCATCTTAAGAGACAATGACCTAAGTTAGCATTCCTAAGACTGACATCGCGCGACAGTTGAACAAGATGGTAAATTATATTTATAATAGCTACGTTTTGCTGTCAATTAACTTCGTTTGCATAGTTCTAGACTGTTACTATTCTTTTACAAATGAAACAATATTTAACTCCATACCTATCCATCCATACATATATAAAATAATGATTTTGCATGTAGATACTAATAAATAGATTTTTTTTTACAACTATTAACTCAGAAGACTAAAAGTAAGCAATAAAACCTAAATCAGTATTTTTTTAGGTTATTTTACCTATGTTTACCTATGTGTATCTTACTACAAGAAATGAGTCTAGGAATTTTATTTATTTTTTAAAACTGAGTAGACATTATGTTTTATAAGAGATGGGAATTGACGCAACCATTTAGGCAAACTATGATGATGATCATCATCATATCAGCCTTTAACTGTCCACTGCTGAACATAAATCTCCCCTTAAGGGGTTTTGCCAGTAGTTGCCATGCTTGGCAGATGGATTGGCAACCTCAGTTAGGCTTTGGAGATGTTTTAAGAGAGACTCTGCTGTCCCTTTATCGCTCTACCATAGTATCGTAACAGGTACGACACATACGAGAATGGAAGGGTGTAAAGAATAATAAACTATGATAATTTACCTAAATTATCTAAACGTTTCAAAATTCTAGTTTATTCAATATGTTACTTTATTTTTATTTGTTTTCGTATAATTAATCCCCGTTTCTTATAAGGCATAAAACATGTAAGGCGAAAGTTTAAAAGTGAGTAGGTATTAGCACGTCTTAAAAACTGCTACAATTATGAAAATTTATTGAGTTTTATTACCCGTTGATTGTAGAAATCTTATATAATTGGATGGTCATCTTATGAAAGATCTCCTAGATGGCGTTTCCAAAATTTTCCCATTAAGTACGTTTTTATGAACCATGCGACCCACATCGATACAACCAAGACACCCACGCGAACGACTCAACCACATCTAAAGAAAAACGTACAAAAAATAAATATCCACGCTAAATTTAAAAATGATGCTGAATAAAGCAGTATCAAATTTTTTATCAAACAATGTAAAAATCCACAAAACTTACAAAAATTTTATTATCTAGATACCTATAAAATTAACGATATCACCTCAGTTTTTAATTCAATTAGATGACGAAGTATCTATACGTAAAGTTACTTTAGATATAAATCTCGATCCAAGTAATTAAATATTTAAGAAGTCTTTCAAACGACATAATGAGGTAAATGAGAATACAAGACCGCAAGTTAGCGAAATTTGCGAGTTAAATTCACGTAATAAAACAAATAACTCAATTTTCACGCGGTTTATGGAAAACGAGACGAAACAACGCTGGAAGACCGTTGGAAACTTGAACACAGACATTTTACAATATCTATACGTATGTTTATATTGGAATTGACGAATAAAGTTTTCATTTTAAAAATTTAAAAATTTCTTCAGATAATGACGGTTTTAATCGCCTTCTAATTGTTGTATCAGTCGTTAACTGCCCACTGCTAAACATAGCCACTATACTAGAGAGATTGCCAAAAGTTGGCATGCTTGGCAGGCGGTTTTCCAACCGTTAAGTAAACCCTTAAGTTTTAGGAGAGATTCTGCCTCACTCTGATGTATATTCTAACGTTTGTACAACCGATCGCGCTCAGAGAAATTGTTCAATATGATGTGAACCATCGTACGACTCACCATCAACAGGAAGTTCACCCTCATACCCTAAAACTTAGATAGTCGCAAACAACGCGGTTTCAAAAATGTTTTCTCCCACAAACACTCAGCTATTGGGGGGAAGGGATTGTTAGTAATGAGGAGTTTAGTCTCCATTGCTGTCAATATACCCTATCAGGTCGACCTCCACGCGGTTCCCCTTGGAAACTATCGTGACCAATTTATCATTGAATTCGTCACAATGGGCTAACTGACCTACCTTTTCATCCTCACCTATCACCGCTCGCTGGTACCCCGCTAGTGTATACCGATAGTGCAGGCGCGGTAACCATGCCATTTTCACGCATAAAAAAACCCTTAGCTATTTATTTTAAACATTTATTTGGTATAAGTTTAGATTTAAATTTAATGTAATAATATCTATTCATATTTTATAATTTTACCATTTAATTGCATTATAGTCTTTCCTTTTAATAAATAGATAGATAGATAGATAGATAGATAGACAATTTATTTGCATTACTTACAGCACACAAATTACAATAAAAAAAAACATACACGTAATACACAGCAAAAGAGACAAAAGAATAAAAATAAAAAAAAAGCACAAATAAAAAAACAAAAATACAAAAACAAAAATACAAAAACAAAATACATAATCTAACAATCTCCTTTGTTAACATTCCTTCATGCGTGTGCCATAGTAACACAAAATGGTCACAGCTCAGTTTATTGCTTTGCCCTTAAAAGAGCAAAACACTGATATTCTGCTGTGGCCAAGAGTCAGTCGCGAAACTTTTCATTAAAAATTTACAATATAAATATATATACATATATACATACATACATACATATATACATACATATACATATACATACATATACATACATACATACACACACATATATATACACACACACACACATACACATATAAATAAACTGCATTGTATGTGTCCATTATATTTGCCTCCACTTGACATTATATTCTACATAAATAAATAAATAACAGATACCATTAGATGAGGGGTAGTCAGAGATCACTTTCTGTCACATTCAGATATTCAGGCAATAAATATTTCGGCTACGTACCTATTGGGTATTCCAATTTTTTGTTTATTAATTAAAAAGATTTTAAGTTTTTTTTTTAAAAATGTGTTTACTATTAGACAATCTTATTGGGGGTGGTATATTATTCCAGCATTTCGTAGCTTGGTAGCGGAAACTTCCCTCAAACGCCACAGTTTTATGAGGACGCCCTGCTAATAAGTAGCGCGTGGGTCTTGTACTATATTTGTCATGGAATGAATTAAATTGTAATTTAGAATATAGATATTCCGGTCGCCGATACTTTAAGATGTCAAATACTGTACAAGCGAGATGAAAGTTTCTCCGAGAGGACATGTTTAAGGTGGAATAATTATTTAAATATGGCGTTACGTGCGTTCTAGGCGGAATATTGTGACAAAATCTAGTACATGCATTTTGTACTCGCTGTATAAGACGTTGAGTTTTAGAATGCAATCGAGGTCCATACACTAAATCGCCGTAATTCAATTTAGACAAGATCAATGATTCACAAAGAGTGACACGAACTTCCTCATTCAGAAGATTTCTAATTTGATATAGAACTCTTAGACGATAAAAGCAGCTTTGAACTACTTTTAGAACATGAGTCTCAAAGCGTAGTTCACTATCGATTACTATTCCAAGATTCCTAGCTTCTTTAACATAGTCAATTCTTTCCCCGGTAATATATATGTCAGGATTCTGGCTAAATATAAATTTTACTTGTTTTTTAGATCCTAGAACCATGTATACAGATTTTTTGGGGTTTAACATCATTGCATTTTTAACCGACCAATTCGCAATACGTTCAAGATCCTCATTTAATTTTGAAACACTTCCTGAGACATTTCTGCGAGAAGCCGGGATATAAAGTTGAACATCATCTGCATAAATATGGTATTTGCAATGTTGTATCTGTTTTATAAGATCAGCACTATATAAAATAAACAGTAATGGACCGAGTATTGTGCCCTGAGGCACTCCGCGCGTGACTTCCGAAGAATCCGAAAACGCAGGTCTACCAGCTCTCCCCACCAATTTAACAGTCTGTCTACGATTATCGAGAAAACTCGTAAACCATCCGACTGACTGTTCGTCCAAACCGTAAAATGTCAATTTTGCCAGAAGTAGTGGAATACTGATACTGTCAAAAGCACGAGAGTAATCTAATAATGCTAGAAGTGATCCCTCTCCACTATCTTGACTCGTAAGAATATTGTCAACGACGTCCAATAAAGCGGAAGCTGTACCTCTACCTTTGCGAAAGCCGGATTGCATCGCTGGTAAGATACAATTTTCCTCAACATACTTAGACAACTGGGTGTAAATAACTTTCTCCAGTATTTTCGACAAGTATGGAAGAACACTAACTGGACGCAAATCTTTTAGTTCTACTGGATTATCTACTTTCGGTATAGGAGTGACAATAGCCGATTTCCATAATTCGGGCACCGCGCTTGTTACGATAGACTTATTAATTATAGCCGTTATTATCGACAGTGTACGTGGCAGGGTCTGTAAGATCATGTCTCTCCCTATACCATCCACCCCACAAGCGTTGGACTTAATAGACAACAAGTACTTAGCTATTTCACTCTCGTCGGCCGGTTTAAGAGTGAGTGAAATATCACCATATCTGTGATACTCAAAATATGTCAGATCGGAAATAGACACAGACGAGGGGGCAGGCACGTTAATAAAAGAGTCATTGATTTCGTTCGGGTCATTGAAACGATCAGGTAAGCAGTCCTTTTTTTTTATATTTATATTAATTTTATCCCTAATATTTCTCCAGAATAGTTTAGGATCGTCACACTTAGAATTAATTAAATGATTAAAATACGCTCTTTTTTCATAATAAATACTACTATTTACTAGCTTTTTACATTGTATATAATACTCCTTATGATTACCATTTTTAGATCTACGATATCTCTTAAATGCCTTATCGCGTAAATCCATCATATATTTAATAGTATTTGTTATCCACGGCAAAGATCGACCGTTTCTAATTTTGATCGTTTTTTCAGGAGCATGTTTGTTGTACAATGATAGGATTAACGAATTAAACGTATTCACCATAGAATCGACTGATGAGCAAAGCAACACGGATTCTCAGTTCATGGAATTTAAATCTTCAATAAACTCTGTCATATTCATATCTTTAATAGGTCTATACGTTATGGTCTTTGGTGTACTTTTGCTTTTTTTAATTGATAAGGTAGTGATAACCATAGCATGACCCAAGGAACCAGTGATGTTATTCACAGTTACGTCCTGCGCGTGTGCATTGGTACAAATAATGTCTAAAAGTGTCTCATTGTGTATAGAAAAGTGAGTTGGTTCAGTTACCACCTGTTTAAGATTCAAACACTGCAGAAACTGTTGAATTTTTTTAGTCTTCATATTATGAGCATCTGACATGTCAGCATTAAAGTCCCCAAGTAGGACAATGTAATCGTAATTAGAAAAGTATGTTACTGACTCCGTAACAGCATCAAGAAAAACATCAATGCCTACCCATTCTGGTCGATAAGCCGTTCCAATAATAACCCGTACTCCATTAAAGGTTACGTTTACCCACATTTGTTCAATATTTGCGACAGGATGCTGTACAACTCGCGCGCACAAACTGCGTTTGATGTAAAAAGCTACGCCACCGCCGCGTCCGCTACGCATGTGGCGCGGGTGCGGAACCGAGCGCAGTCTATACCCGGGCACGACTGGAGCACGCGCCTCTTCACCTTCGCGTAACCATGTTTCATTAATTGCAACAATATCAGCGTTATACCGGCTCATAGCTACAATAAAGTCATCTTGTCCGGTGCTTAAAGAGCCTGCATTATAAAGCCCTAATTTAAAAAACTTAGTGCTAAATATGAATGTGATATAATAAAATAATTAACCATATATAATTATAAATACCAATAAATAATAATAAACTCACACAAGTAACCCCAGAAATAGACATTTCATATATCTGATCATTAATAAAGTTTATGTTGATTGTGTATTGTTCGAAATCATTTACAAAGACAACCAAGTGACATTTAAAATAATCTCTTAAAAAGTGTGTTACGGTGGCAAACGTTATGAACACAAATTTTATAATACAAATAAAAGCAAACTTATAACAATGGACAGTTTGTGATAATAAATATAAATAATTAGTGACTACAAATAATCGTGTTCTATTGTTTTTCAACGGACGAACAAACGGAAGGCAAACCAAAAACACCTTCCAGGTCATCCTCCGAGTGAACTCGATATTTAACAGCATCACCCCCCGGATGCTTTCGAACATATACTTTCCCATTCCTTGTCCAGCAAAAGCGCCAGCCGTGCTGCCTCGCCGCCTCACGCGTTTTTTGAAATAATTGCCGATTAGCCCTGGTTAACCTTTCATTAACATAAAAACGCCGCGGCGTACCCGGCAGGCCTGCACCCTCAGTTGTCGCGCCACGGCGCACCCTGGCCGCCTGAATCAACTGGTCTCGCAAAGCACGTCGCGCCAACCGCACAGCGATGACACGAGGACGAGGAGCTGTGCCCTCTCTAGGCTCCGGCACACGACCCATACGAGTCGCACTCACCACATCCCGCTCCGTCAACGGTACACCCAGTTTAGTGGCCAATGTCAGGATCACGTGACCAACCGCCTCACCCTGCTGCTCCGGTACACAAGATAGCTCGACGTCGTTCAACAGAAGCTCCTGATCACGTTCGTTTAGCTCGCTCTTAAGTTGGGCTATACTTCGCAGTAAGGAGTCACCATCGCGTTGGCTCCCCGATATCTCATTCATTCGACGCTCCATACCGTCCATGCGAGCTGACAGACCATCAATCCTTTCATTACAGGCCTCGATCTTCAACATGGCACCAGAGACAGTGGCCGTCAGCTCCTCCATCTGACGCCGCACCGCCCTCAGCTGCTCACCAACAGAGCGCATCTCCAATACAAGTAAAGAGTCAGTGCCTTCCTCGTTAGATGATGATGCAGTCCTGGCTGTACCTCGGCGATGTGTGACGTTCTCATCAGCACCACGCACCGGCGTATTTGAGTTACCCGTTTTAGGCTGTTTGCTTCTACACTGATCACATTTCCATGAGAGTTTGTGTTCCTTTGTCATAGTGTTATAAAAGCGTAAAAAAATAATAAATTGGTTATTTATAATCGGCGCAGAAAGTCTTTTTCTTCCACAAATCCCTATCAACTGTTATTCCTGGGCTGACTCCTCTTTTACGTATATCATCTTTTACACCGTCCACCCACCTTTTCTTCGGTCGTCCCCCTCTTGTTCATCCACCCACATTCATACCTAAAACTGTCCTTAAAACATAGCCTTAACATTTAAAAAGAAAATTCGCACAATTTACATATACATTAAGAGAAATGAAATAGTAAACTACTAGTTTTTGAAGTCATCTTACTAATATTATAAATGTAAAAGTTTGTTATAATGTTTGATATTTATGTGTATATATTTTACTTACTCATTTGCGCTTAAACAGCTGAACAGATTTTGATGTAATTTGGTACACGAATAAGTTATATCCAACTTAACATACAGGATATCTTATATACTGATACACGTATGCAAAGCCGTAGAAAACAACTAGTTTAATAATTGAATTAACAAGTCATGCTAGTCAAGCATTAATAATATCTCATATTAATAAACATATCAACCTTCGGTTTAGAACCGTTCACGAGTATGACAGATGTTTCTACCTAATAATCATAGCGTTCAACCACATTCCATAGAACCCAAAAACAGACCCCACATCACTAGTGGTTTGGACATCAAAATGAGCGTGAATTATTTAGGACGCCTGTCTACGTTGCAGCATCATTACCATTTAGACCAGGGGTGCTCAAACTTGAACTACTGGCGATCTATCTCAGTATTGTTAAACTACAATCAGTCGATTCAGAAAGACTTCAAATATGTATGATGCAGGATTGTATATATATATATAGATATTAGTTTTCCGCACTATTTCCATTACTTTCTTCCACGCACAACCATTCTTTGGAATCAACTTCCAGCAGCAGTATTTCCGAACCGATACGACAACATAACCTTCAAGAAAAGAGTATATTCCTTTTTAAAAGGCTGGCAGCACACCTGCAACTCGTTTGCCCCCTGTGTTGTAAAAAAAAAAGGTAAAACGGTCAACAAATCTATCGCGATCGACCATTTCAGCTCATCTAATTTAGACCACACTATATAGTTTAGACCATATGATATTCATACATTGCAAATTTCATTTCATGCTGAATATCTAAATGTTTTTGCTATACCAATTAGTATATGACAAAGAGGTTTATTATCATGTATCCAGAGCTTAGTTACAGAGATGTATATGATTTCATAACTAACCTTCGAAATAATTCTTCGTTCAGATCCCAAATTGGTAATTTATAAGACAAAACACCAATCTTAAGGTTTTATTAATAATTAATTCTTGTTGCAAATATTTTTTTTTATTATTTTTTTTTATTTTCTAAGTTAAATACATATTTAAAAGGTTACCTAAATAAAACTTATACTACATAAAACTAAACAGACTTTCATAATTTTATAAGTTTTAAATTCTTCTGACGAACAATTCTTAATTGTCTGTCTGCTAACTAAAAAACCGTATACTCTTTAATATAATTTACATTCTTAATTCAGTTCAATTATACAGCTATTAAAACTTAACAGACAGACAAACTCATTCTCGCGTTTATGATATTAATAAGGACTCAGCACTTTCGCAATGTTTCGAAGTGTTTTTCGTTCGAAGTGACCAAAATAGCGTGATAAATTGAATGTAGTTCAAATACTTTTGCGAAACAAACCGCAAACGTAATTTATCTATGTTAGAAGTGATATTTTATATATCTGAATTAACGTTTTACGTTTATTTTTTTATTTTGTGTGGACTAATTTTAACTAATTTGCCCAATCCCTTTCCTTGATTTAATTGATTTAGATCCCACCTTTGCTCCCTTATAAATTTTGTGATGTATGCAGCTGCCGTTTCTTTTTAGGGAGCAAAAACTTTCTTATTACAACCCATATTCAACTTGTAATACGCGACAATAGATTTTAAATTCAAATAAAAAAAAAACAATGTAAAAAGACAATAAATTAAAAATAATAATAATTTAAGATTTTGTTTCATAAAAAACACTGACTACAATCGTAGTAAAAACAGGTATTTTAATTTAAAAACTAAACTACTGAAACGTTTTTAATAAAATATCTATAAGATTAATCTGAAAGTATATCCTTTCAGATAAAAAATTAATTTTCCAAGTCGATTTATAAATGACGGAGTTATTTAAAATCCGATTTGTAAAATAATTGAGAACCTCCTCCATTTTTTTAAATCAATTGAAAATACTCGTATTTTTATAAACGTCAAAATAACGAGATACACACATATATCTATATCTATCTTTTTTTTATTGGTATACCCGTGTTATATTTATTTCTAGTGCTCAATTTTAAACATGATATAATTTTCTTTATCTTTTTTTTAATTATTATTTTATATATGGTATGTATGTGTACTTGCCTTTACTGTTGCCCATCTCACGCGTTTGTTTTATATTCCTTAATGCGTAGAAACTTATTATTAGCTATCTGTTTCTTGTTATATTTTATATTTACTGTTATTGTAGGAAAAGCTGTTAGTCTTCCAAATACATAAATAAAATTCACTATATTTGTGATATAATCAACGTCATATCTTGTTCTAAAAAATAATCGTACTTACTGACTGTAAATGGTAAAGTCATTATACCTACTTACACCGTACCAAACACGGCGCATTCCACGAATTCCAGAATTTGTTGTTAAAAATAAAAATAGATTACAATTTTATCCTCACTCTCTTTCCTATTTTCTCGTATCTATATTTAAAGTTTTATATTAACATTCCACGTTCTAAATATGTCTTTGCCTTGATTCTCTATGCCTTAGACTTACATCTTAAACGTTTTTTAAACATGTTCACCACAGTTTTCTTTTTTTTATAGTCGGAGATGCATTTGTTCTGCTACGCCGTCCTCGCTATTTGATACGTGTGACGGGATGCCTGCTGTATTGGATATATAGAGTACATATATTTGGGAATAGAGTGCAAATTAGGAGATATAAAATAAGATCGACGACCTTTGACTACTACTGAGATAATAAAGTGGTCGGCCCTCGATTGGGTAACCCCAATCATCTTCCGATCGCCCATTCGACGCTCAACCGTGATCACCACAATAAAAAAAAAGATTTTAAAATAGTTAATTCCATAATCAAATATTCATGTTGCATATTACAATTATTTGTTACTTATATATACACAATAAAAATAATTGTATATATAATAAAATATAATCTAAGCCCCTTATTCACAAAAACATCAAACCTCTGATAAGCCTACCTTAGCTATTGTAGTGTTTTATCCTTTTCTTTTGCACTAATTTTTAATTCGAATAATAGTGACAAAACACTTTATAGATAAAATAGATTTGTAGAACGATTCATTTTTTATGAATAAAAAGGTAAGTATATATTAGGTAAATAAGTAACTGACTTTTATATAAACTCCGGGTATTTATTTTCAAGGTAACACTTGCTGTAATTTTAATAATAACCAGCGATCCGTTTAACTGATTTAAAATTATAATAGTAATAGTAGGAAAATACTCTTATTGTGCTTACTTTAACTTATCAGTTCTCTATCCTGACGAAAATTACTTCAATAATTGCGAGTTCAATTCTTTCTAACACAAAAACATTGTGAATGTGATGCCAATAATTGCCGTGTAGCCTCGGCATAGAATACATCACCCCTTCCTTTCCCGTAAGTGTCGTAAGAAGCAAATAAGGGAGGGCGAGGAATAGGCTGCAGCGTCCCTCTTAAAACATCTCCAAAGCCTAACTGCGGTTGCCAATCTGCCTGCCAAGGGTAGCAACTACTGACAAAACCCCCCAATGTATTTTTAACAGTAGGCATTTAAAGGCTGGTATGAATGATGATGTCAATAATATTTCCATTATCATTCTAAAACACCGTTAAAAGTTTTAAAAGTTGAGGGAAGTGTTAAATTGATTTATTCAAGAAGTGCTCTGATAACGAACTAATATGTTAATCATAATATATTTACTTTCGAATTTGCTCACAAAAAACTATTTAAATTTTGGATATTAAAATTTTAAAAATTTAATCAAAATATTAAAAAATATTTATTTTTTTACAACATTTATATACTATACTTTATTCTAAAGTCTTAAATTATAGAGTGCAGACTTTTAATGGCCTAAATAAGTAAAATGGAAGATTTACCTCTCTAAATGGAGTTTTCCATCCAGTCAAACTTTGAATGTCTCATAGGAATTATGAATTATAAAGACAAAAATAATAACAGGAGTAATAAAAATTTTATGATTGTTTTTGACAAATTAACAGATAAATCCGATATTGTCACTCTCCGGTAGGCTTCCATATGAACACAGTCGCTCTTAACAGCTATTAATCCATGAGATAGCTGTAAGCTCACCTCTACCACATTGAATATGCTCAGCGAAATATGTAAATAAGTATAAATAATCTTAAAGTTACGTAAAGCGAAGTACACCCTATGTACCTACATATATAGAGCAATTTACTTATTTACTAAAATTATAATAGTACGCTTATTGCATAATGCTTTATTTATATTAAATTTTAATTTAATAAAAGTCTAAATTCTTTAGCAATTATAAGCCTACCATAAAGCATACCTCAGGGCATGTGAAATTTTCAGCACCGTGTCCGTGGCTTCCCTGTCATAAAAGAGTACATTCTATGTATATATTAACATATATGATATAAATAACCCATATATGTGTTTAAATTGATCAATGTGCTCTATAAAATAACAAAACACAAGACCGGTTATTTGTACTGCCGGTTAGCGAAAGGTAATTTCCGCACGGAGCGGTGAAAGCATTTTGTAGCTGTACGATTCTAGGGTTGTCGGTTTACGATATGAAAATAGTTCTTGGAATTCTATAATACATATATTATTATATATTCTAAGAATTGTTAGGGTAGATAGCATATTATAAATATTAATATAGGGTGGATAACATATTATGTATGCTTTTATTAACATTAATTTCCATTATGAATAATGATATTTATTTATTAATTAAATATAATACTTCCTTTTCCGGGGATGTCGTAATAAACTACTAAGAGTATTTAATGGTCGAGGGAAGTGAAACAACTTCTTTGTCTGCCAAGCGTGACAACTACTGGCAAAACCCCCCATAGGGGGAAGTCTATATTCGGCAGTGGACAGATAATGGCTGGGTTGATATAATGAATGTTAAAGGAAATAATAATTGTCTTACAATTACTGCCATAATTAATATATGTATTAGACATATAAACAGAGGTAGATAGCCCTTTGTCGTAAGAAAATAGATTTATCAAGCCTCATATGATAATTTGGCAATTAATAAAAAAAATAAACAGGTATAGACAGGTACAGAGATATAAAAGTCTGAATCTCATGAGTTCGAAATATTAGAAAATATTTGTCAACCTTTTAATACTGATATTTTAGATTGTTCAAACACAAAATATTAATTACTAACCAATTACCTAACAAACTCCAAACGTTTAAATTGATATCTAAAATTTTTGACAACCCTACAAAGTAACTCGCCTGATTTTCCATCCAACTCAATTAGTTGTCATGCTTTGTTACACGAATACTTTATTCTCTTTATGATTCAACGTCCAAATTTCATACCTCAAATAAAATACGCAGTCGCATTTGCTTAGTTAAAAGGTTCTCTTTCATTTTGCCACATCATAGAAAAAATCCTTTGATTTCTATAGTATGCTTGAATTTATTTTAATTTTCGTTACTTACCTGCTTAAATAATTAATTCCCTTGCTTTTAACCCTTTTTAAGTATTACAAATGTTAAATCTAAATGTGTAGGTACGTACATTTGATTAAGTCTATGAGAGAGACCTATGTTCAGATGTAGTTAATTCACGACTGTAATGATGATAATAATTATATGATTTAAACATTATAATGAAATACATTCTATTTACTCCTACATTTCTTTAGATTTAATATCAAAAGCCTATGTCCTTAACTTATATATATTAATCTATGATTGTGACCATAATTATTATTTATTAAATTTTACGCATATAATTATTTTATTGTTTGATTATACATATTTTATATTATTATATAATTTAACTGTATTATTTACTTAATTTTAATTAAATTTAATATGATAACATGGGTTTTTAATAGTAGATATATTGACTTCAGCAAGTCCATGGCAAGGCAATAAGGTTTATAAATTCAATTAAAATGTAATTTATCCAAGTTAATAATTGAAATTACAATTATTAACAATATTGTGATTTAATAAAAAATATTGTACGAGTAATTTGAACATTGTTTACAACAGTAAAATAATACGTAAATAGGTACTATCAACTATTCTGTGAAATAATGAAATAATTGTAGTGATTTATATTTATTATCAATTGGTTCAAATATTAGTAATTATATTATAAACTAATAACATTGATTTCACTGCGAAAGTGTTATTGATTACTATTGATTTGATTAATGTCGAATAGTATATAAGAGTGGCTATGAATTAAGGGAAATATTATAACAGTCTTGATATCAATCTTGTATTGGAGTCTCGTGGAGACTGTTTTTATTAATTATTTATTCATAAAAAATGATTATAACATTATAACATCAAAAGCCAATTTAATGTTACAAATCTAGTGTGCTAACATACAAAGTTACAATAAATGTTTTTAACCCGACTCTAGATATTTCTGAGCTGCTTCTAATATCTTTGGCTATTTAGTAGCCTACTACTAAATATATCAATGATGTGTAAACATCATTATTTAATAATGTTATTCTAACAGTCTCGTGTGATGCGTCGAATTATAAGGTAATATATATTTCTAAACTATAAAATAATTATTATTGTGTTCTAAATTAATGATATTATGAGATATTAA
Source organism: Galleria mellonella (assembly GCF_026898425.1). Taxonomy (NCBI): domain Eukaryota; kingdom Metazoa; phylum Arthropoda; class Insecta; order Lepidoptera; family Pyralidae; genus Galleria; species Galleria mellonella. The sequence goes on along the minus strand of NW_026442130.1, from coordinate 7,638,098 downwards.
CTATATTATAAGAAGTAAAGATTATGTAACATATTGATTTTAAAATAGTAACTGCTGAGTATCTTGTAGTTTATTTTCCGCAGATGTCTGCAATCCGAAACTACATTAGTTACAAAAATAATATTAAAAATATAATAATAAAGAAATAATAAACAAGATTATATGATGAAATCAATCTATCCTTATTTATTCACCTTCATATATATTTAACTTTGAGTATTTTATTAAAGCTTACATCAATATTACAGCAACTTATACTTCGTTTTTTATTTAATCACCTTGCTTATTAAATCTAACAAACTCATATTTCTAAAATTAAATTACATTAAAACAATAAGATCTCAAATTTGATTATAATTTAAGCATTATTAGCTTAATAATGCTTAAATTATAATCAAATTTGAGAGTAGAAAAATTTCTCGCGTGTTTGAGTTAATTTACTTTAAATTAATATTATAACCGTTTTAATCGATACATTATTAATTTGAACGTACTCGTAAAAAGAAAAGAATTTGGAATATTAAAATATTTCTCTAAACTGAACCACTCGACACTTTTGCTCTAATTAACTTAATTAAAATATCGATAAACAAGTTCCCTTGATGTGCCTCAATTTATCATTGTAAATCCTACAACAGACAAAGCTTAATTAATGAAAATTAAATAATGATGAAAAGTTTAGAATCAGTTACAACTTTATAATTATGGAGTCATTGTGAAAATTTACTGTTAAAATATTTAAATTGCCTAATTATAAACTAAAGCGTTAAGTTTCTAGGAAAATTCATTTTGTACATAATTTGTTTGTTGATAAGTATCTATACTAAGAATTTTTAATTTAATTAATTATAAATTAATAATTAAGACAGCTATTTTTATATCAACATCTATTAAAATATTGTCTGAATTCCCTTTAAGAGATTTTTTTAATAAAATAAATAAACATAGGTATAAGACCTTTATATATAAAAATATAAATGTGTATATGTAAAGAAATAGAGCTGATTTATATTTATTACTAGCTGACCCGATAAATAGATTTATGACTAGCTGACTTCGTTCTGTCTAAAGCTATTAAGCTGTAGCAGTCCATCTATGCGCAAATAAAAAACAATTTGTATGAGATAAAAATGAGATTTTTATATTTTTCTGGGCAATTTTCCCAACTTTCCTCTTTATATAAACCTTCCTAGGACTTTTTCAAATATTTCAAAAAAACAGCCTAATTGGTCCAACTATATGAGCTGCAGGTTAAATTCTTGCGATAGACCTATGGCCCACAGATAGATTTCATAATCACTTACCATCCATGGTAAGGTAGCTATGGATTTAATATGTCGTGCCATTATAAAAAAACTAAGAGTACTCTTTCGTAGTTCAGCTGCATTCGCGAACAATTTTGTAGTATCTTAGTGTAAGAAACAACCAATTTTACACTTGTGATGTGTCCCGAAAAATTCAAAACGAGTTTGTCTAAATATGTACGTTAGATATCTGGTAGGAAAGAGTTTTTTAGGCTTTATTATTATGATTCTGTTCGCTTTGTTCTTTTAGGAAAACTTCATCTAGATTACATATATGGAACATATATCACAAACAAACATCAGGTCATAGTTGTCAACTAATATCAAAACTGCATATCAAATACATCATGTTTGCTCATTTTCTTTGCAATTAAACTATATTTTACCATCTATTCTATACTATTTATCTATTATAAAAATTAGACTGTGTTTTATATTCTAGCTGTTGATCTTTGCACTCTATTCTTTTAGTGTAACGCCATCTTTAGATTAGATATTTAAAACAAATAACAAATTCATAGTTATCTCGTCAACCAGTATCAAGACTGCATATCATAACACGTACACTCATTTTCTCTGAAACTAAACTATATTTTCCCTATTTTTATTATCTATATTACCTATCTAATAGATAACGTAGGTACCCGTGTTTACTTCGTGGCAGCGAGTCAGCTACTAACTGCATTGTATTATATGAGAAAAGTACTAATTTATTATCTATGTTTGCCCATATAAAACTTCAGCAAACAATTTTAACAGCGATATTTACTCGATGATTTACATGCACCATATTTCATTAACGGACAAGTACTTGTGTAAGTATTTCGTTATTAAAGGCTAATGAATATGTATACCTAGGTTTAATAAATACATTCAACTATTAAAACTAAATATGGCTTGCAAAAATTAAATTATAAAAAATAAATGAATAATAAATTAATTTAATAGCACCATCTAGTCCGAAACTAAGCAAAACTTAGACAATGGATATTAGACAACTGATAGACATATTTAGATACTTTTTTGTTTATGTGTTGTATATAAGTAACATATAATACAAAAAAATACCTAGACCAATATAAGAGCTCAGACGTACTTATTAATGCAAATTTTTGTATTATCCGTGTAATATAATTCAGGCCAGAAAGGTAAAGCCGTACATCAAGCTGCTAGAACACATAAATCGTAAATTATCATTTAATAATATTATATATTGGCAAATACGATTTGTACCATAACATGTAAGAATTGCTGAAAATGAAACTTGGATGTAACCCTAAATTAACGCCTTTATCGTTGTATTACATTTTTCATTTGTCATTTATTTTAATCACAATTATTTGACAATGTAATAAAATATATAAATGAAATATTTATATACTCATATTATACAATTACTATATTCGAAATGTCCTTTTTCAGTTGTTTATAAACTACAGTAACCATTTACCATCAGTTGGACTGTTACTTGTTTGCTGCCTTAATGAATAAAAAAAAAAGTTAACTATCTATTTTATTGCTGAAATTGAAACAAACTTATACTACTTTTACAAATTCTCAATTTTGTAACTGTACTGATTTCGCCGTATTGGCCTTATTATTAGACATATAAATAACTATTTCAATACAGGATTTAAAATATATCAAATATAAATTATAATTTATATTATAATAATATTAACATTAAAATCTGCTGACTATCCGACAAAAGAACAGTTCTCGTTTAAATCAAAGCAGCGGAAAAATATAAAGAATTTAATTGCAATGAAATCGTCTCTGCTCGTGCATAAAAATATCTTTGAACATTACTTGTACATCTGCCTTTCGTCAATTCTGTATTAGTTATTGCTATATACGTAACGTATAACCTACGTTCTAAGTCATTGCTTTATTTGAAAAAAAAATATAAACAAATATGGTACCATTGTACCATATTTGTTTATATATATATATATATATATATATATATATATATATATATATATATATATATATATATATATGGTATATCTTTTAAGCATTGTAATGGGAACGAAAGAGATAGAATTATTAAAAGGTTGAAAAAATACCTTCTGACAAATTGCTCTGATGAGATTCGAACCCACATCTCCCTACTATTCAAGCTAAATGTGGTCCTAGTTATAGAAGGGATACAATGAATCGGTATATTTTCAAATTCTTTTTTAAAACGTCATTATTTCTGAAGTATGACGTTTAAAACTTAAATAAGTATCATCATCTCAGCCGTCACTTCAGCTTACATATCCTTAGGGCTATGTCGGCCACATTGGCTCCTCTACGGATATCTTCCTTCTGTAAGCCATCAAAAATATCTATATTATGTTTCAAAAACAAAAATGTAAGTGTAAATAAAATTAGACAAGATATAAAATAAATTTTATTGTTTCCAAAACTTGGGTTCGAATTTTATTTATTTTCTATAGTAGTCATCTATATAAATCAACAGAGTCTTAGACATTACCCGACTCTAGGAACTATAGTCCACTTCATACGTTGTTGTTCGTGAGAACGATGCCTGCGTATCCTGTAATTTCACTGCTATAATCTACCCTTTTAACTGAATTACAATACGTAAGCACAGCTGCTTGGAGGAAGAAACATGAATGAAAGAAAGTCATCCATGCAAACAACATTTCCTGCGATAAAGTTTGCACTTTATTTTACACAAACTCAAAATTTCTGTTTACTTAATAATTTTTAACAAATATTTTGCAATAATTTAAATAACCTTAACTACTAGAGAATAGGTCACCGCAAGTAAATAGAAACTATTTGAACAATGATCTGAGTTCTGAAAATACCCACATTATCTGAAATCCTTACATATACTTGATATCCAAATAAACAATATTATTTACATAATTAGTGTATATAAACGTGAATAAATATTAAACATTTAAATATATAGTTGTATAATGAGTAAGATTTAATCTCGATTCTGATGTATTTTCCTGACTTCCTATTATTGTACATATTATATATATATAAATTAACAATAACAACTATAATTTATTCTCGTTTTTAGATTTATTTATTTATTTATACTTTATTATACATGAAAATTACATTGTTATAAGTTATATTAAATTAAGATGTATAACAGACGAGCTTAACTCTATAAGAGTTCTCTTCCAGCAAACCTTGAGTGAAAAGTAGCATTAATTACCAGCGGGCAGTGCGCGTACAATAAGAAGTGGAAACAGTACAGTACTAGTACTTACTTATTCCTAGCACTACTTGATAGTCCTAAGAAATAACAAATGTAATTACCTGACTAACTTACCTAAATACAAATTAAGTTATATACTTACATTTGAAATATATATACACACATACACACACATATATGTATATATAAAAAAATATTCCTACATATTCAAAATACGTACTATACCTAATATACCTACATAAAAATAATAAGTTTATAAGGACAGAAGATGCTCTTTTAATATTCAGCGATTGACTTTCGCGGATGTGCAGTGGATTAATAATTATTATTTGTAATTTTATTTATGTATAATTATTTGGTAATTTGATACAAAGATAAAAATATAACAAACCCTTATGCTGAATTATGAATTTTGACAGAATAAAATTTACCAAAATATAATATATATACTATAATAATATCTACACAAATTGTAATTTTTATATTAATCTTATTCCTATGTCTTCATGTATAATTTCAGTTGCAGAATACATTTATAATTAAAATCTACATAAACATAGACAACATAATCTAAAACATACTCTGTAGATACCTAATTTATTTGTATACACGAACATAAAATAAACATGAAACAAAATATAAAGTTATTACAGTAACAAGAACTGGCAGCCATTTCGCACGGAGATCAAGCCTCGCTTTGAGAAATTCAACTCAACTTCACCATACCTACTTAATTTAAAAAGGTGCAACATTAAGATATCTATTATTACAATAAGGAAAAAAGAAGAAATAATTTGTACTTTCTGCCATCCACTAGCATATTTCACAACATGACGGGACAAGCACCTTTGTCCTTCTAACAAATATATGTTTGCTTGGCCCGCTTGTCATAATAATTACCAAGGTGTAATAATTCATTCTAGTTTACTCTCTTGACGTTTATGACATGTTCAGTATCTTCAATTACACACATAAGTACAAAACTATCAAAGCGAAAACATAATTGTACTTATCTTGTTGCAGGTTTCACGGACTCCGGTGTAAATGGAGCGGCGATAATTAGAAAAAGCAAAGGTTCCTTGCACGACACGCAAATACTCCTAGTCAGCCGATGTTTGCTCTCAGAGCGTTATCACTCGATAAGTTAGATCACAAGCCGAGTGTAAACAGTTTTATCATGGTAACATTCTTACTGAAGACATTCGGGCATAACACAGACTCCGCTACGGGGCGAGGCGCGCATTACACTTGAAACAAACATCTCAACCCTCAGTGGCTTGTTGGTGATGGCCGAACTCTCGTTAATTAAGGATTAGATAAATAAAATTAAATGTGCATGGGTGTTTAAAAGTGAAGTTTAAATGAGTGTTAATCAAGCCAAAGAACAAATCAAAGCTTTAAAGCTCAATTTTCTAGTCGAGTGAAAGTGATAGACGTCAAACTGGAGGATTTACACACACTGGAGGGGACCGAGGGCCAGGCTGGGCTCAGCAATGACACGGCGAGGGATAACTGTTTGGCTAAGAACATTAATGTGACGGGCTATTGCCCGGCATATTATGATGGTCTGTTGTGTTGGAACCCCACACCTCCTGACACCATCGCAGTACAGAAATGCTTCAGCTTCTTCCAAGGAGTACATTATGATGATACACGTAAGTATTCTGTTGATCTATTGTCATAGTAAAACGCACAAAATAAATAGAACAAGAAATTTGTAAATAATGTCAACAACAGATAGCTATCTGGCACTCAATAGATATTACACTTACAAGGTTTATAAAAACTGGAGATGAAAATATCAAATACAGCGTCCTATCATGTTTCTATTGTCACTTTACTCGTTTTGATTATTAAAGATATTTTAAAAGATGTATTATTTGCTAACGAGATCGATTTCACACACTGAAACTATATATTATCATTATTTATGCCTTACCAAAAAGTAATTCACCAACCCACGGGCATACTGATGTTAGAAATATGATGATATGATGATATATAAAATGATGAAAGATGTAAACTATGTATTCAATACCATTAGAATGTATGGGTATAGATATATGGTTGGTCCGTGCTAGTAAATTTTAATTAATTTAATTTCTGATCCCAAGCATTCTTTCCATACTGTGAAACCCATTCGATTCACTGATACCATAAATATACAAAGGAAATCCAAACAACATGATTATTATAAAGTTCTGTACTTACAAAGAGAATCAAATGATCCTTGTATTTCCAGAAATTTTAATTATATTTACTATTATGATTGGCATAGAAGTTAAATTGAAAAGTGTAATGAGACACTTTTTAAGCCCAATCGTTTTAGATGTAATAATTTGATAACTACTTTGTCTTCTAACATAAACATGTAAACACTGTTCTGTTTGATAAAATGAAAAACTAAACCTCAAAATAGAATTAACTCGTACATTAAAAAAATATAATGACATCACCGTAAATCTTTTATTATATACACATACGACATTCTCAACATGACGCATAAAGATATGTCTTGTTAAAATTTATCAAATATTTTAAAAATAAAATCAAATATTACCATCACAATAACAACTCATTAACGGCCTTTATTTTTCCTCATAAAAGGAATATATTTACCTATTCCAATTACTACAGGGTTTTGCTTCGTGTTTTTTTCTATTATAGTTGTTAATTATCTTCTGTCCCCTTAATTAGCTCTAACAACATCCTGGCCATAAATAGAAATAGTAACACATTGTATTATTTCTCTATCACCACACGGATCAAATATTGAGTCTTAGATTATATATATGGAGCAACAAGTATAAAAAAGTGTCAAAATTTAATAAGCTGATTATTTTTTTTTATTTAAAGATACTGCACTTTTTTGCAGTATTGGTCGTAATTGAATTAAAAACTTCCCCGGTCAGCATTTTCAAATAAAAATTGGAAACACCTAGTTTTATATATATATATAATGGCCGTGTGGTCCCGGCATAGAATGGGCCACCCCTTCTATTCCCATGGGTGTCGTAAAAGCCGACTAAGGGATGGCGACCATTTTCAATGATTTAACAATGAAAACATATTTTATATCTATACTGAGATATAAGACAAATATTCAATAAAAATTAACATTAATTACGAATCATTGTGCAGTCTTTTTTTTTATTTTTTCTAATTTATTCGTAACAACTTTGTACATTTTTATTTTTTAATCCCATATATTAAATAATTTTCATATCAGCCGTTAACTAATCACTTCTGAACATAGGCTAAACATATTAAAAAAAAAGTATTATGGTAACCCTATTCATGCAGACATGAATAAAAAGTTGTACAGTTTTTGGCGAAACATTTGTATGAACACACTCTATCTATATAATCTAAGGTGTCTTAAAACAAAGCGCTCTTTCGACCTTGTCCTTTTTATCCAATTACTTTTCAATAAAAAATTTAGAACTGAACAAAAACGAAATCATCAAATTCGAACTCGTAATGAACGTGAATGTAATTTCGAATAAGGACCAATTTCCATCAAAGCGAAGATGGACGGATACGATAAAGTTCCTGCTTCCAATTGCTCATTTCAGTGTGTTAGTATCGCGGTGAATTATTTTACCGCTCTACTTGTTTCAGAACTAATCATTCCTCTAATTAACGTGCCACTGCCGAACAAAGGCTATTGAAATCAAATCATCGTTACAATTGCGTTTATTTAACACAATTTCAAGCCTGCGTAATATGGATTGATAATGAAACCGAATTGAAGTCAACAAACCATCTCAAACCCATGAAGCCAGCTAATCGATAACACATTCAACTGATTAATTTATTTTCAATATTTGTTTTTCTAATTAGTGACTTTTAGAATTCGAGTCGTTAGTCATATTTTACTTCTTTCCTAGCTATGCCAGCGACATCGTCCGTGTGACCGAGCTATAGAAGCCTCTCGAAATCCTTCTCAATTTTATATGCCATTAACTTTTTGTTCGCTACTTCGTACACATGGAAGCAAAAGTACCAATTTACCAGAGGGAGACTTTGTACAAAAGTCGATTGCTTGGGTACCTCTGTCCCATTCGTGTTTCAACCGTGAAGCAGTTGTGTTTGCATGACTGTGTTTCGGTTTGAAGGGTGGGATATGGCGTGAATTTACTGGGTACAGAGGAATAACACCTGAGTCCTCAGGAATGGCAACGCATGGGGGGTATCATGGGTGAAACAGTATAATCTGCTATGTCCATGGTACTGCTCATGTCTATAGGCGACGGTTACCACTTTCCATCAGGTGGGTCGTCAGCTTGTTTGTCATTCTAAGTTGCATAAAAAAAAAAAAAAAAAAAAAAAGTAGGAAAACCAATGACCACTGTAGATAGACCACTTGTTAACGTAGTTCACGTATTAAGATTAAACATACTCCAATTTTAAAGTCTGACCTTCAGAAATACAGCTATAAAAACCAGATTCAATTTGGTGCAGCAGTTTTGCGTGATGCTGAAACAAACATACAGTCAAACATTTTTTTTTTAACTTACTATTTTGGCATCTATTAGTCTTATTAAGACCCCTCATATTATTTTTTCTTAAATATATCCCATGTGCAGAGATCGCCTTTTTATAATTTTATTATATTAATAAAATATGTTTGCCAAATTTCAAGGAGATAAAGTCAAACTTTTAGACCTATGATGATCATAAAGATTAAATATCATACTAAACCGTATTAAGGTTATTAACACTTTAACGCTGTCTGATCACCAAAAAAAACAACCTTACTAATTATACTTTCATAATTTTGATGTCACTTAATTCATTACAAATATAAAACCGAAGTTTTGTTTATAACAATATAAAGCATCAACACTTCATAATAAGGATTCACAATCATTAAATGAAGTGATAATAATGTTAGCGCAGCTAACACACCCTTTTTTATTACATTAACTAGTCATCAATAAATATGCAACTTTTTTTTAATCTAGCAATAGAAAAAAACAGAAATGCATTCCTTCATCCACTAAGGTAGAGGTGAACGAAGATATATTATCAGTTATATAATATTTTATGTATATCAAATTAAAATCTCTTTTTCTCTACTTTTTTCGCTTTAATAAATAGACACCTTTACGTACGCCATTTTGTCTTTTTCGTTTAACTTGATTTAGCCTAGAACTTCAAAATAGCAACAGTTCTTATAGAATTTGGAATAATTCGTGGCTTACAATCTCTGGAGAATAAACACGGATTAAGGTTCTAAGTTTGTTGAGCGACCGATAGGGTCATCTCAATGACACTTATATAAGTATCTTACTATGTCTGTTGTAACTTCAGAATCGCCATTCGTTATTTTCGTATTAAGTATTATCATCACAATCATATCAGCCTTTAACTGTTCGCTGCTGAACATAAACTACTCCCTTGGGGGGTTTTGCCAGTAGTTGCCACACTTGGCAGGCGGGTTGGCAACCGAAGTTAGGCTTTGTAGATATTTTAAGACGGACGCTACTGTTCATCCCTCGTCTTCCCTTAGTCGCCTCTTACAACACCCACAGGAAAGGAAGGGGGTAGCCTATTCTATTCCGGAATCATACGGCAAGTATTAAGTATTACACAACACCTATTTTTTATACCACAAAGATTGCAAACAAGTAAGTTTGCCACCTCTTACGTGAACTGTACCGTAAAAATGTGGAATTGCCTTTCCCGTAACGTGTTTCCTTCAACTTATAACATCGGATCATTCAAACGTAGCGTGAAAAAGCTCTTAGTAAGGCGGCATAGTGCAGTCAATCATTGAGAGTAAATAATTCTCTTTTTGGTTGATCGTATTCATGGACCACATTGCCTCCGTGTTTGCTTAAAATGATTTGGTCACATGTCATGCAATAATAAAGAAAAGTATAAAGCCTATCTAATTGTAAACGGTCACTGTAACCTATGAACACCTGCTACACTAGAGGTGTCACGTACGCGTTGCGACCCTGCAGAAACCTTAATATACCCTTTTTGAAGAACCTCGTACAGTCGTCTCTAGGGAAAACCTCGGAAGGTAGCTCATTTCAGGGCCGAAGCGTTAACTGTTATAATCTATCAAAATATTTCGAATGAGTTTTAGTTTATATTATGAACCGGAAAATAAGTTTGTTTATTTGTTGATTGCGCCTTTACGACTCAACCAACCATCATGAAATTTTGTTTTATTTGCCATTTAAAAGTCGTTCTATAAATTTATCACAAGTTTCGTGTTCGGCACAGAAAAAATAACTGAATATTTTCACTTTATTGTCATAAAACACTAAAGTCTTTTTTTACAAACCAATATCAAAATGTGTCTTAGACATATTATGTAATGTTTTATTTATAGCAAGACATTAGAACTTTTTTGTGAACAAGGGTAACTCAATGTCTCCACCTATTGTTTATAGGGGAGAAACAAAAAGCTATTGTTCGGAGTTTCGAGTTTCACTTTCCCTTTTCTAAACGATTCGACTCTTCGGTCTCAGAAAGTCAAATACTTATCTCCATAGCTTTATCATCATATAAACTATATAAATATAGACCTATACTATTTTAATAAATGATACACAGATGGATTAAATCATTTTATCCTATTTTACACAAGTTAATCGTCGAAATAGAATTAATATATAATAAATTAATCAATTCCGTTTTTTACTTTTAATTAATCTTTATTTACCAAATAGATAAACTAATTTCAATTCTTTTTTATTTATTTAAAAGCTAATTTAGGTAATTGTAGAATTGTTTTATGTAAACCCTCAATTGTTTGAAATTAGAGTCATTTGGTTTATATAAAAACAAGTAATGAAAATGAATATCTTATCTTACTAATATAATAAAATTCTAACTGGACGAGATATTTAAAAGATTTTTTAATAAATGATTTAATAATATAAATGAGTTAAAATAAGAGCAATGGAAGCTAAATTATTAGTAAATATATTCAAACCTAAACAATGATATAAGCACAGCTGCTTGACAACAGAAACACAAACACAAATGGGACAGACATTGGTATAAATTCACCCTTTGGTAAGATCTACGTAAATAATAATTTGTATTAACTGTTGTTGAAAGACAAAAGAAGTTGACATTATCATATATTAAACTATATGAATATTAATAAAGTGGAAAGACTCGTTTGTTTGTAAAACTCAAAAACTACTCTTTCTACATTATCAGCAAGTAATATATAGTCCATATATTATTATTAAAAAAAATTAGGGATCCCTAATATAATATAATAATATGTATGTAATATAACCCAATAATAATATAACCCAAAGTATCAAATATTTTCGTATTAAATTTCATATAAAATATTAATTTATCTTTCTATCTACCTTTGCGAATCCGGGGTGATTTATCACTAAACTATATTTAGGATTTAGGAAGAAGTCCAACTTACTTCTCGTCTTTTTATCGATGGTCATGAAGAAAATTATTGAGACATTCTTGAAAATTAGTTGGCTCATATTGAGTTCGAAGCCTCTCAAAATGAATGAAGTCTTTCAAAATGCAAATGCCGCCGCTTCTGAGTTTGTGAATCGAAATAAAAATAATATATCGTTGCCCTATTTCAAAACTATTTCTATTTAATTGTTAAAAAGACGTTACCGACAGGATAAGTTGAATCCTAAAAAATATTTTACATAAGTAACATAAGACTTCTGTGGTACAGTCACTTAGCTTAAATTTAGGAACCAATTTAGAATTCAGAATCACATACATTTGTGTGAGTGTAAATATTTTACTGAACTATTATTGGTCTTATCTTGCAGAAGTCCATATCACTGATGTTGATATGTTGTTTTTGTGATTATATTCAATCTGAGGGAGGAGTCAAGAGTCTCCGGAACCGCTATGTCAATAATTAACTTGTGTTTCACAAAAAACCAACCGACTTCAATTATGGCAAAACATTTTTTTTAAACTAAACTACTGTTTCCATTAAATTTCTATGGGGTCAATCTGTAAGTAAGTAATACCCTTTCGGATAAAAAATATAGAATTTTCCTGAATAGAAATAGAAAAATAGAATTATATCTGACAGAATTATGAAAAAAATACAACTCATTTTAATTGAATTAAGAACTTCCTTTTTAAATCATTTCAAAAAAGACGTGTGTAGAATAAAAGAGTTATGAATGTGCTTTTTGCACTGTACGAAATACCAGTATATGTGTGGATAGAGGCTAGGCCTGTAGATAGATCAAAATTATTGTTGTAACAATGGAATACTGTATTACATCAATAAGAGTCTACTTATTATTTGTTCTATCTAAACTAATATTATAAAAATGAAAGATTTGATTTTTTGTACGTTTGTTTGTTTGTAGTGGATAAATTCAAAAACAATTCAATTAAAAATCCTTTTACCTATAGAAAGCTACATTACCAGTGAATAGCATAGAGTATATATTACTATTAATACTAATCTATCTACCGGCCCTGGCGATGCCGAAATGGATTGCTAGTATTTAATTATACATGGCCAACTTCACAAAATTTTAGTACAGCGTACAGACGAGGTCATCTTAATATTGTATGGACAAGATAAGTAAAATGTTTCTTATACATAAGCTGACAATTTATGACACTTGCATTAGTTTAGTTCTAGGTCTGTTACTAATAGCCTATCTTATATGGAATTTGAAACCACCCAAAACAGTCCATCTTACGTCAACCATCCCTCTCTATTTTATGTACCTACAAATTCAATAACATATATAATTTTTTTTTATCCAATTTAGAATGACAAACAAGCTAACGGCCCACTTCAGGGAAAAAGGTAACTGTCGCCTATAGACATAAACAGTACTATGGCCATAACAGAATATACTGTGTCGCCCACGATTTCCTTCATGCGTTGCTATTCCTGAAGATTAAGGCGTTATGCCTCTGTATTCGTTAATTTGTAATTGGTATACCCTACCCTTCGAACGGAAACACAACCACGCTAACAAAACAGCTTCACGACAGAAACACGAATGAAACAGAGGTGCCCAAGCAGACGACTTTTGTACAAAGTCTCTTATTAGTAAATTATAGAATAAAAATTTCATCTTTAGATAAGTATAGACGTATTTTCACTCATAAAGATAGTACTGTTGAATTAATCACTCATTAATAACTTAAATTCAATTATTATAATGTAATCGACACACACTGTTATCACTTTAGTTTTATATAAACATGGTTGTATGTATATGAATCAGAAAATACAACTTTTATACACTATCCTCATAGTTATACATCATTTTTTCAAATCCAATGTGCAAAATATAGGCATATTTTGCGCATTCACTTTTGTCCACAAACTTTAAGATATTTTAAATTCCAAGATTTAGCAAAGTTTCCTAAACGATGCTAAATTTAATTGGATTCGTCGAATTAATTAATAAATCAATTATGTAAGATAATTCTAAAACTTATTTTTGAGTTAACACAATTAGTTCTATTTTTACAAGTACAATGCTTATTGCATGATACTCGGTCATAAAGTATTGAAAATGTTTTGGCCCTATTACGTTTAATTGTTGAAGCTAATGTAACAACATGATATTTTCATATTGATTAGATAAGTTCAACAACATAGTTCAACAATAAGTTTAATATGACATATAAATATTGTAGATATTGATTAGTGACTATTATAGTTAACTATATATCTAATTACAATACAACAATAAATTAAAGTTAATATAAAATTCCTTAAATACTAATACTAATTATAAGTAATCCCCCAACGCACCACACCGAGGCAGCGTACCCAATATACTGGCAGCATTACCTCTTTGGATTGCCAAACTTATCTTTTGGGCAAAGTAGCTACCAGCTTTTTTTTATACTTTTTTTTATACAACTTAGAATGGCAAACAAGCTGACGGCCCACCTGATGGAAAGTGGTAACCGTCGCCTATAGACATGAGCAGTACCATGGACATAACAGAGTATACTGTTTCGCCCATGATACCCCCATGCGTTGCCATTCCTGAGGACTCAGATGTTATTCCCCTGTACCCAGTAAATTCACGTCATATCCCACCCTTCAAACCGAAACACGGTCATGCAAGCTCTTGGGTCACCAGTAACCTCGATGAGGCGCGCTGCGATCGTCCGATAAAAATTCTTTGCATCTGGGCCACACGGGCCCATCGTCTCTACAGCAAATGGCAAAAAACAATAAGACCTCTCCAGATGTGAGTATTTACGCGTCTTTATTGTTTCCGCTGTCACTGCCGCAGCACCCGAACAAGAAGACGATCTAGATAAATGGCTTGGAGCTAACGTGTCTACTAACGTGTTAACTATTGTACATACGAAACTATTTTCCGTATTCATCTGCCAATTAGTCAATAAGTTTCATTTTACATATATTCATTACCGTAGATAATCAAATGTTTTACCGACAGTAAAATACAGTTAAATATTAATAATAAACGTAATATTATTTTTAATTTAAACCATACTTTATTTACAATATCTTGTATGTGTATATTTGTTATTTATATATATTTATTTGTTTATTTATGTAAATTTCTGTATATATGTATATCAACAATTACTAGTACCGCATTTCAGTATTCTGACGCTTCCCTTAGATTAACTGGGAGAGAATGCTTTTAACATACCAGGTAGCAAGGTAACATCTGCAACTAAAATAAGACGTCGATTCGAAATCATTTTAGGGTGTGGGACTGAAAATCGACGTCAGTATGACGAATAATTGCTACCTAGGATTAATTCCATCTTATACACATATCTGCCAATGAATAAATAAATAAATAAAATAAACAACATATCAGATTAAGAAATAAAAATATATTCTTTATAAAAAATTATATCATTCATAATTTACAAGATATTTTAGAATAATATTCATGAAATGTACGAACTCTCCCTAATATTCCCGATCACCTATAGCTAGATTATTTCACTGAAGCCATTAGCAATTTCGGTGGTCTTATTCAGTAAAATTTAATCATCGCATTGCCATTTCAGACTTTAAATACATTAGGGAATCCATTAACACTTCAGGTACTAAGCAATTAGATGTAACAAGGAATACTTGAAATGTGTCTTTAAAATCAAGCTCATAATTTTTAATTAAGATTCCTTATCAATAAGGTACAAAGGGACCCTTTTAGTGCGACTTTGACCGCCCGTCCATCTGTCCGTTTACCATAGCATTATATCACAGCAACTATTAATATAGGGGCCGCCCTAGACGGACGTATGTCGACCAAATAGGCGACGTGCTGAAGAAGGGCCAAATTAAAAGTACCCGGCGAGCGTGTATGAAAAGATTGATGAATGTGGAAGAAGCGAAAGAGGTTTGTTTAAATCAAAGCATTTGGCGTTCCATTGTTTCTGCCTACCCTAATGGGAGACAGGCGTGACAGATATGTATGTATGTATTAATAATAATAATTGGAAATTTACCTATTGTTGACCCGCATATATTACAATGAAAATAATTAAAAAATATTTTTTGGTAAGGGGCTAAAAGGGATACTTAAAATTCAAACTAGGCCTACCAATCTAAATGGGCCATTTTGATTCGTCTATATGTAAATAATACGCGGACAAAGTCGTGTGACAAAGAACAGGCCACCCCTTCCTTTCCAGTAAGTGTCGTAAGAAATGACTAAAGGAACTTAATTGTAGAAAGATCGGCAACATCGTCCCTCTCATAACATATCTAAAATCTTAACTGCAATTGCCAACCCACCTGCCAAGTGTGGCAACTACTAGCAAAACTTCCCGTATGGAGAAGGCAGCAGCAGCAAAAGTTCAGCAATGGACAGTTAACGGCTGAAATAATGATAATGATGAATATCATGCTTTAAATAGGAATATCTTATAATATTCTGATAATAATAAAGTCAATGTACTAACTATCAGAAACAGTAGCTGATATAATCGTTGTTATGAAATATCACATCGTGCTTTTAGAACATAAAATAAAATATAATATAATATAATAAAATTTTGTCTTTTATAACAATAAAAGACAAAAACAATCGTTCTAACTCCTAGAATAAAATAGGCCACATTTTTCAATACTCCGTTACACCTTTCAGCGACAAGGCTGCCCATTGTTTTCTTATTGTGATCATTCCTTGTAAAATTGTTTATATCTATAATAAGTTTACTATTGTAATCTTTTGGAGGAAATAATAAAGAGCATCTATCTTATCATTGTATCAACGATGTTTGTTACTTTTTACTATGACGAACCCATGTCTTGTATTAGATACAGAATATACTTGAGAATACTCCAAACCAAAAGTTTACCCGGCGGTACGAAAACCTGTGCGTAAATTTTATTAACACACCAACAATTTAAAATTCCGTCTAATACTTATAAATAAATGTAAAATTGCGTTTGTTTGTCTATTATCCCTTAGCGTTTTAACATTTTAATATATCTTTATGAATTTTGGTACATGCGTAACATTTGGTATAGAGAAAGATAAATTACTTTTTATTCCAGTCAATAATCTCCTGTTACTGTTGGTAAATCATCTTCTGTTATTGAAAAAGCAATATTGTGTTTGGTTTGAGTATAAAAACCAGTGCGACCATAGTCATGTATTGTGAGTGATCATGACTTGCAATTTAAAATAAACTAGCTTTATCCCGCAGTTTGTCGTCAATCTATGTGTTAAATTTTCTTCAAAATCCTTCAATATTTTGTGTGTAATTAAGTAATTATTATCCAAACATCTTTACAGCTTTGAAATGTAAAATATTAACAGAATTAATAGGACACTCCAATAGATCAAATCTTATTAAGAACAATAACTAACCGAACGTAGAAATTACTGCTAAACTATTATCTATTCACAGTCTGTAGCACCGTTAGTTCAGGATATTAAGTACTCTATCTATGAACAGTATTATCCTTGATACACTCACTAAGATATTTGGCTAATGATTTATTAGTTACTAACTACCAGACGGAAACTTTGTACAAAAGTCATGTGCTTGGGCACCTCTGTCCCATTTGTGTTTCTACCGTGAAGCAGTTGTGTTTGCATAGCTGTGTTTCAGTTTGAAGGGTGGGATATGGCAGTGAATTTACAGGGTACAGAGAAATAACACCTGGGTCCTCAGGACTGACAACGCATGGAGGATATCATAGGCGATACAGTGTACTCTGTTATGGCCATGGTACTGCTCATGTCTATAGACGACAGATACCACATTCCATCAGGTGAACCGTCAGCTTGTTTGCCATTCTAAACTGCATAAAAAAGCTTTTACGCACGACTTCGTCAATGTAACCGCGAAGATTTGTTCACTGACTGAGAAAAAAAATATCCCATGTAGTATATGTATATTAAATTTCATAGTGATTAGTGAAATCGTTGCAGTACTAAAAGGTAACAAAACTACACATGAACAAACAAATTTACTTCCGCATTTAGTAAGAAATTTATGAACTACATCAATTTATAAGCACTTCTAATGTATATTAATCTACAGAGTAAAATCGAAATTCTTATTCATTTGTACTTCATTCATTTAAACTGAATATCTTTTTTTTTATACAACTTAGCAATATAAAATATGGCAAACAAGCTGACGGCCCACCTAATGGAAAGTGGTAACCGTCGCCTATAGACATGAGCAGTACCATGGACATAACAGAGTATACTGTTTCGCCCATGATACCTCCCATGCGTTGCCATTCCTAATGAAACAGAGGTACCGAAACAATCGACTTTATACTATATACCCAATATTTTTTATTTGTTTACTTATTAATCCAACAATAACTAAAATATTAAACTCACAATTACATAAATAACAAGAAAAAACAACACTTGTAAATGTATTATTTAATTATATATATATATATATATATATATATATATATATATATATATATATATATATATATATATATATATATAACACATATCACTTTTTAGTATAACATATATTTTTTCACAACTTTTTAAAACAAATACCCTATAAATTACATATGTATACACAATGTCTTAGCTATTTAATTGTCACAATTTCCATATAGATAGGTATCAAAGATATGTGGCGATAGCCCGACAGTAGTATCCAGAGTGCCAGTGCAATTTAATTTATTAGACACAATCAAAGACAATAGTGGTTAGAGCAGGGGTTCCCAAACTTATTTTGTCTACTGCCCATTTAGAGAATAAATTATTTTATAGCGCTCCCATTTTTGCACCTACTTAAAGACCACTATTACTTCAAGATCAACAAATCACCCCCTGAACCTCTACACAACGCCTCCATTTTTTTTTTGGGTCTCTTACCGCTCTTTGTGGCCTACAGCGTCCACAAAGGGGCGTTATCGCCCACTTTGGGAAAGGCTGGGTTAGAGCATCAACATTATGTACTTGTATCATACGTAAGATACAGAAACACGAGCACAACTTTTACCAACTTCCACACTAGATACATCGTCACATTAGCCTTTAACTATCTACTGCTGAACATAAGCCTCCTCCTTGTGGGAGTTTTGCCAGTAGTTACCACGTTTGGCAGGCGAATTGGCAACCGCTATTACGCTTTCGACATGTTTTAAGAGGAACGCTGCTGCCCATCCCTCGCCCTCCCTTAGTCGCCTCTTACGATACCCACGAGAAAGGAAGGGGTGGCCTATTTTATGCCGAGACCACACGGCAAGAGATATATACCTATATACAAATCAAAAAACATATTAAGAAATTGGTTGTGTACCATATATGTATAAGAGTATATATTAGTGCAATTTCGTGTATTAATAAATTCAAAAACATTAGTTTGGAAGACTCAACATTTTTCGTTTTTTTTTTTTATCAATGTTTCTTTGGTGAAAATGTTCAGATTCGGTAGAACAACTCCTTGAAATATTATCATCATCAACACAGTACACATGTTTACATTTTCGCCAACAGATCTCACAAGGGCTGTATATTTACTATACTTTATTGTAAATACAATTAACTAATATTTTTTGTAAAATAAATATATAGCCAAATTATTTCTAATATTACAACAATTCAACGAATCTTTATGCAATTTTGAATACCTTTATAAAATCTCTAGGTTTTATCCCAAGAAGATTTAGGAGATCCTTGGAAAACAATTTAATATTTTAGTGGGTAAAGTCTCTACTCGTAATAAGCATAGCACCTTTTTTATACTTGATGTTACATAAAAAGAAACTGATATTAGCTAGGATTAAAAATAAAATTGTAAGAAAACTGCGTATTAAATAAACATATATTTAATATAAACAAAATTATGTAGAAGTTTTTTTTTACAAATTAATCTTTGTATACCCATAGCTAGAGAATGTGATTATGATATGTAGCTTATGCCACCACCCTTTTCCAAACCACACGAATTTGTACTTTGTGGATGAACTCTTGGTATATTACTCCTACTGAATTGTAGAATTGTTATCCACCTTATAGATGCTCGACTTCTACAAATTTTACAAACAGTGAAATTTGTTTACAAATTACATAATGCCAATTAATAATTAAAGGTAAAAAACTTCAATTGTGACAAAACCAATTATTTTGGTCTAAAACGTAAACTACTAAACCGATATTGATAAAGTTTTTATGGGACCAATCTAATGGAATATCCTTTCGAATAAAAAATATCATATTGGTTAAAAATGTACATCCTAACGCAATCCCTTTAGTCCTTCACCATAAATCAATAAAATAGATAAAAGGATAGGTCTCCTACATATGGTAAGATTAAGTTTTGATATCCGTGAACTATCATTCTTTATGTAATTGGGACCTTTTCGATATTAATTTATTTTTGTAAACATCCAGATAGTAGGTCATAAGTATATTTACGTTGACATTCCTCTCATTGGTACACAAATATTTTTATTAGTTTACTAGTTGACCTGGTGAACTTCGTATCATTTACAACGTCATCTATTAAAACTAATCCAAAGCAGCGATTTTCCAAAGAAAATTACCTATTTTAAAATGTTCGATTATTCATATTAAATTCAGGTTTTAAAACTAGTCTTAAACTTGGTCTTTTCTGTTTCAGAAAGCGCATCACGGATTTGTCTGCCAAATGGTGAATGGTTCAACCACTCAGACTACGATAATTGTACAGAACGAATTGCCAATATATCGCCGACTGACGTCACCAGTCTTATATATTTGGCGGGTTATTCTCTCAGCCTGGCCGTCCTTTCACTTGCCGTCTTCGTTTTCTTATATTTTAAGTAAGTGTTACTAATAAATGTTCTTTACTAATGAATATACAATTTCATTATTCGACAAACTTAAAAATCATAAAAGTATACAAACATCAGCTTGATGAACAAAAAGAATGTGCATCCAGCACAATGGACAAGATGGAGAATTAAAAAACGGAACATAAAATAGAGCTCATTCAACCAAATTTTGCACTCATTTCCAACCATCCGATGAAGTTCGTAGTCAAATACGTCACACTGTTCTTATAAAATTTGTAAAAAATATAATGTCTTGTTTTTTTTATCTATATATACGGATCTATAATATACAGTTATTTATAAATTCCACTCTTGCCCTATTCTATGACAATTACTTCGTTTAATAATTCCAATTACTATTGGATATGATTTTTGTATAAGAAAATGAATCTAAAAAAAACTTGTAGAATTTTAATAAATATATATAACATACCAATATAGTAAGTGTACAATATCATCAAGTTGATATCAAATCATAATATTTCCACTAGAATGATTGGAAAGCAATAAACCGTCACCGATCTGCCCAGTCACACGTTATAAGATTAACTGTAAAAGTGTATTCCAATACATACTGGTAGATACTCGTATCTAACAACTCAATTTAAGTAAGGTACAAGTAGTAGTAGTATATACAATTATATCATCATTTACATATGTTTTTTGTCCAAAAATCCTTTGTCACTCCAATAAATTGAGATTCTCAAATTAACTTTTAAAATTAACATTTCAACTTTTACTATCGACTACGGAATGCGAAGTATCATAAAATATGAGCCAACGTCACCATTTTTGGTTGAAACTGCAAATTTATTATCAACATAGATATTAAAATATTCGCTGAACCAGACCGTAATAAAATAAAATTACTTTTGATATAATAGAATTTGTAAAATTACAAAAATAATATTTGCGTCGAATTCAAATTTTAGAAATTCTTAACCAAAGTATATATTAGCTTTCGTATAAATACAATATCTTTAGTTTTTTAATTAATAAATTTATTTCTCTAAATTTCGTATTTATATTATATATAAAACGTTCATGTAAATTGATAATAAAAAATTAATTATTCTTTTATTTTTCAGGGATCTAAGATGTTTAAGGAATACAATACATACAAATTTAATGTCTACATATATACTATCAGCATGTAGTTGGATCTTAAATTTAGCTTTACAGGTAAGAAATACATTTCATATTCAATGTCAAATTATACCCAACTAAGTAAAAAAGCCGTGTGATCCCAGCATAGAATGGACCACCCCTTCCTCTCCCATGGGTGTCATAAGAAGCGAATAAGGAAATTTAATGGTCGAGGGATAGGTAGCAGCATTCCTCTTGATATTTTACCAAAGTCTAGCTATTGTAGCCTAAATATACTATCGGGACTTAATGCGACGCAATTGCAAGTAAATAGTACCTACATACCAGATTTTTATTACCAACCTTTGACATGTATTACACTACGTCATTAAATCCTGATAGTGTATTTAAAATTGTTAAGAATATTAAAAAATCCATTTACAACATTCCTGTTTCAAGCTAGCTTCAGATTATACTTTTAAATCTTGAATTTGTAATGTAAAACGTGACCTTTCTACTCTAGTATTCCCTTGATGTAGCACGAAATTATGAACATTATATACAATTATATATTTTTCATGCAAACTAAATTTTATAACACAAGAAATCATTGTTGTATTATATTTAATATATAAGAAAAACTAATTATGAAATTTTAAGATTATTAATTCATAAGCTAAAGTAAATAACTGTATGTCTAATATTACAAGTGTTTACCCCGGGGAATCAAATGAAAAACTCTGAAAAATTAAATTCTGCAGGATATTTAGGTAACTCTATTTAGAACAACTTAAAATCACTTTATCTATTCAGAATGTTTAATTTGAAAATAAATTATTCAATACCTGTTACCTATATAAAATATATGAAGCAATTAAACTTTTTTCTACAGCGAAAAGGTAAAATATTCTACATCTAGACATATATTCGTAGCAAACATTGCTTTTGAAATTTTATGTAAGCAGTAATCTAATGATAAGTAGGTACAATTAATTATGTTTTAAATTAACTTACGAAAAGCATGAGTACTACTTGAAACTTAATTTTGAAAAAAAATACTAAAAGTATTAATTGTTTATTCACTTGTATGAATATCACAACAGAAATCAGAAATATTAAATACCTTTTTATCCACTTTATACAGTCATTTAGGTCAGATGAATTCGATTTTTTATTATTGTAAGACATTTATTTGTTTTTAGAACTGGTCAGATGAAGCACAACAAGATCAAACATCATGCATGATATTAGTGATATGTATGCATTATTTTTATCTCACAAATTTCTTCTGGATGCTTGTAGAAGGTAAGATCTTTAATAATATTTTTTATGTTTATTGTAACTACAAACTAACTTGATAAAATACATGAAAAAGTCCTTCTATATTATATTTCAAACAGTAAAAGAATTCTTTGTTTTAATTTCAAAAATTTCTACATGTACATATTATATCTAACTAATACGTAACGAACAAAAATATTAAATACTATATATAATATAATAGCAATAATTAAATGAATCAAAAATATTATAAAAACTGTAAATATTATCGAAGAAAGTGGGCATAAGATATAGAAACAAGAAACAAGTGAATTAGGAGTGAAAACTAGAACTATTTATGGTTGAAAGTTTAGTAAGTATAGACTTCACTTCACTTCGACCATTAAGCTCAACTATTTTCGTAAAAAATACACGTGAGTTAAATTGGTAGTTATTCCATTAAAATACATTAAAAAAACTGTGACTTTCCAAACCGGCCACAAATGAGTATTGCAATTCTACGATTAATCCAATTGTCAGAGTACTCTAATTTTAGGATCGAAGAACGTTGTTTTATATAATTTAAATTGTTAAAAAAATCATTAACTCTTGTGATTATTATTATTTGTTATAAATTACTTTACCATAATTCAAAACGCTCGATGACTGTATTTCTAAACGTCTTAAAATTTAAAGAAAATGCCTATAACATTAAATCCACATTTTATTGGTCAATAAAATTTAAATAAATAAATGGTTGGTACTTGGAAGAAATTTGAATACAAGTTGAAATTAAATACAAACACTTGTAATTTTCACAAATTAATTATTATTGTTTTGATCCAGATCGGTGTCGCCCTTTGAAAGCATTATCGAGGGTTTATTTATATTGCTGTTTCTCTCCGCGCAATTTAATTAAAGAATAACATTAAATAATTACGTACAACTAAAATACAAATATGTATACAATTCCAACATTTTGTATTAAAAGTGTGTAAATATTTTATCATGTTTATTAAATTGGGATATCATTTGTACGTCCTAATTAATATATGTTAAATTATATCTGCATAAAGACCTAAAACAATTAGTTTCTCAGACTACTCGACGTATAACTAATTCTAAAAATAAGACAGGTTGATACAATTTATTAATATTGGAGGACATTTTTTGAAACGTCCCTTCAAAACTGTCATAAACAGACATCAGTAGAATAAACAATTACATTTAAGGAATAAAGGGCATAACAAAAAATCCAGCAAGTACTGAAATATATGTATTTATTGTTGTTTTGTTACAACAACTTGTAACAATGTGAGCTTTTTTATTTAATAACAATAAGTAATACTAATAAGTACTACTAATAACTACTATAATTCTATTGAAATATTACTTTAATTATACTTTGTTAGTATTCTTTAATACACAAGATTAGTCACATAAAAATAGTTTTATTTTTATTTATTTGGGTGTTTAGAAAAAAAAAACTGAATTTTTCATTGTTCAACTCTCTTTGAGAATTTGAATTTGGGAGAATTTTTTCCTAACTGGAAAGCCTTTTGAAATGCAAGAAACTTTTATAAAGCTTTACTGCTATTCGTGTTGTGACTACTTGATGGAACTTCATTGTATCGACTAGGTATAATAATTTACGTGACTTAAATTTAAAATAAATATTTATTAAACAATAATATTTTTTAACCATATTAGCCTATAACATTGTGCATATAATCGAAATTTATGACTTAAAGGTTATATGGTGTCATAGTTTCTTAAACTATGACACCATATAAATAGACAGATACATGTATAATAGAGAAATCTGAGGCAAAGAGAATAAATAAATATTAAATAATATAAAGTCGAAATATATATTTTACTTTAAAGTTAATTGTTACCAAACTTTAACTCGTAAAGTGACCACTAAAAGCACTCCAAATATATTAATAAACCCGAATTAATCGTGTAGTCCATTAACACGATCTTCTTCGTCAATACGCAAATAAATATATTAATTAAATCAATAGGCTACTACAACACGAACAGAGATTCATTATAAATCAGGTAAACTTTGCTTTTAATATGAATAATTAAAGTTGAAACCTTCTGTAATACATTA
Organism: Galleria mellonella; assembly: GCF_026898425.1. Taxonomy (NCBI): domain Eukaryota; kingdom Metazoa; phylum Arthropoda; class Insecta; order Lepidoptera; family Pyralidae; genus Galleria; species Galleria mellonella. Next base: position 7,612,884 of record NW_026442130.1, on the reverse strand, counting down.
CTTCTATTTAATAAATCATAACCTTTTTTTTATACAACTTATAGAATTAAGTACTGTCAAAATATTGAAACTATATTGACCAATAAATATATTATTTTGACAATTTGCCATCTAAATTAATGAAAACATTGAGTATCAAGAGCAACAAATAAATAATAGTACAACCTAGTTGAGACAAATATTTTGACTATGTTCCATATATTTTACAACTTTTACATCAATACAGATAAATAGGCATTTTTTTAAATGGATGCTAATGAAATTGTAACACCCCCCGCATTATCGGTATTCATTGGCGAGTCACTAGTGAGGGATAATAGGTGAGAACCAAATCAAGTCGAAGGGCCCATAAAGACAATTATAAATGGTTTTCATGAGGAACAATGTGGAAGTCAACCTGACAAGGTATATTGCTAGCAATGGGGCTACTAATTCCCTTTAATAACAATCCCTTCCTCCTCCAAGATAAATAGGTTATCTAGCTACACGGTCTAGTTAAGTTTGAATAAATATTTCATACTTACAAGTAAATGTTGCTCCGCATAAAACAACGCAGACACATTATTATATTAAAAATATATTAATTTAAAACCCGTAAACATGTGTTTACATAAAAATTAGCTTCGTAACAAGCAGTTTTTTGGTTTACAAACAAAAACGCTTCAATCGCTACAAAAAATAAAACATAAACCTTTTTTTATCCATCAGGGTTTTTACATTTAAATATAGCAACTCTCATATCACTAGTAAGTAATTTAATAAATCAAAAAGAGCCAAAGCGTTAGTAACAGCATCAAAGACAGCAATAAACAGTAATAATATATGTTATTTTGTTTATTTTGTTACTGAAGTAATTTATCAAATGATAAATTACTTCAGTAACGCCCTAATAGGTTACCAATCAATATAATTATAGAGCAAGTATCTATTCAATAAAATACTCTTTCAATGGTTTGTTTGATAGTCTCATATGGAGACACATGTACATTATAAATCTTATACTAAGAGAATACTTATTTGATATTTTCAACCAACTTTAAAAAGAAGGAGGTCCTCAATTCGGTTGTATCCTTTTTTATATTTATTATTTAGCCTTTTTTATACACCTGCATCCACTGACTCCCTACAATGCATTTGCGGTCGTCACTTCATCTAGTAGGAAGTCGCCTACACTGCGTTTACCACTCGAGAACTTTTCTTCCTCATCGATTGTGGGTGATCAGCCTATTGCCACTTCAGCTTGCTTATCCTTCGAGCTATATCACTGACTTTGGTACTTTCACAGATATGCTCCTTTTGAATTCGAAATGTGGATATCCGCAAAAATATTTGGAAACTCCAAACATAGTCTTCTCCATAACTCGCTGATTAAATTGATGACTTGATATTAGGTGGCGCTGCTATTTCAAAAATAATGTATACGAAACATAGCACTAGGATCACCAACTGCAATGTTGTGAATTCAAATATATGCTCCTGTAAAATAGGGGCAAGTCGAGCATTAAATCACCGTAACCACAACAGTCGCTACGACCAACCCCTTAGGAATACTGTCGTATGTAATTTTGAACTCCCTACTTCTAACATCGATACAATCCTGGACGGATGTTCTCGATAACTTAGTTACATACACAAGCAGAACTTAATTTATCTATCCCCTCGTCGCATAGACTGATATTATTTATTATATTATTTTTTTCTTATTTTAAAAGATATTATTAATAATTCAGTCATGTTTTTGAAGAATGTAAAAAAAAGTCTTAAAATACAGATTCCATTCTTCAGTCATGTGAAAAGCTATTGTTACCCTTTTGTTACAAGATAGCGTTCTTTGTGCAAAAGTTCTATACTGTATCTATACTATAGTATTAAATTCTATTCCACTCACGTTTCTGCTAAACAGATACGCTAACAGTCTGTCTATGTATTTGAATATTATATTATATATATTTGACTGATAATGACGAAGTACGAAGGCGTAACACCTAAATCTTGGGAGGAAGAGGAATGGTTAGTAATAGGGATATTAATCCCTATTGCTAGCAATATATCCCGTCATGTCGACCTCCACGAAGTTCCCCCTGGAAACCATCATGATTAATTATTGTCAAATTATGGGTGAAGCGTCATCGTCACCTATCATCCCTCTCTCCACCACCATTTCATTATCATCCATTAAAAAAAGACCTAAATCCTTACAATTTTTTCGAAGTACATTATAATACTGTTCATATCTACAAACGAATTATATTATTACTATGCTATTTTCATGAAACTGAGCAATAGCCTATCTGTTGATTTCCAATACAATTTTTATAAAAGAAATAATTACTGATCTATACGAGTATAAACTTTGTTCATTGGTCAATCTTTGGAAAATTTTTCAGTCTTACTGACGTATGTTTTTGTTACAGGTTTATACTTATATATGTTAGTAGTTGAGACTTTTACTGCTGAAAATATTAAATTGAAAGTATATACAACTATTGGCTGGGGTAAGTTTATTAATTATTTATATTACTAAATTTAATTAATTTTATATTTCCAATATTATTTATTATAAAATGATTACCTAAAGATAATTAATTAAACAAAAGAATAAACACATAATTATAAACAAATTCTTCTTTACTTCTTATACATTATCGTAATGACTTCCATACATATATTTAATTTTATTTTTATTAGAAATCTGTTTGCATGCTTATTAGCAATAAATTATATAAAAATATAATTCTATATATATATATATATATATATATATATATATATATGTACTTTATAAGATTGATAAATTTAAATTTTTCGTTTCTATTATATATTAAAAATGGAAAGACTTTTTTCCAAACTTTCAATAACGCTCAACCAAATTATCCTACTAAAAAATTCAGAGCAGCGTCGCTATTATGACCAATTAATTGACACAACAAAATATTTAAAAATGACATGGCAGTCGTATTTAAGTTAATTAGCTTTGTTTACAAAATTGTAGGTACTTTTTAAAAATAAATTTATATTAACATCAACTTTTAAGTTTACGTAATAACTGTTATAGAATGTTTTATTTATTCATAATATACAATATATTAGCTAACCCAACAAACATTGTTTTGCCATTACCGCCACCTAGTAGATCTATTTTCTCTTATCAGGATTAAAAACTATTCTATCTCACAAACAAATAATAAATATTTACAAAATGTTATTAAAATCAGTTGAGCGGTTTTGGAGATTAGCTTGAACGAATATCGTGACACGGATCTTTTACCTATATATTAAAACACAAAAGAAAAACTAACATACATCTATATTATTATACTAAAATAATTTTACAGGTGCTCCAGCTGTTTTTATTACAATATGGATGATATCGAGATGTTTCGTAAACATTGTAGCATCCACCGGACCAGATGGGGTAAGAATAACATTGCTTTATATTTCTACTTAATTAGGGTACCGTACCTCATATTTTGTTATCAATACAAATAAAAGTATCAATCTAAAATTTATATCAAGTAAGTACTAAGCTCTATAATCGAATAGTCCATAAAAAGCTATGGCCCTCCAACGCCGTAACAAGTAACTGTCTCGTACAAAGTATACTTGCGGTTATTCTAGAATCTTGAAACCTGATAAAATATTTTACAAGAGCAAATAAGTAAAAAAATTTTAAAATTATAAATTTTTAATTAAGAGACTTTTGATTCTTTAAAAGGAGCGTCTTTTTAATTAATAGTGTCTTTGCATACTGGGGTTTAATACCTATATTTAAATATAAAAATTTTCTTATTTCTTGTGCTAGTAGAGTTTGGCGAGTCTATTTGAAGGCTTTGTCCATATTATTGATAGTTCTTGTAATATAAATAATTCCTTGAAAACCTTTGCAAATGTTTCCTAATATTAAACTGGATAGAATTATTATCATTCAGTACAAATTCTGTTAAAATCACTTCAAATATAAAAAAAAATATTTATACACGTGTTCATATAAAAGTATCCTTTTTTCTACATATTTTCTTCCATACCGTACGTAGCGGATACCACCAACAAACACATTACCAAATAGGGTTGACGTCTTAAAACTAAAAGTCAAAACCTCAGGTAGTAAAAACAAATTACACTAAGCCCAAAATTTATATAATTGGAATAAGGGTAGATTGATGATTAATGAGATTGACCTAAAAAATTCCATAAAAAAAAATATAAAACAATTATTACAATAATAAATTTAAGTATTTTATACAGTTGGCGCTATCTGGTGAATCGAAGATGTGCATATGGATGCATGAACACCAGGTGGACTGGATCCATAAGGCACCAGCTCTCGCCGGCCTCGCTCTCAATCTATTTTTCCTCATTAGGATTATGTGGGTAAGTATATAGTAGATAGATACCAGAGGGAGACTTTGTACAAAAGTCGATTGCTTGGGTACCTCTGTCTCATTCGTGTTTCAACCGTGAAGCAGTTGTGTTTGCATGGCTGTGTTTCGCTTTGAAGGGTGGGATATGGCGTGAATTTACTGGGTACAGAGGAATAACACCTGAGTCCTCAGGAATGGCAACGCATGGGGCGTATCATGGGCGAAACAGTATACTCTGTTATGTCCATGGTACTGCTCATGTCTATAGGCGACGGTTACGACTTTCCATCAGGTGGGCCGTCAGCTTGTTTGCCATTCTAAGTCGTATAAAAAAAAAAAAAAAGATATATTAAAAACAAAGTCTTTATTCGCACTCGCACTATTAAGCGAGAATCTATATTGGCCATAACTATGTCGATTTACTGTAGATATTATCATAGGATCCCTCTTCTCCATTAAAATTTATTCATGTAATCATATTTATATTAAAGATAATATTGACAGAAAGTTGAAAGGATGAATAGATCGATGTTTGTTACTCTTTCAAGCAAAAATTACTGAACGGACTTTAATAAAATTTGTTGCACAAATAGGTTGTTCTGAGTTAGCACATAGGATAATTCATGTACTAGTTCATACAGAAAAAGGCAAAGGTTAATAATATCGTCATCATCATCATCATTATCATCATCACATCAGCTATTAACTGTCTACTGCTGAACATAGGCCTCCCCCTTGAAGAGTTCTTAGTGGACGGTAATAGAATGATAACCCCACCTGCGCTATTGGTATATGCTGGCGAGGTATCAGTGAGTGATGATAGGTGAGAATGAAAACAGGTCAGTTAGCTCACTGTGACGGATTCAACAAGAATTAATCCCAATAGTTTCCAGGAGAAACCGCGTAAAGGTCAACCTGATAGGGTATATTGCGAGCAATGGACCGTACGTTAACGTACCCATTACTAACATTTGTATTTGAATCCCTTGGAGTGTTTTACTAGTAGTTGCCACGTTTGGCAACCGCAGTTAGATTATGATGATATTTTAAGAGGGGCTCTGCTATCCATCATTACCATAAACTTTAGTTGCCTCTTACGACACTTACGGGAAAAGAAGGAATGGCCCATTCTATGCTAAAAACACAGCATATTGGATACTGCGGAAGTCCATATAACTGGTTAAATTGATTGCGGTATTAGTAGCGGAATTAAACAATATAATTTTAATCCATTAAACAGTATCTTAATCTTCTTTGTCGAAAATAAAAAGAAGTACACTACAGAATGGATAGCTCCTATATTCTCAAGTATAAAAAACAGGTAATTTAAAAATGTGTATATTTTTAACACCTTAAAATAAATTCTATGATGACAAAATGAGTCAGTGTAACTCGAAATACTAAATAAATAACAATAAACTTAGAATAAGTTACTCAAAAAATTATATCGTCATTATTCATTTAATATAGTACCTTTTAAATTTCAATGTTATTAATATTTTATTGTATTTAATATTTTCAATCAACTTAAAAAAATATTAAATATGGTTGTTTTTTTTTTTTATGTTTGTTACCTCAAAACTCCATCATTTAGAAATCGATTTGAAATATTTAAAAAATTATGTATCTGAAAGAATATTATTTTCAGATTGGTCCCGCAAAAATATCGAAATCGGTTCAGTAGTCTAGTTTTTTAATCAAAATAAATATCACTTTTTTTTTGAGAAATACAAAATATTATTATTATAACTGGCACTATAAAGGTCACGTACTTATAAACTAGAAATCTAGTTACTAGTACGTGACCTGTATTAAAAAAGATTTCTTTTTAAATGCAATTACATAAAAGGGAATATCACAAAAGTCCGATAAGTTGTAAGAACTTTTAATGATGGTAACAATTTCTCAACTCTGATTCAACATAATGAACAGAAGGATCGGAATAAGTGTTGAACAGAACAATTTAACTTGTACAATATTATCTTTTACCACAAGGAGTTATTTAAAGCATAAATTCATACTCAATATTAGAAGTAAGTACCTACGTGTACGATGTTTTACATGGTATATCAACCGAAATACTTTCTCAGAAATAATATCCAGAAATTTCGAAGAAAACGACAAAATACTTGCTACTTGTTTGTTCATGTTTCAACGAGGATATTTGGATCCAAATTAAGTAAGCTTATAACGCCATGTCTCAATTAGGTTTGTTTATTGCATTTTCCATTACCAAAAGTTAGTTTGAAACTTTAATTGACTTACAATTTTATTATTTAGTGTCAAACAGATTTGAATAAACGATCATTGGGACCGTATGAGCCTTAATTAGCTCAGGAAACCTTATAATAACCTCTGGAACACAAAGATGTGTATTTTATAAAAAAAAAAACTAAATAAAAGAACCTGTTTATCAATCTTTAAACCATGTTTCTTACGTAGTGAGCGATAGACTAATTGTCAGAGGTCTTAATACTTATATAATTTTCTTTTCTCATCCATCATAAACCATCTCATGCGGAGGGAAAGAGGATAACGAAGTTTAGGACCTCCATTGCTGGCAATATACCATAACATCGAAATCCACGCAGTTCCGTCTGGAAACTATCGTAGTTAATTCTTTTCGAATACGTCTCGATAGGCCAACTGGCCGGCTTTCATCCTCATCTATGATCCCTCACTGAAACCCCACCCGCGTATACCGATAACTCAGGCGGAGTTAGCATTCCATTTGCAATCATTAAAACCTATCTCATGTATACTACGAAAATTATATATACAGAGTATTACAATTCATTTTATCGTTTCAATCGGTTTTAATTTAATATATAGATATTTAGAAATAAGTTAGTATTTTATTAAAATAACTTTGTATATATCTTTTTCTTCTGTGACACAGGTCCTTATAACGAAACTGCGGTCAGCGAACACTCTTGAAACTGAGCAATACCGGAAAGCGACGAAGGCGCTCCTAGTTCTGATCCCACTGCTGGGCATCACGAACTTATTAGTATTGTGTGGACCCAACGACGAATCGTGGTTCGCTCACGCCTTCGATTATACCCGAGCGCTGATGTTGTCTACACAGGTAACTAATCAACTATGAAATTGAAGTCATTGAATATTGCATTCATTTTAATAGAAGAAATTAATTAATTAATCAATTATCTCACGGCAATTAGTTACCGCCATAATCACTTGGTTGTGAAATTTGCTCATAATTTGTTTAATGATTCGCACCTGATTGAGTAACTGTAATTAAATCATCTTCAAACACTGACATTATTTCTGTTATATTAGATCTAAACTACTAACAGATACAACATTTTAATACTAGCTTCACTGACTTTAGATAATTTTTATTGAAGATTTATACAATTACAAAACAATTGCTGACAACTTAGTCAGTCAAACGTTTTATGTAGTTTTGTATTACGAGATTGTTTTTCATAGATATTTAATATGATACTTTTATGTATGACTTCTCTAATATTCGTAAGCGATTGTTTTTAATTGAATCACCGTCATCATCATGTAAGAAAGACTCTGTTTTCCGCACTTAGCCTCCCATTTGGGCCGTTGTGCGTGTGAGTTCATCGTCATCATCACCGTCATCATCATATAAAACATTACTGTCCACTGCGAACATAGCTCTCCCCTTATTAGGGGGCTTTTCATTCCCTTAAATTGAATATTGGTATTATGTTACTAGTTTTCTTAAAAAGACGCCCACCACAGTTTGTATGTACAATACATCTTAATTAAACTTTTGTAAAGTAGATACTCGTAATTGAGCTCGTACACAGCCAGCAGAGTCGATAGTATGTTATAAAAAATATAGAACTATACCACAGCTGGTTTGTTGTACTATTTACTAGATATGTACATACTATCCACACCTTAATGATTTTTCAACGAGCTTTTAAACTCTGTATTAAATAAATACATAATATACTGTATAATATGAATAATAGCTGTGTGGTCCCGGCATAGAATGGGCCACTCCATCCTTTCCCATGAGTGTTGTAAAAGGCGACTAAGTGAACTCGATGTTCGAGGGATGGAAAGCAGCGTCCCTCTTAAAATATTACCAAAGCCTAACTGCGGTTGCCAACCCGTCTTACATGCATGGCAACCCCTGAAAAAACTCCTCTTATGGGGAAGGCCTATGTTCAGAGGTGAACAGTAAACGAATAATATAATAATAAATGTCTTGATGTATTAAAAGAAAGTAATAATTTATTCACGCAATTTAAGCTGACTTGAGTCTGGGTCCCTCTGTCCACAATGTTTCATTGTTCACTTTCTTACAAAACCTTCTTGTAATAAGTAGAATAAGTGGATACCTATATTTGTTCGTGAACCAGGAGTTACCTTTTATACAAAATAGAAATGTCATCACTCTCTTAAGTATAAGAAATAATTTTAGAATGAAAATTATGCTTAAAGTACAATCAGCTCGAGAAATCGACGAATACAACCGAATTTTGAATATCCTTAAACTGGATTGTGTGTCAATAAATAAGATTGGCCCTAAAACGTGATAAACATCGCAAAAGGTCAAGTTTGCTGACTGAATACAACAATGTCCTTATAGATCTTTGTTGGACATGTTTATTGTCTTTTGATATCGATTCGTAGGCAGGTTCATAGATATAGACAAAACTGTTTCTAGAGATAACATAAAATTATACTAGTAACATGATGGCAAAAATTTATAAGTTTTTCTAAAATAAATCGTACATTTAATTTGTACCATATAGTTATTTTTAAATTGATAAATACCTAACACTTAAATTTTAGCCACCCATGCCTATAGATAAATACATGTTCATTAAGCTACTGTAATCTTATCTCAAAATTAATTTAATGCTAAATCAAGTTTCGTTAAAATGAAGAGGCATGGAGAGGCCGCAAGTGTACAACGTCGAAAGCCTTGCCACTTACTTAGTATTCAACCAGTTTCAAAGAAACTGCTTCGTTTGACTTTCATCCAACACCCTTTTAGATAGAATTATATATAGTTATATATACAATGGATTCTTTTACAGATAAGAATTATACATTTCAAGATTCGTTTTAAAGAATATCTGACTTTATATAAACAAATTTCTGATATTGGTAACTCAAAAAACTATGGTAAATAAATATTTCATTTCAAGTCTTTTTTCCGCTCTTTCACACAATATTTTTACCATTACAAGTAAATCCGTAAAATACCATATATAATGGGTATTATATAACCCTAAATTGTAACATAATTTTGATTTTGTTAACGAACTAAATCTGCTTAATTAGCTACCTATAAAGTTACTCAAAATTAACCCCAAAAGTTATTTGAAATTAATCCCGACTAAGTCTAGTAACAAACTCTGACCACAGTTTTGGGTGATTTACTAACTGACCGTTAGATATTGTGTAGAAATGAGACTTAATAAGTCTTAGGAACATAAAGGGACTTTGCAGGTGTATTGAATAAATAGTGAGCGTGATCAATTTAGAACCTAAATAACAAAACCTAAGGTTTAGAACGTTAATGTTCATTCATTTGTTCTACAACAGGATTTAATATATATTTTATCATATATATTATATATGTAACTTAATACCAAATACTTGATACAAATGTGAAATGATATTGACAGTCTTGGCGCAGTCTCGAAGAGAATCCAAAGTGGTTTTAACCAACGATCCAATAACTGACTCAAATGTCTGTAGTTGGGAACATCTCTGGAAAATTTTCTCTTAATATTTCCTTACACATTTATGAAAGAAAAGAGTTCTATTAACTAAGAATTAGAGTGATACTGAATCTGATACCTTACTAAAGTTTAAAATTTCAACAGGGTTTCACAGTAGCCCTCTTCTACTGCTTCATGAATACAGAAGTCCGTCATGCAATCGGCTACCATGTCGAGCGATGGAAAACGGGCAGAACTATTGGAGGTGGACGAAGAAGAGGTACTTCTTACTCCAAGGACTGGTCTCCGAGATCGAGGACTGAAAGCATACGGTAAGTCTACTTACTACCGTAAATTTATAATATAAGGTCTTTCATAGTTTAGAATCTTATTATCAACTTATAGATTTTAGATTGTTTATTATTTTTCTAGAAATATCTTTTCTACACTTACTAATTAAATTTTAGATTTGATATTAGTGAAAAAATTAAATATAATATAAATAATAATAAATAGCTGTGACACAATGTCATGCAAAGTAAAACTTTTTCTGCATGTTGTACTTTTGTTTCAATACTTGTTCCTCACATAGCACTGCAACTTGAAACTCTTGTTATTGCCTAACTCCTCGCTTTAAACTTCTTGCTTGTACCGTACCCTATTTCCAAATCCATATTTGATCGTCTTTTTTTATTTTCCAATAGGCTCACAGTATGAAGAAGCCTGAAGAGTCAGTTCTGGATAAGATTCAACGAATTTGCTTACTGGAATGGACTTATTGCATTTATGAAGAAATTAAAGAAAAGGATGTAATGTGGATTTGGATATGTTTTATTATTTTTTTTTTGTTACTTTAATAAATTAATGTGTAATACGCTTTATTAACTGTTTTTATTTTCATTACTGTGCCAGTGCTTTCCAATTGTCTGTGATATCTTTTTATGTTCCTTTTTACCCTTTTATTTTGATCTAATTTTAAATACTTGTGACTATTTTTATATTATCTACCTGCATGTTGCAATGCATTTTATATAAGTAACGGATTCTTTTGGTCCACTATTACACTAAAATTTTATAAAAACTAAACCTACCTAAATAAGAAATTTAATTTTTCTTCTAAACTATGGTAAATTTCAACAAATTTATTCACTACATTTAATGTATAATTCAATAAATATAAAACACCTAAAGAAATTTAGAAAAGTTATGTCTTGAAAAATTTACTTCAACAATATGATTAAAATTAACTGAATATTTTTGAACTTATGAGCTTCATCCCCAACCCTATAATTATTAAAATATTTTTCTATTATAAAAGCAACTGCTTTGATTTAATAGTCAGTAAAAAAAGAATATATTCATTATTTTATACAAAGACTAACGTTTACTTTTAAATTAACTGAAACAATTTCATATATTTTCTTATTATGTTTCATGAACAAAATATTTGAATTTTTTAAGATGACTAGAAGATATTTAGCGTAAGTATCTAAATTTCAATTCTAAAAAAAACACACCGTATAAAAATTGTAATGTCAGAAGAATAAACTGCTTATATTCCAATTTTCTTCATTTTAAAATTCATGTCTCGTAATATTTAGCTATAAGTCAGGTGTTCAGATCTAAAAAAGCGATCTTTTGAGAAATGTGTAATATATTTGCATATCTATTGACAGTCGACGTAGGCTGTGTATTCTGAATATAACGAATCTTGTTATCCCTTTCCATTGAACATAATTCAAATTGGATCGTCGTTGCTCCATTTATATGATAAATGAGAACCAAATCTTATTTAGAGACATCAATTAAATATAACGAGCACATTTTAGTGACATTTTAAACTATTTTTATTAAATCTTTAATGAATATGAACTTATAGAATTGATAAGAATAAATTTATTCTAATAGTATTACTATAAACTACACTGTACTAATATACTGTAAGAGTAGAAATACGTAAAAAGTAATTACAGTAATAAACTTATTAAAACAAAAAGAAATACAAGTAAGAATCAAATAATAATAGGCGCCAATGTGTAATTAACTTTTAGACTTTCGCGTTGCATGATTCGTGGTTTATAAGCGAGGGAAATTAACACGATCATTTAGGTAAAATATAATAATTTACCTGGGGTTATCTCGACGTTTCGATCAGATTACACCGGCGGTAGTCATAAGAAATATATCTCTGAATTAATAACAAATATATACGTACGTACATATTTCAATTCCTTTATAAAGAAACAACTATTATTGTATAGTTTTATGTGGTATATATTTTATCTCCCACCGTCTTTCTTTTTAACCGTCCATGATTTAAATTAGACAGGTAGGTATAGCACTTTAGCCTTCAAAACGTAATAAACAAACTATTTAATTACAATATTTAGGTACATTATAATTATGAGTAGTTAACAAAGTATGGTACCTCCAGTTTATACAGTCACCCTTCAAAGAGGGAATCTGCAGCGTCGGAAACTACAACTACAACGCTGTTGGTACCGAGAACCTCGCTCGCTCTACACTATGATGGAAGGCATCTTCACGCCGTAAGTACTTAGGTATTTAAAGACTAATTTACATTACGAAATAAGTCGTATTAAATTGGTTTTTCAATATAATCTCTGAATATGACTTTTATGTTTATACTATTATAAAGATTTATAAAGAGGTACGATTTGATTTTTTCTTTGTTTGTTTATAATGGATAAACTCAAAAACTGCTCAACCAATATAAAAATACTTTCACCTATAGAAAGCTACGTTATCAGCAAGTAACATACATTAACTATATATATATATTTTTTTAAATTCTACTACTTGTGCGAAGCCAGGTCAAATTGTTAGTTTTATTATATATAGGTACATTTCTAGTTTCATGACACTAATTTTATCGACAGTTTCACGTATAATCTCTAATTACGTAATGCATGAATTTTACGAAAAGAAAACGCGAGGTGACTTATAACGCAATCGAATTGGGATCAAGTCGCAATCACATCGAATACACGACAAATGGACCTTATATTATTTGATGTCTATACGATGTGATTTTCAGTTGATTGCAATTCGAATTTACTTCGCAGTTTCATACTCCGCACGATTTTCAAAGTACCTAACCTGTCTCATGCAGCAAAGCCAACCATGTCGTAGATTTCATAATAATGGGGTCGATTCTAAGGAACTATTCTCTCTCTCTCTCTTTCTCTCATCTCTAAACTTATCTCTTAACATTTAATGTTAATAATTTCGCGAAATTAATGTTTAATGAACCATTATGAATTATAATAAGTTTTACTTTTCGTATCAAAAATTAAATTCATATTGTTTTTTGTAATTTGAAATAAAATAGCGATATAAGACGATCTATTTATTATATATTGTTTCTTCTCTATTTTATACATCTCTATATTATATTAATATCTCTATATTATATTATATAATTATCTATATTATAAAATATAAATCTTTCCACGCAGCGTTTATACTCCAAAAATGTAATTCTCACACAAATACTTTTTCCCCACATGACAGCCATATTACTTTCTTTTCCATCCGTCCATCTCTCTCTTACATCTTTTTTCAGCCCTGACACCTTGTTTTTTTATGTTACTATTTTTTTTTTTTAATCAAGACATAATAAATATTTTGCTGCAGTATCAGATGCTCTAGTAAGATGACGCTACAGTATCGACCCCGTTTAGTTTTAAACTAGACACAATAGTTTCGGAATGTAAATTCGACTACGAGAAACATTAAGATCCGGTACATCAACTAGCATAACTTGATGATAAATTGCCAAGGAAGTTATATTAATTAAGACACAACTTTTAGTAGGCTGTTAGATGTGTTAAAACTAATAATTTTACTATATAGACGTACAACTCAGTTGTAAATACTCATTCAAATCATCACCATCATCATATCAGCCTTTAGCTGTCCACTGCTGAACATAAGCCTTCCTTCAGGGGGGTTTGCCAGTAGTTGCCATACTTGGCAGGTGGATTGGCAACCGCAGTTAAGCTTTAGAGATGTTTTAAGAGGGACGCTGCTCGCCCTCCCTTAGTCGCCTCTTACGACACCCACAGGAAAGAAAGGAATGGCCTATTCTATGCCAGGACCATACGGCCACTCATTCACATGGACGTTATTTATTGTGAATATCACGCCATTATAATGTAGGTATCATCTCATTTTCAACAGAAAAAGGATTTCAATTTTACTTTATCTTATTATATATTTATTAGATCGTGCTTTCCGTCTATCTTAAGTACGTACGCGATACTCGCAATAAAATGGCTCTTGTGTGAATAAGAGCTAATCAGGCCTCCCCTCCGTAATCTTCAGGAATGGAAGTGCTATCCGTATTCACGCAACGGTTAGGTCTATTTAGCCTTAAGCAACCTACTTAAATGAATTATATCCGTATGGCACTGTGTAATATCGTTTAGTAAACAACTTCGTTTTAATAAAACACTAATTATCAATATCATGAAACTATTCAAAATAACTCAAGAATTTCGCAATCGAATTATCAAACTACCGCATGAGATATTTCCCTATAAGTGAATAAATAAATATAATAAGCTAAGACAAAAGAAATATTGAAAAAATTCCAAAAATGATCAATACTGAGGTGACTACAATAATTATTAAGTTTTTTTTTTTTTTATGGCTGATTATAGAATGGTAACCTCGCCTGCGCTATCGGTAGGTATATACTGACGAGCCACCAGTAAGGGATGATAAGTGAGGACGAAAGCGGGTCAGTTAGCTCATCGTGATGAGTTCGACAAGAATTGATCACGATGTTTTATAGGGGAAACCGCGTGGTCTATCTGATAGGATATATCGCTAACAATGGGGCTTTTAAAAAAAGCCCATTGCTAGCGATATATAGCTAGCTAGCTACTGACAATCTCTTTCCAACATGATTTCTAAGTTCCCGTAGCAATATAAGTATTTAGATCATTCCATACATATATTTCTAGCATAACAATATTTAACAATATGGGGATGGATTCCGTGGCATCATTCTCTAACCCTATGTCTAAAATTTCTAATATGTTTTTCTAATACGTACTTTTGACTTAAATCTACTATTTAAGTCAAAATTATTAAAAATTGGTTCTTAGAATCGAGATTTCTATGTGATATCCAGTCGAAATATTAATTTTAGAAATAGCTTTAGAGGATAGTATCACAGATTCGACCTCATTATGCGCAGGATTACATCACGAGCGGCAGCGCGAGCGGCGAGCAGTCACCAGTGTGAGGCGGGGGGCGGGGGAGGCTCTCGCGCCTACGCACTTTGCCCGAAGAGGACGCCCCACCTGTTGCGTCGCTTGCCTCTCCCGCCTTACTTCATCCTTCTACAATTGAAATAAAATCTTCAATGGACACTATTTCTACACTCGAAGATAAATCTCAAACGCCTATCGCTTTCTGTAATGCTGATTTCGAAAATAAAAATAATATCACTGCTAATTCCAGTGAACAAAAATCAACATCGAATGGACCATTTTCGGTTACAACAAGTTTCGAAGAGTCTACTCCCGAACATTTTAGAGACTAAATAGATGCATTTTATAAAGCTGTGTTGTGGCTAAGATTAGATAAGTTACAAGTATTTATTTCGATAATATTAAAAATAAATAATATTATGCTTACTGACTGATTACCACTACCTAATTATAGTCCACTGTATATACATACTACATATTATAATATACACCTATAACTTACGAGTGCCATAAAGTTATTAATAATGTATCAAACATTATCAACAACTTATTGTCTATATAATGTCGTGATGAACTTATGTAATTATTAAACAGTCACTTAAAATTTCTTATCCAATAATAGTTTTCCATTACTTGAATATATCATTATAATTAAAACAAAGTAATACAAAACTGTATATTGTTTCATAATAACAACTACGAATATAATGGTTTGTATATGAAAAATCTTATTAAATATTCTTGTTTTCCCTAGATTGCACGTAGGCATAATTTAGAAAAGATGAGAATTTGATCTAATTCGAAAAATGTAGCGAAAATTGTAAGTATAGACATAGTAATAAGCTTGTTTGTTAATTCTTTAATGTGTGCAAGTACACTTATCCTTACGTATTGGGGTATTAAAAAAACCATAGTGACCTAAAACAGCTCCAAATTTCTCATTGTAATCGATGCCAAAACATTAAGAGCGTTTAAATTATAATGAATATAATTTATTATATTTAAATAAACTTCCTATATCAGAACTTTTTTAAGTACGTTTTCTGAAAATGCACGATTATTAAGAATAAGTATAATAATAACAAAGCTTAAGCAAAACTCATATTAACTAACTTTATTTACAAGTAGCTTCGCTAGCTGTTTTTTTGCTTCCAGCTACTGATTGGATAATAAAGTTTTTAAAATTAAATGTAGATTTTGAAAATTATTCAAACGCGTAAATTTTGTGCCCAAAAGCTGATTTGGCCCGAATAGTATTGACATCAAACCTTTTTAACATACTAGTCGCTTGACAAAAAGAATGGATATTAAAAATTACTGCAAAAAATTATAAAAAGTGTAGTAGTGCCAGTTAATGCAGTTTTGAAAAGTTGTAAAAATGTAAATAGCTAGGGCATATGTGAGGTAGTCGATTTATTATTAGAAATAAAAAGAAATATTGGAATACCGTTATTATAATAATCGATTCTTTAAAAAGTAGTAGTACCTTATAAGCTTTGTTTTAATAGAATTTAATAAAAATGTAAACAAATGAACATTTAACTATCGTAAATTCAAACATACATGTTATTCTTATTAAGAGATGACTCTAAATCGATTAATTCATGCATTTCTTATAAATTTTATTATTTTGTTTACGAATAAATAAAATGAAAAAAAAAATAATCTGACCATAAGACAGTCTGAATAAAAAATCGATAAACTGATTGATTGGTTTAATTTGTTACTAATTTCATTTACGCAATATTTCCGAAATAATTTGTTAACAAGAAGAACCTAATTACCCTTTTTCAACTAATTTTAAAAAAGAAGGAGGTTCCCAATTCGGCTGTATTTTCTTTTTTATGTTTATTACCTCATAACTTCGTCAGTTTTAAATCGATTTAAAAAAATATTTTTTAATATATTTTATACTTACAGTTTAGTCCTGTAGAATTTTAACAATATCTGTCCGGTAGTTTAGTTTTAAAAATCAAAACAACTGATTTTGTCACAATTGAAGTCTGTTTTATTTATGGGACACAATCTTTGTTTATATTAAATTCTATTGAAACATACTACACCTAGTGCTTTAAATAAATCTATATTAGCATACAAGTAAATTTAGAAGATGCCAAACGAGTTAATTTATATATTTAGCTTAAGAATAATGTTTGTAGTTAAGTAGAAATATAAGGCAAACAATTGGGAAACAAAACGCTATTTGTACTATAAAATTATAGCATATCGTAATTTAGTATTAATATGTTGTCTCCTGAACTATTTATTTCAGTTAAGAAAGGATTAAGAAAGAACAATGATGATGAGGAATATTAACATGCAACGGGAGAAATAAATGTGAATAAAAATATTTCATTAGATAATAATTTTACATATATTTATTTAAAATATTAGAATTATTTTTCCGGTTCCAGCGGATCTACTATGAAATGAAATTCCGGAATTTCGGACTCAATTTCATGTTTTTTTTTATACCAAAATCAGACCAATAAATGGAGTTTAACATTTCGTTCTTCATACATCCTATCATAAAAGTCCAAAGGAACAATAACTTTAACACTTTTAATATTTTCAAACATTACATGATGTTTATGTTATGTAAATTTAACATCAAATTTCTGTTTCGTTTAGCTCCGAAATTTCGAAAAACATTTCATGGTAGGCTCTCAGATTTACCTGGCTCATAGTACTCACATTTGATATTTCATTATGTACCTATTATAATAGTGTGAGCATGTAGTGGAAATACCCGAAAACATGTATTCTCGATTGAAAAATAGCGCAAGGATAATGCATGACACCAAAGAAAATCATAGGGTTCAAGAAAAGCATGTCATAGGAATGAAATACCTATATAAACATACCTATTCTATATGTAACCGAGAATATAATATGATATCTGTGCCAATTACGTTTAAATTAATTTAGTTTTGCATGACTGAGTGTAAGCATCCAAATTTTTAATTGAAATTTACATTTTTAGAAATACGAATAGATAGTCTTCTAAAGCTGAAGGTGTAGCTTTAATTTATCATCAAAATTTGTTTTTACGTAATATTTACTTATAAAAAAACGAACCAATATAAAGATTGTAAAAATATTTTAGCTCCTTTTAATCAATCAATGATTACCTACGCAGCAGGAGTTTTTTTTTTTTATTAATATTGAATGTACAGAGGCGATCTCTCTTACAATTTTATTATAATGTATAAATACATGTATATAAATAATATTTAATTCTACAATATTGAGCAAATATTTCCTATAAATGAGTTGCTACATTGCAAGGCTGAATACTAACTGTCAGAGTAGTATACCGCTTTCAATAAATCTATCAGTGTAGTACGAAATAAAATGGCTAAAGCCTCTTAAAAGTAGTCGACATTTTTTAGAATGTTTATCAGTCACATGAAACAGTCTGGCAATGGGACAATGGACTATGTAAAGCTATGCTGGATACAAAAAAGACTACAGTCTATTTCTGACAGTAATTACCACGGTAATTTTCTTTGCATTCAAAATTATAACATTTACAAGTAATTCATGACCTTTACATTAATAAAGTATTCAGAAATATTCTGGCGAATGACCTTTAACGAACTTCATTGACTATATTAAAATAATAAAAAAATGCTTATTCTTCACCTTCAGAAATTATCAACTCTTAATGATTTTTTTTATGCAACTCAGAATCGCAAACAAGCTGACGGCCCACATAATGACAAGTATAAGTAGCAACCGTCACCTATAGCAGGGCTTCCTAAACTTTAAAAATAATGGAACGCCCACCAAATACCTTTTATTTTATGAAACCCCATATCAAACGGTTTCAAATCAAAAACAATATAATATAAATAAAAACAAAAGCTTTTATTACAAACATTTTAAAATTATAACACTTTATAGTTTCCTTTAATTTTAAATGTGAAGAATGAAATTGTTTCACTGTATAAATAATTTCGCGGAGCCCTAGTAACTTTTTTACGGATCCCACTTTAGGAATCGCTGGCCTATAGACATAAACAGTAACATGGATATAACTGTTTCGCCCATGTTACCCCCATACATTGCCATTACTGAGAACTAAGGTGTTACGCCTCTGTGCCCTGTAAATTATCTGCAATATCCCACCCTTCAAACCGAAACACAACTGCATCACAGTAAAAACTCGAATAGGACAGAGGTACTCAAGCAATCGATTTTTGTACAAAGCCTCCCTCTGGTATGAATGATATTGAAATGATACTGACTGAGCTATCCGTAAATGGTGATAGATGAGGATAAAATCAGGTCAGTTAGCACATTGTAACGGATCAACAAGAATTATTTACGATAGTTTCAGAGGCAACCGCGTGGATGTCAACCTAACCTTATTAACCAATGTAAATATACCCTATATTACTAGCAATGAGAATTAACTTCCCCATTATGGACAATCCCTCTCCCCTAATTGTCAAGTGTGAACTACCAATGAACAATGAGAAACACCTTGTCATTTCCATAAAAGAAAAATATTTAAATATTGATATGACATACAAATTTATTAATGACCAGAATAAAATTCATGACACCATTTTCTTGTAAATTATTGTAATAGTTTAATAAACTTTAGTACTTTCATGATATAGGTACATGCTGAGCCGATTATTACGTCTATAATAGCCATAAAATATTTTTATAACAGGCCATAGACATAGCCTGTGGTAACCATTCCAGCTATAAATGATGAAGACGAAATCCTGTAAGTACCAAATGTTATGTCAAAAATAACTGTATAACATTGTGTAATTTTTGTCATGTGTCTCGAAATAAGAAATTATATTATAATAATTATAGATTATATTATAATAATATTTGTACATTTACTTGTAATAAATTAAATTTTATGATTGTCGAAACTCATTTATTAACAATGTTTTATTATTGATCCCCTCTGATTTAAAAAAGTGAAGCGAATGAATTGTTTTACTTTACCAAACGTTTGCTATAGTATTTTGTTATAGGTAGATACTACATAAATAATTCACAGCTACGTTCTATACTACGTATGTACCCGAAAATGTTAAAATGCCTAACACTATCCACCTTGTTCATGAAAAACTAAGTGCAGAGTTATATAAGGATATTCAAGACAAACCTTACGAAATTCTGCACCTACATTTTTAGTATATTTTTATTATTAGGCTAAATTTTTTTACCTAGTATTTACTAGGTAGGGAAGGATACTAATGTAATAATAATATAATTTTGCGTGATAAATAGCTATAGGTAAGTAATTCCTTTATAACTTATATAGTCAAGAGTCGAGTCAACTAATTTTTACTCCATCTACATATTACATTTACAGATAATTAAGTACTTACAAAATACTGAACAGTAGCACGTGAATAAATTTATGTCAAATAGTATAAATAGTGAAACAACCTTGAGAAGGATTTGTCGTAGGCAACAAAATAACTTAAATTCAATGACTAGCAACTAGACAAGAATCTCGAGAGATTTTTTTACATAAACTGGAATTCTCCAGTTTCCCATTGTATGTTCAACCAACTTCAAAGAAGGAAGTTTACAATTCAGTTGTTTATGTTTACTTCATAACTCCGTCAGTTATAAACTGATTTGAAAAATTCTTTTTTTATCTGATAGGATATACTTATAAATTAGTCCGACAGAAATTTTATTAAATTTAATTCAGGAGTTTAGTTTTTAAATCAAGGTAATAACTTTACGACGAAAAGTCAGTTTTCTTGAGGAACTCAATCTAAATTATTATACAAAACCCATGTAAAAGACCCATGTAACCATAAAAATCGATAATACTTTGTTCCCTTAAAAGCTGCGAAATAATGATCAAAATCGGTTCCAAATAACGAAAATATAGCGTAACACACGCACAAAATATGGGGAACAGACAATTTCTTTCCTTTCAACCGACTTCAAAATGATGGAGGTATTGTATTTTTGTATTTTTTTATGTTTGTTACCTCATAACTCCGTCAATTGTAAACCGATTTGGTTCTTTTTTTTTTATCTAAAAGAATATGCTAACAGATTGATCTCATGGAAATATTAAAAAAATTGGTTCAGTTATTTACTTTTTAAATCAAAATATTATAAATATTATTTTAAATTGGATGAAAAATTGGTCATAGTTATAAAAAATGTACTCACTTGAATTAAGAAAGTATTACACATAGGTGTCCTAATAAATCACACTACGACTGAACTGTTAACAGGGTTAAGGTAACGGAATGATTCTCGATTTGCATTATTAATCAGAATGCTGACAACATAGAGACAGATGTCTCGTCAGTCAGTGGCCTGGAAGCAATTTGTTAGTCGGGAGCTTAGAGGAGATTACACTATAGGGAGGTTGTTCGACGCTAGACTTTTCTATAAAATTGTTTTATTTTTTCTGTTGAGGATACTGGGTAATCAAAAATATGTGAATTATATTAATTAGGTACTACTACTGAGTCTAGATACTACAAAGAATAAATTAATAAAACTAATTTTAAATATTTATATATATTTTTTTAATCTACCGCCCAACACGGAATAGAATTTCAGCTAAAAAGAACGGGCTATAAACACAGCTGTTGCTTTATAAATATTTCACATGTCACAAGTGAAATTTCATATGCCACGCCAAATCATACGTTACCCCAGATACGTCGTGATGTAAGTCATCAACTGCGCTCGGTTAGAAGAGAGAAAGAGTGAAATCGTATGAGACAACCGACTACAGAGCGAGTTTTTTTTTTTTTATAACACGGGGCAAATGAGCATGCGGTTCACCTGATGGTAAGTGACCACCGCCACCCATGATCACCCGCAACACCAGAGGCATCGCAAGTAGTACACCTAACGCTGGTGAATAGAAACTTTAAACAGCGGTTTGCAAATAAAATTAACAAACATTTTATAACAAAGTAGTATGGCCAATAACAGGTTTTTCTAAATTAATTTCGTAGGTTATATAGTTGACAATTGTTGAAGGAAAAGCAGAAAATATAAACAAATCAAATAGGTAGGCAATCGTTGAAGTCACAATATTTAAAAGAAATATTAAACATTATCATATTGCTTTAAAGTTTTTATTCTCTTGCACTTATCATAAAATCATAATTCAAATCAAATTAAATAATAACGAGTATGACAATAAGTGAAAATCGAAAGAGAAATAAATCACTTTTGGTGATTTGTCACTGGTTATACTATTATTAATAAAAATAATAATTGCACTGAATGATAATAAATTAAATGTAGCAATAATTTCTATGCTTACTCGTAATGGGTAATTTACTCGTAAACATAATCTATATACCAATGACCAGCAGGTCAAACGGCTTCATTGTCAAAAGTTTTCGCATAATGTGTAACTGATCGGAATTGATACTCTCACAAAAACTATTTTTATAACCTAACCCAACCATTACAACCCAAAAAGATTTTTTGTGTATGTAATTATATACGGATATTTGGCGCAATATGTTATCATAGCCTAAAAAGACAAATAAGATAAATTTAATAATACCCATCCGTATTATTAAATTTATCTTATTTGTAGGAAATACAAAAGCATAGCAGTAGGTAGATATATAATAAATATTGTTATCATTATTTCAGCCATTAGGTATAATAGTAATACAGCCTGGTCGTTTTTGCACAGATGTTCCAAGTTCAGCCATCAGTCACTACAATACAATACAATACATACACTGAATATTTTAAAGTAAATAAATTGTCACTGTAAATTATATATCTACTGCTAAAGAGCATACTACAGACTACGTACGACAATAGATTTTGAGGTTGAAGCTTTATTTTAAGGGATGCTCACCTTACGATAAGTTTGGCTGTACAAAGTGCGTGATTCGAGACCCTTTCTTTCCCATTGGTTAAATATGATCGCTTATTGAAACAGTAAAAACAAGTTTAATTTTATTTTCAATGCATTTGTTTGAAAATGAATACGCGTGTAGTGGCAGCCTTTAATTAAGGTAGCATTTTATAATGTAACCATATTATTATGTGTTTTATGTTGATATAAATGTATGCTTTGTTGCTTATGCTTCAGTAAATAAATAAAAGTTATAGATAAGCATGGTATATTGTTAGTCCCAAAAAGCCTTCGTAAGTACAAAAACCAAAAACATTTTACATGGGCGGCGGTAGTCACTTACCATCTGGTGAGCCGCAAGCTCGTTTGCCTCCTGTGTTGTAAAAAAAACCTTTAAGGTTCATTGCCAGATCTAAATTTCCAAAACACCGAAATGGTACTGCCTACGAACCTACATAGATCGGTCAACAAGATAAGATCAAGAATTAAGATAACCATCGAAAAAGGTTAAAATTAGTTGAATGTATGCAAGAGTTCCGAGAGTATTATTAAGATTAGAGACTTTGGAAATCTGAGATCTGTTAAAGGACTTTAGTGCTGACTCTTGCTAATATATTATAATAATCCTTATGGATAATAGTTACTATGTTACTACATTGCTATACGTAATTTAAAGACTACTATTAACTTGAAACATAATTATACTTGCATCATCATTATCATCATCTCAGCCATTATCTCTCTACTCCTGAACATAGGCGGCCCCATAAACTGCCACAAGGAACGGTTCTGAGCCACCTGAATTGAAGTCTGAACACCTGAACTCCCAACAATTGAGGTCGTCACTCCATCTAATGAAGGGGTGGCCTACACCACGATTACCATTCTAGAACCTTCTCGCCTTGTATATTCTTATATAACCATAACCCCTCAAGGGAAAAGCCTATATTGAGCAACGGACAGTTATTGGCTGATATTATTATAACTATATTCTCTATAAAGCTTACTATGATCAAGATCTATCAAAATCTATTAAATTAAAGGCTATATTAATGGTCCATTTGAAAAAAATCTTTCCCTACAGACATAAATGGCTTAGAAGAATCCCTTGGTAGAAGAATATTTTAATCAATAAACTAAAAAATAACATAAAAAATAGAAACCAATATTTGAATTTGTTATTGTTTATTTTATATTTTATATGACGTTTATTTCACAAAAGAGGTACCCGAAGTAAATATCTAGTTCTTGTGATAAACGTAATTCAAAGTCTGTATTTATTTCTTTAAAATTCCAATATACCTTCGGTATAATAATAAAAAGTGCTTATGCCATTAAAAGAAAGAAAAATGGAATCGACCCTATAAGGGGAGGTCACAGTGAATTCATACCTCTCTTCCTTTTAAGCTTTATTGTGAAGGTAAACATAAAAACTAGATCATAAACACGCTTCATTTGGAGGAAAATGTAAAAAATATAAGTAGTTATTGCTGCTGAGGATCGTTATTTTCGTATACACATTTTTATTTTTGTAATAAATTCTTCTGATCGTAAAATCATATAGGTTCGTAAAATTACACTAAATTTGAAAATAAACCAATAATAACGTAAATAATAAGATGGGCAACATTCCGTCTAGACAAAATACAAGAAATACAACTTTATTTGTTTATTTCTTTCTTGTTCAATAGCAACTCGTTGACTCGTTTGTATCATAGCTTGGCAACTAGTCGGCTCTACAGTGCCTATGTCTATTTACTTCGGTAGCCTTTTGCAGTGTCAGATTCAATTTGCAGTCCACTGAACTAGCATGTTAAATTTGCGTGGATCTTTTTTTTTAAATGACTAATTTCACAGTGTAATTAAACAGATTCTATATTTACATCAGCAAATATAACATACTAATCGTTAGAAGAATAAATAATGAAAGTAATCCGGAACAGATTAAAAATTCAATATTAAAATACAACTTTCGGAGTCACTCTGAAGTCAGAATAATTCATGTAATATTGATGCAATAACGTAGATATTTTTTAAATAAAATAAATAGTCCTTAATATCAACAAATCCCTTGATCAAGAGAACCTGGCCACATCATGTGTGAAAAAATCATAGTAACTAGCATGCTAGCTACGAATTATCATCATCATATTAGCTGTTAAATGTTCATTGCTGGACATAAGCCTCCCCATAAAGTGGGATTTTGCCAGTACTTGTCATGCTCGACAGGTGTGTTAACAAACGCTGTTAGGTTTTTGCTGATATCTAAAAAGGGGCGCTACTGCCAATCTGACCATTAAGTTTTCTTAGCCGCCTCTTACGACATCAATGGGAAAGGAAGAAAGGATTCTATGGGACCACAAGGTATAGTTACCAATAGTTTAATATAAATGAGGGTACTCTTTTTTTCAATAGTTCTTTCCTAATCGTGGTTAGTGTGCTGTAATTTATTTTGAATAACGAAATTTCGTAAATTTTATATGAATTAAGAAAAATATAAGTAGCTATGTACACATTTTCCTAAAGTTGTTTACTTTGTTTGGGTTGTTACAATCCATAAATAAAACGAGTGTCTTTATTTGGTTCAAACGTTATGTGTACCTATAATTCTTATATAAAACTAGAAGCTAATAAATAAATTAAACTGTCACAAAATTAGTACCAAACCAACTTATCTTACAGAATCCACAAAAAGAAACGGTGAATAAATAAACATGTTTTCGTCGCTTATGCCAATTCACGTCTTGAATAATTCAAGTTATACTGGTATACTATTTGGCTACGAACTTTCAGAAAGGCCACGGAAAGAGCAGGGATTGGTAAACTAAAAACTTTTTGTTGAGAAAACAAAGTACATATAGAAGACATTACCTACACCTTTACTTTGAAATGAGAATCAATATTGAAATTCAAAATAGATTTATATAGTTTATTTCAAAATAACTTAACAAAAATATAAACAATTATTTGAACGATTATAAGACAGTCTGCTAATGTCTATAAATAATGTGTACAAATCGATTAAAATTTAGTTTAAATAAAATAAATTAATAAATATACATACAACAACGTATTTAATTTTTAGAGAGTGTGTCTGTGATAATTTAAATAAAACCTGGTCATTTTTTCACATTTTTTTAAATATACAAAAATTTCAAAGCTTGTAGATATAATGCAGATTAGATACCTGACCAAATATGTAACCAAATAGAGTTACAGAAATAATAAATGCAAATTAACTATTTCACACGCCTAATAGCTATAATTTTTTTTTTGATGGGTGAAAATGGTATGGTTACCCCGCCTGCGATAACGAGATATGCTGGCGGAGCACCAGTGAAAGGATGAGAATGAAAACAGGGCAGATAGCTCATCATGATGAATTTCATCAGGAATTAACCATGATAGTTTCCAGGGAGAACCGCGAGGAGGTCGACCTGGTTGGGTATATTGCTAGCAATAGGATTCTCAGTCTCCATTACTAACAATCCCTTTCCCCCGTAACAGCCATATTTAAGAAAATCTTACGGCTTGCATGTTAAGGAAATACTTATCTATCTGGTTGGGATTGGGTCATCTATATCTATGTTGTATCTATGTTTTTGATTTCTACTTCCTCATATACAATAACAGTATCCAATTAAAAAAAATTTTACTTTTTGAAACTCTTCTCTATAATTTTGAGCAAAGTGTGTGTAACTGTTATATAAAAATGTTGTTGCCAATTTTTATTGTTAAAATGTACAATTTATCTTATATATGAATTTAAAGAGCTTTAACATTAATATATAGGGATACTACGAGAAAAAAGTCTTAAGGCGCCTAATCAATCAACGACCGCCTGTTTGCGTAGAGCTTTATACCTCTCACTGGTTGGCAGCCTGACTGATCTCTCAGGTCAGTCTTAAATAAAATAATGATGATAAAAACACGATATTTTAATAAGTATAAGTTGTTTTATATGACGTAGATTTATTAACAAAAGAACTTCGGGACATTTTCAATCAACTTGAACATTGAGCGAGCGATGTCGCGATTGACGGATAGTGTGCCAGTTCATATGTTCAATAAATTGCGTCAACCACATCCAGTTTAGTCGGTAGGTACATTATGAAACGGTTGACCAACAACAATTACGTTTCTCGAATTAATGACCCATATTACACTAATTGTTAAAGCTATATATAGCAACAAAATTGTACAATGAAATAAACCATTATCTACTACCACCTTTATCTATGATATTTATTTATTTATATAATGGTTCATAAAAGGGGGAAAGGGATTGTTAGTAATGGCACAGATAATATAATACTATTGGTAATGGAGACTGAGAATCCCATCGCTAGCAATATACCCAACCAGGTTGACCTCCTCGCGGTTCTCCCTGGAAACTATCATGGTTATTTCCTGATAAATTCATCATGATGGGCTAACTGGCCTGTTTTCATTCTCATCTATCACCCTTCACTGGTGCTTCGCAAGCGTATACCGTTAGCGCAGGCGGGGTTACCATACCATTTTCACCCATAAAAAAATGGTTCATAAAATCAATACTATTAATGTAGACTTTATTTACAATAACTGGCAATATCATAACATTCTATGTAGAGGGTCGAATAAACAATTGACGCCATCATCATGCTCTATCACCATCACCGTTAATAAGTCATACATTAAAACTAACAATAATTTCTATAAAAATACATCTGAACAAATTAGACTGAAATTTTTAGTATTCAGAATTAATTTCTCTCTTACATAAATACTTGTTATCTACTCGTACAACCCACATGTAATAGAAAAAAATATCCTATGTATTAAACCGAAATATAATTACCACGCCTATGTATGTAAATACCAAATGTAAAAGCTTTAGAATTCACTGGCTAACTAAAATAAATAATTAATTGTTTGAGTAGCTAGTGAATTCGTATTAAAACAGGTTCTGTGGAACGAATATTTTAGAAGTTTACGAGTTAAATGTCGTTGAGTTAAAATTAGTTTCATTTAATCTCAAGTTTGTTCAAAGATTTGCTTTTGATTTCACCAGGTGGTATTACGAAGCGACGCTAAAATTAAATGTACCTACATCCAAATTTATAATGTTAAATATGTTTAAAATAATATACAGTAACTAACTAAATTCATTCCAATCCCGGCATAGAATAGGACACTCCTTTTTCCCCGTGGGTATCATAAGATATTTCAATGCCAGTATAAATATATTTCTATACTGACATTGAAATTAAACAAGTCTTCAGTAACCATAAATCGGTACGTACACACATATATATATTTATGTGATAAAATTTTCAATCAGATACAACCAAACTAAGAGGGAAGAGAATTAGTTGAAACCTGTTACATTGACCTACACGCAGTCCCCCCTGAATCCAAC
The DNA here is from genome assembly GCF_026898425.1 of Galleria mellonella. NCBI lineage: Eukaryota > Metazoa > Arthropoda > Insecta > Lepidoptera > Pyralidae > Galleria > Galleria mellonella. Next base: position 7,584,355 of record NW_026442130.1, on the reverse strand, counting down.
CCAGAGCCATTACATCTATCACCCATTATTAGTACCTGGCCAATGAATACCAACATATTGCATAAGCGTAACCCCGCTTATTGCGTTTTATTATATATTGCATTTTCATCTGCTAAATAATAATAGAAATACTTCATATACACGTAGATATGTCGTCTGGATACAATAATTTGCCTCTATATTGCAGTCACGTACATGTCGATAATGCGTCTGCTATTCAACAATATAATCATGTGAATGCAATCCTCAACTACAAACGTATTAACCTCGGTAACGGCATGTAAAATATGAATATACTTTACAGAACATAACCTTATTTTCTCATATTTTCCTTCATTTATAGACAAATAGATTTTGAATTACGAATATCGGTCCTTTATATTTCTTTATTCGTATCTCTATATATAAACTAAACAATATCGTTAAAGCAATAGATAATTAACTATATATAGATATCCTACGACTAAAATATTTCAGTAGAATACATTTGCTTATATTACATAGAGAAGTGCAATCTGTAATCATCTTTAACAAAAATATGACACTAAGACTCTCTGGATAATGCCCACTTTTTTCTTATGACTTCATTCTTTATATCAAAATAATGTTTTATACATAAATTAAATATATACCTATATAAAAATATATGTATTTATGTATATTAATATCATCCAATAGGTGTATTTAATAAATCACCTAATAAAAAGTCGCTTATAGATATCAGATATACCACTCCGGATGGAATGCCATAGAATACATGAATATACTCGTATTTTTTTAATGGTTGAAAATCTAATGGCAAGACCGCCTGCGCTATCGGTATACGCTGGTGGGAAACCAGTTGAGGGTGACAGGTGATAAAAAGAACAGGTCAGTTAGCACATCGTGATGTATTCATCTAGAATTAACCACGTTGGTTTCCAAGGGGAACCACGTAGACGTCGACGTTGTAAGATATATTACTAGCAATAGGGCCGTTAGTCCCCATTACTAACAATCCCTTTTCCTCCAATATACTCGTATTACCTCCTGTAGGAATTTATTATAGTGGATCGTAACTTTGCATATATGGTCACTGAGACCGTTGCAAAAAACAAAAAACACAGAGATGCAAGCACACTGTTGCTGACTTTACACAAATAAAAATACAGTGTTTCCAAGCAATACATGCATAAGCAAGCCACATAGAGTTTTACCAATTGTTACACACAACAAATAATAATACTCTACTCTACTCTAATAATAATACCTCTATTTACGCTGTGTACATTATGCATTTTTTTTATACAACTTAGAATGGCAAACAAGCTGATGGCTCACCTGATGGAAAGTGTTAACCGTCGCCTATAGGCATGAGCAGTACCATGGACATAACAGAGTATACTGTTTCATATAACATATTTATTTACACTTTATTGCACCAAGTAAAAAGAGAAATAACAAATACAGTAAATATTAATGAGAAGTGATACAAAAGGCGGCCTTATCGCTAAGCAATCTCTTCCAGACAACCTTTGGGTAGAGGACATTGAGAAAAAGATAAAGGGTAGGTGGCGCACTATTATATAAATATTATCATATACAAACATATATACATACATACATACATACACATACATATATAATATATACACAATTAAGTACATACATAACATACACATACTTAACAACACACAACAAATAAATAATAAATATACTGTTTCGTATGCATTTACTTAGCAATATCCACATCAAAGCGACAACGTCGTAAACCGTATGACCTAGCCGCACCTTTACTGTACTTTATAGACATATACTTCAGCTCTGAACATAGCTACTTAATGTTTAATCAATGCACCTATTGTTTATGGCCAAATGCATTTCACTGTTAACAAAATGTACGTACAAATTCTAAAAATATTTACTTTTCTATTTTGCATATCTGTATCGACCCTTTTATAAATAACTTATGATCCGGTTCAGCATTGCACGAATAGATATTTTTTACAGGTAAATGAATTTATAAAATTGAATATTTTGAGTTTATCCATTACAAACAAACAAACAATTAAATTTTTGTCTCTTTATAATATAAGTATAGACAATCAATTAATTTTAATTGGTTAACCTTAATTGGCGCAATAAAATTCATTGTACTTGAAGACAAGGGACAAGCCGCAGACGACCATGCAAACAAGTTAATCTTAATTAGAATGAAAATAGACAACGTTATCATTAAGCTTGCAAGTAAAAACAACAACTATGATGGTTTAATTCAGATAAATAATAACAATTTCAGTATTAATTAATCAATTAGTATTATTTTGTTTAATCTCGCTATCATTAGTATGTGTGCGACTGCTAACATTTGAAGATTGGGTACAATTATTATTAGTAGAAATTCTATGATGTTCCTTATTAGTTATCAAACTCCGATCGTTATTCAGTCCACTCACATATTACAACACGTGTAAACAAAGTATTTTCAGACAAATTAATAGATGACAGCTCAAATGCTTCGTTCAAAGGTAAAACACGTGTCGCTATATGTGCGTGGACTGAATAACGGTCAGAGATTAATGACTTATATAGTAGATCGTTGAACTTCTACTTTTAATAATAGTAGTACAGTATAAAAAACCACTTTTTATAGTTGTTAATCCTCAAATGTTACCAGTGGCATGAATACTAATAGTAACGGAATTAAACAAAATAATTCTAATCGACAAACCAATGACACGGACTTCCACAAAATAACACTTAAATTACCAGAGGGAGACTGTAGAAAAGTCGATTGGTTGGGTACTTCTGTCCCATTCGTGTTTCAACCGTGAAGCAGTTGTGTTTGCATGGCTATGTTTCGGTTTGAAGGGTGGGATATGGCGTGAATTTACTGGGTACAGAGGAAGAACACCTGAGTCCTCAGGAATGGCAACGCATGGGGGGTATCATGGGCGCAACAGTATACTCTGTTATGTCCATGGTACTGCTCATGTCTATAGGCGACGGTTACTACTTTCCATCAGGTGAGCCGTTAGGTTGTTTGGCATTCTAAGTTGTATAAAAAAAACACCCAGTTCACCTAAATATTATAAAACTACAGTATTTTATTATTTTCTATGTTATGGCTATTTAGAATAACCAATATCCACCACTATACATAGTAATAGAATAGAAACTAGTAGTTTAATTGCTTTTCAAACTTTTCCAACAGACAAAAGCGGACTTCGTTGTACAAATATTACTTTTATTTTTATGCATTATTGAAATATGCAGAAACATTATATTAATACGAGGTGTTATTTTATGGTAATTTAATAGTCTATGGTAATTTGATGTGTGTGCCAATACTTGTGTCTACATACGTAATATAATAAGTGCATATCAATATCATGACAACACTTTTATATTTTACCGTAGCATGAACTCTGCGTGACCGAGTGGTCCCGGCATAGAATAGGCCACCCCTTCCTTTCCCGTGGGTGTGGTAAGAGGCGACTAAGAGAAGGCGAGATATTGAGCAGCAGCGTCCCTCTTTAAAGCCTAACTGCCGTTGCCAATCCGCCTGCCAAGCGTGGCAACCACTGGCAAACCTCCTAAGGGGAAGCTTATGTCCAGTAATGGACAGTCAAAGATATGATGCTAATATGAACACTGCATGAGATTTTACCATCAAAATATAATAAGATAAAACGTGACTTTGCACAAAAGTTGGGACTCTTGTCATTTAGGAGTTTCTTCTTATCAACTAATTCATGCAAAAGTATGGAGACGCTTTTAAATTTACCTACATGTATACGATATCATTATACATATTATGCCGCGTCCATTCGTTTTTCAATCGTGCAGCAGCTGCATTTGCATAGCTTTGTTGAAGAGTGGGATATAGCAGTGAAATTATCCTGTAATTTCAGAGAGATAATTTCACAAAGCAGGGATGAGTAATATACTATTATTATTATACTCTAAATGAAGAACACTATCAGAATGAATATAGATATTCCACCTGTAACATGTATTGGCGATACCAAAATGATGGTGATGACCTTTTTTCTATGATCAATCTCCAGAGGAAATCGATATACAGATATTAGAGCTGTATCGATATTACTCATGTCTAGTACAGTGGCTTAGTCCTCAACAACCTCAGCTTCATCGTCATCATCTTCATCATCATCATCCTCATTATATCAGTCATTTTCTGTTTACTGGTGAACATAGACTTCCTCCGTAGACAGTGTACGCTGCTCTTTTCTATATGTATACGCGACAGTTACCGCTTACCATCAAGTGGGCGGTCAACTTATTAGCCTTTCTAAGTATCAAAAAAATCCACGATATTATCTCGGACAATTATAAGCATCTTCATGCAATTAGATATATTTTGTTCTCTTATTGTATCGCTAGCTTCTACCAGCGCCTTAGACCGCACGACCGGGGTATGTTTATTGACCAGAACAAAAAGTAGTTTTTCTCCGTCTCATGTAGTACGTGTAAACCAAATTTTGTAATAATTGTTCGGATTGATACCTGCTGCTGATTTTCACTACCGTACAATCCGCCACAAACTAAAGTTTCATCCCAATCATCTGGACGAGTGGCGGTCTTCCACCGTGTGTTTTTCAAAGCGCTTTCTTCCACGCACAACCATTCTTTGGAATCAACTACCAACAGCAGTATTTCCGAACCGATACGACAACATAACCTTTAAGAAAAGAGTATATTCCTTTTTAAAAGGCTGGCAACACACCTGCAATGCCGCTGGTGTTGTGGGTGATCATGGGCGGCGGTAGTCACTTACCATCAGGTGAGCCGCATACTCGTTTGCCCCCTGTGTTGTAAAAAAATAATTGATTAAGACGCTAAAAAGCAACAAACAAATCAACTTTCACATTTATAATATTAGTAAGGATAACGATAAAATCATAAGCTATTGTGTCGATCTACAGCAAGTTATAATAGAGCCTAAAGGTAAATCATTAAGGTCGTCCTTACAAATCTGATATCCTACAATGTAGAACTTACGACTAAATTGGAGATAGTCCAAACAGAGGGTAAGATAAGAGTTCCAAAAACCAACATTATAAGCCTGTATGAATAAAATATTTGAACATAGAGAAAGCGATAAAGGAGGACGCCAGGAGAAAGCAGCGTTCTTTGATCTTGAAAGAAAAAGACATCAATAATATATAATCCGTACTAATCTTTTGCTACTATGGGTATATTATTATGAAGGTAAAACTGAGTTTGTTACTTTGTTTATTTATTTACTAGTTGTACTCGCGACTTTGTTTATATGAGCAGGTGAAAATAAATCTTGTCCTAAGTATATCGATTCGGTTAAAAAATAATTTTACAGATCAGTTTAGAAGTGACGGAATTATGAGGTAATAAACATAAAAAAATACAACCGAATTGTGAATTTAGTAATAATAGATGGTAAGATAATAAAATTGTTTATTGGAAAACAATATATCCAGCAATATTAATTTATTTTTAACCAAACAATGTGGCGGAAACCATTCGTGTTTTACAAATAATGAAATTATACCGGCCAACGAAATTGCATTAAAGGATTATTTTTTACGCAAAAATGACATTGGAACCATTTGACTCATTGCCAGTTTCCCGTAATCAACAGAAGCGCGAAACGATTCACATTCGACATTCAAAGTAATTAAAAACACAAACCTGGAACATTGTCAAACCTCGTCCATGCATGTACCTCGATATTGTAAAATAAAAAAAAAACACGTTCGCGGCTTTATATTCAAATGAGGTAGAAACATTATACAACGACTACTGTTATTATGTGGCATTTGTCTATAACTTTTAGTCTCTTTAATTTGTAATTAGTAACAATTATAGCTCAAAAAATATATTTAATTCACTTTTTTATTTATCAGTACCTGCTGCCGATTTTAACCACCGAACAATCTGCCACAAACTAAATTTCCATCCCAAACATCTGGATGAGTGGCGGTCCTTCACCGTGCGTTTTCCAAGGCACTCTTCTTCTTCCATGTACAACCATTTTTTGGAATCAAATTCCAACAGCAGTATTTTCGAACCGATACGATATCATAACCTTCAAGAAAAGAGCATATTTGTTTTTAAAAGGCCGGCAGCACACGCACAGCAGGACGTTGGTAGTCACTTACCATCGAGAACACTTACCAGTTACCAGGTGAACCGTTTGTTTCGCGTGTTATAAAAAAATTAACATATTTATACTATACAGTTTTCTAAACAGCATCCGATTCGCCAAACTTCAACAAAAAATTAAAAAATTACTCGAATTTGATGAAGAATAGCACATATACTCTCTTACATATCTGAGTCCTTAAACTCGAGATGGAATTCAATTTTTTTAATGAGTAACTAATAACTCGATTACCAAAAAAGTCAAATTGCGACATCACTAGTAATTTTAACATTTTTCAAACAAAAGTAATAAAACATTATTACGAAATAAAATCCTGAGAAGTTAACAAACCGATGACGATGCAGAGCAACTTTTACGTAAAATTAAGAATATCTTTTTGATTCATATTTTTAACGTAGGTAGCAAAGAACATTTAAAATATTTTTTTATGAAGGAAAGTTGAATTTATTCTCGATTCGTTAAATATTCTTCAAAGTTCAAACAAAAATCATTTCTTAACAGCATTGGACTTGTAATTATCAAAGTCCACTGTTTGACGAAACTAGGTATAAATTTATTTTTAACAAATGATTTATGAGAATAAATCAATCTTATGACATCTTCATCAATTTTGTACCGATTTTATTATTATCTTGGTTCTACATATATGCATTTTGTTTGATTCATGCATTTTGTTCTATATGATTGATATCATTGTCTTTTTTTGTAAATCGTCATCATCATCGTCATGTTAGCTTTTAACTGCCCACTACTGAATATGAGCCACCACGTAGAGGGACTTCGCAAGTAGACTTTAGAGATGTTTTAAGAGGGACGCTGCTGCCTTAGTTGCTTCTTACGAAACCCACGGAAAAGGACGGTGTGGCCTATTCTATGCCGGGACCATACAACAAATTAGTATATATTTGCAAAAAAATATTACTTTTGAAATTGATATAATATATTTTTATTCTAAAAAAAAACAAAGTTTTATCAATTAAGAAATAGTCATCAAAATCAACGAATATGTCGCGTAACGCACTACACACAAAAAGAAATAAACGTAGATTGAATTGAGTGTTTAAATACAAACTTATTAATAGATATACATACTTAAATATTTATTTACTTTATCTTTGACTTAACTTTATTTATTAAATTATTTTATTTAATATTTAATCTCCTCATTAATCCTCAGAAATAGTTACTATTACATCAACCACAACGGTCTCATTTTCTGGTTCTGATCATTACAATTTGAATATTAACTTATTTTTAAGACTGTACTGCAAATACTTCGTTAAATAACATTACGTCCAAGGAAACTTCGTGCCAATGTTTATTTTCTTTCAGTGCAAATGGAAAAAGTTGCTTGATTCAATTAATTTACTAGTCGAACACTCACGTTGTGAAGGATGTTAATTTGTCGCAGCCTATCACGTCGATAAATTTCATTTTATGTTTAGTTCAGCTTCTATACTGGCTACGAAATAGGTAACAAACAATTATCAAAAGGATTTACAAGTAAGAAAACACTTGTTGTACTTCCACAGATTGATACGGGACTTATCGATCCCATATAAAATTACTGTACGAGTATATGGCGTTTTTCTTTGTGAAAGAAAATCAGTAACGAAGAATAATTTAATTTCTAAATTCAGATATATTCAACGTAGTGTATCTACGTAATGGTTCTTTGAATGTAAGTATGTTTTGGTATTGTGAATGAAATGCTATTTTTTTGGGAAGCAAATTCTAGTGCATTCTGCTTAAGTTGAAATAAAAAAGATCCCACGTGTGTCGTCTCTAAATGCCAAATTTCTTATTCAAATCAAGGAATAAACATTCAACTGTCATCATTATTAGTAAAATTAGGTTTATTTGTTCTAGTTTAATCCGATATATACTCATTTATCTACATCTATATGAACCGAAAAACAAATTTATCACAAGCGTTATAATCATTACTAATTTCACGTCGACTTTGTTATTATGTATGTAAAATATCAAAAAATTATTCAAGCTTCCACAAAGTCTGTCCTAAATTGCTGATGGCGTCCAGCCAAAGCGACATTCTATTAGGGATATTCTATAATATAGAAAGTCCGAATTGTGTGGTATCGATATAATTTAATTTTGTTGTCACGAAAGTTTTCTATCGGAATTTAAAACGTTCGAAATTTTATGCTTTTGATGCATTCGCCAAATGAGTCTTCAGACGCTAGTACACAGGTTGTTTGGTTTGATTGCTTATGACGATAAAACCACCTTTTGTTGTTATAAATTCTGTATATATATTCTAGGTATACTTCTATTTTGCGCACGAAAAATGTTTGTTACCTATGTATTTGGGTATACATCATTTAAACGTCACCCACCCATCACCCATCTTCTGTGCCCGTATTAATGTTATGATAATAAACATAATAAAATTATACCTATATTGTTATTATTTTTATTATTTTAGTTTTCGCAACTGGTGAGACTTACCTGCAAAGCACAAAACTCCCATTATGTCTAGCAGCTGATTTGACACTTATTTAACATAAAAATAAATGTATACCGGAAATTATCAATATCTATATAATATTCTCTAAACACTGAATAATATCTAATTCAGTGTTTAGAGAATACCTTTTGCAAAATAATATTAACGTTTACCTATTGTTATTTGATTTAACTCACTTGAATGAACCTTTTAATATATACTTAATATTACACCAGAAGGAAGCTTTATACAAAAGTCGCCTGCGTGTCGCCTCTGTCAAATTCATCTTCAAGCAGTTGTATTTGCATGGCTGTGTTTCGGTTAAAGAAATGGATATGGCAATGCAAACTATAGGGTACAGAGGCATAATATCTTAGTCCTCAGGAATGGCAATACATGAAGAGTATTATGGATGACACAATATACTCTGTTGTCCATGATACCATTAATGTCCATCGTATAACCCGCCATAAACTAAAATTTCATCCCAACCATCAGGACGAGTGGCGGTCCTCCACCGTGCGTTTTTCAAGGCACTTTCTCCCACGCACAACCACTCTTTGGATAATCCATGGGCGGCGGTAGTCACTTACCATCAGGTGAGCCGCATGATCGTTTGCCCCCTGTGTTGTAAAAAAAATGACGACGGTTACATGAGACGAACTGTCAGCTTATTTGCCGTTATAAGTTGCATAAAAAAACTTACGATTCAGAACTAATTCAGTTTTACAAACATTCTGTATTATTTATAACTTAGAGTCTTACAAATAAATAGGTATAGATACTTTGATTTAACACGTACAATATTGGAAAACTTGTAATGACCTCATCTTTTCTCTATTTGTTTAGATATGCTTTCACCTTGTGTTTTTGTATCAACTTTGCCATTGTTTACTTTTGCAGTATTTGTCACCTACCTTTTTTTTTTTTTTTTACAACACAGGGGGCAAACGAGCATGCGGCTCACCTGATGGTAAGTGACTACCGCCGCCCATGATCACCTACAACACCAGCGGCATTGCAGGTGTGCTGCCGGCCTTTTAAAAAGGAATATACTCTTTTCTTGAATGTTATGTTGTCGTATCGGTTCGGAAATACCTACCTACGTGTTCTGATTAATTAATGTTTCATGACAAAAGTAAATAAGGCATTATTATATAGCTACCCTGCAGGCAAGGCGGGCTACACAAAACCGTAGAATGAATACCTAAATTTTATAATTACCTAACTAAACATTAGTGGGGAGAAAGGGATTGTTAGGGATGGAGACTAAGAATCCCATTGCTAGCAATATACCCAACCAGGTCGAGCTCCCCGCGGTTCCCCCTGGAAACTATCATAGTTAATTCCTGATGAATTCATCATGATGAACTAACTGGCCTGTTTTCATTCTCATCGATCACCCTTCACTGGTGCTCCGCCAGCATATCTCGTTAGCGCAGGCGGAGTTACCATTCCATTTTCATCCATCGAAAAAAAAACTAATCATTAGTTATGCTGAGATCATGTAATCTATTATATATATGTAACTAATTAAAAAATAATAATGTACAAAGTTAGTGTGTAGTTGTGTGTGTAGGCACACGTCAAAAAACGGTATTAAATTTTAATATTTTACTGATAATATTCAAAATAATTTAATATCTATATAACTGATAACTTGTTACACGTTTTGGACTATTTTGTAATACAATTTCGTAGCCTTGGTGACATAATAGAAATACCTATAATTAAACGCTACTAACTGTAGTTAGTAGCAATTAATTATAGGTATTTTGTAAAATTGTTTATGAATAATTATTATTTGAATTTTATTTAAATATAGCCATTATTTCAAGTAAACACAAAGCAAGAGTTTTGAGTATTAACATCGCAAAACTAAGTACTTATTGATCTCGAATAAGTCAAAACCTTTAAGCTCTTCAGAGAGGCATTCTCTAGCTTAGTGGTTTTGGCTTCTCCTCGAAGAGTGAAAGCACTATATTGACCAAATTATGTTGATACATTCACATATCTAGGGAGAAAAATAAATGAAAATGGAGATTATGCTCATAAAATCAAAGACTTGACTGATAGCTCGTTCAACATTCTTCAAAGTATCCTAAATAAATAAATAAACTGTTTATGCTTCTGTAGCATGCGTAATGGCTGGTCGCCGTGATCAGTGTAGTATTGAATTATTAAAATATTTTTATGGTTTCTAGAATAAATATTATCTACAGGATTTTCATTGATTTATTTATTATAATAAGGTATGTTGTATCGGTATGTTTCTTATAATCCTACACTAGATCAAAGAAACAATATTTTACTTGATACCTGCTGCTGATTCACAACTATATGGTACAACCCGCCAAAAACTAAAGTTCTATCCCAACCATCTGGATGAGTGGCGATCATCCACCGTGCGTTATTCCGCCTATTGGACCTTACAAAAATCTTAGTTGTATATATAATAAATTGCGTTTGTAGTAAACAGCGTTTAGCAAGGATGATTTACTAAGGAAATATATATTTATTTTATTTAAGTATGTAGTACTATTATAACAACAAGAAGGGTATTTGTATTTCTAACATACTTAAATTTCAGTAATATTATAAATGGGAAAGTTTGTAAAGATGTTAGGAGATACCCAGACTTTTTTTCTCAGAGACCACTTTCAAAATTTAGCTAGTCCTGGGATCCACCCAGCAGTTACATTTTACTATGTATATTCCCAAAACTTGACAAGAAATGTGAAGATTAGATCTAATAGAAATTTGCGTTGCAACTGAGTACCAACCATAAATTAATAAATTTAAAAAAAAGTTACAATTGATTGTTCAATTAATTAATTGATTGACCTATGAGTGGATGTTAAAAAAAATTAAAGCTGGCTAATCAAAAAAGTGACTTTATTCAATTCAAGCACAAAGAACCAATCAATTCTCACTTATTTCATTTAAAAAACTCCCAATTTGTAATAATTCAAATAAAAAGAAAAATAGAATATGTTTTTTGTGTTGTATTTATTCAAATATATAATTATTACACTATTTATTATTGTTATCATATTACATTGTAATACTTACCATAGGGAGACTTTGAAAAAAAAGTCATACGCTTGAGTACCTCTGTCCTATTCGTGTTTCTACCATGAAGCAGTTGTGTTTGCATGGCTGTGTTTCGGTTTGAAGGGTGGGATATGGCAGTGAATTTACAGGGTGCAGAGGAATAACACCTAAGTCCTCAGGTATGGCAACGCATAGGGGTATTATGGACAAAACAGTACACTCTGTTACATCCATAGTACTGCTCATGTCCATAGGCGACGGTTACCACTTTCCATCAGGTGTGCCGTCAGCTTGTTTGCCACTCGGAGTTGCATAAAAAAAATTTCGTGGCTTTCGAATTGTAAACCCCATTTTTTTGTCACGCCAACATAGACCCCTGTCAAGTCTCCGGTGAACCCCTGGGATTCACCTGGACCACTTTGGGAACTAAGGGTTTAAATATTTGTACGTTTTTATTCAAACACGTAATGTATGTATGTGTGTGTATATATATAATAAATATAATATATATAGTATATATATATATATATTATATAGCGAATTGAAATGTTACTGTTGTTATGTTACTTTTTTTATATATTTTCCTTTTGGTTTTTATTTTATTTGTATTTTTTTTTACGCATGTATCTATATCTGTTCTTATTTGTGTGCTGTAAGTAATGTAAATAAATTACATATATATCTATTACTATATCTATCTATCTACCTATTTAAGATACAGGATACTTTATGTACTAATTCACTCAAACAAGACTGGAAAAGTTCTTTATACAGATGTCTACTACGATCATGATATCATTCACCACTGATAAAGCCGATTATTCGAAATTGAGTCGGCTTTTCTTTAATGAACTTGACTGAACAATTTATTATACGACATTTTTAACATAATTTAAAAAAGAAGGTTTTCAAGCCGATTGCATGTTTTTTTTTTTATGTTACAAACATTCATAACTCCTTCTGTTGTAAACTGATTTGAGAAATTCTTGTTTAGTTTAGTTTTTAAATCTTTTTTTGGTGTAAAACAGAATTTAATTATAGCATATACGATCGGTGGAACTAATCGATAGTACTAGCGATTAAGTGCTCAAATATGACGTGTGTAAACAGCCTTACACAATATTTTATTTTGTTTTATAATGTTTATGCATTATATATTAATTCGTTTAAAAAATATTCTATTTAAATAATATCATAGTTCGTAAAATAGTAGTATTGTTTACTAGTTATTCAAATACATAGACCAAGTTGTGGCGAGAACGTAAGACGAGCAAGACATAGAAAAAAAAAAAAAATGATTATTTTTCCATAGTTCTTCTAAGATTGTCTATAAACAATAATGAAAATTGAAAACATATTGGCTAAGTCTAATACAAAAAATTCAGAAGAACTGTATTTAATTACAATAAAGTTACCTATTTACGTATTTATAATTTTTAAGTGTTATCCAAAATGTCCGATGTAAACCATGTAAACAACATTAGCATACGTCAATTTGCTTATATTACGCAAATAAATAAAATAGTAGTAGTATACATAATAAATTCAAATTGTAATTGGACTATTACGATGTATAGTATCATAAAAATATGATTAATAAAAGAAAATTTTATAACAATTACTTTTAAATGTGTTTAATTACTTTTACATATAAGAGGTAAGCCTCGTTTTTCTTACATTTCTCAAAGGTCTCGATTTTCTTACATCTTCTTACTTTTTAAATCAAACCGAATATGATTTTTTATTTCATTTGGAAATTGCATTGAAATTTGGGACTAAAATTAATTAAACAAAAAAGATTACAATTGCAAATTATTAAAATGTTATAATTTATTGCCCTAGATTTTTATTGTTAAATAATCTGATTGATTGATCAATACGAGTACACAGCCAAAACTAATGTAACGTAAGAAAAAGTTATTAAAATTCTAATGCGATTCCGCTTAGACAGTGTTCTGGCTTATATATTAATATATATATATATATATATATATATATATATATATATATATATATATATATGTGTGTGTGTATATATAATTTGTAGTATAGGCATATTATAACAATCATTCGTAAATTGAGCACCAATTATCAATATTTTTTTAACAACCAAATTGTTATAGTTATTAAATATAATTATCGTTGTAGTGTTTTTATAATAAAAGATCTGCGTTACAAACTACTCTGTTACATTACTCCATATGACCAGCTCGCGACACATCAAAATGGTTGTAAACTATATTAAAAATTATATTTACAATTTGATGAAAACTAATGATGATCCTATAGAAGCCAGTAAAAACATGGTTAATTCGATTCAAATATTAGTTGGAATACATAATGTGTTTGGAGATACGAACCGTAGTAAGTACCTAAAGATATTTAAAAAATAAATAGTATAATTTATCTATAATTTTATAAGAAAAGTTGCTTAAACAACCTAACGACATAGTATGCCCTAATAAATTTTTAAGTCTAATAGTGTACGATCCAAAAGTAAAATATTGGCCGCATTATGTATATAGCAAAATTGGAATTTGACTGGAACTCACACGTTTTATGAAACTTGAAATTATAAACAAGCTGACGACTCACCTGATAGAAACTGATGGAGTAGAAAATGAAATGGTAATCCCTGGCTATTGGTATAGCAGTGAATGATATAGGTGAGGATGAAGTCCGATCAATTGACTTATAATAACAAATTCAGCAACAATTAACCACGGTGATTTCAAGGAGCGCCCAATAGGACGTCTACCTGACAAAAAAACAGCCTTATTGCTAGGAATATGTATATCCATTACTAGCAATAGGACTGGTTTTTTTTTTTTTGTATGGGTAATAATGGGATGGTAACTCCATCCGCTTTACCGGTATACACCGGCGAGACACCAGTGAAGGATGATAGATGAGGATGAAGCAGGTCAGTTAGCCCATCGTGACGAATTCAAGAATAATCGTTCACGAGGATTTCCAGGAGGAACCACGTGGAAGTCGACCTAATAGGGCATATTGCTAGCAATGGGGCTGTCAAACTCCATTGCTAACAATCCCTTCCCCCTCTCCTATAGGACTGTTGTTAGACTCCATTACTAACAAAAGATTAGATATCATAAATACCTAAGTATTCAGATAAAAGTAAAATCTGTGACTTAATTATGCAGGTATTGTTAATAAGTAAGAAGGCGAATCACACAAAACTGTACTGCCCAGTAATATCATATACTACAGCAAATCAAGAAGATCTAAATAAAGATACGCTTGTTCCAGAAATGACCCTTCTGTCCTTATTAGCCACATTTGTGTTTGCTGGGACATTTGTTTATGTCGGTACCATTAGCCAGAGTATTTACCTAATAAAAGTGATCCCTGACAAACTCGAGTGCTTCAAAGCCATGAACTGCTTAAGTTCCACTTGTGTTCCACTCTCAAAATACATATTTATGTGGAGTTCCAGGTTTGTTATCAATATTGTTTCGTTTATAAAAATGTACTATATTAAATTATCTACGCGGCTTTTTCTGGATTGAAACAATAGTTACATATATCATTTGTGGGTGAACCCGTAAACTGTCATTTAAGTCAGTATTTTGTAAACCTTCTTTTATACGATCTATTTATAAGTCTTACGTCACAGAGAGGAAACTCTGTAATTTTTGTTTTAAATGAAACTTGTATGTGTTTGTGTGTGTGTGTGTGTATGTATGTGCGTGTAAAATTGTGTAAGCGGCTGTTTCACTTTTACTTATATAGAATAGCTTTTTCCTAAGATTCCGCTTATCTCAAAGTTACTTAAAGTTTAAACAGAAATAAAATGTCATCAAAGTCTGTCTCGTGTAAGTAGTCAAAGAAAAAGATAAGATATTTTCACATGTATAATACATATTAAGTATGGATAAAGAGAAATTGCCTCGCCTACCCGGAACCCGGTATATCCCGTCCCAATGGAGTATTTACAAAAAACCTCCCATATCGGATACTTAATTCACATATTATATTATCTGCAAAATGTCAAAGTCACAGTAGTTTTTGCTAAGCGCTCTTAGATCCTTTGAATAGATATAAAGGATAGGTGAATAAGTTCGGATAAACTTTTTGTCATATTATTCATATTTTAGAAAATTCTTCTTTATGCAATAGCATATAATTTAATAATTTTAACTTTACAGTGATCGACTCAGAAAAATACTAGATATGAGTCGTCAAGGTTTGAACATAATACCAGCTGATACTGCTGCTCACAATAAAATGATAAGAACGCTTCAGCAAGGGCGCTATGTATCCTTCCTAGTAATTATCAACCAAGCAACAACGCATATATTCTACCTAATTCTACCTCTTTTATTTACTATCTTTGGTAACAATAGGTACCTGCCAACAACACCTGGAGAAATATTTGGTAAAGGTCATTCTTTTTTTACTACCTAACGACACATTCGTTTCTAGCTCTATCAATAATTGAATAAGATCCTTTATAAATATAATTCTAATTATATAAATTAAACTTTATTTATCTATCTATAACATTGAATTTATTTTACAATTAGGTAATTATGTTTTGTATGGCAAAAAAACAGCAATACATTACTCATTGATAAACTTCTTTTTTTTTATTAAAGATATTTTAAATTAATAAATTTATTATTCAAGTAAATGGTTCTAAGTATTAACAAAGACGACGTCTAAGATTTTAATTTATATAAATATAAATAAGCCTACGATAAACCTACGTATAACTACAAAGCTCTTAAAGCAAATCATTTCATAAAGTATCACAAAAACCTTTTGAATTTGTATCTAACTTAATTCAAATTAAATCTTACTCATGAAGTATAACTTAATCAAAGTTTTAACAAAATATTTTCAGGCCTCAGCAGCAAATACGAAACACCATTCTACCAAATATCATTTGTTCTAACTTCAATTGCAACATGCTTCTCTGCTATAAATCAAACTGGCTACATTGTACTATTTGTCAACTTACTCTCGCATGAACTTGGTCATTTCTATGCTATCACTGAATCATTGAATCATATATACAGTATTGTAAATGATGAGGAAATATTTGAAAACGACGATATGAAACAAAAAACTATAGAAGCCGAATTGAAGTTGTCTATAAAACACCACCAGTTTATAATGATCTATCACGAGAAGATAAAGGAATTATACAAATCAGTTTTCGGAGCTCACTTCTTGATGATGACATTGGTGTTAGTAACAACATTACAGACAATGAATTCGTGGAACATAAGCAATACAATATTAACAGGTGTGACGGGTGTAATGCCTTTATTCATATACTGTTTTGGAGGTGAACTTCTATTGAGTGCGGAGACAGGTATGTCCACAGCAGCATATTCATGTGGCTGGGAGTTAATGAATCATAAACAAGCCAGAATGGTTTTCCTAATACTGGCACTATCTCAACGTCCACTTTACCTCACAGCAGCTGATATTTTCATTATGAACAGAGAAACCTTTGGAGATGTAGTTCAGATCGTGTACAAAATTTACGCTGTGTTCAATTGATTTCACGCTGTTTAAATTAAATATCTAATTAATCGTATTAACTTTAATTGAATTTTTATTTATGTGTTAATACACAGTGATGAACATAATTTCTATTAGCTTTATTTGCGAGTGACATAAGAAAGACCAAAATATTACATTGTGACGTATATTTTTAAGGATCATTTTGTTTATCACAAAGTCGCAAGAACGTAAGCCTGACAAACACAATTTCATAAGTCGAGGTGAAAATGAGATGGCGGAATGAGAAACGACTTCTAGTAACCGCGCGCTACGTGGAGTCAAAATTGCGGTCACCTTGGGAAAAGATAAACAAATATTAATAAGTGCCTGCTCTAAGTTACTAACTGTGGACACGGAAGTTAAATTACTGAAGTAAATAAGCTGTAAGCCTTTTCCTGGCTGATTATGATAAGAAATTGTTTGAGAGGGTATAAACTAAATTATTTTAATTAAACTAAATTATAATTGCTGTGTGTGTGCGGTCCCCAGATGGAATGGGCTACCCCTTTCTATCCTGTCGGTGTCGTAAGAAGCGACTAAGGGAAATCAATGGTCGAGAAACAAACAGCAGAGTTCCTCTTAAAACATCACTAAAGCCTAACTACGGATGCTAAGCCGATCTACCAAGCATGGTAACTAATGACGAACCTCCCCTTATAAAGAAGGCCTAAGTTCAGCAATGGGCAGTTAATGACGGATATAATAAAATAATTGAAACTAAATAATTTATGAATTTACTTAACAAAACAGCTACTTCAATCGTGACAAAATTAATATAAAACCAAAATGAGATGAACAATTAATAAATGTTTTATTAATCAATTATATTCTCGTAGCGCCGGTCTGTACTGAAAGTTTAATGTGTACAAAATAATAACCTAATATAATAATGAAAAAAATTTTTATTTTTTATTATAATGAATAAATAAAAAAAATATAACCGATTTTAATAAGTCTTGTATTTTATTTCATAAAAAAATTAAAATCTATTATCTATCCGTGCGAAACCAAGATATGTTCATAATAATACCTAATCTATAAGTTTGTCATATTGTTTTATTCTGAGGCCGAACAATATCTAGTCCCGTTTTACTAGAATTAGTTTAGTGAAATTATTTATTTTAGTACCCATAAAATAAGATTTTTTTAGTTTATAATAATTATTATTATGCAATATGTAATGCCCAGTTTATTAGTCATTATTATATACACAGTATAATACACACACACACTGACAATAGTTAAATATAGATACCCGTCAATCAATCCAACCGGACTCTCCGGCAGACTGAAAAAAAGAAATCTATTCTAGGTAACCTAGAATAGATTTCTAATAAAAACTTAACAATAACCTAGATAGTATTTAACTAACGTCTTTGCTTTGTTGTTCTTTCCAATACATTTACATTCATTAATTTTAATTCCCCTAATGGGCACGATGCCTCTTAACGTTTCAGATGAAACTTAATAGGATTACTCAATCCAAGAAAATAAGCAAGAGTTTAGAGCACAAGCTCCGTATAAACATTGATTTAGAAATATCGCACGCCGCTGAGTTCCTGACGTTGTTCAGGATGATCCGGATTAAAGAGGACTAAAGAAGGTCAACTAATTTCGTGAGAACAACAGTTCTATTACTGTTTCGGCGAGTTTTGAAATAAACTACTTAATTTCCATTCAAGTGGCGCTGAATTTATTGTAATTAAGTTACTTAATATATACTGGACTTAGTGATAATTACTAACGCTATGGCAGTTTCATTTCCACAACACAAATGGCGGCAGAAGGAATAAGGATCTCTTATAATACTATTCTGTCCATTAGTCCGTTGGTCATAACGCTTTATCTCAGCCATTACTAATGCTACCAATTTGAAATTTGACTTACGAGTAGTTTTAGATATCGCTAGCGCACACATATTGCAAAAGAAGTAATTGAAAAATAAAACATTTTTATTTTCTTTTTTAATGAATCCTCAAAATTTCAAAATGATTCTACTAATCCAAGTGTGTTCATCGTCATATCAGCCGTTAACTGTCCACTGCTGAACATAGGTCCTCCCTCGTAAGAGGAGTTAAAGTGGGATATGATATGAAATTGTTTCATTTCTATTTTTTTTATTGGATGATAATGGAATGATAACCCCGCCTGCGCTATCGGTATATGTTGGCGCAGCTCCAGTAAGTGGTGATATGTGAGAATAAAATCAGGTCAATTGGCCGCGACGAATTCAACAAGAATTAATCACGATGAGTTTCAGAGGAAAACGCCTAGAAGTCGATCTGACAGAGTATATATAGTGCTTACAATAAAACCGCTAGTCCATATTACTAACAATTCCTTCACCGTTTCTATATAAGTATAAAATCGTTTTTCAATTATTTTTATGTCGCATAGTTTTTTACTTATAATCGAAAATGCGAAGAGAAATACCACTCAACAAGTAGCTCATTCCACAACCTATGCCATCATGGTAGTAACTGAAACCTCACAGTTCATTACTATTTAGGTTTTAGGGTCTAAGGATGATTGCACAATAATGTATGTAAATTATAAAGTGTTAAATAATATTTATCATCAAATTGGTTCAAGTTCAAAATTACCTACTCCATTCCAAATATAGAAATGCTGTGCGTGTTTAATTGAAAATTGCGGTATTCCGAAAACGTCGTTATTATTTCACAAAACACTGCACAATGCGTATGAAATTTATGCTTACTTTGTACCTTCCCGTTGCCACAGATAAAACAATAATATGTATTAAATAGTACTGTTGCTTCTTCATTCAGTCGTTTTAATTCGAGCTCATTCATTCATATCAACCATTAACTGTCCACTGTTGAACAGAGGCCTCCCCTTTTTAGAGAATTTTGCTAGTAGTTGCCACGCTTGACAGACAAATTAGCAACTGCAGTCAGACTTTAGAAATATTTTAAGAGTGACGCTACTGCCCATCCCTCGCCCTCGCTTAGTCGGCTTTTACGACACCCACGGGAAAGGAAGTTGTGGCCTATTCTATGTCGGGACCACACCGTCATTAATATATACCAGACCATGTTAAATATATACCAGACTTTAAATTAGACCATCAGGAAAACAATAATGAACACTGCAACCAATTTGGTGAAATATTTAATGCGTGATACCGGAACAAACATACAGACAGTCAGAAAGATAGACAAAATTTCTAAAAATTATTGTTCTAGCTTCGATTACTCACATTAAAGGCTCTCATAAAAAAATTCTTTAGTATCTCCATATCCACAGACATCGACTTAGATACGCCTTGATAATAAAAAATTAACAAAATAAAAATTAAAAGAAAAAAATGGTTAATTTAAGTCCCTTTGAAACAGCGGCGGCTTTAAGGGGTGGCCAACAGGGCAATCGCCCGGGGCCTCACTCTTGTAGGGGTCTCGCGTAATAACCCAAGCAAATTTTAAACAACCAGTGAGTGGCATTTTGTCTAGTGACTAGTGCTAGCTAGACTAGTAAAAACTTCCCGATTGAGGCATTTTAATACGCGAATGAACGTAATTGCCAACACTAAAATATACAAATAAAAAAAAATCAATTGCAAAGAGAAATGTAAAATAAGACAAATATATATAATATTAAAACTCAAAATTTATTTATTGTATAACTTTAACATTTCTCGTCAAACATGACAAACAACCTAGTTCGCATCACATACTTTTCACAAAGAACAAAGGGCCTCGCCAGACCTATCGCCCGGAGCCTCGCAATGGGTAAGGCCGCCTCTCCTTAGAAAAATACGTATCACGCAGAAGACCTCAGATGCAATGGGTATTACACAAATGATATACTTTTTTGAAAATCACTACATAGTATAAAACAAAATCGCTTTCTGCCGTCAGTACGCTGGGATCTTTTAAACTGCACAACGGATTTTAATGCAGTATGCATCAGTAGTACTGATTCAAGAGAAAGGTTTATATGTATACTTTAATATTGTTTTATGTTAATTTATCGATAACTGATATATGACGATAATTTTTCAATACATCAGAAAGAAACCAAATCGACTGAGAGCTTTCATCGAAAATGCTGAAATAAAACAGTCAGTGGCATTCTATATTATACAGATAGCTTTGTATAGTTAATTTAAAATAAAAAAAAAATATTAAAATTATGTGGAGTTTAGAAAGCTTTTTAGACGGATACAATAGTAATATGACTACTGACACCACATTTTTTTCTACTCCGCATCCGTGCCAAGCCGGGACGGATCACTAGTATATATCCAAACTAACATTACAAAAAGGAAAGAAATTATTTTTTGTTTATAATAGACAAATTCGAATAATACTTAACTAAATTTAATGTCTTTCACCTATAAAAAGCTACATTAGGAACGAATAATTGCTTTTATATCGCAATATATGACATGTTTTCCAACTGTATTGGGTTGACTGAAAGAGATCTCTGTCAGAAATAAATCCACCCTGGCTCACAATATTTATAAATGGATTAACAATGTAATTTACAAGTGCAATAAAGAATAAAAGAATAAATTTTATTATAAAAATAAGATTTTTTCCTATCTACCCATGGGAAGGCAAGGCGAATCGCTTCTGTAATATACTACATAGATAACACTCAGGCGGTACAAGTAGACATAATCAGAAGGGACATACAGGACAGAAGCCGCAAGATAAAACGGGTAGGTCAATTCATATATCATTTTGGATTTTATCACGCAACGAAACTCTAAGCATAGTCTCCGTAGCTCTCCAAGTGATTTAAAACATTCTCCTATGGCAATCTATATAGGTAGAGAAAGTATAGGTACCTATCGGTATGCATTACTGAAATTTAGGCCTCCAAAGCTTTCAATATGACATCACTCTTTCATTTCCGCCGTCAAAGAGGATTAATAACGGGTAATGTGATGAATTAATGTGCCTGATTCGTAAGCTCATAGCTCTATCACAGATAATACTGTATATATATATGTATATGTATATAGGCTCTGTCTACTAGTGGAATGTAATTATATTTTTTAAACCGCCATCGAATACATCGAAAAAGTTGACTAGTAGAGAACGACTAAGTTAATTAATGTATTAAGTCCACCTTTTGTACTACATTTTATTAGTCAATGTATTAGAATATAATAGATGTACAACTGGTATTGTGAAGAGAATAAACTTTATTATTATTATTTTATGCAAACTTTATTACTCAGCTATAGCTGGTATATACGCTACTTTGCGTATACTGCACTTACGGGCCGAGACCAAGTAAGTGCAGTGTGTGAGTTTTTGTGAGTGTGCGTGTGCGCACCCATGCATGCATATGCATGTGCATGCTCGCGCACCTATGGCTATGTGTATGCAACTATTACATGTTATGTCACTGTGGTATTATTAAATGTTTCGTTTTCTATTTGCAGGAATTTTCGAACAATTCTGCATGTATTCAATATTACAGCTTTTTGTAGTGTTGTATATAGTGTTTTACGCAGGTCTATTTCTTTCAGGCTATGGTGTAAATGTTTGGGTATAACACCTGTGGTTGAGAGGACAATGGGTATCACATAAACTTTTTCTTGTTTCCAAAGTCTTGTTATTTCGTCTTTCAGTTCTGTGTATTTACTTATTTTTTCTGCTATTGTCTTCTGGATGTTATGTATATTGGGGACGGCGATGTCTATTAGGTAAGTTATTTTATTCGTTTTATTTTGTAAGATTATGTCTGGTCTATTGTAATGTATGGTCTTATTAGTGAGTATGGCTCGGTCAAAATATAGCTTATGTGTCGCGTTTTCTAACACAGTTTGTGGAGTGTATTTGTAATATGGAGTATGTGTGTTTTGTATTAGATTGTACTTGTGTGCTAGGTTTTGGTGAATAATATTAGCTACTTGATCGTGTCTGTGCTTGTAGTCTGTCTGTACTATTGCCTTGCATGAGCCTGTAATGTGTTGAATTGTTTCTGGAGAGCTATTGCATTTTCTACATGTATCAGAGGTGAGTGTTTTTGTAATATATTTCTGATAGTTTCTGGTCTCAATGACTTGATCCTGTATAGCTATGATAAAACCTTCAGTCTCCGGGTATAAAATTCCTCGACTTAGCCATGCGTTCGATGCTTCTTTATCGACATTGGATTGACATAAGTCGTGTCGGTGTCTCCCATGTAAGGACTTTTCAGACCACGCCGTTAGTTTAGTTTGATTGTTGACGAGCATCTCGTTTGTCTGTGTACTTCCATCTTTCAAATTTAAAGGTGTCAATTTATTGTCATTTTGTACTATGGATTTGTGAAGCGCTGATGATTCCATTTTGCTGAAGAAATATTGTCTTAAACTTGAAATTTGTGTGTTGTGTAAGTTTACGATATCAATCAAACCCCTGCCTCCTTCTTTTCTAGGTAGAGTTAATCTTTGTATGCAAGATCTAGGGTGGTGTTTACGATGTTTTGTCATATTTATGTTGATTGTGCGCTGTAATGATTTTAGGTCTGATTTGGTCCAGTTTATTATGCCGAAAGAATAAGTCAGTATGGGTATAGCATAGGTGTTTATCGCTTTAATCATATTTCTGGAATTAATTAAATTAATTATATTGTATAATAAAAGCCTTTAACTCTCTCAATTTGAAAAATACGGAAGATATTTGGGGTATGTCAGTAAAGGTAATGAAATCTGTAATAAATGAAATTGCTCCTCATCTGGCTATAATATTTAACAAGAGTATTGATCAAGGAGTGTTTCCAGATCTAATGAAAGTTAGTAAAATAATGCCGTTATTTAAGTCTGGTGATAAGGAAAACCTTACTAACTTTAGGCCAATCTCAATTCTACCAGTATTTAGTAAGATTTTCGAAAAATTAATTCTTCTACAAATGTTAGACCATTTCAATTTACGTGACTTACTCCACAAGCAACAATATGGATTTACAAAAGGACGATGCACTGTTGATGCCGGCATTAATTTAATGCAATGCATTTTCAGTGCATGGGAGAATTCACAAGATGTAATTGGTGTATTTTGTGATCTTTCTAAGGCATTCGATTGCGTCGATCATAAAACTTTATTAATGAAGCTTGAACATTATGGAGTTAGAAATAAGTCTTTAGATCTCTTAAAATCTTACTTAAATTCAAGAATTCAAATAGTAGAAGTAAACGGTGTCAATTCTAGTGGATCTTATATTGAAATGGGTGTGCCTCAGGGATCTATTTTGGGTCCTTTTCTTTTTCTTGTATACATGAATGACTTACCGTATCATGTTCAAGATTTGTCTGATATTGTATTATTTGCTGATGACACTTCACTAATGTTTAAAGTGAATAGAAATACACATAACCTTGACCATGTAAATGTTGCTTTGTCTAAGGTTTTGATATGGTTTACGTCAAATAATCTAGTACTTAATTCAAAAAAAACTAAATGTATCAGATTTTCCATATCCAATACTAAGCAAGTGAATACCGCTATTAGATTAGACCACCAGGATTTAGACTTTGTAGATAGAACCACTTTTCTTGGCATAGTAGTTGATTATAAGTTGCAATGGGGCTCCCATATATTTGAATTGGCCAACAGGCTGAGTTCAGCTGCTTATGCTGTTAGAAAAATCCGACAATTAACTGATACAATAACAGCTAAGCTTGTATATTTTAGTTACTTTCACAGTATCATGTCATATGGCATTATATTATGGGGGAGGGCTGCTGACATCGATACAATCTTTGTACTGCAAAAAAGAGCAGTTCGGTCAATATTTAATTTGCCTTCTCGGGAATCTCTTAGAGAATATTTTAAGCAAACAGGTATACTTACTGTTCCCTCGCAATATATATACGAAAACATTATGTATGTACGTAAAAATATAAATCTTTTTAAAAATAACAGTGACATACATAATTTCAATACAAGAAATAAAAACAAATTGAATGTTCCTTGTTATCGCCTTAGAAAAGTCAGTACATCTTTCATGGGGAACTGTATACGTTTTTATAATAAACTTCCAGATGACGTTTTACAATTAAATGAAAGAAAATTTAAGACATATATAAAAAGGACTCTCTGTACAAAAGCATATTATAAATTAAATGACTATTTAAATGACAAAACTGCATGGATTTGAATTTTGTATTAATGTGAATTGTATTGTAAATGTAATTATTGCATTTTTTCTTAAATCAATATTATTTTCTATAGTAATTATTATAATTATAGACTGACGTATCATAAGTATCTGTAACAGATGTATATGAATAAAGATGATTGATTGATTGATTGATAAGTTGGGTTTTTAATACCGCATTCAGTCTGTGTCGGAATTGTTGCTGTAGTTTTAGTTTTATTTCTTTATGGTTTATAAAAAGTGCTTGGTTGTAACCTAAATATTTATATACTTCTTGTTCGCTAAGTGATGTTATTTGTTCTCCTGATTCTAATGTGTAGTTATATGGGTGTTGACTTCCTGCCCTAATGGAATTTATTTTACATTTCTCTAATCCAAAGTCCATTTTTATGTCATTTGTAATTTGTTCTACTATTTTCGTTAATTGGTTCAGTTGGTTTTCGGTTTCGGCATATAATTTTATATCATCCATATACAATAAATGGTTTAATACATTTTTATTCATATTTGAAGACTGATCATCAGTTTCTTTATAGTTTTAATCCTACTGAAGAAGAGTTAAGCATATTTGAGAGAGGATTTAGAGCCAAACAGAACCAGAGTGGGCTGAGGGCGTCTCCTTGGAATATGCCTCGTTGTATTTTGATCGGTATAGTTTGTATTGTAGCTGTGAGAGTTTTAAGTTGTAATTGTGTTGTCCAGTTTGCCATTACTGTTTTCAAGAAAGTTGTTATTTTTGGATGAATTTTATACATTTCTAAGATTTGTACTAACCAAGTGTGAGGTATTGAGTCATATGCCTTTTTATAATCAATATTCATAGTGTGTAAGTTTGATTTAGCTTTATGAACTTGTTTTAGTATTACTGAATCTATAATTAATTGCTCCTTACATCCTTGAGAAAATTTCCGGCATCCTTTTTGTTCTTCGTTCAAAATATTATTAGTGTCAACATGTTGATATATTAATTCAGCTATGCAGGCAGTAAGTATTTTGTATAGTGTTTGTAGGCAAGTTATAGGTCTATATTTGGACGGATTTTTACGGTCATTGTGGTCTTTTGGTATCATAAATGTTATTCCCATTGTTAGATAGAAGGGCATCGTATTAGAGTCTTGGATAAAATTGTTTATGTAGTTAAGTAAATGGATATGAGTATTTGTAAATTTTTTATACCAATAACAATGTATATAATCTGAACCTGGTGATTTCCAATTATATGAATTACGAAGTACCTTTTCAAATATATCTGTCGGAATATGTTCAAATGCCATTGGTTCTATTGTTATATCACTTTTGTTAATTTCTTTTTGGATCCATTCAGCAGAGCAATTGTGTCGAACAGGTTGTTCCCATATTCCTGCCCAGAAAGATTGTAATTCTTCGGGGTTGGGTGTTTCAATCTCATTGCTATTATTGTGTTGTGTGTTTGTCGTATTTTGTTTAATGTTTCGGTAAAATTGTTTTTCGTTAGTGTCGAATTGATTATTTTGTTGTTTTCTTAGTGTACATGCATTATATCTTCTTAGCCGACCCGATGTAACTGAAAGTTTTTGTTTCAGTGTGTCTAATATATGTGTAAAACATGTATTTGGTGATTCATGTATGGAATGGATTTTGTACTGCTCTTTTATTTTATCTACTCATCATTATTATTATTATGTATTAAATAAATAAAGTAAATATAAATAGTACCTAGTAATCGTTGAATATTAGTTTATTTCAAGGAATTACGCAAAATAAAAATCTGAAAAATTATTAAACAAAAATTTATTAATTTCTTACCTACTAACATTATAAATATAAGTAGCTTTATTTCCTAATCGCTATGAAATTTGGTATACACGTACTATAAGAGATGGAGGATTTTAGCCACTTTTTATCCCGTAAACATAACCCGGTCACAAGGACGAAGTCGTAGGTAAAAGCTAATATAGAATACAAATATTGTTCTGTCCCTCAGAAAGAAGGTATTTACACGATTTTTAGAGTAGAGCGTCATATATTATATATATAGTGAATACCCTATTCAAATAGGGGAGAAAGGGATTGTTAGTAATGGAG
Source organism: Galleria mellonella (assembly GCF_026898425.1). Taxonomy (NCBI): domain Eukaryota; kingdom Metazoa; phylum Arthropoda; class Insecta; order Lepidoptera; family Pyralidae; genus Galleria; species Galleria mellonella. The sequence goes on along the minus strand of NW_026442130.1, from coordinate 7,556,972 downwards.
ACTGAGAATCCTATTGCTAGCAATATACCCAACCAGGTCGACCTCCTCGCGGTTCTCCCTGGAAACTATCATGGTTAATTCCTGATGAAATTCATCATGATGGGCTAACTGGCCTGTTTTCATTCTCATCTATCACCCTTCACTGGTACACCGCCAGCGTATCCCGTTAGCGCAGGCGGAGTTACCATACCATTTTCACCCATAAAAAAAACCCTATTCAAATAGGTACTTCATAAGGTATGTAATCTTTATATATGAGTATGGATGTTATTCTTTACCGATTTTATTATTATTTTGCAATCGATTTACTCCTATGTTAAAATCGTACCAGGTAAAAATCAGTATAAGCTAAAAGCGTATTAAATTTATTCTATTGAAATTAGTTACTAAAATATGCTGAATATAAAAACGGATCAGAAATCAACTAAACTTTAAAAGGAAGGCTTGATTACTTTTCACCTGTTGTCTGAATACATCAATCTCGCTGGCGATAATAAAAGGGCTCACGCCCCAAACATTTGTAAGGCTTACACGAGCTTTGCAAATCGATTCCAATGCAAATATCTGGACAGATACAATTTACAACATTTAACAAACTAATCTAATGGATTTAAACCATTTTAGAGTAGTGTAGTACTACTGTATCAAACCTCTTATAGTTTAAGTTTTAAGTCGGTATTTTTTATTCAGTGAAAATGGAATAGTAACCCCGCCTGCGCTATCGATATTCACTGGCGAAACACCAGTAAGAGATGATAGGTAAGGATAAAAGCAGGTCTGCTCAACCATTGAGACGAATTCCATAAGAATTAACCCTTAAATACCTGAAGTTTCAAATTTGATACTGGGGTTATAAATCGCATTGGGCGCCTACAATCGATTTTATTTTAATATTTGGCTGTTTACATGTTACCAAATGTTTTTTTTTTTTTCAAAATAAATTTATAAAAATATCGTTTTGATTTTTTTACTATTTTTCCCCATTAGTGAACAGTAAAGGGTACACTTATATATTTTATTTATTTGATTTAAAAAATCAGGCTTTTAAGGGTTTTTTTATGGGTGATAATGGAATGGTAACCGCGCTATCGGTATACATCGGCGAGGCACCAGTGAAAGATGATAGGTGAGGATGAAGCAGGCCAGTTAACTCATCGTGACGAATTCAGCAAGAATTGTTCACGATGGTTTCCAGGGGGAACCACGTGAAGGTCGACCTGATAGGGTATATTAATAGCAATGGGGCTGTCAAACTCCATTGCTTACAACCCCTTTCCCCCCGGCTTTTAAGGGTTAATCTAATGATTATCAGGAGTAACCATATGGAAGTCGACCTAACAGAGTATATTAGGGGGAAAAGGGATTGTTAGTAATGGGGTCAAATAACCCCATTACTAGCAATATATCCTGTCGACCTCCACGTGGTTCCCCCTGGAAACCATAGTGGTTAATTCTAATTAAATTTGTCAGGATGGGCTAACTAACCTACTTCCTTCCTCATCTGTCATATCTCGCTGGTGCCTCGCCAGTGTATATCTATAACGCAGGCGGGGTTATCATACCATTATCACTCATTAAAAAAAAACAAACGATATTGCTAGCAATGAGGATGTTAAACCCCATTACTAACAATCTCTATCCTACACATCTAAACCGGTTATTGTGTAAAAAAAAAAAAAATCTTCATAACTTAATATATTTAATATTGTTAAGACAGGATTCAATAAAAAGCATTTATCAGTTTGTATATAGTGACATATAATTTTGCATAACACAGATGATTTTGAAATTTAAAAATAACAAAAAACTATGGTATCTCATAAATTAACAATAATTTCTAAGACGTAAAACACTTAAACTGAATCGTCTATAAAAACTAAAATCTCCTTCGAAACTGATTTCGATTATTACTGTCAATTTCATATTTCAAAATTTATCTCGAAAGAAAAAAATCAACGACTTAATAGTTAAACATTAATCTGTTTTCGATACTTTGAGAAAATAAGTAAAAAATATTAACATGTTTTTTTATCAAATTTAGTCATTTAAAAATTAAACACAAAAAAATTGTAATATATGTTTATACATAATTTGTGCAACGTGGTCCCGGCATAGAATGGGTCACTCCTTCCTTTCCCGTGGGCGTAAGAGACGACTAAAAGAATTTAATGATCCAGGGATGGGCGTCCTTCTTAAAACGTCTCTAAAGCGTAACTGCGGTTGCCAATCCGTCTGGCAAGCAAGACAACTATTGGCAAAATCTCCCTTTTAAGAAAGGCCTATGTTCAGCTGTAAACAGTTAAAGCTGATAACTGAAGTGATGATGATACATAACTTGTTCACTAAAATCCTTATTAATTTAGCTATTTGTTTTTTTATTTAGTACCACTATTTATTATATAAGAAAAAACATGCCAATATTGTTTACTACGTAAACGAACTAAATATAGAAAATAGAAAAACAGAATAAATGTTTAAGACGTTTAGGTTTTTCTAAATATAGAGGAAAATATTTATACTTGTTTTCCATTGATATAAAGAACAAATGAATTGACAAATAATACATTATGTACAATATGTATGTATGAATTGAGTTGTAACATGAGAGTTAACTTTATGACACAAATTTAAAAATCATACGCACAAATACTTAAACTAAATATAAGCCGCCTTACCACAAAAAATCTAAACTGCAACTAACAAGTGTTCAATATATATTTAGACGACTTACTACAAAAGCATGTCTAACGTTTGTTTAAAGGGTAGAAAAGGGTTTGTTAGCAAATTATTGCTATATAGATACACTTACTGATCCTTAGATCAGTAGCCCAATCGCTAATAATATATTCTGCCAGGTCGACCTCCTAGTGGATCGCCATGGATTCAATCATAATTGATTTATCACATTCGTCACGGTGGAATTACTGACTGCTTAATTGTCATCTAACATTCCTCACTGGTGTCTCGCCAGTGTATACCGTTAGCGCAGGTAGGGTTACCATACCATTATCATCAATTAATAAAAAAAACATCTGTTTATGTCTAAACAAAGGAAAGTCTGTCTTATTAAAGGTGAGTAAAGTAATAAATTTTATTATATCTATAGACTTTGGCAGATAAAATTATAAATAAACAACTAATACACAGACTAAGGATAAGCAAGCTAAAGTGGCAATGGACTAGTCACATATTATATTTCTATTTATTTAGATAGGGTTCTAATTGTTTTTTATACTACTATGGTGGTAAACAAGCGTACGACCCGTCTGATGTCTGGTGGTAAACAAAGTTACCGTAACCTATAGACGACTGTAACACCAAGAATGTCAAACGCGCGTTACCGCCTTAATAAACCTTATTACGCCTATTTTGGAGAAACCCTATTATTATTTTTGTGGTAAGACTGTTTATGTTCTAATAAATTACACATAAACTACGCTAGATTATTATTGCGTTTCTTGTGACGTTGCTGAAAAGGCAGCCGTTTCTGCTGAAAAGGCGGCGCGTCTCGTTGTTTCTTGACAGTAATCTCTGTATTCAGCAGTTGTTCTAACGTCTGAAGAGAAACACAAAAAAATGCTAACGTTTGTGAACTAAAACATGAAAATGATAAAAACAAATTAAACATAGTCGCCACTATAGACATAGGCAACGTCGGACTGGCGATATAGTCGCGGTGGCATTTGCCAGCCGATCCCCATTCTACGTGGGCCCCTATAGGCCTGACTTGCGGGGCCTGCGGTGCCGCTACCAAATGGTGCAACTACCATCATCTAGTCTCGGACCCCAGGCTTGTAGTCAGCCTTTCGGACCCTTACGGCTCAGTCCGACCCTGGACATAGGACGAAGTCGTCTGATACCCACCCCTGAATGCAAGCGCTATTAACTATGTGCAAATGTCTGAAAGCATATAATATGTCATTATAAGGGGCCAGCCCTCCCTAAAAAAAAATATTAAATAAGCTAATACCCATAGGAACTTTATATTACTTTTGTTAAGGTGATTGATCACTAAATATTGTTTAATGTTTGTATCTATAATAATTTTACTATTGTAAACTTTTGGGGAAAACAATAAAGAGCATCTATCTCAACAAAATTGGACACGAAATACTAGATGGTGCTAGTATCGAGATTTGTGAATTTTGTTGGTTATTTTATTATTAAAGGTAATTTTAAGCAAAATTTCTAAATTGGGGAATGGTTATATTTCTTTTTTACCGATAGAATATTAACTTATAATAATTTTTGTATTTATTCTCTTGTATTGTACAACTTTATAAAAAAAAACACATTAACAAGAAACATTACGATTATGTGGATTATAATTCATTCAGGAAAAAATCGTGTATTATATGACATTTTACATTCTAAATAATAAAAAAACTCTCGCCAATTTAGAAATTTTATTTCAAATTATCTTTAATTTCAAAATAATCCACAACAAGTCTCGCTTCCAGCGCCATCTAGTATTTCTTGTCAAATTTTGTTTTCACTAAAATTACTAGATGGCGCTTGACCAACCACCTTAATTTAAGATTAAGAAGAATTTGGAAACAAGGTAATTTTTAAATACTGGATAATTTCAATTGCGAGAAAAATTAAACTGCTACCATAAATCAACTTGACTACGATTTTACGTATGTATGTACTCTAACACTTGTTATGTCATTAATCATTAACGATTTTTTTTATTAATTTTAATTTATTATAATTAAAATTCCCAAAGAGAGTTGACATCAGGAACCTTATATGAATAAAAGCATATTACGCCAACTCCATAATTGGGATAAGGTAAAAAGATGATAGTAGTTACAAAACAGAAATCTTACCTGATTATCTATAAGTCTTCTGTCATTTAACGCAGTCACAATATCGTCAAACTCTTTTCGTATGTCTTTATTACTTGATTTTTCAACAGCGTTACGGACCTTTGTAATCTGTTACGAAATAAATAAAATATATATGTATATGAAAATACAAATACGTATAAAATTTTAAATGGAATATATGTTCACCAAAAGCAAATATTTGTTATACATAGATATGTATATATAACTGCCTACATATATAACTAACACGCCTGTCTCACATTGGGATAGGCAGAAACAATGGAATGCCAAATGCCCCAATTCAAACAGACCTCTTTCGCTTCCTCCACATTCATCTTTTCATACACGCTCGCCGATTACGGGTCCTTTTTATTATTTTATTTATCCTAAAGGGAAAAGCAAATTGACTCAGCCCATATAGCTCATTTCTATTGTAATGGTTATTTCAAATAATATTAATTTGACCCTTGTTCAGCACGTCGCCTATTTGGTCGACATACGTCTGTAGGGAGAAAGGGATTGTTAGTAATACGGACTACAAGTCCGACCTCCACATGGTCCCCCCTAGAAATCATCGTGCTAATTTCCAGGTGTATGTTTTTATTCTTACCTATCATCCTTGCTCTGCTCTGCCAGCATATGCTATTAGCGCAGGCGGGGTTACCATTCCATTATCATCCATTAAAAAAAATACGTCCATATAGCCGTCTCCTGTCGATACTATTATACCAAATATTACTTACAGTTTCTTCAAAGAAAGTATGTTTGTCTTTCTCTTCTGGGATATCAATATCTAAAACAGTTCTTAGCACGGGCAGGGCATCTTCAAGTCTACCCATGTCTGCTAATGCCATTGCCTATAGGACAAAAAATTATAAAATAAAAACTGTGCGCAAGAACGACTATGACTCTTTTTATATATATCTTTCATATCATACTCCATTACATTAAACTATATTGTATTTTATATTTTATACATAATTTTTTTTAAAAATATAATATTAATTTAATATTATAGAACAAATCTCACATAAACCATATAGTTTATGTCAAACTTATTTTATGGCATTATGGTATTTGTAGATAATTTTAATCTAAATGAAATTATATTTAGTTATATAATTTTTTTTCGAATGAGATTGAAATTTAAAAAGCGTTCTTATAGCAAACCAATAATCAGACCATTGACTATTATTTCAATTTGTAATAAGAACACTTTCTTAAACTTTAATTGAAAATATGTAGTTTTTTAATTATGTTTGAATATTAACAGGCAACAGCAAACGGGCAAACACACTGTAGGACGACCCTCCACTAGATGGAGTGACATTTTGGGGCCTGATTTCTTTAAATTTATGTCTGAAATTTTAATTTCAATTGGATATCACAAAAAAAATCTTTGTCCTAAAAACCAATATGAAATAAATTTCTAAGATTTAGGATAAAATTATTATTAATTTAGTTTATGATGGTGAATAAAATAGTAATTTCATGAAACTATTGAATTCAAATATTGAGAGAGAGGTTTAGAGAAATGGTGCCTCCAAATTGACCCCGCTGCCCACTGTGGTATAAACTCTCTTCTGCAATATTACCTTGATATTCCTAATGGTAACATAATGTTGTTTTTGTGTGGATATTGACTCCAATGCTATATGTGGTGCCCCTTGTTTTAATGCTAAACCTGAAAAACAATGAATAAGAAAGTTAAATGTTATCATATTTACTGAACAAGCTATGGAAAGGTCTATGCTTGGAGTTTCTTTGCATAAAAGAATCCGAAACAAGGATATCCGCAAAAGAACCAAAGTAACCAACACAGCCCGAAGGATAAGCAAGCTGAAGTGGCAATGGGCTGGTCATTTCAGCTTGCTTATCCTTCGGGTCAGCTCAAAGAACCGACAACCATTGGGGAAGAAAGGTTCTTGAGTGACGACCGCATGCTGGTAAAAACAGTAAAAGACGACCCCCCACTAGATGGAGTGACGACTTGAAATGCATTGCAGGGGGTCAGTGGATGCAGGTGGCTCAGGACCGTTCTTTATGGCAGTCTATGAGGGAGGCTTATTTCCAGCAGTGGACAGATAATGGCTGAAATGATGATGATGATTCAGTCTAAGCACATATAGTGAAACGTGTTTTACCTCTGAACGAGGCATCTAAGCAGTGATCTATTAATTTGTCTGAAAATACTTTGTTTAGAGGTCAAACATGGGTTACAACATGTGAGTGAACTAAATAATGATCGGAGTTTGAGAACTAATATAGAAATTTCTTATCTCTGTTCAAATATAATGAAAACATACCTGCAAAAAATGTACAAGCTCTTCTCAATGGAGCGGTGCCCATTTTTGTCATTTCAGACCATAATTTTGATGCATATTCCAAACTCTGTGGGGTATTCTAAAACAAATTTAATAATAAATTACAAACATATGTTCTATGATCATTACACACAGAAAATATGTATGTATGCTACTTTATATAAAATATATTGCATAAATACTAATACCATACATATATTATTTGTATCATAAATTAATAAATTTGTATAATTTTTAGGTTTGTTTTGTTTAAATTATCAGGTTTTCTTAATAATGATTACATCTAAATGATTGAACAGTTTTAAACTTATTACAAATCTAAAATAACCCTGATACAAACTGCTGCTGATATACATTGTTGTTTATAAATTATATTTTATTACATTTCATATAAATATTCAAAAGAAACACAAACAAACCTATTAAAAAAGCTGACATACTTAAAACAGATCTTTATAAATTGTAGCTAAGAACCATCTCGATCACATAATTCAAACAAAAAAACCACATTATATTCAGTCCATTTGTTTAGGAGCTATGATGCCACAGACAGACACACAGGCATGTCAAACTTAAAACATTCCTTTTTTTGGGTTGGGAATTAAAAATTACGAAAACAGATTTTGAAAAAGCATGGGATAATATTTATTGTTTTTTTTATGCAACTTAGAATGGCAAACAAGCTGACACCCTACCTGGTGGAAAGTAGTAACCGTCACCTATAGACATGAGCAGTACCATGGACATAACATGTTTTGCCCATGATACCTGCCATGCACTGCCATTCTTGAGGACTAGGTTGTTATTCCTCTGTACCCTGTAAATTCACTGACATATCCCCACCCTTCAAACCGAAACACAGCCATGCAAACACAACTGCTTCACAGTAGAAATACGAATAGGATAGAGATGCTCAAGAAAACTACTTTTGAACAAAGTCTCCCTCTGATGATTGTGATATTGTATTTATATTTTACTGCTTGATTTTTTCTAAAATATAAACAAACATAAAACTTATTATCAATATTACAAATAAATACCTAATACAAATACACTTACTTGTTTGTAGCAAGCAGCTAAAATCAGTGTAACTGGATACTTAGGGAATTTAGTCATGTTAATTTGTTTTTCTTTCACCACCTCAAATACTCTGTACATTTCATCGTACATTTCATGGTTATACAGAAGGTCAAGCAGAATATGGTATGATATTAGCTGATCAAAGAATCCTTTATTAATAGGGTCCTCGAAGCACTGGAAATAATTACATCTGTGAGCATCAAATACTGACATAACATTAAACACTTACTTACTAGTAGTATCTGCTGTTAAACTTAAAATTTACAAATTAAACAGATATCCTTTACTAGCATGGACTATATTAAAAAATATAAACAGGAGCCCAATGACTTGAACTACCACACCACCACTAGTACAGACATTATAGTGAACATGACTTGCTCTTAAATATGTGATTATATATTATATTATATTAACTGTATATTTATTATATTAACTGTATATTTATTTATGTACACTAAATATTAATAGTTGTAGCACTTCAGCCGCCCACTAACAACATGTTTTCTAACTGCATTGGGTTGACTGGAAGAGATCTCTGTCAGAGATAAGTCCACCCTGGCTCACAATATTTATAAATGCATTAACAATGTAATTTACAAGTGCAATAAAGAATATATAAATATATTAAAAGTATTGATACCAAATAGAATGTAAACAATCAGTATATTATTACAAAATTAAAATGTTGCTTATACAAATAATTCATAAATTTATGTCAATAAAAAGCATTACTAATTATTGAAATTGCAGCAACTCCATAAAAATTCAGTTTCAGTTTACTTTGGCCAAGCATTTTTATCATTAATATAGTTATCTATGTGCCTTTTAAGAAAGATTATTTTTATAACATCTTTTGCATAGGTCCAGGATAGATTTTGGGCATTTATTATAAAACTTTACACAATTTCCTAAGAAAAAATTACAAAACTTTTTTAATTGACAAATTAGTAAAAGTAATGTATGATTGGTTAATTCAATAAAAGGTTTTAAATTTTTCCTTATATTTTCATAAATATATTGAGAGGCAACTGTGAGGATATTTGACTAAACAGTCCTGAACAGATTCTCTTGAACCAATGTTATAAATGGAACCTAGGGCTTTATGGCTCTATTAATATACAAATACATAAATCTCATCTTACCTTCAATGCCTCTTTTGGTGCATCCAAAAAATGAAACATTCTCATCACTACTGGTCCAAATATGAATGACCCGAACCTAAATTCTGATGATTGAGAGTTAAATCTAAAAACAGAATAGTAATGAATACATTATTTTTATTCAACAATATAAAATTTCATGCTACTTATAACAAAAATATATATAGTATATGTGGAGGGTATGAAAATCATATTGTAGATAATCAATCAGTGAATACCATACTATACTAAATCAGCCATTAGTTGTCCACTGCTGAACATAGTCCGCCCCCATAATTTGAGGGTTTTGCCAGTAGTTGCCACATTTGGCAGGCAGGTTAGCAACTGCAGTTAAACTTTTGGTGATGTTTTAAAAGGGATGCTGCTGCCCATTTCTTGCCCTCCCTTAATCACCTCTTATGACACCCACAGTAAAGGAAGGGGTGGCCTATTCTATGGCGAGGCCTATATGGTGAATCAGTAGATACCCTTAGATAATCTAATGATATCACATATAAAGCATATTATATATTATAACAGTGGGAATAAAAAAAATATTAAACAGGCAAAGCTTGAATCTGCTCCTTCTTAGTAAAAACAAAGATAATGACAATGAACACCTAAATGTTTAATCATAACAAATGTTTCAAATTTCTAAGAAAGAGAAAAAAAGTTCATTTCTAACTTTTTAATCATATTCAACAGCAACTCCAAATCAAAGGGTTCGGCCATGTGCACCATATTTTTCAAATCCTCTGTGAAAATCATGCTTTTAGGATCAGAAATAAAACCATTCATTTTAGTTCTGAACTTGTCTGAGAAATTTTCAAATTGATCCTTGATCCGTCTTCTTGTTTGTAGATAACCATCTATCCCAAGTGCAGCAGGGGAATAAAGTTGATCAACTGCAAATATTTTAAAACCTTTTAAAATTGAAATAAAAAAAATATGATAATGATCCAAAAAGACATCCAAAAAGTAATAAATAAACTTTTAATACTTCGCCGCATTATCTCACCTTGAGTAACATGAAATAACCTACAGAGATTAAAAATCCGAAAATTATTATGGCCTGCACTACGTAATATGGAATTTATAAATAATGACATTTTTATAATATTAATTTTATTTCTGTTAAAAATTTATTATATGAAATTATTAATATAATTTAATTATAAACTAGAAGTTAGGTTATGTTGTTTTATTTGACAGCAATCCTGTGACAGTTGGAACATCGTTCTTGAAATGACATTTTTGTAGAAATCTATGTTACCCTGAGTACATTGTACGTTATACTCGGTCTAGTCATACGTAACTTCCATACTAACTTTTAATGTATGGAGTTGGTCAGAAAATATCATGCCAAAGTTTAGTTGAATAATGAAATTTAAGTAACAACAATACTGACAGTATTGTTGTTAGTAATGCGATGCAAATGGTCACCATCTAAACCACTCGTAGAACAATTTTGACTTTGTATTTCATATTTCTTTTTATTTTGACGTGGGAATTACATATATAACTAATATTGACACTATTATGAAGTCTACTCTGAAAATTGACCATATATTACAGGAACTGTTAAAAACTTGTGTTTAGTATCAACAATATTATGAAATTAGGATCTAAAGATAATATTGTGTTAACTTATACAGATATATATTTTATAAAGATATTTAAGAATGTTATTCTTTGTTTTATTTTTGCTAACAAATTTTCTTCGGAACATGCAATTTAACAGAAAATGTATACGTTTCTATCATCACATCATTATTAATATGAATAAACTATCTAACTATGATATCATATAATGGTTTCTATTCTGAACATCAATCTAGCCAACATAGTGAGAAAAAGGAGAATTTTGTGTAGATTAGTTATATATTCCTAACCAAGTCATTTTATGTGGCTTATATGAAATGCGGATTTTTTCCCTTTGAGTATACAGAATGTCCCGTAAGTCATGTATCATATGGATTCTGGCAATAAGAAGGAATCAGGCTCTATTAAATGAAAATAACCAAAAATTAATTAAATAATTGCAAAATAGTGGGGATTCTTTATTTTTCTAAAAATATTTCTACAGGTATGACATACTTTATAAATGTTTAATAAAAGTGTGTATTTCACAGTATTCTTTTTATATAAAGGGGAAAACACATAATGTGACTTTCCGATGAAATTATTTGTTTACAATTTTTCTACTATTACTTTAAAAAAATAACCTAAAAATAATAGACTACGTTTTTAGATCATCTTTTATTTATTATTAAGTAAAAGTTCTCTTTAAGCAAACCTTGAGTGGAGCATTAATTACCAGCGAACAGTATACGTACAATAAGAAGTGGAATCAGTATTTTTTTTCTGCTAAGAAATAATGAATATACTTGCCTAAATAGATAGATACCTAGATAGAGTCTATATTACCAACAATAATAGTTTTTTTTTTCTTCATTTTCATTCATTCATTTCTTAATCCAACTAACGATCTTTATTTGATTGTAACAATAGTCGATTACTTGCGTAGTCATTTGTGTCATCATTAGTCAACTATATATAACTACGGATATAATCGACAATCGTTATTAACACAATATAAGTAAGTCCTACCCATCATCATTATGTGTATCTGGTATTAGCTATATTGGATGTGGCCAATCCAGCAAACATGAATAGCCGCAGAACGGAGAACCAACACACGTTAACGATACAAATGTAAGCCAGCTTTACAGGCGGCGCGGCTTCTTCGTAGGTATCTGTCGTACGATAATGACGATGCCTTATATAGCTGAATCCGCACGTAGCATTAGAATTTTATTATAATATAAATATTACATTGCTCGTTTTTGGTATTTCATAATATTTTATTATAAAATATTATCATTTCTTCATATTATGACATAATATTATATATTATTACATACACGATTTTAAACAAAAAAAAAGACGAAAATTAACTATAAAAACTTTACGGAAAGGAACTTTGTTGTAATTAGTTAATAATTAGTAAAATCATTCGAATGCGAAAATTAGCATATTACTAATTTAGTAGTCGAATTACAAAATTAGTAATGACTAATTATTCGAATAACAAAATCATTCGGATTAACGAATCGCGTCGTCGTCGGCGCTCGCTGTCAGAGAGATGGCCATCTCGGAAAAGAAAAAAAAAAAAAAAAAAAAAAAAAACACTATTCGATTTAACTCGAGTTTGTAGTAAGAAACTAAGCGTACGATCTGTTACAAATTACTTCTTTTACACATTTGTTCTTCTATCTCCTTCCGATTCTCTGTTAGAATAATTATCATTGCTAAACTTCGTGGACAGGATCGAATTACTCATCCATTCGTCCTTTCACCGCCGGCCGAAACACGAGTTAGAGAGAATTCAACTCGAGTCAGTAAGTCGAGCTCGCACGTCTCTATGCAGTCCGGCATTCGTACGAGAGTGCTCTTAGTGAACGGTCGTGCGTTTTGTGCGCTTAGCTTAGCTACCCGTCACCAGTCGCCGGTTATCGTGTAACCTAAAGTGTTCTCGTATTCCTACAGTATACTCGTATATTGTTTACGCAATTTGTACTGAACAGTGTTTATTTGTTCTGCAGTGGTTACTAACAGTGTATTTTACCACTGTCAAACTTTTACTTTTCAAACAACACTTGCAATATTTTGTCTAATTTGCTAAAGACATGGCGTATTACCAAATGTCAAAGTGCAATTCTAAACATTGTTGGGAAACCAAAGAAAAATCACACAAATATTTCGACAAATATGATAGATCAAGAGACTATACAGTCTCAAAGTACAAACGAAAACATAACAGTGACCAAAAAAAGACGACACTCATAAAAAAGTGGATAACGAAAATATTGTAAACACATCTTGTGACCTTATAGATTCAGAAAATGAAGAAACCATCATAGAACAAAGTAGAAAACATCGCAGACAAATTTTGGAAAAATTTGTTACATCGTCACACGATGACAAATGTGAAAGTGCCAAAAAAGACGAAAATATTGTCGAAAGCGCCAGTGGCAATGATAAAATTGTTAATCGAATACAGTCACCTCGAATAAAGAGAGATATGTTTTCGGAGGACGACGATTTCGCCCCAATTAATGTTTCTGAACACGTGACACAAGACAATGAATACAATCCACAATTGATCGACAACTGGGACGATTCAGAAGGATATTATAACACGCGTGTTGGAAACATTATTGACAGTAGATATACAATAAAACGTATATTAGGTCAAGGTGTATTTGCAAGCGTCGTACGTGCACGCGATAATAAAAATGGCAACGAAGATGTTGCTATAAAAATAATAAGAAATAACGATCTCACTTATAAAAGTGGTCTAAAAGAATCGTCATTTTTAAAAGAAATCAACGACGCAGATATAAATAATAGATATCATTGTGTGAAGTTTATTAGGCAATTTATGCACAAAGGACATCTTTGTTTAGTGTTGGAATCTTTACACATGGACATGCGAGGTGTTATAAAAAAATACGGCAAATATGGTCTCGATATGAAAGTGTTGATGATCTACAGTAGCCAACTAATGTTAGCTTTGCAACTTTTAGAGAAACTTGGTATTATACATGCGGATATAAAACCAGACAACATACTTGTGAACGAAAAGAAAAATACTTTAAAATTGTCCGACTTTGGTTCAGCATCAAAAGTAGAAGATAATGACGCCACGCCATATCTGGTGTCCAGATTTTATAGGGCGCCGGAAATAATTTTAGGAATACCGTACAAACATGGCGTGGATATCTGGTCAGCCGCATGTACTGTTTTCGAAATGGCAACTGGAAAAATATTATTTACTGGAAACTCTAATAATGAAATGTTGAAATGTTTTATGGACTACAAAGGTGAATTTTCAGCTAAATTGATAAGAAATGGTAAATTTAAAAATCAACATTTCAACTACAATAATAATTTTCTTCTTCATAAAAAAGACGAATTGACCGGTAGGGAAAGAGTAATTGAAATACGTAACACTCGTGCCACTAAAGATTTATACAGTGCACTTAAAAAATCGGCAAATTATTTAAGTTCACAAGATGATAGGAAATTGCGCCAACTGAAAGATTTCTTAGAGAGGCTTTTAGTATACGATGCGCATCAGAGGATGTCTATTTTGGATTGCCTGAAACATCCTTTCATTCAAAAATAATTAGGTAAATGTTATATTAAATAAATTGTAATTGAATAAATAATAATTTCATAAAAGGAGGAAACAAAAGAAGTAAAGGACTATAGGTTCAATTTATAATATGGGTCGAAGAGATTCTGTTTAAGCAATATTATATGCTTCAACATGTCCAAATCTCATTTTTATATTCAATTCAATCGCTCATAATTCATTCCCAATAGGTAGGTCTCAGTTTCTTTTGGTCTATGATCTGGTAAAGAATGTAACTAGGATTGTCGTTGATTCGTTCTCTTCCTTTCTCGCTTGGCTAATCGAGTGTATCTCTGCGATTAAATGTAAATTATTCTATGAATTATAAATATACAATTAATCTCTGATATTGTTCGATCGAGTGCACAAATATTCAGCGTGTTTACAATACACTGGGGTGGGGTGGGGTGCTGGGTCGGAAAACCTCCAAGTGCGCCCTAGTTCATTGTATGGTCACTTGTCCTGGTGCGGATACGTCCGGCGGGAACGGTGGCTGACAATGGCTGGGGCCTGGTGCATCCCGGGCAACGGCGGTAAATGACTTCTCGCAGTAGAGATCTCACTTACCGACGGCTAATATTCCGACATAAGAAAAAAAAAAACATAAGGTTACAGTGTAAGGGGTTAGAGGGTGGAGGGGTGGAGGGGTGCAAAAAACCGGCTACTATAGTGGTGTACGATAAAAGTAGTGTTAATTGGAGGCGAGAATGGTTAAAAATTGGATGGAACTTTATAAGTTTTTATATTTACTATGCAAATTCTAATAGTTCGGCCTCTGAGTGCTGCTCGCCCACGCTGAGTGCACCCGCACCCCCCACCCTGCGCCTCTCGCCCTGCAATACCGTTCTGGGCCTGACGTGGCACGTCTACAGCTCTCCACTGCGCAAATAGAGCCGTCGCGTAGCAATGCGCGACTTTACGACTACTAATTATACGACTGAGCAAATCATTCGGATTATTCGAATGATTTTCAAACCATTCGACTACTATGGTCGTCCGACTGCCAATGTTGTTCACTAAAAACAAGAAATTACAATCCAAAGCTTATTTTAATAACCGATAAATTCAAAATCTTAATTTTGAATTTATCGGATATATGGACTGCTTTGTGTTTTATATGTTTTGCATAGAAACAAGTTTAAGTTTATATTTCAACAAATCTTTTCACCTTTTCACCCCGCCTCTGTTCCACATCATCCCGAATTTAGTATAAATAAGCAAATCTCACATCTTGCTATTAATAATTAATTTTCGCCCTTTTTTAAAATTACTTTTTATTTAATCGTATCGAAAATAGGAAGGATAAATGACAATTTGTATAACAAAATCAAGACATTTCAATGACTTTCGATTTCTTGCTTATTCGCCCCAATTTACGGTTATAGTTTATCTATATACTCTTTGGAAATTATTCTCTAATCTATGAAAAAAAATTTCGAAAAAATCAAATCTTGTCATTGTAAAATGAAATAATATTAAAATATGTTTTCTAAAATTCTAAAGTATAATTTTATTATGTGTTTATTGATCACTTTGAGTGCGTGTTTATATTGTGTCGTTTATATATAAGATATTATTATATTGTGTAATATCTTTACAATTTGAAATTTGGTTGAATGAATTTTGCAACTTATCGACATCTAAACTGCTAATAATTATTGTCTGTTACACATGATTATTAAATATTTCTAAATTTTGTGCCACCAAGTCAAAATCTACTGTGGTTTACATCACATACGAGATACGTAGAATGTTTTTCTGTTAACTTTTACAGAAACTTTTTGTTTTAAACCATAAACAAAAAAAATCCTATTATATCCATCGATACATGACTAAAATTACTGATGTGCTATATATCATTGCTTACTAAAAATATTCAATCTACCTACTTTGCCAAGTGTTACTATATAAATGACTACTGCAAATATTTCTGTACCAAATATTGACTTATTTGTTCAAACTAGTTGACCCAGCAAACACTGTTATGAATCAAATCCTTTTTTCTTATCAGAATAAAAACTATCCTATCTCTTAAGTTAGATTTAATAATGCACATTAGGAGGAAAGGGATTGTTAGTAATGAGTTTTAACAGGCCCATTGCTAGCAATACGCCCTATCAAGTCGACCTCCACATAGTTCCCCCTGGAAAACATAGTGATTTATTCTTGTTCAAATGGTCACTACATGCCAACTGACCTGCTTTCATCCTCACCTATCACCCTTCGCTGGTATCCCATGAGTGTATATCGATAGCACATGCAGGGTTGTTACTATTCCATCTTCACCCATTAAAAAAATGCACATTGAATTGATAAAAATTGTTAGTAATGAGAACAGCCCCATTGCTAGTAATATACCCTGTCAGATCAACCTCTTTACAGTTCCCTCTTTTAGTTACTTTGATGAATTCATCACAATGTGCCAACTGACCAGCTGTCAACCTCACCTATCACCCTTCACTGGTGCCCCATGAGTGTATATCGATAATGCATACAGGGTTACCATTCCATTATCATCCATTAAAAAATCCTTACCTATCTTCTCTCACTGGTGCCCTGCCAGTGTATACCCCTAACATAAACAGAGTTACTATTGCATTATCATCGACAAAAAATATAACATTTACAAAATTTCATAAAATTTGATTGAGCAGTTTCCCAGAGTATTGTGAACAAACATTGTGACAGAAGATTTTTATATATTAAATTCATGTATTTTAAATACACTATGGAGGCTTAATGTGGTGAAAAATTTGCAGTTAAATATTACCTAAATGTTGGTAATGAAATAGGTATGTAGATACTATTTACCTGCAAATTTTTCATTCTATTAAGTCCCAATAGTATATTTAAAATATGAGTAAACAACACAAAAGTTTAAATGTAAATGAAATGTACATCTATTGAACTTTGTACTGTCATACATTTTTGAAAACTTTGTTATAAAATGATCTTAATTACTTTAATACTGAATTACATTATTAAGACATAATTAACTGACACAATCTACTTTATTATTCACATGTAATAGACAATAATAATTAGTAAATTATTCTACTCTCCAGTCTCCAGTACCCATATCATGAATTGTTATAAAATAGAATCTATACCATATTGAATTTTGTGTGAGTCTTCTGTTTTGTTAATAAGAATAAATTTACCTATTGTACTGTTAGTGAAAATTCATTAGTTCAGTCCATTAATAGAAATACCTATAAGTATAGATGGCATGAACTTTGAAATAATTATATTTTGTATTACTTTTTTGTAATATAATAATATGACAACAGGAAACCAATTATGTATGTAGCAAAAATATTAATTTATAGTCATAGTTTCTTTAACTCATTTTTGTTTTATTAATTAATTAATTATACAACATTAATTTTGGAAACAAAATGGATATTATTTTTACAAGTTATATTATATTATCATACCCCTTGTTTTTATATAATTTTCTGCAAACTGCAATTTGTTGATAAATGTGCTGTACCTATAAACAGTTATGTATTCTTCATTCATGCTATGCGTACTGTTTTCTGACTGTGTATAAATTAATAGCCGATAGTGAAATGGATGAGTACCTAATAAAATAATTTTCATTGTATACAACTGTACCTACCTATTTAACTATATTACTAATATTCTTGTATTTCATATATGGCATTTATTAAATTTAAACATTGTTTATTTTTCTAGCCATCAACTAGTATAATTTGTGATATACTAAATAAACCAATCACAGAAAATTAAAAATGGATGGTTCAATAAAGTGACAAAGTATGGCATCTATATTTGGACTGAATGACTGCAAAGGCAATAGTTAAGAATAATAAGATGAGAAGTCTTCAATTGACATCACACAGTTCCTAAAACAATAATGTTGGAACTAAGCATAGATGATAGTGCACAAGGGTGGAAATGTAATCAATGATACAGTAACCATAATTTATAAATGACATAACAAAGTCAAATTTATGAGAGTTTAATTTCTGTTTAGTTTTATATTTACAAATTACATTTTTATTGTACCTACTATTATAAAACTTTCATGAATATGACTAGGAGTCAAAATGCTTGAAATATAGATGTTAAAAAATAATGATATTTTATTGTAATACATAGTTACGTTTTTTTTTTTAATTAAAATCTGTTATTATCTTTTAATAACACATTGTATCTTTACAGATAGCTGTACAATATTCAAGGAAAATTTTATTTAAATTTGTCTAATTGATTGAAAACATGGCAGACCAAAAATTAAAAAGCAAATCATCCAGAAGTATCAGAGAAGAATCTAAACCAGCAAAAAGACATTATAAAGAAGACACCAAATACCGTTATGAGTCTAAAACTCCACCATTACCTACATCTAGTGTTACTATGGAAGAACTGATAAAACAAAGGGAGTCTCTTAAAAAAGAATTGAAAAAAATAAATTCTAAAAATTATTTGGACACCAAAGTAAAATTACAGAAACATAATAAATATGATAAATCAAAAGATAATACAGTTTTAAAGTACAAACGAAAACATAGCAGTGACCAAAAAAAAGATGACAAAAATATTGTAAACACTTCACCTGACCATATAGATTCAGAAGATGAAGAAAGTATTATAGAACAAAGAAGGAAACGGCGTAAACAACTTTTAGAAAAATTTATTACATCATCACATGAACACAAATCTGAAAGTATAAAAGAAGAAAATATTATCGAAAGTGCCAGTAGCAGTAATGAAACTGATAATCAAATACAAAAACCTCAAATAACAACTGTTACTAAAGAAACAAGAGATATGTTCTCTGAAAAAGATGATTTTATCTTCAATAATGACTCTGAATTTGTGACACAAGATAATGAAAATAATACACAATTAATTGACAACTGGGATGATCCAGAAGGATATTATAACACGCGAATTGGAGACATTATTGATAGTAGATATACAATAAAATGTATATTAGGTCAAGGCGTATTTGCAAGCGTTGTTCGTGCTCATGATATTAAAAATGGCAACAAAGATGTTGCTATAAAAATAATAAGAAATAACGATCTCATGTATAAAACTGGTCTTAAAGAATTATCTTTTTTGAAAGAAATCAATGATGGAGATATAGAAAATAAATACCACTGTGTGAAGTTTATTAGGCAATTTATGCACAAAGGACATCTTTGTTTAGTGTTGGAATCTTTACACATGGACATGCGAGGTGTTATAAAAAAATATGGCAAACATGGTCTCAATATGAAAGCGTTGATGAGCTACAGTAGACAACTAATGTTAGCTTTGCGACTTTTAAAAAAACTTGGTATTATACATGCGGATGTAAAACCAGATAACATTCTTGTAAACGAGAAAAAAAATATTTTAAAATTATGTGATTTTGGCTCAGCGTCAAAAGCTGAAGATAATGACGCCACGCCATATTTGGTGTCCAGATTTTATAGAGCGCCGGAAATAATATTAGGAATACCGTATAAACACGGTGTAGATATTTGGTCAGCCGCATGTACAATTTTCGAAATGGCAACTGGAAAAATACTGTTTACTGGAAGCTCTAATAATAAAATGTTAAAATGTTTTATGGACTTCAAAGGTAAATTTCCAGCTAAATTACTAAGAAAAGGTAAATTTAAAGATCAACATTTCAACTATAATAATAATTTCCTTCTTCATAAAAAAGATGAATTGTCTGGTAGAGAAAAAGTAGTTGAAATAAGTAATGTTTGTGCCACTAAAGATTTACACAGTGTACTTAAAAAATCAGCTAATAACTTAACTACTAAAGATGAGAAGAAATTAGGCCAACTGAAAGAGTTCTTAGATAGAATTTTAGTATATGATGCTTACCAGAGAATGTCTATTTTGGAGTGCCTAAAACATCCTTTTATTCAAGAAGAGTTAGAAAAATGATATTAAACTGAAAAGCAATAAATAAATTTTGTTGAGGATAAAACTTTTTTATTTATCATTATCTATGCTCACTATTACATCCGTATTGTAGTCAAAATTGAAGAAATTGATCTTATCGTTTTAGATAAGTGGATACACATTGGTTATATTAACAAAAAAGACCATCAATTAGAGATGGGCAATCCACCTGGGTGGGTTTAAAGTCTGGTGGGTAAAAACCGGGTGTTTTGGGTTTATTGGGTTTAAACCCCATAAACACCCAAATTTTTGGGTGTTTATGATTTTGTACTTCATCATCGTCATCTCAGCCGCAAGACGTCCACTATACTGGACATAGACAATATTATTATGCAGCCTACAGAATAAAAAACTTTTAATTTGATTTTGAGTTTATTAAGAAAGAGATGAAAGTAAAATGTAAAACTACAGTCAATCACTGTCAGATTCAGAGTTATTACAAGCGATGAATTGTATAGGTTCGATAGGCTCTATTTCGTCTAAACTGTTATGTTCATTTACTTGCTCAATGAAAGCTTCTAAGGTATTTTCTTCATTAAACTGAATGTCCTCGCATTCAGCTTTATGTTTAAGATTCCAGTTATAACAAATGAATGAAATTTTTTCAGTTCTTTCAGTTGTAAGTCGATTTCTTTTGTTATTATGTATGTAGCCTTGGATACTAAAGGAACGCTCAGTGGCTGCCGAAGTACAGGGAGCTGATAGAATACGAATCGCTACTTTGCTTAACTCAGTGGAACCACAAATACCTTTCCACCATATTAGGGGCTCAATGCTATCTAATGAGCTCCATACAAATCCTCTGGCCCAAAAGTTTTCTTTAGCTTTATAACACGCCAAATCTGCCATTACATTTGACAAACTTAAGTGTTGGCTTAAATTGTAGATAAACTCCATACCCTTAAGTTCTTCCTCTTGAGTAAGTTCGACTCCTAGAGTCCTGGGGTCTAGAATATATGCTGCAAAATGTATTGGCCTCATTGCCATATTGCATCTTGAAGATACTGATGTTAGAATCTGCTGTTTGCTTTCTTCGCTCAATGTCGAAATCTCATTTAATGCAAAACGTATCTTAGCTTGTACATCTCTAAATGTACTCGTAATGTATGTGCGATGCAAACGATTCTGGTCGCTCTCTAAGTAAAATATGCTTTCAGTGACTGGTTCCAAAATACTTATACATTCCCCTGTCTTCGTCCAGAAATCATCACTTAGAATTAAATCTTTAATATCTCTTGAAATTACCACATCTTCTCTAACTGTTAATATTTGCAAAGCTATCTTATTTGCTTTCAAACTTTTTAACGAAGTAACATGACTTCCCCATCTTGTAGCACAAGGCAATTTTAGTGTTTGTGTAGAATCTTCACCCTGCCTTGATTTTATCAACAAGGAACTTAATCGTTGACTCCTTTTAACAGTTTTTATTATATTTATGGCTTGCATAATAAACACAGTTACTTCTTGTATCTTTACAATATCTTGGCACAACAAGTTAAGGAACCGAGCACAGCAACCGAGAGGAACAACATGTGGATATTTGAGTTTTGTTAATTCGAATGCCTTTTGTATATTTCTAGCGTTATCGCCAATAAGTACAAGAAACTTATTTGCTCCATACACTTTCATTACTTTTTCAACTTCTTGGCTAAGGTATTCACTAGTGTGAGGATTACTTTCTGTATTCAAACTTTTAACGGATGCAGGTTGAGGTTTTGATATAAGAAAGTTTATTATTCCTTCATTTCTTAAATTAGACCAGCCATCGCACTGAAGGTGTAAGTAACTACAAGCATTTAGTTCCTCATTTAACTCAAAACGCATTTCTCTATATATTTTATCTAAGTATTTTGTCGCTAAAGCTTTACGTGAAGGTATTTTAAATTTTGGTTGCAATTTTTCGAAAAATTGTATCCATAAAGGATGTTGCACCATCGATAATGGCGTCCCTGTTACAAATATAGCTCTCGCTAATTCTGTTTTTATATGATCATCGGTGTCTTGAAACTCAGCATTTATTGTAGTGTTAGCAGACGACGAGGGGCTTATAAAAGAATCATTTGTCTCTATCTCTGACAGTCCAGACATTTTGGTTTTGGACGAGCTATCTTTTATAAGTTTCATAGAGTCTTTTAATGTTTCTGGAGATTTTGGACAAGTGATAAGATGTTGAAGCATTTTGGCAGCATTACTGAATTTGTAGACCTTATTACAAAGCTTGCAAGAAACAGACTTGTTTGGTAAAGTACGGTAGTGCTCCCATATGCGTAAATCTTTAGGTCTCCCCATTGAACCTAAAAAAATGAACGATGATTAGTTGGTCTGACGAAAATTCAACAATAGAGTGCCTATTTTTTTACAATGATTATTTCTTGTTATTTACAATAAATTTAATAAAAAAAAAAAATAAAATAAATACAAAAAACCTTTGTAAAATTACATCTCCTCGGAGGATTAAACGCAGACGCTAGTTTATTATCGTATTGTT
Source organism: Galleria mellonella (assembly GCF_026898425.1). Lineage (NCBI taxonomy): Eukaryota > Metazoa > Arthropoda > Insecta > Lepidoptera > Pyralidae > Galleria > Galleria mellonella. Next base: position 7,533,972 of record NW_026442130.1, on the reverse strand, counting down.
CTGTATTTTTCTCAGCAACTTCTTTAATTCGATTAGGTACTTACGCATATTATGTTAAAAATAAATATCTAGTACACATCTTAGGCTATCCACCATTATTATCCAATGACGACTCTCAGCTAACTATGCACTATCATCCAAAATAAACGTGTATGGAAAATTTTATCCCAGTCGGTTGAGGATTGAGGATAATTGCATCAACATACGAACATACCTACATACTTTTATTTACATAACGCAAGCTAAATAAAAGCTTGTAATAATACATCTAATTTTAAGTTAAAATTGTTAAGTGATCATGATATAATTGTATCATTCAAAAATCCACTTACCTTTAATTATTTCTTGTTAAGTATAAATATTATTTCAAATCTGCTCCCTTAATATGCACTTTTTTACTGCTTTTCCTACCTAACACGTTACCAGGAAGTCACGTTACCAGAGTCAGAGTAATAGTGAACACGTTTGACAGTGATTGTCGTCGCCTCATATTCAGCGTCGACGAATAGGGGAATCCCCAGTCATAATGTATTGCATGCGTGGCGGTCTTACTTCAAATCCATAAACAAAGAGATAATTACAGAACTCGATACTAGATGGCGCTGTTTTTGTTTGAAGAAAGTTTGCGGGCTAAAATACATAGAATTTCATCAATGACTTCCACAAAGAACAACATTTCTGTTTTTTCTAAGTCCGTATCTCTTCCGTATATTTCATAAGATATAAGCTTGGGCTACATTGTTATGCAACGTGATTTTGTCGCTGTCTTGCTAGCAGGGTTGACAGATATACGATTTAAATCGTACTCATACTATTATTTGTCTATTTTTTAATGTACGATCGTAAAGATTATGATCGTAATTCGCACAAAAACATACGACTTTTTGGTTACCTGGCAACATTTTTATTATGAAACGAACATGCTCACATCATCAGTCACATGCAACAATTTATTGGGGATTTCCCCTTCACATCTGGCAGTCCTGCTTGCTAGAATATAGGTAAGTCAGCCACAGTTACTGACGATCGATATTTAAAGGGTATTGTTTTTGTGCTAAATATTTCATAAAAACGTTATTTAATACTTTGTGGATTATTAATTTAGTTGATAATCACTGGAAGTAAAATGGATGCTAATTTGAGAGATCAAGATCTTCGTATAAAACAGTTAATAAAAGAAAATCTACGTAAGTACTCTTTTTATACCTAGGTAGGTAAGGTATAATAAACACAAAAGGTACTTAGATCGCGTGTGTTCGAAGCATTTATTCTAATAAATTTAATTTAAAATTGTAGAAAGAAAAAAATGTCTGCCAAGCCGTAGCCGAAGCCGATCTCCAAATATATTTGGCGATAGTGAGACCCAGTGTCCAGATGATTTACCCAGCGTCGTCGCAACAAAGAAAAAAACGAGGATAAAGTAAAAGAAAATTTACTGAAAGAAGAAACAAACTGTTCTAAATGCTTAATTTATGGAGAAGAGGATAAAAGAAATGAGTATTTCGGACTGTTAGTGGCTCAAGAATTTAAATATATACGGCCATGTGTGCGAACGAGGTGTTATGAAGAAATTTTAAAGTATCTACGGGAAGCAAAAGGCCAACATGTTGATCAACTGCAACATGAAAACACTGAAAATTAATTACTTTCATTTTATTATATATAGATTTTTAAAATTTCCTGAAATATTATTAGTTAACGTTTTATTTAATATTGTAGAATTGATCAATACAATTTATAAAAATAATTTATTGGTATTACTTACATATTTTCAAAAAAATACGTAAAAACCTATTTTTTTGGGTGATTATGGGAGTTTATGGGTGTTTATTGGGTTTTTACCAAAGCACCGGGTTTAAACCCGGTGCTTTGCCCATCTGTACCATCAATTCATGTTAATAGGTAAGTATCATGTTAATGGATTATGGTTAAGCAACATCTCATTTTTCACTCGTATATACATAATTATAATATACACCTTTTTCTATAATCATTCCGCCATATTGTGATATTGTAATATAGGGGAATATTTTAAAAATTGCTGATTTGGGTTGATTTTGTATTTCAAGGTTCTTTCTGAAATGGTGATCCAGGGCAAATTTAAATGTATTTATGATACAAGTCATAAATTATACCTGCTTCTGAACCAGGACTAGCCAGAGAATTAAATGTCAAGATCGCCCTATGCAATCACCTCATGGCCGTCTCTCTATCGTGCCATATATATTTTAATTAGTACTAGTAGTATTAAACATTGGCGACTGAAGTTAAGAATTATTTAAAAATTTGTACTCCTTGTAATCCTAATCAATTTAATTAGTAGTTTCTTTGTCTACATGTTTGTCTTACGAAATTAACAATAACCTCTTTATAGTTTAAATTTAGCAATAAGTTTTATTAAATCTTAAATATTACTAATGAATTTAAACTATTATCAGTCTTGGTTGGGTAAAGATAATTTGTCAATTTCTTTAGAAAGGAAAACTGCGCTCACCATTGCAATTACTCATTGCCGTCGATATGTACATTCTTAAAGCTATGTCAATGTTCAGGTTAATATCTTTTAGATTGTATAAGCAGATATGTATAGGTTAATGCGGACACAATTTTGTCTATTTTCTTTGTTTAAAATCTCGTGCCCTTAGACACGTGCCTAGTTTGCCTTAGGGATAATCCGCCCCCTTGCTATAGCAAAACCCAAGTTTAGCCTAGGTAAGCTGAACTAATTGGTTAAGTTAGTTTAAATATCCATGGATGTGTAATAGATGCACTATCTGAAAATTTATCTATTAAATAGGTACAAATACTTGTGGCCGTTGGGGAAAGGTATTGTTAATAGTGGAGACTAAAGACACCGATGCTAGCAATATATCCAACCAGGTCAACCTTCGCGTAATCTCTGGAAACTGTCGTACTCATATCCAGGTATATTCATCACGATAGGCTAACAGACTTGTTTTTGTCTCGCCTCTCATCGCTCGCTGGTGCCCCGCCATTATAAACCCATAACGCAGGCGAGGTAGACATTCCATCGCCCATTAAAAAAAAACGCTCGTTGCTCTTAGCCAATATTATTATCACAAATAGATATTATATTATCTATGCTTACTGTCCTCAAAAAAGTTTTTTATTTGGTGATAATGGAATGGTAACTTCTCTTGCGCTAACAGTATACACTGACGAGGCACCAGTAAGTGATGGTACGCGCGGGTCAGTTAGTCCATCATGGACAAAAATTAACAATTCAATTTCTCTCTCTCTTTCAATTTCGTTATACTTTATTTATTTATATGCTTTTGTGCATTCGATTAAAATATAGATTTTAGGTTATAGTAAAAATGTACACGCGCATTTATTCCTTAAAAGGATTTCTTCCAGTCAACCTCGAGAACCCGAAAGGAAAAAATGTCTATGTAAATACACTTATGTATAGGTATTCTAAAAAGGTAGTAATAAAACAAATAGTAGAAGTATTCCATTTTATGTTGCCTAAGAGACAAAACAACAAAAATATATGCCTTCAACCAAAATATCACTATGCTTTCACATGGACATATGTGAATTATCACAATTTACAAAGGAAAAATTGACAATAGTCATAATCATTAATTAGGGTTAGCCAGCAAGAATTCAATTGACATAGGTACAGCAATGCCTGCAAATTATGTTTTTAACATAAAAGTAATTGCCAGTCTAGAAAATAATCACAAAATCTTTACACGGAACTTACAAATGGCAAATAAAAAACAGTACAATATTTATACTTAAATCTGGCTTCGCTCCACTGTTGTAAGCTTCTTCAGACTAGTCTTGCAAACTACTTTGCAAAATAAAAATTAATATAGAAAATATAAAAACAACAACAAAGTAATAAGTGGGTAAACCATCACAGTACAATAATTACATATTTAACTAAGTATACGAATATATACAATAATGTTTTAGTATTGTATTAAAAAAATAACACTGTCTTAACAGACTTTAAAGACAGCAACAAAATCTAACAAAACAAAAACCAAATAGCCAAACCAATTCTTTACAGATACGGCTATAGGGGCGTAAGCTCCACAGTGGTTGGTTATTTACTTTTAGTTTTATTACATACGGTCGCCGCAAATATTACATTTACGCTTATAATAAAATATCTATAGCACGTCGTTTAATTAGCAAACTACGCAAAATCCAGTTTTCAATAATATAGGTATACCTGCATATAGGTACGTAATACTTGTAAAAAGATTATATAAATACTGTTAAAGTAATTCCATTTCTAAAATGTACGAAAAGAATAAACACAAATGTGTCTTAATGATTGAATTTAACTATAAAGTTAAATACAAGAAATTCAGATATGTTTATTAAGAACTCAGTGAGGTAGCAAAACGATATGAAAAATATATTCGTTGATAATATTCAAATATTTATGTCTAAGAATTTTGGCAACATTTCTGTAAAACTTGTAACATATGAAATAGAAACCCTAATACAATATGTATGCATGTAAGTACTATTTGTTGACGTTACAAATGTTTTTTTAATGATGAAATATGTAATCCTTATAATTTTTACAAGCTAGGATATAATCTGTTACGATTTTTCATGTGTTTATCTGAGCTAAAATTTAACCACTGTATGTACAAATAGAGTTTTAATGTGCATTATTCTGATTTAATAATAAAAAAGGAATGCACCAATAATTGTAATCAATAATATAATCTGTTAATACCTCGTTTTGCACAAGTTTAGAGCCAACGATTTCATTATTCGCCTATATTTGTAATGATTTGTCTTGAAGTGCTACAAAATACGGAATTTATAAAATACAGCTGGTAAAACATTTTTAACAATTGATATTAAACTTTCTGTCGGTGGTGATTACAATTAAAATAAAGACATATTAATAGAAAGTTGTAAAATAACTATACAAACATTATATTAAGATATTATTATTCTCTATTCATCCCTTTCAATAACATGGACAATATTAAAATATCTTTCACTTCAATTACTATTTACCAAAATATTGATTTTGATAATGCTAAAAATTTTTACATAAGAACATCTATTGCAGTTGCCCATTATATAGTGTCTGCAAGGAAATCTCTGGTTATTTCATAAACAGTACAATTAATTATTATAAATTATCACTTGTAGTATGTACATTATGGATGTAATAAATAATTCTGATACTTATCATTAAATATGTTTGCTAATTAATTAGCACAAATAAGTACATTATTATCCATCTAGTTAATATTTTTTTTTTTTTTACATTATCAAAATCAATTTTTTTTTTTTTGGTAAATTTATTTAAGTATTTTATACACTATTCTGATCTACAAATCCAGTTTAATAATGTCTTACTTTTTTACATGACTATTGGATTAGTGCTTTCAAAAATTAAAAAAAAAAAACTAGTTAAAAACCAGCTAGGCTCAGAATCTTAAGGGAGAAACCACATTACATAACACTAACTATAAATTGTTCATTGCTTAGTGCACTTTTTATTATTATAATTATTATTTTGTTAGTTTATTATTCTACATTAAAATAAAATGTGAATATAGAAATAATTAACCTTACGATTTCGCAACTATTTACATAATGTAGCTTTTAATATAATCTAATGTCAGATTAGTGGATGGATCCATTACAAATAGACACTATATTTAAGAGAGAAATAGGATGAAAACAGTCTTAAGAGATGATTTGATCACTGGCTTCAACTATCACAAAGTAAGCAGCACAACACTTGGTGTGAATAGGTAGAATAACTTAAAACATGTTATATTGAGATTCTAATAGACATAACCAATACCTATATTTTATGTAGCCCTAATGCTTTTTTAAGTATACTCTATTATAAATATGTAGGTAGTTCTATACTGTTTTTCTTTGGATGTTTATATTTACTATCATTACCATTGTTATGTCGATGGCATGTTTTGGCTATGAAAGCCTGGTACTCCAATTTCTATAGATTGACCAGATGCTATCGAGTCGGGACTTTGGAGTGATGCGCTGTAGACTGGGTTCATTGGTGTTGTACCTTCCGCTTCAAAAAGCGTACTGTCATACACGCTATTACTCTGCTGAGAAATATTACACACAAATAAAATATATTCATAAAAATATACATCTTTTAAGTATAAGAATAGATTTCTTTACTAGCGTATATATTACATACAATTTATATAAAATTTATTGTAAGTATATTTTTTTTATTAACAATTTATTAAATATGTATTTAATCAAACTGTCAATAACAAAAATAATCGCAACTAGTACATGCTTTTAGTTTAATGTGAGGACAAAAAAAAATAACTTTGTAACCTATATGTTAAATGTACATTATTGTCGGTCAATATCGATATTTTGATTAAACAGACCACTCACTACAATAAATCTATTTGAAGGATGAATATAAAAAATTGCTGATTTAATGAAATATTAGTGTTCCACAAAATTGTTTACCTGGTAAATGTAATCAGAATCCGTCTTGAGTGAACTGAAACTTTGCTGATGCGGCAGTGACACTTGATCGTCGTCCATGGGTTCGTCCATTTGAGCCTTGTACGAGAACATTATACTTGGCTGCGAAACACTGCAAAAATGCAAAATCCTGCTTAGTTTGAACCAGATATCTTTTTATACAACTTAGCACACATGCTAATAGCCCATTTGATGAAAAGTGATAACCGTCTCCTACAGACATGAACATAACAAAACACATTATGATACCTACAGTATTATACATGTCTTGTGATTTACCTATCATATCCCACCCTTTAAACTAAAACAACTATGTAAGTGCAGCTGCATCGAGGCAGAAACACGAATCAGTGAAATACACTTAACCATTTTATGCAATAATTAAACTGACCCAGTATTTCATATAAAGGTTACATAAAAATAAAAAATAAAGCTTAAAATAGAACATTATTCTGTGGTACATCCTCGTAAATTATTAAACGGTCGAAAGATGAGCAGCAGCGTCTAACTTTAAACATCACCAAAGCCTAATTATGGTTGCCAATCCGTCTACCAAACGTAACAATTACTAGCAAAACTCCCTATATTCAGCAGTGGACAGTTAATGACTGATATGATGATCACATGCTTGTAATATTTAAATTCTAATTTGCTTATCCTTACGTATAAATGCATAAGTTTATTCGTCTATTACATCTTACTGTCTTAACAGCTCTAGTTGAACTATAGACATGAGATATTATCATCATTCATATTATACACAGTAATTGTGAAAGAGAAGGAAATAGGCTACTTTTTATTCTGGTAGTACAATATCGTCATAGTCGTAGAATACTGACGGATCTGACAAATATTACATATATAGATCCGTCAGTATTCTACGACTATGACGATATATGTATATCTCTGTCACTCGGACAAAATCGTAGGTAAATAATACTAGTTAAATAATTAGATATTTTATGGACTAAATATTCTAATATTATAAAAGTGAAAGGGAATTCGTTTGTTTGTTACCTTATTAATCATTAACGGTTTATTCAATCGTTATGAAATTTTGTATACGTATTCTATATGAAATGGAAGGTTACTTATTATTATTATCACGATCAGTAAATATGTCCCGGATATACAAACGAAGCCGCAGGCAAAAGCTAATAATAAAAATACCTGAAGAACTCGCTGAGGAATGTGTGGTAGACAAGTGGCGTATATAAAGAGAAATACAGCCAAGTGGTTACATCTACTACACAAAGACCTGACTGCATAGAGCCCCACGCCAGAAGCCCTGCGCCCACTGCTTGAGTTATGTTGAGAAGTGCAAGCAGTAGCACGTACAAGTAGAAAGAGAGTTTGGCTGGAATATAAATAATTTGTGAGTTATAAAAAATAAAACACGAGTTGTGTTCCGCTATTCATGATGCAATGGCGAGTTTTTGTATTGTCATAATCACAAATAAAAAAGCAATATTGTTAAGTAATGATAGTTTTTTGGCTGTTCCGTGTAAAGAAGTACTTCACTTAATTAATTGGCAAATCAATTAGTTCTATTAGTTTTACTGATATTTAGCGTTAAAATACCCAATCATGGAAGAGTATGAACCTAACCAAATAGGAAAGGTTGCTCAATCAAGATAATTTATATAGTGAATTGAAATATTACCACAGTTAGATAATACTTATGATAAAATTCATAAAAATAAAATAAAACAGTAGAACCAATTGATCATATTATAATGATCATACTTTAATATAAGCATGTCTCATTGTATCTCACTGTGATAAATTGTGAAGAGAAAATAAATCTATTTATTATTATTATAATGAAAAATATAACAAAATAAAATAGTACCAATGTAACTTTCACTTATGGAAAAATCAATTTGGTAATTCGACAATTATTCATTAGCAGACATAATCTGAAACTATAAATTACATAATTTATGGTTTGAACAACAAAAGGAAACATGGACACACTTATCACAAGTTATTATTCTGTTTACATTTATATCTGCTCCAATGTAGCTTTACTATAATTAGTTACAGTTAGTTTATATATATATATATATATATATATATATATATATATATATATATAAAAACATAAAACATTAGACTTGATAAGATTTAATTCTGAACAAATGAGACATAATATATACATAATGTAGGTAGTTTCTAAATCACATTATTCATGTACATATACATAAAATTAGAAAATCAAATAAATAGCTCAGAATACTTCCTCAAAGATACTTATGGGCAAAAATAATAAACATGAATATATACGAACTGTGCTAGTGTTTAGTACTTTTTAAAAAATGACATGTTTATTTAATACTAATCGCAATAATTTTATTATAATATAGATATAAACTTACTAGGTAAAGCCAAATAGTCTCTCAATGGAATCCAAGGCAATAATAATATGACGAAATAGATGAGAGCAAACACCAAAGATGATGTAAACCAAAACAGCATTCCACCATGTCCAAACAGATTATAATCCCTCGTATCAATGTGGAACATATCATCTGGCATTACTATTTCCAGGGTGCCTTGTGTTATAGTGAAAGCCAGGGATAAGAGTGATGTAGCTAGGAGCACATATCTGATACTGCTGCGGCTGTCTAAGTGACCTAAAAAATATTGTAATGTGTGTGGGCCTGTAGGTGACTTACCATTTTCCATCAGGTGGGCTATTAGTTTGTTTGATAGCAACTAGTTATCAGTCCACCTGATGGGAAGTGGTAACAGTCACATAGATGTCTATAGAGACATGAACAGCACCAAGAACATCAAAGAATACATTGAGACTAGAAACTTGAGTGAGACAGAGGTACCCAAACAGAAGACATTAATCCCCTTATTTAAAAAATCTGATAAAAGCAAATTAATTATTACAAATCCCACGAGAATTAATCATGGTGATTTCCAGGAACAACAGCATGCAGATCTAACTTACAGGGTACATTGCTAGCAATCAAACTATTAGACCCCATTATTAACAATCCCTTTTCCCCTGTAAGTGATAATAGGTAAAGATGAAACCAAAGACATTGAGCCAGGTTTTCAGAGTATTGATCCTCTCCTTCATAGTAAATCTTAGTTAATTTCACAGTTAAATTTAATTATCACAAAGAGAATACTCACCAAAAGCCAAACCAAATATAACAACGCTCATCTCTGTAGCTAACAGAAAGAATCTGACAGTGACCCACAATACTTTATCCACCAGCCCCCCCACTGGCATAGCTGCATTAACTGTCATTGATACCGCACATCGCACCAAGCTTATGATCACATTTCCCCAAACCAATGCATAAAAAGTTAAAAATATAGGACTACTAGTAGCACGTAACTTCAACTGAGCTTTGTTAAATCTCACCACTAAGAATAGCACAAATAAAGCATTTGGTATCAAAATTATCAAATCCCATATACGGACCCTGAAATGAACAGAAAGTTAAGAAAAAAGACAACAAAAAACAAGGCCATAACATCGCAATACAAACTGTAAGTACCTCGAATTATTTATTTCATAGTACAAAATGTATTTACAAAAGGTGTCCTCCGTAACAGGTGGATAATCCGTTCCATTGATGCCATACATTTTCTTCTTGCCTAATTATCCAGTAACAATATTACGAAAGCGAATTCCTTCCGAACCTTCGAATGCTGCGATGGTGATGCATAACTAGTCTAATGATCGGGTATTCAAATAGCACTTTGTTATGTTAGGTCAACTTTAACATCATAAAAAATATAAAGCGCGCTTTCAGAGATTTGCTTGCTTTCTAATTCAATTTAAAATGACGACACTACATACACGCAAATAAACTCATTGAATCGAACAAGGAATCAAGGGAATTGAAAGTTGACAGCAAATGTCATTCATGTTTTGGGTATTACAGATCTGTGGTATAGATAGTTCGTAAGTTATTCTGTAAGTACCTATCGTAAAACGGAATGATTTTTTTTTATTAATTTTAATTTTTTTCGCATTGTACTATCCTGTGCTGTACAGTAAGATATATATATATATATATATATATATATATTTTTTTTTTTAAATAAATATTAATATGAAGTCTAGAAAATAGCCAGACTTTAATGGAAGCGTTAAAAACTTGTTTTCACTATCAACAATATTGCGAAAATGAGATTTCGAGGAACAATCCTAAAAAAATAATATAATAAATATATTTGAGAATGTTATTCTTTGTTTTTTATTTGCTTATAAATGTTCATCGAAACGTGCAATTTGACATAAAATTTATATATTTTTTTTATCAGATGACTCGCGTTTCAAAGAAATATTAATATCGAAAAACTAACTGTGCTAACTGTGGTATCATTATAACTTTATTCGTTTCCATTTTGAATATCAGGCTGGCCAATATAACAAAAAAAAAGGAGAATTTTGTATAGATTGATAAGATAGATATCGCTGTTAGTCGTCATTTTACGTAGCTTATTAGAAGTGCGTTTTCTTATCCTTGGAAAGACTCTTTGGAAGTTATGCATGACTTGCTGACAGCGGATGACTGATAGCTTGACTAATTTATAATTTTTCTAATCTGTGGTTCATTCCTAGTCTAGGGTTGTGTTTATTACGATATATTACTAAGAATATCTGTAGTTTTTATATCTGTAAATATTTTAATTTAAAATACTAAACCATTTTTTACTATACTACCTAAGCTCTCAATAGTGACAAAACATACGGCAAAAATAAAATGTGTATCTAATTAACATTAACTGGAAACATTCCGACAATCAAGTTATATAATTCAGTGTATTTTAAAAATGTACAGGTTTAGGTTACTATGGACTAGTTTATCTCCCATCAAAAAGATTAATAAAGTGGTTCCTGTGTTTCGCTCGCGTCCTATCCCTCGTTTTAAATACACAACTCCAGTTGCACTTAGTTTTTCTCTTTTTACATGGCTTGGTTTCCAAAAAAAACTTAGCATGGAAGATGAGCTTATTCTTACTATCAAACATTGTGTGCTATTTATTGAAAGAGGAGATTACGAAAAAGCAGAGCAGCTTCTTCACGTAGCTCTAAGACAAGCTCAACAATTCCAACATCAACTCGGCATTACATATATTTATGATGTTATGGCTAATTTAGCTCTTGAAAGAAATCAACTCGATGCAGCAAAACAACTATTTATTGCTGTAACACAAAGAATAATGGCCGATGGGGCCACAGAAGATGACACTCGGGTTGTACATATTAGTGTAAAACTGGCTAGAATAAGCCACTTAAAAAAAGATTATCAGACTGCCCAAATAGGGTATGATTGGTGTATAGAAAAATTAAAGAAGGCATTAAGTAATGACCCTGATATAGATATATTGAAACTACTGAGTATAGCTGAAGACTGGTATGGTAGGTTATTTATAGAATGCAATCAATATGAACAGGGCTTTAAACTGATGATTAGTGCACTTGAGCGAATGAAACAGGTACCTAATGTGGAACAAGAACACATTGTAGTGCAATTAAATGATATAGGTACTGTTTCTGATCTGCTGGGAAGAACTGATGAAAGTATTAGCTATTTTCAAGAAGCTATCCAATTAGGGAAAAAAGTAGAGAATATGGAGTTAGGAGCCATGTATATTAATTTAGGGCGAGCTTACATTAAAAAAAATTTATTGAATGAAGCAAGAAAAAATTGTGGCTATGGTTGGAAATTAGGTGTAATAACTAAAAATGATGATGTAAAGAAAGAAGCAGAATTATGTTTAAATCAAATAAAAAATTCAACTTAGCATATGATTATTTTATTTCTTAGACACAAATTTTATTATTAAAAGGAAAATAACTTTGTAAATAAAATTATTGCTCTTATCTCAAATATTTTATCCATGTTACTGAAAAATATGTTGTGATAAAAAAATATTAAGAAAAATAATAAACTTAGAGGCAATAGTAGAGATATCTACATATTAATATTATTTAATTTTATATTATTGAGCACTTTCTTTTGTAACACTAAAAGGTTCTGAAACAACTTCAGCACGAGAATCTGCGATCACAACATCCTTTACTGGACGGTCGTTGGATCCTGTTACAGTCTTTTCAATCTTGCGAACAACATCCTGTAAGAAAATATTATTGTGTATATATTGTTAAAAACATAACTTACAATGTACATACATGAAATATTAACACTTTAAGGAATAAGTAGAGCTATAATAGTAGTTTTAGAAAAGAAAATCAATACTTCTTAGTAGCATAGAATAGGTCATCATCATCATCATTCCGCTGTGGTACCTGCCAGTGTATATGGATAACGAAAACGGAGTTACCATTTCATTTGCATCCCATTAAAAAAGATGTCATTGTCAAGGATATTTGCCTGGGACAGCAAAATAACTGAATTGTGTCCTGTCTCTCCTGTATCTGTCCTGTTATTAACAATTTATAGTTTTTGCCTATGGTTGTCCCAAGAGGCTATTAAAAGAATGAATATAATAACTAAGGGTTTATTTACCTTACTTATCTGGTTAAGTTATTAATACATATCGACTTTTTTTACAAATTATATAAGTAAATAATTAGTACTCACCATGCCCTCTAAAATCTTTCCAAAAACAACGTGTCTACCGTCCAACCAAGGTGTTTTAGTAGTGGTGATAAAGAATTGGGAACCATTAGTGTCCTTTCCAGCATTGGCCATTGAGAGCCAGCCAGCTCCATAGTGGCGAAGTTTGAAATTCTCATCTTCAAAACGCTCACCATAAATACTGCGACCTAGAATAGTTATTCTTTATAAGTACTTATATAATTATTGTATAATCCTAAAGTAAAGTAGCTTGCAATTTAGATTATACAGTAACTCTTTCTATTGACAATTATTGTTTTAATAAAGGCAAAGAGTTACTATAACTTATTAATTTACTACTTATCATTATATATACATATCTAGATTAGATGTGATGATTATATATACTAATTAATAGGTCAAGTCACAAATGCAAATCAGGGTTATAAAATATATTAAAATTTCTAGCATAGGATTCTAAATTTTGAAATCAAGTTACTGGTAACAGCAAACAAGTGACTATCTTAGCTGATGACTTAGACAAGTTTTAAATTTTTTTCTGTCAAGTCTGCTAACTGAAAGGGATGGATGAACCCAATTGATAAATATAAATGAAGTTCATAAATAAAAATAATATTTTATGAGATAAAGTTATCTGTCACAAAATAAATTTTTATTATGTTCATATAAGACTAGATTTGACCTCACTTGACCTGTCATTCTGATTACCATTCTCCTTCTGTCAATTAAAAAGTGCATAGGCTATGTTTAATAAGTGTTTTTCAATAACAGTTTTAAAATTATTAAAAGGCAGATCTAAAATATGCTTTAGTATCTTATTATAACATTTTGTGTCTATTACCATAAAAGACCTATTAACTTTTACTAAATTATACTTTAGAACAGCAAGTTTGAATTTAATTTTTGTTGTACTTATTCATATACCAATATTCATAAAGAATGTGCATGTCAGTATCCTTAGATGTCCAGGCTTAAATATATTTATTAATTATCTTTTCATATATTTTACAAACAGTTGTAATAATTACCTCCAGTACCATCACCCTTAGTGAAATCACCTCCTTGGATCATAAAGTTATCAATAACTCTGTGGAACTTGCTCCCTTTGTATCCTTCACCAGCAGGTTTCTGTGCTAATTGGAAGAAGTTCTCAACAGTTTTTGGTACTGTTTTCCCAAACAAACCAATCACAATAGTGCCAATGTTTTCATCTCCTAAGGTAATGTCAAAGCTAACCTGTTGGGAACAGAAAATATTTTAAATGGCAACTATAATGTTTGGATCCATATGGGTTTCAGTAGGTGATGGAAAATTTTAACATGTATTTATATTATTAACATTGAATGAAATAAATTGGTAGAATAAAATTATAATTTGTTAATTGATTGATTTATTCTATTATTTTATTTGTATAACTGATTTCAAAAAGTATCTTAGGTCAATTGTCATACTGTACTTTGTTACTATGACAATTGACCTAGGACTACTCCTTTGTCCATCCAGATGACCCAAAGCCTGTTAGTGGATACCTCAAATATTGCATATATGTTTAATGTAATATTAATTGATGGAACTTTTAAAGCAACAAACTAAACTTTTACATCTATATTAATTATTATTTTATCTATTTACCTGTGTAAAGCTAAAACAGATTGCTAGTTTACAATATTGTAGATTATTTTATTACCTATCTTTTTTGATAACTACTAGTAATTTAAGACTAACAGTACTGAATAATGAATCATTATTCATTATTAATATAACACTGTAATTTTTTTCTTTTTCCTTTTTAATTAATTACATTGAAAAATAACTTATTAATGTAATATACTAAAAAAATCACACACATACCAGTTTCTTCTTTACAGTCCTAACACATATAATTTAATTCAATTGTTGCTATAGGAATATGCTTGAATTACAACACAATGGCCATATTTCCTTTGATTGATATGACCTAGCTTTTGCTTACTTACTGGACAATAAAGAGGATTATATAGCTACAGTGACAAATATATTTTATATTTTTTGTTTAATTAGATATTTATGAATAAAAGGAAGATTTAAAGATGAAAGAAACTTGTAGCGTCATTTCTAAAGGTCACCGACCGCATCACGGGTCATCAACTCTTCACAATAAACACTTTTTAAGGGAAATGAACCTCATAAATTTTTAAACTGTATGTATTATGCTTAAAAGTTTAATCTTACCTTGTGAGTAACTTTAGGTCCTTTAGGAGCTTCATCTGAGCGAGCAGTCGTGAAAATTAAAAGTAAACTTAGTGCCGTTGCAATTGCAACCATGGTTAGAACAAGTTTTGTTTTCTTTCTTGCTATTTTTACTTTTTAAAAGAAACTTTATTTTTGGCACAATGGATAATACTTATATCTAAAAATTATAACGTAGAAACGTCGGCGGTGGAATGAGTTTGAGTTATGAGCAGGAAATAAGATTATGAGAATTGAAATGATACGAGCAAGCAAAATCCACGTCAGGATGACGTCAAAGGCAGACTAACCAAAAGTCAGTTAAACATAAAATGGCTGTCACTGTCATCAATCAACCATAAAGCTCATTTAAGCGTACTCCACAGAGCAAGTAATCACAATGTTTATTTTTTGATGGATGATAATGGAATGGTAACCCTGCCTGCACTATCGGTATACACTGGCAGAGTACCAGTGAGGATGAAAAGGCAAGTCAGATAGCCCATTGTGACGAATTCAACGATAAATTAGTCACGATGGTTTTCAGGGGGAACCGCTTGGAGGTCGACCTGACAAGGTATATTGATAGCGATGTGGACTAACATCCCCATTACTAACAATCCCTTCCCCTTTGTAATTAATCACTATGTTATTGTTTCTGCCTACTAAATGGAACGCTATGCGTTATCTAGACTTTAATAGTGTTGAATGCAGGTATGAAATGCAATACATTAGTAAATTCTATGTATTTCGTTTAACGGAATCATAAAAATCGGAATCAGAAAAAATTTACTACAAAATTTATGCTATAGTAAGTAGCACTTAAAAATAAATTGTCTACAAAAGATCTACTGGACTAATGTAATTATGTATAATTTTATTATATTTCGCAAATGGATCTATATATTATCAAAAATGTCTACATTTTTTTTTTCATTTCTACTTTAATTTTCTTTGTATTTAGTATATATGGTATTAATAGATAAACTATTAATACCAAGGGGAAAGGGATTGTTAGTAATGGAGACTGAGAATCCCATTGCTAGCAATATACCCAACCAGATCGACCTCCTCGCGTTTCTCCCTGGAAACTATCATGGTTAATTCCTGATGAATTCATCATGATGGGCTAACTGGCCTGTTTTCATTCTCATCTATCACCCTTCACTGGTGCTCCGCAAGCGTATACCGTTAGCGCAGGCGGAGTTACCATACCATTTTCACCCATAAAAAAAAACTATTAATACATACCATATATACCAATCAGTTGAAATATACGGCTCTACTAATTTCGTCGTATCAATTTATCAAAACACTGCAATAAAAATATGATTGCAAGCTCGATTCCCGTAATGATTAGATTTCATTAAATATACTTATTCGTGTAACAATTATCTATCAATGAAGTGGCATTCCTAATATATACAGGATTTGTTCAGTTTGGGACTAAACATTAGTGTATGTGTATTTGTATATACGAGTATATTAGTATCAAGAAATGAAATAGAGAAATTACATTGATAGAAACCATCACTTTGTTCAAATTATCGAGTAAACAAATAAAACAAAGTAACCAGTCATAAATATTAAGTTTAATTTTAATTTTTTAACACACATTTGATTACTACTGCATAGTTAAGAAGAATATTAACAGTTAGGCTTCTTATGTACTGAGCTACTTTATTAATCATTTATCAATAATCGATAAAAACCTAATGACTAAATTGGGCCACGTGAGTAGATCTTTTACACTATTATATATTTTAAAAATTCGTTACCTATTACTAGATATTTAATAGTAAACTGAAGCGTCTATTCTTTTTGAAAACTTAATCTCCATTTTAGAATACTACTGGAAAAATATAACTTTTTCGTGATAAAAACCTAAGGGCCAAATTAGGATACGTGAGTAGACCTTTTACACTGTTATATATTTTTAAAATTAGTCACATAATACTAGATAGTTAATAGAAACTGTAGCATCTATTCCTCTCGAAAACTTAACCTCCATTTTGGAACACCACTGGAAAAAGTTATAAAACAAGTTATTAGTAGGTATTCTTCTCCACGTCCTTTAGTTGGAGAAATAATAAAAATTAATAGGCTTAAGAGGTGCTTACAGTTTTCCTGTGTTATCAATACTGTTTATTTGATGATATGCTGTACTGGTGTCCAATTTTGTATTACACCTTTCCCTCCATTGTTTCGTGGGTTTCGATAGGCGATGTAGTAATTTATCATTTTTTCTTATATTTGTGCAATCTTTAGATGTTTTATTATTATCTACGTCAGTCAACAAATCACTAAATATTTGCTTTTCATCAAATAAGTTCAACAAAGACATTTCGCATTCGTCCCTAAAACAAAGTTTCATAGTGATTATCATAAATTATATTTTAAACTATTGTTTTCGATATCCAGTGGCCACCTCTAGAAACCATTGCGGTTTATGCGCTGACGGAATTCGTCACGCACAAAATCAACCAACTAATTTAAATTTATCTTTACCTATCATCCCTCACTGGTAGTCGCCAGCGTATATCGATAACATGGCTGGTTTACTATCACAATATGTATAAATATAAAACATACAACTATTTTTTTTTATGGGTGAAAATGGTATGGTAAACCCAGTGAAGGGTGATTGATGAGAATGAAAACAGGCCAGTTAGCCCATCATGATGAATTCATCAGGAATTAACCACGATAGTTTCCAGGGAGAACCGCGAGGAGGTCGACCTGGTTGGGTATATTGCTAGCAATGGGATTTTCAGTCTCCATTACTAACAATCCCTTTCCCCCCTATACAACTATATTTATCATCTTGACTTAAATTTCATACATTAGAAAAATATCTAGTTACGTATGCTCTAGCAACATTTTAATCGTAAACACTTTAGCCTTGAATTACTTACATATCCTATTAATATTATAAATAGTATAAATAAATATTTAATTATAATATTTTTTTTAATGATGAAAACAGTTTACCGCCAATCCTCAAATGTTTGAACTAATATTATTATATTGTCCATGCCGATATGGTAAATATTGAATAATGGAATTATAAAAAATATTTTCACCTAATGCATGTACGCATACGAGTATTCGTGCAATAAATGGTTTGAATTTAAATTATATCTACATTCTAATTAGATATTATCATTGTAATTTTTCGTATATACTCACTCAAATATATCCGAAGATATCGTATTCTCCGTTGGTTTTTCATCTTCTGAAAGTAAGCGAACGTTTAATTTAGTGAGTTTTAGTGAGATATTTATCAACACAAAATTAAAAACAAATGATAATAGTCTAGCAGGTTTTTGAATGCTACCTGAATTGGTCCTTTTTACGTTTTGATATTTCTCTAGCCTGTTCCCACAAATCCTTTTAGTTGATGCCTTCGCAAGCTCCTCTTGTCCGATAGTTTTTTGATTCTGCACAAAATGTTTAGTCACTTTATTAATAATAATAAGTGGCACACAATCACACACAATTGCCTAATTCCCAAATTAGAATATCCTATGTAATGAAGAAATGGAACCAGACAACGAAGATCTAGTGGTGCAACCCAGAACACCCAGATTTGAGCCAATTCAGAAAACTTCGTTTCTTAAAACGGCTTGAAAAAAAAAATAATCCCGGGACTTTATTCATGCAAAGCAAAGTGCCCAACACTGCACCTTAGAAGTTATATATGTATAAATCTTGTGTCACAGCGGTTGTGGTCACAGTCTTTTGAAACAGCGCGATTGATTTTTTTTTACATATATCTGGTAGGTATTAGAATAGGTCGTAAAGTATTTTATATTCTATTCAGAAAAAAAAAATATTTATATGGCAGAACAACATTGACCGGGTTTTTTTTTGATAGGTGAAAATGGAATGGTAACCCCGCCTGCGCTAACAGGATACGCTGGCGGAGTACCAGTGAAGGGTGATAGATGAGAATGAAAACAGGCCAGCCAGCCCACCATGATGAATTCATCAGGAATCAACCATGATAGTTTCCATAGAGGTCGACCTGGTTGGGTATATTGCTAATAATGGTATTTTTAGTCTCCATTACTAACAATCCCTTTCTCCCCACATTGGCCGGGTTAGCTACTGTAGATATATAAAATTATATTAAATTGTTCACTCATTATGGAGGAGTCCTATACTCAACAGTAGACGGTTAACGGCTGATATGACGATAATGATGATATTATTGTAAAACTGGTCCACTTAAAAACTATTAGCCACAAATGAAAGTACATAATCCTTTTTTACCTGCAAAATACGATGACATTTGTTTATTTTCTTTTTATTTGTTTTCCATTTATCTAAAGCTTTTTGCTGACGATCTTTCAAGTACAGATATTTTATATACCATTCTATATGCGCAATAATTTCATCTTTAGTTGTACCTGTTAAGTTAAATATATATTTAATAAAGATGTTTAATCTAAAATAGATTATATCTTGACTGTAACTGAAAGTATCTCATACAATATCCATAAAAAATCTTCTCTCAAACAGAAATATTGTTTATAACGAAAATATAAAGACAAAGAGCTTACATCTCATGTTCTAGGTATATTACAGTTACCATGGCAATAATCCGAGTTTTTTTTTCTGAACAAGAATGACCAAGTCTCTTTTGTGTCTAAATTTACCTTAAACAGAAAATAAATTTATTCAAGTGATAGAAACTGGTAACCGTCGTCTATATCCATGGAATATAGCGTAATGCCTAAAGTACCTCCCATGCATTGATGTTGCTAAGGGGTTTAATATTTAGGTACCTGGAATTTTTTCAACAAGATCGCCCACAATGTTTGGGAAGTTTTCAGAACTTGAATACTGATATGTTGAATCTAGGTATTTCTCTGTATCAAAATACTTTTTCCATAATCGTACAAATATATTGTGATTGTACTCATTCCATCCTCCATATCGACGATAAGCGGCAATAAAATTTTGGAATTCTTGAACTTCCTAAAATAGGCCCATAATTCTTACTTATTTATTTATTTACTCCGTATTGCACCACATAAAGAATGAAAGTTATATATATATATATATATATATATATATATATATATATATATATATATATATATATATATATATATATATATATATATATATATACTTTCTATTTGTATGTGTGTTTGTTTGTAGGTTACCTCTTCCTGGCTTAACGGCTTAAAAATAATAAAATATCGTGAAATTTTACGTATATATATCTAGTATTTGGAATGGAGAAGAACATAGGCTATTTTTCACTGCGAGCAACGAATATTCTTATAATATCACGATCACGCAGACGAAGTTACGGATAAAAGCTAGTATTGAATTAAATAGACGCTTGAAACCATGCGTCTATATTTAGACTTAGTGCACAAAACAGTTCAATTTACATTTACCAAGCACCTATACAATATGGAACATTGTTTATTGACTTTTGGTATACCCACATATAATTTTGGGAATTAATTAAGTATTTACTTACAATGCATTTAAATGGAGAATTTATAATTGTTTTTACTGGACTTGGAATGATATCATTGTATGATTTATTATTTAATTTTTTTAATGTTTTCGTCTTTGCTGATTGATGTGCTATCGTATGTATCTGAAAAAAAAGCAAGTACTTAAGAATATCGATTGCAATATATAGTTATCAAAAAAATAACTAATAAGTGTTATGATACCGCACGGCTTTCTCTTAAATAGAAGATGTATTCACTTCAACAAAAAAAAAAAAAAACTTGTTCTTTATGGTAGCGTACAAAATGTAAAAGAGAACATTATTTCTTATTTACCATATAATAGATACTGCTAGACAGTTCATTAGACTGTATAAATGGTAAATAGAGATCTTAGTCGAAATATTGTCAGAATGATTACAATATCATCATTACCGTCATACCTGTCCACTGCTGAACATAGACCTTCCCTTGGGTGGTTTTTCCAGTAGCTGGCCACGCTCGGTAGGCGGATTAGCAATCGCAGTTTTTTTTAATGGGTGAAAATGGAATGGTAACCCCGCCCGTGCTATTGGTATACACCGACGAGGCACCAGTGGAAGATAGTAGGTGAGAATGAATGCAGGTCAATTAGCCCACCATGATGAATTTGACAAGAATTAAACATGATGATTTCCAGGGGGAACTGCGTGGAGGCCGACCTGAGAGGGTATATTGCTAGCAATGGAACTATTAGACCTCATTACTAACAATCCTTTTCACCCCAGCAATCACAGTTAGATTTTGATGATGTTTTAAAAGGAACGCTGCTGCTCATTCGTCGAGCATTAAAATTCCCTGGTAAACTGAAAAACATCGGGGGTGGGGGATTTTTAATGATGCGGACTATCAATACAATTGCTAGCAATATACCCTAACAGCTCGACCTCTACGTGGTCCTCCTGGAAACCATCGTGCTGAATTCCATGTGTATTCATCACGATGGGCTAACTGACCTACTTTTTCATTCTCACCTATCATCCCGCACCGGTGCCCCGCCAGCGTATACCGTTTGCTCAGCCGCAGTTTCCATTCCACTATCATCTATTAAAAAAACTGAAAAACGTCCTTGAAAACCAAGAAATTAGTAGTAGATGTGAATTAGGCCATTTCGTTAAATTAAGTAGAAAAGTAAGAGTAGAAATTGAACTTTTTTTATCTCTTTGTTACCTCTTGGCGGTTAGGTTTGTTATATACTTACATCTTTGATTAAGTGTTGTTCATTTGATTTTAAAGAATTTAATTTAGAATGGAGATATAACTTGAACTCTTTTATTTTTGTTTCTAAGCCAAAAACATCGTTCTTCACGTCGTCGATACCTGAAGAAAAAAAATTTATCAAATATATTAATCAAAGATTTCGGAATAGATATTAATTAAATTTAACAGAATATTAAATAACAGAAATAAATAATATAATAATACAAATTTAAGCGCCTGATAGATCTAATTCATACCAAGGATTATGGGTCAAAAAGTCTATACATACCTACTTGAAAATTAGATACGAGTTTAGGTACTTACCGACAGATTGTAAGGTTTCTCTTGAATGAGCAATAGTCTTTACAGACTCAAACAAATTTTTTATTTCAGTGTATGAATTTTGCAATCTTGAAATAAAATCTTTGTATTCACAATTTGTTTTGTGACGCATATTAGCGTACTCTGTGTTCCTTATTTTCGTATTATATTTATTAATATTTTGAGTAATAAGATCCTCTTGTATTTTTAATCTTCTAATCTTTGCCATAATATTAGATTCAGAATAATTGTCAGTGAATAAACTACAAGATGTATAATTATTATGCATTATGATAAAAACTTCTGCAAATGACGTAAAATTACAATAACGTACTCTCTGCAGGTTAAATTCTCGAATATAAAAACTACTAATTAATGTCTACACAATCACAAGAATTCGATTTAATCACAGAGAAAAAAATCACTGTTAAATATTAAACTATTGAACAAACAATGAAATTCAAAACTGACCGCCGTCATGCCAACGTTTTACATGCATTCTTCCATAAAACACGTCATTTCCGTTAACCAGTGTACCTACAAAAAATATAGTTGTCGCTAAACTGTTATTTGCTTATAATTTATGAATGCCACTAACTCATATATTGTACAATGTAATGTAAAATAAAACGTCGACAATTATGCGTATTAAATATATTATAACACATTCATAATTTGCAATTTATTTAGAACGGAACCCTTGGCGAGCAAGTTTAATTTTTTTTATCAGCATTACTGATATCTAAATACTGGGTTGATCGGATGCGATATCCATTTATTTAGTATATAGATAATGAGGTCGTTTCTGAGGTGCCATTTTTCTAATTGTTATTGTATAAATACTTCATGGCAGTTAGTTTTTTTTTTATTGTATCTGTCTGTTATGATTAACACCTTAAAAAAAATTGTCTTGCTACTAAAAATATCACTTGATTACTATTCTTTAATTTTTCTAATATTTAGCGCAAACTCTATATATTATATAAAACTAACCCTATTCCTTAACCTAATGATCATAAACTAAGTTTATTATAATTTTGACTTAAATCTACCAATAATTTAATTCATATTAATCTTTAGAATAAAGATATTGATATCTATTTGATAGTGATATCAAACTGAAATTTTAATGTTATAAATGGGTATAGAGATGTAGCGTTTCAGAATCGACCCTGTTGAAAACTACAAGGTTATCCGGATTTGGGTTAATATATAGATACTGTAACTGTATGCTATATATTATGCTGCCAACTCTACAAACAAATAATAAAGTTGTCGAAACTCAGAGGATGTCCTGAATTTTTTTAAATTATATGTAAATTCACAAATTTTATCATGTTCACTCGATCTAGATTACTTTTCAGCAAAGCTGTTTCTTTGAGAGTATGTGTTTATTAAATTTTCGAAATAATATAAGAATTATGACATAACCTTATAGTACGTGTGATGTTTTCAGAATGTTTTGAAGCCGGATTTTCAAAATGAGACTCGTTTTCTTTATAGTATCACGTCGGTAAGAAGTCGCTCAACTACACCACTCAATACGATCATAATGTTTGTTCCACAGCAAGAGGTATGTATCAAGTCGGTAGATGTATATTTATGTCGTCTCTTGCTATATTTTTTGTTAACTATATTTCATGAACTCGTTTCTAAAGTTCCGTCCGGAACAAATTATTATCAATGAAATATATTTCCCCAAAAGAAATTTTAAATTCTATTAAACTTGTAAATAATATAACAATTTAAATTAATATTTTAATATTAAATAGAAATTAATATTGAAACATGCAGTAGAAATTACAATTTATTCTTCATAAATTAAAACATACACTGACTATTTGTAAAAATATCTAACAAATTATTACATATAATATTTAATATTTCAGGCTTGGATAGTTGAGCGTATGGGTAAATTCCATAGAATCCTTGAACCAGGACTGAATTTGTTATGGCCTATTGTGGATAAGATAAAGTATGTGCAAAGTTTGAAAGAAATAGCTATAGATGTACCAAAACAAGGTGCCATAACATCTGATAATGTTACATTGAGTATTGATGGGGTATTGTATCTACGTATTATAGATCCATATTTAGGTAAATGATTTTAAACATATACCTAGTTATTATAATTTTAGTTTCATGTATATATTCTAGAAGCCAAAGGGCTACCAGAGGGAGAAAAGTAATTTGCTTGAGTACCTCTGTCCCATTCGTGTTTCAACCATAAAGCAATTGTGTTTTCATAGCTGTGTTTCAGTTTGAAGGGTGGGATATGGTGTGAATTTACAGGGTACGGAGGAATAACACCTGAGTCCTCAGGAATGGCAACACATAGGGGCATCATGGGCGAAATGATGTACTCAGTTGTGTCCATGGTACTACTCATGTCTATAGGCGACAGTTACTACTTTCCATCAGGTGGATCTTCAGCTTGTTTGTCATTCTAAGTTGTATGAAAAAAAACCCCAATAAGGCAAGGCCTATGTTCAGTGGATAGTTATTAGCTGATATGATGATGTATTCTAGAAAGTAAAAATTATGTTACTAAGCTATTCTTAAGCTGTATATATGAAAAAACTAAAAGTATTTTAAGTGCATTAATCCTATTGAAATCATAATGAAAGTTTGTAAAAATGCTTGCATATTTATTACTCAATCACTCTTAAATGGTTGATTAATCCTAATTAAACATATAGAATATGTTTTACTCAGGCAAAGCTGTAGAGAACAGTAGTGTCATGAAGTAGTCGTTGTGAGGACTATAATATACTTTTGTAGATTAATGTTCTACTATACCTTTCCTAATCTGAATTTCAGCATCATATGGTGTTGAAGACCCAGAATTTGCAATCACACAGCTTGCCCAAACAACTATGCGTTCAGAACTTGGTCAAATATCATTAGATAAGGTATTCAGAGAAAGGGAATCTCTGAATGTGTCAATAGTTCATGCTATCAACAAAGCAAGTGAAGCTTGGGGCATTACTTGCCTCCGATATGAGATTCGTAAGTTTCTGTCATATTTTTTATATATATGTGCATTTTTATAGTATAGTTAGCAACAGAAGTAAGGTGATTTCCTTTTTTTTTGGACAGAAATACTATTTGCTTGAGATTTGGAGAAATATTTTTACATTAAATGCAAATAAATGCTATTATTAGCTATTATGTTTATGCTGCTATATTAAGATTTTTTTGAATTGGGAATTTTGTTTTATGTGTATATACACTTGTAACGCCGCATTATGTTTGCATTATACCCTATGATTTCAATAAGTCTTATTATTAGTATAATCATTCCATCTCTGTTTTTCAATGTTATATAGACTTATTATTTCTGAGATAAACAGCTACAACATATATACTGCAGTTATTATTTTTTTCAATTGTAGCACTGAACACTAAAAATTAAGTATTACAGGTGACATTAAGCTTCCATCACGTGTTCACGAGGCCATGCAAATGCAAGTTGAAGCAGAGCGACGGAAGCGGGCGGCTATACTGGAGTCTGAAGGCGTGAGAGCCGCTGACATCAATGTCGCAGAGGGGAAGCGCCAAGCAAGGATATTAGCTTCAGGTATTAAAAATTAGTCTGTATATATATATGTAATGATAAAAAAACTTAAAAGGAAAGATAGTTCAATGAGGAAGGAATATACAAGGGCCTTGAATCAGTATTTTATTTTAATCCTCGAGTATAAATTTGTATTGGTTTAATTTACCTCACCAAATTGTACTAAAAACAGGGCCTTTTTATTGGGATATTTTTAGAAACTTAAATTTCCAAATTTTATTGACATAAACACTAACACAGTAGTAACTTAAACACGTCTTTAGGTCCAGTGGTCTAGATGCTGCCGCCCATCTCTCGTCATCTCTTAATCGCCTCTCACGACACCCATGGGAAAAAGAGTGATGTATTCTATGTATTTACATATCCTTTTAATATTTTTCAATATTTTATTTAGAGGCTGAGAAGCAGGAACAAATTAACAAGGCATCTGGTGAGGCCCAAGCCATGCTAGCGGTGGCCGATGCACGTGCTCGCGGCCTCAAACTTATAGCCAGTGCTCTAGCTGAACCGGTATGGTATTTTTTCTGATTATTCTTGGAAGTTGGCAAAGATGTTTATATATTTATTATTTAACCCTGTGTGTTCAATCAATTGAACGGGATAAATATATTGTATTAGGTACTTTTCATTTTATAATTTCTCAAGAAGTGTTCATGTAAATATGAAACTATTGTAAATAAACGTAATTTGACTTATACAATTAAAATGTGAAACCACCTCCCTTCCTGTATTTTTTCTCCAATTTACAATCTTGAGGTGTTCAAAAGAAAAGCAGCTTGTAAACCTACATAGCACGGCCAAGCGGTGAGTTAGGTTTACATAACTCACAGGTTGATCTTTTTCATGGATTGTACACTGAATATTGCTTCTGCAGCATTTGTTTTATACCACCACATATTAAGCTATTATAAAAGAAAAAGTTTAGGATTGTATTGAGAATTCAGTACCTTGTAATTTCCATGGTGCTATTATTTGTGTGTGTCAGATTTATGTTAATATAAAAAAATCTGACTTCATCTTGGGAGGTTAATTTTTTATCTGTACTGGTTATATTCAAAATTCAGTACATTTATTTACAGTTATTCAACATTTGGCTGATTGGTACATATTAAAATTCTATTTTGATATTGATCATCAATCATATTTTGATATTGTGATTAATACAATATCAAAATATGATTTTCATTTGTAAATAATAAGCTTTTTATGTGATATTTATTTTTATTACAGGACAGCAAGCATGCAGCATCACTTACGCTAGCTGAGCAATATGTATCTGCATTTAATAAATTAGCAAGAACAAACAATACTCTCATTTTGCCAGCTAATGCAGGAGATGTGTCAAATTTAGTGGCACAGGTATGAATAATTTCTTGGTTGCCAAATACGTTTTTTTTATAATGTAGGGACTAAATAATTTGACGTAACCGTAATGTATCCTCATATTTTTTCATAGGATGAAAATTTAATTGTAACTCGCTTGTACTTTTAATATACGTTGCCGGAATACCAGTGAAGGACGATAGCTGAGCATAAAGGTCATTGTGATGAATTTACGATGAATCAACCATAATAGTGTCCATGGGAAAGTTCTCTTCCGTGGAAATCAATTTGACAATCCCTCTCCTCATATCCATAGACACGCAGCACTTTAAACTTTAATAAATGAACATTTGTGTTGCGAGCGAAACTGTCGATAGATAAGTTCTCCCTACCCTGGAAATGAGACACTTTTTCATGCGTATGCATCTACCGATGGGTCAGTTTGCTACTTGTTTAAAGGGGGTTTAAAGATGAAGTCTCTTTAAAAGTTTATAATTTGAATAATGGCCACTTGTTTCCTAGTAAATATAAACTCCACACGTTTTTGTTATGGGTAGACTGGCTTCTATTTACACAATAATATTTATTTTGTATTATATAAAAATATTTTTTTTATTTTCATTCATTTCAGGCTATGTCAATATATTCAACAGTTACAGCACACAATGCCCAACCAACACAAGAACAACCCGAAATCTCAGATATATATGCAGATCCTCTAGTCAAAATAAATGCACTGACAGATAAAGGCACGACAATGGCAGGTCAGAGTGTGCCACATGAAGATGATAGCCTGGCTGAATATTTCTCAGATGATGAAGAGAGAGAGAAAGCATTACAAGCGCAGAAAGAGAAGAAAGAAAAGAATTTAAATAAGCTAGAAAAAGAAACATAGAATCATTAAGTTATAGTAGCACTTATTAATAAATTAATATAAATATGTTGATGTGTCTTGATTTAAACAACCTTCTTCAAATCCCATTAATATTATAAGTGGATGTTTAGATACTTATCACTCTAAAATGGCTGAACGGATTGGAATTAAATTTAGTACACGAATAAGTTATACATACGAAGGATATTTTTATATTGGTTTAGGCGGATAAAACCAAAGAACGGCTATCGTATATGGAATATCACCAAGGTCGTGACTGGAAACTTGAACGCAATGATGGTTGGCTTCATTATGTTCACTTGTTTATTTTCCATTGAATAATACATATAATTACAACTTTAATTATAGTCAAAGTACCCATGCAAAAGTAAGATTATCTGGTATATAATAAATGAAGAGTGACTGTTGAGTTACGGTTTCTTCTCAACAGATAATAATATCCTGAACCCAGCAGTAGTAGTAAATGAAAAGAGCTTGCAAAAAAGCCTATTTGAATAAAGATTATTTCTATTCTAACTCAGAAAAAAGCAATTAAATATATATTATTTTATTGCGTCTAATAAGTCCTGATGCACTCTTTAAATAACATTATATAATGTCCACTTACAAACTATTCACATGATTGACAGTCTTATGAAATTGGCCTCACATTTTCTTTTATTAATAACATAGTAGTATAATGGTAAAAAAGAGATAAAACACAATAATTTTTATTTAACAGTACGTATTTTATACATTTCATTAATATCAGATAAATGTTACTTATTATTTTGTAACAATATTTATATTGTATATAAATTAGTGAAAATTGCAATTTTTATACACAGTGTATACTTAAAACGAACACACAAAGCAACAAAAAATCGGAAACATACTAAATATCAAAATCACATTAAAATTTACAATATTTATAAAAGGTTTTCTATAAATTTTAATATAAACTGCGATATCTTTAGTACGTGTAATTAATTTGAATTCAATGTTTTCAAATCTAAGAAATATTTTTACCAATATATACCTAACATGTTAAGTTACTGCAACTAACAAACCTATAGTATTATACTATAGGTTAATAAAATTTCTGTTGGATGATTATTATTCATAATATTTTAAATATTCAAATATAGACAACAGAATATTTATGAAAGATTAACAACTTGATAATTTTCCATTTTGCTTTAATAAGGTACTGCATACACTTGACGAGTATGCATTTAGAAATGTAGGTATACCTATATGTAACTCTTTTCGTAATGTTACGTAATGTAGATCCTTAGATTAATGATATAGCGATATCATTAATCTAAGGATCAGAACGAATTAAATTAGTAGCAAATTTTAAATTCACTTTTTAGTGGTCCATAAATAACTTTCGCTCTTAATGTATAATTCAATTTAAATAGATAAACACTACAGAATCGCCAATCCTAGACGTCTACTTACGAATAGTTTCATTACGTCTTGTAATTTATTTTTACTTATACACACTATAAATTAACAGAAAATTGCAATGTGGCGAATCTTAAGAGGCTTGGCGTCCATTGCAGCAGTTTAAAAAAAAAAACACATAGAATTGCTTAATTGCTTGAATATCTTTCCTGCTTTGTCAGTTATTTGTAATAAATATAATAATTCATAAAAATAAGCTTGTAACTGCTTAAAAAAAAACTAGAAAATTATTATCCCTAGCAAATGTAGACACCTATATTATTCTTTTAGTATGTAGTAGTAATTATTACTTATACTCAAACCTATTACCACATTTTACTCCATTACAAACAATTAATTTGATATTTTTACAAAATTCTCCCGATTGAAATAACTAACTGAGCCTTCATCAGAATTTTCGTTAGAAGATGCAGGCATCTTATGAAGATTTAAATAAGATGCTGTTAATTCTGTATTGTCAAATTGTCGTAGATGAATCTGGAATAAAGTAAAAATATATATTGTAGTTTCATATTTTACAATAATATTTAATAATATGATAAGAAGGTTGATTTTTCAACAAAAAAAAAAAAAATCCAGCTAACGCAATATTTTTTAAAACCTGGGAAAGCAATGAGGACCAATTATTTTATTATTATTAGGGGAGTTATGGCTATGTTCTTCAGTGGACAGTTAAAGACCGATATGATAACGATGATTGTTGTACTTAAATTACGATACTGCAATATAGAGAAATAAGAATTGGTAGCTTCAACAGGGTATAAAAATGTATCCACTTACTAGTAAATGCAAGTTTACTTCATCACTTCTACTCAAATATGGAAAATTGCCACCATTTTTTAAATGGGCACGTTTTGCATGAGGGTATGACTTGTATATGTCTTCCCGAACTTGGGAACTCAATGCACTTTCATCCCATACATCCATTATAGTTATTGGAATATTATTTAATTGCTGTGGCTGGACATAACTTGGACTGCAGTTAAGAGTTAATCTTGAGGCTAACTCTGACTGAGTAAGAGATTCCAACTGAAATAAAAGACATTTAAATAGAAAAGATATAGACCAAAAGAAAAAAGAAAATCAATTAGGATTATGACTAAGCTGTTCTGACATTTGACATATGATGACTAAAAGTTATAAATTGAAAACAGTATATTAATAATAACAGTATAATATTATTACAATATATGTGTGTGTGTGTGTGTGTGTGTATATATGTGTGCAATATATTGAATATATAACCCTATGTATGTTAATTTTGTTATTATATTTATAACCAGAACAAATTGTGTAATAGCACAAAGTCTGTGGGGTGCAGATCTGGTGATCTGTAACATAGGTTTATCCTACTTCAGACATCAGTTCTTCACAATACATTAAATCGTGTGACAAAAATTATTTTATGTAATAACTTATTATACTTTTAATGTTAGGCATATTTTATATATTAGGGTGTAAGGACAGACAGATCATAGATAAAAGTTATAGATATAACATGGCAACAAATGTTGTATGTTAATAAAATTATAGATAAGTTATATAGATAGAAATAAAAAATATTTGTATCTTCATCACATAAAACTACAAATTACAAATCTAAATTAAACAATACAAGCAAATATGGGTAAATAGAGATTATAAAAATACTTACTCTTTCCACCATAAAATCAATAGATTCAGCCATTCTTCTATCAACTTTCTCAGTAGTAAAGTTACCCATTAGCATTCGTTTCAACACCAATGAAGGTAGGAGCCAGAAGAGAGCAGAAGAATCGTTATATTCAAAAACAGAAGTATCAGTAAATGTGTTGCAAAGTATAAGTGATGCCACACGGGAACAGTTTCTTGTTAGCTCTGCAAATTTCTGGGCCATGAATCCTCCTAGAAGTTTAAGTTATTTTTTAATAGAGGACAAAGGCAACTGCATAGTTAATTACCAATAGAACATTCTATATAGTATATTTATAATTGTAACGTCTCTATTTTTTTTTAATAAATCAATACTGTGTCTATTTATGTACAAAGAAAAAAATAAATTATTCACCTAAAGAAGCTCCAAAGACATGAACTTTATCTAATTCTAAATAATCTATGAGGCGTTTAAAACCATCACACCATTCTTTCATGTTCCAATAAGGAGGAGGCTCTGCTGCAATTACTCTAATACCTCTTGAAGCTAAACCCATTACTTGTTTATAGAAAATATCAGCTGTTCCAGATACTGGTGGCAAACAAATCAGCGGACAATTAACCGACTTAGGACCTGAATCAAAAATCCTCCAAGTCTGTAACAAAATTATACAAATAAGTATGACAGAAGTGAAAATAATATTGTCAGTTTTTAATAGGTACCTTATACTATTTTATACAAGAATCTTTAATATTTTATGCAGATAAGATTTATTGTAAAAATAAAGAACATGTAAAATCTTTATAGAATGGATTTTAGCAAAAAGGAAAGCTATAAAATTACCTTTACTCCATCGGAATCTACAACAATTTTCCTCAGTGGTATACTACTTCGAAAACTAAGATATTCGCTAGATTGAGACAAATCACTCACACAACTCATTGTTCTTGATATGGAGAACTGAGAAAATATGATAATATTAATAGGGTCAAGGGTTTAACGTTATTTGTTTATCATTATTTTAGTTTACTTTCATTCATCCAAATCAATCACGCAAAGCAAATAAATCATAGAAACTGAGTTGAAATCTATTCTCACTGAAATAAAAACAATTACTTAATAAGTATTTTTGTTTAATATTGAAATTATTTATTTTAAAATAGGTAAAGCAATTAAAAATAAATTATTTATGTATAAATCACGACAGATATATAAAATAAAAATTCTATAACTAAAAGAAAACACCGCACTTCATATAAACTACCTAAAACAATTTGGTCAGGAATATTTTACCAATCTACACAAAATTCTCCTTTTTCTCATTATATTAGCCAACCTGATGTTAAAAATTGAAACAAATAGGGCTATAATGGTTAATATGGTTAGATAGTTATTCGATATTAATGAAATGTAATAACTTCATATTATAGTCAATAATAATTATATATAGTAATAAACTACGTCAAAATTAAAAGAAGTATTAAATACAAACCTAAAACTATTCCACGAATAGTTTAGATGACAGTAATTTGTCTTACATTAG
The DNA here is from genome assembly GCF_026898425.1 of Galleria mellonella. Lineage (NCBI taxonomy): Eukaryota > Metazoa > Arthropoda > Insecta > Lepidoptera > Pyralidae > Galleria > Galleria mellonella. The sequence goes on along the minus strand of NW_026442130.1, from coordinate 7,501,237 downwards.
ACAATATTTTTATTAGTTAAGTTGACACTACTGTGATATCATCATTTAACTAAACATTGGCATTATGTTTTCTGACCAAAATCCATACTTTTAAACTAATATGAAAGTTACGCAAAACTGATAACTTGATAACATTGACAATGTCACAATGACAACTAATAATACTTTTTTTTTAATATTACCAAAGATCTATACCAAAGATATGGAACTTATTGTTCTTAATCTAGTATACTTGCAATAGATATGCATATGGATACTGATCATCGGTATCTATTTATATATTGGGTTCCTCTAGACATGATTGCGGAAAAAAGGTTATTACCCATTTAGATATCGTCCATATCAGTCGTATTTGCAAATATGTTCAAAGTCTGTTATCCAATATTGTTGTCTGTATAACAAATTTTTAACATATTTGTTATTGAAGCAGTATATAGATACTGTATCTAAAATATATAGATATTGGTATATATTACTCAACCCTACTGACTATAATCCTGTAACGAGTTTCTTGCCATAGAAAGAACGCAAAAGAGATTAATTTTAATTTTTAAATCGCTCTATAGGAGCAGCACCTACGTTTGATTATCAATCAAAATACAAAAAAAAAAGAACTGTATCGTACATTTCTTGGCAACTATTCGCTCTTATGACCCCCTTCCTATTTTTAAGATAAGTGAGGGAGAAGGGATTGTTAATAATGGGGATTAGTACATAGCTTTGCTTAGATTTCTTAGATTGCTAGCAATATACCCTGTCAGGTCAACCTCCTCGCGGTTTCCCCTGAAAACTATCGTGTTCTATTCCAAGCGAATTCATCACGATAGGCTAACTTACTGCCCTTTCATTTTCACCCATATCTTAACATTTACCATTAGGATGAGGTTACCATTCCATTAACATCCTTTAAAAAAAGCCTTCCCCCTATTTTCGATAGATCCTTCATGACAATAAATACTTCGAAAATAAATTATCAAAAAAGGTAGAACGAATGTTTTCTAATCGTGAGGCGATATGAATATAATTTTATCTAACAAACACTGCCATTTGTAATATTTGTTAGAAAGAAGTAGTAAAAGAAAGAACTAATCCATGAGTCGAACTAGTTTTAAATTGCTTTGCATAGACATTAGCGTTTTATAATAGATTATAGCAATTTTCGGCTATCGCAATTATTAATCGTTATTGGGAGTCACGCTTGCTTCTATAGGATCACTATTTGCCCTTTTATTATAGGTATAATATAAGGTATAATCTAGTAGACCATCTTTCCAAATAGCTACGACTGTGCTAAATTTCATGACAACTGATTGAGATCATACTTTTTTGTATACCGACGAAACGAGAATTTGTTTAAATAGATTTTTTATGCAAAGTTCTTTTTCTAACTGTGTATGCTGTTGGCCGCAGTTGACCTTTACAGCTTCACCGAACGCGTACGCAGGGACGAGTGCAGTGGGTGGGGACCCATACCTATAATTCCGTTCATCTCACCCCGTTAGTGTACTAGTACCTGTAATTGTTTTCAATAAAATACAAAATTAGATATCAACCACTTGGAAATTCTATTCCGGAAAATAATTAATTTAAGTTTATTTTATCATTTTGGAGGCATTTACTCTACGCTAGTTTAGATCATACAGGTATTTCAATATAAACCATGGAGCGGCGAAAACAGATCAAGGTTTAATTTGTATTATTAAAAAATTAAACCTTGATCAACACGACTATGCGGACGATTGCCTAGTCTATGGTCGGACCAAGTAACCGCCGTTACTGGAGTGTCAATTGCAGTTGCCCTGCGAGAGGCTGAAGACCGTGCGAAATAGAGTAACATCATAAGAGAGGCAACAGACACCTTTCAAGGACACGACCTTCAGTAATGAAGTGGACGAAGAGAGAGAGAGATAGATTAAAAATTAAGACAAAACAAAGCTAACAATTTTTTAGCAATTAATTCAATTAAAAATTTGTCAGATTAGGTTAATTTTAAATTTGAATCAAGACATTTTTCTCATGTAATAAATGTACATATTGTATACAATATATTTTTTTAATGATTCTGAAAACGAATACATATGTTTATTATATCACTTAATTAATGAAGATAAGATAAATTATGAATCATTGTTTTGGTTACCCTTTTGTCTCAAATATAGCTGAAATAATTTTATATTGTTTCTCTTACTCACTGAGCAATAACTATATATTTTGTACACGCATATAAAAAAGGTGGCCGTTTCTATGGATACACCATCTCAAAGTTTATATTCTACTAGCTTATACCTTCGACCTCGACCACGTCACCGGGATAAATATTAGTCTACATATATTCTTCTTTATCTCATATAGTATGTGTACACCAAATTTTCAATTGGTCAAGTCATTATGGCGCTATAATGTAACAAACAAACAAACTCATTTTTACATTCATAATATTAGTGAGGATTCTCATAGTATCTATTATTCCACAGCGCGACCTGCACCACGTATGAACTACTTAATAAGAATATTAAGAAAAAAGTCACATCTAAACATATTTCGTTTATTATTATTATTCAAATATTTTAATGTAGTCGGTTTCAGTAAATTTTCCTATGATTTCCAAACCACTTACCGCATAACTTAAGTCTAATAAACTGAATAGGTGGACGACTTTTATTATTAGATTTTAAAAATAAATCAATGAAAATTACGATGACCAAAGAAAGATCAATATATAGTTTTAGCCTTTAATAGCATCTAAGTAGATTGCTACTAAATTAAAATATTCATACACATCTATAATATAGAATTTAGAAGCCAGAATAGTAGATCTTTTGTATTCTAAATCTTACAGAACAATCATACAGTGTATTCTCTATATTTATTTTAACTTAGTGCACACTAATATAAAATTATTCTTCCACTTAGATATTTAATTAATGTACATTACAAATAATTTCGTTCACCAAAATCTAAAATAATGACTGTATTCTAATATTTTAACATAGCTATTGTATTATCATGATTTGAGCATACTCCCCAAACATTGAAAGTTATTATAATCTCTATTCACATCAATTATATCTTTCCACTTAATGAATTTATATACATTTATAATTTTATAGGACTTGTTTAAAGTTCATTATCTATAAAATTTAGTTTTAAATTTATGTTACAAGCTAGCAATTAGACAATGCGAAGATTATTATTGGTGTCGATTTGGTAGTACCAGTAATTAATTTTATTGTATGGGTGGTACATCCAATTGGCACCACTAATAAATTAACTATATTACGAAATGAAGGAAGTTATCTATATTATATAATCAATTAAAAAAGAAACTAATATTATATAAGTATAAAAAAATTTTGATCATACAGGATACTGTTTTACAATCACAGAAGTCTTGCACATATTTCTTGAGAAATAATTAATACTTAGATTAATAACGCTTTGAAATGTATTTTCAACAAGAAATGCATGTTAACAAAAAACAAAATAAAGATATTTTCGTTTACTTGGCGAACATAAAGACGTTAATATGACAAAGATAATTTTTTTTTAATTAATCCACAGTTAAGAGGTAACATGTGCAATACTTATTTTACATTGCAATTAAATAATAAAAATATTGTGCTAGCACGAAGTATGCTGCCTCGTTATACCTGGTGTATGTTGCCAAAGGATACCAGTTATGAAGTGGCAAGTTATGAAGCATATTATGTTGGCTCTCGAATAACTTGCAGTGTACATTTATTGAAAGCGTTATTATTCTAACATTCGATATCTGTGTAACATATTACAAAATTTTAAAATTACGTATCAAACATGTACTAACTGAGTATGGGAACATTACATAGATATACATAAAAATAATAAAATGACTGATTTAACTATCCAGTTCAAGCAAACGGTACGGACGAGCGATTGATATTAAGTAATCTACCCACACATCATCATAAATTCTTTGAATCAGCAATGTTAATAGAACAGAGTTATGGATTATGCAATAATTTTATGCAGTAACCAGAATACTTTTGAAATATTCCACTATTAACACAGATACGTAACAATGAAATCTAATTAGTGGATAAAATATAAATGTAAAGTTTATTATGATAAGGAAATATGGTTTTTAATTTTTTTTATAAATGAGTGGCAAGTTTGTATCTTATGGCAAATCTCATGTTCGCGCTTTTAAACACTGTTCTAAACAAGAGCAGCAATTGTAATTAAATATAATAAATGTTAGCTACAAATCAGATCGATTTTTAAGAATGAGAACACCATGGCTAAACACTAACAGTTTTTAATGAAAAGACTTAATATTTTTAAATCCATATAATTATTTATTTTAACGTAAATAATATGTTATATATACAATTATGAAAATACAAAAATAGTAACGCTCAGCAGACCATAGAAGCGTTAAAAACAGCACAGTTGGTCAAGATACATTTCAAATCATTTAGAGTAAAAATTTAATACATTACTTGACAATTTAGAAAGTATTTGTAATGGAACGGAGTATTTTTAAGTAATGACATGTTTATCAATAAGATCTCTCCTTCACATTTTAATAAGAGGCTAGTTAAGTTGAATATGTCATAAAACTAATAGATAATTTGAATAAATTCTATTAGCGGATAAGATCCTTATAAAGTGTGTAATAGAGATAGGATGATATTATTCATATTTTTTTGTTTTATAATATCAGCATTACTACACAAGCTTATAGCGAGAGTTAACACTGAAGATCGACTCATTAAGCTATAACAACTCTGCGGCTGGGGAGTCCGTTGCTTTTTTACGAGTTATGCGGCACTAGACTTCATGATTCGTTACCGTGTCGTTCGTCGTATCGTCATAGTCGTAGAATACTGACGGATCTGACAAATATTACATATATAGATCCGTCAGTATTCTACGACTATGACGATATGATATAATAATAAAAGATTGTGTCCCACAAAAAATATCGACTTCAATTGTGACAAAACTAGTTATTTTTATTTAAAAACTAAACTACTTAATCGAGGTTGATAAAACTTTTACGGGACTAATCTGTAAGTACATCCTTTCAGTTAAAAATAGAATTTTGCAAATTGCTTTACAACTGACGGAGTTAGAAGTAACAAACTTAACAAAATCTTTTTGAAGTCAATTGAAAATGCTTTTAGTCAAGTCTGACCGAAATAGAAGCAGCTGATTTGTGTTGGTAGGTGCCACAGTAATGCCATGACAACGATGTTTTAACAGACTTCAGTGGCCTCAACGCTTGACCGTTTTTGTACTTTTTACATTGCGGATAGTTTACTATACGTATATATATTACGTTAGCATAAAAACTGTTCATTGCTTCGCAGCAGATTATTAGAATGCTTAACGTTACAGACCAACTGATCGGTCAGATCTGAAGGAGATGTACTACTAATAATTACAGTTGTCTGGTGGTCCGTACACGGTTGCACGAGATCGCGGGTGAGGCGCGGGGGGCGCGGCCTCACGACTCCCCGTTGCCGCTGTCGTCGCCGTCCCCCTCACCACCTTCCAGCTCCTCGTCGGAGTCGGTGTCCAGATCGTCATAGTCGTCATCATAGAAGTCCGTCATATCCAACTGTAACAATATGTTACAGTCAACAATTTGTTACTAACGATGTAAAAAAAGTCAAAGATAATATTCATCATTATCATATCAGCCTTTATCTGTCTACTGCTGAACATACGCCTCCCTTTTGGGAGGTTTTACCAGTAGTTGCTACCCTTGGCAGACGGATTGGCAACTGCAGTCAGGCTTTAGAGATGTTTTAAGAGGGACGCTGCTGTTCTTCCCTCGCCCTCCCTTAGTCGGTTCTTACGACATCCACAGGAAAGTAAGGAGTGGCCTATTCTATACCGGGAGCACACGGCCAATATATTAGTAATTTATTAAAATTATAAAAGCCAAAGATAATATTAATGCATTGTAACTAAGATTGTGTTCAATAAAAAAAAAAAAAAAAAAAAACTAGTTGAATTGTGGCAAAAGCAGTTATGTTAATATAAAAACTAAACTATTAAATCGATTTTAATAAAATTTCTTTGGGTACAACTGACGGAAGTAACAAATAACAGTATTAAGAACCTCCTTTATGAAGTCGGTTAAAACGAAGTGCATTGATTAAATTAAATTATATATAAATATTAACATACCGTAACATTTATTTATATTAAAGTTTAATACACCTTTATAGTGTGAATGGCAGACTTAACATCATATGGTGTAATATAAAATTCTTAAAGAAGTACAAACTTCTCACATCTTAGTCAACATAAAGACCTTATTTACTTAGAATTGTAAGGCGACTGTAAACTTAGTAACAGTGGTTGATATATCAATATTAAAGGATTGCACAAAGGTTTTAAATATATAAAAAAATAATTAAAAAATATTTGAACCGACTTAAAAAAAATGATATACAAAAGAACTTACTATAAAGCGATAAATAAACTACCTAATAATAAACCCACTACCAATTAATTTAAATAAAATATAATGATAATATGTGCTCCCTATTGATTTGTTCAAAGTCTGTTAAAAAAGTAAATTGACAATGTTGCCATCGCCTGCATTTTGGATTTGTATTCCCTTGATGACTAATTCTGCGCGTCTATTTTTATTTTATACTATAACTAAAAATAGGCTAAATTATGATTATTAGTGTTAAAAATTAGATAATACAAAATGTAAGATTTGAATTTGAACTTCTTACTTTAATTCGTCTCTTCCAATAAACAGTTAACCGTGGAATGGACTAGGTACATACTGGGTCAGTTCTGCATAACCAGTTCTATAGGTTGCTACACTGATATGTAAATTAATCTATATTGTGATTAGTTGATTAGCTAACATTTCACATGTAGTGTAATAAAATGCAACTTTCATTCATATTTTTCAGCATGGATTACGTACGATTCTTTTTGTATAATGTAAAATGTTAAATAATCAATAAATGATTATATAGTGTTCGTAAACAGCTACGATTGAAAATCGGTAACGTAAATACAGTTCGAAATCATTAGAGGAGTGTTCCATCTGTGAATTTGAAAGAAAGAAAAACATTTATTGCGAAAAGTTAAAAAAAAAAAACATAACACGAAAAGTAATAAGAAAGTATATTGCGCAGTGTTGGTATTCTGCCAGGTTTCTAATAACGTTACGTATGTTTTTAGGAATATTTACCAAAGAATCATGGATCGAAAAATTACAAATTTTTGAGCCTGCCCCGTACTAACACGGCGCATTCAGCTTTAAAGTTAAAATGGGAAAAACATCATTCTTATTTTTTAAATTTTTTATTAACGAAATTTCTGTCTTATTACATTTATTCCACAGCATGAGTATATTCGGTCGTGTGGTCTCGCCACCACTTCCTTTCTCGTGGGTGTTGTAAGAGACCACTAAAGGAATTTTAATAGTCGAAAGATGAGCAGCAGCGTGTGTCTTAAAACGTATCACCAAAAGCGTAACTGCGGTGGCCAAATCGCCTATCAAGCGTGTGCAACTATTGGCAGAACCTTCCAAAAGGGAGGCATCTCGACTTCTACTTAATGCTTTATACAGCTGAAATAGAACCCATTTTAAAGGCGAATCTTAATATAGAATAATAGAAATTATAGTTATTTAAATATACTTCTTTACGAACTCTTCAAATTGTCACGTTTAATACTCTAATACTACTATAATAATAAGCACAAAAAATACTCGAGAAACTAGGTAAATTTAAAGTAAATAACGTACAAAAATATTGATAATGACAGTTAGGAGGCAAAAGTTAAAAAAGTCGAAGTCGAGAACTTTTAATTACAATAATATGGAAGGAACATGCCATTTCATGAAGATCCTTCCTCAATTAATTGTACCTACTTATTTGTTACGATCGTTTAGTCTCAAATGATATAAAAGATACTAGTTTAGGTTAGAGTATATAATTCGAATAGGTATTAATGGAGTTAAATTGTATTTTTTGTGGGGTCCTCTTTCCTGTTTTACTTTATGATTACAGCTAGAACTATTCTGTGATGTGACCTTGTATAAGACTGAAGCAATTTTTTATACTTTGACGCTGCTATCTTACGAATGTTATTAGCTTTTTTAATACAGACCTGAGGCTCCTGCGTCGTTGATTTGACTTGAGTCTTAATACAATAATCTTCTAATGTAAGAGGTACTACAATGCCTTCTTTCTCTGCTTCTATGCGCGCTACTTGTGCTTGTTTCCTGAAAATGAAATAAAATATTACGATTATATTAAGACATGCGGCCCGGTTTCAAATGAGTAGATAGAATTTACGAGTAAAAGAATTTTTAAATTAGTTGAGTAGTTTTTGACTTTATCCATAACAAACAAAGAATCAAACTTTCCTCTTTATAATATTAGTATAGAAGAAAAGTTCAAAGTAAACTCTATGGAATTAATTAGTGTTCAACAGTGAGAAGTGAGACGATAATGGGTTGTTAAAGTACGTTACATTTTACTATCTTTGGTTCTATAATAAGCAGTCATAATATAAAGAGAAATTACTCAGTGTAACAATAACAGCAGATTATCTTGAGCGTTTCTCTTCTCTAATTTACAGTTCACTGAATATTGGTGTAAGTCACGATCGCTTTTGGCGAATTTTGGACGGTTGCAATCTTGCTATCTCAAGATCACTAATGGTTAGGTACTAATTTCCTAACATAATGAAGTGACGAATCACCATAGCATAGTACTGTTTTTGTGTTTTATTATTTCTTTTTAGTGATGGTAATTTTGTATTTCGGTCTGAAAGATAAAATAGTGTAATATCCAATAAAAAAGCAACAAAGATGTCGTAGTTCTCGAAAATAGATATGCAGTAGGATACGAGGTCTGTCCGGAAAGTTCGTATAAAAGTGTTCTGGAATGCGAGAAAGAGGAGTGGGGAGGCCAGGTAAGCGCAGGACCCCTTCCTTATGTCCCTAACAATGCTTCAGTTCTGGTCTGACCGCCGTGCGGTGCGAACTGGCTTGTCACGCCATCTGTGAAGTTACCTCTTAACGAAACCCCGTCGGCATGGAGCCCGCTTCCGTTGAAGAGCAGCGCGTCGTAATCAAGTTTCTCTCGAAACTCGGCAAGAATGGCCGTGAAATTTTTGCCGATCTCAGAACAGTTTATGGGGATGATGCTGTGAAGGAACCAACCGTCCACAAGTGGCTAAAAAGATTCAGAGAGGGCCGAGAAAGAGTTCGATGTTCGGGGGATTGTCCATCAAGAATTCGTCCCTCCAGGCCAGACAGTTGATGGAAAATTCTACGTCGATGTGCTCAGACGCCTCAAAGCTCGTGTGGCACGAGTTCGTCCAGAATTGGCGCGAGAGGGGCGTTGGATTCTTCACCACGACAATGCCCCTGCCCACACCTCTCTTGTTGTCCGTGAGTTTTTGAGTAAAAATTCCATTACGGTGACCGAACACCCCCCCTATTCGCCGGATTTGGCCCCGTGTGACTTCTTCTTGTTCCCAAAAACCAAATTGGTACTTCGGGGGCGGCATTTGGGGGACATAAATGAGATAAAAAAAGCTACGACGGGGCAGCTGAGAAACCTACAACCAGAGGACTTTCAAGGAGCCTTCTCACAGTGGAAACGGCGTTGGCACAAGTGCATTATGTCACAGGGGGAGTACTTTGAAGGGGATAAAATTGATTTACCTGAATAATTGTAAAATAAAATTTTTAAAAAACTTTTATACGTACTTTCCGGACAAACCTCGTATATATATATATATATATATATATATATTATTTACACTCAAATAATAAGAGCATAAAACAATTTAACATCATGGTAGATTTATATTGTAGAAAGTAATAAGCAATTGTTTAATTTGTTTATTGTTGTTAAGCAAATTGCTTGACTGCAATCTGCTGTAAATCCACCTTAATGTTTTACATTGTGATGTAACATATGTTACAATTGCCATATTCTATTAGAAAGTTATTATTTTATGTGCCATTAGTATCAGTATAAAATACATATTAAAATGAAAATATACATACCTGATAATGTTTTCATACTCCTTATCTTTGCCCTTAGAGTCACGCCAGCGCCGATACATGACGCTCGCGTCTACATTAGCAGGACTGAAGGTGTTCGGTTCGTTCAACAATGATATCACCGAAAGTAGCACAGTGCGGACAGACTGTGTGGGGTTCCAACGCTCGCATGGCAGCTCTCCCGACTGTGGGTCGTCTACTGGCGGGTGAAGGATCGATATACACAGGTCACCATTCTGAAATTAAGCATTGGCGTATGTTATTATAGGCAATGTTTTTTTTTGGCATGTTACTATAGAGGTTTTACACCAGATGTACCTTTCAAAATTTGTGGTAGTTCAAATACTTATCGATTTATAAAATAATTATTTATTGATCGCAATCATATTTCGGGTCATTATAGAGAAATTTAATAAGACTAGTTTAGATGGCGTTAGTATAATTTGGTTACATTAAAAACCTATGTAATTAAAACACAAAGACTGCAACGAAGGGGCTGTTGCATTAACCGCATCATCATTGCCGAATAATTCAATTTAAATAAAGGATATCAGAAAATAATAATTCCATGCACAAGGTTATGAATAAATACAAGAATATACATACAGGTATAGATAGAATCTAACATCTGGCTGTAAATATTTCACAGTGAAACAACTTGCTTAATATGTAGTAATCAATTATTTATAACTATCTGTAGCTTTGAATGTAGCGCCCGTGACAGAAAGTAAAGAAGTAACCGCCTGTCTAGATGTGGACATATGTTGACATAAATTGGGTTAAAACTATTCTGTGTTAATATAGAATATTAAAGTATCATCATCACCAAATCAGCCTTTAACTGTCCACTGCTGAACATAAGCCTCCCCCTTGGAGGGTTTTGCCCGTAGTTGCCACGCTTGGTAGGCGAATTGGCAACCGCAGTCAGGCTTAAGAGACATTTTAAGAGGGATGCTGCTGCCCATCCTTCGCTCTTCTTTAGTCGGCTCTTACGACACCTACGGTAAAGGAAGGGATGGATTATTCTATGCCGGAACCACACGGTCACATTAAAGTATGTTATGTAACAAAATAAATATAAATATGTTCAGCTATTATACGTGATAGTGTAAAAACATCCAAAGATTTTTACAAACATTCGTTTATAAGTTTATATTAAGTGAATTAGTCACAATGTCTGCCAATAACATCGTTCTGAGAGTAAATACTGAAGTTTGCGCAACGATCAACGGAGGAGTGTTATTAAATCTTGATACGATTTAATGCTTCACGCTTTGAGAGGCAGATTTCGTTTCCATTGCGTTATACAGTAGGTATGCGTAACTCGGTGTTACATAAATCCATTGTTACTTTTTACTTTAGCCACAGCAAAACTAGCTTACAATTAGCAATCCAACCCTATTGTTCGTTATATATATATATATATATATATATTTTTTTTAAATAAAAGTGTCAATGAGAATTATGATAATGAGTGTTTAAATCTTTTATGGCGTTTTCTGTGTATTTGTTTTTAACAAAAATCAGTAACTTAAATAGTAACAGAATTAATAAGTGACTAACATAAATCCTATCAATTGCAAAAGGAGTTATCAAAATCATGTCAGAATTTTAGCGAAAATATGGTGTAACATATGCACACAAAAATAGCGTCAAATAGAGAATCTCTTTTTTTGAAGTCTTTTAATAATTATTTTGTAAATTTTTTAATTTAATAATCAGTACCAAATAAAATTAGAATATATAAATGTTTATGTTAATGTATTGTTAACAGCTTGAACTACTTATGTGTATTATTTGTAAATTTTAAGGATTTTTCTTGTTATTACTGGCCTATTTATTGCAATGATTACTTCTTGTTATTTCTTTACATACTATGAGTACATGCAAGAATTTCAGATAAAATTATAGAGCACCTTTATCTATAAAAAACAATGTACTTATCCTATATTATTTTACAATCTTAGTTTAAAATATGCACTAGAATAGGACTTTATTTAATTGTCAAACTCCAGTCGGGCTATCTTTTTGATATGAAATTCTAAAAAATATATTTTTAGAATTTCATATTTAATAATATAAATATTTTGTTTTAAATAATTTAAAAAATATATTTTTTAAATTATTTAAAACCAAAATAATAACTAATACATTTTGTTTCGTAACCGTAAACACATATATTGATAAACAATGAAATGATTTAGACACATTAATTGAAAATATTTGAATTGTACAACAACAATTCACAAGTAATTTTTTGTTTCGCAAAGAAAAATGGCAGCGTCAATAATCACAAATTAGTATAGAAACCTTTGATTGCAGAAAGAATAGTTAAAATTGGTACAGATTTGGCAACGTAAACGTGTAACGTAACCACAAAATAATTGAGACGAATTCAGAATGAGCAAATTTATAATAACATTTACTGCGTCGTTTTCGTATGCTTTTGGTTGACAAAGGTTATCAACAATAATATTAGGTTTTTATCAGTATGAATTAAATGCAGAATAAAGCTGTTGTTATTATATAAATATTACATTGTTTTTTTTTGTAATTTATTTAAATACTCTTTGAATATATATATATATATATATATATATATATATATATATATATATATATATATATATATATATATATATATATATATATATATTTTAATTTCTTTTGATATAAAAAGTTTGTTGGCAAATGGTGTAATTATCAAAATAGTACCTGTAACCGTGGGCTCTGACATCATGAATTAGGGTGTGTCAAGTGAAACTGTTGAATATAGTAAGCAAGTAAACACTCATAGTAACTTTACGAGAAGAATAAACAAATAGGTAGGATCCGTGTTCAAATTGCTAGAATGGAACCTCATAATTTCCTCGTGCCTGTAATGAAAACAGGAAAACGTAGCTTGACAACAGCCACAAATATAAATTCAATTATTGAATAAGAGTTCAGATACAAGCTTTTAAAGTATTGGAACATTTATTTCCCTTATTGTTTACAGTATATTTAAAATGTCAAAATAAATCAATTCGACGTAGTTTTTAAAGAATGACTTTAACGCAAAATGTTTCTATTTTATTATAATAACTTAAAAATACGAGGTTTGTCCGGAAAGTACGTATAAAAGTTTTTTAAAAATTTTATTTTACAATTATTCAGGTAAATCAATTTTATCCCCTTCAAAGTACTCCCCCTGTGACATAATGCACTTGTGCCAACGCCGTTTCCACTGTGAGAAGGCTCCTTGAAAGTCCTCTGGTTGTAGGTTTCTCAGCTGCCCCGTCGTAGCTTTTTTTATCTCATTTATGTCCCCCAAATGCCGCCCCCGAAGTACCAATTTGGTTTTTGGGAACAAGAAGAAGTCACACGGGGCCAAATCCGGCGAATAGGGGGGGTGTTCGGTCACCGTAATGGAATTTTTACTCAAAAACTCACGGAACGATCTTGGCGCAAATTTTTTTCATTTGAAGTTCGTTTCTTAGAATTTCGTGGACCACGGTTTTGCCCAAATTAAGCTCTTCAGCCACCTGTCTGACCGTTAAACGACGGTCCCCATTAACACAAGTTCGAATTCTTTCCACGTTTTCGTCGGAATGTGAAGTGGAAGGACGTCCTGAACGTGGGTCATCTTGAACGCTTTCTCGGCCCTCTCTGAATCTTTTTAGCCACTTGTGGACGGTTGGTTCCTTCACAGCATCATCCCCATAAACTGTTCTGAGATCGGCAAAAATTTCACGGCCATTCTTGCCGAGTTTCGAGAGAAACTTTATTATGACGCGCTGCTCTTCAACGGAAGCGGGCTCCATGCCGACGGGGTTTCGTTAAGAGGTAACTTCACAGATGGCGTGACAAGCCAGTTCGCACCGCACGGCGGTCAGACCAGAACTGAAGCATTGTTAGGGACATAAGGAAGGGGTCCTGCGCTTACCTGGCCTCCCCACTCCTCTTTCTCGCATTCCAGAACACTTTTATACGAACTTTCCGGACAGACCTCGTATATAAGAGATCCATTTTGGCAATGTTTTGATTAAAAGTTTAACTGCTTTATTTTTCTGGTCTGAGCATTTAATAGCACTACATAATCGATATTTAAAGTACGAGTACGTTTCATATGTAAAACACCATCAAGAAACTAAGTTCAGCTTAATAAACTCTTCATTACCGATTTATAAACTATTTATATAATATTTGATTAATATAAAACAACGGTTGTTATATAAACCAGTTATGTGAATAGTCCCGATTTTAAGATAGATATTACAATCTCTATCAATAAAAAAAAAAAAAATTGTATCCATATTTACTACAGTAAGATTTTATTGATGAAAAAGATTCCATTATATTTGAATACACAATGAACCTATAAGAACTATATCAAATAGAAAAGGTTACCCACGTTATCAGACTTGGAAATATTTATTATATTCGAGTGTCGCGGCGACTGCCCACCAATAATATTGTGTTCAAGTACTCTTATATTATATTATTATTTTGCCTTAAGTAGGTAAACATTGGTATGTATTATGTACTTTTTTATCTATTACTTACTATTAGGAGTATCACATTTTTTATACATTATAGTGATGTGTATATAAAAGTTTCTGTTTTTCAATCAAAAATGTAAAATTGGATTGCTATTTTATAGCTATAAAATATTAAATTTTAATATTAAATAAAATTTTAAATAGAGATTTATTAGTTCTTCAGTCAGTTGTTATCTATTAGCTCTCTATTAATATTAAATACCTAATAATATGTAAAATTCATTTGGGTACATCGTTTGATGCCCTATAATTTAAACTATATCTTGTTTCACTGTGATACATCAACTGGAAGTCGAATCCGTAACGTATAAAATTTCTTAAATTGAGTTCAACATACTTACAATGGTTTAATCACTGTGCACTCTGACTGTGAAATTGAACAATTTTTGTACTGGTTACTTAACCCTATCCATCCGTGTCCGAGACGCTCCAGTTTTTACTCTCTCACTTGTGAACGTAGTCATAGCATCAGGATCGAATGAATCTGAATGTTCCATGTTTGATGATTTTTAATAATTTCATGAAACGATAAGGATTCCTTGTTTAACAAGGAAAAAAAAACAAATAAATGTAAAAAAACCTAAAAACTATGAAAGATTTAATTAGGAAAGTAAAAGAAAAACATCGTCTACGACATGTAGGTTACATGAATTAATTGTAAATAACAATGAACCTATGAATCACACTGTATACCTACTGGTTTGCCAAATCGGACTTGAATAAACCTCGTCTTACTAAGGAAATAACGGAAGCATAATTGCGCGAGGCTAGAGGCTTACCTCCGGCTGCCCTTGACGTCCTCGGCAACACCAGCCCACCCCATTTACATCGTAATCTGCGCAACGACTCGTGAAGGTTACTTCATCTCACAATTTTAGTCTTTTTCTCACAGAACATCAGATGAAATCCTTTGTTTATACACATAGTTCAGATGGACTAGTCCATTTCATTTGACCTACATTTGTTCTTATATCGCAATAACTTACGATAATATTTATTATTTGAGTATTTATGTATTCTAAAGGGTCTAACGAAAAATGAGAAATTAATCAATTTGGCATTATATGTAATTGTACTGAAATAACTATTTATGGTCTGAACTAGTAATGTACTTGTTATTACAGTTTGATCGAAAAAGTTGCGACAATCAATACAATAACTTCACTAACTCTTGACTGTACTTAATTGGAAATTTTATGCAGATAAAGAAACTCGGCGCCCGCTTGCTGTGCGACCAGTAGTTCCTGAGATATTAGCAGTTGAATGGAAAAGGATGCTTTTGCATTCAAAGTTCGATATCTCGGACACAAATGGTCGTAATTGAGCCATCCAAAGCGATTTTTGTAGCTGAATAAACACGCTAAGAGACCTATACAATGGAGTAGCTCGAAAAAATTTTTCCATGCCCATAGAGTGAAAAACAAAACCTAGAAAATTTAGAAAAAAATTATTTTCAGCTTTGTTTAAGAATTGCATGGAAACCGGAGCTCAAAAAATTTTTTCACCAAAAAATCTGAAAACTAGAGTTTTCAAGCTTCAAAACCCTTTTTTTAAATTTCCTGTACGATTATTTTTCACTGAAATACAGCCTGTTGAAAATCACCCAAAAATTTCAATAATTTTTATGTTCCCTTAATTTTTGCGAGGAGTGTAAATACACCAACAATTGCCGTTACAATAATTACACACATTTGGTCCACAAACGATAAAACATGTAGCTATGAAATTCTTTACAGTTTCAGAACTTTTATAAATACTTGAGGCCGACAAGAAGTTCATATTTTTTCCCCCAAGGTAACAAGTGAATTTATTACGATTTGATGGAAGTGAGTTACAATAATAGGAGTTGTAGATAAGAAAGGCAAACTTCGGCAACATTAGGGATAAGCTGGATTAATGCGTGATACTTTTTTGTTGTTCACAGTAAAATTTTCATCGCTAGGTGTGCCTCTAAAATTTATGTACATACTTAATTAAATATGCAGCCAGAGAATGGCACAAGTACAAATTCTGCAGTTTAAGTATAAACTGTACCGCTAATTTTAAATGCTTTTGAAAACATTTTTAACATTGATTTAGCCTTTAACGATACCGTTTTAGTATGCATTTATTTAAAATTGATTTATCTGTATTCACTGTAGGTATGTACAACAATTAAATAAAATACGAGTGTTCCCTCATCATTTTACAAAAACAACTATACTTATACACAGCAACGGTAATTGGGTGAAAGGAAGTTTAGAAAGTAGGCACTCGTTTAAGTATATCTAATAGTCGTAAAATCCGTTATTCGATGTCATGCATGGGCAAAAATGTAAAACAGAATTATTGATTGGTTACCTCTTAAATGCACGTGACGCGCATAGGCAGATACTAAAATAACGAAATAAAAAATAAACACGTTTAAATATATGTTCGCAATATGTGTGGTATAGTGACGATGATAGAGCATATAAGCTGTGCCATAAGACAGAAGCCACCTCACTCATATAGGTAGCATAGAGAGCGACGCCCTCGGCTAAAAATATGCCACCGGTTCACTGCGCGCTTCTTCACAAAGAAATTGCGCGTATTCTGACCTCTAAATCGGGAAACACTTCAAAATATACACATGCTATGTATTTATGAAAACACTGACAGATTTACCTAGACATTTATTCCGGTAATGCTGAATTCAGGATCATTGTCAAGTACATTTTAATCTGATTTAATTATAACTACGTCACGTTTTGTATATTGTTGCCTTGCCGTATGATGATAGAGGACAAAGTGTGACGGCGTAATTTCTGGAATATTCTGCTTGCAGATACGTGTAGGTTACGTATTTTATCTAAATACTGTTTCGAGTTTGTGTTTATAGTTGTCTTCAAATACAACTAAAATATTGGGAAACCATTTTTTGACTAATAGTCGTGATTCTGTGTGTAAAATGCAACTAAATCAGCAGTTTTGGGCTAGATATAGCCTTTTTAAAATCATACAATACTGTATAATACGGATTTAGTATCTAAAATTTCTGTAGAAATATTTGAAAAACGTTTAATAAGTACAAAATGTGTTACCAGAATCATTAAAAATAATATTGATATCATGGTATAAGTTTTTAATAGCTCGTAATTTTGTATCTAACATACTACCACAATTTTTTAATGCTCAATAAATAACTAGCTTTTACACGCAACAGATATACACTTCATATGCGTAGATTTTGGAAGTTTGTAACCACTTCTAGATGGCGTCTTTGAATAAAATACAACTGATTTTAACTTAGTCCTTCAGAAACATAACTGTAAATTTAGTTCAGTGGTTTTTATGTCATGATAGAAAGACACAAATTCTAAAAATTATTGTTGCTTCTTAAGATTGTCTTTATTAAAATCTGCATATTGATTTTTCTTAAATATTCTCCTATCATATAGTCCAGATATAACAATTTTATTAGGCACAATTTTATTATATTAATAAGATTAATTAGTAAATACTATTAACACATAACAACACAGGTGCTTAGAGTAATATATAAAAAAAAATTGGTACTATTAGAGAGCACAAAAACAACAAAAACATTCATATTTAGGAAATTTCCAATTTTTCTTTCCATAAAAATCTTAATCGAATTATTACAAACATTTTACAAAAATAAAATTAGCTTGATTTAGCCAATTTCGCTCTTGTCAATACCAGGCCTTCTCAAGTGATACACACTTATTGACGACCAGCATTTAATTTATCAAGATTTATTTGTATTACCCAAATGTTTCCTATATAACTGCGTTGTAATTCCCCTCATTCGTCGCAGATTCGCAGTATGGCACGTAATGTAGGTCATGTACTTTTTGTTTCATAAAATTCATGTAATGAAGAAGTCCAAGGGAGAAGAGGGTTGTTAGTAACAGGAATTAGTTAAACCGCCTTTCATGTAGTACCCCTGGACACCACCGTGGTCAACTCCCGGTAAATTCATCATGATGTAGCAATAAATAGTTCTGACATCATCTTCACCTACCTATTCCCTCTCACTGTTTCTCCTCCGATGTCTATGAATAATGCAGGCGGTTATTATCCAATACTAATAACAATTATGAGAATATGTTCATGTTAGAATCTGAAATATAAATAATAATAAATAATTCTTATAACTGTATAATAAAGAATTAAATAAATAAATAAAAATTATCAATTTGGACCAGCGATTCAATTGTTGAATTGAAGGTCCATTGACGCATATAATCTGTCCACGGAAACGCGCCCCCGCCTTTTTCGTAGAAACGCAGCTATTTCACTACTTAGTGGCTTATAACACAGAAAGATTTTGTTATACTGTACTATATATTAGGTGCACGTGAATAAGAAATATCAAATATTTCTTATTCACTATATTGTCACTGCACATGCGTTGCGATTGCCATCTATTGTGTTTGTTGTCTAAAAACTATACGTCACGTCACGAAAAATATACGAGTACGTTTGAAACCTCCACGTGGTCAATACAAAAAGACTGTAATTGAAATGTTGGCAAGAGTTTTGGCCGTTGGGACGAGATCGCCTCTATGTGGCGTTATTTAAAGAGGCGCGTGTGAATGTAGCACAAGTTCAGACTGGCCACCGCGACGCAGGTCGCCGCGATCAGGAATAAGGTTAATTACCCCAAGGCCGAGGGTATGCCAACGGCAAAGGCAAAACGCAGATTTCTTTTATAAGGAAACGACAACAAACGATTGTTGACGTTTGTTGATGTTGCGCCAAATAGTTTTGTTATTGTAATTTTTATAGCTATTTATTCTCTTGTGCTATAACGCCCTCTAGTCCTATGGAAGAAATGCCGTCATTGGGGATTGTTGATTGATACGTATAATTGTCATTGTGAAAACAATCAGATAAACATAAGGCAATATTTTGTTGATAAAACATGTCATAGAGCAATATTGTTGTCTTACTCGATATAAGACCACTAGCATATTTAGTAGAACCTTTTCATTACTTAGTCATTGCTTAATTAGTTCATTGATTACTATAGTAGTTTTTCATTTTGATGAATATACCTAGTGTGCTGAGTATTATTGTTGACGGCATCATGCAAAGTTCGTTCAACCTTCATTTGTAGGTACATCCTGTTTAGCGTTGCTCTTTTGGTAAACTCTACGTGGGACTGTATTATATCAATCAAATTATTAATTAGAATTGGTGTAATTTAGAGAAAACGACTGGGTAGGAAGAACTTATTGTAGACTAGCTGTTTCCCGTAGTATTGTATATGTGTGAGTTAGTATATTATGAGTTTAGATATAACCTACCCGCGTACCCACCAAATTCATTCGGTCATTCGTTTAAGCACGATCGAGTAACAAAAATCCAAATATCTTTACCTTACTTTAATATTTATAATATTAGTTGGATAAATTTACCTTAACTACCTCTTCTTTGGGCGTTTCGAATCGTATGAAGCCGTATATTCCCCAACCCATCATTTCTCAACCTTTTTAGTGCCGTGATCGTAACCCACTGAATAACTAAAAGTTAAGAGAATTTTTTCGTTTACAAGTCTTATTTATTTATAGGTTTACTGGTATATTTCATTTGCAAGCGATGATTCATCGCTAAATAAAAAAATCATCTAAATGGTTTGAAATGATTGATGATTTTAAATCTTACCTATAAAGTGAGGTCTCGCCCAGTCGATAAAGGTGGTAAACGTATTTTTATTTATTTATTTATCTATTTAGCTACTTGGTTATCTCAGACTATAAATTTATCAACGTTAATAAATGTACAATCTACATGTAAGATTGAGGTGGAAGAATCAAGCGTTTGTATGGCGTGGGCACAATATAAACATGAATCACAAGTTTGGACTGATGACCCGACTGTTTCATTATATTATTTTGTGCCGACGACTCACCGTCACCGTCACTGCCGACTTCTAAAAGTTAACGGTAATGTTCCGATCCCGCGAAAACCGTATAACCGGCTAGAGACATCTGATGTAAAAACGAACTTATACGAGTAAACAGTAAATGTCCCCGAGTTATATCACATTTACACTAGTTTGAATTTGCGATGAATAAATATTAATATAAAAAAAATAAATATATATAACTAATAAACTGCTTTATAAAACTAATATACTAATTGTTGTAGTATGTAGGAGTAACAAGCCATACTTTCTTTGTATGAGGTGCAGATTCAGTTAGTCAAAGAAAAAGTCTGAATTTTGTTTACAAGGAAATATATTATATAATAAAGGTTGAATTTAAAATCGTTAGAAACTATCGAAGGAATTATTTTAATAATTGAACGTTTTCGCCAAAGGGTCGAAAAACAACAAATAAATAATAATTTAATTGAGTTAATCAACAGCTGAACGTATCGTGTTAGTATGAGAGACTCGAAGTTTTTTGTTGTCTTAAAATTTTCCGTTTACGAAATTTCTCTCAATAAAAAAAAAATACTAATATGTATAGATTACCTCTAACGAATTCGATCCTGTATATAACATAATTTTTTATTTGCTTTAATGGTGGACATTTATACAGAGCTTGTAAAAATAGTTTCATAATACTATACTGCAAATATTGCTATGCTAAGTGGAGAGCAAATGCTGCGTATATATCATATTGGTTTAGTGATTGTAAACGTAAGATCATAATTACTTCCCCGGCTTATATTTTTTAATAATTGTTAAAAAATAATTATTTATTTCAATGATATTAAAGTAAAATAGTTTGTTATTGCCTATGTATCTAAATGGTTGAAGTGGGTCAAACCGCGATGCAGCATGAATGTTTCGCAGGCGGGGGTCAACCCGCCAAGAGAGTGGCGCAACATTCTAGCAAGGGGAGATATTGCGTAGGTACAATACGAAGTAAACAATGAACAATGCTAATCGACATTATTTTCAGGATTATGAGGCAAAGTTGGCGTTAGTATTTCCCAAACAAAATTGTAATTGTCCCTTTTAATTAGCAGTTAATACAAACATGACAAAATACGTGCCCGATTGTAATCATAATTTTTTTTATGTGGGTATTTTCACTTTCTGAGCTCCAAGTGAGAAAGGTATTATTCAAATTCAAATTCTCAGGAGAGAAAAAAAAAACTATTCTTACTAAAAAATAGGTAGTGTTTTTATTAGATGTTAATTGTAAATGTCAAAAAATTACTTTAGTTTTTTTTTATAGTTATAAAATTAATTGAATTGTACATTACATGTATTGCAGTTATCACATAAAAATGGTCCCAATTTGATTTTTGTCTATTTTCATGTAGTATTGAAGAGAAACCATTTCGTGTAAAAGAATGTAATAATTTTTAACGTATTCTGATATAATAAAAAAATCAGAACTTAGTCGTGTAAAAGGTCATAACCCGAATTGAACCAATACAAAGAAAAAAAAAATTTAAGAAACATTTATTTGATGTTTGAGATTAAGCGACTTGCTACTACCACTATTTTATATTTTATAAAATATTATCTTTCTAATTATATTATAATTTACTCTTTTGTAAGGAAATTACTTCGTTATTTGTACAGATATCTTCACACTTCTAGCTTAAAAAGAAAAAAGGTACAAGTTAATTTTATACAGTTGTGCTTTCATAAAATCAAGTTGTACCCTTTCCATTAATATAAGTAATATTTTTCTTATTATTAACAAAATTTTTCCTAATGTACTTTATCACAATTTATGTGAAAGAGGAAAATATTTCTGAAATATAATTTCGAAATATTCTGTTGGCTGGTAATAGATATAAGAATATTATGCTGAATGTATAATATACTGAACAATATTCGATTTCACACAAATCACGAGCAATTTGTTATTAAAATGTGTTGTTTTTCTGGTCGTTGAATGGTCAGTAACAATTCCAGTTTGGTAGGTATTTAGTTGCAGTCGCAACTATAACAACAGCCTATAACGCTTCTTAGTAAAAAAAATACACACACATAGCGATATTTTGACACAAATTGTTTACGCGATTTGTATGTATGTATGTGTGTTAAATTATGATGATTATGATATTGTCTACCCGTATCCTAAATTTTAATAAAATTTGTCAGCATTATATCTAAACGTTCAAACATTTCTACAAACTTTACATTTAATAATATTGTTACTAAGAGAATGTATCATCATATCATTAACAATCATTAACATGACAATTAGTTTTTTTAAAATAATAAATTATATCTTATAGCCTTATTACTTACCTAAGGACATAGATTAGACTATATGATAAATACATTGAATATTTCTCGTTATATAAAGGACATTTATAAATTCTGATAACTGTATAATACAGCATTAATTTGCCCTTAAAGTAAGCAGATTGTGAGAGTGAATGAGTACTATTGACTATTTTATTTATGTATTGAATATTTTTATTAATGTCTTCAATGTTTTCATAAGTATACATTTTGTTGTTTAGTTTTCTGATCTGATAAGTATGTAGATTATACTGAATACGTAATATATATCAATAGAATTCGATTTTATAAAAACACAAGAAATCTGATATTAAAATGTGTTGTTTTTCTAGAGCCAGTTGGAATAAACTATTAGTTATAACTAATTATTTTAATCAAACTAGAGACATTTTGTGTTACTGCGAACATAGATGATTTGAGTTTTATAGCTAGTCTATGTTATTTTTTCTACGCATGCGCATACGCATTATTTTTGCTACGCATTTTATTATGATATATGTGTTGATTTGGAGATATAAGATTTGTTCGTATTTTTTTTTTAACTATTTATTAAGAAAATAGTTTCTAAAATAGTAAATAGTTTTTTTTTTTTAAATAATAGGGGTGCCAAGAACCATCCATTAAAATAAATCAGCATTTGAAGTCTACAACGCATTAATTCAGACTGGATTGGTGTTGTCCTCTTTTGGCTCTGTTACTTCCTGAAAGCTAATTTGTGGAAGGCCACCATTGCAAGCACACCTCACATTGATAATTGTTTAACTTCCTTTATACTATTATCATAATATACCTAATACAAAGTGTGCGATTTTCGAGTTAGTATTTGACTTTAATGAGTTGAATGAGACACGTAACTATAATAGTTCATAGTCTATGCAAGTAAAAAATTTAAAGTGATGTCACGTACCTCCTTCCAGCATTATTGCTAAATTTGCTACCAGCTACAATGGAAGTTTTTTATTAAATAAATTATGTAAATATGTAATAACATCAATGCCATTTCAATGTCACGATAAATTTAATTAGTTAAATTATGTATATCATAAGTAATTATGTACAATCATTTTTGCTATAGACAGTAACAAAATATGTAGAAAGCAGTACCATTTAAATGCTCCCAAAAATACGAGTAGTTGTATAACGTCAATGATATACATTTAACACAGAATAGTACATATATTTGATCTTGTAGATAAATATCAGCTATGACACCGTTTCAACAAATAGGATTTTCACATTTTGTATCATGAAATTGGATTTCCTCAACTTTATGTTCCGGTTAACTCTCCTCTAGTTCCGGGTATGAGTCTGGTATAATACAAATGGTATGGGTATATTGCGTGAGCAACATTTATATGCAAAATAGTAATGTAGCAAGTGTGAATAGAATTTGGTTGGTCCTAGAGAACTATTACGGTGTTAAAAATTATTTAAGTTTTTATTTTTATTTTTAATATGCTAAATGAGCCTACATAGTTTGTATAAGAAAAATAGGAATAGAAAATTTTTAATCTAAAGAAATTAACAGTTCATTCTGTGTGGGAGGAACTATCTGTATAACCATACTAGTAAGATTCTATGTTTCGTGGAGTTAGCATGATTGAGTTCAGGAAGATTGAAAGCTTCCTAAACAAAACCAAGTAAGTACCTACTCATGTTTTGCATTTACGCCGTCGCGTCAGACTGTAAATCTATTTTTATGCAAGTATTTATAAAATGTAAATATGTCTTAGTTTATATTCCTATATATTATCTATATTTGTAAAACACTGTGTTTTGATAATCCCTTTATGAATTCTCGCGATACAGGTTCGCTTAGAGCGGGGTCCAATGTAGGTACTCATGTTATGTATTCCTTGTGTTTAATAAATAAATTAATAATTCATCGATGATCAACTTTTATAAAGAAATTTTCATTAATAACTATAAATGGAATGGACAATTTGAGGCCTAGTGAAATATATAGCCTACTATGGAATTTCGCGGTTATATTAAACGCATATAGATGCGTTATATGAAAGTAACGTTAAGACAGGTATTTATATATAGGTAGATGAATAGGTACATTTTAGCTTGTAAAATTATTCAAATCTTGCAGCAATAAATTCTATAACACTGCCATGCATAGTCCAGCTAGTGTTGTTCAGAAAGTTTAAAATATTAAGATAAATGATTCTATACCTAACCTTCCATAGAGGGGGGAAAGGGATTGTTAGCAATGGAGATTGACAGCCCTATTGTTAATTTACCCTATTAGGTCGACCTCCACGTGGTTCTCCTTGGAAACCATCGTGAACAATTCTTATTGAATTCGTCACGATGGGCTGATTTGCTTCATCCTCACCTATCATCCTTCACTGGTGCCCCGCCGGTGTATACCGATAGCGCGGGTGGGGTTACCATTCCATTATCACACATTAAAAAAAACCTTCCATAGAAACAAAAGTCATTTAAATTTTATTTAAATATATATAACTAAGATATAATTATAGAAGAACTTACCTCATATACATTTGGATGCCATACTTTTGTTAAAAACCTAATTGAAGGTGGTGAATATGGATAGTCTGAGGGGAATTTCATATGTGCCTGAAACAACAAAGGATGCCATTTTAAAATATATTATGTAAATCAAATGTAGAACAACGACATATAGCTGTTTTATGTTGGGCTAATAGGTACGTAACTGCTGTAATATAATACGATTACTTCGTTGAAATCAGATCATTCATATTGCTGGATGACGCATCAACAGATAGACCGACAATAACAAAAAGAATCAATTATGTTTTTATATACTTAATTTACCTACTATTACATTAGCATGTCTTTTCCTTTATCATAATTTAATATAATAGTAGGATAGTATATAATAAACATTTTTACAAACAAAATAAGTAAAGGTGTTTAGACATTTCTTATACTTAATCATGTTTAAAATGCTAAACGGATTTGAATGAAATTTTATACAACTTTATCATGAAAAAGAACTATATAAAATTTAATAAACTAATTATATTACAGAAATTAATTTATTAAGTTTCAAAGTACTTAACGCCACTGATATTATAAATGTGAAATTACGGCACACCTAATAGTTTATGAAATTTGGAATACACATAGCATTTTGGATGGAGAATGGTTTCAAGCTATTTTTTTACATATCCCTATTAAATGGGCGAACTGGATGAAGCCATGGATAAAAACTAGTAATACTTAATATTTTATTCTTTTAAAAATCAACAGGTTTCACTTCTGCCGAGTACAAACTCAGCAGAAGTGAAACATATATAGAAGCTCATTTTGTTTAAAATTTTCTACATAATTAATAATTAGGCAAAAATGTTAAACTTAAGTACTTAGATAAATTTTTATGTTAAGAATTCTAACAATGTATTTAAAAGATTAAATTTTAAATTAAAATATATCAATTTCCAGTAGACAATAAATAAAATGATAGTGATGTAATATTACACCATAGATTAAGGATAATACCTCATATTACATAAAATTCATATATATTTATAGTGGTTTGCAGCAAGCTAATTAACAACAAAATATTATGGTGTTAAGTTTATTGTCATTTAAGGAAATCAAACAATCATCAATTGCAGGCATGAAAAGGTTCAATCTTTTTAGGTCAAAAGGTTGTACAGTAAATTCGGGTTTGGTTTTGCCAATTACAAAAAACAGGAAATTCTAAAAATTTCAGACTTATACCAAACAAAGCAATGTCTTTTGTTTAACAATAAGTGTTTTACTATGTTATAATGGTATATCATGTACCATTATAACTTTTTATCTGCTGCTGTTGACTCAGGTAATGAATATATCTTGTACATACCATGTAATACTTTTGTATTTATAAAATTCATGTTATTAAACTCCTAGTCCTGTGAGGGTGCTACCTTCAGTCACTAAGACATCCAAACACTGTATAATGATTAAAATTTATGACTTAAAAATGTAATAGTTATCTAACAGATTTTCATTGTGTTTTTCTCAGCCAATATTATAATGGCCAATATATCTATTTCACCCATGATAGCCCCCATCCATTATATCATCCATACCTGAGGACTAAGGTGTTATGCCTTTGTACCCTGTCCTACCCTTCAATCGGAAACAAAACCTTGCAAACACAACTGCTTTGTGGTAGAAATGCGAATGGGACAGAGGTACCCAAGCAAATGACTTTTGTACAAAGTCTCCCTCTCAATTTCATTATATTACTAATATGATAAAATTGTAACTATTGTGTAGAAAATGTTGGTATATATAACTAGCTGATATTTAAGAAAAAAATGAGATGAAATGTCTTTATAAAAGTAACAGAAGTCAAAACAATCATTTTTAGAAATATTATTTACCTGTCTGTTTATTCCAGCATCAACAAAAATTACTGTATGAAATTAGATATGGTTTTAACAGTTGTATTTCTGAAGGTCTAACTTAAAAACTGGTTTATATTTTATCTTGATACTTAATCTAGAAATGGTCTACTTAATTGATTTTCCTACTTCTGTGTATGAAGTAGCAGAAAAAAAAATAGTTACAGATAAAAAGAAAAATAACAAATAAAAAAAGTAACTATTTCCAACTATATTTAAAACTTATGTTAATTTTTTTATTATATCTATATAAATGTATAGCTAACTAGGATTCTGACAATTTATTTCACTGAATTATTCTTGATAAAGGTTTTTGGATGAAATAGAAATAATTGACAGAAACAACAAACATATCAAGTTCATACCCTTTCTCTTATATACATATATATAAATATCTATTTACACTATTTTGTGAAATAAAGCTTATTATTTCAGCTGAGAAATACATTAACAAAGAAAGTAAAATATATGTTAAAATTTATAAAAAAAAGTTATAATATTTTTAAATAATTTATAATAACAATAAATATTAAAAAATGCAAACCATATATTGGTTGTTGCTGATTTGAGGCAAGTGTCAGATGTGCAATAATTACTATATTGTTTAGAAGTTAAAAGATTAAGCAACCTATCCAAGTAGTATTTAGGTAGGTGATAAAAAATGTAATAATTCTATGTCACATTTACCTCTAGTTAACTTTAAAAAATATATATTTTACTATTTCTGTACTAATGTTATGATCTGTAATATAAAAGTCATAGTACCAACAAAGGTGGATTGATTTTATCAACTGTCTTAGCAGTACATGGACAAGGTGATTAAAAAAGGTTAGAAAATGAAGGTTTTAATGTTGTCGTATATCTTGCTATCACCTCATCATCCATGTAACATAAAAGGGATAAATATGTGTTGCGATAACCATTTGTTAACCATCATAATAAATTTGTGTTGTATATAAAATCCAGTATACAAACTACTAGCTAGGTACATACCTACAAACTTGATTACCTATACAATCAACAATTTCATCTCTCTAATGCATGCATAGGTATATTTTTTAATTAACAATCTCACTCATTGTTGTTTATATTACTCTAATCTCATAATTACTTAGTGTTACCAGGTCATTGTTCATGTGACATCAGGCTGATGCTTACCTTGAAATAACCACCCTGGTACAGTGTGTCCGGCGGACCGAAAATTGCAACTTCCCACTCAAACAAATTGTCCTCTCCAAGTAACTTTACTCTAAAGCCTTCCACAGGCTCCTCCTGGAGACTTTTGTATTCTAAAGCTAAAGCCCTCAGGGCAGAACTAGTTGGAACTGTATTAGACATTGTCAATAATTATATTTTTCTATTATAACCTAAAATCACTATTTAGATCAGATTCTATTGACATAACACTGCGGAACTCTCCTTGCGGTCCACGTATTCAGGAGGCATTTCAAACAGAGTCACAACAACAACGAAGTATGAATTTTAGTAAACATAACGCCAAAGTAGCCTACGGATTATTTTCTAATATACACTTTAAACGTCAATACTGTACGGCAGTAATATACGTCGAAAATGAAAGATAAAACAGTCCAAACTACACAGCAATATGTTCAACAATGAGAAAGCAACTGTCCAAACAAACACGAACGCGACTCCAAGGAAAACGGCTAGCGTGATCGTACAGCTGCTGTTTGATGCTGCTGAGCTGTATGTCTGAGTTGCCCGACCGAATATTGTAGAACAGCTGTTTAGTTATTTCCGTGCTTGATTGCGCAGTGAGATGACGCACGCGGCCTATCGACTTTTAATACATGTACCGCCCTCTATAGTTTAAAGCACAGAAATATAACATGTATGGAAACCGACTTCAATATGGTAAATTGTAAAAGCAATTTCTATTAGATGTCGCTAATTGTTTAAAAATGGAAAAGCATTAAAATTTTACTTTTCAATTTCGTATTTATAAGTATACTGTGGTGTACTAGATGTCGCTCACAGTTCGAGCTGAAACCAAATTTATATTTTTTGGCTATAAATTTAAATGCTTAATCTTTGATCGATACTTACATTCATTTTAAGTTTCATTTATTAGTATACTTATATAATATAGAATAAGAGCAATACCAATCACCATTTATTTTCCAACGGTTCAACGGGTAACAAAATCGTGTATTATCAATATTATCATTATAATTTCACACACTCATTAGCCATTATCGGTTTTTTAGTTTACCTTTCTCATTTTCGAGTCTTTATAAAGATTTCGATGACAGAATGGAAATCTTAAAGCAGCTTCTTAAAATTGTGTTCTACATATTCGTTTTATCCGCAAAAGCTAGTAATAAATCCAGACAGGTCGACCTTTAGATGATCTCTCCTGGTAACTATCAGGGTGAAATTGTCATGTATAGACTAATCTGACTTCATTCTAGCCTATCATTGTTCACTAGCAGTCTGTTACCGTAAACTAATATCTCAGAGTGGAGGGAAGGGTTTGTTACCAATGCGGGCTGCCAGTCACATTGTTAGCAATATACTCTATCAGGTCGACCTCCACGTGGTCCTCCTTGAAAACCATGTGTATTGTGTATACCTCCATGTGTATTCATCACGATGGGCTAACTGACCTGCTTTTCCTTTCTCACTTATCATTTCTCACTGGTGCCCCATCAGCGTATACCGTTAGCGCAGGCGGGGTTATATATATATATATATATATATATATATATATATATATATATATATATATATATATATATATATATATCAGAATTATAAAAATATTATAAGTTTGGCGCGGTGGTTTTTGCAAATATTTAATTTTCAATTTTCAGTAACAGCCCTAAGAATTGAATTATCTCAGAACTTAATTTAAAAGGCACTCATCCCGGAATCCTTAAATAACTCATCGTGCTCAATAAAGCAAGGTAGGTAGTAAATACTGTACTTCATCGCTGGAGTACTTTTTAATGGTTTTTTTTTTTATGGGTGAAAATGGTATGGCAACCCCGCCTGCGCTAACGGGATACGCTGGCGGAGCGGAGCACCAGTGAAGGGTAATAGATGAGAATGAAAACAGGCCAGTTAGCCCATCATGATGAATTCATCAGGAATTAAGCATGATAGTTTCTAGGGAGAACCGCGAGGAGGTCGACCTGGTTGGGTATATTGTTAGCCCCCTTTCCCCCCCTTTTTTAATGGTTGATAATGAAGTGATAATCCTGCTCGCGCTATCGGTATACACTGGCAGGGAACTTGTGAGGGATGACTGCTGAGGATGAAAGGCAGGTTAGTTAGACCATCGTGACAATTCCACTAGAATTAACCACGATGATTTCCAGGAGAAACCGCATGTAAGTCGACCTAATAGGATATATTGCTGGCAATGGGGCTGTTAAAACCGATTACTTACAAACCCTCCTCCCCACCTTCCGCAATAGTACTTGAGTACTTTCATATATTTATCATTCATGTATACATACAAAAAAGAATTAAATAACCGTTATAATTTATTGTGAGCAGTTTTAAAAGCGATATATTATTATTTTCTACATGTAATAGTACGTACCTATGATTAATTGACTTATTTGTGTGGATGGTTGCAGCAGACAATAATACGTGGGAGCATGATTCAAAGGCGACTCGCCCACCTAAATCGTGCCTTGTATAGTCAGAACCTCTCGCGAAACCCACATCAACATTGTTGGCAGTTTGATATTGCAAATTTTGTGAATTCAAGAAAATTCTACAGACAGAAGTATAAGTGCATTTTATCTCAGATCTTTCTAATGACATTAAGATTTTCACTTTGTTGAAGAAGTGCTAATTTTTGCATGAAAACTGGTATAGGGTGAATACAAAAAACTAAGCAGACCCAAATATACCTTTTAAAAAGTAATTTATGTCTGAATGTTATAAAAAAACATAATGAGACGAATTTTTAGTTTATGATAAAATTTGACATTCTATAACTGAATAGTCAGTATTTAGATATAAGGTAAAATAACTAGTATGTTTATCAGCATCGGTCCATCGAATAATTTTTCGCTCAAAAAGGTATCTACTGTTTAATTCTTCTATATTTATATATAACAATTGTAGATATCTATCTTAAGAATTTATAGCCTTGACAAACAAAACAATCTAGTCAAATCGAGTAATTGATTGATTTACTCGTATATTATTCGACAACCTTTATGGTGGAATCGTGATAAGTTGCTTTGCATAAATGAGATACCGGGTTCGATTGTCGATCGAGCTATTTAGCAAACGATTTTTTCTGAATTGGCTTTAGTCTGCAATAGTATTATATTATCTGTGGTCTGGGTTTTCTGGGAAATATTAGGTATCCTAGTGCTAATTAATTAATAATAGAGTACAAATTATATCATTCTGTAAATAATTCTCCCAAAAAACGATAATGTTTATCGACATTAAGTAATTGAGGATCAGGTGATTGGTGTGTACACAGGTACAATAAAAAAGAAAGATATTTTGAATTTAATTTTATTTATAATTATAATTTAGTGAAATTACATATAATAGAATTGCTATAACATTGCGCAAATGACAAATAGATACTTACGATTTATCTTATTTATTCTTAATTGTATAATCACCATATACTTTTTACACTTACAATTATATATTTAACAATGTAGTGAAATGTTTCTTCTTTGTACTTGGAGTGGATGGTACGAGTAAACTTTGTAGACGGTCTTCTAAGCGATGGATCGACCAAGTTCATTTCATCCTTCCTACGAATTTATCAGAACGGCGGTCACAGAAAGAAATAACAAGATATCGTGATGCAGATGACATCAGACTCTGACTTCATTATGTAATTACTTCTGACAAGAGCGTATTGTCAATTCCGTGTATTTATTGTGATTATTTGTGCACCACGTCTTTAATATGTATTTAAATGTAAGCTGTAAATAGTTCATAAATATCTAAATTGATTTTTATTGCTAGTGTGGTGTCTGTAAATAAATATTGTAAATATTCATCTCATAGCCACTTGTCAACATCATTATTTTCTTTTCCATCAAGTAGATTAATTAAATTGTACATAGATATTTCACCTCTTTCTTTCTTTCGAACTGGTCGTACAGACATGACAGCGACGTTTATTTTTTACATTCATTTCTGCTGTCATTCTCTCCATCTCGATTGCTCGCCTCTTACGCTTCTAATTTTCGTTTTTATATATTATTTTCTTCATTCTCCTTTGTATATAATATTTACCTTCTGTAATATATGTAAATAGACAAAGTTAGTTGTTATACTTATTTTCTCCGAACAACTACATTGGTGACCCCGACGTGTATGCAGTTTTAAATCTATGCAGTTTTAAATAAGGTTTAGATTTCCAGTACTGCGTCTGACTATAATCTAATATTTATTGAAATATAATATATAATATTAAATATAAATGATAATATTTTTGGGGATTATCAGATCTTTATCAGACGTCAGGAATGGCATAGTAAGTATTATATGCAATTAGGTAGTTAACGATAAGTTTAATAATACAGGAATTATCATATTCATAGCAGAGTCCCTCTTAAAACATCTCTAAAACCTAACTGCGTTTGCCAATCCGTCTGCCAAGCGTGGCAACTACTAGCAAAACCCCTCAAGGGGAAGAGTTATGTTCAGCAGTGGGTAGTTACAAGACTGATAATCATAATATAATCATTATACACTCAAACAACTGTATCTTTCCATCGTTTAGCAGTCGACGAAATAGCAGCGGTCAATGAAACAAATAAATTGATAGGAATAGGTATACACCTGTAACCATAGACTTAGTATAATGTACTACATACTTCATAATCCAAGCCTAAAACTAATACTCGGTTATATGCAGAAAGAATGATAGCCTTAGTAAGCCTTCCGGTGGATAATACTTAAAAGGAACTATAAAACTAATATTTATTCTGTCTACTACAATACAGACCTATATGCTAAATAATCATGTAAGCCTACATAGCCTGTTCTACAAATATGTATGACATACATTATTTTCACTTTAGAAGGCAATAGATAAAACTTTTCAGTTGAAAATATAATGTATTAAATAATTATACTTACTTAGTATATAGCGATGGCAAGACTGGCTTCTGGAATTGGAGGTTGGCCACAGCTCCATAACCTTATGCTAATTTCTGTGTCACTTGCTTGTTACCTACTCAATATCCACCAACTCGCCAGCCTACTCTTCCGATATCGAGCTTATTGACTCACTTCAGGTAAGGTTAAATAAATAATGTAACAAAATTGCACTATCGAGCATTGTTTTAAACCAACAAATCTTTCTTCATTGCTTCTCTAAGAATACGTATAGAGCATTATGCGCTAACCAGGGCACCCCGTCACCCATATTAGGGGCGAAAGGGAGAGGGATTGTTGGTAATGGTAAAATCCGTCACAAAGGGGGGGGGGAAGGGATTGTTAGTAATAGAAACTAAGAATCCCATTGCTAGCAATATACCTAACCAGGTCGACCTCCTCGCGGTTCATGCTGGAAACTATCATAGTTAATTCCTGATGAATTCATCATGATGGGCTAACTGGCCTGTTTTTATTCTCATCTATCACTCTTCACTGGTGCTTCGCCAACGTATCCAACGTTAGCGCAGGCGGGGTTACCATTCCATTTTCATCTAATAATCCGTCACAAAGTGTTAACTGATCTGCTTTCAACCTCATCTGTCGTCATTCACTAATGCCTCGTCAGCGTATACCGATAGCGCAGGCGGGGTTACCATTCCATTATCATTCACTAGAAATAGACAAGACGAGACAACTTATTGACAATTTGTGTACAATATTAAAAAAAAAAAATTACTAACATAGATTGCATAAATAAAACGGTTATGCAAATGGCTTCTGTTTCAAAAATACTTATATAAAATAATGGGTTAAATTTTGTCCACCATGTTCTTTGAGGAAATCTGGTATTATACCTATTATATTTTTTCTTCGCCTACTATTTACAATGGAAATTTAATGAAATTGCTATGTTTATCATTTCCGATTGTTTCAAATTAATCTGGATGTTTTTCCATTTTTTTACTTAAAATAATACATGTTGGCACCTATGCCAAATTCCAATATAATAAGTTGAACTGTTAGGGCGCCAAGAATTAATAAACAAATAAATTAACTTTCATATATATATTATTAGCAGATAGGGAATAATGAGGTAAGAATTAATTTTCTTTGGTATGTATAAACAGAATATGAATTTATACGAGTAGTTAGGTACCTACTTACATTTATGCGGTTATCATAAGTTATATTACATTATGTTACAATTAAAACTCCCGTGATTCGAAACTGAATACCTAATTATTCAGTATTATTTTATTATTATTGACCTATATTGGTTATACTTGCATACGAATTTAATTATATATTGGACAAAATACCTTTCAATATTATTATTCCGATTCCGAGAATTTATTATTACCGACTTATCTACTTACAACATACGTAGGTACTTTGTATTGTTTGTTTTACAATTAATTGTTATTACTAAGAATAAATAAGTATCATCGTTTTATTCTTGAACGTTGTGATTATGATGGCAACTTTTAAACCATTTTTGGTATGAAAGGCTTTATGAGATGTAAGCGCTTACGTGTCTCGAAGGTTTGGTTTGGTGGGCGACGTGCTGCGGCGGCGGTGCGGCGCGACGTCAAGGTGTCACGGCACGGCTCACGGGGGCGCCGGCGCACGCTCAGACAGAATCCGCGAGTCAGTCGCAAGCAGCGCGCGCGCACGCAAGCGACACACGACACGAACGACTCTCGCGACCATTTGTATATTACAAGGCAATTGTTTGACTATAGTATGTGATAATTTTTAATTTAGGTAGGACTCGTATTTAAAATATTTAATCGTAAATTAAGAATCTCATATAAAATAATTTAAGATTATTAAGTTTGTCTATTTAAACTATTGGTGACATCAAAATGACAATAAAAAATAAAAAGACTAAACAATCTAAATCCTCGGAAGTGACCTCATCGAGTACTAGTGCATCGAGCAGTGTTCAGAAGAGTAGTACATCAACGTCTGTACAACAGAGTAGCAACACATTACAGAAGGTCAGCTCGTCTGGGAAAAAAGTTCGCTATATTGAGGTAAAGGTTGAGGAAGATGACCCGCTTATGATAACTGATGTAACCGATCATGCTTCGTTAAGTGGTTCAACTATATCCGAGCACTACAATAGCCACCCGCACTACATTATTACTGAAGCTCCGTCGATTACAGACTTGTCACAGATACGATCACAAGAGCATAACGTAAGCGACATGTCTCAAGCGACGACTGGTGAATTTGTGTCTAGTTCTATACTACAAGAATCATCTACTTCACATCAACAAAGTTCTAAGAGCGAAGCTTTTCAAACTTCCTCCAGTTCCATTCAACATTCGGGTTCTAGTCATAGTCAATCATTTGATAGAACAGTGGATTCTTCAGCTAATCAAACGCTTAATACTGCATTCATAGACAGTTCTAAAGGCAATATTACGCATGCTAATCCTGGTTTTATGTCAAGATCACAAACTGCTAATGCTACCAGTTCTTTTCTTCAATCCGAACGCCAAGATATAAGTAATACACAATCTACTCAACGATCAAGTGCTAAAAGTTCCGAAGTGATAAATAATATAAATAATAACACAGATGGGAAAAATATTAACCGGCGCGAGAAAGTAATTTATGAAAATTTGCCTGAACATTCAAAGCGAGTCCAAAATACTAAATCCGATTCCTCAAATTTTTATGGAGGCGAACATAGCCTCGACAAAAATGTAAAAACGAAGGAAATTAGTAGCACGTCTCAAATAAGTGAGAGCAAGAGCAGTAACGTCACAAAGTCGTCATCCTCCTCATATGTAGTAGAAATTGTAGATGGCAAAGAACGCATTATCGACAGTTCAAAGCGAGAATGGGGCGATGCTCAAGAACAAGCGTCAAGAGAAGCTTATGCTAGCATCAGTGGAACTGATATAAAACCTCAGTCATCTCATAGTATCCAAAATTATGATATGAAATCTAAATATGATACAGGAAAAGATGGAAAAAAACCTATTAACGAAATGATAGTAAAAGAAGACTCTAAATTTATTAAGGATGGAAATGAAATAACTACTCATGAGAGTGTTATTTCGGAACGAAATGATCAAAAGCATCAACAGTTTAGCTCTACTCAAGGTCAACTTACTTCTCAAGAATATGATCAGTTTTCAACTGTTACTTCTAAAGATTATAATGCTGTACAAAATAAAGATACAGTGAAAAATGTAACAACCAACAAAGAGACTGTAAATGAAAAACGACGCAATGCAAATGTAACTGATTCATCAAATTTTTATGGATATGACGCTACTATACAAAATGAGTTAAAGAAAGTTGGCGATATCTTACAAGTTCCTAATACGGAAAATATTAACTTTTCAACTAAAATTATGAAAAGCAATACAAGCAGTGCTCAACAAGCGTCTACTTCTTCTTATGTATTTGAAGTTGTAGATGGAAAACAAAAAATTGTTGACAGTTCTCACAGAGAATGGGGAGATAGTAAAGATCATTCTACTTATGAAAAGAGTCACAATATCAGTGGTACAGGTATAAAACCACAAAATGAATATAGTCGCCATGTTTTGGACAAAGAATCTCATTATGACACTGGCAAAAATGGAAAACCTACTAGTTCCACATATTTAACTGAAGAATCTGTTTTGATTAAAGATGGAAAGGAAATTGCGTCCACAAAAAATGTTTATGAGGGTGATTTTACTAAGAAACAAGCAATATCGGAGCATACTTCAAAGGATGATGTGTTGAATAAACGTATTCAAGATACAACTGATCGAGACATTGATTCTACTAATTATGAATCTACATTATCCGATGTACAATCACGTACTAAAGACATTACTGATGTAACAAATACCACCGACTTGACATCAATCGACCGATCAACAAAACAAACTATAGAGAAACAGAATTATTCTAAAGAAACGAAGTCGTCTTCAACTTCCGAAACAAAAGATACATTAACTACTTATGAAAGAAGTACAGGAACATGGAACGGAAAGTTTATTTATGAAAAAGATGATGACCGCCCAAAGAAACCAAAAGAAATGTCCCCTTTTGGAAAACCCGAGCAGCCGCGACATCACCTAAAACGTCAAGACACTGAAGAAAATATTATTTTATCATCCAGAGACATTAAAGATTTTACATCTATAAGTGACCTACGGAAAATCATAGAGTCATCGCAATATAAGAAGGATGTTACTGTAAGTAATAAAAACATCGTAATTAACAGAAATATCGATGATCGCATATTAAAAGAAATTATCGAAACCGTAAAGAAATATCCGTTCAAAAGGATAGAGAAAGTGACATTTGGTACAAAGATTAATGAAGATGTTAAAGATTTATATGAAGGTGTTGATACTGAAGAAACTACTGTGTTAACTACCAGCAGCGGAGACGTTACCAAAAAGTCTTTTGAAGTGGAAAAAAATAGAAGCCAAATAGAGGTCACTCGATATATTACGGAAAATGGTGTTACAAGAAAAATAACGACTTACGAAGATGCAAAAGAAGATGAAAAAATTAAAACTGACGTTTTCGTCGATAAGAGCGAGTTAGACTTCAAAAACTTGGTGAGTTATCTGTAATAAAATAATCTTTTAAACTAATTTATTTTCCAATTGAAAGAAGCTACATTGCTTTTATTTTTATTTTAGCGAGATGTCCATACGACGAAAGACGAGATACGGGAATACGACGTGGTAGACCGTGCCATCACTGATACCACAAGGAAGGACACCACTGTCAGCACCGTCTATGATGAGACCATCATCGACGATAGAAAAACCGTGCGAGATGACAGGACCACGATCGAGGAGACCGTCATTATTGATGAGACAAGACCAAAACATGGTGGCCCCAAGAAACCAGAAAAGACAATTATTAAAGAGCAGTGCATATGCGAAATCTGTACTTGTGGGTGAGTAATTATATCTGTTTCTATAATTAATTAATTAGAATGTCATTTAAACAAAATTCAAAAAATATATCTTATATAAAGAGCTTCAATAGCTTTTTATGTTAAATACTGAATATGTTTGTTATACTTAACGTATTTGTAGCATACTGCAGGTGACAGTTGATATTTATCTTCCACACTATTAAAACACTATAATTACATCAAGATGGATTTAATTATATACATTTTCAATAAGAATATTCGTTACAAATAGAATAATAGAAATTAAAGATGGGTTAAAAGGAAATATTCAAAGGTATAAACCTATCATATAAAAATATTAATGTTTTTTACTGTAAAAGAGGTCTATTGAGTTAGATTTTTGGAGTCGAAATCAATTTAATGTTGTGTTGATCAATTTCATGTATGTTGATTTATTGAACATTCATGGATTTCGTTAAAACGTAAATAAATCAAATAAATACTTAAGTACTTTTTATATAGTCGTCACCTGTATCAGTTATAACTATTTATTACTAATACCTACTAATAATACTTGTATAACTGTTATTTTTGTTATAAAGCAAGAACAATATCACACATTTCGGATTCGTTTATACTTTTGTAAACACGTTTTCATGTTTCTGTTGAAAAATTATATAATTAATTTGTTTTATAAAATTTTATACGTATTATTTAGTGGTAAATGAAATATTTACTTATAAATTTCATTTAGAAAGATTGTACTAGTTATGTTCGAGATACGTAACGCGAAAATTTAATCGTTTTTAGAGTGATGCCGATATGTCACGTCTCAGATGAATTACTAGGTATAAAAATATCTGTGTCATACATTAATATGTCATACTTATTCATAGAAATGTTTAATTGTAAATACGTAAGTAGGTAAATGTCATCTCGCCTCAACATACATTAAAATAATATGTTTATGTTGGTTGCATCAGCATTCGATATAATTGAACACGTACAAAGAAAATGAGGCGATGTGTATATTAGTTTGAATTTTAAAGGAATAAGATGTTAATTTGCGTAGATCAGCCGTAATATTTTGTCTTCTATTGACAAAGATAAGTATCTTTGTTATTATAAGATGGGCTCCATCATGTTTTTAATTTCGTGGTAATAAATTAGGTCAAACACTATTAGTCTAATTATCGGAAGGCATTGATTCCGGAAATATTTATAGAAAATACTTTTTTATGTAAATGCTATTACGACTATAATTTCAAATGAGAGTTTTCTGTGGTATTTAGAAGTATTTTGCCAACGTCATTCCAGTCAATGTAATATTTAATGTGGCCATATTGTTTGAGGGTTTATTCGAATTTAACGTGGCGAGTTTTATTAAGGGTAACGATGATAACAATGACTTATAGGTTAAAATAGAACTAAATTAAATTATTAGAATCACGTGCATTACTGAGATATGCATTAGTTGCAACTCTTGAGGGCCTTACAAGATTATAGCATTCTATATCAGAGAATAGGATAGTGTCCAAATAGTTACTGTTTTATGCGGTGCAATTTTAATATTGTAATTACAAGGTAGTGTAATAATATAATTGATAAAAAGGTATACAAAACGTTCGTCCAGCCAAACAAAAACTTGTTTGAAATAGACTAGTGAATCTATCTCTCCGTTATCAAATTTTAGATTTGATTTAAATAAAACCGGTAATTTCCAATCCGTGTGTTAATATTTTGCATTTGATTTCACGTCCATAAAATGGTGGCCTTTTATGTAACATGAATGACGTAGTCCACGAAGCATTTCTGTGGAGGGAGATACACGTCGGTACATACACAAATCAACTTTGGCGTAAAGTGTGAACGTGTGTGCGTTCAACATTACAATGACCGTGAAAAGTCGAGCAGAGTCAACTGTGAAACGATTATTTTATCAAGTATGTGAGAATGAAGGCATTGGCTGAACTACTTAATATGTGATATATTTTATTTTTAAGCATTGCTACATAAGATCAATAGTCGAATATATTCTATGACTAATTTACGTATACATATTATTAATACATTTATCGTAGTGTTGTATATTAGTTTGATAGTTTTACGGACTGCTAATGTTGGATGAAAATTGAATAGAAAGGTAGCTTAAAGCAGATGAACAATGTAGAATTCTTAATCGTAATATTATGCGAAGTCATTGGTACAGAAAAGATAGGTAAATAAAAACACCATCTGTGTTTATTACCGATGAATCATACGTATGTCCATGTGATAATACTCATAATATTTCGTATTAAAGGTATACATATTATCTTCCATACGTTGATGATTGATGATGAACTCGTTGAATAACCAAAAGATGTGTTACTTACGTAATATACGCTAATGACTATGCTAGTATTCGAAACTTTAAGACTGGGATACGTCACGATACTGAAAACATTTTTATTTAGAATAAAGTTAGTAGTAACCTATAAAATACTTCAACAGTGATCCTATATTGTACTAAAATTAGTTTTTGAATGTTTATTTATTAATAATGATTAAACTACTTAACAGATTTTCATAAAATTTGGTTCATAAATAGATCTCGTTTTAGATTATTTTTAGCATAATTTATGCAAGCAATTATGGAGATAATGAATAATATATTTGCCTTCTTAAATAACTTTAAATACTAAATCTAGACTGTAATTTAATACATTGTATGTTGTAGCAGGTTGTAGCTATGTTTACTCAAATTTTGTCATAAATAAAATTTCACCTAAGTATCTATAGATATACCTACCTACCTGGACAAGAAGTCCTTTCCTTTCTCTTGTCTCTACCATCTCTATGTCTTAAATGTTTTCATTGTTCATTACATTGTGGCGATAGATAGATGCGATCATAAACTTGTTTACAATGTTTACGTTACCTTTACCAGTTAAGTCTGTTCTATAATGTCGTATGTGCCTGATTATCAAATATTTGTCTTCCAAAACATAAATCTCTTCCATATGTCGAGATAAAATGCGCAGACATAATTGCATAGTTATGTAGTACAAGTCATTATACCTAGCAGTGATTATTTATTTTTTTAAATAAAATATAGTTCATCGAGGATTTATGTTCTTAAATGAAATTAGGTGAATATAAATTTAAGTTACTATAACATACTGTATAAGATGCAGTATCGAAACTAGTTTTATATTGTGGGCGATATTAAAGACATTTAATTTGAAATATCTACCACCCACACGGCTAAGCGGCAAGTATAATTAATTATGGCTCGCAAATACAAGAGTGGTGGAAGGTGAATAACATTTTCGTCATTGCTTTTACTTCTTATGGTAATTGTAGAGTTTTGTGCCTCGCTTGAGTAGTGTTAAGTATACGTCTTACCTAACTTACCTATTTTGGTCTAAAGAATAAAATGTCTGACAAAAAATAAAAATATTATTCTTCTGTTAGTAAACCATGGGATTTCTTCTCGAAACTGTTCTTAGTATTGTTGAATTCTATGACTGTAGGTGATAGTCGCGTCTTATACAAAATCAATTATGGCGTGAATGGCGGAATCAATGGCGTGAATTTACTGGGTACGGAGGAATAACACCTGAGTCCTCAGAAATGGCAACGCATGGGGGTTATCATGGGCGAAACAGTATACTCTGTTATGTCCATGGTACTGCTTATGTCTATAGGCGACGGTTACCACTTTACATCAGGTGGGCCGTCAGCTTGTTTACCATTCTAAGTTGTATAAAAAAAAAAGAAATTAACCAACTTATGATTTTCAGTCCCTTAGAAAGCGTGATAAACATAAGTATGAAAAGTCTTAATAATATTACTTATTAACTAGCTATTTTTCGGGGCCTATCTCGCGCAGATCTCTTTAATTTAATATAGAAATTTAATGACTGAACTGATATGAATGAAATTTCATATATAGATGGTTCATATCGTAAATAGCATATGATATTTGTCATCCTAATTCAATCAAAGCCGCGGAATTCAGATAGAAATAATATAAATGTGATAAGAAGAAATACAATAAAAAGTAGAAAGAAAGTAATGTATAAATAAAAAAAAGTAATGAGACAATGGCTCATAAGTACGAATACATTACCATGACATTGAATCTAAACAGATAATAAACAGAATGTGTCCAACTAGGCAAAATGCCAGAATGACCTACTTGTTCTTAGGAACGGAACTACCTATATGAATGACACTATATAAACAAGTAAAAAATTTTTTCTTCATGAAATTGTTAAACTGTGTACAGCATTAATTAGAAAAATATGAAATGTTTATGTTAGTAGGGTTTTTTTACAAGTAATTTTAGTGATAAATTCTTATTTATAATCGTTATCAAAATATTTATATTGCTCATTACAATGTTATTGCCCATTTCAAAATATTATTACCCCACAATATAATTTTGCTCAAAGTATTACTGAGTTAATATTCAATGTTTCAACTATGTGTAGATACATTTTTTAATTTACTGCCTTACCCATTGCTCAATTGATCTATCGTGATAAAAGTAAATTAGTGTTGATTAGAGGCAAATTTAAGTGTACTGAAATTTATCAAGAAATGATTGAATGTTGTTAGACAGTTAGTAGACGCAGTGAATAATATAATAGAAGTTGTAATGTTCCAAGGTCACGCCTCTACTCGACCGTAATAATTTCCTCGGTTACGTACTTTATAAAATTAAATTGTCCATACGTATATTTCTGTATAGTCGTAATTCTATAAGAACCAACTGATTAAACAGTATTTGAGACAACGGCGCAAAACATGGCCTCAAGAATTTTATTTGTGTATGTATTAGAGACACAACACAACAAAGATCATCGACCGCCAAGGTTGCATATAGCCATTTTTAAAATTAGTTAAAATAAGTGGTTAGCAGTGTTTAATCTTACAAACATTATCTTACGTAAATAGCTTAAATAAGAACAACATTGTATACATTTAACAATATAGTTATATCGTGGCAACTACTGACAAAACCTTCCAAGAGGGAGACTTATGTTGAGCAGTGAACAGTTAACGGTTCATATAATTATGATGATGATAACATTATTCTTACGTAGACACTTAATAAATTTCATATCTTAAAATATGAAACATTGAGGATCCAACAAAATAATTTTATTGAAATTTAATATAATATCATACATTTTTTTTATGATTGGCAATTTACGAGTAGGTACTAATTGTGAATTGATATAGAAATATTTTTGGAAATATGAAGGCTTAACATATAATTTTAATTCTTAGATCTTTTGAATATTTAAAATATACATTGAATGGATTATTTTTTTACATTACCGTTAGCAGCATTTTCCTTTTGAATGTGAAATTCTCGTGTAGGGCTTGTTTCGTGCCTCATCGCGCCAGGCACCCATGACTATCAAATATCTCACCTCACCTTCGTGAAATGACGATAAAGAGAAAACTAGTTAATTGAAACATGGCTACGTTAAGCTGATAGCAAATTATGTTTTAAATTCTCCCACATTTGCTATTTTAATTATTTTGATAGAGGTACTATTATATTTACGTTGAATTATATAAACACTGAAAATTTTATATATTTATAAACCATTTTAATAAAACACTATGTAGAAAGTTTAAAAATGAAATCAACTTGATAATACTTGTGTGTTTCATTTGATTCGAAATAAATTCAAATAGGTATATCTGTATTATCCGTGCGTTTATTTTCAATATTAAAAAAAATATTAATTTTTAATGTCATAACTAAATATTAATTTCCATTTTAATTATAAGCATTTAAGTATTTATTTATTTATTAAATATTAATACATCTATAAAGAGTAAATGGCAGACACAGATAGGAATAACAAAAAATATAATTGACGGTAAAACGTGATGATAAAATAAATAG
Source organism: Galleria mellonella (assembly GCF_026898425.1). Taxonomy (NCBI): domain Eukaryota; kingdom Metazoa; phylum Arthropoda; class Insecta; order Lepidoptera; family Pyralidae; genus Galleria; species Galleria mellonella. Next base: position 7,457,141 of record NW_026442130.1, on the reverse strand, counting down.
AAACCCAAAAACTATAATCAAAACAGTAATTTAAAAATACAGAAGGAGGTACTCAATCTACGAGTAAAAGCTGTCACATAAAATAGGCCGACTTGTTTGTATCTATCATAGAATAAATTTTTACTGGTATACTGCTTTTTACTAAGAGGAAGTCAGGAAGAAATCGAAACAAGTTCTATGTGTGTCGTGAAAGCGATGCAGTTTCATTATTCTACATAAATATCTAATAATGATAGCGCTTTTGATACGATTGTTGAAGTTTTGGGATTTTATAGATACACTAGTTTTTACTCTCAGCTACTCTATACGTGAATTTTGGAATTAGGAAAACAAATGAAATATATCACTTTTACATGGTGTATCATGGTAAAACATATATCAGATTTTAAGTTAGAACTTCAGGGGCATAACCATGTAAATTGTATTCGATTTGGTGTAGTAGTTTTTACGTAATACCGAAATAAACATAAAGACAGGCATGTAGACCTTCCTAAATATCTCTTATGTACAGGTATCATTTTCATCATTCGTCATCATTACTATTACTGCCGTTTTCGCACCATCATCATCATCATTTCGCACCATAATGCACTTTAATTCAGTTTTAAGTAATCTGCATATATCTAGTATACAGTGTGATACCTAATTATTTAATGGTCACATCTTACTCACATGATATGGCATGTTTAACGCATCATTCCAATGATTCATGACATTCTTTATATATTTTGCATGCGGTTTCCTCATGAATATATTTAATGCCACTGAAAATGCAGTAACATCTATGGATCTATGAATTCTAAAACACTAATATTATTTGCAGTGCCTAAAGTTAAAACAAATTTACTCCAACAGGTATCTTTTATTTTGTAAAATAGCACTTGTTTTGTAAAATAATAAATCCGAAAAACTTGTTGTGTTGGTCGACTTATCTATATATATCATATAGAATCTATCTTCTAAAAACATAGTAAAAAGGAAATAATTAAATAAAATATTTGTCGTTGTCAAATTAATTTTAATAAGTAAAAAAAAAAATTTTGTTTCTCGACTCGGTCGGTTTATGAGAAATGTTTAGTTTCTCTGATAGAATATTCTTTACAATATTATTCAGATAAATAGAGACAAGTTTAGAGAATACAATTTAGAATTAACCTAATATTTAATATTACATTATATATTTAATATTATATTATATATTTAATATTGCATTATATATTTAATATTGCATTATATATTTAATATATAAAATCTCTTAACCTAACATTTAAATTTGATACCTTTACATAATGACGGTTTTATGGATTATCACAAACTAAATTATATTAAAATACAAACTAAATTAACCATAAGAAACTTAGTTCATATTGATCCTTAGAATAAAGATGGGAAATAATAGAGAAATGGCGTCTCAGATTCGATCATCCTCCAAATTATCTTTAGTGATATAGATATTTATATAATATAGAAAGAGCAGATATCTGTATATAACATATACTTGAGTATTACTATTGTTTATTATTTTTTGTTGCACCTTTCGTATCTGCAGTAAAAAGTATCGATTTATTCATTGTGCTTGTGTAAAACTGCAATCAAGTCACGAGTAATGTTGATTTTAAAACATTCAAGCGAATAGGTATATACTTTAACTACGTCAGGAATGACCTTTCATCGACCCCTATTAAGGGGACGACTATATAAATAAATCTATCTATTATACGTATCTATTTGTAGATTTAACAATATTACCTGCTGTATAGGTCTTAAAAAAAAGTAATAGCTTTTTTCTAATTCGATGTTTAATAAATTTTTCTTCTTATTTGGCTACTTGAATTATACTAATCGATTAAAAATAGTTCTGTACGCGCTATTATTACTAGTTTTAAATTGATTTTAATTATTCATTTTTAATCGAAAGCTTTTCCCTTTACTTTAATTTATTTGATACTGAAATCAGTTTTGTTTTTGGAAAAAATATTAATTTTTTATATAGGTACCTGGCCCTCAGCCAAGACGATTTATAAAACATACACAAAACACAAAAGTATAATAAGAGTAGTAAAAACTTAACTGTATCTTTGTCATGGATTAAACCACAAGCTTGAATTTTTGTTAACTAAAGTACCTGTATGATGTAATATAAGTAGACAGGTAGTGAACAACAAAATATATAAGTACTTTCATATTACAAGGCTCTCTCTGTACAGTTTACAGTATACATCATAGGGATACCTAGGGAACCTTAAGTACATGCTTAAACGAATAGGGCAAATAAAAAAAAATAAACTATAAAATATACTTATATTAAACTAATTTTGTAGTAGTTTATACTGTTTTAAAAAAAGAAATACAGATTATAAAAAGACACAGAAAGAAAGGATACAGAAATAATCTCTTCAAAATTATTTCACGTTAAAAATTGATATTATTATAGTCATTATTTTGACGTAATCATTATCTTGTATAAACGTACCTGAATTCTAATTGAGCGCCAATCTTGAGTTGTTGACTTTATATGAAATTTTAACGCTAGGTTTCACAACGAAAGAATGACTACATTATGTTTTGATGTGATAGTAAGGTTTCTTCTAGTTTCATTCCGGTCTAGTGCTTCATCATTGTTTATGCAGAAATAAAATCTCACTTGAAAACAATGCCAGTTAGCCTATTTTCCCCTTTGGTATAATAATAATTTAATATAGTATTATTACAGTTACATTTAAGGAGGGTTGCTTTGCTACTTGATATCAAATGTCATTCCCCTCAAAATAATATGAACACGAATATACCTATTATGTATATTTTTCATATTGCTACAATAGGTAGATTGTAAATAACTAATATTCGTATTCAGATCGTTGTTTGTGTAGAACATTCTACAGTAAATTTTTTAATAGCAATAATAGAGTTTGCTATAACTACTAGAATTTACTTATAGGTTTAAATTATAAATAATTTAAGGATATCGATAATCATTTGTTGTGTGTATTAATTGATATTTATTTAACTATTTAGTATAAGTATATTACAAGGACTACTTATGACTATATTTACAGATGATATATATATAGAGTTTATACTCTACATTTTATTTAAAATTGTGTTCTATAATGAGTACTTATGTCAAAAAACTTATTATTGAGAGAAATATAATGTTTCAGTTATTGGGATCGATTCTGAGATGCTATTTCTCTTAACTCTATCTCTGAATGTAATATTTTAATTTGATAATTTTGCGAAATTTTTGTTCGTCGTATGGGTATGTCATTAATTAATATAAATTTTACATTTTTTTAAATTATATATATAAAGTAGGCAAGTAACATTTGATTCTGACTGACTGTGGAGAATGGTGTCTCTACAAACAGAGGTGTTGTGCAAATAGATTTGCATAGTTAACTAGAATGATTGGTTAATTCGAGGGCGTTCCGTGATTAACTGGTCCATTGGCTTATAATAATGACACGATGAGAAAGCATCCGTCAGAGGTATGCTCACAGTATGGCTACTCGACTGTGACACGTGAGGCTTATGTGCGCCACCGTGACTGATTGTGAGAGTTTTGTTATGGGTTGCGACATGGTTTTATAGTAGCAACTTTGTACTGTGACATAGCGTGTAGTTTTACTAGTAGCTATGTATATGAATTTTATTGTCCAGGTATAAACTTTTTTACACAATGTATCAGTAAGGTCACTTTGAGGGCGAGGTTTATATTTAGCAGTGAACAATGGAAGACTAAAATTATGGTAGGAGTATGGTGGAGTTAATGGTAACAGTATTGTGAACCAGCTACTGTTTGTGCACCAACAAATAATAGAATGCAGTTCTTATGTGGTGCTGGTATATATTCCATTACAAATATACAAAACTTATATAAACATATACAATTAATTTAATGTTATTATTTATACACAAATAAGCTATTACTCGCGACTTTGCTCGCGCGATTGGGCTGGAATATTTTCACTGATGGGGATAAAAAGTAGCCTATAACGTTTTCCATACCATATAATTCAATACGTGAATACTAAATTTCATAGTAACTGGTCAAGCCATTAAGGCTATAGCGCCTTAGGTAACAATAAAACTCAATTTCACATTAATATATTTGTAAGGATGGTAAGGATAAAATAAATTAAATGGTTTCTTGCGTACAAACTTAATTATAAGAAAGATAAAATAGAGATAATAAGAGATTTTGGTATGTTAGAATGTACTTTTCAATCATATTTTTTTACGTAAGTTTGAGAATTCTTGTAGTGGAATTGGATCTGAGTAGTCTGGATTAAACGGATCAGATAGTTCTAAAGGCAGAAAAAAAGAATAACGTCTAAATTTATTTTTATTTTATTGTATATAAATAGCTATTCCCGCGATATATGTAGTTCGCGCGGTAGTCGTACGAGTAGTTAAATAAAACGTTATGATTTCGTTTGATTTTGCGGCTTAAAGATAGTTTAATTAGTATATAAAAATATTCTCGTGATATTCTTTGATTAGAACAACAAAGTGTTTTAATTCATCAATTCATAAAAAGATTTTTTAATTATCGCTCCAAGCTATGGAACCGAAAATTTCGAATTATTTCACTACTAACAACAAAATACCATATAAGTACATTGAATAATATTCGTTATTTATGTATAAAAAAAGTTAGAAACATTACGTCATCAAATTATGGCGGCGTGCGCGACGTGCCTGATGAGATGAATTACAAATGGTGTGAGGTCATTCTCAGTCACTGGTACCAACCGCAGTATAGTATTTTCAGAATGGTTTAACTCATTATTCTTTGTATAAAATAATATTTTTGCCAACACTGTGTTGCAACAATTTATTGCATTGTAAACCTGTGAAGTTAAATGAATAAATAATTAAAATCACGAGGTATTATTTACGTTTATGATAACTGAAATAAACCCATACTTCATTATCATTGTAAACACATCCGACTGTTTTATATTTCGCAATATAAATAAGAAAGTCATTGCCTCGTATAGCATTTAAATATTAGATACTTTCATGTTTACTTCATTAGTAAACACTGCAGAAGCTTTAGACCTTTGTTCTGGGTCTATTTCTGAACGTGACTTGATTGGCGCCCAGTCGATAAGCATATCCAGGTCCAAGCATTCTTGACACGTCGCCACAGTAAGATTAACAAGTATCGTGACCATATTAGACAGATAGCGATTTTACTTACAGGGACAAAATGCTAAATGTCAATTCCATTGTTATTTCCGTGTGTTCATCCGTATTACCAATTTCTCGAATGAGATTGATCACTTTAATTTAGAAACAACATTCAAAAACTACAAAATCTCAGAAAAAATTATATAATACATTCTTTTTTGCGTAATTTTAATTTTAAACATACGTGAAAGTATTTCTCTTTTTTTATAAGACGTATAATGTTTTATTAGAATTAAAATACCTTTGCAAATATCCTTCAAGATTTTGTTTTGAAAATATATCTTATCTATATATATAAGATGTATCTAGTACCTATTGTGTGCTAATCTGTGGGAGTATTGCAACAAAGACAAACATGTTTATGACTGATTTTAGTCGAATACTTTAAGACATTATTCAAACTAGTATTCCTATTTGTAATTTTACTAATACATTTCAATATTATTTTGTTACTTACCGTGTAGTCCGGGCACAGAAAAGGCCACCCCTTCCTTTCCTATGGATGTCGTAAGAGGCGACTAAGGGAGGGCTAGGGATGGGCAGCAGCGTCCCACTTAAAACATCTTCAAAGCCTAACTGTGGTTGCCAATCCGTTTGCCAAGCATGATAACTACTGGCAAAACCCCTCAAGGGGGAGGCTTATGTTCAGCAGTGGAAAGACTGATATGACGATTATATTCTTATAAATTTCTTATAAGTATTTACGACTTGTATTTCAATGAAAATAATTTGTGAAAGTGACATTATAACGATTATTTGAATGTATCTAAGTCACTTTATCACTTGTCCCTGAGACACATATTCCATTATTACCTAATATGTATATTGATAAATAGTCATTCATTATAATGTAAACATACGGGTACTTATCTATTTATTTATTTACAGTTAGTTTCATTGATTGTTGTATACATAAATCATTTCCTCATAATAATCTGATATGATATTAAACATAGATACTCAGTGAATGTTCCTCTATTTACGAGATCAGTAAAGTAGATCCAGTGTAATGTTCTATTGAGATTGTGTAATACCATTTGAAGTAAACTATAACAATTGAGACCTGCATCTTGACAATAACAATGTCATATCAATCGAATGATAGCATTGCATCATTCTATTTTAATACGATCAACAAGTAAAGTACCGGAGTGCACATTAGTTCGCCCACGCACAACTCCTCAATTGAAAAATGTTCCTCTGGAGCCACCGAATTGACCTTACTACATCCTACGTCTTAAACGCTATTTTATGAACATTGTTAATAAATGAACACATTTCTTCATGACTTAGTTGAGCAAGAGTTATGATTTTATGGTCATTTGTTAATATTATTCTTAGAACTTGACGAGTGTTTTTTTTTTAATGGGTGATAATAGAATGGTAGCCCCGCCTGCGCTATCGGTATACGCTGGCGGGGCACCAGTGAGAGATGATAGGTGACGATGAAGCAGATCAGTTAGTCCATCATGACGAATTCCACTAGAATTAACCACGATGGTTTCCAGGGGGAACCGCGTGGAGGTCGACCTGATTTTGTATTGCTAGCAATGGGTCAGTTAGACTCCATTACTAACAATCCCTTTCCTCCCACTTGACGAGTGTTAGGTAGTTGCCGCAATGTAGATATTATTATTAAATATACATGTACCTAGATACTGCAACATTATTAATTGATGCATGTTATGATCACACGTTTCCTGTTTTACATCTATCAATTCTATTTATTACCATATTTGCGCGTCATGTACCTACTTGTTTTATACAAGTATCTATTTTATGAGAAATAGGTACAATTTATTTTATACAGATTGGCACCCATTATAATGAGAATAACAGGTTTATTATTATAAGATGTCATCCCACAATAGAATACAGAAGATGAGTTTGTAAACGAGTTGAGAAAAAGTTAAAATATTTGGTATATCTTTAAAAAAAATTAAATCTGTATTTTACACCTGTAGTTGCGCAATTAATTTCTTATGATTTTATTCTAATATAAAAAGCCTATATATCCAGAAATCCTATATCTATTAGGTTTAGATCTAAAATCATACAAACAGGTTGACAATTTATTGATATTAGGTACATTAATATTATAAATTAATATATGGTTTATAATTTGTTATTACCACACGATTTTACTAGTGACTTTCCTTGTCATTGCGCGAGAACTAATTTTTATTATAAACAAAATCAGCAAGTCAATTAGAAAGATATGTGACGTGTAAAGTGGTGCAAGCAGTGACCTCTGCTTTATTCGTAGCGATGATCTCACCGCCTCGAACCCACGTCCTCGGCTACAAAACTCGTTTGTTGTTTACTCGGCTCGATGCAAGAACTTAACGTTTTCAATACAGGATATTTACGTATACAGCCTTACGTCATTTTTCCACTTAGACGTTTTTATCAAAATGTTAACATTTTAATGCGAATTTTATGTCTGCTTTCTAAAGTGAATGTCGACGACGTCTTTATAATTACATTCAATAGGTATCCTTAGCTAATACTATAAATGCGAAAGTAAGTTTATTTGTTTGTTGGTTATACTTTTACGTCTAAACCACTGAATCGTATTTTGGTATAGAGATAGATGGAATCCTAGAGATGGTTATAGGCTACTGTTTCTGCCGGCAGTGAACATATCTCGCTCAAGCGGATGAAGTAGTTGGGAAAAGTTAGTTCACCAGAGGGAGACTTTGTACAAAAGTCGATTGCTTGGGTACCTCTGTCTCATTCGTGTTTCAACCGTGAAGCAGTTGTGTTTGCATGGCTGTGTTTCGGTTTGAAGGGTGGGATATGGCGTGAATTTACTGGGTACAGAGGAATAACACCTGAGTCCTCAGGAATGGCAACGCATGGGGGGGTATCATGGGCGAAACAGTATATTCTGTTATGTCCATGGTACTGCTTATGTTTATAGGCGACGGTTACTTACCACTTTCCATCAGGTGGGCCGTCAGCTTGTTTGCCATTCTAAGTTGTATAAAAAAAAAAAAAGTTAGTTTAAAATATTTTTTTATTACATAGATTTTCTTAATCCGACAGATGGCAGTAGGCTCTCTGAATTTATCTCGTATGCGTAATTTTTAATTAAAAAATTAAATCACTGGCAAGTTATTGGATTAAATGTGACGTAAAAAAAAAACATAAGAATGGTCTGATTATTTATAAAAATTTTCATGTTTATAAAAATATAAAATATGAACAGTTTACTGTAATAACATAAAATATAATAATGATTTCTATATTTGGTAATGTTTGAACATATCTCGTATAATCTATACTTCTCTATACTTATCTGCAGCAGCATGAACAAACCAATTGTAACCGGTCTTCCTAATTTAGATTTATATCTGTCTTTTTTTGTGTGATCGTTGGGAAGTTAACAAGGTTACCATGCTATGGTAACATTTCAAGTGCAAAATAATTTGCCGCTACGAAACCAATTGTCTGACCATTTTTTCGTTCCTGAAAACACTAACTATACTTATACGCTCTCAAAATTGGAGGTCAAATTACGTTTTGTATGAACATTAGATATGCAAGTAAGTACCTACTGTAAAGTAACGAACAATTCTCTAAGTTTTGACTGTTGGATTCTAAGTAATGTCTGAGAAACAAACAGGTAGGCCATATGGTCGACGACCTTGTCTAGCCAGCCGAGTTTGTTGGTGACTGGCAAACTGTATTACACCCACACTCACATTATTTCCGATTCTTCACGCCCATTCAGATAACATGAAACTGTAATGTTCATTCTTTCTCAACGCCTTTTGTGGACGTAAGATTATAAAGTAGCAACATAATCTTATCTTATTTGATAAAATATTATAACTTATTCCCAAATTAGGAATAATTCAAATAATCCTTTATTAACTTGAATTTATTCCATTTTTAATTGAATGCAGTTTTTTTGCACGTACCTTAAGTCATATTTTGATTAGAAGGAGGTACTTACTATCTACTTAACCATTGTTTGTATATATAATAAGTTAATTACTTTATCTTTTGGGGAAAACAATATAGAATATATCTATGTAAAAATTATTTAAATTAAAAAATGCTTAAACTTAAACATGCGTATGATAAGAATATATTATTATTATATTTATTCTATTTTGTATTTTACCTTTATCATTTTTAACATCATCGTTTAATATAAACATTATTATAAAATATTACTGTCTCCGAACAGATTTCATTGTTGCCAATTCCTATATTCGCTACTCTATAATCTTACTCTACAATCAAACAAATAGCAGTGGCTCTATGTGTGGAAACACTAATCAGTCTAATGTCTATTAAGTACCTATCTTAATTAAAACAGATTTTTTGTAAGTTCTTTCCTAATATGTTACTCAAACAGCTTTCATATATTATCTATAGTGTAATAATATATGTTATAAAACTTGTGTAACAGCGATCAGTTGTTGCTAAAGCCTTATACAGTACCAGGACCGTTTTTGGTCGACAATTCAAGACAACTTTCCAACTCTTGCAATTGGGGTCGGATGTTTTTATCGATCGCCATATACATACGAGTTTGACTAACACTCTACCATTCCTATATTGAACGATATCGAATAAGTATCTCTCAGATATTCTCTGAAAATATTTCTCTTTTATATGCAAAGGCTTTAGAAGAATGAAAGTTTGCACAAAATCCTAATTAATATTATATCCCTAGCTTCACATGGGTAGATAGAAAGATGAATTGTATTAATATTATCTTTAATAGGTTTTTGATATCTTATGTTTATATTATAGTAATTATTGTTGGAATATCTATTTTTACTTAATAATACATAACCTATGTTATACGCTGATAATGTAGCTTTCTATAGGTAAAACAAATTTTAAAATTAGATGAGTAATTTTTAAGTTTATTTATTACTAACATACAAATAAACATATAAAAAATTAAATCTTTCCTCTTAAAATATATTAATGTAGATATGAAAGTGAGTTTGCTTGTTTATTACTTCCACCATAACGGGTCGATCAATAATGAAATTTGATTCTCTATCCCCAATAGTAGATTTAGGATATACGATATAGACTAAAATTTTATTATATAATTTTTATATATAACTTTAAATTAATGGCAAATATGATGACAGCCTATCTGATGAAAAGTGGTAACAGTCGTCTTTGATTGCTCACATATAGACATGAACAGCGTCATGGAAGACTATTGGCCATGATATTGATATAAGTGTGTGTATAGGATTGTATGAGTGTGTGTGTACGAATTTGTGTAGTTTAGCGAGTTTGTAAGGATGACTAAATGTGTATAATTTAGATAAATACTAAGAAGGATTTCATAATATTTCCATGAGAACAGGAGATAATGGCTTCATACATGCAACACCGCAGGCAATAACTAGTGCTATAATAAATTCTCAATAAAAATATAAATATTTTGTTTGCATCTATATGCATATATTTACAGCTCATATGTTTTATCTTTAACTGACTATCGTACCTAGGTCATATGCCGGTTAACCGTCACCTCTGACCTTAAATAATGACTACAGACCTGATTGATAATTACTCATGTCTTTAAATAATTGCAATGAGTAACTAAAAAGTATTGGTGTCATTGAAAGACATAGGTATTTTGATTTAACTTTAAAATGTTCATGTAATTTTAATTATGACCCATTTCTTTTTCCGTCAGAAAACTAAACTTCTATTAGTACTCTTCATTACCAGGTAAAATATTTAAGAATTAGATTAAAATGTTCAATGATTACAATACAAGCAATCATTGCCTCTTTATGGGCATGTAAGGCAAGTATAGACATTATCACTCTGTTCAAACAGAAATAGTACTGAAATCCCATTATAGTTGCTAGACATGGATAAGATTATAGATGCCATACATAGAAGAATAATACATATTAACTTATATTGCAGTGCATGGTACCTAGTATGTTGTAACTCCAAAGGACTTACGAATAGATAGCACGAGAGACATAGCACATGCCTTTTGTAATATTGTAATAGCAGCGCTAGTTCAATTTAAAATGTGAAATAACAATCTGAAATAACAGGACAAAGTGATGCAGGCATTACAAGCATGTTGTTACAATTTTAGTGCTTTCTGATTTATAGAACTAAATATAATATTCAAAATGTGTGGGCAATTCTGATCTTTAAGACTAATGGTCCAAGAATTCAGAATTATTTGACTCTTATGATGCATATAACTTAGAAATGTGGCTGAGTAATCACTCCGATATAGTAGGCGCATTCAACTCATCATCACAAGCTCTCGCTGTGACTCAGGATTTAAACAGATGTTGCACATTGCAGTCTTTGTGTAGAGAATTAACATTGTTACGACAATTTGCATGACTTGAACATCTATATTTGTAAATGATTCGATAAGTAAGTAAGTAAAATAATTATCAGTAGGCAGTTTAGTCGTTAGTATACTTTATTATAATGTTAACTTATTGAGTACGTTGTTGATAGGTATAATACCTAGATGATTATGTTTTTAGTTAAAAAAGAAATTCGTTTTATTAAGCATATGCCTTCACTTTTCTTCTTATGAAATTTAATGCCGTATGTAGGTAAATAAAGATGTAGTAAAACAGAATAAAAGTTATTGTGCGAGAAATAGAATAATTTCATTATGAAATAAAATAATGAAATTTCTACTTACATAACTTAGGTAGGTACTTACGCTATGTATTTACACGTTCCGCAGATGTTTAATTAAGTATAAATAAAATTATGTACAATGACATCAAGTACTAATAAGGAAAGTTGAATCATGAATATTTTTGTTCAATCATGTCACGGCCTTCGTGGAATCACCCTCAGTGCCACTGAATCATATAGCTATAGTATAGGTATTACACATATTCATCTCATTTGCTCCGCTTATTCTGAAAGATTTCGAGAATTTATAAATTCAATATTACATACTGATTGAAATAGATAGGTATATATATACCTACTTACTTATCCAACAAAACTGTTTGTTCTAGGTATAAAGGATAAGGGCTTTGGAATCGTTACGGATCGTTGTAATCATGTAATCAGAGCTTTAGGCGTTGGTTATCAATGTAATAACTAGCAATGCCTTTATATCCACCGATCGAACAGTATACCATAGTAACTGATAAGTTTCGCTATGTTTTGAATATTTTTTTTCATTTGTAAAAAAATGTGATAAACAATTTCATGAAGATGGTGCCTTCGGTAAGGTACCTATAATTTCTAAGTATTTTTCTTGTATCAAAATAAATTGTGAATGATAACTGTTGCGATCTCCTTAGTTTATTTTGAAGATTTTATTTTTATTGTATTTCTATACTTTTGCTTTTGCAATTGTCACTTGGCTCTTTATCGCTATCGTAGTCTGTCTTCCGTAGTTTTCTTTGTTATAGTTATTTTCCTATAAACCCATTGTTTTATTACATCAAATACATCAACATACAGTTCATAATATCGCCCACAGTAACTTCAAACCATTTAAGCATTGGAGTGTTAAATTTCTCTGTGCTCTGTAATATGTAAAAATGATATGGATCAGATATTTAAAATACTGTTTCACCCATGATACTTCTCATACGTTGCCATTCCTGAGGGCTAAGGTGTTTTCCTCTGTTCCCTGTCAATTTACTGCCGTATCCCACCCTTCAAACTGAAACACAGCCATGCAAATACAACTGCTTCACGGTAGAATCACGAATAGAACAGAGGTACCGTAACGTAATCTTTTACTATTATTGCAAATGTATTCAGATTTTCTATTACTCATTTCTATTATTTGAAATTATAGTTAAGTATTATTTATTGATTCATATCTTATCAATATATATGTTTAGAGAAAAATAAATCTAGAAACATTATAGATACCATCCCTAAATTGTCAATATTGTTCGTTCACATCTACCACTAGTTGGGTATGGCCTTTTTAAAGACTGATATTGATCGCAATTAGAGTTCAGACGACAGATTTAGGACGTGTTTGGCTTCCATCGCTAGGCGACACTAAACTGGACCGAAATCATTAAACATTCATCATCCATTTCTTACATAGTATAGGTTACTGAGGACTATTTATTAATTTATATTTTCAAACGACATCCAAAGAGAGAAGATTGTTATTTTGCATGCACCTATTTTAGAACGTTACGTGTTTTCTTGTCGAATTTCGAACTGAATATTGCGATATTGATAATTTCCATTTTAATAATTGATCCTATATTTATTTTGTCGCGATTCAGGTTACTGTTATGTAATGGCTAAACAAAATCTTACGTGTTGTATAAAAATCTGTGAGTCGTATTAGTAAAAGTGACTTCACATAATTGAAGCTTGTCACTCAATTTATAGATAAATATAATGAAAACATAATTAGTAAAGTAGGTATTATAACAAAGACTCATGTAGACTCCATTTTTAATACACTACAGGACATTTCGCAACCATTTAGGAGATGTTGTTGTGGCTCTCCTTGCGAGTAGAAAGGGGGTCGCTGTGTTCTCGAGCGACTCATTGAGTCATTGCTATATTGGGAGTGCTTGCAAATTGCAACCGCCCACGATGTGCTCTCTGAAACTTCTTTATGTTTGGAATTAATAACATATGGTATACAACGTAGTATTCTGCAATATAAAATTGCTCAAACAACGAGCTTTTGTTAATTATAAAACTGATGACACTTAACGGAGAAATATTAATTAATTTATTATTTATTACAATAAAAAGGTTTGGTACAAAAGGCAGACTTAGTGCTATGTAGGATTCTCTCGCAATCAACTTTTGGCAAAATAGAAATGTAATATGCGATAAAACATTGAAAATTGTTGTAGATAAACAGGTATAGATGTATCAACATTGAATTACAAATTATATAACACATACAATAGAGAATTACGGCACATTATGATCATAAAAACATACATACAAATATAAATATACACGATTATATACTATAATACTAATAAAACAACAATACAGATTAAAGGTGATGATAATGAAGATGAACTGTTTTCACAGTTTCTTCATAAGAGATAATAATGAGGAAATGTCAAGAAGATTTCTTTTCATCACCAATATTTTTGGAGCTTTTATTGTCCACTATTAAACATAGGCTTCCCCATAAAAAAGAAAATAATTTTGTTTTATTCTGTTCTGAAAGCTTTCGGCAGGTCATATTCGTAGGATGTCCTAGTATTTTTTTTTACACTGGTGGGATGTTAGAGAAGGATGACAGATGAAGATGAAATCAGGTTAGTTAGTTGGCCTATCGTAACAATACACCAGAAATTAACTATGATAGTTTCTAGCGTTGAGTCTATGAGGTTTATTTAAAGGATATGTAGTTATTATTAACTCAGTAATTAGATATATGTCAGGCGGTTTCATTTTGTGGACGTAATCAAGATACGATAATGTTTAAAAATTTAAATGATGATAGTAACCTAACCTACATAAGTTAATTCCACGTTTGTCTATAGTTGTTTTCTATACTTTGGTAAATGTTCAGTGAATGTTGCTAAGGCAACCGTACTAGGTCACACGGTCGTTGCCTTATATTTTCAGGGCGGAATAGTCTTATTAGTCGTACCCACTTTGTCCACGTCACAGGAACATATTGATAGGTTATAAAGAATAACTTAAGTAGGTGCATTCCTCCCCATGTCAATTTTTTTGAGAGTTAATAAGATAAATTTTGATTTATTAATTGACTCAAAAGTACCTACGTTTAACACCGTAATAAACCTAATCATACCAATGTAGTTTGGTCTTATTCATAATTAAATTTGAACTTAATCCCATATACCTACTTTAATGTTTATTGATTAGATACTAAGAAGACAATAGTAGGTATAGTTTTTACCGGGTTTACCACTCCATTTTCATCCATGAAAAAAGTACACTTGGTTCCAATTTTAAATGAATTATTATATGTGTTGTTGTATTTTAAACAACGAATAGATAAAGATTTATACTATAATATATTTATATATATTTACCAAATAATTTATGCTATATGTAGACAATCACGATTCTAATGTAAAGCTAAAGTTACAGTGTCGGCTCGAGAAGTACGGCAAACTGCGGCAGTGAGCGACGCGAGCTCGGCATGTCGAGCCGGTATTATTTCCACACGCGGCACCTAGAACAAAACAAATAGTTACAAGGGCTTGTTGGATATAATAAAAATAAATATCCTTATGAAAACACTACTATGATCAATACCTAATTTTTCAAATTGAAAAATATCGGTTCAGGTTCATAATAGTATTTTTAAAAATCTGTAGTATAAACCAAAATTTCTAGTTAAGAGAGGATCTGTGAAATGTGGAAAATAATGTCCGATATATTTACTCGTATGTACACTAGAAATTATTGTGAGCTAGTGAGATACTTATCACGAGTATCGTGAGAGCCAGTTACGTATCTCGTATGTAAGGGAAAGGTGGGAAGCGAGCGCGATGGGTGGGTGCGATGGCCGAACCGTTGACGCTGCCGCCTCTGCCACCTCCAAGACGTTTCCCTATCTATTTACATCCCTATCGAATCAAAAGGTGTGACTGTTCAAAGCAACTAATTATGTTTTACAATTAACATTTTAAATAATAGCAATAAGATGACAATACCTATGCTTACATGTTGCATATAAACTTACTCGTGTAGTGGATTAACACGTTGCTTTCACAATCCAATGGTTGTGTGTTCAATGCACGCATAATATAAATAATACTAATAATATAGTAATAAATACTATATTATTATGTGTGTTTGTATCAGTTTAGATGATTTCCATGTATTTATGTATTTATATAAAATCTAAGATTATTGTCACTGTAATATATCCCATAAATTTTGCTTAGTTTAATATTTGATAGCATTTTGTAGCATCATTAGCACTATTCATTATATATTACATTTATTTATATATATATGAATAATTTTTTCAAATTTTCTTCAGGCGTCACCGCTGCCCACACAACGATGTCCCGGAGCCATTGTTCGATGTGGAGCACACGACGAGCGTGGTCTCCGCATACAAACATGATTATGACGAAAAGCATGTGAGTCGCACCACCGCCGTACACCATGAGGATCATTTACATCTTGAAGGAGATTTTCAAGAACCTGAACGACCAC
The DNA here is from genome assembly GCF_026898425.1 of Galleria mellonella. Taxonomy (NCBI): domain Eukaryota; kingdom Metazoa; phylum Arthropoda; class Insecta; order Lepidoptera; family Pyralidae; genus Galleria; species Galleria mellonella. Next base: position 7,440,803 of record NW_026442130.1, on the reverse strand, counting down.
GTTGGCAACCGGCTGAGCGACCTAAGCCGAAGAAGCCTGAAGATAACCTCAAACCTGAAGGTGATTTTGAGAAAAGACACCCAGAAGAATGGCAACCAGGTGAAAGGGCTCCAGTGAAGAAACCAGAAGATAATCTGAAGCCTGAAGGTGACTTTGAAAAGCGAAGGCCTGATGAGTGGAGACCAGGAGATCGTGCTCCTATTCGTAAGCCAGACGATAATTTAAGGCCAGAGGGTGAATTTGTTACTCCAGAGAAAGAACCCTGGAAACCGGCTGATAGACAAAAACCTAAAAAGCCTGAAGATAACTTAAAGCCAGAAGGGGAATTTGAAAAGCGTCAACCAGAAGAATGGCGTCCAGGTGATCGGGCACCTGTTCGTCGTCCAGAAGATAATTTACGTCCAGAAGGTGATTTTGAAAAACGTCGTCCTGAAGAATGGAAGCCAGGTGACAGAGCTCTAGTCCGTCGACCTGAAGACAATCTTAAACCAGAAGGAGACTTTGAGAAGCGAAGACCTGAGGAATGGCGTCCCGGTGACAGAGCGCCTGTACGTCGTCCTGATGATAATTTGAGGCCAGAAGGTGACTTTACCACTCCAGATAAAGAACCTTGGCGTCCAGCTGAACGACAGAAGCCTAAAAAACCAGATGACAATCTAAAACCGGAGGGCGATTTTGAGAAACGTCAGCCCGAAGAATGGCAACCTGGTGATAGAGCTGCTGTACGCCGTCCAAAAGATAACCTTAAGCCTGAAGGGGACTTTGAAAAACGCAAACCAGATGAATGGCGTCCGGGTGACAGAGCTCCCGTTCGTCGTCCTGAAGACAATCTTAAACCTGAAGGAGAATTCGAAAAACGGAAGCCTGAAGAATGGCGTCCAGGTGATAGAGCTCCAGTTCGTCGTCCTGAAGACAATCTTAAACCAGAAGGAGACTTTGAAAAGCGGAGACCTGAGGAATGGCGTCCCGGTGACCGAGCACCAGTACGTCGCCCTGATGATAATTTGAGGCCAGAAGGTGATTTTACTACTCCAGATAAAGAACCTTGGCGTCCAGCTGAACGACAGAAGCCTAAAAAACCAGATGACAATCTAAAACCGGAGGGTGATTTTGAAAAACGTCAGCCTGAAGAATGGCAACCTGGTGATAGAGCTCCCGTACGACGTCCAAAGGATAACCTTAAGCCTGAAGGAGACTTTGAAAAACGCAAACCAGATGAATGGCGTCCGGGTGATAGAGCTCCAGTTCGCCGTCCTGAAGACAATCTTAAACCTGAAGGAGAGTTTGAAAAGCGACATCCCGAGGTATGGCGTCCCGGTGATAGAGCACCTGTACATCGTCCTGATGATAACTTGAGGCCAGAAGGTGAGTTTACTACTCCAGAAAAAGAAATCTGGCGACCAGCTGAACGACAGAAGCCTAAAAAACCAGATGACAATCTAAAACCGGAGGGTGATTTTGAGAAACGTCTGCCTGAAGAATGGCAACCTGGTGATAGAGCCCCTGTACGCCGTCCAAAAGATAACCTTAAGCCTGAAGGGGACTTTGAAAGACGCAAACCAGACGAATGGCGTCCGGGTGAGAGAGCTCCAGTTCGTCGTCCTGAAGACAATCTTAAACCAGAAGGAGACTTTGAAAAGCGTCATCCTGAAAAGTGGCGTCCCGGTGACAGAGCACCTGTACGTCGCCCTGACGATAATTTGAGGCCAGAAGGTGAGTTTACTACTCCAGAAAAAGAAATCTGGCGGCCAGCTGAACGACAGAAACCTAAAAAACCAGATGACAATCTTAAACTGGAGGGTGATTTTGAGAAACGTAAGCCGGAAGAATGGCAACCTGGCGATAGAGCCTCTGTACGACGTCCAGAAGATAACCTCAAGCCTGAAGGAGACTTTGAGAAACGTAAACCCGAAGAATGGCGGCCTGGAGATAGAGCACCAGTCCGTCGCCCTGATGATAATCTTAAACCAGAAGGTGATTTCACTACTCCCGAAAAGGAAGCTTGGCGACCTGCAGAACGTCCAATTCAAAAGAAACCGCAAGATAATCTTAAGCCAGAAGGTGATTTTGAAATTAGAAAACCGGAAAAATGGCAACCTGGTGAACGTGAACCAGTTAAGCGCCCTGAAGATAATTTAAAACCAGAAGGAGAATTTACCACCCCAAGAAAAGAGGAATGGAGACCTGCTGAAAGACCTCTGCAGAAAAAACCAATAGATAATTTAAAACCTGAAGGTGATTTTGTTAAACGAAAACCCAATGAGTTTGTTCCTGCTGATAAAGCTATAGTTAAGAAACCGGAGGATAATTTACGACCTGAAGGAGAATTTACAACCACCAGGACCATAACTGAAGACTATAAAGTTGTTACTGGTGAAAGAGCTCAAATAATTCGACGAACAGATAATATTATCACAGAAGGCGAATTCACAGGTGAGATACAATATTATTTATATAAAAATATATAAGTATACTTATTTTAAGTGAAGTTCAGGATATGAAAGCATAATATTATTTCTTAGGACTAGAAACACGTGAGAGGTATCTGTGATTATACGATATTTATACTATATGGTTATAATTTTTCATCAGACTATAAACTTTATTCTATTCTAAAAAGCGTTTTTTTCAATTCTTAAAAGTTTGCATGCATATGTAATTTCTTTTATCTTATTAAGTATAATATAATTGGGGAAATACATTAGTTAGTTTACTATTTTTTTATACTTTAATAGTAACAAATTATAGGCAATGCATTTAATATAATTATTACATAGTAATTTTAAGGGTATTTTTTTATACACATAATTGTTTTTTATATAACTTAGAATGGCAAACAAGCTGACGGCTCACCTGATGGAAAGTGATACCGTCGCCTATAAACATGAGCAGTACCATGGATATAACAGAGTAGACTGTTTCGCCCATGATACCCCCCATGCGTTGCCATTCCTGAGGACTCTGATGTTATTCCTATGTACCCTGTAAATTCACGTCATATCCCACCCTTTAAACCGAAACAACTATGCAAAAACAACTGCTTCACGGTAGAAACACGAATGGGACAGAGGTACCTAAACAATCGACTTTTGTACAAAGTCTCCCTCTGGTTTATCGATCTTTATCGACCTGATTAAAATATGTTATATAAAGCGAATTTAATGCTAGTAGCATACTCTATTAATGTTGTTTTATTATTAGGATAGGTAATGATAATAACAGATGTGTACGTATAATTATTATATTAAATTATATTAATTAATGTAACAAATAATTTTAATGTATGTTACATGAATTAAATTATATATTATTTTCGTTTCAGATACGACAACTACGCGTACTGAATATACTGGAAAACCAGTAGATAGACCTACACCAGTGAGACGGAACACTTGGACGAAAATAGAAGGGGACATGATAACAGATACAACATCTAAATCCGAATTTATAGATTACACAGATATTGTAGAAAGATCTACTTTGGTTGCACGGAGAACAGATAACATAATAAGAGAAGGTGAAATCGAATTTGTAACTTCAAATCAGAAAGATTATACAGAAAAAGTTGCACCAGTAGAAAGACCTCAAAGACGTCGTACATGGACTAAAGAAGATTTTGAAAAATTCTATTCAACAGATGATTTACAAAAAGTTACTACAACGCAAGAAGAATATAGAACTTACGAAGAGGTTGATGTGAGGCAACAACAAATAATACGACAAGACAACTTACATTTAGAAGGTACTTTTGAAAGCCATACAGTATCTCAAGATACTTTCCAACCAAAGCTTACTGACAGACCTAAACCCAAGAAACCGATAGACAATTTAAAACCAGAAGGTGAATTTGAAAAACCGAAACAGGAAGAATGGCGCCCTGCAGAGAGACAAACACCCAAAAAACCGCAGGATAACTTAAAACCTGAAGGAGAGTTTGAAAATCCTATTTCAGAAGAATGGCGTCCTGCTGATCGTCCTGTACAAAAGAAGCCAAAAGATAATCTAAAACCAGAAGGTGACTTTGAACAGCCTAAACAAGAAGAATGGCGCCCAGCTGAAAGACAAACTCCCAAGAAACCACAAGACAATCTAAAACCTGAAGGTGAATTCGAATCTCCCAAACCAAAGGAATGGCGTCCTGCTGAACGTGTTATACAAAAGAAACCAAAAGACAACCTAAAACCTGAAGGAGATTTTGAACAACCAAAACACGATGAATGGCGTCCTGCTGAGCGACCTACCCAAAAAAAACCAAAAGATAATCTTAAACCAGAAGGTGAATTTGAACAACCAAAACAAGAAGAATGGCGTCCTGCTGAGCGTCCCATGCAAAAGAAACCTAAAGATAACCTTAAGCCTGAAGGAGACTTTGAACAGCCAAAGCACGATGAATGGCGACCAGCTGAAAGGCAAGAACCTAAGAAACCACAAGATAATTTGAGACCAGAGGGTGAATTTGAAACTCCTCGGCAAGAAGAATGGCGTCCTGCTGAGCGGGTAACGCAAAAAAAACCAAAAGACAATCTTAAACCGGAAGGTGACTTCGAACAACCTAAACATGATGAATGGCGGCCTGCTGAGAGGCAAACACCCAAAAAACCACAAGATAATTTGAAACCAGAAGGGGAATTTGAAACTCCTGAACAAGAAAAATGGCGACCTGCTGAACGTGTAACGCAAAAGAAACCTAAAGACAATCTTAAACCCGAAGGAGAGTTCGAACAGCCTAAACATGATGAATGGAGGCCTGCTGAACGACAAACTCCTAAGAAACCTCAAGATAATTTATGGCCAGAAGGTGAATTTGAAACACCTCAACAAGAAAAATGGCGTCCTGCTGAACGTGTAACACAAAAGAAACCAAAAGACAATCTTAAACCAGAGGGTGAATTCGAACAGCCCAGATACGATGAATGGCGGCCTGCTGAAAGGCAAACGCCTAAGAAACCTCAAGACAATTTAAAGCCTGAAGGAGAATTTGAAACTCCTGAACAAGAAGAATGGCGTCCTGCTGAACGTGTAACACAAAAGAAACCAAAAGACAATCTTAAACCAGAAGGCGACTTCGAACAGCCTAAACACGATGAATGGCGACCCGCTGAAAGGCAAACGCCAAAGAAACCACAAGATAATTTGAAGCCAGAAGGTGAATTTGAGACTCCTAAGCAAGAAAAATGGCGTCCTGCTGAACGTGTAACACAAAAGAAACCAAAAGACAATCTTAAACCGGAAGGTGACTTCGAACAACCTAAACATGATGAATGGCGGCCTGCTGAAAGGCAAACACCTAAGAAACCTCAAGACAATTTAAGGCCAGAAGGTGAATTTGAGACTCCTAAGCAAGAAAAATGGCGTCCTGCTGAAAGGCAAACACCTAAGAAACCTGAAGACAATTTAAGGCCAGAAGGTGAATTTGAAACTCCTGAACAAGAAGAATGGCGTCCTGCTGAACGCGTAACGCAAAAGAAACCAAAGGACAATCTTAAACCAGAGGGTGATTTTCAACAGCCTAAACATGATGAATGGCGGCCTGCTGAAAGGCAAACACCTAAGAAACCTCAAGACAATTTAAGGCCAGAAGGTGAATTTGAAACTCCTGAACAAGAAGAATGGCGTCCTGCTGAACGTGTAACGCAAAAGAAACCAAAGGACAATCTTAAACCAGAGGGTGACTTTGAACAACCTAAGCATGATGAGTGGCGACCTGCTGAAAGACAAACGCCCAAAAAACCACAAGACAATTTGAAACCAGAAGGAGAATTTGAAACCCCTAAGCAAGAAACATGGCGTCCTGCTGAACGTGTAACGCAAAAGAAACCTAAAGATAATCTTAAACCAGAGGGCGAATTTGAGCAGCCCAGACAAGATGAATGGCGGCCTGCTGAAAGACAAACACCTAAGAAACCACAAGACAATTTAAGGCCTGAAGGTGAGTTTGAAACTCCTGAACAAGATAAATGGCGACCTGCTGAACGTGTAACGCAAAAGAAACCTAAAGATAATCTTAAACCCGAAGGAGAATTCGAACAACCCAAACATGATGAATGGAGGCCTGCAGAACGACAAACTCCTAAAAAACCTGTAGATAACTTAAAGCCAGAAGGAGAGTTTGAAACACCTAAACATGATAAATGGCGTCCAGCTGAAAGACCTGAAGTGAAAAAACCGCAAGATAATTTGAAACCTGAAGGTGAATTCGAAAAACCAAGGCATGATAAATGGCAGCCTGCTGAAAGACAAACGCCTAAGAAACCCCAGGATAATTTAAGACCAGAGGGTGAATTTGAAAAGCCTAAGCAGGATCAATGGCGTCCGGCAGAAAAACCTGAAGTAATAAAACCTAAAGATAATCTTAAACCAGAAGGCGAATTTGAGAAACCAAAACAAGATAAATGGAAACCAGCAGAACGACAAACACCCATAAAACCAAAAGATAATCTCCATCCAGAAGGAGATTTTGAAACCCCGAAATATGATGAATGGCGTCCAGCTGAGAAACCAATTGTTAAGAAACCTGAAGATAATTTAAAACCAGAAGGAGAATTTGAAAAAACAAAACCAGAAGAATGGCGCCCTGCTGAACGTCCTACACAAAAGAAACCGAAGGATAATCTTAAACCGGAGGGTAAATTTACACAACCTAAACATGATGATTGGCGTCCTGCTGAACGACCGGAAGTGAAAAAGCCTAAAGACAACCTCAAACCTGAAGGAGAATTTGCGCAACCAAAACAAGACGAATGGCATCCAGCTGAACGACAAACACCTAAAAAACCAAAAGACAACTTAAAACCTGAGGGTCAATTCGACAGACCAGAAAAACCAAAACATGTTCCAAGTGAAAGACCAGTTCAAAAGAAGCCTGAAGATAATTTGAAACCTGAAGGTAACATGGAAGTAGTACGATGTACAGACTATACTGCAACAAAGGGTGATCGTGTTGATGTAGTGAGACACGAAGATCATCTTAAAATGGAAGGAAAGATTGATGTTCGTCGATCTCGAGATGATTATAAACGCATTGATACAGTAGAAAAAGTCATTGTTCGAAAACATGAAGATAATTTGAAAACCGAAGGTGAATTTATTGACCTCCAAGTACGTAATGATTATAGTGCAACAAAAGGTGAAAGAGCTCCAGTCGTAAAACCTCAGGATAATTTAAAACCTGATGGCAAGTTTTACAAACCAGAAATGGTTCCCTCTCAGCCAGCAGAAAAACGTAAACCGTTTAAGCAAGTTGATAATATTACTATTGAAAGAGATACTGATATACGTCAAAAGCAAAAGATCGAGCGTGTTGATATCATCAGGAGAGAGGATAATCTTAAAATAGAAGGTGAATTCATTGATATGAAACAGCGAAATGATTACAGTGTTGTAAGAGGTGAAAAATCTGCCGTTGTAAAACATGAAGATAATTTAAAAATGGAAGGTAAAATGGAGAATATTAGATCATCGGATACTTATCGAGTTGTTAAAGGACAAAGAGTTAAATTAACAAGAAGGGAAGACAATCTGAAAATTGAAGGAGTATTTGAAGACCATACACGTAGAGATGATTATAAAATAACTAAAGGTGAAAGATCAGCTATAGTTTATCATCCTGACAATTTAAAACTGGAAGGAGATTTTGAAAGAAGACCGATACATGAAATAGAAAATGAAAAACTAGACCGACCTCAAGGTAAAAAACCACAAGATAATCTTTATCCTGATGGAAAATTTGAAAAGAAACCTGAACATCATTGGCAACCTGGAGAAACTCCAGATCAAATAAGGCCAAAAGATAATTTAAAACCAGAAGGTGAATTTGAAAGAAGACCAAAAACTCAATGGCAGCCTGGTGAAACGCCTTCACAAGTAAGACCACAAGACAATCTAAAGCCCGAGGGAGATTTTGATCGACCTGTAAGACCGAAGTGGACTACAGGAGATAGACCTGAACAAACAAAACCCAAAGATAATTTACATCCTGAAGGTGATTTCCAAAGTAGGCCAAAAACTCAATGGCAACCCGGAGAAACGCCATCCCAGGTACGCCCAAAAGATAATTTGAAGACAGAAGGTGAATTTGATCGTCCCTCTAGGCCAAAGTGGCAAACAGGAGAAAGACCAAGTCCTGCAAAACCAAAAGATAATTTACACCCAGAAGGTACTATGGACACACGCGTTGTTACTAAATGGTCTCCTGGTGAAACTCCTGCACAGGTTCGTCCTAAGGATAATTTACGTCCTGAAGGCGATTTTGATCGTCCAGTTTCACAAAAATGGAGTCCTACGGAAAAGCCTTCTCCGATAAAACCTAAAGATAATCTTCAAACTAATGGTGATATTAGTAGGTCTGTAACAAATGAGATTACTACAAATACAGTAGACGGAAAGTATGTAACTAGTCATGATGATCATAATATCCAATCTAGTGTAAATATTACGAGAACTAATGCCCAATTTAAGGATGATCGTGAAACACATAAATTGCATTCCACAGAAAAGCATTCCAAACAATTTACTACTCATAGCACTGCTGAACATACAACATCAAAGCACATTCAATCTGGAACACATTCAAAAAATACCATTGCGTCCTCTAAGGAAGTAGTTGGGCAGTCTCTAGATCGGCCGAGATCTCATGATGCTATTGATAGAGCTCAATCTCCTTACTCTACTGATCGCTCTACATCACGCTCTGTAATTGACAAAAATTCAATACAAAAATCCGATTCCAAAGTTTCGAAGAATATATCATCTACTACGAAAATAATGAAACAAGTAACAGAAAAGAAACTGATTGCAGGCAAGTGGGTTACAGTTACACGAAATGTAGAAACCAGTGTAGTACCAGGCGGCGATACAAAAGGTCCTAAAGAATTTGGACTGCACACTGGGAGTACAACACAAAGACCTGAGCAATTTACTGACAACCATGATTTTAATTCTCATCAACGACAAGTTACTGCAGAAAGTCACACTCAGCGCAATATTTCTAATACGCATATTTCTAAAGAAAGTCATTTGCAAGAAAAGAATTTATCGTCCATTAAAAAATCTGATTTTAACAATCAAACTGGTGATTACCAACCAAGAACGGTATCATCAAGGCAATCTACAGTATCATCTACAAATTACGGTGAAACAAATGATATTTCAAACAATAAAATTCAACGTCAGGTGGAATCTACTTCTAATATTGCACAAAAAAGTCACATAGAGCAAAATACAATAAGATCAACTCAACAGTCCTCTTCTGGTAATTATGTAAATAAACAAGTAAATAATGATTATGTTCAGGGCATCGTATCATCCTCAACAAATCAAGGATCTAATTTACAGCATCATTCAACTTCTAGCAACCAAATTGGACGAAATGTATCAACACATGTTTCAAAAGGAAGTCATTTAGAACAGAATATTTCAAGATCTACTCATTCTCAAACGATAAATAGAAATCAATTAAGTGATAGTGTAACAAAAACAAGCATTGAATTTCAGAGAGCAATGCACGGCGGTGATGATACTAAATCTTCTGTGGTTGACAATTCATCTCGTGTTGGTCATCACAAACGTACCTCTGATTTGGTATCTGATTCATCGTCAACGAACGCTGTTTTGCATCGTAAAGGAATTTCGTCCAGTACCGAAGCTCAGCATTCTATTAGTTCCACGGCAGCCGCACAACGAAAAAGCATTGGCAATCTTGGTGAGCGCGGAGAATACATAAGTAATTCTACTCAGAGTTCAGATAGAAAGAGCATTAGCTCTATGCATCGCTCTGCTAGAGATAACATGGCTGTTATATCTCAACACACTGAAAGTTCGGATCGTCGAAGTCAAAGCAGAAGGGATGGTCAATCAACTTTAGTGATAGAGCGTCAACCTCGAATAGTTGCCAGAGATAATCTTCGAGTTGGTGGGGATTTCTATGGACAGTCCGAGGCTCGATCGTATGGCAGTTTTTCGCGATCAGAACATTCACAAAGAGCTGAGCGGTCTGAACATTTAGAGCGCGTTCAAAGAGTGGAACGCGTTACTCGTCACGGTAATGCATCACATTTCATGCTGGGAGATGGTGCCACTAGCTATAAGCGCGAGTATACATCCCATGTACATGGAACTTGTCCGGCAACTCTAATAGAAGCGCCGAGTACACCATTCAAGCATACGCGAGATTCCCGTGAACACAAATTTTATGCAACAAAAGTGACTCAGAAATAATATTATTGTCTTCTTTTACTATACCATTCCGTATTTAAGCAAGCTTCTTATGTCATCGTAATCTAATCGTTATCAACGTATAAATAAAATATTAAAGGCGCTAACATTGCTAGTCTTAATCATAATAATATTTTATGATTTGTGTTTAACGTAGGTATCCTTCTTATTCTTCTTAATATTGCATAAAAATCATTTGTTTAACAAATTATTATTATCTTATATTTTATTTTTTGTCAAACTTTGCCATGTAATAAAATTTTATACTATACGGTGTTTCTTATTTAGCATTTACATTATAAAGGTTCTCTATGAATAAATACCTTTGTCCCATCTCTGTCACTAAAATGGCTATTTTAATGAGTTAGTTTAACCTCGTTATTCATAAAAATTAAAACCTTCTATAAATCTATTTTATTTATTACACTACTTTGTTACTTTCTTTTAAATTGGAAATTTAACTCAATAGAAAGAGACAAAATAGTTCAATAGCTGAAATAGGTTTATGAGAAGTTAAACGTGTTTATTAAGAAGAAGGTATGGTTATATCGCTATGTAATTATTGTTATACCTATTATTTGTACTATTATAAATGTAAAAATGAGTTTGTTTGTTTGACACCTTATAGCACCTATAATGCAAGGCATGATCAATTACTATGAAAATTGGTATACACGTACTATATACGATGGAGATGGATATAGGCTAATTTTATCCCAGTTAGTAAACATATCCCGGTCACGTGGAAGAAGTCGCAGATAAAAAGTAGTACTGAAAAGCATTACTCCTTAGTCGTTGGAAATGGTAATACATGAGGTGTACTTGGCCGTTGCAGTATATTATGTGATGTAAATGATGCTATTAATGTCTTTAGAAGACGGTTACCATTTTTCATCAGTAGTGGAATGGATTGGACGATATATTTTATTAAAACTACTACTAGTTGACCTGGCAAATGTTGTTCTGCTATATAAATATTTTTTTTATGAATAGGAACACTCTAATCACTTAACGGTGTGTAATATACTTTACGACCTATTCTCATATCTATCAAATATACATAAAAATCGGCAGAGTCGTTTCGGCGAAAGAACGATTTATCATAGCAACTTATACTAACCATTCAAATTTCACTCTATTTCAAAATGACAATGTAATCCTATTACGAGTATCATAACACTGGTCAAGTGGTTTATAGTTTTTAGTTTCAAGTAGAACTGACAATTTTGACGTGAACCTAAAAAATAGTACAGTAAAATTATTTACTAAGTAACTATATATATATATATATATATATATATATATATATATATATATATATTTTAATAAGCAATCATTATAAGTAGCAACAATTACAGAACATAGTGGAACTTATAAATAATTCTAAAACAATGTAAATTAACAGAAATAAAAACTAGGACAGACCTGTTAAAGTATCTACTTAAAGCTTTAATTACATTAAAGTTTACTTTAATCGTTAGTCAGTAATAACAGCCAGTTTAATGGTCAGACAAGGACTTTAAATGTCTTATTCGTTTGTTGCGTCCTAAATCACCTTCAGAATTTTGTGGCAAAGGACCAAAAGCATCATTTGATTGGTAACTGAGCATATTTTCATGAGTGCTTGAAAATGTTTTCATTTCGTCAATTAATGGGGCAGCCTTTTCTGATTTGTAGAGCTCAGTATTATCTTTTGTATTGCGTCTTTTCCGGGAACCGCTGTTATACATCAGATTATCATCTACTCCTTCAACACCTGATAATACATTATCAGTATCTGATCCGAGATTAATATCATTTTTAACATTGACATGCAAATTAGAACGAACTTTAGATCGAGAATCTTCGGCAAGTTTGCTAATCAAGTTATTTTTTGCATAATTAGATGTTTTGTCATAAAATCCATCGTCTTCAAATTCGTTGCCTTCATCATTGTCTTCGTCAACATTCTCAGCTTTATAAGGGCAATATGCCACCTTAGTATCTGGAAATATAGCTAAAGCTCTTTTTTGCACAGCCACTTCATCATTTTTTCTTTTAACTCTAACTAAAGGTACTAAATTCGACTCAGAATACCGATTTGATTCGTCATAACCATTTTCTTTTGGGAATGACTCTTCTAAAGATTTTATTGAGTCAGTTAAATCAATTTCATTCTCAGTATACGTATCACGTTTATTATTATGACCTGAATTATATGGCTGAGTTTCGTCGTCCCTTAGTTCCGATAAATCTTCATCTTGGGGACACACATAATTTTGCTCAATGGAAGGATCCAGTGAATCTATTAAGTTTAAATCATTATTGTATTTTGTGTTATCAAAAGATACATCAATGTTAGCCAATTCATCTACAGCAATTTCTCTTTTATTTTCATTTTTAGAAGTTACTTGAGCATTTGATTCGACATTAGCTTCATTTTTATTAATGGTAGTAAGTGCACAATTATTCGAATTTTCATCTGCATGTTTTTGGTTTACTTCGTCAATGGAGCTTTTTATTTCTCTTTTACTCTCGAATGATTCAGGGTGGTTATTTTTAACTGTTGATACTTCAGGTACTTCCGATTGATTCTCAGGTTCTTTAGTATTTTCTGTTGTGTTAGTATTTCGTGACGATACAGTTTCAGTACTATCCACTAATGCACTGCTACTTAGTATTTTGCTAGAATCTGAAATCCCACTTTCTAAATAAATATTTTCTTCAATGGCTCCTGCTTTTTTTGTAATTTCCCGCTTATTGATATTTTCAGCGTTTTGATCATTTTCGATAATTTTGTTAAGAAGCACTTTTTTGTCTTCCGAAAGAGAATTTAGAAGCTCTTTCAGTTCTTCTCCGGATAATTTTTTTATGTGCCTTTTAATAGCCGATTCGTCACTTTCATCAATACTTTCATCACTGCTCTCTTTATTGGGCATATCAGATGACAATTCAGTTTCCTGCATATATACCTCCTCCGTTCGGCGTTTGCCTCTGTTTAATTTATAATGTATATTATCAGAAGTTTTATCATTGTTGGCTCTTTTCTTAGCTTTTTGAACTATATTACGATACTGATTTGAAAAACGCGGAGATTCATTTGAATCAGCAACTTCATTATTATATATATTTTTCGAAAGATTATTTAACTGAGCTCGATTTCTATTTTCAAAAAAAGCATCGTCTTCATTGCTAGAATCAATTTGCTGAATCGTTGGTTTGTTAAATTCGTCTGGTACGCCTTGTTGCATATGATTTTCTTTAAAGTTATTAACGTCGCGATTAGTCAAATGTTGTGATATTTCAGATTGATCATTTGTATCACTTTCAATGTATCTATTAGGCTGCTGGAATCTATGAAGTACACGAATATCGTCATTCGATTTTAATAAATTTGCGGTCTGACCACTTGATTTCTTGTAGTCTGAAAACTGAAGATATTACATTCATATACTTTTATTCGAATATTTTCTTGTAAAACCTACTATATCAATATACTTATTAAAAGTATATGTTATTTTAGCTAGTGTCTGTTTGTTTAGTTTTTTATTTAATAGCTTAAAGCTTTTGCATGCATCATTAACTCTAATAACGTCTCATGCAACGTTTTTAATCGATATGTAGGCGGGGTTACTATTCCATTTTTATCCAATATATATATATATATATATATATATATATATATATATATATATATATGTAAGTTAACAAAACCACGGTAAGATTAGATAAGTACCTATACTTCATATACAGTACGGTGGGTATTGGTATTTTAATGGGTGAGAATGAAATGGTAAACCTGCTATCGATATACGCTAGCGGGGCACCAATGAGAGATGATAGGTGGGAATGAAAGCAGGGTAGTTCACCCATTGTGATGAATTCTACAAGAATTAACCGCGATGGTTTCCAGGGGAAATCACATGGGGGTCGACCTGATAGAGTATATCGCTAGCAATGAGGTTGTTAAATCCCGTTACTAACAATCCTTTTTCCTCCGGTGGATATAGGTAATGCAGATGGGTAACATAGGTAAATAATATTAACAATTCACACCTGAGCCTGACTGTCAAGTCGAGCATCTCCATCGTCTACAGCGTCGTCTATCACGGCTGCATCTTCGCCTTCGTATTCTGCTTCCTCTATGTCACTAGAAAAAGATAGAAGAGTATTTATAAATTTTCTCATAAGAGACTTTGATACAGGTAAACATAAGTCTTTTAAATTACATCTGCTAGAGTTAAAAAAAAATTAATGGATGATAATGAAATGGTAATCCCGTCTGGGCTATCGGTATACGCTGGTGGAATACCGGTGAGGGATGATAGGTGACGATGAAAGCAAGTCAGTTGGCCCATCCTGAGGAATTGCACTAGAATTAACCATGATAGTTTCCAAGGTTTTGTTAGTAATGGGGAAATAAGGTTACTAACAACATTACTAACAATCCCTTTCTCCCCTAAGGGAGACCTACTATTTAGGATTTATAGCTTTTTTCATAAAAATTGTATGGGTTTCAGAATTCCAAATGAGTCATTTTTATACATAATGTTTGATGTGCTTTTTGCCCAAAATAACGGTTGAACAAATATTAATCGCATTAGTAAGTAGGTACCTAAGTACGTTCGAACAATATAATAGCACCAATTTGCTATTTCCAGTTGATAGAAAAAAATCATAACATGCATAGTATATTATTATTTTATTCGATTTCATACAATGAGTTCTCCATTGTAAAACATATATACATAATTACAAAAAAAAAAATTCGAAACATTTGTAAGGTCAACCTCCATGCGGTCTCCCCTGGAATCCAACGTGATTAATTCCTAGTGAATTCTCCGCCTGACTTCATTCTGATCGTTTTAACCTACACTGGTCCCCTGGGCTATGACTTGACAGCAATTGACAATTATCAAAATATACTACTATTAGGTATGGATTTACACAATGTAGAAATTCGTATTTTGTTGCAGTTTCAAACTCTAGCTCATACATACGATCTTGTATCTTAACAATGAATAATTTTGTTACCCATCACTTTCCTCTTCAACAGGCGCCGATCTGCAAAACGTCGGCGACAGGAACAACATCCACAATAGAACAGGCGTTATAAAGCAACGCATTTTTTTATATTTTAATAATTCGCAATAAAAATCTATTATAAAATCTGACAGTGATTAGCACCAACTATTGGAGCTTTTTGCCGATGCTTCATTTGTTTAAATATTCTTCAAAGACAAAAAATAAAAAAGAAATTATACACTCTAAAGAGGATTTAATATTCATTTTATATTAGTCCATAATAATCCCATATAAAAAGTCGCTTTCTAGATAACAATTATAGAATTTTAACTCGTTCATTACCTTAGTAATTAAGATTTTTTTACTGAAAATTAAAAATGCGTGCAATATAATAACATTGATTCTGATTGCAGTTTGCATGCAGAAATTATTTTGAAGCTATAGGTGGAATTAAGTTATAGAAAATCCAGAAGTATTATATCTGTGCTTACTGATATTGTATACTGTTTTTTTTTTCAAAATAAAATAACTAATTTGCAGGATAAAGTAAAAACACGCAAATACTTACAACAATTTTATTTTAAATGAGACCGTTTCATCTCTATCACACTTATTATGTACATTTTGGTTTAAATAAAACAAACCTTTGAAATTTTACTGCAAAATCCTCGTTAAGTTTGTGCATATTTGAGAAAAAACATTTATGTCCTAGATTTAATGTCATACAAATAGATCAAATAGTTAAAAGGATTTGTAGAAATAGTCGATCACACATTTTGGTGTCTCGTTGCTTCCAAATGAAAGCTTTCTCATACCTGCACATGTACATTATACCCTACGTTACCTAAATACGTAACCTAACTCCAAAATGCAAAAGGTAAAAAAAAAAACCAAAAGATTTTACAACTATGAGTACATCAAATGCAATGAGGCAATAGAAAATAGGTCGCCTACTGCCAGATCTCTGATCCAACACAACATTACTGGGTAGAGAATAAGTAATTTTGAAATTTGGCATTGCACTCCTAATGATAGAAAACAATAAAATAATGTAACAATTCGTATAACATTGAATTAATATAATGAATCACATCGTATGGCATGTTGATAAAATTCCAAAATATAAAACACAGTAATATTGCCTCTGACTTAGACTCGAGTCCTACCCAAGACTCTCAGGTCCATACATACTCTGCATTTGGCAGACACTAGCTTATAACATGTACATAATGTATTTAATTTAGAAAACACTATTTTAAAATTTATGAAAAGAAACTTACTTTATCATCTGATTAGGCTTTGCTATGATTTATGTTGTGCTTTTTTTAATTTATCACATTTATAGTACATACTACTTTATACAGTACATTACATCTGTCATACAGTATTATAACCTTATATGGGAATTGAAAGTAAACTTTGAAGGATAGTAACAATATGAACATTGTTTATTGTGTACAATATTCAAAACGCAAATTCAAACATTAACTACTTGTGATTGGTGTAACTGTAGAAGAACAGAAGAGTACAAACAAACACTTCTACACAAATAAGTAACCTATTACTTAATTATTAACCGAACCATTCCGTTACTCATACATAGATGTATGCGAATTGTATTCATTTGGAATGGAATTAAAACAGTATGAACGCCGGTTCATTTGTTTACGCCAAAAAACAGGGTCTATTTCCATTTGAAACTCGTAACTTGATGACTAGACTCTTAAAAAACAATAAAATGAGCATTTATAAAACAAAACACGTGTCTACTTTCGAATCAGCGCGTTCGCAATATTAATTTCTAAATTATATATTCGCACTAAATTATATATTTGTACATTTTTCATCTTGACAATAAAGTCACTAACATTATAAACATTAAAGAGAGAAGGTAGAAACTTAAACAGCAATTAATATTGCGAGTGCACAGAATGCCTAACAACTATATGCTTTAGAAACTTAACATCTACTTAAAGTTTTAGGTCAGTTATTTCAAACCGTGCGAACATACACACGGGCCCAGTGTCGAGTATTCATTACAAACACCCTAAAATAATTATGACCGATATCAAAATGTAACAAATAGTGAAATAAAAAATTTCTCGTTGTAGAGTCTCGCATCCCACTCTTACCTACATACACAAGAAAGCCTATACAAGTGGTGAATAATCCCAGTTTTAAATACGTTTCATACAATAAGACAGCATCTTAACATTTCTGAATAATTGTTTAAAAGTGCTCTTTCTAGAGTATCTTAAAATTTTAACAATAAATTAACAATAAAATTGACACTAAAAACTTATCTGTAATTTTATAGTAGTTGTTTATTTCTGCTTTACCCGCGTGAACCTGTCATCTCGGGTGAATTTTCGGAAATTATATTATTTTAATTTCAAGATCTATTCTATGAGATGGTCTATTATTAAGATGGTGGTCTTATATATTTTTCTATATATACATTATGATGTTTACAAAAACTCTTACCATCACCATTTTAATAACAAACTTAAAAGATTTTAGTTTGGTATCAAATCATTTACTTTAATAATCATTTAGAAATACTTTAAGATGTATAATCATTTCTGGAAGTTAATAAAGCTATTGTCCAGTGGCCTAGTCTTTTAATAAACCCCTGTTAATATAAAAAAATAAAGTGTGTACAGCAAGAGACTGTAATTAGTCTACTATCCACTTAAAATGTTGAATAAAGCTACTTATATTTTTTCAATCGACTTTGGTTTATAGATAAATAGAAACTTTGGTATCTGGCTATTTATAATTATAAATAGTCCCATTTAAAAATGGAATTATTTGTCACTTGTATGCAGGCAAAGATATGTTTGCGACAAAAGCTTATTAAAATGTTTAATAACAATTCTTATTTACAATGCTATTCAATTGTTATTCTAAACATGTTGTACAAAGGTATTGGGACATAACGTGGTCATGCTGAATAATATTGATGAAAAATGAAGTCATCAAATATATTTACTACTCCTGAATGGAGTTAAAGCTGATTTTAAATTGTTTAATCTTGCTAAATATGTAAATTTCAGTCAACGGTTGAGCAATCGCTGAATGATAATTATTTTAAAATGTCAAAGATTTCAAATGTGACGAAAGCAATCTGAGCCCACAGTTCCATTATATATTTTCTTATAATTGATATATTAAATTCGATTTTGTTTTTTTTTTTTAATAAGTTTAATTGTGTATAAGATACAGCATTACTTATTGCCACTATGATATTCATAAAAGGTTTTAAAAATATCAAAGTTATATGGACTAAATGTTAGAATTATCAAGAAAATATCAAGAAATGTTGTCAATATAGGTACTAATTGCAAATAAACTTGCCACAGGAACCGTAAGCTTAGATATCTTATACTTCACGAAATGTGCATAATATAAAACGTAATAATTTAACAATTCGTTTTACGCAACCAAATGATATAAACGACCATGCGACAATAGCGATTTAAATGCAATTTCAATAAAGTGAACACTTTCAAGTTTTTATGTACAAAGAAACGACCAATGCGGTCTTCACATATAGAATATTAATAAAATTGTCTCCATTTAATACGAATTGAATTCCCTAATTGATATTCGAGTAAATATTCACAATACTAATTAAAAAATAATCACTTCATGCTGTACACTAATCGTCGATAAATTGATCGATTACCATTTAAAAAATCTAATTCTATAACATACCTAACCCTTCGAATTAGAAACATGAGTAAAATGTTAAAACCACAATGAACACTTGCACTCGTCATAATGTTACAGTCTACTGTGAACGTGTCGGGCGCGCCCAGTGCTGGGAATGTGTCGACGAGTCGCAGCCGCTCGTCCCCTCGGCCTCGCGTCACTCACGTAACCTTACTATAACTACAGGCGGCTACACCGAGCCCTATGTTCACTAACTCAGACTTGAAACGATAGAAATTGTCATGAAGTATAGGGAGTCTCGTCGCGTCGGCCTCTCCGTTACGCTGCCGTGACACCGCGGACAAACTTGGGAAACATACAGACGGAATGCGAATAGCGGCGCCACTCGGTGTGCGGAGGTGACGGCGGCGGTGGCGGTGGCGGTGGTGGCGATGGCGGCGACGGCGACGGCGACGGTGGCGGCGGGCGGCTGGCGGTGGCAGTGGCGGCGGTGGCGCAGTACTACAAGCGGTCCAGCCGGAACTCGTGCTCCACCGACGAGTCCGGCAGCAGCGCACTCGGCTCCTCCAGCAGCGTGAGGTCGTCCAGGTCGAGACCCTCGCGCAGCTGCGCCTCCTCCCCGCCGAATATGCCCGCGTCTATTTCGCCCGAGTAATCTGGTATATCGATTTATAATTAACACATAAACATTTTACATCGCAAATAAAGCTATTTCAATCATGAATTCAATACATGACGACGTCTTTTTTTATAGATGATTGTAAATATTTAAATTTAGAACGTGGAATCGGGTGTTTACATATATAATATCCAACGTCTTTGGTAATTTCTAAACGATTAATTAATTCGAGACATATTGTTCTATATAGACAAGTTTTTTGGATGACTGATAGAAAAAAATTCTTTTGGCTCAGGCTCACTTAATTTTGAATAAAAAGGAAAGTTTGTACAAAATACATTCAACCAGTTAATTGAATTTGAAACTTTTGCATTTTAAGTAGACAGTATAGCTTTTATGATACCTATCAATATCGATATCATGAACCGAGGCATATTGTGTAGCGCTTAGTTGATATTTCTAGATATTTGCACATATATTTTTTTACAATTACGTTAATATAAGGGCAGTGGACAATTTATAAAATACGCTTTGATATTAGTAAAGATACAATAACTTACCGGTGAGTATGATGTCGGGTATGCTGGCGGGCGTGGCGGGCGTGGGCGGCGCGGACGGGGAGGCGAGCGGCTGCAGCGCGGCGAACCCGCCCCCGCCCGGCACCGGGTCGCGCCCGCCCCGCCGCGTCTCGCCCCCACCGCCGCCGCCGCCGCCGCCGCCGCCCTGTGGCGCCTGATACACGAGCCGATACATAAACATTCAAACAGTAATTGTACCTTCATTCCGAACATAATATACAAGCGATCTGCTTGACAGCACATTTAATATCAATTAATAGATGCTTTTTTACTTCATCCTCCAGCAAAAATAAAATTAAAAAAACATTTTTCAACATACTCGTAAGACTCAAATATATTTTACCTGTGAATATGTGTGGGGCGTATTCGTCGTCTGTGGCGAATGCGGGGAACTGTGGTTCATATACGTCGTGTTGTAATTCGAAACGGGTGCGTCCATCTGTAGATTAAATACCACAAATTATTTATCTATATTTTCAATAGCAGACTTAATGCAAGCAAGAAAAAAAACACCGAGAAAAATGCAGCAAACCCTGAAAGAAACGCCATGACTTCACAATATCTACTATAACTATTTTGAATATACGAAACTATAGAAGCGGTCTATTGACATAATTCAAGCGAGAGAAGTGTAAATAAAAGAGTCTTACATGACAAAAACATCGATATTTTATTAAATAAAATGGTAATTTAAAAGCCGCCTTGAATAAATCATATAGGAGTAACTAATTGGTCATGCTTTATAATTCGTACATTTAAATCACATGACTTAAGAATTGTACATGCTAGAATTTTGTGTCTATGGCAACATTGTTACGAAGTCTAAAGTAATGAGATTTCTAGTTTACTACTTATAAATGCCTTATTAATTTTGCACCTGACATCAATACGAGTATGACAAGCAAACATAATACAGGTTATATGGAAACATGCCGACTTAGTAATAAAAAAATAATAGGCTACCGATTGAAGCTATTTTATTAAAATTTACTTATTAATAATAGTACTATTGCAAAAATAATATATAGTTACATCTTCATTTTCCGATTTATAATAGAGCAAGGGTAGTGGAAGAAGATTAAGACTAAATTTACTAAACTATAGAATAGAAAGACAAAATAATATACACACATAATGTGTGCATATTATTAATAATCACCATTGAAAATCACAATAGTACTATTTTTACAGCATAAATTTAAACGTAATCATGTGACTATTTAATTCGTCGAAACCATAATTAATTAGAATACGGCGTGATATAATAAATTAAAAACATTAATAAACAATAAAATTATATAGTGCAATAATGTATTACGCCTTGTTGTGGCAGAATAAAATAAAGGCGTCAACATTAATTATAAAATTTATCGATTACTGATATTGAATATAATTTATCTTTTTAAATATATGCACGTCTCTATATTGTGGATATGTTGACACCTGAATAGACAAGAAACGAGAATACAGGTGCATAGAAGCTTGTAACTAAATTGTAACTCTGCATTCTCTTTTCTACTGCAAGTTTTACCGCCCTTACCAGGAATTATACGAGATTATACAATAAGTCGATATTTTAAAACAATAACAAATATTGTTGTGATAGATTTGTTTCAAATGAAAACTGGTACACGCAAAGGTTATATATACGAAAAAAATTCATATGACACTTAATAGAATTATTATTTACCATACTGAAAAAACCTTAAAAGTTGACATAAATTTTGACATAAACAAAAAATTTCTGCTGTGTATGTCGATGTTTAATTAGAACCATTGCACGTTCAGTACGCAGACAACATTGAGAGTTAGTTTAATTTCTGGTAAGAGCTTCCTATTCAGTTATAGTGTGTGTGAGGGGTGTCGTACATTTTCCGCGACTTGGACGTGCGCGGTCCAGCCTGACTCGACGAGACTCTGCACCAACTGCGCCCAGTCCTTGGCCAACATCCACCAACGTTACACTCGGATACGTACAAATACACGCACAGTAGCCGGCGCGGTACGCAGTGTACACTAGTACACTATTGTACCATCTGTTAAACTATCTATACCACCGACAACGCGACACATCTGAATGTAGTTTGGATTAAATTTTATAGGACGGAATTTATTTTTATATAAGATTTAACAGATGGTACAATTGATTATCATTGCTCGTAATACAACACCATATACGGTTACCATATGTATAAATTAATAATATCAAAACATATGAAGGACAAAGTTCATTATCTATTTGCGATATTCGTCACCACTAACGGTTCATATAAGTAACTAGTTACGTACACGTACACACACTACCCATACGATACAGTATATATTAATTCAATAGCTTACCAACGTCTCTCAAGTAGATGAAATGTTTTAGAAGGGTGGAAAATATTACAGTCATCATATAAAAATATTAGTATAAATGGGTCATATCTCCTATATCTAACACAGCGAGTCTTACGTTTAGTTAGATTTAAAATAATTTTAATTCAGTATCAATTGTTGCCTACATAAATTATATTTCTTGATACAAATCATAAACTTGGCTAATGTTAGCTAGCTAGAAGTAATTGATGTAGACAGTATATTTACATTGTATGTATTAAAAACTACAATGATTCTCACTCGTTATTTATTCGTGATTATAAACAATATTGAGGAATGTTCGGATGTATGTTATAATTGGCATCACGCCATATATTTGTATTCCACTGGTCCGTCCTAAACTTACGACCAATATTGCGTCGCATTTTTTCTCGTATTGTCTTGTGTTCAACATTGTTATTTATGCAAGTGGTAAAATGTGATTTATGATCGATCTCTATAGCGATTTTTTATGAGGTATACTGGGAGGACATCTCAAGCACAGAAACGCTATAGTGTATGAAGGTGGCAAATATCGCTAAAATTTTAATAGGAGTCAGTGTTAACTAAATATTTAAATATTAATTATATAATTAAATAAAAATTGAGAAATTTTAACATATTGTAACCTGTTCTTGTAATTTATTTTTGGACATTGATAATTAGTAAATGGGTTTGGAGTTAATACAATATGAAGATTGTAACATTTTAAAATTCATAAATAATAATAAACGTTGTATATTGTTTCGTCTCCAGACACAGTTACTTAAATATTGCAATAATATTCTGATTATAATTATAATATTACTGGTTCTAATGTGCTTGTTTCGTTATGCTGTGCTAATCTGTTTAATTGTGCAGATTGTCGAGTGAATTTACTTTTTATATTCTTGTGCCCTTGAATGATTCATTATGTTTATAAGTTGATATCTTTCGGCACTTATCCAATATATAGCATTTAATAATATATCCTATTGCAGGGTTATAAAGCGATATATTGACATAACTAAGTGATTTTATATCTACATATTACTTACAACTCCTTGCTAATCCATTGAAGCATAGAAATGTTATAAACATGTGTATAAATGAAAAAACATAGGAATTTTATAAGCAAACATCTTTTGGAGAAATTGTAACAAGAAATATATATATTTAATAGGCAAAAATCAAAATTAGAGAGCATAGATAATAAATTATACAACACAACAGACAGTTGATTTGGTTATGTTAAAGAAATAAATAAATGAAAAATCATCTTATTATCAAGCATTACTATGATTATATTCTATAAAATCAAGACTGATTTGTTTGCCTGATATATAAATAAAATGTACAATACTAAACATAATTATAAATCCAATTTTGGCATGTCTTTATTCTTTTTATCTTATTAATGTTAGAACTTTGTATTATTTACATGAAGCGTAGTATTCTATTGTTTCTAGCCCATTGCTGTAATGTCATAAGAATCGATATCCTCGAAAATTCATTAACGATAACTATGTTGGTATTCTGACACCCGGTTTTTTTTTAAGAACTAAATCAGTCAGGGCTTTGAAGCAATAGACACCACAGTGAAAGTATGTGTGTCGCTAACTCGCACGCGTGTCATCTGACTAGTATTTTAACATAAAATTATTTATTAAATGTGAATAAATTTGTGACATCCTTCGTGTCTATGTGGATTGTCTGAGCTGAAAAGGGTACGTTTTAGAGGCATTGCCACAACCACAAAGGAAACCATATGAGTATCGCTTCTAATAAATCTATTTATTTTTATGGTAAGTGGAAATATGTAGATTAATATTATATAAGTCAACTTTGTACCTCATTATGTACCTCAATATAACTACGAATAAAAATTAAATGTAGATGTCTAATGTTAAAAATAGTGTTCTAATTGACGATTTATAAATGGCACCATTGTTTTTTAATTATTCTTCTCATACATGGGCGTACGTATTCTTTTATTGTCCAGTAATTAATACAATAAATATTCAATATGTGTAACTCACCATTGTAATCTGTTCAAAGGGTTGTAGTAACACTTGGTGTAGATTGTTGTAGTCTGTCTGTGGTGATTCTACTGGACTGCCAGGACTGTGTACCATCTGTAATTTTTTTTTTAAATGAATTTATTAGCTAATGCAATTTTAATTTATTCTGGTTTGAAAGAACAGATCTAATTAATCGAACATATATAAACATTTAAATATAACTATTTATATAAATATTGACGAGTCCCTAATTGGTGATATAAAAAAAAGAGAACTTTAATTTAATAAAAAAATACATCCAAGACTTACCGTGGGTGAAGGTATATTTATATTCGATGTCGAAGAATATTGTGAGGGCGGACTACAGTGGGACTGATAACTTGATGTAATCCAACCTGTGTGGTCCAAAGGTGACATGTTCTGAAACCAGGCAGAATAACCTATTTGAAAATGCAAATATGTACCCTATAACCGTGACGACAGAGCGAAAATAGCGTGATAGATTGATGACTGGCAAACGTTTATATTTCAATGCGTCACCGCGTTATGAATTTTCAATGTGTATTATATATTAAAAAAGATAATCCAAAATCTTATTATTTGAAGTTAAGCTAGCCTGACATGCGATTAAAACCAAAATGGACCAAGCTCAATAAAATGTGAATCTTTGTGTGTTAAGACTGGCTTTAACACCAATGTTATTAAAGATCAAAGATTCAAATGAATTCGAAAATATGAACATTACAAAATTGTATGAGATACTGACTATTAATTGGTAAATAAAACAGAGGTAGGTATTTAGCATCTATTAATTAAAATCGACTATAATTAAAAAATAATTTTTTTTTAAATTAAATTATAAATTAAAATTGTTGTCTTTATTAAATAAAACATATCATTTAAATCTTTGTCTTTGACCAATAAACGCTATAATTATATGAGCGACAAATGGTTAAAATGTCAATGTGTATGATGAAATTATTATTTACAAGATGAAGCGATATTATACTCTAGAGTGGTGTTAGTAAAGCATCTTTTTATATGCTCCTGCCTATTGCATGTATAAAATGATCTCAATTATGAAAAAGTACCCGGTCATTACTTTGCTTTAATGAATTATACTATATTTTCCCCCTTTCAACTTATTATTATGGAATAAGTTCAGGTATAATAGGCAATTATAGTACTTATGTACGGTAAATATGTTATAAAGCGATACACGGTTTAGAAAGTATCATTAAAGAACATATAAACAATCCTCGTTAGGTATTTATATGATTTTAAGACTAAATTCTAACAAAATATACCAAAATTAATGGCATAAGCCTGGATATAGCGGTGTGGTAATTTAAATTTTCAAAAATTAATGAATTATTATTATAAATATAATTATTTTACTTGTGAATTAAAAGAAATCGAAAGTGCGTAAAAAATTTAAAAATGTTAATAAAAATATGAGTATAATACAAAAAGTAATGGAACACATAAATTGTAAATATCATAAATTGAAACACTTAGTATGAATGAAAATTAATTATTTGAAATAAATTTAAGATTTATGCTATAAATCAAGCATAACAATAATAGGAACATGCAGATTAATTATTATTAAAGTAAATGTGGCTCCCAATTGTTATTAGTAAAAATGAAAATTCTGTAATACACATAACAAACAGTTATGATTTTTGGAGAGAGAAAAAGATAGTGGCGACCAAAGGTAGCTTCGTGTTCATATTTCACTGAGAATGAACAGCATTTAAGCATTCAAGCAACCGTTTTTATTATATGAACTGGAAAAAAATTAGGAACAGGTTATAAAAGAAAACGAACCTTATTATGATGGAGATAATTATTTGTGTTTGGTACAGATAAGTGATTCTGAAATAAACAAAAAAAAAATGATTTGTGTCGAAAGCAAAATAATCACAAAACAAAAGAAAACATCAACAACACAACACTATGTTAACGGCTAACAGAGTAGTATGGTTGAAATTGAGTGTTATGTTCCAAAGCCAGTGTTATTTAAAAGGCACGTTAATACAATTCGCATTATATTTGGTAGCAAAGGAAGTTTGATATTTCCAAACATATCTTAAACTCATAACTGTTTTGATTTTTAAACAAAGTTAGTTAATCATCATCTTCATATCAGCCATTAACTGTCCACTGATGAACATAGGTCATCCCTTTTAGGGGTATTCTCAGTAATTGCCACGCTTGGCAGGTAGGTTGGCAACCACTATTAGTAAAAGAGACGCTGCATGTCTCTTAGCTTTTTATTCATTTTGTACGAACCCCTGGGGTGCTATATATATATATATATATATATATATATATATATATATATATATATATATATATATATATATATATATATATATGCCGGGACCACACGAAATTTTACCTTTTATTGTTACATATGTGATAATACGTTATTTTATAATTACATTACATTACATCACGTTACATTTTTATAGCAGTAACTGGATATGAAGTAGACGCCATTTTTTAAGAGTAGGCAGAGAAATACAAGCTTTGGTATGTCAGTAAAGACAGTCTTAAAATTACAACTATGATTCTAAGACATCAATGATCATCATTGAGCATTTAACTTTTTATGTCTGTGAAAAAAAATCGTGTAAGTTCGTATAACGGAACTTTATCAACGTTTTGGAAATTTTGGAGAACGAAAAAATTTCACATAAATGAGATTATAGGTATTATTCGGTTTTCATAAATTTGCTTATATATATCTCAATCGATTCTCGTACATTTGTAAAAATGTGTAATAATACCCACCGCCGTATTCTTCATCATGTCAGGCGATGACTCGCCCTAACATACTGAAATCTATATATTGGAGCCTATTAAAAAAGTTTTTCCTAATAACTACAGATTAGGTTTTTTCAAAGTCGTTTAAAATGTTATATTTAAATTTAGTGTCTAGACATTAAATCGCATCTAGATGCGAATCAATCGTATTGTTTCGAAACTTGGAGTTTTAATTGATTTAAGTTGATATAATAATATATTTTCCTGGTAAATTGTTTTTTCATACGATGGTCAAAACAGTGGGTTATTAAGAGAAAACAAACTATTTCGACCTCAATTTATTCTGTACAAAAAAAAAAAAAACAAGATATAAGTATTAATAAGCGTCTATATATTTTATTAAATACATATGTATATTTTCAAATATCTACGAAGTGGTTGGTATTATCATATACAGAAATAATAAAAGCACATCCTATTATAATAAGATAGAAATTAACTTTGCTATTGTTTTTATTCATTCATTTTATTTGTTAAAATTGCTATGAATGACATTTAATTTTGATGAATTTTTATGTGAACGTTTATTTGTATTTAGAAGCCATTACTATAATTATTAATTGAATAAGAATCGTCAGTAACGAATATATATGAGATCGAGGGGCTCCGTGTTATAGTTTTATACCATTGCATAATTATTAACCATAACTTCTTAGTGCAAAAATAGTAAACAAAACATATCATCGATATAAAACATAAATAGTGAATGGTTTATGATTAACCATTTCATATAATTATAAATAAATGCAAATGTTGTTGTTGACACTATTTACATAAAATTATGATCATCAGTCATTACATTATTCGAGGATTAATTTTTTTAATTACTTTTGCGTTTTAATAACCTTATTAAACACTTCTTTATTGATTTATTTACACCATTTTAAAAATGGTACAATTGTTCACATTACTTATTTCGATTTTAGGAAGCAAAACAACACATTTAATTAATTTCATTAACCCCCTCCCCCCTTCGTTATAAGGATAATAACCTTACTACAATATAATCGTATGTATAAAGTAAAAAAAATATTTTTTGGTTATATTTGGTTACACTCTAATAAAAACCTGTTTACACGCAAACCAATGATCATTGGTTATTAATAGAGTTGTCATAATATATCAAATCCATTAATCTGTCTAGTCTGTTGAATTCAAACGGGTATGGTGAAGCATCGAGTTACCTGCGCGTCGTAGAGCGCGGTGTGGTCGTGTTGGTGCGGGTGATGCGTGTGCGGCAAGGCATGTAGCGCGGCGGTCAACGGCACCGTGGCGCCCACTGGTGAGCCCGACGCGGGCGACAGTCCGCCCGTCGCCGGCGACACACTGCCGCCGCCGGGGGACACCGCGCCCGGCGACGTCGGACTCTGCAATTAACGCGGAACACTACATTAGAAGCACGTATAAAGCGAATGACATTCTGTTAGAAATCGACTGGAATCGATGGGGGCGTGTCCTAAATATAAGGCCACGAATAATAACACCCAAATACTGAGTGATATCAAAATTGTATGCTTTAAGTATTCGTAAATTAAATATTTTCTTGATAGTAGCATAGGTTTAAAAATGACAAAAAATATTGATTAAATTGCTTAACAGCTAAATGTGTTGTGTTGTTGTGTGATATAGAAGCTCTGATAATTTTTTCGTGTTTTGTCTCCTGTTTTTTTTATTAATCATCTTATCATCTAGTATATTTGCTTGCAGATTGGCAATGAAGTTTGTAATGCCCCCTCCCACCGATAGCGAAAAAAGTAAGGATCAATTTTATGTTTCCCATATTAGATTTAATATCACATACACTGGATTCACTGGGTCTAATATCTTTATGTTGGGTTCCTAAAAAAATGGCAGTATCCAATTTGATGTTGCCCGTACTAAGTTCGCGTCTCTTTTACTTGATACTAGATGGGACAATATACCCGTGTTGGAGGAAGGGATTGATAGTAATGCGGACTACTATTGCTAGGAAACCGTTGTGCTGAATTCCATGTGTAATTGCGGTGGCAAGCTAATGCCAAATACTTGACGAGTTTAACAACTAAGTACATATTTGGCTTTGGTTCTTCAACAACTATTAATAAGCGAAAGAAAGGGGCTAGTAATAAAGAAAATATACTCACATATCTTGGCTGGTGGTAATCGGGCGAGTTCCTGTGCTGCATGTAGTGCGGCGGCGGGAAGTGCACGGAGGTGAGATCGGGCAGCGAGCCGCCCGGCACCTGCAGCTCGCCGCACGCCAACCCGCCGCCTCCGCCGCCCCCACCGCCGCCGCCGCCTCCCCCGCCGTCCCCTCCGCTCTCGTATACACTTTAAATATAAAAACCACATTTATATGGTGACAAAATTGCAATGTCAAAATATCAATTCAAAGATTTGATTGGTGTCGCACGTTCCAGATTTCCAGTGTCAAGTTATGGCGAACGTTTGGACAATAAATATAATTTTTGAATACATTTTGTCTAAATTTATTGTTGCTATGGCAAAAATAAGTAAATTTTATCGACTTTTTACACAAAATTCTATATAAGGCTGAGAAATGATAAAAGCCAATTTCAAAGATCGTATACACCTATACCAAAGTACGGATGTACATACATACGTACCTACGTGATGGAAAGTGGTAACCGTCGTTTACATACTACAACA
This sequence comes from Galleria mellonella, assembly GCF_026898425.1. NCBI lineage: Eukaryota > Metazoa > Arthropoda > Insecta > Lepidoptera > Pyralidae > Galleria > Galleria mellonella. The sequence continues at coordinate 7,410,876 of NW_026442130.1, read as the reverse complement.
GCACCATGGTCTTTACAGAATACACTTCTGACGCCCACATTAATCCCCATGAGTTGCGATTCCTCAAGAATAAGTAGTTACGCTTTTGTAAACTGTAATTTCACTGATATATCCCAACCATCGAACCGAAATACAGCCATGCCAGGCGTTAGAAATACGAGTGTTACTGAGGATTCCATGCAAGTAAATTTTAAACAAACTTGCCCTCTGGTATTTTTTTTACTTTAGCCCTTCTTTGCATAATGGTGGAAATTTCCATCATAACATTGAATGCCCAAAAATTATATAAAAGAACAAATTTACCTTAAATTGATCGTGTGTTGGATACCTTTTTAGTGTACATTGTAGAAAAAAAAAAAAAACATAGCTGTCAAATTTATTTTTTAGCCATTTATTTTGAACCTGCATTATATCACCTTGATTAATTTCATCAATAAAAAAAAAATCATGCAAAGAAGGGTTAAATCGTGACCACACTACTATTTCACAGCAGTAATTAAGAAGACAGGTGGAATTTACATAAGCCAGTCATATAGGTAAGCAAAGTCAAGTTTTAACAGGTATTTCTCTATGAGATATAAATCTTTAGGAGCAAACCGGTTAAAACAGGTCAATTACTATTTACGAGAAGGCGAATAAAGTATAGAATTGTAATCAATAATTACAATATACTTTTATACATATCGTTTTTGTAAAATACAATAAAAAAACAAAAGTAAACTGGTAGTAGTCGTTTACTGGGAATTTGATATTATATTTAATTCATGAATAATACTCGAGTCCTTACTAGAAATGTGACTCGATTCTTAGGTTATATTAAATATTAACATCAAACATGAGTCATTGACTTAGAAATCACAAGCGCCTTCTTATTTTGGTATTCAATTCTACGAGTATCCTTAAATAATTTACTGTATTACAATGCGAATGCATTAACATTAAATTATAGATCAATGTATATACATTTTGATCCTCATTATTATTATATTTACTCAAAAATAAATTTTTTTTTAGAAATAATAATAAAATACGACAATGGTTCCTCTAAACGTAGTTAACATACCTACGAGTATCGGGTGGGGGAAAGATTGTTAGTAATAAAGATTAATAGCCCCCATTGTTAGTAATATACCCTGTTAGGTCGACCTCCTCGTAGTCCGCCCTCAAAACAATCGTGATTTATTGGTAAATATTCGTCACGTTGGGCTAACAAATCTGCTTCATCCTCACCAATGATCCATCATTAGTGCCCCGCCAGTGTATACCGATTGCGCAGGCGGAGTTACCATTGCATTATTATTCATTAAAAGCTACAAATATTTACGATTCTTTATGTATGAGTAGTTTTGTCGGTCGTTAAATCTGCATCGCACCGCGTTGCTAGTTCAGTATTAATAAGTAGTGACCGTTTGAATACATTTATAAATAATAAACAGCTTATGATCATGGTCATTGCAAATATAATTAATCTATACATATAATAAAATTGTAACTCGACCGCGTCTGTACATTCATCACAGAAAAATTACCGAACGAAATTTATGGTCGTTATAACTTTAGATTTTGGGTCAACATATACAATTGGGTATAGAAGTCATTGTTAGTAACGGGGACTAATGGCCCCATAACTAACAATATGGGATACTGCCAGGTCGATCTTCACGTGGTTTCCCTTGAAAACTATCGTGGTTGATTTTTAATAATAATAATATTTTTATTCAAGTGAGATACTCTTGCATAAAGTACAACCTACAATTTTTACAATTTATATTGAACGAGAAAAAAGTCTGCATTACCATCAGTCCTCAAACTAGGTCAGACCTGTATCTAGGGGACATTTATGATGAATTCATCAGGATGGGCTTAACAGACTTGCTACCGTCCTCATCTAATCATCGCTCACTGGTGCCCCAGCAGTACGAATTGCTAGCACAGGCGGGGTTACCATTCCATTATCATCGCATTAAAATAAACATATAGGATTACTTTTACATATTTATAGGTATAAACAACACGCCCGTCTCTCATTGGGGTAGACAGTAACAATGGAATATCAAATGTTTCCAGACCTCTGTCGCTTCTTCCATCTTCATTTATCATATATATAAAGAAGTTTATCTATTTATATAGCCCCCCAGTTCCGAACACTTTTACTCGTAATTTATCCTTTTATAAAATACCACCTACTTTTCCTTATAGTAAAATATTTCAGTTTTAATGGAATTTGTCACGTAATTGACTTCGAGAGCATCGTAGTCATTTGAGTGTAGAATTGTGTAATGAAAAATATCAAAAAATCCCACTAACTTGTTATTGTTTGGTATTCTAGGTATTTCGCACGAGGATCTGGGACGATTCGTCGGGTTCATTCCCAGCGTCGTCAGCACATCGAGATGTATGTCGGCAGCTGTGCACAGAATAAAAAATAAATATAATTTCTGCAGAATCGACAATGCACGCGTAATACCTCTGGTATTGCAGGTGTTCATAGGCTACGGTAACCACTTACCATCAGGTGGGCCGTATGCTTGTTTGCCATCTCAGTGGTATAAAAAAATTTTCACCCCTAATAGGATAGTCAGAAGTAGTAGACTGTTGCGTTGTGGTGTAACAACCAAAATACTCACATTTCCTATTCACAGCGGGTCTACCATGAAATGAAATTCCGAAATTTTGGACTCAATTTCATATTTTTGTTTATACTAAAATCGGACCAATAAATGGAATTTAACATTTCGTTCGTCATACATCCTATCGTAAAAGTCCAAAAGAACAATATTTTAAAATTTTTTAATATTTCCAAACGGCATATATTATGTAATTTTAACATTAAATTTGTGTTTCGTTTGGCTCCGAAATTTCGGAAAACACTTCATGGTAGGCCTTCAGAGCATATTCTGTGTACAGAACATGAATTGGTTTAATTTAATAGTGGTACAATTTGGTTATCATAGCTTCTGATATATATACTATTCTTATAAATGATAGGTCAATGTTTAATACCGATAAATTATCTCGGATGCAAACTTATTCTACAAATGTGCAAGATTGTAAATTTATTAAATGTTTGTTAGACACTCATATTTGTTTTAATTAATTTGTTTAATGAATATAATTACAAAAAATTTGGTATATAAATTATAAGATATGATGATATATATATATATATATATATATATATATATATATATTATTGAAATAAGAATTTTAAATCTAAATGTGTTAACTATAGATTATTATATTAAAAGAAAATATATAAACATGCAGCATGCAATACGATATTTATATTTTTATTATTTATATTCGTCGATATTTTCGTATGCTGTAAACGTGACGTATTTAAAATGTCGAAAAAAAGATAGGCGTTGGAAATGTACATTAAAATTTGGAAAACAAAAAAGTGAATACGCACTGCATAGTACGAAAACAATATTGGTAAATTTGAGCAGTAGTCTTGATGACTAATGTATTGGTCACCAAGTATACCCCACTAGTATTCATATACACAAGGAAACTCTTACATCAGGAGTTTTAATTGGTAATTGTGATGGGTCATTCAATAAGGTCATGAATTTACAGTTTTACTAAAAGTTTATTAAGTTTTTAATTAGATAATAGTCACAGAGTAGTTTCTAGCTAATTGTAAATATTAAAACAGTATTAGTGGTTAGCTAATTAATATTTTTATATCAGCTTTTTATTAATTACTACATGACCCGGTGAACTTCATGTCAACTACAACGTGCATCTATTAAAAGAAATCGGAAGTAGCGATTGCCTTATAAAATTACCTAGATACTTTTAATTTTTTTAATCCTAGGCTAAAAGCTGGTTTTTCCCCGACTTTTCTTTCTTTTGAATCACCCCTGTATTATAAAAAATTTTACAAATAAAATATTCCTACATGACATATATTTATATAAGGCTGATTATTTTAAAGCTCACTTCTCCGATGATTCTGATGAGGATGTAAGTGCGGATGTGCGTGGGAATGCAGAGGGTGGTGTGGTGAAAGCGGCTGTGCAGCCACTTGCTGCTCGCCGCCGCACGACTGGTGAAGCGCCGAGTCTGAATTTGTTCGCCGCCAATTACTGTCTGGCGGTGGACTGTAACAAATGACTTATTTACATATGTGTCCTGTTTTTAGTAAAATCTATTTTACTGAATATAAGTTACAAAGATTATAAAAGAACAGGTAACATTTCATATTCAGTAATCATCATCATCATATCAGCCTTTAACTGTCCACTGCTGAACATAAACCTCCCCCTTGGGTGGTTTTGCCAGTAGTTGCAATGCTTGGCAGACGGATTGGCAACCAGAGTTAGACTTTAGAAATGTTTTAAGAGGGATGCTGCTGTTCATACCTCGCCCTTCGTTAGTCGACTCTTACGACACCTACGAGAAAGGTAGGGGTTGACTATTCTATGCCGGCACCACACGGCCATATTGATTCAATAATCAAGTAATAGTTAATTATTGAGAATGAATTGTCCATATTGTTTACAATAACTATTTTTAGTTTCTTCACTGGGGGGAGTGAGGAGATCTTTCCAAAATAGATACTGAAAATTTCCAAGTGGGATATCATATAAAAGGTTTTCATTTCAATTTTAAAACAATTATTTGTTTTTATGATGCATAGTTTTTAATATATAAAAAAATATAAAAATGTGAGAAAAATAAACTTTATCTTCGAAGATTATTAGAAGAAAAAAATTTTTACATAATTATAGTTTATGTAAAGGTATATGTGAATATTACAGTAAATAATATTTATTTTTATTATTTGAGAAATTGACAATAAACTTCCAAAAACAAAATTAAGTATTCAGTTCAGTTTTTAATCAAAATTATAAATAAGAAGTAACGAATTGTAGTATTATTAATAAAGGTAAAAATGACAATAAAAAATAAAATAAAGTAAAGGTTGATCGGGAGAGAATGTTATATAACATTAAGTCTTTAACAAAATTTTTTTGTAATGTGGCAATAAAGGAAACGAATAAAGGATAAATAAATACGATAATGATTATTTTATATTTATGTAAGAATATTTGGTGTGTGAGTTCAGCACACACATGATCAGTACTTTATTTCTTAACTAAGTTGAACCTGTTCATTAAGTTAGAAATATCATTAAAATTAATTTTGGCAACATGTTTAATTAAGTTTATATTTTACTCGGATTATTTCGACCTAATGGTAAGCAGTTACAGATATAGCAAACATGTAGAATACCAGGGATGATAGAATAATATGTAATTATATAATGAGTATTATTCCTGTTACTATATCTTCACAATAGATCATTATTAAAAAGCTACTTAAAACGATTAATTGCCCTTGAATATAATAGCTACCTTGTGATTTTTTTCAGACAATACATTCAATGTCAATTTGTCAATACAACATATAATCTACGTGTTTCCTTTCTACCCGAACGCAATTATAATTATTCATTATGAATGGGTTTCTGAGAATGACTAGAACTTCACAGTACAATAATTATAATATAGGTTGAATCATAAATTAATTTACCTTGCTGCCTTATACATACTACATCTCGGCAAACTAGCTTTACATATCATATGTTTCGTTGGTAGGTATAAAAATTACACATGAACTGTTTTTCTTTTTCTTTATCCTATTTAGTAAACAATCTATAATTGTTTACTAACATATTTTTATAATGCTAATGGTTATCATTAGAGGTTTTGCGGTTGTTGACAAAATAAATTTAGGACGATAAAGTTAACAAAATACAAATTAGCTTGGGAATGGTTGTTCTTGGTTGAGACTCCAGATAGTTTTTGTGGTTGCATGTTCGTTATACTAATTATCGTCTTTATAAGGTAGCGGTTTTCTGTATATTTGATAAAAAAATATACAAAAAAAGCATCTATTTATATTTAGCTCGGTTATTACATTTTTTGTTCAACCCGGAGGTGCAAGCCAGGACCTTTTATTTACGGCGATAAATTTGCAACAGGTTAAAAAAGACCTTGATGATTAAACCAATGTAGTAGATTATAGTACATTACTGCAGGGGCCAGCAACTGAGGCATTGATAGACGAACGTGCAAATGTGGGCCGAGACGTAGCCGAGATACACATACGTGAGTTCATCAATGCCTAGTTATGACCAAGGCTTGTATAGTACTTTTCTCAAACAATGCGCGGAAATCAAAAACACAATTTTACTTTTTAAGTTCAATGACGAATAACGAACAATAATAATTTTTAACGCGCCATAATGTTCCTTTGTTTTTTTCTTTTCAATGAACAGCTTTCTATTTGCAAGTCAGTTCGAAATTTAAATAAAATCTTTTATTAGTTACCTCTTTGGTTTGAAATAAAAGCCATGTTTCTAAATAAAAGGCCATTCCATTTTTAAATTACAGGACAGATATGAGTTTATCTATATACATAGTAATTTATCTGGCCGCAAAACACGACAGATATGGATTTTCATACAACTTTTGCCGGCCGCTGCCGGCATATATCTGACCAGTACGGCAATTTTGATTTATCTTGAAGAAGATTGTCAAAATAATGCTCACATTTTCAAGCATGTTTGAGAAAATATAGTAAGTTATATAATGCTTCAATTATCCAGACTAGTGGCGGTGTGGTAGAACGGATTGTTGGGCTCCCTATAATATAGTTAATACAAAGATAGCGGATTCATTCGTCATATTCGGGAACGGGTGTTTCTAGTAGGGGCTGCCTGTTTAAAAATACTATGATCGATGTTCTTTTTCTATCAATATGAAAATAGCGATAGACATTTTATCCATTCACATTTTTGTTGTAAACTTAACTTTTATTTGAAAAAAAAAAAATGAGACAGCCGAGTTTCATACCCGTTTCTATCACCTGAAATTTCATTTCGAATTGAGCGGTAGTTCATTAAAATTGACTATTCAAAAATACTTATCATTAAGTGTACGTGAATATTTTTTTTTTTATTTATTATTAATTTGGTGTCAAGTAGCTCAAGTGAAATTTGTGAGGTTCAAAATTGTTTTCGGTCAGTCATGCCTATTGTATGAAAAATGTAAAATACAATTATGAAATCACCTTGACATTTCTGTTACAAGCATTACTTTTACAGACCTTCGAGTACAGAAAATTTAAATATATTTATGTAACTATCTAATTACTTATTGTTTTATGAAAAAAAAAAAATGTTATGTTAAGAATAACTCTTTAAGACCACTTATTATACAGTTAGTTACTTTTGTTTCTTAATATGGACGAAAATCAAGTCAGTTTTCCTTATTTATCATCACATGGACTCCAAATCGGTTAGACTCAAGCATTTTGTTAACTTGATTGTATGTTAATTACCTCAAGTAGACGGTGCTTCCATAAGGACTGGTATCGTGTTTTCGGTCTGCCGGACGACGCATAGGACCGACAGAGGATGAGGCGCGTCCCCGCTGCCCTGAATTTCGAGATGGGGACGCCCCACCACTACGCCCGCCTCCAAGACCATACTGAGTTGCTAATGATGCCTCTTCGGGCTATAAACAATAATAGAATAAATAAATTTCAATTAGTTTGGTAGAATCCCGCATTATTTAGAAATAACTATTGAATTGTAAATGTAGTAATAGGCTAATTGACTAATGTAAAAATTGACGATCGATAAAAAGACAGTATATTATATCAGAATAGAAAATGATTTTCTCTCATAGTATTCTAACTAGCGAATCTCTCCGCTACGTAGTGATGCAGCATCAGCTATTAGTGCTACAATAATCGTTTTATTTTATAATAATTCGAAACTCATACATGAAAACGGTTCATCTTGGGTTGGCTAGGCTGTTATACTATTATAATCTTAACCAATTGATAGCAACCTTTACCAAGAGCAATTATTAAGCAATATTGTACTTTTACTAGAACCAAATACAATGTTATAAACTCCTTTATAGTTTGTTATATTTATATTTTTCTTTCTTTTTTTTTTTTTTTTTTTTTTTTTTTTTTTGTAATTGTTAGTACACATTTCAACAGAACAACTAGTGTTACTTTTAGCCACAATTCTTAAAATCAATTTTGTTTATAAAATATTACAAATGTAACAAACAAGAATACTGTCCATCTGATGGTAAACGGTCCCTGTCACTTATGGACCAGAGATGTCATATGTGACATATTTTATAAGTTGAATAGTTATTGTGTTTCATATAAAAAGCAGTCATATAAATAATAAACTATTTTGTTTAAACAACAAAAGAACATACTCTTTACTAACATTAACAGCTTCCTAACACATATTGAGTTTTAGTGAACTAATACCACATACCACATTAAAAAATATGACTACAAGAAAAACTAACCAGCATAACAATATTATGTATTCCACTAATTATATAAAAATTTGCTTTAGACCAGCAAACAACCAAAATACAACACAAATTAATGGCAATATATGACATTAATTTGTGTTTATTACTAAACTGGAAAAATTAAATACATTTTTTTAAACTATTACACTTAATTAAGTTTTAATAGAATTTAATGAATAGTATTTACTTTTGTGGAATATATCACAAAAAAGTCTTCAAATGAAATTAGTAATAAATAGAAACATTCAATTAATATTTTTTTTTATTTATACTATCATTGGACCTTGGTAGAATTTCTTGTGGTTTTTTTATACCTCTGTGGTGGCAAACAAGCATGCTGCCCACCTGTTGGTAAGCGGTTACCGTAGCCTATGAACGCCTGTAAAACCAGGGGTTTTACGCGCGCGTGGCAACCCTGAATAAACCTCTTTACCCCTTTTGAAGAACCCCATGCTGTATTCTTTTGGGAAAACGTCGGTAGGAGCTCATTCCATAACCTGAGTATTCATGGGAACATCTCAGAAACCACATTGTATGCAATCATCTAGGTTGTGGCTATTATTTGTTAGTTTACATTTTCATAAAATTCTATTGAGACAGTCTACAATGGTGAGTTTACTCACCTTAACTTTAATCTTGTTTGTTAGGAGTGCAACTAATTGTCATGAAATTTGGTATATTTCTGTTATAATTAGCATAGAGAAGGACATTGATTACTTTGTATCTCAATCACTATACCCATCACCCAAACAAAGACACAGACACAAGCTTAACACATGACTTATTTTAAAAGTTTAACTAAATTTAATATTGACTTAACTACTTCTGATTCAACAAATACACAATAGTTACATAAACATTACAATGTTTTTAAACTAGGTAATGCATAAAAATAAATCATGCATTTCCTAAATACAAAACCTACAATCTAAAAAACAATCACTAATTTATCATACACTACAAATTCTAATACCTGAGATAGTGCACATTCTAAATCTAATTCTTTTAACAAGAATTCTTTAAAATTAAACATAAAAAGAAAAAAAAATATTTACTATATTTTAATTTTTATAAATAGTGCAATAAAGTGAAAACATATACATATGAATAAGTAAAACTGCATTAACAAAATGGGCCTTATGTTGACTGAATAAATATTATTATTATTATTAACAAAATTGTTATTAAAAACAGTTTAATATAGAAATTTTTATACATTAATTTCAGTTTCTGAAAACAATTTGACTTTAAACAAAATGAAAAATAAACAAAAACTTAAATTTTACTATACAGTTTAACAGGATGTGGCATCTCAAAGAGGTATGATAATCAAGAATCTGTTTATAGAGGGAAGTTGAATGAACACATGATGAATTTAAACATCAGAAATTTAAACACATGTTTAAAGTAAATAATAAATAAACAGTAACTAATATTTTGAAGTATACACAATTATAAACTCATATAAATTGCACCAAGTATTTAATTTGATAATATCAGCACAACACATCTGTTATTGTTTATACAATAATAAAACATATTTTTTTTAAACATTAGCATTCAATAAACGAAAAAAGGATATTCTTAGACTAGAAACCATAAACTTAACAAAGAATAGAAAATATTAAATGATTAAAGAAAAAAAATACAAAATACAATGGTGAGACACTGAGTATATTATATTCATGAAACAAAAGAGGTTTATATATGGCAATCTAATAGCCGAAAATTTACAGCCATCTACAACTGCACCACTACCAGAAAATAAAATAACAACTTCTATAAAGTTTAAGGATCATAACGAGCAGATTCCGAAAGAAGGGAACCTTATCATTTTCTGGCTCTGCATTTGTGGCCTGTGGTGCAGCCACATTTGGCAAAGAGCCACTGCGGAATGTGCCCAAGCATTGTGGAGAGGGCCGGAGTGATGATTCATTACTCTCAGTGGGCTGGGGAGGAGCTTTGGCCTGGGCCCGTCTGCTACTTGAACTAACCTGTAACCACGACACTTCAACAACTCAGCCTATACTGTATATAGTAACAGTTTACTAGCAACTTTATTCACTACTGGATGACCTTGTTATGATGAATTTCTTTTATAAAATGTTTATTACTACCTAACTAAATACTTCAAAATTTTTTCTTTAGACACGAATTTATCCAGTACATTTTAATGAATGGACGCCGATTATGTTTACATGTTGCGTTTGTACATACAATGAGAACATCATGTTTATATTGTGTTACCAATTAAATATACCATATTATAGTAACAATATAATATTATATTCATTTAGTTGTATTCATAGCTATCAACAATAATCTATTGTGTAGCACGCAAAAGTACTACGAGTTAAATTAATTTCAACAATGACAATTAACTAGAACTAAAAGTAGTAGATGTGAGGGCTGTCAATAATTTTCTTCAAAGATTATTTTTCAATTAATAATAATATATTTAGCTATTGTGGCGCAATAGACATATTGAAATGGTTATTGTTTACGTCGGCGGACACATTTGACGGCCAGGAAGCGATTGTCTGAGTAAATAGGCGACATACCTTATTGGTTGCGTCGGAAACTTCGCGCATTATTTTTTCAAAAGCAGCAGTTTCTTCAGCCTGCTTTTGATTATGGAGGGCAATTTTTTCACTAAATTTCCTGGGGTTTGCCATGATGGCTGGTAAACATTCAGTTTTCTCTTTTTACATCACAATTTTCAGCGCTCGAAATACGAAAACGCGCTTGACTCTTGCTTGTCTGTCAGACAAGTTTGAGTTGCCATATATTAAATTTAATAATGTGAAATAGATTTTTTTTATTAGGATTTAAAAATTTGAACAATAAACTGATTGAATAACTGCCATAAATGGTAATGATTAAAATATGCATTATTCCAAATCTATGCATGAAACCTGGCTAATGTTCTTGTTATATGTATAGATATTTCTTTAATTTTATATATTAATTAATTATAATAAAAATGTAAAATCTTCAAATATTACGATTTATTTTAAATATTTATGAGTAAAATTAGACAAACACCAAATAAATTTAAGAAACATAATTTTTTTTAAATATTTATTATACATTTGAAAAAATAACAAAAAAACTGTTTAGTTTTAGAAGAAAAGACAAGAGAAAACTGCAAAGTGCTTAAGATGTTACTAGAGATCTTAAATATTTTAATATGATAATATTTATTATTGTTCTAAATATTGCATTAAAATATGTAATTGTGAAAGTTTTGTATTAAATCCACGTAATCACGAGTTACTATATTTAATTATTTTTACTAATGTCTAATTAATAATAATGTGAATAAAAAATTGCATTTTTAAACTAAAAAATATTTAGAAATTGTTATTCTCCATAACGCTTAATATTTTTATTTAATTTTTTTCTCATTTATTTAAAATAGCTACGTAATAATTTCTTTTAAAGATTGAATAAGAAAAATAAATATCAAATGAAAAAAAATATTATACAAACATAAATATCTAGTTGCCACCGGTTACCTACTGTCCTTTATCTATGTCACACCTGTTAGTGTTTAAGTTATCTACGTCTATGTGTCAGTGTCAATCAACACTACAGAGTAAGTGATGTATATGTCATTCAAGGGAAAGTATTACTTTAATATTTACGAAATTGGTAAATGTATCTATGCAGCCATTTAGAAATAAAATTATTGAATACTATACTATTTATATATAATACGAATTCATTAATAATATGTGTCACTAAATAGTAAGGATAATAGTATGGACCGTATTTTTGAATTATAGATAAATTCATTACATTTTGGGTATATAGCATACAAATATTGGTTCTGCTATGACAAAGGGTTTGATTCTGAAAGTTATTTTATTTAATCTAATATTTTAAGTTAATAGTTTCGCTAAATGACTATTTTATATTTGGTCTTTATAATACTGGCGGTTAAGTTTTAAATGATTTTTAGTAATGAATATTGCATAAAGATAGTAACATAAATTGATTATATAAATTTTGTTTTTATTGAAGTGACACCAGTGCGCTACTTTGTGTTTTTGTAAATTATAGATAGATACCTACCACCTAAAATTATCAATCCGTCTTTTTTAGTTTCTGGTGATTATTACATCAATCAACTTACTATTTTATTGTGTCGTTTTTTACTATGTGTATTAAAACTTTCCTTTGGAAGTAATATCAATATCTGCCTTTTTACTTGATTAAGAGTTACAGTAATTTTTATTTTATATAGTTTTGTAACATAGCTATGGAGGAAAAATACATATTAACATTGGATGTTGGCACTACTACAATTCGGGCTTATATTTATAATTCTAAAGCAGAAACTGTTGGAAAATCTACAGAGCAGGTACCTATGATATTCAGATTTTATTCATGTTTTATTGCATTGAACATACTTGTTGACATTTTTTGGTTTTCTTATGTTTATTAAAAAAAATCTTTTAATGAAAGCATCTAGAGAAATAAGGTTTAGCACATGGATTGACTTGGAATTGTTTTTATAGTTCTTGTAGCCAGCTAAGAATTTAATTTAAGCTAATAACAAACAATACTGTGGGCACTGTTTTGTAAGGATTAGATTTGGTTAAAAATAAGCCATATTCAATTGAAAGTTGTTAATTTTTAAACTATTTTTTATTTAACAAATAATACTTCACTACATAAAATATATTATACATAAAGTTCAGTTTGTTTTCAATCCCAAAAACATGTCTTAACTTATATAAAAATCTCATTCATGCTAATCTCTGAAACTGCTCAACCAATGTTGAAGTTTTGTAAATGTGTATTGTTTGCTCTAACTTTATAGATAGCATATATTTTATACTGATAAAAAAAAATGGAGTCTGTAAGTGGTGGCAAGGATAAAACATTTCCTGGTTCAGTTGGTTTTTATATAAAACTTATAAGTATTTCCTGTTTACACTAGCATAAATAGAAAGTAATTTAATTACTAAAATAATAAATACAGGTTACAGTTAGATGCAAAATATGTGCATTGTATTTATTAAAATCTTCAGTCATATGTAATCTGGGTTAAAGGAAATGCTAATGATAATATATATTTAATAGTACTGAAATGTGAATAATAAAGATTAATGATATTTATATAACTGCTTAAATTAAAAATAATATTGTTTTATATTTATTGGAAATTGCTTATAATGAATGGTATGGTAGACAGGTCTGTATTCTAGTAGCTAACTCAACAATTCACACATTTGATTTTTATTATAGCCTTGCAAAATATTTTAAAATATCCCTAATTTCAGGTTGTTCTACATTATCCAAGTCCAGGGTTTGTTGAAATTGATCCAGATGAATTATGGACTTCTATAGTAGCAGTAGTACAAAGATCTTTTAAGGGTAATGTATATTTTTCTGATTTTAGAATAGAGTACATCCTTGAGGGCACTAGGCCAAGGACTTAGTAAAATTTTGATGAATTTTCAATGCTGCAGTAACCCCACTTATATGCGCCTTTTAGATATGATTCTTCAAGGGAATCATCTTTGGTCATGTGATATTGTTTCGTGTGCCGCTCCATTTCATAGTTATAGGAGCCCAAATATTTCTGGGACTTAGAAAGATTTTGATGACTTTTTCAATGTCATGATAGCTCCTCTTTTTTATATGCTTATTGGATAGAGTTAAAATCCTGAACAGAGTATAAAATATGCCACCCTGTTTCCTAATTATAGGGGATAAGTAGAATAAGCATAAACTGGAATAGTAAGTATTTGAAAGAGAAAATTTTACTAAGAGATAGTACATGATGAAATTGTTAGAGATATGACGAGTGAGAGATTACTTCCATCCCACTGGCTAGTAGGGTATTGTGTGGTCCGAGTTTATTATATAATCAGGATAGATCTTCAGTAATCATAAGATGTAAGGAGACTTGAACAGTAGGCATATTCTTCGATCCGCTACGCCGAGTACATGTTTGCACTCACGCTTCGACCGCCTGCGCCGCCGTTTTCGGACGGCTATACCCCTTCCTCAACAAGCACATTAAATGTCGTTTAACAATAAGCTAACATTATACAAAGCGTAAAGTAAGGTGCGTAAGGCTTATCCTCATCTACGCCAGCATTGTATTCGTCCATTTGGCACCCTACCTTCATAAAAGACTCCAGACATTATAAAATAAATTCTTGCAGCGAGTCAGCAATGTAGACATCACTGCGACCTCAAACTCTTTACTATACAACATTTTATGAAGGAAACATCTAGATGCTACTTTAACTCCGCTCAATCACACCTAAATTTACTAATACAGTCCACTATGTACCGATGAGAATTTTCCAACCGCGCCAACGCCGCCCGATGCATGTTTTTGACGATCCCGACGATCCTATCACTGTACCAAATACCCCTAATACTCCTCCCACTCCGCTTCAACCTTCACTACTTCGCCGGCAAGAGCAAAGACCCCAACCATACAGCACAGCATCTGGGCGCTAAGTTCCGGCACTTCAGCCAGTCCGAAAAGATCCCCTGTCCTTTCAGGTGGGCATCGAGATACGATGAGTTGAGCCGAGGCTCGAACCGCTGGCATTGCGCGACCACCCCTAAGGATGTCCACTGACCAAATTAGTAAAACTATATATACCTATAGGAGGGAGAGAAATTGTTCCCTCTGAAAGCCATCATGTTTAATTCTTATTGAATTCATATTACAATTGACCAAATGAGCTAGTTTCACCTCATTGTTTACAGCTCGCTGGTGTTTAATCAGCATATCCCTAAAATGGAGGCAGGGTTACGATTCCATTATCGTCCATAAAAAAAAAAAAACCATTGCCTATAACCTGTTCTGTAATACAAATAGTTTAGTAATAAAAATATATAAATCTTCACACAGTTGCAACATCAAGTATTCTGTACACTCAGATCTCTTACTGAAGCTACTATTACAGATATTCTCTAATTCACATCGTTCCTGGATTGATTGAAGTATGAGGCTAATTTTTCCAGGCTTGTTAAAAATCATATCTCAACTTTGTAGTTAATTATATTATTATTAATATGGCTATGTTTTTTATTAGATGCCGGTCTTAGTGCTCACCAAATAACAGCTATGGGTGTCTCAACACAGAGAGGAACTTTCATAACATGGTCTAGGAGGACTGCGAGACCTTTTCACCGGTTTATAACCTGGAAGGACTTGAGGGCTGATAAATTGGTTAGGCAATGGAATGAGTCATATACCTGGAAGGTAAGTGTAATAATAGATGAATATCAAAGATACAAAAAGAAGTAGGTGTATGCAGTAGTTAATCAACGTAACCAATTTCTTAAAACTCGTATAGTATTCATTAATAGGGTCTAAAATTTTTTTTATAAAGAAAGAATTTTTGTATTACCAAAAAATAAATAAAACTCTCGAAAAAAAAAAAACAGTCTGTATCTGTATAATCGGCGCTAAATAATAATAAGAGTGTACGTACCTGGTACGTACGTATGTAGTGCCATTGGTATAAATACAGGTTTTTCTTTTTTTTTACATCATCACCATCTTTTTTTAGAACCAGTTTTAAAGAAACCCATTCTCAATTAATATACTGTATATATCAAAATGTTCAAATGCTGGCGATTTTATATATAGATAGAATGTTCGAAGGTAATAAGCCTGATAATAAGCTTTCTATAGATGGAAGAATTTTTGGTTGTTGGTTCAGTTTTTTTTTAAATTATATATTACAAAAAAAGACATATAAATAATCAAATGTTGCATAATTATAATATTGATATAGATAGTAGATTAACTCATTCATATTGTAAACAAATAGGACAATATAAAAAAAGACTGTTTCTGACCTATAACTCCGACTTGTAATTTGTTTAATTATGTTTGAATAGTGTTTATATACAGGTTGTGATTGGGACACAAAAAATAAAAAGTGAGCTTGAAATTTTTTTGTATGGCATTTTTAAAGAGAATTTTCTTACATGATTACCTGATACTGGCTAATATGTATTTTATATTGTTTTAGCTAGTAAGAGCCGGTTCCTACGCACTCTATTTAATATCAAGAAGCAAACGATTTCGGGCAGGTAGTGTCCTAAAGTTTATGAATACACAGGTGACTAAATAATTTAATGGTTATTGTTTTAATTTTGTCATAAATTTGTATTGTCATAAATATATAAATATGCTGTGTAAAATCGAAATCATTAGTAAAAAAAAAAAAAATACGAGGCCAGAAATTTCGTACTAACTCAACAGCTAAACGTGTTGTGTTAGGTCATGGGAGATTCAAATTTTTTTGGCGTTTTTCTTTTGTAAATGTTCAAGATTCGATGGTGGAACATTCCTTTCAAAGAATGCTAAGGATTTCGATTTCATACTTTACAATGCCAATTGTTTGTAGCTCTGGAGATGTACATATTAATATCATACTTATAATATTTTGTACTTAAAAGAACTTTCATCATAATAATTTTATATAGTATTTAATCACACTTTAATTGTTTTGCCGTTTAGTATTTAGCATAATTAACTCTTATAGATAGGTTTGAAAGCAAAAAAAAAAAATAACAGAAAAAGACAAATTTATATACAAAAAAAAGTTGGTTCATAATCGTATCTTATCTTACTAATATAATAAAATTGTAACTATACTATGTCTGTACATGGAAGATGTTTAAGAAAAAATTATATGAGGGATCTTAAAAGAGAAGCAATAGAAGCGTAAACAATATTTTTTAAAATTATGTATTACGCAAAAAATATTAGGTACTAAGAAATTGGATGCGGATTGGAGGCAGTTTTGGCTTCGTTACGATTTCATTTTATGCAAATAAATTGAATGTGATAATGTCACAGAAAACCTGATTTAAGTTTCGCAAGTTTGTTGCTTACCATATTTATTTTATACTGGCGTTTTGTAACTTGTAACTATAAACTTAAATATCCATGTATGAGTAGAATTGACACTACTGTGAATTCAATGATAATTACTACGTGGTTTTGTCCATAAAACTAATAATACTCCACGCCATATGCGTATTTTAGATTATTTTCTAGGCGGGCCTGGCTGCTTAAAAACGGTGCATATGTATTGTCAGACATGTCTTTGTGAAGATTTGCTTATATCCTAGAGTGGGCACTAGATGGTTTTAGGATAGGCATGGCCCACGTCGCCCTCACCTCAAAATACACCTATGCTTCATGTTGAATCAACGACTATACGACGGAAGACAACGATACATATATATATATATACGACTGGAGATGAGTGAAATACAAAATTATATTCCAATACTCTCTTCATTTATTAAGAATTCTCTTAATATATAGGATACATATGGCATAAGGCCAAACATACACTACAACCCGGTTTTCGGTTATTTATTGTATTTAAATTAACGTTAAACTGAGTTTATTATATACGATATATATTCACTTAGTATTGCATAGACTTTGTCTTCTCCAAATTTATTTTTTTTGGTCTCTAAACCCCTAAATCGGATTACATATATATACATAAAAAAATGCGAAGTCAGTTCTGCTGTCCTATTTTTTTTTACAGTTTACTATGTATTCACAGTTTCTATTTAAGAAAAAAATATGAAAGGAAATAGCAATTAAAAGTATTTATTATTGTAAGTAATTGCAAAAATAATAAATTTTTATTATTTTAGACGACACTACGACTGACATGGGCGTTACAAAACATCGCAGCTTTAAAAAAGGCAGCTGAAAATGAAGATGCCATGTTTGGCTCTTTGGATTGTTGGTTGCTATATAAACTGACAGGTGAAAGAATGTTAATATATACATTTTGATAATAATATACGATACAATATTAGTTACAAAGACAGTAACCAGTCATTTATAATCATCATATCAGCTCTTAACTGCTCACTGATGAACTTAGGCCTTATCCTTGGGGGATTTTGCTAACAGTCGCTTGACAGCCGAGTTGGCAACCGTATTTAGGCTTTAGTAATGTTTTAAAAGAAACGCTGCTGCACATTCCTCGACCATTAAATCTCCTTAATCGTCTCTTACGACACCCATGGGAAAGGAAGGGGTGACCCATTCTATGCTAGGCCACACGGCGAATCAGTAATTGTATACTCAAAAAATTAAAGCATAAAGCAATAAATGCTGTGAAATTAAAACTAAGTATATAAATAACGCTAGAGATAGTGTAGAAATTCATTTCTAATTTCCCCAATTTTTTATACATCTTAGTGATTTTTGTTGTTCAGGTAATAAAGTGCACATGACCGACGTGTCCTCGGCATCAGCCACAGGTTTCTTCGATCCGTTTACGATGCAGTGGGCGGCGTGGGCGCTCATGTTTTTCAATATACCGATGTCAGCGTTGCCCACTGTCGTGGACACGGCCGGTGATCACTTTACTAGTACCTCGCCTTCGATATGGGGTCATGCGATACCTATACGCAGTTGTGTAAGTATTAGTATTTTATGTATGGTTAAATTCATATGCTGGCACGTGAAAAAAAAATGAAAAATATTTATAATACCTTTTTTTTTATATTTCATTACTTTTTAAGTTCGTACACTTAGATTTTGGAAGTAGGAAAACCAATGAAATGTACCACTTATAGATGGTGTATTAAGATTAAATATACACCAAATTTTAGGTTCTACCTTCAGAAATACAACTGAAGAAACCGTTTTCAATTTGATATAGTATTTTTTGAGCGATTAAGTCAAAATAATATTTATTTTACAAATTTTATAATGTATATAATACGAGGTTTGTCCGGAAAGTACGTATAAAAGTTTTTTAAAAATTTTATTTTACAATTATTCAGGTAAATCAATTTTATCCCCTTCAAAGTACTCCCCCTGTGACATAATGCACTTGTGCCAACGCCGTTTCCACTGTGAGAAGGCTCCTTGAAAGTCCTCTGGTTGTAGGTTTCTCAGCTGCCCCGTCGTAGCTTTTTTTATCTCATTTATGTCCCCCAAATGCCGCCCCCGAAGTACCAATTTGGTTTTTGGGAACAAGAAGAAGTCACACGGGGCCAAATCCAGCGAATAGGGGGGTGTTCGGTCACCGTAATGGAATTTTTACTCAAAAACTCACGGACAACAAGAGAGGTGTGGGCAGGGGCATTGTCGTGGTGAAGAATCCAACGCCCCTCTCGCGCCAATTCTGGACGAACTCGTGCCACACGAGCTTTGAGGCGTCTGAGCACATCGACGTAGAATTTTCCATCAACTGTCTGGCCTGGAGGGACGAATTCTTGATGGACAATCCCCCGAACATCGAACTCTTTCTCGGCCCTCTCTGAATCTTTTTAGCCACTTGTGGACGGTTGGTTCCTTCACAGCATCATCCCCATAAACTGTTCTGAGATCGGCAAAAATTTCACGGCCATTCTTGCCGAGTTTCGAGAGAAACTTGATTACGACGCGCTGCTCTTCAACGGAAGCGGGCTCCATGCCGACGGGGTTTCGTTAAGAGGTAACTTCACAGATGGCGTGACAAGCCAGTTCGCACCGCACGGCGGTCAGACCAGAACTGAAGCATTGTTAGGGACATAAGGAAGGGGTCCTGCGCTTACCTGGCCTCCCCACTCCTCTTTCTCGCATTCCAGAACACTTTTATACGAACTTTCCGGACAGACCTCGTATAATAGGGAGACTGTACAAAAGTCGATTGCTTGTGTACCTCTATCCCATTCGTGTTTTAATCGTAAAGCAGTTGTGTCTGCATGGCTGTGTTTCGGTTTGAAGGGTGGGATATGGCGTGAATTTACAGGGTACAGAGGAATAACACCTGAGTCCTCAGAAATGGCAACGCATGGGGTAACAGAAACAGTATACTCTGTTTGTCCATGGTACTGCTCATGTCTATAGGCCACGGTTACCTTCCATCAGGTTACTTTCCATCAGGTGGGCCGTCAGCTTGTTTGCCATTCTAAGTAGTACAAAAAAAACTTTTCTAAAAAGGAAGTTACCGAAAAAAAATATAGCCATTTTTCACATTTTACTACCCTGTTTATTTTCATCGTCCGTATACTTTATTAGGTAATTAAAAAAATATCATTTATCTATTAATTGTTATGTATTATTTTATCACAATCTCATTTAATCTTGCAATATAAGTAAATGCGTCATATCACAATATTTCATATATGACTTCTCAATTTGATACTAATTATCATTATTTTTAATAATTACTATTTCTATAATATTATATTTCTAGCATATCTTTTCAATTTCCCTTCACGATTTGTCTATGCGTACCACTGTTAGTAGAAAATCTTGATTAAAGTATATCGTAGAGTCCGACAAAAATACATTGTCATACACAGACATATTTCGTGTATTTCTTATGACATTGAATTCCATACAACTTTGTAGTTTTTTTAGAGATTTGTGCAACCCTGGTGTCCTTAAATCTCGTTAATAGCTCAGATTTATTAATTCTTTTATACTGAGCTCGCATTAATACGCCTTTAAAACATGAGTTAAATTTTTTTAACTCATCGAGCATTATAATTATTTTCGATAATGCGTTCGGTGCTAAATTTTTTTAATCACATTTATGTTTAATATCGAAGTCTTATTCCTCTAAATACGATCTAAACTTGGTCAATCTTTTATTCGGTTTCTTGTTATCAAATAAATAAACTAGCGCTTTAGGATCTGTTTGAATTATAAACTTTCTATCACAAATATAAGGTCTAAAATGCTTAGTAGCCCTCACAGTACCTAGCACAAAAATACTTTGAGCTTACTTCTTTTTGAATTGCAAGATACTTTATTTCTATCTTATTTAATTATCTGCTTATATAAACAACCGGGTTATTATTACTATTTAACAATTAACATTATTATTTTATTTTATTTCAATACGTTTGTTTTTTGTTTTTTATACAACTTAGAATGGCAAACAAGCTGACGGCCCACCTGATGGAAAGTGGTAACCGTCGCCTATAGACATGAGCAGTACCATGGACATAACAGAGTATACTGTTTCGCCCATGGTACCCCCCATGCGTTGCCATTCCTGAGTACTCAGATGTTATTCCTCTGTACCCAGTAAATTCACGCCATATCCCACCCTTCAAACTGAAACTGCTTTACGGTTGAAACACGAATGGGAGAGATATACCCAAGCAATCGACTTATGTACAAAGTCTCCCTCTGGTAGCTAGGTACACATTACAGAGAATTAACAATGTTATATTAATTTATACAATACAATAATGTTTTGTTCATGCTAACTCTCCAAAAATATCCGTACACAGCATGATCAAATCATAAACACACAGCCAAATAAGTATGTAAATACAATATAATTTATACAACAAAAAAATATTTAATTTACTTACACATTAACAACTATAAAGGTAATACATGGATAATCATACATATATATACATAGACCACAGCGTATATATTACGGTTTTATATAATATCCATTTATGTAACAACAAAAGAGACTATCAACTAATTACAGAGGAAAATAATACGTTTACGTCGTGACGAAAATTACTGAACTTCGGACCAAATACATCGAGTTTTTCGCCATCTTGATGAACACTACTGCGCTGAAGATTATTATAAGAGCGACACATTCTTAAAATTGGATTGTTAAATGAAACATTATTCCTAGTGCTTGGCACATAAAAAAAACGGGAGTTACAACATTTATTGTTAGTATTAAAGTATACTAATTTAAGTAGCGAGGGACAGTCAACCATAGAATTAACAATTTTGTACAAGTAAATTAATTTAGCCGATCGTCTACTAGATAATAAATTAGCAAATTTAAAGTGTTTAATTCGCGAAAAATAAGATCGTAATTTCCTGACTAAGCTATATCGTCTACAAGTAGTTGCTAGGCATCTTTTCTGTATTTCAATATTTTCTTCATGTATAGCGTAATAAGAAGGCCATATTATAGTATCATACTCAACAACGGGTCTTATAAGTGTTTTGTATAAATAGTCTGTGTGATTTATTAAAAATTTTATTTGCTCTGTACAATGAACCAAGCAACTGGTTACAGTGACTGATGATATAATCTAAATTGTCACGAAAAGATAATTTGGAATCAAACATTATTCCTAAATCTTTAACTACATCTTTATGCTTAAGTTTTTGCTTGTTCATGTCGTATTCAAATATAAATTTTAGGGATCTTGAAGCAAAAGATATTGTGTTACATTTTTTTATGTTCATATACATATTATGGGCACAACACCATTTATAAATATCAAGATCCTTCTGTAACTGCAAACAATCTCTGATACCATTAACTATGCGATAAACTTTTAGATCATCAGCATAAAACAATTATTCACTTTTTATAGAGTACTAGGTCGTTAATAAATAAAATAAACAATAAGGGGCCCAGGTGCGATCCTTGAGGAACTCCTGAGATTACTATAACAGGGGTATATTGAAAACCTTTAATAATAATTATTTGACTTCTATTAAATATATATGATACGAATCCCATGAATCCCATATGAAGTAAGATTTTTAACATAAGTTCATGGTTCATCTTATCAAATGCTTTAGAAAAGTCAGTGTATATTGAATCTCTACTACTATCTCTACTACTGTGAATAATATTAGATTATATAGATAGAGTGTCTTCATACAAATGCATTAAATAATTAAATATAGATACGTCAAGATACATTGTGTATGTAAGTATATAGAACATTAATAAAAAAAAAAAACAACGATTTTATTTTACGCTAATTATTCTTTTTAATAAATTGAATGACTCCTGACCCTAGTTTGTCCATTGATAAGCACCATTTTTTTTTACATAAATAACCCAATTGATAAATAACGGCAGTAAAATTTCTTACATATTTACGATAATTATTTACGAGTATACGTGTAGTAGCGGACATTTCAGAACGTACGCACGTGTATTTCAGAATAGGAGTAGTAGTAGGAAAAACAAATGAGAGAGACCACTTCTCGATAGTGTATTAAGATAGAAAATCATCAGTTTTTAAGTTAGATATTCCAGAATACAATTGTGAAAACCGCATCTGATTTGGTGCAGTAGTTTTTACTTGATACCGGAAGAAACATACGTACAAACAGACAAAATTTATAAAAGTTATTGTTTTGCCATATTATTAGTCGTATTAACACCCCTTATATTAATTTTTCTTCAATATTTCCCATGTACAGATATCGTTGCATCATTTAGTTACAATTTCATTATATTAGTAAGATGGCATCCTCTAATTCATCTGTTTGAGATTTTCATGTCATTGTACGTAATTCTATTGTCTGTATTTATTTATAAATACGTTTTTGGTTAAATCACATTATTTGTTTAATTTTATAATCTAACATTGCTTAACTGTAATAATCTTTAATTATTAATCAGATTTATGGGCTTATAATAAGCAATAATAATAATAAGTAGTCTGATAAAGTTAAAGTCAGTTTACTGACTTCAATTTTATCAATCGATCAAGATAACTATTTATTGGAAAATTTTAAGTAAAGATATAGAATAAAGCGATAGGACGCTTTGTGTATTAATTAAATATTAAACAAATGACAAGTATTGCATATAATTTGATTTTAAATGAACAAGACATCAGATCAGTCTTATTTAATAAAAGAGGCCGATGATTGGTATTTTAGTAAACTTGCACTTTTCTCCAATGCACGACAAAACAATTACTTCGAAAAAGATAAAAGGTCAATTCATATAGAATCACGTAAAGAACACAAAAGACCCGGTTTACGTATCATTATCATCATATCGATCGTTATTTATCCCTTAAGCATTTCTCCTTATAGTGCCATAATGATAGGCCCTGAGTTACCTGTATCCACTGACATCAGAGAGGCAGGTCAGTTAGCACATTGTGATGAATATACCTGCAATTCAGCACGATAGTTTTCAGAGAGGACCACTGGGAGGTCGACCTGATAAGAGCATATTGCTAGTAATAGGATGGGTAGAAGAAAATTATTACTCCGTCGAGAGCAGAGATGTGACATAAAGGTGTCGAAGGTGGAATCCAGGGGGAAGATATTGTTAGTAATACGTCCCATTGCTAGTAATATACCTTATTAGGTCGACTTCCACGTGGTACTCTCTGGAAACCGTCGCGCTGAATTCAAGGTGTATTCATTACGATGATGATGAAATTACAAGATACAGAGGCATAACACCATAATCTTCAGGAATTACAAAGCATAATGGTTACTATACAGTACAGAGAATTCCGTGATGTCAACGTTATTCGTGTGAATAGACGACGGTTACCACTGTCTATCGAGCGAATTTTCAGCTTGTTTACCTCTCTAAGTATTATAAACAAAACCTCTAGTGGATCTGGACAAGCGACAAAAGAGTATATCAATACAAACGTTTTATTCATCACACGTGTAAGAAAGAACAAGACATCCGACGTTGCTATCTCATTTTATGTCATGTACATGATAATTTACGAGGTTGTATCTCGTATATATTTTTTAATTGATGAGACCTAAATGATAACCTAGCTAGCACAATCGGTAGACACTGGCGGGGCTCCAGTGAAACATCTTAGGTTAGGATGAGGGCAGTTTAGTTGACCCCTTGTTACGAATTTTGTGCTTCGGCATATTTAATGTGTATTCTTAAACATAGGACAGCAGGCGTGAGGGGTAGTTGTCGTTATAAGGTACCTAAGATATGGAATAATTTACCTCCACCCTTGAGAGAATGTTTTTTTTTATTTAACTTAGAATGGCAAACAAGTTGACTGCTCACCTGCTGGAAAGTGGTAACTGTCGCCTTTACACACGAGCAGTACCATGGACATAATATACAGTTTTGCCCATGATATTCCCCATGCGTTGCTATGAACAGAATGTAACAGTAAATCATCTTTTAAATATAATTTGTGAATTATCGTACAGTCACTGTCAAGGGTTGGATACTTGTTTTATTCTACACATTCTACACTTTTTTTTGTTCTTGTTTTTCTTTTATTATTGCTGTTTTTACTGATATTTTTTTGTTTTTTTTTTTTTTACCTATTGTTTTGCGTATCTTTGTGTATTATATTTCTCTAAATGTTAATTTATAATCTTGATAGACCGGGCTAGGTGATGAGGTGCTAATTAAAAATTAGCATTACTGCTTCTGCAGGAACTTTAAGCTGAATTGGCATCCTTTTTTATTTGCATGAAACTGACCGATTTCAACTACACTTTCTATAATATATAAATGTAAACCTTTTTCTTAAATTTTTTTTAATGTTGTTATTACTTGCAGTCTAAGTATATTAAGTGTTGTGGATTATTAAAATAAATTTTCATTTATTCAATTTAATAATAATTAAGCACGATGGTTTCTAGGGGGACCTTGTTGAGGTCGACTTGATAATGAATATTGCTAGCAATGAGGCTGTTCGATCCCATTACTAACGATTCATTTCCCCCCGCCTTATATATATATATATATATATATATATATATATATATATATATATATATATATATATATATATATATATATATATATATATATATATATATATATTGTAATGTGCTGCAATCGAATTTGTGAACATTTAAAGAAAAGACGGTCTGTTAAACTGCTATACATCCAATATTGTCATTCTTATATCAAGATAATTTTTTTATTTACCAGATGGCAGATCAAACAGCGTCAATGTGGGGTTCTTGTTGTTTCGACGTAGGAGATGTCAAGTTGACCATGGGAACGGGCACATTCTTCAACATTAACACTGGAACCTCACCTCACGCAAGCGTGTCCGGATTGTACCCCATTGTGGGATGGAGACTGGGAGAGGAGTTGGTCTATTCGGCGGAAGGTGCCAACAATGACACAGCTTCTATCATAAAATGGGCGCAGGCACTAGGTACATAATTTTGGTAATATTATAAATGTAAAAATTTTTATGTTAGAAACTCAATCAATTTAAAAGTACTGAACGGATACGAATCATATATTAAAAATATGCCGTGTCCTTGAATAACATTTACGATATTTTGTATAGTAAATCATGTCGGTAAAGCTAAAAAATACAGCTAATTATTACTAATACTATAAATAAAAAAGTGTATGTTACCTATTGATACCTTAACATGTACATTATGTAGGTACACTCGGTATTTCGTATGGAAAAAAGTAAAAATTAATATATTTAGGTTACATGAAAGGATTGTATTAACTTAAAAAATATCCCTGATTCTATCCATGCCACACACACGTTAGTCGCTTATCATAAGGCGGAATGTGTCGAAAAAAATGTCTAAGTGTGCGGCGTGTAAAAACCTTACATTTGTAAGTACACTATTTTTACATCCACGTTTCACCATTACAAGTGTAGAAGAAGGTATGTTGGTTTTAAGATATTTGTTTATATTTGATGTGTGACCTTAGATTATTTAGATAAATCATTGATTGTCTGGGGAGGTCAAATTCAGCTTAAGTGAATTTTTTTTAATGGGTAATAATGGAATGGTAACCCCGCCTGCGCTATCGGGATACGCTGGTGGGGAAAACTTGTGACGTTTGGTTGACTAAATTTTGACATACTTTTTCTAAATCATAACGAAACATCAATTTTTGAGGGTACACTAAAATATGTCCGGATTAAGTCGATTTTTTATATTTGAATTGGGAACTATTTTTCAACCCACTTAAAAAAAACGAGGTTGTGAGTATCAAAAACTAGTCAAAATTTAGTCAGCTAATTTGATGACTGGTTTCAAATTTTTTTATTTAATAAAACGCACTTTTATTTCGTTATTGCAAGTAATGGGATTAAATTTATTCACTTTTCGTTAATGTTGTTTTTATTTTTTTTTATCATAGGTTTGTTCGACGATCCCCAGGACACTGCTGAAATAGCGATGTCCGTGCCAGATTCAGATGGCGTTTACTTTATACCGGCTTTCAGTGGACTTGGGGTGAGTTGTATTCTATACATATTATTACAATAAAAAAAATAAGGAACGGGTAGAAGAATAAAGATGATAGGTGAGGATGAAAGCAGGTCAGTTGGCTCCTCGTGGTGAATTTAACAACAATTGGATAGATAGATAGATAGTCTTTATTGTTTCCTCCAAAAGATTACAATAATTTTCAAATTATCGTCTATGGTTTTCAGGGGGAACTGCGTAGAGTTCGATTTGATAGGGTATATTGCTAGCAATGGGGCTGTTAGGCCCCATTAATACCAATTCCTTTCGCCTCTACCTCGTATCATTAGATTCGTTCGTCACTTGTCTAGAGGGCTGGTTAAAACGTCGAAATAAATGTAGTAAAATATATAATTCCTGCATAATTATGTTAATTTCATCTATAAACCATGCAGTAACCGGCTTGAAACCGGTCATGAATGTCCTCCTGTTGACTTCTTTATGGTCGTGTATATAATTGCTGTACTGTACTGTATATAATATACTGTATGTATATGTATATAATAGCTGTACTGCTGTTGTATTCACACTCCACATGCTTTTAAGCATAAAGTTTTTAACGCTTGTAACGAAATCATTATTGCAGTAATAGCTTAATAAATGTTTTTTTTTGATGGGTGATAATGGTATGGTATAACGGGATACGTTGGCGGATCACCAGTGAAGGGTGATAGATGAGAATGAAAACAGGCCAGTTAGCCCATCATGATGAATTCATCAGGAATTAACCATGATAGTTTCCAGGGGGTAGTTTCCATTACTAACAATCCCTTTCCATTTTCAACCATAAAAAAAATAAAATAAAAAGAATTCCCTTTCCTCCTGTAACATTGTTATAAACCTGACAATAAGTTCATGTGACTGTTTAAATTATCACTATTTAAAAATTATTAATACAAGTTTTCTCAAACATAATATTTTAGTAAAAAAACTACCTATACTTATCGTAGTCATTGAAGTTACGAAAGTATAAATAGTTATAATGTATATGAAAAAAAGTATAAAAAAACATGGTATAAATAAAAGAAATACTTAAAATTCATATTTATAAATACGAAATTTAGAATGAAACAATTGCGGGGTCAAATGCGGCCAAGGTTTGCCAATGACATCCTGTACACGATTGTCGCAAGTAAGGACTGGTTTTATGTCTCTTGTATTAGATAGTGTTGATACTGAAATAAACAAATATATAATACACATATTGTTACCTACTTCCAGATGGAATATTACAAATTTAAAAATTTACACAAAGTACTATTAAAATAAATTTGAGATTCATTTCGCTAAAAACGAAGTAGTGGTGGCAAAGTTAAAACAGGACTAGCCTATGAGAAAACATTTTATAAAAAGAACCATTATAATCCATGCTGTCCGTGACGAGATTGCGTAATAAACAATTGTATTAATATTATAAATGCAAAAGTTTATAATGAACGGACGGATGAATGGATGGATGTTCGTAACTCTTTCATGCAAAAACTACTGAAGAGATTTGAGTGAAATTTGGTGCACGAATACTTGAGTTATATTCTAACTTAGCATATAGGATACTTTATGTATTGATTCACCTGGGGAAACCTGCGGGATACTGCTAGTATTAAGTAAACGAATAACCTCGTGTCACATGAAGAGATAATGACAGGTTACGGGATCAATTTGTTTTATTGAGTCAAGTATTCAATAGAGCAAATTGAGATTGAAATGGTATGAGCAATATCTACCTAAACTTATATTATAAACATTGAAGATCTCATTTTTTTTATATATTTGTAATGGATAACACAAAAACTGCTTGTTTCATTTTAAAAAGTTCTCGTTTTTTAAAAAGCCGTGCTAATTCGGGATGATCTACTATATTGTTTTACTGGTGTATTATAGTTACAAAAAGCATTAGGTATGTGTTATAGTTGTCTAATACACATAGTAAAAACTTGCTTAATTGTGATCCAGCCGCCGCTATGTAATATTTTCAAAGATATTATTATTATTAAAATCATAAATAATTACTAGTTATTTGTCCGCTATAGTATACGCGAGGATTTCTAAAGTAGGGAAGCCAATACAATAGATCACTTTTAGATGGTGTATCAAAATAAAACTGACATCAGTTTTTAAGTTAGACTTTCAGGTTACACAATAGTGAAAATCGCATTCAATTTGATCCAATAGTTTTAATTAAACATCATTTAGCCATTATCTTGTGATAGTATAACATATTGATAGAGAGATACTAATTTATGTGAAGCCGGAACAACATATACATAGATAGATAAAATTTCTAAAATTTTGTATTAACTTGTATTGCTTCTATTAAAACCCATTACTTTATTATTTTTTAAATATTTTCCATGTCTGTACATCGTCCAGTTACAGTTTTATTATATTAGTAAGATTAATAATTCTTTTTCCAGCCACCATACAACGACGGTACAGCGGCATCTGGTTTCATCGGCATGAAACCGTCGACAACGCGGGCGCACTTAGTACGCGCTGTACTAGAGTCGCTCGCGTTCCGCACCGCACAACTGTACGCGTGCGTACGAGCCGAGACAACATTACGTTTTTCCGGTATTAGGTATAATCACATAAAATAATTATTGTCCTCATTATTTATCATTGTTTTTTTATAAAACATCCCATAACTAATGGCTATATTACAATAGCAAACAAGCTGACGGCCCATTTCAATCGAAAGTGGTAAGGGACCTCTATAGACATGATCAACACCATAGATACCTCAGAGCATACTATGATGACCATGGTACGAAAATTTTTCATGCGTTCCTATTCTCGAAGACTAAGGTGTTATATCTCTGTGCACTGTAATGGCTGCATTTGTAACCAAAGTTCGTGTATAAGTTACGGTCACCAAAACATCAACAGTCAACAAATGGCTCTGTCTACTCCTTTGGGGATTATAATCATGAGCTAGCGAGTTTCTAATAAGATTAGCTAATTTAAGACCAGTGTTGAACATTAGAGTCTTTGTTGATTTTATAAATCTAATATATATATATATATATATATATATATATATATATATATATATATGGAGACTTTGTAATATTTTATCACAATGATATCCTACTGATACTCTTATTGTAAATCTATAATAGTTTAAATGTACTTATCTATAGGCATTAATTGTTTATTAATATTGAGTATCAAGGTTATGGGCACATTATCTTATCATGCCCTCATTATCCATATATGTGAAAATATAGAATTGTTACAAAAATGAATGATATAATGAGATATGAATGGTATTTTATACAATAAAAATTGGTAAATTATTACACTATACTCACCTTACTATTTACTCATTTTATTCTTAAAAAAAAAAACAGATTTATTTAATAACGATGATGACATTTGATATTTTTTTTTAATAGGAAACCTCTTATAGGAAAGCTTTAATAAATTAATAAAAATTTTTGTTCAAATAGATTTAATTATAAGCTGTTATTAAAAAAGCAACAGCCGAGTTTCTTCTCAGTTAAAATAATTTTATTAACTAAAATATGAATCAGTTGAAAATTTGTGATAATATTAAAAAATAACACTCAATTATAAACCTTAAATAACGTTTGTTGACATTTTAGCTAAAGAGCTCTTTAAATCTATAATTAGATTTGTTATGAATAAGACAGTAAACACTGGCCGTCCAATAACACGTGTCTAATATAATGCGCACAATAATATTCATAAACATTTTTTATTTATGTTTACATACTTGACAATTTTTTAACTGGGAATTGATGTGTAAATGTTATTTATATATGAAAATAATATTTCAATAATTATGGTTTGAAATTTTCTTTGTAATGTATATTTGTGATTGATTAAAGTCATATTATTTTCAGATTAGACGGTGGAGTGTCCAATAACGACTTTATAGCTCAACTTATAGCGGATCTTACGGGGCTGCGAGTGGAGAGGCCGGTGGACGTAGAAATGTCCTCGCTTGGATGTGCGCATATCGTGGGCTTACAGTTAGGTGAGGTCTCTATTTGATTTCCTATATATATATCTATATATATATATCTATATATCTATATATATATATATATATATATATATATATATATATATATATATATATATATCACGTATAGAAAGTTATATAATCAGCGAATAACATAAACCATATACTATTTTTGAAAATTCTCTGTACCGGGGCGGATCCGCGTCGGATCGTTAGCATGTAATAAAAAAAGCTTTAAATATATAGAGAAATGTGGTAGCAATCGACAAATGCGTCACAACCCCATCCGACTTTATAATCGTGATATTTATATGTTATTGTTTTATTTTCCATTTTCAGGTATATGGGAATCTAAGGACGCGTTAAGGAAAATACGCAAAGTTGGATGCGTTTTCAAACCCCGTCCGCAGGTTAGGAAGTCGTACGAAGTCCCCATGGCTCGATGGGAGGACGCCGTGAAGAGAATGTGTGGGTGGTATGCCAACTATAAGCCCCCACAATTCATCGCGACCATATCGGACTCGAGCAGCAGCTCCGTCACTCCACAGAATAGTTTTAAAATCTCAGCCGAAAACAAAAATGGCGTTTACCCTAAATAGCGGTGGCTTATTTTTCTGTTGGCCTTTATTGTCGTGTGCTTTCCAATGTGCAGATGATATTTGGCTTCTCAGTACCCGAAGGTGTTCAGTTGGTAGGTATATTTGTAGGTTGTTAAATTGGTTGAAGCTTTATATTGAAATACGTTCCGTGATTTGGTTTCGATTAGGTGAATAATTTAGGTAATTAGGATTTTTCAATTGGGTCCGATATGCGGGTTCTGGGTGCCTAGATGTTCGTTGTCCGGTTTCTCATGACAAGGTATTCTTGTTTAGAGACCAGGAAATAGGTAACATTGTGTAGCTATAACTTTAGTAACAGAAAATTGGGTATTTGTGATATATTTGTTTTCTTTCTATTTATTACTTTGTGAATGAATTTGTTATCCCACGTATATTTTTAATGAGAAATATATGTTTGATGAGGACGGCATCATCGTTATTTACTGTCAGGTTTAGATGTTTTTAATTTTAATAATTCTATACAAGTTGTATTTTTAAATCTATATTACAGTTACCTTCAACGTATTACAGAACATACTTAAAATAAGATACCATTATGACCGTAACATTAATTGTGCAGTTGTCAAACTTTACACACAATGTTAGCTCAATAGTTTTTAATTGTTAGAGGTAATGTTTTGTATATATTAAACAATGACAATGAAAATATAACACAATGGTAATGAAAAAAAAAACAGAATTTACGTTAGATTGCGATGTTGCTGTTCTTACTAAATATACTCTCTTAATATCAGTTACAATGTAAACAAAACTTGCCAATTTTATTTTTTATTATATTGTAGATATTTTACGTTGTCCATTATATAGTTTTACGAAATATAGAATGTGATAATCCCACCATTGGAAGTACCTCATACTAGTCTTGGTAGATTGTTTAAACTCTGAATTGTAAAAGACAAAAGTGCGTAGTCATATAGAGAATTTGCGTGTAATGTTATAGTAAAAAATGAGTTTAGCTTACATTAAAAACGTTTAATATTTCTGATTGATTATTTAAATGCTCTGTACGTGAGTGACACTTAGTTTGTTGACAGAGCATTGTTTGAATAATGAGTCAAAAATATTAAATATTATTGAATTATTTTCAAAAATTCACACAATAATTCTGACGTTGCGATGTTCTTAGTTCAAAATATGGCTCATCTGGTTACAAATTTTAACCGAACTCCAGTTAGCTCGTTATGCTTGATTCAGTAATAAACACTTTCAATTCTCCAAGACCATTCGTTCTCGCAGTGTATTTAAAGTATTAACGTATAGTAATTTACAAAGAAAATCCACACAAAGTCACAAGAATTTAATAGTAAACATTTTTGAGTTAGCTTATTTTGTGTTCACATAAAAAAAAAATATTTCACAAGGTGACGTTTTCTGTTTCTTTATGCTTATTGGGTTTCGGTATTACATTAGGTTTCGATATTATACTTTAATATACATATGTACATGTGTGTATTAAATATGTACATTCTGCGGCTTACATGCCATAGTTTTATAGTTAAATAGTTCAATTATTATTATTCGATATTTAGTTAGTCGTAAATACTCCTTCCCCAAGATATTTATTTGTATATAATTGGCATATGTAAATATATTGTAAACTAGTAATTGGTGTTTTGGTGCTTAGATTATTTGGGTAGGTACTGAGAAATATGTAATAGTGTATATATAATCATTTAAACCAATCATTCCTGTTATATTTAAATTACGTCCATGTTTGATCTATATTTATAAATATTTACAGAGACCACATCTATTGTTTATAATCAGAAATGAGAATGTACCAAAGAATAGTAGACTGCGGGGTGACATAATAAAGACCACTTGTGATATAATACGTTATTATGTAAGCACAATATAAATTGTGAATATGTTATACGATTGAAAACATAAGGGAGAAAACATAAGAAAGACTCTCAAAATATCATAAACATACTACCCAGCTGAGAAGAAAAAACATAAATGCTGAATCGGTTTTAATGTATGATAGATACAGATGTAAGTGCTACTGTATGGGTTACATTATTTCGTGTAGTCGATTTACGCTTATCAACGAAATTGTGACTCCATTCATGTCGAGAAGTACTGCTGATGCGACCAAGTACACTCGCCGGATGATTTTTCAACAGTTAAGTCGTAATTTTCGTGATATTATTAAAAAAAATATTGTTTTGTGTAGAATTCTCTGCGATGTTTGCTATGATTAACAATTTAGGCAAACATATATAATTTTTTTATTCTATCCTTTAGAAATCAAATTAAATAGAGAACAATAAAAATAAATGAACGTGCACAATAAAAGGAAAAAAGAACATAAAAAATCAACATAAATATATACCAAAGATTCTACACATTAGGACTTGTGAGTTTTCTTACTAAGAAAGCAGTAAAGATATACATCTGTAGGCGTATATGTATGAGACAAATAATATAACTACAAATAATATATATTTGTAGTCATTGAAATGTCCAATCTTCATCTCAGCGATTTTGGCCATTGGCAATTTCCAATTGAGGAGTAGACGTGAATATGGCAACTAATATATCAAAAGCAAGTTTATTTAGTGCATGCGAAGCTTTTAAGGTTTATTATTAATAGTCTCCCTTTAAAATTCCTAGCCCATCCATGACCATTAACCATTCCATGTAGTTAAGATAGTCTTTATTTACATCAATTTTAGTCTAATATATTTTGTTATTTTTATTTGACATAGTTTAGTAGGTTATGATTTTTTTTCTAATGGTTCTTGTTTTTGTAATTTTATACGTAATTAAATAAATAGAGACCATGATGTCTTGAAAAATTAAACTATTCCAAATAATCGTTATCTTATATTTTTTTTATACAATTTGTTTTTTTTTGTTGTTGTTTTGTAATTGCAAATATTAAAACAATTATATACATTTGTTACATGCTCTTGCCAAATATAAAATATAATATAAAAAATCGTATATTATAAAGAACTAACCTAATTACTTATTTATGTTAGATACCAACAAATAAATATTGTTTGGATCTAAGATAAATTAGAAAGCAATGAACCTATTAGGTTTTATTCCTTGGACAATGATATTTTATAATTCAAAGAGTGAGATGGTTATGATTAAACCTAATAACCATTAGATATTGTGTAGTTGTGAAAATACACAATATCACAACAACACAATATGTATTAATAATAGATGCAAGATATTATTAATATATTATGTATTAAAAAGATTAAAAACCAATGTATTATTTTTACTATTGGTCGTCATACGATTTTGCTCACTTAAGTAGGTAGCTATTTGTGTCAGTACTATAGCCAATCGTTGATATGCCAAAGCTATTGAGATTATATTCGGATCTTGGCATAGTAATATAAATAAGAAATTACTACTTCTTAATACATTTTGTTCACGATAACGGGTTTGCTCAATAATGTAATGGCCACAGAATGGATTTATTGATTATAAAAAATATTTGTCGCTTTGTTTAGTCAGTAATATAGGACTAAAAAAAAAAATACATCAATTCATACACATATGCGTATATTTATAAATCTAGTTTATTTTACATCTAAGTAAATTAATATTGTGTCTTTTTATTAAAAGTTCCAACTTAAAAAGGGGGAGGTCATTTATTGGTTCACATTTACAAAAATCTATTATTATTTATTTTTCATGTCAAGTGTTCATACCAGTAGCAAAAATGACTACTTCGAAATTATCTGCCAATTTACACGAACAATTTTCAATATTTCTATTTGATATTATTTCATTTAAAATTTGTTGTGATAGTAAATAATAATAATGGAATAAATTGTATATAAATTTCTTTATATACAACTAGAAATTATGTACTTGCTTCATAAATTGCTTTTGAGGCCTTCAAATACTTTTTGTGCTATGACAACCCAAATTTTCAGTAATAGCATAATAGGAATGTTATTGTATGATTAACATATAACTTAGTTATTAGAATAATTTTGATATAATAATTTATAAACGTTCAAATTATTTAAATGTTTTTGATAATTTATTGGTAATGCAGACGTTGCCAGTATACCAGCTTTGGTATGAATACTTTAAATTTTCAACTGATTTTAAAACGGAGGAAGTTTGATCGTATTATTTTATATTTGTTACATCACAGCTCCGTTAATTTTAAACTAATTTGGAAAATTATTATCTGAAAGGATATATTTACAGGCTATTTTTTTGGCTCCATAAAAAATTTATCAAAATTTGTTCTGTAGTTTAGTTTTTAATCAAAAATTTGTCACAATTTAAATTGGTATTTTTTTGATACAATCTTTTATTTTCTTTTAATATTACTATTAAGCAATATGTTGAGTTTAATAATAGTATAGTTTCAATAAGCTTTGGCTGAGGTAATTAGAGAATCATATTTATATCAGATCCAGACTGTGTAATTATTAAGGTATATAGAAGACAATATTATTGTTTTAATATATTATAGATATGTAATGATGGTGATGATGATGTAATGATGATGTGTGATGTGTTTTTTACCTTTGGCTCAATATTGTATGATAATTATGTCGATTTTTACAGTCACTATGTTGTTTAGGTTTAAGTTATAATACTTTGTTAATAGATAAGTGATATTAATTACTGGTCCTTTGCTTTATAAATTTTTAAATCACATCGAAACTTGCCATAATCTACTAGAACATTAATGAGATTAAGTATCTGATGGTAATCTATTGGTAATGGGAAAAAATATTTTGGAATTAAAGGCGATAAAAACATGACGTTTTATTATTTTTCCTTTATCATTCCAATACTTTCGATCTACCTTGAAATACTAGATAAGTCCTACTTGTCCGCACAACTTGTTCTGTCACAATTTAAATTTTTTTTTCATGAAACACAATTTCTAATTATGTTTTCTCACAGTTTCGTTTATACATTTGTAGGTATATGATAAACCCTTTACGAAGTTGGCTTATAATAACTGGCTATATAAACCTAACTATGGATATATTAATAATTAAAATTTATCCAGCCATTTGGATTTAAATTATTGTATAGATTAGAATTATGAGGAAATAAAAAGATAGATAACAAATATAACGTATTTTTGGAATCGGTTAATGTATACATTAACTAGAATAAATCTATATTTGAGTTTTTTTTTTTCAAAATTGAGAACTTTCATTTTGCATAATATTCAACTTATGACTACTCCACCATTTCTCTACCATAAATATGATGGTAGACACGATATAACCGCTTATAAGTAGTACGAATGGTATTCGTTGTTCCTGTAAAGTGATCTTAGTAAACAGACGAGGTTCCGACGTTGGGTTGTGTAAGATGTCACCTAAACGCAGTGTGAAACTGGTCCACTTATAGTATTTTTCTGGAAAGCCAGCTTCGACCATTCGCATCATAAAGTCTTGTATTTGTGAAGTAAAAAGAAATCCTGAAAATTTAGGACAAATTAGTATACGAAGAACAGATTACAGTGTGCATGTACAAATTAATGGTTGAAAGAGAAGAAAGTGCTACATGGATATTGCATATTGATACACTATGTAAGATTTTCAAGCCAACGTCTATGTAGTAACTACTTTAAATTTCTACAAACAAATTATCATTTCCTTTTCTTTTTCCAATTGTTTGGACCAGTTGCGTAACAATAGGGTTGCAGGGTTGGCAGAATGCCACGGGCCCCCGCCCAAAAGGGCCCCGGCTTAAGGGGCCGCGATATCAGATTTTTTTTTCATTGTACCTGAGTATTTTATTTTATATGAAAAGTATTGTTTTTTATTTATAGGGCCCTAACAAAAAAAAAATGCCACAGGCCCCAAATGGTATAGTTACGCCACTGATTTGGACACACAGGATGCCTTTTTCACACATCAGTCGTCACATCCGGGCTCAGTCCTCTTTTATGCATATTATTTTTTACATAGTCTCTTTCTTCAGGAATATAAAGGGAATATTCGAAGAAAAGGAGAAGATAGATGGACATCCACTTTCATATTTATCTTCTTTAAAATATGGCTTTGTTTTGTTGAATCCGTAAATTGCTTTAGTAATTTTTTTCTCTAGTTTCAGTGAATCTGTGAAATGGTGGCATCCATACCATGCAGTAATAATGCACACAGTAATAGTACGAGGATTTTCTTACCTGATCTAACGATATAAGATAAATAGAAATTACGGAAACAATCGTTAATAACATATAATGATGGCCTGCCGTCTTTGTCTGTATGGTTTACAAGGATTTCCAGAGTAATGTCTATTCGCCTTCGGATCATTGCCATATTCTTTTCCTCAACCGTGTAACCTTTAAAATATTAATTATTATCAATGTAAGAAGAGTCAATTGTCATATACGAAAATATTTTTTAATCGTAAACCACTGAGTTAACAATTGGGTTTGGAAAGCCACATAATAGGAACCTAGTATTCTTTTCGATATTACAAATGTCCAGATAATAGGTAGTTCCTGGGGGGAAAGGGATTGTTAGCAATGGGATTTGACAGCCCCATTGCTAATAATATACCTTATTAGGTCGACCTCCACGTGGTTCCCCCTGGAAACCATCGTGAAGAATTCTTGTTGAATTCGTCACGATGGGCTAACTGACTTGCTTGATCCTCACCTATCATCTCTGACTGGTGTCCTGCCAGTGTATACCGATAGCGTGGATGAGGCTACCATTCCATTATCACCAATAAAAAAAAAAGTAGGTAGTTCCTACGGGGAACGCACTCGGCCTAGATAGAAGAGATGTCGGAATGTAAAATTTATCAATCTAGTTCAGTTTATTTATTTAGGATTGTTGTCTAAAAAAATTTACTTTAATTGAGGCAAAACTAGTTACGTAGATTTGAAAATTAAACTGTTATTTCGAAACCAATTTTGATAAAATTTCTATAGGCTCAATAAAAAAATATTTTTCAGATCGGTATATCAAATAATTTTTAACTATTAACTTAGAGAAGTAATAAATAAAACTGCTATATTAATGTATCGTTGAGCCGACAATAATAACCTGTCCGTCGTGACATGCAACAACAAATGCTTAGCACGTGTCATGGTTTTTCTTCATTGTCGTAACATGTTGTGGTCGTATAACATGATCGTTATGGGAGGAAAGGGATTTATAGTATTGAGGAGGTTAGTTTCCATTGCTATCAATATACCTTATCAAGTCGACCTTCACGCGGTTCCCCCTGGAGACCATCGTGACTAATTTATCGTTGAATTTGTCACGATTGGCTAATTGACTGGTGCGCCTCAATATACACTGTATTGATAGCGCAGATGGGATTACCATTCCTTTATCATCCATTAAAGAACAAACATGACCACCACGACATTTGAGCTATTTTTTTGCTTAATAAGAGTTTTCGGTCTTTAAACGTAACATACATATATACAAGAAAGACAAAAATTAAGTAGGTACTATTAGTTGTAGTTATGTACGTACTAGAGTTAGCTGAAAATAATTTCAAACGCTTTAGAATTGTTGTAAATACATCGTTAGTAGAATTATCCACGGTTTCAGCATTGAGTAGCATCAGAATGCCAGGAGAGGTGTATACTGCTATGTTAGAATCGCATATATCTTGAAGCGTTCTAAATTGGTCATATCGTCTTAAAGTTGTAAACATATAGTTTATATGACCCTGCAAAAGAAATAACTAATTTATAAAATTTGTCTATGTCTATTATGATTTTGATTGCTGTGTATGCAATCATCATATCAGGCTTTAACTGTCCACTGCTGAACATAAGCCTCTCTTTGAGGAATTTTGCCAACAGTTGTCACGCTTGGCAGGTAGATTGGCAACCACAGTTAGGCTTCAGAGGTATTTTAAGAGGGACGCTGTTACTCATTCCTCGCCTTCCCTTACGCCACCCACGGGAAAGGAAGCACATACAGTACATAAGCGGCATTTTAAGAGATCAGCAGACATACTTTTGAATCTAATATCGATATCAATCCAATCTAATACTTATGAAACAACAATTAGGAATTACGTTAAAATTGGAATCCCTCTGCAAAAGTTTGCATTGGCAAGTTACACTGATATGCATCTATTAGAACATTATAGAACCATTATGTCGCTAATATTACAATTCGAGAGTGTGAAATGAGCCAATATCAATATCGATCGATTGGAATTTATTTAAAGAGTAACTAGTGAGTGTATTCTTTAATTAAAATCTAAAAGAGTCTACTTTTGCATAATAATCTTACATATGTTAAATATCTGTATTTCTTACATCAAAAATTACACTACATACTTCGCTTTTCAGACTGAATTATAGGTAGGTTAATTCACGGCCGAAATTGCAAGCTAGCAAGATTGTAAGCTGGAGGTAGATACCACAATAAAAATAAAAATAATGTGTAATAAGGTATCTACCAATATATACATTCATATACATATGTTATTGAAAGAATATATATTGATATTGAAAGAGTTCTACTAGTAACATTCTCTACTATTTAATGCTAGCATTAATAATAATAATAAGATATATTGGAACCAAAAAAACTTTGTTACAAATTACGAAATCAGGGTAGTGTATTAATAACAGCCACATTAGTTTAAAAAAAAAAACTAAGTACCGGCTTTTGTACCATTTTCCCATTTGGACAATAAAGTTATTTAAATTCTACTTAACTACAGTAAGTCTATTATTTTATTTGTTGTTTCAATAAAGAAAGACCGAATAAGAAACTTTCCAATCAAAGTTGTACATAATTTATTAAAATAAGTAATTCAGAATTTTATGCTAGACTTAAGATTATTAGTATAGCGTCACTACCACGTTGTAGCAAATATAATGACGTCACAAATATAGTCAAGTGCAACAATCTGGACATCTATACATTGTATTTCTATGTTTGGAGTGTAAAATTGAAACGGAAATCGGAATGAATGTCTTTAGATTTATCTCTTGATTAGTATTCCGGATAGTAAATAGGAACTAGTTAACTATAAATGCATATTAAAGTGAATGTATAAAAGCATATAATAAATAAACAAACTAATAGTTAAAAAAACAGGAACAAGATTACATCCTTGTGAAACACCTATTTTCATAAGAGATTAATTAAAAAACGCTATTTATTTATATAGTCCGCTATTTATACGTATTAAAACTAAATACGTTACAGCTACTTTTGGAATTAAGAAAAATAAACAGGGATGTACTTACTTGATACTTGGCACTAAAGACTATGGACCATAATAAGCATATAGCAATTAAAAAAGAGCGTTGAAATCTTTTCATTAAGAAAAACCCAAACATCCCAGTCCATAGAGTTTCTATTATATATACATTCAGTTTATAAAGTTTTTCTCTAATTATATTACGAAAAAAATTATTGAACAACCATGTCACTAATCCTATGGTCATTAAAATTAATGTAACGGCCATCCATTGTTTATAATTGTACATATTTATGGGATATTGCCACAGTGGTACTATATCTGGAATCATAGTCAAAGCACATAAGGAATCAGATGATACGTAATTAAGAAAATCGAAACCACTGTTCATGTACATCGCAATAAACCTAGAATTAAATGAAATATCTATTTCGCGGCGTATCACAGCTCCCAGGCTACCAGTAGCATGACCTGATACTACATAACCATATTTATTAGTACGGTTATTATCGACGTATGTAACATTAAATTTAAATGTTTTTATGAAATCGTGCATTATTAAAGCGTCCATCCCGCAAAATCCATTTGTTATATTTATGTCAAATTTCATGTAGTTGTAAATCTTGTGACATTGTTTAAAAGACGTGGGGAACCGATGAAACAAATTAATTTTTAATGGAAAGCCATCTGATAATGTATTTTGACTTTTCTTTAAAGTTTCATCTAGATCTTCTTTTTCTATTACTGTTATAGTTCTGTTATACAAATTATTATTTGGCCGCTTGTTACCATCGAATGTAATAAATCTTCTTGGACAGGCCAAAGGAAATTCAATGACTGCATAAACTAATTGATATCTGTGCCACAAGTCGTTAAGTAAACGCTTCGCGATTGGTAAAATATCTCCATTCAGTTCTGCTTGCTCGCAATTGATATTTGTATTAGTAATAATTAGATGCATTAACGACCACTGATACTGCAACGTAATTTCGAAAATGAAGTTATTAATAATCTTATCTGTAATTAAATCTGTTATAATTATTATATTCGGTCTGTCATGTAAAAATAATTCAAATGTTTTTCTCGTTATATTATATGGTGCTTGGTCGCCTTTAAATGTTATGAAAGTACTAAACACTTCTGGCTGATAACATTTCGTTAAAGTTAAATCGTCATCAACTAAATCAAGAATTATGGTAGTGTGAGTATTTGATAATGGTCTAATAATACACATTGATGTATCATTACGTAAGTTAATAAATTTGTATGCATTCGATATTATAACTAAACACATAATTGTACATATAAAGGTTAGGTTATTTTTATATATCATAATGTTAGTATTATATTGACGAAGTAATCACAAAATGGTAAATAGAGTTGACAATCCACCGAAAGTTTTATTCTTTTATGGACAGCAATTAAGGAAATATCATTACTGTATAGAAATATACATTAATTACTGTATAAAACCTGATCAAAGGTATGTAATGTAATGTTCAACTTACAATGATTAATCACTCGAAGGCCCAGATTTAATGAAAGTTTGTGTTAGATTTCATATACACTTGCCGAAAACCGCTGACGATACAAAAAAGTTAGAAAAAACAAAATTATCCATGTGGTGATGGAATATGGCACTATTCCTTTTCATTAATTAATCGAATAAGGCTTACTTAATGAAGTAGATATAAAATAAGAAAATTTAATAATAAAATTCCAAACCAAGCCACTAGGCTATCAGTAGAATCCTCTAAAAATTCATGTAAATGAGGTGATAAAAATTTGTTCGTATTTCAGTAAAATAAATTATGTTGTCGACTGCCTTTTGAAATAAGATCCTGCTCATAGAGCAAGTAATCGCTATGCCATGTAATCTAAGACACCCCATGTAGTATGTTTTGATAGAGATTTTTATTTGATTTCAGTTACTTATCAATTTTGATATTAGGAAAAAGAAAGGGTTTTTCTTAAAATCAATATATTCGATAATTAATCTTAATTGATCGGCTTACCTTAAATTATACAATTTGGAGATGTATACGATACACGTTAAGGACTAAGTGCATATATATTATTTCTCTTTTTTTTCAATATTGACAAAGGTGACAAAGGGCTAGTGTTGCCCATTATGTCACTAGCAAACGGGAAACGGGACGGGATATTAAAAAAACGGTAAGGATTTTAGTGATAGTGTAGAAGTTGTAGGTATCCAAAGATATTGAAATATTATAGTTGTTTATTTAAGTTTAACTTATGCCATTAAACAAGCGGACAGTTGTCACCGATAAAAACCTGTCATGCTGTTAACATACATTAATAATTTGTCAACCTTGGTGGTGTGACGGTTTAATACATCGCCTCACCTCACGATGGTCGTGGGTTTGATCCTGGTATGATATAAATATTTGTGTTCATAAGAATATTTTGTAATGGTTTGGGTGTTTTTTTATATATATAATATATATACATAATATAAATAGAAAGCTGAGGAATGGGCTGATTATATAGCTCTAGTATATAGTTTTCTTGCATAGAAGGGTTCTTCAGTGGCGACTTCTTACGGGCAAACGCATTCTAAGACGACCTCTTACTAGATGAAGTGACAACCTCAAGTGCATTAGGGAGTCATTGGATGCAGGTTAATCAGGCCCGTTCCTTATGGCCATTTATG
This sequence comes from Galleria mellonella, assembly GCF_026898425.1. Classification (NCBI taxonomy): domain Eukaryota; kingdom Metazoa; phylum Arthropoda; class Insecta; order Lepidoptera; family Pyralidae; genus Galleria; species Galleria mellonella. Next base: position 7,367,147 of record NW_026442130.1, on the reverse strand, counting down.
GGGAAGGCCTATGTTCAGCAGTGGACGGATAATGGTTGAGATGATGATGAGGAGATATATATGTATATATATTAATCGACCTTTAGGATGGCTTTAGATCTGGGTATTTCACAGCTACGAACTTACTGTCCTTCTTGATACACGTCACAGAGGCTGTGGACTCTGGATTTCAGTTGGATACAGCTTATTTTGACATAAAAAAGGCATTCGATAGCATATACTCGTATAATGACCTGCTTCTCCATAAAGTTTTATTTCATTATTTGATAAGTGAAAATGGAATGGTAATTCCACTTTCACTATCGGTATATGCTAGCGAGGCACTAGAGAGATATAATGGATGAGGATAAAATCAGGTTAGTAAACCCTGTGTGACAAATTTTACAGTAAACCACCATGGTTTTCAAGGGGACCGCATGGAGATGGACCTGATAGGCTATATTACTAGTATTGGTGCTGTTAGATTCCATTATTAACAATACCTTTCCCCCATTGTCATCTCTTCAGTCCAAAGAGATTAATATGGGCTATTATACTATTGCTGCTTGGAGCCCAATGTTATCTATTTTTTGCGGTTTAAATCTCTAACAATTAACACTAGATTACAAGTCGTTGCGCTCCTCGGATATCTCTAATAATTTTGCCTGAAAATACCTCATTTAGAGGTGAAACACGTGTCGCAAAACGTGCGTGAACAAAATGGCAGTCGGAAATTGATGACTAATGTGGAAGGTTGTGGAACCTGTGGTAGTAATATTGGTGGTCAATCTTCGAGTGTTGACAGTCACTACATACTAATGGTAATGGAATTAAACAAAATAATTCTAATCTAGTTTAAGTTAGACCTTTAGGAATATAATTGTGAAAACCGCTTATTTGGTGCAATAGTTTCTGCGCGATGCTGGAACAAACATAGAGATAGACAGATACATAAAATTTCAAAATTTTTGTTTTGGCATCTGTTGGTCTTATAAAACACTTCATATTAATTCTATTTAATATATCTCCCATGTCATTGTTTATTTATAGATTTATTATATTAATAAGATACTGTGATAGGCCGATCTGTATTGTGGCGAAATCCTGGTTAATTCTTCACGACGGACTAATCTTATTACTTCGTTCTCACCTATTATCATATGGGATAACCATCACCTATAGGATCTTTTTTCAGTGCCTATAGTTTGATATATTTCCATTAAACGTATATTAAGTACAGAATTATGCGGAAAAATCATATGCACAAAAGTTACAATGCGTAATAAAAATTATTGATTATACTTTTAATTTTTTTAGGGTATTGTAAGGGGATTGTTCAATAATATAAATAAACAAAAAAAAAATTCACTAGTTTTATCCGTACTTAGTTCGCGTAACCGGGATAAATAGTAGCCTAGTCCTTTTCCTATCCTATAATAATACGTGTATACCAAATTTTTTAGTAATGATTAAACCGTGAAGACCCTAAAGGAGATGAAACAAATAAATAAACAAAGGAAGTAAGCAAGGATATCCAAAAGATTATATAAATAATAAAGAAAACGACACTGTGATTAAAATTAATCTAATTTATTAATTAATTACAAAAATATTTACTCGCCCAAATATTTTACTTTGCCGAAAAATACATAATAATTATAGATATTAATAACACATAAACTCTTACACATACCATCTATGTATTTAAATATATAAATTAATTTATAATATATGAGTCAATTACTATATAGTTTAAGATAAGTGTGTTGTTGTAATGTACCTAGGTACATTTTGATTTTTACAGTTACCGCATTTTTTATTCATTCAGATTTATTACTACTTAGTATAATAATTACTTTACGACTTCTAGATAAGTGATAAATAAAATAAATAAATAGAAATTGCGCTTTTTATTGTGTCTTTTTGCACAGGATATAGTCATATAGACTATTGAAAAACTGCTCACAGTACAACAATCTACAAGGTTGAGACGAAGGTCTTGTATTGAACCTGGACATTAGGGCTTGAAGAGCTTCACAAAGTACTGAGAGAGTTGTCAATGGATTGCTCTTTATAACTTAGACTTTCATTTAAGATAGCATCTTATCTGATTATGGCTGTTATAGAGGAGCAGATTGCAAATAATATGATGAATAAAATATATGTACTATAAAAACATACAAAAGCATATACAAATAATTATTACGTTTCTTACAGACTTACTTAAATACCTACTCGTTATTGGTTTATTTTTTAGGTAACAATATTTATCAGGTAATATATATTTTCAGATTCATATGATGAGTTTCTTTAAAATTCATACATTAATTTTCTTCAGCAAAATGAGATTTTGCGACCAATATATTTCACCTATTTAGTCCTACGTTATTTTGGATATTAAAATCTATCCAAGTATATAATTAGGACAACCGTTATTAAGTTGGCGAATAATAAATGAATTTATTTCTTTGATTTTGTCTTAATTGTACGGTAATAACACCATTTTTCAATTATAAATAAGAGGATGGATACAATATAACCACATAAAAGCAGAGCAAAAGGTATTCGCTGTTCTTTTAAAGTGATTTTAGTGAAAAAACGAGGTTCCGAGATTGGATTCTGTATAATGTCTCCTAAACGCAACGTGTATCTGGTCCACTTGTAATATTTCTCGGGAAGTCCTGCTTCCACCATCCGCATCATGAAACCTCGGATTTGTGAAGTGAAGAGAAATTCTGAAAAAGGAAGATTTTTGTGCAACTTAGCATAGACGTATTAAAGATGGAAAGCTAGGAGGGTTATGCCCACCTCAGAATTTTTTTGCGCTCATCCCAAAATGCGAGAGAAGCTCTTAGAATGCTTTAGCTATGCACAGAGACATGTTTGAGAGAACATATAGGTGTTTTTTTATATATATATTAATATAAAATATGTGGTCATAAAAGGCCAGGCTCTTTCAGAAAATAATTTTAAGTACGTTAATGCAAATTTCAAGAACAAACAAGTTAATGGCCCACCTGACTCTATAATATCACTGCGTTATCATACCCTTTAAACATATCCGTGCAAATACAGCTGTTCGATGGCATAGGTAATCATATTTGGTATTTTATTCCAAGTTTTATTCAAATTATAGTAGATATTCAAACAATTTTCTCAACTGAGCATTATCAAAATCTTAAAATATTTTTTGTAATTTTCATACAAACTGATTAAAACATTATTGTCAGATATTGACGATGTTAATGCAAACGCATTTCATGCAAATTGCATTTCATGGACTTTAGTAAACTTTCAAAGTTTATATTCAACCCTATATAATACATACATGCCAGCGAATTATAAAAATAAACAAACGATAAGTTTAACAATATCTTTATATTACATAATATGTATCATAGATAACATGAGTTTAAATAAAAAAGACAGGAAAAAGATTTGAAATTTTTCGGAAATAATTTCTTTCTAGTTCAGAATAATAGTCTGAATTCACTGTTTTAATTTTTGCCAACCCGCCTCTTACACCCTGTATAGTCGAATAATAGTTTGGTAAAATAAAAAATTAGGTTCCTAATTTTACTATATACTGATATCCAATAGTTATCTTACCTGATTTGACGATGTACGATAAGTACAAATTGCAAAAACATTCATCTATTACATATAGAAATGGTCTCCCATCTTTATCTGTATAGTTTTCAATAATTTCCAAATTTATATCTGATCGCCTTTGGAGCGTTGCCGTGGTTACTGGATCAGCTCTAAAATCTTATAAATGGAAAATGTAATTACTTTTTTTATACAACGTGGAATGACAAAAAGTTGACTTAAATTTATAGACTACTTCATAGGCAAAGTTAATTAACAAGTATATGTTAAAAAGTAGGTAAAATCATTCAAATACGAAAATTAGTATATTACTAATTATTCGAATAACAAAATTATTCAGATTCACGCGCCCCTAGTATCTGGTATAAATATATAAATGTCGATTCATATGAAATTGGGATATTTTTTATCTTAGTTTATTATTCATAACAATCATTCAATATATCACACCTAACAGAAGCTCGTACCTTCTCGTATTTAAACATAAAACTCCAAAAGAAATTAGCAACGAGCCCATTATATCCTCTATGCGTTGGCATTCCTTAGAACGAATGTGTTATGCCCCTTTAACCTGTAATTTCACTGTCTTATACCCTCTATCCTTCAAAACTGAAATACAGCCATGCAACCATAACTGCTTCAAGACCAAAACACGAGTGAAACAGAAGTATCCAAGACTTTGGTCGAAGTTCCCTTTGATAAAAAAACTAACATTTTATTTACGTTTGTAAAAGTTTATGCTTTGACGATAACTTTTAAATAAATAAATATAATTACGTACTAGGATCCTCTGGATATAACTTTACGTGCTTTAGAATTGTTTTCATTGTATTGCTGGTGGACTCGTCTATGGTATCAGCTCCGAGTAATATCAACATCGCAGGAGACGTGTATAGTGGCATGTTCGATTCGCAGAGATCTTGAAGTGTTCTCATTCGGTCATATCGTCTTATAGTTGTAAACATATAGTTTACATGGCCCTGTAAAATCAAATATTTAGATAGTTTGGTACTCTTTATTGTTTCCACCAAAAGATTACATTAGTAAACTTATTATAAATACAAACGGTAAACAATTTTTTTATTATATAATAGCTATAAAATTTGCGTTAATTTTATATTACCTATTAGCAACTATGCTCGTATAAACCATATATCCAGATGTAAAGTGGTTATAGTCGTTGAACAATTCTGCGGTTATTGTAATGTTTACGGTAATCATGATGTTTTGCGTGTTTTTTTTTAATGGATGATAACCCTGCCTACGGTAACGGTATATACTGACGGGTATATTTTGTGTGTTAAAGATTTTAATGTCTACTTATTGTCGATCTTACTCTTTAGATCGAAACAACAAAGGACATATTGTTACTGCACAACAGAAAAGCCAAACGCTGGTTGGTTATACGAGATTCAATCATCAATGTGAGGTATTAGAGTTTAATTAAATTAATGCAGTGGTTAATTAAAAAATATTATAAAGACAATTATTTATCGAGTATAGGTAGATTTTAGAGTAATAATTTTCAAATTATACAATGGTTGTAAAATTATTTCAAAAATCTCTTGTTGGTCACGATAATTCTAAATCCATTAAATGTAAAAGTCTTACCTGATACATTGCAGAAAGAACGATAGAGATTAATAGGCACATGGCTATAAAAATACAACGTCGGATTTTCTTGATCAGAAAAAAACCGAACATCGCACTCCATACAGTTTCTATTATATATATCTGTGGTCCGTGTAGTTTTTCCCCAGTTATCCAATTAAAACATTTACTGAACAACCATTTCACTACACCTAATATCATAAAAATGAATATTATGAACATCCACTGTTTATAATTATACATGTTTATGGGGTATTTCCAAAGTGGCACGACATTTGGAATCTGGGTAAGAGCACATAAAGAATCAGCTGCTACGTAGCTAAGAAAGTCGAAGCCGCTTTCCGTGTATTTCACCAAAAATCTCGAATTAAATGAAATATCTATTTCTCGGCGTATCACACCACCCAAGCTACCAGAAGCATGACCTGCTACGACATAACCATATTTGTTAATTTCTTCATTACTGACGAATGTAACATTAAATTTAAATGTTTTTATAAAATCGTGCATGATTAAGGCATCCATTCCGCAGAATCCATTCGTTATATTTATATTGAATTTTATGTAGTTGTAAATTTTCTTACATTTTGTGAAAGTCGTGGGAAACCGTTCAAATATATTTATTTTTAAAGGGAAGCCATCACTTAACCTGTTTTGGCTTTTCTTTAGAGTTTCTTCTAAATCTTTCTCTTCTATTACCGTTATAGTTCTGTTGTATAAATTATCATTTGGTCGCTTGTTACCATCGAATGTAATAAATCTTTTTGGACAGGCCAGAGGGAATTCAATGAGTGCATAAACTAATTGATATCTGTGCCACAAGTCGTTAAGGAAACGCTCCATCATTGATAAAAAATCTGAATTCGTTTCTGATTGCTTGCAATTAATATTGGTGTTTGTAATTATTAGGTGCATTAACGACCAATGAGACTGCAAACTCATCTCGAAAATGGAATTATTGAGGAGCATCTCTATTGTTGATATAATTATTATGTTTGGTTTACTATATAAAAATAGTTTCTGTTTTTTATGCAGTAGATTGTATAATACTTTGTCACCTTTAAACACCATTAAAGGTGTAGTTATTTCCAACTGATAACATTTTGTTATAATTAAGTCGTCATCATCTAATTTAACAATTATAGTAGTATGCGTGTTTGGTAATGGTTTAATAATGCATATTGAATTATCATTCCGTGTTTTAATAAATTTGTATGCATTCGATACTATAGCTAAACATAAAACTGTACATAACAGTGCACAATTAGTACTAGATTTCATAATATTATTATTATATTTTTCGATGAACAAATCACGAGTGAAAAAGTAGAAGTGATCATGCGATGAATAGATTTATTTCTTATATATTAGACACTACAGCTGCAAATGTTGAAAAAGGACATATAACATTAAGAAAATTAATGTTTATAAACATGAAATCTGGTCGAACGTACGTAATCTTTGTAAAAGCGATAATTAATCAGTTGAAGACTTAAATTGATTGAAAAGATTACACACAAATACACACGAACCGATAATCGTCGACATGTCAAAAAAATGTATACCTAACAGTTAATAGTAAATTAGATTGTGTATGTGGCAAATTATTTTGCAATATTTATATAGTTCTTTAGTTTATTATTGAATTGAATTTTATCGAATTTTAGCCTTCATGATCAAATGTTTTGTTCAAATGTTCTCAGACGCTGATTCAAATATTAATATTTTTTTCTTGTTATTCATCCAATTTTTAGCCGCAACTTAGTTCACGTGATCGGAATATGTTGATTGATCATAATGAAACCAAGTAGCATATGTGCTTTTCCATCCTTGTTGATGTAGAAGACACTTCATTAGGACTATGAAAAAAGAAGCAAATTTACCGTCACATTAATAATATTAGTAAAGATATTGTATTAAAATTGTCATTTTGAACCATCTTATGTCTGGCTACAGGTGTTCAGAACTAAGTGTGTGTGTGTATTCTCTTTTTGTCTGGTACAAATACTTATGTTGCATTAAACGGACGGACAGCTGTCACAGAAGGAAAACATGTTATGATTTTATCGTACATTAATATTTTGTCCTGAATCCACATGGAATATCTTTATGTTTGTTGTCCAATGTTTATTTGATGGCTTTGTTATGACTAATATTACCTACTAAAATAACTGTCGATTTCTACGAATATAAAAAGACAGACATAATAATAACATTGAAGATATACGAATGCATAAGTATATACACAATAAGATTGATTGACCAGTCCATACCAAATACATTATCCTAAACTTAACCTTAGGTTGGGATTAGAATAGTTAAATTTAAACATTAATTTGATTAGATATTCTATTATGATATTGATATCGTGTAAAAAAATTTTACGGAATATATTCCCATGAAAATTTCAGGAAATTCAGAAAGGAAGGAAGAGAAACGTGAATAGTGAAGCTAGAAGGTAGACAGCTAAAGTATAAAAATATAGTGGCTAATAATTAAATTAACATCTCTTGGTGGTGGAAAGAGACTGTACAAAATCTGCATACGACTTTATTTTGCTTTTTTTATGCCAGTAAAAATACAGAGACAGGAGACATAATACTTTCGTCATACCATGGACAACTCAGTGCAGTCTGTGATATTCATAGTGGGTGTCTTGTTCATTGCTGACGATTGTTATTTTCATAATTATGGCAAAATTAAAAAGGCAACCAAGCTGACCGGTTTGCCTTTTTAATTTTTATAAAAATAAACAACTCTAAGACCTGTGTACGGGAAAAATGTACGGGAGTAACGTATTAATAATATTGAGATAAATTTTATGGCGTCATTTCTCTAAACTTACTTCCTACAATTTTAATTTGATATCACAACGGTATCTTAAGTTTAAGGATCAATATGAACTATTTATAGCATTTTAATGTAATACCTATCAGTTATAGCTACTAAAGATTAAGAGTTCTGAATGTCAAGTCTCGAAACTAGCCGAGCTTTCTCGACCGGTAGTAATATAATAATATATTAAAATCTTAAATTATAATTAAAATATAATGTGTACTTATAAAAAAATTAACAATAAAATTTCCACTAACCAAATAAACATAAATTTAGTCGAATTTAAATTATGATTGTCCATAAAATAGTGATTTTGAGAAATCACAATTTTAAATATTAGTTTAAGAGATTTTAAAGAACAGAAAAAGAAGCGCTCAGAACCGACCCCATTATTTCTCTCAAGTATAGTCACGACCATAAAATAATGAAATGAATAAATATAACACTATAATATCCTGTTCAACATATATTTAACGTAGATATTATCAAGTCCGAACACAGATATTAGCACATAGCGCATTGACGTTAACACGAGTATAATATAGTCCCTATATAATCTTCGTTCTATTTGCGATTCATTGTAGTTTTTCTCCAATATTTCCAGATAATGGCAAACCTTTCATTGTTCCTAATATTTTTCCTTATTTTCAAATTGGCTCATTGCTTATTGACAGATGGATTATTTCTTAATCCTGAAAGACTAAAGATAAACGTGGGACTAAGAAGAGGCAATGATTATATGGATTACAATCCTGGGTATATTCAACGGGAATATATAAATGTAAAATTTCCAAATGAATATGAATTTTGAAATAAAATTAATAATTGCTAACTGTCATCATTAATCTCTTTTTTAGTTGTAAACAATGTTTTCTTTTAAGTGCAAAGCATAATTGTATATGTGATGGGATCGTAGCACTTAATTAGTTTTATGATAAAATGGAATACGTTTATAAGTAAAATGATAAATTCTACTTCGTTTAAAGTGCGTCAAGTGTATCCATTTGTTTTATTTATTTTACCTATACACAGCTTATAGATGCCGTTCCTTAGCTATTCCTATTTCTTTTAAAAATGTTTATTTTCATAATCTTGAGATTTAAGTTGGTTGATGTCACGTTGGATACAAGAAAGTCTGAGTCTAAAAGTATATTGATATCAGTAGTATTAAAAATTGTATTGTATAAATAAAATGACGTTGTGTGTAATAATATCAAGATTAATAAAATTTTAAAAGCGCTCTATTAAAAATAAAATGAGGCTCTTTTCAATCGACTACAAAAAGGAAGTTCTCAATTAGGTTATAGGCATTTTTTATGTTTGTTACGTCTTAACTCCGTCAGTTACAAACCGATTCGGAAAATTCTTTTTTGATCTGAAAGGATATACTTAAAAATTGGTCCTACAGCAATTAAAAAAAATCGGTTATGTAGTAGGTTAGTTTTGAAATCAAAATAACTGGTTTTGTCAAAATTGAAGTCGATTTTTTTTGTGGAATATAATTTTAATTAGTTAATAGTTTGTAGTGTAACACTTTGTTAACATCTACCTGTTATTAATCTAGAGATTAATGTAACTTGTAATTATTATGTATGCATTAGTGACTATAAAACTCACTATTAAAACTGCACTTAAAGTTTTTCTGTCCTCAATGGTTTACATGATTTCTTTAACTACTTACTGTATAAGGTGAACAAGAATCACATAAAAGAAAATAGGAACTGTTATCGAGAACACCGTAGACATTATAAATTATTTGGTGCAGGTCCATACAATCCATCAATCGCTATTATTTCAGATATTGTACCTACTAGCTGATTTTATTTTCGAGTGGTTAGAAAAGAAAATTGGTTGATAGAGTTAAGATATTTTTTTTAAATTTTACTAGACAGATACCTTTTGCAATTTTCAAATCGTAAAATAAAGAAATGCTTTGTAGTTAAGTAATCGACATATAATTATATTAGTTCAGTTGTAATTGCTAGTAAATATAGGTATTTGTCAGCAAAATTGACTTTTTATAACGTTTATGATTGTTTGTTGATATTAAAATTATATTTCTCAAATTACCTATGATATTACAATTAATTAGGTACAATAATTTTCATTTTCTGATATTTTTTATTAGAATTCAGACCGAATATTCAATACCGTAGGGAGACCAACATTATATAACTAACAACTCGGCATACTGTTGTTAAAGTTTATTTCAGATAAGGAACAACATTACAGAATCCTAATACATATTAAGAAATGTCTTTTAAGTCTAGACTAAGAATTTTACACTACGGTTTAGAGAACAACATTTTAGAAACAGTTAATAAAAAAATCCCGATATACAGACTTTTTAGTTCTTATAATTTTATTATGGGATAGATTTAAAAAAATTGTATTTATTTGTATAAAATGTTTTATTATTAATACTGACTTTTATAAATTAAAAATAATATTTTTAAACTCTAAAAATTCTTGGTATAAAAACAATGTTCATACTAAGAGTGGAATCTATATGTAAGAATAAATTTTTGGTCCGCTTATCCAAGCCAAGTAGGCAAGAACTTGATTCTTCGTCCAGCAAGTTCCGACAAACCATTATCATAATTTAATCCTTCGAAGTTTGCAAGTAAGTCATTGCTCGGGTTATCTCCTCGAAGAAGGGATCTCTTCGCTACTTTATGAGTAGTGACCTCAGATGCCGCCGTCGTTGCCTCTATCACTGGTACAAGTACAGGAACTTCCTCAACCACTTCTATAACATCCAGCAGAACATCTTGGTTAGGGTCTGCAGTTGTGGTCTGAGCTTCTTCCGGCACTGGAGAGGCGATGTTGATAGCGACAAGCGTGAGCGAGAGAAGGAAACACAACAGGGAAGCCATGATCTTGATGGGCCTCAAGAAACTTCTCCGCGAAATAATTTAGAGAAGACTCTTAGAAGCTGTTCTCCGTATGCTGTCTTCCAATTGTGTTAGTCGATGTCTTGAACGTTCAGTTTTATACTAACTGCTGAACATAATTGTGCTAAATATTATTTCTAGAATAGGAATCATTGACGCATTATAGTGGTACTCGATAATAAAATCAGTAAATACTTCCAATAACAACATAATGACCATGAATGCATATTATTGTGGATTATGTCAAAAAATAGATGGGATTTGTATTACTAATCTGTGTACTGCGAAGTATACTATGTGACATGACTAACATTATTCATGACTAGTTAGTGTGATCTACATTTGTGAAAACTAAAATAAACATTTAATCGTCTTGATATACATTCCAAGATTTTTAAAACCTTTTAGGAATAATGTATATACGAATACTTCATTTTTAGACTCTGTGCTAAATAGAGTGATGACATAGGTATATAGGGTGTTATACAAGTAATATAAAAGCGAAAAGCTGAGATCGGTCTCAGTACCGTGCCTTGAGGAAGACCTACGTTAATTAGTAGGCACTGACATGGTGGTCACTGTGAACAGCAGCTGAGCTTAATTCACAATTATAATTCATGCAAATATTATATTTGTATCTATTAAGATTACTGAAAATGAAACTTCTAATCCTATTTGCTATTAACTTACCTTTAATATTGGTTTGATGATTTAAAAAAGAAGTTTTCATTTTAATATAGTAAAATCCTCAAAAAAAGCTTTGCATTACAGAGTCTTGTCTCTTTTTCTTTCTTAAAAATAATATCTATACACTTTTTATTAGGAATAAGAATGTTTGATTGTTATTGGCATATGCCATGTTTATTCATGGACCCTAGATTATGTAAAAGACATGTGAAGTTTCTTTATTAATTTTTCTTTATTAATTACTATAATGCGCGACTTACAACGCTGATACATAATTTGATTTCTTACTTGGTAGTGTTTTTAACAGTTTCTATATCTATTTGAATTTTGAGTATTAAAATTTGGAGGGATTTTCAGTATAAAGTTTTATGTTTCTAGACCCAGCAGCTTTAGCTGTGCATTGATCAGTCAGTCAGTTTCCTATTTTATGTAACTTTTGCGGAGCAGCAACGTTTGGTATAAGAAAGAGAGGTATTGGTTATTTACCCTTAGTGCGTTATTTGGGAGAATATATAATGAATAGGCAGTTATTCTCTTTAAAAAGTTTCAAACAACTTTATTTGAATCGTAAACATTGGATAAAATGTGCTGTTTCCAAAATATTTACATTAAAAATACATTAGGTACTTGACTGATTGTTAATGCGGACGTGACATTGGAGTGTTCTTACATTATGTCCAATTGTTCACACACCAATGTGTTTATGTTGATCTAAACATGGATGATTTGGAGCCATATGACTGAGTGATAATTCGTTTTGTTACTGTTTTTATCAGGTTTTTACACGCATTTGGTATTGTGTTAGCACTCCCTAGTGAGTCAAGGCTCGTGAGGAAACAATCACATCACACTGTTTATAGAACAGGTACTTGTTGAGAAATCGTGCGTCAATATAGTTATATCTTCCACAAACAATAATGAGTATTATTTAAATGTACAGTTCCAATTAGATGAAATTTTTTATGTAATCATTGTCTCTATATATATTAAAACTTTGGTAAGAATTTATATCAGTTTAGGTAGTAGAATCACGAGCAAAATAGGAGCTATTAAAAATGCGTTCAATGTTTTTTGTCGTCGCGTCGTTGGCACTGTTAGCCGTGTGCACGTGCCTGCCTTTAGAACCCGACGTAATCCAGCAAATCCCCCCAAAAGTCGAGCCAACACCATCAGTTACAGGAAAAAATGGATCAGCATCAAGTGTTGCGGGAGGCAATGTTGGTGCATCTAAACCTGAATCTATGAGAGTCCAACGCAGTGTTAATCAAGAAAACGATTTATTGCCATCAAATAATAATGCTGATGTACCAGCACTTGGAAAAACTGAACTAGACGGTCGTGACGATGATGATCGAATCAAGGTATTGCCTGCTTACCTTGGTTAAAAATATAATAATCTCTTTGATTATTTTTGTAATACGTGTATCTCATTTGTTAAATATGCATTTTGTAAACAAAATGTCACAAAGAAGTCATGATTAAATTTATGTACTCGTAAGATACAATTATAATATGTAATAAGTATAAATAAGATTGTAATATATTGTTATAATTAAGTAATATTTATTAAAATTGTTATAAATAAATATTAATTATTCGTATTATTTCTATACACATTTAAGGCATAATATTTAAAATGTTTAGTTTGGCAACAATGATTAATTAGGTAGAATAAGAAGTATTGCATTATAATTTGTGATTCAATTTAATTTTGATCCTGATTTATTAGTCCTGATGTATGATTTACGGATTTTTAAATCAATTCCATACTCTGCATTATAATTATAGCTACATGCTAATACTACTTTTTTCACAATTAACAATTTATTAAAGTAGGTTCAGATCAGATCAGCCTTTAACTGTCCACTCCCTCTTGTGGGGTTTTGCCAGTAATTGCCAAGCTTGTCAGACGGGTTGGCAATCGCAGTTAGGCTTAAGAAATGATTTAAAAGGAACGCTGCTGCCAATCCCTCGTCCTCCTTTAGTCGATTCTTACGACACCCACGGGAAAAGAAGGGGTGGCCTATTCTATGCCGGAACTACACGGTAAAGTAGCTTAATTCTCTGAATATTGTAATATTAATTAAAGTTAAAAATAAAATTAAAAAATTTATACTGTTTAACGATCATGAATTAGAATAGCCACTTTTTAATATTTAATGAAAAGTACTAAAATAAAAATATGATCGATAAATTTTTAAAGAATTATTTATAGTAGCTGTAATTATAGTAGCAAAGTTTGCTATATCGACTATAATTTCTCTATAGAAAAAAAGGATAACTGGTATGTTTTAGTAGATGTAGTTATTTTTTTTACTGGTTTGATAAATGTTACTTTTCAATGTACAAATGTGAAATGGAAAAAGCATCATTGTATCGTTAAAAAATATTAAAGAATATTGTTAAAAGTTGTGTTTTAATTGGCAATTACGCGACTGAAAATTGGTTATTTTTAAATGGAATAAAATAACATTTGACGGTTTGCTACAGTCAATTCTGTCCTTTGTATGGTGAAACAATGTTTTCTTTTGAAATTAGAATAGTGTCGTTGATAATATCGGGAATTCTTGTAAGTTATTTTTTAATAAATATATATTTTTTTAATAATTTTAATTGTAATATATTTTTTACTAGAACATTCGTTACCAATTACGATATAATTATTAATAATATTAATAATTTAAAATTTCAGATCGATGTAATTTTTGCTGGTATATCACCAGTTCATGATCTTAGAGAAAAAGTAAACCAACAATTGGTTGGTGAAAGGTTTTTATTAAATTCTCCGCATAAAGTCATACAACATTTAGATAATTCAATATTGAAAGTGACTAAAAATGTGACTCAAAATCCACGAATGGAAGAAAATCTTTATCAAATTTCTAAAGATCTTGTTTCAGCTATACTTTCAAAATTAGAAATACAAGACAAATTAACAAGAATTACGAGAGAGGCTCTAGAAGCCCCTGGTAAGAATAAAGGTATCACAGCAATTGAAACAAGACGTATTTTAGACTACTTGTCAAGAACATTATCGAGTCATATTCTTAGTATAACAAAATTGTCGACTGAACCAGAACTACATAGGTTAGTATACGGACTAGCCCAAATTGCTGCTGAAATATCAATAATATCTGCTTTAAAGGATATTACGTATGCAACAACCTTATCTAAAAAACAATCTGTAGATTTATCACTTCGTAAAAAAAGAGCGGTGCCAGTAGAAAATATATTAGTAACACCAGAACCTTTAAATTATAATAAACCAACGATTTATAGTATTTTATTAAATAAGAGTGCAGTTAATATTAATAATTATAAGAAAGCAAACTCAACCTTGACACTTTATAGTAAAAATAATTTATCTCCGTATTCAGTTATCCCAAAAAATAACCAAAAACAACTTCAATTCTTAAATAAAAAACCAATAGTACAAATTGCAGTAAAAGGATTTTTAAATCAGACAGCCTTAGATTTAGAAAACAGTGATATCAATATAAATGAAACTGAAAGAATAATTTTAGATAAAACTATAAATACCACTCATCATGTGGCAACTGATAGTCATACTTTAGATACACAAGAACTAAATGCACCAGATTTAATGGATGATTGGCTTGATTCTAAAGATAATACATATAGAACGGTACTAAATTCCGATATTGTTGCTGAAATGGAGTTTGATCAGGCTGAGATAGAAGACGCGACATTAAATGAAAAGAAAGCTAAACAAAAATTTGAAAAGTTAGAAGTTAAGGCTAAAAAGGCAATATTATATGCTGGAGATGTTGCATATTTAACTGCAGCGAGTGTTGTGGCTATGAGACGAGCTTTAACCGCCTCAATAGAAGTCCAAATGTCTGTAAAGTTTGCTAAAAACGGAATGTCAAGTCATCAAGATTTAATGATGAATTTAGCAAAAACTGCCGCTCAGCAAGCTGGAAAGGAAGCTAAAAGTGCTACATCCAAGTCTCTCGCATGTGAACGAGTAATGAAATTGGCTTTGAAATACACAGCACAATCTCATGGTGCTAAACTAAATCACGTTGCAAATAGAATAATTATGGATACTTTGTCTTTAGCAACGTTAGCAAAATCTATGGCGTTTGTATCTTCAGATATTGCGATTAATTCTCTTTACAAAGCGACCGACGTTAAGCCTCCGACACCGTAGTAAGCAATAGCATTTAATAAAAGTATTTATAATTAAACAATGATTTATTTATTCATTATTTTACGTTATTATAATTATTAGTCGTGTGATCCTGGTATAGAATGGGCCACCCTTTACTTTCTAATGAGTGTCATAAGAAACGACTAAGGAAATTTAATGGTTGAGGAATGGGTACCAGCATGCTTCTTAAAACGTCACCAAATCTTAACTGCGGTTGCCAAGCGTGGTAACTACTGGCAAGCTTTGGGGGTTAGGGAGGGGGGGCTATGTTCAGCATTGGACAGTTAATGGTTGATATGATATTGACGACGATTATTATTATTTACATACCCAGAATAGAACAAATCTCACCGCAAACTTTTAAATTAACGAATAGATATGAGTTAAATATGATAAATATTTACAGTCATTCAAATAAGATACTTTTTATCCTAAGTCACGAGGATAAATCTGCAGAATTAAGCTAGTCAGAAATATGAAAATGAGGCACCTGCTACGGTCCGCATTGTCAGGGGGCGCAAAAATCACAATTTTACCACCCCTTGTCATTATAATTGTAAGTTTTTTTTAACTATTTATTTCAATCATTAGAGAGAGGGAGCACTTTTATCGAGTATGCTGCAGTTCAATAGTAATAGATATAGGGTTGTCCCGAATGAAGAGTTAAACATTTCAAAATAATTTCAAATTCTTCTAACATGTCAGCAATAACAGATTAATCACTGATGTTATTATTAAATTGCATTCTTACATATATGAAATACATCCACAGTTTTCTCTTTATTTCAATCTGTTAAAGATGACATCTACCCTAAACTTCGTAAATTATGAAGTGAATATTAATGTTTTAATCGTGATAGGTAAATGTGATTCACCAAGACATTTGTGTATTCAGTTTGAAATGCTAACATAAAAGCATAGTAATAAGGTTTCTACTATTCTAGCTAGATGTCGCTGAGATACCAGCCTAAACCTATAGTGATTTAGACCGAAAAAATTATAGCCTTGTTTAGAATTATGTATCATTTTGCATGTTAAGAAAGAATATAATACAGAAAGGGAGCAATATCTATGGAATTGAACCATAATTACTACTACTAACTACTATGACTACTAGCTAACTAGTGAATTATGAAGATCTATTAATTGTTCAGACGTTCGGATTTCTCTGCATAATAGAATCAAGGATATGAAACAAGGATATCCACATACGTGATCAATATTTATAAAGTACTAGTATTACATGTATTATATTAAAAAATTGTCGACTTTAAAATGTTTGAAACCTATAAATCAAATACATAATTGTCTATGTGCAATTGTAACACAATGGTGCCAATTGTCAAGTAATATTGTTTTGGTTATAGATCATAATTACTTGTAGTATTTGCTACTCTTTATACGGTTTTGGTTTGTATTATGTAGTTTATATGTAGCAATTATACTAGACATAAATTTTTTAGTTGGGTTTTATTTCGTTTTTTCTTCTCAGGCTCTTATATGTATATATTTACGTTCTTCGGTTGTCTAGTTTTCCTTAGTAGCTTGTACAAGGAGTGATGATATTTTGTAATATCTAATTATTTTGAGTATTTATTTATTTATTCTTTATTGTACAATAAAATTTATATAATAATAAACAAATAGCAAGCTTAAGACTATATATCATTAAGTTCGCTATTATATTAATAAAGAAATAATATATAGATTGTCATTTGTTTGCTTTCTTTTACGTCTACTACATGTGCTCGTAATTTACCGTCATGGAGATGAATAGTAGTAATAAATAGTAGTTGTTCATGCTCAATAATGCCTCAAGAAGTAATAAACAAACAAACACTTTCACATTATTGTTGTATATGGAATTAGGATTATAAAACGTTTACCTCATTTAGAGTTGTATTGTGGAGACCCATACTAATATTTTATTTGCCATATAGCATCTGTGCATGCTCTCTTTGTGGACTAAATTTTATACCTCTTGTATCAGAGAAACGCAACAACTCTATTACTGCATTATGGAGGAAAAGATTTTATTATTTACATATAAATCTACTTGCATTGGATACAATATGTAATGACCATTTCGAGGTCACTATTTGCGAACTCGCATTCAGTCATTGACTGTTTGGGGCCTCTCGCACTGCGCAATCTATTTGACGCAACCACAGTTGGTGTCCACAAAGAACAGCTATGATAATATGCGCACTTAAAGGGCCAATTTGGTTGTACAATGGCTCATAAGTGCTGTCACAGTTATTTGTCAGAAAAGCTATTATTAAATCTATATAAATCTCACCTAGACTGTAATAGATTACAATTAAGGCTTGTGCAGAGTGTAGACATATTGTCCGTAGGTAAAAATTTATATTTCTATACATTTTTTCTATAAAATTTGTCTACTTCATTGTTTCTATAATTTCCAAGCCACCATTCAATTGATTACACGGAGGAAATAAACCTTTGAATATGACTTTAACAGCTAAACCCATCAGGTGTTTATTGTAACAATTTTATTGAGAAGAGTACAAATTTTTCTAATAACAGGTCATGTATAACATAGTCATGTACATTGCTGCTAAAATAAACGTTAAGCAATAATTTTAGCTTATTTTATATTTTACTAGTTTTTACCCGCGACTTCGTATGCATGGTCAAGATGTGTTTACATACTAGGATGAAAAGTAAGCTATAACTTTCTCCCTCCCATATATTACATGTATATAAAATTTTATAGTGATTGGTTAAACTGTTAAGGCGCTATAGTATCTATAAACACATAAACACATTTACTTTTACAATATTAGTAAGTATATGAATATAGACGCTCTATTGTGTACATAATTTTCTTTGCAAACAAAATATTGTTTTTCAGCCAGACATCTCCTTTAAACCAAACATAACAAACCAATTTTTGAATGAGCTTTGTTCAACAAATAGTGAAGTCGTAACACGATCTAGACTGACCTAGTATTTGGGTGCCTCATGGTCAGAACTTCTATGGGCAAGGTTGTGGCCACACCCACCGCTGACCTCTGATGTGGTCAGTCCTGATCGTGGTATATAGTAGGTAGGAGTAATAAAGGAGGAAATATATAAGATTTCGTTCGTGTGACCAGGATATATCAATTGACATGGACAAAAAGCAACCTACATTCTTCTCCATCTCAAATACTACCCAAAGATATAACCTAAAGATAAGACATATCTAATATATGAATGAAAGATATACAAAGTCATTGTTGAAAAGGTATAATTCCATCCTTAAATTTTGTATTAGGAATTAATCCTTTTTTAAATTTTGGTTTGGGTTTCTTTTTATTATTATTTTTTTCAATATATTAAGTCTCACATCTGAAATATAAGAATTGGCAACCTGCACGAATATAAAAGTTATAATGGTAATTAAAGGGCCTGCACCTCGTTAGGCATGTACTCGTATATATAACAGCAACTGAGGGAGCTCCTATTACCAGCTAATGTACTGATTTTTTTCTTTATTATTGTTTCTTTTAACTATAATTATTACTGTTGTTAGTAATAAAGAGATCTAGGTCGGATCAATTATTCGTTTTTTTTTTACAATTTCATTTTGTTCTATTCAAAGGGAAGTATTTCATTTGAATTACTTGAAATAGTTATTTATCGGTATACACTGGCAGGGCACCAGTCAGAGATAATAGGTAAGGATGAAGCAAGTCGTTTAGACCATCATGACAGAATAAATCAATCACGATGCTTTCCAGTGGAACCGCGAGAAAGTCAACCTGGTAGCGTTTATTGATGACAAAGGGATTGCTAATCCTCATTATCCCCTCCCCAATAAATCTCATTAGCGATCCGCCCTTGCTTCACGGATAGATATATAGATAGAAAGAAAGTAATTTGTATTTGTATTATTAACTATTATAAAACATTTCTAAACGACTCATACTATATATTTGGCAAATGGCTATCAAATAATTACACAACTTCTTCGATCAACTAGTCCATGTATTATTAGAGCAAATTAGCACAATACTTTATCTAAACCTGTTTGTTTAGGTTTTTTTATTGTGTGTTTGTTGTAAAAGTTTTTATTCTAAACTTTTAAAGAACAAAATATTAAATTACTGATTGAGCAATATATCTGGTTGCGTACTGTACATGTAGACGTACAGACTTGCTCTTACATTTATAATATTAGTACGAATATTTTTCTAAAGTGGTTTGACGAAGATGTGTTTCGTGATGTAGCATTTAAAGACAGTATTAGGTAATGTTACCTCACTCTATTATGAATGCCCGCCGCATTTACTTGACTTTGATTGCATTAATGACAAAATCCAGTAAGTACAGCCCACATCAGTCATACTTGATACGACAGTGCTAACGTATCTATGCATTATAAATTCCTTTTGACAGACGTAACGATAAATGATATATCGTCGTGTCGTTCCGGCATAATATGGGCCACTCTTTCCTTTCCCGTGGGTGCCGTAAGAGGCGACTAAGGAAATTTAATGATCGACAAATGGACAGCAACGTCCCTCTTTAAATTTCACCAATGCCTAACAACGGTTGCCAACCCGCCCACCAAGTGTGATAACTACTGGCAAATCCTCCCTTATGGAGGAGATATATGTTAACGGATAATATAATAATACAATAATATTATAAAATATATGATAATTAAGTAGCATTTCTGATTTATCGCTATTTGTAATGGTGCGGTATTATCAACACATATCTACTTGTCTAATCTCGACAGTTAACGCCTTGGCTGAAGTCAGAGTATGAAATTTGAAAACATTTCTTTCATATAGACATAGAAATTTTTAAATCAGACTACCAATATCAAAGCATTAAAGTACTAATCGTATACAGGCATATATATAAATTAGCTATTTATATTTTAATGCGATATATTGACATATTATTTATTAAATAAAATGAATATTTATGCATTAAAAAGATGCAAAAATTATAACAGAAAATAAATAGGTATTGAAATTATAAAGAAATCACTCATAACTATTTATCACGCAAAATTGTATGAAAAAGTTGACACGCTTTTCTCGAAGCATTTATATGAAGACACTATTTATATAATCTAAGACTTTTTCATACAAAAACTAATATAATAAAATTGTAACAAGATAATGTTTGTATATGGGGGGATATTTAATTAAAATCTATATGAGAGATCTTAATAAGAGCAATAGTAATCAAAACAATAACTTTTAGAAATTTTGTCTGCCTGTTTCTATGTTTATTCCAGCATCATGTAAAAACTACTGCACCAAACTTTATACGGGTTACATTGTCATCAACTTAGTCCAACAAGTGTCTATTTAAAACTCTGTTGTTTATAAAATAAAACAGTAGTATTGTTTAAGTGCCTTTATTATCCTTATCAAATGAAGGATAGAGCATGACTGACACAAAATAAAATACGTGTGTATCGAACTAAACTGCATTATCGAGGTTTGAGAGGCGTTTTGTAATACAAATAGCGATAGCTCAGTACATGCATGATACAGACTCTGATGTTCGATCACGTAATAAATATAAATGTTTATATATTGTAATATTGCACTTACATGTCAATTTAGTAGTTTCATAATTCTACTAATTTCTACAGTTACGACATTGACGATAGTTTTGCTATGGGCGATTTTCCGTACCTCTTTTTTTATACTAGAACGATTTTTATCTCACCATTAACATTGAATATAGTAGGCATGGGTAATATCGGCATCGCTGATATCTATATTTTGGGTTGCTCTGAACTACGATGATGGAAAAGAAAGTCATTATCCATTTCAATATTGCCAGTATCAGTCGAATATCTATATTTATTACGATCGGATTCTTAATTTCGATATTATACTAATACATTTGTTATTAGGCCAATATCTATATATTGTAACTGCAATATATAGATAATGTAGAATATAGGTTGGGTAATAATTGTGGTGGTTCAGGATGAAATTGTAAATTTATACAAATTTTAAATGTTAACACAAAATGATCTTTTCTATAAATTTCATTACAGTGACGATAATTTTGCAAGATTTTGCATTAACCAAAATGGTTTTTTATTAACATTTTATAGCCATAAAAAGATTTAATTACCAGAACAAATAAAATTTCTTTTTGTATTTTATTTATAGCGTCCTACCTACAATAAGATATTATTATGTTTACAGTGATAACATAAACATAACGATTGCTTAGATTAAGAAAGTACAATCTTCATTGTAAAAAAAAAAACAACAAAGACTGCAACGTTGCTGTTCTTTTTACAATAACATGTTTATTTTATGTTTTTTATCTTGCAGACACGATAATATCATTATTCAATAATTAAAGTAGAATTGAAGAACCTGTCAATAATATATTACTTGGAAAACTGAAAAGGAAGAGTCATCCATAATATGATACTTGAAATTAGTATTTTTTCATTAGTATTTGAGAAAAATTAATATAAATACTAAAATATTGCATGTCATTGTTTTGGAAAAACACGCGTGTTAATAACATATCATTACTAGCATCCGTATACCGGGTTTTTCAGCAAATAAAAAATTATTATTATTATTATTATTATCTAAGACTTATGAGATATCAAATACTCAAGAAAACTTCAAAAGGTAGAGTATACCGGATAACAAATTGATACTCATATAATATTTTCTCAAAAATATTACCAAGCTATTTACAATAGCAAAAACAAGGCAGTAGTTTAAGTGTTCGGATGTTTGTTAATCAATCACGCAAAAATAGTTGATTTGGTTAAAACTCAGCATTCAGATAGATACTTACGATGACCTCAAAGGTATCTTATTAGACTTTATCTGTTTATGATTTATCATTGTCCTTAATAAATAAGAAAACGTATAATATTTATGGTAGAGAAAAAAAGTATTTGTGGCTATATCTACCTTTTCTGAATACAATAATTAAAGAATGACATTGACAAAGATTATTTTATTGTACACAAAATGTATAAATTCCATTATATCCTAATCCTCAGCCATATGGATACATAGATTTTATATGCCATTCTTTGCATTGCCTACGTTCAGCAGTACATAATAGATAGATATATGATAATATATGTAGTTATTTTCTTTGTTTGCTTGATGTTTCCGCGGAATAATATACAAAAGAAATCCACACAGACTAATTTTCCGACCTTCCTATTAACTCGTTACTTGTTTAAATATTTATAAAATGTTGTGGTTTTTATTATTAAATAAGAAAACAAAAATGTAGATATTACAAAATGATAACGCTTTCCAGAATGTAACGGATACGCGCCTCCACTTATTTCGCAGTTGTATTATGAAATTTTTAAAAATAAACATATGGATACCAGAACATTCGTTAGAATGTCGCAGGTTGTTGTAATTTGACTTTAATCGCCAATGTACTTTTAGATTGTTATAGGCATACTTTTGATTTATTTTTACGGACTTTAATAAACAAGCTGACGGTTTTCTATTGGGGTTATATATAATCGTTACTTATGTACAAGAATACGTTTATCAGCATCATAAATATTATGATACTCAAGTGTTGCTATTCCTGAGGACTATGGTTAAATATAATAATAATAATTTTTATTTTTCCCACCACAACCATATGACACATTAATTGGCAATAATATCATAAAACTAAACATAGTTGTAGGAGACTAGCGTCTAAATTGGGCAACGAGTTGCTTGTGTCTTAGATCTTCAGGCTTCCTCAGAAATAAACACCAATAATATATTACTAACTACCATCATGATAAGGAATAAAATAAAATACCATAATATGATAAAATACACAATAATATTATATGAATGTAGATCGATAGATAGATACTCTTTATTGTTTCCTCCAAAAGATTACAATATTCTAGATATAAAAAATTACAAGAAATAATCACAATGAGATAACAATGGGCGACCTTATCGCTAAAAGCGATCTCTTCCAGGCAACCTTTGGATGGAGAGGAGTAATTATAAACTGTTTGATTGGAGGCACGATGATTCTATTATTTCTAAATATGGAGATATAATACATGTAATAATGTAAATATATACGTAGATACTATTGATTATATTAGGTGCGGCGTGAAAGACGTGTTAGTTTGTGTATGTGTGTAAATAGTGAATTTGATTTTTACCCAATACATTATACATATAGTATATATTATCATGTTTATCTCAGTATTTTTTTCTGTATCCTCATAATCTTTATTTAACAACCATCTAGTGATTATGGGATAAGTCCGCCATTGTATATTAAAGCATTTACCAGTGTTTAATCTGAGTTATGTCCAATAAAGATTTTACAATACAATACAATACAATATTTATACAGTAAATACTTGTGCAATGATAAATGTTAAAAAATTCATTAACATAGTTATATAATGTATCACTGCGATACAAAAAGACTTTTTTGCAAAGATGTCCTAAAGGACTCCAATTTACATACATTATAGTATCTTCTACATATCTTCTAGTAAGTTCCGTATTTGTAGTGTACTCTGTAGCAGAATGTTGATGAAGTGTAGTCAATAAAATAAACAATTGTCTTACACTCAAAACTTTTATCTTCTGATATAATCGAGTAGTTGGAAATAATTTTGGCTTAGACATACCTACCTTCATGATAAGTCTTTGTGCTCTTTCCACC
Organism: Galleria mellonella; assembly: GCF_026898425.1. Taxonomy (NCBI): domain Eukaryota; kingdom Metazoa; phylum Arthropoda; class Insecta; order Lepidoptera; family Pyralidae; genus Galleria; species Galleria mellonella. The sequence goes on along the minus strand of NW_026442130.1, from coordinate 7,342,685 downwards.
TGTATTAATTTTGATTAATCAGAACCACCCCATGAAGTTAAGCAGTAAGTTAAAACTAATTGGACCAATACCTGATATACTAGCTTGGTTTAGTTATGGTTTAGCTTATGGTTTCTTTATCTGCTTGGTTTCTATATAGCACCATATACTATGTAACACTACACATCATACAATGCAATTAAAGCGTCATATCTCAACTATCAAACACATCTATGGGAACTTTCGACTTTCTACTAGTATGTGTAAATGGAAACTTTAAAAAAAAAATAACAATCTTAGGACAATTATTATAAACTTTGTTGGAATTAGAGGCAATTTGAAAATTTAAACTTTGAGCGATTGGTTCTATTCAATTTCGAAAGTGAAACGCTTCATCTTTAGTGTGAGTTGGTTATTTAATTATTTTTAACGCCATTAGAAAATGAGACTTAACTTTTTTTATGCGACTTAGCAAATGGCAAACAAGCTGATGGCCCACTTGATAGAAAGTGGTAACGGTAACTTATAGACATGAACAGTACCATGGACACAACAGAGTATACTGTGTTGCCCATGATATCCTTCATTTATCATATCCCCATATGTCATTCCTAAGAACTAAGTACTTATGCCTCTGTTCCCCGACATTTCATTGCCATATTCATATCATATTCTTCATATTGCTGTGCAAACACAACTGCTTCACGGCAGAAACACAGACGGGATAGAGGTACACAATCTTACTCTTGACTTTAGTAGACAGAATCCGTCTGGTTTTTATGATATAATATTTATTCAGTACAGCATACGATACAATTGGTTAGAGTGCTCTACGCATACACATTTTTAGTCTTTACAATTGAAAGTTTTTCAAAATGTTTATCAAAGATACGTTATAAAAATTAAGTATGTATTACGTACCCAATACATTACAGGCGACGCACTACGATTTTAGTTTACTGTTTATTATTTGTTTTTGCTGTTTTTTACATACTTAGGTATATTATATAGATATATTTTAACTTACTTATTTAACATACATCCTTATAAAAAAATTGTCAAATATTAGGTACTAACTGTCACTGACAGGAATACTAACATTCCGTTTTTTAATATTCAATTCATTATAATACATAAACAGTTGACATAAAAAATTTTATGTCAACTGTTTATTCATTACATATATACATACCAAAAATCTTTGCCAATTACTTTTTTTTATCATTTTAATTTGGAGGTTTTTATCCTATAGATATGCCAGCTCTACCGTAGCCTAACCTTAATTAGTGATACTAAAATAGAGGGAATCGTTGATACAAAAATATTGCAATTAAAGATCTTGCCGTTTCGGAACGTGGATCTGCGAGTATACTTAAAAATAATCCAATTTCTTGTTTATTTAAATTATATTTCTGTACCAAGGTTTCTCTTTTTTTTTTGTATTTTTTACATTCGGATATTATATGTTGAACATCATCCAACGTGTTACAAACATCACAATTTCGATTCTTAAATATTTTCATAAGATATGCGAATTTTGCATTTGGGTAATGTCTTGAGCGAAATCTATGAGTACGGACCGTGACAATGAAATTTCTGTTTTTTTTTTTGTTTATCAACCACGGTATCCTTGGAGATTGGATTGTTTTGTATCAACTTCTATTTACCATATTCCCTGAATATTTTGTAGCAATACTTTTTGAATTTAGACAGTTTCCATATAAGTTGGTAATAAATTAATTGCGGAACCCTCCGTTACAATTCCTTAATAATTTAAAACAACCAAATCGTACTGACATTTAATTTTGTATATGCATAAAACATGCGGTAAATACATATTATAGTCATTCCTCAGTATGTAATTTATTCTTGTCGAGTCTTCTAGAACGAAAGGCAAGTCAATGACCGATGTTATTTGATCTTGACAATTTTATTGCTTATGCACACAAATAACTTTGATACGTAAAATTACTATTCAGATAGACCATTAAAAACCATATAATAGAAATATATCATTATTTCTTTGTATTATGTTTTATTAATATAAAAATAATAATTTAACATTAAATTGTGATTGATACTGTTTATTGTTCCCTCCAAAAGAAAGTAATAGTCAATTTATCAAAACAGGAAAAAAAACAATAAAAGTTTACATTGCAAAAACAATGTAAACAAATTATAATTTTGTCCTTAAAAATAGATTAGGTACAAGTATAGATATATATATCTATAGATAACTGCCCCTTATTGGCTTATCATATGGTGATATAAATATATTGAAGTGACAATATCAGACCACTTGCATTACTTGCAGATATCCTAATTAACTGATTTTATACTTTTTTTAGGAAATGTAGATGGGTATCATGAGGTAATCTAACTTAAAGTTATTTTATGCAGTACTCAACGTCCACCAATATGTACATCCTCTCAAACTTTAACACTTATAATAGAAGTAAATAAGGATAAGTTATAGCAAGTAATAAAGATAAGGATAAAATAAACATATAGGTACTGCAAAAAAGTAATACAGCTAAAATTACAATTTAATACAAATTCACAAGCGTAGAGTCAAAAGACACCTTCTAATGAAATAATATTTTTCAATATACATATTGCATAAAAGTGCGTGTATATATTCACACGAATCGAATTGAGTAACCACCTTGGTTTTGTTGCTTAAAAATTCTTCGAGTCTTCTAGAAGCAGCATAGTTACCAAAGACTTCGGACTGGGTTACTACTAGCAATCGTTGACCCTTCCCAATATGGCAATGCTCGTTTTAGTGACAATATCCAGTGAAAGTAGACTGGCAGGTCGCTTGTAGATGTTGATGATTCGGAATTTAAAACTTCTAGTGACAACTTGATATATTTAAAGGTGGAATACTTTTGATATGATGGTAAAAATAATAAATAAATATCACTTAGTTTCGAACTAAAGTTTGTAAGAACTATGGGTGGATTGCCGGCACAGTTAATATATAATAATATTAGATACTAGATAACTAATAGAGATAATTAATAAATAAATACTCGGTGTATATATAAAACACCTGACCGATACAAATAGGCATACATACTAATATGAAAGTTCGTATTGTGCAGGGAGCGGACATAGCTAAGGCTGAAGTCATAAAGCTAGTGACAGTGAGAGTGAAAGAAACTGATCTATCATTAATATAATAAAGTTATAACTAGACAATATCTGTAGTGGCATTGAGATATTTAATAAAAAATAATATGGTGGTCTTAATCAAAGCGATAGATGCCAAAACAATTCTTTTTGTCTCTCTGTCTTTCTGATTGTTTATTTCGGCATCACGCAAAAACTGCTTCTTGATGAAACAGTTTTTACGTGGTTTTTTCAATCTTAGGTCTAACTTAAAATCCAGTGTATGTTTAATTTTGTTACCTGTGTTCAAAAATAGAAAGCCTTCTTTTCAAGTCCACGCGTACGAAGTTATGGGCAAAAGCTAGTAACGTATATATTTAAATAGTATCTAGTTTACTGGCTATTTGTGATAAAGGTTCACCTAGTTTTTGATAAGTAATAGCAACTTAATATATATATCTTAGTATGGGACTAATAAGACTGATATAAATGTAACGATGCACGCAAAATCTACTTCATGATTGATGAAGATACAATGAAATATATATATATATATATATATATATATATATATATATATATATATATATATATATTAAATATTATAAAAAATAAAAATAACGACTTCAATCGCGATAATTAAATATAGGACCAGTATGGGAGTCCATAATGCCTAATATGTGCTAAAAGAATCGCCAAAAACGGTTAATAATTAGCGAGCACTATCATATACATACCACTCAAAATCATTATTTACATACATATATACGTCATTTGCAAGTAAATGTTACCTCTATATATTATGTATTAATGTTGTTCTTCAAATACATTTACAATTTAATTTCATATACACAGTTATGATAGTAAATATTTTGAATAGGTCTAAAAATGAAGTATCTTGTTTGTAAAGAATGGATACTGATTTTTTTGTCAAGTAACTTATTGAGTAAATATACATCCAAAGTTTGAAGTCTTTTGCAATTAAGTGCCTATTAATAGAAATATATTAAAAAAAGATAGTTATTTATATACTTGTTTATTAAGGACCGTATTTACTAAAATAAATTATAGTAATTTTTAGCCGACTTCAAAAAAGATGGAGGTTCCCGATTCTGTTGTATTTTTTGTCTGTTACCTTATAAGTTTATCATTTACAAATCAATTTTTTTTATCTGAAAGAATAAACTTCTAGAGTGGTCCCATAGAAATTATATCAAAGTTGGTTTCGTAATAGCCGTATTTTAATTTTTAAATCAAAATAATTGGTTATGCCACGGTTGAAGTAGATGTTTTCTTGTGGAGCAAATTTTTAAATTATAATAAATAAGAAGTTATTATAATAGTTATAATAAGAGTAGTTACTCGATTGATTATACACGGAAGATAATTCCGCTGATTTATTCCGTCCGGATTTCCTCTATTAAAATGATAAACAGTTCGGAAATTGTTGAAAAATTTATATTCATTTCTTAATACAAACTATACGGAGTAAGGATATTTACGTGTGTGGTAAAGGCCACAAAACAATTTTATTAATGATTCGAAATGTTCCAATTATCAAATGACAAAAGACAAAGTTTCATTAAAATCTGTTGAATGGTTTTCCAAACAACATGAATGAACATCGTGACATAGTTTTTTATATTAAGAAAATAAAGGGCCGGGTGCTCTTTGTTTCTATTACTTATATTACTTTATATTTTATACAAAAGAATGTATTCCTCTGTCCTGTTCGTGCTTCTGATGTGAAGCAGTTGTACTTACATAGTTGTGTTTTAGTTTGAAGAGTGGGATACGGCGGTATCTATGTCGTTATGCCTCTATACCATATAATTTATATAGTATAGAGGCAAAACGACATAGTCCTCAGGAATGGCAATACATAATAAGTACTATAAATATCACAGTAACTATATTATGTATGAACAACACCATGAAGTGTTGTAAGTACTAGTTTTAAAAAATATATTATTTTTAAAAATATTATCCATTTTATTCAAAGTAACATTGGTCGTTGAACGACCAAAAACTTTGAACCTTCCAACCATACCGTATCAGCCATTAACTGTCCACTGCTCAACACAGGTCTCCCTGTATTGGGGAGGTTTTGCTAGTAATTGCCACGCTTGGCAGACGGGTTAGCAACCGCAATACTAACTTTAATTTTTTTTGTCGTTATTAAACTCTCAAAAGGATGCTAATGAGTTCTATTTTATTTTGTAGGTTTTGTCAATCACAAACATTGATATACCTAAAAGAAAACAATATATAATTAAATTAATGTTGAAAACTCAATATTGTATTTTTGGCGACGCGATGTAAAATTTTCCTAAATTTGTAATGCGCATTTAGTCTTTACTACTCGTAAAAGTCATTTTTTTTTATACTTCTTAAATATTTTTCATTGAAATAAGCAACAAGAGTTTATATGTATAGTATGTAGTATAATTTGTAAATATTTGAATATTATAGTTTTTTTTCCATGACTCAGTAACGTTTTTATGATATTTTTAGAATAATGTAAACTGATTTGTTAGCGCCTAAGAATAATTTTAACACCTGAAAAGAAAAATCTCAAACGTGAGTGGAAATGAAAAAAAAATACATTAGTTAGGTATTTTTGAATACTGTGTACCTATTCGTATGTACGAAAATACATAGGTATATTTAGATTAGGGGAACAGTTTCCTTTTCAACCATCTTCAAAATGTTCTCAATTGGTTGTATTTTTTATGTTCATCAGTTCAAAATCGACTTGGATTTTTTTTCTGAAAGGATGTACTTACACATTGGTTTCATAGAAAATTTATCCAAATCGGTTCAGTAGTTAGTTTTTAAGTCAAAATAATTAATTTAGGCCTCAATTGAAGTAAGTTTTTTGTGGAACACAATTATAATTATCAATTTCGTCAAATAAAATACTTAATACACGTGAATTAATTTATGTAAACACATACTAGATAATAATGTTCTTTCGTGTTAGTAGGTAGGTATAGAATGTATAGATATTTACATAGGCACCCACCTAGCTACTTAAATTATGTGTATATAAACAGGTGTCTCGACTGTTTACTGTCTATATACGAAAGGCGAATTAAAATTGGACTTTGACTGACCTTGCTTGAACCCGTCCGCACAACCTATTGATTTCAACTGGTTTTGGTTTCTTTTTTGCAATACAATGCTTTTCTTTAGTCGGATTTTTGCTTGTGATTACGCATGCGCTATATAAATAGTTTACTGATTTTATCTTTGTTTTTTATTATTTAATTTTAGTATGATAAAGTATGTATTAGAAGCGTTATAATAAGTATATTAGTTACCAATAAGTAATTTACTGTTTCCGTTCCAAAAAATTGCTGTGTTTACCTATTTTGAACTATGTATGTAAATAGGTACGTACTTTAATTATGTACGTATTATATAAATAGTTAAAATAGTGTAATCATACATTGTTAGTATATAATTAATAGGTATTCAGTTTAATTCCCGATTTATTAATAATTTTATGATTTCCTTTGCTTTAAATTTCGAAATACGGGTAGGTATATACATAGTTAAATCGATAGTGTTTGATATTTTTGACACTGGAAAGTGCTACATTCGTACGAATATTAAAGAGTGATGATGATGGTGATGTTCCAGAATCAAAGTAAGTTACATTCATAAAGTAAAAATAATTTCTCCTGACTCTGTCATCTAAAGTCAAAGTAAGTAGGTTTATACTTGGTTTTCGAATGCATGTAGTTGTTATTAGCTTAGATATGAAGTTGCAGCTATGCTGTTCAAATGGAGTTAGGAATATTCCGTACATTTGAAATTGCAGCATGCCTTCCTTTAGAAATACATAAACATTACTGTGATTTAGTAGAATAAAGCCATAACATATAATCTCTACCGCAATGAATGATTAGTAAATAGGTAGTAACAATACGTATGGTAATACATGCAGGACTGGGTGTAGGTCAAATGTGTCAGTTGCCTTTGTTTTACAACTGTATTGTTTTATGTAATTAGAAGTATTTTTGTACGTACCTTCAATAACAAGAAAAATAGGAACAATGACATAATTATATATTTTTTTCAATATAATATTATATAAGTACCTATATGTGTATGACTTATTTACAATGCACATATTATAATACCTAGATATTCATACATTAATTCTACATCCCATGATAAATATAAATGGATGATTAAAATACTGTATAAGGTATCTAGACATATATGTATTTACAACTTTACCTTACCTTTATTGGAAGGCTGGTAGATAATCTGCTAGGAAAAACATTGAACGTTGAATAAAAATTTATGTAAAGTTGTTTACAGTATTAACTAGCATAGGATTTAATTAATAGAATAGTTTCTAGGGGCAGCACGTGAAGGTCGAACTAGTAGACTATACTGCTTGTAAATAAGTTTTTAGTCTTCCTTATTAATTATTATAGCATCTTTTTAAACCGATCAATGTATTTAATGGCGGCGATGCCACATTTCGAAAAGGGGAAGAAAGGTTCTTAACTGGCAACCTCGTAGGAGCAAACGCAGTGTAGGACGACCTCAAATGCGTCAGTGGATGCAGGTGGCTCAGGACCGTTCCTTGTGGCGGTCTATGGGGGAGGCCTATGTTCAGCAGTAGACGGATAATAGCTGAAATGATAATGATGATGCCACATTCAGTATTAAAAGCGTTCATATCGAAGTATGGTAAAGTCGCAATTCTCTGGAAATTATCAAAATTGAACATTTTTGATTATTTAAAAAGCGCTCTGTTACCGAACTAAATTATTCATGTAAATGTATTCCTATTAAACTGTTGCTGAAAATTTGGATTTATTTGGATGAAAATTCCGAAGCCAAATATGAAATTAGTATAAAGTTTATAATTTTGTGTGTAATATATCCAATGATTAATGTTTAAATTAATCAGAAACATTAAAAAATGTTAAATTGTTTTTGAAAATTGGTATATAATTGCGACATTGACACACACCAGTAAGTTATGAATGCTCTTAACTTGACAAGGTGCAGGGATGACGAGTCAGCAGATTGCATAGGGTCACGCGGTCATTGACCTTAGGCATCACTATAGCCGACGCGGTCACAGAACTGCAGTACCTCAATTTTAAAATTACACCTGTAAAAACACGTGTCTACTATTATTTATTTTTATGAATAGTCAGATAAAAAATATGCTTATGCATGACAATAATGCCAGATGCGGTAGTCAGATAAGTTTATCGACTATTATAGATGTACAACTTGTAACTGTTGATATATTCAGAGGGAGACTTTGTACAAAAGTCGATTGCTTGGGTACCTCTGTCCCATTCGTGTTTGTACCGTGAAGCAATTGTGTTTGCATGGCTGTGTTTCGGTTTGAAGGGTGGGATATGGCGTGTATTTACAGGGTACAGCGGAATAACATCTGAGTCCTCAGGAATGGTAACGCATGAGGGGTATCATGGGCGAAACAGTATGTGTGTGTACTGTTATGTCCATGGTACTGTTCATGTGTATAGGCGACGGTTACCACTTTCCATCAGGTGGCCCGTCAGCTTGTTTGCCATTCTAAGTCGTATAAAAAAAAAATATCGATTGATCAGGGGTGGAGGGAGGAATTGTTAGTAATGGGGATAATTATTTTCCTTTGCTAGCAAAATATCCTGTTAATTTGTATGAATTCGCCACGATAAGCCAACTGACCTTTCTTCAACCTTTTGTTTTTTATCCTCCACTGATGCCCTTCCATTGTATATCGTCATTCTATAAAAAAAAAAAAAACTAACATAGCTAATTTAAATTCTATATGTCAAAGAAAGAATGATATAGACTTTTGCAAGTCAATATGTAGAGTAAGATACACAATTCAATATGATATAAGAGTTATCGTTTAGAAATAACTAAGAAACCGTCAAAAGGATAATTTAAGATTATGTTCCACAAAAAAAAAAAAACTGTCTTCAATTGTGGCAAAACTAGTTATTTTGATTTAAAAACTAAACTACTGAACTGATTTTGATAAAAAAAATTTGTGAACAATCTGTAAGTTGTTATTTGAAATAAAAAATAATTTTCCAAATCGGTTCATAACTGACGGAGTTAAGAAGTAACAAACAATAAAAATACGATCGAATTGAGAACCTCCTTTTTGAAGTCGGTTGAAAACAAGACGTGACATAAAAAGTAAGATGTTGAAAGATTGCTGTGGCTGTTACAATTGAAGTTGGTTTGTTGTTGGTTAAGTCCTATTATGCAACTTGTACAGGTACGCTTGTAGTACATTGTAAGTATCACCATACAATATGGCCGTTGCTTGCTTCTTTCTCAAAGAGGGGGTCTACCATGAAATCAAATTTTGAATTTTCGGACGAAATTTTGTGTTTTTTTTTTATTGCGAAATCGGTTCAGTAAATGTAGCTTAACATTTCGTTTTGCATAAACCCGACCATAAAGGAACGATATTTTAACATTTATGATATTTTTAAACGGTATGTATTAGATAATTTTAACTTAAATTTGTGTTTCGCTCGGCTCTAAAACTTTAGAAAACATTTCATGGTAGTCTCTGTGAACTCATCAACTCTTTAAACTCAAATATTTTCATTCGAGAAAAGGACAACACGTTCTTTGCAGGTACAAAGCGTGTTGTGTTCTTATAGTTATTTTCTCATATTATAGATATAATACATATAAAATTTATCTAATTTGGAGAGAAGAAAATGTAAAGTAATATGGACTGGCGACTCAATTATTATTTAATTGTACTATTCTCATATCATAATTAGTTTTAAGTTAATAATCTCACTAAAGTGAATACTTGTATTCTTTTGAGAAATGAATATCTTATACCGTACCATATATAAGCGATTATACTTTATTATACTCGATTATACTCTCAAGAGTTCTGTGGTAAACATCGTATAATGTGCGAGTTCTTAATGATGGCCAACTAATTTACCTTCATCCGGATCATCTCACTGATGCCCCGCTAGCGCAAGCCGATAGTGCTAGTAGTAGTAGTTTTTTTTAATTAATGATAATGGAATGGTACGCCTAAAGCTACGCTATCGGTATACACCGGCGGGACACCAGTGAGGAATGATAAGTGAAAATAAAAGAGCAGGTCAGTTAGCCCATCGTGATAAATACACCTGGAATTCAGCACGATGGTTTCCAGAGAAGACCACGTGGAGGGCGACCTGACGGGGTATATTGCAATGCAAAGCAATGGAACTGGTAGTCCGCATTACTAACAATCCCTCCCCCCAATCAACAGGGTTTTGTGTTGTGTTAATCCCGTATTAATTATAAAAACAATAATTACTTATTATAAAGAATATGCTTATATGCTTGCCCGGAATATCCTTGCTATAGTAATCAATAGAATATTAAAAATGTTAAATTCTCACTTATAAATAGGTAAGAGCATTTGTTTCTTTGTTTGTTACCTCATGGTGCCTTATAGGCTCAACCAATCGTTATAAAAATTTGTATTGCATGTATTAAGGATGGAAAAGGACAGTAGTTGCTTCTCTTGCCTATCAAGCAATATAATTATCCTAGTCACTCAAACGAAGTTGCTGGTAATAACAGTCACATAATAAAGCAAGCCATTGTGTACTGAATTAATAGAGTAAATAACTATCTAGACACGTGTTAATGTAATGTTGCAGTATAAAGGGTTTACTTACCTACATGTTTGCAAACGCATTAGTTTACAGTAATATAATAACAAAAATCACTTAGTGGTTACTTTTTTAATGTTTTATTAGTCGTCATGCCGAGGCCGCTTTTTGTAATTGAATATTACGCAATAACATTAAGCAAGACATTTCTATGGAGTTCATTTGAAAATAATAAACTCTACAATATAATTAGTACAATTTGTTTTAGATTAATAGTATTTTATTTAAAAAAAGTAGCTTCTCAATTGTGATAAAATTACAAGTTATATTGAAACACAAACGTATCCTGTCGATGGGCAATAGTCATTAATTTGATTTATAATAATAATTGAATAAGATATGGCATAATATACAATTTTGTAGCCTGTGTTAATAATATAGGGTAATACCTCAAATTTCTCTTAACATACATGCTTATTATATCTTCCTGCTGCGTCATAATTCTACAATACTTTAATATAATACATAGCAATAAATTATATAGTATCGGTAACTTCTACAACGGTAATTTTGGAAATTTTGTTAGTATGTTTTCATGACATTTCTTGTAGTTAATAAAATTGAAACATAACTTTTGTACGTTTTGTATAAATTTACTGATTACTTAATAATACTACAAAATATTCATATCTACGATAGCATTAATTTATTGCTAAATAAGGTTTGATGACTGTGTGTCTGTGATGACACTGTTTTTAGACAAACCGCAAGTGCAGTTACGTACCTATAAAGCTACATATTTGTACTATATAGATAAAATGTAGACATAACTCAAGTTACAGTTTGTGGTCGATATTTATTTATCAAACAATGACGGAGCGTCATTTCCAGTGTGGAAGAGAACTTATTTAGAGTTAAGATCGCTTTTGTACATTTATTTCCCCCTATTATTTTTTATGTATTTTTAGTGTGTACATTAAAGTATTCAATAAATAAATGTTTTTTTTTTTTCAGAAACTAGACAACCTTTTTAATAATTTCAAATATAATAAAGATTTTTGCAATTTAACTTAGCTTAATATCATCTTTAATAATAAATTTGTGAAAGTGAGCTTATTTGTTACGTTTTGATGCCTTAACAGATCAACCTACCGTTAGGAAATTTCGTATACACCTACTTATTATAACTTGTAGCCATCATAACAACAGTTTTAGTAGCTTTTTTATATAAATCAGATCAGATCAAATATGTGAAAGAGATACTTGTTATCGCAATTCATCAATACACAAAACATTGACGATGAGATGGAATCACAATCCTTACCAATGTGGGAACTTTAAATAGAGAAGAGTTTAATGCATATATGTACTTGTATCTAGATTAATATAATAAATGAGAAAACATTTGATTTTTGTTTTACAATTGGCTAAATAAATAAGTTATATTTAATGGATTTTAAAAATTCTTTCAAAAAGCTACATTATCAGAAAGTAAGAGGCTGTATTTCGTTTTTAAATAAACCATGCAAAGTTAATTTAGATAGGTATCTACTTTACTTGTGACTGTTGGATTTAATTTTATTTCTTTGTTCCCATCTATATGTAATATATGGCTAGGTCTAAGTGCCTATTACTAGATTAATCATAGATAAAGCGGATATTGATTTACGTACAATAAATTATGTAAGTATTGCTGGGTACTAAAAGGATTGATCGTGTTACTACGTATTACTACTACCACATTGTGTCATTGTGATTTTAGATCTTTATTTCACAAAGTTCCTACCTTTGTGTGTGTATGTAGGAGAAAGGTAGGAGAGGTCCTGGGGTTTTTAATGGATGAATATGGAACAGTATGGCACCAGTGAGGGATAGATGAGGACGAAGCTAGTCTGTCCGTCCATCACCACGTATACAAAATTACCCACGACGGATTTCGGGAGAAACCACATGGAGGTCGACCTGGTAGCAAAGTGGCAGTTCGAATTCATTACTAACAGTCCCTTTCTCCACTCTCCTTATTAAAAAGCCTCACTATTCGAGTGAGGCTTTTTAATAGGATTTGCTTTGTATAACCTGCCGTGTTTAATAGACCTCCCGCACTGAGAGTGTAATATTGTTTTTGGTGGTTGTGAACCACGTATATGGTAGCGACCCATCCTTACCACTGAATACGGGCGACGCGTCAGCTCGAAATGTGGGAGATAGAATTAAAAATGAATGCATAGAGACGATTATAACAGTTGAATACAGTGGGAGCGGGTGGGTGTTGAGTGAGCGAAATTAAATATTGGAGTGTTTTTTTTAATAGGTGATAATGGTATGGTAAGCCCGTTATCAATATGCACTAGCGAGGCACCAGTGGGAGATGATAGATGAGGATGAAAGCAAATCAGTTAGCCCATCCTGACGAATTCAATTAGAATTAACCATGATGGTTTCCAGGGGGAACTACGTGGACTTTGACTTGATAGAGTATATTGCTAGTAATGGGGCTATTTGACCCTATTACTAACAATTCCTCTCAATCTCAATTATTAGTGGATAATTGTCGATGTGAATGTACACATATGTATGATATAGTTAATATAGATAGGCCAATGTGAGGTAACTGAACTTTTTACTAATTGATTGATTGTATTTAAAGGATCACCTTTAAAATCATTTAATGATGACGATTTGAATAGACCAGTATATTAACATCATTATGGTTATATCAATTTATATTTAAATATTTTTATGATCCGTGTATTACGTTTTTAATCTTCTTGGTATTGCTTTAGCTCTCTAGAATATTCCGCCTTGAACCATACCTGTACCTACGTATATTATAATTAAACAAACTGTTTATAACAAGGCAATATTTAGTGCCACCTATATATGTGTACATATATCACTTAACTACCAGTTGGTCATTATATTTATATAGGTATTACGTCAAAGTGACGCAAATGGAAATTATAATAAAGGCAATATTAACAATTTTGTAAACAAACGACGGAAAAGACTTAAATTTTTTTTGTCGTTTTCAATAAACGAATTAACACGTTCTATTTGTAGATTTGTTTTTAATCAGAATTAAAATAAAAGATTAACTTTTAGATTCGTTTATAACAAATGTTTATTTTCAGAATAATGTATGAGATTTATCTTCTAAATAATTTTAATACATATTGACGGCCCACTTGATAGAAAACTATTCGCGTCACCTAATGTACATGGAAACTACCATACACATTAATTCCAATTTAACTCGTAATAACGTCGAAATTCTCATTAACCTATTTTAGTTATTGAAGGGTTTTGTCTTTTACATTCGCACAAAATTTTTAATATGAAAGAAAGTGTCAAAACGCTTAAATAGGCTTGTAGAAGGTTTTAGTTTTTACGAATTTTATTTTTATTTCAGCCGTTAACTGTCCACTGCTGAACATTAGCCTTCCCCATAAGGGGAGTTTTGCCAGTAGTTGCCATGCTTGGCAGGCGAGTTGGCAACCGCAGTTAGGCTTTTAAGAAGGACGCTACTGCCCATCCCTATACCATATGTTCCCTTAGTCGCCTCTTACGACACCCACGGGAAACGAAGGGGTAGTCCGTTCTATGCCGGGACATACACGGCAAAGTTTTTATGAATAAGGCGGTTAATCTATAATTGTTACTTATTATTATAGTCTATGTATTCTACAGCAGTCAGACGATTTAAGCAAGTATTGCTTAAACCCTCTGACCTCTGACCTCATACCGCGATTTCCGCATGCAGTATCTACTAGTTTAATTTTACGCATCCCGCGATTTCGACGTGCACGCATTTTTTATGTGTGTTGACGTTGTTGTCCCGCGATTTTTGTTTTGTAATGGCTAAATATTCGTATTGCTATTTGCTGTCAAAACAATGTGCGAAAATTAATGCAAAAAAAAAACGCAGTCAGAGGGTTAATATTATAAATGTAAAAGTATATAAAGTTTTAAACGGCTGCATACATTTGACTGGAAATTGGTATATTATTTTTAAGGCAGTAATAGTATAAGAATAAATAATCTTACGATAATTATTACTAATAACTATTTTCATTCCAGTTAGTATTAATTGATTATCCTGGTATCGCTAACGAAGTCGCGGATATCAACTAGATCTTATTAAATATACTATACCATCAAAATTTGTATACAGTAAGTGGTGCTTGAAACAAAGAAATTACTTATGCTATAGAATATGTTAAGACAGTCGTGGATCAAAAATTCAAAAGCAAATAAAATATATGAGTCTCTCATACTATACAACAACTGAACGTGTCGTGTAGTATCGGACGCTTAAAAGCATTTGTCGTTTTTCGACCCACGTTCCTTTGGTGATAATGTTCGGATTCGATGACAGAACACATCCTTCAGTGGATGTTTACGATTTCGATTTCATTGTGTTACCTACCTATTTGTTATACTTGACATATTTGTCACTTTGTGAATTGACTTTGGCTTTGACCAATGACCTGTATATTTAATGCGCAAAATTTATTTATCACTTTGAAATTAACTTGTAGAATACTCATTACTGTACTATTGTTGTAGCTATAGATACTGTAAATCGAAACCATATAAGTATTTTCAAGGAAATATTTATAATTATCTAGATATTTCACGTTTATCTAGATCCATTTGCAAAGGATTAGATAAGAATGTTTATATTTATTACCTTTACTTAACTATTTAATCTAAATATATTTTCAAGGAGCTACTACCGGGTTAGATGAATGTCCAATTATATAACTAAAACGATTAACAGTAAATTCAAGTGTAAATATGTAGGCAGGTGTGTCATTAATATGTTGTATACTAACGATAATATATTTTTAATTAGTTGTTTAAAATTCTGTCTTCATAACTAGCTAACAGGATATCTTGCTTGATAGCTTAAGGTTCAGAAGATTGGTGTAATTATGTGAAAGAATGTACCTAAAACTAATTGTACATTATGTTTATCTACTTACACATGAAGGCACATTTATATAAAATAGTATTTTCGAAGTAGTACTGTTTTCTATCGTACTGTAGTATGGTTAATTATATTAAATAGTATTTAAGTATATACTATTTAATATGAGGCTATAATGACACGTATTTTTGTAGAAGAGAGAAGTCCTCTTATCAAGAAACGCATCAATTTTTACCAGATTTTGTGCAAAAATCGTCCGTTTGAGTACCTTTGTACTGTTTTTCCCAGTCGTGTTTTTGCCATGAAGCAGTTATGTTTGCATGGCTGCATTTCGATTTGAAGAGTAGGGACATGGAATGAAATTACAGAATACAGAGGCATAACACTCATTGTGACGTATGGCCACACATGAGGGGTATCATGGGCGACACAGTATACTGTGTCGCCCATGGTACTGCTCACATCTATAAGCGATAATTATCACTTTCTATCAGCTTCGGCCTTATTCGACTTTTTTTATTTTTTTATACAACTTAGAATGGCAAACAAGCTGCCGGCCCACCTGATGGAAAGTGGTAACCGTCGCCTATAGTCATGAGCAGTACAATGGACATAACAGAGTATACTGTTTTGTCCATGATACTCCCCATGCGTTGCCATTCCTAAGGACTCAAATGTTATTCCTCTGTAAATTCACGCCATATCCCACCCTTTAAACCGAAACACAGCCATGCAAACACAACTGCTTCACGGTTGAAACACGAATGGGACAGAGGTACCCAAGCAATCGACTTTTGTACAAAGTCTCTCTCTGGTCTGACTACTTTGTCATTCTTAATTACATAAAGAAAAAAGGTAATTTTATATCGTTTTATTTGTAAAATTATTGTTTTTTTGCATATTTTTTATAAATAAATGGTTTTTCCTTATTATAAACTAGCTTTATGCCCGCTACTTTGTACGCACGGACTTTGGAAGTGGAAAAACCAACGAAATAAACCATTTTTAGATGGCGTATCAATATGAAACCTTAAATTATATAGATAGAGTATACAAATGCTTCGCCAAAAACAAGTTAACTTTGTTATCCATTTGTCTATGAATAGGGTTACTGTAAAGTACATTTATTATTAAATATATAGAAGAATTTTAAAATTATTAAAAAAAATTTTATAGGTATAATTATTAAGAATATATTTGAAAAAAAAAACAAAGTAAACAGTGTATAAAGATTTGTAATGATGTTTATCTTTACTGATTATTTTGATTTATATCTAAGAATAAATGTAAAATATGTTTTATTCATATTAAAAACTTTGAAAATGGACGCCATTTTAATTCATACTATATTAATTTGTAATCAATATACACACATACACACACGCACGCACGGACGCACGCACGCACGCACGTTAACGCAAATTCCAGTAAATCGATATAGAAATTGCGACCTTTCGTACTCTCGAATTATAATACTAGCGATATGTTCTTCTGATAGATTTGTATAAGTGTAATTTGTCAATTTAAACTTTTGCAAAGAGATCCCAATTTTAATTAATTCCTAATTCTTGTTCCATGAGTGCAGTACAAAATTGTCATTCGATATCGATATTAGGTTCAAGAGTTAATCTGCATCTAAAAATTTTTTCTTCCAATTAGTTGCAACACTAAAAAAATTTGCGTGTTTTATTTTAGTTTAAAAAAATATAAAAATATTATTTCAGCTGACTAAATATTGATGCGTATAATCTAAGCATAAAACATACATTTTTAAATTAGATCTTCAGGAACTCAATAGTGAATATTGCATCTAATTTGTTGCAGTAGCTCGTTTTTGCATAATTCCTGAACAAATATATACACAGACAAAATTTCTAAAAATTGTTGTTTTAGCTTCTATTTCTCTTATTCAGACCCCTCATATCAATTTTTTTTTAAATATCTCCCATGTACAGATATTATCGAGTTTTTTTTTTATATTAGTATCTACAATTTAATTATATTAGTAAGATAAGAAATCGTTATGTACCTATACTTGCAGTGGTCGTATAATAACTTACAAGTTTGTTTTGAAATTGTCATCTGATTAAAATAATAAAACTGAAAGTAAAGAAGTAAAAGTTTCAATTCAAATTACTTAATTATTACTTAATCTTTGTAAATTATTGATGCTCATTAATTCTTCTCTTTTCGTGAGTAGACAAAGTAAATAAAATTTTATCTAAGAAATCAGTTTAGGGTACAATAGGGCTGATATACCTAAAAAACGTAAAAGCCTAGGTAAGGTTATCGAATTTTTAAATTAGTGGTTTCTAAGCTATATTAATATAAAAATTTACATACTGATCTACATTATAACATGATTATAATTATAGGATAAAATAGAATATAATGGTACTTTTACATCCAAGTCAAAGTAGATGTGTTGTGTCCCTTACTTTGCTCTAGAACATTTCATTGGTATATTATAGTTGTCTTTGTACGAGTATTGCCAAACAATCTCAATCGGTCGGATTATATCGTTAAGGCTTATGTACCGTATTGAACATTGCGTTGTTTTGACTTGTAGTCATACGTCGCGAGGCTCTTTCCACGACCGAACGCTAGTACAGATTTCGCGAAAAACGGAACGCATTTTTAACTTTTTTATTAAAAAAAGATCACTAGAAATGTATTCAATAGCTGAAGCTACATTGGCTTTCGTTGTTTTATATCTTTTTTCTTTTTTATTTGAAGTTGTAACGGGATTGGTTGTGTAATTAAATTTAAGTACAGCTATTTTCCAAAATGTGATATTTATAGTAGTTAATATTTTTAAATGTCTACTTAAAATAGTCAAATATGCAATTTTTAGAGGTGATAGCTTTATTTATATATATTTAGTCCAGTATTTGAATTAATTCCTATTTATCTAATTTATAAGTTTGACATATTTACCTATAAGAAACAAATCAATAAATTATATTTATATCTACTTATACACCAAGATCAAGGTAAGTGATATTATTATTTATTTTATATTTATAACATTTGTCTTCTTACCTATTCATTAACAACCTTAATGGCAGTCTCAAAAGTTTTTAATAAATTTTAAAACGAACCTATCTAGAACTCATTTGATAACAGTAACATATAGACTAAGATTTTTATAAGTGTCTAGGAAAAGTTAGTTATATTTTGTTAGAAAAATACATTCTAGTTTTCATAAGAAAATAATAAAATTTATTAAGTCTTCATATTGTTACCAATCACTTATATTGTATGGGATTTTAGTTATTCTTCGATATTGACGTGTTCATTTTATATGTACAATTGAATAATACGAGAAAACAATAAATTATAAGAACATGAATTCTCTGTTAGTTAATAATAAAATAGATTATGCTGTGATTTATTCAAATTAAACCGCTTGAAGTTAGTGCTGCCATCTATTAACAATAGTTGCTGTCTAGTTCTTTTTATAGTTTCTAGTATTTTTTATCTGTACAAGTCTGTAGTACAAGAGTATTTTTTTACTGTCAATGTTTTTTTTTTTTTTTTTTCCTTTTTTTGTGAACACTGTCAATGTTAAATATCAAATATTATTTCATTATAGGGGATCTCCACTTAAATATATATCGATTATAATAATCGATATAAAACATAGGTACTCGGTATCAATGTTTATCGATTGCTTGTAATATTATTAGATAGATAATTTCCATTATCGTTTCGCTAGCTACTCAGTCGCAGGTGTCACTATTTGTTAATGATAATTAAATTTGAAATAATATATATATATATATATATATATATATATATATATATATATATAATAATTTTTAAAAATTATTATATATATATATAATAATTTTTAAGTATAATATAATAAATATAACAAAAAAATATATTTTTATTGTGAATATTGAATAAAAACATATTTACCGAAACATCGAACAATCTAATATATTAGATTGTTCAATGATTGTTTTAACTCAATTTATATCGACTGATATATCACATGGCATAAATCGAGTTAATTCGATATATCGATGTTAAGTAATATCCATATTAGTTGTCAAAAAATGACAATCAGTTTGGTCCTAGATTTAAGTAATTTCTTAATTTTTAGATATAAAAAAACATAAAAAATGTGGTATTATAAAATACACCGTAACTTAAATAAAAAAGTCAAACCAATAATTTGGACACGATACCATTCTATAGTCGCTGATAGACAATGGCAAAGCGTTGTCGGTTTGGAAGTTCATGCACAGCTCAATACAGAATCCAAGTTGTTCTCTGGCGCTGAAAATACATTTGGTGGGTTAGTTAATAATTGTGTATCTTTATTTGACGCTGCTATACCCGGAACACTACCAGTGCTGAATAGAAAATGTGTGGAACTTGGTGTTAAAACTGCACTGGCACTATCGTGTCGCGTTAATGAAGTGTCGACTTTTGATAGAAAACATTATTTTTACGCGGATTTGCCTGCTGGTTATCAAATAACACAACAGAGAGCACCTCTTGCTAGCGATGGTGTTATTAATTTTCAGGTATTTCAATGCACAATTTTCTGTCAATCTTTTTTGGGGAAAATAGTGCCTTCTTCTTATCCAAAACAAAACTGAATATATTAAAAATATGAATTATTTAGATTCATCTGGATATACTAACTAGATAGTCAAATTTTTTGTTTAACATCAGCCAACTAGGAAATTATGGATAAAAATAATTAAAATTGATTACATAAGTATAGCATAGAAAGTTTGTATATTCTATAATGATGTAATTAGATTAAAAAGAAAATTCCTTAGTTAATGTAATTAAGGGTTCAACAAATACAATACAATACAATTTTATTATAAATACCAGATGGTTTATCCTTTCATAATTGAACTATAAGCAATCGTCTAAACAAGCACAGTTTTATATTTGTGTTTTCTGTATACAACTAAAAGTTAATGAAGTCAAAAAATTTTTTTGTTAGTCTCAATATTAAAAAAAACCTAATTTAAAAAAAGGAAGAAATTTCCACGCATCTTTATATATTTTTGGTCTAAAAGTTTATTTTGTAATTATTAGTCTTCTAAATGTCTTAAAGTTACAACTTATACAATAAATCTTATACATATAGTAAGTTAACCTGTTTTCTATCTTAGTCTATGGTAATTTAACAATTTCATTATCAGCATGTCAGCCATTAATTGTCCACTGTTGAGCATAGACCTCCCCCATAGACTGCCTAGGTATTTACCAGTAAGGGATTGGGTACAGTTGTTGCCACACTTAGCAGGCAGGTTGGCAACTACAGTTAAGTTTTAGTGATGTTTTAAATCATCAAGTTCTCTTAGTAGCCTCTTACTATATAATAATTTATTTTTAATTTAATTATGTATTTCCAACTGAATTCATACACATCAAAGGAAATAGAATAATTGAGACAATACAATTTCTATTGAAGTATTGACTAATCTTGAATTTATATGAATTATTTATTTTCTGGTGTTTATTTCCATATTAATTTAATACTAATTTAGTCAAGATTTTTGGATTAAAATCTTAAATATATGCCTTTGTTGTTCACAGGTATTTACACCGGGAGTACATAAGAAACCGTATAAAAAGAGTTCAAAGATTAAGCAAATCCAACTGGAGCAGGATAGTGGAAAGTCCTTACATGATGATGAGTTAAAAAGAAGTCTTGTGGATCTAAATAGAGCTGGAGTGCCACTTATTGAGCTTGTTTTTGAGCCTGATTTAGAGGTACTTTTTAATTTTTTTTTCTTATAATCAAAACTTCATATTTTCAATATCAAATTTTTATTTACATTTCATTATAAATTTAATATTTATGTATGTTTATTTATATTTTGTATATATATATAGTATTATTAAATATATAATATTACATATATACAAAATAACTATGTTCTCCTTTACAACTGCTGCTTAAAATAGTAATAGTCATAGTGAAAGCCTATTTACAGACATGGTTACATGTGGGTTGTATACACACTTTTAATTTTATATATATATATTTCATTTGCTTTGATTTCTTTTGTCTTGAACACAGAGATCAGAAATGTTTAAATCTTTGTAGCTATCATCATCTAATGTTAATTGGATACAAAAAGTGTGGGTTAACGTCAGAAAAATTTAAAATCATCTTGTTTTGTATTATATTTAGTAATAGTTAAATTACAATAAAATAATATGATTTTTACACAGTTCACACAGTCGCCTTTAAGTCAATAGGTATAAAAACCTTTTTTTTCTACAAAACTATTGCTAGGACAACATAATGTCATAATAACAACTTTATCACCTATTTGTAATAATGTTTTCCAGGATGGTGAGGAGGCTGCAGCATTGGTGAAGGAGCTAATATTGATCGTACAGAGACTTGAAGCCTGTACAGGTCGTATGGAAGAGGGAGCACTACGAGTTGACGCTAATGTGTCACTACGTCGCATTGGACAGCCGCTCTCTACAAGGACTGAGGTATATTTCTTCCTACATTACTGTACTTTAGAAAATAGATTCTGTGCTAAATCTTCTACATGTATATTGTTGTTTCATGTATTTTTTGCCACAATGTGGTTGGGTATGGATATTCCATATCCAGTGGTATAGTTGGATAGGCAAAACACCCTAGTTCTCAGAAATGGTAATGCATATAGACCATAGTGTATTCTGTGCTGTCCAAGTTGTTGTTTATGTTTAGTTGTCAAGTAATAAGAATAAATGGTGACAGTTGCTACTTTCAATTAGATGGTAACTTGTTTGCCATTATAAGTTGCATAAAAATGATACATTTTTATGGCAAGGGAACTGTGCTAGAGCCATTGGTTGAATAGAACTTGATGTGAGATTATTGTTCTCAACCTGGTTATTAATTTTGATACATTTTTTGTTCATATATAAAAATGTCTAACATTGACTTGACTGTAAGTTAAGTTATTAATGATTGATATTTATACTGTATTTCAGATAAAAAATATAGGATCTATTCGTGGCGTGGCGGGTGCAATTCGGCACGAAATCGATCGTCAACGATCGATACTTGAGAGTGGTGGCACCATATTGAACGAAACGCGTTCATGGGACGCCACTAACAAAGTGACTGTGGCGATGCGAGACAAAGAAGTTGTACAGGATTATAGGTGAGTGTTATTTAATTAAATGGGAAATGAAAAATTTGGAAGAGTAATTACAAAATATAGAATTCATGATACTGGTTTTCTATTTGTAAAATTAGCATTGAAGCCTCCATTTATGAGGTTATCAAGTTCTAAATTTAATTAGCCATGTAAGTCTGATTTAGTAGAAAACTTATGTTTATAAGTTATTTTTTTTATTAAACCTTATATCTATACAACTGTATATAACACTCGCTTTATTATTATTTTGTTTTCATAAATATAAGTGCATCCTATTTATTAAAATCCATTATCATTATTACATCTGAAGAACTTACATTTGTTTATTTGATAATTAGGTAAATAATGCTTTAAAGTTCGTGTACATGATAAAGAACATATGAATATGTATGGATCACTAACCATGTAAGTTGGACAGCAAAAATACAATTTAATAATTGTTATCAGCCCACTGGTGAAATCTCCAAAATATTTTTTTAATATTAATTAGTTGGCAAACAACTATTAAGTGATTTTGATAAGAAATGGAAAATAGTATTTGAAATAATATCAAATAATATTTTTTTTGTAAAATATAGGTGGAAGTAGATTATTAAAATACATACAGCAAGCTATGATCAACCTGAAAAAAAAAAATTATTAATGATGAAATTTTTGAAACTACTTAGTATGTTATTTTTTTTATTGACGTTTACAAGATTCCTTCTGGAAACAGTTGTGGTTAATTACCTAATGGTGCATTTATGACAATTATATTCACATATTACTAAACTAATAAAATCCATTAAAAATGTGACTCATTTATTTATTTTGTTTATTTAATTCTTTATTGTACACTTCAGTTATAAGAATATGACAGAGATAATCAAATGTTCAAAGGCGAGCTTAACTCTAATAGTTATCTTCCAGCAAACCCAAAGTAGAAAGGAGCACGTGACATTTATAATTTGCTAAAAATTTTGTATGTTCTTATTTTTCAGGTATATGCCAGAGCCGAATCTCCCGCCCCTACGAGTTAACTTGAAAACGAAGAATGACACTCAGGATGTTATAAGCGTACCTTTAATACAGGATCAAATTCCGGAATTACCCGAAGACACGCGGAAGCGTCTCGTACAAGAATTCCAACTCAGACCAGAGGCTGCTATACAACTCGTCAATGAACCTATATTATTAGAATATTTCCTGGAAATCAGTGCAAATAAAGAAAGAAATCCAACTAAGGTGGCCAATTTACTACTAAATGACCTTCTCACAGCTCTAAACCAAAATAAAGTTAATATTGATCACTGTCCAGTGACATCGAAACAGCTTATTGAGCTTTCTGATTTGCTGCTACAGAAAAAGATCAATTTGGATATGTGTAGACAGATTCTCGATGAGTTAGTACACAATGCGGATGAAGATATATCACCTTCAAGGCTACTCAAAGAAAAAGGATGGTCAATGATAACAGATGAAGCAGAATTGACTAAATTGTGTATAGAAGTTTTAGAAAATAATCCTAAATTAGTTAAACAGTATAAGGAAGGAAAAAAGAAGGTTTACAGAGCATTATTGGGTATAGTAGTAAAAAGTTCTGAGAATAAGATTGACATGGCAGCTGTATCAAAAATAATGGACGATCTGTTGAAAAAGTGATAAATAAATATTTTGGTTGTGATATTGGATAGTTTCAGTTATTCATTTTCAGCCAATTCCTACGACTGTTTAAGCGTCAGGAAAACTAACATGTTAACTAGTTGTTAAGCTAAAAATATGTGTTAAATCAATTCAGACTTGGAATGTTATCTGTTGATAATAATTTAAATTATTCTTCACATTCTGAATCCGGGGAGAAAGCTGATGGGTTTTAAAAGTCCCATTGCTAGCAATATTTCCTATCAGGTCAATCTTCATGCAATTCTCCCTGGAAACCATTGAGATTAATTCTTGTTAAATTTATCATGATGGGCTAACTGACCTGTTTTCATCCTCATCTATCATCTCTCACTCACCATTTCATTATCATTATTAAAGAAATCTGAACCCTGCAGTAGAATCATAACAATGATTAATGACGATTTTAACGAGTTTGTAAAGAAGGCTATTCGAAAAAGGATGATTTGAATATTATTGAAAGGTTGATTTGGTAGAGAATGCTATTAGCATTAAGTCCGTTATTTAGTCCATTCAGCGTTAATGCTTCTTTGGTTTTGTAAAGGGATTGACACCAAGTAATCTAATTGAAAAAGTTCGCAATTAAAAATCTTCCCCCCGCTTCTAGGTCGCTTTACTTTGGTAGGCGTTGATTCGTTTTGAAACACCCAAACTGTCGACTGACACTTTGTTTCTGGATAGTATTGATAATTCCATGATTCATCACCTGTAATGATGTCGTAAACACGCCGAGACGAGCCTGCTTCAAATTTGTCTATATCATGGCACCATTCCACCCTTGCCTGATTCTGAACATCGGTGAGGTTGTACGGCATCCAGCGTGAAACTATCCTCCGCACCCGTAGATGCACCTGTAGAATCTCATGAAGGCTTCCTGATCGAATCTGCAATATATGCTGAATCTCTTGGTATTTAACTCGTCTATTGTCTTGGATCAAAATTTTCATTGCTAGCACGTTTTCTTCCGTAACAGCCGTCAAAGGGCGACCACTTCTTTCTTCATCCCCTAAAGTTAGTCGACCGCGCTTAAATTCATTATACCAACCATACACGGTTGCCTTAGTAGGACCTTCATCCATGAATGCCATTTGAAGTCTATCGTATGATTCGTTCGGTTTCAGGCGACACTTAAAATCGTAATAAATCATAGCGCGAAAATGTTCTCGACGCAAGTCCATTTTTCAATGAGACGCGGTAATTTTAATTAACTCGCAAAAATGTGGAAGGGAGTTTTGAATTTAGAACATTTCTATTTTTACTTATAAGTAATCATATTTTTAAATAAATTATAACTGGCCAGTGTCACATACATAAAAACTTTTTCTCGCAATACTTTCTTAGTGACCTGGTACTTTCTCTTGGTTAATAAAGTTATTAAAAAAAATTATAATCTTATAAAATCTAATCATTTTATTTGGAATCTATTCCAAAAGTTTTCGGAAGACGAGTGATCTGGCATACTGTTGTATTCAACGATAATAGAAAGCGACGATAGTAAAATTAAAAAAAAATATGCTCATGATTGTAATACCAGATAGTTGCATACATATATACAAAATTATATATAAATCATAGTTTAAATTGCGAAGATAAATAAAATGTCATTTCTCATATTTTTTATCTGCCATTATAATTTTTCTTCTTTAATGTCGTGAAAATATACCTCCCAAACAAATACAAAAAGATAGGTAACAAAGCAAAGATTTTTAATACCTTGTAAAACCGAAAGATATCACATAATCTTAACATAGTTGGTTATTTATGGATCTTTATCCATAAATAACCAATTGTGTTAAGATTATCTATATATGTATCTTTATACATCCAAGCAGGTATACTATCATACCATCCTACATGGAGGATGAGGTCTGGGTCAGATAGCCTATTATGTCTAATTCGACATGTATTAATTACAATTGTTTTTATTGAACACCACATAGAGGTCGACTTGACAAGGTATCTTGCTGGCCAATTATTACTAGCAATTCCAAGAATCCTCTCCTCCTCTCAGATATAGTCAGAGAGTTAGCCATCTATTGCACTTTTGGATATGTGGTGGGAGCAGATATTTAATTACGGGGACAAGCGGCTCCATATTCATTTTTGATAAATTCATCATGATGGACCAACATAATTCTCCATTCTTCAGTGGTACCGCACCATGCACTGTAATAGTAGGTACATATACGATGTTGTCATTAATTTCTTTTGTTTTGAGGTTTCTTCAGGGTCGGCAGCGCGTGCGTAATACCCCTGGTATTGCAGGCGTTTATAGGCTACGGTAACCACTTACCATCAGGTGGGCCGTATGCTTGTTTGCCACCTCAGTGGCATAAAAAATCATTATTTGCCATTATTTATATATAGAATATATAAATATAGAAGTGTTACAATGTTCTCATGAAGAGTAAGTACATACATGAACCTTGTTTAGGTATAGCAAAATTTAATCGATAGGTAGCGAATATATATGCACTAATGTTAGGTTATATTTAATTTAAAATTAAAAAAGAAGGTATATCGTCATAGTCGTAGAATACTGACGGATCTGACAAATATTACATATAAAGATCCGTCAGTATTCTACGACTATGACGATATGTCCACATTTAGGCAAGCATATTCTTATTTATTTATTTAAGGAACACCAACAGCATATTGCATTATAACATATAGGTATAACAACATTAAATACAATACAATATTAATGCACATGCCTATTATAGGTATTCACAGCATTCACTTTAACATAATTATACAGTGTAAGAAAATTAAGTAAATAACAAAAATAAACATGTAATCTAAGTTCTGAGCAATATCAGAATATAAGATTATGAGTGAATTAAATTAAAAAAAATATATTAAAGAGATATATATTATGACAATTAGAGTTAATTTTCATAAGATTGTTGTACAAAGTGCTTCAGCAATTTATTCCTGTAGGAATTCGAATTATCGTACACTATATCAATTTCAGGTAATTTGGCATTAATTTCATTGTATGACGCACTAATCCTGGCCAGAGGTTGATGCAGTCCTAGGTTTGTTCTGCAGCGCGGTAAGCTAAATGTTCTAGTTATAGGGTGTCGAGGATAATTTAGAGGATAATTCTAATCCAACATAGCTAGTGTGATCTTATATACCATGACTTAATCCGTGTGAAATATTTTATGAAATCTTAATGCTCATTGACTTCTCATCAACGCCTGTATAAATTCATGTTTCTAGACCCAGCACTTTTGATAGGTAGGTTGCATGGTTTGTGTTATGATTATTATTGTTATTACACGTCAAATAAATATGTTATTACAAGTCAACTAAATGGATTATTAACGATGGAGAAGAGAAATAAAAAACAACCTTTTTCAGTTCTGTCATTGACACACAAGAAGTTTTTTTTTTTTTTTTTTTATTTTATAATACCATAAACAAAGTTAGGGTTGCTATATAAAGTTCACAATAAACTATACTTCAACACTACCCCTCAAACCAAACTTTGTTTCAAACATAAAAAAAAATACCATAAGCACAAACAGCACAATACAAAAAATAAACTTATAATTTCTGATACAGTGAAATATCTTTCATAAAATTACTTATTTTTACAGAACTCAGAGGCTTGGTGAACATATCAGCCACCATACACTGAGTAGACAAATACTTAATCTCTATTTTGTTACTCTCAACTGCTTCTCTAATAAAATGAAATTTAATGTCTATGTGCTTAGTCCTATTACTATTTACCTTGTTAGCAGCTATCTTATGACATGACTGGTTGTCATTATACAAAATAATAGGTTTATCTATCATCTCTACATATAGTTCTTTAATAATATTCTTTAAGAAAATAGCCTCCTTGGCACCCTGAGCCAGGGCAACATATTCCGCTTCAGTTGATGATAATGAAACACAAGTTTGCTTTTTACTTTCAAAGGCAATAAGATTATCACCAAGTTTAAACACTAATCCGGAATATGATCTCCTGTCTTCTGAATTTGCCCAATCGGCATCAACATATCCATATAAACTGAAGTTCTTTGACTTCTTATATACTAAACAATAATTAATTGTACCTTTCAGATACCTTACAATCCTTTTTACCTGTACAAAATGTTCTTTTGTATAACAATTATTATATTGAGATAATACACAAACTGCATGTAATATGTCTGGTCTGGTATTTAGAGCAATATACATCAAGCTTCCAATTAAATTTTGATATGGAATTTTTGGATCAACGGTGTCACTTTTACTCATCCTCAAACCTGGTAGAATTGGTGAATTTACAGGTTTGCAATCTTGCATTCCATACACACTTAATATATTTTCTATATACCTTTTCTGATCAACAATTAATTCTGAACCTACTCTTCTTATTCTCAAACTTAGGGCATGTTCTATGGGACCTAAATTCTTTAATTTAAATTTACTATCTAGTAGAGAAAATATATCATGCTTTTTCTTTTGATTATTACCAAATGCAAAAATGTCATCCACATAAATTGCTAAAATTAAATAAAGGTTATCTTGTTTGAGAATATAAATACATGGTTCATGAACAGACTGCTTAAAACCAATATTAATCAAAGCATTATGCAACTCTTTATTCCAACTTGAGGCTGCCTGCTTCAGTCCATACATAGCTTTGTTTAGTTTGCATACCTTAGGCACATTATCATTTTTACCTTTATCAATTAACAAGCCCTTTGGCATATACATAAAAACATCTTCATTTAATGTTCCATGAAGAAAAGCAGTAACAACATCCCAATGGTCTATAAACCAATCAAACTGAATTGCCAAAGAAAAAAGAATTCTAAGTGCACTAGAACGAACAACTGGTGAATATGTATCATGATAATCAATACCAAATCTTTGATTATACCCACGTGCAACTAACCTAGCCTTATATTTGACAATATTGTTGTCACTGTCTTTCTTTATTTTAAATACCCATTTGCTATCTATAGGGGTTACACCCTTTGGTAAATCTACAATAGACCAAGTATTATTAATATCCAATGATGAAAGTTCAGCATTAATAGCATCTTTCCAACAAGCTGGTAAATTATCAAAATCATCAAAATGTAAACATTCATCATCAGATTCCATGCACATATACACATGATAGTCTGGAAACTCCTTTATCTTTCTATTACGCAATGGATATCGTTGAGAATTTTCACTTTCGACATTTCCATTACTGTTACCACTACACAATGGATCCACATTTATCACTGACTCACTTTCACTTTCTGATAAATTATCACAGTCTAAGAACACAGGATCACTATCACATGAATTATGTATAAAATCTTTACCTGAACTTGGAACCTGGTCACATGCTTGAGCTGGATCAGCGGCGGTGACAGCCCTTGGGGCCATAGACGATGATGCATGTCCTCTTGTCACTTTCTGAACTTTGCTGCTGTTGACTTCATCAGCATCAGGAATTAAGGATATCACAAAATCATGATTTTTCGAAGATTCCTTCTGATGTTTAGACTGCTGCTCTGTTAAATCCTGTTTAAAAATATCAACACATACTTGTTCTGGTAGGAATTTAACATCTCTAGATAAAACTATCTTTCTGTCCTCTGTCCATATTCTATACCCATCTTTGTCTCCACAATATCCAACTAAGTTTCCCTTTATTGCCTTTTTATCTAGCTTTCTGCGCTTTTGGTCAGGTACATGAATAAAACATTTTGTGCCAAATATCTTCAGATGACTTATATCAGCTTTTTTGCCAAACCATAAACTGTATGGTGTAGATGAGTCATCAACACCTGTTGGACCAGTCCTATTCAGAACATATGCAGCAGTGTTAACAGCTTCTGCCCATAGCTGCTTATCAAAATTATTTGCATGTAGCATACTCCGAGCTGCTTCCATTAATATTCTGTTTTCACGCTCCGCAGCTCCATTCTGCTGTGGGCTATATGGAATGGTCATGCGATGATTAATTCCAAATGATGACAATATGGCTTGCATTTCCTTGTTTATAAATTCTTTACCTCCATCAGTTATTAATTCTTTTATTGTATGACCTATTGTCTTAGCTTCCAAAATAAAGTTCTTTGTTACTTCTGAAACTGCTGTCTTTTCTTTTATAAAATATACTTTTCTGTATTTGGAGTAATCGTCTTTGAATGCAATACAATATCTACTACCTCCAACAGATACTTCAGCAATGGGGCCACAGACATCAGCATGAATAATTTGTCCTGGTACCTGTGCTCTGATATTTCTTGTATGAAAAGGCAAGCGAGACATTTTACCAAACATGCACCCATCGCAAACAATTTTTTCTGCTGGCTGGAATGGAATATTATTCAGTTTTAAGAATTTTTCAACATGTCTAATATTCTGGTGACATAGGCGTTCATGCCAGATATTTAAGTCTGCCGTATGACTACTAAGCATACAATAATTTTCAGGTAATATCACCCTCATCTCCAATCTGTACATATTTCCCTTATTTCTTATTGCAACTGCTTTTATGTTATTGCCATTTTTAAATATTCTTTTATTTTTATCACCTATTTCAATTAAATTATTTTTTAAAGCTGACCCTGAAGAGAATAAATTCTGTTTACAGGTAGGAACAAACCAAGCATCTTTTAAATGACCTTTCTCCCATTTTCCATTAACCAACATTTTTATGTCTATGATGCCAAATCCTACAGCCATCATTTGACTACCATCTCCGAGATAAACTGGAATTGGGTTATCAAATTGTTCATATGAAGCAAAATACTCTCTATGTGAAGTAATATGGTGTGACGCACCAGAATCTATTATCCAGTCCTCTTTAGTTATCACGGTACTATGTGCAACAAAAGCATGTCCATTTGTAGAATCAGATTTTTGTTTATTTTTAAATTTAAAACAATGTTTTTTGATATGTCCTTTTCTTTTACAATAATTACAAACTGGACCTTTATTATATATACGCTTTTCAGTCTTTGCAACTAGAGCGACTTCACTTTCAGGTTTGCTTTCATTCAATCTTTGCTCATGTAAGCGAAGACGTTCCATTAATGTGGTTACATTTCTATCCGATGCAGGGACAGATTCCCATGCATTTTTGAACTCAAGATAGTTAACAGGCAATGTATTCAGTATTCTGTTTAAAAGTAAGGACTGAGGCAAAGTACTGCCTTCATTTTTCAATTCTAAGTTTAATTGAGTATACAGTCTTTGTAACTTAGAGACATGCGTAGCTATACTGTCCTCTGGTAACTTTTTATACGTAAATAGCTCGCAGTACAAAAGATCCAGTCTTCTTTCATTTTTCTGTTCATACACAGCATGAAGAGTATCCCACATTTCTTTCGCACTTTTGCAGGTTAAAATGTGCTGTTTCGGCTCTCTGCCTACTGTTGAACCTATTAAATACCTTGCAATTGATTCCTTTTCATGGTATAATTTGAAAGACTTTGGTTCTTCTCCATCTTTTGGTTGTTGCGCTACACCGGTCACATGGTCCTCAACTCCATGTAGGGTTATTTGTAAGTTGATATCGAATTTCCATGAAATCCAATTACCTTCACCCTCCAACTTGTCCACTGTGATTTTATCTAATCGCACAGACATTATTGACAAGTACCTCAAGAAGTTCTGAACAAAAAACTTTCAACCGGAAAAAAAAAATGGCGGCTGTGACTTGTGGAAATTGTTCTAGTTTTGTACGAATAATTACAATACCATATAAATGGAAAATCAGGCTGGGCCCATAACCTGTTATGATTATTATTGTTATTACACGTCAAATAAATATGTTATTACAAGTCAACTAAATGGATTATTAACGATGGAGAAGAGAAATAAAAAACAACCTTTTTCAGTTCTGTCATTGACACACAAGAAGTTTTTTTTTTTTTTTTTATTTTATAATACCATAAACAAAGTTAGGGTTGCTATATAAAGTTCACAATAAACTATACTTCAACAGTTTGCAACGCGCACGTGACCTAATATTCAGGCGTCCACTGGCTACAGTGATAGTTTACAATCCGACAGGCTGTATAATTGTCACATTTGTAGTATAAAAAAAAAATGAGATTAATTGATCAGTGCAGTAACATTGGACTTATTCGAATTTGACTATAATATTTTTTTTATGTTAGATGAACAACAAATCATGTAGGCTTATAGAATATCTATATAATATATACACTAACGAAATCACTAATATTTACACCATGATTCATAAATTCCAAAAGACGATCGCACAAATGAGTTTACGAATGAATTTCATGCTGAATGATCAACAGGAAATTTGTTGGTAAACACATTGTATGATCTAACTATATTGTAACTATATGGCGTTTAAGTAATATAAGGATAAATCATTGTATGAATTTGTGTATGAGGTTCAGAATAATCTACGATCGACATGCCATTAAGGTTTAGTATGCACGTACATGAGCGAAGGTTGTTAGCGACACGCGCCCCGAATATTATAATCAACAGGGGTGTCTATGCCACATTGTGTAGTCGGGTTTTTCCCTTTATCTATTTGAAAATAGCACATTAGGTCTCTTTAATTCTGATTGAGATTCTCTTATTTTCATTTTTATTAGTACATATAATATTATATTTTTCTATATGCAACGGAATGGATAAAAAGCTTGTGGGTCATCTGAAGGACAGCCGTTAAGATAGTCTTTATGGGCTGACTTATCAGACCTGGCGGTTTTTTACTCCATTAAAAATATTAAGTCATTGATCCGGACTATTCTAATTATAGCAAACAATACATATTTACAAAATTACACTGAAATCAGTTGAGCGGTTTCGGAGATTAATTTGAACGAAAATTGTAACTCAGTGTTTTTATATATTTAGATCATATATACATATAATGAAAATTACTAAAAAATATACTGTTTCGCCAATGGCACCTCCCATGCGTTGTCTTATTTGAGGAGTAACTTTTTCACTGTGTACTTTGTGTTGTCCATGATGCTGTTCATGTCTATTGGCAATGGTTACTACTTTCGGTAGGGTATATTATGTTAAGTAGATATGAATAGCATTCTGGTTTAGGTTGGGCAGATACTCAGTAACCAGTTGCTATTTAATTGAAAGTTACTGGCTCTCATAAAACGTTGGATATGATTTCTACTCCAATAAATTATTGTGACTAGACATAGACCTAGAGAATAGGATTATATCATTACGAATTCAATTGTTTTAAATCTATATTTAATTGAAGCCCTGGTAAATCTATGGGCATTTTCGAATAAGTTCTTATAGTATTTTTTATTTCAAATGATTAGTATTGACAACCCTCATTTCATTCTTTCTTTGACAAACAAATCTACAAAACAATTAAACACAGCGCACGAACAATTGCATCAGAGAGCCCACAGGGCCGTTGGATTCAATCATTTGAACTCAGAACAAACTGTGACCACGACCAACGACAATGTGGACCAAATTTTTTATTTTAATTTCAATTTTTGGTGTCGCCTTCGCCGAAACCACAGCTCCTGGCATAGATAGAAAAATGAGTGAAGGTATTGTTAGCAGAGGATATAAAGTTGTGTATGGAGATGAGGATATGGAGATTATTAACGAAGTAGTTACTGATATGGAGAAGTCTGATAATTTGAAGAATAAAATTGATGTGAATGAATC
This sequence comes from Galleria mellonella, assembly GCF_026898425.1. Lineage (NCBI taxonomy): Eukaryota > Metazoa > Arthropoda > Insecta > Lepidoptera > Pyralidae > Galleria > Galleria mellonella. The sequence goes on along the minus strand of NW_026442130.1, from coordinate 7,308,579 downwards.
TATACCACCGTTACCGGCCCAGGATGTCAAGTGTCTGATGTCTGTTGATCGATATTGTTCCAAGGATATGGGACAAATTAAAGGTGATGTATTACGAAATTTGTTGTTTTTTGGCGCAAGTCAAGAAAAAGGAAACTCATTAATTTATTCATTGAACACTATTTTAAATGTAAATTTTGTACCGCAGTCAATAATGATTATCTACATTGTGATAGGTAATAATGTTATTGTTATTTAATGTCGCTCCTAGATTAGGCAATCTATACAGTTAAGAGTTCTGTAAAGGCATGAACTCAACCATGATCGATTGCATATCATGTTATTAAAAAATATTATAAATTATTCATTAAGAATTTTTTGTTTTTAGTACAACTAGCAATTTACCTCCATATCATACCAGTAAATAAATAATGTAGGGGAGGGACTTCTAATTGTTTTTTAATAAAATACAGCCAGGATAAAATAGAATTTAAGTACATGCTTTCACACTAATGGATTTGCTGGAAGAGATCTCTGGAGAGATAAGTAAATCTTTGCTTGTAATATATATATACATATAAATATATATATATATATATATATATATATATATATATATATATATATATATATATATATATATATATATATCATATATTATTAAGAATCTTGAAATCGGTTAAATATTTTTTGAGTTTATTTTTTTGCAAACAAAAAATCATATTATTTTTGTTTATAACATTAATTAAAATTAATGTGGCTTGTTTATTCGTTTATTTAAATCACTGCTGTATAAGCGTAATTGTTTAATTAAGTACTTCTTTTCTTCTATAACTAGGTGTTCTTATACAAGCTATTAGAGAGGATTGCCAGAAGTGTACTACGGAGCAAAAAGAGCAGGCAGGGAAAGTGATTGCAGCAATGATGGCTCATGATCCAGTGGCCTGGAAAATGTTTCTTACTAGGTACGACGGTTTGAAGAAAGTACAAAGGATATTGGGATAACCTTTCTGTATAAATAATTACGTATAAAATTTATTTATTTATTTATTATAGAGTTATAACATGGTTATATTAAATAATAAATTAAATAGATTCTAGATGACTGATGGAGATTTTTAATTGGTTTATTCTTTATTTTAAGACATCATTATTATATTTTACTCGTAAATTAACTGTTTTTTTATGAGATTAAAATGGAATAATAAGCCTCAGCATACGTTGGCCGGTTGCCAGTGAGGTACGGAAGGTGAGGGTGAAGGTAGGTCAGTTGGCTCATCGTGATCAATTCATCAAGAATTAACCACAATGATTTCCAAGGGAAGCTGTGTAAAGGTGGACTTGACATCTCCATTAGTAACTCTCCCTCCAATTACCTATTGTAATCGCCTATAATACATTTGAAGTCGTTGATCCATCGTACGTGTAGGGGCAGAGAAAGAAACTAAAAATAATGGAGACTAGTTCACTTTATCAGTTTGAAGAGTGGGACATTGTGCAAGATATTACAAGGTATAGAGGCATTACATCATAGTTTTTAGGAACCATAGAGGTTACAAAATAATTTGTTATGTTCATGGTGCTGTTCGATAGGGTGTCGTAAGTGTGAGGTACGCCGTGTGTGCCCCGGTATAGAATGGGCCGCACCTTCCTATCCCGTGGATATCGTAAGAAGCGACTAAGGGAGTACGAGGGATGGGCAATAGTGCCCCTCTTAAAACATCTGTAAAAGCCTAACTGCAGTTGCCAACTCACCTGCCAAGCATGGCAACTACTAGTAAAACTCCCCTCATGGCGAAGGTTTATGTTCAGCAGTGGACAGTTAACGGCCAAAATAATAGTGTTGTTCATATCTATAAGCGATAATAGCTACTTTTCATTAAGTAGGCCGTCAGCTGATTTGCCATTCGTAGTTGCATGAAAAATCCTGATAAAAATTTAATTTTTTTCATAGATCCGCTATTCAAAATAAGCCAGAAAAGAAACCTCCGAAACAAGAGAAAATAAAATATAAACTCGTAGGTGAACCGGAAGAAATAGTGTCATCTAAAAATAGATATACACTACCAGGTGTCAAAGTAAGAGTAAAAAGATATGTAGCTGAAAAAATGTCTTAAAATATTGCCAACAACAATGACAACATTAACAATTAACAACATTAGCAATGCCATTTTATTATATAATGGTATGTGCTCGCAAATATACATGAGATATAGTGTGGAACGTAAAGCATTTTGGAATTACGATTTTTTTCAAAATGTACTTTATATCTAGGGGAGATACTAATTATGTACTTGATAGATCTTGACCATTATTAAGATTATTTGTAAATGGTAAAAAAGATGCCTTTTGTATTTTTTTTTTGTATTTAATTTATTGCTTTCAGAAGTTAGGTTACATTATTAAATCCAAATAAAATTAAGGTTCAATTAAATTAATTAATTATTACATTTGTAGTTATTTTATTTTCTGACGAACCATAAGTTGTTTAAAATTCAGTGTTAGGTGCTTATTCTTCTTTTTCATTTGAATTACCATTTTTATTTTCTACGTCATTTTCATTACTGTTTATATTTTTTACTGATTGTTTCTTCTCTAAGTATTTTCTTTTATAACTGCCATCAGATTTATATCTGTGTTTAAAAAAATAATAATTAGTTATAATTTGAGACTAAATAATTTGTAAAAATATTAATACTTACTTCTCTTCCAACTTATTCCAATCATCTGGTCGGTGATCAATGATGTATCCCATTACCTGATCTGCTCCTTGTTGTTGCCTATTTGTACACTTTTTGCAATCATTTTGTATAGCATCTGGGAGATTATCTGAAAGTAAAATAGATTGTATAAAAAGTAATTTAATAACAATTTTAAGATCGTCCATAGAACAACACAATTTGATATTACCTAGTACTGTACCTTAAGATATGGAAGGAACACTGCGAGAAGTATGTTTATATATATACTCGTAAAACTTAGCTATAAAAGTATGAATCATATGCTAAGATAAAATTTGTAATTGTAAAAACTGGTACCTATGAAATAATCTTAGTAATTTAGAAAAATATGAAATATCGTTAATCTTTATCAAACGGAATTAAATGGAATAATATTCTTTTTTAATTTAAGAATAATAGAAAAAAATTAATATTTGATGATTTTTTAAAGAATAAATAAAAACTTTTAATTTTATTCTATTTTTTTTAACACATGGGACAAATAAGCTTGCGCTCATTTAAGGGTAAGTGACTACCGTAAGTAAGTAAGAGGGTAAGTGACATCTCCAACATGGAAGGAATTGCAGTTGGGCGCCTGGTCTTAGAAAGAAAGCCTTTTTGTTCTATTAGTAATTAATTGAGAATAGTCTTTGTCTATTAATGTGTACTTTTTTTAATTTTTTCTGTGTGCAATAAAGAAACAAATAAATAGTGTTAAATTCATGCTGTAAGAGCTAATACCCAGCTGTATTTATCAATTTACATGTACACAATTATTATACTTACTTTTTAATTCCTTGGCGTCTGGAGTACAAGGACCTTGTTCCAGTAAACATTTAATATAGCCTGTTAGAAGTCGCTCATTTGTTAGAATCTCGTCCAAATTTACACCATCATATTTATTAGTGTACTTCGATTCTTCAGAAAAATGTCCTTTTGTTAAATATAGAAGTATAAAAGACAGAAGAAAAATCTTCATGGCTTCTGGTAAAGAACACGTTTCATCAAAATTTACATTAAACAAACACTTAAAAGGAACTTACAAAAACACTATACACCATTAGAAGTAATTCAAAATAGAATACAGCTTGATAAAATAGGTAACTACATGAATATAGTTTATCATTTTATTTTTCCTAAACCAAATCGTTTGAGGTTTCTTTGCTGTCTTAATATTTTATTTCAATTTTGACAGAGCTATGTTGCGTCTGTTAAGTACTTACTAAGTTTGTAAAAAGTGCCTGTTTTGAAATTAACAGCAACGTAGTGCAACATTGCTGTTAATTTCTGAAGAGACATTTTATAAAATGCGAGCCTAGAGTCTTGTATTTCACCTATGGCTATAGCTTTAAATGTTTTATATTTTTATATATTTAATAAACGAAACGAAAAAAGGTATTCGAAAATATAATTAGCAATTACTGCATTGATATCAATTCAAAATTTATCATCGAAACTATATAAAATTGTAAATACCTTTATTTGTAGACAACAATCTGTAAAATTTCTCTCTTATTTTAAATTATATAACCAAATTTGAATTTATTTACTGATGTTATAAATGCAATATTAAGTTTGGTAGACAATCCTAAGTGCAACAGAAATAGAAAATTATGAACTATGATGTGGGACGAAATAAGTTCTTTTATATGAATTGAGTAAGTACATACAATAATGGTTTAGTGATCATCATCTATCATCTCAAATCGTTTAATCAGTAATCATACCTTTATCATTTTCTATACTGTTGTAGGTTATATGGCATAATGATTTCCTAGTTTTCTTACTTTATCCACTTATAGGCGAACTAGTTTTTACTCACGACTTCGTGCTAGCGACTGACTGATAAAAAGTAGCCTATACAGTATGAGTGTCTTAAATTTCACAAAGTTTGGTTAAGTCGTTTAGGCGATATAATGTAATAAACAAACAATTTAGTTACTTTACTATTTATAATATTAGTAAGGATGGCTATATGTATATATACATTATATGTATACATATAAGGCTATTTTGTTTAATAAAAAAGCAATAACTAAAAAATTGGTTAAAATAGAAATCTTGAAAACCTCTTTTTTGATGTCGAAAAGTATTATTTTAAAGAAAACTTTAGAAAAGAAAAAAATTATAACTATGTCGTTTAAACTTTTGTTAGCTCTTTAGAGATTGTATACTTATAAAAAAAAATTACAGAATGTATAAAAATAAAGATAAATTATAAATTTTTGTGCAGAGACCACCTAGCAACGGGAGGATAATGGGTTGATTTCATATGGTGTGCAATCTTCTACTAGAATACTATTTAATGAATTTAGCATTACATAGTGCCACTTCTATATCTATTACTATATTAAGTAGTTACACTAAATAAACCAAGTGCTTAGATAAACATAGATCAAGGGCTAGAATAGTTAAGCTAAACTATAGAACATGTATGTTTATAGCTGAATGTCGGTACATTTAAAAATATTTTTACAGATAAGCTAGCCCCTTAAAAAGATTCATAATATAACTCTCAAACATGTCTTTGTTTTTAAGATCCCGGTGCTGATTTCTGTATGTTAGGGTTAATAGGGTTAACTATAAAATAATGGCCGCAAATATTAGTTGCCTGGTAGAAATTACATATTGCACTATATTACATTTTTTAAACCAAGTTTATTAAAAACCTTATGCCAGCCGGAAGCCAGTACGCTACAAAATAACTGTTTCAGCTATATTGCTATACTGCATTTTTAATGTAGAAAAAATTGCCCGTTATGATTCTGTAGGTATGATATTATATAAAATGCTGAATTCTGTCAAAAACAAAGTTAAAAGTTCGAAGGTTAAGAGATGTTATGCTATGTACACGTGTAACTAGGTACTAAGAATTACAATTTGTGAGTCATAACACTATGCAAGAGACTTGAATGACGCACTAAGAACCGGTTTTTATAATGGAGAAGTCCATTTTCTGATAATTCCAAAGAATACTTCCACTACTAATAATCACTATCAATATTAATTAGGGCAACAATCTTTAGGTTTGTTTATTAAAATTTGCTGTAATTCGTGGCTTTACTTTAGGGAATTCGGATGACAACAGAATACGCCTGCGATATTGATATACGCCAGCCGAGTCTCAATGATTATAGGCGAGAATAATGTTAGATGAGGCTATTTTCTATTACCAATAATGCAAATCTCCCTCATCCGGGTAAAGGGGTTTTTTAATGGAATGGTAACCCTGTCGGCGCAAACGGTATATGCTGGCAGGGTATCAGTGAGGAATGAAAAGACAAGTCAGTTAGACCATCGTAACTAATAAACTTGGAATTCAACACTATTGTTTTCAGGGGGAGACGTGAAGATCGACCTGAGAGAATATATTGCTAGCAATGGGCTGGAAGTCTACTTTACTATCAATCCCTTCCCCGCCCCCTGGTAAAGGGTTAGGAAAGTTTTAGTTTAAATCTTTAAGGTAGTAAGTAAGGTTTAAGATAACTTTAAACAAATTATGCTCAGTATATTATTTAGGTTGCATTGATTAAATTAGATATAATATACCGCCTATACCTCCATAATACAATCTATATTGTGGTAGGTCGGATTGTTGGATCCCTAAAATATGGTTAAATACGATAATGACTAGCCCATTCGTCATACTCTTGAACTATTTCTGCTTGTAAGGACTGGTCTGATCAAGATTGCTGCGGCTGATTTTAATATTTAAACTTTGTTTTATATTTATTGGTTCACGTGTTCGAGATATGTTGATTGACTGAGATAAATATTAGCCTATATTTTATAGCCCAAATATTACATGTATGATATATTTCAAGACGATTGGTGAAACCGTATCTATTTATAATAGTAGTAAGGGATTAATCTCAAATATAAGTTACGATTATATATTATATATATATAAATTAACAAAATTCTGTCTTAATTTGTAAAAGTTTTGAGGTAAGTAACTGTCGAAATTCTTAGAAACAAAAAGATTATCCAAATTTCCTTCTTCTTTATATAATCTATTTGTTGGTAAAAAGGTGGAGAATGATTACAGAAATGCACAATAATAGAAAATATTTTAACATTATTTAGTTATTTAATACTGTTAAATAAATTATTATTGATCAAAATAAAAAAAAAACCGTGATAATTTACAGAACGTATAGTTTCTAACAATCTGGTTTGTTGTTATGTAAATAAAGTTATTTTCCATAGATGGAATTTCCTAAGCCTAAGTACTTAGTATTTTCTAAGTAAATGCAGAGCCTGTAATTATTATTTATGTGAATAATTGTGGAATAGAACTCTAATGATTAAAAACACGATCTAATTTTATTGTTATTGTGAGAATTTGGGAAAAAATAAAGTTCTTAATTATAAAATTATTCAGAGTTTCTAAAATACATTATATAATTTTAATATTTTTGAATTTTTGAAACGGAATTATAAGAGCCTAATTTTCACATCCAAGAACTAATCGTAATTAGAATAGCCAATATTGGTAGTAACAATATTGCCAATGCCTTGTGATGGTGTGATGTCAACAGGTGACAATTACGTGGAATTGACATATTGTTGTTTAACATCGTTCTACCTACGCCATTAGCATTATGGCTATTAACTAAATGTATGAAAAGATATAATATATTTTTGTATATAACAGGTATATATTTTGTTTTTGTTTATTTATATATTTCTATAAATAACAAATAATTCTTTTTATCATTGTAATGTGAAGTGAGTTTGTTTCCGTGCACGTAAACGAATACGTAATTGTATAGTATTTTTTTTAATGGATGATACTGGAATGGTCGACCCGTCTGCGCTAACGGTATACGCTGGCGGGGGACCAACGAGGGATGATAGGTGATGATGAAAGTAGGTTTGTTAGTTGTCGGTAACAATCCCTTTCCCCCAACGTATAGTATTTGTAATAGCGAGAATATGAGTTACCTTCAGGTTTGGTTCAATAATATTTCCTAACCACGGTTAATTCCATAATATAACAGGGTGTAACGGAATAGGTGTACACGAAATCCGAAGACACTATGTAGTCATGAAATTGATTAATTTTCCTGAAGAAACATGAGTCGAAATGACTGTGAAAATGTTTCTTAAAGATTCCTTATATTATTCCTATAACCACTGTTATGTGGTGAACTTACAAAGTAGCGAAATCTTATAAATATATTTTTTAGCTATTAAGTTTACTTCATGTATGTCTGTTGTATTATGTCTGTTGTATGTTTATGTCATTCGTGAATATTGTTCATAAATACTTGTTATGAGTAGTTATCAACAGTTGTTCTCTGTTATGAGGAGAAATTGAAATTATCATCATCATCATTACACAAACAACACTATTGTGTTGTTTGTGTGATTGTAATAGTGTCATTAGCATGACACCGGTGAGAGGTGACCATGAAGCAGGACAGTTGACCCATCGTAACAAATTCAACAATTATTAACCACGATGGTCACCTGATAGTTTATATTGCTAGCAATGTAGTAATTAGATCCCATTACTAACAATACCTTTCTCCACGAAATGATTAGATTAACGACCTTGTACTAAATGTACCTACTAGTAGTGAAACTGAACATTTTTCGAAAGAAACATTGGTCGTAGTTGATATTTTTTCTGATGCTGACACAGTGGGTTCATCTGTCAACTTAATGTGGGAAGCTTCAAATTTTTTCTTGTTATCGACTCAAGGAGACTTTGGAAATCTTTCGCTAAGTTTAATCTACACATATAAAACTATTCTAAATTTTAAATTAATATCTTTAGTGCAGTGGCAAAGAGATAATGAATTACACCATAACCATTATTTGTAACATTTTTGTAGGAAAATCTAAAACTGGCAGTTTATTTTTCATCAATAACAAATATTTATAAAATGTAATTGTATAGAATTTAGTAAAAAGTCAAACAGGTATTTCCAATTTATTGTCGTCATTACCATAAATAGCTAGTGGATGATGAGAGTATGCCTATAATTAACACCCAATGTTAATCGCGACTATGACCATGACTTACAGATGTTGTCAATCTAAATTGAAGAATAAAAGCTAGAAAAACATATTATTGAAACATTTATTTTTCTAGCTTTATATATTTTTTATTTTAAATTTATTGGTTTGCGCGCTTCGTCGTATGCTGTGTTTTTAATATGTAGGTAGGTACTTAACTACATATATATTTAATCAAATGCTAGCACACTCAGACAAGACAGAGAGATTTACGCGTATATTCTAATCCCATTGGATCGAGTTGTGTAAATTTTTCAACATATTGATAATTTACGATTCTCAGACGTTGAGTTTACTCATTACAAGAAAATATTATGAAATATTACAATGTGCTTTAAATTATTTTCTTAACTTTGAGCATCAATAAACTAATAAGACATTATTATTATTATTTCAGCCATTAACTGTCCACTGCTGGGCATAAGCTTTCCCCTTAAGCGGAATTTTGCCAATAGTTGCCACGCTTAGCAGGCGGGTTGGCAATCGCAGTTAGGTCTTTGGTGATGTTTTAAGAGTGACGCTGCTGCCCATCCCTCGCCCTCCCTTAGTCGCCTCTTACGACACCCACCCACGGGAAAGGAAGGGGTGGCCCATTTTATGCCGGAGCACACACGGCAACATACGACATACGAATAAGAAATATTATCAATGAATAAATTTCATTACCAATAAATAAATAATAGCAGTAATTCATATTTGCGAAAGTATTGCTGAAAAACACTATGAAACAGGTGTCAGTTTTTATTTTTGCTTTTGTGAAATATAACAAACAGCTCTGGGCATACCATCTAGTGCTATCTAATGTAAATTAAGCAAAGCTTGTATCTAGTATGGATACAGTTACTCATACACCCATTTCTATACAGACAACTATAAATACTAATGTATATGCAAAGAGGATAGAATCCACAGCTATTAATTTAAACAAAATAAGTGATTCACTTAAACAAAATATTTTTTATTTTAGTAATTTTAAATATAATAATTTTTAAATTGAAATCTTTTATGAGTCTATCGCCTCGTTCAGAATGCAAATCAGCCAAGAAACTTAACTTTTACTTTCTTCAAACTAAAGTGTATTGTTATAAATTATAATTTTGTGAGTACAGTAAACAGCACAAGAGTACAATAGTGCTATAATCTAGTTAATATTTCGTAGAAATTATAAAGAATAGCTTAGAACATGTTACTACTAGCTTAAATTCCTCAATAAAATTGCACATATAATCATACAGACTATACGTCATCGTAGGCAGATGAGGTTATTCTACAATATTTTCTCTATCCTCACTAACTCCTTATCACCAGAATACTTAAAATGTAATTTCAGCTACCTCTTTGATTCTAACAACTCACTTGCTCTCTTTATCTATATCACTCTAGAGGCCTCACGACTAAGCAATGCGCTACCCATTAACATAAAACATCTGTAAAAAAATTGCCTTAAAAATGTCTACAAATCCATTATGAAGAAAATAAGATAAAATATATTATCGTGTATGGATGTATGTATGTATGTATATATATTGCATCTGTATATTGTAAATAATATTTGTATAATGTATTTGTGTAAGTACATTTATATAGCCATAATGTGTATTAGTTCTTTGTATATATTACATAATTTGTGAGTTAATATAGATACATCTGTAACTATTTACTTACAAGAGATTTCAATATTTTTGACCGCATAATACATTTATGTTTTCCCAAACGTTGACTGAATTGATGCTTATAGCAGCATTAAGTCCGGCTTTTGTACCAAATATTTTTTTAATGTGGTCAATAAAGATTAAATAATTTGAGTCACGTTTTACACTCTTTGAAAGAGAGGTGATTGTTAATAATGGCTACTTAGCGTTGCTAAGACAACTTGAGCTCCACTTGGTACCCTCTGGAAACCGTATTACTAATTCTTAGTGATTTCATTACGACGGATGAACTATCTGTAGGAGGTTGACCTGTCAGGTTATTATTTACTAGTTTGCTTGTAAATGGGCTTTAATTCCCATTGCTAACAAATTTCTCCTCTCACTATAATTCATTCATGTTTATAAATTCAAATATGATACCTCGTAGGTACTTTGCAATTAATTTAATTGCAATAATAATTAATATAACGAGCAGAGAAAATAAAGTAGGTATGATTAACAATCAATTTGTTAATTTTCCATTATTAAATAACGCTAATAATGGAGAATTAATAAATTGAATGCATATTCTAAGATTATTTATTTAGGAATTTATTTTCTCATGAAATTAGATACCAATTATCGACCAAGGTATGAATAGAGTTTGGTATTCTACTTCTAGAACCTTACTTCTAGAATTATGAAATTTTTAATTCTTTACACTACTGCTTTTCATTTTAATAAAATGGATTGGAATACCTAATATAGTTCCAAATATTAGTTATGCATTATGTAATATTGATTATAAACTTCCTTATTGATTTACAGTAAAATATTCTAACCCTCTGTCTCGGACTGTTTTCTATAATAATAAAAGAAATCGAATTTTATTTGTGATTAAAGTTTTTCAAATATTTTCAATGTTTTGGAGTATCCATGGTTATAAGTGAAAAAAATCTTGGATGTCTTATTTAAAAAAAAAAAAATCGTAATGTTTTCTTCCTAATAAAATAGTCACTTTGAAAAAAATTATGTAATATCGACATAAAATGGAAAATTAATTATGTTGATATTTGTACTAATTCTCACGATATTGTGTGAAATATAAAATAAAAATTGAGTGAAATTGAGATTGAAAGAAACTTTTTGAAGCCATTGTTGTTTTTTTAATACAGTCCTTTCTTAAATTGCAATAAATAAGAAACATCCAAGATCGAAGCGTTTACATAATGTATAATAAAGCTATGATCGTTAATGTAATTACACTTCCTAAACGACAGTGACGAATATTTCCTCGAAATAGTTCGGAACAAGTTTTCCATGTGTCCACAATGCTTAATGTGTATAAAAAGTCGACGACGTCTGACCATTTAATTGTATAGACACATCACAGTAACAGACAACGTCTACCTAGTGTTTAGTGGTGACATATTAATAAATCAAGGTAGGTCAGACCACGCATGGTCGCGTAACTAGTATCAGTACGTGTATTAGTACCTAGTTTGCGTTTTAAGTGATACTATCTAGTGAATAATACGCAATTAAAAAAATTTTGTTCAAGTTAGTTAAATTTTTAATATTTAAACACTACAACGATGGCGTCTTTATAAAAAAAATGTTTAAGTCTTCGAGTCATAATGATTTTGAGTAATAGTGGACACAAGGTTTTCTTGTATAATGGTAAAATGACGTATAATTCGAGGTAGCACATATTGTAGGTAATTAAAAATTATCAATAGTTCTTATATATGTCATTATTTAGTACAATAAAAATAAACAACATAAATTTAAAAAAGGAAATAGTCATGTTGATTGATTTATGTTTATTACTGCATCGATTTTACAAGAATTATATACATACATAATATCGGTAAAAAACGTTAGAAGAAAAATATAAATACTTATAATGAAAATTTATTCGTTAACAAATATTAAAAAAAAAAGTCTTTTCCTACAGTTTTTTTATATGTAATACTTATCCGAATAACTGAACCTGTAGGTAAATTATTTTTTTTCTAAGTTTATTTATTTAAACTTTAATACATAATAAAATTCTGTGTACATTTGGCAGACTTAACATCGGACGATGTTCTTTACCAGTCAATCATTTAGCAAACCAAGAAATAAGTAGGCGCTTTATTGTGTTTGTGTTTTTTTTATTATACCTTAACAAGCAAATCGAAGGCCCATCTGATGAAAAGTGACATCTGTTGTTAATAGAATACATTATGATGCTCATTGTAACCCTCGTACGCTGCCATTTATTGTATTTTACATATACTGCATTTCGATATATTTCAGAATGAAGACTTGCATCGTTCTTTGTCTTATCGCCTTTGTGGTCGCAGTTGTGGGCCGTCCAGGTGGCCAATACACTGACAGATATGACAATATTAATTTGGACGAAATTCTGGGCAATCGTCGTTTACTGGTGCCCTATATTCACTGCGTTCTTGACGAAGGAAGGTGTACTCCTGATGGTAGGGAGTTGAAATGTAAGTAACATTTAGCTTTAGAGAATTACGTAAAATTTTATTTAATTAATAATAATAATAAACTTTATTAACAAATACAGGGTTGCACAGTTACATGTTTTTTGCCCTAGCTTACAAATTAGGGTAACCTGTGCCTTGTAAGCTAGTTACTTTCAACACACAAGAACTAATACTTTGTATTTGTACATGCAGAATTAACAATATTAAGCTACAATCATAATAAACATAATGATAAATAAGGAAAAAAAAAGAATAGAAAATTACAGTTAATTAAATTTTTAAATCTGTAACGTTCAGTGTGTGGTGTGAAAGAAGGTGAACAGTGTGAGTGTGTGTATGTTTAAAGTGAGAGGAAAAGTGGTATTAATGTGTGTACTATTTTGTTTGTTTTTATGCTTCTACATATAAATCCAGTAACTCTATTGAATATATATTATATATATATATATATATATATATATATATATATATATATATATATATATATATATATATATATATATATATATATATGGGTATATTTGTTAGAAATGTTTAATATATTCATTCTTCTTGATCTCTTCTTAAAAGACTATATGTCCATGGTACTGCTCATGTCTATAGGCGACGGTTACCACTTTTCATCAGGAGGGCCGTCAGCTTGTGTGCCATTCTAAGTTGTATAAAAAAAAAGACTAAGAAGGATTGTGTGTATGCTACGCGATATCTTCGCAATGCTGTTTTAATCTGTAATCTTTCATTGGAAATTCATGTTTGATCAACGTTTTGAATTAGAACACTGTAATGTTGTGAAACCACTGAATTTCACAGTATGAACCTCCAAACACCTCTATTTTCTTCATCCATATCCATATTATATGTGTATTTATTTAACTTAAATGTAAATTTCACTTGCATAATTTTAACTAAATAAATACAAACACTTATAAATACAAATGTGAACTAAATAAAAATCTTGTAAAATTACATTAACTTTTTAAATTGGGCTCTCAATTAGCTTTGCCGCCCCAAGTTTCTGAAAAACTTAATCCACCATGTATATAACTTTACACTACCTATAAACTAAAAAAGTAAAATCCAAGGTTTCTGAAGTAATCTTTACTTTTTTTAAATATAGTGAAAAGACCATTATCGATAGCAAACTCCTTCTGGACTCCCTCATATAAAAAGATCATCCATAAGAGTATCTAAAAATTTTTCAGCATTTTAAAAATTATCTATATTCATATTTGTAATTACAGCTCACATTAAAGAGGCTTTGGAAAATGACTGCGCCAAATGTACAGAAAATCAACGCAACGGCTCCCGCCGGGTCATCTCTTATTTGATAAACCATGAACAGGAATATTGGAATAAGTTGGCAGCGAAGTACGACCCAACTGGAAAATACTCCAAGAAATACGAGAATGAATATAGGGCTGCCCAAGGTTAACTCTAAAGAAAAGGTGAACCTATCAAGACAAAGTATAACTCTACTTTTTACCTCTTCTTTTTATCATTTTCCTGGAACGAATAGGTGAAACAGTAGCCAAAGCCTTGATGATATACTTTCGAAAATAAAGTGTATTAAATTTTATAATAATTAATAACAATAGCTACTATTATAATAAAGAATCTACACTTCATCTAATGCAAAATGGATTTCCAAGAATTATGTTATATGTAAAAAGTTTAAAACAACACAAAGCTAATGTAGAAAATATCAGTAGATATTATTATGTAGACATTAAATATGATCACTAATGTTTTGTTTTTAATGTGCTGTCTAATGTATTCTGATATTTTATAGTAGTTATAAAAATTCTTATTGTAAACTGTACAGATGTAAAATTGTGATATTATCTCTATCTACAATAATAATGCAGTATTAATTAGTATTAAAAATGATTTGAACAAATTTTTTTTTTATTCATTAGGTACTTTTATTCTAATAATATTTTGCACAGAATCGAAGATGCATCTAGCAATTATTATAGGGAGAGTGGCATATCCTCAAGTATTGCTTAAGTGGAATTGCGAATTAAACAAAACCTGTTTATCATATTTGTTATTTATTTATTAGTTGCAGTAGAATCTATATAGACATTATTATAGAATAATGTCTATATTTAGAATAATAACTAAATCCTTGTTAAAATTTTCGTAGCACACATTATATTTTAGTGTAATAACTACTAGTTTAACTTATATATAATTTGATCGAGAAAGTTCGACTAACTTTGGGTTTCTAGTTTTTTTTTTTAGTTTTTAGTCAGGCTTCCGCTTGCCTTACAGCTGCTTAAGACTAAGAAACCCGAATGATTTCGAAACTAGTCGAGCTTTTTTGACTAAATTACACTAAGTTAACCGGTAGTTATTACATTAAAACTAAATACTTGTAAACTAAGTATAATAATAAAGCCTTTATTCGCTGACCACAGTTTAACTTAATTTACTTTAACTTAGGTACTACTTGTTAATAAGCTAGCTTACTGGCAACCATTATGTTGGTCAGGTTGTCTGTTGACATAGGCCTCCCCCAATTGCTTCCACTTCCCTCTATCCCTGGCTGACTTTCTCCATCCTTTAGGTAAATCGTCCTCCCATCTTTTGATTTGCCCTCCTCGTTGTCTTTTCCCATTTCTAGGATACCATTCTATTACATCCTTCGTCCATTTTTCTTTGTTGGTTCTCATTATATGTCCAGTACAATTCCATTTAAGTTTTCTTATTTTTTGTACACGTCACTGATCTTCGCTTTTTTTTTCTTATTTTTGAAGTTGTCCATCGATCTCTTAGTCTGATGTTTAGCATACTTCGTTCCATGTTGCGCTGACAAACTACAAGTTTTTAGTTATCTTTATTCTTAGCAGGCCAAGTTTGACATCCATATGTAAGACATGGTATACTAAGTACGTAGTATTAAATACAGTAATATTAAACACAATGTGGGGTATTAATTTACAGCTCAGTCAATTGAGAGAATAAATTTGATCAACTAAATATAATAAACAAAGCTAATATATATGTACTTATATTGCTTTCTAATAAGATTTGATTTAATTATAAAAAAAAAAACAGAGGGTAAGCAGGAACATTACAAGAGTTCCTTTTTTAATTTAACAGAAATTATAAATGATTATCATCATCATGGGGATCATTAAAAACTTTCATTTACTCTTACAATATGTTTGTAATAAATGTTTTAAAGAATTTAAATAATATCAATATAATTTCAAGCTTGTTATTCCGGATCCTAAAATTGCAATAACATATACATAAACTATTATGTCTGTACCTACTTACTGAGACAACATCACATAGAAAATCTTAGTGTATACGGGCAAAGGTGAGGGACAAATGTTAGTATATTATAATGTTTTATGTAGGTAATATTTTTTACTTCTGTAGTGTCAAAGTTGCTTACGTTTGTATATAAAAGATGGCTGTGATGCGATGGCTGGCTCAAACGACATTTAGTTTCAAGATTCAGCAAATAGTATCAGGTACTTAGTTAATCATAGTGCTATTATAATAACGTTTTAAAGAAGTTATAGGAATATTGTGTAATATATGCATACGAATCCGTTAACGCCATGTTATTGTGAACCATAGTGATATATGTAGTACGATAAATGTGCACAGTAATATAGTGAAATTTCTAAAAATATTATTAAATTCCAAAAAACAAAAAATTAGAGTCCCCCCTATAAAAGAAAGTAGGCTAATATTTTTGAGTATATGGATATCATTATCATCATATCAGCTTTTAATTGTCCACTGCCGAACATAATTCGGGCCATAATTCGGGAGGCAACTTCCCATGGTATTTGCCATTCGAGGGGTGTTACCAGTTGTTGCGATGATTGGCAGGCGGGCTGGTAACCGCAGTTAGGCTTTAGTGATGAAGTTCCTTTAGTCGCCTCTTAAGGAACCCACAGGAAAGGAAGAGATGGCTCATCCAATGCTGGGGCTACACGGCAACCGCACAATATATGAATATGTTTATGCATAATTATATATCCATATACCCAAAAGTGATCGGAATTGTGGTGCAATGTGTAGTATAAATAGTTTAGCAAATTTTATATAATGAAATATCGCTTTTTAGGAAATACCATAGAGATCGTAAACAGTAGAAAACTTACGAAGATTATATTATTGTATTTTTGTGAATTTTTCATGTTAGTTTTTGATTTGCTTATATCGCGTGTCTACGCTTACATAAAGACTAGTTAGCTGTGCCCATGATTTCGTTTGTGTGATTAGAACATATTGATTTACTTATACAAAAATATTGTATTATACCAAATTTCATGACGATTATGCACCAAGAGTTATGAATCTCACTTTCACATTTATAATACTAGCTGACGCAGCTTTGCCTGTGTGAATCAGTGTATATTCTATGTTCTAAATTGGGATACAACCTATTCGTATTCAAATTTTATTCCAAATTTTGTTTATATCATTTTAGTAATTTTTGCGCAAAATGCTAACAAACATCCATACCATACATACGTCTTCACATACGTTCCCATTTGCAATAGTAAGTAAGATTAAAGATTTAACATGACTTTACCTTTTCAGAATGAAGACTTTTATAATTTGCTTGATGAGTTTAGCAGCCGTGGTCATGGCCTATCCTCGGGAGACATACACGGACCGTTTCGACAACGTTAATTTGGATGAAATACTTGAAAATAGACGCCTTTTGGTGCCCTATATCAAATGTATACTTGATCAAGGAAAATGCTCCCCCGATGGAAAGGAACTTAAATGTAAGTTGAACATCCGTTAAATTTCCTTAAAAACTACAGTATGTGATTTTTCAAAAAGGTTGTATTAAAGTTTCTTCAGGATCGGTGTACGTTAAACCTGACACCCTTAGTGTTGCAGGCGTCCTTAGGCTATAGTTACCGTTTACTATCAGACAGGCTGTATGCTTGTTTGCTACCTTAGTGGTAAAAAAATATATTTAGTACTTAGGAAAATTTTATACATTAATTGTTCAAAATGAACCTTTTTCATACATTGATAAATGTAGTTTTTTATTAAAAAAGAAAATTAAAAAAAAACTAATTAATTATAACAAAATATATATTACATCAAGTCAACAAACGGCATTTTTACTTGAAATTAAATATAAATAATAATATATACAACAAGAACCAGCATATTTTATAAACATTAATGTGTTTTAGTAATGAAAAAACTTTTTTATATTCTACAGGTATCAGTAGATTATCACAATCTGAATAACAGATAAAACTTACTTTTACGAAATAGTTATATCCCAAATTTGTATTGATTAATAATTTAATAATTTATTGTCAACAGTGCACATCAAGGAGGCCTTATCAAATGACTGCGCTAAATGTACAGAAAAACAGAAAAGTGGTACTAGAAAAGTATTGACGCATATTATTAGCAATGAAAAAGATTATTGGAATGAATTGAAGGCTAAATATGATCCCGATAACAATTTCTCAAAAAAATACGAAAAAGAATACGGTTTAGTGTAATTACTCAATACTATTAGAAAGAGAACACTGTAAAATGGTTTAGTGAGAACATAATGAACATATGTAGGTAATGAAATTAAAAGAATAAAAAATAAAGAATTTATTTAAAACTTATTTTTTTAGTTTCATTTCACGTTTGCTCATTTATATAATTGAGATTGTGTTCCACAAAAAAAGTACTTCTGTTCTGGCAAAATCAGTTATTTTGACTTAAAACTAAATTACTGAAGCGGTTTTGATAAAATTTCTGTAAGACTAGTCTATAAGTATATCCTTTCAGATAAAAAAAGGATTTTCCAAATTGGTTTCCAACTACGGAATAATAAAGTAACAAACATAAAAAAAACAACTGAAATGAGAACCTCCTTTAAAAGTCTTTTTATAGTCGGTTGATAAAATTATCACTATGCATTTATATATTTTGTCAATATATTATATAATACATTTGTATAGTTATACTTAGATGTACCTACTCGTATTATTGCTATTTATTTTAAGTTGATGCAGTCCTAGTTTTTTTTTAATCTTGAGACTGACATACGAATAGTAACTATAATGAAAAACGATTGACTGAAGAATTAAAAAGTCATATTTGATTTTGAATAAAATGAGTGCAAGAAGATACGTAATATCTAAATCTTTGGAAGGCAAGATTCCAAAAGCGCTCTAAGAGTAGGTGGGCTAAAAGTTATTTGAGCAAATAGATGAAATTGTTTGCCATGGATATGGGCTCGTTAAGATATAAAATAGAGAAAGAGGAATAAAAGCTAACGATAGAATTTATAAAATTATGCGGAGAATATTTAGAAGTCAGAGAAAAGCCAAATAGCGTAGCAAAAGTAAATAGCAAAATAAATATAAAAATAAATAACATTATGTATCGTCTCTTCTGTATAAAAATGAAGATTAGTTATTTTGAAGAATTAAAGTAGAATAAATGCATACATGCACGCAGTTACCATTTTGCATCAGTTGGGTATAACCATTGGCATAGTTAGTGTTTTTTCTTTGCTAGAAGTTTCAACAAATCTGAAATTTCCAGAAATGAATTAAACTTTTAGAAGGGCTATAATACGTTTAAATTTGTGATTAAAAAATATTTGTATTTGTTAACTTGTATTGTTAATATTTTAAGGTCGGGGTAAAATCAGTTTTTCAACAAGGGCTTTGGTAATAATATTGAAAAGGTTAGGAACCACTGACCTAGTACATTAGATATTTAAGTCAGCACTCAAGTCAGCCAGACTCGGAACATCTTTACTAGCAGCAATATTTTATAACATCCTACTTTTCAAAGACGTGCAATAATGCTAGTTAATATCAAAACGAAAATGTGAGTCATTATTGAGAGCACTTCTAACTTGACATTTAATTCTGCTAACGTAGAAAATCTGCATTCTTTTATGCGTTCGCTGCAAGCATGTAGGTAGATGTCGTACAAAACACGACGTGATGGCGCATCACTTTTGTTTTTATATCTTCAACTAGCTTTTACCCGTGACTTCTTCCGTGTGACCAAAATATGTTTATTGATCGGAATAAAAAGTAGTTAATATTCTTTTACATCCCATATAAGTATTACGTGTCAATCAAATTTCGTAGTACGAACAAACTTTCGCATATATACCTAATATTAATCATCATATCATATCTCTTTTTTTTCTTTTAATAGGTGATAATGAAATCGTAACCGCGCCTGCGCTATCGGTATACGCTGGCGGGGCACTATTGAGGGATAATAGGTGACGATGAAAGTAGGTCAGTTAGCCTATCGTGACGAACATCATATCATATCAGCCTTTACTGTCCACTACTGAACATAAGCCTCCCTTTGGGTGTCTTGCCAGTCGCTGGCACGCTTGGTAGTCGGGTTGGCAACCGCGATTAGGCTTTGGAGACGTTTTAAGTTAGTTACGACGCCTACGACAAAGGAAGGGGTGGTCTATTCTATGCAGTTACTACATGGACATTTATAATACTAGTAAGGATATATTTGAATATCTGCAGAATACTGCCGAGGTTTTCCCAAGTTTTCCCAGCACGGTGTTCTTCAAAAGGAGGTAAAGAGGTTTCTTCAGGATCGGCAACGCGCGCGTTATACCACTGGTATTGCAGGCGTTCAAGGGGTGCGGTAACCGCTCACCATCAGGTGGGCCGTATGCTTATTTACCACCTCAGTGGTATAAAAAAAAGAATCAAATTTAATTTTGCATTCTTTTACGTTAAAAAAGGTAAAAAAATAATAAGAGAAAGATGAGGTCAAAAGAACAATAGCAACTAGGTATGTGTAAACTTTGGAACTTTTGGAAGTAAAAAATCTCATGAAATAGACTACTTCTAGATGGCGTATCAAGATTAAACATACACCAAATTCATAGTAAACTTTCAGAAACACACTGTGAAAGTTAAATCCAATCTTTTCGACCAGAGGGAGACTTTGTACAAAAGTCGATTGCTTGGGTACCTCTGTCCCATTCGCGTTTCAACCGTGAAGCAGTTGTATTTGCATGGCTGTATTTCGGTTTGAAGGGTAAGATATGGCCTGAATTTACTGAGTACTAAAGAATAACACCTGAGTCCTCAGGAATGGCAACGCATGGGGGGTATCATGGGCGAAACAGTACACTCTGTTATGTCCATGGTACTGCTCATGTCTATAGACGACGGTTACCACTTTCCATCAGGTGGGCCGTTAGCTTGTTTGCCATTCTAAGTTGTATAAAAAAATCTTATGAAATAGTTTCTTTCTGATGTCGGCACAAAAGTACAGACAGACAAAAATTCTAACAATTATTACTTTGACTTCTATTATTGTTATTAAAACGCTTTCTATACTTTTTTCTTAAATATCTCCTATGTATAGACATGATCTAGTTATAATCTTACTACATATTTATATATTTAATCTAACCATTATCAAATCAAATCAAATGTCCGTGTATTCTCGGCATATAGGCCACCCCTTCCTTTCCCGTGGGTGTCGTAAGAACCGACAAAGAGAGGGCGAGGGATAGGCAGCAGCCCTTTTAAAACATCTCTAAAGCCTGACTGCGGTTGCATCCGCTTGGCAAGCGTGACAACTACTGGCAAAATACCCTAAGAGGGGTATTCTGCCAGTAGAGGCAAAATACCCCTTTTAGGGTATTATGTTCAGCAACGGACAGCTAAAGGCTGATACGATGATGATGATTTAATCAAATTACGTAGTACTGTAGGTACAATCACACAATAATTACTGCGGATTACTAGTCCATCCATATCGAGCGTAACTAGTCGTGCACATGTTGATGGAATATTACTGTAGGCACCAATATTACTAATATAATAAAACTGCTATGAAACTAGACGTCTGTACACGGTAGATATTAAAAAAAAAATTATGTGAGGGGTCTTAATAAGAGCAATAAAAACCAAAACAATGATTTTTTTCTGTCTGTGTAAATTTTGTCTGTCTGTATGTTTGATCCAATATCACGTAAAATCTACTATACCAAATCGTATGCGGTTTTCGTTGTTGTATTATTGAGGGTCTACCCTAAACACTGGTATACTCGTATATTGATATGCTATCTAGAAATGATCTATCTAGCGGGCAAAAAGTTATTACATTATTCTAGTTTATTTTGAATAAAAAGATGCACAACAGGGTATGTACTATTAATATATATGTATGTATTTATGTACCGGCTGACTCGAAAAACGTTGTTTTGCTTTATTACTATCAATTAAGAGAGATACGAAAAAATAGGATAATTTTAATCGACAAATTAAAATTATTTTATCTCTCAAGTTGAAGCAAACAATACCTACACATATGCGAAATTTCATTAAAATCGGTTGAGCGGTTGTGGTTTCGAATTGTTATTGTATAAACCTATATATATATAATAAATTTCTTAGTCGATTTGCATATTTTTTTAATGAAAAGATTGATCTTTAGGATTTAAATGCTAATTTTGTTGATATTGACGACTATACGACTTTTATGTATAAAAAATATTTGTAATGCTTAAAAAATACTCGTTCTATTATAGTATATTTTATTATTCTTAGCGAAAATAGTAACCTACCCTAATAGAGTTTCCATTCTTCATATAAGCTTATCTTCTTATAAATAAGATCTTCTTTTCACTAATTCATGCATTTTCTTCCAGCCAGCTCTATCCCAGGCCATATCCTTGACCTCCCTATACAACATGACATCTAGTGTTTCTTTTATCTGCCCCATGTAGTTATTCCTCGGTCTTCCTCTTCCTTTTTTGCCGTCTATTTTTCCTTCTACTATGCTCTTTAAAAAAAACGTCATGTCGTATAAGATGACCCAGCATTTTGCCTCTTCTATTCTCTGTTGTTTTTATTAACGTTCGTTTCTCATTCACCTTTTTCAAGACTTCCTCATTCATACTTTTTATGTCCAGCTTATGCTGGACATAAAAAGTAATGAATGAAAACCTTTCCATGCTCCTCCATGTCCACATTTCGAATGTCTCAAACATCTTTTTTTCTTTTTGCATAAGGTAATAATTTTTGAGTAAGATATAATAATTTTATTATATCTGACAAAAGCTTAGGTTATGAATGGAATAGTCATTCAGTACCACTACTGTTCATTTGCCATTGTTCTAATAGTTTTATGCAATATAGCAAATAAACTGACGGATCACCTGGTAAAAAGCGGCAGTCATCACCTATAAACACGAACAGCCATTACAGACGTTATGCCTGCAAATCTTGTAATATCACTGCCATATTTAAATGCATTTAAATTTAATAAAATAATAATAATAATAATAAATTAACATTAAGTTCCACAAAAAAAAAACTGACTACTTGATAAAAATATTCCTTTTTTGGGCAATCGTGTAATTAGTATAAATAAAACTGACACAAGTTTAAACTTTAAAAGTCAAAACAATAAGTTAAAAATAATCATGAAATCAATTCTGTATTTTGGTAAAAATGTTATATAACATACTTAAAATATCCGCTACATTTCTATTTTTAACATTCCACATTTTTTGCCCACTCAACGGAACAGTTGAATTGAAAGCCTTCTTTTATTAAAAATCGATTGAAAATGGGAAAACCCTAAAATTGCTATGGAATAATTATGAGGTAGCTATCTGCATGATCGCGTGACGTATAACGTTCAATCAATATGTTTTTATTCATATTTAACTTGACATTCGTAGAATCGTAAACCCGTTTGTGGCTGTTGATCTCAGGACTGGGAGCCAACGACCACCGGCTTACCTAGATAGTATAAAAGTTACGGTCTCGGACCACACTACACGCACTATAAAAATACTGGCCAACTGTGCTACTCGATCCGTAACTTTTAAAACTATTAAAGTAAGTGAGATGTATAATATTATTAGTATAAGTGCATATATTAACAGTGAACGTTTAATTTTATGTGATTTTTTTTTAATTTTTATTCCAAAAGTTTTTTTTTTTAATTTCAGTTTTATGAAAGAGACATTTGTTAATAACACTTAAATGCGATTGTTACCTAACTAATGTAGCTACCTTATTGTTTCTTACAAACATGTTTTTCTATTTATTTTTATTATTAAACTGGATATGAGGCTAGTGTCGTAAATAACTTTATGTTTATATATAACCTGGAAGGACCTGTATATGCAGAAGGTGTTTATTTTTAAATTTATATATTGAACTAGCGATCTGGCCTGGATTTGCACGGGTAGATAGAAATTTCGAAAATAAATAGCCTGTTTTAATCGCTGATGATGTACGAGTAGCTTTATATGTGCAAAATCTTTTAAAATAGTTTTTATATGTTTTATAATATTACTATTATTTAATATTATTATTTTATAATTTTATGTTTTAATAATTCATGCGAGAATCATTTCTACTTTTTAGGTTTTTAAATTTTGCCTGCCTATTTATGACTTAAATAAATAATATATACGCCTGCCTAAATAATATGGCCTTATATCTATTGTTAACATCTGTATACTTACCATGTTTCTTAAATTAATTTATAGATTGTGTAGTTTTCAAATTTATCCGTTATAAACAAACAATCAAGTCTTTTCTATTTTGTTTATTATTTCCTTTTTGTACAATACTATATATATTTAAATCGATAAATATTATTAGGATAGCTTTATTTGTTTAAAAAAGATTTTACGATATTTCAATGAATATGTAAAAATAGATGGGAAATAAATAATTAGGGAGCAATTTTATAAATATGCTTACTTATCTTATACTTGTCGTACACATATTGTCGATGAAGAATAACGATAATTAATTTTTAACTCGTAAGTAAAAAATAAATTACAATATACACTCGTAATAAATTAAATACGAGTGTACATTGTAATTTTTAAAAGTAATAAGAATTTGTTTTAGGACCATATATTTAGCAATGTGCAAAGAATGATTGATTATGATATTGTAAAAAAATATTTCCTTTCAATTTTATAACACTCTTGTAAATGATGAAATAAAAACATAAAATAAACAACTAATACCAAATATATTAAAGTAAAGGACATAAACTGGTTAGATACGTCTTTATGAATTTTAGACTACCTAATATAATTAAGGTGACAAAAAATAAAAATAAATTTGTCTTATATAAATAGAACGCCATTATTATTATAAGAAACTATTATAAATTGTTACACAGTTAAAAATTTTCCGTCCATAAAAGGAAACAATATAGGGTTTTATAACGGACTTTTTCCCTAGTATTTAATGATGTATTGCTTTAATAAAAATGTAAAGGTTTATATTATATTGTTATTCTATAGTAATGTGCAACTTCTTATATTTCAGAATGAAATCCGCAACAGCTCTCCTTGTGTTGACAATTGCAGCGTTCGCAGCTGCCCAAAACGAGCAGTACACCGATAAATTCGACAATGTAAATTTGGACGAGATTCTCTCTAACAAACGTTTACTTGTGCCTTATATCAAGTGCGCTCTCGACCAAGGAAAGTGCACAGCTGACGGCAAGGAACTCAAATGTAAGTTCAACGCAAATGTAATTCAAACCGATAGCTGATACATTGCATCCCTAACTAAGCACAAATAATTTTATTAGTTTAGATTTATCCGTAAAGGATTTTTAAGTGGTTTTTATATGCTTTTATTTCTTCATAATACATTTGGTATCTTAGATTACAAATTACAAGGTTTAGAAAACATCTAAGAACAAGGATTTATTTATCAAGCTATATAATTATAACAAGAAATCCAAAAACTTGAAAAATTTTCATAATTTTAAATTTTAAAAATTCGGAAAATTATTCCAAGAAGTAGTAAAATATATACATTTACATTTATTATTTTTACTTAATGTAATTCAGGTTATATATATATATATATATATATATATATATATATATATATATATATATATATATATATATATAAACCTCCCAATAGTGACAGACCTGTGTTCAGCAGTGGACAGTTAACGGCTGATGTGATGATGATGATAACGGATTCAGGTTCTAAATTTATCCGTATATTACATTTTGTGCTCAAAGACATATAGTCACGTAATAATGCTAAAATATTGCCCTAGAACATTAAAAATTACCTACATTTTAGAATCTTCGTCTTGCCTGGTTTATGGCTAATTTTAAACTTTTGCGTTAATAATGCATATTTTGAATACACTATCAGAAATAGTACCTACATACCTGATTTTTATTGCCGATGTTTCGACGTGGTCATGGCAGGTCTGAAGCGAACGGCGTCGTCTTTTGGAAGCTAACGTATTTTCTTTGGCCATTCTCCCATTATTGTCTATCACTGTTGTTGTCTATATCCACCCTACCTATTAAGTCCCCGACAGTGTATTTAAAATATGGTTTATGGTTACCCCTGAGAATTAGTCTATAGGTGTAATTGTGTTATTTATTATTAATTTATATTACAATTTCATCACAGCACACATTAAAGAAGCATTAGAGAACTACTGCGCCAAATGCACAGAAGCACAAAAGGACGGCACCCGCCGGGTGATCGGTCACCTTATCAACAACGAGCCTCAGTACTGGGAAGAACTTACCAACAAATATGACAAAGATCGCAAATACGTCGAGAAATACGAATCCGAATTAAAAACAATTCAAGGTTAAAACTTACTAATGGCGCTTCTACGAGTCTGTGATAAACAATGGTTTGACGTTTAAAAATATATTGGTGAAAAATCATTTGTTAAATTGGTTGAGATTTGGTGTATCATCATTTCTTTAATTTCATCATTTCTTTAATGTAAGAATGTTCAATGGGAATAAAAAAATTACATGTTAATTGTTGTGTTTTTTTTATATTCAATATTAAATTAATTATTCCTGGTGATCAGCGAATAGAAAGCTAGCTTTCAAGATGTATGTATATTTATTTAAATAACTTTTTTGAGCAAAAGAAAATAGAATTCAAAAAATACCATTAGCATTCTCTACCGATCAACCATTGGGATGAAAAGTGAATCACAAACCCGTTACTTCATTATTGGTGTAGGTTAAGAAAATAACTGCTAGTGATGTAATACATAAGATAATACAGAGAATAAATAATATATACATAAATAACAAAAATAATGATTATAATATACATAGATAAAAAATAAAGGATAACTAGACAACTAGATAAATATACGAAATGTAAATAATATGTCACTACATAGTATAAAACTAAGTCGCTTCCCGTCTGTCTGTTCTTATGTATGCTTAGATCTTTAAAACTACGGAAGGGATTTTGATGCGGTTTCTTTTAGTAGATAGAGTATGTATAAAACATGCATAATATAGGTAGTAGAAAAATACTGATAATTTTAGAGGTTTCTAATATGATGACATTAATAAACACATTTTTTGCGCTTCTTTTTGCAACTTAGAATGGCAAACAAGCTGACGGCCCACCTGATGGATGGTGGTAACCGTCGCTTATAGACACGAGCAGTACCATGTACATAACATAGGGTACTTTTTCGCCCATGATATCCCCCAAGCGTCGTCGTTCCTGAGGACTCTGGTGTTAATCCTCTGTACCCTGTAAATTCACTGCCATATCTCATTCTTCAAAATAAAACACAGACATGTAAACAATTGCTTTACGGTAGAAACGCGAATGGAACAGAGGTGCCGAAGCATACGACTTTTGTACAAAGACTCTCTCAGGTTTACATTGCAAACGCTGGCTGAATCTTACGAGATAGACTTAAACAATTTACTACAGTATTATACACCTTAACAGTGTACAAAAAAGTCCGCGATGGTATATGTCTATCTCTTAGGGATAGCCCTATACTATATATTAATATCGATAGTAACTATTTATTTATCCTTTACTTTTACAAGAAATAATGACTTATTTACGAAGCGATTTTAAGTAATACAGCATTAATCCTTATTCAGGGGGGAAAGGGATTGTTAGTAATGGGGTCAAATAACCCCATTATAAGCAATATATATACTCTGTCAGGTTGACCTCCACGTGGTTCCCCTTGGAAACCATCGTGGTTAATTCTAGTTGAATTTGTCAGGATGGGCTAACTGACATGCTTTCATTCTCAACTATCATCGCTCACTGGTGCTTCGCTAGTGTATACCGACAGCGCAGGCGGGGTTACCATACCATTATCACCTATTCAAAAATCCTTATCCAATTATGTACCTTAAATACATTCTGCATTTAATATAGATCAATATGGTCCTTTTCAGCATGTAACTTAAATGAATATTTTCGAAGATATTACAAATTTAAAATGCAGGGATATAGCGGTTGCGGCGGTACCGGCCGGGAGGTCGGCGGCGAAGCTGGGACGAGTCGTTAGTAAATAAATAAAGTATAAAAATTATGACTAGGTACTATTGTTGTAATTAGTTCATAAAGTATAGTTTGTGAACCGATTTACCACGTTAACAAGAAGAGACTACCTATTTACTCATCAATGAATTACCATTAATAAAAATAAGAAATAATGAGTTTATCTTTTTCTAAATTTGAACTATTAACTATTAAACTTTGTTTACCTGATACAAAAGCGGTAAAACATATTAGCTCTCATCCATTCGCAAGTAGTTGTTTATCTTATTTAGGGATTATAGAAAAGTAAAAATAAAAATCTATTGAGTGCGAGTTGAACTTACAAGCTGATAGTTCTGTATAAAAATATACAAATATGAAATATACCTTTATTGTATTTTGCATACGAAAAAAAAACATCTGATAGTTATTATTATTGAAATTTTAATTCATATCTCATTTCTTATTTTGGATCATAATTGTGATTAAAACATGGACCGCATAACTTTATTTTTAGAGGTTTCTTAATAATTTCTCAAAAACTATACTTGTTAGAAAATTAGTAATAGAATTAGTCAATTTTTCTTGTAACATTCGCATATACCTTTATTAACAGGTGGACCGTATGCTTGTATGCCACCTCAATGTTATAAAATAAAAATTACTTCAGAACCTTCGAAGTTAAGTGAGATAATGTTATTTTTTTTCACATTTTCTATCATACAGTTACAAAATGTATTATAAAAATCAGTTTTAATATAGAATATAGAAATGCAACCCTTTGAAATGATACCGCACTTACACTAGTAGAAAAATTTATGTACGTAGAAAAATATATGTATTATATATATATATAATATGTAAATATTGATTAGCCTTTTTTAAATTTTGAACACCCTAGAAAAGAAAAGAAAATTATTTTTGCAATATATGCAGGCCTATGATTTGTATAACTATCCCCTATTTCAACAAATACATTAGTAATTGTCAGTGTGACAGACGAACAGTCGCACCATAAGGATTCCTTTGTATATTTTTGATGCCATGAAACCATAAAAGCAAAAAAATTTCTTTAGAAAGCAATCTTATACTATGTTAACTTGTTTGTAATTTTAAATAAATACATTGGTTATATGGGAATAACAAAAAATACTTTTAAACCGGTCCTTATTTGTACGAGTACAATGAAGACACCATAAATCGTCCGATAGCGTAATTGTTTTTTGTTATTATTTAACGAATTCTTTATACTTGCTATTGTTTAACGTACTTGTAATTTACTTGTACTTGTAACCGTTTAGACTTGTGTTTAGACATCGATTTTAACAAAATTGAATAAAAAAAAATTGAAATTGCAATAAATCTAGATTAAATAAGTAATATTCCTGGTCGCCGCAAACAAATCTTGATTAAAAATTTACGTAATACCCAGTCATGACTATGTCATGGAATATAATGTAAATAAAGAAACGCGTCACTACTAGGATGTTATTACAATATTAATTATGTAAGGTTAGGCACAAATCAATAGACACGTTTTATAAAAATAATATTCCACGTCCATAATTTACTGTAGTCATGATAATAAATTAACCTATTACATGAAAGCCAAAACAACTATTTTTTTACATCTTTAAACATCTTTTAGTAAGGAGGTTTTTAATTGGTATAAATTTTTTTGGCTATTATCCTATTACAACGTTTATTTTGAATCTAGAAAATGGTCCTACCTTAATTTTGTGTTATTCATCTTGATTTTAATCATGTGCATGTTTTTAGTATTAATCTTTTTATATAGTTATAATGATAACTATCGCTAATCGCTGTAATGTAACATGAATAGGTAGGACGAGGTTTGTTAATTTTACATATAGCTGTTTATTGAGTTACTAAGAAAATTTTTAATACCATTTAGGTGGCAAACAATCATACTATATATATAATCATAGCATAGGTGGGCCACCTAATGGTAAACAGTTACCATAGCCTATGAATGCCTGCAATACCAGGGACATACTCGCTTGTTGCCGATCTTGAAGAAACATAACTTCTTTACCCCTTTCTTTAAGAACATCATGCTGTAGTATCTTAGAAGAACCTCGACATTTTCAACATTTATAGTCTAAGAGGAAATTAATTGTAAAAATTAAATAATATTCTGCTTAGTTACTTCTTTATTAAAACACAATTCTTTATATAACACCATAGGCATAATGCAGTTTTGAGCTCAAAAGAGACTAACTACAGGTAGACTATAGAACAAGAGTTCAGTATATATAATATATATATATATATATATATATATATATATATTTGTAGCAGAGATCATATAATTATATTATATATAAGATAGAGCATAGTTAGATTAAAAATATAAAATAATTCATTATTATTATGATTATTATGAAAGATCTAGTTTAGTCATCAGATTCTAAGAAAGGTTCATAAATACTTTTGAATTCGCCATTGGGGTCATATTTAGTTAACATCTGCTGCCAGTATTCTGACTCATTTTCCCTAATATGTTTGACAACTTTCCTGGCGCCCTGTCTTTGCCACTGGGTACATTTTGAGCACGCTGTCTGCATACCATCTTTAATGTGTTCTGAAACATAAATTTATATAAGTACTCATTTAATTATAATTTAGAATTATTACTCATATAATGTATAATTTTAAGATATTAACGGTCGGTTGTAGTTTCACACCGTTTTTTTATGTAAGTAAAATACACCAAAATGGTTGAACTAAAACTACAAAAGTAATTTTAATTTAACCATTACAAACAATCAATCAAATGTATTAAAATTTATATAAATAATATTATATTATAGATTTACGAGTGTATTATCATACTTGTACACGTCTTCTTAATATATTATTAAGAAGACGTGTACAAGAAGTATCCACAAGTAAACTTATCCCATTACAATGAAGAAATTTGTCACAGGATGGCAACTGAGTTCATCTATGGTGTTAATTAATTAATGTAAAATTTATTGTAAATTATATAAGGCCTTGTCATACGAATTGGTAAAAACTCTAATGTCTGACAAGTTGTTTTATAAATAAATAAATTTTATATCGATTTATAGTGTTACGTGTAGTGTAGTAGTTTAATATATCGTATATAGTTTAATATATGAGTATGTGCTTAAATACAAGGAAATGGGCCAAACATATAAACTGAAAAACTGATAATCGATTGAGAAAAAAGGTTCGAGTTGAGACCTTATGCAGACACAAGTAGTATGCGTTATGGTGAAATGTGCTACTTTGTGGCAAAACATGAAGGAGATCTATATTCTTGTATGTTGAAAGAACGTATAAGAAGAAAAGTATTTACTTACTTTTAAGCTCTTTTCCTTCGGCAGTGCATCGTCCAGTTTCCAGAATACACTTAACGTAAGCGACCAGTAGTCTACGATTGTTTAAGATCTCATCTATGTTAACATTATCATATCTGTCTGTATATTTAGATTCTTCTGCTAATGCTAACGTTGCTACAGCAAGTAGCATTGATATTACTAACAGTTTCATACTGAAAATTGAATTATGAAAATTATTAACATGTAAGCTACATAAATGTTTTACGTAAAAACAATTATTTACATAGTAATAAAATTAATATAAAATTAAAACGTGATTTAATTGCGTAACAAATACATACACACACACACACACGCACACATGAAAAAATGCGCGTGTGCTCGTGCACGCACGTACGCACACATATGCACACACGCACACATGTACACACACACAGAACATGAAATGTCCAGGGAAAAAAGTGCTGGATTCTTTCAAGTTGAGAAATTATTCGAAAGAATACGCACAGCCACCTTTTATTATCCCATCGCTCACCATCGACAAAGAAATTATCTTCATACGCTAGAACTCAAATTGTTGCGTATAGTATGGTTTCAGAGCAATTTTCTCCCGCGAACGCTCAGACTGTGGAATGAACTTCCCGCCGAAGTTTTCCCTAGAGACTACAGTATGTGGTTCTTCAAAAAGGGTGTAATAAGATTTCTTCATGTGGCCTCCTATTGTTGCAGGCGTTCATAGGTTACAGTGACTATTTACCATTAGAGGGGCTGTACGCTTATTTGCTACCTTCGTGGTGTAAAAAAAATTCGAGTGTAAACGTTCTAAGAGAATTTTATTTTCATTTACGGTTCTATTGAGTTTAGGAACAATTTTGTACGTTGCTTTTTTTAGTATAAATAAATAAATTATTTAATTATTCTGTACTTTTACTCTTTACTATTTTAGTCTAAAACCTTACATAATTCAGCATTTATGTATCAACTTGCCTTATAGTTTTCAGTCAATTTTAATAAGCAATCAAAATGAACATTGTTAAATTACTTACATTTAAATTTATGGTGGAAAATTCCAAGTGGTCTATAAATAGTAATCTCTTATAGTTATCACAGTGACTGCAGAATCTCAAAGGATGATTTCATTTATATTGTAGGAAACTGGAGTAACTTCGGATAATTGCGGGAAACAACATGCGTAGCTATTGTTGAATCAATTCCGCAATCAACGCCATCAATAGAACTGACTTGTTCTATTATGAGCCGGTGTGATTGCATTATTTGATTCACAATTCAATGAACAATGGTGATTTTTGATGGAAGGATTCAGCTAAAGTTTGATATTCAATTATGCTTAATTGGCTGAATAGACTTGGATAAAATGTAATACCAAGATACTTAGACTGATACTTATATATCTTTATCTTAATTCACGAAAACAAAGTAACATGCAGTTTTTTATTCCTTGTATATTTGAATTAAGTTCACAGAAGAACTATATAATGGGTACATTTTTACTTATATAACAGTAACATTGGATTTTTTATAGAAAAATGTCGATAATTTAGTATATGACTGAATTGAGTCATAAATTTTAAAAACAGAATTTTTGTCAAAATTAAAAGTTATCGTTTTTAATAAAACTAAATATAGAGTAATTATTAATCGTGTCATTACATAGATACCACTTATAAAATAGCTGATTTTTACAGAAGTATCAAATAAAGCAGATAATAATAAATAGAATTCAAATATCGCAGGTCATAAACGGAATATATCTAATATAAATAAAAAGAACAATCAAATTCAATGGTCATTGTCATATTTCATTACAATGATTTACACTACTAATTATACTTCTATAATTGATCTAAGTATAATGGGGTTTTACCTTTTCTTGTATAATATTAAAAGTTAAAAGAAATTTTTTAAATTCATATAAAGTTATATAGTTTTACAATGCTAAATGAAGATGTTTTTCGTATATTTCGACTTGAACTAATTAAGAAGAAGGTTCTAGAACAGCGATTTTGTACGCAGTTACCCCCGCAGGGTAACCCCTCACTACCTATCAAGCGACGATTTCAATTATTTTACAGGAAATCAGTAGATTTTTAATTTAGTAATTCTAATTCAGATATATATATATATATATATATATATATATATATATATATATATATATATAACACAAAGGCAGCAATGCAAATATAAAAACAGCTCATAGGCTCTTCTACACAAACACGAAGACCAGTTTTCTATTCCTTGTCACGCAAACATTACTAATTAAGTAGTTTTGTATATAAATTTATTTATGTACTAGTTAGGTAATGCAGAAAATCCTAACTTTAATCCCCCTCCTTATACCTATGGTATAAAGATAACATTTTATAATATTTTGTGTCAATACTTAGTCACCTTTCATGCCTGGTCCCTTATCTATAAATGATTTTTTTTATACATAATCTAGCATTTATTCGTGACTTCTTTTTTAATAGGTGATAATGGAATGGTAACCCAGCTTGCGCTAACAGTATAAGTTGGCGGGGCACCAGTGAGGTATGATAGGTGAGAATGGTAAGGCAGATCAGTTAGCCCATTGTGACGAATACACCTAAAAAGCAGCACAATGATTTCTAAGAGAGACCACGTGGAGGTTGGCCTGACAGAGTATATAGCTAGTTATCGGACTGGTAGTCTGCATTACTAACAATCCTTTTTCCCCCAGCATTTATTCGCAACTTAGTCCGTGTGCCCGGGATATGATGATGGATCTATCTAAGTGTATGCCAAATTTTATGGTGATTGGTTGTGTCATTAAAGCCTTTAGAAGTAACAAACCAATAAACAAATTCACGTATTTATAATATTAAGTATGTTTGTATGAATGGTTCCATACTCATAAGTAAATAGTAAATAAATATGTAACAGAAAATTAATAAACCCACTGTCGAAATAATTGCAATATAATTGTCGGAAACGACAAAAATATTGTCAGTGATTTTATTAATTTCCCGTTACATATAATATGGATATAAATACTATCGGATAAAAAATTTACATAAGTCTTAAAAATAATATTGAAATCCTTTTTTTTATTTGATAATATTTTACATTACATGTTAATGGAAACTTTTTAAGATACAAGCTACCTTTCTTGTAAACCTAGACAACAGCCTAGGTTTAGTAGAAAGGTTTCTTTATATATAATAATATATTAAAATATGTAACCTGTATTTTAATATATTGTTGTGTATATAAAAGTAAAAAAGACGAGATTTTATTTATCAATATATATTAAGAATATTCAATGGTTTAGAAGTTTGGAAACATAAAAATAAGTTTATCCATTTATAATTATGCATTGAAACGATTTGGTTTACACTATTTCTGATACTTTTTGTATACCACTTAAATTTACAAAAGTGGATCCTCTCACTTAAATTACACAATTGCTTAAAAGCATTAATTAATACTTCTATATCTTAAATGTCTCAGCGCAAAAAGCTACATCTGCTACATAATTTGTTACCGCCTCAGACATTTAATAGAGTCGTTTCGTATAATGGACGTTTATGATGTTTTTAACATTCGCTATGAAAAATCACACATTATTATAACATTATAGTTAAATTGTCCTCGTAACATAACATTTTATAGGTTTTCAATTATTCTATGAATCATTAAATACTAATTTCAAACATTATAAAAAATTAATAGTAAAATGTTAACGCCTGCTATAATTGTAATAACATAAATCTATCCTCTATTATATTAATTGCCTTCTGTACATCGTAAGGTCTCTTAGAGAACAATAATACTTTATATATTAAAAGTATAAGCGTTGAAAGGAGCAAATATGTACTTCAGAAAGAAGCATCTGCATCTACACATTGTAATAATAATTAATAAAACGTGAATTATAGACAATTATACATATAAATTTTTTAACAAATTTAGACAGCAACTTAAACGCCTTTAGTTTTTATACAGAGACTTAAAAAAAAATTTTTTTGATGGAAAGGTGCAATGCACTCCTTGCATCTTGTTGCCCACATCCGTGAATTTTATAAAATTTACCTATTTTACAATTTTTCGTTCTATGGATATCCATTTATTTCTATCACATAAGTCAAAATATTTTCTTTTATTTTCATTTTCAACCGACTCCAAAAAAGGAGAAGGTTCTCAGTTCGGTTACATTTTTTATTATGTTAATGAAAAGAAAAACCTCCGATCGTAGAGAAAAATCACTTCTCACGCGTGAAACTGCTTTTATCTGGTAATATAAAAATAGTAACACCCAATACGTACTTCAGGAAATACGTTCAGTAAAAAAATGACACCGCTACGACAAAATCATGTTTTAAATTCTCATTGTCAAACAAAACAGCCGTGATGCACAATTGCGGTTTGCTTGTGATTTACCGATCGCATGTGACCAATGATTGCATGATGACGTTTCGTTCGTGACGTTTCGAAGCTAAGTTTAAATACAATTTTGAAAGATGGTTCAACTCCCCTACCTGGGGAAATCGCCCGGTTTTCCCCTAAGTATCACGTTGCGTATGCACTTATAACTTATACATATCATCATTGTGTCATTTGTGATAATTTTATGAGCCATGATGCCAAAGAAAGTCATACGACACACTGACCCGCCAAACTATAACACCTCTTTTTTTGCAGCGGGGGTTTTTTAATAAAGATATTTGTTAACATTTTTAATTTTGGTTCAATCAGTACTAAGTTATTATTATTGGTGCAGTTTCCTATACTAATGTAAGTAATAATTAAATTTATTATGACTTAGTTTTTCGTTATTTGGTGTGTTTGATTTAACGTTTAAATTTTCAATAATAGTGTTTCCTTCACCTGTACAAACCTTATTGGCTGATGTATTTAATTGTGTAATTGTCTCATTTGTTTTTTAAAGCTATATGTTTGCTTTAAAAAAAATGTAATATGATTGTGATGGGCTTTCCTCGATATCAAATTTTTGTATGACAGGCCACAATATATTAATATAAGAGAAGAAAAAACCAAATAAAACTCTATATAAGACACCTAGCCAGCAGAGCGTGCTAATAAATAAATACCGCTAGATATATTATTCAACGCCATCTAGTTACAACCTAATCAGAGCTTATACTCTGGGCACTGAATAACTATAACACTATAAAAAATAGCAATACCGTGATTTAGATTATTCATTAAAAAAAAGGAAAAAAATATATAGAGAGTAGACGAGGCTCCAACTCACTATCACTACCAAGAGCAAGAAAGAAAACGAAGACAGAAGACCACGCCTCATTCAAACGAGGGCAGAGCTGTGACCCGGTAACCTAGGGGTAGTCGACCCTGGAATTGAAGCCGGAGTAAGGAAGTCCGCCCCGAAGCCTCCATCCTAGGAGAGTTCAGAAGACTTGAACCAAACTAAACAACTGATAAAAAACATGTTTTTATATGTACATATTATACATAAAAAATACCCAGACACCCATGAACACAAATGTGTGTATTACATTGGAATCAGACTCACGACCAAATCAATCGTAAGCTTATATACTTTTCTATACTTTATATTTTTTATATACTTTTGGGGAGAGCTATGAAAATATAGTATTTTCTTGAAAGATCTAACAATATCATTAAAAGCGATTAAAATAAGCCACTGAATTGGATCAGATGATGTTATTTTTAATAACATAAAAGGCCAAACAAGCATGCAGCTCACCTAACACCACGTAACACCGGAAAAATTGCAGCTGTGTTGCCGGCCTTTTACGAAAAAATATGCTCTTTTCTTAAAGATTTAAATGTCGTATCTGTTTGTAAAAATTGTCTTTTTTTTAAAGCACTGAGGTGGCACACAAGCATACGGCCCACCTGATTGTAAGCGGTTACCGTAGCCTATGAACGCCTGCAATACCAGGGGTATTAGAAAAAAACGACAATTTAATATAAAAAAATAACTTTAATTTAGAAATATTAATTTAAAAATTTTTACATTAGTAAAAATTTTAAAATATTAAATGTGTTTAAATTCATAATGCAACCATTACTGAGTAATATTAATGATGTAGATGAGTAATATATATTATTTTAATAATTTATTCCTCTGGGATGACGACGCCGTTTGCCTTTGCCCTATCTTCGTACTTCTTCCTCCATTTACCTGAAGGGTCGAATCTGTCAGTCAGTTTGTGCCAAATGTCAAGTTCATTCTTAATCAGATACTCGATCGCTTTGTAGGCACCTTTTTCTTGAGCCTCAGTGCATTTTTCACAGCCGGTCTCAATAGCCTCTTGTAGATGCTCTGTAAATAGCAATGACAAAGATATCTAGCTGTAACCGTTGGTTTCACTCGCATTAATTATAAAAGTAGTGTCTTACATTTATAGAAATCCATTTAAATGTTCAAGCGTGGTTGAGTAACAAATATCCAAACATTTTCACGGATTTATTATTTACTAACGCTTTGCCCTCTACTTCGTACACGTGGATTTTTAAAATAGAAAAATCAATGAAATATACCTCTTCTGAATGACATGTCGAGACAAAATATAAACTATCTTTTAAGTTAAACTTTAAGAAATACAACTGTAAGCCCCGTGAACTGTTAAAACCATATTCATTTGAATGCAGTAGCTTTCCGTAACATTCAGACAAGCAGACAAACAAAATTCCTGAATAAATATTTTTTGCTTCCTATTATTACTAATAAGACCCCTTTTTAATTTATCATCTAGTTAAAATTCTATTATATTAATGAAATAAGACAGCAGCTAATTATATAACAAACTATTTTACTACTCAAGGAATAATGACTATATTGTACTAATTATTGATGTCCGATAAATATAATAATACGATAAAAATTATAAAATCAATGCTTAAATAAATAAAACTTATTATAATAATTCTTTGTGAATTCGTCACGATGGACATACTATCCTAAATTGATCCTCGTCCATCACATCGTATACTTCGCATATACCGATAGCACAGACAATGTTACCATTATCATACATTAAAAACCTATAACTCACCTTTTAATTCTTTTCCTTCAGCTGTGCATTTACCCTTATCCAATATACAATTAACGTACGCTTCCAACAGGCGTTTGTTTTCGAGGATTTCTTGAATGTCCAGATTGTCATACTTGTCAGTGTATTTGTCGCTGGGACGGGCCACCACCGCTGCCACCAAACAGCAAACCACAAGTACAAACTTCATTGTTTTCTTACCTGTAATATAAAAAACGCAACCATAAATAAAAAGAAAGAAGAAGAAAGAGCGAATAAAGGATTTATTATTATTATATTTACATATTAGTCCCATAGAAATTTTATGAAAATCCGTTCAGTAGTTTAGTTTTAAAATCAAAATAATTGGTTTTGCTACAATTGAAATCGATTTTTTTTATAGTATACTAATATAATATATTATAATATTTTTTTTATAGAATTTAATAATGAGTAGTATGTATAATATATGACACTTTACAACCAAAAAGAACTAGGCAAAACTTAAGTTTATACAAAGCTAATTATTATGTACATTAAGTACATTTAATTTAACCTTATTTTTTAATATTCTTGATTTTTAAAGAATGGAAAATTTTATTCAGAATGTGCAATATAAATTAATAAATACTATCGAAATATTCTTTGAGTCTCGTTGCTATAGCTACCATAATTTTATTGTTATTTTTTATCCGCAGTTCTACTAGTATTACATAAAGAATCATCTTGATGATGATGTTCTCCAACTTTACTAGTATTATATAAAACATATACACATGTTCTATTATCTTTAACATTTTAATAACCTTTGCAAAAAATTTGTATGCGTTTAGATAAAGCGAAAGTTGTAGTTATTAGTATTAAAAAACATTTGTACAGACCCAATTTTAAATATACTATTATTATTATAAAAAAAAAAAAAAACAGAAAACATTACTTTTTTGCGCTATAAAAAGAGTACTAAATAAATTTTAATATATAAAATCAATAATTTATACCCCTGAGCATATAAAACTCAATGTAACAGGGGGCAAGCGCTTCTTGAATACTCGACCTTGAGCCGTATGGGCGTGGCTTGACCTTTTTTCCCTCTACCCGCTAACAATTATCACGATGACAAGTTATGCAGAGAATTGTCGAAATAAACTGCTAAGAAATTAATTTTAGAACTAAATGTAAACAATATGCGAATATAAGATGAATATGATAATATGTCATGAAATTTAGTTTACATTTTGTATTTTGGATGGAGATAGGATATTGATTAATTTTGTCCCGAATAATCAATCCCGGTCATACCGACGAAGTCGCGCGTAAAGACTAGTATTAATAATATATATCCTAATAACTGTAATCCTAAATAAGGTTAATAGAGATTTTTATTGACTGTTACACCGGACACACACGGGGACACATCTTATCGTATATATTCGAATCTAACGTACCAAACTACAAACATACCTGACTTTTTAGGATAATATTAGGTCAGTTGGGCCATCGTAACGAAAACATTAGGAACTAATGACGATGTTTTTTTTTGGGGGGGGGGGGGGGGGGGGGGGGGGGGGGGGGGGGAGAAATGTCAATTTCATTTAACTTAATATTTAATCACGTCAAAACAAAAGTCCTTAATACAATACAATATGACAATACAATGTTATTCACTTAAAATGCACTATTCAAACACTAGGTCACTATTCCTCACTTAACTTACAATGTCATACATAATTACTTATGGAGCCGTAAAATTATAGACCACAAGTTGAAAATACAAAACTAAAATCTCTGAATAGGCGACATGACAAAACACGTGCTTATGCCAACGGAACCTACCGTTAAATCCAGTAATCAGCAGTAGCCTAGAGTGACTTATGATATTCAGTGTGAAGTAACCAGTATATATAGTGATCGTCGTTGTATCTAAAACATCTAATTTGCCCCTCGTTACTCCATTATTTCATTTGCGTATGATGCATAAAAAACTATATACAGGACGTTACATATTGCATACACATCGTGGACGATATTTCACGTATATAAATATGCTTTTTGTTAGTTAAGTATTAATGGAATTTTTAATTTTTAATAGTGAAATTTTTATTACAAAACTCTCTAATCTGAAATTACATTTAGAACACTTATAATTATGTTGACATACAAACTAAGAAAGATTGTTTTTTCTATTTATAAACAGTATAAGGTATATTACGTTATATTTGAAAATGATAAATATTAAGATTAGTCAGGGTACAAAATAAGAAGAATACAAAATACATAAGTGTATATATGTTTGACTTTATTAAAAATATTATTTTCCAGTCAACCTTAGGGAAGTGTCAGAGTACTCGAATGCTTGAATTAAAAATGTTATTATTTAAATAAGGAATAATGTCAAATAATAATGCATGAGTTTATAACCCCAATAAAACCATAACCCATCAGGGTCCATTAGTTTTTTCATAATCATAATCTGTTGCTTTCTGGGTGAAGGTAACACTCGGCAATCTAGATTCGACTTATTAAGAAGAATTTATTAATATTATTTAGCAGAAAAAAAAAATCACCATTGAGTTGAAAAGACAAAAGTTGTATCTTTCTGGAAATACGGAAGCAGGAAAAGCGTTCCG
Organism: Galleria mellonella; assembly: GCF_026898425.1. Classification (NCBI taxonomy): domain Eukaryota; kingdom Metazoa; phylum Arthropoda; class Insecta; order Lepidoptera; family Pyralidae; genus Galleria; species Galleria mellonella. The sequence goes on along the minus strand of NW_026442130.1, from coordinate 7,267,450 downwards.
CTTCTTGGTTATTCACACCAAGAATGATGACGTGAACTATATTATTAATCATTTTTTAAACAACCTGTACATGGTAATTATTAAAGGGGAAACAGACACAATTCTTCCGTTTTTCCAAGACCATCTCCTTGAATGCACGTGCATTATTATTTATATTATTTTATTTTCTCAGAAATCGTTTTATGTTTTAAGTAATAAAGTAACAGAAGGCTAGAAGCTAAACTATAAGTAAAGCAAGGTTATTATAAAATATTTAATATTTATATGTATCTACTACTACTATATCTACTATAATATATATTATCTACTTTGTATCACATTTTACGAAGTATATTAAAAAGCAAAAAACAAAATATTTATTTTTTCTACGTTAATCATCAAATTGTTCTAAGGAGATGGTGACTTTGGCGGAGTAGCGGTTTAAAAATTGCCTCCTTTACGATAATTGCATGTTCGATGTCTATCTCTATATAAACATTAGTATTAATAAGTACATCTGAGTTAAGTTGGTCTTTGGCTTAGTTTGGGAGTAAATAGCGCTAAAAGACAATTTATCTAAGTTATGGCACAGAGAAAATTTTAATTCCTCTTGTGGACAAGCTGACAGCGTGACAAAGCTGGAGCTTTTCATAGAGATTATAAACATTTTAAAGAATAAAGTAAGAAATGTTATAGTTTTAAATATAACATTTCTTACTTTATTTATTGTACTATTAAAAACTACGGGAAAACTAAAGCGGTCATTGGCATGGACGGCACAATAAGGAAGCGACATGTAATGAAAAATTTATATTCAAACAAAGAATTCTTCCAAATATATAGATAGAAGGCTATTACATTAATAGATATACCTGCATATATATTTAAAAAATTGGTCAAGTGTGTTATTGGCTCATATAATAGGATTTCCGTAACGAGATTTCCTGGGCAATAAAAAGGAAGAAGATCAAAATAAATGTAAGTACATTTTTATTCCACAAAGGTGGCAAACAAAAAAACAAACATACAGCCCGTTTGATGGTAAACAGTCACTGTAGTCTATGGACGCCTGTCACGTGCGCGTAGCTGACTCCGAAGAAACCTTAATATACCTTTTTGTAACACCCCATATTGTAATCTCTAGGGAAAACCTATTTAAGATATTAAGTGACTCTGACATTAAAATATGTTTTAACTGACGAAAAGGGGTTTTAGTTACGAATACTAGCAATGCCGTAGCTAGCAATATAGGTCAGGTTGACTTCCACATGGTTCTGTGTAGAAATCATTGTACGTCAATTTTTGATAAATTTATTAAGATGGGCAAACTGATTTAAGTAATAAAAATACGTCAAGAATATAAAAAAAAAATTAAAAACAAAAATCTGTAAGAAAATGCTTGCTAAACTCTTTTATAATTATAACCACCACCAAAAACAACAACCAGGATGAGTATATTAGAGGAAGTATGAAAGTAGCGTCAGGAATAGAAAAAACAAAGGGTAACGGTCTAACCTAGTATAAACACGTGATAGGCAGGGATGAGAAGCATGTTTTAAGAAAGGCATTAAGTATGAATGTGAATGGCTATAAGCGTAGAGCAAGGCCTAAAAAGCCTTGATGTACTGTGTGTAAGATGATATTGCCAGGATGAAATTAAGAGAGAAAAATGAAAGAGAAAAATATATTACGCTGATCCCAAATTACAATTTGGATAAGGGTATGAAGATGATGAACCACAACAGCTTCTTTTTGCTGTGGTTAAAAACAGTTTATCTATTATAGACTAATCCTATGATTGCAGTTAGAAATACAAACTCTAGGTATATTTAGTAGTTGTATAGTCAGACCAATATTTGTCTCTGAAAAAAAGTATGATGTAAGCTGTAGTAGTAAAATGTTTAGGAGTAGAAGATGATTCTATACAATATGTTAATTAAAAAAAAAACAATAAGGCATTATATTAATTGTAAACATAAATATTTTTAACAAACATGTTGTTTTCCTTGAGTTTATTTATCCAGAAGGTCAGTTGTAGTCATGACATGAGGACAAACTATGAGATATGACACATATAGCTGATCTTATAAATTAGATTCGACAAGAATACTGATTAAACACCCATTTTATATGCTAGGTTAAGCAATATTGCTTGTCATTGATGCATCTTGCAGCCATCGTATTATTTATTTATCAAGACATTATATGACGTTGGATGGTATATTATAATGGTTTTAAATATCTAAACTCAAGTCTAGACATAGTTTAAAAGGTTCTTTATTTAGCTGATATTTGTATATAATGCTATATCTGCACTAATTATAAATCGTTTGTAAATGATTGTTTTTAATATAAAGACTTAACTCTTGTATAATATAATCTTTTTCCATATTTCCATCACCGTCATCAAAATCTATTCACATACAGCAGAAGTTCAAGTCTCTTCTTATAAAGGGAGAATACTAACCCTACTATTGCCACGCGAAGTGAAAATTGATAATACACAGTTATGTTGACTTCCAACCGGTCCTCCCTGAAATCTTGGTTAATTCCTTTTGAACTATGGACCAACTAATGTGACTTCATCTCTATTGTTTAATCCTCCAATAACGTCCTTGCCATTGTATACCATTAACGTCGGCTGGTGCATCATATTTTTTTTTTGTTATATTTTTTATACGAATTATATATGTAATAATAATTATTAATAACAATAATAATTAAATATATTATTTTTAGGCCTTAATTGTGTTAAAAAACTGGACGCCAAAACTAAATTTGTTTTTAGAAGTTATAAATAATTTATCAAAAAATGTATTAATTAGAAACATCGTTCTAGTTTTCTTGTAATATTCATGTATACTTTAATGAACTGTAATTATTTCAAATTTTTACGTCTTGCAAAAATGGTGGGGGGAGGGAATAAATACATTAAATATTTTTCAATCATTTTCATGTGTGGGTCAACAATATTTTAAATAGATAGCATTTGTAATAGCAGAAATAAAGCGCTGTAACAAACGGACGAATAGACGGACAGCCGAACAACGTCGTACCATAAGGAATCCTTCGTAAATTTTAAAAGTAACTATCACTACGCTGACCAGCCGGCCATGAAAACTACTTAGAATTTATTTTTTCTGAAGAAACCTAGTGTCTACTAAAAAATGTCAACTAAGTTTTATTGAAGTACCTATGGTACCAACTTACAAAATATTAGTAAAATGGCCAAGCGACATTGTTCTTTGCTATCTTACTGAACTTTCATTTTAAAGATAAAACCGAATGTATCCCATATTTCATCACCTTTTTTTAAATTCCTTATATAATAATAATTTCTGGCTCGATAATGTTGACTCTACTTGCAGGATATGCTAACCTTTACTCTATGACGTTACGACTATGTTAGTTACTTAAACATAAGGTAATGCAATTAGCAAAACAAATAAGTATTTAGGTACATTTGCACAGAAATCTGTCTACCTCAAAGTAACAATGATGTAATAATGTATTGACAAATAATATTATGCTGTATATTTATTAGGATATTTTACAGTTTAGCAGATAATTATACTTGCATATTAATTAAGGCCATGTGATCCCGACATAGATTAGACCACACCTTGCTTTCCTGTGGGTGTCGTAAGACGCGACTAAGAAAACTTAGAGGTGGGTAGCAGCGTCCCTCCTAAAACATCTCTAAAAGCCTAACTGCGGTTGCCAACACGACTGCCAAGCGTGGCAACTACTCGTAAAACTCCTCTTATGGGGAAGGCTTATGTTCAGCATTCGACATTGGACCTCACTGGTTAAAATGATTAAATACAGCCAGTTTTTACGGAAAGTGTAATAAGTAAAAAAAGATTTTTTTATGCAACTTAGAATAGCAAATAAATTGATGGCCCACCTAATTAAAAGTGGCAATCGTCACTTATAAACATAAACAGAGTAGCATGGATGTATGAAAGTATACTGTGGCCCCTGGAACTCTATAAGTTGTCATTCCTGAGGACTAGTGTTATGCCTCTGTACTCTGTAATTTTATTGCCATATCCCACGCTTCTAACCGAAACACAGCCTCACAAACACTTTTGCTTCACGGCAGAAATACAAATAGAACAAAGGTACTCGAGCAGACTACTTTTGTTCAAAATAAATATATAATAAAGATAAATTTTGAACTAAAACTTTTCTCCAAAGAAACCTTAGATTTTATAAGCTAAGGTTATATTGCGTCTATTAAAAAAAAATATATCGGTATTTAATATTTTTAGTACCGTTACGCATTATTTTTGCTAATTCTAAATCGATGTTAACGTGATTATTTTGCAAAAATTTTTACGTAGGTACCTCCAATCAAGTTGTCAACATATATAACTGATCGACCGACCCCATTAAAACATAATCGTCAGAATTTAATTATCACTTAACAAAAAATATTTGTGATCTAATAATTATTTTACGATTAAAAAATTTCTAATAGGGTGGATATTGAACTCACACCATAGACTATTGGTTTATGATTTTATGTATTAAGTATATTTACAAAAAAACATATGTTTTGCATTTAATAAAGCAAAGGGAGAGTCTACCAGAGGGAGACTTTGTACAAAAGTCGATTGCATGGGTACCTCTGTCCCATTCGTGTTTCAACCGTGAAGCAGTTGTGTTTGCATAGCTGTGTTTCGGTTTGAAGGGTGGGATATGGCGTGAATTTACAGGGTACAGAGGAATAACATCTGAGTCCTCAGGAATGGCAACGCAGGGGGTATCATGAGCGAAACGGTGTGCTCTGTTATGTTCATGGTGCTGCTCATGTCTATAGGCGACGGTTACCACTTTCCATCAGGTGGGCCGTCAGCTTGTTTGCCATTCTAAGTTGTATAAAAAAAAAAAAAAAAAAAAGGAATACATAAGTAGTATTTGAGACGAAGAAGACATAAGCTAATTATGTGTTCGTCGATTGATATGTCAGGGAGATACGAACAAAGCCGCGGATAAAAAATAGTATAAAATAAATATATAACAATTTTGAGACCATATACATTACTGAATAACACTATGATTTATTAACGGAAAACAATCGTTTGTTTTGCTTTTCGTGAGCTCTGTACCTAATCGTCAAATATTTAAAATTAATGATTATGAGTATTTTTTTCTAAAGAATGTCAGTATTCTAATTGGTATTCAATTGCAGAGTTCTGTTACTTAATAGCAGGGTCATGGTTGTTGAATTTCATACATTAAGCTGAATACCCAGAACGTCAACTAATAATTTATCATTCGTATGAAATGAATATTGCTATTATTTTGTATAGGTAATAGCGACTCTGTCCAGCCTCACACGGGAAGTAAAATGAATTTTGTAGGTAAAAAAAAGTAATCGGTTAAGTATTTTTTTAAATTATACATTACAAACAAAAAAATAAAAAAAAAAACTCTTTATACTAATTAGTTTATCATAGATATACATCTATATGTGTTTGTTTAGCATCACACAATAAACATTTTATTCGCTTATAAAACTTCCCTTTTCGTAAACAGTGTTACGAAAAACATATGCACTGTATCATTATGATTTGACTAAAATTTACGCTCTAGATTGTCTCTCGCCGGATTTAGAAGCCTGGGCAGTAAAAGATACTCGACTGTGTCTGCTGTGAGGCCTTCATTGATGTCACTTTAATTCTATATAACATTATTAAAATGTGAAAACTATATTCCAATAATTACTAAATTACTGAAAAATTTCTAAGCAGGCAGAATTTGAATTGTAGTACACAAAAGAAAAAAGATAAGGTACATTTTTATCTTAATAGCGTAAGGGCAACGCCTCAAATGATACATTTAAATAGGTATATAATAATAAAAGAAAAATATATGAACACAAAAATGAAAATATATATAATACAACAACGAAAAATATGAAACCACTTTTTTTTTTTAATAGAAGTAGTCTTTAACTACTATAGTGACAAACAAGCATACAGCCTGTCTGATCGTAAACGGCCACCTTAACCAGTAGACGCCTGCAAGACCAAGGAATTTATGCTCATGTTAGTGACCCTTTAAAAATCTTATTACATCCTTTTTTAAGAACTCCAAGCTACCTAGGATAATTTAGAAAATAGGTTGTTCTTATTTACGTAATAGATTAATAATTAAATATTGTATATATATTCTATAGAACAAGCTGAACATTTGCATGATTAAAATCTGTTGCTATAACAAACAAAACTTGTTATAACAGATCATGGCCATTCGAGAGGTGAATAGCAGTTGACCGCAGACCATAGACAATCGGCTGAAAGGTTTACGCCTTTTGCCAGGTTGCCTATGGTTTGCTTATCTGATTATTATATCACTCATTAGAGAGACGAGACTGTGTTGTAGGCAAATACTATGTTTCTGGTTACAATAAATTTATATACTTTTTTATTTTTTATATATTAATTGACTGGGATGAAAAGTAGTCCTGTTTTGTCAATAAAACATCAATGGCGAATACATCACTCACCTTCGATTTGCCTATGACATAGTAATTGTGGTGGAACCCCTGGAGGATCTGAATACTATGTTCAAGGACCTCAATACTGTTTCTCAACAGGTAGATCTTAAGATGAACATGGACAAGACTAAGATTATGTCTAACGTCCATGTCACACCTATGCCGGTTACGATTGACAACACTACGCTCGAAGTTGTCGATGAGTATGTATACCTGGGACAAGTTGTCCGAATGGGTATGTCCAGCTTCGACCGAGAGGTCAACCGACGACTTCAACTCGGCTGGGCAGCATTCGGGAAACTATGCCACATCTTTTCATTCAAAATACCTCAGAATTTGAAGACGAAGATCCTTAACTAGTGTGTGTTGCCAGTGATAACTTACGGAATCGAAACGTAGTCCTACACGATTGCCTGTATGCAGAAGCTACAAGTTACTCAGCGGTCTATGGAGAGTACATAGCGCTCGGAGTCTCTTTGCCTGATAGAATCCGAAACGAAGATATTCACAAAAGAACTAAAATATCCGACATACCCCGAAGGATAAGCAAGCTGAAGTGCCAATGGGCTGGTCACATAGCTCAAAGAGCCGATAACTGATGTGGAAGAAAGGTTCTTGAGTGGCGACCATATACGGGTAAACGCAGTGTAGGATGACCTCTCTCTCTCATCCATTGACGACCTGCAATACGTTGCAGGGAGTCAATGGATGCAGGTGGCTCAGGACCGTTCTTTGTGGCAGTCTATGGGGTAGGCTTATGTCCAGCAGTGGACGGATAATGGCTGAATTGATGATGGTTATGAAAAGTAGTCTTTGTCCTTTTTCATCTGAAATACAACTTCTACAGCATATTTTATCAATCAGAATTAACCTACTTTAGTACGCTCCCTTAACTCACGCGGTACATATATTAAATAATATTATAGGCATCCTTGATGTTTTTAGTAGTAGCCTGCCAAAGATATAAGAAGCGACTCAAAAATATCTGGAGTCGGATTAAATACCATTAATATAATTTTGTATGTAAGCACTAGGGTTTTAGTTTGGTTTTTACTGTTGTAATATAACAATTATTTTAATGAATAAATAAATATTTTTTTAGGAGGCCTCAAATAAATAAACTTAATTGATAACACAATACAAGCATGTATTTTTATATTACAGAAGTTATACATGACACTAACTGATCCTACGTTGTTTTGCCCCCTAACACCACCATATCATATTCACTACAACTACATCATCCCCAAATATCTACTATAAGTACCTCTCTACCTCATCTGAGATGATAGTTGTAAATATATTTATTTATTTTTATTCATACTCGCAATAAGTAATATTAATATATGTCAACGCCATCTAACATAGGTTTATGGAATTGTAATTAGAAAAGAACGAGAAAGCAACTAGCATAATACAATGACGAACAGCCTTTATGTTAGCAGACGAGTGCATTTGCTATGTAATAAATTTTGTTGTGTTCACCCGCTATTGTTAGGTGGCAGTAAAATAAAACGACCTAATGATTCTGTTAGTCTTTACCCAAAAATTAAAATACTTTATATTATAATTAGGTTTTATTTTATTTTATCAAACTATCTTTTATGGACTTAGGGATGGGATTTTTTTAATGAATGATAATGAAATGGTAACCCTGCCTGCACTATTGGTATACGCTGGCGGGGCACCGGGTGAGAGGTGATAGCTGAGGATAAAGGCAGATCAGTCAGTTTATCGTAAAGAATACTATGAGAATTAATCACGATGGTTTCCAGGGGGATTCGCGTGGAGGTCGACCTAGTATATTGCTAGCAATGGGAGCTTTAGTCTCCATTACAAACAATCCCTTCCTCCCAAGCGAGCTTGTTTGTTACTTCCCGGTGCCTTAACGATTTAATAATCGTCATGAAATGTGGTATACTCGTATTATTTAGAATAGACAAGGACAGGTTACTTTTTATCCCAGTCAATCAACCTATCCTGGTTATCCAAACGGATACGGGGATAAAAAGTAGTTATAAATAAATACATTAATAAATTTGATATGAAAGCATAAACACGTTTCTAAACCGGGAAGACTAGATAGAGTAGGTACCGCGTGCCTCACTGACACAAAACAATTAATAATGTTTTGAAACAATGGAGGTTGATTATGCTTAAACAGTCGTAGTTATCCTATGATTATTAAGTGTGGAATACAAATGATCGTAATTACGGATACATGTCAAGAAAGTCATGCAAGAGTTTTATGCAAACTATGTTTTTGAAAACATTTAAAAATGTATACTCTAATATATATTCGTGAATCCACAATATTTAAAAAGAATTTGGGGCCTTGGAGTACCTCTAAGTAATAATATGCTAACATCAAAAATCATGAGTTCAAATCTTAACTTCGCAGATACCAAAAACTTTAAGGCAAAATATACCCATTATATATTGAGCATTACGTTTACAACAACAGTCGACGATTTCCTCGAACTATTGCATCAAGAATTACAATTGTGAACCAAGTCATATACCATATAATTGTAAAAAAAAAGAAGTATCTGACTGATTAATGCGCTAGAACTGTTAGGTTTAGAAATATTAAATTTTACATAGGGTCCCTACGTAACGAAGACAAGTAATGATTTCTTAAAATTCCTATATATTTTACTCTGTTATAAAATAATTATCATTTGTGGAAACAAAAAACAAAAAATATAATATCATTTAAATTGGGTATCATCTAAAGTGGTATAAAAATTGAAACGATTATCTTTTGAAATCGGTTTAAAATAATGTCCATATTTGAATATAGACAATATCTAAGAACATGAAGAAGTGAAGTCTAATAATTAGCCATATTGTGTGTATAGATTCGTTGCGTGCGTTCAATGACTTTTATCCATTGTTTATACGCCTTGAACTCTGATGCAATACTGAATATTCTTAGGATAGGATTTAGTATTTGATTCCCATCGAAAATAATTGGTTATCTATTCAATGAATATCCAGTAAAAAAATAGATAAACATACTATAATCGTATAAACGGCATGACATCGAAACAGACTTGGAAATATTATATATTGTATATTATTACTTTCTACTAGGTGAGCTGCCTGTTTACCATTCCAAATTACAAAAAAAAAACATTATTCACTAGATCATCCGACAGACATTTCTATTGTTCATATCATCTTCATTTTTTTCATAAAGAACAATTAAAAAAAAATTGGCAAGTCAGCCTATTAGTATTCCATTTCTATTTATGAATATTGCATATAGTTACGTGTCTACGAATAGATTATAATCCTACTTGAGAACATGTTGACAACAATGTTGTTGGGTTCATGTCGGTTCAAACTTAATTACACGTCATTTGTTATATGATATTCTATAATAACCTTTAACATTAAAAACTTGTGATGTATTTTCTGTTGTATTATTTTGTTCTAATATGTCACATGCATATTCAAGAATCTTGAGGCAAACTCAGTAGCAATATTACTTGAAACGATAATTTACATGTAATACCTTCATATATTATTCTGTAGTTTATTATAATCACATGATGAAAAGGATTTTACTGATTTTAATCATTATTCATTTTTAATTGACTTTAAAAAGAAGGAATTATAAAAAAAATGGCCAAGGATATAAGTAACTAAAAGCGGACAACATGGGGGGCTTTGTGTTAAGTTTTCGCTCATCTTTCATTTAAAATAAGTATATAGAACATTAATCCTAACCTATCCTAATATTATATAGTAATATATATCTATAAATATTATTGTAATTATATATATATATATATATATATATATATATATATATATATATATAACAATTAAGAACCCCAATGTAATTCTAATATTTTAAAAATCACCAATGTACTTATATATAATAATATAAATAGAGACCAAAGAACGGGAGACCTAAGAATTATGTCAATAAACATACAACCCACTAGTTTATTGAGATCAGATACATTTGAACAGAGGTATTAAGAAAATTCTTCCGTCTTCATTGTTTATTCAACAAGAGATGACATTGATTGTATAATTTCTTTACATTCACGAGTGTCGCAATATTGCATCTTTCATTCTGGCTAGGATTCAATATAAATGGCCCTGGCTTGAGCTGTAGGGGACAGAACCTAACGAAGGGTCGAACACTAAGTTCATCAGAATTAACTGCTTAAGGTAAGGTTTTGTAAATTTTATTTTTTAATTTTATAATGAACATAATTATAGAAAATAGTATAATATAATATAACATATAATTGATATAGAATTAATCCGTATAATTATGAAGTAATGTAGTAAGAAATTTGCACAGATAGAAAGATAAATTAATATTTTATAATAGCTTATTAGACACATTTGTAATAGCTAGGGTTACATTATTGTAATTTTCATAGGAACCTCTAATTTTTAAAGAAATATCTCTGATAATGTATCTTTCTATAAGTAAAAGAGTTTTAAAATCTGTCCAGAAGTTTTTGAGTTTATCATTACAAATAAAAAGACACAAAAATGTGAAATACTCTAGATTCTAGATAGAAAGATTACTAAACCCATTTTAATGTTGCTTTTAATCAAAAGAATCGAAATTTATAGTATCGTGTCGTAAGTAATATTTTTATTACATATATTACATATTCCCTATAATTTCTTTAGATTCTGCATATTAGTAGGGAGGTAAAATAATGTCATATTCAGATTTTTTTTATACAACTTAGAATGGCAAACAAGCTGACGGCCCACCTGATGGAAAGTGGTAACCGTCGCCTATAAACATGAGCAGGACCATGGACATAACAGAGTATACTGTTTCGCCCATGATACCCCCCATGCGTTGCCATTCCTGAGGACTCAGATGTTATTCCTCTGTACCCAGTAAATTCACGTCATATCCCACCCTTCAATCCGAAACACAGTCATGCAAACACAACAGCTTTACGGCTGAAACACGAATGGGACAGAGGTACCCAAGCAATCGAGTTTTGTACAAAGTCTCCCTCTGGTAAATATTATATATATTATATAGATAATATTAAAACTAATTATAATGTATTTTTTTTCAGATTAACAATGAAATTACTAGTCATATTCATGGTAATGGTGGTAGCGGTGTATGGTAAACCAGGACACACATACACTGACAAATGGGACCACATAAACGTCGACGAGATACTGGAATCTCAGCGGCTTCTTAGAGGATACGTAGACTGTCTTCTTGACAAAGGTCGGTGCACTCCAGACGGTAAAGCATTGAAGGAAACCATTCCCGATGCTTTGGAATTCGAGTGTAGCAAATGTACAGAAAAACAAAAGGCTGGCGCGGATAAAGTTGTACGATTTCTGGTGAATAAACGTCCTGAACTATGGAATGAACTAAAAAGTAGATACGATCCTGAAAGCATCTACGAAAAAAGATATAAGGATACACTAGAATCATTAAAAAAGGAATAAATAAGAACAAATAATACATTAGAAATAGTACTCAGGGAAATGCAATATTGTGCAAAATGACGAAATTTTTAAGTGGTGCAATAAAGAGCAAATAAATAAAAACGTAGTGAATATCAGAAAATATACTTTCCATGTCTTTTAATTTTTTCCTACAGGTATATTATGTTGTTTGTATCGACAAATGTTAGTTTCTTTTGTTTAATTCCATTACGTTAACTATAATGAAATGTAAATATAAAATGATTATTAATTTACATATAAAATAATACATTATTGAAGTAAAACGATGTTTTTGATAATAAAATAATCTTGCTCCTAAATATTAGACGCTACTCCCTTACATCGTAATTCATAAAGATCAGAGGGCCTACCATGAAATATTTTCCGAAATTTCGGGCACGAACGAAATAGAAATTTGATGTTAAAATTACATAATACATGCCGTTTAAAATTATTAAAAATATTAAAATATCGTTCCTCTGGACTATTAGGATAAGATTTATGATGAATGAAATGTTAAGCTCTATTTACTGGGTCTATTTAGGTACAAACAAAAACACGAAATTGAGCCCGAAAGTTCAGAATTTCATTTAATGGTAGGCCCCCAGGTAAAAATTGATAAAAAAATGTTAAGGTCGATTTAATTCTTGTTTTTGTTTGTATGATTAACATTTACAATTTTTATATCTACTTACGACATGAAATTTGTCATTTTAACATTACCTTATGGAACTATAGTGTCTTTGTAAGCAAATATAAAAGTTCTTGATTACATATAGATAAATATAACATTTTTATGCAATTTCAAGAAAATTTATTTGTTTAAAATTCTCTATTATTCGTGTTCATTACATAGGAAGAAATTTAATATCTGAAAACTATATACAAGAGAACAAACTAAAATGCTAGTTTGAAATATATTTAAGCCAAGGATGTATATAACTTGTACATTTAAAAGTAATTAAAATAAAAAAAATATTAATCGCTGCCAGACTTAAAAGTGAGCCTTTACAACAAAAAAATAATATCAAAATAAGTTCAGAGTTGACAGTCTTAAAAAAAATATTAGAGATTTCATTTTTAAATAAATGAAAAAAGAAGTAAGTACTATATTTACTTTTACGAAATAAAAAAAAAATTAAGAGTATTTAAGAAAAATAAAAATTAGCTGTGTAGTCCTGGTATAGAATAGGCCACACCTTCCTTTTCTGTAGGTGTTGTAAGACGCGACTAGGGAAACTAAATGGTTTAGGGATGGGTAGCAGTGTCCCTGTTAAAACATCACTAAAAGCCAAACTGCAGTTGCCAACCAGTCTGTCAAGCGCGGCAACTGTTGGCAAAGCTTCTCTTGTGGGGAAGGCCTATGTTCAGCAGTGGACAGTTAACGGTGATGGACAGTTAAATATGATGATTTAAAAATACATTACACACTTATCGAATAACGTATCAGTAACTTTAAGTTAATTTAAGAAACATTTTTTTTTTCATAAAAAACATACATTTTTATTGGTACATATAACATTGTGTTATCTTTTTAGTATTCATATATATTAATTATATACAAAATTATATATATATATATATATATATATATATATATATATATATATTATTTTTATTTATACAGATTTTATAGACAAGTAATATCTATTTCTGTTCAATAGTAGAGCTGTTGAATTACCTTTTTTCGTTTCGGACTCAATATATTGTAATATAAACATTAGTATATCTCCCTAAAATTTATTAAAATACTATAATAACAAGAAAGTGGCCGTATCCCGGCATAGAATAGGCCACTCCTTCCTTTCGCGTGGGTGTCGTGAGAACTGACGAAAGGAGAGCAAAAGATAGGCAGCAGCGTCTCTTTTAAAACATCTGTAAAGTCTGACTGCGGTTGCCAATCCGCCTACCAAGCGTGGCAACTACTGGCAAAACCCCCCAAGGGAGAGGCTTATGTTCAGCAGTGGACAGTTAAAGGCTGATATGATGATGATGATGAATAACAAGAAAGAGGTAGAGATTTTTCTAATTTCATGTAAGTAGAGTAACCAGATCATGCTGTGGCTTATTACAGTAAATGTGCAAATCCCAATCCTTACTAATATTATAAATGTGAAAGTGATTTTGTTTGTTTATTACTTTTTACTAGGCATCGGTAATATGGATACCGATCTGATATCTATGTATTAGGTTATATTGGACATTAATAGTGGAAAAAAGGTCATCACCCATTTCAATATCGCCCATATCGATCGCATGTTTATTTTCGAATATGTTAAAATCTGTTATCCAATTTTATTTTTTAGAAAACAGATTTTTAAAGTCAGTATATAGATATTGTAACTAAAATATATAGATATTGCTATATATTACTCACTCATACTTCTTACCGCTTTAACGACTCAATCAATGAAATTTGGTTTCGATACAATGCGTTCTTTACGATAATTGAAATCATGAAACTTGTACCCAAAATCCCAATATTTGCAATAATTATGTAAAGAGAAATTTAAATATTCTTATCGAGACTGTTATATCTATTATATCTCGTTTAATTATTGTTTTTCTTTATATTTTACCTAAGAGCATATCAAAGTCCAATTTAGCAGCCTCATAGTCCAAATAACAGAACCAGTTTGCTAAATTGGAATAAAGCTCATTTTGTTGATTATGAAAATGTCAACAAATTGTGAGATCTGATAATTGAATAATTTTATTGGTTAATATTTACTAGATGCAAAACATAATAATCGTTTACTCAGATCATACACTAAACGTTTGGAAAAATCTTTAGGACATATACTTAAAAACTATCTATTTAAAAAAAGATAATCCAAATTACCTCAATTTCTCCTATATATTAGTGCATGTGTATATTTCTTAAGTACTTTCTCTTTTTATATTTTCAATTGTACCGCCAACAAATAAGTTTTGGGTGTTATGTCCGCCATGTACACATTTGTAATGTACATGAATGATAAAAAAAAAATTGACCATATTAAAAAAAATGTATTATCAACAAAAATTACACAATTGACACGTTACGAAAATATTTGTTTTCCAAATGATTCCATTTGTTACCAAAGACTATATGTATATATTGACACTAAACATTAATCTGATATAGTCTTTTGATCCTTAATCCTTATACTATATGCTGGTAAATTTTTTTTAATTAATTGGTAAATTAGGTAATCTTGTAAATAAATGTCGTGCAATTAGTTGAAAGTTACATTAGTGAGATTGCTAAAGAAAAATATAGTTTTTTGATTCCTGACAAAACATAACTTTTTGCTTTTAACTCTTTTTAATCACGTTATTTCAAACTTTATTGGGAATAATTATATAGTATATTCGGCATATAATTATTAGTTCGTTTTCAATTCTTTGTTGTACATATTTCAATAGAGATTTTATATACATAAGAGATATATATTATTTGGAATATATATAGTACTTATTCCCAAATTGATACGATTTTTAATCAAACTTGTAAATATTTTGAATTTTTAATAATAATAATAAATAATTTTTATTCAAGTAAATTTAATAATAAGCATTTTTGAATAGTTATTTTTTTATAAATTTACCACCCAGTTCAGTACGCAAATTCAGCTGAGAAGAACGAACAAGAAACAAAGCTATTTTTTTTTAATAAAAGTTAAGACGACAACAAAAAATGACTATCACAAACTTCGTATTGATGAAAAGAAAGAAAATCCAAAGCTACCAAGCTACAATCAATTACAATTTTCTTGAACTGACCAGTCCCTACTAGAATTACCCGTACATGAGTATGACGCATAAGTTTTTTTTTGTAATGGATGATAATGGAATGGTAACCCCACCCATGCTATCGGTATACACCAGCGGGGCACCAGTGAAGGATGATAGGTGAGGATGAAGTAGGTCAGTTAGCCCATCGTGACAAATTCAACAAGAATTGTACACGATGGTTTCCAGGGGGAACCACGTGGAGGTCGACCTAATAAGGTATATTGCTAGCAATGGGACTGTTAAACTCCATTGCTAACAATCCCTTTTCCCCCTGACGGATAAGTTAGCCATCGTTGTGTTCCATATATATAATAGGTCCAACGACCTGGCCCACCACGCCGCTGCAATTGTTGCATATGTTAATAAATAACGTCTATATACTAATATTTAAACTTCCGAACTTTTACAAATATGTATATTCATAACATATATATGATATTAATAGAGTTGATGGTAAAAAATTGTATTCCACTTCATTCTTTTTAAAAAAATATACTTGGCCTATACTTAATAAGTACGATTATTTGAAAATAGTTGTTATCAGTGAATTAAACCTCTTGTTTTAACACTTTGTCAGGGATCTGTCACTCTTCTAAATCATCATCAATATCATCTTAATCAATTTCTGAGTTTAACCGTAGAAACGTACTTAACAATATAGACAAGTAGTCATTATTACAAATATGATATACTAGCTTTAAGCCGCGGCTTCGTCTGCGTGACCGGGATAAGTTTAACAATCGGGTTAAAGAGTAACTTATGTCCTTCTCCATACTATATAGTTCATATACATTAAAATTCAAAATGATTAATTAAGCCAATAAAGCATTAATACTCGTAATACAAACAAACTCACTTTCATATTAATAATATTAATAAACGTGCCATTTTTACCAATTAAACTTGGGTATACATATACTTCGGTGTACATTTACTCGTATTCATGTTTAGACTTTAATTGACGTCAAAAATATTACACTATACCGATTATGATACGATATTACCCGATATTTGACGTAACGTAAGCAATAAACACCAATAGAAAAATCTTCCGGCTCCATTGTTTACTCAATCAGATACCATTGATTATAATTTCATTCAATTAATGAACAACACGATAATGTTTGTATCAATCTGAGTATAAATGTTCCTTGTAGGCGTTGGAGACGACAGAACTTGTCGAAGGGTCGAACACGAGCTACGACTAACACCAGATTTGTCATCTTAAGGTAAGTCTTTAATATTCTATCTATTCATATAATTAAATTAATTAGTTATATATATTATTATACTAGATAATTAACTAATTTATAATTAATTATTTTTATTATATTAAATACATAACAAACTTTATTACGCACAAAATAGATGTATACTAAAAATATTGATACATTTTTTTATACTACGAAGGTGGCAAACAAGCATACAGTTGGTCTGGTAGTAAACGGACACTAGCCTATGGACGCCTGCAACACTAGGGGTATCACGTGTGCATTGCCGTCCCTGAAAAGACCTTAATACAGCATTTATAAAAAAACCCGATAAACTTGCGCAATTGAAAAAGGCACCTTCATTGCTATAATCTCTGACAAATAACCTATCTTATTATAGTAAATTAAAGTAAGCTTATATTGAAAAATGCATCCTATTGATATTATAAATGTAAAAGTTTATAAATATTTCTCGATGACGCTTCAACGGCTGAACGCATCTGAATGAAATTTGGGTGTGAAACTCAAGCAAAGTTACGGGATACAAACTAGTAATTAATAGTGCATGCATTTATTTCTATTTCGTTGTAACATATTAAAATAGTTTTCGCTAAAAAGTATCGTCTTCGGAAAATCATTGTCAACTAAAAAAGTAATATTTTTGTATATGTTTAACTCCACTAAAGTTATTTGCTTAGTGTATATCCATACTTATTCCAAATCGCTTATTTCGTATAACTTTATATATTAATATGATTAAAAAATTGTGACAATTGACCAAAACCATAAGTGTTAGGTTAGAAATTTTTCTGTCAATCAAAACAGTAACTTTCAACGCATATAAAATATTAGCATTTATTAGTATTTTAATATTAATCTTTTTATCTTCCACTGCCGTACGTAAGTCTTGATTATATCCAATACCACAAGCAATCATCCTCTATCTGGGATCCATTTAGTATGAAGTCATTCTAAATTATCGCGTTTGCCCCTAAAGAGTTACAAATAAGACAATATCCTCCACCATAGATGGATAGAGGGGCATGATTACTCCAGAATAGTCTAGTGTCCATCCCAATATGCAAAGAAGCCAAACCTCCTTGTAAAGAAATCTTAAATACTATCGGTTTTTCGAACTTCTGTTAAGTATTTATGACATTATCACATCTTGCTCTTGTTTGCTGCTCTTTTACTGTATTCTATAAAACAATTATAACCTAATAACTAATATAAAATGAATACATATATAGTATTTTATTTTGGTCAATAATCTTAGTAGACTAATCTAAGTAGGTAGTAGTACCCTTTACACGATAGTAGTAATTATTCTCAATCTTTCGATAAAACAATGGGTGGCCGTTATTGTTATTATAATTATGTGACATTATCTATGACGTGTTAGCATTTAAATGGCTTCCTATTTATTATTTCTTCATCATAACCTGATGTTGTTAACTGAACCTAACTCTAAATAGTATTATTAAATCTGTGGCAATCTCTAACCACCCAAAACGTACATCACTTTTAGGTCATCTATTATTTCATATGTGATAAAAAATATACGGGAACTACCACAAAATCTTTTTAAAGTCAATCTAAAACGTTAGCTCCAAGATAAATGTATTTATTCCATAAAAGAGTTTGCATCAAAATGATTTTAACATTTAAATTATTTAAATGAATGTATCTCATAGAACGTTATAAAAAACATTGACATGCTACTTATTGTTTTTTATGTAAGTAGAATACATGTTGTTAGTATAGGGTCTGAAAACATCTGAAATGTATACAAGTAACACTTTACCATTTTGAATGCCATTAAAATAATGTGGCTAAGTATGTGATTCTATAACACTGATTAAGACCTATTTCAACCATATTTATTTAAATAAATTATTTAAATATTATATTATAAAAAATAATCTTTAATATAAAGTATCTTAAAACTAAATTATTTATCATATGTATTATATAACTACTGTTGTATATCTAATACAATTCAATGTTGTTTCAAACTTTTCAGTTATTTGAGAAAATGTTTAAAATTTGAATGCAATTATTAATTTAAAATTGAAGTAAGATTTTTTTTAATTATCTGATATCAAAATGAAGTAATCATTAGGAATCGCATTATTAAAATCGTCTATTGTTAAAGTCGAGGGATAGGCAGCGTTCCTCTTTAAACATCACCAAAGCCTAACTGCGGTTACCAATCCGCCTGCTAAGCGTAACAACTACCGACAAAACTCCTTAATAACGGGGGGCCTGTCTTTAACAGTGGACAATTAACAGCTGATATGAAGATGATGTATTATTAAAATGTATTGGTATCGACTTTACAACAAACAATTATAATAAGATTAAATTAAAATGATAATTAACATACAAATTAGTGTTGGCAAACATTGATCGGCTATGAAAACCACATATATATTAAATTACGCAACAGCTCGTTTAAGTTTAACCAGTTCTTTTACAAGAAGAGATAATTAAAAAAAAAAGTATTCTAGTTCTAGACGACTACAAAATGCATTAAATGTCTTTTCTTGTCTTTGTTATTTATTATTAATCCCTTACTTACAATAAAAATATTCTTCTAATACTCCTTACCTTACTCCACAAAATATATTCACCACAATAGACACGAAATACCTCTGACTAGAGAAATGGTGTCTAGTGTCCCCATTTTTTTTTATTCAGCGCCATACTGCTATCAATATTCCCCATTAGGTCGACCTCAACACAGAAACCAACGTGGTTAACTTTCGAAGAATTAACCATGATAGATTATATTGATCTAACTTTGCCTTTATCTATCATTCTTCATTGGTACACCACCGGCGTATGCGTATATTGATAGCGATGATGGAGTTACAATTCCATTTTCATTTCCAAAAAAATACCTCTGACTAGGTACATTATTGGGGTACATGTGCTCATATATTTTATAATATTGTACATGAAATCATCACAGACATATAAAATTCAATTTCGCTAATTTAACTTCTTGAAATGTAAAATACATTTCAATTTTCTCTTTACACATAGCATGCAGATAGTTCAAGACCATTCCTTGTGCCAGTCTTTTTAGGGAGTTTGAAATTCAGCAATGTAAAAAACAGTATTAACCGCTAAAATAATGATAACATTTTATACAGGAGCATTTTCATTCCTATAGACAATTAAATAAAGCCCATTAATTTTCAGATCAATAATGAAGTTACTGCTAGTCCTATCTGTCGTGGTAGTGGCGTCGGTATACGCAAAACCAGGCTCCACATATACTGACAAATGGGATCACATCAATGTCGACGAGATACTGGAATCTCAGCGGCTACTCAGAGGATACGTAGACTGTCTTCTTGACAAAGGTCGATGCACTCCAGACGGCAAAGCCTTAAAAGAAACCATACCTGATGCATTGGAATTCGACTGCTCCAAATGCACAGCAAAACAAAAGACTAGTTCCGATAAAGTCATACGTTTCTTAGTGAACAAACGCCCGGAACTTTGGAAAGAACTTAAAGTAAGGTACGATCCTGATAGCATCTACGAGCAAAGATACAAGGACAAACTGAATGCACTTAGTGAATAAACATATTGTTATGTAAACCTTAGTTATATACGTATATTCTTTTAATTACGTGGTAAATCCAATGTTTATAATGTACCACATGATATAACTGTGATGAAAATTAGGGATATTGATATTGGTTAAATAAAAACTACGAAACTAAATGCTAACGTTTTGTTTTATTAAAAATTTTTAATAATTTCATATTTTTAACATAATATATTTAATTATATTAATGAATTGATTATGTTAGTCGTTTCCTTTAATTGTTTTGTCTTCAGCTGGAAATCTTCAAGGTGAGTAGTACGGTACGTTACAAGTTTTCGTAACAAGTTATATATTAGTAGAATATTTTAAAATAGCGGTTTTTATATAAAAATAAGTTTATTTTTATATTGTTGTTTATTTTACAATTATTGTAAAAATACAAAATGAATAATATTAACAATATTACCATTTTTCCACATAATATGTCTTTTGAATACAGATAGTAATTTACACTGTAAATTATTACACAAATACGTCATACTTGCGTCACAGTATCAGATTATTTTCCATTATAACTTGAAATTGCATGCAGTTATTACTACAGTGGAAATATACTATATGTAAGCTGAATGATTTACGTCTAAAAACTCATAAGCATAGTCACTTAAGTAAATTTAGTCTTTTTCCTCTATGAATTTATTAAAATTATCTCTATATTTTTTGTCCTTGTCATATTTATCAACAAGCTGACTCCAGGCTTCTGGATGTCTCTCCATTATGGCTCTTATTACTTTTTTGATAAGCTGTTTTTGTTTGAGAGTACATTTTCCACATGATGTTTCTAAGGCTTCGGGTATTATTTCTGTATAAAAAAAAATGCATTAAAATATATAAATAACATCTCAAGATTTTTTACGTGAAGAAACTACATCAGATGTTAGAAAAGAGATGATTTACTACATGTGTGTAACATGTATTCCATCTATATCCTGGAGTAAATAACATTCTATATTTTACCCCACTTAATTATGGTACTTCATATATGTAGTTATCCCTAAAGATATGCCCCCTTCATCATAAACACGTCAAATCTCTCGTAAACCTATTTTAGCTATTAAAGTGTTATGTTTTTAGCGCTAAATTCTCAATTTGAAAGAAAATGTCAACTCACTTTAATAGGTAAATTAGGTTTGTACGAGATTTTTGTTTTTAAGAATAAAGGGTTAGATTTCATAACTCCATACCCGATACATAATGTTACTACTACCATTCCAGCGTATATCGATAGCGCAAGCGGGGTCACCATTCCATTATCACCATATGATAGTATCTTATTATATAGATAGTCTCCATACAAATATTTAGAGAAAAGTGGGCCAACTTTTTTATACAATTTTGCATGATAAATAGTTATGGGTGACTCCTTTATAACTTCTATATTTTGTTTTATAAATTCTACACCTTTTTAATGCACCAAATCTCGTTTTATTAATAAATAATTAAATATAGATACGTCAAGATACACTCTATACGAAAGTATATAGAACACTGATAAAAAAAAAAAAACAAGTCAGCTAATTTCATAATTGGCTGACAAAAAGTTGACTCATTTTTTAGGTTCGATACTCTATCTATAAAATCTAAGGATAGTATATACTAGTCATAGAAGCAACGTTGACAGATTGAGTATATTTTTCGCAATTTTTGATAAAATAATTTCTGTTCGCAAAATTTTGGAGAAATGAAATATTTGAGAAATTTGGGTAATTTTTTCTGACAGTTTTGAACAATGAAGGCAGCAAATCAGAGAATGGGATAAAATAACTGAACGTAAAAGCGGCGTAAAAGAAGTGAAAACAGTTTGTGATTGTGTATTTTTTTTTCGTCGTTTATTTTATAATACATAATAAAACATTCTACATTTCCATTATATAGTGGAAATAGAGTTTGGGTAAAAGTAAAAGGAAATCTTATCGATTTGAAAAAAAAAATTTAGCATTAGCATTTAGATAGAAATAAAAAATCGTATCTGGCAACCCTACAAACAGGAGCACACAAACACACAAAAATACAAGTAAAAACCCATGTAGGCGACCTCTGTATAAAGTCCCCAGTAAGTAAATATTACAATGTAATTACAAATATACATTAAATTATTACATAAACAAAATAAGTTAAAATAATAAATATTTATTTATTTATTTAATATATATTATTCTTGTATATATATATATATATATATATATAATAATAAATAACATACGTACTTTTAAAATCCTTAGCATCAGGAGTGCATGGCCCCTTGTCGAGAAAACATTTAGTGTAACCAACTAGTATTCTATCATTTTCAATAAGTGGGTCTACGTCGAAATCATCATACCGGGGGTTATACAAATCAGCAGAAACTTTAGCTGATAATATTCCAACAAAAATAATGTACACTAAAATCATGGTGAACTGAAATTAATTAATTTATACGTTAAAAAAATTTGGATTTTAAAGTCTGTACACTTACCTATTTTATAAAAATTCGGGAGGCTCGAAATAAGCAATGGAACCCACATCAGTAATTGGAACAAGGTACGACTGTATAGTTTTTAACGAAATTTTATATTTTAAAACTTTTATTATAATTTATCAGATGAATAATTTCTGAAACCACTAGTTTGATTTAATTACAATATGAAATCGTACAGAATGTAGTTTTTAAATGATCTTCAAAGGAATGCATTATGCAGATAGGTAAGATTATTTAAATTACACTAATAATTACTTATTTATTTTTGTAAATACAAAGAAAGGGCTTTCACTTTCCACACAAGAACTATAGTAGAAGAAAGTTTTAGCTATGCTAAATAAGTTAACAGTAGGTATATATTTGCAGGTGGAGGCCGTTCCTTATGACAGTCTATGGCAAAGGCTTATGTTTAGCAGTGGATGGATAACGGATGATATGATAATGACAAGGAATGTACCTACTTTTAAAGGAACGTTATTATTTTATGAACCCATAGGAGCTAAGTAGAAAAATCTGAAAAATCTAACTGACCATTAAACGGCATACATTGCCAACTAACCTGGCAAATATAAACAAAATCTGTCGCAGAAAATATCAAAATAAAATGTCCCCCACTGTAAGTTGCTCCAACCTAGAATAGGGGATATCTAATAACGGACTATCCTGACCACCGTAGTAGTCATAATTATTATTAAAGCAAGGCTTTTTAAACAATAATGAAGATATTTGAAATTCAAAGATATATATGCACATGTAAAAAAAATAAAAATAAAATAAATAAATATATAAATAGTAAAAAAATAGTTGTATGGTCAAACTTAGTTGTGACAATCAAATCAAATAGAAACTATACTTCAAACAGATAATCATTAGTGTCTTTATTTTAAGAATATGTATTTTATCCTTTATACTATTTAGAATTATTACTTGAAATATTGAAAATAGCGGTGTAGGTCCCGGTATAGAATAGGCCACTCCTTCCTCTCCCGTGGGTAAGAGGCAACTAAAGGAGCTTATAGTAGCGGGATGGGCAGCAGCGTTTCTCTTAAAACATCACTAAAATCCAAACTGCGGTTAGCAACCTGCTTTCCAAGCGTGGCAACTACTTGCAAAATTCCCCCTATGAGAAAGGCTATGTTCAGCAGTGGACAATCGACTGATACAACAACAACAACAATTTAGAATTCTATTAAATAATACCTACCACATGTTAACACTTCACTTCTTTGAACTCTTGTGCTTATAAAACTAAAAAATCAGGAAGCAATCTTCTTTCTTATATAAAGCCGGTTGTCATTATCCCTAATTGGCTATGGAGTAAATATAGCCTACAATTACCATTCTAGAGTTATGGATGTAATTCTAATGTACACATTGCTAAGTACTGCACATCTACGTGATTAGCAACATTTACTGGCCAGTTAAGATCACTGCACAAGTGCAATACCTATATTTTATCATACAACACTAATAAAACTTTTGGCATTTTCTCTAAAATTCATTTAATTTTTTTTTTTATATTTATACTGAAACGAATTACTATATTATATAGCATTAATATTTCAATATTTACTGTAAAGACTACATATATTCTTAATCTAGGTGCGTTCTTACACATAAAATATTTTATTTTGATCATTAATAGTCGTCATTATTTTGACATAATATGTCATTTGGAAAATCTAATTTTACAAATATGTTTTTATAATATTTAATCAAAATATACCTTGACATGCCTGTAGATTGTCAGAGATCCACTTGTGGTGGGAAAGGCAATTATGGAATGTTCATAAAAAGAAGTCCGAATCTATGCGCAGCTGGTCTACCTACAGCGCAACCTGATGATCACGTAAAAGATTCCCTGCAACATTACCTGTTAAAAGACGAAGCGGACTCTCTTATTTCTGACGCTATTATTCCAGCAGACAAAACACGTCCTCTTCCTCCATTGCACCATCCTATACAACCTGATAAGCGAAATGCTGGTCTATTTTGTGACGTTGCTGAGATTGTTAACCCACCCAATAAAACTAAATTTCAATCTCTAACAGACGATTTAAAAGATACCGCATATTCATCTTATTGGAAAAGACCTCTTGGATGCGTGCACGATTCAGTTCCAATGTTGCCAGAGGGATTTGATGTATTTGGAATAACATTTGGAAGGAGAACTCCATTTCATGGACGCTTATATGATATTGTAATGCCAAAGAATCCATATCCAGATAAAACACCTCCATCAAAGCGTCCAGGAGAACAACGTAAATATAATTACTGTAAACCGTCATTTGATTCCGATTTAACCTATGGGCATAGAACTTATGTGGATAAACGAGGTTCTTATGTAAAATGTTGTTTGACTGATAACAAAGTTTTTGAAGGAACAGGAAATCGAACGATTGTAAATAGTATACAAGCAAATTTTCTAGATACAAAGCAATCTAGAATTGGCATCGTTTCAGCACCAAATGAAAATATAAAAAATGTACCTAAAGATTTCTGTTTTGGTAAACTAAAGCCCCCCGACAATTTACCAGAATGTCTCACACTTTGTGAATTAAATCCTGGTCGAGATCATTTCCATAAATGCTTAAAGCATCTGAACACTCTGCGTAAATCTTTATCTACTCGTTTCTTACCAACGTTCTTTAATGGATTTTACTTAAATTTAAAACATTTTAACAAAGATAAATCTGGATGGCTCCCAAAAGAAGTAGTATATAATTATTGTGGAACTAAATTGATAAGATTTGATCCAACATTAATTGAACCCTTATTGTCATTATGGCAAGCATTTGATGGCACAAGAATAGAATATAAAATTTTTGTTAATGTCATTAATTACAGAGAGCCTTTTCCCGAAATACCTAAAATACCTGATTTACAAAAACACTGCCTTAATTTTAATACAACATATACTAAAATGGTAAAAACTGGACAAAAAGCCGATCAGAGACCTATGGCAGGATTACCGTCTGGTCGTTATCTTGATTTAGACTATCCAATCAGTCCTGAAAAATGTTGCAAAGCAGATACAATATGTCTTCCACATGAATCAGATATGAAGTCCTGTTTATCTCCGTCTGTTTTAACTTTTCTTCATGTTAATCATCGTGATATGTACGCTAAACGCGAGCCACATGTAGTAAAAAGAGTTTTTGAAGCCACTGGAGAAAAATTTTGTGATGACACTTTTAATGCAATATGGAAAAATGCAAAAAAATATCATTCACAGGGATGGGTTTGTTATGAAACATTTAGACGAGCTTTAGAGGCATATCTGAAATCGGAAAATGAAGAAAACAAAATAAACTAATTTAATAACATTCCCTTCATTTCTTTTTGTATCATATATGTTTTTATACTCTTTTGAATATGCTTAAATAGAATAAAATGTAAGTCAAAATAAAAATCTGTTTATTTAAAATATAGGTATAATTAAACTATATATATTTTATTTTATATACCATTAAATAGAAACCGCCTTTGTTGTCTATAGATACAATTATATCTTCTAATACATTTATAAGTTTTATTTATGACTTAAGAAAATCTTGAAAAGCTTGTTGATATTTGCCATTTGGATCATATTTAGCTACAAATTCTTTCCAAATTTCGGGATGTGTCTTTTTCACTTCCTGCACTAATTGCTTACCCATCTTCTTTTGCTTATCAGTACATTTGGCACATCTTGTCTCTAGTATTTCTGGTATTCTTTCTGAAATTAAAAATGTTATATACTCAGTACATTTATAGATACGGACAAAAGACGAACGAATCATAGATATCACATACCACTATGTCATTCTTAGTAACCTTTAAGCATTGCGCTTTTTGAAGACCAAGGCCGCCATACCCAATATATTCACAGCCATATCCCAGCATTAATATATTGCCAAAATTTATTTTGTAGGCGCTTTTATACTAGTAAAACATATATTTAAAAAGATATGATTATAATGATATTTATTTATTTAGTCTCTAGTCCTAGATACATTCTTTATTAATAAGATCAAAGCAAATCTAAGTGTCTATTTATATGCGTTTGCTTGTTTGTGTAAGTTTTAATGTACATTCGTATTTGAAATTTGTTTTAACAGGTTATAAAAAGTGGCCATATCCCTTGAAAGTATTTCTTCTAGTCAACTTTGAGAACTCGAAAGGAGGAGGTAAGTTTTTTTTTATAATATTATGTATTTATTAATATTATCTTATTTTCTTGTTTTTATAATATTATTTATTTATTAATATTATCTTATTTTCCTGATTTTTATTATATTATATATTTATTATATTCTTTATTAGAGCTAATATCATGTGTTATTATTTGTATTTTTTCAAGTTAAAAAATGAAGTAATTATTTGTTAGTTACGTCTTAATTTTTGCATTATTACACAAAATAAACTTACATATAATTTATACTAATGTAATGCCTTTGAAACTCTTGATTGATATTTATTTATTTTATTTATTCATTTCTTTATTACATGACACCCTCTTCGAAATTACAAGGCTATCAAGTACAATACAATTACTGTAAACCATCATACAATTTTAATACTTATATTGGTATCAAATCCAATATGGATAAAAGAGGTATATATGTTAAATGTTGCTTATCTGATGATAGAATATTTCCAGGCACCACTTTAGCAAAACCTCTAAATACAGTACAACCAAACCCAATTGTTTTTGGATAAACCCAAGCTAAGGCATTTTTTAAGAATTATACTTAAATTTAAATCATTTAGATATAGATAAATCAGGATGACTGCTGCAAAATATTATCTATAAATGTTGTGCTATTAAGTATATTCGAATTAATCCAACATTAATAGAACCCCTTCTCAAAAGCTCATATTCAAAGCTCTATGATTAATTATAAAGTATTTATTTACTTGATAAAAAATTCAGAACTCTCTCCTGAACTTTCTAAAATACTTGATGTATCTTATGAATGTTTAAATAAAAAAAAAAAAAACTTATACAAATATGGTAAAGTCGAATCAAGATATTGGGAAAAAATCAATGGCAGGTGGTATACCTGAATCCGAACGGTATTTCGATGTTGATTACCTAGTACACCTAAATGTTTATATAAAGCAGACACAACTTATCTTCCTCATGAAACAGACGCAAAAGCATGCTTATACCCTAGTCTACTAACTCTTACTGGTGTCAGTCATCATGCAAGCCATAAGTTATAAGAACAATATTTGAAGCTATTGGCAAAAATTACCACACGAAAAATTTACTAATGTTTGGGAAAATGCTAAAAAGTATCACAATGAAGGCCTAATCTCCTATGAAACATTTAGACGAGCCTTAAAAGAATTTAAGTCAATCCTTCCAATCCAAATCCCAGATCATAATTTATCATTATCTAATATAAAAATACGTCGTAATTCAAAACTGTATTTAAAATAAATGCAAAGGGAAATATTTGATTTCAGATAACAATAAATTATTGTACTAATTTAAGTTATAGTTCATAATTAGAATAAATATTTTAAGTTTAATATTTATCTTACCTTTTACTTTTTTTATTTCTGGTGTACAAGGTCCTTTGTTTAACAAACACCGTGAATAAGCCTGTAATAGTCTGTCATTCCCCAATACTTCAGATATATCAAAATTGTCATCTATCGAGTCATATTTTTCTTGAGCTATTGCGGCTCCAAGTAAACACAAAGTTATAAGAACAAACATTCTAGATAGAGCTTGAAGTAATTATGTTTCCTATCTGCCTAACAAATGCTATATGACTATATTTTTCCATCTTTTAATTATTTATATGGGCGATTCAAGGTTTTAAAATTCTCGGAAGATAGATGCTTGGCATATGTCACTATTAACTAGATTACTTGAACCATTATTGCCGAATCAAAGAATCCAATGTCAATTAAAGCTATAAAGCTATTATGTTCACGTACATATTGACCACAAATGACGTTTATAATATCGATAATGGCAATCTACTAATCAATAAAACGATATTACAATATCACTTACAATTTAATACAATTAAATATACGAGTATTTAGATATAATTAATAAATTAAGAATAATTAAGATCATAAATGCATTTCCCTGCAGGGTTTAAATATAAATGTCCGTATGATTTAATTCACTGACAAACTTAGCTTTCACGCAGCACCCTTTCTTTTATATTAGTATATTTTAATAGTAAGTATATCAATTATGCACCAGTGGCTAAGAAGTCGTATAGAGCATCTCTGTTAGTGCGTTTTGGATCGTACTTGTCGAGAAGATCGAGAAAACGGGATTCGCTTTTTGCCCTAATGCCATTTAATAACTTGCGAACAACCATCTTCTGAACTGGATTACAACGCCCACAGGCTGTCGACAGTGTCTCAGGAAGTACTTCTGTAATCGTAAAAATATAAAATACTTAATTAATTTATTTATTTATTTAATAAATATAGACTAGTTTTACTACGTACCTGATGCAAAAGCAAGACTTAATATTAAGTCAACTTTAGGGAAATACTTTCTGTATTTCTCTAAAGTTTCGTTCTTATTAATTTAATTAATAGTCATAATAAGTTTAGTTAGCAACTAGCAAATAACTATGGACTTTGAAGCCGTGTCAGTTCGATTAAATAATTTATGGTATTCCATGCCCAGTCGTAAGTTATCAAGATCGTATTTCCAATACAATTTTTATGTACGTCTAAATAGACAGGTAAATAAATATAGTTCATTAGGAAGTGCGTTGTTTCCGCAAACGTTTAGTTTGTAGAATAAGCTCGTTGTATAATTTTCTCTAAGAGATTAGAGCTATACAAAAATAATTAATAATATTATAATTAATTAATGAATTAATATTATTATTTATTATTAATAATTCTATTCTTCAAAAAATATGAAAAGATATTTTCAGTGTCTGTTACAAACATTCACTGCCCCTACTGCTATTTTTTTTAATAGATGATAATGAAATGGTAGGCTTATTCGCCAGCGTAGGCCGTTAGCGCAGGCGGGGCACCAGAGAAGGATGATAAGTGTGAAAGAAATGACAGGTCAATTATCTCAACGTGAAAAATACACTTGGAATTCAGTGCGATGCTTTGCAGGGGAGGTCGACCTGTCAGGATTTTTTTTAATGAATGTTAAAGAAATGGTAACCCTGCTCGCGCAATCGGTATACACTGGCAGGGCACCAGTGAGGGATGATTGGTGAGGCAAGTCAGTCAGCCCATCTTGATAATTCCACTAAAATTAACCACGATGGATTCCAGGGGGAACCACGTGGTGGTCGACCTATTAGGGTATATTACTAGCAACGGGGCAGTTAAGCCCGATTACTAACAACCCCTTTCCCCCCGACCTGTCAGGGTATATCGCTAGCAATGGGACTGGTATTCCACATTACTAACAATGTCTTTCCTCTTCTAAGCTATTATTATATATATTATCTGCTTACCATCAGACAGTTTTATTCGCCTCTTCAGTGGTATAAAAAAATATCCTACTAATTATTTAAAGAGCTTGTAGCAGCAAACTCCTAAAAACATAAATAATTTAGGTCACATGCATCTCGTCAATTTGCAGAGTAGCTCAATTTAGTCTGTAAAACCGTCAGGTTTTAGGCACTCTACGCTAGGAATTAGGCTCCACGTATTCATAATAATTGAAACTTACTTTTAAAATTCTTGCCATCCTTATTACAGGGTCCTTTGTCCATCACACATTTGTAATATGCGAGTAGTATCCTCTCGTTCTGTATGATTACATCTGCGTTTACATTCTCGTAACGATTATAATATTGAGCAGCACTTAATGTCACTGCAGTCAATGCACACAGGTAGAGCAGGAAACCCCTCATGTTTTATAACAGCAGGCTGGTAATAACAAACACAAATGTTATAAAAAAAATATTAGAAATGTATAATTATAACAACACATTGATTGATTTATATCTCTTTGCAATTTAGTAACTTTTTTAATTATTTTTAATTGTTAAAATTGTTTATTTTAATGTATTATTTACATTTACCGTATAACAATGAGGTTTTAAAATGTATAATAATCATAAATATTGTTATCATTTATTATTATTTATTATATTATAATATAATTAATGAATAATATTGAAGAATTACATATAAAATGTCAATAATGATTATAAACTTATTCAGCCACTCCAAAACTTAATAATATGATGGTGTTATAACTTATTGTACTCTAAAAATATTTATCAAAATAAGTAAATAGGTATCTACCTACATACGTTCAGAAACACGAATACATGTAATACATAAATACATACACACAAAAAATACAATTATATAGAAAAACAAATCATAGGAGTCCATAATAACAACTATTTACTAATCATATACAATTTAATACCCATAATATACCTGAATCATCCAATCAAGAACCCAGTGGCCCGTCAAACACTAGCACATTTGCATACACTTTCACAGTTCACAAATTACTTTCTAAGTGATGTTATTGAAGAAAAAAGTACTCACTTATCGGAGAAAGTTAGTAAGTCCTCCGGGTGCGGCGGTCGCCGGCGGTATGGTCACCAGTGGTGGTGGAACCAGTCTAGTGAAGGAAGAGGTCGATGTATCGGGCCGCATACAAAACATGCACTCTCCGGAACTAAAGAAAGCTGCCGTCTAACGTGTTCTCGGGGATCGGCGCGGAATACGAGAACGGACTTTATAATATTTCTGACTACATTCGTAAATATATAATAATAGTATACTCGTAAATGCCTCCGTCTACAGCATAAGGGAAGGAGACACACACACACACACACACACATATATATATATATATATATATATATATATATATATATATATATATATATATATATATATATATATATATATATATATACATATAAATATTTATGTTATTTATATTATTTATATATGAAACTATTTTTGACATACAAAATAGTTACTAAACATGAAATAACATTTTGTGTGTTACTTCATAATATACTACCTATATCTCGCAGCTTTTCTCGACTGTAAAAAGTAATCCACAAGTTTCATTTGAATCCATTTAGTCGTTAAAACATGCATGAGTAATAAACACATACGTTCAATTATCTTAATATTAAAATTTTACAAACTTTCACATACGTACGGAACCAAATAAGCAATCATTCGTTATGTTAAAAAGTAAATAAATATACACCTATCAAAATCATAATCAATATCTATGGTTAATTTTATTTATAAAAATGTAGGTAGATTTTATCACATTAACCCTGAACCCGAAACAGGTTATCATATGAGTTACATATGAGTTACCGACTCATATGAGTTACACAGACAAGAGGTGACACAGACAAGAGGTGACACAATGCAAATGAACTCATTTTATGATAATATTTATTTATTATTTTATGATAATACTGTTTTTATATATAATTATTTTATTTAATTGGGTTATAATCGGCTATTGTGCGTTTCTGCTATTATATTATTAACCTATTTTGAAACAGTCCACATTTTATTTATAAATTGGAAAGAAGTTTTAGAGAGGTTAACACCATAGATTAAGGATGCTAAAAAAATATTTGTACTCTTCAACAATTTGTTTATTTGTATACATGGACCCATCTCCATGTTGTAGCAATGTAAAAATGCAGTGTTACAAATTCTTTCATCTCCAGGATAGCGTAAAAGAACTAACGGTAGAAGCACAGGTCATCGTCTTCCTGCTTTATCCCAATTATTTGAAGTCGGCGTAATATGATTTTATTCATGTTACTCAAGGTATTGGTTTTAAACCTATAAATTAAAACACAAAACGTTAAACCAAACCGTCTGGCCAGCTCATATCCTCTTATAGATGTCCGAGTCTAGCAGTATATGTTAATGATTTTTTTTTATACAACTTAGAATGACAAACAAGCTGACGGTCCACCTGATGGAAAGTGGTAACCGTCGCCTATAGACATGAGCAGTACCATGGACATAACACAGTATACTGTTTCGCCCATGATACCCCCCATGCGTTGCCTAAGGACTCAGATGTTATTCCTCTGTGCCCAGTAAATTCACGCCATATCCCACCCTTCAAACCGAAACACAGCCATGCAAACACAACTGCTTCACGGTTGAAACACGAATGGGACAGAGGTACCTAAGCAATCGACTTTTGTACAAAGTCTCCCTCTGGTAATGTGGTAAGACAGTTTTGATTTTAGTAATATAACAGGTTCAACTCCCGAACTTACAAATTTTGTATTCATATGTACCTATGTCTGTTTATATTTGTCTGGATGTTTTTATATAAAATATATTTACATTAAATGAAAGCATTTTAGTATGTCAACTGTCTAGTACCTATAGTATAAGCTCAACCCAGTTTGGGACTAGATGACACTGATATATATTGTAGTATGTCCAGTGATATTTATTACTGCTAGTAATATAGACTACTAGTCAATAATAAGTACCGCTATTAAGTGCTGTATAACGTTATCTTTTGTAATAATTTTCAAAAGAACAAGCAATATAACTTTCTCAACTGTTGCTTCAATCCTTTGAGAATCCAATGGGCAACTTAAAACTGGGTCTCCATACGGTCCAAGAACGGTAAATTCGTCGTAAACTGCGGCCGCAGTTAGGTATTTAGCATTTATATGCAAGTATAATGATTCGTTTATTATGATAAACTTTTATGCGATGCAAATAAATACATGCTAAATAAATATATTATTATATTAAGAATTTTATTGTCAATAAGCTTATGCTTTTTTGACGTTATAACAGTTGAACTGATTGCGATCAAATTTGGTATTTGCATATTATTTGGGATGGAATATAACTCGATCACGCGGACGAAGTCACTTGTAAAAACTAGTGTTATTTAAATATAAGTGTTTTTAAAGTAAGGAACATCCTCCTTACTCTACCATATTTTAACAGCTGAACAGATTTGAATGGCCATTTCCTTAATTAATAGTATTGATAAAATAATAAAAACGTCCTGTATATTAATATAATACGTAATGTATATGGAATACTTTTTATCCATATTCGCACGGACAAAGCCATGGGTTACAGCTAGCACTAAATACGGATACTCATAAAAAATATCTGCTTGATATAATTATATATAATCCTATAATTATAGGTATAACGTCCAAAGGACACTAGGTCGCAATTAGTAATTCAGTACTAATATAGTCTTAATCGTCTATGTACTGAGAAATAACTAGTGAATCTATATGTGTTCTAGCAAATTATACAGGAAAAACAAACAAAAATCAATTCAAAATTTGTATGTATGTTTCCCTAATCCACTTCACTGATTCACGTGACTTGCTATATTTTCCACTAATCGAGTAGTTTGTTCATTTATTCACATACAAAAGTAATAAATTGACAAGTATCATTTTTATGCATAAATTAAGGACAATACTTGCGATTTAACTTTTTTTATACCACTGAGGTGGCAAACAAGCATACGGCCCACCTGATGGTAAGTGGTTACCGTAGCCTATGAACACCTGCAATACCAGAGGTATTGCAACTGCATTAAATTTTTAATTTAGTTAGACGGATTATTTGTTTTCTTCATTTTTGAACTTATAAATAATATATCACCGCTATGATAGACTTCAAGAATAGTTTAATAATACCATTATTATTTTATTATTCAATAATATTTTTTTTTATTTTCTTTAGTTTTTAGAATACAAATGAAAGCGGCAATAAGATATTTATATAATATCGGACGATTTTTCATGATCAATGTACAAAATAAACATGTCGATTAATTAAATATTCGCGTAAACAAATGTTAAAATTATATTTATTTTAAAATCGTCAATAAACATGCCAACAACTTGTATGACAAGAGCTCTCAGAATGTTTGATTCGTCCATAGATCTTGGTAATGTCGGCATAAATTTTTCAAACTTCGCTTTTTCTATTACAGTGCAGTTGGCATACGACGTATTCACCATTTCTATAATGATATCTGGAATATTTTTTTTATAAATACAACTAGCAGTGACAAACATGACTGATCTAATGTAAGGTGATAACCGTCGCCTATAATATGGGTATCAAAGAATACAGTGCATGACCGTGGCTGAAACGAAAGTTAATCGGGGCAATAATCCTTCATATGTAGCTCTTCCTGAATGGTATGGAGGTATGGAGGAAAATAAGACAGCCTCAGGAAGTCAGAAGTCTCAAATTGAAATTACTTTTAAATACCGAAATAGTTATACAACACAGATGCTTAACATTTGTCAAAATTAATTAAAATTCAATAAGATCATAAAGGCCAGTAACTTAAATGTTTTTATGTATTCCATAGTGACAGTGATACGAGCATGATGATTAGTACTGTGAACCCTACAAAAACAGTATATTATTATATGTAAGTTACAGTCGAGTAAAATCAAGTGAAAAATTATTCTCGTTTTTTTTTTTCAAATCGCTTTACCATAAAATAATTTTGAAATTGTATACATTACAAAAGATATTTTCTATATTGCTTACGTTTAATAATCTTATCTTCGTCAGAACATCTCTTTTCACTATTTATACATTGAAATAACCTTTTTGGTTTTATATTATTTGTTAGTATAAACATTCTACATCTAAATTGTCATAATTGTTCACTTTACAAGAACAGTATCCAATATAATCAATAACGCGAAGTAAATAATGCATAATGAAAGGTTAATCATGCTTTGAAAAATAAATTACAAAATATAAAAGGAAATTTCCTACTAAACAATGCGTCAAACGCAACAATCCATGTAACTACTATTGTTCTTGTTTTTTAAGTACTAGGCACTAGAGCTTGTGATAAATGCTGTCGACGTCATTTTATATTATAGATTGTATTGGTTATATTGCTGGCAGGCCTTGAGTAATATTCTCGTACTGTTTATTTTAAATGTTAAATGTACTGAATGCCTAGTCACATAAAAATGATATCTATTTTTAAACATAAGAGAAATTTAAAATATAAGTAACTGAAAGTCTCCTACGTGCCCTACCAGTTGGCAATACTCAAAGAATTTTTTTATCTTTATGTAATATTTTAGGTCTTGTTATCTATATTTAAAGTACTTAGAAGTAACTGAATAAATAAGTATGAAAAATTTAAATTTTATAAATAAAATAATACATTACTCAATGCTACTATTAAGAAGGTACCATGACTAACATGACATGACATAATTGACTTTTATTTCTTCACTATAATGCAGTATTATTTTGAGGTCCTTTATTTAAAATAATGTTTGATATATTTATTTACAGTCATTATATACTCTTAAAACCGCAATAAAAACATCTTTTATCATTTTTATTATTATTTTTTTAAATTGTTAACTTTTAAATAAAACTAATATCAATATAAGTACATTTACTCTAAAAATAATGATATCAAACTACAATTGATAAATTTATAGAAATAATGTTTTTCTATAACGTCACAACAAATTACTATGCAGAGTTGATACAGTTGCTTAGATAAACTTCAGTTTTGTTTACGTAAAATTATATTCTTAAATATGATAAGTGCAAATAAATAAGTAAAACTTAAAGGTGAAGACGGCCCTAATAATGATGCATATAAAAAAGCGCCTTTCAATTTTGAATAGCAGCATGTTACATGTATACATGTTTTAAGCCGTATATTTGTCTGTGTGATAGAGATATATTGTTCAGCTGGGGTTAAAATTATATTCTATAAACAATGGTTTTCAAGTTTATGTTTGTTTCTTAAATTACAAAAATTATAGACGAAAGAAAAATGAACTATTAAACTAAGTAGTATTTGCGAAGTATAAACATAATCTGTATTATGTGTATACGTTGAAGAGTGATTAGTTTTGTTATTACTTTTAATTTTATTACTCATAATTTCTAGTGTAATTCAAACAACAGATCTATTACTGGCAATGTTTTATTACAATTACAGACAACGTAATAGTGTTTATGAGCTGGGTAGATATTTAGCCTTCAGTGCTTCAAAGTCTGCAGGGTAATTATCCTGTATAATCTTCTTTGCTATTTCGAATCTAATTTTTTGTTCTGGTGTGCAAGAGCCGCAGTCAGTTGCGACTAATTGAGGGAATTTGTCTGTGAACAAAAGAAAATATTTAAATGTTTACAAAACACGTTAGGTATAATAATCCTAGTACCTACTATATTTAAATAAATACCTAGATTTAATTTCAATATTAAAGGCTGGTAAAGAATGTTATTATCACTACGCTCGTATTTTATATCACGTTTTACCGATTAATAAAGTTAAATGATATATTTTGTGTTATCTAAATCATGATCTACTCAGCCTTTAAATGTATACTGCTAAACATAAGCCTCCCTCTTGGGAGGGTTTCGCCAGAAGATGCCAAGCTTGGCAGGCGAAATGGCAACTGCGATTGCGAATCTCACTGCCTTCCTCCCTCGCCCTCTCTTAATCGGCTCTGACGACACCCACGGGACAGGAAGGAGTGGCCTATTCTGTGCCAGGACCACACGATACATGTTATGTAAATAATTCAGTAAAATTTCTTTTAGGTGCAATTTGGCATAGCAAACTAGATGATAATTAAATTTAGAGAATTCGATTAAGAGGGAGACCTTGTACAAAAGTCGTTTGCTTGTGCACCTCTGTCCCATTTCTCTTTCTACCGTAAAGCAGTTGTGTTTACATGGCTGTGTTTCGGTTTGAAAGATGGGACATGGCAGTTGATTTACAGGGCCCAGAGGAATAACACCTGAGTCCTTAGGAATGGCAACACATGGGGGGTATCATGGGTGAAACAGTATACTCTGTTATGTCCATGGTACTGCTCAAGCCTATAGGCGA
Source organism: Galleria mellonella (assembly GCF_026898425.1). Classification (NCBI taxonomy): domain Eukaryota; kingdom Metazoa; phylum Arthropoda; class Insecta; order Lepidoptera; family Pyralidae; genus Galleria; species Galleria mellonella. Next base: position 7,229,590 of record NW_026442130.1, on the reverse strand, counting down.
CGGTTACCACTTTCCTTAGGTGAACCGTCAGCTTGTTTGCCATTCTAAGTTGCATAAAAAAAAATTATGAAAATTACGTGTTAAAGTTGTTATTTAAACCCTCATGCGTTTAAATAACAACTTTAACCCAATCTCAAACCACATCCTTTAAAAAAACGCATTATTACAGTAAAAAAAATAATCTAAGTGTTAATCAAAGACTTGATCTGATTCACATAATTAAAACGTTCTCATCACACACTTTCATGTTTTATCCTGTAATTGGATTAGCAAAAAACAAGTAGATCGTATAACTATATGCTAAACTTTTTTAATAAGTGTAAATAAAATATTAATAGATCTAAATAGACTAATATATTTTGGATTTTTTTAATTACAAACGTAATTCTACAATAATTTACACAGTATAGCATATATGTACTTAAAATCCTAGTTGGTAATAACATACACAAAATACATAACATATTTAAAGGTTTAAACATATTTGATTAAATTTGGCACAGAGATAGACCATATATTAAATTAACACAGGACACTTCTCAACTTAATATAATACATCCAGACAAAGCCACGAGTAATCACAAGTACTATATTAGGGGGGGGGAGGGTTTGTTAATAATGAGAACTACCAGTCACATTGCTAGCAATATACCCTATCAGGTCGACCTCCACATGGTCCCCCCTGGAAACCATCATGTTGAATTTCAGATATATTCATCACGATGGGCTAACTGGCCTTTCTTTCTCATCTATCATCCCTTACTGGTGCCCTGCCAGCATATACCGTTAGCGCAGGCAGGGTTATCATTCCATTAACATCCATTAAAAAATTTCAAAATAGTACTATATTATGATAGTGTATAAATGTTACCTTTTAACTCCTGTACTTCGACGCAAGGTCCTCTGTCCAACAGACAGTCCACTGCTGCCTTAAGTCTTGTCTCATCCTGCAAAATGGCAGCGTAGTCAACAGCATACACAGCAACCACGACAATGGCGAGAATGAAGAAAGCACGCATATTGAATCTGTATATAAAATGAAGCAAATTTAATAAAATTTAATTAGTTACCTTCTTTTACAATCCGCTATAGGCACGGTTGTTCCTCGTTATATACTATTACTTGCCTAGCTAAGCAAGTTAGTGTAGGAGGTTATTCCTTATTTCCCATTTATAGCACTGATGTATTGTACTGTGTTCTATTAACCACCTATTATAACATCTTGAAGATTAAAAAGAGTAGTGACGCAATGATTTCTTATACAATTATCACACAGAGGAAGCTTAAAATATGGTAATTCTATATGTGATCAAATTAAGATACTTTTAATAAAAAAAAATTGTGTAAATATTACAAGATTTTTTTGCCTATTTTATGCCTTGAAATTTGATAACCCGCCAGCCAAGCGCCGCAACTGCTGGCGAAACCTCCCAGTATGGGGAGACCTACATATATTCAGTAGTGGACAGTTACGGCTGATATGATGATGATAATTGAAATCGATATACAATTTGCTAAGTTCTGGTATCAAACATACTAAATATAATATGGTCGAACTGAGCACACCTCTATATTTCATAATCATCAAATAATATAAGTGTATCAGTAAATCCATGTGGTTAATAGATGCATTTTATTAATTTTAAAATAAAATTACTATAAATTATTTTAAAATAAGCTTACAAAAATAATATTTATTCGTGGCTAAACAAATTCAAAAAAGGGACTTTGAAAAGTACAACTACCTTTAACATAAAATACAAGCCACACTGATCAAACACAAGACACCAATTCACAGTCTAGATTTACTCTCATTGTTTTTATAGTCCGAGAAATCTAAATAGGTTTCCTCAATTCAAGGAAAATCTTTGAAAACGACAGTCCTCGCTTCTAATAACTGACATTTTACAAAGACATCAAGTTGCCTATATAGGTTTCGTTATAGATACAATATGCATAAAATACAGTATTATATAGCAGTTAAAACCGTCAATGCTAGACAAAATAAATCTCTTATAAAGTACTTATATATTTGGTAATAAATTATTTCTCGAAATATATATAATCTTGTATGATGAATCGATCTTTTTATATAGAGAAAGTTTGAATTCATTACTATTATTTAAAGTATGTTAAGAAAACATCATCAACCTAAAAAGCACAAAACTGTTAATGATGGCGTAAAAAGGCGTGAAACTAATTAAAATAATTGTCTTTTGTATTATATTTACATGTGTATCTATGACTGATATATATATATATATATATATATATCATATATATATCATATATATATAAAGAGGAAGTGATGTTTATGTTATTGAATTAATTATAAAAATATTATGAAAATATATTTTTTTCATATTGACACTTTCTTAAAAAGAAAGAGGTTTAAGATTACTGATTCGTTAATCTATTGATTTTTTTTACATTTGAACGTTTACATCACTCGAAATGTTATTTTCAGTTTATATTATAGGTATATTTACAGAAAAGGTTAAAAAAGGTTAAAAATTTTATACATTTACTTATTGTTTTCTTAAAATATTATGTATTATTAGAATCTGTCATTTCATGTAATAGCTATAGACTACTAAGTATAAATGACGTAAAATGATATTCAATAACTGTTAGAAATAGGTTTATTTTCATACAACTATGCACTACTGGCCGGTTGTAATTTAAAAAGATATGTTTTTAAATTTAGTTGACTGTTAGAAACAATCGTTCCTTTCTGTATTTTCTCTTCTATTAAATTTTATCGTACTTTTATATTGTGTTTATCCTATTCCCTTCCACTACGGAAATATAAGCTGATATCACAAAGAGAAATACCAACAGGTTATGGGCTGGGAGTAAAAGGTAAAATATGATTGAAAGTAATGGTGATGGTTCGATTGCAAACTCAATCATGAATAACAGACCGTCATCATCAAACGATAATGAGAGTGGTAGTCCACCGTCTATCGAAAAACTCGATGGGAATAGCAATTACAACAGTTGGAAATTTGCTATGGAGCTATACCTTCTCCATGACGATTTATGGAAATACACACAGGTATCACCGGAGAATGATGATGTAATAGGAGTGAGAAGAGATCAGAAGGCTCGCGCTAAGATATGCCTAATGGTGAAATCACGTTGTTTAGTACATGTTAGAGAATGCAAAACAGCTAAACAAGCATGGGAAGCACTGAAAATTGCTTTTGAGGATAAAGGCATAAATAACCGATGTCGCCTTTTATCAAAATTAGTAAGTTTGAAGTTAGAACAATTTACGTCAGTGAGAGACTACGTAACGACTATTATGACGATATCGCAGCAGTTAAGCGATATTGGGAAGGAGATTGATGATGAGCTCCTAGCTGCTCTTATGCTTCAGGGACTTACTGAAAATTTTCAGCCAATGAGATTAGCGCTCGAAAATACTAATACAGTATTAACAACAGATTTTATTAAGATGAAGCTTTTCCAAATGGAGGACACATATACATCAGGGAGCTCGAGTAATGCCCCGGATAACTCTGCACTACTGATTAACAAAAAGACTAAAGAGAAGGTTCACAAGAAAAAATATAAGAAGCAAATCAAATGTTTTATCTGTGGTGGACCTCATAAGGCTTTTGAATGTCCGAATAACCCAAAACAAAAGAAGGATGCTATGCAGGCTTTTGTTTTTGCTGTCAGTGGAAATTCTCAGGATGAAGAATGGATCTTAGACTCCGGAGCATCTACACATATGACAAATAGAAGAGATTGGTTTAAGGAATTCAAATGTTTTGATAAGTCTGAGAGAGTGGAAGTTAACTGTGCAAATGGTGATAAGATGTATGGTGAAGGAAAAGGTACTGTATCGAGTCAAATAGGTGTAAACGTGAGCGATGTCTTGTTTGTACCTAAATTGAGTACTAACTTACTAAGTGTCAGTAACATAGTGAGTAGAGGTAATGTAGTTGTATTTTCGGAGAAAGGATGTGAGATTTTCCTAGCTGATGAATGCGAGGTGAAAGGGAGAGTAGTCGCTAAAGGCATATTAGAGAGAGGTGTCTATAAACTCAAATCCTCTTCACAGGGCACAGCATTAAATACAGCTACACTTGGCGAGATGGAGATGTGGCATAAGAGAATGGGTCATCTTGGAGTAAGAAATCTAAAACTACTTAAAGATAAAATGGCCATAGGGGTAAGTTTTCCTAAATCTTCAACACTTCAATGCGTTTCCTGTGTTATGGGGAAACAAACAAAAATACCATTTAAGAAAACTAAAGGTACTAGAGCTACAGAGATATTAGGGTTGGTACACTCTGACGTTTGTGGACCAATGAGTGAGAGTTCTTTTAGCGGGTTTAGATATTTTATTACGTTTATTGACGATTTTACACGGAAAACATTTATTTACTTTCTTAAACAAAAAAGTGAGACGTTTTCTAAAATCCAAGAGTTTAAGGTATTTGCTGAAAATCAAACCGGCAAGAAACTTAAGATATTAAGAACGGATAACGGGACGGAGTATGTCAATAAACAAGTAGATAATTATCTTAAATCCCATGGTATACAACATCAACTTACTATAGAGTATACGCCTGAACAAAACGGTGTTGCTGAACGGGCAAACAGAACAATTGTAGAGAAAGGAAGATGTATGTTACAAGAAGCAGGATTAAGCATCCGATATTGGGCTGAGGCCGCCAATACAGCTGTTTTCTTGAAAAATAGATCACCTACTAAAGCTGTTAAAGATATAACACCGGAAGAGGCTTGGACGGGACATAAAACCAACCTAAGTATGATTAAAGTTTTTGGTTGTAAGGCTTTTATGCATATTAATAATAACAAGAGGAAAAAATGGGATGTAAAAAGCCTACCATTGATGCATATCGGCTATTGTTTAGACTCTAAGGCATATTCTTTGATGGATCCAGTTACAAAAAAGAAGTATAAGGCAAGAAATGTCATATTTTTTGAAAATCAAATGTACTTCGAAAATAAAAAGGATGTATCTGTGAAATCGAATGATATATGTTTTAGAAGAGAAGAGTCTGTTGAACGTAAGGAAAATGACAATGTAATTCTAAATTTAGATAATGACATTAATCTTAATAACTTAGGAAATCGAAGAGATATGGATGTATTAGAAATTGAAAACCTACCAATAGAAGACAGAGAGGATATTGACGGAAACGACACTTGTGAAGAGTGGGCATCTGCTGATGAGAGAAATGATACGGAAGTTCTGGAAGATCAAACTGTATCATATGATGTTCCAGATCGTAGGTATCCGTTTAGAGAGAGAAAGGCTAAGGTACAACCTGACTTCATTAGTTATCAAGTTACAACAGAGAGAGACCCCTTAACTGTTAATGAAGCATTATCTAGGAGTGATGGAGATAAATGGAGAGCTGCGATTCAGGAGGAGTTACAATCTATTCAGGAGAACGAGACGTGGACTCTTGTAAAGCCACCTAGTAATTGCAACATTGTCGATTCTAAATGGTTATTTAGAATTAAAAATGAGGGGGGAATAAAATTAGATATAAAGCTCGACTAGTGGCAAGAGGCTTCAGCCAAAGAGAAGGGATAGACTATTTCGAAACTTTTTCACCTGTAGTGAGACACAGTTCGCTGAGGACACTTCTTGCATTAGCCGCGAGAACAGGTTTAAATGTGGATCAGATGGATGTCAAAACAGCATTCCTCAATGGCAATCTAACTGAAACAGTCTATATGAGACAACCAGCAGGGTTTGAAGAGAAAGGTAAGGAGGACCATGTTTGTCTACTGAAAAAATCTCTCTATGGATTGAAGCAAGCACCAAGAGCTTGGAATCAAAAACTACATTCGGAGCTAATTAAACTTAACTTCAAGAGATCGAAGAATGAGCCCTGTATCTACACAAGATCTAAAGGTGATAATAAGATTATTATTGCTATTTATGTGGATGATATGCTGATCTTCTGGAACAATGCTAAAGAGTTGTGTCAAGTAAAGAAGGACTTGATGTCTAAATTTCATATGAAGGACCTTGGGAAAGCCGAGTTTATATTAGGCATTCGTATCACCCAAGATCATAAAGGTATTAAACTGGACCAGGAACAGTATGTAGATAAATTGCTTAAACGCTTTAAGATGGAAGCTTGCAAAGTGGCCGCAACTCCGTCTGTACCAGGCCAGAGGCTGACTAGACCAGGGTCTGATCACAAACCGGATGACAGGATTCCGTATCAGGAACTTGTAGGATCTTTATTGTACCTAGCAGTGTGTACAAGGCCGGATATATCGCACACAGTCTGTTCTATCAGTCAATTTAATACCTGTTACACTGAAGAACACTGGCTCGCAGCAAAGAGAGTGTTGCGTTATTTAAAAGGAACAAAGAGCTATGGCATTCAATATAACAAAGGAATGACTTTGCCAGTTATTCAAGGGTATGCTGATGCTGATCACGCTGGAGATGAAGATCGCAAGTCGTACTCTGGATTTGTTTATATCAGCCAAGGAGGAGCTATTTGTTGGGAAACAAAGAAGCAACGCACAATTGCACTATCAACAGCCGAGGCAGAGTATGTGTCATTGTCGGAAGCTTCAAAAGAGGCAGTGTTTCTGCGCAGGTTTCTCGCTGAAATTTTTAGTACCAAAGAGGAACCAATCCTTATTTTCAGTGATAGTCAATCGGCCATAGCTATCGCAGAGAACCCAGTTCATCATCAACGTACAAAGCATATAGACGTAAGATACCTCTTTATTAGAGAAGCTGTAGAACTTGGTGAGGTGAATTTAAGGTATATAGACACTTCCCATATGTTGGCGGATGCTCTAACTAAATCTCTATTAAGAGGAAAGTTTGAGTACTGTGTGAATGGTATAGGAGTCAAATCGTGATATTGGTAGACTTGATGTTGTGCTTGTGTACATGGTATGTATGTATGTCTGTATGAGTGTTTATTGTATGAAATTAAGGAGGAGTGTTAGAAATAGGTTTATTTTCATACAACTATGCACTACTGGCCGGTTGTAATTTAAAAAGATATGTTTTTAAATTTAGTTGACTGTTAGAAACAATCGTTCCTTTCTGTATTTTCTCTTCTATTAAATTTTATCGTACTTTTATATTGTGTTTATCCTATTCCCTTCCACTACGGAAATATAAGCTGATATCACAAAGAGAAATACCAACAATAACATCTTCTGTTAATATAATATACCTATTAGACTCCAATATGTAAAAATAATAAACCTAATAAAACTAAAAAACATATATTTCTGCCATATTTACTAGAGAATTCATTCAAACTATGTTTCATCCTACAACGTGCACTATTCAACATAGCTCTATTTATTATACTTGACCATAAAATTCTGAATATTCTATCCACATTTAAGTAGGGATCATGGGCCATTGTCAAATGGGTAGCATTATAAGCCCATGTTTCTATGCTTTAAGTTATCATAGTCTTTAAACTGTAATACTTTGAATGGAAAGACGCTAAATAGTTTATACTCTCTAGCCAATTTGTAATTGTCACAGACACTAGAATCACTGTCTAAACTCCTTCCTACTAGTCATCCGAGAGACACATCTAAGCTAAGCAACGCGTCTCGAATTATTATATAGATAGATAATCTTTATTGGTTCCTTCGAAATATTACAATAGTAAACTTACTTTTTTAAATAGTAAACTTAATAAAAATAAAATATATTAGAATAAAAGGTCAAGTCATATACCTCGTATCGTTTGGAGGAAAAAAGGATAGTTAGTAATGCAGATTAACAACCCTATTACTAGCTAAATACCCTAACAGGTCGACCTCCACGCAGTTCCCCCTGGAAAACATCGTGATTGATTCATTGGCAAATTTGTCACGATAGGTTAACTAGCCTGCTTCATCTTCACTTATTATCCCTTGCTGGTGCACCACCAGTATATACCGATAGCGCAAGCAGGGTGACTATATCACTATCATTCGTTAAAAAAAACCTCGTATTATTTGGAACTTGCCAAAGGCATTAAACCACCGGTGGTTCCTTACAAGCAGCAACATCGATTTTCAATTAGCCCTTTATCATATATATAAAGTGGTATAGATCCATCAAAACCAAAATTATCATTTTAGGTACCATACATACACCATGTATACACATGTATTTCTGAGTTTAAGTACAATATTTACAATCGGATCCGTATAGGAGGTACATAAATGAGTTATAGACGTTAGATATTAACTCAATCTTACCCATTTCAGATGTTGAGAAGCGTGATTAAGTACAGAATTTACAACGATCAAAAATTAAACCATGATAGCCCTGTCCGGCCGATCAAAACCGATCGTTTTTAATTCCTGGTGAATGCGTCACCATGGCCAACTGACCTAATCTTATCCTCACCTGTCATCCCTCACTGGTTCCCTACTAGCGCAAACAAATAGCGTAATCGAAGTAATTATTTTACCGGTGATGTACTACATGTTACATCTATTAAAAAAATACAATAATTGGTAAATTAAATGTAATTGATATATTCAATATTTAAGTTTAGGTATACCTTACTCTTTCCAGTCATAAATTTCCAGTTATCGTACAGCATCAAATAATTGCTAGAGGTCAAATTATAGGTTATTGTATCTACATAAATGATACATAGAATACATTATAATAATATCTAGAATAATTACTAGTATGATTGTGATCTTAATGTTCATATTACATATTCAATTGTGTTATCCATTACCAGGAAGAATATACATTTCATAGCTTTTATTGTATTATAATTAATCTAAATTATTGTATGCCATGTTTTTGTGTCGTTTGATTTTTTTATAATATTAAAATATATATTAAAAAATTAAATTTAAACTCAAACAACTTATTTTAAAGGACAATAATATTAGTATAGGATAACGCCCTCTTTAATACGAATTTAAAGAGATGATGCAAATAAAAGTAATATACTAACATTATGTGCTTCCTACCATATACCATACCATACCTACCATATACCGAATCTACTTTTTATTATTATTATTATTTCAGCCGTTATCTACTCACTGCTGAACCTTCCCTATAAGGGGAGTTTTACCAGTAGTTGCATCGCTTGGCAGGCGAATTGGCAACCGCAGTTAGGCCTTTAGAGATATTTTAAGAGGGACGCTGCTGCCCATCCCTCGTCCTCTCTTTGTCAACTCTTACGACACCTACGGGAAAGGAAAGGGTGACCTATTCTATACCGGAATCACATGGTGGACAGTTTTTATTCCTTGTCATGATAAAAACGATTCTATGTTTCAAACTGGAACAAGGATTACACATTTACAAAATTTCATTAAAATCGATTGAGCAGTTTCGAAATTTTTTTACGCAAATTAGAATGGCAAACAAGCTGACGGCCCACCTGATGGAAAGTGGTAACATATAATATAACAGAGTATAATACTTTGCCCATGACACCCCCCTCCCATGCGTTGCTATTCCTGAGAACAAAAGTTTTATTCCTGTGTACCCTATAAATTCACAGCCATATCCCACTCTTCAAACCGAAACACAGCCATATAAACACAACTCCTCATCAAAAATCCCAAAATTTTTTGCATATATCCTATTAATATTATAATTGCAAAGTTTGTAACGATGGGTAGTTGGATAGATGTTACTCTTTCACTTAAAAATTACCTGATTGGATTTGAATGAAATTTGGTGCACAAATAGATGGTATTGTAACTTAGCACATAAGATACTTTATGTAGTGACTCACGCAGGCAAAGCTGCGGAATACAGTTAGTTTGTAATAAAAAAAGTACTCATAACTACTCGTATCATTAAGGTTTGCTTACTTAGATTCTTATTACGTTACTCCTTTTTTATGACTTCATTTAAATGAATGTTTAAACTTCTCAGAAAAGTGTTTCATAAAACCTTGACCATGTTTTGAATTGCTAATGTATTTCAGAGTAAATTTTGGTTGTGTATGTATGTGTTTTGTGTGCGTGTATGTTTAAAACAAAAACGTGCATACGGCTTTTTATTTATAAAGATTTCGAATCTTTTACCTAACCATTTTAATTAATTTAAATTTTGAATGCCATTAAGATTAGCTACATATACTAATGTATTAGATATTTTGTATTTATTTATAAAAAAAGGGAAAACATATTGCACGTCTAAAATAAGGAAAAGTATAGAATATACTAAATTTAATTTTATTTCCTAAAATGCCGTAATTAAGTATTTATTATGTGTAAATGTACGTAATGCAAATTGTCGGTATATAAATATTTAGTTATTAATCACTAGCTGCATAATATATAATTATTGTACATAATACACAATGCAATTATGTTACTATATAGGTAAGTAATTCGCCCTGTAGCTCATGGCTTAGAATAAACCACCTATTTCTTTCTCGTAGGTGTCGTAAGGGACGTCTAAAGGAGCTTATAGTGAAGGGATGGGCAGCAACGTCTCACTTAAAACATCACCAAAAGACAAACTGCGGTTGCTAACCCGCCTGCCAAACATGGGAGGTACTAGCAAAATCCCCCTTATGGGGGGGGCTATGTTCAGCAGTGGACAGTTAACAGCTTATACAACATAGACAAGTAATAGTTCTAAATCACTTACGTAGGACTAAGTTGACAAGGATCATCGTACTAACAAACAATAAAACTATGTTTATTAACTTAATAAGATTCAGTAAGCAATATAAGGCCATTAAATTAGACATTACAAAGTAATATTTTAATAATATTACATCCTTACTAATATTATAAACGAGAAAGTGAGTTTGTTAGTTTGTTACCTTGGTATACACGTATTATATGGGATAAAGAAAGATATAAGCTAATTTTTATCTCGGTCAGTAAACATATCCTGCTCACGCGGACAATGTTACGGCTAATAGACAGTTACTTATATTTTTAACATAAATTTGTACGACTTACCAAAAATAATTCACAAAATATCTTGTAAAGAGTCTGTAAAACAAGAACAACGTCTTCCCAAGTAGATACTGACAAAAATTTTCAAGCTTGCATCCTATATACCCGGCTTGTTTTTTTTTTACATTTGTTTTTAGATATTAGTATGCATGACGCAATGATTACAATGCTTCATTATTTTCTGAGAACGTAGATATATGTCTTCTTTTAATCCTTACAAAAATAGTGTCCTTAATAATATTAATATTGTAAACATGAAAGTGAGTTTATATAGTAATTTGTTTGTTACTTCTTGCTACCTTAAATACACAATCTCAAATATTTCAAATGACAAGAAATTTATGTCATGTACGTACGAGTAATGTTTAGATAGAATAAAGACACGCTATGACTTTTAGGATCACAATTTTTCACGCGAATAAAACAGCGCTTTGCAAAATTTCACTGTTGTTGATAGGCGCATTTAGAGGGACCGAGAGGGCAGTGCCCAAATTTGGACTAGAGAATAAGGAGCGGAGATTTCAGCCACAGACAAATTCTAAACCGAATTGGAAAATTCTTTTTTTCTGAAAAGATAGATTAGTTCATAGAAATTTAGTTAAAATCGGTTCAGTAGTTAATTTTTAAATCAAAATAACTGGTTTCGTCACATTTGAAGACGGTTTTTTTTTAACACAATCTTTAATTATTATAGTAATATAATCTGTTTGTTCTCTTCTTAGAATATATAATGTCTTCACAATTCAAGTAATAGTTCTATTACTAGTATAGTATTATCTATGTGCTATACTACTTCTACTATTCCAAATTCATCATAAAATATATTTGTGTTTAATACAAGTTGTATTAGGCTCAATTTTAAATTAGACATTTATTATTATTGGAGCTGCTAAATAAGCTTGAGCGACTGCAAAATTTAGCGATAAGGTTTATTTTCAGCTTACAAAAATATGATCATGTCTCGGAATACCGTACTCGTTTAAAGTGGCTCCCGATCAGATAGCATCATGAGACACATGTCCTAGCGGTCCTATATAATGTCCTTAATGATCCCAATTCTCCTTCCTACCTTCGTTCCCGGTTCCAATTGTTACCTCTTCCTTCCAGACCTAGACGTCATTGTCTGAATCGGTCCAGGTTACTGAAGCTTCCCAGCTATAAAACCCATTTTATGGATAATTCATTTGCATATCCTGCTATACAGCTGTGGAATAAACTTCCCGTGAGTATTCAGAATAGCCCGTCTAGCAGTTCCTTCAAAAAAAGATTAAAATCATTCTATCTTTCCAATTTTGTTCAAATACAATTAATTATAATATACAGAAATTAGAAGTCTGTCATCATTGTGTTCTCTTTTATTGGATATTTTTATGTTGTATTGTATATATATATATATATATATATATATATATATATATATATATATATATATATATATATATATATATATATATGTATGCCACTATATACTTCCTATGCCACTGTGTTAGGTTGACTGGAAGAAATCTCTTTTAGAGATAAATTCGTCTTTGATAACATTATTGTTAACTTATTGTTGTTACTGTATGTTTTAGTACAATAAAGAATATATATATTATTTTTTATTTTAATATATTTTTTTATAAGTAATATAATCATAAAATTTTAATTTTTTAAATTTTATACTTTATAAAATATTGAATATTAATTATTTACTTTACTTTTATACATTCTCTTTGAATATGGATGTCAAATTATAACGAAAATGTACACAAGCGGACTTAACCTTGGAGGTAATTATATTATATATTAAATATATAATATTATGTAATATTTTGTTTATATTTTTATTATAAATAGTTATAAATACAATTATGTTACATAAATTATACAATAATATTCTTTGAATAATAATTTATTATTATGCTTCTATATGATTGCATAAAATATTTTTTAGTTTCGTCGATATAAAAGCGATACAGACTCTTAAATAATATAGTGATTTCTTTGTTTATTTGGTCAGTTTGACGGACTTAACTTATGATTAATTGTGATTGATTTTTGCTTTTTATTGTCTTACTATAACGTAAAACGATGTGTCAATATATTTATCCCCAATTGCGATATGCATGCATAATGCCTGCATACAAAATACTCAGAATTTAAACAATAAACTTTGCTACATGCAAATAACTACGAGTAAGTAGGAATGAATACAAGTATGACTAATCAAAACCTATAAATTGCGTGTCCTGGTTTATGAATATATTTGTTCACTTAGTGCTCCTGTGGGTGGCATCTTTTAATACACTTACACACCGTGAATTCGCCAAGAACCTTCTTTTTTATAAAGGAACAAAAATAATACCAAGTAAGTGACAATTTTATTTCAAGAAATAAAATTTAAGTACAAAACAATTGAGTTACGATTTTTTAAGACCAACAATATTTTTTACTATTTTTTTTAGTGCATCATTATAAATTTAAAAAATGTTAATTGACTCTCCGCGACCCTCCATGAAATAATACTATCCAACAATTTCTTTTTATTCCAAACACGACAAAAATTGTATTTTATTAAAATTATTCTTGACATCTGAAATATTGTTTGTTACTTTAAAAACAATACTTTAATTACTGATATTTTTTAAGTACGCAATATATAATTTATGTTAATACAAGTATAAAATATATATGCATTTAGTCTTTAAAATAATAAATACTGAGTACTACATGTATTATGTAGTATGTAGGTATTTATTATTACTGAATGCACATATTTTTTTCAAAACTTTAAAAAGAACAAAGACAACCTACAGTCGAGACCTGAATGAAAATTAGATAGGTAGATTGTTTCTGTACAATTTATGAATATTTTCGTGTCACACAATTTTAATAAGTTTATTAAAAATTAATTGTTCTGTTAAGGAAAAAAAAATAAACTGTACAAATGTCTTTATTTACTGACTGTACAACTTACAATCTAGCTTACTACAATGTATATTATAGTCGTAAATGAATCTATTATTTTTCTTCAATTAGCTTGTTGTTTCCTCATGTATCAATTATTCAGTAATTATTTTTTGTTTACAACTATTTTTTTTTTTCAGCGTGAGGATGAAGTTCTGGATCCTAATTTTAGCTTTTGCAACAATAGCAGGGGCAAGATTATATAGTTCTAAACATGATAACATGGACATTGACACGTTAGTTCGCAATCCACGATACATGAAAATGTCAGTCGGTTGCTATCTGGACAGAAATAGCTGTACTAAGAAGACTGCCACGCTCAAACGTAAGATGATATATTAAATTTTAATATACAGCTTTGACGGAATAGCAGACTAGCTACCACTGAATTTTCTGTGACACCCCTAATGTGTTAACCCTCCGCACCCTGTGATTTCAATACCTTTCAAACTGAAACATGATCATGCAAGCATTGTTGTTTAGGGGCAAGGAAAAGGAGTGTCAGAGAGGCACTTGAGATATCTATGCCGACAACTTTTGTAGCAGCTCCCTCTGGTATAATAATAATAATAATAAAAAATTACCAAAATAATAACCATCACATATCTAACGGAATTTAAAATTTATATGTATTGCCTAAACATAAATGATAAAGATTACTAGCAATTTAAAACTAAATATCATAACATTTTAAACATTTTCAGAAGCGATACCAGATATTGTGCAGACAGCGTGTGCAAAATGCACACATACACAGAAATATATTTTAAGAAGATACCTTGAAGAATTGAAGAAAAATTTACCTAGTGATTATCAAGCGTTCAGACGAAAATATGATCCTGAAGGAACAACGTTCGACGCTTTAGAATCAGCGATTGCTAATAATTAGACATTTTCTCAACGACGTATAAACCATTGGCATTGGCTCTGTGAATGTATCTTTATTGATATCATTTATGTCTGCCTTAATATAATAACTTATTTATTTAAATAGTCTACTGATTTTCTATTCCAAAAAACAATAAACAATTCAATAAACAGATAAAAGAAACACTAAGTGTCATGTCGTATAGGGAGGTCAAGGATATGGCCTGGGATAAAGCTGGCTGGAAAAAGATGCATGAATTAGTTGCACCGACAAGAGAGAGATAAGCTCAAACACATAACATTTTTACGACTGCATATTAAATGGTGTGGACAATTAACTTTTCGATATACAGGCGTAACTATAATGAAAAAAGAACCAGGTTTTGGCTCTTAAAATCCTATCATCGTTTCGCAGTTTACTAAGATCCTCATATACAACTCGATTAATGATACACGGTTACCACAAGTTTTTTACGACGAAGGTGGCAAACAAACATACAGCCCGTTTGATGGTAAACGGTTATGGATGCCTGCAACTCTAAGGGTGTCAATGCGCGTTGCCAAACCTATTCCATTTGATGACTCTGTAATCACCTTGTAATTTAATATGTTCGTAAATTCCCTGGCAATAGTAAATAGAAAGTGACAGAGATTGTTACAATATCTATTGTCACCTTCAATCTGATAAGCAGTAAAGCCCCCAAAAAGAGGTAAAGGAAACTTCTGCTCAAAGCTAATTAGTTAATGGTGCTTGTGAAAATAAAATTTAAGACTAAATATCTCGTAACTATACTACGATGCGAATATTTCAAAAGGACTATTTCTGAATTTCTTAATATGTTCGTAGGAACCCATTTAAAATAGCATATTGCATAGTACCTACATAATGCCAAAACCTCAAAATTACCACTTCTATATTTCATGTTGAGCAATTTACATACATTATATTACCTATTATCTCTTCTGTTTTTAGATACATTTTGTTACCATGGCTACAAGCAAAAATGGTTAGACGTAATGAGTAGTTATTATATATCACATTATGAATATCCGGTAGTTTATAACACCGAATAGATACTAAAAATATTTATCAATATTATATTAGATAGAAAAATAAAATATGATTACTATTTTATTAAAACATATTTATTTATTTTTTATTTAACTAAATAATAAATTAAAAATTTACAAACTGTCCCTCAAGACTTAAATTCTACTCGCAATTGTACTGTTTGTAAATGACTTCGAATTGTCAATTAATCCGTGTTTTTTTTTTGTCTTTAAGTTACGCAGTAATTTCATAAATACTCTACCTATTTTAATAATTATTTTTAATTAATATGCTTTACTCCTGTGTAGACCCATATCAATTGTACCATAATTGAAAAATGCTGATTTTTTGTCAAGGATAATCTTATTTGTAATACTCGTAAGTATAACAGAATACGGCGAATAAAGCACGACGCACCTTGTAGATATCGAATATAAAAGACGACAAATAATACTGTGTCGTCTTTTATATCCATTAAACGATGATGCTCCTGTCTCTTTATGTAGCAAACAAAATATAGCTATTCTGTGTGATATCCATATCCTGTAGTTTCACTACCATAAGGATACCCTTATTATTATTATAGACAGACGGAATTTTCAGGCAAGGAAACCTGTAACACTGCACTCTTTCCATAATCTTTTGTACTTGCCCTTTTTTTAAAGTTCGCTGCTAATACCTATCAGTGAAAAGAATTTTAAGATGTTTTTTGTAGCGATATTTTTATCTCCTTAAGATATAAAGTGTACCTATTTTCCATGTATGTATCGTATATATATGAGTGTGCTATAGCCAGAAATTAAGCGCTGCAACTTTTTATTCTTCATTGTGACAAAATCTACAAACACTTTTTGGGCATAAACTTAATTAGTCCATATGCTTGTATGGTTTGCAGTGTTCCAGTAAGAGCATTTGTTAATACACATATATTATTTTTACTCAAAAGAGTTAATTACCATAAGAGTATAGGAATATATTTAAACTGAAACAAAACTATAGACATTTTTTTTAGTACCAGAAAGAGACATGATAGGACCGAGCTGTATATGTAGACTAGTACAAAATCTCTACCGATAAACTTGTTTGCTATTTTGGTGCTAATGAGGACTTTATATCAAAGATTTCACTGGCATCCTTACTCCTTAAATCAAAAGGCAGGGTGTGCTGCAGCGTTTTGCTGTTTCACGGTAGAAAGATTAACATTGTTCCCCTAAATGAATATTGCCATCTGTTTTGATTTGTGTAGCATAATGATGTTATAATGATTACAGTCAAAATAATTTCAATAGCGCAGTTTGGATATTATAATAATAGTGAATTTCCGTTTGTTTTGTATATAAATATTGCGAAAATATGGAAGAGGTATCAGTGTCACCGAGCATTCAAAGGATTATTTTGGTAAGAAATATTGATTTTACATTATATAAATAAGACAAAAATAATTACGGCTTTATTTATACCTTTATTTTTTTGCATTAAACTTTTTATAAATCCGCTACTTTTTTATTTATACTTTTATTATCATTAAAATAAAGTGACATATCTATACATTTATTTTAATTGAAGACAGTTAAATTAAATTAAAATTGACACATCTCTGTTAATTTTCAATCAAATTTTTCTAAACTATTTGATATTTCATTGGCCTGGTTGTTCTGGGTGGTGTTCCCAGGTATTCGTTGTTTGCTTTCCCCAAAGGCAGATAACTTGAGTACCAGGCAATTGATGTAATTGTGTAGTGCTTATGATTATGAATGGTAATAAATAGTGATATAAACTCCAATATATCTTATTAATAGAGGTTTTCAATTTTTTTTTAAACTTTACTCGGATTACTTACCATTTTTTCAATACTTTTTTATAATAAATAATATAGACTATTATATATTTATCCAAAGAAGTAAAACTAAATAATAAAATAATAATGTACTATTGTTTTCCAATTATCTCACGTAGGTGGTAGGTATGTAGGTATGTAGTCCGTAAGATTAGATATCTTAATAGACATCATAATGTTTTTCTAGACAAATTTTGAAATAATATACACTTCGTTGCTTTAATACAAAATGTAATGTAAAAACTATTTCCTTATTATATATAATAGCGTAGTAGTTGAATCTCACTCGGTTAATGGCTTGTAATAAAAGATGTTATCAACTAAATTTGAGAAGGTCGATTTAGTAAAGAAGTCTTGTCTAGAAACTTTAATGATTACACTTCAAACTATGTAGACATGTAACTACAATTAACAATATACTTAACACGTATAAAAATAAAAAGCTAAAAATATCTTACATACATATATTAGTAGGCAGATAGCCACTACCGTAACAAGATTCAGATTATCAAAATATTTGAGTTTATAACTATTTATATTACATTTTAAGTAGAACACCTCATTGATAACAATAAAATGTCCAACTTAATAACTAAATATTTTGTATTCTCATTAACTCCCTTATGAGGATCAGTCATTAACGCTTTTTATTAATTTTATTTGTAAAGCTAATAGCATCTTCAGCAGGCTTCAGCCTTAAGCCTCAGCAGACGGATCAGTCTTATGATCGGATCGTTTATGGCTATGTTTATATTTTCATTAAAATCCATTAGGTTATAGACGTGATCTTATACACGAACGTAATATAAGTTCTTATACAATTCACACTTGTAATCGTTTTCCTTATTCATATTGTTACTGTATATTATACAAAAATTTTGACTTGATTTTAAGCAATATGTGATATATTACTAATGTAGATTATAATCTTAATACAGGATATCACAAAAATGAAGACCGTTTTCATCACCGTGGTCGCTATGGCGATTACTATTGTCTTTGGCTACGACGAAATCTTCGACAAAGTAGACGTCGACAAAATCATTAACGATGATTCTCTGTTCACTGGATATATAGACTGTATGCTCGAAAAGGGACCCTGCACTCTGGAACATTCGGAAGAGTTCAAAAGTAAGATTGTCTTTTTTTTAAACTACTAGTTAATTAAAAATATGTGATATGATATAATTAAAGTCAAAGTGAAAAACCAATTAGCGAGCAATCGAACGTCTGTACTCTAGAAAGCAGACAATAGATCTTGCCGAAGCAAGATCAAGAGTATTTGGTGAAGAAGGAACGAATTCCTTCTTCGCCAAATACTCTAAGCTCAACCAGAATAGTAAAAGGAATTTTACTAATTGAATAGAATTAATGATCCTTGTATATCTCTCATTTTTCTTGTCCAATAGCAAAAAAAGTTTATGCTTTTGGTCATCTTTATCAATGACGACATTCATAATTTAATATATATTTACTACAAAATATAAAATTGTTTTTATATTGCTTGAATTAATTTTGTAATATATTTAGATACTTTTTTGTTTACTTAGCGCGTCTAATTTCAAATAACCATTATTAAAAATAAACAATATTAATCCAATTACACAAATTTTCTTAAATTCTGTTTAGATAGTATTTTAAATTATTTTTGTACTAAAACCGCTAATATCTATTTTTCAGTTAGACTTGTTTACCCGTTACAAAACAGTACTAATTTCTAAATGTATCTATGCTTCAATATGAAAACTGATATATATAAAATATTTTATTAAATTCTGATATTAATGTTTTATGCTTTTTTTTTCAGAGTTGCTCCCTGAAGTTATTGCAACTGCCTGTGCTAAATGCAGCCCGATCCAAAGGCAACACGTGAGGAAAACTGTAAAAGCCCTTAGTGAGAAGAAACCAGATGATTTCAAAATATTCCGGTCTAGATTTGACCCTAAAGGCGAATATGAAGCAGCATTTACAGCATTTTTAGTTGGCACTGACTAAACTGTAATAACTGTAACAATGAGCTTAAAATATAATTGGATTTACTAGAGGATAAACGTGAAGTGTTGGTCATTGATTACTATTACAAATGCACTATGTGGAGCATTACTTTTAATTATAATTAAATATTGCAAACTTGAATTACTTTTATTTATTCAGTCACCACATAAAATAACGTCATCTTTTAATCACTTAGCCGGCACTAAGAATTATTAAATAATGAACTTTTTTATAAAGTTACAAACATTGCATTGCAAACATTTATCTAATATATAAACAGAATTTCTGAGATATTCTAGAAACACCAAAACGCCTAGTAACTCCACTAAAGCAATATGGCAGCTGTACGAATATAAAATTAATAATTTATCGTAATAAATTAATCTTAATAAAAGTACCATTAAATTCGCCATTTCTATAAACGCAACCATGGATGCATGAGTAGTAGCTAATTACGAATATTACAAAATATTCAATAATTTATTTTCATTTAATTCAAAATACTGAACTTATAATAAACAAATATATTTTGCTATTTTCCTAGATCTAACTGTCGTTAACCACCATTAAAAAAAAATTTAAATAAAATAACCCAAAATAAAATGGTATAAAGAACATACTAGATATAATTAAGCAGCTCATTGCATTAGTACTTGTAATCACTACCTTGTCTTAAAGATCCATTTACTTTTTTGAAAATAATTTCCAAATTAAAAGTATTCACTAAATTATATTATATTTTAATACACGAATCACCTGATAAACTGCATTTTATCCTTAATTTTATTTATTTAGTTTTTTTATTACTTTTTATTTTGTATGTGAGTAACGAAAAGAAAACACTTTCATTTGAAGGGAGCAAGCAAAACAACATTACATCACTAAATTTTACATAAATATTTAACCAAATATTTATACCTACTTTACTATTAACTAAAACAAACATGCAATTAACCAAATTCGTGGTAGAGTTCAAAGTAATTAATAAACAAGTTTTAATCCATATTATAATTATTTATTATTCAACAAGTCTCAATTTGTTCGAATGAATAATCACGGTTCACCTCCAGTTATCCTTGACAAAATATGGAGGGACTTTCCTTCATTTTCTGTAGACGTTAAAGTATATTATTTTAAAACTGAATTTTAATTTACAGTTATGGAAACATTTAATGTGTATTCTTACTCATATGTGTAAGTAAGTGAGTTTGATAGTTACTTTTGTACTCAACCAATCGCCAATTTTGATATATATGTACTATTTCTTTTTTTGCGATAAAATTAAATGGAAAAACCGCCTTCACTATGCTAATTATTAATATTATTCCTAATTGATACTATTATCAGTTAGGAATGATAGACGAAGAGGAAAACAGATCAGTCGCTCATCGTGAATAATATACCACGATGGTTTCTAGAGGGGACCGCGTGAAGGTCAACCTGATAGGTTATATTGCTAATGAGGTCATTAACCCCCCTTACTGACAATACCTTCCTCCTATACGTACTATTTAGAATAGAATAAGACATTTTTTATCTTGTGTGTTTTTATCCTGGTCACTCAACACATCCCAGTCATGCCGACGAAATCGCGGCAAAAGACTAGCAATGCAATAAATTTGTGAGTTGTGCCATAAAATTGTGACGCGAATCCCGTGGTGTATGACGCGGAACGATTGCAGCGTCTTAAAGATTATGTGACGCCATTGCACAAGCATCGTTACGTCACATAGCAATGAACAGCAAACGGCAACTGCGCAACCGACCCGCTGCCCTCCCACCTGACACAAAAACATATAAACGCAACGCAACTTGGCTAAGCTAATTGCTAATTTCCACTACTCGAACAATACAATCATCGTACATTGCGTATATTATCAAAGTAACAGTACGATGTGTATAACAATTCCGTTGGTTTTAATTAGCGATAGTTAAGATACGCTCAGCACACATTTGACATTCTAAGTACCCATAGAGTCATAACATTATTTTAGGTATTTTTATTCTTATACAAAAATAAATTTTGGAGCCCTAATCCATGACTTTTTTACTAGGTTATTTATTTACATTTTATCACACACGCGAATAACTCACCTGATGAAAAGAGGTAACTGTCATAAACAGACATGACATTGAAAACTGCTTATTGAACTCGAAGATAAAACATCTACATATCAAAAGCTGGCAAAAATATACTTTTATGAATAAATGATTTTGAACTTGAATTGGCTGAACTACTCATGACAATTCTCATGCTTTGCTACACTGAAATAAAAAGATTTATGACTCTAGTGATAAAAACGGCATTTGTCCTTCAAACTAAAATAAAATAACGCACGCATTGTTGCCTCACGACATAAATACATACCCTATTACCAAGACGACCTATAAAAATGTCTGCACTAAGTTATGGACTACGAGATAAACTCAAAAAGTTGCACTGTAAAATTAGTTCTTGATATGGCCATATTTATTTTATATTATCGTCATGTAACTATAGTACCATCTAGCACTTTCTCATTAAGCCTTTTAAACTTTTTATATTATGTTACACCAAAGATAGAAACGAATCTCCATAAAACAGTACCCTCATTTCCTTTATACTTAAATACAAATAAAAGACACATCAATTCTATCCTTCACAATTAACATATTATCACAGAGCTGTATCTATTAAACTGCAAATAAAATTTACAAAAGCCGGTAAAATTAAAGATTAGTTAAATAGAAGTACAAATTAAATTAAGACACATTATTATAAATTTTATTTATTAAAAGTATCATCAGTCGGTACGTATTGTCATGACTAACACTCGACATCTAATTTAGACGACCTAGTTATAAAATTAATTTGTTTAATAAATAATAACAATTAAACCACAATATCCCGTAATATAAGTGACAAATAAGTTGAAAATGCCACGGGTTAGATATAACGTTGTAGTTTCTCCTTATGTAACATATAAGCAATAATCTCAAGTATTTCTATTTTTTTATAATTAACAAATTATGAAGCTATCTATAGATGTCAATCAAACTATCAATGCAAAACTTAAATTTTGTGAGGTCACTACAATTTCAACTATTTCAATAATAAAAATAAGTATGTACTTAACGACCGGTGGTATTTCATTAATATTTAAATTTTCAATCTGAATTTAAAAAAAATATAACAAAATCAAAAACTTCAACTATCCATATTCGACCTGTATCGAAATATCTTTGACATTTAGCTTCCCTGGATGAATTTGTCAAAGTCGGCGCGATGCTTGCCACTTGGGTCGTTCTTCTTGACCAATTCCTCCCACTGCTTTGGATGCTTCTGCTGGATAGCTTTGATCACTTTTCTAATGTTGAGCTTCTGTTTCTCTGTACATTTAGCGCAGACGGTTTCTACAGCTTCAGGTAGTGTCTCTGAAAAGTACGAAAATTATCATAAAAAATTACTTTTCTACTATTGTTACTTGGAATTTTTTGTACTTTTTTAAACAGAAATAAGTAATAGAAACCATCTTCAATACTATAAATTAATACTATATTCTCCGTGCTTTCGGGAAAATTTCAGAAAACTCTTTCTAAGCTGACGTTATCTAAAGTATGTTTATGGAAAATTTTAGAAAATTATAGCTTTCATATTGTTGCCCTGAATAAGTATCTCCAGAGCACCGTGACCCAATAGTATATTATACCCAATTTATAAAACTAAAAGTCAGGAATACAAATCTGATAAACACTAATTCCGCAGTGATGGCAAACATTATTAAGAACCTAATTTCATTTACAGTCTACATATTATCTGCCACCATCGACATCGTTTACAGAAACTTTGATCATAATCAAAGTTTCTGTAAACGATGTCGAGGATTGAAACAGGAGAACAACATCTTTGATTGAAAATCCAAATAAAAGCATAAAAAACATTAAGGTAATTGTAAAGTAAAATGTAAAATAATGAAAATTATTATAATATATTAAATAAGAATACATCCATGAATGTCTGTAGGTATGATTTCATAAGGAAAACGGTGTTGACCAATTCTTTATTGGTGTAAGACATAAAACAAGTTCACAATTTGGTTCAAGACTATCTTCTGACAACGTTTAACCTCGTCCCCTTTTGCAAGTAAGTACCACCAAAAGGACACTTGCAAATTGTCCTGAATTTAGTAGCGTCATAAATATTGTAAATGCTGTGTAATCAATATTGCAAAGTAGCTATTTAAGTCATATTGTATATTCTTTAATACTTTCATTATACATATATTTTATTAAATATTACTAAAACAAAGTTGTGAATTATATTTTATAATGAATGAATGTAAAAAGCAGAGGATCGTATAGTAGAAGGTATTGGGGCAGACCTTTACAGTCTGTAATGAGCCAAACATAGACTATAAATTAATCAATGATTCTATAATAATTTTAACTAAATACATATACTAAATCCCAAATGGTCACATACAGTACGATTTCAGAGGAATGTCTCGCGAATCCTCAGGATGTGGAATAAGTTCCCTACCTTCTTTAAAAAAGGTGATACCGGTAACTGACACTGTAATATTGGTGAGTAATTTTACTAATAGCTAAAATCTGTCGATATAATTGTAAATGTATACGTACTTTTAAAATCTGATCCCTCGGGGGTGCACCGTCCTTTGTCAAGGAAACAATTGATGTATGCCTTAAGTAATCTGTCGTTGGTAATTAACGTATCCACGTCGAAGTTGTCATATTTTGAGTTATATTTGTCAGCTGCAAACACTGCTGCCACCAGACAACACAAAATTATGAAGGACCTCATCTTAAAATTGTTCCTGTAAAAAATACACCGAATATAATTAATCACGTGTACTCGGTAACAATGCAACGTAGAGTGTGTCCTGAACTGAATATCAACGACTAATTCAACACAAGTGTCCATGGGCACGTTAGATGTGAAATGAATTCGAAATAGTTGCTTATCATTTTTATTACACCATTAAAAAATCTTTGGATTCAAATATAATTTGTATGAAAATACTTATAGCATACATTATTCTTAACATTACTATAGATATGAATAAATAAAAAAATATTTCCCTAGGAATATTATTGAGAGGAAATTTTCAGAGCATTTTTAAGAACCACTAAATTAGTGAACACTCTTTTATTGACAGCACTATCACGTTTATACTCGTAGTTCCACTTCACAAAAAGAATTGATTTAAATTGCACCCAAATGCAGTTCGTTCACCCACCTTTTACTCTCTATAATGGGCCCCAAAGAACTAGCATTGGCAGAAAGCGACAGTGGTTTATATTGACAACAGTATACCCACTACCTTTGTAAACACACGGATCAACAACGCAACCTAAAATGCTTTCAAATTTAAACCTTGTATGCATGTTAATATGTACGTAAATCGCATTAATTTTTTAATGCACAAGAATCCTTTGCACTTTACTAGTGAAATGTAAGCCGGGCCATAGCCCAAACATATTGCCGCATACTACCAGGAAACTTGAGTAATTTTGAACACTTCAGTCATTAGTAAGGAAAATTAATACAAAACACTGAACTTTTGTTCTTTAGTAAATCCCAAAAGTATTCATATAGTGGTTACCTATTAGTTAAATAGGAGTACACATTTTTATTTGAAAATAGATATATACCAATGAATCCTTATGGTGACCAAAGTGATATAATGTAACTATTTCCAACTCGGCAAATAATAGAAATAGCTGAACTATTTTTTTATACAAGCCTATACCGAAATAGGCTGGCACCTCGTTCTCTTATAATCACTTAGGAAGTAATGGGCTTGGCCAAGTCCTTCCTTATATTATATTACTCGACCGTCAGTTATTTTATTGCTGACCTCGACACTAATGTACTGTTATTTATTTAGGATACAACAAAATACATGAAATAGATTTTATATAAGACGAAGAAACAAACAACACGTGATCTTATAGTTTTACAATGTCTACCAGATAATAGGTATATACTTACGGTTAGATCTAGTGGCAAAAAATACCCTAAAAACGGTCAGCTAGCAATTGGCCCTAGCTAATGTATATTTTTAAGCAAAACTTAAACTTCCATTTTTCAATATTACAAGTAGGTACGACTATAATATATACTTATTGTTATCCTTCTTCACACGACCGCAGGTAGGTACTGTAATTAATCTATGTTATTCACGTATATAATGACAAATTCCGTATTTCCATATATGAGATATATAAGTCTGTGACCGGGATTAATAAAGAGGGTTACGCAAAATCTGCAAATTCCGTACAAAAGTACAGGCTTCTGAGAAATTATTTATAATTGGCTTTTAAATAATATCACAATTAAATACAAATATTATTTTGAAATAGCACAAAATATGTAATGAGAATAACTCATCAGTGTTATGTAAGTGGGTAAGTAGTTCGCAAGAATTCAGCACGGATTGTCGGACATAATACCAATCTATAAAAAAATTATTGATAAAACAGTGACACAATTTCATTCTTCAAAATAAAAATAAAGATTACAGTATTTAATTTTAAAAACATTTCTATATAAAAGTTTTTACCCTTTGTAAATTACAGTATCCTTGATTTGTAATCACTTGATATGGAGTTTCGTAAAATAAAAGGTATTTGTGAGCATTCCATTATCTTAGAAATTTAGGAAGCTCTGGATTATGGTATAAATTCAACTTAGATTACATTATATCAAAAAACTGGTTAAATTCATTCAGCCAACTTAATATCTGCTGACTATAATTATATATATATATATATATATATATATATATATATATATATATATATATATATATATATATATATATATATATATATATATATATATTATAATTAAAATGTCAGCTATATTTAATGATATAGCAAAGAAAACATATTAAGTCTATAGTTAGATATAAATCTACATAATCAGTAAAGATAAACATCATTACGAATCAATGTACACTATTTATATTTTCGTAAGAGTTTAATATAGTTTTTATTTTTCATAAAAATAGAAATAATACAAATTTTCTCCTCATTTTTCCAATCCGCTTGCCAAGCGTAGCAACTACTGGCAAAACCCTCCAAGGGGGAGGCTTATTTTCAGCAGAGGACAGTTAAAGGCTGATATGTAGAATAAATATGCATTACGCTAACTCTATTCACGCGGGGGGAAGGGATTGTTAGTAATGCGAGCTACCAGTCCTATTGCTAGCAATATACCCTGTAAAGTAAATCTCCACGTGGTTCCCTCTGGAAACCATCGTGCTGAATTCCAGATATATTCATCACAATGGGCTGACTCTTTCATTCTCACCTTACATCCTTCACTGGTGCCCCACCAGCGTATATCGTTAGCGTGGGCGGGGTTATCGTTCCATTATCAGCCATTAAAAAAAAACCTATTCACGCAGTATGGATACCGTAGGAAAAAATCATATTATATTAATTAGGTATATAAAATAAATGGATAAATACCCTTAGTCATTGTTTTATGCACTGAATTTTATACTCATAGCTTTATAACGAACATTTTATTGGTACAGATCTTATATTTATCCCCATTCAAACATGAAAAAACCATTACCCATTAGAAGTTGCAAAAATATACATACTTAAAGAACGTCGTAGTTGTTTTGTACGTAGACAATAGGTATATATACATATAAGCATTGTGCATACTTCATAAAACACATAACCTTGGAAAGAAGACCCAAATAATAAGAAAAAATATATGTAGATACATAGAGAGTGAAAGATTCTGATAAGCGATTTTTTAAGAGCAATTAATCAAGGTAAGAAAGAAATAGAGAAAAAGAAAGCAAACAAACTTTGGATAGGTACTGATATAAGACAATTACAATTGTCACTTTAAGCATCAGTGAGTCAGGACCAAACAAAGAATAATTATTGTATTGTCATTGGTTGTCCTTACCTGTCCCGACATCCGACATGTTTACAAAGATATAGTCGAGTCTCTTAGTCACCAGAAATAGCTTTTTCAAATGAATCAATATATATATTTGTAGGGTCTATCTTTTTCTTCAGTTCATCGTACTCATTCGGCAAAAATTTCTTGAAAGCATCGAATGTTTTTCGAGCGAAATTTTTCTGGGATGGCGTGCACTTAGCACACGATGTGGTGATTAATTCTGGTAGTACAGCTGCAACAAATAGGTACAATTATTATTTTAGAAAAATAAGATTTTTCTTCGATAACACTCATGTTTTTATGAAAAATATAGACAAGAAATATTATATATAACATTGTTTCATGCAATCGTTTTATCAAAACCAACTTTAAAAATGTTAACGAATAATCGCGCAAAAGTGTTTTCATTTAAGACAATTTTATTTATTCGTGAATTTAAGCAATGGAAACTGATAAGTACTTAGGTAATGTAAAAAAACTGGTTTGCTCGAATATAATAACGATTCAACAGAGAATAAAATGTTTTTGTAAAATTTAATATTTAAAAATAAAAAAATATGCGTGAATTTTAATAAGAAAAAATGGTTTGTACTAATATTGTATTTCAACTAAATTGAATTCATATTTGTCTAAAGCATCAACCAGTAATATCAACTTAGGTATTGGATTAATTTTGAAGACATTTTATTACAGATTAAATTATACATTTGGTAACTTTCAAAAATACTTTTTTATGATAGAATAATGATAGGATTCCTGGCCAGTAATAAGAATTTTATTTATTATTAAAATATTATTCAAATATGAAAGTATAATATAAAAATCATATTCACAAACATAATGAGATATAAAAATATTTCTTCACGAAATACACCCTAGTACACTTATAGAAAAACAAAAATAGAAGATATTTACTGTTAAAATTAACTGTTTTTAATTTAAAATAATAATTTACATTATACAAATTTCTTAGACCTTAGGTATATGTACTTACATTTGAATACTCTGCCAACCGGAGTACATGGTCCTTTATCCAGAAAACATTCTATATATCTTTGCAATAATCTCGGATTCTGTACAAAATAGTCTCCATCAAAGCTATCGTACTTTCGGTCATAATATTTCACTTGACCATAGATTAAATTAAACAAGTTTATTACAACAATAAACATATAAACTAGATAACGATTAATCATAATTTTGAAATGTAAATACAAAATCACTAATGCATGAACAAAAGTCTTGTATGGTATATAGTCAAATGACGCAATCCTCACAAAGCCTTCCATTAAAAACAATATTAGAGCGGTAGCCTTCAATTGATTGTTGAATTATTCATATAGCGCTTACAAAAAAACTCAGAAGCTTATTTCGTTGATGTTACCTGGAACTCTAGAGCGTTCTAATACCTAAAATCTACAGCTATAATCTGCAGGCTATATCTTGTACTTTATTTTTAATTTTATTGGATACGTAAATATAAAATATTTTAATTCGACCTTCTAAAATTATCACAAGTTTACATCACATCACATTAATTTTAAAAAATGCATACATATATCATTATCATCACATCAACTTTTATCTGTTCACTACTAATGGTAGGCTTTGCCTATATATTGCCTATATATATATTGCCATGCGATATTAAGCCACAAAGAACGATTTCAAGCCAGCTGCATCCACTAACTCCTTGCATTTAATTTTATGTCGTCACTCAATCTAGTGTGGGTCGTCCTACGCTCCGTTTGTCTATACAAAGTCGCCACTTAATAACCTTTCTTCCCCATCGATTGTCAGTTCTTCAAATTATATAACCAGCTCATTGCCACTTCAGTATCATGCAAATAAACTGAGCATAGCGGCTCCATAGCTCGCTGAGTAACTTTTTTGCATACAATCAATCTTGTAGATACCAAATTTCGCTTCCATATCTAGCAACTTTTTAAAAAGCTTCGTCTTCAAAATGGGTATTTTGAATGAGAAGATGTGACATTACTTTCCAAAATTGCATGCATAGGAATATACTCGAATATTATTTATTCACCTATATACAACCTTCCTTTTTTGGTATATTAGTTAGCATGTGAATCATACTACAATAATTCAAGTACTGGCAATTTAAATACCCTCAGAATAGTACTAGAACTGGCCCGGACCCTATACATTAGAGATGCACACCGTTTTCGCACGTGCCTCAGTGAACATTTCTGACGTACTTTAAAACCGGGACAACCCCACCAATACTCTAGACACTATATGATACTGGACTTGAAAGCGCTGTATAGCTTCTGAGTATAAATAGCTCATAAACAGTATTTTTTATACCACTGAGGTGACAAACAAGCATACGGCTCACCTGATGGCAAGCGGTTATTGTAGCCTATGAACGCGTGCGATACCAGGGGTATTGCGCGCGCGTTTCCGACCCTGAAGAAACCTCTTTACCCCCCTTTTGAAGAACTCCGTGCTGTAGTCTCTTGGGAAAACCTCGTCAGGGAGCTCATTCAGTAACCTGAGTGTTAGTGGGAGAAAACATCTCTGAAACCGCATTGCATATGCAACCATTTAAGCTGTAGGGTATAAGGGTAAATTTCCTGTTAATGGCGAACCGTACAATGGTAGAAAGTGGCCGTGGGCATCATATTGAATAATTCCTCTGAGCACACTTCATTGTACAAGCGGTAGAACACGAAGAGTAAACCAAAATTTCTTCTAAAACTTAAGGGTTCGATACCGCTTGCATGCCTGGGATCATCGACAATTCTTGTAGCTCGTCGTTGCACTGAGTCGAAGGGTTTGAACTGGTATCCAAATCCTCCCGCCATAAATGACGGTAATACTCCAAGTGAGGTCGGATTTGCGATTTGTAGAGCATTAATCACTGATCCGGCGTGAAGTAATGCTTCGCTCTATTAAGCACACTGAGTTTTTTGGATGCCAGCTACACCTTATTTTTGAGGTGGCCACGGAACTGTACGTCACTAGAGATGTCGAGACCAAGAATCCTTATGCTTTGTGTATAGAATAACAAAATGCTCTAAAAAGAGTGATTTTGACGTCTTTCGAACAACGTGGAAAGAACTTGCGAGAACTCTTTCACATACATTCATACTCTACAATGCCCTACGCACCCTCTCTGTATCCAAATCGTCTCTCAGATCAGAAGTTAATGTTAATCTATGGCACACATGTGCCCGAGATATTTGAAGTGTTCCACCCTTTGTATTTGTCATTCAGCAGCATTCTTTAAAAATTGCGCTATAATTTTATATTATATTATTCATGAGCGTTCCTACAAGTACTACTTAATAATTTTTTTTTAGTTACTAGTGACAACTAAGATCTGTACTTGATATCATCGTCAGTATTTTTCCGTAACTCTGTCATGAAACTGCTCTATGAATGTTATTGAAAGAATAAACGAATTAGTATTTTTTTTTTTTTTGATAAAATGCGTTACAATTGATAGACATAGAAAAAAAAAATATTGCTTTCTAAAGTAAGAGAGATTTGTGTGGCCCTCTTTACCCGATTTTGCTATAAAGCCTTGCGTGTCTTACCATATTCAACTTATAAGGAAGCGAGAGTAATCATAATAGGTAAAGCATTAAAAAAGGTCTTATCTCTCGATATTCTCTGCCTAACTCAAAAACAGGTTATCAATTAAATTTTCCATATCTCTCTACCAAAATATTCATAATCTCTAGGGTAAATCATATAAAATTTTTTTCGCTTTCTTTTTGTATCTGTCATCGCATAAAGGTATCCTATAAAAGCGTAACATACATTATCAAAATTACTTTATTTTGAATTTCGATTTATCATGGTCCAATACTATTGCATTTTTATTTATTTAATTAGATGTGACAAAGTTAAAAAATTTATCTGTCAGGCAAATTTTTGAGTTTTTTACACATTTCATATAGGTATGTCAACTGTAAGCTACAGCCTTCCACTTCCATAAGAAATTAGAGAATCTAATGACACCGCATGTATAAAAGTCAACCGAGTAAGTAGGTAATAAATAAAACAGTTAAAGGTAATCGGTTACATTCCATATTCTTTTACTACCATAATATCTTCATCATTCATCCATAATAACTTTGTATATTTCGATTTTCACGAAATTAAAAAACTAAAGAAAAATCGAGATGTCATGTAAAATAAGAGAATAGAAAACGTATTCCTAAAGTTAAAAAAATATATGTGATTTCCATCATATTACTCTTATATATAAATGAATGTTGTTTACTATCGAATGTGTTGGTTTCAAATAAATATTAAAAAACCAAAGTCAAATTGTAATTTATTGATATT
This sequence comes from Galleria mellonella, assembly GCF_026898425.1. NCBI lineage: Eukaryota > Metazoa > Arthropoda > Insecta > Lepidoptera > Pyralidae > Galleria > Galleria mellonella. The sequence goes on along the minus strand of NW_026442130.1, from coordinate 7,197,712 downwards.
TGTAGGTAAGTAAATAAAACCAAGAAAACCTTTAAAAATTACAGCATAAAGTAAATAGATGTATAGTAAACTTCTGACATTTCTCAGAACTTGTAAAAAAATTTTGAAATACACTTGTACAAGATGCAATGATTCTATACGAAAAACTTAACACTTTTCCCAAAAAAAAAATTATATAAGAGGTGTTGAATTTCATTGATAGTCTACCATTAAATGATTTCCCATTTACTCTCTATAAGATATATGATATGATACGATATGCTTATGCCTTTGCTAAGGCAGCTTTCAATGGTTCTAAATAAATTCCTTCTGGATCGAACTTCTTTCTGAATTCTTCGAACTGCTGGGGCAATTTCTCCTGCAGACCTTCCAAGTATCTTCTAAAGATGTGTTTCTGTACATCTGTACACTTAGCACATGCCTCTCTTACTGCTTCTGGTAGATTTCCTAAAATTATAAATAATTATTATAATTTAAAAGATAATATATATAGAGGTAATGCATGAAAATAAATACAAAAAATATTTATTTCACTAACATAACAAGTAGAGAATTATACCTAACAGACGACATTAAAAACTGGCTAAGAGCATCTAGAATTTATATTTATAGAATTCGATCAATATATGTTTAGAGGAGTTTTTTGGGTGTTGTCTCTTAATTTAGCAGTCATCTCTGTCTACTCTATGGCTATTATATTATTACAAAGAGTTATTTTTATAAGAGATACAATAGCAAATAAGAAGACGAAAAAGGTACGAATTTGTATATCTCAATTCATCCACATTTGGAAATGTTCAGTGATTATATAATCAACTTAAGCATAATTAAGTACACATTCAAATCAAGGATCTATTTTGGTAACCTAACTACGTCAGTTTAACGTAAAGCAGATGTAAATGACATTATGATCATATATGCATCTGACATATCCTTAATAAAATTAAAAATAATTATTTTTTTTTTATACAATTTAGAATGGCAAACAAGCTGACGGCCCACCTGATGGAAAGTGGTAACCGTCGCCTATAGTCACGAGCAGTACCATGAACATAACAGAGTATACTGTTTCGCTCATGATATCCCCCATGCGTTGCCATTCCTGAGGACTCAGGTGTTATTCCTCTGTACCCAGTAAATTGACGCCATATCCCACCCTTCAAACCGAAACACAGCCATGCAAACACAACTGCTTCGCGGTTGAAACACGAATAGGACAGAGATACCCAAGCAATCGACTTTTGTACAAAGTCTCCCTCTGGTGAAATTATAAATATTCCTCTATTATGTATGTGTGTGTATATAAAGTAGGCTACCCCTTTCTTTTTTGTGGATGTCGTAACAGGTGAATAAGGGAACTTAAAGGTAAAGGGATGGGCAGCAGCGACCCTCTTATAACACCATAAAAGCCTAACTGCGGTCGCCAACTCGCCTACCAATCATAGCAACTACTGGCAATTTCCCAAAAGGGAAGACCTATGTTCTGCAATAGACAGTTAAAGGCGGATATCATCATCGTCATTATGGATTTCTTTTAAAGTATGTTTTCAGTCTGTAATAGTTATTTGAAATGGAGAACGAAATGGGAACTTATAATTTATAAGAGTCTGACTAAAGCACAGTCTAAACTGAAGACAATTTTTTCGCGTGGTTTTTAGTATAATGTAAGCAAAAGAGAAGTGATTTCCAAAAATTATCATAAGAAGTGAAGATGATATGAATGAAAAGCTTTGAGAAAGATTTACGCAAGAATCAGTTACTAAATGACTTACTATGCATTAATAATAATCATTCATGTTCTTATTATTGATTTCGTAATATCCTTCGGCGACTTTATTCTCATGAAATTGGAAAAAATACCCTCAGAATTAATCCAGGACCTTAGGCGTATTAAAAGGAAGCGAGATGGGCCTCGCCTACTTAAGAATCGTCTAGTGCCCTCCCGAGGATGCAAGTGAAAAGTCAAAAAAAGTCTTAAAGTATATAGACGCATACATATCCTTAAAAATGGGTCATTGTCAAACCGTGGTACATATATCTATACAGATATTTATATATTGATATATATACGTCGTATACGTCGTCGTATATGATATACAAACGTCTTCAAAATAGAAAGAGGTTATGAATTCGATTGTATTTTCTCGTTTGTTACCTCATAACTCCGTCATTTAAAAACCAATTTAGAAAGCACTTTTTTTACTTTTAGATTGGTTCCATAAAAATCTTATCAAAATTGGTTCAGTAGTTTAGTTAATAAATCAAATATACTGGTTTTGCCAGATTGATGTCGGTTTTTTTTCTCGAACACAGTTTTAAATTATTACATAAACTAACTTTATATATGTAGCCTATTCTTTAAAGCGATTTTCGAAAAGAGGAGATCCATAATTCGTCTGTATTTTTTGCGTACTATTGTATTATGTATTCAGTTATTTAAATAACTTTATTGATTAAAAGAAAATATAACACAAATTTGGATATGTATAGATAATAATAATAATGTATATCGTTTATATGTAATACACGACAAATAATTTATACATAAATAACATAAAATGATGAATATAATATACATACATTAGTATAAAGGAATACACACACAACCATATAAAAGATGATGTCTAGTATTCCGGTTTTTTTATACCACTGAGGTGGCAAACACGCATACGGCCCACCTGATGGTAAGCGTTTACCGTAGCCTATGCCTACCCTGAAGAAACCTCTTTACCCCCCTTTTGAAGAACCCCGTGCTATAGTCTCTTGGAAAAACCTCGGAAAGGAGCTCATGTTGTAATGAGTTTAAAAGGTGAGCATGGACTTATTACTATGTACTTTTTATTATTATGGTGCAATTCTTAATTTATTTAATTTGAATTTATTTTTTACAATTAATAGTGTTTGCGTCCTTTAATCGGTATTGGACGGGTTTTTAATGGGAAGCCAAAAACTGCTTTTTCCTTGTTGCTTTATTTAGACAATATTCTGCGATATAAATTTAATAATATTTTACGCTACGATCGAAGTTACTATTTTTTTTTTTTTGAGACCAAAGCAAAATCTGATCATTTGCATAAAAACAATCTAGGTATTACTAATCTGAGATTGAACATAAAATTTTTAATTACTTACTCTTGAAGTCACTGCTAACGTCATTGCAGTTTGTGTCATTAACGAAGCAGGTGTTAAAGTTTTTAAGCTCGGGTACGTTGACAATCAATGCTTCGATATCAAAGTCGTCATTATTAGTAGTATACTTCTCTTCTGCGATGACAAGTGCCACCACTGCACATAATACTAAGAAGGACTTCATCTCGCAATGTACGCACTGAAACATAATGTTGAAATAATTTTATTAACTGATCTAATTTCGCAAGACATGAAAGTTTACATTAAAATATATTATACGAGCATGTGATATTAAACTATTAACCTCAATAAATCACAAGGAAATAAAAAAAAATAAAATAAAGAATTTAGATGTAATTTGGAGGCACGAAAATAATATTTACGTTATCTTTATATGTCGCAATACAACTGCTACTACTTTTTAGTCATAAAGCTACATGTTCTATCTTTGTGACTATTTTAGTTGTTACTCTATGCTCTTTGTTCGTTTGGTGTATCTAATTGTATCTTTAAAATTAAAGGGAAAATAGCACGAACAAAAATTAAACAGAAAAAGAACGGTTCTTTTATCTACTAGACTTTTATATTTTTAATTTGCGTTCTTTGTTTTATGGTGACAACAACGTCCTTAATGGACTTAATTAAACACATTACAAAACAATTAAAAACAAAGAACTTAATTATTTTATTAACATGCTAAGTAAAGTATTCTATACATTTCATTTATGGATACAGTAGAGCAACGAAAAAATGCTCTTAGCCGCGTTTACACTAATCATTCAAGGATCGTATATCAGTGGAACTGTACTGTTACATGATTGATACTTTATGTAGTCTAACCAGTTTATTGATTCTTAATAAATAAGGCATCGCAATTATAAGTCTATAAGGTGAAAAATAATATTTTAAAATAAATGTACAACTTGCAATATATTCACCATTAAAGTACTTGATTTCTCGAACTAGCCATTTTATTTCTTCATTGCTATTTTAATCTAACTTTACCCAAATTATCTTACCTACATATTATTTTTACTATATAACTATATAAACATTACAAATAAGCACCTACCAAATAATTACACAATTCGCACAGTGTCTATTACAGTAAACAGAACTTTAAAGATGAAATATACTTTGTACCTGGTATATAAAACCAACCATAAAACCAACTTTCATCAAAGAATTCGTTAATAAATCGGCATCAATTTACGGCCTACTGGATAAAAATTATTTCTTATTAAATGTTAATATTATAATATCTGGCAATAGAATTATAATATTAACCAAATAGCCCAATTGCGTGATAGTATTCGAAACGAGGATTTATATAAGAATATAAGAACCAAAGTAACCGAAATAGCTCGAAGAACCGACAATGTGGCGACCCCGTACGGGCAAGTGCAGTGTAAGACGACCCCCCACTAGATATAGTGATGACCTCAAATGCATTGCAGGGAGTCACTGGATGAAAGTGACTCAGGACCATTTCTTATGGCATTCTATGGGTGAGGCCTATGTCCAGCAGTGGACGGATAATGGCTGAAATGATGATAATGATCGCCCACTAAAACGCTTTTGGTCAGTGTGAGTATGAACATATCAAAATTTGATTTACATTATTTATTTATTTATGTAGGGTTTTAACACTTCCTTCTTTTGTAATATTAAATATTTTGACAACTGTTAACTGTCAACTTTAACGATAACCTGTAGATGAAAACAGTGTTGATACACAGTATTCTTGCTATATTACCACATAGAGAACTTTTTAATAATTTTCTAGACAAGTTATATGCATAGATATATTAAAAATATAAAAACAATTGTTTGATAATGATAATTACAATTTAAACTAAACGTTCTTTAGTAAATTCCACTTAAAGTACCTAATACTAACTCGCGTCTTTTTAGATTTTTTAATATACTACACTTTAGATTTTTCATATAACAGAAGCAATTGCTTCATAATACGAGCTTACACTATTTTCAATGATGTATGAAGTTATCCCTATTATGAAATAGATATATTTAATAATAGCAGCAATTATATAAGAAAAACCATTGCAAATTACTCATTAACTAATTTTAACGACATTTACCCTGTATTTTTTACATTTATTAATTATCTGGACTGCAAGTAATTAATTTTCGTCAATTATATGTGGTAGCTTCTAAGTAACTTGTTGTTGTCATTTATAGTTAATTATTAAGTTATTACAGCTATAAGCTTCCCTCAAAAATAATAAAAAAATAAATAAGTAAATGAAAAAACTTACAGTAAACGATGCTAACAAACACTGTTTAAGATCTGATGCGAAATGTAAATGCATCCACTCCTTTTATACGCTTGACATCACAACAAACTTATATCAAGGATCAGTATTTACCGTAAGCATTTACCATAGAGTAAAAACTTTTTTGTAAACATCTACTCGCTATACTATTATGTCTATTTAGTTTAATAAGAATCTATAGTCAAAATAAATAGTCCATGACAACAAATCTATAGGTACGTTAATTTGAACATGGCATTTAAACATGATTAATCGATTCATATTATTCATAAATAAACAACACCTTTATTGCAGTAAATTTAAACTTTCATATTATCAAAATTCACCTGACATATAAAAATATAATACAGATTATAATAGTAAACTTGTTATAGATACAAACAATTACAAGAAATGTTCACAGTGAGAAAATAATGGGCGGACATATCGCTAAAAGCGATCTCTTCCAGGCAACCTTTCTTAGTTAGTTTGTTGTCTGACATGTTAATTTGCATTAAAAATTACATTAATGCAATTCGGCGTCGAACAAAGCAACAAATAACACGAGATTCATAATATAATATTCGTATTCACAAACAATACAAAAAATAAATGATTATAAGCATAAATCAATATAAATAGAATCGGTAAATAAGTACTTAAAATACGAGTACATAATATTTTATAATATATGACTCTATTGAGGAATATGTTTTCCTCCAGATATTGTTATAAAATTGTACTAAAAAGTAGTAAATGATAAATATCAAATCAGAGTCATAACAAATAACACTTTTTTATATTAGTGTGCAGCTAATTTTTGAGCGCGCAGACAAATTAATTACTACATTTGTAAATACTTTACTAGATATGAATTGCATACACGTTAGAATGTATCGGTTCTTGAGGAGTAGGCTTCTCTTTAATAAAGAATATAAAATTGTCGCCCTCTAGTGTCAACGAGTTTCTAGATGATCACAAAGATTTATACATTTTATATATATTTACAACAAATACATGGGGACTTTAAATATTTTTTTTATAAAACTATGTATATTATAAAAGTAAAAGCTTAAAAAGTATCCTTTTTTAATTTAAAATTAAATAATCTATGCCAAGAACTAATAGACGTTGAACTGTCATAAACATTTTATTCACATCACGTATATGCCAGTATAGTTTTTTCCATAAAAAATATAACTCTGTTTTGAACGTTTTTTTACTATAATTTTATACATCGTTAGCCATTACAAATGTCACACACACAGAACACTTCTGTTAGACATGAAAATTAATTTGATGTTCTATATTCAAATCAGGTCCGGAGAAGTCATTAACATGTTGTTAGTTGAGCGAAACCAAGATATAGCTATGTAACATATTTATATTATAATATAAGAAGTATATATATATATATATATATATATATATATATATATATATATATATATATATATATATATATATAAGCAAGTAATATATAAAAAATATTACTTAAACTCAATGGTTGGACTATTTCATTTATTTTAAAGGATTTTCTTATATTTTAAATGAACAAACGTGCGTACTTATCAATACTATTTTTTGTAAAAGGGGAAGATTTGAAAACTACTCAACAGATTTTAAAAATTCTTTCGTCTATCAAAAATTACATTATCAGTAAGTAACAAAGACCAAAAATATATTTTGAATATCTTTTTACCCTTACCAATTTATCTTTATATCTATTAACTTGTCTGAAGCCAGAGCGAAATGCTAGTTCATACATATTTGTAATTTTCCTGGGATCTCTATTTTTTTAATAAAATATTGTTATATTATTATATAATATTGCCTATATATATTAAACAAGTTGATGGCCAAAATTAGTAACTGTCGCTTATAAACATAAACAGTACCATGAACACAAAGAGTATTTACTGGATGTGTATTTCTCACTGATATACAGGTAACTAACTATATATAGGTGTAAAGATAGAAAAAACTTTTAATATCGGTTTTTTCAGTTTATCTATTATAAAAAAAATAAACAAACATACAGATAAAATGATGAAATGTTATTACTTAAACATTTTTATCAGTTTATTTTTATAATTCCAATTATTAATTGATTAAAACGCGTGTGCAATTTGTTTAGTACTTGCGAAAAATTGCCTTAATTAAAATTATGATCATCTTTATTCAAATAAACCTATTTACAAACACTTTTAAACCCTATTTTTTTATAAATGCTGGGTTAAAGTTGTTATCTGTTGAGATGAGCTCACAAGAAACTCAATAGTTACTCTTTAAAATCTCTGTTAAAATTATGAAATATTAATATGAGTATTTATTTAAATGTATGATATCTAAAATTACATGGTCGTTAAAAGCCCATGCATGATCGACTAACACCATGCACATTTGTCATTCAAGTAATCGTTATATATATACCATTATAGGATTTGTTCAATGTTTTTGATAACAGTTTTAAACTTAATAAAAGGTAAATCCAAAATATTCTTCGATACGTTACTATAATATTTTATTCCCATTCCCATAAAAGACCTATTAACTTTTTCTAAACGACACTTCGGAACAGCAAGTTTAAATTTATATCTAGTGTTAAGATTATTAAGATCACTATCTATAGTTGATCATCCTTTAAAAAAATTGCTATTGCCTCAACAATACTAACTTTGTAAATATAAAAGATATTATATCATAATAATATTTGGAGGTACTTCCGATGATGGTAAAACATAGTGCACTACGTAGTATTAAATTTATAACTGTACCTATGATTATACAAATAAAGGATAGATTGATTGTAATGAACACTGTAACAAAATATGTAAATTTTATATAATTAACTAGCTGACTCGGCAAACGTTGTTTTACCATATACATTATTTCTAGACCTATACATGAAAATTTATCGTACTACAATTATTATATTCAATTGTCATCTTGCGACAACCCAATTGCGGCATATAAAAATCGCGATTAAAAAATAAAAAAAAAATTTGTGGTGGATCATTGAGAAGAATGAAAAATAGATGTTGGCCGATTCTCAGACCTACACATATGCACTCAAAATTTCATAAAAATCGGTATAGCCGTTTCGGAGGAGTTTGGTAACAAACACCACGACACGAGAATTTTGTATATTAGATTAAAATTTTAAAATTCCAATATTTTTTTTTTATTTTAAATACAATAATAATATAAATGGGTTAGTTTACCACCTCCTTCTTCACATTTCCCCTGAATTTTCGAACGCCTATTATGACTATCGAAGCAATATTTAACTAAACAGAAACATCGGTCTACGATAAAAACTAGTGCTTAGCCTAGATTCAACATCCTTCGAAATGTAAAAATAAACAGATAATACCAAATAGTAACTAACATAATTTAAAAAAATCGAAAAACCTTAACCTTGTAAAAATTTGAATAAGACCAGGATTGAACTAAACCCTTCTAATTCATTCAATTAAATAAAGAAATCTCGAAATCTGGTTCGAAATTAGTTAAGATATCGGAACAATAAGTATTTTATATAAAATAAATAGAAAAAAGTAGTTTATTAACTAATTTCATTTGTTCAATTTATTTATTACTCTAAAAAAGCTCAAAAAATCATAAAGCTCTCATTACTCAATGTCAATGTTTTCTCTTTTTTACTTGCTTGATAACTATAGTTTTAATTATAAACAAAAACATCAATGTTTTAATATTTTATAATTTACAAAGTTACATAAAATATTAAAATATTGTTCATAAATCAAAGTCGACATTCATATGTGTGTCGTTGTGTACGTTATCATTTTTAATTAAAAATATTGTCAAAAAATGAAGTTAATGCTTCGTCCTCAAAAACGATATTTGCGAATAATAATACGATAATTAATTGAAAATTAAAGGACACATTTGCAGGTAGAAAAAAAAGGATTTCAATCGTAATAAATATAGCACCAAAATAATATTCTCGTATCTCTAGTTATTAGTAAAAGAATCGTCAAATTCACATATACATAAAAATTACAGACGATTTGAGAACTCCCTTTACGAAATCGATTGAAAATCTAGATATACAATGAAAATATACTATAGGTACATTTAAAGTCTATGTCTACATGCAATGATTATAAATAACCAAGGTAAATAACTATTTTGTGGACATCATGTTTTACATTTCTAATAAATGGATATGGAATAGAATTGTAAAATCTCGAATAAAATTAAACTCAAACTACTATTTGAGAAGCATTACTTTGTATATTTAAATTACAGCGGACGATTTAATATTCGTTATATATTATTATTTTCAAAATTTATTATGAATAAATTTATTTTAAACCAAATTAAACGCCGGTGCAGTAGTGGACTTTGCCTTAAATTCTCTTAAATTCTGTTACGTTCTCTTCAACGACAACTCTTCACAGATGCATCTTACTACCCCATTAGCGATTATAGTTGTGAGAATATAAATTTATATTACCAAAAAATATAAAAATAGCAAATAATAAATTTTAAAAGAAAAATTATTGTACCTTTGGTAACAACAGCGAAATTTATCTGCGCCAGCTGAACGTGTCGGTAGAAAGCAGACGGCAGAATATTTCCACAGTGAAACGATGTCCGAATGTTATTATAGTTAATATTGTTATCAACCTCGAACATTAAATAATAAACATCTTACCGTGCATTGTTATCATCATTATTATTATTTTCTATGTTACAGACGCATTGTTGCTAGCTGCGCTGGCGATTTTATCCGAGTAATAATCGAAATTTAGCATTTATTCGAAACAAGAACATTTTCCTTTGCAAAATAGGTGATTTCAATTCACATACATACACCGATAAATGATGAGACGTTACGTAGATAACTTACAATGTAAATTTACAATATTTTAATTCAGGCTGCTTCGCAACAGTTTTTTGCTGCACCAAGAATATTGCAAATTCAATCATTAGTATGGATCCAACACGGGATTAAAAGAGGGGAAGGGATTGTTAACAATGAGATCTAGCAGCCCCATTGCTGCTAGCTATATATACACTGTTAGGTCGAACTCATGCGGTTTCTTCTAGAAACCATTGTGCTTAATTCTAGGTGAATTCATTACAATAGGCTAACTGAACGGCTTTTTTATCCTAACTTATTATACTTCACTGATACTCTGCCAATATACACCATTAGTGCAGGTGGGATTACCATTCCGTTTTATTAAAACATGAAAGTAAATGCTATTTTTTAAATATTAAAAAATTAATTCCGAATAACACATAACCACGTTATACACTTACAAGAAAAAAAATCAGACAAATTCGGTTTGAGAAAACAATAGAGAATTCTGATTTTGACAGTAATTTAAAACATTATTATTTAATACTAGCAGCATCCTACGGTTCGATCTGCCTTAATCAGTATATAAAGTATATTATATACTAAGTTAGAATATAACCTATCCATATAGCATTCAAATCCGTTTAGTAGTTTTTGCATGTTTATGCATCCATCCGTTGTTACAAACTTTCCCATTTATTATATTACCTAATACGACTAACATCATAAGCTCTATGGACTATTTAAACACTATGTGGGGGATTTTTTCGAAGTAAATGTACAGTATGTGCAGTAAAATATAAAATTATTATTTGCTGCCAATTACTAGAAATGTCCATATTTATAGTCTACATGCTACGGCAATTTTATTATCGAAATGTCAACATATATTTATTTTATTGCCTACTGAGTAACAAATGTAGCAAATATATATTAATCTTCATATTGTCACATCAATATCTAATGAATACTTTCTTATTTTTCTTTCAAATAAATCTTTAGATATCAGGAGGACATCAAAACCACCAGAGGACAACTTTGTATAAAAGTCGTTTGCCTGGGCACCTCTGTCCCATTCGTGTTTCTACCATGAAGCAGTTGAGTTTGCATGGCTGTTTCGGTTTGAAGGGTATGGATATGATAGTGAATTCACAGGGTACAGAGAAATAACACCTAAATCCTCAGGAATGGCAACATATGAGGGGAGTCATAAGCGAAACAGTGTACTCTGTTATGTCTATAGACGACGGTTACTACTGCAAACAAGCTGAAAACCTACCTGATATAGTTTGATGCAGAAAAATTATTTCTATTTCTAACAGTAGCAAAGAGAAGAAAAAATATTTCTACATTAAAAGCATGGTTTGGCCTGCTACTTGGTACGTCTAGATTTCAGAAGTGGGAAAACTAATCAGTTCTACATAGCCTATACCTTTACAAGGTCTATACCTTTTGAAACACAACTGTGAAAACTACAATCTATTTGATGCAGTTGTTTTGGCGTATTGCAGAAACAACATACAGACAGACCAGACTGACAAAATTTCTAGAAATTATTATTTACACCTCTATTTGTTTAATAAAGACCCTTCATTTCTTATCAAATTCAAATTCAATCAATTATCTCTATTGAAATAGACTTGTTTACAAGCACCTTTAAATCGTAATTTTTTTTAATCTACCGCTAGAAACTCAACAGTTGCTCTTTTAAATTTCTGTTAACATTTTGTGTGTTTGATGTACTATGTTTAAAATTACATCGTCGTTAAAAGCCCATGCATGATCGGCTGATACCATATACTTTTGTCATTCAAGTAACCGTTTAGTGTGTAATAGGCTTTGTTTAATAAATGTTTTTCCTAAATATCTCCCATGTATAAACATAGTCTAGTTAGAGTTTTGTTATATTAGTAAGACAATTGCACAACTGAAAGTCGAATAGTCTTTTACGTGTATTCGGTCAACGTACTGACTAACGTGTTGCTATAATTCCTCAGGATAAACACGTTACATAAACCCAAGCTGTATATGTTAATATAAAATATATCGAACTATGTATGCTCAAAGGAATTGTTGAATATGATGGCCACTTTCTGCAATGAAACAGCTCGCTATCGACTATGCCTTGGAACCTGGACGGTCGCGTACAGCGCGATTTCAGAGATGTTTCCTTCACTAATACTTAGGTTATAGAATAAGCTCCTTGTCGAGGTTTTTCCAAGAGACTACAGCATGGGGTTCTTCAAAAAAGAGGTAAAGAGGTTTCTTTAAGGTCGCAACGCACCCGTAATGGCCCTGGTATTGCAGGCATCTATAGGCTACAGTAACTGCATACCATCAGGTGGGCCGTATGCTTGTTTGCTACCTCAGTGGTATAAGAATAATCTAAGATATGTCAAATCTGTTTACCAATTTTCATTCCAATCCATTCAGACGTCTAAGCGTAAATGATATTTATAATTCTTTATATGGTTATGTTATTATTATATTTGTGATAAATATACAGAATTGTTGTAAAATGTAATGTAAATGATAAATGGACAATGACATTTAGAGAAAAATAAGGAAAATAATTATTTAAATCAACATACAAATATGAGCAAGTGTAGGTATATGAAATACAAGGTTCGTCTTCGACAGAACAACTTATGTAAAGTTATATTCTTTGTATTATTTGCAGTCGAAGTTAGTCAAATTATCATGGTGTGTATCTTCACTTTATTTTTAAGAACAATGTACACACATTTATGTACATATCTGAGGTACAATATCTTCAAATGGTATAAATTTAATTACCCTCCTTTTAAAGTATAAAAAGTACTATTATTTTAGATGTCTACGAAATCGTATATTTGTAGATATACCTAATAACTCGGGGTTATCATTGTGAGACCTCTTAGGAATGATAATAGATAAATGAAAACAAAATACAGCATTCATAATGTTTAATAATAAATAATTACATGTAAACCAGATGTTAAAAAATTAATATAATTAGATATGATGTTAAGCCAAAACGTGATTACACGAATTATACTAGAATACTAACGGCGTATTGAAAAAAAAAAAAACTATTCACAAACAAATAATTAACTTCCAAATACTTTGAAATGTCACAATTTTTGTGGTTTGATTGATTACCAGTCGCAAGTAAAGTGATTTGTCATTATATTTATTGCCTATAAAAAAAGTTAAATTTCGTAGGAATAGGAATAGGTTATACTATTTATTATTATATTTACTGCAATCAAATATTTTTAATAACAAAAACAGTCTCTTTGTAAGAAGACAATAACAACTGTTTCATGACAGCCAATTGACCTAATATTTTTTAAACATACATTGCACAGCCCTGGTGTGTAACCAGTTCCTTAAATGTAAAGTTTCAATAGGTAATCTTCTAGTCTTGTGAACTGAGGAATTCATCAAAGCTAGCTTTGTATATACCTTGGGGATCATGTTTTTGAACTAGAGCCTCCCAAATGTCAGGTAGTTTTGTTTTGAAGGCGTTAACTACGGTGCGTATCAATACTCGTTGTTTAGGCGTACATTTGCCGCATGTAGTTTGTAGTGCCTCTGGTATGACCCCTGTTGAGAGAATTGAAGTATATAATTATAATTGTTTACATAAATACTATACTAAATATTTAATAATAAATATTTAGTAATATTAACAACTACATGTAAAATATTATCTGCTTTTTAGAACTGTAAGTAGTATTCAATTAATATGTTGTCACAGGAAGTATAGACGATACAATGTAGTCTGTGAATGCCCTAAGAGATAATCACAGTCATGACAATAAGCGACAGTTACTAGTTATCGTCAGGAGAGTCGTCAATTTGTTTGTCATTTAAAATTGCATAAATAAAATAACCAATGAAAGAAGCATAACCTTAAATCCTCTGTATTTGATATGTCAAGGATTGTATAAATCTCCGATATTCATGATAATTATTTATTTCTGTAAACAATGATTAACACTTTTTATCTAAAAGCCATCAGCTTTATACCTATCCTAAAAGTTATTAAAATATAAGACGCGAAGGCATTTGTCTCCTCTGCCGCTTCACTGTTACTTTAAAAATGTAGTAAAAAATGTTTACAGACGTGTAATATTCCTTGATTTTCATTAGCTTATAAAGATGTCACGTCGTTTATATATAACAGGTTTAATAACAGAAGTATATACTTACTCTTAAAGTCTGATCCCTCAGCAGTGCAAGGCCCCTGATCTAGGAAGCATTTTCCATAATTTTTCAAAAGGCGGATATTTCCCGCAACCTCTTCAGCATTGAAGTTGTCGAACTGCGGGTTGTACGTGTCTTGTGCGTTGCAAACTGCCACCGCTACCAATACGCATAGAGCAAATGCTGTCTTCATTCTGAAAGCAATAGAAAATTATATTTTTTAATTTTATTTCATTTTACTCGACTGCTAAAGAAAGAAATACGACTATTATTAGTAGTACGCTAGTTAAGTAGCTATTGTAATCGGAATTCGTTGCCTAAATTGTTAATTGGATTTTAACATACGAGACTTTTTGTTTTCACCTTAATTTTGGAATGTGCGGCTCTGAATTAAAAGTGCCTATCTTATATTATTTATAAATATAATTCATAGTCGATTTTGTATGTTTAACTCGAAAATTTTTGTTGTAACTTCGTCACATTTTTTTTTTTATTTTATTTATTCCTATTTCAATGTTATATTTAATATTTCTGCTAGCTGCTCCAACAAACGTTTTACCCTCTACCAAGTCCATTTATTCGGTGTAAGCCAAAAACTGTTCCCTAATTGTAGCAAATTATTTATACCTATTTATAGAATTATCAAAAATTTGCGTGAACGACTAATTTGTTTTAGGTCTTCTAATACATCTTCAAACATTTAAATACTGTTTAGCGTCTACCACTTTTCGGCTCTTTTATTATATATTTCAGAACGAATTGATTGTGATCTTTAGTTATTAACAATAGTAAGCTAATTGATTGTCAATGCACGTCTCCTTATAATATTCAACACACAGAAATATTGGACGGCGTAATAAATATTTAATTTGCAATTTATGTTTAACTACGTCAAACAAACATTTGACAACTTAATACTAGCTTATAAATATTATGATAGATATAAATATAATTATACACTGTGTTAAGAATAATGTACGTATAATTTATTACATACACTAGACTAAAGAATATACAATGGATACAATAACAGTATGGATACTATACAATAATAAGGCAAAAGTTTAAAATTAACCAATTGAATCGTTTTTGATTGAACACCAGCAGACTATCTTATGGTCCGGTCAATTACTCGTATGTTTACATTCTCATTAAAGTTTATTGATACTGGCCATATAATTCGTAGTCCCTATAAAACCTTCACCTCACTATCAACTCAGTCGAAAACTTAATTGCTGTTATCTAGTGACAACAGTTGGAATAGACCGGAACTAACAGTTTAGTACCTATCAAAATACTATGATGTTAGAGTCTTCAAGAATACTGGGCGGTTGTCGTTACACCTTATTAAAAAATATGTAATTTTTATTATGCAACTTAGAAAGGCAAACAAGCTGACGGCCCACCTGATGGAAAGTGGTAACCGTCGCCTATAGACATGAGCAGTACCATGGACATAACAGAGTATACTGTTTCGCCCATGATACACCCCCCATGCGTTACTATTCCTGAGGACTCAAGTGTTATTCCTCTGTACCCAGTAAATTCACGCTATATCCCACCCTTCAAACCGAAACACTGCCATGCAAACACAACTGCTTCACGGTTGAAACACGAATGGGACAGAGGTACCCAAGCAATCGACTTTTGTACAAAGTCTCCCTCTGGTAAATACTAGTTTTTACCCTCAACTTCGTAGGACAATCTTGATTGGCCGAGATACAACATTAACTTATGTCTTTTTCGTTTAAAGTACTACGTGTATAATAAATTTTATAACAACTGGTTAAGCAGTTAAGTTGCAAGTACTACTATTATTTAGAATAGATATAAAGAACCACTGTATATTATTTTAATGTATTAATTAATTATATTAAGTACAATAGTAAGTGTTTACTGTACGCTGACGATTTGAAAATGTATCGTTCTATCTCGAATGTTAATGATTGTAAACAGCTACAACAAGATATTGACATTATACAGGAGTGGTGTATTAGGAATCATATGTTTCTGAATGTAGGCAAGTGTTTCGTTATTTCATTTTTTTCTAGGACTCCCAATCACTTGTTTAGTTACAGTATCGGCAACCACATACTTGAACATAAAGATATTGCCACGGATCTAGGAGTTTTGTTTGACTCAGAGCTGATTTTTCGATCTCATTATCAATATATGATAAATAGATGTAACCAACTAACTGGTTTTATACTACGCATAACCAAGCAATTTAAAAATCCTCATAGTCCGTGTTTTCTATATTCTGCATTGGTTCGCCCTATAGTTGAATATGCATCAATAGTTTGGTCTCCTTACTATAAGGTACATCAAGATAATCTTGAGAGAGTACAAAAAAGATTTCTAAAATCAATTTCCTATAGGTATAGATTTAAAAGAAAATTTAGAGACTATGAAAATAGATTAAAATATTATCTTTAACTAAAAGAAGAAAAATAAAAGATTTACTGTACCTATATAAGATTATAAACTCAATTGTGGATTGTCCCCAACTGTTAGAACTAATTAATATTAATACGAATGGCCGAATTCGTCTTAAACGGACTTTCACTGTGCCTTTTTATAGAAACAATATTTCTCTAAATAACCCCATAGCCAATATGTGTAAATCGTATAATGACGCTCATCAAAGTGACCTTGACATATTTGGGCTCAGTTATTATCAATTTCGCAGACAATTATATAAAATAATGTAATATTTAGAAATCTCTTAAATAATTTTGTTTTGGTTTTTTTATTTAACTTTCTTTATGTTTATGTTTATTTTTATGTTTAAATTTTTCACTAATTGTTGCAACCTAATAGCTTTGTTGCAGTCGCATTTATTATTGGATCATGCTGTGTGCACATGTTGTGGCAAGTTTACCTGATACCCGTTATGTACTTGCATATTATAATTTAAGTTTTTATTTGTAAACTTCTGTTATGTGCGCCTAATAAATAAAATAAAATAAAAATAAAATATTAAATATATTGGATGATATTGTATTTTGCATTCTATTTATTTTTATAATTATTTTTTTTTTTGGATTTATTTATAAACTTTTTTTTATTTTAAATAAGAAAAATATAAAATTTCTTGAATCTTCTTTAACATGTGTAAACATTTAAATCGGCATGTAACTATTTTAAAATAATCTATATTTTTAACAATTGTACTAACGAAAAATAAATATTAATTAACAAAATTAAATATTGTACCTACCTGTTATTTTTAGCAACAGCTTTATACAAATAACGTAAATAAAAGTAAAATGTCGACTTACGTTATTTCGAAGTTATTCATGCACCGTCACTATAAACACTGTGCTATTATCTCACCTGGCAATCTTATATACAGATTTTAAACAGGAAATTTTCCCCTGATCCAGCTAACGTACGTAAATAAAACCGGTCAAGCGATGACTCGGCGCGCGCGTTGAGGATTCCGTATCAACACCGTCATGGGAAACAATGATTATATGTAACTGTAATGTAAAAGTGAGGAAATAAAAAAAGCATATACCGACCTATTTCTTAATATTTCTCAATATTTCTTATTATTATTTTTTTTTTGTAATAATGCATAGAAAAATGATGCAAAAATTAAACAATAAAATTTCTATATCTTCGGTATCTCATATGCGGTTGTATTTTCTTTTTTTTTTTTGTGTTTGTTGCCTCATATTTCCGTCAATTATAAATCAATTTAGAAAATTCTTTTTTGTCTGAAAAAATATACTCACAAATTGGTTCTATAGATATTTTATCAAAGTCGTTTCAGTAGATAAGTTTTAAATCAAAATAAAATTGATACAATTGGAGCTCATTTTTTTTTGTAGAGCACAGTCCTAAATTATTTGTTTTATTAAAAAAGTTTAATGGGTCTATTTTTTCTATTATATTAAAATGGTTTGCTTCAGAATAGATTGGTCTAATAATATTTTTAATGTTCTATAATTTACTATATTCTTTTAATAAATGGTACTAGTTATTTAAAAAAAAAACTTGTTACTTAACTATGACAAATTTTTAAAACGTAATATTAAATTATTTTACTAATAAATAAATAAATTAATAGGCAAATAGTCAATCTCTCTCATACTTAGCTATTGTTTTTTATTTCTTTTCAATACGGAACCCTAATAAGAACAGCTTCATCGACCAATGTCTACTCGTGCCGTGCAAAACAAATAATTTTATTGAATAAAGGCTCTATGTGACTAGAGTGATAGCTATTTTTCTTAAAATTTCTTTTAAAATTTTACTTCACTAAAAAGCTACTTTAATCCAAATAAAACAGGCATAGGAAATTCTAATTTTGTTATCTCTTGGTGTTTTAACTATTATTTTCTACCAATTATCATAAAATTTGGTGTCCATGAAATATCGAGGATGAAGGACATAATTTATATAACTTCTTCACGCTGACCATGTCACAAGCTACATACCCATATGAGTATGTTATAGATGCGAAAGTTTATAAAAATGGATGCATGGATAGATGAAAGAATGCATGGAACATTTGTTACTCTTTTACAGAAAAAGTACTGAACAGATTTAAATAAAATTTGGTACACAAATAGGTTACATCCTAACTTAGCATACTTAAGATACTTTATCTATTGGCTTATATATTTTGATAGCACCGTCATGTTTTAATGATTTTATCCTTGAACTTAAAATCTATTTATTAAATATTGAAAATATTAATACTTACATTATGTGTAGACGTACAAAAACTTGCATAAAATATAAATACATCGATTAAACTCGCATTTATAGGTTTCATATATTAGTTTATTGTTATAGTGTGAAGTTAGAATAAATAAATTTGATATATATACTCACAGATCGATGACGTGATATTTCAAATACTAAAACTAATAAAAGAATTAAAACGCCACTTCGTCCTCGAAATAGACTACTATTTATATTCTAGTGCGTGGAAACCTTTAGAAACAACACATCTCAATTATTATGAATATAAAATGCAACAACGCATATATTATTATTGTGACAATGAAACCAGTGAATAAAAGAATTTACTTACATAAACATACTGAGTATCTGCCTATATGTTATTTATTTTTCCAATTACTCCACAATTTATATTAAATGAACATGCTAATTCTTTACATTTCAGTGATACCATAACCGATTATCGATGTGGAAAGTTTCTTAAATGGCGACCCCATGCACGCTAAGCGTAGTTTAGGCGACCTCTTGTGAGATGGAAAGATGATCGTAAGTGTTGCTGTGAGTCGCTGGATAAAAGTGACAAAGAATCGTACTTTGTGGCGAAAATATAAAAGAATCTGAATATAAGTTATAATGACAACTTAAGGTGATTTTTGGTAATTGCTAATCAACCTTAGGCTGATTAGCAATTAACAAAAACTATTCCATCTTAACAGCTAGATGCGCTAGATGCACTTTCGTCTGACAAATAGCACCGCTAGTGATCAATAGACAGAACTAATCCATAATAATAATTTTAGTTCCTAAACCGAACTGCAGTTACAGCACTAATATTTACAACTACCTACTCACTAATCCTGTTTAGGTAATACCATAAAAATAAGTTATTCTTGTCAAAAATTAAGATAAACAACAAATATTCAACAACTTTTTACTATCGCAAACTAAGTTCGAAGCATGCAATTAAAGGACAAGACACTTTATAAAAACAACATAATCCATGGCTCTCATTGCTACATAAGTAGATGACGTCTGTATTCGCGTAATGTTTGTGTGTACTTATAGAACACGGTGCATTAGTTTATTGAACGGTAACTTTTTAGTTACAGAGGTAAGATCAGCTCCAGAAAGAAGCAAGCAGTGACCATTCTGTATTAATCAATACTAATTACCTATAATGATTTCGACAAAAATCTAACTTCTTTAAATAATAACACGCTTTTACAATTGAAATAAATCTTATTATTGGTTGCACTTTTATGTGACTTTTAACGCACAAACAATTATATTATTTATTTATTTATACTTTATTGTACACACTATTAATATATAAAAATATGACAGAGGTAAGAAAATGTACAAAGGCGAGTTTAAATCTAAAAGAGTTTTCATCCATCATAAATATACAATCAAATTTTCATACGCCCTAACAAGAGACCGAACATTCGAACTTTCAATAAAGCCTGTGATCCCGCCGCTGACTTTTGTAACTAACTTTTTTATTAAACTTGGTTTAAATGAATGATAAGTATAAATATAATAGAATGCACACAGATTTCCTGCTATCAATTAGCTGCAATCTTGTAACCATTTCTCTAATAATTATCTTTCCTTATAGAAAATAGAAATAAGCGGTAATATCTTAGGTTACTATAAAAATTGCGGGACCTTTTCTGTGATATATTTGGTACTTTACACAGTATAGTATAAAGTATAGACGTAATATAATATAATGTACTAAGATTATACTATATTATTTAATTTTGATGTTTTTCTATGCCACAAAATTATAAAGCAAGCAGATAGTTCATCCACAAATAATATAGATAACCAAACATAATATAATGGGTATAAAGTAAAAATTTGAAGACACTACGATATACAGATTCTTACCTAGAACCACCATAATGAATCCGACCTTTAAATAAGGACACCATATTCATCGTAATTGTTGATACAGAGTACTTTTTTTATTATTGCAGGTTACCGTGACTCATTCAATAATTTCCTACAGATCAAGGACGTCCTCGATAAACAAGTCCCCGAGTGATGTCAAGTGGTATTAAATTGTGATTGACAAATTCGCAGGGAGTATATACAGAAGTAATAGCTTAATGGTGAGAGCAATAGCCAGAGGTGCAAATTTAAACTGTGTACTTAGAATTTTGTACAAGAGCCCCATGGGTCAGAGTATCCTTATATCGCTTGATGTAACCCTAAAATTATAATTTATGACTTATGTATATGGTTTTATTAGAATCAATAGATCGGGATCTTTCCTTTTAGCGGTCTATGGGGGAGGCTTATGTTCAGTAGGGGACCGATGACCGCTGATATAATGACGTTTTTATTAAAAAATCTACACCTATTAATGTGGTTTCTATAAGCACGAGCATCAAAATGTACTTTGTAATGTATGTAGTATTGTTTGTATCCATAGGTGACGGTTTAAGATACATAAATTCTAATTCAGACGTTTGAAGTATCGACAACATTCTAGAAAGATACAAATAGGTACAAATTTATTCAAACACTGTCATAAACAACAATTTTAAACATATTATACGCGTAACTTAAATATAGTCTGATTTAAAAAAACTAGCGCAAAAAAGAAGTGTTAGCTAAGTAACCTCGACATTTTTTTATAACCGTAATCTATAGTATATATTATAATTTATTCATAATTATTTTACTTTTGAATTAATTTTCTTTCTTATGAATATATGTTTTATACTAATTTTATACAACTAAATAAAATATAATTAAAAACAAAAGTTTTTAATACCAAGCCATAAACTTTTTTGATAAAATTAAAAATTAATATTACTAAATATAAAATATATTTATAAAAATAATACTCTATTACAAATATTTATCCATTTTCTGCTAAATTCTCATTGTACAATTACAGTACAAGTATGAAACGACTTTCTTATAAAATATACACACAAAATAAAGATTTGGCCACAGACTGGGGGTTATCTCTCTTGTTACCGCTATGTCAATATTATCTCGGTATAAAAGATCTTAATTGTCGTTCAACTATTCAGTCTTAACGATTTCTTAAGTGAGTCTTCATTAACACAACCATGACTAAGTTAATGGTATGTATGGTTATTGTAATATGCTTTTTATTTTACTAATCCGACCATTTCCTTGTTTTATACACAATATTTAATCTTCATGCATTATTTGTTGGTTATTTTTTACTGTATTGTAAAAAACAAATTACATATATATATATATATATATATATATATATATATATATATATATATATATATAAATTAAATGTGTGTGTGTGTGTGTGTGTGTGTGTGTTAACATTATTTCTGTGTGTCAAATTTAATATAATTTCTTTTCGTATTTAAGCATTTTCACATTTAATTTTTGTTTTTTATTCTGCGGTTACGGTAATCAGGATAAAAAGTAGTAATTTTTTTAAGTAGTTAATCTAAGTTATTACTTATTTTTTTTATCAAATTCAGTTTATATCCATCCAGTTGTTTAAAAGAGCTTAAATATCTAAACATCTTTAAACGCTTTCACATATATTAGTACAATAGTTTAGTATTATATAAAAAAGTTGTTTTAACGGTCTGACTCTAACTAGTATATTAGGTTGATGCTTGTATATATTAATATAAAATCATAATTAACATTTGTGAATCTTAAATAACATAGTGATTTCTTGTTTAAATGATATAATCTAGAACTACCTATTCGACTGTCCTTGAAACCGAATATAATAATATAACTGTTTAGTTCCTAGATATTAGGTAAAATAAATTAGGCATGTGTGAACACGGAAAGAATGGTTAATTTTTATTAATATATCTAATTATTTTTAGCTTGTCTTCGCTCTAGTGGCTCTGTTCACAATAACTGCTGCTAAACCACAAGGTAAGCAAAAAAATCCATTTGTTGACGTAACAACATGAATAAATTAAGTATATTCTAATTATAGATATTTTATATTTCATTTTATTTATAGAAATTGATGTAATCTTTATATAAAGTCAGTGTCAGGGTCAACCTTAGGCTATTTGGTGCCCCTATGCAAGTTTTAATAACGCCGACCCTGAAAACGAAAGAAACTAACCTCTTAATATCAGATGGGCCATAAGCTTATTTGCCACTTAAAAAAGTTGGAAGCTGGAGATTGTTGACACTTAGTGGAGTTTAAAATTTATTTATATAAATAAGAACAGACACGTACATGTGTGTGTATTAATTGTACACACATATGGGCTCATGTAAGTGTGTATTAATTATAAATGTATATTACAATGTAAATAATATAAAAGTTACACCTTAAATAATGCCTTAATACAACAAAACCGATAGAATATAAAATATAGTTAAATATAAACCTATGAAAATAATACAAGTATGTTCTAACTTATAAAGATGAAAAAACTTGGGTGTTGTAGAATTTGCCGATAGTTAGTACAAAAAAAAAAATGTTAGATGTCAGACTATGCTCTGTAGGTACCTTTCGCTTTGCCTAACCTTTTAAAAAATAATGTAACTACCTTTTTTTAAAAAACTAGTTGTATCCCGTGGCTTCATCCACATGAATCAATATATAAAGCATCCTATATGCTAAATTAGGATATAACCTATCCCTCTACCGGATTTCATTCAAATCTATTTAGTAATTTTTGCCTAAAAGAGTTATAAACATCCATCCACTTATGATATAAATGTATTTCTGTCAATATTTTTCAGTTAACGTTGTGGAAGGCGTTACTCCTGGCCCAGGTAATATTATAATTAAATATTATTTACCTGTTTAGAACACTTCATCTACGTTAACCTTTTTTTACCTACGTTAAGTTGGTTAAGGCAACTTTAGTGTTAAAGCGGTTTAACACTACACTGCCTCACTATACGATGGTCGTGGGTTCGATTTCCATGCTATACAACCACTTGTATTCATTAATATGTTTATATTTTCAAATTATATCTTAATCAGTTTGTACCCTACGATAAATCCAGTTTTTGTGGAACACGTATTTATAAATTCCAACTTTTTTTATAAGTATATATAACTATTTGTAATTCTACATCCGGGCGAATTTAATAGTCGTTATCGCTAAATTTATTTTATTTATGTTTCAGTAAATGTAGTGGGCGGAGCACCTGACCCAGGTAAATACCTATCAATTTACATAACTAAATATATTGTAATTATCCATTATTTTAATCTTATCTGTCTACTCTATAAAAACGAGTGAAGATTATACATTATTTATTTCGGTTATTCAAATGAAATATAAAAGAAGAGTTTGGGGTATCATTAGATTTTAAGTACAAACAAATACATTCCAAAGTCTTAATATATTAGAAAGAGATAAAATGAAGCTATGGCCTCAAATAAGTTGAGAGAATTAATTTGATATCTACAAGAACTCAGGACCGTTACTCCCTACATGATAATCTATGAAGGTTGTATTTCTCCCATACGCCTTTGTATGTGTTTAACATAGATCACGAATAGATACAATAACGAAGACTTACTTAGTATATTATGTTCATTCCTAGATTTACATAGAATGTTCATCACATTCTATGTAAATCCAGGAATGAATCGCCAGACAGTTTTTTATCTTTCTTTTCTTCCCCGTAAAATTAATATGTATAATGTAAACGTTAACTGTATCAACTTAGTCTTTAAATAACTTTATTAATATAACTACCTAAAGCTTGAGGTTACTTAAATCATTTAATTAGAACTAAAAGAATAAAATTTTGTTGCCATTCAGTCAGAAAAATATTAATAAGTTGCGTATCCGAATAAATTATTTATTGACTAGCTTAAATTAAATTCGATATAAAATTAGGAATATTTTTATTCTAATTGTAGTATAATTAGATACAAGAAAACAGTATAATTTATTTATCTATGATATATGAGTAGTTCTGCCATTATACAATAAAGGTTTCTAATAAGAACATTTTAATTAACAAATACTTGGTTTTATTTGTTACAGTTCAAGTGGTCGATGGGGACAGCCAAGGTATTTATACGTTGTAATACTTTACATAGTGATTTTCCTAGATCAACAGGAAAATTGATCGATATGACCTTTATTATAAAACAGTTTATTAGCTCTGATAACCATATTAGTGGTTTCAGTACCGGTTAGATCTTGACATAAGGCCAATTCAAGAGTTCAATTCCCAATACGTTCAAAGTCCATCTTGTTTTCTAATTTTTATAATATAGTGATCATAAAGTAACTTAGATATTTATAGAATTGCTACGAATCAAAACGAAACGAAACAAAATTGAAATTTGAAAATTGAATTGAATTGTCTTAAGAATTTCTTTTTAATATTGTCATTACGAAATCTATTTTACAATTATCCTAGTGTAAGGTAGGTATACTGATAATAAAAAAAATTATAATTGCAACTGTAATCATGAAACGAATTTCGAGAACTCTTTAATGTAAAAAACATTTTAATAAGGTTTAAAATAGTAATAAAATGCTTAAAATTTTGATAACATACGACGACAACGATAAATTGCAATTCGTAAGATTTTTAAAATAATTTTATACAATTTACAAATATTTTAAGTATGATTATTCGATAAAAGATTTTTATTATAAAAGTAGAATAGATTAGAATAAATAATATTTTATTTAATATATATAATTTATTCTTTATTTTCAGTGAACATCGTTGACGGCGCCCGACGTAAGTTTATTATTTTGAATCTATTGAAAATAACATTTTATTGTGTGTAAAATAAATCACAAATTTTTAAAAATATTATTATTATATATAAAAGAATATAAAAATATATTTTATACTACTTACTATTGGTAATTATGACTTAGTCAACTGACCGCCCACCTGATGTAAAGTGGGAGCCGTAATAAAATATAAAATCATTTATGATTCCTTGTAATAACGAGATATGGCAATAAAATTACAGACTATGGATGTAATAACATGACAACACGGTACAACATGGATGTCACAGAATAGGTATTCTGTAATATGCATGGTTCTCTTCATGTCTATAGGCGATGGTTACCACGTCCATCAAGTGAACCGTCAGTTTATTTGCCATTATATATTGCATAAAAAAAAATGGTTTAGTTCTAGTATCAGGATGTCTTACCTTTCTGACTGAAACACTACAAGAAGCTTTTCTGCTTCATAATAGAAAAATAGTACATCCCTACCTAACTGATCACACTGAGTAACATATGACTTAATAAGTCCTATTAAAAAATTTATTATCATTTTTGTTTCAGCGGCGCAAACGCGGGATGGCGAATAGAAAAAAAAACCTTATTAATACTGAGTATGATTTCATAAAAACGTTTTAAATTATAATTACTATTACGAAAATATTGTATTAAGTTTACTTAATACAATATTAAACCTTAAACTTATATATAAATAAATTTGTTAATAAAACGTTATTTATTAATTAAGAAGCATGTATTATTTCTATTATTCGTAATAATATCAAGAAATGAATTTAAACATTGACCTCGGAGTCAAATAATGATATTAGATACGTTTCTAAAATTATACACGCACACACATATTGAGATTTTTTGCGATTTGATTTAAATGTAATCGTTGTTGTAGATTCAAATAAACTTCCAGTACACGTATTCTAAATAAGACAAATAAATTACTGGATATTTTGCCCAGTACCATCCGTTCGTATTTTAAATATGAAAAGAAAAAAACATTTTTAGATTCACCTAATCACGCCACGCGATAAGGACGAATGCGCTTAGATCCTGTGACCCAGAGGTAGTTACCCCAGGGAGTTAAAACAAAGATAAAGGAGAATTCCCAGAGGCCCTTATCAACCCTTTTCCCAAAGGCTTTGAAGACCATGATTGATTGAGACTCACCTAATTATAACATGTCAAAAAGGCGCCGGGTGACTTTTCCAAATGTGCGTGGACGGTCGAATAGGAAATAGTAAAAAATACTAAACGGAGCCTATTTTGATACAAACTAAACTAGATCTTTATCTAAGTTTCGATATCAGGACTTATCTAAATTTGATCTTAAAAATCGATACTTGTAGCTGATATGAGTAAAATAACAAATTAAGAGAATAGCGTGAAAACGGAATATGATACGATATACGATGATACGGTAGAGGAAAGAGCAATTTAAGAGGTTACTCTTTTCCAGTTGAAAAAATATAGACTGAACAATAATCAGAAATATTTACGATAACACTAAATAAATGAACAAATTTAAAATAAAAAATAGACTCATAGGATTTTACAATAGTTTAAATATATAGAACAATTTATTCCCGTGATTTAAATAGTTATATAGCTATATACAACAGTAAAACTTTTTTAATCTAAAGTCGAGCTTTTTACTTTATCATTTACGTACACATGTTTTATTTAAATTATAAGATTTTTTTATTTTGACGTTGTAATTTGTAATACAACAGTTACTACGGAATACTAGCACTTTAATCAATTTAATTTCCATAAAATAACCACGTTGAGTGGCGGCCGTATAATAACTAAATAAATAAATAAATAACAATTTTTTCTATGCTAATAATTTTTGGATTTCAAAATATACATCTCTATTTATGGCAAACGCTATAATAAAAAAAATAGTGTAATAGTTATATCCATAGGCACTATCAGAGAAGACGCTACGAAACGTGAATAGTTATATTAAAATTAAGTCAAAGAAAAAATATGGCAAATAGAAGATGCCGCTTCGAACAATGTCTTACCAATACCTACTTATAATAAAATTGTAACTAAACGATGTCTGTACATAGAAGATATTTGAGTTAAATTGACATGAAAGGTTTAGATAAGAACAATAAAAGCCAAAACTACTGTACTAAATTCAACTAAATTGTAGTAAATCAAACTGTTCATAATTACTCCTCTCCATCCAAAGGTTGCCTAGAAGAGATCGCTTTAAGCGATAAGGTCGCCCATTGTTTTCTCATTGTGATTATTTCTTGTAATTGTTTATATTTATCATAAGTTTACTATTGTAATCTTTTGTAGGAAACAATAAATCTATCTATCTATCTATATTGAATACTACTTTCACTGTCTTATTCCTGAAGGTCTAATTTAAAACGTAAACATTTTATATTGAAACATTATCCAGAAGTTTTTACCTACTTCCAAAATCCACGTATACAAAGTCGCAGATAAAAGCTAGTAATTAAATAAACTTATACATTTGTTTAATATTACTGATCAAATTGAAATAATTACTATAAATAACGTCTACTGTATAAAAACTTCATAGTCGTTCATTCATAGACTACTTTATTAATAATATTAATAAATTTAAATCACATTGACAGAATTCTCGTAACGTCATGGGGAATTCCACAAGAAGGCCTTTTAAAATCAGAAGGCATTCGAACGTAACTGCTTGCGCAAATGCACAAAAAGCTCTCATATCAGGTCCTATAAATTCTTATGTTTTTTTTTATACTTATATTAAGAATTTAATCTGAAAACAAGTGCCTGATTTTAAGTTGTAAGTTGATATACAACCTGTAGTTAATTTTCATATAACATGAATGGCAACGCATGGAGGGTATCATGGACGAAACAGTATACTCTGTTATGTCTATGGTACTGCTCATGTCTATAGGCGACGGTTACTACTTTCTACTTCTGTTTGCGGATTTACTTACAAATAATTCAATGTTTTCGGACAAACAAGCATGTTTCATATATGTAAAGAGACGATAACGGACAAATCCTTTTTTTTTCTTTAAATAATAGTTTGCAATTTTCTACTAAAAAAATCCACCGTGTGCAATTTCAAAAGAAGTTCACAACTGTATTCCTATAAAAGATAAGTAAGAAAATTGTTATCATTGCAGTAGCCGAACCATATATAGTTTTTTTTTTTAATTTTTAACAGATGGTAATGAAATAGTAACCCCGCTTGTGCTGAATATGAATAGGCAGGTCAGTTAGCCCACCGTAATGAATACACCTGGAATTCAGCATGATAGTTTCCAGGGGGACCACGTGGAGGCCGACCTTATACGGTATATTGCTAGCAATAGAACTGGGAGCCCGCATTATTAACAATCCCTTTCCCCCCAACTTACATAATTATCGCGGACCATATTTAAATTCATTATCAGAAAAGGCAATCTTAAAGGTCATAAGACTATATAGGTATATACGATAAAGATTGCAGGATTAATTTAATGACGTAGAGACATTTACGCTTATTTTTTGCTGTCTATATTTAAGTTATCGACCTGTTTGAATGTAGGGCCATGCGTAACCAGTAAAAGAATTATGACCTCAAGATCATAACTAAGCCTTATGGAGAGCGGACTGTTTTTTTTTTGGTAGTTGAGTAGCTCTGATATCTGAGAACCTCCTCCTCTCTATTGAATATAGGCGGCGAGGCTCCCAAAGCGCAAGATCACATTTTTTTTTTTAATTTACAAAAATTACGTCACTTGTTTTGTGGTCCCGGCATATATTAGGCCACCCCTTCCTTTCCCGTTGGTATCGTAAGAGTCGACTAAGGAAGGACGAGGGATGGGCAGCAACGTCCCTCTTAGAACATTTCCAAAGCCTAACTGCAGTTGTCGCTCTGCCTGTCAAGCGTGACAACTACTGGCAAAACCCCCAAATGTTGTCACTCATTAATCTCACAACTTGTAGTTGTCAGACTTGTCGCATATTCTTGTTCAGCTATTTGATACTATTTCTGAAAGTGCATATTCTGGGATGAGTATCACTCTTATAAGTAATAAAGAGGACACTGCACAGGGATCATTTTACGCGTTTATAGAACTCTTGATAACTTACATTTACAGGTAATTAATATTATAGGTAATACGTAGTGAGTATGGAAAAGATGAGTGAAGTTTTTATATCCTAATTTTTCTTTGAAACTTGTATCATTTTGTTTTTGTGCGTTTTTATTTTGTGATTCTGTAGAGATGTATCATCTTTAGATTTTAATTTATGTATTAATTTACAGTAGGGCACTGTTAGTAATATAACTACAAAGGTACCCCGTTGCAAATAATATATTCTATCAAGTTCGTCTTCACGCTATCCCTCTGCATCGTGGTCAATTCCTGACAAATTCTTCCTGACAAATTCTTCATGATAAGTTAATTAAACTTCATCCACGCCTATCATCACTGTCATCAGTACACAGATAGCTCAAACGGGATTACCATTCCAGCCGTGACCCGTGCTAGTTTAGGCACTGTATGGTGCAGGTCCATTATTGTCGATTACGGTCACACTCTATACCATAATCATTTCGATCCGGTCAGTAGTAACATTTCCGTTCAAATCTTTTATATGAGTATTACTGATCTATTTTGATAATAGTTATGAGGTCAAGGCAGAAGTGATTGACATAAAATTCGAGTGACCGATGTGGCCACTACTACAAACCCAGTTGTGAATAATCTTTTGTTGTTTGTACCTTATTCTCTCATAGATTGACTACTTAGAGTTGGTACTAAGAACATGTCTTTATGTTAAATACAAAAATTCGTATAACGGCTACACAAACCAGTTCTATAAAAATGTATTCATCACTTTTTACCATAAACATTTAGTTGCTATGCTCGGCACATGTGTAGTTATCAAACAACTCCAGTATTTCAATACATGTTCCTCTGAGACCTTATGTCCTTATAGAGTTGTCTGGCTAAACTAAGCAGTACTACTATTGCTGGAAACAAAACATGTAAACGAGATATAGATATATTCACATCACTAACGAAACGTCATTAAGTACATATTGAAAATTTCTTTATGACTAGATATTAATCTAATACAAAAAATAATGAAAATATGTAAATCTGTTTACGTTAATATGTATATTTCTTTATATATTTTTACAGAGATAATGAAAAATGTTATGATCACAATGTTTTTTGTTTCTGCCAGGATTAAGCTCACGATCTCTATCTTCAGCGCAAACCTACGAAATTTAAAATGTAACAAAAATTGGTATCAATCAAGGTAGATCTCACCGGTGTTACCTCTTATTCGTACTATAATCTCTTTCAGGACATTATGGCCGTGTTTTATTTTGTGGATGGGTTGTGACAGTGAAATTACTAGGTATACAGACACCTTAGTACTTATTAGTGTATTCGGTAATATTCATGCTATTCACGTCTTTAAGTAACCATTACCAGTTTTATATTAGATATACGACTTGTTTGCCATTCCATACCGTATAAAATACTGAAAAATAATCAACCTTAATTAAATGACTATGCTGTAGAGTAGTATGTAACCTTACTACTCTACAGCATAACTACTCCTTATTCTGTCTCACTCTCTCTTTCTCTCTCTCGTATTACCCTGTGTTATGTCGTGTTTTTGTTTATACCAAAATCGGACCAATAAATGGAGTTTAATATTTCGTTCGTCTTACATCCTATCGTAAAAACCCAAAAGAACAATATTTTAACATTTTTAATATTTCTAAACGGCATGTATCATGTAATTTTAACATCAAATTTGTGTTCGTCATCGTTTGGCTCCGAAATTTCAGAACACGTTTCATAGTAGGGCCTCTGTTTATGTGACCTTTGATCACGCTCTTATTATATGCAATATCCAAAGTATGGTGCCTAATATCATCTTACTGGGGGGAAAGGGATTGTTAATAATGGAGACTGAGAATCCCATTGCTAGCAATATACCCAGCCAGGTCGACCTCCTTGTGGTTCCCCCTGGAAACTATCGTGGTTAATTCCAGATGAATTCATCATGATGGGCTAACTGGCCTGTATTCATTCTCATCTATCACCCTTCACTGGTGCTCCGCCAGCGTATCCCGTTAGCGCAGGCGGGGTTACCATACCATTTTCACCCATCAAAAAAAAAATCATCTTACCTATTTATAATATGAAACAACATTGCAGCTCTACATCAATAATAGGTTATATTTTATCTGAAGAGTACAGTAGCCCACGCTACTCTAACACTGTACTGATGACAGTAGTTACATTCTGTAATGTCGTTATTGGTCATGTCTATAAGCGACGACTACTACTTATTAACGGCTTAACACGTGGGCCGTCAGCTATTCTGCCTTTTAAATACTACGCCACACATATTTGATCAACAATACCAATTAGATAACGAAATGAAACCGAAGTCAAATGTGGTATTGTTAATTAACTAAATATTAACAATATAATTATAATAAAAAAAAATTAGATATACTTTCCAAAAAGAAAAGTACTAACTGAATCGTAACAAATATTACGAGTATGTTATAAACACACTATCGACTGCAAAAAGCACGAGTATTATCAAAATTTGTTCATGTTGATGAAGTTATTAACATACACTCATTACTAGTAATATACGATGTCAGGTCGACCTCCACGTGGTCCCCCCTGGAAACCATCGTACTGAGTTTCAACTGTATTGAACATGATGACCTAAATGATCTACCTTTTTATTCTCACCTATCATACCTTACTGGTGCCCCAAGAAGCATATACTGTTAGCGTAGCCGGGGTTCCTATTCCTTACCCAAAAGAACGTCAAACTTCTTAATAACCTATTTTAGCTATTGAAGTATTTGCCCTTTTCTTTTGCGTTAATTTCTTAATTTGACAGAAAGTGACAAAACTTAAATAGGTTTGTAGGACGTTTTAGTTTTTTAAAAATATTTAGTAATTTTATCTTAAATTGAAATGTAGAGTCATTATAAATGATTAAAAATAGGGCGCCACTCTGTAAGATGTTATTTGCTCGTCGTTTTAGTTGGTATTGTTGATCGAATATGCCTACTCGTATTACTCATACAATATTAATGTTGAATTAATATTAATAATACTCATAAATATTTTTTTTTATTATTTTTTTATACTGTCATCATATCCAAGTTAATGACATATGCGCCGCCATACTTCCTCCACACATTCCAATACTATCGGGTTCCATAACGGAAAATGTTCATTCAATAAGACACTTAGTATCGACGAAAGGATCAGCAAATATACACGTATTTGCTGATTTACTTATTTATTATCTTGATACGTATTAACAAATATATTTCCTTATATCCATTGAAGGGAATACGATCATTGACGATGACATCATGGACTAAAAGAGTTACAACTGACACTAATTGAATGCGACGAGTGGACCGATGGCGAGTCGTGAGTGTTCCAATCTAACCTCGTTTGCATCACTCGTCTCAGACTTTCGATTCTGTTATTAAATAATATAATATAAAAAATGGCCGCCGATATAGCTGGTTTTATATGTGCAGTCGTATTGGTGAGTTTGCTTATGGAATTTGCATATGGAATATTTACATTTCGTCTCATGTCATTTGCGTTTAACAAATCACGCTCAAAGGTCAACCTAACAAACGATTACAATTACAGGCAGCATTGGTACTTGCATGGATCGCGTACTGTATGTTCGTGAAGGAACGGCCTAAAGCAGAATACTATCAGTACAATATATGCGATTTGCAACACCGACAGCAAGTGTTGTCTGAGACGCCTGAAAATAACACTGAGAAGAAAGAGGTTGCTGCTGGGATATTTATACTTCCATCGCGACACAAAAATGTAGACGACAGTTACAAAAAGAGGCCAGATTACCCTGAGAGTCCACCGCCGGTTAAGGAAGTAGGCACCGATAAACTTGTTGAGATATTTAACGAGAACTCTGTGGGTGCTGACGTGCATCATAAAGATGGTATATACCAAGTAGACAGCAGTGCTCCATACGACAGTGAAGTATAACATTTTATGTCCATGCTTTTTTGATAATTAATAATTATTCGATTTACTCACATGCATTTCCTTACGCTAATTAATTTTGTGATCTTTTTAACCGAGTTTCTAAACAATTTTAAATAATAATTGTCATAGTAAAGGAATATTTTTTTTTAATTATATTCTAGATAGGTTAATAATAATAGTTCCAATTATAATTTTATATGTTTTTTAACTTAATTTAAATTAAAAAATCTTTAATTTATCCATTTCTTTATTATTGAACTTTTCCCTGTATATTTCCAATAGTGAAATAGATTTATTTATTTATTGAAATAAATAACACAGGCTAACTTGAAACATGGAATCAAAATATATTTTTATATAATACGAATCCTTACTAATATACTAACATAATGTACACTTTGTCGTTTAAGTAGTTATAAGGAAGGTAGTAGATTATCATATGTACATATCATATGATTGTAAACAGCTTAATAAACAAACGCAGTAAATTAAATGCTAGAGCTGCATTTAGTCGCAGATATGCCAGATCTTTCAACTCCCAGTTATTTTTCGACTGCTAATGAGATAATGCTCTCAGGTGTGTATGTATTTATACTTATATTTACATATGCAGATATATTGGTATATATATGTCTATCTTTGTCACATACAGTAAGTATTACTACAGCTCAATAAAGGTTTTAGTAAAGAGTCTTATTAGATTGATCTCAACTTAGGGAATTATAGCTTACATAAAGATAATATGAAATAAACTTGTTATAAATTATCAACAACAGTACTTTTTGTGTATTTACCTTAACCAATTGTTGAGAATAAATTTTCATTCCATTTCCATCATTTTGGAATCTAATAAGTATTGATATTTAGATTATAAATTAATAAATAATTATTTTTTTCTTTATTTTAACCCGTCAAGTTATTTTTTAAAATTAATAGAAATTGTTATTATGTCTTTGCTTATTTCTTCGTCCATCAAGACAATATCTTACGAAACATATTGATGGTTAACTCACTTAACTACACATATCTTCAATATAATTTACAGATATTTACATGAATTTATGCATTATTTAACTGGGCAAGTCGGTCGAGGGCGTCCTCTTCAAGCCAATTTGAGTGTCAGAAATCAACAAGTAAATATGAAAAGATGTATGCATATAAAGTATGCCAGATTAAAGATAAATAGCATTTCATGGTCTTTACCTTACCGTTAAATAAAATATAATAATTTTAATACAAACTAAATATTACATGTGCAAAAAATTACAAATTAAATAAATTTCTATAAAATTCGGCAAAGATGCTCGAAAGTCTAAAGATATGTTTTACGTTAACGCGATAAAAATATTTTATCTCTGGTATATATCATGTAATAATTTATAATCTGGAATAATTTAAATTATTCCATATAGTCAAAATTATTAATTTTACTAAAATGTCGTGTTCTAAAACCTATTAAATATTCAAATCTCAATTAGGCATAGATGACAATCAACTATTACAACAATATAAAATTGTACCTAATTTGAAAATGGATAAATTTTAACATTGTCATTTCACATATTATGCAATTTTAAATAAATGCCAATAATTGAATAGGCGTATTATTCGTTCTATTATTCGTTAAACTGATAAATTATTACTCAACATTTTATTACACTCAAAACTGTATAATATGCACTTAAAGGTTCAATAGCAGAATGGATGCAATTTCACTTGAGTGTGCGGATAAGCGTATAATAAGGTAATGTAACAATCAAAGCAACATAATCTGTGAAAATATTACTTTTCGATGCATTCCTACAAGAAGGAATTATTTTAAACTAAAAACAAAATTATACTTAGTTTCTTTGAAAACAAGATTCAATTTTAGATATCAACCGTATTATTGAATACTGTAGAAATTATAAATAGGACCCTAAGTTTTAAATTCAATATATTTTTTTAGTTTAAAAATATTCCAATAACTTAGGTATTTTCTGAAACGCAGTCTTAGGTGTACAAATGTAAGCTGGAGACATCCATAGAAACAGGTTATTGCGTAAGGCCTTTGACCCCATCCGCGACTTTGTCAATAACACTTTTCTCAGTAGGCTTAAATACGTGGACGACGGCATCGCCAGCGTCACTCAGAGTCTTGACTACTTCGTTCCAGGCGTTCTTCATTGACTCCATGACGTCACGCTTATCTCTGTGGCTTGTGTTTTCGGTGGGCAGAGCTGATGCAGCGACAATGATGAACTGAAAATAAATCATTGTTTTTTTAAAGTTATTATCATCATCATATCGTTGTCTGTCCACTGCTGAACATAGACTGCCATAAGAAACAGAACCATTCCTTATGGCAGTTTATCATTGGGGTATTTTGCCAGTAATTACCACGCTTGGTTGGCGAATTGGCAACCGCAGTTTGGCTTTTGATGATGTTTTAAAAAGGACGCTGCCGCGCATTCCTATTATATTATTAATTCTCCTTAGTTGCCTCTTACGATAAGTAACAATAGTACATAAGTTTTAATTTACATTCTATTATTGAAACATAATTAATTCTATTTTAATTAAAAAATATAAAATGAGCGTTCATAAGAAAGCTATTTTTTTCTTTTTTTTTAATATATTTTATATCTTATAATAGCCTAAACTCTGTTACAGAAGTCATTTGAAAATAGGTAACTGTAAATACTTACTGGAAACTTAGATACAAAGAAAATATGACATTGGTTTGCTTGATGTGATATGTATAACTTGTGTATGTATAAAATATAAATAATGGAATGAACAATAATTCCAACAACATTAAAATTTATGAAATGCAAACAACATATCAGGTAAGCGATATGAAAATGTGTATTTCCAAACGACTTTAAAAAAAGGAGGTGTATTTTTTATGTTTATTACCTCATAACTCCCTCAGCTGTAAACGGAGTGTGAAAATCAGAGGATATGCGTACAGATTAGTCCCATACAAATTTTATTAAAATCGATTCATTAATTTAGTTCATAAATTAACATAACTCTTTTTTCCACAATTTTTTTTTTTGTGTATACAATTTTATTTAATATACTTTTTTTCCGCTGGAGAACCAAACTATATTTTAAGTACCTACCTTTAACAAATTAATAATTATAAGTAGATGTGTAGATTATAGAAACGTACTACCGATATCAATCATGAAAAAATATACGTGTAATATGAATAATGCAATTAAATAAATAAATATAAATAAAAATGCACATAAATTAATAAAAAAAAAATTTAATCTTTAACGAGGAATTTACGAGGGAGGTGTAGTTTTGATATCGATTGTGATAATACAATATGCTTAGATAATTAAGTTAACACTAAAACCCTGATTATACCCATATGTACTCATTTACAATTGAAACTGGTACGAATAATTACGCCAGGACGAAATTATGTTTATTAATTAATATTGTTTCACAAACATTAAAATTGTTCTGCGATCTACTTTCTCTGTTTGCAATCTGATTTAAATATTCATTATATTAATTTTCTGTATTTATTTCAAACAAGAGAGTATTGTCGTTTAGTGGTACGCTGCCTCAATATACTCGTAGACCTCATAGGTCGGGTGTTCGAATTCAGCCAACAGCAACTGTTGTACTTCATGTCAATTTAAATAGTCGATATTTGTCTCTGATTATTAAATATTACAGTCGTGAATATATTTTTTTTATTTCATACAACATTACTTACGAAAATATAATTTTATTACGATTACCAAAAACTATAGATAAGTAGGCAAAACGAGTTCACAAATTAAAACATTAACATATAGATTCCAACTAACATCTGCTA
Organism: Galleria mellonella; assembly: GCF_026898425.1. NCBI lineage: Eukaryota > Metazoa > Arthropoda > Insecta > Lepidoptera > Pyralidae > Galleria > Galleria mellonella. The sequence goes on along the minus strand of NW_026442130.1, from coordinate 7,159,997 downwards.
TTTTATTTGCGTGTATGTACGTAGAAAGAATCAAACTAAATTAAAAAAAAAATTAATCGCTATTCTGTGATGTCTAATGAAAAGGTGTAAATTTATAATAATAATAATAATTAAAACTACTTACTACGATAAAGAAAATTGTTAGTCGAAAATCCATTTTTTTTTTGATAACCCCAAAATTATATTTTAAAATGAAATTATCACAACAATGTGCTGTCTGTGCGAAGATCCAACTCCTACTGGCAACAAAGGATCAACAGGAAAGCCTGAATTTGCTTTGGCCACGCACGTGTGTCATAGTAATCAAACCGCAGACAGAAAATAATAGGGGACAAAAGACCTGTTCTGTAATGCTCAAGGGCTGTGAACATAACACTGTCCGTATTTTAAACTCACACTTTTACTAGGTATACACGGTGGTAGTATGGCAAATTACGAACATAAACTAACTGAAGAAATAAGGCGTAAATTATTTAAAGATAAGAAATATATCTTTTAATAATTTACGCCTAATAATTTTTCTATGATAAAGCTCATGAGGTATTTAGCAGTTTACACTAATATCTAACCTTCTGGACACTATAGCCTTTTATACTAAATTTATATAGTCATTAAAGTAGGTATATTTAATAGCATAAATACTACATCAATATTACTAAAGAGGTGTATGTGTAATATTACACCCACAATAAATTCTACAGTGTCCGACTCGGCGTTCAATAGGTTAATGACCACTAAATCTAGACTTTAATATGATAGTATGAGCGATGTCTTACTTCGAATCAAATTAAAAAGGAAATTATCGCCTTCAATCAGCAAATGTAGACATGCCAACACTATCGTATTGATTGGTTACGCACGACACGGCCTGGTCACATCTAATCACGGTAACTGAGACGAATGGGCTTAAACACAAGGCCCACAAATTCGTGTCGTTCAGGACATTCGTTGAAACATTTTAATTTAATTTATTTTACTGTGATCCTACTAATATTTTAAATGTTTGTGTGTTTGTTGTTCAATCACGCTTAAACTACTGAACGAATTTCAGTATTTGGTACACGAGTGGATTATTATCTAATTTTACATATAATTAATAATTAATTCGAGAAAAACCACGTTAGTAAATTATGCCATTAGTATAATTATAATAATAGACGAAAGAAGAATTTCTATATTAACATATAACTTACAACAATAAGTAAAAAATATATATGTGACACTGTCAAAATCGTCATTTATGAAAATACACAATATTACAACTCGTTCTGTACTCAGTTCTGTGAACTTTAACAGAAAAGTATGTCATTCAGTGTTCCACTCACGTATTTTTCTTATTATTATACTGTTATAAAATTGTAAAATCTTTTAATAAATAAAATGATTACAACATACATTTATTATTGTAGATTCCAGTGCCTTCATATACCTTCAGACACCAAATCGGTATTTACATAGGTCACTAAAATATTATTTGCTTTCCTTTTACATACATACACATCTGTCACGCTTGTCACCCATTAAGGTAGGCAGAAACAATGAAATGCCAAATGCTTGGATTAAAACAAACCTCTTTCGCTTCTTTCACATTCGTCAATCTTTTCATACACGCTCGCTAGTTACGGGTATTTTTAATTTGGCCCTTCTTCAGCACGTCGCCTATTTGGTCGACATACATCCGTCTAGGGCAACCCCTACCGACCCTGCTTTCCTATTTAGATAAAAATATTCTATATAATTATATAATAATATAATCGATGTATCAGTGAAAGACTATCAGAAAGACCTTACTCAGGACAAAGTTTGTAAATGAAGTCACGGTACCTATATTGTCAATCTTTATGTCATTTGTAACGTCAAACCCACCCAAAATTAATTAATATTCACAAAACATATTTTAAACCCGCTATTGTTTGTTAAATTGTATTTGACTAATAATACCTTATGAATATAACTTTATGCTTTTTTTTATATTTTGTAACCTATAATGTCTACTAAATTACCTATTTTTATTTTCTGTAAAACTTCTATCGAACCTGCAATTTCAGTGATTTGTGTATTATAAGATAATACTATTTAAAACATAGACGACTTTGATAGTATAACGTACTTACGTATTTTACAATCAATGATACCTATTCACTGACTGACAGGGTTGACCTAGAATCGTGTACAAATACATAAAACCCGTTGACCTACTTAGTCATTATAATTTATTTTGCTATCAAGATTTCACGGTCAATAATGACATTATTGTTTCAATTAATAAAAATCAAGAAATAATAATTAATTTTTATCAAAAAAATAATAATAATATCTTTGAGTGTCTTGGGCACTTGTTTTTCTATGTCTACCCTGCAAGGCACTTGACGCAAAGATACATTTTTTTCTTAGTTTGGTACACTTAGTTGAACTAGGTGTCCCGTCCTCGTTATGGGAGACGATACACCCGAAGTGAAGGGAATTGTTTTTTTTTTTAATTCACAGCTACCTTTAATAAACTATTTCAGTATAGTTATCGTTGAATTCGTCATAATGGGCTAACTGACCTGCTTTTTCATCCTCACCTATCAGTCACCATCAACTGTCACTAGTACCCTAGTAGTTAGTGTATACCGATAGCGCAGGTGGGGATACCTTGCCATTTTCACCCATTAAAAAAATATCTTTCTCTCTCTCTCTCTCGCTCTCTCTTTCTCTATTGCCCATTGCTATGCTACACAGCGCCATAATTAAAAATCAATAATCTAATACAAAATTTACTATTTCAGTTACTAAATAAATCTAGACAGTGCACTTAAGAATAAAGTATTTTATTATTAGAATATGTTTCCGTGCAATAACTAAATCATTATATTTATTATAGTAGGTAATAAAGATGTCTAATATTGATATAGTCCTCCATAGATACTAATTAAAATAACTGACTTGATTTTACGTGAGACTTCACAACTTTTTGCAGTGGAAGAATTGCGTTACGAGGCTTGATATTTTTTATATTTTATGTTTTTGATAGTGTAATATTATTTCACGTGTATCCTAACAATACCTTAATTCATGGTCACACAAGTGCAAGTTATATTTCAAACTTTTTTCGAACTACCTGCTCAATTTTATACTAAAATACAACACTGAACAATCTAAAGGACAAATATCTTACACTTTGATAGACCTATGTTGACGTATGTAAGTGCTAAGTTTAAATATGAAGCAAAACGCTCATATACCTATGTTGCAATCTACTGATCTTACTCCGATGAGAAGTATAACGTACCTTACCATTGTATTAATTTCCGAAAGGAATAACATTCTCAAATCACATCATATTTTTCATTCGTGTAAGTTAAGCGATATCTTCATCAATTCGAAACCGAATTTGACGTTTCTTTTTGGCAATCGCCAGTGTTTACTTTCATGTTAATTTTGTTTCGATCGAGTTGAATTCTTTTTCGCTGAAAAAAATATTCCTTGATTAAATAATTTATATTTTAAAGAATGTACTAGAACGTCTATTAAAGAAATTACGTGGGAATGTGATCAAAATACAATTTGGTCACCCCACTGCGCAAATTGGGTAATCGGTACCCACCGGAGGTGACAACCAGCATCACCGAATGACAATAACAATATAATACACGAGAATGCGAACACGATTTGTATTAGATCAAATCAACAACGCCTACATAATCAAAATGAGTTGCAGACATTCGTAACAACAAATCTAATAGTTCTCCGAAATACCGTCTTTGGCAATGACAATAAAATACTCTGACACTGCCACAACAAAATTGATTTAATTTACCTTTATAATAAATGTTATCAATGTATTGGTGAATCTTACCTAATATTATAAAAGTTTAGATGTTTGTTATTTAATTACGCAAGTTTTTAATACAATGGGAGTGAAATGGTAATCCGGCTAATGCTATGTATTTCGATTCAATAGCCCTGACCAAAATGAATAATAGGTGAAAATGGAGTTCAGTTGGCCCATCATGACGAATACACCAGGAATTAATACAATAGTTTTCCGGAGCGTGGGTCTGGTGGTGAACTATGAGCAATGTCAGCCCCATTACTCATTTTTATATAATATATAATTAGAACCTTTTATAGAGATTCCCTTCCTTTTCTCTCCCCTGTATTTATATAAGAAAAATAGACCAATAGACCACCTAGTCTAGTCAATCTAGGATAAATTCATACATAGCCTGCATTATATTATATGTATACAAATCAAAACAGGCAAAAACGCGGGAATATGTTTAGTATAATATAATTTTTATTGTAAGGATCCGATGCCGGATACAATTAGGTAAAAAAACAGATTAAAAAATTCTTTCCCTGTTACATACGTGTCCCCATCAGACAGCTAAATGGATCATTATATCATTGAGAAATAAATAAAAACATTTCATTATGAATAAGAGCAGTTATTTTTAATAAAAGTATATCTAGTTCAGAAGTATTTCAAAAGGTTTATTTATAGTATAACACATAACGCGAGTCAGCTGAATTTATCTTTTATCCAATTTCGAGTTCCACTAAACCATTTTCCCATTTTATCAAAAACCGGCTCTGTGCCCCTTTGAACTTTATTTGCTACGTCTATAACCATGCCCTTCAAATCCTTGAATGCTTTGCCAATATCCTCTTGAATAGACCTCTTTTGTTTGTCTCGACTTATTGGCTCGATCCACATTGCTTGTAGAAAATCGAACTGTAAAATGATATCACTGAATAAAAATAGTCATTTTTTAATAAAAATAATTATAGAATAAATAGAAAAAAAGGTATCTTAGTTCATGGAATTATAAAGAAGTAATCTGAAATAAAATTAAATAAAGAAGAGCACGATGCATTCTCTGAGTGTTTGCATGGTTGCAATGCTGAGTATTACAGAACTAACTGAACACTAGCTTTTATTTGTTTTTGTATAGATACATGTAAGCATAAATTAATAAAATAAATAAAGTTACCTACCATAATAATCAAGAACAGCAAAGTAATCTTCATTTCTTTTCTTTAATTGAGTACTTTAATCAGTTAATACAATTGACCGTCACAGAATAATAACTGTGCCTTTCTACGTATTTTATATGGTGTTGTCTATATCTAAAGCACGTATTAGAAAATGCTTAAAAACACATATCGATTACATTATAAACCAACGTTATCTCGATTTAAGAAAGTAAAGATTTTATTTTAAAGAAATCTCTTATCTTATCGACATATAAATAAATATATAAGATTAAATATTTCAAACTATAATCTAAACGAAAACTTTATAGGTAACAAATGATACGCATACTTACATACATACATATATGTGAATGATCACTACATATTGTAAAACACAGTCCCTCACCGTTTCAATCTGTCTGTATGCTCGCGATGATCACAAAAACTAACGAACAGATTTTCATGCAATTTTCATTAATCAACAGCGTAATTCCTGAGAAAATTATAGGTGCATAATTCGTTAAGGTTTTGTATAAATTAATTAAAACGTGACAATAATTATTGAAGATGTCGGAAAAAATCAAACTGTTTCGGAGCTTTCATTAAAAACGTTATCTAATCCATTTGAGATGTAATAAAACAATGTATGGTATGATTGTTTCTCTTTTATAGGTCTACAAAAAAAGTCCACAATGACATAGGCCTGTCTTTTAAGGATAATTTACAATCATCTGATTCATACTCGACGCAACAATCTGATGCAAAAAATATATATAAACATATATACTCTACTACCCGTGTGAAATCAGGGCGGGTCATTTATAATATATAGAAAAACGTGTTTGTATTGTGAAAGATTGAGCCCACAAGCATCGAAATATGAGACAGTATAGCCACTTCACCGCCATTTAATCTATATAATAAAATTAAAAACTTTTAATTACAAATACAATAAATTATTAACAAGTATATGTATATACGAGATATAACGTATATTCCATATTAGAAACCTAATATTACTAATACATTCATGATAAAATTGAAATAAACTTTTACTTTTTAACTGAAAATTTTACTACCTTAATTAAGAATGGAAATAGAGTTAGAAGCTATAAAATAGCTATAAAATTAATGTAAACACTTAGATAGACATACAGTTGTATCAGGTGCACCTAATCTTGAATTCAATTTTAATTATTTTAACTACATATTCAATTTTAGTAACGATAAAAGCACACTTCTCAAACTACTAGGGTCCAAAAAAAATGTTTTATATTTTTATTATCTAATTTTTAAGTAAATTTTTGGATCCAATATCTTGACTCATAAAAACAAATAGATATATATCTAATATATGATATACTACTTAGTAGTGCAATGATTTAATGCATCGTGTCACCTTCCGAAGGTCGCGGGCGCGACCCCAACACAATGCAAAACTTGTAATGGTCTGAATATTTTCTAGATATAACACATACTCGCATGTAGGTAATAAACAATATTTAATTTTGTCTACCATTTAGTTATCTAGTATGCATAGTAATAACACATGCTCTGTTTATTAAAAATTTGATAACACCGTATAATATTCAGTTGTATATTCACATTTATTAATAAGTACTAATACTATTAATTCCCCTTAACGTATAATAATAATAAAATGACTAATATGTAACTCTTTTAATCCTAATATGTAAAATTTTAATTTTGATCCGTTATTGGAGAGGCACTACTGCGTACACTTAGCCATACCTATATATCTATTGCCAGAGACTATTATATTTTAGCACTTTGTAAAATATATTGTCTCTGTCATTTCTAAAACTTAATATTATTAGATACTACGTATTATTAGATACATAGGTACATATGGCGTAACTTGCTAATATGTCGTTACTATTATTTACTGTATTACTGTGGTAACATCAATTGTCTCATTAAACTATATATGACATTTACAATCGCTTTATGCTTTTCTTTTATGTATTCCTGATAACTAAACCTCATTATTATTTGTAACTTATCCAACTAATATTTATAAACTAGGCATTTTTCGCCGTATCATCAGTGTTAAATATGTACCTTATTATCTTAATATAGTTTGTAGTCCACTTTTGTACTAAATTTCATTAAAATCTATTCATCCATTAACCATGACTGAGTAAAAACATAAACTACAACTGATACGCATATTATTTATAGATATATGTATATACATTATCACTACATATATAAAAAGCAAAATCCTCCGTCGCTTCTATCTGTTTGTATGCTCGCGATGATCTAAAAAATTACTGAACAGATTTTCATGTGGTTTTCGTTTGTCAACGGAGTAACTGCTGAAGAAGTTATAGGTATATAATTCGTTAAGGTTTTGTGTAAATTGGTTGAAATATGACAATGATTATTGAGATCAAGCCGAAAAAATCAAACCCTTTGGTAGCTTTAATATATGTATAATAAAACGATATAAAAATATAATAAAACAATGTATAGCGTGATCGTTTTTCTTTTATGGGTTAATAAAAAGTTTATCTTTTAAAGATAGTTTACAATAGTAATTTGTTGATATGATAGTTTAGTATGGCATAGAGCGCTGCTTTCGAAACTACCCTCGTTTGAGTTGCCTGCAAGATTGTGCATTTGAGTCGCCAGCTTTCTCAAGGAACCTCCGTGGAAGAAGGAAGTTTGCCCTCCGTGTTGTAAAAAAAAAACAATCATCTAATTCAAACATATGTTTTTTGAATTGTTAAGAATTTGAATTTATACAAGGATTATTAGTAAAAGTATGTAAAGAACCGGACATGATCTGTTATTGAAAAACATGCATATAAATCGTATTGTTGTATAAACATCGCAGCCTATTTACATGGCCCCAAATAATTACAAAACAATCGAACGTAATAACAGTCAACGATACTTTCTGGCTTAACAGTTTCCGTTTATCAACCAGTTAATTAGATAGTCATGTAGTTACTACTTCCTAAATTGTCACATAAAACTCTAAAAATAGATAAGTGAATATATATAAGTTCACAAAAGTTGTAAAGTGCACCATACGTTAAATATTTACTATTGACACATACACAATGCAATCTAAGGTAAGAAATTCCACTATTTTTATAAATTACATTTTTAACCAACTTAAAAAAGAAGATGGATCTAAATTCAATTGTATATTTTTAAATTTGTTATCTCATAACTGCGTTAGTTGTAAACCGATTCGGAAAAATTCTTTTTTATTTGAAAGCATATATTATACTTACAGATTGATCTTAAAGAAATTTTATCAAAATCGGTTCAGTACTTTAGTTTTTTTCAAAATTAATGGTTTTGCCACAAGTGAAGTCGGTTTTTTGTAGAACATAGTCTTATATATAGTAATATTGAAATATGTGTATGTTAATACTATCGGGAAACTCTGTACTAAAGTCGTCTGCATGCTTATCTTTATACCATTCGTGTTTCTGTCATGAAGAAATTATGCTTGTATAGCTGACTTTCGATTTGAAGGATAGGATAACAATGATATTACAGGGTACGGAGGCATAACACCTTCAGTCTTTAGAAATGGTTACGGATGTAGGGTACCATAGTCGTCACTGTGTATTCTTGATGTTGCTCGTGTATGTAGGCGATAGTTGACACTTTCCATCAAGTACCATACGCTTGTTTTAATGTCGATTTTCATAAAATAATAGTTTAAAATACCTCGATATGCACATTTAATTTCTATATTTCACACTAGTAAAAATATCAGTTAAAATTAAATCTTCAGGCGTCTGCTAAATAACAATAATTCGCTTATAGTTTCCATTTATAGGCAGTTGATGTTAAATTTAATTTTACATAATTAAGTATGGCGATTAAGTACAGGTACTAATAATAGCTATAAAATTCAATAAACTTTCTAACTTATTATTAATTTGAAGTAGATACATGATAAATATGAATTTAAATAGGTACTTATCCCATGTATCTTACAATGACTTTTGAAGCGGTATTTTATGCTGGTCATGGATGCCTCCTCGTAAGAAGAGAGTTTATCTATTATTGAATACTATATTGGCTGAAAATATGAACAAAAGCAATAATATATAGTAATTGTGAAATTGTTTACGAAGTGACAAATATTTTAAGAAAAAAAATAATTAACTAGTAAATGCATCGTGTTTGTAAACATTCTCAATTTTTTTTCCTATATTGAACCCATATTTCTTTGGGAAAAACCAATTTATGCTTTCACTGATAAAACACTATGGTTTCATCTTATGTATCTCGTTACAGACACTGTTGATTTTCATCGTGCTGGTTTGCCTTATAGGCTGGCCTCATGCAGCAACCGCAAAAACTGTATACAAAAGGGATACGATACAAGACGCTCTAACTAAAACGGATCCAAATGAAGGAAATGTACTTAGTAATTTACAGTCATCCAAGTTTTTAAGCTTCCCGGACTTTTTCAGCAGTTTATCTAGTATATTAGGACAGAAAGGTGATTCGGACTCTAATGACGCTTCGACTCCGAAACCAGAAAAGGAATAATATTTACTCGTACATCGTTCACCAAGGGGAGAAAAGAACAAATTGCAAACGAGGAAGGAATGTTGGTTGTACCTAAACCATCCCCTAAATGATAATTTGCTATTAAAAATAATAACAAAAAAATATATAAAATTTTATCTCAATAAAAACTCTGGTGTTGGGCAAAATTATTTTGTTTTAATAATCCACATACGACTATGTATAAAAAATATTCATATATTTTAAATTGTAACAAATAAATACCTATTTTATATAGTATAGTATTATATTATCTGTACTTCCACTATACAAAATTACCTCGCAGCAAAGTTTTAATATAACGTAAATTAATAATTTTAACAGGCGCTTCAATTGGTGATATTAGAAACCATAAATCTTCAATAAGAAAAATATGCCATTACTAACTTTTTAAGTCTACACCAAATCGAAAAATATTGCTTTAATTTAAGGCGATATATTAAACAAAATTACTCATAGCATTCATACGTATCAATATTTATAATACAGATGACTAATAAAAAGACTATCTAAAACAGGTAAGAAATATTCGGTTATTTTTCGTAAGTACACGCGAACATTGTTTGTGTCAATATTATCCATAAAATATTTACGCTTTTTTTTACAATCTAGAAACTCATGACATACTAAGACAACTAAGTAAAAGCAATTTCGTAACCTAAATGTACTTGTAACAAAGTAAAGAATATTGGAATAACCATATGACGCCACTGATAATTGTTCAAACACTTTAAAACCAATTTCGCACAAAAGATAAACCAATACTTGTAAGTTACAATTTCCTTTCTACTGATAATACTAATCGGTATTTGTGTCTATTCTGAATATTATTTAAAGAATCACAACACTACCTCTCACTTCAATTCAGCTCAGTTTATCTAAGTAACAAAACATTGGAGCAGTATAAATATGCATTTTTTACTGTACCTGATATTTATATTCTTATTTACCCTGGTACATACAATTGAACTTGAAAATAGTGATAAATTTAGTACAAATGTATACGAATACGTCTGGCAACCGATTTTAAGTCCATATGGAGACCGTTCTAAACCAATGAAGGAAGGTCCTAAAGATGAAAACAATAAGTACTATAATGCTGCAAATATTGGTAAACCTTACATCCCGACAACGTACTTTACTGGCTTGTTTACATACCCTTATTATATTTATGGAGATCTGGCGCCGATGTATCAACCCATGCTTCTTTATACAGACAATAACCACTATGCGGCAAAAAAGGAGAGCAAAGAACAACCATATGCTAGTTACGAATACTACAAATGTTAAATTGAGGTAACAAGTAACGTATACATTTATATGCCAATGTGTAAATTTCTGTAATAATCGTATATATAATGTTATCTGTTATATAAATAAATGAAATATATATTTCTAAAAAACCGTTTTTTCTTCCTTTAATTATCTATCCACGACTTCGCTCACATCAGTCAGTACATACTAGTATATAGTAAGTTAAGTAAATCCATTCAATAGATCTTGCATGAAAGCAAAACAAATATCCATCCATCTATCCATCCTTACAAACTTTCGAGTTTATAATATTAATAGAGAATTCGCGTTAATAAAATTTCAATAAAAAAAATAATTTAAGACACAAGCTATAAAACCACGCATTCATATGTATAAAAGGTGTAGGCCAAAAGGAAAATCGTCCATAATAGTACAAAAATATTTGTACAATATATTAACACGTATATAGCTATATCTAAATCCATATGAAAAATTACTCCGTATTTTCGTACTCATATGAATAATATTGTGTTTTTAAGGTTTCGCACGTCACTGCTATTACACAAGTATATATTTGCAAAATTAGTTCTTAAAGTTAAGACAAAAAATAAAACTCTACTGTCGTTTTCGATTATAAGTTAAAATATAGACTTAAATTAAGACAGTGTTCCACAAAAAAACCGACATTGATTATGTTATTTTAAATTGAAAACTAAACTAAACAATTAAAAATTTCTATGTTACCAATCTGTAAGTATATCCTTTCAGATAAAAAAAAATCCAAATCGGTTATAACTGATTGTGTTATAAGGTAATAAACAAAAAATATAACCGAATTGAAATAGAACCTATTTCTTTTCAAAGTCGGTTAAAAATACAATTATTAATTTCATTTAATTAATTCATCACCATCATTTCAACCATGATCTGTCCACTGCTGAACATAGGCCTTCCCTTATAGATAGCCATAAGGAACGAGGTATTTGAGGTCGTCACTCCATCTAGTGGGGGGTCATCCTACACTGCGTTTGCCTACATAGGGTCGCCACTTAAAAACCTTTTTTCCTTAATAATATTAATTAATTAATAAAATTATTTGCAGACAGTTAAAATAAAGAAATAAACAAGAATATAATTTACTGCAGAAATAAACAATAACGTGTTATGTGTGTATCTGTTAATATTGTAAAAATTTATAGATTAGCTTTTTAAAAACATCCCTTAATAGCAAGAAAGAAAATTAAGACCAACGGAAAAACATCCGTTCCAGTAACATGTTCAATTTTTTGTACAAACATATGAAAATTTTTAAAATTTATTTTTCAATGATTTCAACTGTTCTAATTGTTGAATAGATTACATAAGAAATGTTTAAAATGTTCGACTGATTAAATAAAAGGTTGAACATACTGGTACGGAGAGCGGGAAACCCTCAATTCTCATGTTTACTTTACCAACGATATACTAATTGAATAATAATACTCAGGGATTGTACAATTTGACGTTAAATCTTACAAGTTTTATTTATTGATAAATTCTAATAGGCAAAGGAACTCAAATATTCATCCATTTTTTTAATATTAATATCTTTTAATATCTATGTACTGAACTGGCAAAAATTTTTACTACTTTAAAACATAAGGATAGTTCTTAGATACGTATTTATTGATTATGTTTATCCTTACTAATTAATTAAATTGATAAAAAGTAACAACGCCTGCCTGCCTGTTTTGATTATGTTCATGACGTTGTTCATGTCTATACATGAAAAACGTCATGAACATAACTAAAACATCATGTTACCTATGGCCCATTACGCGTTGCCACTCCTGAATTCTAAATAGTTAGAATTCCTGTATCAGATATTGCACTGGCTATCTTGGTAAAATGGTGCTAAACATAGGTCAAATGCTAGTATAATATAGCTAAATTTAAACACTACCACTATTCTATATGAACAACAACGCACAACGGCCCAAATGAGAGGCTAAGTGCGGAAAACAGAGTCTTTCTTACATTCTATATGAAACATTATTGTTGTACACGTTCCTATTGTAATGGTAACATTACAACAGGAAATGTGTAAACGTAATATAAAACAAAAAATATAAACATATTCAACTTTTATTAAATAACTTTTTTCGTGTGTATATTACGTTACAGGCTACGTTAGCCAATTCTTAAAAAATATTTTTGCAATCGGCAAGGTTTACTCCCATATTGGTGTCGTATTTATTTTATAACTATTAGTGTTTTTTTTTTGTCTCAAAATCACATTCTTAACTCAATTAAAATCTCTCGTAAACCATAAATGTAAAAGTCTAAAAATTATAATCTAATTGTAAATTGTATTATCGACGCCAATAAATACGAACTTTGAGAACCGTAAATTTCATGATATAATACTGGAAATACACACGTAAAACTACAATATCTATTAGAGTATCATATTTAAACGAAATCTACTTACCACCTATATCAGTTCCTTACTATACGTAGATGGAGAATAGTACGTACCTTTGGTTATTTGAGTCGTATTAATTGTAGAGAAGCAACAATGGCAGCAAAAGTAAGTTAAACTTCATCAAAGCAATAAAAAAATTTATTAGAAAAACCATATGTATAAATTAGTAATTAAGTCGACACATATGATAACTTAAAATAATTATTTTTCAGATTTTCTTAATATCTGCTATTTTGTTCGTACATTTGAACATTTCACAAGCTCAATTTGGTGGCTTTGGTGGTAACCGACCTGGTGATTTTGGTAATAATCGACCCGGTGGCTTCGGTGACAACCGACCCGGCGGCTTCGGTGGTTATCGACCTGAGGCCGGTGGATTTGGACAAGGAGGATTCGGGCAAGGAGGTTTCAGTAATGGTGGATTTGAACAAGGTGGCTTCAATCAAGGAGGGTTTCGCCCTGGAGGAAGAGGTTTTGGACAAGGAGGATTTGGATCTAGCGGACAAGGTTTCGGACAAGGCGGTTTCGGCTACGGACAAGGCGGATTTCCCGGACAAGGAGGTTTTGGTCACGGTGGTTTCGGTCAAGGTGGTTTCAACCAAGGTGGTTTTGGACGACCTGGCTACGGACGCTAAATTAAATAAATTATTAGAAATACACATGTAAAAACTTTTTTAACAATAAATAATAAAAAGTGATTACTATACATCAAGTGTTTTTTAATATTTTTTCACTGCGTTGGCGGCAAATTAGCGCGATTAAAACGTGATGTAGTAATAAAACGAGTCAACAGTTGTAAGAAAAATTCACCAAAACGTACTAATATACCTCTTCTGGTAGCTGATGGAAGCTCTGAATTCACCAATTGAGTTTGATCATTATTTGGTACCAATAAATTCACTCTTGTCGGACCACTATCATAAATAGGAGGTGGATTGTTCAGGAGATTTAAATAAGGATTAACAGGTATAGACTGAGTGATAGCAGTATTAAGACGATACGGCGTAACAGGAGGTGGAGTAATAACACTTGGAACAGATACTATTGGTGGCTCTGATACAGCTCCTCTTAATGGAGGTTGAATAAAATTATTTCGTACGATTGGAGGTGGTGGTGTAATATTCAATAATGGTGTTGAAGATGCGATATTTACTTGAGCAGATGGTATCAGAAAATTAGGTCCTTCAGCAACATTTTCGTAGACAGGCGCCGGAGGAGGAGTAACAGGTACTGGTATGTGTGATACCATTGAGATGGGTGATATTGATGATGGCGATATACTGATCTCATTATTTAACGCTGATGGAAGAGTCACAGGAGCAGGTATCGGTATTATGCCGTTCCCTACGTTAGTCACAAGAGGAATAACAGAGTTTGGCACATTCTGCCTGCCTGGTTCTGCTTGTCTCTTTGTAACAGAATGTCTTCTGCCGAAAGCTCCAAAAGGTCCCCATTTTTCTCGAATAAATGTTATTGGTTTAAATTGAAACGGCTTCAAGGAGATGTCGAAATTTCTCGTAATGCTTATTCCTTGTAACAAAGGCGCACTGTTCACAAACACGAGCCACTGTATAATGACGAATATCGTACATATCTGCAAAAATAAGCGCGATTTTTTATAAGAATAACAATATAATTATAAATATATTCCATAAAAATATTATATTTTCATGAATATACCTGAATTGAACGAGTCATATCGCACTGAGTGTTACCGCAAAAATAAAATATCTAGAAGTAAGTTCTCCATAATAAAACAATTTCGATCTGAATTGAAAGATTAATTAACATAATGGTTTCAAGACCTTTATGTTGTTACAGCAGCACGCTAAGACATCTCATGTTTATAATTATTAGTTCAAGGTAACCCATTATAGCCAACAATAGGTACCCAAATGCCATATAAATCAATATTTTTCCAAGAAGTTAATAACGTTTTACGCCGCAATATTTAAATTCATGTTTTGCCCTTGATTTTCACAAGTAGGTACTAATATCTTTTTTAATTAATATTTCTACCGTTAAAAAACAAACATACGCATCATCTTTTCCAATGAAAATGTTGCTTATAAATTTATATGAACAACAACTCTCACATTATGTCTAAGATTTTATTGTACAAAGAAAGTACAACAACCATAATAAAATTACAATAAATCGACAGTAAAGTAAAATCAATATTTAGGTTGAATGCAACATTTAGTTTAAATCATAAAGGGATATCCATTAATTACAAATTTTTTTTTATTGGAAGTGTTTATTGAAATATTTTTACTGAAAATTCAGATCTGGAGATAAACTAGACTAGACCTAGATAAATATATAACTACAGTAAGTACTCTAGATATGAACTTAATCTATGAACTTTCAAAGACAAAATGACAAAGCCATGAGACAGAGCTAGTAAGAGATATTTGTACAAAATAATATATACCTATAATAATCTCATCCAAGTCAATATAAAACTTTGAACATCGTCTTGTACGATTGTTCATTGATGAGTAAGATAAGTATAGGTAACAATTACCTATGTTATTGTAGTCAATTACACACTACATACATTATCTAGCAATTGTCATGACTGAACCTTTCTATTTCTACTGACAGTATCAACAGTGTGAAAGCTATAGAAATTACTTGTCTAATTACTACAGTATTAGCTAACTTGCAAACAGTCATTGCACAGACACTAAACTTGAAAGGTGTTGAAAAAAGCAGTTTGAGATAATACATAATCATAGAAAAAAAATAATTCATATTAAAAAGAAAAATTGTATTACGTAACATAATTGTGAAAGAACTAGGTAAACTGTGAAACGGTAGTTTATAAAAAGAAATTATTTATGTTTTTTTATAGTAAAAGAAATAAATATAAGTAACCAGTTTTTATATAAAAACTTTGTTTCAACTTAAAAAAATATTGAAACACCAAAAACAAACAAAAAGAATACATAAAATTAATCGAGTACAATAAAATAGTTTAAAATAAAAATTAAAAATAGTTTTATAAAAGTCTTGGAGTTATACAAAATAAGTAAATAATATTACTGAATAAAAAAAACTTTATAATGAAATCTTACTGAAATAAACGCACTAATCGACTAAGCAAGTTGGAATAACTTTATGAAAATAACTATATGAGTCAGGTAAATAAAATTTTTGTTATCAAATATATTTTTTTCTCTAATTGTCTATATCTCCACATAATGAATTTATTTATTTAAGTAAATATTAGTAGAATCTCCTATAGACACGACGATTTAATTATTGTATCAGCTATCCTAAAATATAATTTAGTAATAAAGATTTCACTCCAATGTTAATATAGATGTTTTGATCCTATTTTCTATGATTCACTTTACAATGCACTGATATTTCACGCATCAAACACTATCTTGGTCAATGTCAATTTAACTCTAGATGACGGCATGGTTATTTACTTAACGGTGTAGTAAATACTTCAGCTACTTATACTAATGACGATTTTTATTTTACTAGATATTACAATCTATTTGTCAATATAAATTACTAATTTTAAATAACTATAAAAACAGAACACAAGTCCAATTTTTGCAATTTATGGGTCCAACTTAATAAATTTTTGAGTTCCTAAAATACCAGAAGAAGACTTTGTACAATAGTGGTCTGCGTGAGTACATCTGTCCCATTGATATTTCTGTCGTGAAACAACTGTGTTTGCATAGGCATGTTTCGGTTTGAAAGGTGAAATATAGTAGTAAAATTAAAGGGTACGGGGACATAAGACCATTATCCTCAAGATTGTTAACGCATGAGGAGTACTATGAGAATCACAGAGTATTATGTGTGAGTATTGTGCTGTACATGCACATAAACGATAATTGCCACATTCCATTAAATAAGCCGTTAGCTTGTTAGCTATTCTAAATATGATACAAATCCTAAAGTATATAACCCTGTAGATACATACCAGAAATTTTTATTACTTAATGAGTTTTGATATTGTTTTGAATCTGAACAGCTTCGCTTAATACATTATCAAATTTAATGCATTATCAAAGGTTAATTAACCTTTTTTTCCTTAAAATAAAAATAAAAAAAGGTTAATTTACATTACGAAGATATAAATCTAGATAAATAAAATTAATAACAAGTTTAATATTTAAGGTTATGTCGAAAAGTATCCATTTTTAAACAGCTTAGCTGCAGATAAACATTCTATCTAGATATTATCGATGTAAGTAAATAAGTAACATAATTTTATATTTATATTTTAACTAGTTAATTACCTCTTTGTTTCAGGATAATGAAAATAACAAAACTATATCTAATGATTACCGTCATGATATTCACAGCCAAATGTGAAGCAATATACCTTGATACTTTAATTGAATATTTTGAAACGGCTACCAATGAAATGAAAATAATCTCCGATTACTTAGATGAGTTGTATCCAGAAATGGACGACGATATCAGTCTAATGAATGAGTTATATACAATGTTTGCTGAAAAAACTGAGATAGATCCGTACTATCCGAACTTCGATTCGAAAAAGGCTGGTGACTCGGACACAAGTACGAAACGATCTATAATACGCATGCAATAATATTGTAAGGGATTTACCCTTTAAATGTGGAGGATACCCGCTATAAACAAAATAAAAATACAACCTATATGTGCCTGCACAGCAACATTGTCTGCGTTGAATTTGTATGCCAATAGGTACAAGCGTGTAATTCCTTGTTCTTAGACAAGCATAGACATTTGTTACAAATATACATATATATATATATATATATATATATATATATATATATATATATATATATACAATAACATATGTAACAATAACATCAAAAAATTTATTAAAATTTCTTGAAGTTATTGTTAACAGTCGTATAATAAAGAGAATACAATAAAAAGATTTAACGTTTGACACTTGGTAAAAATCCTTATTTTGTGGTACCTCCAAATGCCAGGAAAATAAAAAATTATAAAGTTCAGCAGTAATCAAAATTATAATTTTCTGCTCCCAATTTCAGTTCAAATCAGTAGGTTTCCGGAATAGATCACGATCTCAGTTGATTGAAAGCGATGATGTGGTCTGAAATGGAGCTCGCGAACCCACGAATAGCTTATTCACGTTTAATTTAAATTAGTGTACATTATATTTGGATGAAAAAACATAAGCAGGGAAAGAGTTCCATTTCTTAGCCATACGCGTGACGAAGGAAACCGCAAAGCGCATCATGCACATAAATGGTATGTCTACAGTGGTATATCGCTCCGTCTGATCATTCGATGTCGAGAGGGTGAAAGAGGAATCAGTTAATGTAAACGTTGATTAAACAAATAAGACTTTTTACACGCTCTTATTTATTCACATTCAGAACACTAATTTCAACGGAACAGTAGTCGGATATTATAAGATTTTGCAGAAAGAAAAAAACAACTATTGCAATCATATCCAAATTTAAATGGAACCACTTCAGACATAAGCTGCATTTATTGCAAATCAAAATCAGTGAAGATATCGCGTAATATATCCAAAAACAAAGGAACTGAGAACCTCATTCTTTTAAAAATCGGTATAATACAAATACACAACTGCGTGATAATACTTCATTAAAAATATTTTAATAGTAATAACTTTTATTTTATTTAAAAATCTCGATGGAAATTAACTAAAATTAAAAATGATTATGAGAACGCCTACTAAAAATACAATATCAAATGTAATTGTTAAAAATTAAAATCAATTCATTCTTTCAGGCGTGTGCATTACTTACAAGTCTTCTAATAATATTTTTTTTATTATTTTGATATTGAATTGAGAGTTCTTGTTTTTAGTATATGTTTTAGTATAAGATAGTTGCGAGTAATTATATTACTAGAAATGCGAGGCTCTTTATTTTCTATAAGATAAATTTAGGAAATCATGTTCAGGAACTTCATAATTTGCTCCCTCATCGCTCCTTCGGCATCAAACTTCGAGATAGGAAGAGGGTTTTCACTTTATAGATAAATAAATATTTTATTGATTAAACTATACATTACAATAAAATCAATTAAATTTTCTTCCTACTTCTAAATTATATAGATATGTATATATTATCCATACAGATGTAAACTAGTCCTTTTTAAGACAAAGTAAAAGTTACGCCTGACAAGCGTGGCAACTACTGGCAAACCTCCCTTTATGGGGGAGGCCTATGTCCAGCAGTGAACAGTTAACGGCTGGTATGATTATGACAATAAATGTTAAAAGTTGTAAGGATATGTTCATGTGTAGACGAGTCTCATCTTTAAACTTATTATCACTTCCCATCAATTAAGATGGAGGTCAGTCGCTAACTCATTAATAACAAAAAAAAATATGTACCTACTACAACAGCGAAGATATCCTTTTCCTTACTAACATATTAAACATGAAAGTGAGGTTGTTTATTTGGTGCCTCTTAAAACTCTAACGACTCGACGAATCACTTTAAAATTTGATACATGTGCACATACTATGCGCAGTATGTGTACCGGCATAGAATAAACCACTCTCTGCTTTCTCGTGAGTATCGAAAGAGGCAATTTATGGTCAAGGGATGGGCAGCAGAGACCCTCTTAAAACATCTTTAAAAACCTAACTGCGGTTGCTAAACCATCTACCAAGCGTGACAACTATTGGCAAAGTTCCCCTTTTGGGGATGGCATATGTTCAATAATAGACAGTTAATGGCTAAAATAATACACATATAATATGAAACAGAGGACAAAGTATACTTTTATCCTGGCTAGTAAATATATATAGGTATATCCCGACAACAGAAATGAAGTCACGGTTAAAACTTAGTGAATAATAATTTTAAAATAATCTATGTTTTAAGTGTTGTAATTTTATTTTAAATAATATTTATTACATGTCACGGCACACAATACGATCGCGTATTTCTACGCATCTTGTCACCATTCGCAGGCGTTTTGTTGTGGACTCATATTGTAAGTGTTGCTCCTTGGAAGATATTTGATAGCTGTAAACATTCGTATCCTTTTCTCTCTCTGACGGTAAATCGTCATTTTCTTTTGATGATACAAAATTATTAAATGCTGATGGCCTTCTCTGGTTGATAAAGGGTCCATGAACATATCCACATTCCAATCTGCCACCACGCAAACGACAACCATCAGACAAGTCGACTTTTCGGTCTTTACTAATCGGCCTTCCTACATTCCTGTTAAATCCACAGAGCAATCTATCGTCTAACACATTACAAAGACTACTATCAAAATCATACGGACAACAGCGGTTTCGATGCTTTTGCTGTAACTTTTCGTTAATTGATTTTCCATTCTGTTTTGCATTTACTGCGGTCTTAGTTTGATTCTTAGTTAATATTGATGTTACTCCATTGTCATAAATACTTTTATCCCTGCAGTTATTGGCTTCAATTAGGGAAAACAAAGTGAAGTAAATCTGTAATTTTACTTATAATTCAATAAAAAATGCGATGTAAATTTTGACCACACTATTTCTCTCTTGCGTTGAAACTACTTAATGATGTTTTGAGCCGATGTCCGCAATTAGACGTGTTTGCCTCTAACTTGATGGAGTTTCATCGGATGATCACAAAATGTTTGTGTTCAGAGATTTAAGATATAGATGTTATTATTGTTATGTGATTTAAATGTAATTAATAGTATTCCATTTAATTATACGTATGTGTTACTGTACTGATGCTTTCCTGAGTAAACATATTGGGAAACTGTAAAGCTCACTCAGTTAATTACATGAATAAATAAATTTCATTAAAATGTTTAAAGTATTCTTATGAAAATATAACAATTAATAATTATAAAATAAACGAAAATATAGATAACGATTAATGCTGTGCTCTAATTTTAGTACATTTTTGTGGCAAAATTGATACGCAAATAAACCAATTACAATTATAATCATCAAAATCGGTTTAAAACTAACTTTCCATAACATACACATAAGAACATATAGCTTGAAAATATCAACCTCTGATCTTGAATGTCCTATCTCTTAGACTGACCGATTAACATTCCGACAATTCAAATGATTCTACCTTACTGAAATCGTGTATGCTTATTCCAATTTAATATTTCATGTAAATGATTATCTTTAAAGTCAAGACGTTTTAAATTATAAATCAACTAACCATGATTGATTTTACATCGCCTCCCAACATTTCTCTTATCAAGAATTCACTAAACTTAACCACTGCAATTAAACGAATGTATGCATCAACAAATGTATGTACCGTTGGCAAAAACGTGCAAACATTATTTCATAAATAAAATTATTAATGCTACTTGTATAAGTATAGCGTTCTTTTATTTTAAAAATCAACCCAAATCAGCTATTAATATCAGTAACGGAATCTTCAAATATGAAATTGAATTAGTCTTATTTAAAAGTAATTATATCCTAACTACTTTTAAATAAGGCTAATTCAATTTCATATCTGAAGATCCCGTAACTATGGCATAGTAAAACAGACAGCATTCGCATAATCATATCATGCGAATGCTATCTGTTGGAAGCCTCGTTGGCAACTGTTAAAACTGTTTGCTTACTTTTCTTTTAAAATTTTTATTATAGTTGTATCTTTCATTTGGTTCTTGACCACCGGGACTAGATACAACAACCCTCGGTATATTAATTAGTTTTCCAGATTTAGTATTAACCAGGGAATTGTTCAATTTGCTTTCTTTTATTTTTAAATATTTTAAAGCATTAGTTGTTTTTGAATTGTTCCTAAAAGTTGGATATATCTGGTGATTACCATTCTTGAGAAATCGTTCTGATAACTTCGATTTTCCTTTATGAGCACCTACTAAATTAGTGTCATTAA
The DNA here is from genome assembly GCF_026898425.1 of Galleria mellonella. Taxonomy (NCBI): domain Eukaryota; kingdom Metazoa; phylum Arthropoda; class Insecta; order Lepidoptera; family Pyralidae; genus Galleria; species Galleria mellonella. Next base: position 7,137,905 of record NW_026442130.1, on the reverse strand, counting down.
AATTTTTAAACTTAATACTTATGCCTGTCTTTGGCAAATTAATTTTATTGGATATATCGCTCCCAAATTTTGCACAATTCTTATTCTTCTTTTTCTTATCAAAAATATTTAAAGAGTTCTTTTTTACAGATTTAGTAGTTGATCGTGCCTTTTTAGGATTATCTTTGTCAGTAGTTTTTTTTTAGATATTTCACAGTTTTACGACGCAGTTTATTATAATTTTGCATTCTTGCATTATGTCAACTAACTTTTTTTATCAAGATTTTTGTTCTTAAACTTAGATTTACTAAATGAACCAGATAAAGATAAATATCCTTTTTTATAATCATTAACAAAATTTTGCAATATTTTCCCTTTAGAGCCAGTAATTGAAAAAATCTCTATCAGTTCACTGGTATTCTTTCCTTCAATTAATTGTGTATCTTTAATAGATATATTTACTTCTGATAGTTTTTTCTTATTTCTATAAGTGTCATAATACTAGATTTTCGTTTAGTAAATGGTATGAGTTTGTCTTTAACGCTGCCAAGATTTCTTTCGGCAATTTCAAAATCGTCCTAACGCGGAACGAGAACACCAAATATTTGCTTTTTAATACATTTTTACTCTTCTACACAAACATTTACAGAATTTTTGTATCCCAGCACGAAGCCCATACTTATAACAACAAATATCTTGTTTTCTTTTACCTTTTATTAATTTACCATCATTTGCATGTCCTGAATCGAATTAATGAAGGAAGAAGAGACTTAAGAAAAATATTATTTTAATCTATGTAACTACGCTAAACATAAAATTCGAACGTACTTTTCTTCAGACGAATATACATTTCATTGTGAAACTAACGTATTACTGTTACATTTAAATTAAAGCACGTTAAACTTAAAAATTATATTTTCAAGATTGTTATATTATTCGTAATTGTGTATATAATCTTATATTTTTTACATTGAAAAATTGAGTTTATTTTATAAAGTTACTTGGATAAAGTAAAATGAAATCTTTATTTTTTTTAATAGTAAAAGACAGTAAAAAAGAACATAAAAATATTGTAAAAAAAGTTTTTAATAAAACCTTATATCTTTTTATATCTGCTGCTAGCTGAACATTCCACATTTATGCAAGCATGCTACTTATTCATAATTAATATTAAAATTGTTTCACTTGACAAAAAATACGATAATATATCAATACTTATTAATTCTGTCACCGTTGATAACTTGCAGACTATGTTTCAGTTTGAACCAGTAAGGTAAATATCTAATACCTATACCTTTGGTCTATCAAATCTTCATATTTCCAAAATACTAACTACAAATATAAGTACCTAAGTAAAGAACCCTTGTAAAAGTTTTCATATTTACATATAGCAACATCTGCTATACATTGATTAAACATTTAGTTTTTTATTTTATTAATAATAGCAGCACATAATGCCACCAGTACAAGAAATAAAGAATATTAATTCTGCATCCAGTGACCGAATCTATCAGAGTTTATTTGATTTCATGGATCTACAATGCCAATAATATTATCGGTAAGTTATTAAAACTGAACAAACACTTTATTCTCTTTATAAACAATATAGTTAATAAAACAAAACAGCTTATATTAATATTTAACTTGGTTTCAGAAGTGTTTAATTTTTCTAGAAGCTATCATAATAAGTGACTGTGCTCCAAAACTTGGCCCATTAATGATTGATCCATTACTTATAGAAGCCAACGAAACCTTAGCTGTATCGAATTATGAAATAAATTTAAATAATAATACAATAAAAAGAAATATACAAAGAAGTGTTAAAGAAAACAGTAAAGAAGTTAAAAAAAAGTCTTGCTTGGGATACGAATATGATGAAACGAAATGCAGACATGTGAATAGTAGAATACTCTGCGGTTACAATAAGAATATAGGAGAAATAAAAAGAAAAGATCAATTTATTGATTTGGGTAATGGATGTCGAATCCATAGGGATAGAATAGAATGTGGATATATTATTGGACCATTTAAAAGTTTTAGATGGCCTTCTGTAGACAGTAGTGTACATAAAGAATTAAATCTTATAACCACAGGGGCATCTAAACAGGTTAAAGAAAATAAATCCCTAAAAAAAATTTTAATAGAAGAAAATAAAGAATCGGAAAAAATAATAACAGAAAAATCTAACCTAGCATAATATTTCGTCAACTTTATTAAATGCATCTAATAACAGAGAAACAAGGTTTTTATCAAAATTAATAAGCTCCTCTACAAGTACAGTAACATCTAATCCAACAGTTAGACCTAATGAAGAAATCATTACTACTAATGCACCACTTCGAGTATCAAGATATGTTAAAAAACAGACTATATACTTTGTATCATGCAAATACATTACATACATAGATAATTACAGATATATAATTAATGAGGTATGTTTGATAATTGGTATAACATCCTATCAACATCCCACTCCAGATCATAGGTTTTTCCCTTAAGTAGAAGATATTAACTTACCATTATGATATATCGTAATAATGGTAAACTCACTGGCTTTTATTTCTACTTTACTTCTCTTGCACTTTATTGTTCTACTTTTTAAATGACAAATTGCAGTCTTACTCGATTACCACATGTTTTACCATATGCTTGATCATAGAATTAATCTCTATGTATATAGTTTGTACTACGGTCCCATGCTTGACATTTTTTTTAATTGCTTAACAAATAATACCCTATATAGAGAATGTTAGGTACTATCCTTAATCTATGGATAATACTAGTATCACAAAGCATACCTATATAAAATATTAAATATCTAGATCAGCGATCGTCAAGCAGCGGTCACAAGAACCTTGTGGCCCATTGCCTGTTTCGTCAATGTAAACTTTTGTTTTTTACTTTTATTACAACTTCTTAAATTTATTATATTTATAAATATTTTATTTGAAGCAGTCTTCTTTGGAAATACCGTGAGTTATCAAAAAAATTTATTCACATTTTTATTACCATCGGGTTCGATTATCACAATTATGCACAAGTGCCACCCACCTATACTTCATTTCACTAAATGGCCCTTGCCTGTTAAAAGGTTGCCGACCCAGATCTAGATCGTAGAAAATTAAGGATAATACCTACGATATATAAATACTACTCGTATATATAACACGTTATATATAGATATATAAATAATTTTGTCTTAATGTGAATATAATAACAAACAATGCAGCAAAAAATTTAATACCTAACGATAATCTAACATAAAGTACAGAGTTCATTTTTTAGACAATTTTTGAACTTAAGAATTATACGATTGGTTAATAACGATAAATCACACCATGCTCCTCAATCTACGATATCGTGGCACGAGAAACTACCTGAAGACATTATCCAGAACACCCGTATATTAAAAATACGATCTGTATTCCAATATCATGTTCTAATTCATATAGACTAAGATTTAACCCCTCCAGAAACCAAATATCATTAAAATCTATTCAATAGATTTTATGTGAAAGAATAAAAAACATGGGCATATGGATGGCCGTACATCCTCCCAAATTTCGCGTTTATAATAGTAGTAGAATGTTAAGACACGAGATATTTACGTATATCAATCATTAACCGACCATTATCAAACATCGCATTTTAATTAATGTTAGCCACCTCATATGGCGATTTTATTTTGTAACACAGGGGGCAAACGAGCATGTGGGTCTCCTGATAGTAAGTGACTACCGCCGCCCATGAGAACCCACAACACCAAAGGTATTGCAGGTGTAAAAGCATTACTGCCGGCCTTTTAAAAAGGAATATGCTCTTTTCTTTAAGGTTATGATATCGTATCAGTTCGGAATTACTGCTGCTGAAAGTTGATTTCAAAGAACGGTTGTCCGTGGAAAAACGTGCCCTGAAAAAAGGCACGTTGTGTGCGGATTGTACGGTCAATGACAATGTTACTTCAATTACCAAAATAAAAATTATTGTAGTTTATCGTATTACTATTATGATATACTAATCAAGTCTACGACTTAATGCGTGTTACTGGAATATATTAATTGGCTAGAATAAAAGTGGCATACCTATATGTGCTTCTCCATGTCCAATGAGTTTTACTTATACGAAATTCAATAATAACTTAATAAGCCGGTAACAAACAAATTCACTTTCATATTTGTAATATTAGTAAGTACTATGCATTTAATAATTTAAAATGTTATTGAAACTGATTTCTATATGGATGTCAAAGCAATGTGTTGATCATTTTGTCCAAGACATAAGTATATGACTAAAAATTCACACTTATCTGCAATAATGACCGTAATGGTCAAATAATAAGAAATATTATAATTGCCTATTAGTCATTATTCGACCATTTGCATACAAATAAAAAACGTTATAATACCACAGTATACAGAACTGTATATAACAATATCATGTTTTCCACTTGGAATTATTGTCAAACAGCTTAAATTATTATAACCCTGCGGCTTTTTCGAAAGAATTAAAAATAAAGCAAATTCTATTAAAATCATCTTGTTGCATAATAATTATTCATACAGTTTATTACATTTTATCATTAAATTATTACGAAACGCGTATTACAAAATTTGTATATATGGACCCCCAAAATCTTTAATTCGACGCATAGAAAACAAACATTTACCTTCCAACAAACTTAAGATGAATTTGTACCTTTGCATGTAAATATTTTATGGACATAAACATTTTAAGTAAATTCATAAATATATCTCTACATTTTTTTGCAAAAATATGTTTATATGACAATTCTTTAATACTTATACTAATAGTATACTGAACTTATAAAGTGGTTTTCATACAAAAAAATGTTGCACATATATACTAAATGAAGGATAGCTCAGTGTCGGTTATTTACCTGTGATTAGTCATTGAATACGAGTCGAGATGGTATAAATAGGTGTCTCTCGCCCCATGAACACACATTGTTTTGCAAGGACGACAAAATGAACGCCGTAAGTAGTATTTTTATTAAGCGATGGAAAAAAAATTATTTTAATACAGATCAGAGTTGCTAATAAACCAGTAACTTAAAATTTCTACATTAGTTTTAGAAAATAACACGTAGGTGTTTATGCGCAGTATTTTGTAAACATAATCCTAAGACAATCATAATACTATATGTATTGTAAGATTCAATATTTATTTCAGTATATTTAGGCAAACTTCTTAATTGATATTAAGTTAGTAATAAAAAAACACATTTAATCATAAATCTATTGCAGCGAATTCTGTAAAACATTTATTTTAATGTAACAATCATATACATTTAAATATTAAAATATACTGCCACAATATAATATTCAGCTATAAGCTAATTAAAACTAGTTTTCTATGCCATATAATAAATATAAAGTCAACATTATTATGACAGAACGAAAACATATTTCTAAATCTGAATTTGTTTTATCTTTTTCAGTTCATCGGTCTATGCTTCCTATTTTATGGTAGTATAGTATTAACAACTGCATTACCTCTTGAAGAACAGCGACAAATTGAAGCAAATGCTGAAACACTAGAAACGTCGGAAACTCATTGGCCACGTTACGGTGGCGGATATGGTGGCGGATACGGTGGTGGATTTGGCGGTATCGGTATTGGATTTGTAAAGATTGGCGGTATTGGTGGTTTTGGCGGTTACGGTCGTGGATTTGGTGGTTACAGAGGTGGATACGGCGGTTATGGAGGTGGGTGGGGTGGTGGTTATGGGGGCGGATGGGGTGGCGGTTATGGGGGTGGATGGGGTGGTGGATTCGGTTACGGATACGGTGGTTACAGAAGACATTACTGGGGTTGAATTAATAATATCTGAAATAGTATAGGTTTTCTGTGATTAAATTTGTTAATAAAGTAATTACTTCTTGTTTGTTTCTTTAACAACCTCTGACAAAACTGATTAAATCATGGACTATGTTAATAATCAGTACTTATTCTCTGCATATTTACTATATGCTATAAGAATTATTATTATTATTAGAATAAGGAGACAAAAATAATTAGAACATTTATAAAAAAATAAGGTTCTTTTGAAAGTTTTAATAAATATAGTGGTATGTACGAATCAATGTTTTACAAATATACTTAAGTATATACGAAATTTCAACATTATTTTGTTTTATTTTTGTTTTATATTTTGCTTTATCTATGCAAAATTAATTTCTTTTAAATAGATAGCAACTAAAAAGTAGGAATCAGAAAACACAGTTGTACTGTGATAATGTGTGCGTCTGTAGTTACGATTAGTGCGGGAAAATAGAGTTTGGGTACTGATGCGTAATTGAGACGGGATGAGATCAGATCATAGTGAGAGGGAGGGAGTGTCCATACTGTAATTTAATACTATTACTTATACTGTGCCATAAACATTTCGTTTGCACTGTTCCGTATTGAAAACTAAAACACTACTATTTCGACTAAAGGAATAATAATGTATGCAGTTGTACCGGTTTGAGTAAATTTTTCGTCTCAAAACCTATTACCTAATATGCATCTCATATTGGGTTCCGGATTTCATAATCAATATTCAAGAAATCTCAATACAGTATTCGAATTAAAAATGTAATCCTTATTAAACTTTAAAAAAGCAATAAGATAAACATATTTTTCAGCCGATTCCAAAAAGAGGAGGTTCTCGGTTATACAATATCTTCGCTTATTCTAAACCTATTTTAAGGATTTTGTTTTTAATTCCATATTAGTTTCATAGTAATGTCATTAAAATGAGCTCGTATTTTCTTTACGAATGTCAAATCTTGTCAATATAGATCCCATTTTACAATTGAATTTCAACCAATAGGTTACACAGTCATGCTAAGAGTGCCTTGGAAAAGGCCTATGTCCAGCAGTGGACTGCATTAGGCGAATTGTAATGATAATTACACTGTCAAAAATGAATGAATAGATTATGAATTTACTAAACTATTTAGTAATGCACTTTCAATTTCAGTAAAATGTATTTTTTCAATTCAATTCTATTTATTTATTACATTCTACAATATTATTATGAAGGATTGATAAAGTACATTATAAACCTTGTCGGGCACAGCAATTAGAAGCAAGAAGGGCATCGATCCTTAAATTTTCATAAAGATTTCTTTAATTAAATAATTCAATTTCAAATTCATCAATGTAATTAAATTCCAAATAAATTTAATGATTTTAACGATTTTTTTATTTTCATATGTTTTATTTTAATTTAATGCAATTTAATGTAGTTGTTCATATGTATATAGTTATATACGTATAGTTTTAGTTAAGCTTATCTTTGTATTACCCTATGATCCTAAATATAAGTCTACTATAATATTTGATACTGCACCTACCGCTTATAATAGATAAACATTACAAACATTCTCTTTAGTAGATAGTAAGTAAGTAAACTTCCCAATAGGGGGAGAGCTAGCTTCACCAGTGGACAGTTAACGGCTGATACAACGATGAAGTATGTAAAGATTATCCCGTTTCCATACTCATAAGGTTTCTGATATATATAATGCCAATATAGAGAACCCTCCTTGCATAACTAATCAATTCAAATAATTCATGTTTTATTAGTTAAACAAATAATAAATGTGTACATATTATCGATGAGTACGTACAAAGGAAAAACCAATAAGATATATTTACGCTGCTCAAAGATGATAATATGACTATACCTAATCTATATTGATATTATTTTAGAGGTTATGGTCGATCTGCAGTTTATAAAAATTATATAGGTATACCTGTTTATTGTGTAATAGAAACGTCTTGGTGACAGCAATATAATCGAAAAAAGAATAATAAAGAAATTCTATCAACATGTGAAATTGTGTATTTATTTTATTATTTTATTTAACAGCTTTTCCCATGAACTACTATATGTGGCATGTTTTCGCGTGGGAAAACCATTAAATTTGTTTGTATTGGCTAAAGACGGACTGACCAAAAATATTGTACACTACATTGCGCTGAGAGGTTAATAATTGTTTATTTTTTTAATTGCCATAATTATTAGTAAAAATATTAAAAAACAACTATTATCGATGTATATATAGTTATCAGGAATTGTAATTTAATATGTATTTATTACTTTAATAAAGAATAATTTATCTACTTAAATAAAATATACTTTAATTGTTTACAAAGTTCCTTCCTCTTTCAATTGTTATTACATCCCATACTTATCACACATCACACACTTATAATGTTAGCTATTTTTATTAAAGTAACAAATTATTTTCAAACAACTTAACAAATTATAAAGGAAGATGTTAGTTAAAAACCAGTAAATAACAAATACGATAATAATCATATATGCCTAAATTACATGTCATTTGCCAAGATCTTGGAAATTATTCCGTCAAAATCCTTTCAGCTATTTTCTCATGACAAGTAAACAAATAAATATCATTTCTTAAAATGCCAAACTTGTGTTTCACTGCTTACTTAAGGGAAACTTAGGAATTGAAACCTTAACTTTCCTTATAATGAAACTCAATTTAGAGAGTTTTCAAGCCGTATAATTTTATTAACTGTAAATAGTTCTAAAGAAAACTTTACATAGGTAGTCATTTGTTACAATGCAATCTCATTATTTATGATGATTATTATGAATATAAATTATATCATGTAAAATAATATTTAAATTTCATCATCTAATCTACCGTTAGTCTTTTTTTTAGCAACTTAAATACCATACGGAAATAGGTGCATAAACTTTAAAGATGTTTTTCTTATCTTCAAAATATCAAGGACTAGCAACTCGCCCCGACTTTGCACGGGTGCAATGCTGATACTAATTAGCCCTGCCATTACATTACAACATAACATTACAAACCTCTAATATAATCAGTATTCCTCTACTATATTACGCATGTATTATACATATAAACCTTCCTCTTGAATCGCTCTACCTATTAAAACCTCAGATTAAAATCCGTTGTGTAGTTTTAAAGCTCTAAGCATACATAGAGACAGACAGACGAGAATCGACTTTATTTTATACTATGTAGTGATAGTGCAACCTTACGATCTTTATGTTAGTGCATTTTTATTTTGTAGGCCCACACACAGCAATGATTTCTAATATGTTTAAAGAAATGTAGGCTCGTATGATTGTGATGTATGACATTGATGTTTCTATCACAACGGCAACACTTTCATTTGACATTAAAAATTTATTTCAGGTCAAATTTTTAAAATTAAATATTAATATAAACTGTTCACACGAGAACGGGTATTTTTAGCCCTTTTATTTATAAATATATTATTATTTTATTATATATTTTTAATTTTAATTGAACACATTCAACAACTCGTTTAATTATTTAAACATCTGTAATGTCGTTGGTTAAAATATAATCCAGAAAGAGAAATACAGTCATTGGCGGTTCAAAACACAATAGAGCATTAGGAACTTATTTTTTTTTTATTATATATGCTTATACTAAACTATATTATATACATTATATATACTTATTAAGTACAAAATAAATTTAAAGACTCAGTGAAGAATTCGAGTAAAAAAAGAAACATAATAATATTTTTTACCTGCATTTTACCTAAGTCGGTAAATTTTCTTAAACTACGTAGATTTTGTGTAGATATATTTTTTGCATTAATTATAACCCATTTACATTGATTAACATTAATTTATTTTGGGGCATGGCTTCCTAAAGAAGTATATATAGGTCTTCGTTGATAAATAGTCGATATTCTTGCTACAGAATACAAATCGAAACAATGAGAACTGTAAGTAAAGATCTATATAATTTTACTACATTTGCTGAAAAAGTGTCCATTTTTAATTTATAGTACATTACTGCAGCGGCCAGCAACTGAGGCATTGATGGACGAACGTTCAAATGTGGGCCAAGGCGTAGCCGAGGCACACATACGTGAGTCCATATTGATGGACTCACATATGTGTGTGTATAGTTGTGGCCAAGGCTTGTATAGTACTTTTCTCAAACAATGCGTGGAAATCAAATCACAATTTTACTTTCTAAGTTCAATGACGAATAACGAACATTAATAATTTTTCACGCGTCATAATGTTCCTTTGTTTTTTTTTTTCAATAAACAGCTTTCTATTTGCAAGCCTGTTCGAAATTTAAATAAAACTTTTTATTAGTTACCTCCTTGGTAACCATGTTTCGAAGTAAAAGGTCATTTCATTTTTAAATTACAGGACAGATATGAGTTTACATAGTAATTTATCTGGCCGCAAAACACGACAGATATGGATTTTCATACAACTTTTGCCAGCCGCTGCCCGCTTGTATCTGGCCAGTACGGCAAGTTTGATTTATCTCGAAGAAGATTGCCAAAATAATGCTCATATTTCCAAGCATGTTTGAGAAAAAACATATTACTTAGTAATTACCGTGTGACATTTGGTGTACATATGGTGTATATATGAACTTTTTTCTCTCGATGAACAAAATAATTAATAATTTTTTTATACCACTAAGTTGGTATTTACTGTAATTAACTGGTGACCAAAAGGCTGCCGCAAAGAAGATATGTGGTCAACCTGTTTGTTTCTCTCTTTATTATAAATACTCTAGTTATAAGTACTGTCTCTAGATAAACTTTACAATTTACTTTTTTTAAATATTTAAAGTCGTAAATCATAAATAGAAATACACAAATTACTTTAGTTTGTGTTACTATTTAGCCTAAAATTAAGAATTCTTTTTATTATATTATTTCCTAGTAGTGAAGTATTTTTAAGCTATACACAAACTTTCTTTAATTAGGACTCATTGTAAAGTGTTATTACATTTTTCCTCTCCAATTATTGATGACAAAGACACAACAAGAGGTACGCTGCTACCCGTCCCTTGGCCTCCTTTAGTCGCCTTTTATGACACCCACGGGGTGGCCTATTCTATACCGGGACCATGCAGCAATATGCATTCTTTGCCTAACGATTATTATTATATAATTTTTTTAACCAAAGTACAATATAAAGTTTAATGTACAATACCCATGACTAATATAATTCAAATTAAAATATTTTTACAGTATCTGAGTGTTTGCCTGGTGGTGTGCTTCGCCTTAGCATACGCTGCGGCTGCTCCCGGAGGATTAGTGCCGGAAATTGGTGCTATTACATATGGAGCATGGGGAACTGGAGTCGGATTAGGAGGTTGGGGTGGTAGCTCATTGGGCGGTTGGGCTACACCAGTCACTGTAGTAAGAAGCGGATGGAACAGCGGATGGAACAGCGGATGGGGCGGATGGGGCGCATGGCGTTAAAATCAACATTCTTACTAATTATTGAAGATATTTTTTTAATATATAACATCTTTTTTTCAACTTTATAACTTTAAAGTTGTATAAATTATAAACTTCACCAAATGAAATATTTCAAATATATGCAATGTTGAAATTAATTACTGAATTTATTCAAAATTAAATATTGTATGTACCTAATTTAATTATTTTATTGCAATACCTATAATAAATTAATACATCGCCAACATCATCATTTCAGCCATAAATTTTTTACTGGTAAATAGTGAAATCACAAGGTGGGATGGCTAAACACGTACATATAGCACAGAAATGCCGTGGGCACTACAATGAATTCTGTGATGTACAGAGACATGTTCATAGGCAAATACCACTTTTCATTAAACAGACCATCAACTTGTATGCTATTTAAACTTCTATAAAAAATGTCTAAATATCACAAGAGATAATAAGTATGGCAGTAAATCACGATTCACGTTTCTATCTATCTATCATCAAAAATTTGAATGGAACAATAAAAATTTAGTTAGAAAAAAAGAAGTGGATATCTTATAGATATAAAACTCCAAAATATATTTCTAAGGCTTGGCAACGTTTACATGGGTCTTGATGAAAGTCTCGTCTTTTCCAAATTGGTTTACAATTAAAGGAGATAACAAACATAAAACAAACATAAAAGAACCTCCTTCTGTTTGAAGTTGGTCGAAAATTCTTCTAAACTAAATAAAATTTATAAATGTACACATCACCTATCCTAGTTTTTAACTGCAAATTATATACAATATAAAAAATCAAAATACTTGCCTATGTTCAGCAGTGGATAGTAGATGGCTAATATGATGATAAAATTATTACTCGCCTTTTCTATTCGATAATTGTGCCTTAAAAAATAGTTTTATTTTTCCTTATTTATGTAATTTACTAAATCTAGTAAATTAATTATACTTAAAATATTTCTTTAACCAGTTTTCTGGTTTCAAAAGTAAACTACAAAACCGATTTTAATAAAAAATTTATGGGACTAATCTGTAAGTATATCCTTTGGAATGAAAAAGACTTTTCCAAATTGTTTTATAACTGACAGAGTTATGAGGTAACAAATATAAAGAAATACAACCAAATAGAGAACATCCTTCTTTTGAAGTTGGTTAAAAATTTAAATGTTCACGAAACTTTATTGAATTGCTATAATTCTATTTCTAGATCAATAATCTAATATGAGTATATATTTCAGATACTAAAACAACTAATGAAAATTAGTCAATCAGTTTCCGATTCAGAGCCCGGTATTCCTATTCCGATTGTATTTGTCAAGTGTCAAAATCATTTTGATGTATAATGAGAAAGTTCAATTTAGTTAATAATTAATATAAATGATAGGAGAATATATTGTGTCCTACTCCAAATAAAAAAAATTTAGACGAATTGAGATTGATAAATGTAAATTGAACTGTATTATATACTATGTTTTCTAAATCTAAAATTATCATAGTTATCATCATCATCATTTCAGCCATAATTCGTCCACTACTGGACTTAAGCCTCCCCCTCCATCATAGCATAAAGAACGGTTCTGAGCATCCACTGACTCCCTGCAATGCATTTCAGGTCATCACTCCATCTAGTGGGGAGGTCGTCATACACTGCGTTTGCCTGTACGGTGTCGCCATTCAAGAACCTTTTTTCCCCGTCGGTTATTGGTTCTTCGAGCTTTGTGACCAGCCCATTGCCACTTCAGCTTACTTATTGTTCGGGCTATGTCGGTTACGTTGATTCTTTTGCGGATATCTTCGTTCCGGATTCTCGCTGAGTAATTTGAAGATGTTCGGTTTCATAAGTCATCACTAGCAACACGCACTGGTTAAAGATCTTCGTCTTCAAACTCTGAGGTATTTTGAATGAAAAGATGTGGCGTAGTTTTCCGAACGTTGCACAGCCGAGTTAGATTCGTCAGTTGACCTCTCGGTCGAAGTTGGACTTACCCATTCGGACAACTTGTTTCAGGTATACATACTCATCGACAACTTCGAGCGCAGTATTCTCAATCAGAACCGGTATAGGTATGACGTGGACTTTAGGCATGATTTTATTCTTGTCCATGTTCATGTTGTGACCTACCTGTTAACACCATTGAGATCATTGATCATAGTATTCAGATCCTCCAGGGATGCCGCCATGAATACTATGTCATCGTAAAATCGATGGAGAGCGATGTATTCGCCATTAATGTTTGTACCATATCTTTTCCACACCAAGAGTTTGAAAACTTCCTCCAATACAGCTGTGAAGAGTTTCGGGGATAAGACGTCACCCTGTCTTACAACTTTTTGCACTAAGATGGGTCGTATCTATCATAATTATGCTTCACTCTAAAGTGCAGAATCTTCCTAATATTCTTTGCGAACTTAATTTAATGCGACTTCACTATTCTTATTTTTTCGTGTACGTTAAGAAATCAAATACGAATAAACGTGCATGATAAAATAAGGGCAAATTAAATGTTTCAATGCCCACCACTGAAACTGTTAGATATTAGATTCAGTACGTATTAGTCTAAACCATAGATATAGTATAAGGATACTATATCTATGGTTTAGACTATTTCTTCCTAAAGTTGCTTTAGAAAAATTGCTTTGAGTTCGTTGCTATAAGCTTGTGTACAGACAAACGTAAGATACTTTCAACATAAAAATCGTGGGGGGAAGGGATTGTTAGTAATGGGGAGGTTAGTCCCTATAGCTATCAATATACCTTATCAGGTCGACCCCCACGCAGTTCTCCTTGGAAACCATAGGTGACTAATTTATCGTTGAATTCGTCACAATGGGTTAACGGAACTGTTTTTCATCCTCACCAATCATCCCTCACTGGTGCCCTACTAGTGTATACCGATCACGCAGGCGGAGTTACCATTTCATTATCATCCATCAAAAAAAAAGATAGAGATTGTTGATAATTTTATCACGATTTGTGACGTACCATATAGTTATTTCCCTTAAACTATTCCGTAGATTCTGTACTAAGTACTTTTATTTTCCTTATTTTCTGTTTTATTAACAAACTAGTTACTGTATTGTTATTGGTTGTTTAAACTGTATCTAAAGTTCAATCATTGGTTGTTTGAGAGGGGTGATAAGGAAGGTAGGTACATATAGACCTTTTTGACCTAAGAAGAGGTTGGCCGTATAAATAAGTTTTCAATGCAGCACACAACCAACATTATATTGCTGTTATCCTCAAAATGAACACAGTAAGTCTTTTTATATTATTTTTTTAACTCTTATTTGCGTTATTGTGTTTCAAAGCAAGAAATTATTGCCAATAATTCCCTTATCTAATATAGAAATTAAATAAATATCAAAAAATTCATATCTAATATCATAAAATAAAATATTAATTAAAAAAATACTATATTGCAATGTTACGTCCTTGGCCGACAGAACATAAAAGTACAGTAAAAAATAGTGAAAGATTGAAATATTACGAATTGTTAAGTTTTCAAGTGCAATACACAGATTGCTAGAAAAATTTGACAAATGTAAAGCAGATAAATAATCTGCTTTACAAAAATTATTATCTCTTTTTGAAGTTACAATCAAAGATTTGTTCTTAGATTATAATCAAACAATTTCAAAACAGGAGGTTCTAAATTCATTGTATTTTTTTATATATTTATTACCTCATAACTCCGCCAGTTTTAAACTTATTTTGAAATTTTATCTGATAGGATATACTTACAGATTGGTTCCATAAAGATTTTATTTTATTTAGATCAACATAATTAATTCTGTCACAATTAAAGTCAACATTTTGTGGAGCACAATATTAAATTATATTATTTTATTTCCTACATTATTCTTAAATAACTATTTAAATTATCAATAATTTTCGGCATAAATTTGCTGCTCCAGTAAACGTTGTTGTGCCGCCGCTTACCAAGGCATTTTTTTCTTATCGGAATAAATACTATCTCAAGTTGTAGCATTTACAAAGTTTCATTAAAATCGGTCGAACTACTTCAGAGATTAACATAAACGAATATTGTGACACGGGATTTTTGTATATAAAGATAATATTTCAAAATTTATTTGCAACAAGATATTTTTTTATATTTTCTGTAGACATGTATTTTCTGTAACATTTTTTGAAGGGAACAATAAAGAATTTCCATTCATGCATTCCTGTAGCGAAAGTAATATTTTGACACTAAATCAAAAATAATTATAATAATTACAATAATATGAGTACATTAATGTCTTTATATTCAAATACCTAGATACCTATTTATTCATTTCTCGTATTAATTACGATAAAAAGTATCACAGTTATCAACAGGTATTTACAGTTATAATTGATCCGTGTAATAAATTCTATTCAAATTCAAGAATTGATTCTATTATGTTCATAATACTTTTTATAGGGCTCAATTAGATAAACGCATCCTACATGCTTAGTAGAATTTATGTGCCTACCTGATTCAAGCATAATTTGTAAATTACAATGTTTTACAATATATTCTATTAAATCTTATTGCACTATTTTTCCTAATCGATATATATATATATATATATATATATATATATATATATATATATATATATATATATATATATATATATATATATATATATAATATAAAAAATAAATTCATAATCATTCATTTAAAGTATGTATCTAATAATTAAAATTTAATATGTTACAGTACATTAGCATCGGGTTGCTGATATGTGCTGGCATGGCGTACGCAGCCTCTGTCCCCATGCCTGAACAGCAACAAGTAGAAGTGACACAAGTAACAGAAACCAAGGAGGACGAGAGTTTACAACCAGAGGAGTCTAGACATGGTGGACATCATTTTGGACACTGGGGACATAACGGGCACTGGGGACACCGTGGTCACTGGGGGCAGAGGGGCCATTGGGGACCACATTCAGGAGGGCATTTTTGGGGTGGACATCGTGGATGGGGACGTTAAATAACAGTTGTAATTTACAATGACATGTATTTGTATTACTTAGTATTATTTGGATTATGCAATATTTTTAAATAAATAAATATACATATAATATAATCAATTAATTATTTTTTTCAATATCAACATAACTCATTATTGGACACGAATTTCTTCTTATAAAAAATTACTTACTAAGATGCTTACTTTATTAAGACACTGAGAGGATTAGTCAGCATTCTAATAAGACATTAGCCTATAATAACGCGGGTCAAGCGTCTTAATATGTGTATGCTTTTTCTTTTTTTGTAATGATTATAAGATATAGAATGCAGTAATCACAAAAACAATATTAAATTAATCAACAAATTTAGAAATTATAGATAAATATTGTATCTATCGTCACGCTACATCGGTACAGATCTCCTGCGAGGCATACAGAAAAACCAAGAAATACCTCTCTTTATACACATTTCATGCTTACAACAAGACTCTTGATACCTTCTTACTCGTAAGATAAAATACAATCAATCTCATTATAAAAAGTCATATGTTGTATTGTATATACCCTATGTAGATTTTTTTAATGGGTGATAATGAAATGGTAACCTTACCCTCGCTATCGGTATACACCGGCGGGGGACCAGTGAAGGACGATAGGTGAGGATAAAGCAGGTCAGTTAGCCTATCGTGACGAATTCATTAAGATTTGTTCACGATGGTTTCCAGGGGGAACCGCGTGGAAGTCGACCTGATAGGGTATATTAATAGTAATGGGGACTAACCTCCCCAGTACTAACAATTCCTTTCACCCCACCCTATGTAGTTAGCCTCGTGTAGTAACAAAGTCCATTTCTTTTCTCTCCAGTTCGTACGATTGGACACTAGGCTCTTAGAATATTATAAGAACTAAGATGATTTGTTTATCTGTTTATCTGATTTTCAATCTTCCACTAATCTACATATATAGTAAAAAACAAAATCACTACCCACGTCTATCTGTTTCTCCTCTTATTTAATCTAAAGCACTCAACTGTTTTTGACACGGGTTTCACTGTTACTTAAATATTTTCTTACTAAAAGAACAATTCGTTCTAATTATAATTTTGTATAATAAAATTTTTATATTTTGTTCTACAAAAATACTACTTAAAAAAACATTAATTTCTGAAGATATCCTGTATAGTGTGATGGTACTAATTACGACTACAAGCTGTAGGTGTCGGTTACCGCTTTCTATCAAGTGGGTCGTTAGCTTGTTTGCCATTCCTTTAAATTGCAAACAACCTGACGACCTGAATGCTGAAACAATAATGATAATTATATCATAAAAAATTACAGACAATTTGAGATCTTCCACTCACTAATTACTAACACTATATCCTACTTATCACTAACACAAGTTAGTCCATTGTAATTCGTGCTTGTAGATAACAATTCATAATTTTTATTTGTGTACTTTCCATTAGAAAAACAAGTAATCATACATGTATAACTGAAATACTCATCTTAAATACGAAACACATCGGTTAGTAAACATTTCAAAGCCCTGTATTTTAGACTGTGTTGGTTCATTGACATTGACCAAACATAAAGGTAAAAAAATATCATTATTCTAATCTGCAAGTCACTTCAGGTAAATGTTGTTTAGTTGCCGGAAAATCCAAAAAGCCCCTAAAGTTATGATACTAAATGTACTTGTATGTAGATATTCGCGATCCTATAGCTTATACCTACTTCTGAGTACATCGATTTCTATTTCTTACACATTATTTATGGTTCAAAAACTCAAACGTACCACATTATAGCTAATTTTACACTTTCGCATCATTTATATATATTTTAAATACACAATCGAGACTCAATTGGGATGGTTTTTTCATCATGTTAAGTCCCGATTGTGTATTTAAAATACCACATCATTACCATCTATTGACCTATATATTCTACTCTATTAATTTTTCTGTATTATTATCACCAATAATAGATCAATTTGTTGATTACTTTACTGGCATGGTATAAATACGACACCATGATTACAATTTTGGCCCAACCTGTACTTTTTCTGTGGTAATCCATTAGATACTAAAGATTGTAATCCGCCCTTTGGTAAAGCATTATTGTTGTTTATAAAAAAAAATTAACAAATTAATTTAATATTTTACAGGTATCTATAAAAAATTCTTACAATTCAACAATATGTTTATTTAGTTTAGTGTTGTGTAAAACTTGTTTGTTGATACTGTGAATTAGATGCCAAAGCGACCAAAGCGACTTCATACAGGATCTTTAAAGTTTCAAATAACTCGAACACCGGGCATATGGGTCATCGGCCAGTTTTAATGTCCATATTACACTTTAAAACCAGTTTCCAAACGTCTGTTTTTTATAAGCGGTCATTATTAGAAAGACGGGTCATGATATACCGAATGCAAATGTTTGTTTTGATTATAAAAGTGGAAACCTGTCATGACATATTCATTTGCATAGTTTTATATAATAATTTTAAATAACAAAATAGATCACAGCAATTTTATTATGTAATTATTAAATCTTATTAAATTTAATTTAAAATTGCTTCGCAAAAATATATATTGGATGTACGTACTTGAA
The DNA here is from genome assembly GCF_026898425.1 of Galleria mellonella. NCBI lineage: Eukaryota > Metazoa > Arthropoda > Insecta > Lepidoptera > Pyralidae > Galleria > Galleria mellonella. The sequence goes on along the minus strand of NW_026442130.1, from coordinate 7,119,082 downwards.
AATAGGACGTTGTAAAAGAACGAAAAACAACTGAAGTTTATAATAAAATTTTTGTAATCCAAATATTATTATTTATATTGCTATAATTTTTTTTAACTAAGCACTATGTGGTTGGAATATAAACCGCATAATGATCTTAAGTAGGTAAGTACTATTGCACGTGTGTATTCATAAATTGTATAAAATATTTACACAAATATAGTCACCTAATGCTCTAAGTAAATACATTCTAAAATGACTGATTGATTAGTTGATATGTGCCAGTCGCCTTAGCACTTTCTACTTACACTGGCATATACGAAATTAAATATTCAAAATCATTAGTAACCCTTAATAGGAGTATTCTACTAGTAAAACTGAGTATTTTTACCAAAAAATATATTTTATATATGGTTAAAAAAAATTGAACCTTCCACAGTAATGCGGCATGTTCAGTTGTTTAGTTAGGTTTAGTTAGTATGTACGAAATTATTTGTCGTTTTTGAATTTTTGATTCACGAAGTTTCTGTCTCAACATATTCCATGGTTTAACATGGGTAGAATATTAATTTTACGTATCGCTAATAATTTACATTCACACTGTATATATGCAAGCCAGTCAACTTATGGATCTATATCAACTATTGTTTTTATAAATATCCAGCTTCAATGAAAACCAAGCCGATTTAGGCACTAAAGAGGTATATCTCAAAATTCCCACGGGAACTAGAAATAACCCGACGACGAAGCCGCTGAGCTAATAGATGATATTCTAACGTTACTATAAATTATCTAAATTATTACTATAAATTATCTAAAATTTGTTGGTATATGGGTTACTAAAAGTATCTTGTTTCTAATCAAAAGCAAGGTATTAAACTTGGAGCTATAATTCGGTCATTTACTTCCACAACACTAGTAACCAGACGACCTTGAAAGCGACAATATTAAAAATCCAGGCTCCTCCCAAAACTGGGAGAAAGTCTTTCACTCCAGCTTTACGTAACAAACAGTTGTCAATCGGTGTAAAGTGCAGTGGGGGATTAAACCAAAAATTAATTCTGTGTGAATCAAAATGCTAGTAAGTAGATTATTATAATAATAATTATTAATAGATTATCATTTATTAATTGTTTCAATTATAATATTATATTATTTTAATTATATTTTAGTATTTATAATTAATAAATAATAGCATATCACATTGTCTAATAAGTATCGCTAACTATCTGATACAACTGTAATCATCAAATCAAAAATAATTAGGTTTGAATTATTAATATTTAATAAAAAATAATTAAACCACAAAAAATATCTTGATTTGTATTGTTTTAATAATTGAAAACTACACCTTTGCGATTTACGACAAGTGTACCATTCCTGAGAAATAAGACATTATGCCTTCGTATTACGTAGTTTCCTATCCTTATATATATTTATTATATATAAGGCTTAGAAGGGTTATTATAAAAATAATAACCCTTCTAAGCCTTATATATTTTAAAAATAACAAATGTACCTAATAAAAATAAGTGTCATAAAGGCTTGCAATGTAAGTATATTATTTCTATGCGGTTAAATCATATGTTAATAATACTCATCCACTCAATAAGATGCGCAATCATACACTCATACCAATTAAATACCTTTAAGGTGTGGTAAATTTAAAATAGCAGTTATATCTTTTTGCAACCATTAATTTTAACGTGAATAGTAAGTTTTTATGGCTGCATCCAAGTTACATGTAGGTATTATAGTATTTACATTTTATTATTTATATATTATTATATTTACATTTAAATAAATAACTGCACTAGATGACAGACTACATTATTTATTTATTTACGCTTTTTAATCGTCGTATTTACTCGTCTGTAAATTAATCTATACTTTTCTAACAAACTTAATTTTATACGCTTTTAAATTGTAAATATTTATGATTATAATTTGGATTGTTAATATCTAAAATACTATAATAAATATATGTAAAATACACATTTTAAATTTAACTTATTTTATATATATAACTTATGTGTTTAAAAACACATACATATTTCTGTACTTAAAACATACGTTTATAATACCTATATATATATATATATATATATATATATATATATATATATATATATATATATATTCTTAATTTATATTTTTTTTATTTTGTTCTCAAATCTGTTCAACATTGGTAAAACTATACACATTTTAAAAAATCGTGAATTTGCAAACCTTTTCCCTTTTACTCACAAAAATTATGTGTTTTTTTTATATTATCAGTGTTATTTATAAATGTATCTGTAACTACAAATTGCTTATAATAAACTTTTTGCTCGATTCCACATTGAATCCAAGACTTCTAGATTACATTTGAATTCAATACTTAACTCAAAATGAGACGTTATTTATAATTTATAGAACTATCTAGAATATTAACGTTACTTATAAAACTTAAAACTTTGGAAGCATTAGCTTTCAAAATATGACCGCACGATTGCAGCGGAAATTTACTGTTTACTTGTTATATTTCTTCAAATTCTTTTTAAAGTTTATAATTTAAAAAATATCTTCGTCCTTAGTACAATCCTGAGCTATTAGGTATTAAGTATTAACCAGGAAATTTACCTGTGATGATTTCATTGCTAATTGAGCAGATACACATATATAGATAATTAAAGGTACCCACAATATCAATATTTATCCTCAATGCATGTAAATGATCGATGAGTATTTTAGCACGTTTCATACGCATGTATAAACAAAACTAATATAGTTGCCCTTTATTTTTAAATGACTTTAAAGGAGGAGGCTCTCAATTCAATTATTTTTGTATAAATATTAAACGGAATGTAATAATTACTTTTGCAATCGATAAAATTTACTTCTTTGTTGGTATTATGTGTTGTACTTCAGATATTTGTTTTCTAGTTTCTTATAACAAATTGTATCTAATTGGTGTAATTGTAAAAAAAACTAGACTAGGACCATGTCTCCGCCTATCGAAAAAAATTTAATTGGCTACTAATTCAAAGGCGTCGAGTTTTAATATAAAGTCTTTTTTTATTTTCCGCCGCTCTACCTGCTAACATTGATGCTCCTTTCCACTTAGGGTTTGCTGGAAGAGAACTCTTTTAGAGCTAAGCTCGCCTTTGTATATTTCATTGCCTCATATTATTATTATAATTAGTGTGTACAAGATAATATTAAATAAATAAATAAAATAGAAACAAACAGCAAAACAAAACCAAGATTTTCAAATCATAATATTTTTGTTCTAGAAATGGCTCGGCTGGTTGTGCGCTTACGTCTGTGTTATTTGGAGCGTCGAAAGTGCCACCATATTGGATCCAGCTTTATACTTGTCACCGAGCCCACCCATGTCACCTGCCAGTGATACTATATCACCAGGAGACTTGTGGTCTTTAAGCCAGAGGCGTACACGGGACACTGAAGATCTAACTACACACCCAGTTATTAAATCAAGTAACAATAATGTTGTTTTCATAACAATTATCAAATATGTTAATAATTTACCACAAATACAAGTACATAAATTTTAAATCTACAATAAATTACCTGCATAATCACAACAGAATGGACGAATATTTATCCATTCTTGTTATTATACAAGTACGTATTACTGAAAATGGCCGACAAAAGAGTAACAAAATGGTAAACAACCTGACGGCCCATTCAATGGAAAATGGTAACAATCGCAATTAAAAATAAGTACAATAAACGTTATCGCTGTACATGCGTTGGTGCTCCTGAAAACCTTATGTGTATATGTTATGCCTCTTATATCAGACTACTCTTATACCTAAAAATAGATTTCTCTGCAGACCAAACCCAAAACAAATATACTTGTGTTTCAATATAGAATCGTAGAGTACCTCTTCCCAAACCAATTACAAAACTGTTCAGTTTATAACCTAACATTTAATAATACTAGCAAAATAATTCCATCGCATAAACATAAACTTGCTTTGTGAGAACCTGTTGTAGTCATAATGTAATTATGAGATAGAAAACTAGAGCTATCAAATGACACTAAATTTATACCATAGAAATAAATATATTTATTTTTACGTTTGTCCATTAAACCTAGCCTTTTACTTTGACCACAATATTTAGAACCTAAAAATATTTTATTATTTAAAGAAGGAAATATAATGGTATATTTATACTCAACAAATAAGAATATTGTATAGGTGATGCTCATAGACGCTACAGTAGATACGTAATTATAAGTACAGATTTTTTTGTGTTCCATAAGTACAGAAAATCACACCAGGCCGTTTTCTTCTGGCTTAATCAATAATCAATAAAAGTTCAATGACCAAAGTAAAAATAAAAAATATACACATGATTTTACGCAATTATTTTCAGAACAACAAACAACAACTGCAGCAGAAGAATCGATGGAAAAGGCGGAAACTTTCTGGCCAAGACCTCGTACTACATCGTACGGTCTCCGAGGTATCCATGTACCGATGACTTTCAGTATATCTGGCAACTATGGTAACAACGGTTATGGCAACTTTGGAGCCACCGGTATAATTGGCAGCAGTTATGCAAGTGTATCTAATGATGACAGCGATATATATAGTACCTATGGTAAATCGGCATTAGCTGGGAGTAGCTATGGCATATTTAGCTCAGGATATCCAGGCATAAGAATATTTGGAAATTCCGGAAAATCCAGTTGGAGTGGTTGGGGTAATGGAAAATGGGGGCATTATGGCAAAGGATAAATATATTTACAATATGTAATAAATATTATAAACCTATATTTATAACAATATAATTAAAAATATAATAATTACATTTACTGGTAAATAAATGCATGTCTTATATTTATGTACCTAATGACTATTGTACCAATATGAATAAAATTAATCTAGATAAAATAACTATGTATTATTTAAAATAAGACTAAAATAAGAAATAACAAAATATAAAACTTAATAAGAACAAAAACTGAAACTATATTTGGGATTTAGAAAAAAAATAGGTATAACAACGTAAATAGAAATTTACGAATGCTGCTAAAATGCTTTTAGTATAGGTAATCGTAAAATACAATTAATTATGTTAAGGACTAGGTCTTGGTAACAGATGATTATGTAGGCAGTCTTGCACATTCAAACAATAAATTCTGCAGTTTTAAAAAAAAATTGCGTACCAATTTTAAACGTGTAATTAGTGACAGTACAAAACGTTAACAGCATTAAAGTAATTTAGTACATATACATAACCAACATGAGCATATACTAATTTAGAACTTTGTGATCATTTGTCACCACTGTATGTAGTCTGACTTTATAATAAAAGCACAACAAATTATCATCTACCTTGATGTCGTTAAAATGTCACTCATAATAACCCAGTTTCCTGTGCTATTCCAATTTAAAGCACAAAATAATGCAACTCTATCATTAGTCATAGTGCAATGGAGGGTGCCGCATTACTGTTAATATTACTACCATGTTTTCTCTCTTGTGCTGGGGAAGGAAATATACATTTGTTAGAAGAAGAAGTAGCTGCTGCATTAAAATCATGTTATGCTCCTAAAGTCGAACAAAATACGAACAACCAGCGCCAACGCAGATCTGAGGACTATCCACGTTTAGACAGTCCCAGGAATATAAATCAATATGGACATGAGATAAGAAACACTAGTGATTTGAGGGAACAAAATATTTCCGTACTAAACGCTACTGATTATGACTACGGCGGATATGGAACAGGGAGTGGAGGTGAAAAATTGGTCACGTCAGCTCCACGAGCAGCCGGTCGGAACATTTCTAATGAAACTACGAGTAGTAATAGTATCACAAATAATAGGACCAGACGAAGTGATTCGCTACTAAATAAAGCTGATGTAGATCAGGTATAATTAATATTCATTTGAATAACTATGTAAAAATATATTTAGGTCCTTTCATATATGCTTGTTGAGCACCTTAGTGGTGTAAAAAATTAAAGGAACTGCGAAACTTATTTCGATACTATTTCTTAATTATTATGCTTATACTCTTATTTACATTAATCGACTGTGGATTTTTAATTATATCAAAACTATTTTTTCCAGTGTTTGAGTCAGTGTGTATTCGCCAATCTACAAGTAGTAAGTTATCTTTTTAATTATAACTGAATAATAGTTATAGTCAAGAAGCTTATCTAAATAGGTAAGACAGAAGTTAATGTTTTTTAAATAATATCAAAATCCTGAGGTTATTTATATTCCTGGTTTAGTATTTACATCCCAAAATAAGGTAATTCGATTTAGGTTACACTGCAAAATGAAAAATCAATATTAATTATTAATCGTACACTCAACGCATTTCAACGTGAATGGAAACTAAATAATTAAATTTTTGTAGCTTATCATGATTTATATTTTTTGTCGTGTTTATTAAGATAATTTTGCTGCATGTAGTGCCCTCCTCAAAATTAGTTTAATATATATTATATCACATTAGATAGAATATATACACAAAAACACAGTCTAATTTTTTTATAGGATGATAATAGAATGGTAATCTCGCCGGCGCTAACGGTATACGCTGGCATCAGTGAGCAATGTTAGGTGAGAATGAATGATGAATACACCTGGAATTCAGCACGACGGTTTCCAGGGGGAACCACGTGGAGGTCGACCTGATAGAGTATATTGCTAGCAATGGGACTGTTAGTGCACGTTACTAACAATCCCTTCCCCCAACACAGTTAAATTAAGATGCATCTACTTTTTGAAATTGCTCCACGCTGACGAAATCACTTGACATTTTAATAAATACTTAATTAGTTTGACTTTTAAAACAACAAATAAAATAATAAATAATTGGCTACGATGTGCTTGTCTATCTGTAGGTTGATATATGCAGGGAATTCCCATACTATACTGATTATGGTAAGGTCATTCGCCTCATCAAATCCGGATTAAGCCATATATAGAGACACAGGGAATACAAGTGTTGTTGTCCCTTTATCCCTTGCATCGGCCTTTTTAATGGATGACAATAGAACGGTAACCTCGCCTGGGCTATCTGGCGGGGCACCAATGAGGAATAATAAGCGAGAATGAAAAGGCAGGTCAGTTAGCCCATCATGATGAATCTACCTGAAATGCAGCACGATTGTTTCCAAGGGGTATTACGTGGAGGTCAATCAGACAAGGTATATGTTATTACTAGCAATGGGGCTGGTAGTTCGCATTACTTACAATCCCTTAAGTAGATATAAGTATAGGTATCCAGTCTGTTACCAAGTTAATAACAAGTAAACAATATTAAAGTTTACTTTAATATTATTGTTGACCATGTTACAGAGTTGATACCTACTTATTGCCTTCCTGCAAATAAAATTAAAAATGTAATGAAAAAGACAAGCCGAGATGCCGGGATTGTACCGTGTACAACTGTTTCAACTAGTATTTACCTCTCACGTGTAAACCATTCCCATTATTCTCATACGACATTAATTTCTTACAAATATATTAATTTATTTATTAAAAACTTTGTTCCCGTGTCTTCTTCTGTTCTTGTTTATCCCAAATACTACGAGAATGCCAACTTTATTCACATTTCAACAATTTATGGATGTGCTTAAGTACTTTATATTATTCTCAGATTCGTGTATAATATAGTATATGTTATATAAGTATAAGTATATTTGTTATTTATATATATTTATTCGTTTATATATGTAATTTTAGAATGTATGAATATCAATCATTACTAGTACCGCATTCGAGTATTCTGACACTTCCCTATGGTTGACTGGGAGAGAATGCTTTTAGCATTAAGTACGCCATGTACACATATTTGTACTAATAAATAAATAAATAAACTAATAAAATGCACTTTAACTTTTATAATATTTTATTTCGTTAATATTTAAATACTTAACGTATTATTTCAATATTACATGGAATTTAACGAATATTTTGTTTGATCATATTTTTTGAAATAACTCCTAAATTAGTATAAAACATACCAAAATTGGTAAATTGATATAAGATAGGTGAAATACCTATTATATATGTACTTACATTATTATCTAAATGAACAAACAGGTCGACTCCCAAGGAATACCTCGTGAGAACGAACTTTGGAACAAAGTACAATTTTCGGTGGCTTCACAACAGTCTCGTACTGCATTGAGAGATCAAATCCGAGCGTGCTTTCAAGAGTTACAAACAGGTGAATATACGAAATTAAATTAAATTTTAATATATCTGCAAAAAATACTAAAGACAACATCGATATATACAAGGTAGTACAGCTGTTGGAGATAAATATTGATGGAAACATCTGCTTTGCTTACCTATTGTATGTAGGTGCATATTGCAGGGGTCTAATTCTTATTTTAGGTAGGGTGTATTTATTAGTCTATTGATTTCCTTGCTAAGGCCTACATCATGATAACCTATATAATATCGTACTGAGTTTCTTAAAAACTATTTTGTAAAAATAATCGCATATAGACACGAATAGCACCTTAGCAATGGCAAAATATTTACTGCGTCTATGGCTGTACCCATATGTAGTTAATCTGCAGTTATGCCTAACGAATACAAGTAATGTCATTCTTGTGCATATGATTTGTCACCTTTTTACGCAGAATAGAATAGCAAACAAGTTGACGGCTCGCCTGATAGGAAGTAATAACCGTCGCCTATAGACAAGACAGTACCATGGACATAACAAAGTATGGGCGAAACAGAGACAGTCCAATACAGAGTAATAGCACCTGAGTCCTCAGGAATGGCAATCCCTGAGGACTCAGGTATTATTCTTCTGTACCCTGTAAATTCACTTCCATATCCCACCCTTCAAACCAAAACACAGCCATGCAAACAACTGCTTCACGGTAGAAACACGAATGGGCCACCACCACTTTTCAACAGGTGGGCCGTCAGCTTGTTTGTCATTCTAAGTTGTATAAAAAAAAAAAGTGCCCAGGCAATCGACTTTTGTACAAAGTCTCCCTCTGGTTTACATTCACATGTATGACGTTCAATATCCTAACTGAGCTGTTGTAATTTTTAATGATATTCATTTGCTCTACATTAGTGATTTGCATTCAATAAGTTTTATTTGTACCTAAATTTATTTAAACAGAGCAAAAGTAAAAAAAATATCATATCTCTTTATAAGAGCCTGTCATATTTTTAATATCCATAATCTAAAATGAATTTATTATTTGTTACAGAAGAAGAAGATAATGGTTGTTCTTATTCAAATAAACTTGAACGATGTTTGATGCTAAGATTCTCCGATCGAAAACCATTTGATGAGACAAAAAAAGCAGAGAGTAATTGAGATACTTACATATAATTGCTTTAATACCTACTTAACTAATAACAGCAAATAAATATGTGTATTATACCTATTTATATACAAAATCAGCGGCATTTCTAAAAAGGACATACGGCATATATTTAATGGCACCATTTTAGTGCTTCTATTTTTCTTTTTCTTCATGTATATTTTTTTTCATTCAGTGTAGAGTTAAGAATTAAATATATATTTCTGTTTCATTCGTATTGGAATAAATCCCATAACAAAAGAATGTTTTGCATGTATCCTCAATTAAAAACAAATTAGCTATAGCCCTTTCTTTACTCATATGAATTAGGATACAAACTGGATTGCTAGCAATTATTAGTAAGATTTCCATTCTAATTTCTAGATTCTGTTGGCCATCTTAATGGTGTAGCGATTTAATACACTGCTTCACCTACCGATGGTCTACGGAGTCATAGCCCCGTATGTTATAATTATTATTATGTTATTATTATGTTTATTTGTATTGATTTGAGTGTTTGTATGTAGTTACAAAAATGTATTCAATTGTTTCTATGAGTCGCACCTACTCATAATAAAAGTTGTGCTTAATTTGGAAATACATTGTGTTTTAAAATATGACCAACTTTATTTGTTGATATTCACTCAAATAATTCTGAAACATATTTTAAGGTTATTCAAAAAGCATAATAGCTATTACATATTCTGTGATCTAAACTATATAGTCTAGAATAAACACAAAATATGTAATGACGCATTTGCAAACAGTACATATGAAAGATTCTTGTACCTATCTATGAAAACCAAAAGACTCAACAGGAACGGCAATGCATGAAGTCTACCAGAGAATTGAAGGTTGTATGACTTAGCACATGTTGCTAAGTGCTACAACAAATATCTACAGTGAATGTGTATAATTAATCAGAATTATAAAATCAAATATTGACTTGCCTTTTACTACGAGATCCGTTACCACCATAGAAACGGCATTAATTTCGCCGTGCACAAATTTTTTCATAAATATAAAACGATAGGATAACCAGGGAACGAGAATGGCTGTGGGTGAAACACAACTGGATCGTCCAAACTAGTATTTCTTAGCTCATGAGGATACACCTGTCTAGGCAATGGCTCTTGTAGTACAGTTTTCAGTTCCTAAAATGATAATAAATAGATTTTTTATACATTTTCTACTATACTTACTGAAATTGGAATCCATCATATAATCGCCGGATTTGTATAAAGATTCATAAATTATTTTCATATTCCAAATAATATTCATAAAAAAAATTGCCATTTTCATATTTCATAAAAAATAGGCACCTAACCTATATGAGGGGAGGGAATTGTTAATAATGGAATCTAACAGCTCCATTGCTATCAGGTCTACCTTTACTTTTGCTGTTCTCCATGGAAACCATCGTTGTTAATTCTGGTCGAATTCGTCACGACGGAAAAACTGACCGACTTTCATCCTCACCTATTATACCTCACTGGAGTTCCGGGACAACATTCCATTTTCAATCAATAAGAAAAACATATCATATGATTTCGGCTTATTAAGATCACTCAATATCTAATAAGTAAGTAGTAACACGTATCTTAGTGCTACTTATTTATACCTAGTACCTACTATGTACACCTATAATACCTTTCACAACTAATCCTATATACCTACTCGCTGCATCCCGCGGTCCTAAAACCTCAAGAAATAAGCAATCAAATGCAAAAAAATTATATCCACTTGGTAGTTCTAGAAATTAACGAGTGCCAACAAACAAACAATCTCCTGGTTTATATATTAGTATGTTATAATTAATTTGCGAGTAGGTAAGTCTAAATACTGTGCACTACATAGAGATATATAAGAATTTGATATGAGGGGTCTTGATAAGAGCAATAGAAACCAAAATATTAAATTTTCAAAATTTTGTCTGTCTATATATTTGTTCCGGCATCACGCAAAAGCTACTGTATTAAATTGGAAGGGGTTTTCAACAACTGTATCCTTAATGGTCTAATTTACAATCTGGTATATGTTTTATCTTAATACGCCATCTAGAAATGATGTATTTTATTGGTGTTCCAACTTCAAAATTCTGCACATACGAAGTAGCGGATAAAAACTAATATATAATAATTAAGCGTATGACAATTATTACACACATACACAATATTTAAAGGTACACGTTACAAGTACTAATATTAAAATATTAACGTATTCCATTGCAATTTTATTTCATTTAAAAATGTATCAAATCGTTTGAAGTTTATACCTACAAATGTTTACATTCAAACGACTATTTTAAATTTTAATTAAAATTTCATTATTTATAAACATGCTTTATATAGATTTAATGTTCTTTGTGGCTTACATTGCTGCATTTAATGGTAGTACTTGTATATACCTAAACAACAGTTTGAAATGAAAAACGAATGAAACCGATTTGGAAAATTCTTATTTTATCTGAAAAAATATACTTACGGATTGGTCGCATAGAAGTTTTATCAAAATAGGTTCCGTAGTTTACGTTATTAATCAAAATAACTGTTTTTGCCACAATTGAAGTCGATTTTTTATGTGGAACAGGATTTATTGTTGTTTATGACACTTCTTTGAACCTTCACATCCCTACGTATATAATAAAGCGAAGATCATAATGATGATTTTACTGTAGACGATAAGTAGGCAATTATTTTGTAAACACCAAAGTATATTTCATGTGAAACAAAATTTTAATCTTTATTTTAAAATGCAATATAACAATTAATATTTTTAAAAGGGTATACAGAGCCATAGACTCAAATTTAGGGTAGGGCAAAAGAACTTTTTGATAGGGCAGAAGCCATAATTTTCTTGGAACCTTTCATTTTAAGGTAGGTCATTGGGTCTTTTAAGGTAGGTCATTGTCCCTCAAAGAAACTATCTACGACCATAATGTAAATTGAACACTCTTTTCCGCGTTTAGCCTCTCATTTGGGCGGTTGTGCGTATTATATCCGTATATATCTACGGCCATAAGGATATATTAAGGTTTCTTCAGGGTCGGCAACGCGCACGTTACACCCCCTAGCATTACAAGCATCCATAGGTACAGTAACCGTTTACCATGAGACAGGCTGTATGCTTGTTTACTACCTTCGTAGTATAAAAAAAAACGTAAAATCGATTTTTCTCATCCCAGATAAGTCTCAGGGTTCATAGCTCATGGACCTGGATGGGCATGGATAAGTTTCTATGTTTAAAGACACCTAATTGACTACCTAACCTATTGAAACTAATAAAAACAGTAATGTAATCGTACATAATACACCTATACATACCACTTTGACTAGATGTACTTATGGATAAATTACTGATGTAAATTTTTTAAAACAAGTTTCAGCTTAAAAATTTATTGTGTCGATTAATACATATTCCCAATAAATATTCACTAAATAGATATTTGACATATTTCTTTTAAAATATAATGTTTAGCCATGAAAGCAAATAAATTTATAGAATGGTTCATTTCTACATTCTTAAATGGATTCATACAAAAGGGAAATTCCATATGCATATAATTTTTTGTTTCCTCACATCTAACGATTTATATAGTTACAAAATATCAATACTGTATTTGCTTTTAATACTTCTAAGATATAACTATTTTTATATATACATATATCTAATTCATAAAAAATTGAAAATGTTGAATGTTACTTTCCATTTAATATGACACCCTTTTTTATTACAGAAATATATTATCATTGTTTATTTACAATTTTAAAATTACTGTAATGTTATATTATTAAAATGCTGCTCAATATATTGTTTGAGTAAATTTTTAATACAATAGTAATATTTCACATGTCAGTATATATAATAAAATTAATGTACTACAGTAGGAGCTAGTACCGACAATGTTAAAGTATTGAGATGTAGAGGTGGCTTGCTCGCGCACACTTTGGGTTGAGCTTGTATATGTTTTGACCACCTACACAGATGAAGCAATGATTCACGTTCAGAAATAGTAAGACGTTCCTGAAAGTATAACTTTTAGATAAGTAAAAAAATATTTACAACACAGCTACACCTAATTGTTTACAAATTATATAGTAGATAAACTTATATTTTTTTACAACAATTTTTCTAGCTATTAAGAATCAAATAAAATATTGGATCAAAACCACAGAATGTTAAAAATTACTTAACTATAGATATAAATACTAAATATTAAACAAACAACTTTGTAATGTCTTTTTATTAAAATAAAAAAGTACTTAGTTATAATAAAAATTTTGTGGAATGTAAATGTAGGTAATATGTAATGGGGTGGTTATTTTATACATTAATAATTTAATTATTTTTCAATTTCCTATGAATGTTTCATAACAAATCACTATGAAAATATTATCAAAATAGCTGAAGTATTTTGAGGCAATTGAAACAAATGTGTTAACTTATTTAATAGAACATTTAAAAAAGTAGGTATACTTACAATCAAAGGATATAATACATAGTAAGCTGCAATATCTGTTATATTTAAAAAATCACCAGTTAGATATGTGCTCTTTTCTAAGGCCTTATTAATATCCTGTAAATTTAAATTTAATCAGCACAATAACTCATTTACATATTTAAATGTTAATTATTATATAAACTTATTACTCACCTGTAAAAAATTCTTAGCAAAAATAGGATTAGTTATAGCTTGGTTGGAAAACATGGCTATGTGTTCTAGCCATTGATAACTTGCTAATAATTTATCTTGTGACATTTTATTTTCATTTTTCGATACCAATCTTAACACAATACTAGCAAAACCATCTACGTTTTGCTTATCCAATACTGTTGTCAATACCTAAAAAATTGCATTTATGAAAAAAAAACATTTACATATTAAGTAAAGAGAACTATTTAAAAGAATCTGCATGAACTTAACAATTAGAATGCTACATTAATGAAGGCATATAAATAATAATGTAAGATAATAGGTTGTGTTTAGTCAACCTTTACTTCGACATTAATTATTTATGCCTTTTAATAATTTACCATGAAGCAGTTGTGTTTGCATAACTGTGTTTCGGTTTGAAGGGTGAGATATGGCGTGAATTTACAGGGTACAGAGGAATAACATCTAAGTCCTCAGGAATGGCAATGCATGGGGGGTATTATGGGCGAAACAGTATACTCTGTTATGTCCATGGTACTGCTAATGTCTCTAGGCGACGGTTACCACTTTCCATCAGGTGGGTCGTCAGCTTGTTTGCCATTCTAAGTTGTATAAAAAAAAAACATAAAAAACGAAAACAGATTGTCGTAGATAACAGAAGAAACCTGATCAAATATTGTTATATTTGAGAGAGGTGTCACGACAAAATTAACTGGAAAGTTTTAAAAGTGATTAAAGCAATAAATAGATGCAAATATAGAAAAGCCTTTCGAATTCAATGGTTTTTGCTAACTCGCAAGGGATTTGGAATTACAATTATAAAATTTTACCACTGAAATATTTAACACTCAAACTTACCCTATCAGTGTTATAGCAAACGGGCCCCACAGGGGTATTCAAATACTTTCCGATTAATTTTATAACTTCTACATTACAAGCGCTCATTTTGACTTGCTATTAAAATAAGATTAAGAAGTTAGGTTAAATTTTCACCTATGCCAATTTTGTACTATTCTATTATTTTTAAATTACGAGATAAATGCTTAATAAAGTAATACCCAATAGAATTACGAATCTTATCTAAATATTTATTTTTAATAGAAATTATTAAAATTTCAATAAGCATACGAAAAGTGATGGAATGTCATTAAATTACTGAAGAGTCAGCACTATTCTCTTATTTCTCATATTGACAAAACTAGAATATAAATCTATGCTGGTTGCATAGATTTATTTTAAAAATAAATATCAATATAATATTATTTTTTTAAATATGTGTTTATTTTTTATCATATGTTTATATACATATGTAACGGAAAATTAATGACCTCACTCTGTTTTTTCCGATTATAAGAAATTAATATGCATAGTGGAGTAATCCGAATAATAAAAATAAAATAAAATTAGGTTTCGATGGAAGCAGGTGGAGAAAAACAGTAGATGATAAGTTCAGAAAATTGTTCAATTCCATAAGAAAGAACATCAAAAAAATATTCAAATTATTGTCATTGACAGAAAAATAAAAATAACGAAATATAAAGAGGTTTCACAACACATAGTACTATAACATTGCTAAAATATTGATATTAAAAGATATACCAAAACATTAATTTGTTTTTAAAATATTCAAATTCAATTAACTGGTTTGCATAGATTTGTACAAAATTATATTTCGAAGTCAACACAATTAGGTTTTTGAAATTGAATGGTTCAGTCCAGCGGACTAGTCTCTTCGATCTGTATTTAAATTCAAATTCTGTATCTTCTCTTTGAGGTAGTCTTTGAGTGACATTGACATTACGTTTAACATTTAACTAAATGTCAATAAAAAAGTTAAATAATTGGAAACCATCACAATATTCAGTTCCTAATACGAAAATCTTATATTTACAATATTTATTGTTATTTATAAATCATAACATATATTATAACGCATTAGAAGTGGACGGATAATATCATATATGAGCGATTGCCGAATAATCCGGCTAAAACACTATGAACCATATCAACTCGTAACGTGCATTCAAGTTTTCTCTTTGTATATTCGTTGAAAATCATCTTCATGTTAACTCTATGTCACGATTATTTTCGAATTTCCTCCCTTGGTAAAAATAGCAAAGATGGTAATCCACACTTTAGTCGTAGAAAATTTGCGTTTGGTTTATTCTTACTACTACTGGTTGTTATATTGTGGGTTTTGTCATCAGAGGTGACCAAAGTAAGTTTTTGTCTTTATATTTATATAACTATAAAATGAATAAACTGTAAAATTAAGTTTATTTTTCAACAATGTATTTGTTTATTTTCCAGTATATATATGTAGAAAAGAAGCTAGAGAGACCATTCCTAGTAACCTATGTTCGTAGTTCACTCTTATTTGTATACCTATTGGTGTTGTGTTTCACACCACCTACAAGGGATCCTTGTCGACCTGTTGATTACACTGTAAGTATGCATCCAGAAAAACATTTGTTTCAAAATAGGTAAATATAATTGGGTTATTTAAATATCTAAATGTAATTTAATCCTTAATGATAATTTAATGTTTTAATTAACTAAACATTTAAATGACAATGTTAAGTCACGAGTTGAATACACTGGCAGTTATAGGACATTATAGTTAATCCATAATATTATTCTCTGGCCTTTATTTAAGTCTTACTGAGATTCTAAATTTAAAATTTGGGTCTAAACCATTCAATGAATATGTATGATATTTAATACCCAAGATTGTATGTGGTGTCATCATCATTTATAGATAATTTTCAATATATAAGCTAAGATATGCTAACCCTCTAATAAGCCATATAGTTGTTTTTGCTTTGTTATATATTATCGAATAAAATAATCACCATAAAGTACAAAAGTCTTCTTACTTTAAATTTTTTGTTTTTTTTACAAAAGTTTTACATAAGTTAATCTCAGCAGTTGTTATTGCATGACTATATTTTTAAAGAATAGGTTATAATGAAATTAGTAGGTGTAAATGTATAACACCTTAGTTCCCAGGAATGGAATAAATGAACAATATAGGGGTATCTCTAATATATATACATATATATATATATATATAGGTATATCAAAAATGTACTTGATACTGTTTATAGCTATAGGTAGCTATATTGCCAGTTTCCATTTAATAGCTTATCTATCTGTTTGGTATTTTAGATCAAATTTCAGAAGATATGTGTTAGGATCATATAAACATTTTTTATTGATAATGCTTAAATTGCTATACTGAATCAAATCAAATTAATGTATATATACCTTAAGCTAGATAAACTGTATACTTTTATCATAATTTATATGGATAAAGCTTTATAATAGCTGGTAGTAAAATATTAAAATTCATATAAATTATGAGGTGATTATTAAAATTTGTGTCATAACATCATAACCTTCTATTTCCACTGATACTCTTTTCTATATAACTTTTTATTTTTGTATTGCAGCAATTATTAGAACATTCTGCTGAAACAGATGATGAAAACTATTTTAGTGAAACCACCAATAGTTTGGTTAGTATTATCTTAAATTTGTTTTACTTATATATACTTAATTATTGTTGGAAAATTATTAGTTGACAAAATAGTAATCCTATATGGATTACTTAATATTAGGGTGGATAATTTAAATTTATTGCACTTTGGACATGTCGAGTATTGTGTTCACAACAATAATTGACAAATGCATCTACCTACCTACTCATTACTACTACTATAGTAGGCATCACTATTTACCACATTATTAAATAATGGTGTTTTTTTAATAATATCAATATATAATTATTTTTTTAAAACCCTGCATATGCATACAACTAAAGTGAAGACCTCAAATGCATTGCAGGATGTCACTGGATGCAGGTGGTTTTTTAATGCAATCTGTGGGGAAGGCATATGTTAAACAGTTCATAGATAATGGCTGAAATGATGATGATAATGATAAAATTTTACTAAGTGCTGACAATTACTACTATAAATGTTATATATATTTCTTAGTTGCTATTATTTTAGTATAAAAACATTAACTGTAATGCTAACTGAACCCTTTATCCTCAGACCTAAGCTGTTCATGATAACTATATAAAGTGATATTATAATTAAAATTCATATGATTAATAACTAATTCTAGGGTGATTCTACATTCGTACCAGTCCGTGCTGGAGAGACCACTGACAGTGATGATGCAGCTCCAAGAGCTGTACGATTCAATAAAGTAGCAGAGGTGAGAATTATTATCATTAACATTAATAATATTTTACTTAATATTAGTGTAAGTCTACTAATATATTTAGTTATAATTTTTCCACCTTGAAAATTGTATACTTTGAAATTCTTACCTAATTAATATTTTTATTTTATGTAATTCTTTTTTTCATTATGCATACATAAATAGATATTATTTCTATAGTGTAGCTTCAAGTTTTATACATATTGTGAGATATGTATAAAATATGAATTGTGCTTATGTAAATCTCATAGTAAACATTTTTTTATAATACTTTTTCATCAAAATATATATTGCATATACAACAAATATTTTTTTTTTTTGCAAATTAGAATGGCAAACAACTTGAGGGCCCACCTGATGGAAATTGGTAACCATTGCCTGTAAACATGAGCAGTACCATGGACATAACAGAGTATACTGTTTCTCCCATGATACCCCCCATGTGTTGCTATTCCTAAGGACTGGTGTTATCCTGTACCTTGTAAATTCAAGTTTAAATTTAAGTTTCATGACACTTTTTTTATGCAACTTAGAATGCTAGACATGCTGATGGCATCTAATGGAAAGTGATAACCATCGCCTATAGACATGAAGGGTACCATAGACAAAGCTTAAAGTTTTTTTTGTATATTAATGTAAACTGTGTCAGAAATGTAAGGTAAATGATGATTGTCCAGGTGCGCGTGATGTCCGCGGCGATGGCGGGCGAGGCGCTGCTGGCGCGGCTGTCGTGGGCGGCGTCGGTGCGCGCCAGCGAACACGCGCAGCGGCGCGCCGCCGCCGCCGCTACGCGCCGCCACCTGCGGCTCGCGCTCATGTTCGCTGTACCCGTATGTTTTTCTTTTATGCATAAAAATGATGACTGATATTCCTAATTAAGAATGATAAGTGAGAAGGAAGTCAGCTCAGTTGACCTATCATGACAATTTCACTAGAAATTAACTTTTGCCTTACAAAAGTCCATATCACTAGTTATTTGACTAAAATTATTTTGTAATTTTATAATAACTATAGTTTTAACGACGTGGTACAATGGTAAGCACATAACTTTTCGTAAATGAGGTTCGAGATTTGATACAACATTTCTAAGTTACGAGTCTGGGTATTCTGGATTGTGCCCCCAGATGTTCCTTATCTAGTTGCTCATATCCCAGAATATCGTAACTTGAGGAACAGGCGATTAGTCTGATCGTGTGACATTTATTTCTTTCAGTGGTTCATATCAAACTACCTATACCGACTGAGCTTAAAGCACAGCGGGGCCAGTACGACGACAATCTACACGTCGACAACGGGGGCAGTAGCACTCTCACTGGGCGCTATATTTACTCAAGCACCCGGCGACCGATTCAACCTATCCAAGAGTGTCGCTGTTTTACTTACAGCTGCTGGTCTGGTAAGCTTTCATATATATTGAATTTTATTAGTTTTATTGTAAAATTTACTAATTTTTACAAAATCAAATCACTCTGAGACTTAAATTAAATTTTTTTAGTTAAAAAAAATTTGGAACTTCATGTTTTTTATTTATTAATAAATGATAAATAAATAGTTTATATTCCACAAAGATGTCATGTATTACACATGCAAAAAAGACCGTAAAATTGAGAATAAGTACAAATGAACTGACAAAACATGTTTATCTTTTTAAAAAAAGAAGTGTCTCTTCTAGGTGGTGTTAGCTTTATCAGAAAGTCAGAATAACTGGAAAGCTGTATTGTCTGCCCTCGGCTCCGCTTTATTCTATGCAATGCATCTTTTAATGTATCGGCAAGAATTAAAGAAAGGTGATGGCATCAACTCTCCATTGCTTGTTGGTGAGTGATATATAAAATTATGATAAGTAGCAAACTTTATAAAAAGTGTTTAATGAAAATTTATGTTTTTATCATTATATAACTTATAACACTCACACCCAACAAAAACCCTATTTATTAAAATCTATTAAATCATTTATGGTCGCCATATTTATTTATACTGTTATTATATAGAAGTGTCAGTTAAGATATGAATCAAATATTTATTACTAGTTTTTACCCACAATTTGTCCACATGACTAGGATGAAAAATAACTTATATCCTTTTCTATCCCATGTAGTATATATACACCAATTTTCATAATGATTGATTAGTCTGTTAAAGTTCTATAATATAATAAACAAATTCACTTTCATATTGATAATATTAATAAGATTATTAAAGTTTAACACTGTTTGTTAAACTTTAAAATAATTTTACAAAATAATTTGTTCAATGCACTAGAAATGCTATCTTATAATTTCTTTCCTTTTTTTGCAATTTAATTAAGCCTGTTATTTGATAAAAAAGACACCCCCTATTGTTTACTAAAAATGCCAAGTATAAAAAACCAACTGTATGTACTAACATTATATATTATTTGATTTACATTCAATTTTAATAATTTATTCATAATTATTTTATTAAACTATGTCTTATCTTGTGGAAGTCCATATCACTGGTTATTCAATTATAATTAGTTTGTTTAATTCTACTACCATTTGTATGCATACGACTGCCAACACTCGAAGATTGACTATTCCATATTATATTGACCATCATAATTTTCATCACTCATTCATTTTCCTACTATCTCTTATTTAAACTACATGTTCTAATTTAATAACATGTATTAATGTTTCACAAACAAAGCATGATATGGTTACCTCTGGATTTAAGAATAGTAAACTATAATTTACTAGTGTATTGTATTGATATGTTTCACTGTATCTTATGTTGATGATTCCTCACATAAACATACTCATTAACACATTATCTATTACACATAATGACGCACTGAAAACATTATTAGGTAGTCAGTTAAAAATTAAATAATTATTAAAAATTGCTTTCTGATTATTTAATCATTACCAATTAATTTACAATTTATCCAAAAATATGTATACCTAATAGCAGTATACATTTAAATCTGTAGGTTTGGTGGGATGCGCCTGTGGATGCATAGCATGGGCGATGGGCGGCGTACTAGCTGCCGTAGGTGTAGAGCCAGCCGAACTGCCACCGCCCAGGCTCTGGAGCTGGCTACTGCTCGACGCAGCCGTGGGGCCGCTACTAATTGAATCGCTATGGCTGTGGTAAGATTGTATATGCAAAATCATAAGCTTTCTTACTCCTGAATGATTTATCTATTCATTATAATAATAATAGCCTTTATATATATATATATATATATATATATATATATATAATGTAATCTTATTAATATTATATATATATATATATATATATATATATATATATATATATATATATATATATATATATATAGCCTGTTGCAGAATTACAATTAATTTGATTACATTAATTTTTCCAGTATTAACTATTATAGTATAAATATAGATATTTACACTTACTTAGACTTAATGGTTGAGGGCGACAGCATCCCTCTTAAAAGCTACCTGCGGTTGCCAACCCGCCTGCGAAGCGTGGTAACTATTGGCAATAAAAAATACAAATCACATAATCATGGTGTCCATCAGGGGTCGGTCGCTGACCTCGTGTCAGACGGCGACGTGCATGTTGGCGCTAGTGGCGCCGCTGTCGGCGGGGGTGGAGGCGTGGCGCGGCGGCGGCGCGGGCGGCGCGTGGCGCGGCGCCGCGGCCGTGCTGGCGGCCGGCGGCTGGCTCGTCGGCTCGCTCGACTTGCCGCGTTCGCTGACGCCATTCGCGTGGATTAACACGCGTCTTCGAGCCGCCGAAGGGTTCACGTATGTATCTACACTCAACTTGACGTTGTGAAACTTATTCATAAAAACTAAAGACTTCTTAATAAATATAAACCCTTTTAACTAGTAATACTTTATCACTAATAATTAGTAATAGTAATAATTCTTTTGAATTCTTCTGAAAACCATGCTATTGTTACTACTACTCTTATTTCAAAAACGAAAATAGCATTTATTTTCTCCGCATTCTTGCTTTTAATTAAATATCTACAATTACATAAATTTAAAATATTATGTAACGTTGATAAAATGGTAATTAATTTAATTGATAATTTCATAGGGCAATAAGAAATATACCAGATCTCGACGAACAATCAGAGGCCCTGATGTCATCAGACGATCCGACGTAGCACAGTACACAAACCACTCACAAGAGGATTTGCTTCAACACTGAGGCGCACCGGGTTTTAATGTAGTCATGTATAGTATAATGTGGACCACAAGCGCCCATGTTTCGTGATAGATCTCATTTAACTAATCTCTGACTTGCACTAATATGAAGCAAAAAGTATTTGGACAAACGTTCCTAGAATCTTGCATTTAAAGGAATGTATCCAAAGATTGCATTAAAATTATTGCATCAGCAGATCAATGGCATCACATATAAATAATAAGAAAACAGTACTTGTAATGGCGGTTTTATTATTTATAGAAAATTAGTAAAATTAGATGTTTTAATATTGCTTTTATATTAGTGTCGATTTTTAGATAAATCAATTGTGAAGTATTGTAATGTTTCTTGGATTATTAATTATTTCTCTCTGAATAATTCAAAATATACTTTTGTTGCCTCGCGTACTTACGCGTGAGGAGACAAAAGTACTCTGAATGGACTATACTCTTTGACTGCAAATTATCTTTAAAAGAATTTAAACACCGGTTTGTTGTGTAAAACACGCTTTGTTATTCCTAGTCTCTTATGATTAGCATTTATAAAAAAAAAAGTAGTTAAAATCAAAATGTTAACCATTAAGTAATAAAGTAACCATTCCACTTTATAAGTAGTAAGAAATAATCTTAACTTCATTCCATATAAGTGCAATATTGGGATAAAAACGTTTGATATAAAAAAATTTATTATGTAAACGTCTATCAATATATGTAAGTTTATAATTTATGTAATATAATTAAATTTTCAGTTCAAAAATTGTTGATTGTAAATTAAAATAAACTCACAGCAGTAATCCTAATTGGGGTTTCAGATGTTTTATCAGGATTTTTGTTAATTGATATGCGAAAATATAATTTTGCCACAAATTATAATGAAAGTAATAAAAATCTAATTTTGTTGATTATATTATAGAATTGTTTTTATAATTATGAATTTGATATTAAAAATGCATAGGTCAATTATTCACTCTTCGCACCTCCATACTCAAATAATAGACATTTCTTTAAAATTTAATATCTCTCTGAGATTACCAATATACATTGTACTAAATCCTCGCTTGTTTCCTCCTGATCTATAAATGCAGGTGTAAAAGTTGATACTCGTACTTTAACTGTGCCTTTTCGTATAGACTAAATACATTCATAATTACAGTATAATTATAAAATCTGTTCAAACACATTAATATATAGTAAGAATTAAATTAAAATATCGACTATATGATATTATTTAAGTTACATATACAATGTTCCACTCTTATATTGTAAAATCTATTTATTATGTTTACAATTGGACACGCAACCTGTTTTCTAAACATTATTTTCCAGATTATTTACAAAAAATATTTTAAATTTAGTAAATCAAAATACTAAATAGTACTGTTCTTTCTATTGTAGTATCATATAGTTAATATAATAATAATAAAGTTCCACCATGAAAGTTTAATTCAAGCAGCAAATCATAAATTCATTTTACTTACAAATACATGTCTCATTATTATTAAAAAAGTGCTAGCACTTCACATCGTATACAAAATGGCAACTTACAGCATCTTTAATCTATGTGTATAGCATTTTCTTATTTAATGTAATAAATAAAAAGCATTGGTACTTAAATTTTTTTAACTAATAACAGTTTAAAAAATAAATACTTTAAAAGGTTTTTGATTATTAAATGATCCTGTATTATGAAATTTTTTTATCTGTATTTATTCTTATTTTGTTATTGTGTAAATGACATACCAATATTGTTTACATGTATGTAAATAAGTCTATAAAAAATATAGTATCCTTATCTATTAGTCGCCATAGTTCTTTTATATTATTTGAATACCACTAAAATTAAAGTATAAAAAAATGGATTGTTATTATCAATTGGAACAGATTATTATTATTGCTGTAACCTTTTATACATTAATTCAAATAAATATAAAATCAGTCGCATAATTTATTATCATTAATTCTTATTGTAAATTAAGACATTGTGCTTGCGTAAGAATTGACAAATAAGTATCATTCAATCAAACAATATTACTTACAACTGATTTCTGAATTGAATATAGATATTTAAGTATGATTGAATACGCTTTATAAACATCTTAGATTTGATATTGAATTGCGGTACATATTTAAATAATAATCAATTCGGAAACCAGAGGTTGGAGTTATAACTAGTGTCCTAAATTGTGATGATAGTTATGTTAAAAAATTGTATTTGATTACAATACTGGATTCTAAAAGGTATTCTGCAACCATGCAAATATCACAGTGCTTTCTCATTGTATAATTTATTTATTTTCAATCTAACTATAAATAGTTATCTGCAAAGTGATAAAAATGCAAAGTTGCAGAACACTAGTTTTCATATCTACCTTAATATCATATGAATGTTCTAGAACATGTATTATATTTAAAGGATATTGATATCAGAAAGTAGTCAGTATAATTAATAAAATCATACATTTTAAATTTTATAATAAATTCTTCATACGGAGACAACTAATGTGACTCATAGATTGTATACTACTGCTGCAATTTATATTTTATCTGCGACTCATTTAATGTGTAATTAGTGACACAGTATTAAAAATAAGTGGATTATTTGTGTTATGAGATATGTAGCAATAGATTTTATATTACTTAATCACGCTTGTATTATTTTTTATACTTGAATATTTAAGTTTCAATATGGAACGTAAACTGGACGATACAAGCATTCCGCAATATAAAACCAGTTTACCAATAACCGCTAAAGATAAATAATATCCTATACATAACTGTAGCTGGTTCTCAGACAATTTTGAAGAATAATATCTATTAGGATATTGAAATGGAAACTACAGTTCTTATATTTTAATATATCCCTTATTCCATTTCCTGATGTTTTAATAAAATAATAAAAGATTAATATCGTAACCTTATATTGCCTCTATAATATTACTATCTGACCAACAGTTTGTCATCCATTAGTAGTGCGCGTATCCGTATGATTTAGTTATGCGAAAAGTAGTAATAACTAATTTTGTGATTCCACTACTATTTAGTAATATACTAATTTTCGTATTCGAATAATTTTACTAACAAGGAAACAGCAAGGGTATGGGGTCCTCAAATCGAACGGAGGTTCCGTGTGTAGTTAGCACTCAGTGAGTGTATTCATATATTCAAACCCTAGAGCGCACTACTTAATCATTGCAAAAAAAAATCCAGAAGTTTGAAAAAAAAAATTTATTTGTATTAAAATTTGATAATAAATTTCCATGTGTTTAATGTAAAAAAGTTAGAAATTATTAAATTCGCGGTTCAACAATGTATAAAAGTTGAAAAGATATTGTTTATAATATTTATTAAATTTAAATATAAATTAAAAACAAAATTATTTCAAACTAGGAATTTTTTCTCGACGATGGCTAAGTAATGCGCACTAGGGTTAGAGTATATGAATGTACTCATTGAGTACTAATTACATGAGGAACCTCCGTTCGATTTTAGGACCCCACACCCTTGCGTCTCTTGTAAGTAATAAATCGATCTAAACGAATAATAATGAAAACAAAACATTGATTTAAATACCTTTAACTACTTAATAGATATAACTGAGTACCTATATTTTTACCTTTTATATATTCATATATTTTTTTTCTCTTATAAATTACAACGCACTAATAATAGCATGGTACGTAATTGCTACAATGAGTTTTTGTTACCTAACCTTCTGGCTTTATTTAGCGGCTTTGCTTACATGAATTGAGATAAATTGTTGGAGAGAATAACTAGTGTGAATGAACTGATTGTCCAATCGAGCTATCGATCTATTGTATCGAGTGAGTAGATAGTACCAAATGAATTATATTGAAAATATCGATCGTATCATCGAATTGATAGTGCACTATGCAATACTCTTTGTATATGAATAGACATAGCTTAAACATAATTTACATTGCATATCACAGAAACAAAATTCATTAATTATGTGTTGTGATTTTATTACTATATAACATATACACATAATAAAGAAATTAAAACTATAAATTGTCGTCGATAACATATAGCCATCAAATACCTAGTTGCAAAATTCACATAAATACAATTTTTTTTTTTTCTATATACGCCGGTGAAGAGAAAACGTCTGTGGCAACTGTTACTCCTCCGTTATCAAATTGCAAAATTTTAAAATTTACACACCAAAAGTGGCTTACGATACAAGATAATGAATTATAAAATCCATTGTTTATAAATGAATTACAAAAGTACGTAAGTATCATGTATCTACTATTTTAAGAACAGTTGATAGTGAATAAGCTATAAAACGACAAAAATGTGTTCAGTAATTGTAATTCAACATCTTTACTAGTAATTAACTGAATATTTCTTTTCTTGATAACTGATAAGCTTCAAAATTTGCTAATTATAACCAAATATGTTAAATTGGCAACATTAAAAATACGTTTGTACCGAGTCGTACAAAATAATTACTAAATAATGATTTTACCGATCGTTACAATATAGTGAATAAAATCAGAACACGAATAATTTTCGGATTCATTCAAATAATTCAAATGAACGTTTTGCAGGTACTCTATGAGATAATCTGAATTAAACTCGGTAATTTGCGAAGAGAAAATTTTGATAAGCTGACCATGTTACAATTTAGGAAACACAGCGAGACATTTAAAAAAATATTTTCTACCATAACCAATACACATTAGTTTATGTTGTAAATACCAGATTAAAAATGGAGTTCACGGTTCACAGCTAACATCAAATTAATTGCTCAGTCGAATAAATTTGTAATCGTTATTAAATACGCACATTGCTACTTCGGACTACATGAAGGCCAATTATTAGTAAATTCTCATCTATTTTATCTAGCAACATTGATGTAACCTGTTTTTAGGTTAGAATGTTTTAGATTAACTATATATATATATATATATTAAAATGATTTTCTTGCTTGTTTAGTAAATTATTAAAATTAATAACCTTTATTGACTTTGGTACTACAAGTTCAAAAATGGCACTTTGTTTTAGTGTAAAACATTTATTTCCTATAAGCAAATGTTACGTTAAAAATATAATCTTGAACAATGTTTGCAAATATACTTCTAAAAATGTCCCTACGACAAATCATGCCCTAGATAATATGACCGACTGGGAAACATTAAGTAAAAAGAAAAAAATAAGTAAAGCTATGAAGGCGTATTTGGAAAGAGCTAAAGAGCATGATGAATTTATGAAGAAACAAGAATTCGAATACAAAATTGGAAAGAGACATCTCGCAAATATGATGGGTGAAGATCCAGAAACGTTTACTCAAAAAGACGTAGACCGGGCCATTGAATATCTATTTCCTAGTGGTATCTATGACCCTGCAGCTCGTCCTTTAATGAAACCTCCTGAAGAAGTATTTCCAGCCCGCAAAGCAGCTGAATTTGATGAAGCGGGAAGACCACACCATTTTTTATTCTACACAGGGAAACCAAATTTCTTCAAATTATTACATGATGGTGCTGAACATATTCAACAGGCTTATAATTTTGAAGACAAGGTTATTAGAAAAAAAGCAGTGCCTGATCCTAATGGTGAACTCAATATAGATAATAGTATTTGGTTGACTAAGGAGCAACTTGAACAAGTTTTGGTAGAAAGTATCACAGATTTGGAGTATGACAATTTTAAATTATTAATGGAGAGATTAATCTCTCTTCCTTATGCATACAGACATAAGGAATTTATTGAAAAATATAGAAAACCATTGGTTACTCAAAGGTTTGCTTTAGAAATACCTAAACCTAGCTATGATGATGAAGGTAGAGCCTTTGTTACCACTTATGAATGTTTAAGAAAAAAAGCCAGGGGTGATGTGACTATTCGTGTTCCTGGAACAGGTAAAATTACTATAAACGGTAAAGATTTGACTTATTTCGAGGATGTGCAACCTAGAGAACAAGTTATGTTCCCATTATTCTTTACAAATATGCAGGACCGTGTTGACGTGGAATGCAACATCGAAGGAGGTGGACCATCAGGTCAGTCTGGTGCTATTAGGTGGGGTATAGCTTGGGGATTGCGTAGTTTTGTTGATAAAGATATGTTGGAGAAAATGCAAGTGGCTGGCTTGCTGACTCGTGATCACAGACGTCGTGAACGTAAGAAGCCTGGTCAACCTGGAGCTAGAAAGAAACCAACTTGGAAGAGGCGATAAAGTTTATATACAAACTTGATGTAGATTATTCTTAATAAAAATTTCACTAATAATAATTAAGTTTTTATTAACATTTACAATTGAAAATTCATTATTATTTAATACTAAATTAACTTTTTCTTTTATTGTAGCTCTTTTTTAATGATTTTTTCCGTCCTCCTATTTTCTTTTGGAACATTTGACTCTTTCTTTCTTTATTATATATCCGTTTCTTCATGAGCGACTTTAATTCTCTTCTTTCCTTTTGTCTTTTCTCTTTTCTCTTCTTTTCATCTTGACTAATTTTATTAAAGAAATCCAAGCCGTCTGAAAATGCAATTGAATTAGCCATCAATACTTTAATAGTTATCAAGATAAACCTTTTATTAATTGATAAAATAAAAGTTGAAACAATTCCGAAAAAACAGACGTATTAATGTGACACATTGCATTAAACAACTAGATGAAAAAGTTAAAATATTACCAAAGCCTAACTGCACTTGCCAATCCGCCTACCAAGCAAGGCATCTTCTGGCAATACCCCCCAAAATGGCTTATATATTAATAATAATTGTTCAGGAGGAAGGGGATTGTTAGTGATGGAGATGCGAGTCCCTATTCTTAGCAATATATCCTAAACCATCATGTGGATACCTCTGGAAATTTATTCTTAATTCCAGACTGATTCATCACGATGGGCTAATTGACCTGTCTTTTCAATCTCACCAATCATCCCTAACTGAAGCACCACCAATGTACAACGATAATAAACAAGGTTACCATTCCTTTATAACCCATTAAAAAAAGCACTAAATTGTTACAAAAAAACAAACTACCCACAAATATAGAACAAAGGAATAATTTAAATCAAAGATAATGCTATTTAAATAAAATAGATAGTTTTTTATGATTATTTAAAAATGCCTATAACGTAAAACGTTAACCATAAAATAGTTATGTAACATATAAATCTATTAATGAAGTTTACAGAAATTCCTGCAGCTATTTTATGTCAGGTGATATTACTATCAATAAATAATAAAATTCCAAGAACCTTTTAATCTGCCGTCTGATTCTGAGAAAAATAAATTTTCTTTCCACACTATCTTATTTTCATTTTTTTCTGGTATTAGATCCGCATTTTCTTTTTTTTCTTCCTCTTCAACTTCAGAATCTGATGAATCATAGACAAACGGATTTTTCGTTCCAGGGTCTAAGGGATTTTTTACTTTACGCTCTTTTGATGTTGCCAGAGGTACATAAGTTGATTCTTGACTTTTGGTTTCTAAAAAAAATATTAGTAAAATTAATTCTTATTATAATAATGCTAATATTGAAAACTTTTATGTCAAGCAACCAAGATATTTATTAATATCAATAAATATACTCTAAAATTATTACATTATTTTCTAAATACAGTACAATCTCGATTATCCAGACTTATTCTTCAAGGGTCTAATCACTGATTTAGAAATAGTATTATGTAATAATTAATTGAGAGATTCTACTGTATATTCTTGTACTCTACCTTCTTCAATATTTTCACTCTTGGAAAACAAACTCCTCAAACTGAATGTAGTTGGTTGTTCAAGAGTGTCTTTCAACGTTTCACTGACTTTATAGAACTGTTCTTTAGAAACTTCAACTTTCTCTTTTTCTTGGTCCAACTTTTCTGTTTGAGATTCCATTTCTGGATTTTCTTTAGGTTTTTTCTTTTTCGATTTTTTTGTATGATCTTGTTTAATCTCTTCTACAGGTGCTAAGAATTTTGCATGGTCTGGTTGCATTGGGTCAAATCGAAGCATGCCCATTTTGGACCTTAAAATAATAAAAATATTTCTTTTAATCTAAACAATGCTGTATAGTATCAGCTAAATTAATAATGGCCATCTGGGAAGTAATTCAAGAGATATGGATTCAAATTATATTACTGTTATATTTTATTAATACTTTCCATAAATTGTTAATGGTTAGCAATAATTGCTTATTATTATTATAGATCATTATATCAATTACTATTATATATATATATTATTATTATAGACAAAGCTTGATTACCAAGTCTCATGTTCTTGTATGCAAACTTTTACAACCTATCTTTACAAACTATAAAACATATATTTTGTATTTCACTTACTTGATTTTTTTATTATCTTTAGGATCATTAGGTTGGGTATGATGAGATTTAATAGCAACTCCAAGCACATCTTGTAATATATTAAGCTGTTTTACTTTTTCATCTGTTTGTACAGCTGCTATAGCTTCATCGTCTTCTATGGTTTGTTGTTCATTTTCCATGTCCAATTGTTCATCTTCAATGAACCTTTCATCTAAGATGAAACGTTTATCAGTTTTGTATCTTGATTGCAAATCTAAAACCTTTAACAGTATTTTACAGTAACAACAGATTTAACAAATATTTTTTGCATGATAGAAAGTGGTAATAGTCACATATAGACAAGAATAGCTTGTCCAAAATTAACTTTTATCATTAATCTACCATTATAGTTTTTTATAAAAAGAAATTACATTAAGTAATTAATTAATACAATTTTATTGTTAAAAATTGACGATACTTTCACAGATAGTATGCTCAACACCTCACACACAAAACTAGTCGAGCTTTCATAACCAAATTACATGAAAATAAACTGGTACCTATTACATTAAAAAATACTATGCCAATAGACAGCTATTCAATTTAAATAATATAATTAAAAATAACATTACAAATAGAACATGCACCCATTTTTTAAACATAGCTACATGAATTTCACCTAATATACTGTAATATCTATGGAACTCCTCATGTGTTGATTAATCCCTATAACCAATGATTTCATTCTTTAATTTCAATTATCTCATTCTTATAATTTTAACTAATGAACTATTTTTCCTTCAGATGTCACCAAATATAGACATTGTTTTTTTTATTCCCCAAATTCAACTCAACTCTACATATCTGAACTCCACTGTTTATAAGAAAGGGTTAAAAGAAGAGGGAATAGGAGGTAATATATAAATATACTTATAAAAAGGATAAGGATGGATATGAACCTTACTGAACTGCCTGTGTTGTTCCAATGCCTCTACATATCTGACTTTAAAAATATACAACTACAGTTCAGCTTTAAAAATTACCTTTTTTTTATAATCCTTTACTTTTTAGTGTCCATAATAGTAAGATATTTTTTTTTAATATAGTATACATACCTTTTGACCCTGTTTTCCTTCAAACTGTGTTTTTATTTCAAAATTAACTTCATTATCACTATCACCATCATCATCAAATAAGGTATTCTTTTTCATTTTATTATTTTCATTGACATGTTGGTCTTGGGAAGTGTTTTCTTCATCATCTGTAAATATTATCTTTTTGTTTGATACCTTATCCTAAAATAATAGAATATCATAAGTCTTGACTCTAATAATAACTGCATTAATATAAAAAATGTAAAATACTTACAATACCACCTAAACCAGTTTTTATAACCATCTGTTTATACTTGAACTCTTGTCTCTTTTGTTTAATAGATTCCATTCTCTTCTTATCTGCATCTTGTTTCTTTTTATCTTTATCAGGTGCATTAAAATTCTTCACTCCACTAACAGGCATAAAATCGACCAAATTATCATTAGCACTTTTTTTAAATGATTTTCCCAGTGTTACAGGTTTGTGAGTGGTATCACTTAAACAGCTTTTAGCATCATTTTTCCTTTTACGAGGATTGAGTTTTTCTCCTAATTTTATAACTGGGTTTGTTTTAGGTAATGCTTGTTGGTCTATTTCAATCTTAAAAATAAAATTACCAATAGTTATAATGTATTATATTTATTTTAGTGATTCAAATGTTGTAATTATCATATAAATCAACATCATAATTATTTCAGCCATTATCCATGCACTGCAGAACATAGGCTTCCTCAATAGACAGCCATAAGGAAAGGTCCTAAGCTACCTGACTCCACTGATTCCCTGCACTGCATTCGTCTGGTATGAAGTGACAACCTCAAATGCAGTGCAGGGAATCATCCTACACTGTTTGTCCATATATACAAATATATTTTTTCAAGTAATCTTAATAATAAGCTATACTATGAATACTATAAATTTATATCACAATCATCACTCATTAAAATAAACCTTATTAATATTGTAAATATAAGAGTGTTACTTTTTGATGCCTTAACAGCAGCACACAAAATTTGGCATATCAATAGTATTTGGGCAATCAACATGATGGACTAGTATCACAAATAAAATAGAAGTTAATAGCTATACATAGTTAGTTTCAATAGAAAATAATAAAAATATAAACAAATTAATAATTATGGTCCTTATTAAACGACAGCCTCCCGATGTACAATAAGTAGTACAAATCAAAAATGTACTTGTTACTAATTTCATTTAAAGAGTTTCTATGATAATTTCAGTAAAACTTGGCTATTTTTTTATTAAATAATTTGAAATAGACTATAGTAGGTATATTAATAATAATATTTTTGAATTTGGTATATAAACTTTTTGATATAAA
This sequence comes from Galleria mellonella, assembly GCF_026898425.1. Lineage (NCBI taxonomy): Eukaryota > Metazoa > Arthropoda > Insecta > Lepidoptera > Pyralidae > Galleria > Galleria mellonella. Next base: position 7,086,037 of record NW_026442130.1, on the reverse strand, counting down.
TGCAGCCAATTATGACAGTGAACACATACCTTATCAGTTTCTTTCTTTTGATGAACTTGATCTCGTTCTCTTTGCAGGCGTTCCAAAAAACTTTCACGAGCTCGGGTGACATATAGTTGATTGCCATTGAATACTACATTTCCAAAATGTTTAATACCTAGACATGAAGTTTTTTATGTTTAATTAATGTCACTACAGATTGTCATTGAGTGACATATGTAATTCGACTAAAATAAGCAGATTCTAAGGCAACCTACATAGCAATTATAGTAATTACAAGTTTGATATATTTAGTATAAATAATATATTACTAGTGGGTAACTTTAAAGGCTACTTACATGATTCAATATCATAATTTGTGGCTGCTAAAGTTACAAAAGCAAACTTTTTCTGATCATTTTCATTAGTTGATTTACTTTTTATGTCCAAATTGGTTATTTTTCCATAAACAGAAAATGCAGACCGTAGCTCGCTTTCATTTGTACTTTCAGGAATATTTCCAACGAATAAACGAGTTAGTGATGACATATTTTGTTTAAGATAACATTAACAAAAGTTTAATCAAAATAATATTGTATGTATTTAATGAATGAATTACTTTTTGATAGGGTCACACAATAATAAGGAAACAAAAAAAGCAAACATGAATTTGTAGGTTATATTAACAAAGAGTATATAACCAAAGATTAAGAATACTTACTTCATATAAGTTATATAAATCGACTTGGTCAGGAATGCCTTACCAATCTATATAAAAATCCTCCTTTTTCTCATTATATTGGCGAGCCTGCTGTTCAAAATGGAGACAAGTTATAATTATGTTATAGTTTAATAGCAGAAACACAAATTATGTGATAAAAGAAATATATAAATCACGGACCCAATAGTACCAGCGTGGGCGATATACAATATATGTAGAACTCAAAAACATTCTCAGAGGTGCTAAATATTTTGTCAAATTGTTTTCTTGTATAGTTTGTAGTTATTTTAGTAAGTTATACCCTATACATGTACAAGATGATTTCCACCCTTAGTTTCCACCAAATTACTAGCATCGCATTTGGATCGGAAAGAATACGAATACGCGTCCAGCAGGATGTTAAGTTGTGAACGTATTCGTTTCGGCGTCTAGTCAAACAGTTTCATTTCTGCTGTGTGCATTAGAAGAAGAAAAGAATAATTATAAAACACAGAAGAAGAAAAGAAAAAACAACAGCTATAGGGATCCGATCATATACATCGATAGACGATGTATATGGTAGACGTCGTATTCGGCACTACAGATCGGCAGATTGATGCAGGCATGGAGGCAGGATTTGCTTCACACTGGATGATCCCGACGCCATTGCCGATTCCATTGCTGATGTGATGCTTCAGGGAATGGAATTATTTATTCCTAATTCTGTGGTGCCCGTCGGCGGGAAATCCCAGCCCTGGTATGGAGCCTCTTGTAGAACAGCATCTCGTTTAAAACAGGAATGTTTCCTAGCCTGAGCTAAAAATGTGGTGTCGCGAGATCCTAACACCAGTGCCCTTAAAAAGAAGTACAATTCAGCCTCTAGGTCTTTCAAAAGACAAGTAGAATTGGCAAGAGATTGGCTAGTTTGCCTTCGGGAACTCGAGCTTTCTGGTCTCTCTGCACAAGGGAATTTCTATAAGTCAATTTTTTCACCATTGCGCAGTGAGAATGACTCTTTGGCTATGAACGCTAAAGAAAAGGCCTATCTTCTTGGATCCATCTTTGCGTCAAACTGGACATTGGATGACGGGGAGAAACCACCACCGACTATCTCGTGTTGTAAGAGCTCTATGCCTGACATTAAATTCACGCATTGCTCAGTGCGTAGAGCTTTTTTCTCCCTTGAAATCCATAAGTCGGGTGGGCCCGATGGTATTCCTCCAATTGCACTTAGGGCGTGCGCATCAGAGTTGGCTTCAGTTCTTACGCGTCTTTTTCGCCTCTGCTACTCATCGGGTATAGTTCCAAAGTTTTGGAAGACTGCTCTGGTACATCCGATCCCTAAAAAGGGAGATCGCTCAGATCCAGCTAACTATAGGCTCATAGCTATCACTTCCTTATTCTCGAAAGTTATGGAATCCATCATTAACCGCCAACTGCTTCGGTGCCTAGAAGAGCACCGGCTGATCTGTGATCGCCAGTACGGCTTTCGACAGAGACATTCGGCTGGTGATCTTTTAGCTTACTTAACACACCGATGAGCAGTGGCAATCGAGAGTAAGGGAGAGGCCTTAGCTGTTAGTCTGGATATTGCGAAATCCTTTGATCGGGTGTGGCATAGAGCGCTGCTTTCAAAGCTACCTTCATTTGGGTTGCCTGCGAGACTGTGCATTTGGGTCGCCAGTTTTCTCAATTATTCTATTAATCATTAAGGTCGTAATCGACGGAGCATGCTCTGATTTAAAACCTGTGAATGTTGGTGTCCCGCAAGGCTGTGTACTATCTCCGACTCTGTTTCTTCTGCATCTCAATGATATGTTACAGATCAGTAATATTCATTGCTATGCAGACGTCAGTACAGGAGATGCATTATATACCGGTCATGCAAAGATCTCGCGGGCACATACCGATGAGTACCGGAATAGACTTGTGTCTGAAATAGAAACATCACTCCATCAAGTTTCGATCTGGGGTGAACAAAATCTTGTCCAATTTAACCCTAAGAAGGCACAAGTCTGCGCGTTCATCGCAAAAAAGACGCCGTTTGTCGTATCTTCTCACTTTCAGGGCATTTCTCTTGATAAAAAGTCGAGTCTAGGAATTCTGGGCGTTGATATATCTTGCGACGTCCAGTTTTGCAGTCATCTGGAGGAGAAGGTAAAATAGCTTCCAAAAAGTTAGGAGTACTCAATAGGTTAAGACGGTATTTCATGCCGGAACACCGCTTGAAATTATATAAAACTTAAGTCAGGGTACATATGGAATACTGTTCTCACTTATGGGCAGGAGCGCCACAGTACCAACTCCTTCCTTTAGACCACATTCAAAGTCGGGCAGCTCGAATTATTAATAGTCAACGCCTTACTGTCCGACTTGACCCACTGAAACTGCGTAGAGATGTTGCATCTCTGTGCATCTTCTACCGAATTTATCATGGGGAGTGTTCTGAGGAATTGTTCGAATTGATACCTGCTTCTGATTTTTACCACCGTACAACCCGCTACAAACTAAAGTTTCATCCCAATCATCTAAACGAGTGGCGGTCTTCTACCGTACGTTTTTCAAGGCACTTTCTCCCACGCACAATCATTCTTTGGAATCAACTTCCAGCAGCAGTATTTCCGAACCGATACAACATAACTTTCAAGAAAAGAGTATATTCCTTTTTAAAAGGCCGGCAGCACACCTGGAATGCCGTAGATGTTGTGGATGATCATGGGCGGCGGTAGTCACTTACCATCAGGTGAGCCGCATGCTAGTTTACCCCTTGTGTTGTAAAAAAAAGATAGACGAATAGGATCGCGCGTCGCAAAATACTTTTGGCTATGATCGCTTGTCGTGGAGGACACCCGCGGTCAACTTGCTGTGAATCATAAATCTTCCTTTACTTGTAAGATGTAATACCCGCTGTTATCATATTATATTTACATAATTCTATTAATACTAAATAAATAAATTTTCATCTAAGTATTTGATTGAAGTCAAATGAAGTAATATTAGTCAATCAAAAAAAAACGTCGATTGACTGCTTGTCGAAAAAGCGCCGATTCCAGACAATTTATTATATTGAAGACTAGGCAGCATGGACTCCGACCTTAGCCTGTTCCGCAACGGAACAAACGTATTAAAAAAAAGAAAAAGAAAAAGCGTCCATATATGAAAGAAACCGTTAAACTTAAGTATTTTATCAATGGAATATACTAAATTATAATTGAACGTATTCTTCATCTTCTTTCTTTAAAAAAAAAATGTTATATATGAAATTATAAATGAAGACTTTACTTTTATTTAAAGTGAAATAGTTTTATTTACAATTTGACTTGAATCAAACATGTCAGATAGCGAAAATGATTTTTTACCGAACCGTTTGTTTACTTATCAAAACGAGAATACGGTAAGTTTATAAAGTTAATTCAATTCCTAGAACTTGAGATTGAAGTATCAAACTCAAAATCAAACAAAATTGTTTCCTTTTTTATACTACGTCTACTTTTTTTCATTTTAGACATTTAGTGCCCGAGGACCTAATATAAACGCTACCAATGTTACTGGTCTAAGCTTTAGAAATAATGTTCTAACATCAACAATGAATATGTCACGGCCTTTTGATAAAAAAGTTCGCATGGAACCAAGAATGGACCATTATACCAATTATTACAGAAGAGAGGTATCTCCTACAACGTCGTTGCGAAGTGTTTCTGATTTTAGACAGCCTAGTTATTATCAGTCACGCTACCCTCGTGCCATGAGCTCCCAAAGATCAATGTTTAATGGAAGAAGTGGTTCACCAATGTCAGTTAGAAGTATAGGTATGAAAATGATTTTATTATTTTTATTATTTACACCTTCCTTTTGGAGTAAGCAGGCTCTATCTCTGCATCATATTGTTATTTTTTTGTTTGTATAGTGTTTCGTCTAATGTATATTGTTATTTGTGTTATTGTCTGCTAGTTATAATATTTATTTTGTATTGTCTGAATGCAATATAATTATCATTTATCTGATATAGCTGAACCCAATTATTTTAATTAATTACAAATATTAATCCATAACAATCCACTAGTGTCTTGCAGACATAATTACACAATTTTGCGTTTGTTGCCATAAAAACTAAAGTATTTATTTTTATGAATCCGCCTTTTATCTAAATTACTACCAATGTTTTATTAATCTAAATGTGCAATGAAAATATTTGTAAAATGTAATTTATTATTAATAAATGAAAATAGTACTTCATCAACCTACAAGTGCCCAACAGACACGATAACATTTTTTTATTCATGTGTGAAAGAGATAGATTGTTTTTTATTTTGTTATAGTCTTATGGGGTAAGCAATAATGACTGCCAGACCTTTGTTTGTGCTATAATCATAATCTTTGTAATAGTAACATGTTTCAATTATCAGAAAGATTTGTCATAAAACAGTCATGTTTAATTTATTTTTATTCAAAGAAATGACTAAAAGCCAACTAACATAAAGTGAAATTCAACATTCCTTTATTTTTGTGTGTGAGCCCAATTGTGATGATGAGAATTTTGCTGTTGATAGCTGTTCTCAGAGTGAAATTAAGTGACAGAACCAGCATCTGAAAACAATTATGGATGAGAGTGACAATATACCATTACAAGAAGACATCTCAATTGACACTTATATAGGTTGAGATAGAATAATTTGGAAATTAGAACCTGACAGGCAAAGTCGAACACCTCGACACAATATAATTCGCCATGGTATTCATAAAGTGATTCTTCTTTCGGAGTAAGCTATAACAAATTCTAGATAGTTTCAACCTTTTTTTGGTGGCACTTATTCAAAATAATACTGAAATATATCAATACTGAAGGGCTTAGAGTTTTACAAAATTGATGGAAACCAACTGACAAAATTGAAATGCAAGCATTTCTAGGTCTTCTATTGACTATAGAGCATTAATAAATAGGGAGGTATGGATTTTAAAGAATACTGAGGCCCAATCTTTGGCCATCCAATATTTCAAGCTACAATAGGAATAAATAGATTATGATTCTTAAGATTTAATGATAAAAATACCAGGAGCCTTAGGAAGTCAAAAGATAAACTTGCATCTATTAGAGAATTATAGGAATACCTAAACCAAAACCTGAAAGTTTTATTTGCCTGGAGAAAATCGCACCTTTTCATGGATGCGTATCATTCAAACAGTACCTACCCAGTAAACCTGATAAGTATGGTATGAAAATTTGGTGGACAACAACAAAACTATTTACCCACTATTTTGTCTACCATATCTCGAAAAGAAGGATCAAACAGGGCAGAAAATTGAGTAAGGTGACCAACTATACTCATTTACTGAGTTTTATTCTCTTTTTTCATAAACCGTACTCTTTTCAAATCCTGTACTCTAAAAGTACTCATTTGTATAATTTTATACTCATTTGTATTTCTACAATTTTTTTTTTAATTATTTTATTTCAATATTATTAATTAAATTTTGATGAATTTCATTAGAATTTCAGTAGAACATGAAAATTTAAAAATTTTAATAGAAATTTCCTTATGTTGTCCAGGCACTAATGCTGCTGTTGAAAGGGCATTTTCTTTATGGAATGATTATTGAAGCAGTGAGAAGTAGCAACTTTCTGTAAAAACTGTCAAATTTAATATGCAAAATGAAAGTTGTTCGGATTTGGCTACATTATTAGACAAACATCCTCATTTAATAAAAAAAATCCACTCCGAAGTCAAATATGTTTTTAAATGAAAATAAAGTTTTTATCAGTTTTCTTCTTTTTTACCTATGAAATACTTGCAAAGTGTACTCTTTTTGAACAAAAAATAGTTGGTCACCTTAAATTTAGCATATGATGTGGTCAACCATTAATGTGAACCATATGTCTGAAGTAATAGAAATGTTACATTCCATAATTATTACACATTTCTTAATGTCGCAAAATCTTTGACACAAAATGATCTTACAATAGTAGGAATAATGAAAAAAATCCACATTTTCCATCCAACAAAACATATGATATTGAGTCTAATATATTTTGATTTTCTAAAAATATGAGTCTCTTATGTACCAAAAAAGAATTGTGCTGTAATTTTTTTGTCTACGATGCGTCATGGAAAGGAAGATGTAAAAAAAAACCAATCTGAAATAAACTTGTACTACAACTCCACCAAGGGAGGTATCGATAAGCTGGACTAAATGGGTCATGAGTATACAGTTCGGCGTAAACCAAATAAATTTAGATGTTGTTGGCATTGTATCGCTAATTGTATGTAAAAATATACATCCTGATTGGAATCCACGTAAATACATTTAGAAAACTATTTATGTTATATATATATAATACGTGAAATCGCGACCAAGTCAGTAAGTAACGTCTCATATATGGAAACGAAGCAAGAAAGGCCTATCAAGTTACTACTTGGCAGTCATGCAAGACATGGCAGGGTCGAATCAGAAAGTTACTCAATTATCTGAACTTGCTGCAAAAAGAAAGAAGCATTGTTAGCATTTACTCTTCGAATTTATCAAGGCCGTCTAAACAGTGTTGTAATAAATACAATCGATTGAGATTGCATTTATCACAACACTGTTTAGATTCTGTATTCAGAATGTTCAAACACATTGGTCTGCTTTGAACATACTGAAAAAAAAAAATTGTAATATCTGTAAGTAAATAAGTGTCAAAAATACAATTACATTATACCATCTTTTTCATTCAAAATAACTTTTTTTTCTTTCATTATACCTTACATTTATAAAATGAGTCTGTTGGACACTGTCATGTATAGTTAGTTTGAAGGTAGTTGAATAATATGATTAAAACAGTTGTTGTCTGACATTGGGATGGTTTCATTAAAACATTACATGGTGGCAGCGGTATATCATAAATACGTGTATAAATTTGATAAAAGTGTTATAAATAACGTATTTAAATAAAGATTAAACTTAACAAATATAAATTTGCATAAAAAACTAGTCGTGAGTGGATATTTTGTTATACGGCATAATGGAGCACGCGCGACCACCGCCCGAATTAAATATGGAGGGAGGCCCTGTGAGTCGTGCCGATGCATGGAGGCGTTGGCGACAACAATTCCTGCTGTTTATCAAGGCTTCGGGTGTGGATTCCGAGAATTCAGCAGTACAAGCCAGTTTACTAATAAATTTGATCGGTCCGGAGGGGTTTGACGTGTATCAAACTTTCACTTTTACTAAAGATACAGATAAAGATGACGTAAATGAAGTACTAAAAAAATTCGATAGTTATTTTGGAACTAAAGAAAATATTACATTACTTAGATATAAATTCTTCACGAGAAATCAGGAAGAAGGTGAAAGCATTCAACAGTACGTGACGGCGTTACGTCTTATTAGCAAGAAGTGTGCATTCTTATCGCTAGAAGAGGATTTGATTAAAGATCGTATAGTATGTGGGGTACGCAGTGCGACTGTCAGGGATAGGCTATTACGACACGAAGATTTGACCTTGGAAAAAGCTATGAATTTGTGCATCGCCGAGGAAACATCACAGGAGAGCGGTCGGCAGCTGAATTGTTTCACTGTCAGTGGTAGTGAGTGTGTACAAGTGAATAGTGTTGAGCAGTGCCGGGGAAGCGGCGGGCGCCGCGGGCGGCGCGCCGGCGGGCCGAGCGGCCGCGCGCCGGCGCCACGCCGCGCCGACGGTCGGTTCACGCCTGTGCACGCCGCGCCCTGCTCTGGCTGCGGTGCCAGGGTGCGCTGCCAGCAGAAGCAGTGTCCGGCTCAGAATGCCACTTGTTTTGTATGCGGTAAACGAGGACACTTCGCTCGAGTATGTAAGTCTGGTTACAATACTAATTTCAACAGTGGCAGAGTTAGGCACGTATACGAAATCGGCGAAGAAGAAGCGAATACCGAGTCAGACGAGGAAGAATCGTTTCACATATCAGTAATTACTGATAACAAAAGTGAATCAGGAAAGTGGTTTGAAATTTTGACTTGTACGAACGGGGAAGAAAATTTTAAATTGGACACAGGGGCGGACATAAATGTAATATCATACAGGAGATTCATAGAACTAGGTTATAATGAATGTGATATTAAAAATACTAATATAAAGCTAGAAGCATACAGTGGGGATAAAATACCTATTAAAGGTACATGCAGCATGAAGTGGGTGTATAAAAATACTATATATAATTTGAGATTTGCGATAGCAGACAATGATTGTCAAAGCGTGCTGGGCCGAAAATCATGTGAATTAATGAAATTAGTAAAAAGAATTTATGGAATAAATTTAACAGATTATAGTGACTTATTTCAAGGAGTAGGATGTCTGCCCGGAAAGTATCACATTGTAGTCGATAATTCCATACGCCCTGTCGTATGTGCTTCCAGAAAAATACCGTTAGGGATACGGGATAGATTATTACTAGAGTTACAAAAAATGGAAAAATTAGGTATCATTAGGAAAGTATATCATCCTACCCCGTGGGTTCATCCATTAGTTATAGTTGCTAAAAAAAATAATGGCATTCGCATATGCCTAGACCCGCGCGATCTAAACCGCGCGGTACAGCGCGCACACTTCCAGCTGCCCACAGTAACGGAGTTAGCGACACGTTTACATGGCGCCTGTTATTTTTCGGTACTTGATGCCAACTCAGGCTTTTGGGCTGTGCAACTCGATGAGGAAAGTGTAGATCTTTGTACTTTCGCAACTCCCTTTGGCCGTTATCAGTTCCTTCGGTTACCGTTTGGAATTAATTGTTCCTCAGAGGTATTCCATGCGAAAATGCGTCAACTCTTAGAAGACTTGGAAGGGGTGGATAGCTTCGTCGATGATATTATTGTTTGGGGAAAGACGAAACGAGAACATGACGATAGGCTGGTTGCACTATTAAATCGAGCACGAAATATAAATTTAAAATTTAACAAAGATAAATGCAAAGTGGGTGTAGAAGAAGTTGTATATTTAGGGCACGTATTTGATAAGAACGGTATGCGACCAGACTATAACAAAATAAAAGCCATAAAGGAGATGCCAGAACCGAATGATAAGAAAAGTTTACAGCGATTTTTGGGAGCGGTAAATTATTTGTCAAAATTTATACCGAATCATTCTGAGAGCGCGTTACCGTTAACCAATTTATTAAAAAAGGAAAATGAATGGCGTTGGGAAGATACGGAACAAAAATCATTTTTTGCATTAAAAGAAAGCGTGTGTCGCGCGCCGGTGTTGGCATTGTACGACGTATCGCGGCCGCTAGTGCTGTCAGTGGACGCATCGCGCGACGCGCTCGGAGCCGTGCTGCTGCAGGCCGGCCGACCCGTCGAATACGCTTCGCGCACACTCACCGACACCCAACGGCGTTACGCGCAAATCGAAAAAGAGATGCTGGCCATAGTTTTTGCATGCGAACGATTCCACCAATATATTTATGGTAAGGTTAAAATATTGGTGGAAACGGATCATAAACCCTTAGAAAGTATTTTTAAAAAACCACTGATGTCGGTCCCAGCTCGCTTACAACGCATGTTGTTAAGAATACAAACTTATGATCTATTAGTTAATTATAAGCCAGGAAAGTATATGTATGTTCCTGATGCACTGTCTCGAGCGCCGCTTCCTGAGCTATATAGTGTGGAAGTGGAACAGAATGTACTGTACCAAGTTCAAATGGTGGTGGGCAATATACCGATATCTAATTCAAAATTGGCATTAATTAAAAAGGAAACTAAACAGGACAAGATTCTATGTGCACTGATCGAGTATATAAAAACGGGATGGCCAGACCATAAATATAACTTACCAATAGAATTACAAGTGTTTTGGGCAATAAAGGACGAGTTATATGTCGTCGATTCTGTAGTATTTAAAGATAGTATAATACTGATACCTTCGAGTTTGCGAGCTGAAATGCTGCGGCTCGTGCACGAGGGCCACCTCGGTATAGATCGGTGCAAGCGGCGAGCGAGACAGGTTATGTATTGGCCGAATATGTCACGCGACATTGAGTCTCATGGAAAGCGTTGTACCACTTGTCAGGAGAGTTTAAATGCACAAGCAAAGGAACCTATGATTCCAGTAGAGATACCCCCTTTGCCGTGGACGAAAGTAGGTACTGATATTTTTGAGTACAGAAGAAAATATTATTTGATTGTCGTAGATTATTATTCTAATTATGTTGAAGTATGTAATTTACAAAATATTACCTCATATACAGTCATACAAAATATAAAGGAAGTATTTTCTCGTCATGGTATACCTGAAATATTAATAAGTGACAACGGCACTCAATTTAGTAGTCGCGAGTTCAAATTATTTGCTAGTGACTGGAGTTTTCATCACGTGACTTCTTCACCCAACTATCCTCAGTCAAATGGAAAGAGTGAGCGTGCTGTACAAACAGTTAAGTCACTGTTGAGTAAAGCAATTAAGACAGGAGGAGATTTTCAATTAGCGTTATTGAATTACAGAAATACTCCTAGAGAAGGTTTAAGCTCTCCTGCACAGATGTTAATGAGTCGCAGATTAAGATGTAAACTTCCGGCCAGCGTACAAATATTAAAACCAAAACTTGTAAATGAAACAGAATATCATACCTTGGTCTATAAGCAAAAGTCCAATAAGGGATACTATGATCGGCATTGTAAAACGCTATGCAAGTTAGAAAAAGGTGACCAAGTAATATGTAATGATGGTAAAAATCGTACTAGGGCCACTGTAGTAAGCACGGCTGATACGCCTCGTTCTTATATTATAGAAAATAAAATAGGAACCAAATATCGACGTAATCGTCGTCATTTAATCAAATGTGAACCACCGGAAGTAAAGTTTGAAATAAACAAAGCTGAACCAGCCGTGGTTACTAAGGTTTTAAACCAAAAAACATCGGAAACAAGGTCGGACGTATGTATCGGTGGCACGATGGATGCACCGTACCGCACTGCTGAGACACCGCCGGGTTCGAACCCGCAACCAAATAGCAGTAGTGGTAGTATGTTTCTTAAACCACCGCTTACGCGCAAACGTGCCAAAACACTCAAATAAATTAGATAGAATGCATTCTCAGTGAACACACTCATATCTGTTTTTGTATAAAACATACTACATCTACTATATTTCATTATATTGATTTCTTTAGCAATAAGGTGTTATAAAGTAGTATATAAGAAGTACATATTAAAGCATTACAAACTCGGACTGTTATTGCATTTACATGTTTATTTTTTGATAAGGTTTATTTTCATCTATAGATTTAATAAAAATATATATTCCTATTTACTGTTTATAGACTTGTATTGTAGTAGATAAGTAACTATGTAGTTAAATTGTATATATTTAAGCAAATAGGTAATAAGTACTCAATTATATATTTTGTTTGGAGATATAAGTTCTTATGTCTTTTTTTTTATAGAGGGAAAGATGTCATGTATAGTTAGTTTGAAGGTAGTTGAATAATATGATTAAAACAGTTGTTGTCTGACATTGGGATGGTTTCATTAAAACATTACAGACACTATTGGTCAGTTACGTTTCAAAAACATACTGAATAGTTATGGGTTAAATAAATCCATATCCTCTACTATTTCAGATACCACAACAAGTGTAAGTGCTGCTGATATAGCACTTGCTTTCAAAAACATTAATTTCAACAAGTATGATAAGAGGATTATCAAAGATGCCTATAATAAATTCATGCGGAGAGGGATTAGAAAAAAAATTGAAAAGAGGAGAAAACTGAAATTGTATGTTAAAGGTTACAGGCGGAGATCTGGATATGACTCTGGGGAACTGGGTAGTGATTCATCAATAAGTAGTGATGACTGCAGATCCACAAGAACTATATCCTATAATAATAATGCATCTAGTTGTAGATCAATTAGAACCAATATTACAGACATTCAAAAAACAATTAGAGAAAACAGCATGTATAAAGATTGTACAGACAGTTTTAAACAAAATATATTTATGAATAAGTTACATGTTAGATCTGGAAATAGAGACAGGCCCATTCCAAACGAAGTACAAAATTGTCATTTGCCATCTACTCATTTTGTTTCACATCATAATATAAATAAAGAGCATAGTCAAGGTCCAATTATGCAAAAAGATAGATTTAAATCTGCAGGCCTGTTGCCTTCCCAGAGGTTCCATTCAACTGTTACATCTACAAATAATATCACTGAAGATAGTAAATTGAGAACAAAATTACCCACAAATACTACAGAAGAAACAGATAGTGACAACAATGAAATATTTTCTGAAATAACAACTAGAGGAAAGACCGTTTGTAATACAGAGAAAATATGTGATAAGGAAATGCTAGAGCAACGAAAAAGAAGAATAGATATTAATGATGTACAAACTTCTACTAGCAAAAGAAACAAAATATCTTCATCTTCACAAACAACTTCACAAATAGAGCATAAACAACAAAATCAGGAGTCTAAGAAAATTGAGGTGATTATGAATAATAAGACAAATGATTTTGAATTTGTTAAGCCTCAGTTTCCTATAAGAAAATTTAATCAAGGCAAGGTTAAAGAGGTCCTGTTAGCAAAATCAGCTCAGACATTGAGTCAAAAACAAGTACAACCTTCACACTCTATGAAGAATGTTGAAGAGGAAAGCAAAGATCAAGCTTATGAAAATTCTAAATCTAAATTATCTCAACACACTGAAGATGTGTCAATGCGGCCAAGTTTTATTAAAAGAAAGTTATATTCTCAAAAACATGATCTTATGGAGAGCAAAAATGTCAGTACTGATAACTTAGTAGCAAATAGTCCACAAGGGAATGTTTACAGTGCCACGCAAAAAGAAAAACACAAAACAAGAAAGTTGGTTACCAATCAGTCATGTTTGAATCGTAATGTATTACAGGAGGATAAAAATTTACTTGATTTAATTCACAAAATAGTACCTCCAGATCGCATGAATATAACAAATGTGACTAACAAAACTAATATTATAACTAATAAAAATCATTTATTTGATGAAGATAAATGGGATGTTACTTCTATTATATCCACTTGTAATGATGACGATGTCAGTGACACCTACACTGATGAGGAAATAATGAAAAAAGATAGTGTACTAAAAACAAAGAAGAATGAAAGTAAAAGAGAAATAAAAGATAAACACGCAATAAAAGAATGCAAAATAGTGATCCAAAATTTACAAAAGATCAATAAACCTTCATATCCACAGAAGAAGACCGATACAAATAAGAATAATGGAAATAAAACTGATCAAAAAGGTAATGTTTATTTAATATTAGACTTGGTACTTCAGGTCTTTTGTCCCTATGCACATGCATAGGGATAAAAAATATGATAATAATAATCTAAACCATATCCTAGGCTCCTCTGTAGTCCTAATGACATTTATATTTTTCGTTTATATTTTTATATATATTTATATTTTTTATGTTATTGTGTTTATTTATGATAGCCAATTGAATATTTCCTTTTTTGCCTAATATGAAACATGTTTTATTTCAGATTTAACTAGAAATAAAATTTATAAATGTGTAAAGTCATTTTGGGACACTGATTTTGAAAGCGATTCAGAAAATCATAAACCAAAATCAAATAGTCAAGAAAACAATATATCAGGTACTATTATTATTATTATACTTTTTTATTACTATTATGTTTATATATGTTTTACTTAGTACCCAATATCCCATTCATCTACTTGCATATAGTGGGATGAAAACAAGCAAGCTTTTTTTTTAATATAGTCTTATCTTGAAAAGAGTTTACAGAGTATAGAGGAGTAACACCTGAGTCCTCAGGAATGGCAACGTATGGGGGGTATCATGGGCGAAACTGTATACTTTGTTATGTCCATGGAACTGCTCATATTTATATGTGACGGTTACCACTTTCCATCAGGTGCGCCGTTAACTTGTTTGCCATTCTAAGTTGCATAAAAGTTTTTTCTTTCCAACCACACTAATTATTACATGTAACTTTCAAGCTGTCTACTTTTTTCTTTCATGTTAAATGTTATACATATCTAACAATATTTTCCTCCTTGATTTATTTACATATTTATACTTAATAATATTTAAATGACTTAATTATTTCTTACAGCAAAAATAAATCTGAAGAAAATAAATAATCCAACAGAAGTAAATAATGTCTTAAAAGTAAATAACCACATGGAAAAATCAGTTCTGAGTAATAAAAGTTTTAATAGAACTCGACAATCTCCTAAGCAAATGAAACATTGTATAGAACCTGTTGTTTCTAAGCCAAAGCAAGTAACAAAAGAAACAAAAAAGTCGAAAATGTCAGAATTGAAACAGAAAAAAAATGATAGACTAGATAAAAAAAATGCATTAGATACTAATAAAGCTAAATCAAGTAAAAAAATTACATTAGAAATAAATTCATCTTCAAATGATTCTCCTGGGAACAAAACTATTAAGAATAGAAATAATAAAGTATATCCGGAAACAACATTAAATACTATAAATTCATCTTTGAATAGTACTTCAGAAAATATAATAACCAAAAGTTCTCTCAGGACACGAAAAACAAGGATAACGAAAAACATAATGCCTGAAAATATAAATGAAACGTCAAAAAAAACTCAACAGAATATAGACTGCGAGACTACATTCAGAACACTCAGAACAAGACGAATAAATTTATCAATTTGCACATTTTAATTTTATGTCTATTTTTTTTTTTTTATTTGCCACGTCTCTGATGTAAGTATTGGAAAAAAATTGATTTACCGTAATTTGGGCTTTTCACTGCTAGACATATTCAGTGTGTGATGTTTCTGCTCTTAGTCAGAAAGATACGTTAGGTTTGGTTTGGTGAAAGATACAAAAATGATCTTGTTTTTATAAAATCCAAGATTTACCAATGTGCGAGCTTTTACGGTAACATACACATTGTTGTAGTTATTTTCTGTAGAATGCAATATTTAAAATTAATCATTAAAAAAAGATTCCTCTTAATTTTTTTTAAGTAACTACAGTTTTGTCTTTTTTTGCTGAAAGTTAAACATCAAGTGTATAAAAAAAAATTACTTCTTAGGGCTCACTTAAAACTCTTAAAAGAATGTACTTTAACAATCAAATTATCTTTACTGCCTTGATTATATTTATTACCTTTATGATTGATCATAAACATGATCGTGAATCAGTAAACGCCATAAAAATGTGTAATTATTATTAAAAAGCGCATATGTTGTAGTTTCGCCAGTAGTACTTTTCGATTCGTTTCATTTCAGGAATGCAGTAAATCCATTGCTTGAAACTAGATATACGGCAGGTAAATGTAATAATGTCATATATAGTTGTTATATTTATATATGATTAACTTTTACCCGCAACTTCTTCCGCGTAACCGGGATATATTTATTGACCAAGATAAAAAATAATTTATATCCTTCTCTATTCCATGTATGTGTAGTACAATTTAGTATAAATTTCATAGGGATTGGTTATGCCCTCAAGGATCAATAAGATAACAAGCACACAAACTGACTTTCACATTTATAATATTAGTAAGAATTAAGTAACTAGAGATTACGATCGGCTGACTGTCTTGCAATGAAAAACAAATTACCAATTGCATCTTTTATCTACAATGCTATCATTTTTTCTCTCCTATTTGACTACGTTTTATAGAATATTTCGATACCTCAATGTAAGTTTTAATATAGAATTAGGTGAAATTGTCTTTAATAGTTCATAATAATATAACATTTTGTAAATACAGTGTATGAGATCATGTTGAGTAAATTGTATGATGTTCTAAGTTGGAATTTCCAAAATGGATAAAACATTTTAACTCTCAAAATAAAAAATAAAAATATTTTCAAATTAAAAGTAATGTAATATTACAGGGAATACACAGCATATTCTGTGATTTCCGTGATGATAAATATATCTATCTATAGGGTTTTTTTTTATTGGATGATAATGGAATAGTGACCCCGCCTGCGCTAACGGTATACGCTGGCGGAGCACCAGTGAGGGATGATAGCTGAGAATGAAAAAGCAGGTCAGTTAGCCTATCGTGATGAATGCATCTGAAATTCAGCACGATGATTTCCAGGGGGAACCGTGTGGAGGTCGACCTGGTAGGGTATATTGATAGCAATGGAGCCTAACCTCCCCATTACTAACAATCCCTTCCCCCCTATCTATAGGGGTTAACTAGTTTACTATTCCATGCTTAATAAAGAAAAATTTAACTTAAATCTGTTCATATTAGATTATGTGTCATGTTTTTTTTTTTTTTTTTATTTTCCTATATTAACAATGTTAGGTGTTAACAACGAATCATACTAGTAATAAGTAGTTATAAAGAGATAAGTAAATATTCATGGCATAATGTTTATTTCGATAATGTAATAAACCCACAAAGTAAATAATATATTAGGCCAGAAAAGAACCGTCACGAATCCAAATTGTTATATTTTAACTATAGTAACAGAAGAAAAAAGAACTACTGGCTATTGTATATATGTTAAAATAATGTTTTAAGCTAAAACTCTTAGGTATATCAGATGATGTAAAGAACAACCATAAAATATTTATATTGTTATAGCATGCCTCTTAAATTATTGTGTGTGATTTTCTATGAAGATTTAATATTCCTGAGATGTGCATGAATTAAGTAAGTAAGGATTTATGGAATAATTGTTATAATTTTTTTATTTTACTTTTACATTTTAATAACTTGTACTGTATTATATTATCTTAGATTTATTAAAATTTTGCAAAGTGACCTTCAATTCTTACACAGTAATAAAATTATAGTACTTACTCGTATAATTACAAGTCTTGACTAACTGATCATCTTAGTGATAAGAAAACGAACCGTTTTGATCTTCCAATGGTTGCAGCTTCGAACCCCGCGCCGTATAACATATATATATTAAAAAAATGTTTAACTTAATGAAACTTTTACAGTTTAATGTCAAGATAACGACTTAAGATTGCTAACGTAAAATAAAAAATCGATTTTTTACCAATTGTATTGCTTTTGTAATAATTCCGACAAAACTTTGTTAAGTCTCATTAATTTCTAATGTTTTTGGTGCCGTGTGATATGTAAACCCAGTGGTATTTGTTATATACAGGGTAAAATCTAAATCATTAGCATCATTTCAAAAATTCTTTATGCTATGTCTATGGTTTGAAGGGAGTGTTCTCTCTTAGCTCTCAATACTGAAATTCACCAAAGATTAGTCAGAAAAGAATTTTCTTTTTATTTTCCATACTAACGCAGTGAGTCCAGCTGTTTAATTAGTATGGGAGATTTAATTTTTTTGTCGTTTTCAACAGACTTCCAAAAGAAGGAGGTTCTTAAGCCGGGTGTATTTTTTTGTTTGTCGCCTCATAACTCCATCACATCTAAACCGATTTGGATTTTTTTTTATTTGAAAGGATATACTTACAGATTGGACCCATAGAAATCTTATCAAAATCTGTTCAGTGTTTAGTTTTAGATCTTTTGTACTAACTGATTTTGTCACGAAGTTTACGGGACTCAAATATTTAATTATTAAATTTTTTATTTCACTTGGAAACCCGAAACCAGAGGGCGACATTAGTAGAAAAAAGAGGCAATAACAAAAAAAATTATAATAAAGTTATTATTTTATTTGATAAGACATTCACAATCTGAAATTCAGAGGCTTTAATATCTGCTGTTAAGGCATAATACGACTGCTAAAGTAAATAAATTAATTATCTATTTGTCTTAACCAGCGAATAACATCTTTTTTGCCAACAAGTCGTTAATTTTCGCGACTTTTCGCGTATAGACGATTAAAATAAAATACATAAAATTATTTTGAATATTAGCATTTTTTCATAATTTATTAGTTACATTTACTAGTGCACACTCAAGTCTTGTATTTGTTTAAACCTAAATCATGGATAGGTAGATATATCACAAGGATGTATATGGAACAGTTCACCAAGTATTAAATTTAACGATAATATTCGACACACTTTTTGTCCCGTTGCAAACAAATCTATTCTGTAAACATTCAGATCTAAAAATCACTCGCATCCTAAAAATGAAAATTTTGTACCAATATTTTCACAAAATTGGGACATAACAGAATAAACAATTAACAGTAAACTTCTTCCAATATTAACAACCTATTAAATGCACGTTGCTTAGGCATCAGTGGCCCGAAAATGTAACGATTGTCAACATCGAGTTCTTACAAATTGCACAATACTGTAGTTCCTATCGTCCATGATAATATGGTAGAAATGGATAGTTCGACTTATAAAAAACAGCAGAAATATGAAGTAACTCAGTCAAAAAATCGCGCTCCTAAGTATGAACGATTGTACTTAGCTATGACACAGCCATGTGCAATGACTATTCAATAACGCCAGATGCTGAGAAAGATTAATTATATAGTAGTAGACATAGTACTAGTCATAATATAACTAGAGACAGTCCATTGTGCAGACCAGCGATTTTGGGGCCACTGTTTGAACAATTTACATAATATTCAGCGACGACTCATTGGCTGTGAAACACTAAGCACTCGATACTGTCGATGATTGTAAAGCGAGATAATTTCGAGTTGATATTATACAAATAGCACTATGATACGCTTTGACGTTATATATTTATATATAATGATTTCAATATTCATCTTCCTCGGGCGGGTGAGGATTGTCGCCGTCTATTTCCTCTGGAGGTGCGAATCCATCCTGTAACAATTTAAAATTTTTGATAAAATCGCTACAATTTAGGATTCAGTACTACATTTTTTTTTAATCATGATAAAATTAGAATAGAAACAACACAGAACACCGTATCGGTTGCACGATGTCATCTAACAAAAAATACAGTCAAATCAAGAACCTTTTAAAAGTGGCTTAAAAACAAATTGTAAAAATCAAATCAATCGTCAATCTATCAGACATAGATTTTGTACAGAAGTAGTTTGCCTTTTTTTATACAACTTAGAATGGCAAACAAGCTGACGGCCCACCTGATGGAAAGTGGTAACCGTCGCCTATAGACATGAACAGTACCGTGGACATAACAGAGTATACTGGTTCGCAGATGATACCCCTTATGCGTTGCCATTCCTGAGGGCAGGTGTTATTCCTCTGTACCCAGTAAATTCACGCTATATCCCACCCTTCAAACCGAAACACAGCCATGCAAACACTTAACGCTTTACGGTTAAAACACGAATGAGACAGAGGTACCCAAGCAAACGACTTTTGTGCAATGTCTTCCTTAGGCACGTCTGTCCCATTCGTGTTGAATTTACAGGGTACAGAGACACCTTAGTCTTCAAGAATGACAACGCATGAGAGTTATCATAGGCGAAATAGTATATGTCCATGGTATTGCTCATGTCTATAGGTGACGGTTATCACTTATCAGCAGGTGGGACGTCAGCTTATTGGCCATTCTAATTTGCATAAAAAATTTAATTTCATATTGTAGAAAATATCGACATGGTTATGCTGATAACTGTGTGGAAGACATTTGAGCCCATTCGTTGATACCTACAAAAATACTATTTTAGAATTATTTACATTATTTATATGAAACATTAATTGTAGTTTCTTCTCGATAGAAAATTTCTAATTTACAATATATTTAAAGATTTTGTTCAACTTTTTTATATTCATTAAAATTTATTTTTATATGACTTGTATATTTTTAATTCGTATATTTCTAGTACATGCATGTTTTATGGTTTATAAGAAACGGGAATTAACACAATCATTTCGGTAAACTAAGATAATGTGCTGATTATTATTTTTAGTATAATAGTTGTAATTATGTATGTTGTACTCCTGTGTGTTGAAGATTCAAATAAATTTTCTATGTAAAAACAAGAATGACTGTTAATTTACCTCAGTTGCATATAAAATGTCCAAAATCTTCTGCACAATTGGAGCATTCTGTTGTTCTTCCATCTCTTGACAGATTACCTCTATATCACGGAGTTTCCCAAAGTAGAAGTCCCTTTCTTTTTCAAGGCCGTCAACTGTCGCTTTCAATTCATTCACCTGTTGAAATGTGCACATGATTATTAAAAGCTAGATCTGCTTTTCATAAATTGTATGCGTTGTGATCTTGCATCCATGTAGATATAAAAAGAAATAAGCCTACTTTAGAAATAGTAGTATTTATTTAGTGGAATAATTTTTAAAATGTGTTCAGTTTGCACTAGAGATTAGACCTATATACAAAAAAATGTATGTCTTCATAATTTATAGTAATAAAAGCCTTTTTAAAAAAGAAATTCAATTTCAATGTTCAATTTGAACAAAAAAGTAAATCCTAAAAGAATAGTTTGACATACTCATTGAGTAATTAATGTAATCCATTGCACGTATAGATAGTTCATATCATTATAGATTAATAATATAAAAAAAAACAAAATTACCTGATGGTTGAGTTCATCAAGAAGTTTGGAGTCACCTTTTCCACTTTGATTTAATCTTGATAAGTTGACAGGTGGAGACCGTACTGTGCTGTTTGCTTTGCCAACTGGAAACATTATATAATCATTGATTTAGAATTTGTTCCAAAAAAATGTAATATGGCGAAATATTATTATGGGATCAGCAAAGAAGTAAATAGTTATAATTTAAATATGAATCATCAAAATCGATTTAGAAATTTGAATATATCGACATATTAGACGTATGTTGCGGATATAGATAAAAATGCAGTTTAACCAAGCATTTCCTTTTTGGAGAAAAACTAGCTATTAATTTTGAAAAAAAAAAATAGTATGTAAAAAAGTTATTTCTTTTTGCTTCTTCCTTTAGAGTACTATAAACTTATAGTTAAGTTTTATATCTATAAATATTTCTTTATAACCATTTCAAAATCATATCTGCTTAGAAACATCTTGATAGTTTTAAGGTTAATTATTTTGATTAAAGTTTTACTAATCTTGTTCTTCATATTAAATTATATTACAAAACAAGAAGTGTTTAGAAAGGTAATAAATTCCGTGTATATATTTCTACAACTTAAAAATAATAGATTTGTTAGAATGATTAATATAGACACAATATAGCAATATATAGAATTATTAGAAAATATAGATTAATTGCAATATTGCAATAATATTAATAAAAATTGCATATTATCACTATGATTCATACTTTTGTGTCGTTAAGTAAACCTGAATAGTACATATATTATCTACAGAAAGTATAACATGCTGTGTAAATATATTAATAATGTATAAATGAATACATATTTGTGCATGCAGTGAAAAGTAGTTTATGAGGCTAATATTTTTAATATAGTACATGTTGAATTATAATAAGTATTCAGTATGCATAAAATCATATACATGAAAAACATTATTATTTACATAAAGTACTCTTAGACGCAATGGTTCCACCATAATTTCAAATTTATTATTTACTTATTTCATTTTTTATTATATTATAATAATAGCAGTATGGTATATAATGTATGAGAATGCAAAATAAGGGAAGCAACATTTAATGACAAAAGAAAACAAAATGTAGTACTGGTTTGGGGTCTAGCTGCGACTTTGGCGACAGGCGCAGCAGGTTTCTTTACATTTGCGGCGGCGGCGGACCGCGGAGCGGACGAGCCGCCGTGCCCCATGGGCAGCCCTTCGCGCTGCGCCACCGCGTCATATTCCGTGCCTCCATAGTTGGCATCAAAGAACTTCTTGAACCATTGCAAAAATTCAAAGTTATCTTGGAAACGACCCTTCACCAGTTTGTCAATTGGTACTATCTACAAAAGAAAAAATGAAGGTAAAAATAAAAAGAACTGACAGTCTACTGCGGTGCTGGCTACCTGTGTGGAAGGACTATTTAACATGCCACACTTAGAAAATCGTTAAAAACCAATTATAAAATTATTAATGAGGAAAAATTTATTTGTTGTCATGTTATATTGTTATTTATGTTAGATAGATGAGTTGATAATAGCTACAATGTATATTAATTATTAGAAAATTTATTAAAATGTTTGTAATGATTTCTGAGTGTGGCTCAACAATAACAGTGCATATGTTATGCAGTCAATGCATACTGCCAGAATGATGCATAGGAGCTGCCCGTCGAACTCGAGTGGGTGGTGGGCCGGCGCAGAGTGGCACACCCGAGTCACAAGCTCCAGAGCCAATTGTGAAGCCACCTCTGGCATCAAAGGCGTCATATTCACGACCATCATAGTTAGCATCAAAAAATTTTTTAAACCACTGTAAAAACTCAAAATTATCTTGAAATCTTCCTTTTATCAGCTTATCCACAGGTATTACCTAAAATTATTTCTTACATTTAATAACTGAAGAAAATAGATAAATGAAATTACTCTGTATTCAGTTTGACTAGATATGAGTGGTATTGGTTTATGTTGGTGATATGTTGTATGTAATATGTTGTATGTAATATATTGTTATGTTTAAAAGTGACAAACAAAACTGTTACTGTTTCCTTACTTACTGTAACAGGAAGAGATGTCAAAACTATTATACATAAACCATAATGTATATAAACTTCAGTAGGTTGTAAATAAAAAAAATATGTATTTTATTATAGGAATTTATTTTTATAAAAAAATACATATTTTTTCCTATAAAATTACAAATAAAACTACAGTTTATATTCTTAATATGAATATAAATGTAATGTTATTTTTGAAATTTTAATTATTTCAATATTGTTAGATAATGAGTAAATTGAGTTGATGTAAAACAAAGTGATTATCTGAGCGTGAATAGTAACTTTTTTGCCAAATTTTTATAGAATAATTTACTATTTAAAATGATTAATGATGCTTTTAAAATTAAGTTCTATATAAAATATTGTAATGTTATTCAACAATAATTTGCTTAATGATAAGAATAATGACATGTTACAATACCTTATCAACACTCATTTTTTTGAATGCTGCTTGTAATATTTTGAAATTCTGTATATATTCATGTTCTAGATTTGTCTTGAATTTGATTCTTTTCATAGGTACACTGCCAGGAAATAGCATGTCCATGAACTGACAGTATGCGGCGCCGGTGCACAGCTCTTCAATTTTGGCGAAGTTTGATTGAAGACAGTCGTTCACCCACGCCAACATATCGTGGCGTGAAAGATTTTCCGAAGTAACATTGGTAGAATATACGTTTACTGCCATCACGTTTGATTTACCTAAAACTGTATCACATATTCCATTGAAAGGCGGAATCAAAGGATGGAATATTAGGACGCCGCTAATATCTGACAGCAATACGAGTGAGAAAAGAAAGCAGATCTAAAAATAGGTCGCGATATATTTATAATTAACAAGAACTTTATAAGGACTTTTACATTTTCATGAAGAGATGACTTCAAGTACTTTTTAGAAAATGTAGTAGATACATTCACCGACAGTCGTAAAAAAATAACAGTAAATGCAACGAACGGCGGATGTGGTTATGATTGACGAGTCATCGAAAACTTAAGCAGACGGATGACTGTCATATTAATACGATATTAATTATTACTTTATAAAACGTACCTTTTCTGTATTATTTTTTAAACTTTGTTTCTATTTTACACAAATCTACTGCGCACGATAGTTACAAACGTTAGATTTTTATAATGCAAAACGCCCGGTAGGATTTTCCTCTCAGTCTTTCATTCATAGACAAACAAGCGAGAGGCATTTAGGTAAGGGAAATGCGTAAAATGCCTTTTTTTTTGTCAAGAATGGAGTCGATTCTGAGACGTCATTTCACTAAATCTATAATTAAAATTTTTATTTATATTAAAGCATAATTTTTATTCTAAAGACCAAAGTAATAGATCCAAGTATCTATGTCCAAATTATTATAAATGTAATTTAAGGTGGGCCATTGAATAGTAATATTTACAAAACTATACAATTAAAATATTAGGTTAATAAATATCATTAGAGAAATAGAATCGATCCTAATACTTAGACAAAGAATACAATATTTTCTACTGACTATGAGCGGTTCTTGGTTGAGATCAATCTATCATAAAAATAAAAAATATAAGTATATAGATAATTTGTGCTATTATGACAGCGACAGTGACAGTAGACAGTTACAGTTTTATTTTTTTAATTATTTGTCAAATAGGGATGCTCCGAAAATATTGATTGTAAATCGTTTTGAGTAAATTTTTATAAATTGATTCATATAATATTGAATATAAAAAAAAATATTTTTATGAGTTACTTATTGTCTTATATATTATTAGTAAGTGATATTTTTGCTAATGAAAAAAAAAATACTTTTGCCATTTGTTTTTTATAATAAGCTTGCATATGAAGTGATTTTGTTTTTTATTTGTAATTTTATTTTCTTTGGGGTTGGGCTTTATTTTCTATTGTTTTTGTTTGTGTTCAATCGATTGTGTTCAATCATAGTCACTGTCAAATTGTTCAAACTCTTGAAGTGCCGCAAACAATTTTCCAAGATCCCATTAGATGTTTTTAAAAGACAGCATATTTTTGGTCGAGAAATCGCTTCATTGTCAATAATATCTATAAGGGGTTATTGACGATTTTTCAGATAGGTTAAACAAATTTTCAGAGCCAAAAGAGGTAACACATTAATTATTTACCAACGATAAAAAAGCAATATATAGAAAATGTATTTCATTTTAAATAGACTATCAGCGCTTAACGTGACATAATTGCAAGTAAAGAGCACCTAGTTTCGACGTGAATTGCATTACGTCGCGGTCAGATCGTCGTGATAAAATCAAAGTGTCTTTTTTTTATAAGTTGTGCATTTTTTTTGCCAATTCTCACATTATTACTATTATTCTGTTATCCATCCCACACACCATCACCACTGACGTTTCCTAATTTCAAAGTTCTTTGCATGTATGTGGTGCACATCGTAATCACGACAGAACTTTGAAATAGTTGACTTCACAATATTTATTACCGACGTTATGATGTGGATTGTATCATATCGAAACGTGGGCAATAAAAATCAGATATACAGGGTGTCCCATAAGCAGTGGATCAACGGATTACAGGGGGTAGTGAGACTTATAATCTAACAAAAATACTAATTCATAGTTCTAGGTCTTGTAGTTATTAGGTTATGCTTTGTTTTTAAAATGTGGTGAAAATATCGTTCATGTAAGCTAAATATTAAATTTTACCACATTTGTTTTATTTTATTATATTGTTGTTTTTTGTTCAAAGTAGTTAAGAATACATAAGTCTTCTTAATTAAAATGTTGTTCTAGCATATCGAAACATAAACACATAAACAACAAGAAAATTAGAACATACACTAGATGCAATCTTTACGTTTAAAAGTTTTCTAACTGAAATTTGAACAAAGCTGGCCAGCGGCAGACACAATGCTATAATTTTATTACGCATTATCGGATAAACAACTGCATCAATTAACATGATGTGAAAAGTAAACATTATCTGCATGAAATTTATATTTTGATTTAACAGTTTGTTTTCATAAAAAAATTTAAAGTATATATCAAACCTGTATCCAAAGTTAGTTTTGTAAAATTTGTATTACTTTTAACATAAACATCATTTTTATGGCTGACAAATTAAACTTTGATATATAGGCTGTTTTATAAAGCTAAAAATAATGAATATTTTTGCTACAGATTTTATTCGTTTATTTCAAATTGTTCAGGCAGTGCACACTATATTTATATTGAATTGTTGTAAATTTATATGTATGTACATTCAAATAATTGTAAATATTTTTATGGTTCGCATTTACACGGAAATGAATTTACACCGAAAATTAAATTTCTATTTTCAATATAAATAATGGTTTTATTTATAAAAATCGATTCTTCGATTAATTTGTCTCAAATCACATGCCTATCGCCAAAGAGCAATTGTCAAGGTTATGCTTTTGGCCCGTTCGCGATGACTTTTTTTTATTTGTTTCATATTGTCTTTGATTGTTTGACTGACTGCGGATAAAATTAATGTGGATAAACAAAACATAGCAAGAAATTTAACTATTTATTAAAGAAATTATACATTTATAATATAAAATTATGTACTAACAATAACCTATTGAGATACATGACGATCTCTGCAATTTTTGTAGAATTAATCTTTGGTGTAATTTTGAGAAGTCAAGTTCCAATGGTTTGAATCGTTATATGTGATTCTGTACTCTATTTATGCGTTTATTATTAATATTTCATTTTACTATATAAATTGATAATAAAAACAAGAATGCCTCAAGACGAAGAATATCTTACTGGAAGTAACAGGAATACCAATACAATGACAATCAGCGAGTTGCCCGGAAAACCATTTGGTATAGTTTTGGAATTTGCTATATTTTTGATTATGATGGGATTAACGCTATCAGGTAATTAGATTTATTTTATATTATCTAAGGCATAGACACAACTACATTGCTGATAACAAGATAAAATATAGCCTATATTATTCAGGTGTATTGTTACTAAGTATTTTTTTAGAAAATGTATTCTTGTCTTGTTGATTGACTTTATTCTGATTCATTATTAGGTCATTTCTTAATTTTATGTCAGTGGCAAACAAACAACATATTGTTTACTGTAATGTAAAGGGGATAGTGACATTTTGTAGTGTTTTTTGAAACTATTCTTAAGAATGATAGGACAAATCATTGGACACTGATCAGAGGATTATCTTTATTATATTTAATACTTAGCTGTAAATAAAGTAACTGGAATTAAAATAAAAAAAAACTCTATTTTTTTTAAGCTGATAAGAGTTCCAGTAAAGATCCAAAAATTGCTCCCTACATAAAATATTTAAACAAGTTTTACTTCTATATAAAATTAGTTTAAAAAAAGTCTAGTGCTTTGCTCTATTAAAACAAAGCTTTATGCTTTTTATGACTTTTCACCATGTATGCCCCGTCATTGAATGGGTTCCTTCCTTTCCCGTGGGTGTCATAAGAGGTGAATAAGGGAAGGTGAGGGATGGGCAGCAGAGTCCCTCTTAAAACATCTCTGAAAGCCTAACTGCAGTTGCCAACCTGCCTACCAAGCATGGTAACTACTGGCAAATCTCCCCCTATGGGGAAGGCTTATATCCTGCAGTGGTCACTTAATGGCTGAATTAATAATGATAATAATAATATTTTATGCCTGATCAACAATTAATGCTCTATAAATCACAAACCCAGCCCTACATGGACTATACATATGGGCTGGAGCACCTAGATACCACCTTGAACCCTCTCACTGCAACAATGACTTTGGGGAATTGTTGATGATTCCAGGCTTACAAGCCGTATCGAACTCTTAAGTCAGGAGAGATTTTGCCTCACTCTGTGTGTTCTGTAGGCTATGGTAACTGCATACCATCAGGTTGGCCATATGCTTGTTTGCCACCACAGTGATATAAAAAAAAAAACACAAACTTATAAGGAAAATAATTGTATTAAAATTGACTTTAGTATTAGTAAAATTAACAAAAAATATTAAAATTACTTTAGAATCAGTGAATATATTGTATCTCAAGCAAAAATGACAGTGAAATTGAAAAATTCCACTTTCATAAAATTGATTGAAAACTAGCTTAATATTATTATTTACTTGCATTTCTGTTGATGCCCTAGATTACTTGCAATTTCCAATCAATTTAATTTCCAATTTTGAACCAATTTTATTAATTCTTTTTGCAGTCATCTTTGCTTTTATGTTGGCCCCATATTGTTTTAAAAGTATTTAAATGATTATGTTATTCTTAAAACTTATGTTCATTTCCTAATGACAAACATAGTAAGTTCATAAAATCTCTGTTATATATATAAACATACTTAAATAATAAAATTATAAATGTCTAATATATTAAATACATATAAATGTATAGATGTAGAATATAATATGTATTAACATGAGAAGTATCTTTTCAGGAACAGCTATAAGGAATGTGCTTCTGTATCGGACATGTGTGCACTCACTACACCATGATATGGATGAATGTCGTGGATTTCTTTCACCAGTCAAAACTAATGACACAAATGATTTAGAAGAAGAAGTGCAGAAGTATGTAACATATGTATCCACTGTGATTACTGTCATAGAATCCTTGGGCCCTGCTTTTTTATCATTATTTCTTGGAGTTTGGTCTGACACACATGGACGGAAACCTTTGATAGTATGGCCATTGTTTGGTAAGTTTAAATTGTGTTTATATATAAAATAAATAGTAAAATATATAATTAAAAGTATATAAATGTGTATTATCTAAAATGTTGGATTTATTTAAGTATTATTTAACTATAGCTAATAAGGCAAAAATTCAATATTGTTCATGATGCCATATTGCATGAATATGTGTAATAATATAGGTACCTATGGTATCTTGGACTCAAATACTTATATTTGTAAAATAATGCCCAACAGAGGCACAGAATAAAATGATAGAGTGATGTGTCCATAAAACCTGAACCTATCTAATTTTTGGTAATGGGTGATAATGAAAAGGTAACCCCTCCTGCGCTATCGGCATATGCTGGCGGGGCACCAGTGAAGAATGGTAGATGAGAATGAAACAGGTCAGTTGGTCCATGTGATAAATTCCACAAGAATTAACCACGATAGTTTCCAGGAGGTACCGCGTGGAGGTTGATTTAATAGGGTGTATTGCTAGTAATGAGGAAATTAGACCCCATTACTAACAATCTCATCCCCCCTCATCTAAACGCTTAGGAGGATAGAGTTGAAATATTAGTATTTAATATATATATCTAGTTATCACTAATACGACATTCTTATACAGTAATTACGTGGCACCTACCTATTTCAATCGTTTTTTAAGAGTACGTTTTTGGTGAATTAATTATATAAATATTTAATCATTTGATAAATTGTGTGATCCATTTCTATACAATAAGCCAGTGTATCGAGGAGCTGGTTTGATTCTTAGCCATTTGATTTTTCTCCAACACTCTAACTCTGTATGTATTCGTAAATTGAAAATCGGAAATGTAAAAAACTTTGGCTCCTGTCCAGTTAGAGAAATACACTGTAAAAAGTGATTAATGTTTCTATAGAACCAAATAAACAGCTGCATGATTTCGTTCTTAGTTGTGCATGGTTTGGCTAGTAATGACTGGCAGAAAATAGATGGTATATTTATTGTAAATTCGAGATTTTTTCATAAAACTATGTATAGATTGCTGTCTGATAGTTGTATGAAATCATTTACAACAATATTGAGATGGCAACGATAATGGTTCAATTAGCATTCAAGATGTCCTCTTCGTAAAATGAAGATGTGTAGCTACAATAAAACAAATTATTAAACAAGAATTATTTGAACCAAGTCAATAAATAATAATACATTTTGGGGAATGTTATACATGAGGGGTACTAATAACGTTACAGTGTATATTGTGATGTCCACATATTCCATGTCCGTAGGTAATGGCTACCAAGATTTTTTAGACGTTTTTAGTGATGATGATCAGCCGTTAACTGTTCACTGATGAACATAGCCTCCTCCATAAGGGGGGTTTTGCCAGTAGTTGCCATGCTTGGCAGGCGGGTTTGTAACAGTTAGCTTTTGGAGATGTTTTAAGAGAGACGCTGCTGTGCATCCTTAGACTATTAAGTTCCCTTAGTCGCTTCTTACGACACTCATGGGATAGGAAGGGTTGATTTATTCTATGACGGGACCACACGATCGATTTTTAGTGATATGTCTTAAAAAATTTATCACATTGAATTTGGGTTTGTGATATTTGTATCGTTGGTAATTTTAGGTATATCAATATCCTCAATGCTGACTGTCATCTTTAGTATTATGGGCAATCTGGGTCCTTGGTGGCTCGTTGTAACCAGCATACCATTTTCTGTGACGGGAGGCATCCGTGTATTAATAACTGGAATATATTGTTATTTGAGCGACGTCACTACAACCGGAATGAGATCTTTTAGGTATAATATCGACTTTATGTGAAAATAATTTAATTTGCCTTAGTGCTTTGATATGTGCATTGATTTATATGTTATGTTGTTCTTAGTACAGCTTAATTTACCCTTAAATTCCTTAACCATTTGTTCAGTGGGAGGTTAGCCGTTTTATACATACAGACAATTTTTTTTCACACTTTATTTATTTACTCATTCTCTATCTTTTTCAGTAAGATTTTATAAAAATATTTTATTGTACTTACTTACATAGATAAATTTGCATAAACGTGAGGTTTAACTCCTGTGAATGCAGACTAAATAACATTAATTAATATACACTAGCTTTTAGCGCGGTTTAGCCTGTGTCAATTTGGTTACTAATGTATAATACTATTTCTCAGCTTATAAACAACATAGTTAATCCTATGATTAATTCCGCTTTGTTAGAGTAGGGCTCAAATAATTAGGAAATACGTATAACTTGTAATGTAAAAATGTGGAGAGGATAAATTTGACAAATATGGAAAGGTAATATTTTGCAAAAATGTTAAATAAATAAATATGAGCTGATAAATAAATTACGTGAGCTTGTGAAATTTATCATCTAGCATCATTTAGCTACAAATTTTTTAAGTTGCATACGTAATTTCGTGTAATTATGTATTGGTTAGAGACTTATAATAATTTATTTATTAAACTTTTATATATTCGTAGTTACTGATATAGTACTTACTAACATATTTTATAAATGTTATACTCGTACAAATGGTGTACTTCAACATTTAATCGTTATCCGCACACGTCTTTACTCACATGTGATAATGTATCTAATAAATATCAAATTTGTACAATAAGTTCATTTTTGAATATTTTTTAACTTAAATTTTTTATTGCCCCATAAAAAAATCAGTTTTAGTTTCAAAGGATTTTGTATTTTTTTTTAATAGAAACTCAAAATTACACCAAATGAATACCAATATCATTAATGCGGCAGTGATCTGAGATACCGAGATATTGATCTTTACGTGTCGGCATTGACCAGTGCGGATTTTTTCAGTGGATGAAGATTGAATGGTGCACGCATTTGTACTAATATATAATGGCAGGGCAGTAGAGGACAACTGAATGATGATGATGAAATTAGTATAATGATGGACCACATCGTGGCCAAATTCAGTAGAAATTAATTAATCACGGTGGTTTCTAAGGAGGGCTGCGTGGAGGTCCACTTGAAAAGATTTATTGCTAGCAATTCACATATCTATTATTAACAATCCATCGCTCCCATGTATAGTACGTAGGGGGTCTAGGTGCTTCCTCTAAGTAGGTACCATCAAATAAAATATTACCAAATCTATAATGGTTATATTATCATTTTTAGGTCAGGCGATGACGGGAATTTTGATTGTTGTATATGCTATGTTGGATAATTTGGGCCCATGGTGGTATACTTTGGCTGTAATACCGCTATCATTGTCTGGAGCATTTACCGTGTTGTTTACCGGGGCTATGTGTTACATAAGTGACGTCACTATAACTCAGAACACGTCTCTTAGGTAATGATACAAGCGTTATCCAGTACAAACGCTATTAGGAGACAGACAGAAGTTCACAAAATTATCTTGCTCTCGAGTCAGAGAATAATAACTAAAATATTGGTTTTGCACTTTTTTTATGAGAAAAATACCGTGATTAAGTATAATTTGCGAGCTCATAAAAACATATCTACGTAAATAACCGTGATGTAAATTCAAAATAGTATAAATGCAATCACATTCTAATAAAACAACAATCATGCCGATTTTTGTGCTCCATAGATTGATTTGAGAAAATCGGGGAATTTGTAGAGACAACAATTTGGGCGTGTTATGTAATAAAATTTTATTTTATTTACGTCTATCGTACTTAATAAAATAGTACTTGTTCATACTTTTAACGTAATTTATAGACTAAAACTACTTTATTTATATTGTTACCAAAAATAATCATTTTATTTACCTACTTTTACACTAATTACTAGATAATGTAATAGCTGTTTAAAGTAGGTGTGTTAAAGATTGTTGTTTATTTATGATAAGCGCAACCTATCTCAGAATAAGTTAAAATGCTTTTTTTGGACTGCAGTACAGTTGTACCTACTGGTAAAGATACTAAAAAAATCCGTAATTCTCTTTTATACGAATAATACTGGGAATAGCAAACAAATTGGGCCTAGGTATTGGAATACAATAGAACGTCATTGTTGTTTCTTGCCCTGTAAATGAGAAAACTGGCATGGATATCACTCTATACCTACATGTGCTGTTCCCATAGCATCTCCATGTATTCCCGTCATTTCTGTATATACTGAGCTTCTTGTTAGTTAATATAAAAGTAATAATAATATTCTCACGATTATAATAACTAATGGGATAGTCAAATTTATTTTTTCATATGACATAGCATAATGTTTTTATAATTGGGTCTTTTTTATGTTCTAAACAACCCATTAAGTATGGTATTATTATGGTATATTATTTATATGTAGAATCCTAATGACTTTTTGAACTGGATAGTGCTTGTCAATGTTGTTTGTTATTAGGTGCATGTATAGCTTTATGAATTGTATTTTATTTTTGTGTCTGATTAATGTTACTCAATATAATTATTTATGTATATTTATTAGTGAGTCTTTGTCCTTAATCATCGTAAAACGTTTAAATGAATTAACGCAAAATCGCAGACTTGCGAATTGATTTTATTGCGGTAATAAACCGTATTAATGGCAAATAATATGTTTAATTTTTAATTTTACTGAAATTTTTAACTTATGGAATACGCGTCAAATGTTAATAGGATTCTCTTATATTGATTTTCTAACAAATTAGTGATTAATCGATCTACAACAGCACTACTTATCGGTATAAAAACAATGATATTTCTCAAAATTGAGCAAACAATGCACATTACAAAGGTCCATTATAATCGGTAATTTCATGATACCGGATTTTTTAAGATAAATTTTGCACTTTTCTAAATTTTTTTCTTCTAATGCCTTGTCCTGCTGTAACTACTTATTTTTTAAAAAATACAATTCAGGACGAAACTGTCCTATGGCAAAGTGATTCTTGGATTGGAAGAATTTATTTCTCTATTCGAAACATTTCTTAACTTGAATGTGATTTTGTAATAGTACTTATACAGTGTAGATCCTTTTTTTAATATACTTAGTATATATATAATAATGTTTAAAGAGGGCAGAAAGGTAATCATGATAATAATTAGTAATTTTAAATATAGCTGAAATATCTTAATACAGCGATACAATAGATTACTCAATAGTTACTTTGACGTTATCTTAACATTGCTGCTGCGTAACCGATAGGTTCGCTGTAACAAAGAAAAGTGAGATAGCGTTGATAAATGGATTAATCAACGCAGTACATGTCATATTAGCAATGTTAACAAACTTTCTAGATAGATGTTTTTAACTTCGTAATTTTAGCAACTGATCCTACAGAAAAAGACTAAATAATGTGAAAAATGAAGTCTTTAAACAAGAATAGAAAAACAGATTATTCTACTTATAATCAAATGAGCAACTTTTTTTTTATATAAAAATGGCTCTCGTACACTAGTTTTATAATTAAGTTAGCAAGTATTTTGGGAAATCTATTTTTTTGCGAACTTGCTTAGGTACGAGTAGGACTTCTAATTTACCATGGACTCGATTAAAAGAATAGACTGCGGCATGTTATGCGTTATTTATTTAAACATTTTATTCGTATATTACATATATATATATATATATATATATATATACACATCGTACGTACAAATGTATATACAGTAATTGTAATAGTAATATGTAAACATTATATTTTTTTATTACAGAATGACAATGATGGAGATAGCAGTGTCAGCGGGTAGCGTGGTTGGTTCTCTAATTTCGTCGTATGTACTAAAAGCAGTGGGAAACGTATACCTATTGCTCATAGCGGCTACATTGTTTGTTATAGCTTATGCTGTTACAAATATACAATTACAAGAATCATTGACTGGAGCTGTACAGGTGAGAATAATACTTTTTATTTTTTATTTTCCTGAACCAAGCGCCGTTTAGTCTCAAACTGAGTAAATGTGCTATGTGTACTAGACAAATGTTAAACGTATTTAAATATTTTTTAGATAGAAAACAATTAGGCTAATACAAATAGATATATTCATAAATACAAATGTAGTAAAGTACTGCTTGCATCATCGGAGTATTAATTACAACAAATGGTGACTGTAATTAATGAAGCGTATGCAAGAAAAGGCATGAAAATAAATACGAAAAAGACAAATGTAACGGTTTTTATGAGGAATGCAAGTTTAATGGCGTGCCAGATAATGATAAGAGATGAAATAGTGGAGCAATTGAGCGAGTTTCTATATTTGGCTTCATTGTTTACAAGGGATGGAAAGTGTGTGAGAGATATTGAAAAGAGCGTGAATGCGGAAAATAGTGTTAACGGTGCAATGCTCTAAATTATGGCCAATAAAAACGTATCGAGTAAAGCTTGCCTTGCCATAATTCAGGGAGTACTGACGTTAACACTTATGTATGGAAGCGAATCGTGGGTATGGCAGAAGAAACAAGAAATTAAGATAAAATGCTGTAGAGATGAGACCTTTGAGAAGTATGTATAGTATTAAGTCATTGTGGCTAACGGGGTTTATATTTTTTTTTTTTTTTTTTTTTTTTTTTTTTTTTTTTTTTATAGAACTTAGAATGGCAAACAAGCTGACGGCCCACCTGATGGAAAGTGGTAACCGCCGCCCATAGACACGAGCAGTACCATGGACATAACAGAGTATACTGTTTCGCCCATGATACCCCCCATGCGTTGCCATTCCTGAGGACTCAGGTGTTATTCCTCTGTACCCAGTAAATTCACGCCATATCCCACCCTTCAAACCGAAACACAGCCATGCAAACACAACTGCTTCACGGTTGAAACACGAATGGGACAGAGGTACCCAAGCAATCGACTTTTGTACAAAGTCTCCCTCTGGTATCTTATAATGATACCTAATTGTCAGTGCATAGTGATTTTTTTCGATTGTGTATGTCATTATTGCTATGTTGCGATCACATTATGGTAAACAAACCAATTTTAAACACTATGGAAAAGTATCTAATAGGTTCGTTTATATTTCGTATTCGTTTCGTGGTAATCGTCTCGTTTAAATTTATGTCAAGACCATTACAATCTCGCTGTATTTCATGCTAAACTATTATAGTAATTACGTGTTTTAATAAGGCAATGTTTACTTATCTCATTATTTCTTGTTAACTTGTGAAAAATTAGGTCTTGATAGGCATTGCCAATATCTATATATCCTGATACATATTATTTCGAATAACATAATCGAATGGACATTGTTAAGTATTATTTTTATATACGCGTATATATATGTACGTCAACAAAGATTGTGGCATCCTGGGCGTCCATAATATTGTGTGTTTATGACTCAACGTGATAACCTCCTCTTTTGTGTTTCGTCTACATAATTTGGTATAGGTATAATAAATTCATAATAATGAGACTGAAATTATACTTTCGTGATTTTCCACGGATGGTTTATGTTATTTCTGTTGACTGGCAACATATTGTATTCTTTTTTTAAATGTGCCCAAATTTTAGTTATTTTACAGAAACGAAAAAAATTTTTTGTTTAATAAATTGAGTATAAATATTTGAGACGAAGAAGAAATACTTTTTATTTCAGGTCACGTGGACGAAATCGTAGATAAAAACTAAAAAATGCCTCTGCCCTTATGTAGATATTTTTCTTCATCCACTTTCACGATTTATTTAAACTCTAACGCACTAGTTGACGAAAACTTTATAGCTAGTGAGCAGCCAGATATCTCAATTCGCTATGCATAAAAGACTATGCATTACACTAATACAGTAAAAATATATGAATTAAATAAATATTTGTTGATAAATCACAAAGTATTGATAATGTGATCTGTATCATGTAATATTGATAATTAATACACAGGTACTATCTATATATTGTAGTTATTTGTATTGTTGTATCTATCTATTGTTACTTACGTATCTATATGTTTAAGTAGGCATTAATATAAAATGAATGTCTTTTACTGTTTACATAAATGACGTTAGACAATAACATTAAATTCTTTTATAACTAATACTGATAGTGAATTGAATTACTATACTTTCTATTATAACATAAATTGTTGTTATAAAATTTATTTAAATTTTACATAAACATCCCGGATAAATGAAGAAATATGTTTTAAGAATTATATTTCATATGACAGTAATTGTTTGTACTTATATTTGATGTATGTAACTACTCCCTTAGTACCCTATTTCAATTATCTCTATGCACTATTATAAACGGTTATCATAAGTATAACAATCATATTAATTTAACACGTTTTCAATAATGCTCCACACAACGAACACACACATACACACACATATAATACTTACTTAGAAATAATTATGAAATTCTGCCATCGATACATGGCAGGTGGATTTCATTGTACTAAATTCTATTTTTTATTTCCAGGGTACGCTATCATCAGTATTTGATTATTTATTAATTAAAGAAATGATAACAGAATGCTTCAAACGGCGTCCAAATAACTTAAGGACCCAGCTCTTACTATTGACATTCGCGAATAGTCTTAATGTGTTCATTATGTACGGAATGTCAGGAATAGAATATATGTACACCAGAGAGAAACTCCACTGGGCATTAGAAGACTTCACCCAGTTTTCAGCTGCAAGCGTTTTGATCTCATTCCTGGGTTCTTTCGTTGGTGTTACAGTTATACAGAAATACTTACGGGTCAACGATTTGGCATTCTCAATAATATCTTTTTTGTCGTCAGCTGGTGAATACATAGTTAAAGCCTTTGCTGTATTATCGTGGCACATGTATCTTAGTAAGTATCCTACTAATGTAATAAATGTGAAAGTTTGTAATGATGGATGGATGGATGGATGTTTGTTACTCTTTCATGCAAAAACTACTGAACGGTTTTGAATGAAATCTCTTTACCACCCTCTCTATTTTTTAAGATTATGTACCTAAATTAAATTTGGTATAAAATTGGTTTAAAAACGGGAATCTTAACTTACCACAACATATATGTATTGATTCACATGGGAAAAACCGCGGGATATAGTTAGTAATTAATATTTTACTTGAAACAAATTTATGTAATAAATACATTTTAGGAAAATTTTACTTATGGAATAAAAACGGGAGACCAGAAAAACCATAATAGGTTTACGTACAGAAAAAGGTCAGTATAATGAGCTCGAAATCAATTGGAGGCTTTGCACAATAGTCCTCAGCATGTGCACCGCTTGTGTTTTTGCCGCTAAGAAATAGAACTATGTTTGCATATATCTACTTATATATAGACAGTCACTGACTTGAAGAGACAAAATAGATAGATACTCTTTATTGTTTCCTCCAAAAGATAAGAGAAGCGGAATTAAACAAAATAATTTTAATCAACCAAAGATATGTATTTCCGCAAAATAACACCTAGTAAACCATCAGTAAAGTATAGTCAGCATCAGATAAGGATATTAGTAATGATAAATTTATATTAATATAATTTGAGGTACTTGGGGTGACTGAGTACGTGGTTGTTATCTTACTAAAGCGATATTGCTTTTTGTCTCATTTCTCATTTTATCTAGTGGCTAACTACTTGTAAATCAAATAAAAGAACCAATGTTTTTCGAATACAACGATAATTTTGTAATTATTTATATTTGATTTACTCATGTAGGTATTAACATGGGGTTTACCCGACAAGTTTTGATTTGATAGGAGTCCATATTCATGGGTGCGGTTTATAGCTGGCTTGCAATGACTATAATGTTTGACTTATAATTGTTATTATTCAACAATATATTTTTTCTATTTTTATCATGGATTATAAGGAACCAAGTAACAACTGGGGGAACAATCCAGAATAGAGCAGGCCCAATTAAAAATTAATCTATACTTATAATAAACCTGTAGAGAGGTCAATTCTATACATGAAATATATTTCTAAAATAACTATCAGGGGGTGATTAGTGATCGATACTGATGCCAAAAATACAATAAGTAAAATTTTTATCTGTCTGTTCGTTATAGAAACAAAAACTACTCGACGGATTTTAACGAAATTTGGTACAATTATTCTTCATATTCCTGGTCAGGTTATAGTACTTATTCTTATAGTTATAAGAAGAATATTCTTATGGTTATAGTACTATTATAGTACTTTTCATCACGCTACGATCAATAGGAGCAGAACAGTGAGGGGAAATGTTGGGAAAACGGGAGAAGTTACTCCATTTTTAAGCTTCCATCGCGTGTGCAGCCTTAATGGCCACTTTTTAAAATGTAAAAATGTCCTCCCGTGCAAAGCCAGGACGGGTCGCTAGTGTTTACTAAATTGGTCCAATTGGGAATCAAACTCGCGTCATCATTTACACAAAGCGACGTGCCGACATCTGTTATGGAGATTGTTGTGTTTATTATTATTATTTTTTATTACAGGTGCAGGAGTGACTGTTTTCGGCAGTTTGTCATCTCCCCTAATAAGGTCCTACCTAACGAAGATACTGCCTGTGGAAGACATAGCAAAGGTGTTCGCCCTTATGTGCGCCATTGAGGGCATATACCCTTTAATAGCTCCTGTGATATTCAATACTTTATACAATGTGACGCTGACCACGTTCCCTGGTGCTGTTTGTTTGCTGACAAGTGCCATTAATGTGTCTTGCATCGTTATGTTACTGTAAGTATCAATAGTGAGTACTCAGAATCATAATACGAGGGGAACACAACAACGTAATACGCCAGATAGTTTATCAGTTTGTTTCACAGAAACAGCCACATTTTCCTGATATAATTTAATATGGACTAAAACGAGATATGCACCTATCGAGTACAAAAATAAAATCGGTTCGTAATTATAGATTACTAGCGACCCGCCCTGACTTTGCACGGGTGCACATTACATGACATTAGACATCTCTAAAATGATCAGTGTTTCTCTACTATATTATGCATATATTGTATTATAAATATAAACCTTCTTCTTGAATCATTTTATCTATTAAAAAAAAAAAACCGCATCAAAATCCGTCGCGTAGTTTTAAAGATCTAAGCATACATAAGGACAGACATATCCGAAGCGACTTTGTTTTATACTATGTAGTGATGATATAACGTAAAAAGTACGGGTTGCCAGAAGTTAATATGAAGCAGCTTACATAAGACAGTAGAAGTCTGTTAAATAACATGTTAAACTTTTCAGAATTTTCCAAAGATACAAGTGAAATTCTGCTCGCATCGAATGTTATAAAAGAAAAATGTATTTTGTTTTGTATGCCATGTAATTGATTGAATTTTTTATTATATTTGTGTTTATTTGCACGTCTTTTACATTTGTTTCTATAGTACTTTTTATTTGTTACAGGTTTGTTGCATTCTTTAGATGGAAAACACATACTACCCCTTATCAGACAATATCAGTCAATTCTAACGATGACAATGAGGCTGAGTAGTTGCGTAATAGACTTCGTTTCATATTATAGGTACTTACGGCATGAACGTTCTGTTCATGCCATCTTCATACCATAATATTTAAGAATGTTATTAATGGCTTAAAAATATAAAGTTGACTAATTTTTTTTATATATATTTATAGATACATTTTAGCGGATATAATTTTTTACAAGCAATTTAATGAAAATCGGCCAGGTTTTTAAGCTGATTTATAACCAGTAAATTATTTTTATACAGAGAATTCTAATTAATTTTTGTAGAGAAGTCGCGTTCGATCAATTTTTTCTATCAAATTTATTCACTATAATGAAATTGTTATAGTACAATTTTTTCTATGGACTATGTTTTATTAAAAAGTTAAAAAGCAATATACTTGTAGCAATTTCACGTTACTTTATATGAATTTTGTGAAACCTATTTTAGTACATTAAACCTAGTTTGTTTAATATAACCTTCACATAGTTAATTTTAAACTTTCGCGTTTTAGACACATTTTGAATATACTATCGGAATATAATAAAAGTCCCCATAGTGTATTTAACATAATTTTCACATATCACGATTTTGTTATGATTTACAATTTCTAAGTCACGGTTTTGTATATATTTTAGGATTAGTGTATCATTGTATATAATGTTATGTAAGTGAAAGATAAAGCTCAATATGTTCGAAAATATTGAACGTTGAAAATACAGAACTTTTTGTGTTCCGAAAAGAAAGGATGGAAACTTTGTTTCTTTCTATCTTCATAGTTTTTTAAACAAAAATAGCTGAAATGTTTGTGTATTTAAATCAAATTAATTATACTTTATAATAAAAGTTATTATATAAAGTTATATAATT
The DNA here is from genome assembly GCF_026898425.1 of Galleria mellonella. Taxonomy (NCBI): domain Eukaryota; kingdom Metazoa; phylum Arthropoda; class Insecta; order Lepidoptera; family Pyralidae; genus Galleria; species Galleria mellonella. The sequence goes on along the minus strand of NW_026442130.1, from coordinate 7,045,054 downwards.
CATGTTACTTTTTGTTATTCATGATATTTTAATACGGTATCCCCATCTGCTTTGCACTTTACAAGAGAAATGGATAAGGCTACAGTCAGTAGGCTTTATTAATAAATGAAGTTTTGTACGTAATTTTTTTAATGATCTCAGCAATTTTTTTTTTATCTTTTATAAATTATACATACATAACCCAGCCTTTAGGATTTCTCAATAAGTAAGATTAAAATAATACCTTCCAACAACTCGATCCGATGGGATTCCAACCCACATCTCTTCTATCCAAGCTGAGTGTATTGTGGTTGAAAGGCCTTACCGACTGATAGTATATAGATTATAGTCATGAATATATTTTTTATTTAAATAAATAATACACTGTGTATTAATGTTTAAATAAATAAAATTTTGAACGATTTAATATTAACTAAAAGACCGGAATAATAATAGATATGTAAGTCTGTATTTGTATGTATTTGCACTCCGTGTATTTTTTATGTGTTACTATTTATCTACAAAAAATCATATCTGAACGAATCTTTTTCTGGATGTTTACTCGTTTACTAGATATTAATTCAGAACTGACATAGCGAACAATTGTTAAAATTGGAAAATTTTTGAAATATTTTCGGTATGTTATATGTTAGATATTGAATCGGTGCCTATATATGTATAATAAATGTGACTTACGGCTTTAATATTATTGTATTGCAATATTAGATATAATTATATGGGTTTTTAATAGACTTAGCTTTAATTATACAAGTGAGGCAAATGTAGATACAGAACTACAGAAGTAGGAAGACGGAATTTGATTTGTGTGCTATTAACAATATTTTTATGTATAGAAATGAAATAGTAATCTAGTCCTACTATTCTCAACTTACATTTATGGTTCGGAGTATCAATGAGAAATAGGATAAAACACATCGACGTATCCACTAGGAATTGCTCACAATGGTTTTCACGGAGTACCCATTAATATCGACTAGCAATGGAGCCGTTATACAATAATTAACCGTTAACAGCAATAAACCATCGGCCCAAAATGAAACTGCGCGGTGGCGGGTCGACCTCGAATCGTATACGACACAACCAGCGCTAGACATTATCCAGACAGTACATTCATTGTTATGGCCATTATATACTTTTGTGATTCATGTAACCAATTTTGAAGGCAAGAGGCAAGATTTTCAGTATATAAATAGTATTTTTTTAATCCACACTTATTCTCCATGGGTGTTCGAAATTTGGTGACCCCAGAGCCGTCTCTAAAAATTCCGCTTGCTTATCCTACTTCTGTAGGTTGAGGTTTAAAATATATAGTTGATATACTGTGATTTTATTAAAATGTGATACATAAATAAAAATATTAAATTATATGCAGTTTTTGTTTCGAATGATTTATATATTGTTTTTTTTTTTAAATGGTGACAATAAAATGGCCCCGTTAATACCCTCATCTGTGCTTTTGGGGTACTAGTGAATGATGATAGACGAGGATGAAGTCAAGTCAATTGGTCTATCATCATAAAATTTCTGGGAACTATCCACGATGGTTTTCAGGCTACATCACGTGGAATCGACCTTGCAGGATGGGTATATTGCTAGCAATAAAGACTGACCTCCCCATTCTCTCCATCACATCCTTTTTTTCCTTCTATTTCTCGTTTTAATTATAATTTATCTGGCCTTTGTGTTGACGATTTCATGTTTTACAAGACAATATTTTGGAAATAAGTTACAAGTGAGTTTACATTTGCAAATTTATCGTTACATGCATAAGTATCGCAAGTTAACTAGCTATATGTAATAAAAATCGAAACGGTATTGTGCGACTGGCGATTTTTAGAGTTTACTTCTAAAGGAAAATAAAATCCTTATAAAAAGAAAAAAAACTGGATGAATTTGTACGGAACCCTCGTGCGAGTTCAACTCGTACTTGACCGGTTTTTTTTAGTAGATATTAATGGAATGTCAACCCTGCTCGTGTTTTTTTTTAATCTCCGCCTTCGCTAACAGTACACGCTGGCGGGGTACCACTAAATGATGATAGGTGAAAATGAAAACAATTGACCTGCGTTTTCATTAGTCCCTCGTGATGAATACACTTGGAATTCAACTCGACGGTTTTCAGGGGGACCACGTAAAGGTCGACCTGACAGGGTATGTTGCTAGCAATGCGAGTGTAAGTCTACTAACAATCCCTCCCCCCTACCCTGCTTTTGCTACCGGCATCCATTCGTTAGAGGGATTCCATAGAGGAATGATAAATATAGAGGGAAATTGGGTCAGTTGAGCCTCTAAACGAGGCAGAATTGACAGAAAAAAAAGCCATTTCGTATTCTCATCCCTGAATAGTGGCAAATTCAAAAGTCGTCCAATCATAAATTGATTCGTTTTTGTATAATGTATTTCCTATTTTACTTAATTTATTAATTTTAATATAGTTAAATGATTTTTAAATATTAAAATTAGTAGAAAAAAGGACCGTTAGTGTTTTTTTAGGGCGATAAATAATTATAATTATTTATCGCCCTAAAAAGACACTAACGGTCCTTTTTCCAATTATAATTGGAAACTTCTGATTTTCATTTGATAAATTTACCAAATACAAAATTCAGTTTTGTTATGTTAGGTACTGTTTTCAATTTATAGGTTTTATCAAACAATTAAAACAGTAAAAGACATGTTTTTATTTTTTTTTTTTATTATGAAATTTAACCTTTTACAAATGAGTAGAATATAACAAAACAAATTGTTCTTGAGTAGCGGGGTTTGAAACAAAGTCAAAGATCACAACAATGTAGCACATCTGTCTTCTAAATAATAGATATCAAATGATTTCTTTCAGTTGTTATATAATCTTAAATTCGTAGCATATAGCATTGTTTAAAGTTTTCACTTTGAAATTAAGTTTATTTGAACTAAACTTATGGCAAAACAATGCAAAAATATATTTGCAAAGTACTTAGAATTATAATCACAGATTACAATGTATGAATAATTGCTCCGTTTTGCATCTGCAAGTCTATATGAAGCCGTAACAGTAAAGTAATTTTTAATCTCATACGATTCACAATGCTAAATGTTTTCTAATGATGTGGGTGAATCTTATAATGAGATTCAAATGAAATGGTTTTTATACTACTACTTTCATAATAGGACGTTTTTTCCTATTTAGTACATACGAGCGAAGGAACTGCAGAATTAGCACTACCCCGAGAATGTTGACTTTGTACAAGGTCTCTGGGAATAATTCGTAAAATAAATTACTACTGTGGGCATTTTTAAGCTAGGCTAGTAAAAGATAACATAATAATAGATAGATGTTGAAATTAGTAGATAGCATAAAATAGGTAGGCTTATATAAATATATACATTGTTACAATCTATTATTAAACACGACCACTGGCCGATAATATTGGTACTTATTAGTAATTAAAAAAGGAAGTTTTGAGATCTAAGAAACGAAGATGTCAAATTAAAAAAATCAGTCTTATGGCTATATCGTATCTAGATCATTTTATCGGTTTATTAATGGCGCTCTTTCAATATTAGTAACATTTATATTATGTATTTGAATAAACAAGTTAGACCACCTACCATTTTGACCCTGTTTTTATAATATGATTGTATTAATTATAAATATAATTTATTATGTACTGCGGATACTAGTTGTTTCGGTCCAGCTTTATAAGAATATAGAATATATAAAGTTTTATACACAAATTTCACCTTTAAAAGTGATCTTTGTATACTATTTCCAGAGGCTGTGTTCAAAGTCCATATTTAGGGTACTACTACCCTATACTCACTTACTTTGCTCATCATTTAGATAATTATATGTTAATATGTTCGATACGAATCAAAAATATCGTGCAAAGTTCTTAAAAAATAGATATACTTATATGTATTTGTAACTATTCTAAAATTTCAAATGAGCAACTTTCACATTAAAAATCACAGTTTTGTATTATGTTTCATATGGTAATACTTAATCACGAAGAATAGATCCAAAAACAAAAAAAAAAAAAACAAAGACAAAAAAAAACCTTAAGCAAAATTATTCTAATCATCAAACTCTTAAAACAAATAACAGTTATAAAGAAAGTAACACTACTAATATAAGTACAACAATGATGTATGTATAAAATCAAAGGGACTTATGCAAAAAAGATGTCATTTTGGGATACCCGGGTCTTAAAATTAATGTCTAAATCTAGAATACTCAGCAATTATACGTTAAGTCACAGTCTTGTTTTGTAGGTGTATATGATTATTAGAAAGATAATGTCATTTTATAGAATGCCATACCATTATATGGTACAAACATCCAAAATTGTTCATGTATCAATTCATGAAACGGCAGCATAAGCACCATTGATGTATTAACATGGATATACCACACCACTGGTTGCATCTTGAAACTATAATTAATCACTGGCGATTGTTCAATCAAACCAGTTGCCAAATGGTCTATATAAATTTACCAATCTTCTTCTGGTTCTTGACCTTGATTAACAGGTGTAGTTGCATTATTGAAGTTCTGAAATAAAACAATAATATTAATTGTTGTGTTGAGGCCGTTGTCGCCGTATTTGCGAGATTAAAATGATATATTAAATCCGCTGTCGCGGCTACTATGACACGATTGTTTTACTGACTCGGTGCCCTTAGTAAAATAGTTAAGAAATAAATATTTTGTTTTATTGCAACGACTCCATTTTTCTTTTACATCACAGGTATGTACTTGTAACTAATATAGTGATGGAGTAATTGGTATCCTCTATGAGTTACCAGGCTGGAGTGCAAAGGGTTAACCTATCAAGTAATATTTAAAAATAATAATTTTGTAGAAGTGTTTTTACAAGTATAACGATATTAGTTTTAATTGCCTTATTCAAATATAGCAGCATATATTTTATTTTTTTATTCTCTTTCAATCACTTACACTTGTGTTTATGAACTTATGTTTGGTATAGTGTACTAATAATTTGAAAACAATAAATTAAAATTATAAATAATTACGTTAATTTCTAATACTATAAGTATATATATCGTAATACCTCATTTAATTCCATACTCTTATGATTGCATGTAGATAAACAAAATTATTTTTAAAATACGAGAATAAAATGAAATCAATAACTGCTGTAATTAGAATATACTAAAATTACAGTCTATGAAGAGTATGAATGCAATATTTTAGGACAATAGGAAAATTTCTTAAATCCATAGACAATTGATTTATTTTATTACTCTTCACCTACATTCACAATATCTTCAATTGCGAAGAGCATAAAGCAAATCAATATAACACAACAAAGTGCAGATTGTTTTAATATTGGATACTAAGGTATACAATATGACATATGTCTACATAACATATATATATGTTATGTAGACATATGTATAAACTTAATTAAAATTATAAGCGTACTCACTCGAATATCACTGCCTCCGTATTTGTCGCTCTTATACGTTGAGGTGCCGCCATCTTGTAGGAAGTCGGGCACTTGCTGATCTGCCTGACGCAATATTTTGGCCAAGTCAGCTGCGAGTGCGCTGTCCTGTACACAATTACAAATTAGAATACAGATATGTTTATATATCATCATATATATATATATATATATATATATATATATATATATATATATATATATATATATATATATATATATAATAGCTTTTAATATTGAAATAACATAATAAACAATTCCATAAATATTCAATCAATAACTGTATTATCATCCCCTTCTTGTCTGAAGTCAAAGGTCTCCTCCAAAGTCTTCCATTCTAATTTGTTTTTGGCTATCCTCGTTCAAAGTGCACCAGGTACTGCTTTTATGTCTGTAACCCATCAAGTGAATAGTTTCCACTGTCTCCTTTTCCCTATTCTAGGAAACCTGTTACAGTCGCTGTCTACTTTTGTGCTTTTTCTCGTATAATGTGTCCTGCTCATCTCCATTTTAATTTCTTTTTTATTGTGTACTTGTAGGGGACGTTCTTGATTTTTTTCCTTTAACGTCCACTAATTTAACTCAACAGGTTTAAATTAGTGGGCGTTAAAGGAAAAATAAAAAGAAGTGTCTTGGGCATAAAGATATTTCTTCTACGCCGTTCTGATATACTTTTTAACAGACAAAATAGTTCAATAGCTGAATTAGGTTTATATAGGAATATGGTGGTTAAATTCCTAAGATTCCTTTCAGTTAATGGTTATGTTTGGCATCCATAAAATGTCATCTCAATGTACTTCTATTTCTCCGTTCTTCTTAACTCGCATAATCCTATTATATATCATTTTATATCTTCTAATGCTTGTTCTAGTTCTACAAATCTTTCTGGATCATTCTCACATTAAATATTGCAATGTATATTTTACCTTTCTTAAGACTTAATCTAACTAAGTTAGATTTTTTCTTTTTTTTTTATGCAACTTAGAATGGCAAACAAGCTGAAGGCTCACCTGATTTAGTTGTAATCGTCGCCTATAGACATGAACAGTACCATGGACACAACAAGGTATACTGTTTCACCCATGATACACCCCATGCGTTTCCAATCTTGAGGACTAAGGTGTTATGGTTCCATACCCTGTATATTATTACACTGCCATTTCCCACCTTTAAAGCGTAAACATAACCATGCAAACATAATTGTCTCATGGTTGAAACACGAATGGAAAAGAAGTTCAAGCATCCAAATTTCGAACAGTCTTCCTCTGGTATTGTTTGTATATCTGTAAAAGTTACTGATTTATATATCCTTGAATTTGAAGGAGATAAATTTGATCCCCTTTTCGTTACTATGAAGGCATACAGACTATAACTTACATTTATATATAAAATAGTTTACAATAAATGACGCCGGCAAAACCGCAGGAAGCAGCTAGTATTATTAACGTAAAAACATTGTAAACATGTTTGTTATTCAATCACACAGTTGAACATATGTGGATTATGATGGAATATTATTAAATACTGGGTCATAATTCTGGATAAACACAGGACACTTTCATCTCAACGAAAGTCGATACTGACCTGGGTTATAGTCGAGTTTATTACCTTTAATCAAAATATTACCCAGTCAATGTCGCTGAGAAATAACTAGCTATTATAATTGTAAATAAGTTAGTTAAATTGGAAGTTGTATCGGCTATGAATACTTACTTGTTCACTATCATAGAATGACACAGCTTTCCCCCTATTTCCAACACGACCGGTCCTACCGATCCTGTGCACATACTCATCTATGCTTTTTGGAAGATCGTAGTTTACCACGATGTCAACATTTTTTATATCTAAAACAAAAATGGAATACATTAATACTGTTTTAAGTATTGGGGTTGTTAAATAGAGGGTGACAATATGCGCAATGGTTTTGGTACGGCAATCATCAATAAGCTATGGTAATCGCTTACCAGTAGATGGGTCATATGCTTATTTACCACCTTTGTAGCGAGTTAACATTTTTACAATATGCTTAAGAGCTAATAAAAAGAGAAAAACTAATTTGGCACTATTGAAACATAATTTTCAGGACAGATCGCATGGAGTTCAATCCGAGAGTTATATTGCCAAAAAATGGGACCGCTAGTCTCCATTAACAATTTTCTAACGCTATGTTGTTATATTGCTGCTTATCAAGTAGTATTTGGATAGTTTATTAAATATCCTAAGTATAAAAAATTAGATTACAATACTCTATTAGTAAAATAACTATTGGAAAAATGTTACGTGGCCACCAGAGCGTAATAGAATTTTACTTTGTAAATTGATCTTACTCTGACCTTTATAAGTATATAGTCTAAAATTTTGTTACAATTTCCAAATGTGATCTGATATGAAAACGTACCTAAACCACGTGCAGCTACAGCCGTGGCTACTAGTATAAAATGGCGACCGCTTTTGAAGTTATGTAACGCTTCTTCGCGTTCGCGTTGCATGCGGTCGCCGTGAATTGATGAAGTCAGCATCTGCTGCTCAGAGAGCATCGCAGCAATGAAGTCTGCATTACGTTTTGTCTCCACAAACACCAGGATGCGCTTGCGATCTATGAAATTATCCAATGTATTTATTAAATATAAGTAAAATAGATTTAAAGCTCTATACATAATGATAAACATATAATTAAAACAATTTTTCAAATAAGGTAAATTGGGTACTGAAATGATATTAAGACTTCGTCATTCTTTATGGATATATAAGGTTATTAGTTTTATGTATACGGAAAGGAACTGATAATGTTATTTCAGGAATTAGGACTATATAAAATTGTAAGCTGATTTATGCAATAACTATTTTTATTATACTAACATTTAGTGTTCCATTGTTTCTGCATACTCTAACAGGAAACAGGCATAACAAATATTATATATGTACACTAGTGTGATGTATGACGAAAAATGGCGAGTAGTCACAAAAATAACGGAATAAATAATTAAAAGTAGCACCACAAACATATAATCACATATTTCCCAGAGCTACTAATCTAGGATTGATAACTTTTTTGATGAAATACAGCCAAATACGTAAGAAAATACAAATAAGCTTACCATTCTCTTCAATGAGCTTCTTCAATGTATTTTGTTTCTCATATTTGGAGACTTGATGGAAAATCTGATCAACGTCGGTGCTGGCGCCACCGACTATGCCCACAGCGACAAAGAGGTAGTTGTTGAGAAATCTGCCAGCCAAGTGTTGGATATCTTCAGGGAATGTTGCCGAGAACATCAGCGTCTGACGTGAATCCTAGCGAAAACGATAATTTTTAGCCTTAGCAACTTGTACAATTTTTATAAAATTTCATGATTGAAGTATTCTAAACCGGCTTACATATCTTATTCATAAAAAAACATTATTGCAGGTTTATAGTTTTTTTAGCTAAAATGTCCTAAACACTCTAATAAAAACTCTATAAGTCCTCAATATCTACAATAAGTTTAGTGGAGGATTTTATTGTAAACTTGTTGAGTTCTACAAACCATAGACAGTCAGCTGTCAAAAATATTATGAGATTTTATTAAAAATCTTAATAAATATACAACTGTATTATATTTTTGCAATAACAATTATAAAAATATAATAATTCTTATTTTAATAAAAAAACTAATATATGCATACATCAAAATATTAATGGACACGGACTAGTTTAAGCAAATACAATGTTGATTGAACATTTCTTTAGGATGGGTGTGCACAACATATAATAATGTAATTCTTCGTAATTAATAGCATATTCAGAAGTGATTTATATTTTAGATCATAAAAAAAGAAAAATATTCAATTTAATTTAACGCTACTAATTTTGAGATTAAAATGTTCTTATAGTAGGCCAATATAACTTTATAGGACCGCTATTTGACGTTTTCGACTTATTGACTTGCTATAGTGCATTTATGAATAAAGATATTTATAATCACTTTATTTATTTATTTTTATAAAGGGCATACAAAATGTTATTAATTTTTATGAAGCTTTTAATATTACATTTTATAGTACAAAATAATACTTACAACAGCTACCATGGTGGGATGTTCCATCATTTTCTCAACGCTAGGCATGAAGCCCATATCCAACATGCGGTCAGCTTCATCTAGTACAATGAACCTTACACTATCAAAGGATATACGATTGCGATCCACAAAGTCATGTAGACGTCCGGGTGTGGCGACCAAGATGTGACAACCTTTCTGTATTAAATAACATAAAAATTAGCAATTTTAATTAGAAAGTTAAGCAAAAAATAACTCGAGTGTTAGTCCATTTCATATGCAATGACTGGTTTGTAAACCGCAACTGGTTTAACAGGAGATTGCGCTGCAATGAACCAATTCCATTATTACTAGATATGTAGCTAGTCCGCGCGGACGTTAGTAAAAAAAAAGTATAGTGGAAAACAAGCGGGTATCGTGTACTGGTATCATACTTTAACCACGAGGGTAGAAGAATACATGTTCACACAAGCCTTTATTATTTATTAATTATAAAATAGATTTTTTTATGGGACCGATTTTAAAAGCATTTATGGAATGTATGAATCAAGATAAATCGTAACTTACAGAAATTGTGTCCCCTTGATTACGCACTGCCGTACCGCCATACGCAACAGCAATTTTCAATACAGAGCCATACGAAAATTTTCGGGCTTCATTAAATATTTGAAGTGTCAGTTCACGGGTAGGTGACACTATTATGACCTGAAATGTAACGAGAATTTCATAATATGAACAAATTGAGTATTTTTTTCTAGATAGATAAAAAGCTTGTGAGACGTGGAACTTATTAATTTAAATTATATATATATATATATATATATATATATATATATATATATATATATATATATGCTATTATGCACTACTACCTATATCTCGCAGCTTTTCTCGCGTGTAAAAAGTAATCCACAAGTTTCATTTGAATCCATTCAGTCGGTAAAATATGCATGAGTAATAAAAACATACATTCAATTATCTTAATATATATATATATATATATATATTTTTATATATAAACAATAATGTTCGTCTCCCATTACAGGGTAAACAGACAGAATACAATACCTAATGCTATGATTCAAAGAGAGATTGATTGTCTGTTATTATCTATATGTATTTGATAGATGATTGAATGTAACATAATATGTGATATGAACAGATTATCTTGATTTATTTAAACCACTTGTCCGATGAAAAATGATCTGATTGAAAAAAATTTAGTAAAACCAATAACGTGGTTCATGAAATAAATTATCTAATAGCAAATAAAAACCTGTGGTTGAGCACATCCGCTTGGTCCAACTATCAATTCTCGTGAATCTTGTAAAAGAGTATTAATTATTGGAAGAAGAAAAGCCGCCTGGAAAATATTCAATCATTTTAATATATAATTGTGATTGGTAAAAAAAAAAAAACAACAAATAAAAAAAACTGTTAATTACCGTTTTCCCGGATCCTGTCTGCGCACACCCCATAAGGTCTCTGCCAGACATTATAATAGGTATGGCGTGTTTTTGAATTGGTGTTGGTTTCTTGTAACCTGATTTTAAAATGTTATCAAGAACATACTTGCGTAAATTGGCAGTTTCAAAACTTTCTATGGCACGTGGTGGGTTTTCGCCGCTAACCTTTAAATGAAATTTTAATAAATATCGTTATTACGTAAATTAGTTCGATATATAGTATGCACATAATGCAAGTTCTTAGAGGTTACACTATACCAAGTCCAACAAAATAAAAACAAATAGTTTTTAATTCTAAATACTTATATATCTAACCTACCTACTTATATAATAACCCATCTATAAAATAGTTAGACTTCTTTTTGTAAATATTATCAATAAGAAAATGTATGCTTACTTTAACAGCAATGCAATCGAATTTGTCAAAATTAATGCCAGAGCTGATGGTGCTGCTGAATATTTCCTCTTCATTATTGGTTGGTTCCGGTGGGACATATGTAACTGGGGGCTTTTTAAGTTCACCATTCTCCCCAAACTCGGGGGAGCCGTTGCCGTCTCCGCCACCTCCTCCTCCGCGGCCGCCACCCCGGCCTCCTCGACCTCGGCCTCGCCCGCGCTCTCCTCGATCTCCGCGGTCTTTGTCATCATAGTTGTCTGGTGTGGAAATACAATTTAATTATTGACTTACATGACAGTACAGCAGATTTTTATTTATTTGAAGAACTTAAAGGGGCAACTGAAATTACTAAATATAGTGAAAATAAATGTATATCAACTGGATAAAAGTGCTGTTATACATAAGTCGCTTAGCTAAGGTTATGTTACATGTGTAATTTATCTATCATTACGCAAAGTACCTTGCCGTGAAGATACATAATATTTTTAATATTCGCTGGGAATTTATAATATTTGTGTATAATTTATAATATTTTTTATTCTAAGGTTGCCTGGAAAAGATTACTATAAGGCAATTGCAATTTGCACCATATACTCATTGCTGCCTCTTGATCTTGCTTGTTGTAATGCTGTTTATTTATAATTACATATTTTAAATAATTATATCATTATGAATAGATTAATAAAGTTTTCATCCATTCATTCGAGATCAATGTACAAAATTTTTCACAAAGGAACTTCACAATCATATTTATGTGACATAATTCGCTTTATAGGATATTTATATTAACAAATGAAGGAATAGAGAAGTTATGAGGCCTGATGACAATGCTTAATTTCATTATTTAATCTTCATTCACAGAAAGTAATAGAATTTGACAATTGACTTTGATATTGTTAAAATGTTAAACACTATTAATTGGCAAGTAACATGAAATTGTATTAACAAATATTAGTTTAGTACATTTTCAAGGGTTTTATCTACTAAAAAGTGAGTTCTCAAGGGCATAGAAATTGTCTTACTTAAAATTGTTATTGTTATTTATGTACACAATAACAATAAAGACTGTCATTGAATAATTGTTTAACCGATTATCATGTAATTATCCTTTTAGTATGTAATTCATCCTTTTTTTAACAGTTTTTTTTATGCAGGTGATACTATCATACACAATAAAGGGTTAATGCAGATTTCATAAAGAAACCCCGTGAGATTCTTTGAGTAACTAAAATTACACAGTAACGATTATATATTTTCAGAACAGTTCATTTCTACAGAGAACTAACTAGATCTGGTTTATATTCTACCATCATTTCGGTTATATTATCGATAATATGATATTATATTATGACATAATTAATTATTGTTCTATTCAAAGTGTTTACTTGAATATTGAAAGGGGATACAGTTTATTGAAAATTGTTTATTAATACCTACCTCCATTACTTTCGAAGTCACCGCGATCTCTGACGCCGCCGCCCCGCCCTCCTCTCCCCCCACGCCCCCCTCGACCGACACCGCGGCCGCCGCGCCCGCGTCTCTCACCAAACCCGTTACTATCGACCTTGTCGAAATCTACAACAAAAAACATACTGTTACACTTAAACATTTGGCAAAAAAAAAACATTAACACTTCAAATGTTTCAAGTTCCTTTGTATTAAGTGGGAATGAAGTGTTACATTACAAGTTCTGTAGAACTTTAGACACAAAGCCCTGTTTGGTCATTATAGAAAGTTTGGAAAAATTTATATAAGTACAGGTCCTTTTAGCTTCTATATTGTTATTGCCAAATCAACATTACGGTAGTCAAGAATTATTATAATAAAAATCTATTAAAAAAATTAATAAAAGTATGACTTTTTTACCATTGTCATTAAACGACTGAAATCCACGGCCTCTGGATAAACTGTGGCCTTCATCAACATTATTGTCACCATTTACATTGTATAAAACAACCGGAAGTGGTGCCACCTAATAACAGAAGTGAAAATTATAATGTGAAGGGTATAAGGACTCTTCCTAAGTATTCTTTTTCAGATTACTTTTAATCAGGTAGCAAGAATTTAATAATAATTTTCTCTAATATGTAATATGAAATAGAATAGTAATAGAAGACTAAGAACTTTCTTATACAGGAGGGGGGGGGGGATTATTAGTAATGGGATCTTACATCTCCATTGCTAGCAATATACCCTATCAGGTTGACCTCCACATGTTGATTAATTCTTGTGGAGTTAGTCACGATGACCTCACAGATCTACCTTATGTCTGGTGTTAAGCCACCCAAATGTATTAGAATTTTACTGTGCACTAAAGTTTAAATAAATAATCTTTAGTGCACAGTATCATATATATATATATATATATATATATATATATATATATATATATATATATATATATATATAAAGAAAAAGGGAAAAGGAGACAGTGGAAACTATTCACTTGATGGGTTACAGACATAAAAGCAGTACCTGGTGCACTTTGAACGAGGATAGCCAAAAACAAATTAGAATGGAAGACTTTGGAGGAGACCTTTGACTTCAGACAAGAAGGGGATGATAATACAGTTATTGATTGAATATTTATGGAATTGTTTATTATGTTATTTCAATATTAAAAGCTATTATTATTATATATATATATATATATATATATATATATATATGTATGTATAAAATGATTCTTATTCATGGGATCAAATTTGATAAGAATGGAATACATAATTTAATAATTAAAAGTAGGCAATTTTAATATTGTTTATTGGTAAATCTGTTATTTATTATGATGCACGTAAGCCATATTATTCAAAGAGTAATATAAAATATAGAGATTATATAAGGTAATATATAATAAACGGAAAAAAATTTAATTTAAAAATGAAGTTACAACAAAATACATTAAAACAAAAATATAATTGATATAAACTACTTCTCTTCTATTCTACTAGTTACATAGTTGTATTTTGTCCACAGGTTAATATTAATCTCAGATATTAAATGAACAAAACAAACAGTTATTAAACTTACCACCTCTGAATCATCATCCCATTCATCCATATTATCTGAAATGACATGAAATTTTAACACACTATTATTATATTAGTAGTATAGATACAGACTAGGTGCTATTAGAAATAAATACCCAAACTCCAATTTCATTATATCATATAGTAATGTTTTTTCTTTGTGGGGCAGTAGGACATGTGGGACATTATATGTTATTTTGAACAAAGAAAAACATTTTCCAATTCCCTCAGCTAAGCATTTTCTTCTATAAAATACAATTGAAAATGAGACAAGAAAAGATACTGATTAAATTAATAAATAAACTAAAAGCATGTAGATTTTGCTGAACTTGAACTAACTCAGTCTGAAGAAAAAGTATTTTTTTAGGATGAAAATAGTCACATAATGTTCATTTTGGAGCCAATAATTTGATCAAAGAAAGAATATGTTGATAGCTAAATTTATAGCCTAGTGTATTTTATAATGTGGATATTATGTACCTACCCTCATTTTATTATTTGCTATTGACAGCATTTGGACAAAAAATTAATAAATGCCATTTGTTTTATATAGTTTTCAATTACATTACATATATTACATTCTAATTAATAAATAAATATGAAAATATGTGAAGTAGGTATGTTGTACCTGTTCAAAAGTAGACATAATTGTAATTTTTAACTACATAATTTTGAAAAATCAGGACCAAGTTATTATCATAATTTCCAATACAAACTTAGATTAATATTAAATGATGTTACTTTAAAATATGTAATTGTAAGAGAAATTTTAAGAAAATAATATAGAAGGATAACCACTAAATACCGGCAAAGTAGATAGCTACACAGGTAATTTAGTGCAAAGGAAAGAACATGTGTGCTTAAATGACATATTGCAGGCAAATTTTATAAAGAATATGAATTCTTACCGTAAAAAATATTAAAGAAAACGAATAAGATACTCTAATTAATGAATAATAATATAAAAACAAGTACCTAAGATAGTAAGCTCTAACACCAATGGCGGCGACAAATAATGAAAAAAAATAAATGATAGGTAAACTGCGAGCAAAGCAACGAGAAAGGAAGTTTGTATATTTTCTTTATAGTCTATGCTTAGCAACAGTTCTTTTTTTTTAAATCTATATGAGTATTTGATTCAATCATTTAATAATAATGTACTTTTATCACACTGTGAGATCTTTTTCGAAACTTCTATACGTAATATTAACAACTATTTAAATTACTTTCTTACTAAAAATTGAGCAATTTTTGATTATTCCTAGTCTATGCTCATTTTTATTTTATTTAAAATCTGTCGAATCTAGTCTCTGATCTCTGGTCTGATCTATACTATGGTCATTCAGAGTTCATAGTCGAAGTGTATTTTTTTTAATTCTATAATAATTTTAATCGTTTATAAATAAACATTTATTGTAATATTATCTAATAATATGACTCAAGATCTTATAATGTAAAAACAAATTGATTAATAATGAGTCTGTGTGAACGGTGATATTGTAAACCTCTTGTCAAAGAGTATTTTAGTCCTAGTTTTGTAAACAAATTCTTATCAATACGACAATGTGTTGAGTGGTCTGAGCTTGTTGTATTACATCTTTATGATGGCATCTCTTCCTGAAAATGTTATGGTTTCGGTGGTAACTAATAGTAATCTCGATATTATACATTGTTCGGAAAATTTTACTGCTGAGGAATTGTGCATACATTTGTGTAACAAGTATAATATTCCGCCACTGACGCGTGCGTTGTTTGCATTGAGAGTTAAGGGTACCAATTATTTCCTCAATGCTAATAGTGAAGTCCTCCAAGGAAGCAGAGATTATGAATTGCGAATTCGCTTTATGGTAAATTATGGTTTTGTTTATCTTTACTGTATGTGTATTCTATTTTTTAAATAAACAAATGTTATATTGATAACATTTTCTTTAGGCTTATCATGTTCCCCTAAACATATTGATAACCTTTGAGGGAGTCTATAAATTGGATTGGAATTGAGTTTAACAACTAGCAGAATTTGTTCAGATTTCCTATGCTACAATTACAGAAATAATTTATCAAGTGTTCTTTTTTCATTGTTTATTTGATTTCTGATTCTGAAATCATTTAATGGGGTTTTGATGTTATTTAAACATTTAGGAAATAATGATTTTGAATGCATAATAATAATCATAATGATAACATATTTTTATCATAATATATTTTGGAGATCTATGCTGTTAAAATGTATAAAACTAATTAAATAAGATTAATAGATATTTATTGAATTTCTATAAAATCATAAAAACAATTTCCAAATAAATAAATATTGTTTATTTAATGGTAAGAAGGTATAATTTTAAGAGTTTAGAAGCAGAAGGTTTGAAAAGTTATTGGTCTTCATTAATTAGCACAGACAATATTGTTTATTAGCTTATGTATCGGAGAATTGTCAAATAGTAAGATTTAATTAAATTTGGATGTGTTGGTAGCTGAGTATAGGGTTCATAATTTAAAGATTATTTTATATTTTCCAATATGATATTATATTACTACTATCTCTTCAGGTGCCCAAATCAAATCTCTTCAGATTGTTGGATGAGAAGACTTTCGATTACTATTTTCAGCAGGCACGTAATGATATAAATGATAATAAAGTTACTGAAATCAAATATCCAGAATATAAAGAGCAGCTGCTGGGCCTGGGTATCACTGAAATGTAAGTTAATAAATAGGACTATTATTTAGAATGTAATTAGTAACATAATGTTATTTCGTAAAATTTGTATGTTTTGTTTTACTAGGTATTTAATATCTATATCACCTAGAGCAGGGGTGGCTGACTTGATTAGACCTAAGATCTACTGTTTAAATCCTATGCAATCTCAAAATTACATATTTCTTGAAATATCAAATCAAACAACATAGTTCAGTACACAATTATGTAGTATTGTACTATTTTTTATTTTATTAAGAGGGAAACATAAAACAGGAAATTATTCTTAGTAACTACTTTTTTAAATTAGTATGAAGCAATGCATTTGAGCATTTTTTGCTAAATTTGCCCATTGCCCACTTTGTCAATATGTTTTCTTCTAGAGCCCCCATTTTAATTTTGTTTACTATCTGCCTTTTATTTGACTATATTTTCTAATCTCCTCACAACCCCTTTGTACCATCTCAATGATAAATGTTCTCATCTCTTGGCCTCTAATATTCTCTGGATTTTTTTACTGCCCATCTTAAAGTCTCAAACATTTACAAGGGGTCTTATTACTTATGTCGAGAACTTATAGTATAGACCAGGGATTTCTAAACTTTTAAGATACACACAATACACATTTTTAAGAACAGAATACTAAAATAATACTTATAATTACATAGTAATATCACTTTCCCTTTAAGCTTCTCCTGCTGGTTATGCTGTTCGAGTTATAGATTACTATTTGCTTTTCTATTGCAGGTGTTTTATTTAATTGTTTTATATAGTAATATTTTATGTATTTATTTATGTATAAATTTATTTATTTAAAATATTATGTTTATGTTTATATTATATGAATTTATCAAATATTGCTTTATTTTTTTCTCTATTCATAAATGCACCACCTACATATTTCTCGGTTTGCCCAATGGTTGACTGGTACAGAATACCGTCCCATGTTGAGTCTGCCAAATATACATTGAATTTTACTGTGCATTAAAGTTTAAATAAATAAAATATCTATATATCGTAGTTACAATATCAATATATTGTCTAATAAACGGATATATTAAATATCAGTTATCCAATATATTGATATATATAGCCTATCAATGTGGGCGATATCGAAGTGGGTGACGATCTTTTTGCCGCCATCAATACCCAGAGGAGCCTAATATATAGATATGGGAGCCATATCAGTATTTTTTTTTATACAATTTTGAATGGCAAACAAGCTGACGTCCCACCTGATGGAAAGTGGTAACCGTCGCCTATAGACATGAGCAGTACCATGGACATAACAGAGTATACTGTTTCACCCATGATACTCCCCATGCGTTGCCATTCCTGAGGACTCAGGTTTTATCCCTCTGTACCCAGTAAATTCACGCTATACGAGGTCTGTCCGGAAAGTTCGTATAAAAGTGTTCTGGAATGCGAGAAAGAGGAGTGGGGAGGCCAGGTAAGCGCAGGACCCCTTCCTTATGTCCCTAACAATGCTTCAGTTCTGGTCTGACCGCCGTGCGGTGCGAACTGGCTTGTCACGCCATCTGTGAAGTTACCTCTTAACGAAACCCCGTCGGCATGGAGCCCGCTTCCGTTGAAGAGCAGCGCGTCGTAATCAAGTTTCTCTCGAAACTCGGCAAGAATGGCCGTGAAATTTTTGCCGATCTCAGAACAGTTTATGGGGATGATGCTGTGAAGGAACCAACCGTCCACAAGTGGCTAAAAAGATTCAGAGAGGGCCGAGACAATGTTGATTGTTTTTTTCGATGTTCGGGGGATTGTCCATCAAGAATTCGTCCCTCCAGGCCAGACAGTTGATGGAAAATTCTACGTCGATGTGCTCAGACGCCTCAAAGCTCGTGTGGCACGAGTTCGTCCAGAATTGGCGCGAGAGGGGCGTTGGATTCTTCACCACGACAATGCCCCTGCCCACACCTCTCTTGTTGTCCGTGAGTTTTTGAGTAAAAATTCCATTACGGTGACCGAACACCCCCCTATTCGCCGGATTTGGCCCCGTGTGACTTCTTCTTGTTCCCAAAAACCAAATTGGTACTTCGGGGGCGGCATTTGGGGGACATAAATGAGATAAAAAAAGCTACGACGGGGCAGCTGAGAAACCTACAACCAGAGGACTTTCAAGGAGCCTTCTCACAGTGGAAACGGCGTTGGCACAAGTGCATTATGTCACAGGGGGAGTACTTTGAAGGGGATAAAATTGATTTACCTGAATAATTGTAAAATAAAAATTTTAAAAAACTTTTATACGTACTTTCCGGACAAACCTCGTATCCCACCCATCAAATCGAAACAGCCATGCAAACACAACTGCTTCACGGTAGAAACACGAATGGGACAGAGGTACCCAAGCAAACGATTTTTGTACAAAGTCTCCCTCTGGTAATTACCCAAATATTACCCATCCCTACAATACATCCACTAAATATCTTTTATTTTATGAATATCCATATCAAATTATCACAAATAAAAAAAAATCCCCGGAATCCACTTTACGAATCCCTAGTTAAGGTGATATGATGTGGTGTGAAAATTACATTTAAGATCAGACAATCAATGCAAAAAAAAGTTTTTGAATGGTGACTATAAACAATGTGACAGAATGCAATACTACCCAACCCTGTAGATAGTCACAACTTTAAAATGTAGCAAGAACAGTTAATAGTTAAAATGATGATATTTAGATGCAAATCAAAATATTCCATTTCTATGTAATAAACAAAATCTTAATATAACGTTCGTAGACAGATTAAGTATAATGAATATAATTAAATATTAAATAATGTTATACATACTTAACATTGTATTTCCGCTTTTGATTACATAGTAGTTACGTATTTCTTTGAGTAGTTTGTAAACTTGAAATTAATAATTTAGTTCTTTATACACAACAGACACTTGTTCACACAGACCGCCTGGTAGAGGAAAGCAGATATAGATCGCTTTTAAAATGGAGTTTTGGATAATTTAAATAAGGTTTATTTTTACATTTCATTTGTTGGTTCTCTAACATCCACATAAAATAAAAGAAGATAGAAGTAAAATTAAATTTTATTTCAATGATCTTTCTCTATGTTAAATGCGATCAAAATTTGCTCCCCTCTCTTCTTTTCTTTTTTGCGAAGCTAAGAGCGAGTCGCCGTAACTTAATTTCCGTTCACACTGATCGGCTTGGAGAGGAGACTTTGATCGCGTTTAAAATAGTGTTTTAGGATATTGAAATAAGGTATATTATTACATTTAACATTTTTCGTAATCTCTCAAGCATTCTCATGTAACAAAAGTCACGAGATGTAAAAATAAACTTTATGAATAACGCGTATCTGTTCTGTGAAAATCTGTTCTACTATCCAAGTCAGTATGTTTCAATGGAAACTAAGTTACTAGGGACCTATTCTGGCTTATTCTGACATTAAACTCCTTTGCGTAATTTAGAACTAAACCGAGAAACAGCAGTGACAGTGACTGTTTTATATTATGTAGAGATATTACGAAGTTCTGGAAGATTAGTTCACATGTTGTCGCTGTTTATCCGTTCGTTAGAATGTTTACTAAAGTAAATAATATTTAATATAAAGTATTCTGTACTTCTATTGAAGTTATAGAAATATGAACAACCAACATATATGTATACGAATATATTGTAAAGTTTGCTGAACTCGTACTATTTTGATTAAAAATCCTACTCATAAATGTGAAAGTTTGCAAAGCTGTGTTGGATGCTTCTAATTCTATCATACTTAAATGGTTTAATGGATTTAAATGAAATTTGGTACACTGATAGATATCCTAACTTAATACATAAGTAAAAATAAAGGCTTTTGACCTACTGAATAAAATCTCATTTTATTTCATTTCACCTACAATACAAAAAACCTTTTATCTCGGGTCATGCGTATTAGGCAGTGGTGTATATGTAGTGAATATACGTAAACACTATAGGCTTCTTATTTTTGCAGGTGTCGTGCCATGACAGAGGAAAATCTCTCATTAAATGATGTAATTAGAAATCGAAAGAAGTACATCCCAAAGATCATAGTAAAGAAACATGGGCCATTTCCTAAGAAACGCGCAAATACTCACGTTCCTATACTATGCGCCCAAGGTTATACTGCACGGTTAGTACCTATGTGATAAGAGATTATAATGTTATTTTTATTTCTTTGGTAATAGCATAGACTTTTTTTTTGTATTAAACGATGTTAATAGTTCGCATAAAATTTGTTTTTATTTGTGTAACTATTTACTTTACCAATTCTAAAGATTATGAACAGACTTTGTGTTGAATCCATATGTTTGTCATGATTACCTTATTGTTTTTTCTTATTCCCAAATTTTATTAATTTCGATGTTTTTTGCAGTTATTTTAAAACATGTTACATGGAACAGTTGTACACATTGGCACCTAATTATTTAGCGGAGGAGTTTAATAATGTATTATTGCAAAATGGTGATGATGTAGTTCCAGTGAGAGTTATTGTTGCGCCGTTTCATAAACAATACCCTGGCATACGGTACTTCAATACGGTATCAAGAGAGGTTTGTGTTTATTATAATATATTAGCCATTAACTGTGTACTGCAACATAGGCCTTCTCCATAAGGGCAGTTTTGCTACTATTTGCCACGTTTGGCAAGCGGGTTGGCAATCGCAGTTAGACTTCAGTGATCTTTTAAGAGCTGTTGCTGCTCATCCCTCGACTATTAAGTTTCCTTAGTCGCCTCTTAAGAGTCTTATAATACCCAAGTGAAAGGAAGGGATGGCTTATTCCATGCCGAGACCACACGGCGTTTATTATATTGTTGTACTAATTTTTTTTGTAACAAAATATGTACTACCAGTAGTACCTATTTTTCTGCACAACTTCAAATGGTTAATAAAATGATGGCTCACTTGATGGAAAGTTATAACTGCCACCTATAGAAATAGTCATCACATATTTATGGTACCAGTATTGCTACTACTACTTGTGTGTAGGTGTCGTCCTTTGATGTCAAGAGTTTCTAGGCCACCTTAATTTTTTTTATGCAATTTAGTATGATAAACAAACTGACGGCCCAACCGATGGAAAGTGGTAACCGTCGCCTATAAACATGTACAGTACCATCGATACATCATTGTATACTCTGAAATTTATTGGAAGGTCTTTGACATGCTTGCTTTACGTACCTGAAGCATTACATATGTTATAGGTACCCATGACAACGTTTTATCGAAAATTATAATTAATTTTTTTATCTATAATCTTGTGTACTTACCTTTGATGTTGCCTAACTCATGTATTTGTCTTATAATTGTACGCGTTGTTCTTTATCTATATCTATAACTATGTATTTTCACCTAGATATTATTAGTAGTTATTTCTTATATTTTATATTCAGATAACAAGCAAATTTTGAGTTACAAAAAAACCGAAATCAATTATAGCAAAACAGGTTATTTTAGTTTTGAAAAGTAAAATACTTAACCGATTTTGATAAAATTTCTATCAAATCAATCTGAAAGTATATTCATTTAGATAAAAAAAAAATCCAAATCGGTTTATAAATGATGAAGTTCTGAGGTAACAAACTAAGAAAACTAAGGCGTAACTATCCTATCTGGGGCACGTGGCAAATAAATTGAATAGGACCCTCCCATTATGTAAACGGATAGAATAGCCAAGTTGCGTAGCTTTTCTTCATCTTGATAGTTTATTTGTATAATTCATATATGTTTTTGAGCTAATACTCTAATTATTAAAGTAATTAAATTCTTGTGTTCATACCCCTCGGGCCGGCAGCCTGTGGCATTTTCTCTGCTCCGCCATCTCATTGTTACGCTACTAATTAAAAAAATCAACCGAATTGAGAACCACCTCCTTTTTTGAAGTCGGGAAAAAGCTTTCAATCGTTTTGGTTTATATGAACACTGCTGTTGCATTTACAGTTTGCAGTATGTAATAAATATATTTAGTGTTATCTTTAATAATATTATAATTAATTATGTCTTTGATTGATGAGTTACTAAAAAAAGAAACTGGAAGAGTATAACAATATATGATGTTTAAAATATTTAATTTCTCTTCTAGTGGGTTCATGTATGCATCATAGACGATTTAATTTATTTAATGAGAAAAGATGACCTGTCTTTGGAAGTTTCCAGGAAAGGAACACCTTTATATTTCAAATTTGCGACTGAAGAGCAACTTTCCTCTTTCATATCCATCTGTGATGGTTACTACAGGTACATTATATGATTTCTTTTATTTTTTTGCGTATTTATTTTTTATACTCGTATTTCTTTGTATATCGATATTTTGTATGTTTACGATGTTGATCTTAACATTTGCTACATCGTACATAAACAGATATTAGAGTTCATGTTGGCCAAAGGTGAATCAATAATTCTAGCAATATATGTTTATTTCAATATTAATACAAATAGTGATTATTGGCCGTCTATGAAATGTTTTATAAGTACTTATATAGAGCCGGAGAAAGATAATATCTCCCATTATTAGCCTTAATTATAGTTTAATTTGATTTTGTATTAAAGTATTATTAGATATATTAGTATTTGCAATACAGGTTGATGGTTAAATGGACATTCAACCTTTCAAAAGATGACGAAACGCCGTCGTTGAAAGAATTGTACAGACTGAAGTGCCATGGTCCTGTTGGGTGAGTTATAAATCTATAATGTACAATTTTTTTTTTAAGGGATAAACATGTAATGAGAGCTCCGCTTGTGCTATTAATTTATGCTATTGATTTCAATGAGCGAAGATAGGTGAAGATGAATTATGTTCTTGGCATATTATGCATATTCACCACGAATTAACCAAGACGGTTTATTATTTCTTAGTAGAAACAAATATACTGTTTCCATTTCTTATTGAACGCAAACTGCCCGCTGGTAATCAATGTTCCTTTCCACTCAAGGTTTGGTGGAAGAGAACTCTTACAGAGTTATATATCAGTTGTATATCTTTATTTGAAATAAATTATAATAATGCAATTTTTGTATACAATAAAGTACGAATAAATAAATGGTTTCCACAGGAGATTGCGAGGAGGTCGACCTGACGGTATTATGCTAGCAATGGGTCTAATTTCGCCCTCCTCCTTCTTCAGTCAATTATGGCATATAAATCCGTTGTTATTTTTTACAAAAATATTTTGTTAATGTGACATGACAAGGTACTGAAAACTATTAACAGCAAAATTATTGAATAAAGTTCTATAAGTTTATTATTGCGTTTGGGACAGTTTTGGTTTTGTAGGTATATCACTGATTTTGGTTCGTAAAAAATAGCAGCTCCAATGGTGACTTCAATCGCGATACAATTATGAGACCAAAACGGTAGTAGGCATGCGCTATCGATTATAAAAGAAATTGTCGAAATTAGGTTTATTATCGACGAACATATTGCGTAATATGAAAAAAAAACACAATCGTATAGATAACTTCCTGCGTTTGGTAGTCATTTAAAAATAGAAACCGGAAATATTATATCGAGTATGAAAACCATGCAACATTTTTTTTACTTACCGCCTTCGGTCTCATACTGATAACACCATCTGTAATACTGTGTAATAATAGCCAAAACCTTTTCGACATCAATTTCATGTTGGGAGTTCGAGTCGAAAGGGACTATCTGAGCGCTTTTCGCTCGCTTTGAACAAAAAAAAACGGGTACCTACGCAGAGTAGGTAAAAAAGATAACAATGAACACACATGTGGTGGCGATGACCAGTCGGTTGTTTTTGGGGTTTCATACAAAAAATGATCTCCCCTGATGAGCCTGAATTTTTTGCTACTTGCTTTTATAGTTGTATATCCGTAATTATTTTTTTCTCTCTTTCAATTAAATATTTTTTTTTATTATTTATTGGAAATTTTATTTCAGCAGTTTACTTAGTGAATCTTAATTTTATTTTTATAAGAATGCATGAATTTGTAATATTAGGTTTTTCAACTGCGGACATGTCATGGATAATTTTTTTCAGCTATTTATTTTAATGTATAAAATGTAGTCTCAGTGCTTTCAAGACATTTGTCATAATATTTAAGTTATATGTACAAGTGGGTACAATATGAGTATGATATTTTTAAATGTTGCTTGAAAAAATAGCGACTATTAACTTTGGATCGCCACCACTACAAAGAAAGATCAAAATTAGTTTAGAATTGGCGATGATATTAAGTAATAAACACGAAATTGAGAGACACTGAATTGAGAATCTATCTAGTATCGATATTTGTGGACGTCTAGTGAAGGGGTAGATGGTTACCGTTATCATCTCAGTTATCGAGGTGTAACATACACCTGTTTACATTTCAATGATCTTCAGTATGGCATAAAACTCTGGTCATTTGAAAAATAAAGATAATTCATATTCATATTGGATTATTGAAAATACAATAGCAAATAAATAAATAAAATTTAATTCTAACTATAGTCACAGTACTCATGCAAATGTAAAATTATTTTGTACATAATAATTTGAAAAGAGTATCTTGCCGGTTCTTCTCAGCAGATAACAAGACCCCGAATCCAACAGTACAATCATAAAAAAATGATGATTTAAAAGAGCTTGTAAAGAAATCTATTTGAATAAAGATTATTTCTAGTCTAATCTAAAAATGCATTCCCAAGGAGGGTAGACGTCAGACAGGCGGCTCGTCATAAAACCAAAGGCCTTGTGTACTATGAATAAAATCATATAACGCCGACTCTAAATAAATGTGATAAGAGCAAAATGATGATGAGTTATTAGAATATTAGTATTTTATTTATTTATTTAATTACTAGCTCTTACCCATATCTTCGTTCGCGGAACCGACATTCTTCTCCATATAGTAAATGTATATCTTTCAGTGATTGGTCAAACCGTTAAGGTGTCAAGAGGTAAAATAAAAACAAACAAATTTACATTTATAATAACAGTATGGATTATTATTATTTCTAAAATGTTCGCATTTGTTTACAGTGGTGCGTTTTCATATCGGAAATTACAAGTGAAATGTTCAAACAAGCACGGTTGTTACTTGCTACGACAGTGTCACGAGGAGTACAACGTCTTTTATTTGGACGCGTGTAATAAAAACAGGTTTGTATTTATTTATTTAACGAGTTAAGATAAGCCTAATTTAACAATTCACTGTGAAATCTGTAGTATACAGTGTTTTTATTAATATATTATGACTAATATGGGGTTCTTCAAAGGGGGTAAAGAGGTTTCTTCAGGGTCGGCAACGCGCGCGTAATACCCCTGATACTACAGGCCTTCATAACCGCTTACTGTCAGGTGGGAAGCATACGGTTTGTTTGCCATCTCAGTGGTATAAAAAAATATATTTTTCATTTATACCTATATGTTTCTACTGCCTAACAGCTGTTCGCATGACCGTGTTTAGATTTTAGGATATCACAGTAAAATTAATACTTACATTACCATTAACGCAGTCTCTCATTTATTACATACATACATACATATCTGTCACGCCTGTCTCCCATTAGGGTAGGCAGAAACAATGGAACGCCAAATGCTTCGATTCGAACAAACCAGCAAACCAGCCTCTCATTTATTATACACATTAATTAAATAACTTAACTACTAGTAACTTCTATCTTTCTCCGTGTAATACAACGTAACTCAAAAGTTCATTAAAATGGTTGAGTCGTTAAAGCGCCAAGAGATAAGTAACAAACTGTTTTTAATAATTACGTTATTGGTAACATTGAATTTTTAAATATCTGCTTTAAATGTCCACTGCTGAACATAGTCCTCTTCCATAAGGGTGCATTTGCTAGTTATTTCCACGCTTAGCCGGCGGGTTGACAACTACAGTTAGGCTTTTGATGATGATTTAAGGGGGTCGCCACTGCCTAACTCGCGACTATTAAATTCTCATGGTACTCACGGGAAAGGAAGGGGTGACCTGGATCACACGGCAAAATGGTTATACGAATTTTTAAATATTGTATTTTATACATTACTATAATTATACATTAATGTTGCAGCACCCCAGAGACCTACAAAATCGAGTTTAAGGGACATGGATATATATTTCTCAATAAAGAATATCCCAGCATCGAAAGTATTATTAGCCAACACAAAAACTCCAAAGGACAGATATTCTTAAACGAATGTTTACCACCTTCTGAATACGGTATGTATTTGGTATTTAGTATACATATTTATATATTTACTGACTCTAGATTGCAACGGAGTTACCCCCTAATTTCTTGTGCTAGAAGAAACGGGTCTCAGTTGCAAAACATGTACCTATTACTGTGTGTATATTGGTGAAAACAGTGATCAAGACTTAATTTTTATTATTATTTCAGCCATTAACTGTCCACTGCAGGACATAAGTGCTTCCCCATAAGGGGAGGTTTGCCATTGGTTGCCACGCTTGGCAAGTGGGTTGGCAACCGCAATTAGGCTTATAGAGGTGTTTTAGGAGGGACGCTGCTGCCTATCCCTCGTCTTCCCTTAGTCGCCCCTTACGACATTCACGGGAAAGGAAGGGGTGGCCTATTCTACGCCAGGGCATACACGGCGAGACTCTTACACATTTGAGACATTTGACACTTGAGTCACTCGAGACTTAATATAATCTTAATATTGATATATAATACGTATCTTGTAGAAACAATATAAAAATACAATGTAATCTCATTGTCTAATGTTGATTTTTTACTTAGCATAAACTACTAGAGAAAAAGTTGATCTGGCTCTTTTGGGTTTTGCCGCCAAACATCTGTGCTTATATCACTGTTAAGGTTTCAAGGGTGAGATATGACAGGGAAATTACATATTGTATGGTGCCATAACATTTTAGTCCTCAGAGATGAAAACGTACGACCGGTATTATGACGGGCTCACAGTGTATGTCTGTACATGGAATATATATACGAAAACAATTATATACGCTAGACTATGAACGCAATAGAAGCTAAAACAATGATTTTTAGAATTGTTGTCTGTTTGTCTGTAGGTTTGTGCACGCTAATCTTAGAAACGGCTCAACCGATTTAAATACGGTTTTTACTAATATGTTGCGGTTTGCTCCACTTAACATTTAGTGTTTGTTTTATTTAAATCGGTTCATAAATAAAAAAGTTATATCAATCTAAAAAATCACATATAAAATGCTATAAAATAACCGATCAGTTGGATTTGCTGAAACTTTTTTTATTATATGCATTGATTTTCAAAAATTGTCTACGTCTAGTGCGAAGCCGGGTCGCATCGCTAGTTTTGTGATATAATAGTCATAATATTAACTGCTTAAATGTCTGATTGTCATTGCCAAGGCATTCCATTGGATATTTTTATTAATTTATTTCTAGTTTTTCTATATATTTATAATTTATTTATTTATTTCTATATATATATATATTTTTTTTTGTTTACAGATGAATCTCAAGTGCTATTATGTAGTAAACCTGAGAGGCAAGGCGTGCATATAGATCAGTCAGAATTGACGGAAGCACTTAAGACCAACAGGAGCCCGCGTTGTTTGCTCAATAAGGATATACACTTATATATAGGTATTTATTATGTTTTTATTACAATATATACTATGTTCCCCAGGCATTCCCCACAAAACATTGTGGAAATATAAAAATAATTCTCTGGTGATTCAAAATGATTATCAGGCTTTCTAATATGTTTGCTCAGGGCGGGGGGTGGGGTGGGGGGGGGGGTGTTATTAATGTGCACCACCAGTCTCATTGTTAGCAATATGCCCAAAAAGGTCAACCTCCATGTGGTCCCCCCTGGAAACCATCGTGCTGAATTTCAAGTGTCATTACGATGGACTAATTGACCTGCTTTTTCATTCTCACCTATCATCTCTCACTGGGGCCCCGCCAGTGTATACTGATAGCGCAGGCGTGGTTACTATTCCATTATCATTTATAAAAAAAATATGTTTGCTCAAAAATCATATGTAATATAGGTTCGGAGAAGTTCGGCGCTGGGAATTTGACAATGACCTGCAAAGCCATTTGGAAAATAGATGAGACTAAGAAACTTATTGTTGCTTTCAAAGCTCTACAGCAGGATGAACATTTAAAGGTACATAGTTTTATTATTTGCAAGTACAAAATGGAAACTGCTAGGTTTACGCTTCTGATTTAGTTTAGTAAAATATGTAAATTATATTTATATATTTTACCTGATTGTCAAATAATGTAGAGTAATATTTTTAATAATACATATTGCACACGAATGAAATTTATTATTTAAGAACAATAATAATAAATATGCATATATCGTCATAGTCGTAGAATACTGACGGATCTGACAAAGATTACATATAAATCTTTGTCAGATCCATTAGTATTCTACGAGTATGACGATATGTGAATTACCCCAAAAATTACACAGTATTAGTACATTTTTTTTTTATTTGTGTATTAAATAACGC
Organism: Galleria mellonella; assembly: GCF_026898425.1. NCBI lineage: Eukaryota > Metazoa > Arthropoda > Insecta > Lepidoptera > Pyralidae > Galleria > Galleria mellonella. The sequence goes on along the minus strand of NW_026442130.1, from coordinate 7,015,545 downwards.
AATATTAATAATGTAAAATAAAGTAAATAGTCACATGTAGTTACTATTAAAATATGTATAAGTACAAAGTGTAATAAAAAAAAAATATGTTAGAAATAACTAAAGGAAATATTATTAATTACACAGGGCTTCATGACTTTAGCAAGCAAGTACGTGAACATCCAGTCTAGTTCAATAATACGTTTATACGGCATGACATTTAATTCTCCCACCGCACTTGTCCTCGAGTATATGCCGTACGGGCCTTTGAACGAGTATCTCAAGTAAGTTTATATAAAATATATATTTTTGCTTATGTTTATATATTTAAAGAAACTGTATTAACACTTATAAGCCTGATTTTTTAAATCAAATTAAAAAATATATAAGTGTACCCTTTACTGCGTTTACTAATGGGGACAAATAATAAAAAAAAAATCAAAACGATATTTTTATATATTTATTAAAAAAAAAACTATTGGTATAATTTTTGATACTTTAGGAATTACATTATATTAGGTAATGAAAATATTTAAATTATTTAACAATGATATTGTATCATTGTAAAAACAATCAAGTGTGCAAACCCCGGTATCAAATTAGAAACTTCAGGTATTTAACATTTGGAAACTTGACAAGAGGGAAACTTTTTACCAAAGTCGTCTGAATGCTTAATTCGTCCCATCCGTGCATCTACGGTGAAACAGTTGTGCTTGGATCGAGACTGATGGTTTGAAGGGTGGAATAGGCAGTAAATATTTGTATAGGTAATACAAGCAATAAATATTTCATTTCATTTAAAATTACCAAACATTGTGGCATAACACCATAATTCTTCAAAAATATTTAGAGAATGCATTGGTTTATATTTATTATAGTAAATAACCTGGAGATTTTTTTACTCTAAAGCAGGAGAGAAAATACGTGTATATAATTGTTGCCTTACTTCATGAGTTGTAAATATGTAGCTATACGATGACGTGAGTATATGACGATAATATTAATTAAATATACTGATTATTAATCGTTAAGAACAAATTTAACAGTTTTTTTTATTGATTTTGTAATTGTTTTGTGTGAGAACAAATTTCTCTCGTTTGCGCAGGACTTAATGTGTGTGTTTTTTATATGTACAGGAGCAATGGCGGCAAGGTGAAGCCGTTGGAGCTGCTAAAGGTGTCAGCGAGTGTAGCACGAGCACTATGGGACCTATCGGAGGCTGGTGTGGTTCACGGGCGGCTGCGTTGTCGCCGTTTGCTACTTGCCGCCGCTGCGCCTGACCGTTTAATTGTCAAGTTAGCCGGGCCCAGCTTGCGGCCGTATACTGTTGACGAGTGAGTATACTCCATACGTCCTTATATACTTTACGTTGCAAACCTAATTTGACTATTGAACTGTTTTGTCTTTTTCTTTCGTGCTAAATTCTCAATTTGAATAAAAGTGACAAAACAGTATAATAGTTGAAATAAAATTTGTAGGAGGTTTTTGTTTTATGAGTAAGGGGATTCGTCTATATTTCTTGTGAAAGTTTCTATTTACAAAAGAATTTGTACAATCTGTTCTAAAGATTACACTTAAATATAGAAATAAAAAAATATCTTTCACAATATTGCAATAAACTCTGATATTATTGAACTTGAAACCAGAACCTTCATTTCCTAAAACCTTCATGAAAATTGTTTTGAAACTTATACAAAGCTACACGACCGATTTGCTACACGTGTCGTCAGAGTATTCTTAGTAGTACGTGTGGCATAATTAAATGTTCTGTATTCATTGCATATACGGCACAATATCAATTAACACGAGAATTGAAATAGGATATTATGCTTTGAATTTATTATGATTACCGTACGCGAACTACGCAAATTTATTAATCAATTAATAAACTTTGATCGGTTGATATTTTTCATAATAGATTATGTAGAATTATAACTGATTTATATTGTTAACAATAGTTTAGGAAAGTTGATATATAAATTTTTGACGGTATGGTAACATTTCAGTGTACATTGGATGCCAGTTGAATTCTTTGAAGATATGAATTTGGCGAAGCGGTCTGTAGTCGGAGACATATGGGCATTTGCGACCACTATCTGGGAGGTGTTCTCCTATGGACTGTCTCCATTGGAAACAAATCCAGTTATGACTGCCATCGTAAGTATTGATATGTATTTTTGTTTTATATTACTGTGAACTATATATTGTACAATTTTTTTTTTGTCTAATGACATTATCTCGAATTCTGAAATTTTAAAATAATAATCCAATTTACATGAAAAGGTATGCTGGAAGAAATCTCTTATTAGAGCTAAGCTCGCCTTTGTACATTACGTCTAAAATGAATTGTGGTTAACATTATATTTTGTGTACAATAAAGAATAAGAATAAATATTTTATTGATAATTATTATCGCAATTGCTAAAGCAGGGCTAAATATATAATGGTGCTTGACGATTATATTTATTGCATATTTAGTATATATTATTTTCATATATTTACTTTGATCTTTTTTTATGTAACTTAGAATGGTAATTTAGCTAACAGCCCTAGACATAAGCAGTATCACGAAAAAATTGAGATGAATAAAAAACGATTTTTTTTTAAGATATATTGAGTTGATATTCTAATCGTAAGAAAATTATAAGCGTCCATCTAATTTTTAATTTTTTCTTAAAATTACAGTTAAAATATAATGTGTACTTTTATTTATGTGTACAAAATGTTTTAAAAATTAATTTGTAATCAATTTCCTGTACATGTAATTTCCGTATAACAGAGTTACAAGAGAGGCAACCGGCTAATGCAGCCGGCGCTGTGTCCCGCGGAGGTGTGGACGCTGGTGCAGCAGTGCTGGCAGTCGAGTCCGTTACGGCCGCAGGAAATCATGAGGGACCTCAACCATATGCTCTACAGAGGTACACAATCGTCTCATTTAAGCTAAACCCCTTATAAAATGCCCAAATTTTTTCAGTTATTATAATGTTTTGTATTTTTCTTTTGCGCTATATGAAGTATACTGAATCAACTGGCTAGCAGAGTAATAGTAGACTATACCCTAATCTTATGGTCTAAGATCCATGCCCAATCCTTACATAGTTAATTGCGTTGTAGACTACATTCAACTTTTTTGACCTTAACTATAATTTTACGCTGTATGTGGTAATTATTAATATACCTTTTTGCAGAGGATGCGAATATCCACGAATATGAGCAGCCGAAGGTCACCAATCACATAGCCATGAACACCGTTATAGCAAGTAAGTAGTTTATGACACCCATATATTAGATTTTGATATAAATTGAACTAAATTATCCATGGCAGTAGGATACGGTGAAGTTGTAGAATTTATCAAGTTAATTATATATTTTATATATTATTTATGATCCCAAAATTAATTAATGCGAACAATTCTTTCACTGGGCAAAGGAAGAATATTGTATATTGCCATTAACTCTGCAATATTTTGTGTTGCCAGCAAAATTTTTACTGTAATTCGGCAATGTATTTATTTAGACGTTTATGTAATACACATTGATAGCAAATATTGTTGATAAATAAAAAAAATACATCTCTCACTGGTACTTACATCCTCTACTTCTGTATACGACAAACCCCTGATGTTTATAATTTTTCTAGGTGACCGATATAATTCTAATGAGCAAAGTGACGTTGCCAGCAACCGATCTCTGATCTCCAATGGCAGCACAATATTCATGAATGGTGGTACTGTGCATCAAGTGAACGGAAACAGAGTAAGTTAAATTATATATTTTTTATTATATTACTTTTGATAATATTATTTCTATAAATATACTCCATCTTCTGAGAATATTCCTCATATATTAATTGTTATTAAAAAAATTTAAGATGTGATCTCAAATTTCTAAGTAAATAGGGCTGTAAATATTTTAATATATTATTTATAGAGATAATGATCCCAAATTCGCCATAGGGTTCTACAATAATATATACACATAATGCCTACTTATTAATACGATTTAATGATGATGATGATTTATGATATTTACCACTTTCCACCAGGAAAGCTAACCTATTAGCCATTCGCTAATATATTAGCCATTCTGTGTTGGAATATATGAAAAATACTTTAATGTATAAAATTATTTGCAGTTAGCGGTAGGTATAGCGAATGAGGATGCATCGAGCGTGCCTCGCGAACCTCTGGAGTTTCCGGTAGAATTGAAAGTCAGCGAAGATGACTGGCATCATGATAAGCCCTTGCCGATGCAGGCAATCGAATCACACGGAACAACCTACCTCGTTAGTTGCAAGGAGAAAATTGGAGGTGTAAGTATTATTTAGCTTAGCAATACTAAAGGTGAGTAGTGTTATTTTACTGAAGTAGGTGTTATTGCGGAATTCTGGTTTGCGGACCATGGGATATTTATTAGAATTATTATTTACATTTATTTATTTAGAATTATTTTGTTTAATATCGTCACTGCTACTACTAATGGTAGCGGAAATAAACAAAATAATTATAATCAAATAATTTATGTTATTTTTACTATAATGCGTTGCGCAAACATGTACATTTTTTTATGTCACTATGTTATTTTTTGTTATGCTCACAAAACTCAAAAGACGAGGTCTGGTGTTGTTGTCTCGTTCTATATCATGCATCTATTAACAAATTTGTTTGACAATTTGCTCATGGCTTAGACAATTAGCTCATATAAATGTTCTTAAATATGTGTTCAGACCTGATAAAGAGTATTTCTATATATGTTCGTCTATATATTACAGGGTAGTTATGGAGTAGTATTCAAAGGATTAATGTTCAGTGAACACGACAACAGTGGAGTCCCAACCACTGTGGCGGTCAAAAAACTCACTCCACAAAAGACGAGTGCAAATATGTCAGCATATGCTGACTTTGAAAATGAATTGAAAATCATGAAAGTGAGTATTAAATTATAATAAATATTGGATAATGCGGTACTTTACGCTTTTCTACTTTGTAGGTTGGTGCAGTCCGCAAAACAAATGTTTGTTTTCAAAGGGATATCGCCATTTATAGTGTGTAGTAGGAGTAAATTATCTCAAATACTGTATATGCTATGTGGTGTATTAATAACAGGAATATAATTGATTTTCATGTGTTTTATCTTTTCTTAGAGCCTAGATCAGTAAAGTTTTGCTTGTGAAAGTAAATACTTTTAAATTATAGACACAAATCCTACATTTATCAACTAATCGTGGTACTAATTTTTTTTCTTTACAGTGTTTAAAACACGAAAATATAGTGAAAATATTAGGTTACTCATGGGAAGATCAGAGTCCAGACCCGACCGTGTTTATCGTAATGGAATATCTCGAGGAGAGTTCTCTCAACAACTACCTCAAGTTTCAGGGCGATAAACTAAGTATTTCGCATTTGCTTAAATACGCAACGGACATCGCTACGGTGAGTACAATATTTTGTATAGATAAAATTTAAAATGTTAGCCACATTTTGGGGAACTAAGAATTCAAATTTTTTTTATATTAATGAATCCTACATTTGTTTTTGTTTTATATTGTTTGATTTATAGCCTTCTAAGGTTTATATTAACAAGTATATGAATACAGTGCAACGATCTTTGTTACACAGTGGCTGGTATATTGGTGTGCGTAAATGAGGGTTCCGGGTTCTTTGTCTGGTCAATTTAGGAAACGAACTTTTCTAAATTAGCTCTTGTCTAGCTTCAAGACTAGTCGATTTTTTATAATAGATGATAATGGGATGGTAGCTCCGCCTGCGCTAACGGTATATACTGGCGGAGCACCAGTGAAGGATGGTAAGTGAGAATGAAAAGGTAAGTTTTTTAATGGGTGATAATGGTATGGTAACCCCGTCTGCGCTATCGTAATACACTGGTGGGACACCAGTTGTAGATGTCTGATGAGGATGAAAGCAGTTCGGTTAGCCCATTCTGACGAATTCAACTAGAATTAGCCACGATGATTTTCAGGGGGGACCACATGGAGGTCGACCTAACAGGGTATATTGCTAGCAATGGTCCATATTACTACAAATCTCTTCCCCGCGAACTAGTCGATGGTGTGATTGTGACACTTATTATTATAAATAAAATGCACACTTAAAAAAATACACAGTATTAAAGTAATGTATTATTTCAGGGTATGGAATATATTTCGAGTAAGAAAATAGTGCATCGTGATTTAGCGACGCGTAATATATTAGTAGTAGATATATGTCGAGTGAAAATATCCGATTTCGGACTAGCGCGAAGGATACCCGGTGTCGATGTATATCAACTGAAGACAGAGAGGCTACTACCTTTCAACTGGTATGTTCTATACGATTTTTAAAGTCTGTCTTGTTATCTCTTTAAGAATATTAATTATTAATCCAAATTTCAGGTTTATTTAACCGTTTTAGTGCCATTGATTTTTACTCATATCTACTTAAAGATGCCAAAGAAATCTTTGTCGTGTTGATGCCATTTATCTATGTCTCTAAAAAAAAAAAACTGTATGTCCTCCAAAAATTATCTAATTTTAATATTTTTTCTAAAGCGAGTTAAACAGCGACTGATTTCACGAGCGTGATGGCGCTCGTCGGCACTCGTAGTTGATGGTATAAATGTATAAATAGCTCCTAAACTTACAGATTACTAGACTTTATACAAAAATCGAGTCTGCATGAGTCTTTGTCCCACTTGTATTTTTGATCGAAGAGTGAGATACGGCAGTTAAGTTATAGGGTATGGAGATACATTGTAATCCTCAGGAATGGAAATAAATAAAGGGTACCATGGGCATAATAGTTCTTATTTTTATATTCTGTAAAGTCTATGCTGCTGTTCATGTCTGTAGGCGATGGATACCATTCCATTAGCTTGTTTGCCATTCTAAGTATTATAAGATATACACTTGTTTTCTGTTCTCTCACATCACAGTATATCTAAAAACTGACATTTTAAAATATACTGTGATTTCACAATATATTTTTGTTATTATAAATAGGTATGCGCCGGAGTCCACCACACATCCGTTTTTGTTTTCGACTAAAAGCGATGTGTGGTCCTACGGTGTCACCATGTGGGAGATATTTACACGCGTCCGCCAGGAAGTGCCCAAATTTGATGTTGAACGACCCAGAGAACGCGCCTCTTGGTTAGTGCTAAATTTTAATTTATAATTTCTTATAAAATTGAGTAAAAAAATACTGCCTAAATAAATAAATAATAATAAAATGATTTTTTTACAAATAAACTTAAGCTTTAAAAGGAACGGACAAGAAACTTGGCAGTTATTAAGTGTATAATGTGATGTCTTAGCTATTTGAATCGATTTTAATATTTTTTATTTTGTTAAAAAAAAAGTGATAAAATTTCTTCAGGCTCGCCAATGCGCATGTAATGCAATAAGGATATTGTAAGCATCACTATCTCCTGTAACCGTTTATCATCACCTTTTTAATTTAGTGGTTTATAATGACACATATTATATTCTTAAAAAAAAAAAAACATACATTTTTATATTGATTTATAAAACATGTCCTTTATTTGGCGCATAAATTTATTCTAAAAAGAATATTCCTTTTCAGCTTTCAAATACCAAATGACTGCCCTTCGAAGATATATAGGCATTTGATGACGGATTGCTGGAATTTAGATCCACAACTACGTCCCAACTTTACAGATCTTAGACAAATTTGCCATGCATTCCTCGATGAGTACAAACAGATTTCGGATTAATTAAACTGTGTAAAAAAAAAATCTGCCTATGTAAAAAAAATATGTAATTATGTTTGAGTCTGACATGGATAATTTTATATAAATACATATATATTTTTGACCACAATTATTAGTCTAAATGAAGATAATTTTGGGTGATATATTTAGATCTAATGCCACAAAGTTAAAAATGTTGCAGTTTCTTTACATTTTAACTGTTATTGCCATTTAAGTTATTTAACTAGATTCGGTTTTAAAGTGTAGTTAACATAGTCGTTATTTTTTTTGACATGCTGTCGACTGGTCAACGTGGGCAATTTCTTAGTGAAAGGATTATGATCAAATATATCGGTTTGTAATTTAACGGTTTTATTATTATATTTAAGAGCATCTCCGCTTATAAACCAGTGTGAAATACGGCTTTATGCTTGAATCACTTATTGTATATAAATGTATATAAGAAATATTTTTAGGTTCCTACTTACAATTTTGTACGTCTCTATTTAATTGCCTTGTTTGACCATGTTAAGTCGGATTTATATTTCAATATTTATATATTTTTTTCAATAAAGCGCTATCCATACAGCTCCGGGTCCACCCTCTATAAAATTGCATACATTTGTACTTGCTCATAATTTTAAATCAGGCCTATCCGACATCTTATTATCTTGCAGCGTATTGTGACTTATCCATACGCCATAACTGTTTCGCACACTGAAACGACGTTTTGTTATATCTGCGTAATATATGATTGTGTATAATGAATTTAATAAATAAGCAATTAATAATAAAAGGATTCGTCGCTGTGCTAAAACGTCGGAATCAGTGTACGAACATAGCGATGTGTATGAACACGGGTAATGGATGTGATATTTGAGCTTGGACTGTCGGTGTTGTGTTAATTAAAAGATATTAAATTTTTTTTTTAAATAATAATTTTACTACATTTTTAATTCAAAAGTTTTATAATTTATACGACTAAAATACAAAAACGATCGATGTTAACCGCAGTGTCTAACCGGGCGGGTAGATACATACTTTATTATTTCCCCGCGTTCTAGGCATCCTTCGTTTGTCAGTTGGACTTATCACAAACTGTACTGATGTTCTATGTAAATATAATTATGAATTTAACTATACAATAATTTATTTATTTGCCATGTACATTTTTGCTATCGAGATATTTACGAATTTAGTGACAGCACAAGATTTTGTGTATTTCTTTATCATCAATTTAATTTTTATAACTATACTTATTAAATATACAAAGTATAATAATGCATTTTAAGAAATTTATGTACTAATTTAATGTCTGCCCTCTTACGGGTATATGTATTTTAAATGTTTGACTTGTGTTTTAAATCTACGTGTTTTAATTATACAGTAAATCAATTTTCCTTGCCATATTTTACTTTGTGTTTAGAAAATACTATATTTTAGGATCTTATTTTAAGGCAATCCTTGTAATATATAAATAATTTAAATATTATATAAGTTTTTACAGAGATCGACGATTTTTTAAAATCTAGGGAATTGGAGATTCAAATTTTGTTCAGTCCTCTTATCTTATTTTGTAGACCTGATTATCTAATGTCTAATAGGTATTCCGTAATTCGATCTTACATAGTTTAATTGCAATTTTATTAAAATAATATTTATACCTGAAAACGTGTTTGGCGGTTTATAATTTTCTTACATAATAATGTTACTATGACAGTGTTTGAAAAATAAGTAAAAACAAAAAGTTAGTACTTTCCTACTGCCCTGTAATATCAAATATTCTATAAAGTCAATTTTAACACGATTATATTTGCTGCTACAATATATTTATTTCTATATTGCTTTTTAAGTTTAATCCTAATACAGGGAACATAGTTTGAGACTGGATTTTTTTTATAATTGTACATTAATTTATATATCTGGTAGAGTTTCCTTATTAAATAGACACATACACATAGTAGGAATGATATAACAAGCGAAACATACAAACATCGCCTGAATACGAATACCTTTTTTGTGGTTCCTTTAAAGCATTTTATTTAGTTTTGTGTGTGTAGTATCTAAGTTTGAAGCTGTAAATGTTATGTTAGATGCCTGTTTTATATTGCTAAGTGTAACGTGAACCTAAACGATTTCTTATATTCACGAATACTTGCCGAGATTTTAAATATATTTTAGTGCAATGATAATAAGTGATGTATACATATTAAGAATTTCAATGACTTCTTTTGTTCAATCAAAAAGATGAAGCTATATTTGCCATAAATTACAATTATTTTTACAAAATCATGTGAGATGTTAGCAATCTCTTATATTATATTGTATAAATATATACCAACATATTATTCTTTTAGTTTTTACATTGGATACAAAATTAAATTTGTCTTAAAAAGAACACTGAATTTCTACCGTTCCTTTTTGATTTGTGTTTACAGATAGTCATAGTTTTGACTGACATGAAAATGAGCTTCTCAAATAATTTATTATATATTTTTAATGTGTTACGTATAATGTACTAAATTATTTTTAATTCGAGTTCGGCCTTTTCGATAGTATAACCTGTAATGCCGTCCTTTAAACGAAATTAAAAAAATTCCTCTAAAAAATTAGAAACTTCAAATAATTAACTAGTGTTAAAAAGTCTTTGTTAAGGGTTGCAGGGTTAAGAATTGTAATGCGAAGTACAGTTGCGACAATAGTTATATTATATATAGTTATTTAATTTGCGCAGTTAAACTATTTAAATCAATATCTATGGGATAAATGAACTTGACTATTATACAAAAATTGAATTGCTCTTATTATAATATATATTTATATATATTATTTATAAAATATGTCACCTTTTTTACCAGCCTAGAAAATGAATTTGTAATTAATTTGCAAAATAATTGTTTTAAAAATAATTTTATAAATCGTCATGAAACGTCAATTAATATTATAAAATGTTAACTGAAGTGTTATAATGCAATGTTTGTTAAATCTTGCTTCTGTAACCATTCTAAAATTCCATTAGAAGTCTACATTTTTTATAATATTGATGTCTTATATAAATACATAGAAAAGTGACGTTATTGTTCTAACATAATTAGCATGGTACAATATATTTTGTAAGATCAAATAGTAACTTTCCACCTGACTGTATGTTATAAATGTACATTTACATATAAAACATCAACAAATTTTGATATTTGTAACACTATCGTTAGTCATGCTTTACTTATGTATACATATATCTTTGGGGTTGCCAGTTCTCGATAAAATCCATAATAATTCTAAAGAAATTTAGCATTGTTATTATTTATTTATTGATAGATTTGATTGTTATTTTTTTCTGACACCAGTAAGATAATTGTTGTTACCGATTCGACTATTTTGCTACCAAAATACTATAATTATAAAGTACAGAGCAACGCCTTGCTGTCGGCGACTATTTAACTGATCCGTATTGATAAAAGCATACTTAGAATTCGTATTCCACGAAGTATAGATATATTTATCTATGGACTGATTAGATCTAGGTTTAGAGCGTAATTAACGAAATTACACTTTATGTAGCGATGACGTCACTTCTCTAATTTGGAGTATACAATTATTTAAGTGCTTGTGTGAACACGGTCTGGTCTTTAGAATGGTTAAAAGCATTATTAACCAAAGATGATATTAAATAATCTAGAGATTAAATTATTATTTTAAGTATAGCTGTTATTTTTTATTTTTTCATTTACAATTTTTGCAATCATGTGTCAATTTAAATTTGTAAATAGCACGTCTGGACGTATGTAGTTGTATATTTTTATTGTAGGTACTATTAATTTTTAGATAATATTTTAGATTATTTTATAATATATTGTTGATATTTTGAGTTGGCAACAGTGTAATTAAATTTACTATAAAATGTGATGACTGGTGTTGTGAGTTAAGGAGAGTTTTTCGAGACGTAAACGGGTGCTAGATGATGAAATTTGGCCTTATTAAATTGTTGACTGTTCGGAGAGACATCACTTGATTTTGGTGACAAAACAAATTCGCTATGCTTAGATTATGTAGCCCCGGTTAAGTTACACGTGTTTAGAATCTAACTCAAAATTTGTAACGTTTTATGACTCATAGACTTACCTTTTTTATTTGAAATATAATGTTTTAATGAAAATTCATGTGATTATTTAAACGATGAAAGGTGTTTTTACTTTATCCTATATATTTATGAATCCTTTTGACGTCGAAATAATTATCGTCGGACTATGAAATCTATTAAATACCAGTAATAGTAGATCAATGAATAAAAGGTATATAGATGTTTTAATTAAAGTCTCTATATAACTCCTCTATACATTAACAGTGTATTTTGTATTATTATTATTTATTATTATATCTGGAAAGTTTCAAGAATTTAAAATTAATAACTTTCATTTAAAAAATAAAAAGTACTAAATCCCTCTTTGGTTTAGTTATTCAAGTACACCTTTAGTACTTTGAATACTAGGTTTAATTTCCTATAATGATAATTAAAAATTAGAAAAGATGCAGATATATAATATATTTACTGTCAGTACTACAGTCTAGACTAATAGTAAGTATTAAATTAACGCCATGTGACACATCGACATGCTCCCATTCCAGCATTATGCATGAATACTCGTGATTATTTTGACACCAATTGATGGATTACAGATTACTGTTGGAGTACAAGACAATCCACATCTTATGCGTCAAGACTAATCTACTGTATAGATCGGGTCAGAGAGGTCTTAGGCAGTGTTTAAGTATTACGTAACGGAAATTGGGGAAAGGGGGTGTCTTGTAAAACGTTACGATGCGTTACAAGTGCGGGAGGGGGGTTCGAACAACGTTATGTAATATTGTTTTTTATTTAAATAAAAACTAGGGAATCAAGGCCTCTTTAGTTGGCAACACTTTTCATTTATGTTTTACGGGAAAACTCGACAGTATTATACGTCACTTTTATTTTATTTTCGTTGTCAGTATTCACTAGTATTCTGACTTTTAGGTAACAATGGTCACTTTTTTATGAGACTTAGAATGGCAAACAAGCTGACGGCCCATCTGATGGAAAGTAGTAACATGACATGAGCAGTACCGTGGACATAACAGAGTATACTGTTTCGCCCATGATACCCCTCATGCATTGACATTCCTGAGAACTCTGGTATTATTCCTCTCTACCCTGTAAATTCATTGCCATATTCCACCATGCAAACAACAGCTTCACGGCAGAAATACGAATGGGACAGAGGTGCCCAAGCAAACGACTTTTGTACAAAGTTGCCCTCTGGTCACTTGGGTTTTATGTAACATTTAAGTAGAAAAATTTTAGCGGGCGTTACTGGGGTGGGAGGGTCAAAATCTTCAAACATTGCGTTACGTATTATTTGAACGTCCCCTTATGGAGACTTACATCTTTATATCGTCAAATAAGTTTGTTTAGATAACATGGTCAAGCCTATTTATATAATAAACGCAATGATATTCGTAATGATTGATGGATAATGTTTCATGCAAAAGCTATGGAATGGATTTGAATGAAATTTGGTACACGGTTATAATACCCTACCTTAGCAGATATAATATTTTATGTAATGGTTCTTGCGGGTGAAGCCGCGGCATGCAACTATTAAAAATATAGCGCTACTCTGTGAGAGATCATAGATATACTTTACATTAAATATATGAGCACGACATATATTTAATGACAGAATTATGCGACAAACAGATGAACTTGCTAGTGTTTTAAAAATGATATTTTCTATGTAGGTAAAACTCGGTCGTGTAAGATTATTTGTAAAAAAAAGTTTATTATTGTGATGAAGAGAGGCATGCCATTCGACTTCATAAGAACAGATTTTCCTTTTAGTTTATACTAGCAACCCGCCCCAGCTTCGCATGGGTGCAATGTTAGCTAGCTAAATAGCGCTGCCGGCCTATTAGAAATCTCTAAAATTATCAGTGTTTCTCTATTATGCATGTATTATACATATAAACCTTCCTTTTGAATCACTCTATCTATTAAAAAAAAAAAAAAACCTCTTCAAAATCCGTTGCGTAGTTTTAAAGATTTAAGCATACATAGGGATGGACAGACAGCGATAGCGACTTTCTTTTATATTATGAGGCGATTTCATGTATGTTATGGGCCTTCAACAACTTTGATTCGAATTCATTTAGAAATCGGGTTTAAGGTAATTGGGTTTTGCTAATTATATGTTAATATTCTTGTAGTTGCACAGATTCTAAGATACTTTACACTACATAGTATTAAAGTACTTATAATATTGTAAATAGATAGATAAACACTTTGAGACATTTATGACAAATGTAAATTAACAATAATTAAATAGTAGAAATAACGTCCTTTCTATGCCCTTTTGTGAAATCGTTTATTTGTTTGTTAGTGTTTTCTGTTTTGAGGTTCTTACGAACTAAATTTAACACTTAGGAGTTGGTGTAAGCAAAATTGTAGTTATTATCACTTGATTCCTAACTTAAAGTAAAAAAAGATGTTAGAAAACAGAACCGATGGATAAACATTAAGATTCCACTGGCATTCACCTTTCCAGCAACGTCTATAAATCTGTGATAATTATACTGATAAAAAAATTAGGGAAGGCAAGGTACAGGGCCCAAGAGGTTTGCAATTTGATTAAATAGGTACTTGGTTCTTGTTTTATTTCACATTTTGACTTTAACGCAATTAGATATAAATGAGCGAGAAAATGCTCTCAGAGAAATAATAAAATAAAACATCTAAAAGATTTACAGCGTCTTTTGGTTTTTATAAATTACTGGATACTTAGTACACCGTATTTTCCTGTTATACTTGAATATTTATCTTATTACAGTCTGTAGATAAATCTATATGTATCTATACGCAAAACTTAGATCAGATCTACGTATAATTTAAAAGCAAACATCAAATTACTTAGATATTTTACTATATTAGATAATTTTCTATGTTTAAAGTTACTGTAAGTAAGGTGGGCCGTCAGCTTGTTTGCCATTCTAAGTTGCATAAAAATATAAGTACTTTTTTCTTAAATTGATGTCTCAGAAAATTTATGCTATAAAGATGTAAGAGTAGACAGGAGTAGGCACCTATGAATTAGTATGGAGTAGAAAACTGTGACGTCTACTAATGTTTTTAAACATTCTCGCGGAATAGGTGTCATCAGCTCCGTAGAAGAGATGAATATGATTAAGATTCAGGAACCTTGTTTCTCAAAAGGGAAAATAAATATTGTAAATTTTCAAAACAATGCCGTTGATTGTTTATTAATCGCAGTGCATAAGTGTGCGTTTTTGTTACTGCATTTGACATATAATAATTTAACAGTAGATCGATAGTAGTATTCTATTATATTATACTTTTTTTATTCGAGAAAAATAAACTTTATCATCGAAATTTCCGTCTACAATAAATTGCTTCCAGTGCGCTTGTTTTTTATTTTGTAGTGGATTTGACGTTGCAATATTCAGTCGCATTTCAATTTTCAAATATTTCTACATTTTACTTTTACGAAATTTAGCAGTGTGAACTGCCAACAGAAATAAGGTTGTGTGTGTATAAGTTTTAAGCGTATTTGAATTTCATAGAATTTTATTTTTACGCAGGGTTGGATAAACCATATCGGGACTAGGCATGGAATATCTCGCTCTATTATAATCTAATAAAACTATATAATCTAATAAAAAACAACAATTATATTGTTATTAACTTCTATATTTGTTTTGTCTTATAAATTCTACACTTTTTAATACGTGAAAACTAATTCTATTTATTAAATAATTAAATATAGATACGTCAAGATATATTGTGTGCGTAAGTATATAGAACATTAATAAAAAAAATGAGTCAGCTAATTTGACAATTGACTGACAAAAAGTTGGCCTGTTTTTGAAGTTCGATGCTCTATCTATATAATCAAAGGTATAAACAAACAATCAAATTTTTTTTCTTTATTACATTAGTAAGATATAGATGAAAAGGAAGATTATTGAAAATAAGAACACGATAACAATATAATCTAATTGGCCCTTTTTAGGATTTTCTGAAGAGATTGTATGATTGCTACAAAAACATCGGTACTGACTAGCGATCATATTTATATTTTTTCACACAAATCATAAGTGTATTTGTATATTTTTTTTTCCAAAAATTGTGTTCGTTTTATTTACTTCATATTTGTTATAATCGATTTAGTTTGTAAAATGAGGTCGAATTTGGCATCGAATCAATCAGCTATGTCAATCTTATTCTATAAAGTAAACAATGTCTGCCAGTTTCATCAAATAAATGTTGACTTTACGCTTCATTTATTACCTAGTGAGTTTTTATTTTTATATTATTATTTTCTTTGTCGGGGTACCACTAAAGGAATAACTAAAACGTGGTTTTCTAATCTAAATGTGGCACTCTTACATTAACTTAAAAACCGGTTTCGATCAAATATAAATATTACTCTTAGATTTAATTATATAAAATACTGGCTTTTTGTCCACTATTTCGTATTCGTGGTTTCAGAAGTAGGAAAAAGTAATGAAGTAAACCACTTTTAGATGGCGTATTAAGATAAAACATTACATTTTGATAGATTTTCATTAACGCAACTGTCAAAACCATGTGTAATTTGGTGTAGTAGCTTTTGGATGATGCCGGAATGATACTGACTCCTGATAAGAACTGATAATTATCAGTTAGAGAGACAGACAGACAAAAATCGTAAGACATTGGTTTAGCCTTTATTGGTCTTATTTAAATAATTCTTTTTTAATAATTTTCAATGTAAAGAACTCATATTAGCCTTTAACTGTCCATTGATGAACATAAGTCTCTCCCTTGGGCAGGTTTTGCCAGCAGTTGCCATGCTTGGCGGGCGAATTGGCAACCGCAGTCAGGGCTTTAGAGATGTTTTAAGAGGGACGCTGTTGCCCATCTCTCGCTCTCCCTTAGTCGTTTCTTACGACACCCACAGGAAAGGAAGGGGTGGCCTATTTTATGCCGTGACCACACGGCAAGTACAGACATCTTTTAGTTAAAATTTTATTATATTTTTAAGAAAAAACTCTAGTGTACCTATAAGTATGTAATGTATTTATATGAAATCTTTTGCGGGGTAAGCAGAGAAAAATAGATGATATCAAAGGCCTTTATTATAACCATAATTTATAGCTTGCTTGCCTTATAGGTACTTGTCTAATATCTACACTCCGGTTCTGGAAATTTCACTTTCTTTCAGTATATTATAGATGTATAAACAAACTTACATCACTATATAATTTACTTGCTGACTTGGTAGACGTCCTGTCAAAATTTCAATGCAACCTTCTGCTTGAGGTTTGTACTGTTTCTAATCCTTTACCCTGTTACTTTGTTGACGTTGGGATCAACTAATACAATCTCTTTGATGCCCTTTATATATACGAGTACATATTACAGAACTGTATACGACCTCCTTTTAATTATTAGTTAATTATTATACAGTTAATTAGTCTTTATTCTGGACTTCGTCCACGTGACCGGGATATTTTGATTAACCGGGTAAAATTCACCCTATGTCTTTTCCATCTCAAATACCAGGTATACCAAATTTCATGATGCTCGGTTGACCTATTAAGGCGCTAGGAAGTTATGAACAAATAAATTCACTTTCACATTAATAGTATCAGTAAGGACGAGAAGGTATATTAATACAAAACATATATCAGTTTTCAAGCTAGAACTCTAGGAATATTACTGTGAATACCGCATCTAATTTTGTGCAGTAGTTTTTAGGTGATATCAAAACAAACATTATAATAAAGAGACATAAATTTAGAGAAATATTGTTTTGGTTTTTAATTGCTTTTATTATATTAAGAACCTATATATTAAATATCTATCATGTATACAAATACAAATATTTATTATAATCATGATAAATAGTGGTAAGGATTATTATGTCATTAGATACATACCTACTATATATTTTATGGATAATGAATAAAAAATAGGTAAAATATTGTTTTGGATTTTTTTATTTTGAAATTAGCAATATTATATTAAACTTGGAACGCTACTGTGAGTGAAAGGATTGTAGTATACTGGTAATTAAAAGCGAGATACGGCTTTTATATAAGATATTTATATAGTTAGAAATGTATATGGCAAGCAATAAAAAATGTAACAGAATTTTTATAATAAAAAGAAACAATGAAAAATAATGTGTTGTGCAAAATACGCGAACCCGACTCGCAGTTCACCAGTTTATATATTTTCTGTATAAAAGTCGCCAACTCTTCAAGTCACGATTAGCACATAGGCAATAATTATATTGATTGTAGTAAATATACTGGACAATATTAAAAGAATGTCAATGCTCGTTATTGATGACATTGACATGACAACCTACCTCGGACTCCCATTTGACTTTATCTTCTGTTAAACCCTCAAGTTTACAAGGACTTAATCTTTAATAATTAATTAATTAATTTTTAATAAAGATTATAATCCACTACTAGTATTCGTGTGAGGGTGGAGCTTTCTAGTGTTAGAATTTTTTTCCGCATTCGTTATTATTATAAGAGAGTCTAGACTTGGGGTAATAGCCCCCGGACAAGAAGTTGGCACAAAGGAGTTCGCATCGAGGCGAACCCCACCTGTGCCCTTCTCGGAGTGTAAAGAGGAACCGTAGCTCAATACATATTACCTTATATTCCATTAAAGATGGAATTATATCAAACGTGCCAATGATACTGTAATAAAAGCTACCGGAATCTACTTATTTCCTCAGTCACTAATAAACATGTTAAAAGCACTCTTCCGTTCACTACATTCAAGAACAATTTTGTACGATGTTCTTTTAATTTAAACCTTTGAGTTATAATAGTTTTATATTCCAGTTGTTCAGTGTTATTTGTAGGCACTCCATTTTTGAAGGTACAACTTCATAGTAATTTATGCACGTAGGTATTTTTTCGTTCACGTGTAATTTTTCTTAGCTGTTCCAGAATACATTATTCCTGATTGTTAATACAAATTAAGTATCTTATTACTTATCTCATGGCAGTGCTATATTATTCGTGTCGTGTCTGGATAGAGCGTCGTTTTATTATTTTTGTTTACTGCAAAGAACAACTTTATTATGTCTATTTAGTGGCTT
This sequence comes from Galleria mellonella, assembly GCF_026898425.1. Classification (NCBI taxonomy): domain Eukaryota; kingdom Metazoa; phylum Arthropoda; class Insecta; order Lepidoptera; family Pyralidae; genus Galleria; species Galleria mellonella. The sequence goes on along the minus strand of NW_026442130.1, from coordinate 6,996,700 downwards.
ACTCGACGTGATAATGAAATGTTCACGAATTATGTATTCTTATATCTAAGTACAGAATATTTAGAAGTACAACTGTATACACGGATATGTTACTCAGTATGATGATGAATTCTTTTGTTTCCATACACACTGAAAGTAAAAAAAAAAAAAAAACATTAATAATAGCAATACACAATAACATAATAACAATAAACATTAATAGTGTAGTTAAAACAAAAACACCAATTGCCTTATATTATGAGAAACCAGGCACTGAGTATCTAGGGGTACAGTATTCTGGGAAACACCCTGATCAGAATCAATTTAAAAAAGTTCGTTTTCTAAATTGGCTCCACAAAGAATCGAACACATAGATCATCAGAATAGGTATTATAATTTTTCTATTTCCTTTTTTATTTTTTTGATATTGTTCTCTCTGATATTAAAACGATCATGTTTGTTATCTATCATTTATATTACATTCATAAATTTCAATACTTTAAGTCCAATGACTTATGGCTTAATGAATTATGTTAGCAATTACAAAGCAACCATTACACGGTGGATGCAAATCAATCAAATATTTGACCGAAAATACGACCGATAATCAAACAGTTCGACGGAGCCGGTGCTCCCCTGTAATTCAATTAGAATGTCATGCCACTTGCTCATTCATTACAAATCTGCGTAGTATTTTGTTGGTAAGTTGGTAAATCATTTTGATGAATGGTTGGCACAGCAAATAGTTGGCATAGTTTTCGAAGCCGGTAGACACCAATAAATTTGAAAATAAAAAAAGCTATTTTTATATCTTACAGTAAGTAAGTAGATAAGTTTCTTTGATACCATTTTCCTCAGGTTTCTTAATGTGGCAATGTTTCATGACAAACTTTGCTATTTATATTACTTTATAAGTACAATTATTGTAGATAAATTATATAATTCCTATAGAAATATCGTACTAAGATTCTACTGCGTGATTAAAAAAGATTGCGATATTTTTTACGCTTTACTAGGGTCAATAATTCTCATTAGCAGAGCTACTTCTTGTTAGACGCCCGTTTACACAATTTTTAAGTATGTAATCATAAATAAATGTATACGAGTAGATCGTTCAACTGATAATTAAGTGCATTGTTCACAAATATAATAATATTTAATTTTCATTATTTTTTAGCTATTATGAATGTTGCTACAGGATTGATAAATAAATAAACTTTTTATTTGCATTAAGAGATACACAATAATATTGATTTTTGTACAAATTGTTAATTTAGATATCAACATTTGAGCCTAATGCTAAATATCCTGTGGCTAAAATAAGTGACTTCCGGGTGGAGTATTTAGGAACGCCATATCTACTGTTTCAGTCTTGGTCGAATTCTACTTATTATTTGATCCGCCTAATAATCATCTCGCGGCTTTGACCCTTGGACTACCCTAGCTGACCCTGCACCTACTGTCATACACTTTGGTCGTGCTCCATTAAGATTTAATGCTAATGATACAATGCATTTACGCCGGTCGTCGTTTTGTAGATAGATACAATACATACTTATTACTCTATACGGCGAGTGAAAGACATTAATAAAGTCTGGTAAATTGATTTGCTTCGTTAGTTTCATATTTTCTTCTGATATTGGGAAACTGTCTGGATATTATGAATAATATTAATAAAGAGGAAAGCTCTGATTTGTTAGTAATGGCAAAATTTTTTTTTCACTTGTGGAAAGCAACGTTATTAGCAAGTAACATAGGTTGCATTTTATTAAAAAAAAAACCATGCGGAGCCGGTGCAGATCGCTAGTAATATTTCAATAATAAATCAGCAAAATGGTAAAACTGTAGCTATAGTGTTTGGATATTTTTTATGAATATTTCAATAATAAATAGTGCTTAATGTAAATTAATTTTGAAATGTGTAATATCTTTGAGTAGACATGTCAAAATCATGTAATTACTGAATATTGCAGTAGTAACAATTTAGTACGACGTTCATCGTAAATTAATGCTTACGAACCTGTAACTATCACAGTGGCGTGTACAATTAGTAAATCATATATTTAGTCGTTGAGCTCCCTAAAATATGGCTGAGTGCAATAGTGGCTCGCTCGTCCGTCATATTTGTGAACGAGTGCGGCAAGTGGGGGTTGGTTTGCTCATGTTTGCTTGTTTATTTATCATTTAATAATACATATAAATAGAACTTAATGCTAATTAGAGTCACAGTATCCATACAAATGTCAAATTATTTTGTATATAATAACTTAAAGAGAGTAACTGTTGAGTTTCTTGCGGGTTCTTCTCAGCAGATAACATTCCGAACTCAGCAGTAAAATAATAAAAAAATTACGATTTATAAGAGCTTGTAAACAAGTCTGTTTGATGAAAAATTTATTCTATTATATTCTATTAAAAAAGGAGAAGATTCTTAACTCACCTGTATTTTTTCGTGTATGTTTTGTGATATTTTTTGCCAATTCTGAAAAGTTTTTGATAAGTATTTTTGAAAACGATGCTCCCATATTGGTTTCAAATTCATATTGTTACGATTGCAGTTGTTCTTTTTATGGTGCAAACTTTTATGTTAATATGCATTGAAGTTGCTGCGTTGCAAATGTAATGTTTATCCATATGTATAACTAAAGTTTTTAATATATTTTATGTATATACCGCTGCAATTTAAATACAGTTTGGAGTTGGGAAGAGATTCATATGAGTTTTAACCGGTTTTGGAACTGCACTCGGTTCTATTTGATTACTACAATGTACGTGTAAACCTGTCAGGTAGAACCAAGTTATTTAACTAACTCAACAAGAACTTATACAAGGACAGAGTGAGCGTGTACGTTTTTCACTGTGAAATAGATTATGTTCTAATTAAATTTTTAGCAATCTTTGTAAATAGCTCTGGATTATATACTAAAGTCATTTGCGACAGTTACACGAGACTTTTATTAGTACAATACGGTGTAGGTATTAAAAAAAATTGGATGCATGATGATAATGGTATAAATCGCATGACTTGGGTCATGCAGTTGCAGTATATATAAAAGCGTTTACTGCGTAAGCTTTACAGTCTATTGCTTCGTTCAAGTATTTCAAAATGAAACTTCAAACAGCACTCCATCTGGATGCTGTTATAAATATTCCAGCGATATTTGTACACCGCACAAATTATTGTTGTTTATAATATTCTACATTCTACGGTACGAGTACTTGTATAAGTCTACCGTAAGTTAAATACTTAGTCAAGAAATATATTCAACATAAGTTCTTGCGTTTTTAAGTTTTAATATTTTTTTAATTATTAAATATTATTTATTTATTACAATTCTAATAAACTCTGTATTGGGACTTCTCATGACAAATTCACTTAAAAGCCTTTCTCACTCGCTCGTTTGCAGTCAGTGTAAGCGCACGTTTCGTTTTCTTTTTTTTCATAATAAATCTATTGCATTTATTTGTATACTAGTGATGGACAAACATTTTGTCTATATCGATAAATATGGATAAATTTATTACACGTTCTCCTTCAACTCCGAACCTAGTTGGGAAGAGGCTGCGGGAAGATGAAGATTGGCAACAACCAAAACGAACTGCTCTTTCAAGAGTATTCTCACAGAATGCTACTACATCTGTCTCCAACCGCTTTGGAAAACTTACAGTGGATAGTAGTGAAGAAACGACAGATACTCCAAGAAAATCAAGTACTAAGAAAAAGACATATGGTCATATCCCACCAATTATTATGGAATTATCGTCCAAGTGGACACACAGCTCAATATCAACATTAATTCAAAAATTTGATCAACGTTTTCACCTGCTTTACAAGGGTAAGAATAGGGTGAATATTCACTGTCACTCGATCCAAGCTCACCAACACATAAAAGAAGGACTGTTAAAAGATGGAATATCCTTTCATACATTTACTAGAAAGGATGAGAGACTTCCTAGAGCTGTCATCAAAGGATTACCTGCTGATACTGTAGAAAATATTACGAAAGACTTGGAAGAGGCCGGATTCGCTGGTGCTACGGTTTCTGTTATTAAAACTGCTAAGCCAGTACAGTGTCCGCCTATTCTAGTTCAATTGCCTACTGGAACTGATATGAGCAAATTCCGGCAGATTAAATACCTTTGTAATTGTGTAGTTGAAATTCAACACTATAAACCAAACAAGAAATTAGGTACGCAGTGTTTCCGTTGTCAAGGTTTTGGTCATGCAAGCCGCAACTGTAATAAGCCAGTACGATGCGTTAAATGTACTGAATCACATACAAGCTCTGAATGCCCTAATAAAAATAAAGAGTGTCCACCTAAATGTTGTAACTGCCATAAAGAACACCCGGCTAACTATTCCCAGTGTGAAGCTCGTCTTAAATATATAGATCGAATTCAAAATAAGCGTGAATCAGTTAAATCAGTGCATCAACCAAAGTTAAGAGAGTTAAATCTTCAACCAATGTCTCATCACTTCAACCTGATTGATCGTCTAATAACGCCATCAGTATTTACTGAAAATAAAGAGAAGACTCAACCCAAAAATCCTGTACAAAATCAGATGCTAGATTCCACCACAAAGGAAATTTTAAATATATTAAAAATAATAAAGTCTATTAAACAAGAATTTAATAGCTGTGAAACGATGACAGATAAAATTATACTGATTTTGTCACATTTAGGTCAATATGTCTAAAAAAGTCAAAGTACTTTATTGGAATGCAGACGGTGTCCGTAGTAAGCGACAGGAACTTGCAGACTTAGTGGTAAGCGATCTCGATATTGACATAGTCGCGCTGTGCGAAACTAGATTGTCTGAACGTGCCTCTTTTAATATTAAGGGCTTTTATTGTTATCGTCTTGATAAACGGAATAGTGGTAAAGGACAAGGTGTAGCAATATTAGTTAGAAGAAATATTGAACATAGTTTACTACCTCAAATAAATACGATAAATCTAGAAGCTATCGGTATTTCCATAAATTATCCAAACGGTAAACTATTAGTTTACTCAGTCTATCAATCACCCAATCTCGAACTGTTAACAGCAGACATTAACTTACTACTGAATTCAGGTACTAAAGTTATATTGGCAGGTGATTTTAATGCTAAGCATAACTGTTGGTGTTCTGGTCCTGTTAATAGACATGGTATAAGGTTGTTTGATCTTATGACACAAAGTGACTTCATAGTCCATGCTCCCACTGCACCAACTCTTATTCATTATCGAGCGGAGTTGACTCCGTCTACTCCTGATCTAATCTTGAGTAAAAACGTCCATAATATCAATAATGTCTGCACTATTTTTGCTCTCTCTTCAAATCACCTCCCTGTATATTTTGATATAAACTTCTCTGTTAACCGAATTGTAAGTAGGAAATTTATTTATTCTCAGGCTGATTGGAAGAGTTTCCGTCAGTACTTAGATAACAACATAACTTTAAATAACTGTATCTTTCGCACTAAAGATGAAATTGATTGTAATATAAAACATCTTCAAGATGTTATAATAAAGGCGAGAGATGATACAGTTCCAATTACAAATCCAGATCTTAATAAAAGTTTACCCCGGCGTATCAAACGTCTAATCCAGGCGAAAAATCGTCTCCGTAGACAGGCATTGAAAATTAAAGACCCGACGAACCGCAAAAAGATTAATAGTGAAATAAATCATCTCAAGTTCTTAATTAAGTATTCTCTTACGGAGTATAACGATAATGTTTGGTCAAATAAACTTAAAAAGGTAGATAATCCCAGTAGCGACTTGTGGCGTCTTGTTAAGCAGGAGAAGTGTACTTTAGATCTACCCATTCCTACATTAAGATTGAATGATGGATCTTTAATAACCGACACTGAGCATAAATGTAAGGTTATGTCTGATGCATTCTCCTCTAATATGTCACTAACGCTTGATTGGAATAGTAACATGGATAGCGAAGTTACTAAATCATTATCCGTACTGAATCAATACAGAATTGATAGCTTTCAGTCACTAGTACGCCCATCAGAAGTGCGTAAACGTGTTTCTAAGCTTAAGACGCGTAAATCGCCGGGTCCGGATGATATACCAAATATATTAATAAAAAATCTCTCACAAAAGTGCATTGTTCTCTTGACAAAGATTTTTAACGGCTGCTTAGCTCTTGGTTACTTTCCATCTCAATGGAAAACGGCAAAAATTATTGGTATACCTAAACATGGTAAAGACACCAGTTGCCCTGAAAATTATCGACCCATTAGTTTGTTACCTTGTTTAGGTAAAGTATTTGAGTCTATCATACTATATCGTCTATCACGTGCTTCGGAGGACTTACTAATTAATGAACAATTTGGCTTCCGCCAAAAACATTCAACCGTTCAGCAGCTAGCTAGGGTCACTGAAATTATCTCTTATAATTTGAATTTAAATAATACTACAGGTATGTTTCTGTTAGACATAGAAAAAGCTTTCGATACTGTTTGGCACAATGGACTTCTACATAAGCTTATTATTAATAGCATACCACTACCGTTAGTAAAAATTATACAATCTTATCTAACTGACCGTTATTTTAGGGTTCACATCTTGAACTTTACATCTACTGCAAAACATATGCCTGCTGGGATTCCCCAGGGCTCTAATTTAGGCCCGTATTTGTTCCTTTTATTTTTAAACGATATTCCCATACAAACGCGTACAAATTTAGCTTGTTATGCTGATGATACTGTTTCATTTACATCCGACCGGGACCTTGACTTAGTTATTAGTAGACTTCAACTCTCAATCGATCTCCTCATTATATTTTTCAAAACTTGGAAACTCAAAATTAATGCTTCTAAAACAGAAGCAATATTATTTACAAGAAGACAGACAATTCCTAAAAGACAACTTAATATAAATGGTGTCGATATTCCTTGGAGTTCTTCAGTTAAATATCTAGGCTTAAAATTAACAAAGAAATTAAATTGGAATGATCATATTCATGATTTACGTATCAAAGGATTTACAGCTATTAATGCATTGAATCGCGTTTTAAAACGTAGGTCACCTCTAAGCCCTCACACTAAATTACATATATATTCAACTTTAATTCGACCCTGTATAACTTATGCTTGCCCGGTATGGTGTAATACTAGTGTTTCTAATATAGAAAAGTTACAAACTGTTCAAAATAAAGTCCTTAAACAGGCTTTTAATACACCATATTATACTAATTTAATTACGCTCCACACTCGAATTAGTTTTCCTACTATTAGACAATTTATTTATAACTTATCCAAAAAATTTTATCTTAAATCTAATATAAAACACAACAATCCACTAATTAATAGGATCTGTATAACACGAACCAGCAATTTACCTTTTATCGATAAATATAAAAGATATAAATTGCCCCATCACTGGTTTCTAAACTTCGAATAATATTTTACTTCAGACCGTAATCACTCTTTTTGCATACTGAAGTAAGGATTAAGATGGCACGCACCATTTCTGTTTCTATTGTTCGCACAGTTCTCGACAGTCATGACTGCTGATACCTGCCGCTTGGTACCTACCTGCTTACTTTACTTACTTACTGCTACCTGTTACCAACTTGGTACTATTTGGGTTCAAACTACCCTCCCAAAATAATTGTATGATTTTTTTTTTTTTTGTTATAATGCATAATTTACAAATATGTGCATTTTGTGTTTATTTTATGATTATAATCAATAAGTTACATCATGTAATGTAAGTTTTTTTATGTTGTGTAGATTTATAGATACTTGTATCTCTATTTTAAATGTTTGAAGGAGTGTATATTACTCGCCAAACGATTTATGGCTGATTGTAAATTCTAGGCTTACGTACACTGGAATTTATTATATTTGTAAACACTTATGATAAATAAAGAACTTTTGAAAACAAAAACAAAAACTTAAAAGCCTTAAATGGTCCTTGAAAATAAAATTAAAATAAAAAAAAAATGATTTTTAGTATACCCCGCGCGTCACGTCTAGTGTTGCATTTACCATCAGACGGGCTGTATGCTTGTAGCGGGCTGTGTACGAAGGTGGCAAACTTTCCTAGTATAAAAAACAATACACAATACGGGGATATCCTTTGGCGTCCTAGGTACTCTTAATCTATGAATACGACCGTGGCTTCTTTAATTTTGTGAAACGGGGCCGCGTCGACAGTATTGTGGTATAAGAGGTGACATAAAACGACTCCCACTGGAGCTACGAAATCCGCAAGGCCCACAAAATCCATAGATTACAAAGACGTGTTGTGTGCGGTGACCATTAATTCCGATTTCACTTTAACTATTGTGAGATTTGCGTTAAAACCATTACCGCCTACCAGCAAAAAGGTCCCACTTCCGTTTATTTACCAAATGAGTCGAAATTTAGTTATCTACAAGTTTGGTTGCTTTTGTTTTCGATTTGTAGTCGTTAGGAAGCGCAAATTAGAACACGAGTAAGTGGCATGGTGATGTCTGTGATTCTGAAAGGATCTGTCTCTATCTCTTAGTCTTCGAAATTTCATTGTCATGTTTCATGGAAAATTGTGGCTATTTGTGTATAACGTATGTATGTAGAATGATAAGTTTGTACTTGCTTAAAACAATGAAACTATTAGTCAATATTAAATTAGAGTTTGGTCCCGGTATAGAATGGCGTCCTTCCTTTCCTGTGGGTGTCGTAAGAGGGGACTAAAGGAAGGCAACTACTGGCACAACACCCCAATAGAGGGAGGTTTATGTTTAGTAGTAGACAGTTCATGACTGATGTGATAATAATAAAAAATTGTGTATATTTATTTAAGAATTAATCGTGAATGTTTAACTATTTGGCCAAAAAGAAAACCCGTAACTCTGATGAAAAAAAGGATGCTGATTATTAGAAAGTGATTATATTAAAGATTGTTTGGGATAATTAAATATATTTTAAAGTTTATTTTTATTATAGAATGAAACAAAAGCTAACGGCCCACTTAATAGAGAGCAGCAACTGTCACCTGTAGATATATATACTCAGACATCATAGAATATACTGTACTGTAATGTACTGTGATGCCTCTTCATGTAGTGCCATTCCTGAGGATGATGGCGATATGTTTTATTGCCCAAAATAAAGTGAAAGGTCCATTTAGAGTTGTTATTTAGTTTAATTTATTTAATTAAATTTTAAATGTATTAATATTTATTTATTATACAGGTATTTTTTAATGAAAAATTTTGAAAGAAGTTGGTTAATGATTATTTTTCAATTACGTCGACAGCGGCATTGTTTCGGAGATACATTCAGCAAAATTATTGCATTGTACTCATCTTTTGTTTTTCTTTCATTTATACATATATGGATTTGAGCTTTCCAAGAATAATATTTTGTTTTCCCGTGTTACCATTACACGAAAACATGTTATTGCGTAATAACCTCCCTGAAGAATATTTTGTTACTTATCACCGGATTATCCTTACTTATAATTCTGCAAGTTAGTAAAGGTGTTAGGATACCTATTTGTTATTAAATTATGTTGTAATAGATGAATGGATTTTCAATGAAATTTTGTATGCAAATAGATTATATCTTATATTAACGAGTAAGATACCTATTATTATTCTAATTTATATGAAAAAGTCATAGTTAGCGAGTAACATTCTTATTAATATTATAATTGTGAAAGAGAGTTTGTTTGTTCGTTAGTGTTTGCTGTAAGGTACAACACTTTAACGGCTTAATTAGTCACTATAAGGTTAGATATACACGTATTATGTGGGATGGAGAAGGGTATAGGTTACTTTTTAACCCGGTCAGTAAACATATGCGGATGAAATCGCAGGTAAAAACTAGTAATATTATTAATCAGTAGGATATTAATGTGTGTTTGTTTGATACTTCATGACATTATATTAACTTAACCAATTGTAAAATATTACATAGACACAAGTCTGTTTGCCCCTTGTGTTATAAAAAAAAATTAAACTATATTTAATACCGGTCAAGAAATTTCCCGATTATGCGAACGAAGTCGCAGGCAGCGCTTGTAGCATGTACTTACTGAATAATCTAAGGAAAAATAATTGAAGATTTTGAGATCTTCAAATAGGTACGCCTCCGTTGATTATCTTCCCAGAAAATGTTGAAAAATATATAAAGAAATATGTTTTATGCTACTTTTTATCATCCTTTGTTTGAATAATATTGCTTCTACTTTATTTGTCTGTGATTTGCAATTTGTTTAAGAAAATTATTCTATATACAATATACATATATGAAAAAATTTAACTGTCTTCCATGTATGTAGTTTACTTGATCAAATTACATACGGATTATTAAACAGTCAACAGGAAAAAATGTCTACCTAATGTTTATTGTACTTACCTACCTGTGAACCTGCAGCTAGGTATTAAGTTTTGATGACGTATACAGTTACCGTATTTTCCAATGAGAAAGAACATGAGAGCAATGACATTCTAATTAATTACATTTATTCAACTTGGAAATTATTTATTTATTTACATTTTATTTAAGCATTTACAAAAATAATAAATACAATAAATTGTAATTATCATTCATTAAAAAAAAATATTAATTAAATTAAAGTATTCTTATTTTTTCCTTTTATTTAAATTAATTATAATTGTTCTTCAAGATTTTTAAACTAAACACACGTAATATAAAATTAACAGTTTCGATTTTTTTTAGTCACAACAAACAATATAATATAGTGTTAATAATATTCTTAATATATATTATTTACAAACAATCATTACCTTATTAATATTGTAAATAAGTACTTGCTTAAAAATGATTTACAGAAACTGACCTCAATTATATAAAAAAAATACGATGAAATTAAAATTTTTTTTAAACAATTAAATGTGATTATAATTTTTTATATTTATTAATAGACCTGAAATTTCATAAAAAACACATACATACATCATGTTATAATACATTGCAACAGCAATTAGCATTGCATCTTAAGATTTATGAGATTATACAATGTTTTCATATAGAAATGCGAGTCTAAAGTGCAGCTTGAAAGCCACAGTACAGTGGTAAGTTTATTGTTGATGTACAGTAGCAGGTGTAATAGTTTTTTTTTACCTGAGATAAAGCGTTATAGAAGTTGATTGTAATGTTCCTTCAGTCGCAACTGAAATCGCCTGCGAGCAAGTCGTGGCGGTCGCGAGTGGGTTTTATTCGTTCTAATGCAAGCGTGTAATCGGTACACTAATGGTGACAAATTGAACGTAAAATTGAATTGAACTAATCTGAACTCGAACCAGTGATCTGGAAGATAGAGAAATTAAATATTATTAATAACATCGTTTCAATAAGTATAACAGTTCATTTGTGATGTATAAACAACGGTGAATAATTATAAACTTTAAAAAGTTGATTATCGTAAGTATAGATAATTTTTATATATTTTTACGTCAATTTATGAATACAGTTAATTTAGTAAACGAGTATAAACGCATAAAAATAATAGATACTAATTCATAAGATAACATTTAATTTTTTTTCAATTCTGATTTATATTGCTTGACTTAACATTTATTTTATAGCTCAACGACTTTTATATTACCTGCAGATATGATTATTATGCGAGGTAACGTCAGATTTTATGTCCAATCTAACGATAATTTAGCAATTTTCATGAAAAGAAACATCGTTACGAATGTCATCACCCCGTAAAACACGTTAGTTTTTCTGGTAACAGTTTATTCTATTGGTTTTCAAATTAGATGTTACGTACATTCACTACACCGAGACAGTCGTCGACTGCTTCTAGTTACCTTCTAGTTACATCAAGGGTTACAATAGTGAGGAATATTTATTTATTTTTATATTATTTAAGATGCAGAAAAAAGTAAGTACCTAGTAGTTCTTATTACATGGCAAATTAAAAATGTGAATATTAGAATAATATTGTAAAAAATAAATACTCGGTGCCCGTGAGGTCAATATAGAGTCTTCAAATGCTTTTCATGTAAAAATATTGTCATAAAGTAAGTATAGCGTATTTTATAATATATATTTAATAATAATTGAGATTAAAGGTTTAACGTCCTTTCCGAAGGTGTATTTAATGTTTCTTTTTCGCACCCACGTTTTATTTCAAAACTAAAGATCAAAAGGGCTAGCGATCAATGTAATTATCTACCTACTATCCACTCTGTGAGGGGATACTTATATATATTGATATATAAAAAAAATACCACTCCAACTATCGACGCCCCCAAAAATTCCTCAAGAGAATTTCGGCCATTGTTTTTTTATTAAAGATCGTAGTTAATCAATAATGACAATAAGAGTTTGGTAATTTGCTTTTTCAAGTTCGAAGATAGAAGATGTATCTTCCAGGTTAATCAGTGTTGTGTAATTACATGTTTTAGGATCTTTTATTAGAAGGAGGTTCTTTATTAGTCCGTTTTTTTGTGGCTAAATTATGTCGCCATTTCTGTATATGAATATACAGAATTAGTGATGGGCAGTGTCTATTATTTTTAAAGTAATGTGTCAATGAAAGATCTTGTCTTTTAGCATATATACATATATGAACCCATGTTCATGATTAAAGTTGTTTTTTACGGAGTAAAATATACGTGTGTAACAACAACCAACAACGCATGCGATATATGTGTATCGGTTTAGAGGGTAAGAATGTAATCATTGACACAAAGGTTATAAATACCATATTTCTGAGGAGTGACAGTGTATTATCGGCATCTGGGAAGGCCAGGTGTTTACACATATCTTTAGGCGATACTATTTACTATTTATCATTAGGACGTTACGACATTTACCACTGGCCATCATGTAGATGGTCGTATGTTTGCAATAGTTTTTAATTAGATTGTTGTTTAAAATTATTAAACTTTCGGGTTGTTTATATATAGTTTAAATACACAATCGGGACTTATCGCGATAAAAAAAAACCTACATACCTTTTTTTATTGCCGACGTTTCGACGTGGCCTGTCTTGTCACTGGTCCTGACGTAACCACGACGTGGTGAAATCCACGTCGAAACGTCGGCTATAAAAAAACTATATAAAGTACTATTTACCTACAAAGGTTTATTCATCGTGTAAAGTCCCGAATGTGTATTTAAATTATGTATATGAAAATAACGTGAAAGTTTAAAATTAACTATTGCAAATAGGTCGCATGTTTGTTATCTTTTATCAATTCAATCTTTAAAAAGTAGAAAGTTCTTAATTTGACTTTGTTCTTTTTGTATTTTTAAATTGATTTTGCATCATTGTTTTCTTAACGTAAAGAAAATTTTTGGTAGTAATATGGTACATACAAACTATATCAAGTTAGAAGCTTTTTTGTAGAATACGAATACAAACTTACCATACCATATTAACACATTAACGTTGGTCTATCGGGCATAGGTCTATTAATGTATTTTTATAATAATTCTTTAAAGCTAAGTAAAATATAAAATCTAGCCCATTTTCGTGAAAGGCATTAGGTATTCTTGGATATAGTAAGAATAGGAAAAAAGAATTCTCTGGACATGACTTTTTAGTTGATTTTTTAAAAGTAATTTTTTTTATATAACTTAGAATGGCAAACAAGCTAACGGCCCACCTAATGAAAAGTGGTAACCGTCGCCTATAGACATGAGCAGTACCATGGACATAACAGAGTATACTGTTTCGCCCATGATACCCCCATGCGTTGCCATTCCTGAGGACTCAGGTGTTATTCCTCTGTACCCTGTAAATTCACGCCATATCCCATCCTTCAAACCGAAACACAGCCATGTAAACACAACTGCTTCACGGTAGAAACATTATAATAAATTACATATTTTTTATAGATGCTTATCTGTATTTATTTTCCTTATAAAATTTTTAAAAATTTATATCTGTATTATAATAACAATATAAGATTTGTCCACAAAAAAATAATTGGGAATTTAATTATAATGAATCATGACGAAATTAATATAGATACAACACGGTAGAAAACTCTATTGATTGCAACTAAGTAAAAATCTATTAACATTAGTTAAACAAGACAATGTTATTGTAAGTTTTCTAAATAAAGGCAATGTACATTTTAAAAGGTTTCAGTTTCAGAAAGGAGTGCCTAATGTTGTCTTTGAAAACAACGTTATTCAACGGTTTTCAACGTACTTGTTCAAGTTTTTATGGTTGTTTACATTGTAAATGTTTTCATTACCAAGTTTCGTTCACTCGTTGTATAACGCGTTGAGAAAAATCATTATTTTTATTATAAGAGAGGATATTGACCAACTACATATTAGTCTATTACCACGATAACCGGATGGCTCAGTACAAGGTTATATTTCGAAATGTTATTCTGGTGTGGTCTATCTATTGTGCTTTATTCCTCTAGCAGTTTCTTATGATATCTGAGAATAAAGAGTGGTTACACCACATTGTATTTTTACTCCATTTCACTATGAATACAATCAGTAGATTTTTTTTTTAACTGACTTCCAAAAGAAGGAGGTTTTCAATGCGGTTATATTTTTTCTATGTTTGTTACCGCATTTTTTTTTTATCTGAAAGAATATACTTACAGACTGGTCCCATATAAATTTTATCAAAATTGGATCAATAGTTTAGTATTGAAATTAAAATAACTAATTTTACCACAATTTAAATAGTTTTTTTTGTTGAATATAATTTTAATAATTGTCCGGTAAGTTAAATGGAATAGTTTGGTAGTTTGTCACAGTAAAAAAAAAAATCATTTTGTGTAATAAAAAAGTTACTCATGTAATTTTGAAACAGGAATGTGAGTTTTGCTTTTTTTTAATACATCGTTGATTACATATTTAACTTGGATTATCTTACTTTATATCTTTGGATTCAGAATGAATTTCAATTATTTTCTTTTTATTTGAAATGTGTTTAAAATAAACTGGAAAATTATTATAAAAAATATTTACGTAAAATTCGTCGGAAAATATATTACACAGATGCCCTCCGGATACATTTTTCCCTTCAACCATTTACTGAACTAGTAGGTTTCTATCAGAACATTTCTGTGAAATAATTTGAGATGTTTCTTGTACCTTTCTGATAAATGTACCTTTCTGATTCTATTCAGAATATCAAATTTTCACTTCAAACATCATATTAGATTTCTAATTGACCTGTTAAGAAACTGGTAGATAATATTAGAGTTTACACGCCTACAGCGTTGGTTTCTTACTCTTATTAAGCTAGATATTACATTTTATTGAATAAAGTGCAAATAATTATTTCCATAGCACGAGACATGGCAATGGCAGCGATTTTTTAAATTTTCTAATTTTCATTATCTGATTATTTATGTAACCTCAAAGTTTCCATCGTTGATTCGTATCTTTAGGGCACATTGGTATTTTTAATCATTGTTAATGAAAGGTGGCCAATGTTTTATAGGAGTATGTATATATTTATATATGTAATCTATCAATATTTGAATATTTGCTTGGTAAATGATCAAAATGGGTTAATGGATTTAAATAGAATGGGTGACATTTTATTTGTCTTAATTGTGAAAATTCTACAGGCTATAACTATGATAATTGTATTATCCTTCTAATTCTATGAACTAAAATATAGCAAGGGTATTTCATAAAATACTCACAAAATATATACAAGCGAATTGAGAATGTCCTCCTATTTGAAATAATTTGAAAATAATTGTATCAATGTAGAAAAAAGATCATTGGATCTTTGGAATGAAAACTTTTGTTAGATAACGGCATAAAAAATATTCCATGGCTATTTGCTTTGGTCATTCCACTGTCAACTTGTATATTATTATTGTATCTATGAAATGATTATGTATATATCTATGACAATGAAGTATTTTCATGGGTGATAATGAAATACGAGTAGTTGTAACTTGTCCACAGGTAGGGTTAGAACAAACCGCCAGAATAAACTCATAGCCCTCTATGGATTTATTCAGACGGAGTACTAAGAGATGATAGTTGAGTATAAAATCAAGTCAGTTAGCCCACTATGATAAATTCACTAGAAATTGACTGCTATGATTTCCAGAAGGGACCGCATAAAGATATTACTAGGAATGAGGCTCCTAGTTTTTATTACTCACACAATTCTCTCCCCATCTGTGTCAATGGAGCATTTAACAAATAAGGGTAAACGTGAATATAAACCCCTTTGATCAAACATCATTCATTTTCTAGCAATGCATAGGCATTTCCACGAGAATCTTTAATGTTTGAGCTATTTTGCTATTAAACGAGCACTTATATAAGTGGACAAATCTGTCTTAACAAGGAAGGAAGCCATCATCGAGTTCGTATAGATTAGGTTGAAATTGCATTAATGCTGTCGAAGTGCGACTGAGGTTATTTATTATTTACCTATCTCGATTATTGATACTTATAGAGCTAAATAAACATATTTTGCTTTACAATAAAAACCTTCAAATATTTAAATTTATCGTGTCTACAAGTAAGCTTGTAAAAGAAATCCAAAAAAGCTTTTGTATCCCAAAGAAAACAACAGCTTTAATCTATTCACAATTACGTAATGCCATAAAAGAAAGTGGGAGAAATATTTTCCACTATATATATACGAGGTTTGTCCGGAAAGTACGTATAAAAGTTTTTTAAAAATTTTATTTTACAATTATTCAGGTAAATCAATTTTATCCCCTTCAAAGTACTCCTCCTGTGACATAATGCACTTGTGCCAACGCCGTTTCCACTGTGAGAAGGCTCCTTGAAAGTCCTCTGGTTGTAGGTTTCTCAGCTGTCCCGTCGTAGCTTTTTTTATCTCATTTATGTCCCCCAAATGCCGCCCCCGAAGTACCAATTTGGTTTTTGGGAACAAGAAGAAGTCACACGGGGCCAAATCCGGCGAATAGGGGGGTGTTCGGTCACCGTAATGGAATTTTTACTCAAAAACTCACGGACAACAAGAGAGGTGTGGGCAGGGGCATTGTCGTGGTGAAGAATCCAACGCCCCTCTCGCGCCAATTCTGGACGAACTCGTGCCACACGACTGTCTGACCGTTAAACGACGGTCCCCATTAACACAAGTTCGAATTCTTTCCACGTTTTCGTCGGAATGTGAAGTGGAAGGACGTCCTGAACGTGGGTCATCTTGAACGCTTTCTCGGCCCTCTCTGAATCTTTTTAGCCACTTGTGGACGGTTGGTTCCTTCACAGCATCATCCCCATAAACTGTTCTGAGATCGGCAAAAATTTCACGGCCATTCTTGCCGAGTTTCGAGAGAAACTTGATTACGACGCGCTGCTCTTCAACGGAAGCGGGCTCCATGCCGACGGGGTTTCGTTAAGAGGTAACTTCACAGATGGCGTGACAAGCCAGTTCGCACCGCACGGCGGTCAGACCAGAACTGAAGCATTGTTAGGGACATAAGGAAGGGGTCCTGCGCTTACCTGGCCTCCCCACTCCTCTTTCTCGCATTCCAGAACACTTTTATACGAACTTTCCGGACAGACCTCGTATTTCTGTACATACCTTTAGTGTGTGGTATACAAAATACAGCCCACTTATCATGTTACTTCAAAAAGAAAGAGTTTCTCAATTTACCATTATTTTAATGTGTATCTGTGTGTATGTACTATGCGATATCGAGGCCAATTATGAAGTAATGATAATTTTGAAATTGATATTAATGACTTTCATAATTGTCACTGCCCTACTCGTATATCTATCCTGCAACCATGGTAATAGTAGGTTAATATTTTCCTTTTATGAATGAAAACCCGTGGGAGTTGATGGGTTGTTTTGATGATGTTGATACATAATATAATATTTAATGTAGTGTTGCCTGGGTGAGTACGGTACTATATTGGTGTCATTTGTACTTTTACTTATTTTTGTTGTTTAACTTTCGAATTATAAAAAAAATATTTAAGAAATATAGGTAGATATTTTCTTATTTTTTAATTCCTTTTGTTGGCAAAGGATAAAGAATTTCTTCAGTCGACCGTGTCTAATTTTTCCACCTGTTTTCCTTCGGGATTTGTTACGACGCCCAAAATTTTGGTCACGTTCATTTAAATCAGAATACATATAATACTGGAGATACAGTATTCTATTATTATACACCACGTTTACTGTCAATAATTCTACATATCTAGTATACTTTGTAATACCTACTTTTTTACTTCATAATTTACATGAGTAGCTATTATTAACAAAGTTAAAGAGATTAAACATTATCAGTAGCTAAAATAAACTAGTTTGAAGTTGTTTTTCTATGTTAAAACTTATAGACAGACAGAGTACAGGTATCTCGTAAAAAATACTAAACCAATTTTAACGCAAACTTCAGATTGTTGTTATAAGTTGATTACTGAAAACTGGAAATAAAACATCGCTTATATGTACCTACATAAAAAAAGTAAACTTGTAAATATAAAATTATGATGGTTCAATTTAAAACTGCTATAATAAAAAGAGAAATATATATATATATATATATATATAACATAAAAGAGAAGATAACATCCTTTCAGTTTATATTTTATTATTCTTGTCACCCTGCCTTATTCTTCGTGGTTTTATTGTACAGTGTCATCAATGGATCTCAAAGTAATTCAATTCTTAATGGTTTCATTTTTTTAACGGAAATGGCTTATGTGTATTTTCATCATGAGACCAAAATAAAGCTTAAATAAATTGAACGACCGAAATTATAAAGATAAAATATTGTCTGATGAATAAATTAGAAATACCTAAGGAATAATGTAATGACACCAATATTAAAATTCATCCAACCGTTTAGACGACATGGATATAATGAATTCTACAGAAACACATAAGAATTTACATATATCCCTACTTGTAGATACGTAAGACTTGCATAATTTATTTCAATTGCTTACTTTGCTGTTTCGCAGTTAATTTATTAATTGACTATTTTACCAGATACGAAATTAGCAGTAAAAATAACAAATTAACACATGCCCCGCCAGATAGCAAACTATAATATCATCTTCAATGGTTTTATTAACTATCGTAAGTCAAACAGTTGAGCAACAACTAGGTGCACTCACACGAGTTTCTATTTTTAATTAAAATACGTATTTGATGTTTTGTACCTAAGTATGCTATGCTGCTAAATTACATATTATTAAGTTGGTCTGCAAAATAATTATCTTTAATATATAACAGATTATACATATATATTGTTATTAGTTTTATTAGTTACAAACTCTTATTACAAATAAAAAATATATAATAAGGATAAAAAGTATGTCAAATAGGTACTTGGTATCTACCCGCCCTACGTGAGCCAAGTGAGGGATGCAAAGTGTCGTGACAGCTGACAGCAAAATTCCACGACTAACTTTTGTAACAACTTTTGTTTCTTTTCCTTTATTTCATATTAGCTATACAATATGTTAATGTACAGTGCTAAAACTCAAATGAAAATATAAAAGTATTTAATGTAACGATAGATCAATTAGCTATAAGTATATTTTAACTTTATTTGCTATATTGTATGCATATTATTTATTTATAAATGCATAAATAACTTTAAGCAAAAAAAATAGATTTATAATACAAATAGAATTCTTTGTAATTTCTTGGAACACAGAGCTTTTGAAGTACTTACTGTTTGCGCATCAGAATTTGTTAACAAAAATTGAATTATTAATTAGTAAATTTCTTTATTTAAAATTGGAAAATATTCAAAGATAGATAGGATTATAGTACACATACCAGAGGTTAGGTACGTGTTACTATAAAGAGAAATGAAAACTAAATGGAACATATTTGAACCACATACACTTATTCACTTAATTATTAATAATTTATTTATTTACTTATTTATATACTTATTTAAATTTTCAGATCCTCCTAGTTCGCACGCTAACGGGGAGTTATGGTACGGTACATAATATGTGGTGATAATAATTATAAATAATGCCGGATGAGAAACTACTCAGATATTAATTTTCGGAAATACTAGCACCAGACAAAGCAGAATATCTAAAACATATTATACTATATACTGAATATTGAAAAGGCTTTGAAATTAGAAAACAGTTTTTATATATGATTTTGGATTGAGTAATCTGGATTTTTCTTAAGACGGTGATTCTTATTATATGGTATAGGTTATATTTATTATAATTTTAAATTAAACAATAGGCTTTGAGTTAATTAAATACAAACAGAGCAAATGGCGTCAGTATTTATCCAGTTACATTTATCTTAAGAAACTTAATACATTTGATTAGTTGACTGGTCTATCTCTATTCACAAGACTGAATTCTGTACATATATTGTCTTATTTCAGAATAAATTTAAGTAATGTGAAGTGAAAAGATAGACATAGACTTTATAAGCTTTGTTTAATTTCCGCTATCAATATTTTATCCTGTCAGCTTTATAGGCTTCGTTGAAATACAAACCTTAATTCAATTATTATAATTTAATGTGAAATTTCAGATTCTTTTAGTACTGTCCTGAATAGCAGACAAGTCGATGGTCTAAATTATTAATTATATATATATATATATATATACCACTATATATATACTACTCCGATATATACCATATATATATCTATGTATATATCGGAGTGGTTCCGGTATAACCCATGCCTACTGGATAATGTCGGTATTTACAATAGTAGGTAAAGGAACCTCATTTACCTACTATTGTAATAAGGGAACAATAAATAGGCTTCTATTAATATTTAGGTACTGTTATATAACTTGTAGACCTTCAAATGCTTCCTTTTGGTTGAAAGCTGAGACCATATAATATTGCAGTACTACGGTTTCATACTGTGTTGGGTATATTGTTTTCTGTTCATACCTTTCATTAATTTCTGATCACTCATTTACATAATTTTAGGCAAAAATAATAAAAATTGTGAAAAAAGTTATCTAACGTACATCTGTGTTATTTTTACTCAGGGCCTTGATATACAATATCGCAATAAGAAATAAATACTAATCTTTCATATTGTGATAAATTGTTACATATTGTACACCGACATTCATGTTTCATCACTTTGGGTTTCTTGGAAGAAAAGTCTTAGATTGCCTTCTATACATTTTTTGGAATTATATATATAATACATATTATTAGATTTGCGAGAAAGTATAAATAAATATATCTATACTTATACGAGGTCTGTCCGGAAAGTTCGTATAAAAGTGTTCTGGAATGCGAGAAAGAGGAGTGGGGAGGCCAGGTAAGCGCAGGACCCCTTCCTTATGTCCCTAACAATGCTTCAGTTCTGGTCTGACCGCCGTGCGGTGCGAACTGGCTTGTCACGCCATCTGTGAAGTTACCTCTTAACGAAACCCCGTCGGCATGGAGCCCGCTTCCGTTGAAGAGCAGCGCGTCGTAATCAAGTTTCTCTCGAAACTCGGCAAGAATGGCCGTGAAATTTTTGCCGATCTCAGAACAGTTTATGGGGATGATGCTGTGAAGGAACCAACCGTCCACAAGTGGCTAAAAAGATTCAGAGAGGGCCGAGAAAGCGTTCAAGATGACCCACGTTCAGGACGTCCTTCCACTTCACATTCCGACGAATTCGTCCCTCCAGGCCAGACAGTTGATGGAAAATTCTACGTCGATGTGCTCAGACGCCTCAAAGCTCGTGTGGCACGAGTTCGTCCAGAATTGGCGCGAGAGGGGCGTTGGATTCTTCACCACGGCAATGCCCCTGCCCACACCTCTCTTGTTGTCCGTGAGTTTTTGAGTAAAAATTCCATTACGGTGACCGAACACCCCCCTATTCGCCGGATTTGGCCCCGTGTGACTTCTTCTTGTTCCCAAAAACCAAATTGGTACTTCGGGGGCGGCATTTGGGGGACATAAATGAGATAAAAAAAGCTACGACGGGGCAGCTGAGAAACCTACAACCAGAGGACTTTCAAGGAGCCTTCTCACAGTGGAAACGGCGTTGGCACAAGTGCATTATGTCACAGGGGGAGTACTTTGAAGGGGATAAAATTGATTTACCTGAATAATTGTAAAATAAAATTTTTAAAAAACTTTTATACGTACTTTCCGGACAAACCTCGTATACTATATTATAAGGAGAAAAGTTCTGACTGACTGACTCATCAACGCATAGCTGAAACTTCTAAAGTTAGAATTACTAAATGTTGATAGAAAGTACCTATTATGACCTATACAAGTAATAAGAAAGAATTTTTCAAAGTTTTGTCCCTAAAAGTATAAATATAAAGGTGGTTTTGATGGTATTCTACTACCTACTTCATCCTACGAGTGTTATTACTCGTATTGTAAACCTGTTTCTATTGTAATTGTGAATGTTTGTGAGGATGTATATTTGTTATTCAGGCATGCTTAAATGGCTGAATATATTTGGATAAAATTTGGTGCATGGGTTGGTTATATTCTAATTTAACGCTTTGGATAAGTCTTTTTGTATTTGAAAGAATATACTTACAGATTGGTGCCATAAATTTTTTTATCAAATCAATAATTTTGTTCAATTCTTTAGTTTTTAGATCAAAATTACCGGTTTTATCACCTTAGAAGTAGATTTTTTGTGACTCAAAATTTGTCATAATTCGTGCATTTTATTTCTCACATATAAGATTAAACAACTTCGACTTAAGGTGTGAGTAATTTAGTCCCTTTATAAGATGATAGACAATACACTCATAAACTGTCCCTAATGTCGCCTGTCGCCTTATTAAGGGCTAGGTTAACACGTGTTGCAAGGTTCCAACCACGCATTATAAACACATTATACCTATTTGTATATTATGTAATATATGTAAATATGCTGATGCCAAGTTTAATGAAGTGATAACGATCGTTTCTATATTAAACAAGGCTGCGAAGATCACAAATTAAAACTATGATGGTCACGGCATCTCTCATTAATGTTCTTACTTGAGAATGTGAAATTTTCTTGTGTTAAGATAGACTGATACATGCATTGCTGCTTATTTACTTATTGGATAATATTACAATAAAATGTTTGCCAACATAATATATGTTTAAAGTATAAAAAATAAATTTCATATTTGAATAATATGAGATTGTCGAATCATATTTTTGTTGAAAAGTTGTAAGTTCTTTATTGGAATAAAAATATAAAGATTTGAGTATTTCTTATAATTGATTAATACTTCTATTTAATGCAAAATGTCTATCAAAGCGTTTATTCAAATATTATGTCACGAATTCTGAGTGAAATTTGAGCGTTCATATCGAAACGAAGCAATGTCGAAGTTATTTATAAACAAAAACAATTGAATTTATAATATTCTCTTTTTTTTTTCAAAATTGCTAAGATATCAATTTTATTGTATTTATTTAATACTTTTAACAGGTCGCATGTAGAAATAATAATCAGTAACATTTTACAATAAAAAAGAGTAGAAAGAAGCATAAAACTACTTTAGTTTTATGTAGATAGATATTCTTTATTGTTTCTCTAAAAGTTTACATTAGTAAACTTTATAATACAAATAATTACAAGGTTACACTAAGAAAATAATGGGCTGGCTTATCGCTAAGAACAATGTCTCCCAGGCAACCTTTGGAGAGATTTCTAGTTCTACACATGATACTTCAACCGTTTGTTCAATGGAGATATGCTCAATGTCCTTTCAATTTTTAATTTTTATATTATTTTAAAAAAAAAATATTGAATCTCCATGAATAGCATTATTTATAGTGACAAAAAACTACCAATTTTATAATATTGAATCTCCATGAATAGCATTATTTATAGTGACAAAAAACTACCAATTTTATAATATTCAAAAGGATAGACCAATTCAATTTATTGAAAAATAAAATAAAATATCATTATAATTATATTATAATATATAATATGTTATTGTATACATTAAATTATGAATATTATGAATGAACTTATTTTGCTGTGTATTAAGTGAGTGAGAGTAGGGAAACACACATAATATTATTTTGTCTTTACCCAGCTTAGCTATATTATACAAACAGTCTATTAATTACACAATCTCGGATTTGTGTACGCGAAGACAATTTCCTAACGCGTATAGAGTAGTATATTTATCATAGTTCTCATTTATAATTTTTCTCATAACATTGTATAAACTTGATACCGGAAAACAATTATTTATTACTTGTTGTGATAGGTTTTTTGATAATACACATCCTAAATCTTTGCCAAACTGTAAATCTATAGAGATATAATACATACAATAATATGAATGTTGAAGTTAAAATATACATACAATAGTATGTATATTTTAACATACTTAGTTTTTCAGAGATGTTTTAAGAGAAGCTGCTCTCCATCCCTCTATCATTAAGTACCTCTAGTTGCCTCTTATGACACCCACAGGAAACGAAAGGGTGGGCTGTTCTATGCCGGGACCACACGGTCAGTGGAAACTACTAGAAAAATTCCCCGTGGGAATGAAAAGGCTTATATTCAGCAGTTGTTGTTTGTTGATACTTAAATTCATCCATAGGCATACAAATTCATACACATACCAATACACATAAATATGTAGTTACAAAAGTAAGAATAAAAATAATGTGAATATGCTAATCAGATACAAATTACAAATATGACAACACATTCAGATAAAAGTCCTTAACTTTTGTTCTAAAATTAGGTAGATAAAGTAAACGATTTGTCATAAAAACTTCTGAAATATACTGGTGTCTTCAGCTGTAAGCTCCCATGTAATATGATCGTAGCATATCTTTGAGATTAAAAAGTATATAATGAAAAACTAATCTAAGGCTTGTTGCACCTGAAACAGGAAGCCTTCATTTTTAGGTGTGATAGGTCTTAGATTCATATGGGTCCTATAAGTGCATGCCATCTACTAAAATAATTATATAAATATCATCATACTGTAATATTTATATTAGCTACGGTTACTACTTATCGTAAGGGAAGTCGTTAACTAGATTGCTATTCCTATGTAGTACAAAAACCAGTGAAAATAATTGTACCTCTATATGTTCAGTGTAATAAAAATAAAAATGTTCAGTTTTCTTAACGAGCAGTGTTTGTGATATAGAAATTTTAGCAATCTAGATAACCATCTGCTCTCGATAAAATCTCGGGAAAATTGCTTCCAGTAAAATATTTCAAGTACATGTTATCACGTATTCGTCTTTGATTAAGTGAACAATGAAAAGCGAATCACGGTTTTAAAAAAGAAATGTAAATGTTGTTGTTATTCGTATAATAATATATCTTTTATTTTAGTATATAAGTAATGAATGTAATAATTTTTGTTTCAGATGTCATAATGGATGTTGGTCCACCAAGAATTGGTTTTTGAAGAAATATTCGTTACAGCTAAAATATTAGACTGTGCAGGTGGTCCGATAAAGCAAATAAATATGTCAAACAAATCACAGACTCTATTGGATATATTCCAAGAAATTCTCGCTGCGTCTGGGGATTCGTCGGATAGTAGCATCAATGAAACTCAGATACTATCCATGCTACGGGAACAGGCTACCAAGAATGGAGGAAATGATAACTTCGAAACTGTGTTGGTTAAGATGATGAAAGATGCGAAGAGGCATCTAAATTTTACATTGAAGCCAGACACATGCGGATACTGCGAGGGAGATTTTAGAGACATTATTGAAGCTTACAACAGTATACATGGATATGTTAGCTTATTGGTAAGTTAATTTTGATTAACTATATATATAAATCAGTTAAATTTAAATAAAATAAAAGCCAGTTTATTTAGAAAGTAAGCAGGGAAAACCAAATTCAAAATTTTTTAAAGGTAGATCTTAGATATTTCTTTGTTTTGTCCTTACAAATATTTAAAAGGCTGGCAACGCACGCACAAGTTCCTCTCGTGTTGAAGTTGTTTATAAACGACGGTAGCTGCTTTCTATTAGGTGGTCTGTCTGCTCGTTTGTCTTCCTAAAAATAAAAAATAAAGTAATATTGGTGACGCTCCGATATCTATATACCAGGTTCGTTTGCACATTGATGCCAAATAAAAAGGTCATTACCCATTTCGATATTTTCCACACAGGTTGACTACATATACGAGTAACTTCGATCGGGTTCTTCATTTTAATATTATATATTGAATAAGTGATATTTAACATATTCGCTATTGGCCTAATACATAGATATTATAACTACAATATATAGATATTTTAATATAATAATATAGATAATACATACCCCTACTAAATATTAATTAATTTTGTTCAGTTTTTCGATATTTTTAATGATTACATTCAAAGTACATATATCTGATCTTTGATTTGTTAATCTATTTACACAAAATATCTATTTTTCTTAGAAGTTAATATATACCACTATTAAGTGAAGTGCACTATAAAGAAGAAAATATGGGTGAATTTAATTGAATAATCTCTGTTAAGTTATATTTATATATAGCTCGAAGATAAATTAATGACCAGTAAATTATTCATTTACAGTTCACTGAGTGTACGTCACTATTATTTACAAATTCTATTCGTGCTCATTCAGCCTTCAAGGTTACTAAATATTTTTCGTGAATTTACGTTAATTAATATAGCTATTAAATGGTAAGTGTCCCGATTTTAGATACGATAGCGGAATTTATTGCTGTAAGGTGAATTGGATGGAATTAAATTTTAATTAACATTTATTGGAGAGATTGAAAATTTTGCAACGAGCTGAGATCTATTAGCTTGTATAAATTTGATGACATAGATACTTTCTGTTATATATTAGAACTTATTGCTAGTGTTTGCTTATATACTTAGAACCCTAATGGACCTTTTTGCTTATGTGTAAATGCGTTTCTAAAATGGACTATTATCGACTCTATATAGCAAGCGTGCAGGTGCAAATTGCGACAATTCAAATTCAAATAATCTTTATTCATAAAGACTTATTTACAAATACTTTTAAATCATCATTTTTTATAAATCTGTTGTTGTTATCTGTAAAATTATATGGCAATGACCATTTTTAATGAAAAAAGCCCGTGCGTGGTCGACTAACATCATGCATGTTCAAGTAATCAAACGATTACTTGAACGACAAACGTGCATGGTGTGTAATAAGCGTGTGTTTGGTTTTGTTCAATAGATGTCTCTTAATAATAATTTTAACTTAACTAAAAATTAAATCAAAAATAATTTCATATCTTATTTTAACATTTAATGTCCATTCCCATAAAAAAAGACATAAACTTTTTCTAAAATATACTTCGGAACAGCAAGTT
Organism: Galleria mellonella; assembly: GCF_026898425.1. Taxonomy (NCBI): domain Eukaryota; kingdom Metazoa; phylum Arthropoda; class Insecta; order Lepidoptera; family Pyralidae; genus Galleria; species Galleria mellonella. Next base: position 6,969,555 of record NW_026442130.1, on the reverse strand, counting down.
TACATTATTTATACTTCTTATAATATTTTTCTCATTCCTTACTGTACACAATAGTTATTTACCTGCTATTTAACATATCATATTTATATAGTTTCTTTTTAATATGGAAAAAAAGTAGGAATACATAACTGGGTATTCCTTAAGGAATATGACTATTCCCCTAGTAGTCTAATTTAAGAAAGGAGGAGATTCTCCATTCGTCTGTTTTTTTGTGTTTATATTTCTCTTTATATCCGTTAATTGTTAATGATTTTGATTATTCTTTTTTTAAACGAAAGAGTTTACTCTCGTCATGGTTCTCTATAGAGGCTCTATGTGTCAGCTGTAAAATCATTAAGGTACCAAAGACTGTTCCAATGTTGCGACGTAGTTGTAGAACTTTTGTCTCCAAATCAATGGCCTCGATGGGACCGTAAACAAAGCTCCAGATCACACAATTAACGCGGGTAGCTAAGTCAGCCTAAAGCTCAATCAGAAACAAAGCCACTGAGCTTAGAATGGGAAATTGCGGCTTTTATCTAAAGTCACTAATTTCACTAAATAAAATTAAACACATTTCGCTTTTACAATATGACTAGTTGTTAGGACTTCAATCTCCTGGTCCTCTTAGGTGTTTTCGTAAATCCCTTCTTAGTGCTATTAGATATCTATGAAATGTTTAGGAACCTTTGTGCAAAATTTCGTGTTATTAAGTCTAGTAGTTTCGGTTGGGTGTTGGTTAGTTTCTCGTTTGCTTTATTATGTAACGAAAATGGCCTAGAAATTCTTTGTGGCAAAGGGCACTAACAGTAATCTTTTTTTTCTATAACTGTAACTCTCTTTATATATCTATAACTGTATCTCCTCACTATGCTTGCGCACAATTTCTCTCTCCTGTTCTCAAAGAATTCCGGGAATCACAATTTTTAATGCAAGGCTTTTAAGTTATCTTTTAAAAATTATATGCAAAATTGTACGTTAATAGTCCCAGCAGTATTAAGTAGAAAATACGAAAAGATATACTTCAAAACGTGAATAAATCATTCAGATGGTAATGGTCTCATATTCATCAATGTGAGATACGAGTTGAAAAGCTGTTTTTTCAATAACATTTTATTTGTTTCGGAATGTATTCGTATGTTTTTAAATAAAATTGAAATGGATTTATTTAGTGACAATACAAATACATAATTATAATTGACATAGTTTTACAACTTATTTTCCATGGTTTTAAGATAGTTTTCATTATGATATAACACTATTTAATGCACAATTTTTTTTCTATACGCAATATTTACGCAATCGAGAATATTAGGAAATGTAAAAAACTCTTTGAAGTTATTTACTGTAATCCATATTTTTATATCTGATGCAATAATATATAGAATAAATAAATAAATCCATAAGAATATTTCATCAAAATAATAAATCGTATTAGGCGTTTGATGTCAACATAATTCGACGCTTTTAAGGTAAAACACAGAAAGCGCTGCTTTGACCAATATTGAGTTATAAATATTGTAATGAGGATTTTGGAGTGGAAACTCTTTTATATTTTCACTCGCTTTATTATAAAATTATAAACTAATTTGGAATAGATATATAACACGAAAATGAATGAAATGTTAATAAAATCAATAGAAATAACATAACTCTGCTATACAATAATTTTTTGAACATTTCATTTAATCAGTGAATTTGGGCTTAGTATATTGATTATGGCTAACCTTGTTATTATTTTGGTAATGTAGTATCACAAAAGTGCAGACTAGTAGCCAATCAATACCGATAATTATGTCAGAGCCCACTAATTTGTTTCTTATCACATTGCGATAACGCCAAGCTTTCATTTTGTTGCATAGGCTTATTTACCACACTTCCTGAAGTGTTGTGTAATATGTTTTTCTTTCATGCTCCCATTTTTGATCAAATTAAGGGCATTTATTGTTGGGAATAGTTTGATATTAAATTAGCCAATAAAATCAAATGATAATATAATACAATTAAATAAACAAATATCACATAATGTATATATCTAGTCCAGCCAAGCATTTTTTTTTATGAAGTAATGCAACATAACTAAAATTTATACCTACATATTTATTAAAGTTTCAGCTAAAAATAAAAAAAATATTCTATTCGAAATGGCTACCTTTGGCTTTTATACAGGCCTTTTATCTGTCTGGCCACGAATCTATGGATTTACGCCCTGTTCTCAAGGGAAATTTCGCCACTGCTTGCTCTTTGCTTTTTTTAAGAGACTTAATGTCGCCGTGTTGTTTAGAGCAGGCCATAGCCTCTAAAACTGACTAAAATTTGAAATCTAAAGGGTTGAGACCTGGGCTAGATAAGGGCCAGTCTTTAGCTCTTATAAAGTCTGGAATGTTGATTTTAAGCCAGGCTTGGGTAGTTTGTGCCTTGTGATCAGATACAGAGTCCTGCTGGAAAGTCCACGGTATATTTTTTAAAAGTGTATTGCTGAGAGGTTTCACAGCACGATCCAACACTGTATCTTGATCCACTTTGACTGAAGTTTTCATTCCTTTTTCACAAAATATATACTTTATCATTTTGATTATTGTAGTGCTCTTCAACCGTGAAAATTTTTATATCGGTAAAGAGGATGTTTTTGTACCTTTCACCTGCGTATCGCGACAGAATGCGTTTTAATCGATACACTCTCTTTAATTGCAAAGGTTGATTTAGGGCATGTCCTGTATATTGACGATAAGCACCGAGCTTCAGGTCTTGTTTTATAATACGAGACAGAGTCCTAGCGGGCATCTTCATTTCTCGTGATAAGATTTTTTGCTACCTAATGAGGTTTCGATTAATTCTGGCTTTAACAGCATTAATGCAACAACCGTTGCAGTAGTAGTAACAGCACGCGGCCGGCCGGATCTTTTCTGGTTTTCGACAGAGGAAGTGTTGTATCTGTTGATAGTATGATATACAAACATACGGCTAATACCAAGCTTTTGAAGTGACTGGAATATGACCGACGGCTTTATACCCACTTTGTGCAAGGAGATCACTGAAAACTTATTTTCTTTAACACCCCCATCCATATTGTAATTTGATAATGAACACGAAAAAATATGCGAAATGGCGCGAAATTGAAAAAAGTTTTTAAAATAATAAACGTGTTCCAAATTCAAAATAATTAAAAAGTTGAAAAAAAAGATAAGTTTTTATGTAACAGTATTTATGGCCAGACTAGTTATATGACAGTAATATGATTATAATTGATTTAGATATCGTAGACGGATGCATTTGCGACTGTTGCAATTGTTGTGGTAGAAAATATTGGGTTGTTCTTGCTCTCTCTATTTAAACAAAAATCACAAATAATTCTTTATTGTTTGTTTTTTATGCAACTAAAACTAACAAGTTATAGTTCATCTGAAAAGGTCACTGTGTCTATAGACATAAACTGTCTATGGATAATGGAATAGACTGATTTGTCTATGCAATGGAATTACATATATACCCTGAGAACTAAAATAGATAAATAAATTGCTACTTTTTATTGTTCTTTTAAAAAAATTACAGTAGTAAATTAAGCAAAAATTAAATAGTATAAAAAGTAATGTTGCGCCTTTTTCTGTTATAAAAAGCTTAAACTATTTTTAGAATTGAGGAAAGTATAGCCTTTCAGAGTAGATCTTATTAGAAAGCAGGAAATTCGTATGTTATAGTGTTTCAGTTGGAAAATAGCTAGCGCAGCGCTGTATCCTGACTAACGAGGCGTAATATTATACCTTAATTCTCAGACCTAACAACGCAGAAGGGATGCACAGTATAGGCAGCTGATAAATAAGACAGAATAGTACAGTCTGTTAAATCAATAGCTTTGAATGAAATATATATCTACTTTTGAAAAACAAATTAGAAGGTATCATGCCCTTTTAAAATTTGATTACTGGTTTAAAATTCATTCGATTCAGATTCTTTATTTGCATTAAACATGGTTACATTAAATATTCAGTTTTGTATACTTCGAGCTACATGTTTCACCAAAATACTGGTATGTAAAATTTATTAAAACACTATAATCTAGTCATTTTGTATATAATATAGGTATATGAAAATTAAATAATTATCATCTGAGTAAATTAAATGTCCATTTAAATTATGGTTTATTAATAATAATTTTATTAATAATTAATAATCAAATACATAATAGTAATAAATAATAGTAAAATATTTTACAATATCTTGTTTAGTTATGTTCGCCCGATTTATTATTTATCGTTTCGGTCTATCCAAAGGATAATCATAAGAATTATAACCATCCTTTTTTCTATATAATATTTAGTGTGATATTGCCGCACATGTACGAATAGTAATCGAGAAACATACTCGTATATATATCCGATCGCATATAAACTCAATTTCTTTGAGGGCTTTATAATCATTTAATGCATTGTTTCTCAACACATTTCAGTACTTGTTAAATGGTGTTGAAATATGTTCAATAAATAAGATCTAAATATGAAATACAGTTTTGTATAAATACTTTTAATTTAAATGCAAAACGCTAGAAAATTCCTGGTAATAACAATAAAGTTATTTGAATTAATAATTAAATGCGACGATTGATTTGTTTTTCATTCAAAAGGTTTTCAATTCATAAATTATTATTGCTAGGACCCATAAGCGAATTATTTTCAAGTGATAGTAGACGTTTTCCGTGTTTAATTAAAACTTTGATAAATATCTAATTAATGTATTGTAATGAGTGAACATTTTCTAATTATTATTTTGGCTATTTAGTGAGTTACAATACTAGAAAGGATAAGAAATGGTGATTTAGTGAGACACATTTTCCTTTCTAACCGTTATTTATGATTTTTGAGATATTTATATGAATATATATGATTCTAAGATAATTTGTTGATGGCGTAGATGCACCGGACATAGGTAGCTACATTCTAAGCACATTTTCGGATACCTATGTTAAAGGTGTGAATGAACAGTAATTTTAGGTAGACTGTAAAACACTTACAGTAATTGAATATGACACGCTAATATAATTTTCCATGATATTAAATATTATCGAAGTGTCTAGTAAGCGTAATATAATACATGTTTTAGAGTTTTGTGCCCAAATAAAATCCTTATATAAATACCTATTCTATTTAAATATATATCCTACGTTACAGGCATTATTTAGTTGTTTTTTTTTTACATGTCTTCAAACGAAGGTTTTAATATTTTTTTTCTATTTTTAATAAGAAACATTCATATTTTTGTTTGGAGTCTGTTGTTACGAGATCGTATTTATTGAGATACTGAAGAATTGGAAAAAAATAGTCCATTTAGATCGTATAAAAAAAAGAGAATTCTAAACAAAAAGAAATAACATATTTTTATTTTGTTTTCTGGTATAAAATGGGTTTAAATTCATCAATCGTATAATTTAAAGTCAAATATCGATGTAATTTTTATTGGTTCGAGAAACATAACATATATTTAACAATCAATTGGAACTTCCAAATGGCTATTTGGCTAGAATTATTTTGTTCAAGTCAGTTTCGCAGCATCATTAGTATGTGTATGATTGCCAACACTCGAAGATTGATTACTTGTATTACCAGAAGTTCTGTGATACGTGTTTAACTCCTATACGGGGCATTTTCAGGCAAATTAATAGATCGCTGTTTGAACTCTAGTGTTAACCATTCGGCACTCAAAATCCGCAGTTTGGGTGCTGATTGGAATGGTGCAAATACTATACTATTGTATATAGTAGTCAATCTTTGAGTATTGGTAATCGCGCACATATTATTACTAGCGTAATTAAACAAAATAATTCTAATCAAATAACTAATTATATGAAATGCCGCAAAATAACCTAGGTGTTAATTTGTTCAGTAAAATATTAGCTTCCAGATAGTATTGCTTTTGTTCGATTGATTAATACATATTTAGATTTACTGTGATTTAATAAAAATGTTTTTCTTATTTTAAAATCTCTGCGCATTTTAAATAAGGATTCACATTTTATATTAAAATGAAATTTAGGCAAAAACAGATTAATTAGAATCATTGGTTAGTTTTACAATATTGGAATTTTTGCACGCATACGACGTAATATGATAGACCTAAAAATTACCAAAAACATTTTATTACGAATCAACTATTTAAAAAGTAAATTTTATTTTACTGGCCTTATAATAACTAAATAACTAATTATATGTAGAAAGACAACAAATATAGCTAGAGAATCCTAATACACATGTGTTTGACACACCCTTGACAGTTTTTTTTATTACATACAACGCACAAAATGTTTTTCGCTCTCCAAAGGGATGGGGTTTCTAGTTTATTTATGATTTTCGAGATACACTTTAGAGTGTCATGGTACACCACTAGGGTATACGATATCGTCTTACAAACAGTACAGGTCGTAAATTGGAATTTGGTTGACACATAAAATTTTTTGCCAATTAAAATTTCTGTCTAGCTTTTCGGCGATGGAAAACACTAGATTATAGATATTATTCTATCTCTAAAATTAAATTATTTGATGTTTTAATGAAACCCTCAAATAATTTAAGTTTAGAGAAAGTTTGTGGATCACTAAAAACAATGTAAAATAGTTCTGTCTCAGTTTTGTTATATATACTGGTCTTTAGAATCATAACTTTATTTATGATTTCTAAACAAGCGAATAAATTATTTATTATAATGAAAAAGTAATGCTTTAAGTTCGTTTACATATTATCTAGTTTCATTATATAAAGCAGATGAATTTTGATTATTTTGTGTTGATTTATTGGAAACAATCCATATTAATACTATAAATGTTAAAGTGAGTTCGTTTGTTACCTCTCAGTACATTATCAGCTCAGTAAATCCAGCTCAGCTAATCTTCTTGAAATTGGTTTACATATACATTTAATATGAGATGGAGAAGGACATAGACTATCTACTATTTTTCTCGGTCAATCAAGACCTGGTCACGTAAATGAAGTCGTGGGTAAAAACTAGTATTGAATATTTAGTTGTAGTATTAAATTGTTGTTTTAGTCTTAAAGATAAAAATAGAGAGCGGCGTTTCAGAATCGATCCCGAGATCTACCAATTTAGAATCTATTTAGTTTTCTACTCACGTTTTTGGGGGAAATGCCCCGAGAGTAATTTATGTTAATATAATTGATATGTAATTGATGACACTCACGGTTTATGTACGTAATTTTTTGAAACTGTCACGTGCCCTATATCTATCCTTAAGCTTTGACTTACATTTTTTTATTGTGTCCAAATTACTTATTAATTCATACGTAAATAATAATAATAATACATGTATAATAGTTATTAATATTATGAAGATATGATTCAGATCAGTTCTGTATTTTTTTATACAACTACTAGCTGATCCCGTAAACGTTGTTTTACCACTTATTGCGAAATATAAAAATCGCGATTAAAATACAGGGGTTGATTGTAAAACGATGAAAATTTAAAGTTGTATGTATTTTTCAATGCTAAATTATAATAAAGTAAAAATAAAAAAAATTGTCAAAAAAATAAAAAATAAAATATTTTGGGGTGGGTCACCCTTATCATTGTGGGGTATAAAAAATAGATGTTGGCCGATTCTCAGACCTACCCAATATGCACACAAAATTTCATAAAAATCGGTAAAGCCGTTTCGGAGGAGTTTGGTAACAAACTCCGTGACACGAGAATTTTATATATGTATAAGATAATGGCAAACAAACATACGGCTCGTTTGATGGTAAATGGGGTTACCTAATCTATGAACAACTGTAACATCAGCGATGTCAAGCGTGCATTGCAGGCTTTTAAGAAATCCTTATACGCCTTTTTAGAAAAACTCCATAGGGAAAGGCTCGGCAGGAAGATCATTCTACAACCTAAGTGTTGGCGGTAGGAAACTCCTCTGAAACCGCACTGTGTGACAATTTGAATTGGTATTACTCTTATGGTATTTTTTTTAATTTAGATATTCGTAAATCGACTTTTATGAAAATATTTTTTTTATATTTTTTATTATTATTTATTACAATGATTCTTCCAGAATATTCAGATCGAGATTTGAATAGACTCCCCAAATACGTAAAGCAACATACCTGTCATCATCGTGCTTTGTCAAAAGTTAATTGAGGAAAGAAATTGACATTCACTAGAATTCGATAAAAAATAAATTCACACTGACGAATTGAAGTCACTGTCATATGTTTGAACTTTGAACAGCCTTTCTTTATTCTCGGTTTTCCAAGTAGTTTAAGTTTAGTTCAAAGCAATGAGATTTTCATGTCTTCGAAAAAATCCCTGAAATACACGACATTTCAAAAATTCCATAATCGTCTTAAATCTTTTCGTCGAACATCTAAGGGAATAACAAGGACTGTGAGTAAAACACGAGTAGGTAGTATATATAAATAAAATGTGAATTTTATATAAATAGTTTGTAACTGAACAGATATTTAAAATAGTGGATATTTAAAACAACGATATCATTAAAAGTATATATAATAATTATAAAATAAAATTTACACATTATTTGGCTGTAATATAAAAAAAATATATCCATAAATAATATTTTAATATCTTGTATTAATATTTATAGTACTTAGACGTAAGGTGTGTATATAATTTATCATTACAAGAACTTAGTCACTATATAATTTATACTAAATATCAAAAGAAAGAATAATATTTACTTGGTATTGAATTATGCTCGATATTTGAGTAATTTACGTCTAAAAGGTTAAATTCGTTATAAAATTTAACAGCAATTTTAGAAAAGTTACGCAGTTTGTTTATACTAAATCCATGGACAGCTGTTAAATTTGTTACAATGGTTTTTATTACGGAATTGAGTTTTCAATAGGGCGAAAGGGGTAGATATATTAGAAATAAATATTATTATGAATACGTAATATATTTCATTAATTTTCTAAATGAGTCTGGAAATACGATACGTTTATTTAGTTTTCGTTTTATTTTAAATACATTAAAAACTCAAAAATTACTTAACTGATTTTAACAATTCTTTCTACATAATCAGCACGGTTTTTTTTTACTAACAGTTTGTGTTCTAAAAAGAATCATGTGAAGCCTGGTGGACCGCTAGTCTTTCATAAAATACGTTTCGTATCAATAATTCGTATCTATGAATTTTGAATTATACGCTTTACTTGTGAGAGAGATAATTATGTAAACTGTTCACTAAATCAGCTAGTATAATAATACCTACATCAAAAGTTATCTGAGAAGTTCGTGCACTGTATAAGCTGTCAGCCACTCAGAAACTTATTTCACACCCCAGACACTTCATACAAAAAAGGCGTGATTTTATTTAGTTTGAGGCTGTTACTACTAACATAAACAGATGACGTTTGTATATCCACAAATGTGTGTATCTCCACATTTTTCGCTGAAATGTAGGTTCTTCTTTTGAATGGACATATTTGACTTACAGAAAGGGATGGAGGTCAGTTTGTGAGAGGGACAGAGAATCGTCTTCATATAGTGGTTTATCGCCCATAGAAATCTCTTGTCATGCCATATTCGTTGTAAGGTTTGTCACATTTATTTTTAACCGGCTTCAAAACGAGGAAATTCTCAATTTGAATATTCTTGTTTTCACAGGTTCGATATGAATAATGTTTCTAAATAATATTGCGTTGCGAATTTCTAATTTCTACTCTTGAATATTCTAAATTATAACCTCTTATTTCGACTAAATTCTAAATTTAATAAAATTCGAAATTCGACTTGACTCGACCAAATTAGTAAATTAGTTTAATTAAGTTCAGTTGAGTTGAATTGAGTCCATTCGCTATAAATTTTTGGACAAGTTTGGCAGTTTATTCAATTTTTTTTAATGGATGAAATAGAATGGAAACCCCGTCTGCGCTATCGATATACGCTGGCGGGATATTAGTGAGGGATGGTAGGTTCTCTCCTATCGTATTCATCCTAATGAAACAGTTCATTTGGCCCATCGTGACAAAGTCAACAATAAATTAATTACGATGGTTTTCAAGGGTAACCGTTTGGAGATTGATCTGATACAATATACTTATATATTATACCCATATTGCTACTCGTAACAATGGGCTTGCTAATCCCCATTACTAGTGAAAAAAGGACTTATTGTCAGCAATGCACCCAATTAGGTTGACCTCAGCGCGGTTCCACCACGATGGTTTCCAGGGGGAACCGCGATGAAAAAAAATCTAATTTGACTAATGTGGGCTAATTTTTATCATTTAAATCGAGTTTCGTATAGTTTGGCCATTTTGGTTCAATATGGTCAAGGTTGGCCAAGTATGATCAAGTTTGGTTAAGTTAATTCTTCTTTAATAGAAGAAGATTGCTTTGAAAATAAATATCATAACAATTTAGCAAAGATTGGTCAAACTTGTATAAAATTATTCAAAAGTTATTGAAATATCATCTTTATATTTCAATAATTTTTCAACACATATATATACACAATCCTCAGTTGTGTTTGTGTATGAACGCTACTAAGGTAGTGTAAGGTTATTTAGTTGCAAAAGGAACTAAATAACCTTACACTACCTTAGTAGCTGCGGGTTTCAATAAATAATCTTGTTATATAATAATTACTACTTTAATTTAAATGTTAATTGAAAGTTAATAGGTTTTGTTCATTTACGGTCGTACTACTTTCAAATAATTCCAAATAAATGTGATTACAGTTGGAAATCCTCCATAACTCGTTAAAAAGCACTCTGTTTCAGCAATCTTTCACAATTAACAACTACATTAATATAACCCAAGATTAATGCTTGGATAAAATATAGCTGGGATGTGTTGTTTTGTTTCTATATTTTTCAAGTGACTTCAAAAATGAAGTGTATATTATGCGATATTTTTTTGCCAATTATTGTTTAATTAATTTTATTGACCCTAATTAAATAAATTACTTTCTTTCTTTTAATTGTGAATCAGTATAATAATGCTTCTCATGATATAAAGTACCAATTACATTCTAAATTAGGATATAACCTATCCGGGAACAAAATTTCATTCAAATCCATTCATAGTCTTAGCATAAAAGAGTAACAAACATTTATCCATTCTTACAAAATTATGCATTTATGATAATAGTAGTATTACTACATTCAACTTATGCTAATTTTGATAGAAAATTCGTTACATAAATTTTTGTATTAATTGTTATTTAAAATCAGAAGTAAAACTGGGTACTTTATGGATTTGTCATACAATTTAATTATTAGGACTGGAGACAAATGGAACAATAAAATACTTAATGAAATTTTTATAGTAATTATGAAAAATTAACAGTTAACTAAATCTGTTGAAATTCAGGACTTCGTGGATGTGATAACTAGGTAACGTTTTGTTATTAAAATTTATAAATTTAAAATTCTTAGTACGAACAGCATTATGTTGTGATATTTTTAGTTTAAGAGTTACAATATAATGCTCTCGTTCATTGTTGCATTCTGTCTTAAGAACTCCAACTATTTCATAGATAATAGGTACGATAATATGCCGTGCATGAATAAGAAAAGTAATATTGCAGTAAATGTGTAACATAATAATATACGTAGATATAGGAAAAGATGATTTTGGTTGTGAGTATTGATGAATATAAACTCGAACAGCTATATTAAAAAGCTAGAATCAGAGAAAGTCGAAAGATGAAAGAAGAAGAAAGTATTTAATAATACAGCCGAAAGAACTTTGGTTTCTCAAAGAACTTGATTATGTTTTCCTGTTTCTTTAATACGTATATTCGTTGGTCATCGTTCTCTACAGATGAAATTCTTAGGACTCCTAAATTAAATATACCATTGTGAAGAAAATAAATAATACTCTAAGCCGTGTAAATACTCAAAGCAGCTAAATGAGAGGCTGTAAAATTGAAGTAAAAAATGGCAGTAAATATTGTTGCCTGGGGCGGAAAAATAATTATTTCGGGCATTGGATTGCCCATATCTTGCCTTTTCCAATAAGATGAGGACGTCGGGGCCAATTCTGTGAGATCATTTCTTACTTCTTAACATAATACTTTAATTTGATAATTGTACAAAATTATCGTTTTATGGACCAGTACAAACTATTTAGTTTAAAATAATTTTGACTTAAATCTATTAAAAATTTATTAGAAATTTAGTTCATATTGTTTCTTAGAATAAAAATTTCGCTGTGCAAATTTTAATTAGAGAAACAGGTTTAGAGAAATGCCGTCTCTGAATTGACCCAATTGAGCTACGATTAGCAATCTAGCCAAACGGTCCTACCTGCCCACATACAGATATTTTCTTTCTTTAATTGGTGCATTATGTGTCGTTCTAATCAGCATTCATGCTATCCTAGAGATAAAAAGGAGTTGTATAAGAGATGAAAGGTCGTATTCTTGCTTCGTTTTCATTGAAAATGGGTATGTACTTATATGTACATAAAGAAAACGGAGTCTTCCGTAGAATATTCTCTTTATTGCCTTACAAGTAATTTGTTAGCTCCGAGGGACCCCCGATAGTGAGGAATGTTTTCAGACACTACTTGTTTTGTTTACTTGTCAAAACCATTTGTATTTGTCGTGAGTGTTAGTGATAGGCCTATTTTGTTTTACTACACGTTTATTTATCATTATTAGTTATTGTTTAACTGTATATAGCGTTAATTATTGTTTCTATTATTTCCTATTATACTTATTCTTTCTTTCTTTATTCTTTATTGTTTTTTATTTATTATTATTATTATTTATTATCTAACAATACATATTTCTATTATTTCGTTATAGAGGAATATATATGAACAGTATAGATAGATAGATACTCTTTATTTTTTTCAAAAGATTACAGTGATAAACTTAGATTCACAGACAACTGTCTGTGAGTCTAATTTTATCACTGTAATCTTCATAAAATTACACATATTTTCATAAAATTACATGGGTTCTGTGGTCTAATATCATAAAGAAGTCCGATGTGTCGTACGATAGTTCAAAACAAAAAGTGACAATATATATCTTTAATTATGAAAAAATTTTGGTATAGTACGTTGTACTAAATCTATAGTATATACATACAGTTGGTACACGAATGTTTACGCTACCTCATGGATGAGAAAGAACCACCGAATGTGTTGTTTCGTTTCCTGCCCATGCTCTGACCACCTGTGTGTGCATGTTTTAAATATCAATTCCAGAGAATAAACGAGTATATGCATGAGTAATTGTTTTAGGTATGCACAATTGGAGTAATAGCGAATACTATGAATGTAGCGGTGCTGACTCGGAGAGACATGGCGGCGGCACCAATTAACAGACTTCTCAAATGGCTTGCGGTCGCTGATGTCTTTGTCATGTTGGAATACGTGCCTTTCGTCATATACAGATATTTGGTAAGTCCATATTACAATTTACAATAAAATTTTAAAAAGTAATACATACCACTAATAGAAAATACTTAGTTTTTACCAGAGGGAGACTTTGTACAAAAGTTGATTACTTGAGTACCTCTGTCCCATTCGTGTTTCTACTGTGAAGCAGTTGTGTTTGCATGGCTGTGTTTCGATTTGAAGGGTGGGATATGGCGTGAATTTACAGGGTACAGAGGAATAACACCTGAGCCCTCAGGAATGACAACGCATGGGGGGTATCATGGGCGAAACAGTATATTCTGTTATATCCATGGTACTGCTCATGTCTATAGGCGACGGTTACCACTTTCCATTAGGTGGGCCGTCAGCTTGTTTGCCATTCTAAGTCATATAAAAAAAAGTTAGTTATTGTCACTTCTTATCTTTGTTATTATTATTAAATTACTTGTACAACAGTGGGTATCACATATCATATAAGTAACATAATCATTCGAATTGTTAGTTGTGCATTGCTGAAAATAGATCTCCCCCACAGATTTCTGCAATACAATCCTGAGCAACCTACATTGTATTGTATTGTCTTCTAAAATTTATATACAAGTTCAGACTCAGCAGTATCATCTGTGAATAACAATCCATTAACATGCCACTATAGATCAACTGTAGAGCACGGGTTTCATCCCATAAGAGGGAGATTAATTATTGTTACGAGAAAGTAGGTTTTATCAGTTTAGTTTCTATTTATATTTGATAAAAATTATTAATTGTTTGGGTTATTCACATTTTGTAATTGTACCTATGGCATATTGAAAAATAATGCTTATGTTACTGTTTTATGTTACATTTAAAAATATAATCCGTATTTCTTATAAATGGAACGATATATAAAAACCTATTTTTATTTTGGTATATAAATGAATTAAGTACTACCTGATATATATTAGTTTCTGAGAAATGGCGACTCCAAAAATCACTCTAGCGATTCTAATAAAATTACCTTAGAAAATTACGGAATAGGTTTTCTTCGGATCAATAAATTGATTAAGTGGGATTCTCAAATAAATCTGTTCCCATGCAATCCTAAAGTATCTAACATTACCTGACAGAGGATTATACTACCAAAAATAAATAAACAGAGGAATTTGAATTGGTTTGATCTTTCTTTATGGTGACATCTTATTTATTATTACTGCCTAACTAAAGTAGGTACGCTTTATACTGAAATTTAAATACTAATTCATTTGTATCTTTAGATGCCAAACTATTTTATAAATTGTGCCAATAGGTACAATGCCAGACGTTTGAAATCGTTCAGTTACTTTCCCTTAAAAATTAAACTAGCAAGATAAAAAAAATCTAATTGAATTTTTGTTATATTAAATACAGACGCCATAGTACTATATTTTGATTAACAAAAGATAGTTTTATGGCGTCCGTAGTTAATATTTTGTATATAAATTTAGAATGTATAAATAAATAAATAGAAATATTATCAAAAATTACAAAATTATTTATTACAGGGAAGAAAGATTTGATATTCGGTTAGTAACCGAGAAACTTAAAAATATTTAACCAATTTTATAATTATTTTACCTATAGAAAGCTTATATTATCAGCAATAACATGGGCTGTATCTTAATTAAGAAAAAGTTAAATAAGATTAAGTAGGTATGTAATTTGTATCACTCGTTAGTGATATATATTACGTATTTACTTAATTAAAAATAATTGTAGAAAGTCTACAGACTAGGTATTTGATGAATATAGTATGTACTCAAGCAGTATGGGGTGATACACTAGTTAAAAACTACTTTAGTTTATTTTATTCTTTTCTATATAAGTATATTTTTTCAGGTTTTACCCGAGAAATTGGATTTTCCTTACTCATGGGCTATGTATCTTTTATTTCACATGCATTTCGCTCAAATACTGCACACGGCCTCAATTTGTTTGACTTTATCCCTCGCAATATGGAGATACATTGCGATAAAGTAAGTATTTTCTTGAAAGCTTTTAGAAACTAGAATGAATTTATTTATAAAATATTTTTATAGTTAGATAAATCTGAATGAAATGAAACACTTTATGTGTAATGTAATGAAATCTTACAATATATTTACATTATTTTATTTTGTATTAACTCAGTACCAGTTTTTATGAGTGACATTGTCGGCGTGATTGAGATGTATCGATTGACGGAGATAAAAAGTATTATTCAATGTAGATTTCCATTTTAAATACTACTCTTATAACAAAAGTCAATTGTCATGTTGACAATTGATTCAGCTGTTAAGATATAATTATGAAGATACGGTTTTTAAAACTAGTAAAAGATATAGTGAGTGTACATATATATATATATATATATATATATATATATATATATATATATATATATATATATATATATACATAGAATTGTCAAAAATCAAAGATATATATTTTGCTAGTTATCAAGATTGGGGTACACAATTGTATGAATAAATAAATGAAAATGAAATATACGCTCACTTTTACATTTTACATATTAGTACGGAAAGCTTTGAACATTATTAACAATTTTGGTATACTTTATTAAAAAAGAAACAACATTTTCTACATCAGTACACATAATTTAGTAAAGCAATGTTTAACAAAAAATGTTATCAAAGCACTTCTGAACGTCGGGTGCGTTTTCATGAGCTTGTCGACATGTCATAATCGTAATATTTTTCCTTACATTATTAGGTAAGGGTGAAAATATTGGGCAATGAAAATATAAGGATAAATAAGTAACAAGGATAAAATCTAAAAGATAATATGCTTTAACATATTCATAAAAAATACCCAAGAAATTTGTAAGATAGGGACGATTTATGTGTTTAATGAACTTAGCTCTGCAGATTTCTGAAGCTTATTAGTTGTCATTAGATACATTATTATAGATGCGGCTTTAATCATTTATCTAAATATAATATTTTTATAAGAAATAAATGCAATATTAATATTATACTCAAAACTTGCTTTTACTTGATTGATTGTTCATTATAATAAGATAATTAAAGATTCTAAACATATATATGTAGGTATATATATACGAGTATATACCTATATATTTAAAAGACCATCAGTGTTGAAAAGAATTTAAAATGCCTACTTAATTCATATACATTTATATGTTGATAATATTGCTATAAATCGGTTTATTAAGATCAAACATAAATATTTAACGAAAGTTTCATTACAAATTAACCAATATTTTTTCACATTGTGCATATAGTTTATTTATAGGTTGATCCAATAAAGTATATCGGATATTTAATTCATCCAGTATTAAATTTATATAATTATGTATATAGGTATGTACTAATTATAACTTATTTATAAAATGGCAAACAAACAGATCACTCATCTGATAGAAAGTGGTAACCGTCACTATAGGCATACCGTGGACAGAATATTATTTGAATTTCGAGTCTTTTTGTTGACGATGTAAAGTAATGATTTCATATGGTCATTGCATTCAGTAATGAAGAAATATAAAATAAGTAGAATATTGAAATTATTTACGTCGGCTTTCCTTATGTTTTAAATTCGGGATTCTTATGTTTCACGGCTGGGTAGTGAACAGCACTGCTCTCATTAATAAGAGAGAGATCGAGTTCGAAACTAGTTAGGCATCTTCAAATTTAAAACGTGAGTGAAGTTGAAAAAAATAATTACAATACAATTCACATTAGTTACTATTCAACAAGTAGAATATTATACAAAGAGAATTATGGAATTTGTTGTTTGTTATACACGACACTTACATTATTACGTATGAAAAACATAGATCGATAGAAATCCTATCTTTTTTGAAAAGAAATATTTTCCTTATATGCGCTGACCTTTTTTCACCATAGGAGCCATAATGAACTACATGAAAACCCAGTTTCCAATATTTTCATGCCATAAAATCTCAATGTAATGGAATCGATAGCCTATCATCTATTCTTTACGTCATCCAGCTTTTACGTAGAATATTTGTTACGTTCAAAAAGATCCAATTAGAGTTATTTCGACTAATAAATTTTTTTAAAATAAATTTCAGAGAGTATATAATATATATGTATATATGAGTATAGTTTGGTTATTAAAATTTATTTAAATGTAATACAAATATTTTGTAGCAAAATTAGATAAGTGTATATTAAATTGGTTTCACTGAGACACAAAGTGTAAATCTCATTAATACGAGTACGGGCACCACTCTACGTTGTCTCTTCAAAGTCATCTAACATAATTAAAATAATTAAATTTTAACATAGTATGGACTACATTAATTTGTTAATAAAATATTAAAACGTATGGTAAACAAATGATAATTTAGTTCGGAATTATTAGTACCTAATACCCAGAGCTGACAGATATACCTTATTTTATTGAAGCTAAGATTTATTCAATGGATGTGTACGATAGTAAGTACAAACGAGTACGCACTAGGTAATAAATGTATAAAAATGTTGTTCAACTACGTCACATAATCTTTATAATAAAATAACAATAAACTATGTTAAAATATTAAATTACGTTTTTAAATATCTGATGTTCAATACAGCTCCATTAAAATACATATTTAGTTGTAGGATGCATAAAATCAATTGTCAATATCCTTTCGGGAATAAGATATTATGAAATGAAAGGATAAAAAAGAAATAAGAGAATTGATAAAATTCTAATTATTAAACCTAATTGTCGCTTAAAATTACAATTTTTCTTTAATGTTAGTCCGGATTTCCAATTAGAAGCAGATTTAAAACAATGATTTAGTTTTTATAAGACCTTTCAATGTTACAGACTTTGTAATAATCTTAAAACTTCGGCTATTACAACATTTTCTGCTTAATAAATCAAATCTTATTAATTGAAAATTTGGAGAACCAGTATAAGTTTTATAAAAGTCAGTATAATTTATAAGTAGTGTGATTATGTAGTACCTGATAACTGATTAAAGAACCTTTCGACCTTTATAAAAACTTTAATATAGACTATTAATTTATAATATCCTCTTGCAAAGAAAAAAATATGTATAGAGGGTAAACTTAATCCCTGATTGGATTTTTTATCAATTTCTATCATACAGCAATAAAAGACGGAGCATGTGCTAGTAAATTATATATATATCTCCATACAAAAATTGTAATCTGATATTAAAAAAAAATAAATATATTTTAAATTGTTGCTTTGATTAAGACCAAGGACTTAGTTCAATATATTGTAGGTATATCAAATTTAGAATTTAATTAAGTTTTCTTTGTATTTCTCTTACAACAAATTTATATGAGATTTTTCCCTCAAGGGATAAGTCTGCCTTCATACCATCTTAACATGACTTATTTTCTTTTTGTACCTATTATTAATTTCTGTATGTATATTTCACAAGTGTTTAAATATAATAAAGTCTTTTCTTACAGATATTCCGACAGAAGTCACATTTTATGTACAGAAAGGCGTTGCAGTATAGCTATACTCACCAGTTTCATACTGCCTCCGATATTATGTACGCCTACGTTCATGGTGAGTTTCTTATACGTGATGTTGAATAATTAATATGCAAATCAAGTTTGTAGTTTATCATTTTATAAACAAAATTATAATTTTAGTATTTCAAGTAGTTGATATTTTTAACACACAATTGTCTTTTTTGTATTTTTTAAACGAATAAATAGACAGATAGACTGATAGATATACATATATATAGACATAATGAATAATCGTAGTAGTAGGTGGAAAACTAAATAGGTACATAATTAATTTTTTGTAAATCCGAGATAATCCTGATATTTTTCCTTGTATTGTACTAAATATCAATTTACTAGAAGACAAGATCGAACTGTAAAATATCATTTTTTATTGGTAAATCGTCAACAAAGCAAAAAATAATTTATTAATATAGAACATTTTTGATTACATTGTGTTAATTTTTTAACCCTATTGTTCGTGCATCGTTTAGACGATAGGGTTAAGTAAAGAGATTTATCGACTGTTTTAAATAAATTTGTTAACAAAGTATTTTCTATATATAGATATGTAGACTACATATTTAATACAATTAATATTATTCACTTTGTATTACAATATTTTATCAAATGTCATGGAAAACTAGCCAAGTACGTTTCTAAATAATTGGTTAGTGAATAATTTTTGACAGCGTAAAATATTAGCGTAGGCCCCGCCTACTAGTACTTATCATTCATTAAAATATTGGACTGGTTTAGCAATTGAATAAAAAATATTTAATGTCTATTTTAATAGAACTACTAATAAAATGTAAACAAACGAATAATTGACTTCAGCATAAAACTGTATGGTGATGCCCAATAATTATATTGATTTATTTTTGTTACTAATTTTATTTAGTGAGTATTTTTATAATTAATTTTCTCAAACTATATATTAAATTTAATGATCATACTATAATTATTCTCACGATGTATTTAAAGTAGTGATAATAGAGTTCAGTTGACTTGATGAGAGTAAGAGTAATAAAGTATACAAAGCATCACTAAAGCTTTTTTTTAAGGCTAATTAATAGCGAATACATCTTTTTCAAGGAAAAAGTAATACAAAGCACTGGAGTTATTTAAATTTTTAATGAGAGCAATTACATATTTACATTAATAAAATTGTAACATGCTAATATCATTTGTTTTCAATGCATGCATATCGTCGTCAAGACGACGTCTGCTTTCCATACAGTATCAATTTACATCGAATGCCTAAATAGGTTCTTTGTTTACAGGTCTTTGATATTCACACAACGAATGTCACGGATGTCCATGGCAATCCTGACATAGTATACCACGTCGACTCGGACTATCAAGGTACACTATATCAGGCCAACTTTTGGGTACATGCCGTTGTAATTAAACTACTTCCATGTTCGATCTTGACAGTTATAAGCGTTTGGCTTATAAGGGCATTGTACAGCGCCAATCGACATCAGAAGAATTTAAGGAATTACAGCGCTTGCCCCGCCGCTGAGAAAATGGTAAAAAGGCAAAACAAGGCCGATAAGAGAACAGATAGAACGACGAAGATGTTACTTGCTGTGCTGCTGCTTTTTCTTGTGACTGAACTTCCTCAAGGAATCTTGGGGTTAATGAGTGGGCTGTTGGGGTGGTGTTTCTTCAAGAGATGCTACGATTTGTTTGGGGAGCTAATGGACTTCCTTGCGCTGTTGAATGGTGCTATCAATTTTGTGCTTTACTGTTCCATGTCGAGGCAGTTCAGACAAACCTTTAGACAGATGTTGCTGCAACCGCCTTTGGCTCGATTTATGCCACCGACGATGTCACACTCGGATTCACAAAACCAGAACACGTATGTATTTTTATTTACAGCGTTCTTGTTACGATAAGATACGCTGTGCTTTCTTCTATTATGTTAGTGTAATTAGCATGTTTAAAATATAATTAATAGATTATAATACTGTTCTTAATTGCATGTAAGAAAATACCTATATTTGTAAATGACACGACAGGTATAGTATTTTAAGTATGAATTCCTAATTATTTTCCTCCCTGCAGGTGCACGGAAAAGGTTAAAAGATAACTACAGCAAAGCTTCAATATAAATATGAATGTGAGTAATGTAACGCTGTTTAGTTTCTAAGATTACACATAAATAAACTATATGCCTCGTAAATTACAATTTTTCTCTTTCCGCTATAATATCTGTATAATAAAACACCGCAGTAAATACTAGCTATATATGTACCTATCGGGAATAGTTATAATTATGTTTTGCTCTAATGGTGTTGTGAATGTAAATCCTTGGAGAACATTACACGTATTAAACCTGAATATGAGCTTGAAATGAAAAGAGTTGTCTTAAAATATAAATACCTTTTGAATGCTTAAGTGAAATTTACATGTTACAGGTTATTATTTTGAACCGATCTTAAAAAAACGAGGAAGTTTTCAATTTGTCTATTTTTCGCTAATTCTGAACTAATTTTGATAATTATTCGTTCGATAGTTTATTTCTATGTATGTTGTATGTGAACGAAGTAACTGTTTATTTTGTGCAAGAGAAGTAAAAAATTAATTTACTGTACACTTGAGAAAAACTTACCAGTAATAGCAGTATTAAGGGTAAGTGAGATTAAGGGTCAAGTGTTTTCTACAAAATAATTTCTAAATCAAGTTACATAGTTCACATAAGCTCATGTTCAGAACAAACCGCTATAAAATGGCCTTGTTTATTATTTGGGACTGTTTTGCTTTTATTTCCTGTTTCTTTTCTATTTATTATTGTTTCTATGTCACTGAATACAGAAGCAATAATAAATTCATACTATAAATTAAATAGGCAAGTGATGGATGTATTACCTTCTCTTTGATTTTTGGCGTTATTGCAATGTGTGGGCGGCGAATAAAATCATGGAAGAAATTACTAAAATGTGACTTTCGGATTCAAAGATTTTGATCGTATGCCATATACACTCATATATAGATTCATAGTGGTAAATTATGATTATTTGATTGCATTTAACGTCAACATTGTCGATCAAATATTACGGTAGGTAAAAACTGTGAAAATATCTTCTGGCATCTGCACCATGCTACGATAGGTGGAATATATAGTACTTATACCGAAATGCGATTGCAGTGACAGCGTGAGACAACTGTTTCCAAAGCTTGTAAACAATATCGTGTCATTCTTTTTTATATGAGGTTCTCTTGCCTTCCGTAATGTATATTGATTGGACGATGCAATGACTAATGTACATTATAACAATTAAAGTACACACGTAGGTTAATGTTCTATAAGCAATTTTATATGTTAGCATTTTAGTTGAAAACGAAATAGTATATCATTACTATGGTTTCGCATTATTTTTTAAATTTATTTTTGTTCAAAGACAAATTTAAATTAAAGACCGAGAAGTAACTACATGGGCCATAAAGGAAACACTAGTTGTCATATCGTATAGGAATGTCAAAGATATGACCTGGAATAAACCTGGCTGGAAGAGAATGCATGAATTTGTTACCTTGATAGATGAAACTCTTAAATAAAAAAGATAATAATTAATGTCTTTTTTTATTTATAATTGTTGAAATATGAACTGAAACTGCGCCTAAAGTGTGCTTGACATAAAATCCTTGAATTAAATTAAACTCCATACAAGGGTTAATCTCATTCTCAATCTTATTCAGCGAATATTAATTAAAGTTAGATATTTTGCTGACATCCTAGAGTATACGGTATATAGAGAAAGCGCGAGGAAAACAATGTAAATACAGAGTATTTGAGCATTCAGTGAAATTAATGCAGTGACAGCGATATAATTCTAGTCTCATTTCAAATATACTGCATATTCAATTTTTTGTTAAATAATAGAATAAGAATAAAAAATCAAATAATAACTGGCTGCATTAATATCTTTTTGTAGACATATAGCATGCATTACTGTTTAACAAGTTGAGTGCTTCATTATATTGAAGGTTAGACTATATTTCATTAGTTACTAGAAGGGAACATTAAAAGAGTTAGTGGCGTCTGGAATAAATATGGAACATTCTAGACTCACTTATTAGACAAATATATTAAGTTTTATCCGATTTTTTTTCATTTAGATAATGTATTTAGTTATGTTGTTTTATTTTTATACTTATTTGCAAACCCTGATGTTATATTTCAGTTCAAAAAAAGCTCATCTCAGTAATTAGTTTATTACCCAACGGACGCTGACCCTCCTATATTAGTGTATGAACAAATATTGCTCTATGTATTGGATTAGATTCAGAAATTAACCGGAAAATAACTACGTTCTGTCGCTCATGTAATTTCTAATTAAATGCTGTAGATAGTGCTTGCTAGATAGACTAGTTCTTGGAAAATGGAGTGTAAACAAACATATTTTGTAGTAAGTTGATAAATAGATATTAGATTAAGGTTTTTTGAATGTATTGCTTTTAGTAATAAGGCCGCCTAGTTCTATTTATGCATGTCTTAGTTTAAACGCATTTGTTGTCATGCATGCATCTGGCAATTATGCAATATATATATATATATTGCACTTATAAAGTACAATTAATCCTCTCGTTTCTTCAATAGTCTGCTTCTATCTGTGTCAATTATATCTTGATAATACTATAATGAATAACGACAGTTGGTGAATATAACAACTTATATTATAAATGTGAGTTTGTTTGTGTGTTTATTTGAATATTCAAACACCTGAATTAATTTTGATGAAACTTGCTACACGGGAAGATTATAGTTTAGATTAATTTAAGTAGTACAAGTTACTGTTTATGTTGTTGTTGTTGTTGATGGAATTTTCTTATATCGATATATGATACTATATAATATAAATTGTTTAAAATCTTTATTAAATATCTGTCATACTGCACACCTCCGATTTGAAAACATTCACAGGCGTAATTATATATTTTTTATAAATACACTTAAGAATGATGAACCTGTTGCTCGTGTATATATTTTTTTATATGACGTATTTTAAATAATATCATATAATCTTAAGTTTCATATAAAAGTTTAAAAATTGTTTTCATATATCCATATATACATATATATATATATATATATATATATATATATATATATATATATATATATATATATATATATATATATATATATATATATATGTTTGCATTTTAAATGGTTATTTAGTTTTGATCTATTTGACTAGTTTAATATAACAGATTCAAACATTGTTTTCATATACCCAGGTTGGTATATATATAAAATGTTTATTATGTTTACGTTTTGAATTGTTTTCAAATATCTAATTATATCTGTATGGAAATATTCTATTTGTTTCAGTGCAAAAACATCGATACCTTGAGGGCGACGTAAACAGCAGAGTGCTGCTCCGGAAAATTGTGAACATTTTCTATAATGTTTAAAGAAGGTTTTAAGATATGTATCTAAAAGTACAGATCTTCAGTGAGGGAAAAAACTTTTGTTACCTATGTGAAAATTTACTCACGATTGTAATTAGCTAGATAAATTTATTCTTATTGTGGTCGATTTTATTAGAGCAGACAATTATGAGGTTGATGTAGTTATAATATTTACTTAATAAATATATATACTTATGACTATTAATTCCGATGAGATAGTTAAAGACATTTGTAGACTTGTTATGAATGATTTGCTCTCATTTTAAAGAGAATATTGTAATATAACGCAGCAGAGGGTGAGTCCTTTTCTTGGATTCCTATTTGTAGTATGGTAATAGTCGACAATGTTCCTATTTTTCCGGTCTCCGATAATGGTCATGAGCAATTTTTAAATATTAATAAATTTTTATTTGATTAGAAGAAATGGGTATAAATACAAGCCAAAGTCTAGTGATAATGTTCATAATCATTTAGTAGAAATAGCACAAAAAATATTTTCGTAGTTGTTGTGCCCTGGGATTTTTTGTACATAAATTAAGATAAAATAAACTGTAAAGGATTTAAATTATATGTCTTAAGCAAAATAAAGCATCACGTGAGCAATTTGACTCGATAACATATTATATATAATAATCCATATTTTATAAAACAAATTAAAATATTTCAGTGTTGCAAATAATTCGATTAAAAATTCCCCGGTTCAGACGGAATTTTAAATTTTACATTGTAAACTATTTTTTCTCACGTAATACAAATATGTATATTGTATATAAATTAATATACTTACGTATATTAATAAAAATGGTAGTCAATGGTTCAGACAACGATTACAGATTTCCAATCAATTCTCAAATATTAATCAAAGTAATAGATGAATAAGCATCATTATTGCCTATTTTCCTTGTTTTTTTTCGGATATATGTAGATGTTAGAAATTTATATTGTTTTTGTATATCAACTATACAGCATATATTTTATTTTACAATTTGTAATAAATTCTGTAACAAATCTGGTATCCCTAATTACGCAGGCATCAAGAAATATGTTTGCTTATATTTGGCAAAGTGTTTGTATCGATGATTCTTTACAAACGCCTTCATCTAAAAGTTTATAATATAATATTGATTAATAAATATCCAAATGTATTTATAAACTATCACATTCGTAACAATAGTAAGATTTCAGCCGTTGTTTCTTGATGAAGGTTGATCAGTTCTATGAATATTGTTATAGAGCTTCGGGTTGGTTATATAACTAAAACAATAATTGTGTTATTCTTGCAAGTCTAAAAATTTTATTAGGTAGTTAAAACCTAAGAGTAATGTACACGTATTAAAGAAAGTATTCAATATAGTTTACCTATGCATTTTAAACAAATTGTTTATTCATCCTGTTATAGCAGTAATGTTTTGTTGTTGTAAAGGTAGGTCAAATTTTTGAAATATACGAGAATATTTATGTATCAAAGGGAATATTCTATTGAAATAATCTCTTTCATTTCATTACATAGGTTGCCATTGGTAACACAATTTGAATTGTCATCGTTAAGGACTTATAAGCTTGTATTCGTTATGTTTCACTATTGTCTTGCTTTATACTAATAATATTGTTTTTGCATTATGTTTAGAATCAAATTAATAATATATTGATTACTTTATATAAAAATACTTTTTGTTGGCTATTCATTACTTTTTAAGGAAAATATTGTTTATTGGCTGTTAATTATGTCTAAAAAAGATTAACCTCATTACAGAAACTTAAATGCGACGTTGTTTAAATTGACAGCTGCTTATCATATTAATTAGTGACAGATTAAAGTTATTTAACATTTATAAGTAATTTTTATTATTATGTAAGATATTATTTAAAAATCTAGTCATTGTTATATAAAATTACACAGTATTGTGAATAAGAAATTGTTGTTTACACTGGGCATATACATATATATTACGAAAATTTTATTAGGAAGGTTTTTTCAAAGTTTGATTTTAACGTATGTACTTTGTTATGCGATGACTTTGCAAACAACTTTAATGATGATTATTAATCGAAAGGGTTTACATTAATTTTACTTTCACACTAATTTAATCATGATTTATATTAAACCGATGTATTTGAAAAAAGTAAATCCAAAATAATTGAAATGATGTCAACTATGATGACTCCAAATATAAGTAATGAAAATAATAAATTTGATGAAATATATTTAAGTACACTGTTAATGTTCTACACAAATCTAGCTCATTCATTGAACATATTTTGAAATAATGTAATAAAGAACCTGTTATAATATGACAATTATAACGGGTGACGGCATTTGTTTGTTTTATAAAGCTATTATAGGTACACAATAAACAGGTTTGTGACAAAAATATTTTAAAAATCAAGATTTTATAGCTTTTTAGTTTCATTACAAAACTCTGGGCACTACACAGAGCTATAGTTTTTGTTAAGGCAAACGAAATCAAACAACAGACTTATAATCTGTAGTTTGCGAATTCCTATAGTAACCATCTGTCAATATAATCAGACCAGCTCGATGGTATATAATATTTTATTGTTACAGAACTTACATAAGTATGTATTTATAAAGAATATGTAAAATTTCAGCATAATTGGACGCTAGCAAGTTGTAAAAAATATGGTTCGCAAATTTTGAACGTAAAGACATACTAAAGTAAGTTAAATAATATGCCTGCAATAAGAAAAATGTTTCTGAATATATATCTGTAGTATATTTTTTACACCTAATTATAATATATTAAAATGAGAGGGAAAATTAGAATATCATATACAAATTGTACTGCTTTGACTTTTTAAGTGATTCCCTTTAACTTGTATCTACCTATTCAACAATAAACTCGAATATTTCCAATTTAATTAGTTCTTTTTAAATATAAAAGCTATATTCTCATAGTGAGTAGGCGCTATATTCATTTAGTCTACATCGAATTATTTATATTGATTCATCATTAAAATAAACGCTAGTCTACGGGTACCTATTGATATATGTTAACTTTTAAATTTAATATATATGTATTAAGTGTGATGTTAACTAAGCTACTAAATAAAATTTTTGATAGTTCATGTCTAACTTATTACACGATATAGTAATATAATAGTCTTTTATGTAAATGAGTACAGGAATATGTATTTATCGCCAAGTTAGCAAGTAAATTTAATATTGTTTAATCACATTTCATCGAAAAAAGGCTAACTTTCGTATACTTATGATTCGTAAAAAAATTTTTTATTTGTATATAGATGTATTAGTTTTGTGATATCGTGTTAAAATCCGAAACGAGGATATCCGCAAAAGATCCAAAGTAACTGACATAGCCCGAAGGATAAGCCAGCTGAAATGGCAATGGGCTGGTCACATAGCTCGAAGAACCGACAACCGATGTGGAAGAAAGGTTCTTGAATGGCGACCCCGTACGAGCAAACGCAGTGTAGCACGATCTCCTAGTAAATGGAGTGACGACCTGAAATGCATTGTAGTGAGTCAGTGGATGCAGGTGAATCAGGACCGTTTTTTATCGTAGTCTATGGGGGCGGTTTATGTCCAGCAGTGGATGGATAATGGTTGCAATGATATTGATATTAGTTACACCTGTTAAAAAATAAAACTATGAAAAACATATTATGTATAGGTAGTTATAGTAAACGTCCTATATTTGATGACTTTAAAAATATATTATATTTGATAGCGGAAAGACATTGATGTGATCCAAGTATATGTACATATATCTGGTAAAGAATACAATTTAAGAACACGCTATTTGCAAATAAAAATAACTGTGCAGCGAGTTTTATATTTGCATCCGTAGCATGTAGGTACTAAATCGCAAGATATACCTATTATTATTATACCTATTATATATATTCGCCGGATTTGGCCCCGTGTGACTTCTTCTTGTTCCCAAAAACCAAATTGGTACTTCGGGGGCGGCATTTGGGGGACATAAATGAGATAAAAAAAGCTACGACGGGGCAGCTGAGAAACCTACAACCAGAGGACTTTCAAGGAGCCTTCTCACAGTGGAAACGGCGTTGGCACAAGTGCATTATGTCACAGGGGGAGTACTTTGAAGGGGATAAAATTGATTTACCTGAATAATTGTAAAATAAAATTTTTAAAAAACTTTTATACGAACTTTCCGGACAGACCTCGTATTATATATATATTTATACTTATATTATGGTATTGCTCTCATATCATTACAGACTGAGTCCTTGGATATGTTTATTGAAAGTTTATTAGGTGTAATAATTTATTATATTATTTACTTCCATTAGTGAAAACCTATTTTCTTATTACGTTTTCAGCAAGTAACTGTTAACTCGATATAGTGTTTTAATTCGGATTTTCCTTTTAGTGCACTGTGCGAAAGTAGGAAAGTTAAATAAATCGTGCTTTGTTCTCCTAGTCACGTTTCACGACTTCCTAGTCATGAAAAGAAGTTTTGGCATATTGTATATTTACTCCGTAATTATATGAAGAGATGGAATGATGAATAGTAAATATCCATATATACTCTTATAATATAATTATAACTAGACGTTGTTTGTAGATAGGAGATATGTAAAAAAAAATATATAAGGATCATAAGGGTAATGGCAGATAAAACAAAATTTCTTTTGAATTTTTGTCTGTATGTTTTATTGGTATTCTCGTATGCGGAATTGTGCTAAAACTAATACACCGTATTAGATGTAGTTTGCATCTTCGTGTTTCCGGAGGTTGAACTTGAAATTTGTTGTTTTTTGGTTAAGCCAACTAGTAGTCTATTGCATTGGGAAAGTCGCGGGCAAAAACTAGTTGAACACAAATAATTTTTATGTCGAAAAATAAACATAAAAATCAGTATGTATCGAAATAATTTATGGAATTAGTTTCTGAATCGATATTAAATACATTATATACTCGATATAACTTTTTCAATTTTAAATAAAAATATGATTTTTAATGAATATTAAAATTTTGTAAAACCTTTTTAATTATATTTTGCTGTAAGAATAAAAAAAATATGTCAACTACTACTGCTACTTAATCCGAAATCTTGTTAGTTGTTATTAAAATACGAGTTTGATGACCTGTATATTAAATATACCTACCTTAATAAATAACTTATTATATTTGTATTATTTACGAAATCGTGGAAAATAACTTTATCGAAATATATTTCTTGGAACATTGTATTATAATTGACTTAGATTCTGTATTTTTATTTGCGCCTTGTATGTACATTGTATCTAATCCTACTAAGTACGAATAGGTACTTGTTTGAGCGGTTCACTCACTACACGTTTATTTTAATTATTTTATGAAGTGTTTATAATTAGGTGAATTTAAGTAATTTAGGTATTTGTAAATAGACTGAGAGAAAATTTACAAAGTCCACATTATGCTTGTTATATGTAGTGTAAATATTTAAGCTTTTTATTATAAACAATAAAGTAACTTTGTACGTGTCACTCCTTTTTTTCACTAATTGTTTTTTTTTTTCAGTTGTTTAAATAAGAATAAAAAAAACATTTGATTAACCAAAGTCATTACTTGATAATTATATGAATACGTATAATGACTACAGAGTTTATTATGTTATATATTTATTATGTCTAATCGACTTTTTTCTGTAACTTATAACGGCAAACAATATAATGACCCACCTGATGGAAAGTGGTAACCTTCGCCTATAGACATGAACAATACCATAAACATAATACGAGTTTGCTGTATCGTCCATGATATTATTCGTGTATTGTCATTTCTGAGGACTAAGATGTCCTGATGACTATCAGACATAAAGGATGTTTTGAAAACTGCCTATATATCAAAACGGTAGTACTAAATAAAGATGTTTTGTATGTTTGTTCCTCAACCATACTACTATTACTGCCCATGCGAGGAAGTTCCTTTTTTTATAGAAAAAAGGCCTCTAACCGCTTACCATCACGATTATGTTTAAAGGACTGAACACATTTTTTGCCAGCCAGTAAACCGCATTATCAGCAAGGGATGATAGGTGAGGATGAAAGCAGGTTGGTTAGCCCCTCGTGATGAGTGCACCTGGAATTCAGCACAATAGTTTCTAGGGGGAGGGGGGCACGTAAAGGTCGACCTAACAGTAATGTGACTGGTTGTTCGTATTACTAACAATCCCCTCCCCCTTCCATAAATGGATTAGATTGAAATTAGACAAACAGATAGCCCATATAATAGATTATATACTAGTTAATCGTTAAATAAAATATAGGGCTAATTTTAACTTGGTTCATGCAGGCAAAACCAGCTTAATACAATTAGTAAAAATAAAATAGTGACAACGTTATATCATTTGTCAAAAGTATGGTCTAGTAATAAACCAGTAATAAATTATCTAAAGATAAATGAAACAAGCAAGTCTGTCTCCTACGTGAAGGATTCTTAAGGACCAAATTACCTACACTATTTATTACTGACTGTGCTGGCGATTTCGTTCGCGTGACCGGGATAAGAAGTAGTTTATGTCAAATACTTCATATTTGCTAAATGTTTTAGCATTCGATGATTGAATTTGATAATTGGTTAAACACCAAGAGGTAAGAAATAAATAAATTTACTATTATATTTATAATATATTTTTAGGACATGGAATGTTAACCTCACCTACGCTAATGGTATACACTAATGGGCATTAGTAACGGATGGTAGATGAGATTGATATCATGGGTGATTTAAAAAAAATCGATGAACCTTTTAACTATGTTTTAAAATTTGAGTCCTCAGAACAACTGATGTCCCTAAAATATAGAATTTTTTTTTATAAAATGCTTTCTGGGGATGTCAATTTCTCTGATGACTCGAAACTAAAACAGTTTAGAGAAATAAGCTGAAATCGTATATGCTAAAAAACAATATCATATCAGTTGGTCATTATGACGAATTCACTAGAAATTAGGCACTGAGAGTTTCCAGAGACAGTGTGGAGGTGGTTTTGACAGTGATCCAGCATCCACAGATTGAACGTGGCAAAATATGCACTTTTGAAAAAGTTATCCTTATTAATGAATTTTTATATTTAATCATGCGATTGTAATACGATTTCCATATTTCTGAAAATCAGTGGTAGCTCCGTAAAACAGCTCGCTAAGATATTGCGTTTTAGCATCAATTATATTAACTCTTATTATATTAAGTATATACTATTATAATAATTGTGTATATCGCCCATTACTACTATATTTTATCTTTTTAGTGATGTGTGAGACGAATAAATTGTTTATCTATCTATCTTATAATGTCCTCGTGGAGCTTCGTAACGACAAGGTCCAGATATCTTTCTTCATATGTATGTTGAGCACGAATGGTGCATAACCTTCATTTCTTATGTAATGGAACAAGAATAGATGTTCTATCTCTATTTCTACTCCATTGTAGTTTTATGTACGGAAAAAAAACGCTGTGAGTACAAGTACATACTTGATGCATATAGTATGTAGTACTGTAACTGTCTGGGCTAATTAAAAAAAGAGAGAGAGATCGTAGGATTTTAGGAGCAAACGCTCCGTTTCGTGTTTTCTTTTATGATAAACGATATCTAAGTGAAATTCATAGTTTGCTACGATATGGTTTTATGTGCAATTTGCTAGATATCATAATAAGACAAAATTTCTATTATTGGATAAACTGTTATGTGTCATGGTTACGTGAAGTACCCTACATCACGCCACCCTATTTCAATATAAGTTTTGTGTATACTCAGGTGTCGTGGAGGAAGATAGCGGCCCAAGGAGGCAGGTGAACCAGTTCATCAAATCAATGACATACCGGTCTAGGACAGCTATCGTTATATATATATATATATATATATATATATATATATATATATATATATATATATGTGTATAACGATTCAAAGTCATTCGTTAAATCTACATCTAAAATTTTAATACAAGTTTCTACCTAATTACTAAATTATGTATCACTGAATAATATGCGTGGGCATATAGTGCGGGGTCGAGGTTAGTAATATCAAAACATTCATGTTTACTGTATTATAGCAAGTAGATAGGTTTAATTAGTTCGAAGATCTGATATACGAATTTCTACGGGGAATTATATGACTTTGATGTTACGAAAGGTGAAAATTGGTTGAGTTAAACGGGCATTCATCCCAGTGCCTAAACGTTTATGTTCACATACGTCAAAAATTTCCCCTAACTTAATTAATATTCATTTTACGATCCTAAGCTGCGATATCGCCTCGTTCACGCCTCTCAAAATAGAATTCATTGACGATCATCGTTCTCGTTTCGTGCGTACTCTTGACTCTGTTTACTATTCAATCACGCATATTTACGCGTGATTGAATAATAAACACTGAAAATTTAAATTAGGCTAAACGATTTTCAATCAAGTTTAGCTCACATATACTAGATTATTATATTAACCAAAAAACAAACTTTTACATACCCAAATATTTTTTTTATAGACAAAATAGTAAACACCAGAGGGACACTTTGTACAAAACTCGTTTGCTTGGGCATCTCTGTCTTATTCGTGTTTCTACCGTGAAGCAGTTGTGTTTGCATGGCTGTGTTTCGGTTTGAAGCCTGGGATATGGCAGTGAATTTACAGGGTACAGGAATAATACCCGAGTGATCAGGAATGACAATGCATGGGCGAAACAGTATACTCCGTTATATGAAAATCACAGAATATATTAGGACTCTTTGTACTTCTTTCTTTGTATTATTTTTGAGCTAATCCTTTTTAATAAAAGGATATGGCTTCGTATTAAGTTATTTTATTATCAATTAAGTAAGCTTGCATAAATATCTGTTTAATAAAATTGGATTTACACAATTGCGTTGCTAGTGAAAACTTGAAGATGGTGCCCCGTATCAATTAATTTAAATGTAATAGGCACAGAAGTAAAAAGGATTAATTTTTAAACCCATTTATAATAATTAATTCGATCGTAGCATGTTTCGAATTTTGAAACTGCCCTCTGCTTGAGTTAGTAAATTGTTATTAAAAGATACAATGAGTTTGACATTTCTAAATATAAAATTCCAAATTGAATACAGATAATAAAAAAGCTCAGTGTACTCTGTAAATCACGGCGTGTTATTTAACAGAGTTCAAAAAACGAGGAGGTTCTCGATTCGGTTGTTTTTTTTTATACAACTTAGAATGGCAAACAAGCTTATGGCCCACTTGATGGAAAGTAGTAACCGTCACCTATAGACATGAGCAGTACCATGGATATAACAGAGTGTACTGTTTCGCCCATGATACCTCACATGCGTTGCGTTGCCATTCCTGAGGACTCAGGTGTTATTCTTCTGTACCCTGTAAATTCACGCCATATCCCACCCTTCAAACCGAAACACAGTCATGCACACACACAACTGCTTCACGGTAGAAACATGAATGGTACAGAAGTACCCAAGTAATCGACTTTTGTACAAAGTTCCCTCTGGTGAGTTATCTCTGCAGTTATCACGTAACTCTATCATTTATAAACTGATTTGAAAAAAAAATATTTAAAAAGATATACGAGTACTTTAAAATATACCTCACAGTTTTTATTAAAATCTGTTTAGTGGTTTAGTTATAAAACAAATTATTAGTTTTACAATTTGATGTCGGTGTTTTTATTTTTTTGGAAAAAATATTAAATATGAGATGAAAATAAATTGATATACGCTGGCGGGGCACCAATGAGTGATGATAGATGAAGATAAAATTTAATCAATTGGCCAATTATGACAAATTTATTAGGAATTAATTACAGTGTCTTCAAGTGGAGACCACATCGAGATCAACATATAGGGTTCATTGCAAAGGGAGCCCTCAGTCCCCATAACTAAACCCTGTCACGGCAGTACTGTATTTGCTCTACAGTTAAGTACTTACATTTCACGAGCACTAGCAACTGAATATAAACTTGTATCTTTTGATTCAGTTAAAAATTATCATAGTGTTTGTTGATGAAAAAGTTAACCCAATAAATTCCTATATTTTTTTGTAAAAGTTATTTTTGTAATTTTGTTATTTCTATTGTTGTTACTTTTTTATTTAAAAAACTAACAACAAAGTCTATTTTCACATTTTAGCTAATTAGTTTAATTCAAATATTGGTGTTCTAGGTAACTGAAAACGTTTCCAAAAATAACCAAGCGTATTTATTATGTCGTAATTATTTCACCAAATATCCAAGAATCAGTTCAGTTTATTATGTCAAAATAGGATAAACATAATATTGTAACGTTCTAAAATTAACACCCCTTCGATGTTATTACAAGTCTCGATGTTGAATACTTTTTATTTGCTAATTTTTACTCGCGATTTAATCACTCCGATTTGATATATATATATATATATATATATATATATATATATATATATATATATATATATATATATATATATATATATATGGTATATCCCAAATAGTATGTACAGTTAATCTGTTAATAAATCATGCCTGTCTCCCGTTATTATTATTTCTAACAAAATTACAACTTAACAGTATAGCAAATGCTTACACCAATTAGATGTTCGCAGACGAGTCAGCCTAAATAGAAAAGCCTCTACCCTTCTAACGTAAACCACAGATTATATAATAGTTCCTAAATACCGACTACCATTTTCAATGGCCACAGTCTCGTTTGTTGTGGTTAACCAAAATACAGACAACTAAATCGTGTATTAAACTCCATAGTTCTTGGCTGGCAGATGAAGTAACATTCGTGGAAGTAGCATTTAAGACCGTCATACTAAATATAATAGTTATTTACCTAAGCTTCATACCGAAATCCAGTAACATCTGTATTACTAATTTTCTAAAATAATTGCCGTGTTTCTGCGAAGTGAAACAGTAATCACGAAACATGTTGCGTGTAAATCTACTACTAAAAATTTTGCTTTAAGTGTACAAATATTTATTTAAGATAAATTTAGTAATCATGACGAAAATGATTAACGTTTTAGTTCACTAATAGAGCATCTTTAAAATAGTCATTTACAAATTAACAGATAAAAATTAATATACAATTCAACATAGCTTGTATGCCTGCTACATTTTCGTATTTATCAATGACTCCTTCTCAAATTATTTGACCATATATTTAAGTATATTGCCGCAAATGTCATTCTCATACATTTTGTATTGTAGTGTATTTATTGCGTTGTTTGTTATGTCTAGTATGTTAAAGTAAAGATATACATAGCATAGGTTATATTAATCTATGCTCATTGGAATGTATAAATTCAATTAAACCCACGATATTAGACTTTAATAAGTAAATATTTATAAATATCATGTGGTCTCGGCATAGAATGAGCCTTCTTCCTTTCTCTTGGGTGTGGTAGGAGGCTACTAAGGGAACTCAATGGTCGAGGGATGGGCAGCAGCGTCCTTCTTAAAACATCAACAAAGCCTAACTGCCATTGCCAATTGGCACACCAAGCATGGCAACTACTTGCAAAACTCTCCTTATGTCCCCATAGGCCTAGGTTCAGCAGCGAATATTTATCGCTTGATAATATAAGTAAATATTTGCTAATAGATGCAATGTATATATCTATTAGGCAAAGACATCTTTACTGGAAAATTATTTTGTCTAAA
This sequence comes from Galleria mellonella, assembly GCF_026898425.1. NCBI lineage: Eukaryota > Metazoa > Arthropoda > Insecta > Lepidoptera > Pyralidae > Galleria > Galleria mellonella. The sequence goes on along the minus strand of NW_026442130.1, from coordinate 6,933,695 downwards.
AGTAAGCAGTTGTTTTATCCTTCACGTTACTATATTCTACTGTGTCTCTTGTCAATTTGTTAACTGGCTAACATAATATTTTTAAATATATTTATCCATTTAATTTAGACTTAGTAAAACAAAATAATTTTTATTTTACTCAATTTTCCAAGAAGTGCTCTCTTAGTTTTTCTTATAGTAATATACTTTAAGAAATAGAATTGATCGCTATTTGATTACATTTATATTACTTATACTTAATTACAATATAATACATAACCAGACTAGTTTCAGAAATGATATTATTTGTAATTTTTATTATTATTATATTTGTTTGGCCGGCAGCACACCTGCAATGCCGCTGGTGTTGTGGGTGATCATGGGCGGCGGTAGTCACTTACCATCAGGTGAGCCGCATGCTCGTTTGCCCCCTGTGTTGTAAAAAAAAAAAATTGTGTTTAGGGTTCCGTAACTCCAGAGAAAAAAATTGAACACTTCATTATTTACAGGGTACAGAGGAATAACATCTGAATCCTCAGGAATAGCAACACATGGGGGGTATCATGGGCGAAACAGTATACTCTGTTATGTCCATGGTACTGCTCATGTCTATAGGCGACGGTTACCAATTTCCATCAGGTGGGCCGTCAGCTTGTTTGCCATTCTAAGTTGTATAAAAAAAATATCCGTCTATCCGTCCATTTGTCAAGATCCTTTTTTCTTAGGAATACGTGGAGGTATCAAGTTGAAATTGATATCATATACTCAGGTCTACAATCTCTTAAAGCAATGAAAAAAAAATCAAACTTCTAAATCGACGCAATTAAATGATACGGCTGTTTATGTTCCATTTATATCGCATATTTTGACATTCGCAAGGGGAATCAAAACCTATAAGGTACTTGCCGTTGACCTAGAATCATGAAATTTGGCAAGAAATTTGTCATGTAGCAGAAGTAAAGGAAAAATAAAAAAAAAAAACTGCAAATATGTAGTTATTTAAAAAAAATTAAATTTGATGATTTTATACTGAACCCTCGTTGCGTGAGTTTGACTCGCACTTGACCGGCTTTTTTTATAATTTTCTTTTCTTGTAAAAAAAAAAACAGACATTTATACAAATGTACCCAGTCTAAGTATTTACTTCGGTGTTGACGAAAATTTCAGTTATAATGTATATCGAGCAATTTGGTTTAGCTATATTTATAGCATAAAGTAATAAAATATATTTCTTAAAAGTTAATGTTGCCCGTCTTATACATTATATATAATTGAACAATGGGCATTTAATGCAAGGATAATATATCTTATATAACCTTTTAGACAATATTTTATGAGACAAAAGGTTACTGAGGTCGATAATTTTAACAAGGTATTACTAAGGTAAGTTACTAATTTTCAATCATTCACACATTTACAATTAGGTAAAATGTGATACTTATATAAATTGTTTGTTAAAATTGAGATACTTAAAATAAAAGTAATTAAAATAAATAATTTAAGATATTATTTTACAAAAAACCTGATTTCAGTCGTGGGAAAACCAATTATTTGCAATTTAAAAACTAAACTATTGTAACGATTTCGTAAAAATTTCTATGGGAGTAATTTAAAGGTAAAATCCTTTTATATAAAAAAGAATTTTACAAATCGGTTAATAAATGACGGCGTTATGGAGTACTCGGAACAATCATAAAAAAATACAGCCGAATTGTTCTCAATTCGGCTGTATTTTTTTCCTCCTTCCTTTGAAGTCCATTAAAAAGTAAATATCAATAAACAGAGGGTTATGAATATTAAATTACAGACAGAAAATGGTATTTACCTATTACTGAGGACTCTTTTTCTTCTCGGCATTTTGATAATATTTAGGATCCATTAACAGGGTTTGAAATCTATCTGAATTTCATTATTTTAATTTTCTTCAAACAGAGATCAGGAAAAATCTATTTATTTTCATCGATAATTCTAGAATTTTTATTAAAAAATATAATCTCTTATTCATAAAAGCGTCAGACGTCTAATGGGGTTATTTTATTTATTTAACTATTTGACTTTTTTTTTAATGTACTTTAATGTAATCAGCTTGTGCTAGTGTCATTTAGGGTACGTCTGCTCTTTGTACTCTTAAACTCTTTTTATATCACTTTCTCAAGTTGTATTTACCAGAGAGAGACTTCGTAACAAAGTCGTTCGCGTGGGTACCTTTGTCCCATTTGTGTTTCAACTGTCTAGCAGTTGGGTTTGCTTGACTGTGTTTCGGATTGAAGGGTGGGATATGGCGTGAATTTACCGGGTATAGGGGAATAACACCTGAGTCCTCAGGAACGGCAATGACATGGGCGAAACAGTATACTCTGTTATGTCTATGGTAATGCTCATGTCTATAGGCGACGATTACCACTTTGCATCAGGTGGGCTGTCATCTTGTTTGCCATTCTAATTTTGATAAAAAGAGAAATAAATAAATCAAAGTAGAATACAAATGTATTTAATTAGATTTAGTCTGTAGCTCTTGTCTTTTGTCCACATCTCTGTTGTTTATTTAATTTAGTATCCCTCTGTTGACACCATATCTTTCTGGCTACTTCAGGGCTTTTTAGCATACACTGAAGATAAATCAGTATTAGACCTATCGACGGAGTAGCAGTGGGTTGAGCAAAGAGCGCTCGCACCTTTCAATACGTCGCCAAAGTTTAGAAGCAGACCGCCCACATAATCACAGGGGATAGATATATAACCTAACATATACAATCAATATTATATATCACAAACACAGGACCAGAATTAAGGATTTATTCGCAAAGGGTTTTAACAAAAAAAAAAAAAAACTATATATATATATACACAAGTACAACATAATTTGACTAACCTATAATATAATTTCTATAACATATATACATCAATACCAGCCTTATCGGCCTCAGACCCTTACACACCTTTATACATCTTTGTCTCTAGCAAATAGTATAACTTTCTTTTTTTTTAATCTCTTCATGTCCAGGACCCTTTTTTCTTTTTTTATATATAATATAATATAACTCTCATATTAAGCTGTAAAAGTTTTAAAGTTAATACAGCTGAAGTGTTGTTAACATAGAATACCATTGATTTTGGTCATTTTGAATCACAACTTTTAGTCCTTTAATTCATCTAGGCCGAGAAAACATACAGCAAAGGGTAGAGAGGGAGAAAAAAGCATAACAAGTAGTAGTAGGTTTTAATAGGTGACGGTTACCACTTTCCATCAGGTGGGCCGTCAGCTTGTTTGCCATTTTAAGTTGCATAAAAAAAGATAATAAAAAATGAGCCTTTTTAATTATAAATGTAAACAATAACTGTCTTTGTATATTTTAGAGAAAGTAGTTCAGTTTTTTCTTTACTTTCTACTCAGTATTTCTTCTAATTGAAAATTGTAATAACGAGGAATATTGCATATTGTTATTTCTATTAATTTTTTGCTTCTGCATTTGTAAACAATTTTATAGAATGCTTGCTAGTATTGTAAGAAAGCTCGTGGAATATTCTTGCGTATTTGAACGCATTGGCTCGAGGAGGTGGTTGGCATGGCAACACAATCGCATCTGATATCATAGAATCAGTGATAATATAAAAATATGAATCTAAGAATAAACATCGAAGAGCTTAGAGCATGATTATAATACCAAAACTACCTACTTTATTCTTTGCGCTTTAGTCCAAATATTGTGGGGAGAAAGGGATTGTTAGCAATGGAGTTCGACATTGCTAGCAATATGCCCTATCAGGTCGATCTCCACGTGGTTCCCCCTGGAAATCATCGTGAACAGTTCTTGTTGAATTCGTCGATTTCGATGGGCTAACTGACCTGCTTCATCCTCATCTATCATCCCTCACTGGTGCCCCGCCGGTGTATACCGATAGCGCGGGTGGGGTTACCATTCCATTATCACCCATTAAAAAAAAAGTTCAAATATTGTTGTTCTTTATAGTCTAAATCTATATCTAATATACACACCACACATACATGTACATATATTTATTCAGCGGATCACAGTAACGATTCAGTTCTCAATAAGAATGAGTTCATATCAAGTTGATATGAATTTTTACTTTGCAAATTATACTTTCGCCAATTATCTTGTAATTTCATCTTTACAAAAAGCAATCCTACTACAAAATATAATCAGAATCTGCAGTTTACGAGTGGTAAATACCCATTTACGTCAAGCTATGCAAATTTTATGAGGCAATGTTTTATTTGATAATTTTTACCCTATCCCATTCGACGACAGCCATAAAACTTAATTCGTAAATATTCATGCCGGAAGATTAATTGAGTTAGGTAAGGCTGCAAATACCAACTTTGTATAGCTTTAGTAAACTGGTAAGGTTAGAGATTCCTGGAATGCGAAGACCTACAAAGAGAAACTTTTAAAGGGACAGACTCCTATTACAATACATAATAGTATACTTACATAATTATAACGGTCCGTCAGCGTAGGTGGCGGAACATTAAATTATTTAGTATTAGGTACATAGAAATTTCTTATTAAATTCCTAGTAAATACGTGAACCCTGATAAGAGTACTTACATCGACATCAGATTATAATATTTTACTCTGATAACAACATCTTTCGATTATTTCTACATGAATACAGTATACTTTTTAATATATTTTTAATTAAATGTATTATTAATTTGTTTTTAGATATTAATTTGTATTATGCTGGTATGAATTGTATGAGAAAGTCGCTTAGATCCTGGCATAGAATAGGCCACCCTTCCTTTCTCATGGATGTCGTAAGTGGTAACTAAGGGAGCTTATGGTGGAGAGATGAGCAGTAGCATTCCTTTTAAAATATCAACAAAAACCAAACTGCGGTTGTCAACCCGCCTGCCAAGCGCAGCAACTACTGCCAAAATTCTCCCTATGGGGGAGGCTATGTTCAGCAGTGGACAGTTAAGAGCTGATACAACATGTGGGTATGAGCTATTATTTATTTTCGAAAGGGTCCGGCAGTTTTTTTATATTTTTTAATAAAATACATATACAACATAAGGTGATTTTTGGATTATTTATACATCTGTTTGGATGGTTACAGAATTTAATTAGTAAGTCTCTTTTCGTGTTCAAGTACTTTCTTTCTGGTACACTGCTTGCGAATGACTTTGACGATTGACGAGTGGAACTTAAATATAACACTCGTAGTGTGATAGAATTAAATTGTAGAACTATACAAATATCATCAAATATTCAACTAATATTATTAATTTCCATAACTTAATATTATAAAAGTAATATCATTTAAATGTATTAAAAACTCAGAAGATATTTCTAAACGCACATAAAAATAGAATTAAATTATATTTCCTTTTTCTATCAAACTTTAAAGTTTTTAAGAATATCATTATTTTTAAGGAAATCGTGTATTAGATAATTAATACAAATATTTAAAAATGTTTTTTAATACACATATTTAAGATACACATAAAGAAAAGTACTATATATACACACAAACACAATGAATATATGAATACAAATAATAATACCATTATTGTTTACAGTACTTGTTGTTAACAACTTGACTTTCCATGTAATTATATGTACTAATGTATTTTTATATTTAATTTAACATATGCCAAACACAAATTATGTTACAAATATCGTTAATTGCTCTTTAACATAAAATAAAACATTTTGAAAATAATGGGCCACGCCTTCCTTTACCATCGTAAGAGGCGACTAAGGGTACTAAATGGACGAGAGATCGGCAGCAGGGATCCTCTTAAAATTTTATTTTAGTAGGCTTTGTACTTGCGATTGCCAAAGGTAGTGTAGTAATTGCTGGGAATACCCAATAGGGTGAAGCCTATGTTCAGTAATGAATAGTTAATGTCTGATATGATAATGATGATGATGATAAAAAAGGAGGGTATTGTTTAAAGTAGCTTGCTATAATAAATGTTAGTTATGTTAGTTAAAGTTACTAGTTATTTCTAACAGATATTGGCATTATTCTATTGGATTCATAGATCGAAAATAAAAAAAAACCGATAATAAAGAAGAATATTATTTACTTTTAATATATAAATCGAATTATAACATAATACATGCTTATTAATAACTTATTATTATACTAATACATGCTTATTATTAATAATATGATTGAGTGGTAACTGGTTCTCTTTCCTAGTATTGGAAAATACTTTGTACCAAGTCTGAGACCAGTTAGACGGTTATTATTCATATAATATTTATAATTTAATTAACAAATAAGTATTCTTTTAACTTTACCTAGAAAGTAGGCAATTAATAATTCTTTTACAGTAAAAACATAAGCCAACAAAATACAAGCACGTTGATTATAATGAATTATGTTTTGCAACTTCAAAGAAATAATGAGCAGGTATATTTGGAGCATTGTAACGTACAACCTTACAACAGAGTACAACTTGTATCTGATGTTTTCAAAGTTTACCTTATTCTACATTTTATCAGTTGCCATGGTGACCGATAAAGAATATAATATATACAGATAGCCATCAAAGTGATTAATAAAGATTAACATCAATATGAAACATTATGGTCTGTTTACCCGGTCCTTTTAAATATAAATGTAAAAATTGTGTATATTTTTATTATTCAATTTAACCTTATAATATACATTTTTTTTATACAACTTAGAATGGCAAACAAGCTGACGGCTCACCTGATGGAAAGTGGTAGCCGTCGCCTATAGACATGAGCAGTACCATGTACATAACAGAGTATGATAACTCATTTCGCCCATGATAACTCCTATGCGTTGCCATTTCTGAGGACTCAGGTGTTATTCCTCTGTACCAAGTAAATTCACGCCATATCCTACCCTTCAAACCAAAACACAGCCATGCAAATACAGCTGCCTCACGGTTGAAACATGAATGGGACAGAGGTACCCAAACAATCGACTTTTGTACAAAGTCTCCCTCTGGTAATTTCTTCTACTTATTGAATACTAACTATATATTCTGGTAACCCTATTCACGCATACATGAATAAAAAAGCTACCCTGTTTTTAGTCAAGCACTCCATCTAGAGGTTTATTTATAATGTAAGGATCTCAGGATATTATGTAAGCCTATTTCAGATAAGTATTGGAGTGTAAGTAATACTCCAACATTTATGTATTTTTCTTGAAACCTAGATTTTTTATGTAAGTAAAATTTTGCTCTACATATGTGAACCAACAATGACATCAAATTATGATAAAATCATTATTGACGGACACCGGAGCAAATCAAATTTAATAGAGAGAAAAGGCATTGTGAGTAATGGGACTTAACAACTCTATTGCTACCAATATACCCCAACAGGTGAACCTCTACAGTTCTACACGGTTTTCCCTTGAAAACATAGTGGTTATTTATTTTGGAATTCGTCACGTGTGGAATGAGCTAACTGACCTGCTTCCATCATCACCCATCATCTCTCACTGGTGTATTGCCAGCGTAGACCGTTTTCGTAGGCGAAGTTACTATTCCATTTATATCTATCAAACAAAAAATTAAAATTAGTTCACAGTTGGTGATAATAACCAATAACAATTAATATACATTTATTTGTGTAGGTGTTTATATGCATGTGTGAGTGTGTATGTATATGTGTATGTATATATATGTATATGTATGTGTATATATGTGTATTTATATATGTATATAATAGTGAGTAGGGATATATATTTACATTATTACATGTACTATATCTCCATATTTAGAAATAATAGGATCTTCATCGTGCCTCTAATCAAACAGTTTATAATTACTCCTTTCCATCCAAAAGTTGCTGGAAGAGATAGCTTTTACCGATAAGATCGCCCATTGTTTTCTCATTGTGATTATTTCTTGTAATTGTTTATATTTAGAATAAGTTTACTATTGTAATCTTTTGGAGGAAACAATAAAGAGTATCTATCTATCTATTTATCTATCTATACATACAAAAAAGTACTGACGAATTCTGAACCTCTTTTTATTTGAAGTGGCTTAAAAATAGATATCGTCTTATGTTTTGCTGTTAACCATATTTTAAATTAGTATTTACCGGCGACTTCTACTGCGTGATCGGGATATGTGCACTAACTGGAATAAAATATCGCTTATATCTTTCCCTATCCCATATAGTAAGTATATACTAAACTTCATAATGGTTCATTAGGGCACTATGAGGTAACAAACAAACTCATTTTCATATTTATAATATTGAAGTAAAGATTATTGCTTGGTTAATAGTCTTTAATAAAAGTTGCTGTGAAAACCTGTTGATTATTGATTAAAATATCAATAAAATTAATAAAAAAAAAAAAATTATACAGATTGAAAAGTTTTTTGTGGAACAGAATAGGTTTTTTCTAATAATATCATGATCAGTTTTTTTATAACATAGGAGGAAAACAAGCATGAAGCTCATCTGATGGTAAGTGATGAAAATAAAGTTGCTCGAATGCCGACATTAGAAACTATTAATATAAAAAAATGTACTTTAGTTTTAATTAAGGAAAAGAATTGTCCTACTAGGCATTACACGTCTTAAGGGAGATTTCAATAATTAGCCATTAAGTTGAAAATTTATTATCATAATTTGATATTTATACAGTCACTTAAAAATTTGATATCAAGTAAAATTTTTCCTAAGCAAGGTTTTTTGAACAAATGATACAAATTGTACTGTTTGTATTAAAGGTTTAAAAATTTAGTGTTATGAATAATATACTATTAAAATTATGTTAATTAAACTTATCTAAACATTTATATTTTTAGTAGAAATAAACTCGATATTTGTCGTTAAGAGATTTGTAATCATTTTATTTCCAAATATTTTTGTAAGACATATTCATACGTAAATTAATATATAATTACTTAGTTCATTAAATATTCAACTAGTTTCAATTAAAGAACAAAAAGGATGACGAGAAATAAAGAGGTTGTACCATTGTTTAAATATATTTTGAATAATGTAGTAACTATCTCCCGAGTGACTGGAGATTCAATCTCGACTAGAATCATTTAAAATACAAGTAAAGCTTCTGGCTGTCAGTATAAATCTAATATATTTATTTATTTTTGATGGTTGTATAAGTTAATGTATTGTGAAGAACTGGTGTCTAAAGTAGGATAAACTTGTGTTACAGATCACCAGGTCCTCACCCCACGGTGTTGGCACTATTATACAATTTGCTCTGGTTATGAATATGATAACAACATTACTATATACTTAAGGTTATACAACCGATATATCCTACACACAAATTATATCAATTGTAAGGATAAACACTCTTCAACTAAAGGAAACGTAAAAACTTATGTCTCTTGACAATAAATAAAAAGAAATTTACCGAATAAATAGTTAAGTTATAGTTACTTCCATACATCTTAACTACGTGCCGTATGCCGTACTACCTATATGTTTGTACTACTATAATGTTGTTACTTTAGATGTTTGAAATGATAAAAATATAATTAAAATATACTAAATATATTATTTAATGATATAATTTTAAGGTTGTGTTTTTATTTATTTATTTATTCTTTATTGACCACCTTGTTATGTTAACTTGGCACGACAAACAGTAAACGCATTTCAATTCATAATCGGGATATAATGCGACATTATTGCAGGTAAATATATATTTGACTTGTATCACCGACATTTTAATGTAAAAAAAACAGAAACAAACGATTCATCTGATAAAAGTGGTAACCATTGCTTATATGAACAGCATCAAGGACATTACAGAATACTATGACGCTCACGATGTCCTTCTTACCCTGGTGTATCCCAACATTCAAAATGAAACACAACAATGCATGTACAGCTACTTAATAATAGAAACTCAAATAATACATGGGTACACAAGTAGACGACTTTTGTGCAAACTTTCCTTTCCGGCCGCTTTTTGTGTTTCAAAAAGGGGTGTATTTTGAAAATAAACAAATAAATATAAGAATTGTAAAAATAAACAGTCCAAGAATAATCATGATAGAGCACCTTTAATTACGAGTATATGTTTTTGTTCCCTCTATTACGATCAATTTGTAAGACTTAGTTTAAATTTTTAAAAAATGTTCGCATATATTGAAACTTCTTTTATAATACTTTTATCTGTATTACTAAAAAAAATACTTATTATCTTAATGTATCTATAAGTATTTAGTATTATTTTTATTATTCTTTACGAGTATAGTATATAAAAATGCGAAAACATATTTTATTGTTATACTTATGCAACTTTAATTATAAACAGATATTGCTTAGCTATTGATGTATTTGGTGGTAGTTATAGTAAAGCCGCTGGGCTTTTTCCTATTTAGATCCCTGAAAGCTTTTAGTTCGAATTCGAGTAACACAAAGATGATAAAAACATAGAAATTTCTAAAAATACATCTGTATAAAGTTTATATAGTATATCTATATTCTAATATAACTGCAAAAACATATGAAACGTGATTAAAATTTTTATTGTGTCCACAATGATTAGATTAATGAGTATTATAATAAACCTAGTTGGAATGTCATGAGTATATTATTTACTATTATTGTATTATGGACTTAATTTTGTGTGTATATCATATCAGCTATTAATTATCCACTGCGTAACACAGGCCTCTCCATAATTGGGGGAAAGGGGGGTTTGCCAGTAATTGCCACGTTTGGCAGGCGGATTGGCTACCGCAGCGAGGCTTTGGTGATGTTTTAAGAGGGATGCTGCTGCCCATCCCTCGACCATAAGTTCCCTTAGTCGCCTCTTACGACACCCACGGGAAAGGAAGAGGTGGCTTATTTTATACCGGGACCTACACGGCGATATATAATATAATAACGACACTTTATTATATAAAATGTTTATATTCCAACCTCCTGCTATCTATATGAACGTATTAGTTGCGTCAAATGTGCCGCTTAACTATATTAACCCAAAACGTTCGGATATAATTATTTCTGAGTATTGCTTACTGAGCATTCCTTACTCCATTTAATATGTATAGACGAGATTTTATGATAATCTAATTGTTAAGAAACGGAGACATTTAAATTTTCTCACCAATAATACCTTACGAATCTCTAAGAGACATCAAAGTGTAACAAAAATAATTTCCATATTTTGTCAGCGATTTCAATTCACATTGTACTAGTAATTAGCATCTGTAATTTTAGAGTTTCCTTATCTTAACGGGATAACGGAAGCAGAAATGTTCATTCCATTTGAATTCTCAATCTGAAACCTCCAAGGAGTACACGGTTCCCTACTATTGAGATTAGTACGATGTTAACCATTATCATACCGAAAGCGTCCTATTACATTTAGAGATAAACTATTAAGCTATTAGTCGTTTCTAATTGTCCTTAATATTTTCATTCTACATATTTTTTTTAACAATTATCATAATGTTATAAGAGATTAGATCTTTTATTAGACACGAGATAGCAAATAACACAGTTACGTAGTACAGTTAAACCGCGGTAATCTGACAAACATTTTGCAAGAAGATGCCGGATTATCGAATTTGCCAGAGTATACGTAATAGAGTACTGCTACAGATCCCATATAGGTTGGAACTTTTTAACAAAAAGTATCCTGTAATCCGAGATATTACAACGATAAAATTCTATATGTAACTACAGAGGTGTCCATGCAGATTTCTGTATAATCTCCCTCTGATGAAATTACGTCAGGAAATTCAGTCTTGCTTCTTGACTACATAATACTCGTACTACATTATGAAAACATAGTAACTTTTTTATAATGAGATTACCCAAAAAAAATCAGATTGAAGCAGTATATTCGTTAACACAAAATTCGACACAATCATTATTTCATCATATCCACTGCTGAACGTAAACCTCCCCTTGGGGGTAATGTCAATAGTTGCCATGCTTGGCAGGTGGATTGGCAACCGCAGTTAGGCTTTATAATGTTTTAAGAGGAATACTGCTGCCCATACCTCGCCCTCTTTAGTCGACTCTTACGACGCCCACGTGAAAGGAAGAGGTGGCCTATTCTATGGCGGGACCACACGGGATAATCTCTATTTGTTATGATTAATACTGAAAAAATATTGTTATAACTTCAGTATAATGAACGCACCATAATTTAGTTGCCTTAGTAAAAGGAAAAGCATAAATTGCAAAGAAGAATAAATATGTCTAATAAAAATACACTTACTTACTTTAATATTATTTTCTTACATTTAATAAAACTTAGAGCGCTTCTAAATGAAATAAGTAATATTTATAAACTCTGTAAGAAAATGGATATCACAAATTATTTCAACATAAGTAATGTCAGGATTTAAAATTTTCTTTGCCTCAGCATCTTAGCTTGGTTTATAAAATATTTTGCGTGGAAGTTTATTCAGTTAAAATGTTAATTTGATTATTTAATTATTATTTTTTCTTTTAATATTAATAAATTTGGGTTCAAGAGTTGTATTTTATTATGTCGTATATAAACAACCACGATGTCCATATATATAATTTCGTGTAATTATGTTAGTTGTACGCCTAAGCTACGCTATATTCATTAAAGCTTGCATTCTACGTTTCCTCGTACGTCTACACATACGAGTACTATCTGCCCACATCGTACTAGCTACATACATATATATACATATTGATTGAAGATTCCTTTGATATAAAATATCTTTGAAGTTGTATATTGTTTGACCACTCGCTATATTTAGATATATTGTCAAAGCTGTACAAAAACAAATTCTAATTTTATTATGGAAAATATAGCAATGGAATTTTAAGAGAAAGTTAAAGATGACTGTTTCTACTATTCATGTAAGGGTAACGCCCTCTGATATCGTAAGTTTCAAACCTGCCTGTTTTCGTTTACGATTTTTACAGTTTGTGAAGGAATCAAGTGTTTTAACTTTTATTTGTTGTGCTTGGTACTGTGATTTTCTCCGCATGGTAGTTGAAGTTAATCTATTTCTTACTAATTGAAAATATTTTTCACCATAAAATAGCGATTTCTATCATGAAAACATTAAAATAGGTTCAAAGGCATATTTCACATTGAGATTAAAAGAATTATTGATATTGGCCCATAAATTGGTGATGATTTTTAATTAAAGTCTATAAAATTTGATCGATTTGAGTTTTTATTGTTTATTTCCAACCAGGGAGGCAAATTAAAAAAAAAAACAACGTTTTGATTTCGTGATATTACGGTTTTATTATCTACTTTCATCAAGCATTTTACAGTTGGACAGAACCAAGTGCTAAAGTTACTATAATTATATTGTAATATAGATGGAGAACATTAGAAAATCGGTTTTCAATTATCGGAAAAATATATTTCCTTTCACTGTTTAGTTTGTTCATTAAGGCAGTTACAATTGTTAGCTATTCTCAGGACAGTTAATTTATTAGTGAAACTTCTATCAGTATATATATCAGCTCAGAGTTTACAATGATTCTGTAACAAAACAATACAACATTATGTTATACATGTCACATATCATTATTTATGTAAAAGTTGGAGAAGTCTCTAGTAATATAGATATTAATAATAAAATTGCTATCTAACTTCTGAGTAAAAACTTGAAAATTTCTCAAATGATAAGCCAGAAAGTGCTTATTATTTCTATAAAATATTATTTGCTGTCATGTGTATAATGTAAGCGCATTTTGTTTCAATGTTTTGAAACAATTCAATTGTTACTTTCAAAGTCAAAATATTAAAGACAAGTTTAACTTTAGTACAGATCCCAAGTTTGACAATAATCAAACAAATACCCAAAATTTTAATATAGTGTAAAACCATACCGTATAACGTCTCAGTAGTGGACATAGCTTGCGCCTACAAGAGTAGGATATTAAAATACGAATAAGGAATTATAACAAGAGCTCACTATTTCGATTTTTCTATCGTTTTGTCTGGATGTGTAACGCATTTGATTAATACTTCGTCATTATATCTCATTCTCATTATCATCTCCTTCTCGTAACCCCATCACACCATTCATTGGATTTATGTCCAATTCTTTTACCGTTACTGCCATCAGTTTCTAGAATAAAATCCCTGTAGACCTACGCAGAGCGCCCAATAAGCATATTTTTAATAAGAAGTCGTTGTTAATTACTTCTTGAGTCAACAAAACCAGCCCTAGTTATATACAGGTTTACTTTTTATACAACTTAGAATGGCAAACAAGCTGACGGCCCACCTGATGGAAAGTGGTAACCGTCGCCTATAAACATGAGTAGTGCCATGGACATAATAGGTTACTCAATAATTACTATATTATATATATATATATATATATATATATATATATATATATATATATATATATATATATATATATATATATATATATATATAATATTATAATAGTATAACTATATATATTATAAGTAGTATTTATGTGTTATATATGTAGTTGTACAAAGTTTTATTGTGCAATAAAGAATAAATAAATAAATTATACTATTTTAATTTGTTTGGGAATTTTTATATGAAACTATAGTGTTAGTAAGGGCAGAAGATAAGTCGGTCGGTAAGGTACGTAGCTTATCACTAGATAATACTCACGTACGATAATTGCGATGTTTTTATATCTGACCACTCTAAACCCCATCCATTCGAGTACACAACGTACATTGGAGTTGAGTAATGAGTACGCCTTAATTACGTTGAAGTAATTAATCGATACATTCATAATACCATGGCAGGGTAAAGGCGAAATTTGGCTGTTCTAACTAAAAGCGATCTATTCTAATTTATGTACTGATACGGGCGAAATTTAAAAAACAATATATTTAAAGGTTATATTGACATTTTTTTTACAATATTGTCATTTTTTTTGTCGACAACCTTTTTCTTTCTCCCTTTTTCAAGTGACTTCGAAAAGAAGGTGCTCAATTCGGTTGTATTTTTGTTAATATTTGTTACTTGAACTCCATCAGTTCTATACCGATTTAAAAATTCTTTTTTTATTTGAAATGATATACTTAGATTGGTCCTATAGACATTTTATAAAAATCGGCTAGATCAAAATAACTGGTTTTATCACAATTAAAGTCGCTTTTTTTATGGGACACAATCTTAAATTATGAAAAAATCTTCAATTTTTCTTGTAGAACATTCCTATAGATTAATGCCAATAATATTGATTTTAACATGTATAGGTATAATTGCTTAAATTAATTATTGGTTCACAGGAATTTCTTTAAATTGTGAATACAGATTCACAATTTAAATTAAAAGACAATTGATTTGAGAGTACATCCCGAACTCTTCTTACAAATCGACATGATTTATATCTGTTTACTAATTGTGAACAAGTATGTGTATTTACTTATGCAAAGAAATGACGTACATACATCATTTCTTTAGGTACATACCTACTCGTGTAAATTGGACCTGGGAATTGATTTATGTGAAACAATGTTAGAAACAGCACACAAGAATCAATCTTTGAAAAGAAATTTAATTAAGTGCAAATTTAAAATGTAAATTTACACTTTGTGTGTCAATTAAATTTTCTATTAACTTTCCGGTAGTGAAAAACATTTCTAATAAATCAGATTAATTCATGTGATGGTTTATTTTGATACAATTAAAATAAATCTTGTTTATTTTAGATACACCTACACTTAATAACATTATTTATCACGCATGTAATGATACCCCGAAGCTGAATTATATCGAAATGGTGTTATATATAAAGGTTAGGTACGTTGCGTATAAATTACATTTCCGTAAATACAAATATTTATTTTAGCTTTTGCTTTTTTATGCTCACAATAAATAGCTGGATAGAACCATCTTACAGTTTGATTCTCAAAAAATAAACCGAAAAGTTGAGAAGTCGTTCGCTCCATGTGCTATCCAAAGTTTGTATTGACGTATTACTTGTCAATTGACTTATTAATAGATAAAAATATTTTTCCACTTATATTTCTCTATATTATATACATTTTAATATATAGTACAATAGTATGTTCAATAATATAGTAATAATGTGGGTGTTGTAGGAGGCGTCTGAGGAAAGTTAATAATCGAAGAATGGGTCTTTCCCTCTTCAAACTACCAAAACTTGTAATTGCCAATTCGCCTGCCAAGCGTGGCAACTAGTGGTAAAAGCCCTCTAATGGGGGAGTGTCACTACTTGTCACGCTTGGCAAATTTAACAGCAATGTTCAGCAGTGGACAGTTAACGACTGATATTATGATAATATTATAAACTATAATAATTAACACTAAAACGTTTCGATAATACTATCGTTGGACGCCCCTCAAGGATTATCCTATAATACGAATTATTTCAATTACCGAAATATCGTTTGCGGTTTTCGTTATAAGAATCGAGTAGTTAAAATTGTGCAAAGAGATTGATGAACGATGGATGTATCTTAGACATTAGGAGAATAATATGTACCACTAATCTACTTATTAAGACAAAAATATTTAGACGACCTGCGTGGCACAGGTCAACGTATGATGGATACGTTGTCTTGTACAAATAAGTTCCCGTATTAGAATTTAATTGTTGAACTTTTCTGAATTGTCTCGAGTCCTGAGGGTCTACTATGAAATGTTTTCCGAAATTTCGGAGCCAAACGAAACAGAAATTTGAGTTAAAATTACATAATACATGCCGTTTGGAAATATTAAAAATGTTAATATGGACTTTTATGATAGGATATATGACGAATGAAATGTTAAACTCCATTTATTGGTCCGATTCTGGTATAAACAAAAACACGAAATTGAGTCCGAAATTTTCGAATTTTATTTCATGGTAGACCCGCTGGTGTTCTGTGTCTGGGTGTTCTCGTAACCTAGTTTTACGACTCATTTATTTATTTAATACACAATTGGGACTTAGCTTAATGGAAAAGCCTTTATAGACAAAAGTACCTACATACCTGCTTTTGACGTTTCGACGTGGATTGCACCACGTCGTGATCACGAGATAGTATTTACCTATAAAGGCTTTAACATCGCATTAAGTTTGTGTATTAAAAAAAATGTGTAAACAATACGAAAGTTTAAAATTAACTCATTTATTACTTATCTATATTAGACCATATCTGCACCAAACCCTATTATACCCTATATGCTATCTTTGTCAATCCTTTGTACTCTTTTCAACATAATTTTTGTGAGACAGACATTGACATAAACTACACGCAAAATATATACATTGTTGCAAAATCTACCTTTGGGATTCATCCTGCATTACGTTTGGTTGTATAAGGTTGCCACTCGAGAATATTTTCATCTTTCGATTCGTTTCTTCGAACTACGTGACTGGCCCACTGCTATTTTATTTCTACACAATCTATCTTATCAACCAATTTTTGGTTGACTGTCGAAGTCGTTTTTTATATGTGAACTAATATTTTTAATTGAACTGAATTAAAGATTTGATTTTTTAAATGTTTGTTTGTAATGGCAAAAGTCAAAAATTTCTTAACTGATTTTAAAAATTCTTTCATCTATAGAAAACATTATCAGCTAGTAACAAAGATGTTATCTTATTAAAAAAAAAAAAAACTGTGGGAAGTCGGGACGGGTCTCTAGTGAAACTTAAGTGAACTTGAATGTTCTTCCTGATGTGCAGGATTTTTTAAATACAATAATTTTGTGTTATAAATAATTTCATCTTCAGAACGTGATGTGTTATTAGAAAGAAGTTTACATACATTATGTTACAAATCAAACTAAATAAAATCGCAGATAGTCTCTGCGTTCGAATTTATTTGTAAGTCGTGAGCTGCACTTGGATACTATTGTAAACTGAAATCGCAGTAGACTGCCGACAAGGCTATATAAAGTGAGCAAATAAATATTTTATCAGATTGATAAAGTTTCTATTCGTTCGCTTTTATCATTAAAATCATAATTTATATTTACTCTTTTTCATTTTTTAATAAATAATAACAATCAGTAGCGAGTGCGACATTAAGTCATTACGATCGAAAATCACACAAAATTGTGATTTTTCGCAGGCGATAACACTGTGAATAAAAATAATAATTATACTAAATGTTAATGTATTAAATGTAGCAATAATTTCTTCACCTAGACTTATATTATAATAATATATTTTTAAGCACTAGGCTACATGGTAATGCAATATTATATTTTTAATAATATATTCATAGCTATCGCCATTATATGTATTACATAATGATTAATAAAAGTAATAAAGTATTACTATACTTGTCACTTGTCATTAAATGGACCACTGCCCACTTAATGATAAGCGACCATTGCAGTTCACGCATACTTGCAACATCATTGGCATAACTTACGCGTAATTTCCCAGCAATTTCACTGACATATCTCACCGGAATGCATAATGCAAATTAATAAGACATTTGGCGGCAGAGTGAAATAAAACCAGACAAGTGCGAGTGGAAATCGCAGTGGGTCGTTGGTTATCGTATTTTTATAATTCGAATGTTACGAACTATAAAATATTGAGGCTTTTTCATACGATATCTCACTTGGATCAGTATGTTTTTATTGAAATTGAAAACATCTTGTGGATGCTCTAATGAAGAACGTAATTTTTTTTATTATTTCTTTTGCAATGATTGGGTCAATATTATCTAAAATTATTCAAAACTAATCAAATTTTATTAAATTTAAGAAAATGCTTTGTTACTCTCTTGTTAACAAACCGTTTTATTATATTAAATAACACTTACGTGTCTGCTGGAGAGATCTCCAACATTGTTAGTGATATTTGAATTTAATTATTATACTTTTTTATCATTCTTTGGCTCTCTTTTTTTTAGCTGATTTATTGAAATATATAATAATTTAATGTACTTATCAATTATTTAAAATTTAGTTCACCATTGACGAAATTTTAAATTTAAATAATGTTTTGAAGCTGTATTCAATATATTAATGTAACACTTTAATGAAACCTTTATATCGTAATGATACAAATAGATAAATCAATAACATTAATTAAATGTACAAGACATAGAGCAGTGATAGACGGACAAACGAAAACGTACCATAACGGTTCCCTTGTATTTTTTCTTATGGAATCATCCACAGGGACAATTTTTTTGTCTATTTAGATGTATAGATCCTTATTTGAAATAAATTTGAGCTATGCAATAAATGGTATATAAATTACAGTAGTCTTGTAGAGCATCTTTATTGCTGCCGTCAGGGTCGTATTTCTCGTACAAAATGAATAATTCTTTTGTAACATGGCTCTTTTAAAGCGTTAATTTGTGTTATACGAGTAGTTCTTGGCTATCGCTGCATGTCCTATAACGTTTATTTTATATATTACAATTGTATTAACCGAGACGCGATTATGTGATATTATGTGCTTATATGCTTTTGTTTTCAATTTATTGGGTGTATTTTGCAGCGTTTGGTTGTACACGCGCCTCGCGTAAGTTTTGGTTTTACTGAAATAGATTTGACGTTCGCACAACGTTTATTTTATACGAATTAATAGATATACTACGATGCGAAAATAAGTTGACTTAGGTATTAGGGAGAACTAGAATAATGTATAATGTTGTATTGTCAGTGTTTTCTCTGGGAGAGAGTTTAGAGTCAGAACCGGCATGCAAACACAAGACAGGTTATAAAAGCGAATAAAGCAACAGAGTAAGTAAATTTCCCTTTTCTCTAAAGGTCTTGCACTTGTTTTTCTTTGTATACATCACAAGGGACTTGGCGTGTAGAGAGATAAAATGGAATCAAGCCGATGGCGACCCTCTGATGGAAAGGAGTTACTGAAACATGTTTTTTGTCAATTAAGAACTGATATTAAAATAATTTATGAACTTTATCAAAAGTACCTACTTTTTATACATGCTTTAATGTTCGAAAGCATTCAGGTAAAGTACTTTAGAAGAATGATAGAGTTCGTAAATATGTAATTATAAAGTTTATACATATGAATTATAGAGATTTTATACACTGTATTTATTAATAAGTAGCACAAGAAAAATAATGGATATGAATATGTTATGCTTACTTTTACTTCATTTAACGAAATTTGTTTAAAAGTTTTTTTTTACTTTATAAAATTTTACTTTGTTAGAGTTAAATAGAGCCCCACCTACAAGAGCGCAGTTTTTAAATAGGAAATCAAAAAATACTATTTAGTACTAGTTCTTAACCACGATTTCGCCCACGTAATATATCTTTGACAATCATGTTACATCGTCACAATGTAGGTCAGACATTCAATTTTTTTTCTATTTATATATCTAATTAGATAGATCCAAATAATTAAGTTAGCTAAGCATATTTTGTTTTTTATTTTATTCATAAAACTACGAAAATTCTTTATCTATAATGGACGAAATCATTAGCAGCTTTTCATCCGCATGATCGGGATGTGTTTATTGATCGTGATAAAAAATAACCCATAAGCTTTTCCGTTTTATATAATGTACGCGTATATCAAATTTCATAGTGATTGGTTAAGCCGTTAAGGTGTTATGTAATAACAGACAAAGTCACTTTCACCTTGATGATATTAGTGAGGATTTCAGCCAATATTATCTTAACGTGATAGTTTGAATGAGTTTTGCTAGTAGCAGGTACTCAAAATTTTATATCGTATTTAGATCTAATGGAAAATTTTGCAGGCGCAACTTCCCTTAGAAGAGGGAGAATGGATTGTTAGAAATGGGGATTTGCAGCCCCATTTCTAGCTATATACCCTCAGATCGGCCCTCATGTGGTTCCCCCTGGAAACAACCGTGGTTAATTCTTGCGCTGTTCATCACGATGGGTTAACTGAGCTCCTCTCATCTGTCACTGGTACCCTGCTTATCAGTATCAGTACCGCAGGCGGGGATACCATTCTATTCTTACTCATTAAAAAAAAACCTTCTTTTAAAAGTATATTCGATTTCACACTGTATAAAAATATAGCATACTAATAAAAAAAAGTATTATTTCATTCAAATTTCATGTCTCTGTATTCATATATTCATATTCATATATTGTAGGGTGTTTATTTATTTCCCATACATAGTCAAATTAAGTCTGCATCATTCCTTTGACATTCATGAAGCGCCTTGGACTCTTATATTGCAATATATTTAGTTTCTATGTAACACGATATTACGTAGCAATATTGAAATTGTCGGAAGTTTTGTGTACATTTATCAACTTCATACACTAACCGCTAAACCCATTTCTTGGAATATCGTCTTATGAGAGAGACGTTACAAAGTGTTCGGGAGGCGTGCTGGGTAATTACAGAGCTGATTACTACTCAATAAGGTTTCATCGGGAGGTCTTTGCTCTATAGTGAGACATTAATAGATTATAAACAATACTCAGCTCCTTTAATGGGATGAAAGTGGAATGATAACGTCGCCTGTGCTATCGTTATATATTTTCACTGAGAGATGATAGACGAGGATGAAGACAGGTCAGTCGGCCCATCGTAAATAATTCACCAGGAATTAATCACGATATTTTCCAGCGTAGACCGCGTGGAGGTCGCCCATTGTTTTCTCATTGTGATTATTTCTTGTAATTATTTATATTTATAATAAGTTTATTATTGTAATCTTTTGGAGGAAACAATAAAGAGTATCTATCTATCTATCTATATCTTAATATGGAAAGTCTCCATACAAGCGCTTTTTGAAAACAGACTAACATTTTTATCAATGTGTGGATGGATCCCTGTCAGAACGTATAGCTTTAGTTACTAACTGAAAGAAACGTATATTGTAAGGTTAAATTGAAAAATAAAAGCAAAAACTCTTATAGAGTATAATAATCCATAATAATGTGACTATCTAT
This sequence comes from Galleria mellonella, assembly GCF_026898425.1. NCBI lineage: Eukaryota > Metazoa > Arthropoda > Insecta > Lepidoptera > Pyralidae > Galleria > Galleria mellonella. The sequence goes on along the minus strand of NW_026442130.1, from coordinate 6,911,924 downwards.
CTTGACTGATTACTTTGATGTGAATTCTATTCAATTCAATGAATACTATATTATCCTAAATCATAATAAACACCCCAAACATGTTCTACGTTTCCAGCGTATAAATTTGTAGTAAATTCATTAAACATTCTTATACATCAAATGAAATATATTATATAAAACATATTATAAATTCAACTATATTAACAATAAATATTACATTGTCAAATATTGTGTTGTTTGGATATAGATTTACCCCCTTATTCATAAATACTAAAACCTACTATAAACTTATTTTAGCTATTGAAATGATTCGACACTTTCTTTCAAATTTGGAATGCAGCATAAAAGAGAGAGAGAGAGAGAAAGAGACAAAAGAGTTCAATAGCTAAAATAGGCTTATGAAACGTTATAATATGTTAGATGACTTAATGAAAGTGGGCGCGATTTTAATTAATCATCGTCAGATATCAGCCGTTAACTATCCATTGCTGAATAGTCCTCTCCCTGGTCTTGTAAGTAAATTAGTTTCAGTAAATAGATTTTGCTTAATACATATAGATATAAGAATAATACCTTAATAATGTATATATACCTCATATGACAACTATTATAAGTATATAATATCTTGTAAGTTATATTGTATATTATTTATATCTTGTAGCATATAGATACGAGTATCTAAATATTTGTTGTTGTACCACTCAATAGATTTAAAATAGAATTACGAAAGTGGCCGATCGATAAATATTTCTTTTTTTGGGAAAACTTGAAAATATTAGATAATTTATATAATTATTGTATTATTTACACAATGATATAATTTGTAATTTTTATTAAATAGTACAGACACTGAAATGAAATGAAGTATATTAATTGATATGAAATTGTTTTTAATTAATAACATTTTTTTTTCTTTTTAATAATAATAAATATTTTTATTCAAGTACACTTAATAATTAGCATGTTTTAATACAATTTTTTTTATAAATTACCATCCAGTTCGGAATGCAATTTCAGCTGAGAGGAACAGGCAAGAAACACAACTGTTTCTTTTTTGAAATATAAGTTAAGTTTACAACAAATAAATCATGAATAGATAAAATGATTATTACAAACTTAGTAAAAGTATTTATAATGAAAAAGAAAATAAAAAGCTAAATATATAAGAATTGCTAATACAGCTTAAAACTTATGGGGTTCTTCAAAAGGGGGTAAAGAGTTTGAATCTTATCGCGATTTGCGGAAAGTGGTTTTTTAATCTATTTACTTTCACTAGTCTAAGGCCTATAGCCTGTAGTATGTACCTAGTTGTATAAATAATCTTGTATAAATGTGTATACAACTTAGTGGAAATGAGGATACGGATATCCTCCACAAGGATGGTAAGTATCTGTATTCATTAGAGGCCAAGAAAGAAGAATTTCGGTATTGTATGTGACCTGATTTTTGTCAGTAAATATTTAGGTACACCGTGTTTGCACCAAATATATATAATGAACATATAAAACGTTAATATCATTTTTTTTAATATATAGGTGTTATATGTTATATACAAATATATATAAAACAAGATTCTTGCTTGTGACACGACAACCTTTTCCACGAAAATACATTTTCATTAGGTTGATATTATAGATAAATGATGTAGCAATATTTTTTCAATGGACAAGATATACTATATATGTATATTAAAGTTGAATCCAATTTTAGTTATAACGTATTTTCTCTTGAAACTACTTTTTACTAAATGTCTTTGTGATTTACTGATACCTACTCAAAAAAATTATATTCGTTAAAAATAGTTCTAACTAGACAGAACGCGTTTTATCAAAATGATTTAGTTAAGAAAATTTGTTTTATTTTTAGTCATTTCCCCAAAGAAGTTCCTCTAATTCTAGTGTTAACTAACCTTTAAAGTTAGTTAGCAATATATTCTAGTTTTAATTAGGAAATTCTAGTTACGCGTTATAAATGTAAACGGGGTTTATCTGTAACATATATAAGGATAAAGGCGCAAGTTAAGTTGATAATACAACATTTCCTTCTAGATTATTTAGCAATAGGGACGAAGTACGTCAATATTGATCTGAGATGTAATTCAATAAACACTTAAAAAAGGCGAATTAATTTTACCAAATTAGTATGAGACCAATCTTCTTATATTAATACAATAAAATTGTCGCCGTAAGTGGACAGTGGAGACATGTACAAGACATGGGAGATATTTAGAAAAAGTGAATATAAAAGATTTTAATAATACTAGTAGATATTAAAATATTTTTTTAAAGAAATTTTGTTTGTCTGTCTGTATGTTTGTTCCAATATCGCAAAAAATACTGCACTAAATTGAATACGATTCTAGTTGTCACAGTTGTATTCTTGAAAGTGTAACTTAAAATCTGGTGTATGTTTTATCATGACATGTTATCTGGAAGTGGTCTATTTTGTTTGTTTCTTCTGAAATTCACGCGTACGAAGTAGCGGGCAAAAGCTAGTATGGATATAAATCCTTTCAAATGATAATCATAAAAAATATATACTTTTTTACTTATAAATGGGAAAGCAATTTGTGCGGAAAACACAGCGTAGTGTGAAAATTGGCGGTGCAAGTAGGTGTAAATATTCTTAAACATATCTTTTTAAATTAAATCTGTAGGAAATATATGTGAGCTATATGAGCGCTTATAAGGATAGGTAATATGATAGTTCTTTCCCTTCAAATATATATATGTATTTACAAATAGATTGGCTGTTGAAAAGATAAGTTAACAGTTACTTCATAATATGGCGTCTAGATCGAGAATATAATAAATAATATTGAAATGAAATAAAATGAACTATTTATACTTAGTAAGAAACGTAGGTTGTACGGAAAGATTACGGATTTGAAATGAAATAAACACATTTTTCTAGAGTTAGAATATAGGGATAATATGCTTACTTGAAATACATGTAGGTCGTAGAGGTATAACGTTATTGAGTTTCGTTCGCTGTTTATAATAAAATTTATATATAAAATTGGATATTTCCAGAGACCGGTGTAGCGTAATGCTACCCTGATCCTAAAGCCAGCGAGTTCGAGTCAGTTTAACGTACAGACTAAATCGCCCATTGTGATCGCCCACTACCATGTTGAATTCTGACATGCTCAGAGGAATGTTGCTATGTCGTGTATTAGGTTCACTACAACGGGAACAATAACAAAAATGCTATCTATCCTATAGTATTGTGTTTGAAACAATGGTATTGTAATATTTACAAAAAGAAATCCACAAAACGAGGTTCCATCCAAAAAATCCATAGAAAGTTACAGTTGTGAGTATATTGAGCCGAGATATATATATAACAAAACAGAACACAATTATACAGGAATATTGAGATATATTAAAAAGTCGAAAATATCTCTTTCTTCTGAAGTTGGTTGCAAATAAATGAGTTTTACAAGGTTGGATAATGTTAATTAGGCATTTGGCAAAGGCAAGAGTCTTATATAGTACCTATATGCATTAGAGTAAGATAAGCCAACAGGGATACTGAAAAATCGATAGGTCGCATGCCAAATAAGCTTGGCTCAGAGCGAGATATATAGGATTAACTTGACAGAATCAATGATTTTGTCACCGTAATCATGATCAGCATTTTTTGTCGGCCAGTTAACTTATTTGAACTTAGGTCACGATAGATAATTCCTAAATACGTTTATAATTGATCACAAATTCCCTTGGCAAGCAGATTTGGTGAATTTAAAAATAGGTTAGTTTTATAAATCGTCTCGAAATGTTTTGGGTTATATCTGTCGAATCTTTGCAATCATGTTTTAATTAATATACATTTAATTAATTTGCTCACGGTCAATTCTGAATTAATCGAAATGTTTTGTTATTTAAATAACAGTACGTAATAAAACGGAAAAATAAAAAAAAATCCATTGAAATAAGTTCTGGCCCCAGTATAACGTATACGAAATCTCAAATCTCGCCCACCGCTACAATTTTTTTCAATTACGTAGTAATAAAATTTTCATGTTTTTACAATATTTCTATAATTTATTACATATTCTATATTCTTACATCTCATGTTTTAAAATTTACAGTTTTTGTTTTTATTAATAACTAACAATAGAATACATGTAGCCTATACTTTGCTTATTGAAATATTACTTTTGTTGAATAACTAATCCACTGTGTGAGTAGAATACAAATTTAGGAATTTCATTAATATTTTCGCCTGAAAATAACGTGGTTTGAAATGTTTGTCTGGGTTCTGAATCAGTTCTACAGTGAATGGATGTCTTTATTATATTCTAAATATAGATTCTTTTAGATACCCACAGTAAAATTACCAATCAATACTGCTTTTAAAAGACTTAAGTATTTACATATTTTGTAAAAATATGGAAAAACACTGAGGGTTTAGCTAATGGAAAGTGCTAATTGTTGCCTATATCGATTAATGCACGTTTAATTTTTTTTTAATGCTATTTTATACTTCTATTCGCATATCATCCATTCCTATTTTAGGAATTCTTAGGATAATTTCATAAGAACAAGAACGAAATAACAAGAAGGCCTATTACATGTAAGCAAATAAACAAACAATACTATAAATATGATATAACAATACTGTGCCGCTTAACGGACTCCTTATTGTTATTAAATGAAAACACGATCCGATTAGAATTGACAGACCGGATTAGGAATCAATACATCTGTGTGCTAGTACAATTGACTAATCGGACTTATATACATGTGTACAAATCAATTATTAACAAAATTTACCTACACTGTTGCCTTAATTAAGTCGGCGTATGTTATATTGAAGCGTAATGACAGATTACAGCCAATGTTAACATTATTAATACGTTTAAAATTTTCAATAGTAATTGACATCACGTTCGTTACAATGTATTGAATATGTTAAATGTGATTTTAATATTAAATTAATAACTTCAAAAGCTTGGGTGAAATAACATAATAATTATTTACCGATTTAGTTTGTATCTGCACATCAAACTCCCAATGTTGTTCCAGTTTTTATGGAATTTCCAAAAGACAGAAATTCTCGTTTCTTGTTTTTAACAATGTGACGTTATAACATCCCTAATTCTGTGCATTTTTATTAATCGATAAGATTTACTTTCGTATTGTCCATTGGAATATTTAATATTATATTCTAGGGTGAGCGTGGGTACACCTTTTTTAAAGAGACTGCCTTTAAAAGAGGCCTATATATACTCTTAGACATGTCTTTGTGCTTCGTTTGGATCCTGGGGTGGATATATTAATATGGATAGATAATTTTGGGGTGGGCACAGTGTACTCCACCGTTTCTCCGTGATGATTGAAGCTGTAGTTTTCCTTTACGAAGTATATGTAAACACACAATATTTACAATGTATTTATAAAATAACTCGTGTGTACGATATTTGCGAAACATTACTTATCTGTGTATGTGTTTTTAATAAAAAAACGAGTAGAAGTCGATTTTTTTTCTTGGGAAAGATGGTATATACTTAAGTTTAGTTGTCTAACGTTTACCACAAGGGCAAAAATGGAATTTATTTAAAAAAATTCGAGCTTATTCCTAACTGTATTTCAGTTTTATTATTAGTATCATTTATATTTACGAGTATACTAATATTATAAAGAGGAAATATTTGCTTTTCAGAAAAGCTTGTTTGTTTGTAATGGGTAAATTAAAAACTACTCAATTGATTTAAAAAAAAAATTCACTTATAGAAAGCGACATTATTAGCGTGTAACATTAGGCTATATAGTATAGACATATAGGTTTAGCGCAATGATGCCTTAGAATCGGCCCTAGTGTAAATGTTCTATATGCATTTTGATGCAATGATAAATTTGTATACAATTTACTTTACTACTCGTATTATATCCTGACGGTAAAATCGCATGAGATCGTTGTGCGCTACGATAACCTCATAACCAAGTTCGAATTCGTGAGTGTACATTTGATGTTCTTTTAAGGGGTTTCAGTGTACATACTTCTCTTAAAAGGTCTGTATGTGACACTCAATGCTCTTGAGCTCTCATATATAATAATGTACTCTGAAGTGTAGCTTAAAATAAAGTAAGCAAATGCATGTCATTGCTCGGAAGAACCCGATTTTCAGCTGGTAATTACTGTATTTGATAGATAGTGATATGAGTAAATAATAATATGCTATGTAACATTTAAAACTATAATTTAAAAATTGAGTAAAATATTGATCTCTATTTAATTGGAGCTAATTATGCAGAAAACAGTCATATTACCTGGAATGTTCATAAAATATGTCTGTTTATTACATAGGTTTTTTCAATTTTTACACAGAAATTTGTCTTTAAAAATACTCAACACCATATATACAATAATTACATGGTGTTGAGTATTTATATATTTCAAATATAGTATTGTTTATTAAAGTAGCACCAACAAAAACTGCAATGTGAGCTACAAATTTCAATATAGGCTTTCTTCACTAAAATAGCTTCATAAATCTCTTCAAGATTAACTACCCTTAATAAAATGTCCCGTCCTGACAAGCTCTTATCAAATGCGCGTATCTTGGGAACATTGTCCAATCTAGGTATTTCGTGGACATGGAGAATTTGGGGCCCTCGTAGGATTTGCTTAATTAGCAACGTCACGATAAAGAGCAAGGACGAAAAAGTTTCGCGTGACCCAGTCTTATTTGCCAAGCAGTTGACTCGGGGTTTTTGTGACACCGATAAGGTGATCGACGTCATTCAAGGAAACTAAGTAAGTACCGACGTAGGTGTGTCTATTGTTATTCTTATGCTGAGACAATAAGCTTCTAATTTACTTAGTGACTTTCTTTTTGATGTTGGGGAATTTTGACCTATATATAGATACGAGTATATATATAATTTTTTTTTTATTTTTAACTATAAGTATATTATTATTCTTATTGTTAAAAATGTTTTATTAGCATACTTTATTTAATTCTAAACAATATTTAGGTCAAAATAAAAATACAATTCAAAATAATATTAAATATCAAACACGTTTAAAGTATACCCAAATAGCTACATAGACTGGCAGTACGTCAGCAAGAAAAAGTTTCATTAAAAGCTCCTTTTAAATATTATAGAAGAAATTCTTGTTGTTAAGTTTTATACGAAAATACCCGTTTATGGGTTATAGATTATGTACGAAAAAGTGAAAGATAAATAACAAAAAATACAGTAAATTGTTTCAACGATGTCCAGTTTGTAACTGTAACTGGTTTACATCATCATGTATTAAAGATAAAAAAGATTAATAGTCAAGAGTAGTCGCTTTTAGTTTTAAAATATCCATAAATCGATAAGACAAAGGAATAAGTACATAGGTAAGATATTTTATCTTAAAGGAAATAAGATTTTTCGGAGATAAAGCCATTATCATCCTTTCCAAGTTTGTTTACGAAAATTTTCTGCTTGAGTTGTCGCCTTGTTTATAAATGAAATGAACAACAAATAACATTTAGATTTTTAAAAAATATTTATATATATTTTTTTATTTTTATCGGGATCTAAACTATGTGATGCCATCGCTAATTGTGCATCGATTTTGATAATTATTTAATTGTTATTACTGTGTTGATATTATATTAACTGCAACGATTAATAATAATTTACTGTTGAACAAAATTTCAATTATTCGAATTTTTGTCATCGTATACAATTTTAAGTTTGTTTATTTGTATCAAGTAGGGTCTTTAGATTATTGAAGTTGTCGGAGTTAGTGATGAACTAACGAGACTGATGATAGATGTTCTATATACTTAATATGGAGTAACAAACAATAGATTTTGTCTTATCATTACACGTAAATCTAAATAAATCTTTATCTTAACTAATATTATAAATGTGAAAGTAATAAATATGACGTATACAACGTATGTATTATTAGTAGCAATTAATACATTTTAAGCATTTAATATTGGTTGTGACTTCAGATGTTAGTCGCTTGCTTCCTTATAACACAAGACATCCTAGCTCAAGGACCAAACTGCTCTTATGATTGTGTGACATTCATTATTATTAGATAATCACGTCTATCAACATGCATTTTAAACATTTATAAATGTTATTACTTTTATAATTCTATCGTTTATTTTAGAAAGGAGCCAAGAGGAACGAATAAGAATCTTAACTCTTGTTTCATTTAATTAAGTATTTCTTTATATTCTGCTAGATATATTCTTCTTTATGCCAAATACTACGTGTGTACCAAATTCCATGACGATTTGTAGGGCCATTAAAGTGCCAAGAAATAACAAACAAACAAATTAACATTGATAAGGATTTAGTATTATTTATTTTTTCTTTTGTTATTTACAAAATACCTACAGTACAAATAAAAGTTACTGGAAATAAGCAGTGATGTTATAGTTCAGGTGTTCTCAGCATCTAAATTGCAACTGTTTGCAATTTAGAGCGTTGGAACACAATTGTAACTGTAGTACGTATTGTTATGAAGCACTATTACGTATTTTGTGGTATTGTGTTCCAAATTTCCGGTCACTACCTATAAATCCATTTTAACACGAACAATACGTTCTTAGACAAAGCGAGGGAGCCAAGAGTTATTGTTTCAAAGGAAGAAAGACTGATTATAGGGTTTCATTATTAGAAATATAATATCCGATCTGGACAGTATGTAAAAGGCCATTAGCCTCATCAGTGTTGTTAATGGTAATTCAATATTATGGATTAAATAAGACAAATATAACCTAATATATCCGTGACGTTCATCATTGACAATTATGGTCCCATTATTGGAAATATGTTGGAAGACCTACAACATAAAATGAGGATATTTTTTTGGAATGATAACCCTGCCTGTGCTATCGGTATACGCTAGCGGGCACCAGTGAGGGGTAAAATGTGAGATTGAAAAGGTTAGTTAGTCTATCGTAATGAATACATCTGGAATTCAGCACAATGCTTTCCAATGGGGACCACGTGGAGGTCACCTAACAGGGTATATTGCTAGCAATGGGACTAGTACGCATTACTAACAATCTCTTCCCCTCCCCTTCATGAGGATATTTGAGTAATTTTATACTTATATATGCAAGTAAGACTGCAGCACGGGGTTCTCCAAAAAAAAAGAGTAAAGACGTTTTTTCATGGTCAGCAACGTGCACTTAATACCTCTGGTATTGCAGGTGTTCGTAGACTATGGTAACCGATTACCATCAGGTGGGCCTTATACAAACAATGCCATATGAGTGATATAAAAAAAAGTATGGAAAATGGTACATATTTTTTATTCGACTATGCTAAAATTTCCAAACGGATTTGAATGAAATTTGGTACACAGATCATGTCTTAATATTAACATAAAGTATACTTTTCTATTTTTTTTATTATGTATTATTATTGAAAATAAAGGTAACCCGTAAAATACGGGGTATTTGGCAATCTTAATTCTCCATAAGTGAAGAAATAATATATGCATTGTTTTGTTTCATTATGAATGTAAGAGCGTGAAGTTTAACTTGCTGGAAAATAGGGGTGGGCGTAATGCACGGGTAATACACAAATTCCTAGAAAACAGTCCTTTATTTAAGTAATAAACTTGAAGTTTTCTGTTTAAGCTTTCCTGATTTTGTACTTTTGATTGTTGATAATCCATTAATGTTTAATTTTACTCGCCGGATTTTTTTTTAAATGCGTAATTAAAATTTATAAATAATTTAATACTTCCCGTTCAGTTATTAGTAGGTATTGTTACATTCATTATACTCTTTTAAAACATTAGAACTCTGTTATATTATTATGTTACAGTTTATATTTTAAAAGAATATAAATTGCTTCGGGTCTCATTATGTAAAATCCGAGGATCCGCAACTGTGGCACGTATCAGCCGCTATATACCTTCCTACATCTCGGACATATTTTCACACTTTGCTTGCAATATCGAAGTAGGTATTAAAATAAATTTCGTTGGAATTCAAAGCTGAGAATTTATAAATATATTTTGCTCTGCAAAAAGTAGCAAGTTCAATGATGACAAAATTTATTTATTGATTCATTACACAATGTATTGTCAATCGTTACGACTTTCATCAATTCACATAACGAAGTCTTACATGTTTTTTTTTTACATGATGTACAATATTTTTTGTATTATTTAATTAGTCATAAGAAATTAATTATGCTCCTATCCTGTAAATCGCCTCACAATCGAATAGGTCTACTTGTAGATGCTTATTAAGTATATTGTTAAGAAGACGTTCGTTAAATTTTAACTAATAACATTATTATTCATATTTAATTCATTAATATGAATATATATATATATATATATATATATATATATATATATATATATATATATGTATATATGTATATATATATATATATATATATAATTAAAACGAATTAAAATGCTTCAATCGATGACAAAAACATAGATGGTTTCATTTGCATTTCTAATACAGTTACTTGTTGGTTATAATAATATACATATATGTATTTATTTATTTATTTAACATATTACGTGTATGTTTATATTAGTCCAATTATATGTTTATAATGCATGAATATATTAAGTATTACTTTTTATAATTCCTCAACTCAATAATGCATTGCCTACTTGTTTCTCGGTTTGCCTAATGGTTGACTAGTATAGAACACGGTGTGGTATTAAGTCCGCCATATGTACATAGAGTTTCACTGTGCATTAAAGTTTAAATAAATAAATTGTAAAAAAAGTTACTTTAGTCATAACAAATTATGTGACCAAGAAACAATTGATTGGAATAAAGAATAATCTTCAGATGCATTACTATAACATATACAATCATAAACACGAATTATTTATTAATTATATTTGACAGATTTCGGACAGTCACGTGGTTAACAAGCGTCTTCACATTATCATACAATTGTTAAACAGTTACAGGTAAATTGCGATACTACTTATAGATAAATTTTCTGAGCACTTAATACAGGATAATTAGGCATTCTTATACCCCATTATCCTTTTGGGATAATTATCGTGACCACGCTTGCAATGGAGATAATCACGGTATTACGTTTTATTCAGCTAACGCTGCAATGCTAGAGTTTTCCCTTTACTCGCTTTTTGAAGCGAAATAAGCAGGTTCCGTAATAAGCAGAAAGTTTACAGGTAGGTACAATTAATTTTTTTTTTTTATGATACTTAGAATGGTAAACGAGCTGTTTGATGGATAGTGGTAATCGTCGGCTATAGACATGAATAGTGTTATGCTCACGCCCACTATTATACCCATGGTACCTTTCATGCGTTGCCATTCCTTAGGAATACCAATTTCCTTGTTAAGTTCATTGCTATATTCCACATGAGTCGGGAAAAGTTACCCATGCAGAAGACTTATGTACATAATCTAGTTTTATTTTCTTTCTGTGAATTAATGAATGTAAATACTTTTATTTAAAATTTGTTCATTAGTTTGAAATGAATATACACAAAAACTACATAATCAATTTTAAAAATTCTTTCACCTATAGAAAGCTATATTATCAGCGGTTACCATAGGCTATATTATATTTTAAACAAAATAGGAATATTTACGAAAATCACAATAATATAACCCATAATATCAAAAGTTTGCCTATTAAAGATAATATAAAGTATTAATAATTTATCTATCTACTCGTGCGAAGCAAGGAGTGGATCGCTAGTAAATAATAAAAGAATATAAGCAATAGATATAACAGATACACTTGCATAAATACAATAAGGTGGTCTTATCTTTCAACAGAAAGCAATCAAGATGACCTCATTGTTGTATGAATATCTATTATAAAATATTATAAAATATATAATATTATTAAATTTTAATGGAATGGGATTACTCTTATTAATTAATGTATTTAGAAAGGGTAAGAGTAAAATCTGTTTGATTTTCAAATAATTTGATTACCATTTTGAATAGGATTGCATTTATGAAATAAAATACTCAACGAAATATTATTATTAATATTATTTTAACCTTTGTTGAGTAACATTAAAACCCGATTGTGGTTTTATTATAATTTCATTTCATTAAGTTGTATTCAGTTTTTGATTAAGGGGTATATCATCTCGGCATTTATTATTTTATATACAAGTTTTTAATCGAGACTTTGTCGGAGTGAACGATATATATATCAATCGATTGACCGATATATTTTAAAAACAGTCATATATTAATGTCATTACAATAAATTTCTAACGTAGGTAGTATATAAATTGCTCAGACTCATTATTAGGTCAATCAGGACATGGTAACCTTCATTATATATAAAAAAAAAAAATTCGTCAATATTAATAACTGTCGATTGTACTTTATTTTTATTATTTCAGCCGTTAATTGTCCACTGTTGGATATAAGCCTTCCTCGTAAGCGGAGATTTGCCAGTAGTTGCCATGCTTGGCGGACGGGTTAGCAACCGCAGTTAGGCTTTTAAAGATGTTTTAAGAGGGACGCTGCTGCCCATCACGACACTCACATGAAAGGAAGGGTGGCTCATACTATACCGAGGCAGACGAGAGCGAATACTTTATTAGTAGCTGGTAAATATAGTTATATTAGTAGTAGTAATTATAAATAACAATCACTTTATTTATTTTGTTTAGTTTGTGTTTACTTAGTCTATATAGAGAGCTGGATGTCTAGAAGTTAAAGCTTTCTGTAATTAAATAAAATATTTATATTGTAAATATGTGTGTATCATTTCATGAAAAGACGCCATTTTTGTTTACGTACGTTGTTGTTTTGTAGTAACTTAGAATTATTACAAGAATTATGTAAAATTGTGTTGAAAATGTGTGTTGTGTGTTGTAATATTTGTTAGATATTTATTGCCACTCGAGTATTCAATATATCAACAATTTATATAAGAGAGGGACTCTCTTTTTGAAATTTTTCTTACAACGTCTATATTTTAATATACTAATTTTGAAAATCAAGTTTTTCTTTTGTAATATATTTTTCTAATATTTAAGAAAACGAGCTTAACATGCCTCACAATTTTGTATAATTTTCTGTGATATTTTTAGACGTAAATCATACATTCAAAACCTGTGTGGGATCATTGGGAAAGGAAGTAAACAACCATTATGTAGAGACGATAAAATTACATAGCTATACGTGTTTATCCTCTGATTGTATTCTGGAGTTCTGTAATATTTGGTATACTTGTAATAATTTATACATATTGTATGTAAATACATATATAACTTTAACTATAAATAGCATGAAAATATATAATACTAATAGCTAAATAAGAATATTGATACATTTGTTGCATTAAAATTTTCTTATTGCAATTTTAAAAATTCTAGAAAAGACATATTCTGTTTATTTATTAGCATTGGGAAACCACGCAGGTTAACGCTAAATATGTACATTGAGACTATATTTCAATATTTATTAATATTATACAACAAGTATTATTTTTACTTTACGCTTAATATTATCCTGTACATCGGTGGGAAGTTCGTTAATTAGTCGAGTGACTAGAACGGCTAATTATTAAGTCGAACGTTCATCTTAACAGTTATTTGCGCAAGTGCTTTTAGTACAAAGTCGTTGCCGCGCGACCGTTTGTATGTATATAGCAGGATTAATTGCATTCTAATATTTTTTGTTAAACAAATTCTCCTTAAGCAATGTATATTTATAAATTGTAGGTGTACAGGTAAAATATTGCAATGTTGAAAAAGGCCAATTACGTCTTTATTTCGAAAAGTCGATAGAAACTTTTGAGTATTATATATTATATCTAATTTTAATTTTCAATAAAATTTATTAAAACATTCTTGGAAGAAAAGAGTCAAGATGGCATTCTTGATCTAGGCGGGGACAAAGGACGATAAACGTTTTGGAGAGTGGGTAACTCGATTGTTCGAGATTCCTTTTCATAACTTAAGTAATAGGACATCGTTTCAGAAGCTGAATTAACTGTTTGAGGGACTCACAAATTAGGTATTCCGTCGGTTTAGTCGTTTGACTTATTTTAAATAGGCATTTTACTAAAAATATGCTGTTATAGTTTGGCACGAAACGACTTTGTTCCCTGTTAAATAATTTTATTTTATTTTCTTGTAATCTTCTATGAAAATATTTCTTGTTATATTATTAAAATGTTATTAAAGTACGAAAAAGATATTTTCAGTATAAGTATTGTGTGGAAAATTTCAAAACGGGCGGGATTTGAATGTTTAATTTATGTTATTATATTTTTTTCTAAATAGAAAAAATATTAGAATATGATTTAGAAATTTTAATATTATTTCTAATTCACGAGAGTTATTTTATCACCTTATGAATACAGATCCCTAGTGCGCTGACGTTAATGAAGCTATTATTAAGCTGCGTTTGACGTGATTTCAATAAACGGTCGAGAAAGTTGCCGGCCACCTATCGGAGACAACAAACGCACCCTACGCCTTGAGATGCAACGCAACTATGTGTTTTCGAATCAATTATCTTAAAAAATGTACAGGTATTTTAATTAATTGTATTAAAATAGGAATGAAGGATTTTGTTTTTTTTTAGTTATATAAGAAAAAAATATGTAAAATTTTTGTGGCAACCTGTAGTATCCGTTTAATAAGTCATAATTCTTTTTATAACGTATGCTTTCATAATACAGACTATGTTAGATTTGAGAATATTAAAGAGTATATATTGTAGGCGTAAACTGCTCATCTCACACGTTTCTAATATTATAAATGTGCAAGTGAGTTTGTTTGTTTGTTACCTCATACCACCCGAACAGCTTACTCAGTCACTATAAAATTTGGTATAGGATCGAAAAGGACATAGGTTCCTTTTTATCCCGGTCAGTTTATAAATCTTTGTCGCGCGGATGAAGACAAAACACTAAAATATTTTAATAAAAAAATAAACAATATATAAATAAATATTAAGGAGTAAATATATAATTTTTTAACATATTAGGATTGGTAGATAGTCATAATATAATACCAGCGATACATATTTTTACCATCATTATTGTGTAACGTTAAATATATATATTATAATATATCCTTGTTCCTTATTTACAAAGTAAAATATATAAATAAATATATACAATTATATAAAGAGTGAGACTCCAACATATTACCTGTTCCACTAGGTACAAGTGATATAAAATCCCACCGACCCTTTTTATCCGTAAAGTCCATTATTTAAAGAAGATTTTGGGCATCGGTAATATAGAGAAAATTAAGTATTATACTTTATGAGATGCGCAAATCATGTCCGGAAATGGGTCGAACATGGAAGAGTTCCATTGCTTAAAGAAACTATGTCTTGTAAACATGTTCGCGAAATTATCTAATTCTACTGATTCCTTAACCTATAACAGTTTTATAGTTCCATATTTCTGTGCCTCTAGTGAGAAAGGGTTCAATTCAAAATGGTCACTTTTCAGGAGAGCCAAAAAACTATTTTAAATAAAGAAAAAAAATTCTGCTGCTTTTATTATTTGCTAATTGAACAAGTCAATGATTGCATTTATAGTAATTTTTTCTCCTCTTTCTTATGAAATTGTCGGTTTTTGTGTAAAACCTATAGTTTTAACAATAATTCTATTATACCTAATCACACTTAACAAAAATATTAAAATTATGATGTGAAAATAGTTTTAAGTTGAATTAAAACGATTTTATTGAAGTATTGAAGAAAAACAATGTTGTGTATTTTACGCTATAAAAAAATAATCGCTATTAAATGGTGTAAAAGGGTTCAAATCGAACTGATTCATTTTACAAAAATAATTTTTGTAAAATATTGTAGTTTTATTTCTAATTATGACTTTTTTACCACAAATATTTTGTTAATTGTAGCCTTTTACATGTTTACTATCTCTATTGTTTTTAAAGATATCGTTACGATTCTTATACCATTCGAAAGAGAAAAATTTGCTTATTTAAAGTAGCCTAAAAAAGAAAAAGGCTATAACTTGAGTTATATCCTTTCTCACTAGAGGCACAGATTTAATGATTTAATCCAGTTTAACGGACATGTTGTTTGAACATGGACATGACAACATAGCTATAGTGCAAAAAGAAATTTCATTTATATTAATTCATTGATACAAAATTTAATTCTTTTAATGTTCTGTAAGAAATAATGTACCTACAAAATTAAATATATAAATCTTTAGTAACGCCAGTGAAATATTTCAAGATAATGTTAAAAAAGATATTAAGATCCGGAGAGCGTTTGGACATGACTGGAGTTGTATCATTTCAGTACAAAGTTCTTGGAACTATTCCGATCAGGAAATCACGTGTCTATTATTTGCTCTAAGGATACAACAAGTATCACATTTTCCGGAGCTTATGTAGAAAAAATAAAAAGGTTCAAACAGCCTACGGGTTCGCAAAAATATGAAATATATTAATATTACATTCTATATTACTGTATTCGTAATTAACTTCAAGAAGGAGGAAGTTCTTAATTCGGTTGATTTTTTTACATTTGTTAAGTGGACCTCATAAACTTCTGTCATTTATAAACCGACATGGATTTTTCTTTTTATTTGAAAGTATCTTGCAAATAAAAAACAATACTTTCAGATGGGACCACATATAAATTTAATTAATATTATTTTAGTAGTTTAGTTTTTAAATCAACATAACTAGTTTTGCTACAATTAAAGTTGGTATTTTTTCTGTAGAACAAAATCTTAAATTATGTAGACTTTATGAGTAGTATGAACGCAGGTCTAAATGACGTTGGAATGTTTGTGTAATAGTTGAAGGAAGCTGTGTACTGGTGGTACTATAATTGCAATATTATTACTACTAGACCATTATTTCATAAGAATTTATTTCCTAACTAGTTTTTACCTGCGACTTCGTCCGCGCGACCTATACACATTTCTCACCGGGATTAAAAGTAATTTCTGTCCATTTCAGTGTGCATGTATACGAAATATCCTGACGACTGATTGAGTCGTTAAGATGACAAGAGGAAACAATCAATCTTCGTTCACATTTATAATATAAATAAGGTTTGTTTAATTTTAACATACATATATGTTAGTTTGTACGGTTTTTGTAAGGTCAATAAATATGCACCAAAATTCTTATAATATGCAGATGTTTAAAATAGATATGTTAGTATAGAATTATTAATGTACTAATTAATGTAATAAATATTTTGCACTAGATGATCTAGTAAATTTCATATTACTTACAATGCCATCTATTGACAGTAATCGGAAGTAATAAAATTACTTAGATATTTTTAATTTTTCAGGTAAAAGCTTGGGTTTACAGATTTGCTTTAAACCGCCCCTGTATTATAACGAATAAAACAAAAAAAATATTCAGGGAAAAAATATATTTATAAATCAGTCAAACCATTTTTGAGTTTTAGCGAGTCTAACGAACAGCAATTGATTTATATATATTTATGTATTAAGTATTGATGTATTAATTTCTAATTGTATAACAACATTATAACACTTTTTTACAATAGTTGATTTATTTTAAAGTGCAAGAATTATTAAGCTATCTTTTGTCAATCTTTTTCATCGGTACTTACTGTTTGTATCGGCACAGTGTTTTCCCAGCGTTTCAAAGAGATTTACATTAATGTGAACAAAAAGTATTTATAAAACATTCGACGCGCTTTTACGAATCCAATAAGTATTCAATTCGTAATAAAATTTTGTTTGTATGCCAGTTATTTGCAAATATTTGCAAACATTCATGTGCATAGGTGAACGTTATAATTACATTTAATTAAAATTTTAAAATGTATAAGTATAGACATTGAAGTAATAAAAAAATATTTATATTTATGCAGATGTGAATTATTCAATTTATAATTTCCTTTAAATTAAGCTCTCTTAATCAATAACACACAAATATTTCTAAATACAGATTTAGATAGATTAATAGGTTCAGATTGTGACGTTGATAAATTAAATCAGTCGATCAGTTTCCACCATGGACAATAATAGCCTTGAGGGGCGAAGGGGGCAAATATAAGGGGATCAGGAACTTCGCTGTATCAAATTCGTGTAATACTTGTGCTAGAAGAAATAATTGAATTCGTGGAACAGTCTAGCGGTAATACTCTTAGTACATTCGGTACTTGTGGTAACCTTTATTTTTAAGGTCGGTGTGCGCAAAGATTTGCTGATGAGTGCTAGGTAAATATTCTCAGATAATTCACCACCCATGATAATCTTTATATTTTGGCATGGATGCACGAAACATTTTGCGTCTGATCATAAGGATTACCCCTATGATCAGCGTTGGCCTTACAGCGTTGGCGTAAAATTTTTTTTAAGTGTATATTATTTTTATAGTTTTAATTTCCATGTAATACATTTATTCTGACTCATCTAAGCTTAGTTTATATATGCAATAATACCTTTTAATAATAAGTAATATACCTCTTTAGTGAAAACGTCTGGATGAAACTATTGAACTCGGTCCTGATTTAATATGATTACTTTAAAGATAAATGGTAGAGGTTGCGACGTGTTGATAACATTCTTATCACGGCGCCTGTTTGCACCCTAAGCACGGACCAATTTACATTTTCTTCAATTTAGTGTACACCGTCTGGAATCCCTTATAGATCTTCAATATCAAAGCGATGTATATATATATACTGAGGAAGTAATTGAGATGTTGTGGTAACAACTAACTACCTTCTCGATTAATAGTTTAAGTATTTACTAAATTGTTCCCCTTTGTTCGAAGCTCCGGTCAATATTATTGCCGAAGTTTAAAATTTCTAATTGTTACGAACTCGGAGTGTTCCATTCTGAGTGAGGTAAATTATAATTTTATCACGAACAAGACAACAAGGTAAAGGGTCACCTTTATTAAGATACAAGGTCTTAAAAATTAAAAAACTTTCATCGTACTAAGTTTGAATATATCATAAATGTTAAGTATAATTAAAGACGTTTATTTTTAAGAATTTTGGATATTTCTGAATTTCAAAAAAGGGTAAAAAAATTGAAAGTACGCGTTTGTGTTAGGCGCCAGAAATGATAACGCATAATAGGTTTTAATTGGTGACAAAAAGAAATGTTGTGTCTATGGTGTTGTACATGTCTATAGGCGACAGTTAATACTTTCCAGCAGGTAGGTCGTCAGCTTGTTTGCCATTCTAAGTTGCATAAAAAATGTGTATTAAGACTACTGCTAAACTACACCGGGTGCTAATCTACGTTATGCTATATGGGTAAGGATACCCGTATAGCATAGTTTAGTTTGAGAATCAGATTATTTGTGTAATTGTGTGACAATAAAGTATCATTACATTCTCACAAAGATACACATAGATATTTTATTTATAAATTTTAAAAATTATATTATCTTCAGTTTCTATCTTTACTATTTTGTGTTATATGTTACGAGTATACAGAAAAAAATATGATATAAAAATATAAATGGCTGTATTTATTGGTGACGACGACAAAAATTATTTAAATAAAAATATAATAATAATAATAAATTATTTAAATTATTATGGTAAATTACATTTGTTTTTTATTTTCTTTACAAGAAAACGAAATAGCTCAAAAATTTTACGTTGTATGTATATATAAAGTAAATGAACGATAAAAAATTTAGCAATGATATTGTCTCTAGTGAATATTAGTAATTGTAAGTTATTTGTCACAATATTTGTCAGTTGGTAATATTTTAAACACACGTTGTAATTTTTTCAAACGCATTCACTCAATTTTCAGTGCTCATTTTGGTATTTGATTGCGCATATTAAGTTTTAATTTTACATCGAATACAATATAATGTGAACCATTTACATGTATACAGTTATAATGTTAAGTAAACAAACTAATTCCTTCTAAAAATACATGGGCGTTTCTATAAACAAGTCAAGGTCTGGTGTTGATTAAGATTACTTATTAATACATTGGGAGTAGGTACACGCATTACCATCGCTCTTGCTGTAGGTACTTGTGAATTTTCGTCATCTTAACAGGGTTAGCGGAATTAATTCAAATTTACTGTAAGTACAAATAATACGAGTATAATACTATACTATAAGTGATACCTACCGACTTCAGAAACTGGAAGGACTTAGTTCGATTGTATTTTATTGCGTGTGTATGTTGCAATAGGTATATCTTTATTAATGGTTAATGGCGTTCTTACAGAACTAGACTTATATAGTTGAATGTGTGAAACTAATATCACGAAATGTACGGGACAGAATCGTTGAAAACAGGAAGCCGGCATGGTGCGGTCAATCGTTGAGAGTCAATAATTCTCTTTTCGGTTGATCGTACTCATCGACAATATTGTCTCTGTGCTCGCTCATGCGATAATGTGGTCACATATCGTGCTATAATAAAAAAAAAACTATTAAGTACTACTATTCGGCCGAAAATTTGGACGTTTAACTTTTTTTAACGTTCAAGGTAATTTTTTAATTACCTTGGACGTTCTCCTAAATGACGAAAGAATTGCAATAGTAAAATGAAGTAAAATTTCTAGGGGTACAGATCGACTCAGCATTGAACTGGAAAAGTAAATTGCAATCCATCGGTAATAGTGTTAGTTCATCGTGCTATGCTTTAAGGAGTTTAAGGGATCTGTAGTTAACAGATCAACTTAAATC
Source organism: Galleria mellonella (assembly GCF_026898425.1). Taxonomy (NCBI): domain Eukaryota; kingdom Metazoa; phylum Arthropoda; class Insecta; order Lepidoptera; family Pyralidae; genus Galleria; species Galleria mellonella. The sequence goes on along the minus strand of NW_026442130.1, from coordinate 6,891,328 downwards.
AGTATATTACTCGTTAGTAGAATCAAAATTTAGATATAGTTTTCAATTATGAAGAAACAGCTACAATTATAATAAAGAAAGGGCTTTTAGACTATAAAAAAGGCAATAAGAATAATTGCTCGTATTCGGCAGTGGGAGTCTTGCAGGGACTTTTTTAAAAAGTATCGCATACTCACAGTGCCCAGTCTATACGTATTGATTGTTGTAGTAAATTTTGTTAAAAATCTACCCAGATGTGAAACGACACAAGAAAGGGAATTGCGTACAAGTTCTAGACGTAAAGACATTATGAGTGACATACAACCAAGATTAAACGTAGTTATACATGGAGCGCAATTTCAGGGAAGGAAGTTGTATAACAAATTACCAATTGATCTGAAAACTATCCAAAATTGGAGAATATTAAAAATCAAACGCCATGCCTTTCTATTAGAAAAATGTATTTATAAAATAAATGAATTTTAGAGATATATTAATTGTGAGTTGTGTATAGTGACTAGTTTTTTTCTTCACTGAAATTTTTATTATTATTAATTCAGTATTTGTATGTGGCATTGTTTATATGTAAAATTGTTGCGTGTTTGTGATTTTGCAGTTGTACAGTATAAAACTCCTATCATTGAATTGAATTGAATTTAATTAATAAAATAATATGGATCGTAACGAAAATAAGTGGAAAAAAATATAGCACTTAAAATATCCTTGCATACCTAGTGTGTAATTCACAGAAATAATTATTTATATAAAAGTGTCTTAAGCGAATAATTATTATTTTTGTTTTATTTGTTAAAGATGTATTTATCATTGGCTGATTCTGTGAGCACAGCTTGTGGAAAGTTTATCTGATATCTGAACATGTTGCACATTAATGTACTAACTTGAATATTATGTTTTTATTTTTATACATTTTATGTTTCAATTTATGTAATTTCTGTTATGTACGCCAAATAAATAAAGTTTCATTGCTTGACGTAGATTTTACGACGCAGAGACATTTTATAATATTAGACATGCGTTTGGATGATAAACGTAGGTACTCGTAAGTAGTAACATAATAGATACGGAAAGCATAACAGTGGGGTCGATTGTGAGGACCAATTTTTTCAAACGTATCACAAATTAATACATATTTTAATGTTTTTTTTTTTTAAACCACTGAGGCTGCAAGCAAGCATACAGCCCAACTGACGGTACGTAGTTACCATAGCTTATGAACGCCTGCTTGGAGCATTACAAGTGCGTTGTCGACCCTTAAGAAAGAACGCTATACTATAGTCTTTTAGAAAAACCTCGACAGTTATTGTTATAATTTGATAGTTTCACAAAATAAATTGTTAGTACTGCGTCGGCGATTCTGCTGTTGTCGTTAGTGTCGATCGACTAGGGATAATTACTTACCATCAGGTGAAACGCTTGTCGAGAAAAAGATTAATTTTTGGACCACAAAAAAAATTATGGGCCATCAAAAACTAAATTTATAATAAGTGTGTCTTAAATGTATTAGAAATTTAATTTATTTTATTTTTAGAATAATCATTTCGCTGTAATATTAAGTTGAAATTTTAATTTTAAAATAGGATTAGAGAAATGGTCAATTAGAATGGACGCCATTATTTTAGGGTATTATTCAGCTAAAAATAATATTTGTAAGTATCGTATATTCGTTGTTGATAGATAATGTGATTAAATAAATTTTATGATTCCATTATTAATCGCCAATGTGGATTAAAAATAAATCCACTCTGTACTTCAGAAGGCACGTTGAGCCCTTGCGTTTGTCGCAGCTTTAATTACTTGATGTTTATAAGAATCGAATTCATAGACATTGAATTACGCAGATGTCGCAATCAAATGTAAGTACTGTTCCTGTCAATTTTGGTTCTATAAGTTTCGTAGTATAAAAAAGTTCGTTACTTAGATCACATAGATATAGGCTTCTTAATAAAATTGGTTATACGAACATGACCGTGTGGTCCCGCCATAGAATGGGCTACCCCTTTCTTTTCCGTGGGTGTAGTGGAGGCGACTAAGGGAACGTTAAGGAATGTGCAGCAGCGTTCCTCTTAAAACATCACAATTTATTACGCAATGTTGATATACTTATATACCTACTTGAACCACTTATTATTACCTACGTTCTTATACCAACGAATAAGTAAAGCAAACCGTACTGATGCGAAATTAATTATAAACGTCGTGAAAGCTGCAAATTTATTAAATTGATTAATTATAAAATTATAGCTTAATTTCTGTGTTTATGCCGGGGGTACATACAAGTTAATTCATTCAAATTAAATCATTACCTAATCAAGCTGATACAGGTTGTATAGGTAGATAAAATATACCTACAGTGCAATTTCGACTTCTTTTCAACTTGAGCAAGTTGAAAAAAATTTAACAAAATATTCATTAGTAAAAAAAATCCGCGACAACAGTACAGTACTTAATTATGGATTTTATATATTACTAACATTTATTCTAATAACTATATAATTTTGTTGTTACTTTTACCTTGTTCAAAGTTGAATCAACATGAAACATGTTCAAAATTAGATGCGCAGGAAATAAGAATTTAGCGCAAGTAGATATTATTATGTAAATAAGTTAAACGTAGGTGGAATTGACGAAATACGTCAAAGCTGCCATCAAAATTCCAGGAAGCAATTATTTGGTTTTGCTAAAATTTCATTAAGTTATGAAAAGTATGAACACAAAAGTAAAAGTTAGGCGCATTTTATTTAAATATACCTATTATTAAGTGCTTATATAATTAGTGTTTAGTATTACAGTTGTTTTTAAAATATCACGATTCGGGATTCCAATCTCGCACCAAATCTTAATTCCGTAGTCAATCCAGCGATTTCGCGTTATTTGTGGAATCGTAAAAATTAATGAGGCTTCTGTACTGAGTAGTAGTATCAATAAAATTATGAAGATTTTTATATAATATAAAACAACTAAATATCTCTTAATTAAAGTATAGTAATTATATAAACAACTAGGTATTCGCCCGGTACCTTGTACGCGTGAATTTCAGAAGTAAGAAAACCAATGATTTCGATCACTTCTCAACAGGGTATCAAGGTAAAATATACACCAAATTTTAAGATAGATCTTCAAGAATGTAATAACCGTAATCAATTTGATGCAGTAATTTTTGCGTAAATGCGGAACAGACAGACAAACAAAGTTTCTAGATAATTAAAGAATTTGTCCCACAAAACAGACTTCCAATGTAATAAAACCACTTATGTTTTTTTAACTATATTATTGAATTGATTTTGATAAAATTTCTTCGCGACCAATCTACATGTCTGTATGTATTGGGCTAGTTTAAGGGTGATAATCCGATACCGGCATTGCATTGCACGGCTTGAAGATCGTTTTACCACACAAGAGAGTGCTGTCGTATCGCACCTGAGCGCAACTATATTCAGATTGATAAAAAAAAAAGTAATATGGCGTTGGCGCGAAAAGTTGGGGTTGTTAGCAGCATACGCTCTGTTTTGTGTATTTATTTTATAATAAAGGATATCTAAGTGAAATTCATAGTTTGCTATGACGTGGTTTTGTGTGCAACTTATTAGATTTTATAATAAGACTAAGTTTCTATTAATGGAAAAACTGATGTGTCATGAACTTATGAAGTACCCGACATCACGCCACCCTATTCAAATACAACATTTGTGCGTACTCCGGAGCCCGTAAGGATCCTTAGCTGCGTCGTGGAGAAAGACAGGAGGCAACAGGAGCGACCCCAGGAGGCAGGTGAACCAGCACATCAAAGAGGTACGACTATTTAAGTTGTTGCGAACGGCATACCAGTCTAGGAAAGTCATCGTTAACCGCCCTTTCTGCCTACCCTTGGACTTTTATTTTTCGCCCATACAGTATATCCTTTAAGATTAAAAAGAATGTTTCAAATCAGTTTACAACTGATGAAGTTATAAAGGTAAAAAACATTAAAAAAAGACAACCTAATTAAAAACCCCCTTCTTTTTGAAGTCGTTTGAAAATATTGTTTTGGCATCTACTCGTAAAGGCCTTTATTAAAACGCATTATATTAATTTTTCTTAAATAAGCCTCATGGTTAGACATCATCTAGTTACAGTTTTACTGTATCAGTAAAATGTAAAAAATATATTGATATTTAGAATATTATCTTTTAAATTTAACCTTAGTTCACTAATTGTGATGACTTGTATAAGTATGAATATATTAGAATATACTATTATAGATAACGATATAATATCGTTATCTATAATATCGTTAATATAATAATATCGTAATCGTTATGACATAACGATTTTTTATTGTAGAATTGTCACTGGATAATACTTTATTGGATGTTATCGTAATAAACCATGAGAGGGATACCAATGCCGCAGCTATTTTTTTCTCAATTTATTCAGTTCTTCAAATCTCGCAGATCTCCCAGTACCTATTGGAATTAGCTAGGATCTAGATTTTGTCAGATTGGATTCCTTAAATACGACTGAGTAACTTCTTATATTTAATAAATATAATGTTATAGTAAAGTTCAGATATTGATATATTTGCAAAATTCAATAAATTTAAGTCTGTCATTTTAGAAAATTTTAATAAATAAATAAATAATAAATTCCTTTAATATGAAGTAAATAAGCATATATTCAGATATACCTATATATTAATGCGCGTCATATTTTTATGTTGTTTTAAAATAAAAAAATACAAAATATTGATGGAACATGGCAGTGAATTTACAGGGTACAGAGGAATAATACCTGAGTCCTTAGGAATGACAACGTATGGGTTGTATCATGGGCGAAACGGTATACTCTGTTATGTCCATGGTACTGCCCACATCTATAGGCAACGGTTACCACTTTTCATCAGGTGAGCCGACAGTTTGTTTGCTATTCTAAGTTGCATAAAAAAAAAACTTTTCGTCTGAATAATTAATGCTTGCCGTGGTAACTAGTAATTAAGCCAACACTATATGCCTTAACTATTTTCTCGAGATAAAATCTGTAATTAAGAATGTCTTGTTGGTTGCTCTAATAAATAAATAAAATAATAATTTAAAAATCTATTCCACAAACAGGAACCGATTCAAGTTTTATTAGTTACGGAATTAGTGAAATATTTTTGATAATTCTGAAACAGTTTTCATGATGGTTGTTGATATTATTTAAATTAATGTGCAAAAATTAATCTCTCATTTGACTAAATACTGATATTGAATGACTCATGTATTTAACTTTCACTTTCTACGTCACCGCCCCACTCCTTTTCGAATGATACTTCTATGCGCTAGAGAGCAGACTTGTATTGATTTCCTAGTAGCACAGTAAAAAAGACCATAATAAAAATACCATAATAGAAAATAATATTGGAGAGTTTGTTTTATTGATTCAAAGCCCAATTTCCCATAATTGGGTTTTTTAATTGACATTCTCATAGTTATCATAAGACAAAAAGAAATAATAAACAGTGTCTACCTTAGAATTGTCTACTGCTCACCCCAGGACGAGAACATAAGCTTTTAGTTGGGCACAAAGAACATAATTGAGAGTACATATATGCCTTTTTACAGAGTCTAGACTACCCCTGAAAAAATGTTAAATACGCTAAAGGTAGTTGTGATGTTCTCATTACATTATTTTAATAATTTATTATCATGGCACAACTGTATATGATCTTCCTATGGGATATCTTCCCTTTGTTTCCCATAAGTAGAAGGTATGGCCTACTATTCTGCTACTATTCACACTGCTAACTAGATGTTATGGTATAGAGTTTTATACAAAGTTTTTTTTTATATATTATAGTATATTATTCCTTAGTCAGTCATTGTGACTTTTTAAGATAAAAAGTAGCGGTGATACTTGGAATTGTTATTGCGTTATTATCCGCCTGTGTATCTTATAATTTTCTTTATAACTTGATGTTTGTTTCGAATATGAATGTAGATACAATAAAGTTTAGACAAACCAACAAACGGAACTGCAATAGAATTATGTTTTTAAAGACGTTCTAATGAAAATTATATTAAAATTTTATATAAAGAATAGTATTTTATGTTTAGTACAGAACTATTATATTACTTGAAACCTCTAAAATGATTATGGTTTGCACAAGTTCATTGCGCACTCCGAGTCTTTGTATGTTTAAAACATTTCTAAGCATAAAGATAGTAGTGAAAATGCATTATTAATAAAACAACTCACTTTATATAAAATAAACGAAGCGAAGTAGGTTTTGTGGCAAAATATAATATATGTATGTATGTTCCACATGTAAATATTATTTACTGTTTGTTAACAGATGCAAACTAGATTCTGCGAAGTTTATAAAATTAAATGCTTATTTTAACTTTAGAGAAAAATTTTCAAATATGGTAAAAATATTTAATAAATATCTTCAATAATAGATGTGCATCTTTATTACATTCTTGTCTATCTAACTGAGCAGTGCCATCATACACTTAATGCCTTCATACTAATTAATAAAAAAAAAAACCTTATCAATGAATTTAGGATTAAAAAAGCGAATTCAATTATGAGAGTAAAACATTTTTCAATTACAGAAAACGAAAATCACGTACAACAATTATACATATGTAGTAAAAATACATTCGAATAGTAATTGAACTTGAAGTTAGTTAAAGATTGAGTAACCTGTGGACTGTATAGCGTGCATATTTTTTTATACTTTTATTAAGTCCTATGAATATATATATATATATAAGCTATATGGCAATGTTTCTCATTGTTGAAGGAGAAATCTAGATATATTTTCACATTTGATCAATTCAATGTCCGGTTTATAATATAAATACAGAGTTCATATACATATTAAATATTAAAAATTCTTGAAAGAAATTTCTTTCGTTTTTTATAATAAATATTTCTTTTCAGTAAATTTTTTCAAAGTAAAATTAACGGCCCGAACCAATATCCTTTGAGAGAATGTATCTCTAAGGATATTCATGTATATGATATGATCATATACATGTAGGTACCCATTATATGTTTGTTACCTTTGATGCTATGTTTTCCAGTTATAGATTACTTCTTCCTGCAAAAGCCATAACTTAAGCTATAAAATTACCCAAATCAACCTTAAAATAGACTGGCTCCCTTGTTGAGCAATTAACAGCGACATTGAGCCATAATTACCGTATTATGTAATCCCTGGTGGACTACTTTGTGCTTTTGGTTGAGTTACTGTATTGATTCAGCAATAAAAGAGGCTTGTGTTTTATCATGGTCCATAACTTTTGGCGAATAGATGCGCTATTTAGTTCGTTTATTGCTCTGTTTCGATTCGATACCTAATTGGAAGGCGGGGCTAAATATGAAATTATTACAGTAGTGTTTGAACGAGGCATCATTTGCATAATTTCATTTTAGACTCCGGGGGGAAAGGGGTTGTTAGCAATGGAGTTTGACAGCCCCATTGCTAGCAATATGCCCTACGTCCACGTGGTTCCCCCTGGAAACCATCGTGAACAATTCTTGTTGAATTCGTCACGATGGGCTAACTGGCCTGCTTTATCCTCACCTATCATCACTGGTGTCCCGCCGGTGTATACCGACAGCGCGGGTGGGGTTATAATTCCATTATCACCCATAAAAAAATAAGAGACTCCAAGTATTTATGGTTTATGAATTCGAATTTTGTTAATATCAAAACATATGCGTCAACAAACAAAATTACTCCAAGAGACAAGGATGTAAATGGAATACTAACACTGCTTGCGCTATCAGTACACATTGGCGGGGTGTACTGTGTGTAATCGCCTACCATCACTCATATCAGTGAGCGATGGTAGGCGAGGATAATGTTAGTTGAGTAGATCCATTGTGACGAATTCACTAGAAATTAACCATGATGGTTTCTAGGGCGGATCGTATAGAGATTGACCTGAAAGGGTGTATTGGTAGCAATGAGCTGATAAGTCCCTATTACTAACTATCGCACTCACCTAGATTTATGTTATATTATAGATTTTATACCTAGCATTATTTAGCAAAAAAATACATGTTAAATTTTTTTTTATGCAACTTAGAATGGCAAAGAAGCTGACGGCCCACCTGATGGAAAGTGGTCACCGTCGCCTATAGGCATGAGCTGTACCGTGGACATAACAGAGTATACTGTTTCGCCCATCATCCCTCCATGCGTTGCCATTCCTGAGGACTCAGGTGTTATTCCTCTGTACCCAGTAAATTTACGCCATATCCCACCCTTCAAACCGAAACACAACTGCTTCACGGTAGAAACACGAATGGGACAGAGGTGCCCAAGCAATCGACTTTTGTACAAAGTCTCCCTCTGGTAAATTTTAGAACAATTTGTACTTTTATGTCTCATATAATATAAATAGCGTATATTATGAATGCATCCGGGTGCATTCGATACTTGACAGGTTTGGCGCCCGTCCAAGCGATTAGTAACGGAGGCGCTAGGCAGTCAGGCGCAACACATATCCCGACGTCACATCAGTTTTTTACGTAAAGTTATCTTGATTATACGAGTATTATGCATCATTAGGTATTTAATTTGAAAAAATACTACTTACTTTTATTTTCTTTGTATTTACAGCATGAAGATCTCGAGCAGACTTGAGTCACAATAATTAGTGTCATTTTTTATTTTCTCTTTATACCGGCATGCAATATATTATATTATGTGTGTTTGGCGACACTATATTTGTCACTAAAAGACATGAATATAGAGAGAAAAAGTAAATGCAACATTCCAAACGTGTATAAAGTATATACCTTTATATCCGTTTTGAACATATACATATAAAAGGGATCAAAATCGTTAACATCCTTTGAAAGGAGTTTATCTGTGAAATTCAAAATTTTCACTAAAAGAAAAACATTGGACGAATAACAACAACAATTTCTAGCCTCCTTTACTAATTAACACCGTGCGTTCAGCTAGTTATTGAGTTAGTATAAGTAATTCAAAATTTTTTGTCGTTAATGAAGTTAAAAAATTTTGTAAATCAAATTACAAAATTTTTCTTCTAATATATTATATCATGGGTAGATTCTTAATTTTATGTACCGTTGACTATATTGATTTTGCACTGTATGCTTAGATAAGAGAGAAATATCCATCTATAGATAATTTTCTTAAAGCCTCTCTGTTTATTGCATTGCCACTATATAATTACTATATATATCTAATGTAATCTAGCTAGAGCACACTTAATGTTGTTAGAAAAATACAGTCGATTTGAGAAACTCCTTCTTTTTGACATCGGTTGAAAAGCGTTCTATATTTTATTATGAGGATGAATAATTATCGCGCTCTTAGTAAAATATAGAATTTATGACTGAAATAAGCAAAATAAGTTTAATAAAACACACCCTAATTAAGGAAAGCACTCTCCTTTTTAAGACCATAAAGTTCCAAGGAAAAGGATTTTTTTTAAAGACCGCTTTTTATATCACCTTATTATCCATATTTTTCATGTTAGTATAAATAAATGAATAACCTACTTTGACAATGGTCATTCAAATGTAATTGTAGTCATATTGATAGACCTTCATAATAATTTTATACATACGTATATAGTATAGTACCTTTAGATAATATTAAGAGACATTCTCGTATTTGCAAATTATCAACCACGAATCTTGTTATGAATATCTCGTCTAGCAACACGGTTTTAATCATAGTATGTAATGAATAGCTATATGGATTCTATGTCGTGGCAACGTAAAACAGGAGCTTTCAATTACTAATCAATGTAGTTATATTTTATTAATATTACTTTTAAAAAGTCATTTGTTTAATCTCTTTCTTTAATCGTACAAATTGAGATTTTGTGTGATATAATGGGAATAGGAAAGTAAGAAATTCAATAAAGCTTCTGTAAGCTCAAGACAATGAGATAGATAGACGACACGTCGAAGTTAATTGCTAGAGAAAAAAAATTGAATGATGACCTTTGTATATATAGGCTAGCATAGTGTAGCGCAGGTCCCCAACATTTAATGAAGGCAATTTTAGTAAAGTTTGTAAGACAAAATAAAAATCTACTAGAGTGTGAATATATCATTTTATGTAAGAAGTACCTATTAGGAATTTATACATTACTACTGTTATTCTTGTGCAGGTGTCGCCATCTGGTGTAAATATAATATTATATTAAGAGTACTTCTTGTAGAAATTTATTGACGACCATGCCTCACCTACGGGAGAGTTTATGCTCAGTAACCCGTGAGTAGTTGCCCCCAGAGTGGAAGTCGTGGTAAAGGGAAATTCCTTGAGACCCCTAGCAACGCTCCAACCCATAATATTTTTGACTCAATAACGATACATGACACCGACCTAACATTATGCTCTCTTTGATATTTTTTCGTAAATATATAATGAACGTTTCTTTAGAAGAACCTTTTCAGAAGACTCTTTGAGTTAATCAGAAACAGAAGGCTTTAAGGAATACATGTACCCTAATGTAAATATGTAACCCTGTAATATGAGAAAAAATGCATTTTAAAATCGAAGAAAATTAAATAATTCCGCAACACATTTTGCAATATAAACTTTATTTATAAAAAGATATGTACAATTTTTATTTTTATGTCTATGACATTCATAACTTACTTACAAAACATATTTTTCAAAGCATTCTTCAGCTTCAATTGTCCATTTATCAATTTAGTACCTGTAGGTACAAGAGAAACATTTAGTTTTAATGTACTTTATAATGTCTAGACAGATTATTAATAGAGAAGATTAAATAAATTTTCGATGGGCATTTATAAATAACTTCATTATTAACAAAATACATTGGATATTTACATAAATTTTTTGCAAACAGATCTGATAATAGTTAGGTATTTATTCATAATTTCATTACAAACAACTTACATAAGAATGACTAGAAAAAAAAAAAACAAAATCTATTAGAATATCATTACAATAAGATTACACATCTAATATAAATAATAGTATTTATCTAATGAGCTGTTTCAAATTGTTTATTAAAACATATATTAACAAATATAAAACATTTATAAGTTCATGTGTATTGTTTAAATAAATTAATAGTAAATATTTTCACAGTAATAATTTAAATTTTTATCAACTTATTATTTTTCTCTTTTTTCTCTATAGGTAAGATTTTTGAAAATAGATTTTAATGTAGTTATTTTGAGATGATTTATGTTTAAATTTATGTGACATGCTTAAATTATAATAAATACATCTTTTAGGTGCTTAACACACATAGCGGTGGGTATAGTTGTCATTCACAAGTTTGTTTGTGTATGATCTATTTCTTATATTTAGTGTATTTTATACATTATTATATATATATATATATATATATATATATATATATATATATATATATATATATATATATATATATATATATATATATATATATATATATATATATATTATATTAATTGGACATTTGAATACAGCAAAATCTTCTGTTATAATAATTTCTGTTATAGTAATTTGTTTTGCCTACTATTATGTCATTAATAACATATATTAAGATTGTTCATTAAATATCCTAAGTCTAAAAAATTTAAAAATTTACATTATATATATCGCCGAGTACTTATATACAATGACAGCGTGGCGATTTTCCGTAGTTATCCAATGAGAATGCCGCTACACCGCTGTGTGTTAAGGGCCTTATGTTAAGTATGTTTATGCCTAGAAATGAAACCCGTTTCCTTCCATATAGTATTTATAAATAATACGTAACACAATTTTGGGTATAGATTTCTTTATGCAAAGTTTTAATTTTGTATAGTTGTTTGATTCCTGAGATTTCGTTATAATTGAGTGGTATTATACTTTTCAATGTGACTACGAGTATATATTATATAAAATTTTATCTTACTTTATTTTTAGAGTTTGTTTAAAATAATTTTGTATTAAAAAAGAACTTAATATATAATATAATCGCTGAAAAATTACTAAGTGAGACTTTACTGTCTTTGAAAAACGTATTAAGTATCAGAATTTTTTACTATCCATGCACTTATAACCACCAGTCAAATAGGTCCTGCCTATTACTAATAGCAAATACTAGGTAAATAAAAAAAAATCTTTTGTAAAATTAGTTTTTTTTGTTAAAATCAATTTACTTAAAATATCTTAATCTAAGAATAATAAACAAATTTTATGATACAGAAATAATAATATTTATTTAATATTTTGCATAATATTTGCTAGAATTTTAACGAAATTTGCATTATGGATATTGTAAATATTATTTTATATTGTAACTATTTTTCAGGTTGCTTAAAATATTAAATTACTTAGCTATATACAATATAATTAAATCATATTTAGAGGTATTAGAAAATTCTTAAACGACAATCGCAAATGTTTGAACAATAAATAAAAAAATTAGCTTGAAAAAAATACAAAATATGTCAATTTATTTACTGATTTATATAGAATTAGGCTCTGTTTATTGGTGATTTTTGTTTATTAAATTTGAATTACGAATTTTTACGTTAACTGTATAATCTTAATAATATTTAAGTGTACGTTAACATTAACGACATATAATGACGTCCAGCGTTCGAGTTGTCAATTGAGCAAAAAAGTTTGGATTTATGAGTATGCTCATCTTTCACACATTATAGTACGAGTAATCCAGATATGACAGATTGGACCAATAATAATATATTTAGTATGCAACAGTAGCAGATGTGTATATAAAAGTTCGTAGTAAAAATGAAAATGTCGTGGACTTTTTTGTAGTTTATTTTTGATCATTATGTTGATGTCTGACCGAATTTACTATATATATATATATATAAAACTAAAAAATAACTGAAATAATCGTAATAACTATATAAGTATCCCATAGGATCTGAATTTATCCTAAACGGCACAATGAGCTTATTATATTAACATAGAGATATATAGGAGCATAATTTAAAATACACTAGGACAGTAATAGTAACACACAGTTATACATCATATAGATTTCACCAATTAATTTTCTATTCACTAAAAATTATTACATATATAATCTGGTGTGTTTTTGAGAAGAAATAATTAATTATATTATTGTAATTGTTAAAAAATATAATAATAGAGAGAAGATGTACATTTTCATTCGTAGAACCCTCACTTGAATGGATGCTAGTTATTTCAATTTCAACTGGCATTAAAATCAATCAAATAAATCATAACACATTTTTATACAAGTCAAAAACTTTACAATTGTTTTGTTTTGTTATTCTCTTTCCATTTGTATTCATAACTTTATATAGATTTAAATTATAAATTAAGGATAGTACATGGTTCCGTGTAAATAACAATGTAATAAGAACATATATTACTGGCTCATATCTAAAATTGTACTATTATATAACCTCAGCATATAGTCGGGCCCGTTTCATAATAACAACATCGGAACATAATTGTGGCAAGAACTCGTCAGCTATAATATATTAAGTGTAAAGATAATTGCACAAATCTGAAATATTTTATGTGTTATATTAGAATTTCTATGTAGAGTATAATTATTTCAAGATGTAGTATAGTTTAGTTACTATTGCACATATGATTAGTTAAAATTTGAAATATATGGAACAAATTATTTTTTCATGCGTAAATAGCTGATAGCATTGATCTGAATTTATAATTAATGTACGTATATTCCTAGCATAGGTGGGTAGAAAATATATCTAAAGAAAATGATTTTTACTTTAGTTTGATTTAAATATTTTGAATCAATAAAGAATACTTGGAATAAAAACTTATACGAGTACAAACAAGCTTAGGTGTATGATTTTTTTTAATCCCGTGTCTAGACAAAAGTAATGATATATTCATGAGTAAAAATCGCATATGAAATATCTATTTTGTTAAAAATAATACATCGCTAGACAATTGCTTAATTCATTGTTACGTATTCTTTGATCCTCATATTTTAATCAGTATACTCGTATAATCAATTCCGTAGATAGTTTTGAATGAAAACACAAATATAGAGAGCCAGTTAGATCTGCAAAACTATTAGACATGAAATAAATAATTTTATATTTTTAAATAACAGATACAGTATATTTGAAGTCAATAATTGTCAATTTGAAATAATAAATTTAATTAAAAACTTATTCGCACTTTACATAAATCTTAAGATGTTGTCTTACAGATAACTTTCAGTTTAAACACTAACATAACACGTACGTATATATTCTGGAGTATTATATCTAGTATTTCGGCTTGTCGGTAAAGACTGTTTGTTATATACAGTTCGTTATTAATATCTGCCGTTTTGTTCGATTTTAAACCTTATATAAACATAACAAGTACTATATATAATAATTAATGGTATTTACAAGAACTGCTGCAAAACACTCACTCGTTTCTCTTGTACGAACCTTCCTCACGGAACCGATGTCTTCGCCCTGTAATTAGAGGAATAAATACATATTTAATAATAACACAATATTAGATTCACGTGAATATCACTTGATTATAACAAATGAACTGTTATTAAGACCCCCTGGAGGCTTATGTTCAAGGCTATAGATCGTTACACGAGTAGCTCGTATTATTAGGACATTTCTATTAACATATTGCTATATATTAATAACTTGGATTATCTTTCTTTACTTGGCACAATTAGTAAATAACCTTAACGTCTTCTTTTATTCAATTTATTAATTTAAAAATAAATCAGACAAAAAGTAATAACGTGAATTATTATAATCAATTAAGTTTTTCTCGCGATTTAATCCGTCTGACCAGGAAAAAAGGCATCTGTTTATTCTAAAGTATTGGGTATCTAAGCCTGCATTGGTTCCATAAGAATGTATTTTTCCGTACGATTTTCGAACACTGTATGATACAAATTTTATTCTAACAATTACAAACACAACAATAAAAGAATTATCCATGTAGATGTAGCCGAGTTGGAGTGATGCGCTGAAATACATTCGGCAATTAATATTTATTTATATAGCTTATCGTGCATGATAATCGGCAATTAAGGCACCAAGGAATACCAAAGAAACAAAATTTAATATTTATTTATTAAAGGTGAATACAAAAATTTTTTAAATGTAACTGTTTATTTATATTATACACAATTATTTTTATTAAATGAATAGCCAAAATTGTTTACTCATTTTACAACGTATAGAATAGAAATAGAAAAGAAATAAATATGTTTTATATACAATATCAATTGGATAAAGATTGGAATTGGATTGGATTTTGTGGAAGAATACACGTGTTTATTTTTATAAATATTCATTAATATAAATGTTATTATTTTACTAAAAACTACCTAATTATATATATACACATATGTACATATGTATATTAGAAAACATATATATCTTAGTTTTGAAGCGTTACAATTTATATCTGGAATGCGAATAAAACTCGTAATGTGTCGCCTTATCGAAACTTGTGAATACGAGAAATTCCATTTTCTTTTTATTTGGAGCAAATTCTTTAACCTTTAATGCCATTGAAATATTCTAAGTATACTTCTAGGTTATTGGAAATATTCTGTACTCTTAGATAAATATTGACAGTTACAGCAATTAGATAAATATTGACATCTTAGATTCTGTATAGTTTAAAAATTTGTATGTACGTCTAGGTACATATACGTTTAAAAATTTGTATGTACGTCTAAGTACATTCAAATTTTATTAGCTTTATTTTATTAACCTTTATATTATAAATTAAAATTGTATGAAAAAAGAATTGATATTTTAAAAAGAAACTTATATATATTAAAATACCTAGGTTTATAATTAAAGATTATAATGCGACACTAAATATAGAATGCATTCAATTAAATTATATGCTCATTTCTAAGTAGTAATGTTTGTGAAAAAATCTGTCGACGTATTCTTATATATTTTCTAAATAATATAATATTTTATATTTTTTGATATGTAGTTTTATATTTTTCGTAACTATTCGACTCTGCTTGATAACATGTTTTTAACATAAGTGTCAGTTTTATATTTTAACTTTAATATCGAGGGTTTTTATTATTGATGATCATTACAAATAATTCATAGAATGATGATAATACTTACGTGTTCTGTCCATCGGAATGTGAAGCGGTCGGTAGGGGCCACTTGTGTAGATGTGCTCGCCACATCATTTGCCCAAATGTCATTCGGAATTGTCGGGACATTGAGCAGTATAGGACGAAGTTGATAGCACCGTTTAAGAGTGCTAGTGCATCCATGAGCTCCCCAAACAGATTGTAGCAATGTTTGAAGAAACAACGACCGAGCAATCCACTGAGTAAGCCCAGTATCCCTTGAGGTAATTCTGTCACAAGAAAAAGTAGCAGCACTGCTACTAGCATCTTAGTCGTTCTATTTGTTCTTCTATCAGCTTTGCACTGACGTTTGCCGTTCTTATTATTTGTTGGGCACGCGTTGTAAACGCGGACTTTTTTCTGATGCTGATTTGCACTGTACACTTCACGTATTAACCATAAGCTGATGATGGTTAATATACAGCATGGCAGCAATTTGATAACAACAGCGTGTACCCAAAAGTTAATCTGGTATAGCTGGCCTTCGTGGTCTGAATCCACATAGTACAATATCATAGGTCCCGTAGGTTCTAATACTACAGTTGTGTGAATATCGAACACCTGTGGAATAATAAATAAATAAAAATAATACTTATTAATATTCTAAATTAATATTCCATTTGTGTGACCGTAAATTTTAAATCCAATTATTTTCTTTTCTGGATGAGAACGTTAGAACACTAAATTGAATATTATTCCTAAATTATGTATAATAATTGCGAAGGTATCTATTGAATAATGCTTGGTTAGACTATTCTACGAACTAAGAAAAAAGAATCCGTAGGTAGTTAAGTCTCGCAAAGAACTCCTTGAGAGACTTTGCTGTCTATCAATAGGTATATCAATCGATAATAATTAGTGAGTCCTTCGTTAAATATCTTAGACATATTTTGTGTAAATTTTTTTTTTCCGCAATGTGAAAAATATTATCAAAAATTAATAAGGTGTAGATCAAAGCCTTAATAACTTAATGTACTGATTTATTATGCTCTTTGGCAAAGTAAAAAACCATGACAGTTTATATAGCTTTTATGTTTATTTAATACTATCATAATGCAGTCCATGCCACTCTCACAAATAAGACGAATTAGTGACAAACCATTACCAACATTATCCTCTTTTTTATCAGTCAGGTAATTTCATATAGAAATATATAGCTGGAGTTTATATCAAAATAAGCTTTTTAGGGCTTAGTAATTCCATTTTTTTCTATTTTATATTTGAATAATAATGAATGATCTCATAGTATAACAACTCATTAATGTTCTATTTTTGGTAACAGCTCGCTACTTATTAAAGGTCTCAGTAGAAAAAATAACTGAAGTAGAATAATTAATATAAGGCCAACACGAGAATTTATTATTAAAAAAAAAGAATAATCAAAATCAATTCAGAATTGGCTAAGATGTTGCATAATATACACAAGACATGATAGGGATGTCGGAAATTTTGAACATAATAATTTGATCGAGATATTAAGTTTTTGGGCTTTTGATGGACTCAATAAAGAAGTATTGTATAGGCTGGAATATGCCCATGACAACAAGTAATATTATATTGCATGTTCTATACATATCCGTATAACAAAACAATAGATACTTTATTTACTATATATTCCCCAAACATGTCTAAAGGAAATCAAATATCCGGACCCATTAGGCCCTCTCGTAAAATAACAAGCCATCGGTTACCAAGACGATAATAAAATTTATTAGGTAAGAAGTAAAGCATGCTCCATTTACCCAATTGTCACCATTAAATGTGTACCGGGGTTTCATACAACACTGTATCAATAAATGCTTCATTAGAGCTATTTTTAGAATATTTAAAAGGGAGGATTCTCAATTTGACGGTATTCTTTGAGTTGACGTCACGTGATGCCTTCTGAATTGATTTTTAATATTCTTTTAAAATTTGTTAGACCCAATTAGGGACAGATAAATTTCAGAACAAATTTTTAATTTATCAATCATATTACAGGCGATTTAGATAAAAAAATAAAAGGGATAGGAAGTAAACATAAGATTTAATACATTATAAAGATTAGTAAAAAGAGAATTCGAAGTAAGGAGGATAAACAACACAAATTATTGTATCTTTCAATCACACTGACACATCTAGGAAAAAATTCCAATAGAAGATATAGATCGTTAGCGATATTCTGACACCTATGTCAGCTTTAAATCTTAGCTTGCAAAGTACAAATACAGGGTGAAATTGAAAATATTACAATCCTTTTAAAACAATATTCTGTCAGCGAAACTGAATATTTTTCAAGAAATTTCTTCTGGAAAAATAGGAGGGGGAAAAGTGTCAAAAAACTTAAGACATGTATTAAGTTATAATATTATTATTATATCAGCCAGTAACTGTCCACTGCTGAAAATAGGCCTCACCTTATTGGGGTGTTTTGCTAATAGTTGCCATGTTTGGCAGGCGGGTTGGCAACCGTAATTAGGTTCTGGTGATGTTTTAAGATGCTGTTACCCATTCCTTGACCATTAAGTTCTTTTAGTCGCGTCTTACAGGAAAGGAAGGGTCCGTTCTATGCTGGGACCACATGACAAGTTATTATTATGGAAAGTCAAAATCTTTTATCGATCAGCGATTTGTGTGCGAATTTTGGAAAATATTCAGTTCCACTGATAGAGTACTTAATTGAAAGGAAACTAATCATTGACTTCGACTGCTTAATTCATTAGTTTTTTCTTTTGAGACAGAAGTACTTGTATGTGCTTACCATAAACGTAGGAATGCAAAGTATCGGAGGAATAATGAAACTGCTGAGTATAGCAGTGCTACACCGCCGCTCTGTGCATAATATATGGTTTCTATCTGAATATCTGAAAGAGAACAAATTTGGTAAAGTCTGTAAAATATGTCAAGTATATGATTTACTCGGATCTACATCTTGAATTATTAACTTTTCTCCGCGACTTCATTCACGTGACTATGACATGTTGCAGATGGAGTTATGATTTAATTTTCACCAATTTCAAAAGAAAAAAATACCAAACTATTAATAATTGTCTTACGAGTATTGTGAATAACATTTCAAAGATAATTGAAGTAATTTAATTGGTTGGCACAACAAGGAAATTTATTTAAAAATACGATACTGAATAACAAAAATTTAATGAATCATATTTTCACATAATAATTTTATTTGAGCGCACTGTACGCAACTGTGAACGTTTATGTCTTAATGAATATAATCTATTCTCATTGGGCAGGCAAAGCAACTAAAAGCAACAAATTAAATAATTTCATAAATATAAAATACAATATATACCTAACAACGTTTTTCATAGGTATGTATCTACTCTCCTTTATGATTATATCACTCCAAATAACAACTTATACTAGTGGTCGAGGATTGCTTTGTTTGTTACATTTTAGTGCTTTATCATATATTGCAATCGTTGTGAAATTTGGTATACACTTAAGCACTATATGGCAAGAAGAAGGGCTATCTTTTCTACCTGGTCAGTAGCGATATTCCAGTCACATAAAATAATAAATATAATATTTTTTTTTATTAATTATATAACTTATTTATGTATACTTTATGGTACCAGTGGTTACAAAAATAAGGAATACAAAGGAGTATAAAAGTTGGTCTTACCGCTAAACATTCCTTTTTCAAAGAATTTTCGAACCCCATGTCTCTGCCATGCGTAATTACTTCTTATAACAATATTATTATTTATGGTTATATTTTAATTAATATTATTATATATATATATATATATATATATATATATATATATATATATATATATATATATATATATATATATATATGTAATTTTATTGTACATTTATTATTATTAATTAAATAGTCATTTAATAAATAAGCATTGTTATTATTTTACTAAATCTCACTTCATTAGACGATTTTCAGCATTTGTTATTGAAATTACGATTAGAAGTAAAAAATAACAGATTTTATAAATAGCGATACAAAATAACAAAAGGAAAACTGATAAGTCTGATATGATTTTGTACAAAGCTTACTTTCTTGTAAAAATACACAATGTCTCGTTATTTTCAAATGTATTCATTTCACAAAACTTTTTCGTCTCTCAATATAAATGTATTGTATTTGCAAAAAAATATATATTATTTCTTATAAATAAAATATTTATTATATTCAAATGTGAAACTTATTTTTCAATAAATTAATTGTGTTGATGCTGGCGATTGACGTCATTTCATGGAATTTGAAATTAATCTTAATTAGATAAAAATACTCCGTTACGAGTTTTTTTTTTATTAATTAATTTATTTTGTTTATTTGTTGATGTAATTTCTTGTTTTTATTGACTTATTTAAACCCGTTTTCAAATTTACGCTTTAATAAAAAATTGCTAAGCAAAATTTCGTAATAGAATCTCGTACATCTGTCGGTAATTACTATTTATTCATTTTATGCTTTTAGTATAGTATATAGTACTTACCAGAGGGAGACTTTGTACAAAAGTCGATTTCTTGGGTACCTTTGTCCCATTCGTGTTTCAACCGTTAAGCAGTTGTGTTTGCATGGCTGTGTTTCGGTTTGAAGGGTGGGATATGACGTGAATTTATTGGGTACAGAGGAATAATACCTGAGTCCTCAGGAATGGCAACGCATGGGGGGTATCATGGGCGAAACAGTATACTCTGTTATGTCCATGGTACTGCTCATGTTTATAGGCGACAGTTACCACTTTATATCAGGTGGGCCGTCAGCTTGTTTGCCATTCTAAGTTGTATAAAAAAAAATAGTAGATATTAACATAAAAAATAGCTTGGATGCTAGTCCCACAATTAGGTTTAAACAATTCAAAAAGTTTATTTGTCAAAATAATTTCTTATTAAGGAAAGAAATGACTCTGCTTGAACAGTAGAATTATATAGAAATGACTATTTTAAAGAGTTGGAGTATCAAAATTTATAAACGATATTAGTAAGAATACACTAATAGTCTCCCAACATACTACATTGAGGCACTGTACTATATTATAAGTATACAAGAACCATAATTTCTCTGGATTGTTAAACAAAATAAATCGACTATACTATATTATTAAAACTTGTATTTTGTTCCATTATCTTTATTCAAAAAATTAATTAATTAATAATAAATTAATTAAATTTATTCGAATAAAAAAAATTCTTAATACAATTTAGATGACGTAAAAAAAAAATAATGCGAATGAAATATTTTACAAAATTACATACATACATACATATCTGTCACGTCTGTCTCTCATTAGGATAGACTGAAATAATGGAATGCCAAATACTTCGCTTCAAACAAGCCTCTTTTGCTCCCTCCACATTCATCAATGTTTTTATACACGCTCGCCAGATACGGATACTTTTATTTTAGCCTTTCTTTAGCATATTGCCTATTTGGTCGACATATGTCCATCTATGGCGGCACCTACCGGTACCTCTATTCATTCTTGTCGATAAATCTCTTTTGTAATTCTTCTTTCAATTATCTTCTCTAAATGGCCAAGAATTCTAGTACATGTGATTGAAATTGCGGGCACAGCTAGTAAAGTGATTAAAACAATTTTGCAATGTAGTATTTATTGGAAACCATTATACTGACTTTTTTGTTAAAGTGGCAAAGCTTTCTGTCGTTTAGAGCGCTTCTCGCTAAACCACTTATAAAAATTCAATTGACATTATTGATTGAACCATAATGACTTTCTTTGTTGGTATAAAATAAAACTTATTACACATTAAGCTATTTGTTTACGTCAATGAAATTATAAAATTAATATACTCAACTGTATATTCATTATTTTGATACAAATACAAATAATTTCATTCATTTATTAATACGTGGTTTAATATGGATTTTAATTATTTTGATTTATTGAATCAAGATTAGAAATCAAGATTAGAAATTCCTTTTTGTAATATTAATTTAAATTTATTACTATCACATTATCTTATTTCAATACAATTGATTTGATTAAAATTTGGTACACAGGTAGAGTATATCCTAAATTTACATGTATGATACCCTTATTCTAATTTTTGGGGCCGTAGTCGTGGTTTATAGCTGGGAGGGAATATTATTGAAATATGGTCATTGACTTCTTTGATTTACATATGAAGTAATGCAAATTTCAGAATACATTTACATAATACCACGTGTAATAGGTAAAAGCCGATTTTATCAGAGATTTTCTTTTCCATGTAAGTACGTTCTCTCGCCAATTTGTTATGTGTTTGGTTTCCAGTCTCTAGTCTTTAAATAATGCATAGAGTACGCGTAGTCTATGTTCTTTATTGTCTTATTTACTTTTTTATCACAAAAAAGTAAATAAGACAATAAAGTTCATCTGTGAACCGTTATTTAATATGTAATAGTAAATGAAATGGTGTTTCTCTTTTTAGACGTATATAAGTATAATAAATAAATATTACTAACACTTAACTAATGAAATGATGATTAAAGCCCCTCCCCGTGTGTATTGTCATCATTGTAGTTTATGGATGGCTCTTAAGTAATTAGTAACGAAATAAGAAACTTATTACATTCCAGTACAAATAAAAAAGTCTAAATATCTATTAATTAATATTTTCACTAATCATCAAAATAATAATAAAACTATATTTGTATAAAACTTAATATTTGTAAACAAAATACAAGTTTTTAGGTTGGAAATTTGTAGATATTTAATATCATATTACTTATTACTAATTAGAAGTTAGTAATAATAACCCGGTTAGTTAGTTAGTTCCTGATCCCGTGACTTCGTCCGTAAGATCAGGATATAATCACTGACCGAGATAAAAAGTAGCCTATATCTTACTTCATCCTATGTAGTATGTATATATATGTATATCGAATTTCATATTGATTAGTTGCGACGTTAAGACGTTAAAATGTAACAAACAAATTCACTTTTACATTTAATATCAGTAAATATAAGGATTGAAAATTTCTATCATAATATAATGACTCGGAAAGCAAACATTTCGGAAGTTCTTATCCGAATGTTTCAATACTTTGGACGTTAATGCACAAAGTAAAGGTTGATCTGTTTCGAAGACTTACAAAACTTTTGTACAACTTTATATACGAGTTGATTGAATGGGTACCTTTATATTACTCGTGTTTCTATCAACAAGTAGCTATGCTTGCATGGATATTGCGGCTTGACGTTACAGGTTATCTATGGGCGTCAGTGTGTATACAGTGATGTTTATGACACTGTCCTTCAGGCGGCCAGCTAGCTTTTTGGCCGTTCCAAATTGTATGAAAAATATGACTCTATCGATCCAGTTTGATACGTATCCAATTATTAGCTTGAAGTTATCAGTGTACAGACATACTCATACGTGTGATGATGTCTGCGTTTATTTAAAAAACACCCTTCAAAGGGGATAGCACAGTTCATTACAGATCAAACTACATTAAAATCTTTTTTTAAAAACGTGGTAATTATTTTAAATTTTGCATTTAAATTTTACAAATACTTTTCTTTAGAAGAATATTTTGAAAGTTTCAATGATAGATAGTTAAATGTGAATCTTATATTATATTTATAATTGTTTGATTAGTATTTGAGTTTGTTATAAGCAGTGGTGAACTATACCAGAAAAGATTGTTACTTTATGGTACCAATTATCTTAGTATCTCCATCATATTGAAAAACGCTTCTGTGTGTATTCTAATTTCACAATCTCTAATGGGGTGATCAAGGACGCTTGTTGATTACCACCGTTATGGTGAACGGACATGACACTGTATGTCCTCACGTAGCATATTTAAATTCAACGTGGCAAGAGGAGAGTCTACCTTTATTCAATTTTCATCACCAGAAAACTGATTAAAAATTAAAAATTGTATATAAATTAACATATTGGTGACGGTCAAAATCGAACTCCTGTACTACGTAGTCTATAAGTCGAGGTAGAGGGAGACTTTGTACAAAAGTCGATTGCTCTGTCCCATTCGTGTTTCAACCGTGAAGCAGTTGTGTTTGCATGGCTGTGTTTCGGTTTGAAGGGTGGGATATGGCGTGAACTTACTGGGTACAGAGGAATAACACCTGAGTCCTCAGGAATGGCAACGCATGGAGAGTATCATGGGCGAAACAGTATACTCTGTTATGTACATGGTACTTACTGCTCATATCTGTAGGCAACGATTACCACTTTCCATCAGGTGGGCCGTCAGCCTATTTGCCATTCTAAGTTGTATAAAAAAAATATTTTTACACAATATTATGAATACCTAAAGTCTATTTTTTTTAAATCAAATCGTATTACTGAGTTTACTTACTTAATTGCAACGTATCTCCATACGGCGAGCGAAAGAGTCAGACAAATAGAAGCGGTGTGGAATATTTGAGCGAAGTGCATGTGGAATAGAAGGTATGCCGCCCATTTGTACGGCATCTCTCGTTGCCCGGGCAGGATCTAGGAATCACAAAAAAAAAGAAGAATCTTTTTTAATATTTTTTATAAATTATTGTTTGTATGTTTTTTTTATATTTTACTAATTTCATATATTTATATATAATAAAATCATAATTGATACAAAGTCTTAAATTTCGAAATAATACATTTTATTACTATTTTTCTTAAAAAAATACAAAAAGGTCGTTATAAAAACATCTAGTCAACGAAAAGAGCAAAGGACAAAGTTTGTTAACGATTCCAGTATCAAATTTCTTCTTTGAAGCAAAAACATATTTGGTAACCTTGTTTATAGTGTAGGAATTTTATTAAAAGCATTTTATTCAAATATGAAAAGAAATATTACTGACATGTGGAAAAAATTATCTTGTTCGACTGAAGTGGAAATTAGATATTCCTCAATTAGTAACATTATCGAACATTAACTTTATGTTTACTTTATCTCTTGTTTACAGATATGTCGACATATTGGAGATATTTAATAAGAGCAATAGAAGCCAAAATAATATTTTTTTTATTTTTTAATCTGACTACCTATTTGTATATTTTTTGCGACATCACGCAGTAATAATGTTAAGTACTAAATTGGGTGTGGTTTTCACAGTTATGTTTCTGAAGGTACTTAGAATTTTGAGTATGTTTTATATTGATATGCTACCTAGTGTTTACGAACTTCCAATATCCGCGCGTACGAAGTTCCGAACAAAGGTTGTATATTGTATTGTTTGTAATTACTAAGAATTGTATACACAGAATAGCGATGCACGACTGTACTAATTTGACTATTAATTATTCGACTAAGCAAATCATTTGTATTTGAATGGATTTTCAAATCATTCGACTACTAATTTTATTCATTCGACTACTATTGTCATCCGACAACTAATGTCGTCCGACTACTATCAATCGACTACTAATATTATTCATTAGTAGTCGTTGATGTACGACTCGACACGAATATAGCCGAGTCGACCCGATCGTTGGAATGTCTTAATATTTTAATGGTTAAGCTTTAGCAATTTAATAAAAATTACCAATTTTTGATAAAAGTGTAGTTTTTATAGAAATTGCGAAAATATTATAACACGTAATATAAAATTGATATTTCAGTGCTAGGGGGTATCGTTTTTTTTTGTCGTCGTTTTTTATTAAGATGGTAATGCAGTAGTAATGAATACAGATCGTGCAAAGAACTTAGTAGTAAACAGATTCAGAGAAAGGACTTTGTTGTACTTAGTTACTAATTAGTAAAATAACTTGAATACGGAAATTGGTATATTACTAATTTAGTAGTCGAATTATAAAATTATTATAGTAATTACAAATTATTCGAATAACAAAATCATTCGGATTCGCGTATCGCTAACACAGAGTTAATTGTTGGTCCTATACATACACAATGATTACTACTAAGGGACAGGCCGGATATGAATTACTTTTGCTTCATAAAGATGTGTATATATACTAGTATCTATCTATTTAATATATTCATACATATTACATAGATAAATATAGACAAATGTAATGAAAGTTTGGAATTTGTCCAGGACAATGTCGACTCAGCAGGGCTGGATTTAGTTTCTTGCTGCTTCGGGCTAAAATATTTTTAGCGGCCCAGACAATAATGGAAGTTACAGAGACTTATGTGGTATCTATGGTGCTGTTCATGTTTACAAGCGACGGTTACTATTCTCCATAAGCAGACCCTTTAGCTTATTTATCATTGTATGTTGTATAAAAAATGACACCTAGACATTTAGGCGACTAGCAAAAAATAAACGTAACTGCTGACGTAAATGCGCACAAGGTACGTGTAGTGCTTTAATTTTTTGGCTGCCGTTCGTTATTGCTGCCTTAGGCAATTTATCGGCTTATCCTTCAGGCTATATCGATAATCAAATTTCGTTAACCTAGAACAATCCATACAATTTAAATTTTTATAAAATAACTTAAATTTTATCTGTTCCATACAATCACAAATAAGTTGACTAGTTTATAAGAAATGGGAATAGACTGCTATACTAGACTGCTGAAAGCAACGGTCCTGAACAACCTGCATCCACTGACTACCTGCAATGCATTCGAGGTCATCGCTCTATCTAGTTGAGTCACTCTAAACTACTATTGATATTGATTGAATATTATATTCATCGATTGTCGGTTCTTCGAGCTATGTGTTCAGCCCATTACCACTCCAGCTTGCTTTACTTTCGGGCTATGTCGTTCACTTAGGTTCTTCTAGGGATGTCCTCATTTCAAATTCTATCATACAAAGAAACTTCGAGTCTAGATTTATCTACAGTTAAATGCGATATCTTTAATTCTTGTTTTATAATTACTTACCAGATATCTATAAATAGCAAACGGTACGTATTCTAACATGACGAAAACATCAGCGACGGCCAGCCATTTCAAAAGTCTATTAATTGGTGCTGCAGCTAAATCACGGCGCGTTAATACAGCGACGTTGAGGGCGTTTGCTAAACTTCCAAAAAAACATACCTGCAATTAAAACGATCATATTTAATCATATCTACAATTTAAATATATAAAATACATTCTACAATTCGCAGTAAATGTAATTATTAGGTATTATCATCATCATATCAGCTGTAATTTGTTCACTGTTGAATATAAGCCTGCTCCTTTGGGCACTGTCTTTGGCGAGGTTAAAGAGCGGTGCTGTTTCACATTCCTTGACAACATTAAATTCAATTAGTCGCCTCCTACGACACGTATAGCAAAAGAAAGGGGTGGCATATTCCGTGCTGGGACCACAGGGCCATAGGTATTAATTACAGTATTAAAATATTTTTCATGCAATTTATAATGACAAACAAGCTGACGGTGCACCTGATGAAAACTGGTCATCATCGCCTATAGACATAAAAAGTACTATGAATGTAACAATACTCTGTTATATCAATAGTATTAGTAACAGTAAGATATACAGTAAGGGTACTGTATATATCATCTAGATAGACCTAGATATCATATCTTTTATTTGCCATTCCTGAGGAATAAGAGTTATGCCTCTGTATTCTTTAATTTTGTTGCCATATCCTACCCTTTAGACCGAAACATAGTCATGCAAACACAACTGCTTCACGGCAGAAAAATTAATGGAACAAAGGTACTCAAATAGACGACTTTTGTACAATGTCTCCCTTTGGTTTGTAAAAAAATGTAAAAAAAGCAACACAAAAAGTCAATAAACTTATTTAGATATTCAAAGCACTTATTCAATACTGTTGCATCTAGATCATATGTTCCCAGGTTAAGCATAGAGTTGAGTTTTTAAACAGTTTTAAAGATCTAGGGTTTAAATAAAAGGTGCAGAGATAGACCATATACAAAACTAATATACTTATAGGTTATTTTTATTCTAATTGACGTAGGCAGTAATGAAATATATTTCGAGTCATAAATATTGCGCTTTCGACTTAATATTCACAGGTAGGTAAGTATTTAGAGATATTTTATTATTTATTTGCCTTGATGGCAAATATATTATAATATTCTATTTACGTAATTACGGATTATGTTTAATCCATATTAATTATGGATTAAATATTAATTACGAATAGTAGTATGTTATATTAAAAAGTAAATGGAAATCTCGCTAAATTTTATATAATTTTACCAAGAAGATGAAATATTTTATTTAATATAATATATTACGTACTTTTAAAACAGGAAACACGTTTTTCTTTGAATGTTTGTGAAAGAAAATTTACAGTCCTGTTATTTGAAGGTGACTTGAATGAATGCAAGAACGATTACTTGAAAAACGTTTACAGGTAGATATCAAAGTGAAATTGATTTCTGGGTATACTTATCAAAGACTTACTGTAAGTATTTATAGAAGTGACAGTTCAAAAATAAAAAAAAAAAAATTATAAGAGACATTGTACGTGATTTGTGATGTTTATGGATGGGTTGGGCTAAATATTAACTAAGACTACTAGATACTGTCTAAATTAATTAACAGATCTTGGCGAAGTCTTACTGATATTTACAAGTAAACATTGTAAAGATGTTTGCTAGTTTGTTATTCCGAATATATCAGCAGAGGACATTTTTAACAATATGATCTGAATACACGTGTGCGTTGTATCTGACTAATGCCTGTTATTCCCAGAAATATTATAAATTGTCAAAATTTGTAAACATTTATAAATTATGGTTACTAAACAAATGAATGCAATTTGCCGTACAGATAAACTCTGCCGTACAGATAATCTTTTAAAATATAGGCTATTTTAAATCCTAGTTAATGCAGAAAAAATCATAGAAACTAGGAACATTAATAAACTAATATTTTAAATATAAAAAATTGTAAAGATATTTGCATATTAAATGTTCGAAGCTAAAACAATAGGGTTCTAAATATTAACTGATATATTATTTTTTACTTTAACGAAAAGTATTATATGCCCATAATTTATTTAGTTAGTAAAAATAATAATCGTACTTTTAGTTTAATATAAACCTTACTCAAAATTATACACAGATTTCATATTTTTTTTTAAATAAAATAGATAAATAATTTATTTGCATTACTTACAGCACAAAAACAATAATAGGCACAGTGAAAAAAATATAGTCCATATTACTGACAATTTTGCTTTAAAATCGGTTAATTTTTTTTCAGTTCATTCATTACAAACAAAACATTTAATCTTTTCTCTTTAGAACATAATAATATTAATTTAGAACTAAGGTTTTAATGAAATAGATCGATAATTTCTAAAAGTGTTTTAAGTTTTTTTATTACTATGCTGTAACTTATAATAAATAAAAAAATATAATATCTTAGAACATTATTTTACTAGATATGTATACAATGTATTAATTCTCCTGCGTAAAGTACGTAACCTTTTATGTAGTTCGACTCACATTTAATGAATAGTAAACATTGATAAATTAAAACGGCGGTAATGGCTTATTAATGGGGTGTCTACAACACATTTGATCTTTGTTTAGAATAGAGGGGTGTATATATTAAAAGTTTCCACACAAATACCAGTATTACTATTATATTTAAAGCAATTATTTTATGTTATTGAAATGTCCGGACGAACTTAAGAGGTAAAGGTGAAGTTGGCGTCCTTTTTTAATTTTAAACTCAATTATATCAGCTTTGAAATTACTTACGGCAAAAGTTATTAATCCCAAATATTTACTTAAAGTAATACTACAAAGTAAATTAACAATGGGTGAAATTCTTAATAAAACAACATTATTGGTGCATACATAACTCATTATAAGAACATAAAGTTCAAATAATTACATTTGTACGAATGTATGTACGTATATATGATATATAGAAAATTATACGTATAGAATACTCGTACGGAATAACTTAAGAACAGTATAGACAGAATGAATTATAGCATTTCAGAAAGTTGTACTTTCTGTGCCTGTTTTCATATACTTAATATGACATGAGAGATGACAATAGCGTTTTTGATATATACAAATAAACTTCATAAACTTTTGCGTTGTTGATATTTATTTGAAATTCACGGCAGGACTGAAGAAACCGCGCGGGCTGTCAGAAGAGGTTGTTGGCAATAAAAATCAGGTATGTAGGAACTATTTATCAGAAATTGCGTCGCGTTAAATCCTGATTGTGATACTTTGTACAAAAGTCGATTGCTTGGGTACCTCTGTCCCATTCGTGTTTTAACCGTGAAGCAGTTGTGTTTGCATGGCTGTGTTTCGGTTTGAAGGGTGAGATATGGCGTGAATTTACTGGGTACAGAGGAATAACACATTAGTCCTCAGGAATGGCAACGCATGGGGGGTATCATGGGCGAAACAGTATATTCTGTTATGCCCATGGTACTGCTCATGTCTATAGGTGGCTCTATGTTACCACTTTCCATTAGGTGGGCCGTCAGCTTGTTTTGCCATTCTAAGTTGTATAAAAAAAGCCTAATTTTATCATAAGTTAAAATAATTTCAAAGATTTATTTATATTTATTAATAAATAACAAATAGCTGAATACACACAGTGAGAGAGCTTTAGGGAGATTCAAAGATTCTACCACAAATTGATTTGAAAATAGGTCTTGATATACATACATGAAAGCGATTTATATGTTTATTGTATATAAGTATATAAATATCTGAATATTTGAAAAAAAGTAAATTTTACGTGAAAAAAAAGACTTAACCTAAAAGAAAATATTAAAGCGATAAAATACTGAATGTAACTCAAATAAAATATTAATTTTATTTGTAAACATGCCCTGCTAATAATGTCTTATATAACTTTTGTACTTCCTAAGTTGTTTATTGAGTATTTAATATTTTGAGTCTTAAATACTATTAGCTATTCTTCATTGTTTTATGTGATAAAGAAAATAATAATTTTATGTTTGTTGTTGTAAAAACCCGAATTACGGTAAGTTTAAAGTCAAATAAACAAATAAAGTAAAAAAAAATATATTTACATTGGAGATACAAATAATGTAAAAAATTATAAAAAAAAATAGCTATTCAAGCTACTTTTACATAGATTCTAGTACATACGTCGATAATAAATACATATAAAGACATTATTGTGCTTTTTCTGATGCACGGGTACAGGATAACGCCAAAATTAAGCCGTTGCTACTAAAAATACACGTGAAAAGAAATGTGAAGGTTAAGTACTTACGATAAGGCTGATGTATCCGTGTACGCTGTTGTAAGCTGATATAACGTCTCGAAAATTACCCTCGCAGTAATTACACGTCACTTCATTCGACTTAGTCAAGTTCAACTTGCTTCTCCAGCCGTCTACTAACTTCACCAATGTGCCGAAGTCCAAGGGTTCGTAGCTGTTATTTTTCGTCGATTGCTCCTTTAAAGCTGAGAGGAATTGTGTCAGGTCAATATTGGTACGATTATCGTTTTCCACTTCTGTGGCCAGTAACATCTCTTCAAAGAGATTAGTCAGAGCATGAGTTATATTAGAACCTTCGTCAGTCGACATTTTTTCTTCCAAAAACGAAAAATGACTAGACACATAACTTTCAGTTGCTGAACGTAGTCAGATTGGAGCGTCTACCGTTGATTTATGAGGTTGTTTTCCTGTAACAAATATTTCATTTCATTTCATAGACATTACAATTATTATTATGTTACATATAATTAATTAAGATTTCAGCAGTTGTAGTTATAATGTTTCATACATAATGTTCGAGAAAGCTCGACTTATATGTTGATAGTTTATAGTGACTGTAGATGCCGGTTGCTAATTGATATAGTAATAATAAAGAGAGCGCGGTGTGGAGTGAATTAATAATTTATTTTATTGCTAGCGACTATCGTTACAAGAATAAGGTTTACATAGCAGAGCGTTGCTATACATTATTGCCATCTAGAAAGTGCCATTAGTTTAAGCAAATATTTGTACTTACTCCCATATATGAAAACAAATTTAAAGTTAGTTTGAAATAGGTATTTTGATAATCATATAGGTAATGTGCAAATATAATTTGTATTTTTGATATATTCAAGTAACTTGAAGTTAGTAGTGGTCACTTTTTAACCCAGACTGGTGGCGGCGTGATGTACCGGGTCGTTGAGTTCTCTAAAATATGATTGAGCGCAATGATGGCTGGCTCATCCATTATCTGATCTGCTCATGTTTGTTTATTTTCCATTAAGTAATATATATAGAACTCATTTTATCTTATACTTAATAATTTGAAACTGGTGAGTTTCTTGCATGTTCTTCTCAGCAGATAACAACATTCCGAACCCAGTAGTAGTATTATAAAAAAATTACAAATTAAAAATTCTTGTAAATAAATTTATTTTAATAAGAATTATTTCTATATTTAATTACGTTTATTTAAATTATATTTCAGGCGCTGGAATGTATTTTTACCTTATATTTCCAATTGAAAAGTTCAAAGAAATTTCAGACATTATCTAGGACATACAATGATTTCGAAGAACAATAGCAAATGTCGTCTAGACATGTAAGTACTTTATTCAATTCACTAGATATATAACACTTACTCAAAGACAATAGTAATTTGTTCTTACAATAGAAGTATGGTTAAGTACATAGGAAATACGTCTTTAATATCTTTCTTATATATGGTATCCTCATTATATTTTAGGTATGTATGTCATCAATAATTATGAGTATAAAAGGACAATTAGGTATATCAGTATTTAATCGATTTTGCAAAGGGGTTTCTTATATATTGTGATATTAATAAAATATGTCTCTACATTCCAACGGGAAACTAGAACAATATAAAAAAATACGTATGTAACATGAGTATTACGCTGCTTCCAGCTCTAAACGTATTACTGAATTTAACTCCTCTACCCCTATTCATACAGGAAAAGGCTAAATCCAGTATGCTTTGAAGTCCAGTATGCTTTGAAGTCCAATATGGCAATCACAAACGCTCAAAATCCTCGAAGAATTAACAATGAGCGATCACATTCTGGGAATACCAGAAGACGACATAATTTTAGAATGCAATTTTGAAAAATATTACAAAATTGAAATATCTGAGAGAGAGAGAGAGAGAGAGAGATAAATAGAATAAAAATTACTTACCATCTCACTCGGAACATGACTAAGTTTGGTTCACAGATGGATGCAAATCAGAGGAAAATGTGGGATATGGTATCTATGGTATTAGACCAATAATCCGCAGCTCTTTAAATTTAGGCAAGTATGCTACAATCTTTCAGGCCGTAACTATGGCCGCTGGTTCATTAACTGTAGAAATACTTTAAATCTCTTTATACCTTCTTTTTAAGTAAGCTATTCGCCCTGCTCTTACATAGTAACTGTGAGATACTTTTAAATATCATAAGCCATAAAAATATAAAAGCAATCGATCTACAATTTGTCTATAAATAAGTGGTATTTAAAGAAAAAAATACATAAGTAGTAAATTTATTTTTATTTTAGGCATCTGCCGAAAAAGCCCTTCATTGTAATGACATGATGTAAATAGCAACTACATGTACTTATCGTGTAATTTTTTTGTTCGCAGACAAAATTTTTATTCAGAGTTTCCATTTAAAATTTAATTGAAAAAGTTTTAGAAAAATAAGAAATACAATAATATCTGTCTATCTATCTTAGACTGGCAGAGAGAAACGTGTCAAAGGCTTCAGTTCCTAAATAAATCTCTTGCTTCATCCACTTTCCTAAATTGTCTCATGCGTGCACGTTGGCTTTGGGGAATCTTGACTACTCCTTTAGATAGAATAAGGTCAATCTCTTTAGTTACTTTAGGTCTCCTCCGATACTTACATCTGTTTGTTTTTTTTTTCGCATTATATATCTGTTTTGTTAACTGTTCAAAAACGTTAAAAATATATCGAATACTTGTCATACAGCCGTACCAAACTAGCATGCTCTTTCTCATTTTCAATCCACCACGTTCAATACAGAAATACCAATATTATAGGCAATTATATTATTTTCGGAAGGGTTAATGTGGAAGGAGGTTTGGAACAATAAATAGCTTTTGTAACATCAAGGGAAGTAATTTAGTAGTGACTCACTTAGTTATCATATAAATTGAGATAGTTGGAACGATCTTTGTTTGTGATTGTGCGCCTATTCTCTATCCTAGCATTTTATTGTCTACTCGAGCTACCATTAAATGGTAAAATTGAAAACTTTAGGAAGGTTTAAGTACTCTTTCTGTAAAATGAAAACTATATTGTTCCGTTTTTACCTCAAGAACTTGTTTTTCTTTTAATTTCCGAGACGTATTTATTTTAGGCATTTTCCTTTTGGACCAAATGGTTTTCGTTTTCTTAATATTGGTTTCTTATTGATTTCTACAACTGTTCACTTGCACAAAAGTTTCATTAAAATGTTAGAATTCATTGTACATACAAAAAAAAAGAAATTGGATATTTTTGGATAGCGGTGAAATTCGTATTAAAATTCCTGTAAGTATGGGTTACTAAATTTATACGAATCCAAAGTAACTTCCTAGTGCCGTTATTTTGTGGGAGTTTACTTGTCTTGTAAAATAAGATAATCTCCTCATTAAAGGCCTGATTAATAAAAATATTCACTGTCATGTCGGGTGGCTTGAGCCTATTTATAAAATATCACACTTAATGTCTTTTGGATTATGGCCCCAGATATTCGTCGTCTAGTATCTCGTAATAAAAGGTTAGCCCTGAAATATAGAAAAATATATTCCCCAAAAAATATTCTTAAAATATAAAAAAAGTATATTCGTAAATCGTTTTTTAATACTATCAATTTCTGTTTAAATTTACGATGAAATGAACGTAAATCAAATAAAAATAATATAATTAAAAAAAACAAAGATTGTCTAAGTATGATTTGTCTGTACGGCAGTGTACGGCATATACATTATTAAAGTCATTAAACTGTGTACATAGCTTTTAAATTGGTTTAAAATTAACGTTAATATTTTTATTCTTTGTCAAAAATAAATGATGAAAGGTAATGAGAAATATTAAACATCTAATTTGCAAAACATGACAAAGTTGATTATTCCGTTTATTATTCTGATGCTGATCTCAAGCCAAATTACCCTCGAAGAAAAGAAATAAAAGAGAAAGTGAATACGTTATTAATCGGTATATTTAATATTTCTTTTGAATTTAATGAAGATAGATCTTTATACTACGTTATATTTATACCTATACTTGTTCATTTTCCGGATATTATTTTCAAAATACATAATTATTATTTATTTACAATTGTATGTAAAATATTAATCGGATTCTAATTGTATAAACAGTGAATTAGGTAGCATCTAATAACGAAATTGTTTTCAAAAATCACCACTGAGTTATTTTTCTCATATTTTTCAAATAGTAAACTCACTTCCATCTTATAGAAATCTTCCTAAAGAATTTCATTAACTACAGTTCTTTACACATTTCCATGACAAATAGCTTCCTGTTACTCGGAGACTGAGGCTATCTATTAGTAAGATATACTGTAATTGTTTCTACCAAGCTAATTTTAAAAGTCTGCTGTAGGTATCACTGTATAGAGATTATATACATCTTTGCTTATAAATATTATATATGTGATGTAAATTTGTTTTTGCTTCTTCGGGCCTCAACGATTCAACCGACCAACATAAAGTTTGGTATACATTTGGAATGAGAAGGACGTAGGTTACTTTTTATTCCAATCGATATTTATTTATTTAACTTTTTGTCGCATCTAATACATAAGAACATACAATGATAATTAGAAAATTAAATTAAAATACTGTAGGATAAAGTACAGATCAAAATAAAAACATAAAGATGAAGAAGGCGGCCTTATCGCTATGATAATCTTTTACAGATAACCTAATGTAACAATATTTTGTGGTCACGCGAGCGAAGTTTCAAATAAAGACTAGTATATAATAGAATAATAAAATGTATAATATAAGTAATTAATCTTAAGGTTTGATGTAATATTAATTCGTTTAAACAAAATTTCATTAATGTCGGCCTTATTTATTTATACGAGTATAGAATTTAATTGTACCTACATAATAGAAATAAAATTATTCTGTTCTAAGAGACCAATTCTTGGAATGTAGCAAAGTCGTTACCTACGCAGTATTATATTACAGTATAATAATTAAAATAATTAATATTATAACATTAGAATTAAATTTAGATGACCACACAGCAATCTATTGTGGAATGCCCTCGCTTGGCCGTGGATTTACATTTCAAAGACCTGGAGACACATTGGAAGGACTTTATCGTAGATACACCATAGTTATAGAAACCACGACCACTCTGGTAAGAGCGTACGTCTGATTAAATTCTGGAGCTTCAGTATATCCATAGACTTATATTTAAATTAGTGCATCAAGTGCATTTCGTTTACATGCTTTTCGTCATAGTCGTAGAATACTGGCATAGAATATATATATTTAATATTTATTAGACCCGTCAGTATTCTACGACTATAACGTTTTATAAAAATAATAATAATATTTATTTAATCAGACTACATAAGGCCCATTTTGTTAATTATAAATTGACTTAACCTATGTTAATAAATGAGCGGTCATGACGCTCTTGCATTGATAACCTGTCCCACTCAATATTTTAGGATGGGACAGTCCACTATATCAGCAATTGCCTTCAGGACACTGTTTGAGCTAACACGTACCCTATCCAACAGCGAAACAATTCGTTTGCGCCGTATTGCGTAAAAATCATCAGTACGCTCTCGTGCAAACATATATGACGTACTACAGCGATGGGGTAGCCCCAACAGTGCCCTGAAGGCATTATTATATTGTACTCGAAGAGTATTGTAAGTGTTTTGATTATAGTTGACCCACAAGCTACTCGTGTAGAACACCTGACAAAAAGCTTTAAACAGGGTTATTTTGACTTGTTTTGTACACCTAGTAAACATGCGGGCCAACATGTTACTTCTAACTGCCAATGCTCTTCTTTCGCGTTATATATCCAGGTCATCTTTTAAAGTATTTGCAATAATGTGACCGAGATATTTAAAATCAGTTACCATGTCAAGTACATTTCTATTAAGTGATATAGGAGGCACATACTTCGGTTTTTTATGTCCAGATACAAATGTCATAATTACACTTTTGCTAGAATTATATACCAGACTATGCTTTTTCGCGTATGTTTCACATTATACAATATTTATTTTTTTCACAATGTTTATTTATTCCACAAAATAAATATTTTACATTAACATATATATTTTAACCATTCATTCGCATTGAAATTTAATCGAAATGATGTATCATTTTAATTAATCTTCTAATTTAAAATTGGAAATAAAAGTAACCTAGTATATGTATCTCTCGGTGAAGGGATGAGCAGCAGTGTCTCTCTTAATACCTCACTAAAGCCTAATTGCGGTTGCTAACCCGTCTGTCAGAGGTCTTAGATTATATAGAAAGAGTGTCTCCATACAAATGCTTCGAGAAAAGCGGACTACCTTTTTCATACAATTTTGCGTGATAAATAATTATTTATTCTATATTTATTTTGTTTTATAATTTTTGCATTTTTGTAATGCGTAAAAACTCATTTTATTTACTAAATAATTAAATATAAATACTTCAAAATACATTATGTGCGTATATATAGAATACTGATATAATAAAGAGTCGGCTAATTTGACAATTAGCTAATAAAAAAAATACCCGTTTTTGAGACACGGTGCTCTATCTATATAATTTAAGGGAAGGGCTGCGTTCAGCAGTGTTCGGCAGAAATGGTACGGTATGCCCCTCTCCATCTTAAAGCTACAAGTATACATATATATATACATAGATATCTACACAAAACACCAACAACACTCACATTTATAATATTAGTACAGATGCTGGACCTGCATCCGCTTCAGCTATTCGAGAGATTACCTCAACGATGTTTATTTCTTGTAATACTGTTTATTGTCTACATATTTTGATTCTAGGTGCCAATCACTAAAGTGTAACGTAACTCTACCTTTCTTCGTAGCGAACAATAAAGGATTTTCATTCGTCATTCTTTATTCATTCAACTGTTATTAAGATTTACCTACTGAAAGAACTGCAAAGGATTTAAAGTATAAATTGCGCAACCGAGATTTAACGATTAAACTTTTGTTGTCAAAGTTTTTCAGCAACGAAGTCCATTGAAATTTTAAATATTATATGAAGTACTAAGATATTAATTACACATTAAAAATCATAAAAAAGTAATACAATTAATGTAATACTATATTGGCTTTATTGAAATTAAAATAGTTACTGAAATTTTTAATAATATAATTTTAAATAATAGAATTATTCTCTCCAAAATGCACTGTTTTGGCATAATAAGCATCAA
The DNA here is from genome assembly GCF_026898425.1 of Galleria mellonella. Classification (NCBI taxonomy): domain Eukaryota; kingdom Metazoa; phylum Arthropoda; class Insecta; order Lepidoptera; family Pyralidae; genus Galleria; species Galleria mellonella. The sequence continues at coordinate 6,852,992 of NW_026442130.1, read as the reverse complement.
AATTTTTTGGTGATGCTAGGTTTCTAGGATTAGCAGCAACTGTTCCATTCGTGACTGTTTATATACTTTAGAAAATTACTAATAATTCTTACTTCACTCAGTCACTGGTTGATTCATTTTGAAGTTCAAATACATTTTTAATAAAAAATAAATTTAGAAATTATTCAGGAAATCATGATGAACTTTGTTTTTGACCAATATCCAAAGAGAGAAGCTTTGGTAGATTTTTATGATTGTGTTACGCAGTTACCTAGCTAATTTCGAACCGAAATTCATAATTCAATAAGGTATACGCTCGCGTTGGCTCCATATTAATTTTGTGACGATTGAAGTTGCGGTTTTTCTCTGCTGAGCAAAAAAGGTTTGTTGCTAAGCAAAATCAACTTATAAACACGTGATTTCCTGTTCTAAATTCAATTATCATCTCGTCAATTAACGGTGTTTGTGTAAATGTTTACGATTGATGTCGCTTTTTAATGGAAAAAATTAAATTGTTAAATAGAAATTTTACATATTGGTTATATTGTCGAGTAGTGTATTTCATAGTCATGAAGTTTAAGGTGTTAAGGAGTTTCTCATGAAGCCAGAATGCAAAAACCGATTGGATTACTTAATAGTTATTAAAATGGAGTCGATGTGTATGAAAATGGGACACTTACCGAAATTCGAACAAAGAATGAGGATTACAAAAAAAAAAACGGAGAAAATATTGTGAAATCAATTGTCAATGCTGCCGGATTATAGAAAGCATTTAATCTGTGTTCCATATGAAGAGACATGTTCGCGTATTTCCAAAGACATAAGATAAACAGGGCTCTACACCTCATTGCATATACGTCAAAGATGACGTAGGTGCCTTGTAGTGTGTTCACTTCATGTGAGTGGAATATAGGTATGGTTTTGATCATGTTTCCTTCATTTAATCTGGTATCTGCGTAATTAAATAAGATTGTTGGCTTTTTTGCAAACTAGCAGTAATAAATTAACATATTAATACAAATATACATTGTACAAATATATAAGAAAGTATTTTTAACGCTTTACTTTATTAAACTAGCACCGCAACTCTGCAAGATAAAACAAGTAGATATTTATATCAGACTGTGTAAAATTAAAAAAGGAGTACATAGAAGAAACGATAATGTTTAGCACTTACTAGTCATCATCATATCAGCCATTAGTGTTCACTGCCGAAGATATGCCTCTCACTAGTTCGCGTGGATGCCAGTAGTTGCCACGCTTGGCAGGCGGGTTGGCAACTGCAGTTAAGTGTTTGGTAATATTTTTAATCGACACTGCTGCCCATCCCTTAACTGTTGAGAATCCTTAGTCGCCTCCTATGACATCTATGGGAAAAGAAGGGCCATTCTATGCCGGAACCACACAGCAAATTCTTGCACTATTCTAATGCATTCGCGAACAACTTTGCTGCTGGTTTAATTCACTTTCCAAATTCTTAAGTACTTATTAGTGTTTGTATAGAATTTAACCTATATTATCATTCTGCCACAAATGTTCTTTTTTAGTGATCTGTTCGGTTCTAGAGATCTCGGCCTTCCGAGTCACTGCAATTTTTTACCAGTATCTCGTATGCAATTGCAGTATCTCCTTTTCCCCTTTCCTCATAAATCTTTTATTCCTTTTCTACCAACTTTATTTAAAAAAAGTCTTTCCCAAAGTTTCCCTCCTTTTTCCTTAATACTTTCCTTCATATCGTAGGTGGCGGATGCCACCACCAAATGCATTCCTAAGAAGGATTGACATTGAACAGGCGGCCGGTTTTAAAACTAAAAGCCAAAATCTTGTATAATATAATGACATATTACGCTGCTACATAATATATAATTGGGACAAAAGTAGGAAGATGACTCTGTAATATCAATATACGGTATCATTGCTCCTCTTGCTATTATAAATATTAAAATTTACCCTTTTATCTACGTGTTATTATAGTATTATTAGATGAAATATAATATTCGGAAATCAAACAAGTTATTCGGTACTATACTGGTATATATAGTAAAGACCAGCTAGGTGGGAGTCGCAGTTTTCCATATAAATCGTATATAAAAATAAAAAAGCTAGTAACGCATTAGCATCTTCTTTGGTGTTGCAAGTATTAATAAGTGATGGTTACCACTTTCCATCAGATCCACGGTCATTTTCTTGCTATCAATAAAAAAAAAAATAGAACAAAATAAAGATTTTTTTATCCTCACATTTTTAATCGCCATTATGCGGGCGAAGCCGATAACAGCTAGTAAAATATTCCATTTCAATTAGGAATAAAAAATTTGAAATTAGAGTATCGCTATCAAATCTGCGGGGAGATGAGGGTGAGTTTTATCTGACAGACTAAAGACGTTCATCTTTAGAAAAGAAATAGTAAGTAGGTAAGTAGTAACATTTCCAGATTGAAAGAAAAGTTCCTAGACTTTGATCTTTTATTACCGTTAAAAATGCTTTTATATATTTTGACATGAATGATAGAATAGAAAATTATTACAGCTATGTCACGCATTTCATATTTATATTATTGGTAATAATATCATATCAAATATCTCAAGTCTTACTTTAATAAAGGTAAAAATAATATAAATATCAATTGACTTACTCTGAAAAGCTGACTTTATATTTTCTTTAAAGAGAAACCATTAATATATGTATTTCATAAATTTGTACCGTGGGCATTTGTTTGTTTCATGTGGGTTGATATTTTTTTCTACGAATGAATCAATAGGTGAAAAATCTTTTAACTTTTTACTGAAGAAATTACATAGTCATGTTTTTTCGAAATTAATAACATATGAGTATTAATACTTATATACATTATGCAATCATATATATTTAATTTTAAATGATCTATCTAATTTAAAATGTATCTATATTTATTAAATATAGATACACAGGCTATTTGAGGATAATTTTAAATAAACGATAGTGTCCATTCACTGTAACAATCTTCTTTAAAAATAAGTTTGTTTCTATTATGTTTACTTGTCTTTTTTAACGAATAAATGTACTCTATCTGTTGGAAAGTGGTAATCGATACTTATAAATGTAAATAGCATCGTAGATATCACAAAATATACAGTGACGCCCATGATACCATTTATGCGTTGCTACTCCTTAGAACTAGGTATATGTAGTAGTTTAATGCTCTTCCAACCGAGAGATATTAAAGCAACTGTGCTTACAGTTGCTTAGTAATAGTAACACGAGTGAGATAGACGTAGGTAGATGTAAAGACGACTTTGTACCGTCTTTGGTTTTCGTTTAAATTTGATTAAAAGGTATAGTGGTAAAATGTTTCATGTCATGCCTGATAATAATGTGACTTGCCTGTATACGTATAAAAGCGATTTACCTCAAGATCTCAAAATGGCTAGTTTCATAATACATAATAAGATTCTAAGACGATTCATATTCACAGTTTATATAATTGGCTGTTTTCGTATAAGAATCCGCAAAATAAATATTTTTACAATAATGATTTAAAAAGAAATAACTAATACTCTCAGAAAACGATTGAAAAAATTAATATTCCGAATACAGAGATAGCACCTAGAATCATTTTACTATATTGTCAAATAATTTAAAAGTAATGGAGGGATCAAAATATTAATAATAATTGAGTTGGCTAGTGTTTATTATTGACGTAGCAGTTTATGCAAATATTTGAGTGGTGCTAATTAAAAAAAGACAACTTAAAACTACTTCTAAATAATTCTATTTGAATAAAGATAATTTGAAATGAATAAAATGTACAGGTTTTAGTTTCGTTTGTAATTTTATTGTTTTTTTTTTAAATATTATAGGTATTGTTTTTTTTATTATTATTTATTCTATTAGAGTCTTAATAACTTCTTACTTTCATTGAAACCATCATTTTAAAGAATAAATTTAACATTCGATTAACAACAAAATGTACCGATAATGTAATTGGGCAAATGCCTATTCTAACCAAATAGATAGAATGTCGGATGCAAGGATGCAGAAACAGATATGCAAGGCGAAACTGAATGCATCTAGGTACAAAGAGAATCTGTCGTTATTAGATATATCTGCAGAAGAAATCAAGAAATACGGAAATGAAAATAATGACAGATGAAACAAAAATATATTGCGATCATAAAACCTATCTACCTACGCGGCAATATTCCTTGACAGCTGTACGTGACGTGCCAAAATTTTTGGCACTGCGCGATAAATTGGAGAAATCACAACATTTTAGGAAAACGTTTTTTTGTTTTTGTTTTCATTCAGTTTTACTGTAAAATATTTCCTTAAATGATGTCAATTGTTTTGATTTCTATCGTATAATATGCAGTAGGAAACAAGCCTGATAAATGTCTCTATGTATGTCTAAGTATACAATACAGATTTCTTTAGACTAATATTGTATCACTCGTTGTGTTTCGCTATTTCAAAGTCTAGAGGATTAAAATACTCTACTTGTTGTATGATATATTGTGCTGGATATATAAATTAACTACGTTATTACTTAACAGCAAAATTAGTTTCTCGTTCTTCAGTTTTACAATTTTGTATAGCAGTGTAGTAATAAAAAGCATCATTAAATGAATTAAAATATTTTAAGTCAAGATGGACTAATACACGAAAAGTTAATAGTAAAATATATTATAATATAGTAAAATATATAACTTTAATATTTATTTATGTATCCTCTCCTTTTAAAGAGAAACCAGTATAACAGATAATACAATCCTAGTTGTGGGATTTGAATGTGTTGTTCATCACAATTAACTTACAGCAGTCCGAGCGACGACGAGCCACAGAGCACGATCTTCGCTTCCAGTTACTACCCGTAACCCTACGTATGTATGTCATCGTTACACATAGCCAGTCTTCATTCCACTCTACTCTTATCGAACTCACGGTTTCCCCTCCAGAACACGTCTGCCCCAACGATTATATGTTCTACGGCAGATATTCCTACGACTTCAACTTGCAAATTAATTGAGGTATACCGGTAATCTCGGCCCTTTGGTTAATTAATTCGATTCGGATTCAATCCTTTAAAGAAACACCAAATATAGCTCATTCAAAAGCTTGCTAAGAGATTTTCAATCGGTGGACTTTAGTGTCTACATTTTGTTAACGTATACCATCACAGGTAGGTCGCACTGATTACATACTTTTGTTTTAAGTCTTTATGATAGAGACAACGTGAATTCCTGACAGAGTCTCTTGACTTTGCTCTCAAAATTGTACTAACCAACTTGGAGCATTTTCCCTAAATAAACATTTTCCTGAAGAACTTCAAGAGCAACTCCATTTATGTTAAACATGTAATGTGTGATTATTATGATCTGATTCTAGGCTAAAATACATAGGGCGTGAACATTATTATGTCACGTTTTAATCAGTACTAAGTTATAATATAATAATAAGGTTTAGATCTATATTTCTTGAATTAATTTGTTCATTGTTTTCTCAAAATTTTATGCTGAAAATTACACAAACCTATATCGAAATTGTAGTTACTAATTACTTTGTTTATTAAATAGTTTAGTTAATCAATTCAATATTCGAAATCAATTCGGAAGTACTCGGCTTCACCCCGTCCTTCCAGTAATAGGGGCCTAGTCAGTAATGTACTTCATTCAATGAGTGATTCATTGAATGTAGTTCTTCACTTGAGCTGAATAGAACAGTGTTCAAGGAAATTAAATGCACCTATAATATATTAGTATAATCAATCTGTACCATAAGGGCTGACTACCGAGAATAATCACATGATATTCACAAGATTTGTTGGATATCCATTTATCAACCTTTGTTAAGTATCGGCAATAAATTTTAGTTTAATAAGCTGAATTATAAAATAAAAAATAATACGACATAATTCTATAACTAATTACGTAAACGATTTATTTGTAATATACGTGTAATTGTATATTAGAGTAAAGCAACGTGTTTTGTATTAAGATAAAAACATTAGGTGCTGGAATAGACGCACAATATTTTAGACAAAAAACATTACTTAATTAAATATGGATATAAACTAATAATAATAAAAAGGATAAACATTTTTCATTAGAATATTGTATTATAATTAATTTAAAATTTATGTAAATTTAAAACGATTTGTTAAATGTATCGCTAAGCTCAAAACTCGAGAAGGGCTGGGCTAATACGGAATATTTATTTTTTGATCATATAGTTGTCGAAGCTCGCAGAAGGTTTAAATAAAGTTGAAAATTGGAAAAATTTACTTGGAAAATATAAACTTATTTTTTTTCCTATTCAAAGTTTCTAGATATCAATTCCAATATTTAAGTCAAATATTGACATCAAAAATACGAGTATCGATCGGAAAGAAATCAGACTGCCACAGCCAAATAGTTTTTGATGGCGGGAAGTGATTGTTAGTAATGCGGACTACCAGCCCCATTGCTAGCAATATACGACCTCCATATGGTTCCCCCTGGAAACCACTGTGCTGAATTCCAGGTTTATTCATCACAATGAGTTAACTGACCTGCCTTTTCATTGTCGTCTATCATTCTTCACTGGTGCCCCGCCAGCATATACTGTTAACGCAGGTGGGGTTATCATTTCATTTTTATCTATTAAAAAATAGCTTTTGATAGAACGACGTTTGCCAAAAGAATTAATTCACATGCATTTTGCAATTTATTTAATTTACTCTTTATTGCACCAATTAAAGATTAATAAAAAAAAACTACTAAATAAAATAATAATATGTATGTAAATAAACTTTATAATAAATAAATAAATAATGTAATAAACTATTGCACATCGTAGTATCGGTAGTATGTTGTCGAAATCAATATCTTAGATTAGGTTTTATACGTTATGTGACTAATAAAATGAAAGATCATATACAATGGCATCGTCACAAAAGATTTCTTCCATATCTCTAAAACTTTTGTTTCTGATTGATTTTCCGATTTCTTCCACAAAAACTCAGCTCATATAAATGATACCTACATGTATAAATTTATCTTGTATCTATGGAAACCGTAACAAAATTTTTGTACTAGTTTCTGAGACTATATATCGATCTCTCTATCTGTACATGATAAAACTAATAGAAAGACCAACAAACAATTTCAACGGGGACTTTATAATATATTATTACTAGCTTTTAATCGCGAATTCGTCCGTGTGACCGGGATATATTTACTGACCGAGATAAAAAGAAGTCTATATCCTTCTCCGTCCTATCGTCACGTACTATACGTGTATACTAAATTTGATAGTAATTAATTAAGCCGTTAAGACGCTAATACTAACTAGCACTAACAAACAAATAAAGAAACTCGCTTTCACATTTATAATATAGTAGCCGGACCTCCATCTGTAAAATGGATGTACTTTAAACCTACTCCCTAATATTTGCATTTTTATAGGTATGTGGAAAGGATCTAGTCATATTGCAAATTTGACTAGATTTCCAAAATCCCTGTGCATTGCATATAACTGTGTAGATATAGAAACGTTAAACTCAAATACATTCCGAATTAAAATTAAAAGAAATAAGTAAGTTCTCGTAGTTTAATATAAAATTTCATTTTTCAAAATCATAAAATAACACTATTCATTTCAGTTGGCTACAAACATTACTGTGTTAGAAATGAGTGCACAATTTTATTAAGTACACTCACATGTTTTTTTTACAGCATACATACTTTAGATATGCGATATATATATATATATATATATATATATATATATATATATATATATATATATATATATATATATATATATATATATATATATATATATATATATATATATATATATATATATATATATATATATATATATATATATATAGGTATACATTAGTATGTGTGTATATGTATACACGAATCTATGGATATCCTCAACGTTTATCCTAAAAACGGTTAGACGGATTTGAATAAATGGGGTGTCATTAAAATCTTAATTATAATTAACCCTTTATATAGCCTACGGTGTTGCCGTATAATTATGCGGCAACATTATACGTTGTGTGGTGATTGTATAAAATTATATATTATTACTATAAATTGTCAAAATATTGCGAAATTTGAATGTTGTATTTTTGAGATGTAATCACTACCTCTTGTTTTAGGTTTGAAAACAGATAACTAGTTACTACGTCATTTATCATTTCGCTGCAATATTTACAAATTTTATTTAATTCAATCAATTATAGACTCTCTTTTTAAATGTTATGAATACGAAATAATTGAAGGCTATTATTACAAATATTGAAGAATATGAATAATGAAACCATTACTAAGTCGCGCAATCTACAACTCATAGCGAACAGCTTATATTTTCTCTAGTAGAGAACGTGAACGCAAGCGGTGTTCATGATTTTGATTTTACACTGTGCATCAATTTTGAGTTTATAATCATAGTAGTTTTTACCCGATACTTCATCCACGTGATCGGACATGTTTATTCACCAGGATAAAAAGTAGCCTATGACTTTCTCCATTCCATATACGTGTATACCAAATTTCATAGTGCCTGGTTAACCTTTACGGTACTAAAAAGTACCTCTTAAACTTTCACATTTATTTTATTACGAGTAATAAAGATATCGTCAATTTCAGTGTTGTTAAGTGATGGAAACCTCAAATAATTTTAGTATAAAGTAAAAACTAATTAAATTTGTTACTAAATAAGAGTAGATACTTGGATGGTTGTCTTTGTCGCTTGTTGGTTATAATACTCGGCTTAATCAACGTCAACGCGGCTCTTTGATTAATTAGGTTTTATAATACTCCGTATGTCCGGAGATAGGGTAATTTGGATATTCAATTCTACACATAAAATTAAAGTTTTGTCTGAATTAAAACTCATATCCACTAAGAAATTAATTTCTGGTGTAAATTAGGTACTTTACCAGAGGTATTTTACCAGAGAGAGATATTCTATAAAAGTCGTTTGCTTGATCACCTCTGTCCGATTCGTGTTTCTACCGTAAAGCGATTGTGTTTGCATGACTGTGTTTCCGTTTGAAGGATGGAATATGGCAGTGAATTTACAGGATACAAAGGAATAATACCTGAGTCTTCAGGAATGGCAACGCATGGGGAGTATCATAGGCGAAACAGTATACTTTGTTATGTCCATGGTACTGCTCATGTCTATAGGCGACGGTTACCACTTTCAATCAGGTGGGCCGTCAGCTTGTATGCCACTCTAAGTTGTATAAAAAAAGGTACTAAAGTTTAGACCAAAACCTGATTTTTTAAATTATTAATAATAACTATATGCACACGCTGTGTGGTCCCAGCATAGAATAGGCCACCCCTTCCTTTCCCGTGGGTGTCGTAAGAGGCGACTACGGGAGGGCGAGAGATGGGCAGCAACATCTCTCTTAAAACATCTCCAAAGCCTAACTGCGATTGCCAATCCACCTGCCGAGCATGGCAACTACTAGCAAAACCCTCCAAGGAGGTGGGGAGGCTTATGTTAAGCAGTGGACAGTTAAAGGTTCATATGATAATGATATGTACATATACCACTCAACACTAGCACTAAAATTGTATATATACCAGGTCACTCTGAAAGTATTGAGATAAAAAGTTTATATGTATGTAAGACTGGTCAGTTATAATTTATTTAAAAATATGATTACTTAGAAGTAAACGAGATACATTCTAAGTTCGAAACTTCCCTCCACATTTTTTGCGAGCTAATTAAAATCACCGTGTCTCATTAAAAAATTTGCGTCGAGAACATTTTCGCGCTATGATTTTTTACAATTTTAAGTGTCGTCTGAAACCGGACGAATCATACGATAGACTTCAAATAGCATTCATGAATGTAAGCCCTTCTAAGGTAATTGTGTATCGTGGGTATAATAAATTTAAGCGCGTTCGACTAACTTTAGGGGATGAAGAAAGAAGTGGTCGCCCTTGACGGCTGTTACGGAAGAAAACGTGCTAGTAGTGAAAAATTTGATCCAAGACAATAAACGAGTTACATACAAAGAGATTCAGCATATACTGCAGATTGGATCAGAAAACCTTCACGAGATACTACACGTGCATCTACGGGTGCGGAGGATAGTTTCACGCTGGGTGTCGCACAACCTCATCGATGTTCATGTTGCCTCAGAAGCAGGCAAGGTTGGAATGGTGCCATGATATGCTAGACAAATTTGAAGCAGGCTCGTCTCGGCGTGTTTACGACATCGTTACAGTTGATGAATCATGGATTTATCAATACAATCCAGAAACAAAGCACCAGTCGACGCTTTGAGTGTTTCAAAACGAATCAACGCCTACCAAAGTAAAGCGACCTAGAAGCGGGGGAAAAATTTTGATCGTGAGCTTTTTCAATTTGACTGGTTACTTGATGTTAATTCCTTTATGAAATCAAAGAAGCATTAACGCAGAATGGTATACTACCAAATGCGTGGCAGAAGTTTTCTCTGCTGTGAACAACAAGCGACCAAACACAGGGCTCCGCGGGTACCACGATAATGCGCCCTCCCACACCGCAATCCAAACGAGGGACTTCCTAGACAGCACACCGGTCAAACTCCTGGGTCACCCTCCTTACAGCCCAGACCTAGCACCGTGTGACTTCTTCTTATTTCCAAAAATAAAAAAATCAACTCAAAGGGATAGAATTTTCATCGCCGGATGATGCTCTCTCAGCGTTCGAACAGGCTGTAAACGAGGTGTCTGCGGCGGACTGGAAAAAGTGTATCGAAAACTGGTTCAGACGCATGAAACTTTGTATAGAGGCTGGTAGAGAGTACTTTAAAAAAATGTAATAAAAATATATTTATCTATAGAAAATTTTTTTAGTGTCGCAAAACTTTCTGATGTACCACTTACTATATATTTTATAGAGACTAATCATAGTGACCACAACCCATCTAACGGTAAGCAGATAATGTGGTCTAAACGTTAGGGTCATCATCACAGCAATTACTACTTGGCGAATGTCATCTTGTATTTGTTTGTATAAATTATATTAACTATACTTAACAAATGTAACTCCAAATTGTATATTTTCATAAATGAGGATTATTAGTCCTTCGCTTTTGTTAATTCTATAAAATGAGGACTTCGTGTAACCGGGATTTATTAAATTTCAATGTTTAGTTGTTCACAATACTATAACATAATACTTGTATTTAGTATTGCAAAAAAGAAACAATTTTATTTCTATTGTTTTTTTTTTTTCATTTTCCTCCCACACATAACGTATTTTTATAACTTTACCTAAATGCAATTTTCACTTCGGAACCCAAATTTATATGTTTCACATTTGTATGTGAATTTCTAAGAAATGGTAGAAGACAAATATTTAATTTAAAAGTTTCCATGCATCTGCCTTTACCAGATGAATGGATGGATTTCCAGAAGAACAGACAGAGTTATCACGATAATAAATTTAAGTTTGGGTACGGTACCATAAATACTTTCAAACTTGTTACAGTAATTACAAGATACAAATAAATAAAGGTTAAGTCGAGTGACACCAGTCGGAATCATCATATCAGCCTTTAACTGTCCACTGCTAAACATAAGCCTCTCCCTTGGGGGATTTTGTCAGTAGTTGCTATGCTTGGCAGATGGGTTGGCAACCGCAGTCAGGCTTTAGAGATATTTTAAAAGGAACGCTGCTTCCCGTCTTTGCCCTCTCTTAGTCGGCTCTTACGACACCCACGGGATAGGAAGACATGGCCTATTCTATACCGGGACCATACGGCCACCCAGAATAATCGTAACTAATCAGATTTAATAAAACATTTTTTGTAAATTTTTTGTTTTTTATTTACACTTTATTGTATACAAAAAAGGTTATAGAAAATATAAGAGTTTTCTTCCAGAAAACCTGCAAGAGATTACGATTTTGTTTTATAGTTTATATTAAAATCCGTTTAAGCGTGATTAACGTAACAAACAAACAAAAAATAATATCCAAACATCTTAACACACGCATATTTGTAACGTTGGGAGGATTACATTCTTTGTTTTGACTAAAAAATGTAAAATTTAAAATAATTAAAAATAACATTTGAGATTACAAATGTTACAGATTTAACCATTTATAAAATAATTTGTGTTTATAATAACAATATTAAAACATAAATATGTGTATACATGTATTATTTAGAGAAGTATTTATTACAATAATCAATAATTAATTTGTAATTATTTAAATTGTTATATATAAAAAATACATGTGCACATATAATTAATATACATGCAATTAAATATTAGTCAAACTTTATCGTTTTAATAAATAGTTAAAGCTCGATGATAGAAAATTTACCTTTTTATATTCCAAACTTTCACTTAATTTTATAATAACAAATGACACTGTAAACTAAAAACAGTTAATAATTAATTTATATTCGATTTGATTTAATTGTTACATTATTTCCACCATACAAGATAACCGTTATTTTGATAGTCAGATAACGAGTTCGTTTCGTTACGCGACGCGCCAGACTTTCATGTAGGTCGCAAGCTCGCGTTCAACTGAACAGTCTGTACAACTGAAACCATGTTCTTCCCGTAGAGAATTTCAGCGTCAATTTATTTGTTTACACTTAATTACAAACAGTGGTTACCACTATGGTCTGGTCTAAAAGCTGTTTCTAAAGACTAAAAACGCAAGACGCAAAAGTATCAAAATCCCACCCGATATAAATTGTTTTTAGAAAAATCCCGTCATTGTCGGCATACATCAAACAATCTTATATTTTGCGATTGCATATTGACAGGTATTTGCAAAACGTCGACAATAATGTGTTTTAGTTATTTTCGATATTGTTTATTTTATTATCCGACGTGCGTTTTAAAATTTATACCTACAGCTGAGAAAAAACACAGAAGTCCGATCGACGGTTTGTTTTCATAGTTACCTACGTAGCGGAGTAAATGGAATCCTAATCGAAATGATTCCGATGTCTCTCTGTCTACCTATAACTCATAGTTTCATAACTTGTATATATTACCGAAAATGTGGATTGATACTCATAATTTATAAATTTAGTTTTTCGGTGACATCGCACTTAATACTTATTTACATCTGGATTAAACAGAAAATTAACAATCTGTAGTTTTTAAGAATATAAAACTGAGATTTCATAGTAGGTAAAATTTATCGTCTTATTTACATATTGTACGACATAAACTTACCCCTGAGACTTAGATATCGGGTATGGGCTGTACTATAGTTAGTTTGCTACATAAAGCACAATATTTCGTGTACTTACATACATACTCGTAATATAATGAAATTGTAACTATACTATATCTATTCATAGGAGATTTAAAATCTAAGAAAAATTTATATGAGGGATATTAATAAGAACAATGGAGGTAAATTTTTTTAAATTTTATTATTCTGTTTTAGTATCACCCAAAAACGTATATTGTAGTGATAGCAATGCTCGCTGATATAATTATAATACAATATAAATGCTTATGGTATTTCTGTGATAATATGGTCCAGGCATTAATTCAAATAATTAGCCATAAATATAAGATCACAATAAAATCTTAACGACAGAGCAAAGGGATATGTCATTTATGTTCAGTTTATGTGGATAATGATTTTCACATATTTTTTTTATTATTGACTCAACTTTATTGAGCTGAAATTGTTTGAACTTATATAAAATAAATTTATGAGTACACAACAGATTCTTAGTGACACAGAAGATGAACAATGAATCAAAAGTTGAATTTTGAATACCTAAAAAGAATGTAAGCATTGGAAGACTGTTCATTTCGAATTTGAAACTTTAAAATTGACGTTCAAGTTTTTGATTTTAACGCGTGTTACAACATCTTCGGAAAATTCCTCTCTTAATAACTGAAATAAGTATTGAAAGTTTGCTATTTTTTAATATCTAATCTCTAAGATTAGCGATTTTGTATCTATATAGACTATCATAATATAATATTACTATAAAAGTATAGATATAAAAAAAATAGGATTGGTTATTTATTATTCTTATTTTTTTATGACATGGGGAAATGAGCATGTAGCTAACGTGATGATATGTGATTATCGCCGCCCATAGGCACCCGCAACATCAGAGAAATTCCAAGTGTGTTGCCGGCCTTTTAGGAAGGAATATGCTTTTTTCTTGGAGGTTTTAATGCCGTATCTGTTCTTTTTTTTATACAACTTGTATAAAAAATGTTCGGAAATACTGCTGCTAGAAATTGATTCCATACTTTAGTTATGCGTGTAAGAAAATGTTTACAGAAACACACAATAAAGGACCGCCACTCATTCAGATGATCGGGATGCAACTTTAGCTTGTGACGAATTGTACCGTGATAAAATTCATCAGCTGGATATATGGATGTTAATCCAAATAATTTCTCTAAACACTATGATATATGCGATAAAAGTCGCAAAGAGACTCAAAGTCTCAACGCAATTATCTCTTATGCTGTTATTATAAACTAAGAAGCAAATTTAAATATTTTAAGAAAACTATTCCTTAAGGGGATGAACTTAGGAGTGAAAATACGAATAATTAATGAATTTAATGTAAAATCCCCACCTTTAATAGAAAATGACGCCATTTCTGAGGAGTATGTTATATTTTACATTTTCTCATGCGCACTGATTCGCGTGGGCGAATAAACGCGATAAAGACTAGTTTATTACAAACATATTTAGTAAATACATGTACTCACCTAATATATGTATAAACTAGCCATTTCCCGTGCCGTTGCCTGCTTCTAACTATATAGTTCCCGTATATCATTCTCATTAGAAATCTTCATGAACCTAGTCTTATATTAATAATTCTTTATTAAGGTTTTTTTTTAATGGGTAATAATGGAATGGTAAACCCGCCCGCGCTATTGGTATACACTGGCGGGGCACCAGTGAGAGATGATAGGTGAGGATGAAGCAGGTCAGTTAGCCATCGTGACGAATTCAACAAGGATTAATCACGATGGTTTCCAGGGGGAACCACGTGGAGGTCGACCTGATAAGGTGTATTGGTAGCAATAGATTCATTAGACCCCTTTACTAACAATCCCTTTCCCCCCTCTTTATTAAGGTTACCAGGACCCACTTTTTATATTTTGCTTTTTATATTGTATTATATACTTAAATGATAATTACATATCGAATACCTTCATAAAGTTTCAGCCAATTCAACCGATCGATTATTTTATAGCATTTTGTATGTGATTCTTTAGATTGATATAATTTTTTTTTCTTATAAACTGATTGAAATAAATTAAACACTAAACGTTAAGTGGATCAAACCGCAACGCATTAGTAAAAACTGCATTAAAATCGATTAAGCCCTTTCAGAGATTAGCATGCACAAAGGTATAGACAAACAGATATATAGACAAATAGACAAAAATTCTAAAAATCGTTTGTGTTAACAGAATCCGCTGAAGGGCACCAGTAAGTGGTATATGATTAGTTAATCGTGATGAATACACCTGGAATTCAGCACGATGGGAAACCACGTGGATGTCGAACTGATAAGGTATATTGCTAGCAATGGCACTGGTAGTCCGTCATTACAAACAATCTCTCCCCACCCCAAAATACAACAATACTATACACATAATATCTTAATAAATAAACTCGATGAATGACTTTTTTTACTTTGGACAAGTTGAAAATTTAAAAACAACCAGCGGGAAACAACCCCACTCATCTTTTTAAATATTTAATTCAGGATGCCAACAATTTTACATTTCATTAACGTCCCTCTGCGAAAACAGACTGACCCTCCATGGTCGCTTTATACTGCTTAGATGATCAGTTAATAATGCACTAAAGTAATTTTATGCAAACTAGATCTACTAGAGTTTCATTATTTTTAAGTAAATAAATAAAAAAGTCCTTATCCTTAATATTTAATAATATTGTAAACTAGATTTTGCCCGTGATTTCACACGCGTTTGAAAGTAGGAGTAAGTATTAAAATATACCACATAATAATAAGTCTTTCAGGAACATAACTAACCGCATCCAATTGGGGGAGGGAGGTTTTTTATGAGTGAAAATGGTATGGTAACCCCGCCTGCGCTAACGGGATACGCTGGCGGAGCACCAGTGAAGGGTGATAGATGAGAATGAAAACAGGCCAGTTAGCCCATCATGATGAATTCATCAGGAATTAACCATGATAGTTTCCAGGGAGAACCGCGAGGAGGTCGACCTGGTTGGGTATATTGCTAGCAATGGGATTCTCAGTCTCCATTACTAACAATCCCTTTTCCCCCGGGGGAGGGAGGTTAGGGATTGTTAATAATTAGATTCAACAGATCTATTACTAGCAATATACCCTAACAGGTCGACCTCCACGCGGTTCACACTTTTCTTTGTTTACAGTATTTATACTAAACAAATTGTTGCACTAATCAACCTTGTTTTTAATACAAATGTACGCGCGTGTTAGATATTTATTTTAAATTATATTAATTTTTTTAAACATCTTGTATTAAAATGTATACCTACATTTATTAATAAAAATCAGACTAACTACTTTAAATATATTAAAACGTTAAAATTGTTATTATACCAAATTTGATAATTAATTGTTCTTGTAATGTATAATATAGAACACTAATTTATATTTTAATAAATTTTATAATTATTATTGTCATGATACTTGAATAAAAAGTAATGAAATTGTAAGAACACGTGGTCTCGCTGACTTGTTCACTCGAATTCAGCCCTGCAGATATAAAAGATTGTTATTTGGGTGGGGAGACACTTGTGACGAATTGTACTGTGATAAAATTGTCTTGCCTTGTCCAACCGTTGAACAGAGTGGAGCTCCCTACCGTATCAAGAGTGAACAAGTATAGTAAACCACGTGGTCATTATATAAAATATATATCAATTATTGTTGATAGAAGTCCTAAAGTAGCTATAGTTAAATAAGTGTGCATGGATTAACAGAAGTTGGGTATTTATGTTATATGTCATATACAAAGTAAAATAAGTAAATATATGATTTAATAGTATGATATCTAAAATAAATTTACTGTGAGAACTTGTGCTTTATTTCTATTTATTACCAAGAGGCTTACAACCTTTATATTGCTAAAGAATATATATCATATATATATATATATATATATATATATATATATATATATATATATATATATATATATATATATATATTAAATTATTATATAAACATATTACCTTACAGTAACATATTATATATATTAAATAATATAAATAATAAATACAGTTTTTTTAATACTTTGATACGCGCTTACGTCGTTTCTTTACACTTTCAAATACGAGCCCATTTTACTCTCAATTCTGTTAAATGTATTTGTAATTCGCGATTTCTTTTGATTCACATTTGAAGT
The DNA here is from genome assembly GCF_026898425.1 of Galleria mellonella. Taxonomy (NCBI): domain Eukaryota; kingdom Metazoa; phylum Arthropoda; class Insecta; order Lepidoptera; family Pyralidae; genus Galleria; species Galleria mellonella. The sequence goes on along the minus strand of NW_026442130.1, from coordinate 6,835,644 downwards.
ATGATGTCCGGTTTCATCATTAACTAAGTCTTTCACATTGAAATATATAATCGACCGCATAAAAAGTCTAGCGGAGTTAAGGAAGTCTTCGACAGAGGAAGTGTTGTTGTATCTGTTGATAGTACGATATACGAACATACGGCTGATACCAAACTTTTGAAGTGTCTGGATTATGACCGACGGCTCCACTGGAATCCTATTTTCTTTAACACCCCATTCCATATTGTAATTTGATAATGAACACGAAAAAATATGTGAAATGGCGCGAAATCGAAAGAAGTTTTTAAATTAAGAAACGTGTTCCAAATTTGAAGTAATTAAAAAGTTTAAAAAAAGTTTTTATGTAACAGTACTTATGGCCAGACTAGTTATATTCTATTAATATTTGGTAACAAAATATATTTCAAATTGCAAATATCAATATTATTAATAAAGTCGCTGCACTACAGTGAAGATAAAAAAAATACCATCACAATATTCCATTTAAATTTTTGTGGTAACACATAACCTTAAAAAGTAGCTACGAAACTATAGCAATATAAATCTACTTTTGGTCAGTGTTACCCTTTTGTAATTTTAAACTCATTCCCTCAGGATTCAAACTCAAACTCGTGTTTCTACCCACCTTATTGATAAAACAAAATTTATTTATAGTATTATAGTTGTATACATTTCAAAATAGTTTTATCAAAAACACAAATCAATTATGATTTAAAGTGGGTGAGCCTTAACTGTTTAAGTTTATAAAAACTTGTTTGTTTGATTATATAAGCTTTATTATACAAATATATATGAAAAAATATATATTAAGATGAAACCGTTTTTGTACAAATAAACTTACTAATAATTCTATTGATATAGTAAACGTGGAAAATTTTTAAAATGTTAATAAATATATGTTACTTAATCATGCTTAAAGAGTCGAAAAGATTATTTAATATTAATTAATATGGAAAAAGCCACAAGATAGAGCTGTTCTTTATCTTTTTTAATAATGTAAATGAGAAAAGAAGTTAGTTTTACCTCGGGGCTTTAAGAGTTTAACCAATCTTCATAAATTTCTACATATATGATATTTAACATGGAGAAGGACAAGGGAAAAAGTAAATTATGTCCTTCTGTGTTTATCCCCGTCACGTAGACAAAGTTGTTGGCCACAGCAAGCACAATATAAAGTAAAAGTTACAACCTGTTACAATACAACTCTAGAATATAGGCATATTATTGCAGATTTACAATATCATTTATTTCTATTTAAGCAGTATTGTACCTATACAAACTTATACGAATCCTAAAAACAGTCGCAATTCAGCTAGCAAAATTGCTTCCCAACCATGGGCCTGGTTTATGCTCGCCATTCTGATCAGTAGAATTAATTAGTTGACCATTCAGGCTCAATAAACCTTGAATTAAGAGTTTCGGCGTCGTGACATGAAGTTATATTTGATATATTTGTATATTTTTTTATAATATTACTAATTGTTTTAATGCTCGATTCAATTAATATTTATAATTTTTAAGTTTTTAAATTTTGCATGCCTAATTATGGTGAAACATGTGGACTTTTACCTATTTTTAACATCTATATACATACTTCTCGTGTTTCTTGTAAATAAATATTCATTCATTCAATTATTAATTTATTCAAGTGAACTAATTAAAATGTGGTAAAAATTAATAAATAGTTTTGAAGGGTGGAAAACCTTTGTTTTTTTTTTCAATTAAACAAGTGTCCCACATTAATTGAACGTTTTGTTCTTTAAACAATACCAAAACATTTTAACATAATGGCCTTACTTGTAGCAAATAGACTCTTCCCACAATAGAAAAGGTCACCATGCTTACTCCGTCGTGCATAACCATTGCGGATTTGGGTTTGTGGGTGGTTAATATCCTTCGATGTTAATATCCAACCTTCGAAAGCTTTCAAACCGTGAATACTTCCTTTTAGAAACGCTCGAGTGCACATATTATATTAGAAGGACACTGTTACAGAGGCTCTTATACTTAAAGCCGCAACCGCGTCTTCTGTTAAATGGTGGTGTTTCTCGATTATCATTATTTATGCAGAGATTTTACTGTGAATTTTATTTATAACCTCTTTAAAAAGATACATATTTTTTTTTTATATATTTAAGGAAGCGTGTAATGCCGTGCCTCAGTCAACAATACCAATTAGCTGTATGTTTAAATCTGCAAAAATGGGTAAATGAATAAGATAAAAAAAAACTAGTAATTAATTAATTATACCGTAAACCTAGACTATAACTGTAACTAATTTATAATGAATTTCACATTTAATTGTAATGATATTAGAATGTATTTATTATATTGTATAATTTTTATTGTACAAACTTTACATTAGATACATTTAGCCTTAGTTTATGCATTAAGTCAAACAATTTGATATAAGTACAATGGATAATATTTCTGTGTTTCCGTTTGTCATATCCCACAACAGTGAAATAACAGTGGCTACAGAAGAAAAACATCTTAGTCCTCGCTCCCTATTGCTCATGTTTAGTTTAGGCGACAGTTACCATGTTCCATCAGCTTGTTTGCCATTCTAAGTTGCATAAAAAATATAATATATTTTATGTTAAAAACATACAACTATGATATTTTTAAAATTGTTTTTAACTTTGTTACATCTCAACAAAAGTTGACAAACATAATTGGAGTTTTAAAAGGTATCTAAACGTTTTGCTAAATAAAATTATGTTTTCTCCACGGGCTTTGTATTTTGTTTATCTAATTTCTTTATACTGTTTTTATGTTTATATACTTTTTTTATTTCTTATTACTTTGAAAGTCAATGTACCAATTGCTTTTACAAAGGTATGTTTTATTAAATATATTGATATTTTTGAAATTCCATAATATACATAAACATAAATAATATAATACCGTTTACTGTTTTTTTATATAGTCAATCAAAACATTAAAAATTCTTGAATTGTTTTTGAAAATTGTCAGATAATTGCGTTGTGATCATGCATCGTTGTGAACGCTCTTAAATCTAACAACTGCAATAACTTCATAAAGTTATTGCAATCAGTTAAATATGCACACAGCTGTAATAATAATATAAGATTTTATTCCATAGAAAAAAACATCAACTTCAATCGTGACATAATTAGTTATTGCATTTTAAAAACTAAATTATTGGACCGATTTTGAAAAAAAAATCTATGGAACCAATCTGAAAGTATGTCCTTTCCGATGAAAAAAGAATTTTACAAATCGATATCCCAAACATGGAAATATTGGCTTTGTAACATCTTGTTTTATGGCATCAGGGCCAATGAAACAAGATGTTACAAAAGCAGAATACAACAGGGTAGCGAAAAACTACGTCAAAATTCTGCTAATGACTAGAAAACCTGGTGTGATTGTTGTTAAATTTTACAAACCTGTGTTTCTGCCACCAAGCAACTTTGCTTCATCATCATTATATAAGCTATATATATATATATATATATATATATACATATATGTAGCGACTGTCAGGTGGATCCCGATGTGGTTCCCCCTGGAAACCATCGTGGTTTATTTGTAATAAATTCATCACGAATGGTCAACTGACCTGTCTTTTCATTCTCACCTGTCATCTTTAATTGGTACGTAACATTATAGTTTTCTGGAATAGCAACGCATGAAGAATATTATATACTTCACAGTGTATTGATGGTATTTTTCTTACCTACGAATAGAAACAAATGAAGGTGGTCTGTTAACTTGTTTGTCATTATAAATTACGTAAAAAAGAACAAAGATTTAGTTCATATCCTAGACTAATATTAATATGACTACAAACTTACAGTTGGTATCTATATAAAATATTCATTTGGCATTGGTTGTTTGCTTGCATGAGTTAGTTATTTGTATTTAGTTCTCTCAGCAGTCATATTATTTTTAAGGTAAGTTGTAAACAAACTATTCCTTATAATTTTGGTACATCCTAAGGATTCCAAAGATTCTATATGTAAAACTTACTAAAACCCAAAAACTCTCAACGATTAAAATCCAATCGGTTTTAATGTTTGATCGGTTTAACCTTCTCAAAATAAATTTATCCTTATTTTAATATACGCTGAAAACAAAATTTGTTTACCGCCTACGTTGGACAAAACAAGATGCTATGAATGTTGTATTTTTATATATGTAAATCTACGTACATAAGAAATTGAACCGTTTGTCATCCTCTATAGTTTAGTAACCTGTAAATAACTAAGATCCAGGTTAGAATCCTTATTTTTCGAGTCCTTACTTGAATTAGTGACAAAGAAATAGAACCATGTTGTTGATACGTAATTAATTTTTATCTCCATCTTCACGCTAAATTCTATTAGGAGTAGGCAGAGAGAACCGAGTACTAAATGCGTTTCTCCTTGCAAACATCACTTTCTTTATCCATAAAGAAATATATTATTTCCTATTTCAGCTTACGTGTTTCGCTTCATTGCATTCTACCTTGGCTTTATAGAATTTATAAACATACAATGCAGTGCAAGTTCCACATGTAAATATATGCAAAACTCTGTACACTTACCTATAGTAGTATCATGTTAGTACCTACTATCCGTAGTTCAAACTCTTTCTAGTTTGATATAAGACAACGCGATGTAATATATCCAGCACTAAATTTATTTTAAAAAATATATCCAACGTTAAAGTTACAAAATATTCATTTTATCCTACCCCGTATTTTTAGGTTGTAACAGCCACGTGCATGTCACATATAAGCTCGATCCATTCTGTAGACTGTCAATCTTTTGCATTGATATGCCACTCAGTAAGGTTAACCTTTTATGAGATATTTATATACACATATCGAAAGTGTCTAGGCTCAAGTGCGTTTTAGAGTTTCGCCGCAATTGAGGATTATTACTTTAACTTGTTTTGTATTCTTATTATTAATTTTTTATTATATTTCAGTATTTCAATAAAGAATTTTCTTTAAATTTTGATTAAAAATAGAAAATTATTTTCAATAAGGATTTCTATAAAAGTGCATTTTTATAAAACTATTACAATTTCTACATTGAAATGAAAAAAAATTGCATCAATATAAAGTAACGACATCATTTGACACGAGAAGAGATGATGAGAGCCGTTGGGATGTTGCAAATTGGTTCTAAGCAACGCACTGTAGGTATCGCTCTTGACACTAACAGAGCTTCGTAAGTCACTTCGTTTTGTCGTGGCCAGCTTAATCGCCAGGTACCTTGCTACAATTAAGCAGGCATGAGATATGTTTTAAAAAAGAACTCTGCCGAGTATGGATACCATACATGCATTACATACCGATAACAACTTTTTAATAAGAACGTAGATGGCCATTTCTCAAAATGATTTTCATTAACTGATTTTAAACACGCCCAATCATTGTGACTGAGTAATAATGAAACACAAATTATTAATTTATTTATCTTTACAATAAAAATTAAAATAATCCTCATCTTGCCGTTTAATTGACGATAGTATATGTTAGGAAGCTAATATAGGTTAATTTTCTACAATTTACAAACTTTGTATTTTTCTTAATTTGTACAAAATATAAGGATAAATTGTTAACTTAACATGGGAATTAAAGTAAGAAGTCAGTCTGGAAGATTAGATTTAGTAGACATTAATTGGATATTTTTTATAGTTAAAAATGTACTTGATCCTTAGACTCTTTTTATGTGTGCTTAATAAATGCGTTGAGATCTAAGTATAGAATTATGTAATTTAATATTTTAAAAAAGAATGATTAAATTATTTATTTGCAATTAATAAATTAAAAAAAAAGTACTTAACCGATTTTATAATAGTACTTTCACTTATAGAATATAAGTAATAATAGATATATATAATAATAATAGATATAATAGCATTAACAGCGAATAAAATGGGCTGTATTTATTTTAAATTTTAAAAGCTGAAGCGGGTTGCTATTCCAATTGTAAATATAAAAAATAAGGCTCATGATGCTGGTAATCGTAAGTAACTAAGTAAGTATATGCACAAAATATTACTTCCTTCTACATGAGTGTAGAAGATTACATCTTTCCTTATAAATTCTATTTAATTCTAAACAATACGAGTTTGAATTGCTCTCATTTAAACTAAGAGGTCTAGTTCATTACAAACTTAGCCGATTACATTTGCATTACATTTCTTCAACAGCGGAATTATCAAAGAAGCGTAAACACTTTTGAAAAGGTACTGTTTTTGTATTTATATTTTCTATATAAGCAAATTATGCCAATTATGACGTGGGCGAACTCTCATTCCGCAAAATGGCCGACGACCCTTGATCTACAAAAGCTGGCTACCCACCAAAATATTTGGAGACTCTGTTGGCTTAGAAATATTTTACTTTGATCTTAATTTTCTTAATCTCACAAAGCGCATCTGTAATGGACGCAGCCTCATTGTATCTACAATTATTTTTTTAACATGAAAGCAAGGAAGTCGACTAAGTTCAAGGCCACATCCCTCAAATCATCATTCGCCGTGATTCCTATATACATTTTTTGTTACAGAAATCCTGAGATGGAAGTTACGAAGCAAGTTTTAATGAGCGAAAATTGATATTTACCAATTTTACCATATACTTGAGAATGCTAAGATCCACATTTACCTACTCGTATTTCTTTTGGCATAGACTGTTCAATTTTAAGCTTCTCCATTTAAGACTAGGGGGGAAAACATAATATACTATGGTAAAACTCAATATACCTATTCACTTCACAAACAATTAAATCCGTTACCCTAAGATTGTCTGGAAAAGATTGCTTTCATCAATAAGACCGCCTTATTGTACTTATACTAGTTTATTTATCTATTGTTTGTGTTCTTTTATTCCTTTACTAATCTTTATCCGAGACTTCGTCTAAGTGACCAAAATATATTTACTCCCAAGGTACAAAGTAGCCTGTATTCTTTTCCATCTCATATGTATTTAGTCCTCCATGTAATGCATCCGGCAACGGCAACTCTTGTCGTTTCCTTTCATGCGCTCTAATGTGACTAGTGAAACTAAGTTTGTTTTTGAAGACTTGGTCACACTGATTACAGTATAATTAGCCAGAGTCATTGCATGTATGTATATGTGTAGGATCGCTTAGTACGAGTCTTCAATTTCATATAGTAAGTACGCCTATACTAAATTTCATAGTAATTGTTTACACTTTATGAGATAATAAACAAACAAATTCACTTTCACATTTACAATATAAGTGAGAATAAGGATGTTGATGATGATAATACAATACAAATAAAGAGCATACCCATTTATATATGAAACTGCCTACCCAGTGTGGTTATGAGTAGGGGATAATCTCTCGATAAGGCTCCATATGACTATTCCGTTCATACATTTTTCTCTTACACCGCTAGAATAAAAACTAGATTGACTATTATTAACCGACTTAAAGAACAGGAGGTTTTTAGTTGTATGTTTTTTATATTTGTTACCTCGTAAATACGTCAGGATATATAATATTTGGATTTATTTTTATCTGTTACATTTTACATTGATAATATTTTACGTTGCATAGACGAATTTAATTTTAGAATATTTTTTAGTAAATTGAAGACTTATACAATTGTTCTAATTTTATCTGAACATTTATCTTATAAAACAAAAGTATCCTTTTGAAAAATTTAGCAAAATGAATTCAACTTATCTGACAGTAATATCACAAAAATGAGTTTTCATTCTTATATTTTTATTATAATATATATTATAATATATTTACAGAATAATAGTATGTCATAATACCGTTTAACCTTCTATTTACTCCATATAAGTAGAAAATACGATTTCTGAAATCTACATTTGTATTAAATCAAAACTGTATACCACTTATTTTAAAAATACCAGTCTTAAGACATCTACGTAATATACTCTCAAAAAAAATACCTCAAGTAAAGTGCAGTGACATATCATTATCTATCTATCATAATTATATATCATATCATTATATATCTTATGAGATTTATTGAATGACTTCCAAAAAAAGGGATTCTCAATTCAACCGAATTGAGAATTGAGAATTGAGAATGAGAATTTTTGTAACAAAAGTACATAGAGACCCCCATGATTAACAGTATCTTACGACTTCTTTATTTGGATAGGTCAACTCTGTTCTGACTTGAACATACAGACGTTTTATTCAAATTATTTTTAGTTTGTTAAAGTATTGGTCAATATAGTACAATACCTTTGGACAAAAACTACCTTTTACTGTGATTTATTTTTAGAGGACACTTTAGGAGGTTTTGCGTTTTCACCTTGAGAGTCGCTTCTGCAGTAAGTACCCTATCTTACCCTTTTAGCGGTCAATGCGCAAAAAAGGTTGTTTTCACACATTTGAAACCTTTTACGGCAATTTATTTTTATTGCTTAGTTGTTTCTTCTCGTAAATACTTACAAATTGAACATATGGATGTCTCTGATGACGATTGATCTGCTTACGATGGTAGAAAATACAGTTTTAAACTGATTACACTGCAAAAAAAATCTTTTTGCACGTGTGTATGGCAGAAAATATTGATTGTATCTTGTGCCAAACTTTTAATGTGTTTTGCTTACTTACATTTCGTAACTAACGAGCACAACAAACTTTGGTTACGCCGAAGCGTATACAGTTATGGCGGTCTTATTCAACCGTGATCTTTTATTCCAAGTTTCAAGTTTAGGTATAAGTGAAAACAAAAGCATTTCAGGATAGATCAGAATTAACCATCCGTACGTCCAAGATGTTGATTCGGTCTATAAATCTGGTTATTTAGTTGTAAATGTATACATACAATACAATATATTTAATATTTAGTGTGATTACAACTGTTTATAGATCACTATTTTAAGTCTGGTTATTTATTACTTTTCCTTTACAGTTTATCTTTTTTTTATTCCTACAAGGGAGTCAAGAGTATTTTTAGGTAAGAGAAAATATTAGGTACATTACTTCTGTTCAATCTATCTATTGTGTTACTACGGAATACTAAGAATGGAAGGAAATGAAACTGAAAAAAAAGCAAATCGTGCCTTTTATCACGAATCAAAAACAGATTCGATGATACTGAAATACAATTTCCTAAATCTATGTATACTGTTATACCAAAATATTAAATTTAATATTTCCATGAATCTATTATATTCCTAAGAACCGTAGATAGTTCTTCCATCTATGTTAGTTAAAACCTACGTTTAAAATTTCAATTAAATTATCAAAAGATTTATCATCACAAAACTTATTAGGTTTTGCGATTATAAATCTCTTGTTAATTAGGTTAATCAGTCTGAATACATTTTATTTATATTCTATTGTAAATGTAATAAGTACATTTTGACAAACAAACATATAGAAGCACAGATAAGATATTGCTGTATCTGTCTACTCGTGACTATGACCAGTGTAACCTAATCAAAACCTCGAAAAGTAAGTAATCGTTATAATTTCCTCTTCTTATAAATCTTAAAAAACACAGTTTTTTTTTTATTGGATGAAAATGGAGTGGTAACCCCGCCTGCACTAATGGGATATGCTGGCGGGGCACCAGTGAAGGGTGATAGATGAGAATGAAAACAGGCCTGTTAGCCCATCATGATGAATTCATCAGGAATTAATCATGATAGTTTCCAGGGGAAACCGCAAGGAGGTCGACCTGGTTGGATATATTGCTAGCAATGGGATTCTTAGTCTCCATTACTAATAATCCCTTTTCCCCCTAAAGAATACAGTTAGTCTGTATTCTTTAGGGGGAATTATTCTTATTAGGGGGGAATATTCTGGTAAACAGTCACTGTCACTTATGGCCGCTTGTAACATTAGGGACATCACAATTCATCAACATCATATCAGTCTTTAGCTGAACACTGCTGAAAACAAGCCTCTATTATGAGGGGCGGGGGGAGGGGGGGTTGCCAGTAGTTGCCACGCTTGGCAGGTAGATTGGCAACCGCAGTTAGACTTTAGAGATGTTTTACGTGTAAGAGGACGCTGCCTTTATAAAATAAAGGGATGGGCTAAATTTAGAACACAAAATTGGTTCGTAACAAGCAAATTCTTACTCCACAAAGAAAAATGACCACTACAATCGTAACAAAAATAATATGAAACCAATACGTCAATAAACTCGATCGATTATAAAAAGAATTAAGAAAATCAGTTCAGAATTTCCGACATAAAAATTAAAATTCAGCGAAAAAAATCATACAAATTTCTGTTGCTAAGTCGCCCAAAAAGTACAAAATACAAGGACAATTATGAAACTAATTGGCAGCACTACATGACTAGACTATTTTCATAGAAAAATGAGTAGACAAGACTAGGGATACGTTTTAGCTAAGTAATTGAATTTCATAATGGAAACCCTTGCGTTCATCTTCATTAAAGCGATAACGTATTTAGAAATTTCAACTTCTCTAAAGACCCTCCGAATTGAATTTTATATGGAGCAAAATGTTTGTTAATTTTTCTTTTTAATTTGAAATGGAATGTCGGAAAAAATACGAACATTAGATACCTCCACTCTCTGAGAGGAACCCTTTGTGGTAGGTTTGATGTTTTAGTTGTTTGTTGTGTTTTGCCTGGCTTATTGATTTTGCATCTTTTCCCAATAAAAGGGTTAGGCTGTACTGTATTCAGGAGAGACGATTAGATTTAAGTACGTTTATAACTCGACCTTCCGTGAAAGCATTAAGCTACGATATGCTATGAAAAAACTACAAATATTTTCCGGATAATAAATTTGTTTAGAGTTTGGTCTATCCTTGTAGTGATATGCAGGCAAGTTGCTTAAACACAGATTTATTCATTGAAAGAATAAATGGAACAGATTGTTACCGGCCAGTTCTTACGATATTATTAGTTGCCAGTATGTAAACGTAATATACTACATATCATTTCCTTTAAAAGATAGAAATGATAAAATATGAATTTAAAAATTATAAAAAGAACGCACCGCTGTCTCCATGTTACGCAATTAATCCGCGTTATCCATATGCAAGCAAGTTGGTTAAACACTGATTTATTCATTAAAGAACAAATGGAACAGATTGTTATTAGTCAGTACTTACAATATTATTAGTGGTCAGTATGTGAACATAATATACTATAATCTTATGTTCTATAAATTATTGAATTTGTTGTTTTACTTTTAAGTGATGCATGCTTAAAGTTCAGTCAGGCACGGGGTATTATTAATCCCAACTAAACATACTTAAGAACAATGCGATATTTTATAAATATACGATGTTGGAAATGGAGTGCGTACATATATAGAATGGAATTTAGAAAGCGTAGTCATGTATCCACAAATATGTAAAAAAAAATTATAGATAGAAATGAAATAAATGGGGAAATTACTCTAAAAAAATGTTGAAAATGTAATTATAGTAAAAATCGGTTTTAAAACAATAAAAAAAAAATTGAAATATTATTCTTATAATTATCTCCTATCTTTATAAAGAAAACCAATAACATTATGAAAGAAAAAAAATTAATGACTTCAACAAATTTGCCTCGTAACAAGCGGTTTTCTATCGTCAATCGTTGTAAAATTAATACAGGCCCAATACAGGAGAATCCTATCGATTATAAAAATAATAATTAACATCGATTCAGAATTAATGACGTAATATACATAGCATAACATAGTCACAAAAAATGTAGACGGACTAGCTTTTAACCGCGACTTCGTTAGTATGACTTCATTCGGATATATTTACTGACCGGGATAAGAAGTAGTCTGTAATATACCTTTCCATCCTATATAATATGTGTAAACCAAGTTTCATAGTGATTGGTCAAGCTGTTTACTGTATACTACAAGGTAACAAACAAACTCACTTTTACATTTATAATATTATTAAGAATTGATAGGAAATTAACAACTTTTGGAAGTTTCTTAAAAATTACTGCCTACTTCTATTCAAAAGACTTAGCTTTTCAGTTCGAACTTGGATCATTTCAAAATTTCCAATTTTCAAATTTCGAATTCACTCTTTGTAATTATTCCGGGAGATGGTAACTTTCTATTAATTAAATTTTAAGTAGAATGGTAATAAAACTTTATTACAAGTTTGCGAGTACAAGCCCACCTACTTAAAATGTTCTTCATGTATCTATTTGATACTAGCCTTTCGCCCGCTACTTTGTACGCGTGGTTTTCAGAAGTAGGAAAACCAATGAAATAGACGATTTGTAGTGTATCTAAATAAAACATACATCAGTTTTTAAGTTAGACCCTCAGGAATACAACAATGACCTAGAGAGTAAGCCTTCTTTAGTTTAGTGCAGTAGGTTTCAGCGTGATGCCGGAACAAACAGACAGACTGATAAAATTTCTAAAAATTAATATTTTGGTTTCTATTACACTTATATAATAAAATACCAATATAAATTTTACTTTGATGTGTCATATGTATAAACATCGTCTAGTTACTATTTTATTATATTACTAAAGTAAGGTATTCATATAAATAGTATTGTTGTGAACCTAATATTGTTTAGGATTAGGAAATAAAGAGATAAACATTATAAATATACTGTTGTAAGTTATTGTTCCACACAAAACAATCGAGGCTGTTTTAGTATTTATTACCTTACTTTATTTTTCCGTGAGTAAAGGGAATTTTATAGGTCGTACACCTTTGAAGTATAGAGGTTAGTGAACTGTACAAGTATAAATGCTTAGGTACATTTAATTTTTATATTAATTGCTGAAACAAATGTTAATCCATATTGTATATCAAAACTTCAAATCTGTATAGCTAATGGAGTAACATATAACTAAACATCTTTACAGATTTCGTCTTATTTTAAATATACTATCGGGATTTAACACGATGAAAAATTTTTTGCAAACGTTTCGATGTGGACTGCATCAGGTCGTGGTTGCGGCAGGATTGATGTCGGCAATAAAGAAGCAGGTATGCAGGTACTATTTACCAAAAAGTTTTCATCGCGTTAAGTCCCGATAGTTTATATTTATAATATGTGGAAATAAATAATTCGAAAGCTTGAAATTAACTAAATTTCGTTTTTACAATAATTATATAGACAAGTAGAATTATCAATCAATAACATTGATTTTCTTCTATATTAACACTACACATTAACTTCTAACACATTAACTAATCATCTGATTGTTATTACGGTATCCGTCTAAGCATTCTGTAGGTTCAGAGAAAGTTTGGATCAAATGTGTGGCTCCTGTTATACTGACTTAAATAAATACTTCCCAGCGCTTTTAAGTCATGTTTAAAAGAAAATACGGATCTTGAAAGGGAATTACGTAATTTAATGGTGCGACATAATATGAGAGGGTAAACTTTTTGGTTCGTGCATTAATCTTCTCAAATAATATAAATATAGTACACACATTGATACTTTTTTATATGTAATATATAAGTGGCAAACAATCATAGAACGTGTCTGAAGGTAAACGCTTCCCGTAGCATATGAACGCCTGTATTACCGGGGGTATCACGTGCGCGTTGCCAACCTTGAAGGAACTTTAGTACATTATTCTGCAGATATAATTTAGTTTTCTTGTATGTGTGTACATTTGGTTATGTATTTATATGTATGTATTATATGTATATATTTATATTGTTTATTGGTATATTTGCAAAATTTTAGCATAACATTTATGTACCTTTTTATTTAGAATATTAGAAGTGTTATGAATAAAGATATAATACTTTTAGACGTATTAGCTATCATTTAAACGTGTTATGTTGTCCAGTATATTTCTATTTTTTTTAATTACTTATTATTTTGTATCTACCAATTCACAATTTCTATCTGACACCTAAAGATTGACTGGAACAAGTCCCTTTATGGGATAAGCCCGCCATTGTACTCATTCTTTTCTTAAGAAATGTGTATCTTGTAATTTAAGACTTTACAATGAACAAACAAACATCCTTTTTGAAGAATCCTATACTGTCTATAGGCGACGGTTACTACTTTCCATCAGGTGGGCCGTCAGCTTGTTTGCCATTCTAAGTAGTATAAAAAAAAAACTGTACTCCTTAGAGAAAACCTTGCCAAAGAGAGTGCTAAATACAATCTACCAAATCTATTTATATAAATTTTGAAAACAGATTCGAAGTAGATCGATTTTAAAGTAAGGTAGGTAGTCGAAACTTATACGTCAAAGTTATTGACATTGATACAAAAAATACAAGGTTTGCAATTTCATACAAATGTTATACTTAAACTGTCCTGAACTTAAATTAAAAAATAAATTTATTATGGGATTCAACTACAATTGAATACTTATATAAGAAAATATGTATATAAACGTTATTTAATTTTTTCGGCACGTTTGATTTTATACAATAGTAAGAAACAATTTTTTTAGTTAAAAGCGCTCTCTTACCATTTTTTTTAATACTCTGACGGTGTAACAATATAGGGATTTTATAATAGGTACATAGAAAAAAGAAAATTAAATATGACGGTTGTTTTTGGTATAAAGCACAAATGAATTTACTAATATATCTGGATGAAAATAAAAAAGATTGTCAAACATATACAATAATGTACTCGTATAATATGCCAAAGGTTGAGCTTGATAGATACCGTCTCGATATTAGTATAAATTTGATTAAAAAACGATATTTCCCAGTATCAGAGCGTTTAGTCGGAATTATAAATTAACACAAATTGTTTCGATATTGGTTATATTCAAATTCGCAAACTTTATTCAGATTATAATACTACAATTTTTAAATAATAATTTAATTTCTTTATAGAGTACAGATATTTTTTTGTAGATTACAATAACCATAAAAAAGGAAATACCATAATAATAAACCATCCTGCTATCAATAAATCATTTTGTTTTTACATTTTTAATTTCTGACAAGGGTTTTGAATGGCATTGAAACATGTTATGTAACCTCACCTTTGTGAAAAATGTATAAATTTTTTTCTTTTAAAAACGTTACTTTTATTCAAACATTATTTAATTGTTTACCCTACTTTAATGGGAAAATAGGTTATTTTATCAAGCCATATTCAAATTAGATTACTTATATATTTAAATCTACTTATTACAAAATTGTCGTTCCTTGGATTAGATTCTAAAACAATAGAATGGTTTCGAAGTTTTCTTACTCTTAGATCTCAAATTGTAGAAACTCAAAGAATGGATGGTACAAAATGTTACTCAGAATCTAAATATGTAACTAGAGGAGTACCCCAGGGGTCAATATTGGGTCCACTTTTATTTACTTTGTATTGTTTTGATATTATTAATTGTATTAAAGGCTGTGAGTACCAAATGTACGCGGACGACTTCCAGATTTATATTCATTTTGACCCCTGTAACATAGCATGTGCCATTAAAAAACTAAATGAAAATTTGGATCGTATCTCCAGTTGGTCGGATAAAAATTGTTTGATGCTTAATCCTAATAAATGTAAGTTTGTGGTTGTTGGGACAAAAAAGTTGATAGCTGATATAGAAAGACATAAACCATGTATTAAAATCAATAATAAACCTATTGATCAATTAAAAGAAGCACGTAATTTAGGATTAGTCATTGATCCTCATCTTCGTTTTGAAACATATATTATGCAAACGGTGAAAGTCTGTTTCTATCGTCTTAAGTTGCTATATCGATTTCGGAAATATCTAACTGTGTCTACTAGGGAAAAGTTGTGTGAGGCTCTTGTCTTATCCAAATTAAACTATGGTATATAGTATATGGTATATGGTATATGGTATGTAGTGTATGGCCCCTGCTTGTTGTCTAGAACTGAACGACTGATCCAAAGAGTGCAAAATGCATGTGCCCGGTTTTGCTATCACATTCCTCCGCGCCATCACGTTACTCCTTTCTTAAACAATGCCGGTATCATGAAAATGTTTTCACGTAGGAAGTTGCATCTTGCATGTTTAGTGTTTAATATAATAAATACAGGTAAACCTCAATACCTTTACGATAAATTATCGTGGGCGCAAGAGCATAGTATATATAATTTAAGAGTAGCTTCTATACGTTTAAAGGTACCACGACATAGAACTGCAAGTTTTCAGAGAGGGTTCAAATATGCAGCTTCCAAGATCTGGAATGACCTCCCGCCTCCCATACGAAATTTAAAAACAACTTATACTTTTAAAAAATATGCTAAAAACTATTATTTAAATCTACAAAAAGCATGTAACTCCTTGTGATTGCATAACATTGCTGCTTCGTTGTAGAATATAGTGTTGTTGTATTGTTATTGTATTATTGTTGTACATATCTATATGGGTATATCTTGTCAGTTAAGTGTATGTATGTATGTATATATATGTGTATGTGTGTGTGTATGTGTATGTATGTATATGTATATATATATATATATATATATGCGTATGTTTGCTGTCGTCGTTCGTAATGTCACGTATGGGCACCACAGAATATCAGCGCTGTAGCAATTAAATTGCTGCAGCACATGCTGAGTGGTGACCATGTTGGCAATAATAAATGTAAAGTTTTTTTTTTTTAATTCATAATGTATGTAACTTTTTGTTGTTGTCAATAAATGTTTTCTTTCTTTCTTTCTTTCTTTATAATACTTATAAACTGTGGTACTACTAACTGTCGTCTCTTTTTAATTTAAAATTATGTTTACTTTTACCTTTTTTTTCTTCGACTAGCAACACCAACGACAGTTGTCATTTTCAGCTGGCCGTAATAAATAAATAATTTTTAATAGTCTATCACACGAATATTATATTTTCGACATCGTTATTAGTGATATAATAGTGCAATAAGTGTCGATTGTTGTTTGTGTACAATTTGGTAGTGTATTATTTGCAAAAATCGACAAAATAGTGCACCGGCCATCTGTCAAACTTCTTTCGTTGGTAAACAACTAATTTTAAAACTATTTTATAACTATTTGTTGGACTTATTCAAAGAATTTCATAATATATACAAGTTTTATAGACAATATTCACATCAAGTTAAATTGATATTAATAATTGTGAAGTTCAGTTGTTGCGTACGTCGAAGGAAAAAATATACCCACAAAATATATTGTAAGTAATTTTATGTTTTATATTAATGTAATTTGAAGGAAAGGAGCACAATCTAATTCCATTTACTTAATCTTGTAAAATATAGGTCGTATAAATATACCTAACAAGAATTATTCAAAATTTTAACACATAAAATAAGTAAGGTTCAGTTGCTGTTCTCGTTGTGATACTTTTTTTAGAAATAACTCACTTCACTCTCCCTAGTAACTATTCATATATTCAATAATGTCACTATCTACCCGTTCCACAACTGCACGGCAGACAGTATTTATTTATTCACACAATATAACTTAAAAATGTAAAATAATAATAAAATTATTTAAAAGAGCATCACGCAAGTTTCTTGCTCGTTCTTCTTGTGATGAGACAGCTTTCCGAACGAGCGGTAAATTAAAAAAAATGTAATGACTTTTCAAAAGTGCTTCAATGTAAGTTTATTTGAATAAATGATTTTCTATTCTATTCTATTCTATTCTATTCTATTCTATTCTACTTACGAGTATACTATTTTGACTACCTTGGTGGTGCGGGAATTTAACACACCGTCTTATTTTCCAACGGTCGCGGATTCAATTTCCGCACTAGTTACATTGCATTCTTAAGTATGTCTGCTTGTTTTGATTTAGGCATTTTTGATAAAAAATTTTTTTATACAACTTAGAATGGCAAACAAGCTGACACCCACGTGATAGAAAGTGGTAACCGTCACCTATAGATATGAGCAGTACCATGGACATAACAGAGTATACTGTTTCGCCCATGATACCCCCCATGTGTTGCTATTCCTGAAGACTCAGGTGTTATTCCTCTGTACCCAGTAAATTCACGCTATATCCCACCCTTCAAACCGAAACACAGCCATGCAAACACAACTGCTTCACGGTTGAAACACGAATGGGACAGAGGTACCCAAGCAATCGACTTTTATACAGTCTCCCTCTGGAATATGATAATAAAAGTATTTAAGTATTTTTTATCACTTGTCTAATGCCTATAAGCTAAGCAGAACTTACACTATGTTGTTCTGCGTAGTTTTAGACTAAATGGTGCTGCAATATATATATACAAGTATATTTATTTATTTATTTTATTTGCATTAAAAAGTAAATTTATTCATTGAGATGGATAAATCTTCCAGAACAATGGCTATCAAATGAGGAAAACACCAAGAAAAAAACATAAATCCTTTTTTTATAATTTTAACTTGACTCTCTCATGGCTATTACGACGTTAAATTATAGGCCGTACGTATAACAAATAATTCTAGGAAATTTAACGGCGAGTGCTAAACTCTTCATCTATTGTACACTTACACGTGGACAATTTTCAAGAAGTTTCTTAGTCTTCAAACTAAAATACTTCGTTAATAAATTCATTTTTAAAAGAAACTCTTTTTATAATTTTTGTTATACTATATTCATAGTTATTGGCCGAGCATACCCAATATGTTCTGTTCCAGTATATATTTTTTTATTTTGCTCACATTTACTCCTGTGCAAAGATGTTTCAATACAGTCTCAGTTTTACCCTTACTGGCGTTTTGCACACATATTACCCATCATTTGTTACACAATCTACTTTAAACTTTATCAATTTTAATAATACCTAACATTCATTCACCGGATCATCGATCAATCAAATGATTCTGTCCGAAACAACAACACGCGTATCGCTGCTTCATGATAAAAATATGGATACTTTTTATCAAATGGTGCGAGTCAGTGCATATCGCAGCGTATCAGAACAGATGCGCGCGGTAAATAATTATTTTAAATATTTCTCAAGTAATATATTTTGAATATAAAATATATATAAACAAATATATAGATATAGTTGAAGGGTTTTAATCAATAGATGATAGATAAAATAAAGAAAATAAATAGATATACGAGCAAACAAACCTGTAGCAGCCTATAAGCAACATTATAAAAATAAACTTTTGACCTTTACAAGCAAAGAGCAACAAACTTACTGTTATTTTGTAGAAGCCAGATGGGATTAAACTAAGTACATCTAACTTTTACTGTTAGATGAAACCTATGGGTAGAACGACAATGATGAATGCATTTTGTTTCGGCAACTTGCCAAGAACTTGCTTGTCAAGTAATGTCACCATATAAAACAATATTATTGAGACTGGTCATTATTAAAATAGATTGTTTAACATTATCATGTTTTGCAACATAACTAACTTTTCACAAGAAAAACTAACCTGAATAGATTTTTTTGCGACATCGTCGCCCATTTTAAATTACTAGTCAATATTAATTTTATCGTTACTGAAATTAAAGTAGACGTATGGGAAGGTACAACCAGAAGGGACTAAGGGAAATATACTCTCTGGTTTTAGAGTAGTTGAACATTGTCCACGTTATCAAGATTGAAAAGCATACAACAAGTCTCCTATAGACATAAAAGACATCAGAAGTATTTATTTATTCAAAAGCAAGTTGATGTCTCAATTATTAAAAAAGAACACTTATAATTATGATGAATAATTTTAACTAGTTACTTTTCTTCTTTATTATGATGTATCTAATAGTATTTTATATTATAATCAAACACAATTTATAAAATTGTATGTGAATAAATAATCAATTTGTTGAAACCATAAAACTAATAGTAATACTGAAAGAGACAAACTGTAATAGTAAACAAAATTAGAATTGCGAAAAAGGTATAGCGTATTAGGAAATAGCCCACCTATAGTACTGTAATGCCTGAAACACATCGAGATCGTTTAGAAACCTAAAGGTCAGAAACACCACGGAAGACCACGGTAGTGTTTATAAGCGTTGACTTATACCAAAATTATTCATCACCAGTCCATCAAATATATTCTATTTCCTGTGACCTAACAACATATATAAAACTAGCTGTATGTGTTACGAGTCTTCACGTGCGTTATTAATTTAGGATAAAATCAATCCGTGTCCCAATTTTTATTTAAGTCTGGCCATTATTTTTTGCGTGACAGAGTAATAAACGTCTATCCTGAATGGATGAATGTTACTCTGTTCTTATAAGTTTTCGACTTTATAATAAATAAATAGGAAAATATTCGTACTTTAAAAAAATACTATAAATAAAAAGTGAGCGATTATTATTTTTTTTTTTTATTTTAATATTACTCGTATACTTGAAATCAACAGTTTATATCTAGAATAATTTAAAAATATTATATTTAAACCATACAATTACAGATTTCCACTTTGTAAACCAAACAATATTATGATTATTTTTGGAGGGTAGATATTCACAAAAAAAAATCGATGTAGATACTTATTTGAAACGTCGCACCACAGAAAGTTCTCGCAATTATTAGTGAAAAAGTGTGTATTATTTGTATGTGTAGTATTGTGTGAATGTGTTATACAAAGAAACAGTGTATTACAATAATAAGTTTTAAAGTCGAGTATGTTATGACTTTATAATTTGTACAAATGTTAAAGTTAACATTAATATCTACAACATTTGTTTATTATTTAATTAAATTAAAAAAAAACATTAAGTAACTGAAATTATTAATTGTATGTATACATACAATTATACTGTATACAGAACAGATAAATTAAACACTTAAAAATGATTAATGTATTAATGTATATTGACGAATTCAAAATTAATTTTACAACATATTTTTTTGAAAGCATTTCTAATGCATAACCTAGCATTTGGGAATCCTAAATTATTAATAGGTTATCTTCTGATATCCATATCCATCCACAAATTCAATGAATTCATGCCCTAATTAATTAACAAATGATTACAAATTTATTTCGAACAATAATGATTATCCGAAATGAACTACACAATTTGTCTCTCGACTTATAAGCACCCTATTTGTGTAAACAAACTTTATATTTTTTGTCCTTGTCACAGATTCTTTAGTTTTTCATTCTTTCTTTCCCTTGGGATTTACAGGTAGCAACGATTTTATTATACTACTTATTTTTTAAATCTATGACCCTGCCCTTGGATTAGTTCACGTTACATCGAACACAATAAAGAATAGTCAGTCATCAAAGATATGTGCCTGAATATTGCACAAGTCTATGCCTACTACTATTTTAAATGAGTACAAATGAAACTGACCAAATCAACAATTCTCAGAAGAAATTTCAATTTATTTCTTTTTATATTTGTATGTCTAATGCGTTTGACGTGTAGGTGTAGAAATAATTCGTTTGGGAAAAGTTGGTAAGTAAAATTGTATAAATTAATTACATTTTTTCTTTTATTAGAAATGCCTTAAAATCTTTAATAAATACTTTTTGCTTATTATGTTTTTAAGTTTTACTAGATCTAAATAATAGAGAAGAGTATAATCTGCCACTATCTCTGGCGTAAGTGGATTATGAGAAAGCTTTTGATTCAATCGAGACATCGGCGTTGCTACAGTCCCTCCAGCGATGCCGGGTTGACGAAGTGTTAAAGTGTACTCGTATGTACAGTAAGTATACGATGTCTATCCGAGTACAGAAACAGAGTACGAAACCCATCCCAGTGCAGAAAAGTATAAAACAGTGTAACTTCATATCTTCACAGCTGTATTAAAAGATGTTTTCAACCTACTGGACTGCAAAAGATATGGTATAAACATCAATAACGAATACATTAATTATCTTCGACTTTTCGATGACATACAAGTCATGGCGGAATCTCTGAGGGACTTTAATACTATGCTTAATGACTTCAATAGTACTCGTACTTCTCAACAAGTAGGTCTTAAGATGAAGATGAACAAGACTAAAATCAAGTATAACGTTCATATTACACCCATACGTGAAATAACTTATCCGACTAGGTAAGTTTAACTTTGGCGAGAAGTCAACCGACGAAACCAACTCGGTTGGTCAGCGTTCTTAAAACTACGCCCCATCTTCATCCAAAATACTTCAAAGTTTAAAGACAAAGTTAGCTGAGATAATGATAAATGACAAATATAAAGAGATTTTTAACTTATAAAGGTGTTTTAAGTATTGTAATAATATTAAATTATTACATATTATATTATTTCAATTATTTTTCCAGATGTTTCTGTACATTAAAGAGTCGTCAATGTTATATTGTTTCTAGCACCGTTCATGCGTTTTCATTTCTGAGGACTAAGATCTTGTTTCAAGACATCAGCGACTATCTAATTCTTCAAACCAGCATTATAACCCACTAGCGTCCCATTGTTGGGTACAGATCTTTTCCTTATATTATTATAAAGACAGATATGGTGATAGCTTTTTTTTATTAGACATAGGCTCAATATAGACTGGTGATACAATTGACATTTCACGTAATATGGCATGGTTTCAGCGCCTCTTCTGACATAACTTGGCATGGGGCGGTGGCTGAAAAAAGACATTGACTGAATAGTGGCGACATCGCGTAGCGTGAAAAGGCTTTATATGATATATTTTTATGATATCTTGGAGATAATAATTAGTAATGACTATTTACATTTATACAGAATACGCGTTGCAATTTTAAAAACTTACCCAAGTGAACGCACAAAAAAATGGTATGCTATTTGTATTCGGTTTAAAAGTAGGTTTCTTATATATTAAATTACAATACATAAAACTATATAAACAACAAAAGCTGTTTATATAGTTACTATATTTATATAGTACTAAATTTCATACAAGCCTGTCTAACGAAATTTCAAAAGGTAACCTTCAGTAACTTGACATTTCTGGTGTTGCAGGTTGCTGTAACTGTTTGCCATCAAACAGACCGCCTACTTTGTTTGACGTTATTATGTTATAACAAAATCATCTTAATATATAAACTATATTCGTATTATTAATAGTATTCATATATTCATACATGAATAGTATCGAATGGCCAGCAAACAGAAATGAAACGTATTGCGTCTAAAAGCTCAGTTTGCAAATGACGTCTAATGGGGATTTATGGGTGCGATTACTGTTTTTTTATGGGCAGTGAATCTCTCGGAGCTCATTCACGTTCTTTATAAAATGTTTCGGACAAACGGACTTAAGACTATAATGTTAAAGTTTTACATGTACGTATATTGACTGTATTTTTAAGAGAATTTCAAAATGAGGAAGTTCTAAACTAATTTGTACTTTTCATATGTGTAGGTATACAATATTTTCTACCGAGTTCAAAAAGAAGGAAATTTATAATTCGGTTATATTCTTTTTTATGTTTATTATCCTCATAAATCTGACAGTTGTAAACCGATTTATAATTCTTTTTTTTATTTGAAAATAGACCTTTTATTAATACTGGTTTAGTACGAGTATTATTTTTTAAATCAAAATTACTGGTTTTGTTATCACTAGTTCTGAATGGCACAATAATTACAGTTTGCGATAACCGAAAAATTGCCTGATATTTGTTCTCAATCTTCATTTTTCAACCCACTTTAGAAAGTAAGAGGTAATATTTTGGTTGTATATATTTTATGATTGTTACCTTATAATTCCATCAGTTGTAAATCGATTTAGGAAACTCTTTTTTTATTTGAAAGGATATATAGATTGGGCTTACACAAAATTATCAAAATTGGTTCAGTATTTTAGTTTTTAAATCAAAATAACTAATTTTGACACTATCGAAGTCTTTTTTTGTGAAAAACACACTTTAATTATATTCGGTATTACCTAAAAGCAATTAGCAAGCCTTTTTTAGTGTTACCTCGGCAGTATAATTAAGATACTTATTCTTCGTATCCTTTTGATTGAGAGACGTGATTATGACATGCAGCTTATGCTATCCCTTTCAAAACCGCACGATTTTGTGTTTCGTGGATGGACTCTTTCAAGGTAGCTCTAATTTTATTTTTACTACGTAAAATCTTATGTAAAAGACCTAGGCTTGTCTATAGTAACGAATGATTCATAACGAAATAAAACGTAAGAATAACAATTACTGTTAATTGCTAAAAAATTGCAGTATAATATTTTTTAATTTGGATTATTACAATTTATTTAAGTAATTTTTTTGTTAAAACTTTCGTAAGCACACGTTATATTTTCTACGGTTTAACTTACGTGACGTTACGTTACGTAAGTTAAATCTAGACTAAAACCGGTAGTTATTACATTAAAATATAACGTCTAAAAATGTTTTATAGCAATCCTATCTACCTTAGATTGTACGCAAAACAATGTACCTAAGTATTATTAATGGCAGAGACTCGTCGTATTTCATTTTCTGGATGTCAAAAGGAACAAACATAAATTATACAAAAAATTTGAGCGATTAAAAACAGCAACGAGAAAAAGCTACAAGGCTACGTAATGAGTACTAGATACAGAGCAGATATACTTCTGTTAATTTAAGAACGTTGAAAGATCAACGGAATCTATTTTTATCATTGGAGTTTACTAAATGTTGATCAACTTTTACCAGATTCGCGATTTCCAAACAAAATTGTTTCTTTTTGCTCAATTCTTTAAAAAATGGCATACCATCAACATTTTTACAATAAAAAATACATTACTTATATTAATCACATTCAACCAATTTAATAAAACGTTAGTATTAATATTGTGACTATAGTAGATATAAAAATATAGATATAAAGCATTATAGGTATTGTTAAACAAGTTTCTTTTTATTTTGACAACAGACAATTCTTACACAAAGATGCAAGGTTACAAATGAATGAAAGAAAAAAATTCCAATAGATATGAAAGCTGAAAACTTTAAGCTGTTTTTTTTCTTTTTATCAATCTCATAATCCGCTATATCAAAGGGTAATAACATGCGTAGGTGCTGACATTTTAGATTATACCAATCTATCGTTTACAAATTGTTAATATGATGCCCAGTGATAGGTTACAAGGGAATTTATTGTTTAATCAATATAGATTCGTTCATTAAAGTTTTAAAAAATACAAGTAGACGTGCCCTATTTTTCTATTAATTTTACTAGTACTACTAGTGTGTAGGTGTTGTCCTTTGATGCGAAGAGTTTCTAGGTCGCGTTCGCTACACACGAAGGCCTCTGACGTGATTTAGCGGTCAACGGTTTTACAAAGCACGAAGCAAGTGACAATGCTATATATTATATTCGTGGCTGAGGGTTGGACAACAGCGTCGCTCTTAAAATATCATCAAAAACATAACTGCGATAGCCAACCCGCCTGTCAAACATGGCAACTACTGTCAAAAACCCTCAATAGGCCTCCCCCTATGCCCCTATGTTCAATAGTGGCCAGTTACTGGCTAATATAATGATTATTATATTAATACCCAAATATATCTTGTAGTTTTTCATCATTAATATATGATAATTATCACCAAGTGTAACTATGAAACAAAGTAATAGGAATCACACATCTATTATCTATTATACCATCATACACATTACAGAACATACAGTTTATAAACCTTTCATAACTGCGCTGAAAGGGTTTTATTGATGAAAATGAAATGGTAACCCTGCTCGTATTGGTAAACGCTGGCGAAGTGCCAGTGAAAGATGATAAGTGAGAATGAATGATTGCTAGCAATATATTACGTCGAACTGTGTGGTCTCCCTGGAAACAATCTTAGACAAGTACTGGTGAATTCGTCACGACTAAGCTAACTGTCCTAATTTAATCTTCGTCTATCATCTCTCACTGGTGCCTCGTTAGCATACAGCTACAGTCGACAGTGCAGGCGGAAATACTCCCGTTACCAATATTGATACTGAGAAATCGCGAGAGGCCCGAGACCTATCTGTCGATACAGTTATTTACTACTTGTTTATAGAGACAGGACAAAAATATTGCAATTATATTTTTAATAAACATCTCAGTCTCGTAGACCGAACAAACGCCACTGATTGAGTCAAATCAATGTCAATTGTCGAGTATAAATAGGTATAAAAATTTTCCATAGCGGAAACTTCCGTATACTGAATAAATTAAATAAATGAGGATTGATTTTCTCTGTAAATTACCACAAATTCACGGGTTAATTTTAAACCAGTAAACATTAAGTCTCTTATGGAATTTAAATAGCATCATATCCTTTTTATGATTTACAAAATGAGCGAATTAACGATTTCTTGTAAATAAAGCTTGTAAGTTTATCTATGAGAATTTTATTTTGTTCATACAACTCCATGTATTTGGAGGTAAATTATATTTATTTTGAGGAATATACAAAAATAAAATGCAAAAATACCTAATATTTGCAATCGGAGAATAAAAGCTACACTGAAATAAGAGTTGTATTCAACTAAATTATGCGCTTAAATTTTGTAATACGATTATACGATATTACGTCTATATATTTTTTATGATACATTGAATGGCTCGCTACTTGTACAAAGTTTTATAGTGCAATAAAGAATAAATAAGTAAATGGCAAATTGACTAACAGACCAACTGACAGAAAGCGATAACCGTGTCGCACAGACATACAGACAGAAATACTACAATGGACGTCACAGAACACTCTGTGTTACCCATCTGTGAAGAGTATCTCTTTATCCTTTGTCATATTTGAGAACTATGGTATTATGCTTCAGTACCATCCTATATCAGTCGTTTAATGCCCACTGAAAAACATAGGCCTCTCCCTAATGGAGAGTTTTACCAGTAGTTGCCACGCTTGGTAAGCGGGTTGGCAACCGCAGTTTTTGATGGTGTTTTAAGAGGGACGCTGCTGCCCATACCTTACCATACCTTATGGTGGCATAAGCACTCTTAGCCGCCTGTCGACGCTCACGGGAAAGAAAGGGGTGACGCATTCTCTATGGGGGCCACACGGCAATATATGTACCATTATGCCTCCGTATCCTGTAATTAATATTTAAGTTAAATACCTAATTTATTAATGTCTTGACTTACAATTATACTTATCTTATAGGTATTACCATTAAACGAGCAATTTATATATATTCATAAGGTTATAATATTTCAGAAGAGAAATCGAGCGGTCCCGAAACCGGAAGACCCCGTTTAGAGCCCAGATGATTAAGTTTCTTCTTTTGTGAGAAAAAATATTGTTGGGAACCCTTTATCAACACATCTAATTTGTATCTAAATATATTTACTAAAAAAACATGAAAAATATTTATTTTATTAATTTTTTTTATTGCACAATAAAACTTTGTAGAAATGACGAGCCTAATGCCGTATGATATTCTCTACCAGCTAGCCATTAGGTAAAAACAGAGAGCGTATGAAGAGCAGATTTATTCAATTGGCGATGTTTGGGTACAAAGATAAAAGTCAAATCAATAATTCTTTATCGATTCGCAACTAAGTGCTTTACCGATTACTCGTAGCAACACTAAAGCTATTTGACAATAGATGGCAGATTTTACCAAAAAAAGCTCGGTTATCCAGATACTTTCTTTAATTTGGGATAATTTTGGTATATATATATATATATATATATATATATATATATATATATATATATATATATATATATATATATATATATATATATATATATATATATATATATATATATAAAATTCGCCGTATGATAATTAAGTAAGAAGAATACAATATTTTATCATTTCTTTTCATGCCTAGAATGTAACAAAACCCGATGAACTAAATACGAAATATCAGTATAAGAGAGAAAAATCTCGAGATAAAAAATACATAGGCACCTGCCAACCTGCCTGGTCAGCGTTGCTATAGCTGTGGATTATGCCTATATCCGACTCTTAGGAGAGATAGCTTTACGTCCCGTTAATAGGTTGTTATCCTTTCACTAATAACTACCTAGAGCACCTACCTAAATGTAATTTCCGACTTCCATATATTATTTATTGTATTATTATGGCAAGGAAGTTAGTAATTTATACTTAATATATAAAGCGAACGAGAACGTGTAAATCTCTAGAACTGCGGGCCTTATTTTAATAATTATTTTTGTACTTATAGTTTATCTTGAGGAAGTTTATGAGCTTTTCATTATTACAATATGACTATAGGCGAAGCCGTGGGATATACTGTGATATACCGTCTAGTAATGTTTGTATTGTGGAAAGATCGAATCCGCAACCATCGGAAGGTGAAGCGGTGTTAAGTCGCTAGACTACTAAAGCCGAATATTTGCCGGCTTGATAGACCGATAGATATATATTTAACAAATCGAATAAATTTGCCTATAGTAGTGTGTATTGTTCCAATAATGATTTGTCGAGAGCTTTTGGGCAGTTCTGGGTATACAAGTTTAATTAAACTGACCATTGCCCATTCGGAATTCTGCAGTAGGTATTAGCATATACATAGAATTTAATATTAACCTTCGAACTTCTGTATAGACTGTGTGTACAGTCTGTCAGTGAAATAATTAGATCGAACAGAAACCGAACTGTAGAGTTTTATATATTCGTACTTATGTTATAAATGTGAAGATCGGTTTATTTGTTGTTAGAGAAACTGAGAGGCAGTGTCTTAACAGGTCAGTTACTTATCATGAATTTACTGTTTCTTGGTTAACCAATATATTCGTGTATTGTAAAAGAAGTCGTAGATAAAAGTTCTTAATGGTACGAGTAATTTTAAAATTTGATTTTCGTTTAACCGGCTTTAAAAGGAATTAGACCCTCAATTCGGTTATATTATTTTTTATGTTTAGTACCTCATAACTGCGTCAGTTGTAAACCAATTTGGAACATTCTGTTTTTATCGGCTTCTTACAGATTGGTATCATATAAATTTTATAAAAATCAGTTCAGTATGAGTAATCGAAGTCGATTTTTTTTTTTGTGAAACACAATTTTAAATTATTACATAAAACTTTTATTACTTCAACTGTTAATAAAATAAATTTTAGAAGTCCTATAATTATAATTATATTTTATGCCGTTTGGTGTGGTGGTGAAATAAAATTAATAACGTCAATTCCATCTTTAAAAAATAAAATTTCAATTTGATATTACTATTAAATCATTACTCTAAGAACCAATATGAAGTACTAATTTCTAATAGACTTGAGCCATGACTACTTTTTTAGTTCTAAGTGGTTCGCAACGTAAAACTTTTGTTAAATTATCAATTATTAGAAATAAGTTTAAAGGATGACAACATTAGAATCATTATCACTAGTTTGTTATTTCGAATAGCCCGTAAAGTCATCGTCTGTTCATGAACAGCAAAAATGATCTGGAAATTCTTCATACTAAAAGGCAATACCCTCGTTTATTTAGTTTAGCAGCATAAGAATATAGAATTCAATATGTTTAGCATAATCTCAAACTAACTAAAAACAAAACTAAAAGTAAACTAACATTACCGTTTTCTTCAATATATTCTCCAATTGCAATATAACGTTATATATATATAGGGAATTGTAAAAAAAGTAACATATATTACGTTATTATAATGTATATAATTTTATTCTTATTTTTTAAAGTACCTATTTTAATAAATATAATTTTGCAATAATACCATTTATAACTTCGTATCAGGTGTATTATTTTCTAAAAATACACTTTCCAGAATTTTCTAATAATTTATCCGTCAGCCGTATTGAAATAGTTTCAAAGTAGAAAGTATATTGTCAAGTTTTTTTTTTTTTTATAAATGAAAAGAAATTCGTAAGATAAAAATAAACTACTGACAAAGGCAAAACAAAAAAATTATAAAATAACTTGAATATTATGAAATCGTCCGTGTAGTCCCGGTATAGAATAGGGCAGCCCTTTTTTTTCTCTGTCGTAAGAGGCGACTAAGGAGCGCCGAGCTGGGCAGCAGCGTCTCTCTTAAAACATCTCTAAAGTCAAACTGCAGTTGCCAATCCGCCTGCCAAGCGTTTTAACTACTGACAAAACACCCCAAGGGGAGGCTTACGTTCAACAGTGGATCGTTAAGAGCTAATATAATGATGATGGTTATGAAATTAATATTTACTAATTAAAAGGTGTCGATTGGTGAAAATGGAATCCAAAAGTGGTGCTGCTATCAATTTTTCATGAAAATTCTTCGGCGAGTTGCACTGACTGGGCGTCACGTTCAGGTGATATGATGCGCCGTATGGGGGCTGCTGCTTGTGCAGCGCTTTCCGTGAATTATGCTTTTGTACAGCTTACGGGTACCATACACTTTGTTACCGTAATGTTATATTTATTATAAGATATTTTTTATTATATAAAACAAACTTTTTAATCTATTCATTTCCATTAAACTTATATCTACTACGCTGAAATTTCGATTATTATATACAAACTATTAGTTAAATTTAGTTCAATTATACTTGTAAAAAACTACAAACAAGTAGTTTTTTTATAATATACACATGTCCTAAAACTTCTAGGTCCTAGACTGAAATTTGGAACATAAGTTTATTTTATAACGTAAGCATCAGTTAAGGATTATTGAAAATTTCAACTAAAAGGGGAAACACGACCTTTTTTAAAGAATGACCTACTAGAGTACTAAATATTTATCTTGCAGAAACATAGATTGAAATACGACGAAAAAGTTAGAGCCACCCTTGCGAACCTGAAAACTAGCGTTACATTTATGGTAGACTCAACATATTTTATCGTTTTTTGTTCTTTTATGTAATATTTTGGTTTTCTTGGGTAAAATACATATTATTCAATTAATACATATTCTGTACTAACTTTTACTTACGACTTCATCCGTATGACCAGGATAAAATTTGCCTGTAACCTTTTCCTTCCCTTACGTACATGGTACGTATATACTGAATTTCATTGTGATTGGTTAAACCGTTAAGGGGCTATAGGTAACAATCAAACAAATTTTTACATTTGTAATATAAATAAGGACGTATAGTATAATACTATCTGTGGTAAGGACATACTACTAGTAATTGGAAATTTCCAAATACTATCGTTTTTCTGTAAGCTCGTGTTGCTACGTGGGGATTTTCAAGAACCCACTAATTAGGTAACTGATATGTCACTCCCTCGCAGGTAATCCTCGTGTATCGTAATAAATTGGCTTCATACACAATAATAATTACGATATTGGGAAACTATCACTTAATTTCGTGTGGCTTATTTTATGTTATCGTTGTTATTCTGGTGATTTTCCTGATAACGCTGTATAAAACTCTTTTACAAGCGGCAATTTTTATCGTTCGTTTATATTAAATGTTTATTTTTTTGGAATCGACGTCAGTAATTGAACGCCCATTACTATAAATCAAGAAATTGTACGTCATAGCTGGTATAGTACTGACGAAATGTTGCCACTAATTATAAATTGTGTTTATCTTTTTTCATCTATCTCAAGATTTCGTTGTGGCATAAAAATTTAATTGGTATACACACATCAATCAATATTTTCCAATTTACAATCCAGCCCATAATACTTACCTCGTAGTTCAAAAACAAACAGAAAGATGTACTTTTAATTTGCTTTATCTGAAATAAACCAGATACATATAGAACATTATTATATTATTTATAAATTTCATTATACATATGCATAACTATATATTTTGTGAACTTTCTATATATATATATATATATAACTGACATTTAGTAATAAGATTTACAGAATTATGAGTCGTCTTTATTTGACTAAGCACTCCTGAACTGTAGCTTATATACAATCCTGATGGACGTTTGTTTACTGACAAAGACAAGATAAACAACAAAATATAGAATCACTCTGTTATCCGTCTATCCACTGTCTATCCGGTTTCTGAAGTAATAATTTAATTTCTATCCAATATATTTCAAATACAAAATATGAAATATCAAAATAACCGTAAAGAATATTTAATGTCCTGGGAATTCAATTTATTACATAGCGTAATAAAATTAGATAGGTATATCGTTTTACAATTGCCGACCGGATTGTTTGTACTCGTATCACAAATGAGTTTCATGTTGTGATTCACTATAAAACCAAGTAATAGACCGTATTAATAATATCATATACATTTTTTCTTTTTTTACTAATCCTTTGTATAATGCATTACGTAGGATTAAGGCTCTAGGAATTATTGTAAATTAATAAATATTTAGAATGAACTGGTACCAAAAGAACTGTCTATATGGATCTGATATATGAAAAATTATAGGTAATGGACTTTTTTTTAAATATAAATCTAATCATCTTTTATGATTAAGTTGTTTAACTTTTAATATTGTACGTAAGAGTGACAAAAAATATGACAATGTAAATAGTGCTTTGCAAAGTTTCTTAAAACAATTTAAATTAAATCAATATAATACTAAAGGCAAAAAATTTGCATTTATTAAAAAAAAAATCTTTCTAATTCTATTGCGATATTGAGTAACGAATCTCTTGACTTTATAGATTCTACTTGTCTGTCTTTCTTGGAATCACTTTTAATAACAATATTCAATGGGCTTCTCATATTTTACTTTTGCTGCTAAATTAAGTTTTGTTGCTTATACTCGTAATTAATATTGATATTGCAATTTATTACTGTTATTTTTGTCTATAACAGGTATTAAAATAAACTGTCCTAAATAAGAGCTGATATCCAAAGCATTTTAGATACATTTTAAAAATCACTCATTTTAACAGAGGAATAATACCTGAGTCCACAGGAATATCAGTGTGCATGTCACAGTGGGGGGTATCATGGGCGAAACAGTATACTCTGTTATGTCCATGGTACTGCTCATGTCTATAGGCGACGGTAACCACTTTCCATCAGGTGAGCCTTCAGCTTGTTTGTCATTACGTTTCATAAAAAAAAAATATATTAGGCACTTTTTTTTATGAAACGTAATTGGCACTTAATGGCGTTCATATACTACGAATATATGGGTAGTTTCTCTCTGTGTGATTTATGGTAAAGACTTTATTCAGGCACAAAAAATAGTGAGTCAAGATAGAGAAATGTAAAGAAGCAAATATTATGGAAGGAAATAATTCTAAATATGGTGAAGTTTGTTTGTACCTTTTAATACATTTAAAATTTTTATCCAGAAATAATACAATCCATTTATTACCCATTAAATGATCATTCAGAAAACAAACATGCTTGACGTTAGTCTACAATCCTTAATTGGCTTTGATCCTCAAATATGCACGTAAATCTCTCATTTTGAAGATGATATTTAGGTAGGAACCCATGTTTAGTAGTACAACGTTGAATCGTTATGGAATTCCAAATAATAATAAAAAAAAATCACAGCGAACAAAGTGGCGAATTATACTTAGTTTGAAACAAAATAAGTTATTACGTGATTGTATTATGGAAATCTGATATTTTCATCTTCGTAAAAGCAATGTCAGCAATCTACTATTTGTGAATACATACTTGTATAAACATTTTCTCAAAGCGAAATGTTCAATGTGTCACATGTATTTGTACTGGATAGAGCGGACGCTGCTCAATCGGAATATAAATTGACGGTCGAACCCGTCTGACCTCTGAGTTTCATCCCCTGGTTATAATAGTCAATTTTTATACAGAATCTCGCCTATTACAAAGAGAAATACAATTTAGAAGTAGGTACCTAAAGTCTTATCTTACCAATATAATAAAATAGTAACTAGATATTTGTAGGTACATAAGAAATGTGATATTTAACAAAAAATAATATGGAGGTCTTAATAGGAGAATTTTCTATTGCCTTTGGGTGCTTAGTAATATTTTTTTTAAATTTATATTGCATGTTTGTTCCAGTATTACGTTAAATATTGATATAGCATGATTAAAACAATTGTAATAAAAAAATACAACTAAAAATTCTAGATAGTCTAGAAGTGGTTCTACTTCCAAATTTCTCGCGTATTAAGTTCCGGATAAAAGGAAGTAAACAATATTATTATAATGAAGTTACATTGTGCCCTGTAACCTGTATTATAAATGTCAATATTCAATAAATAATATAATAATAAAAGTGAAAATTGTCTGCGGCCACAATTTATATTACATTTTCCTCGTCTTTTCAAGCTTAAAAATCAAATCTTGGCGAAATTTGTGTTCAGTCATAATAAAATTACATGCAACAATGCACATGGGTTGTGCAGGTGTACAAAGGGACATTTTGATCACAGAAAAAATACCATCGTTGGCACAGGCCTTAAATAAAATCATCTCCTTTTTTAATTCGATAAAGAATAAATGCAGAAATATAATAATAACAACAACTAACTCCTCCAGAAATATAAATATAATATTAATAACAACTAAACCAATACACTGATGGAATATTCCTATTGACTGCATTAAAATAACTTTAATTGCCGTTGAAATTCACAAATAGGTTGTTGTTGTTGTTGTTGTTGTCTAATTTTACTCGCACATATAATTTTAGTGTTGTAATTATTACTGTATTGTGAGCTATAAACTGCGGGTTTAACATGAAATGAAATTCCGAATTTTCGGACTCAATTTCGTGTTTTTGTTTATACCAGAATCGAACCAATAAATGGAGTTTAACATTGCGTTCGTCATACATCCTATCATAAAAGTCCAAAGGAACGATATTTTAGCATTTTTAATATTTCCAAACGGCATGTATTATGTAATTTGTGTTTCGTTTGGCTCCGAAATTTCGGAAAACATTTCATGGTAGACCGTCTGATCATATACTGGCGTGTCTCTGTAAAGTATTCATTAATAAAATGACGTCACTGCTTTAACTGATAGATTGCTTTACGACAAAAAGTACTAGTAATTTATTAGTAAATATTATCAAGATGAATACATTAAAAAAAGTTATAATAAATGCTAAAGATAAAAGTGAAAGCACCTTAATATAGTCCATGTAATCCGTAATATCTTTAGATTTATTGTGTTCTGTTAATTTGATACCATTGTCCACCGCACACAAGTAGGTAATTACATTATTTATGCAGTGACAAGGGTGCCGGAAAATAACAAGGATAAATGAAACCAACGTCAGCATTGTTACATTATACACCCACCTTTACAAATCGCAACGAATAACAGAAAAGTTCGTTGACATTGGAGACAAATTTGTTATTTTTTTTTACCAACAAAGATGGTAAAAGTAATCGAGCATGCAGCTACGGACCTATAATATATGTAGAGAGAAATTTAACGTTGATGAAGATCTAGTGACAAGGGTAGTGAAAGGGACAGATGTGTTGAGAGAATGAATAATTAGATAGAGGAATTATTCAGAATGAAGTAACTGGGTATTGTCATTGATAGTATAGCGACTAAATTGGAAAGGATTTAAAAAGAAGTTGAACCAAAGTGCTTAATTAAGAAAAACATGGCAGAAATAAGGGGAAAAAATTCCAAGAAACAAACGACTCTCTAAATACGTGACTGTTTCAAAGGCAAAAAAAACTGATCAAAACAGATACATAACTAGCTACCAGCTGTCGCGACAAGGGATTATTATAATGTTTCCAAGTTCTAAGTAAAAACTGAAGTACCATTAAACAAGCGTCTCTGATAGTAAAAAAAGAAAAAAGTCAAATTTATACGAGAGCTAGTTTCTACTCACCATTTAGTCCACGTAATCGAGATAAAAATAGCCTATGCTCTCCACCATCAAATGTAGTTTTTGTATACCAAATTATATATTGATTGTTTACAGCATTAATGGGCCATAAGGTATTCAAGAAACAAACTCACTTTCACATTTATAAGTAGTAAGGATGTTAAAGAGTTGTAGAGATTTTAGATCATATGTCCAACTTGACGGCATTTTAAAAGTATTCATAACGAAGTATAAGAATGTTGCAATTATTGATCACTTTTCAGAAACAATTAAACATTTTTCAATGTTTCTAATTGGTTATTTAAAAGAAATTATCTGTTAGCGAATTACGTTTAGTCCTAACATCGAAATAATATTCGTATTACATATACAAACACAACCTAATAAAAAGTATAAACTATACTATAGATATTACAGAACAGTTAGACTGTTACATTTATGATTCTATGCATTATTCCCAAAGAGTAGAGTGAGAAGCTTTCATGTATCATGTACTTTCACTGCCCTTAAAACTGACACTGATTATAGCCTTGCAAACAATTCATTTTTTATTAATAAAATAATATATATGAAACAACATCGTTCTGTTTTAATTGGATTAAAAATATCTCTATAGTATTTTTTTTTCTACAATTTAGAATGGCGAATAAGCTGACGGCCTATCTGATGAAAAGTGGTAACTCTCGCCTAGTTACTTACTTACTTACTTCAAAATTATTAACTACTAGTAGTATCTAAGAATATTATTTCCATTAAATTAGCCATAGCGTTTGTTTTATTATTAATTTGAATTTCTTCTTACTCAGCTGGCAAATATAAGTTTCTAGTTGAGTTATAATACTATAGTTAAACTATACTTTTAAATTTTGAAACTTTATTTATTTATTCATTCAAAATAAATACAACATTATGACAGCAAAAGCCAAATCAATGTTATAAACCTAGTGTGAAATATAAAATAATATGATTGTTTTGTCAAAAATTGAAAATTATTCGGAGGCAACATTATGTATCTATTAGTTTAATAGGGTATAAATAGTATAGGTAATATTATTTTACGCAATTTTAATTATACATAATTTAAGGTTATATTCCAAGAAAAACCCGACTTTAATCGTGGCATAATTAGTTATTTTAATTTATAATCTAAACTACAGAACCGATTTTGATAAAATTTCTATAAGACCAATCTGAAAACGCTATTCAGATAAATAAAGAATTTTCAAAATCTGTTTATAAATGACGAAGATATGAATTAATAATATGAAATAAAAAAATATAATCGAATTAAAAACCTCCTCCTTTATTGAAATCGACTGAAAATAATTTATGACATTATATATAAATTATTAAGTTCACTTTTTAAACAATATGCTATTAGATGTAACTAAAGTTATTAGAAATATTAAAATGTATAAAGTTATAAATAATAAATAAGTAAATAACGTACCCACCACATTATTTAATTTTAAAATAACTTACAGAATTTATTTTACGTTTCATTAAACTCAAAAAGATGTAACTCACAAAAATTGTCAATATGGAACCATAAACTCGATTCGACTCAATTTACCAATATCATGGTAAGTGACAGCCATTGCCATCGTCGACATGCATAAAACAAATTTATTCAAATAAAAATATTTATAGATATGTAACATAATTCTTAGTAAAATATTGTAGATATAAAATATTTAAGATATAATAACAGGTCAGATGTGAAAAATAACAAATTGTCGCTAAGAAATATAAGATACCAAATTTGTATTCTGTACTTCTAAGAAAATAAAATTTTAACGTCAAAATACCATTAAGAAACACATTGAAATATAGAACTTTCCATATTTATGACATAGCTAATAACTAATCCTGTCTAAAAGAAAGTCCAGTCTGAACTCAATAGTGTAAATGAATGCTTATACTGACGAAGTACCAGTGAGGAATGATAGATGAAGGTGATGTAAATCGGTCCATAGTACCGAGTTTACTAAGAACTTATCCCGATGATTTCCAAGAATGGATTGTGGAGATACACCTGACAGACTATATATGTGTAGTGCCCTTAATCACTCATTACTAGCAATCTTGCTTCGTACTACTTTGTTCAATACATACAATACTTTTATTTCAATAGAATTCTGATTCATATATATATATATATATATATATATATATATATATATATATATATATATATATATATATATATATATTATATTACATATAAAAAATTAAAAATTTATCTTCAAATTCTTCCAATGAAATGGTA
Organism: Galleria mellonella; assembly: GCF_026898425.1. Classification (NCBI taxonomy): domain Eukaryota; kingdom Metazoa; phylum Arthropoda; class Insecta; order Lepidoptera; family Pyralidae; genus Galleria; species Galleria mellonella. Next base: position 6,797,968 of record NW_026442130.1, on the reverse strand, counting down.
TCCGTTAAGACCGTCATCCTGATAAATGCGCAAACATTTATAGCATATTTACGTCAATCTGATCCAATATTAATGAGTTTGGTGCTCGATAAATCATCAATCATCTAAATAGAAGGTTTGTTTATATAAGCTTTATAATAAAATAAATAACACATTATTTCCCTAAAGTTCGACGCAAAGGTTAAATAGAAAGTAACTTAATTCTTAGTAATATATACCCATAACTCCATAACGATAAAGGAGTTACAAATAAGAAGAAATAAAAAATATAAAAATGAAATATTAAAATTTGATTTACTATGAGACTTATACAGTTAATTCTTGGGTTCTCTCTTTATTCAATAAATTTAATTTATCGTCGTCCCTGGAAAATGTTAGCGTACCCTTTCCGTTCTTTTATTTTATTTTTCATAGATAGATTCAATTATTCTTTAAAACTGATACATACTGGGTATCATGTGGGTTTTAATCTATTTGCAATATTTTATTCACTTGACTTATAGATTGACTAGATGTCCCCGGGTATTATTATATATTTATGATACATACTTGTATTTGTGTACCAAATTTAATTCAAATTTGTTTTGTCGTATAAACGCAATTGTGTAACCAACATATATTTTTTTTATATACAACTTAGAATGACAATCAAGCTGACGGCCCACCTGATGGAAAGTGGTAACCGTCGCCTATAGACATGAGCAGTACTATGGACATAACAGAGTATACTGTTTCGCCTATGATACCCCCCATGCGTTGCCATTCCTGAGGACTCAGGTGTTATTCCTCTGTACCCAGTAAATTCACGCTATATCCCACTTTTCCAACCGAAACACAGCCATGCAAACACAACTGCTTCACGGTTGAAACACGAATGGGACAGAGGTATCCAAGCAATCGACTTTTATACAAAGTCTCCCTCCTTTCTAGAGTACGACAAATAGAACAAACAATACGAGAATGTGCAATTTGAATTTACAATTTCATTACGAAATCTAATTCCAACTTGCAGCCAGCGATTCGGAAGGAATTAATTGTAACTAAGTACGCATTCAACTCGGCTACCAGAGAGACGCGAGTATGAATACTATCGGACCAAACTGTCAAAAGGTTACGTTTTTAAATCATAAGTAATATTTAAAATTCTCAGATGCAGTGTTATACATTTTAAAATACTTCTTAACATCTGAAAACCCGAGGAAAATAAAAAAATACTCCACATATCCATCTTTTTCATGAATACCTAATATTTAAAAGTCTATTTTTAATATCAGATACGAGTATACAGATACATATAAAGCTCTTAGTACTGTTTGAGTTTGGATTCACATATTTTAATTAGCATAGAAAATTAAAATTATTTTTCAAACAAAGGCATATTGTATTCCTACGTCAGATCATATTGCTTATGGCCAGTTTTAAACATATTCAGTAAATATACACACATAATAATTTTTCGGTAATCCTACACTCCGAAGTTTCATCGTGCGGTTTTTTGGGCAAAATTCTATAATATATGTAAATGGTATGAAGCCACATGCACTCATGGAAAAATACCGCACAAAAATAATTCCGAATATATGACGAAAATTCGGTGTGGGGGCTTATCGTTAAACTGACCCTTGTTAATTTTAATATGTTCTTGGAATAGAAAGGTAGTAAGTATTATCATTGAATTACATTTTACGTGGAAGGATAAGTAACGACATATCTTACCCTTGATTAAATTATTATATTTTTTTAATAAAAGTCATTTTCACACGAAAAAGGAACGTTTTATCTTTCTTATATATACATGTATATGTAAGATAGACATATTATAAATACTGGTAATTACGAAAGATCGTAGTGAAAGTGATAGTACGAGTATACTATAGAAATATCAACATTATATAATTTATTAATTAATTTTATTATTATTTGTCGACAATTCTAAATGGCTGCATAAATTCATTTTCAAGTTTCGTTATTATAAAGGCAATGTCGAGGTGTTGCAGAACATGGTGATTATTAAGGTACTTTGTAATATATTTTGTGGTTTATTGGGCCTGCAGATACTATCTTTAATCTATGGTTTGTAATACTTTAGTAAGTTACATAGACGCCGTATAACGTATTCACGTTCTCATAGATTAAGGATAGGACCCACGTACTAAAAAGTATTATATAATAATATTATCACAGACACTATCACGTTTTTTATGATGTAATAAATATTATATTTTACACGTTTTTAATATATTTTTAAATTCTTAGTAACCATACTTCGCGATAAAACCAACCAAGTAATAAAATCGTATGACTTATTTTTAGATAGATTGTTATTGGGTGATAAAATATGTTATTACGAGAACTCAACAAACGAAAATTATGATTATCTGGCTTTACGACTTTAATATTTGAAGTTTCATCCGCACCGATAAAATTATACAGAAAATGATTTAGCAATAAATAGTGTCTATTTGAATATACCTACCTGTAAAAATGAATTGTGTGTAATAAAATTAGTTTTTAGAATGTTGAAAAGTATTAAACTTAGGAAATCAAATTATAAAAAAAAGTCAATCGCTGAATATTTTCAGGGGCAGATTAAAATAGCATCTTCTGTCCTCATAAACTTATTTATTTGTGTATGTATGTGTACGTTTTTTGTATATGTACACATAATATTTTATATAAATGTATATACTGATATATATTTAAAATGTAAGTATATAAGTTAATTTGTATTTAGGTAAGCATTTTTATTATTTCTTAATAGAAACAACCATACTGTTTTTTCTTCTTATTGTACGCACACTGCTCGCTGGTAATTAATGTTCCTTTCCAATCAAGGTTTGCTGGAAGAGAACTCTATCAGAGTTAGGCTCAACAGTTGTATCTCTTCATTTAAATTAAATTATAACAATGTAATATTTTTTAAAATAAATTAAGTAAATAAATAAATACAAAAAAAAACTCAAAAAATTTATTTCTAGAAGTTCCTACATCCCTGTATCTCTGTGAAGCTTAGATATGAAGATATAATCGGGAAAGCCTAAAACATTTGTGTATCTACACTAACTCATGACTACGGTCACTATCTAATAGGGTTTCCATTTTGTTGAATAACTCGGGTAAAGGCTTAGATAATGTCTACAAAATCTGGATAGGATTACGGAATTTCCACCATTTTCCGCTATACGTATTAAAAAAGATACTTTTACATTACTAAATGTAATTCGAAGTTTTGCTTGTGTAAATTATGATAATATTGTACTAACCTAGAATTATTAGAAAATAACCTAGAATTAATGACGGCCCATGTGTACCAATTTTCATTAGGTATAATATCTCAAATCGGCAAGTTTATAGTAATGATATGATAGGACCTAAAAAGTTTATTAAAAACTATTCACCAGAAATTCGAATCTATTAAACGTCACTTATAGATGAGGTGTGCAGGTATGTACGAGTATGTGTGTGTGTCAGGCTCGGTAACGCGCACGTGATATTCCTGGTGTAGCAGGCGTTCAAAGGCTACAGTAACTGTTTACCATCAATATGCTTGTTTGGCACCTTTGTGATACAACAAAAGACGATTTAAAAACACAAACACAATAAAAACACTACATTTTCACGGACAAAATTTACCTATCTATCGACCGAGTACTTTACAACAGGTGTGTCACACTTCAAGAACATTCAAATCGATTAAAATAAATAGTCTGGCCATAAATACTATTACATAAAACTTTTCTTTTTTTTACTTTTTCTTTATTTTGAATTTGGAACAGGTTTATTATTTTAAAAATTTAACATATTTTTTCGTGTTCATTATCAAATTACAATATAGAATGGGATGTTAAAGAAAATAGGATTGCAGTGATCGTTTTGCATAAAGTGGATATGGAGCCGTCGGTCATATTCCAGACACTACAAAAGTTTGGTATCAACCGTATGTTCGTATATCGTACTATCAACAGATACAACAACACTTCCTCTGTTGAACACCAGAAAAGACCGGGATGGCCGCATGCTCTTAGAACTACAAAGGCTGTTAATACTGTTTAAGTCAGAATTCGTTGAAACCCCATTAGGATGCAAAAAATCTTATCGCGAGAAATGAAGATTCCCGCTAGGACTCTGTCGCGTATTATAAAACAAGATCTGAAGCTCGATGCTTATCGTCGATATACAGGACATGCCCTAAATCAGTCTTTACAATTAAAATACCTTCTGTCGCGATACGCAGGTAAAAGGCACAGAAATTTCCTCTTTACAATAAGCAAAATGATAAAGTATACACTCCCAGTTCTAAAGAAGCTACTCAAGTAGTCGAAAAAGTACAACGTGGTCATCATCCTGCGTCAGTAATGGTTTGATGGGATGTATCTTATGAAGGAATCACAAAACTACATTTTTGTGAAAAAGGAGTCAAAATTTCTGCCAAAGTGTATCAAGATACAGTCTTGGATCATGTTGCGAAACCTCTCAGCAATACATTTTTTAAAAATAACTGTGGACTTAGAGGACATGGCCTGCTCTAAAGGACACGGCGACATTGAGTCTTTTAAAAAATCTTTGGAGCAAGCAGCGGCGAAATTTCCTTTGGAAACAGTGCGTAAAAACATATATGGTATTCGTGGCCACACAAATTAAAGGCCTGATATAAAAGCTAAAGGATTTCAAACAGATATTTTTTTGCTGCAACTTTAAAAAAATTTTAGTAATTTTACTTCATAAAAAAATGCATTTTCATTTGCAACACAACTTATTGCTGGAATAGGACGAAGCAGGTAGTATTTTAGCCTAATTTTGGCATAGTGATGTTAGAATCACTGACATTATTTGGTTTTGTCTTGGTTCATCCTTTATTCATTTGTAACTATAACGAATTATACTTTTCTTTTTTAAGCAATTTATTTCGTTATTTTCCAATTACAGTTATATTCATAACTGTACAGTACTGATACCTAAAAGGTATCAGTACTGTACAGTTCTCGGTCACTATTGGACTGAATATTCTGTTTTTATACTCTTATAACTATGTTCGAGTGCACGAATGCTTTTTCTGTTAAATCAAATGCGCGCTCGTGGACTCGCTCACAGTTTTACAACTTTATTTATTTATTCTATTTATTTTATTACAATTTTCTAATAATAACTAAGTATTACTTTTCGTGAACAGTATTTATATATTTTTATGTATTTGTGAAGCCGTTTATGTCCATGTATGTATATGTATTTGTATATGTATAATATGTATATATATATTGTTGTAATAACAATATAATATTAAAACATAGAATAGATGTAAATCGTTTAATGTTAATGTAATCGTCATAAGTTATTAATGACAGATCGCTTAGATGATAAAAAGACTATGATAGTAGGAGGTGTTATACCACATTACTCCCCCCCAATGGAAATACAGTTTTTAGAAACCGTAACGTGCTGGTATTTTCCGCTGGCGTAGTGAGCGACGTGGTAACTGTGGCCGCGGATCAGTAGGGGTAATTTCATTGTTTCTCGATGCTGAGGTGGCAACAAGATTCTTACATGTTTTTAATAATGGCCGTCCAATTGTTTCCCAAAGTCTTTTACTAATGACGGAGCGTACAGGTCCAGGATCATATAACATTTCAACTAACTTATTGTTGAGTTCTGTTGATATCATAATTTTGCTAACCGAATTTGGGAACTTAATTGTACAGGTATGTATGCTCTGAATTTTCATTCTCACTATCATTGAGATTTGATTGTTTTTTGAAAGAAATATGCCTTGTATTATATTTATTGATTTTAAGACGGCCACTACTTATGCAAACGTTTGAGAAGTGGTTCAATTTGTTGCAAGCATTGCATCTCTTCCCTTTTGCAGGACATTCGTTTATGTTTTGGTGAAAATTTCCCCCACAGAATATACATTTTTTTGAAAAATTTGGCGTTTCTTTTACAGATCTCTTGCTGGTTCGAGTATTGATTTTGTTTACGGCTTGTAATTCGGCAGTTGTTTCAATGGCAGTGGTGTTTGTTATACGTTGGCTCTGGATTTCTGCTTGTTCTAGTTTGTTCAATGTAGCTATAACATCAGCGAGTTTGGAATCGTTTGTTGGGTGTTCTTTTATAAGTTCTTGTTGCCATACAATATTATTAATACCAATTACTAATTGATCTCTAATACGTTCTTCTAGTGTGTTACCAAATTCACAGTACCCGGCGAGTGAACGAAGTTGTAATATGAATTGTGAAATCGTTTCGTTTTCATTTCTATATCTTGTTGCAAAAGATACTCGTTCGGAAAGGACATACCGTTTTTTGCCGTAATATTCATGAAGTACTTTTACAAGTTCATCGTAGGTTTTTGACGTTACTGCAGATGGGCGAAAATAATCCACAAGTATCTTGAATGCTGTTGAACCAACTCGGGAGAGAAGTAATTGTTTCCTCTTGTTATTGCAATCTGGGGATCTTCCGTCCAGGCCATGGAGTTGCAGTTCTATTTCAAATCTTTGTATATAGTATTCCCAATCTTCTGTGTTATTGTCGAATGTATTAAAATTAAAACGTTCTAACGACATACCTCGTCGCCAGATTAATGTTGTAATAACAATATAATATTAAAACATAGAATAGATGTAAATCGTTTAATGTTAATGTAATCGTCATAAGTTATTAATGACAGATCGCTTAGATGATAAAAAGACTATGATAGTAGGAGGTGTTATACCACATATATGTATATGTGTGTGTAGGTGTATGTATATAAATATAATAATGAGTAGGGATAATATTTATATTATTATATGTATCACATCTCCCATATTCAGAACTAACAAAATTTTTCATCGTGCCTCCCACCAAACTGTTTATAATTACTCCTCTCCATCCAAAGGTTGCCTGGAAGAGATCGCTCTTAGCGATAAGGTCGCCCATTGTTTTCTCATTGTGATTATTTCTTGTAATTATTTATATTTATAATAAGTTTACTATTGTAATCTTTTAGAGGAAACAATAAAGAGTATCTATCTATCTATCTATCTATCTATTATAAATTAACTTGCTTATAATCATATTGAACCTTAACCTTGTGCAATAGTTAATTTAATAATGTGTTTTAGTAAAAATACAGAACAGTCATTTAAATACCTTATTTTTCTTTTACATAAGTGAATACAATTACTTACAATTGTTCAGTGTATTGTAAAACATTGATATTGATTAATTTGCTAGTGTGATACATTCAACTACTAAATATTTCTGTTTGTAGCAAAAGGAAATACAATCACTTATTTAATTCATTTAAAAAGAAATAATAGTCGAATGAGAATCTTTATTTCTGTTTGCAGCAAAAGGAAATAGAATCATTTAATTTATATTTATCGCGAATTAACTTTATGATTTAATAGAAAATCATTTGCGTTTATGAAAATATTTTATGAAGGTAATACCAAGTTAATGTTTCCTCATTCACAGCTACAGATAATATATTTTTAATTCAGTTTCGCCACGATTGAGGTCACGTTTTTTTTGTTGATCAGAATAGTGAAAAATAAAATGTACGCTGAGGTTCTTAACTCTGTCGAGAGCACCGTATTTAAAAGCCTAGATAGATGACGAGACAAACATAAATGGAAATTTAATCCGCGGACAAAATGTGTCTCGTCTACGCAAGTCATTAATTGGATTATTTTTCTCTCAAGTACAGATACTATGCGCATTTTGCTCGTACGAGCAATTTAATACGAGGAATTGAATTACAACTTTTCATATAGGTATGACAGATTTAAATGAAATTAGACGAGAGTAAAGAGTATAATATAATTTCAGATACAGAATAAAAGCTGTTTTATAATTCGCTTATTAATGTAAAAATGCAAAAAATCGGTCAATTATTTAAAAAAAAAGTATGCTATGGTTTCTTAAATATACCTATATAAAACAAAATAGATTATATCACTTACCGCATTTCATTAAGCATATTCGAATTCAAAGTAATAACAGATTAGAATATTTTCTATATAATTATTGTCAAAAACAAACTAATTTTTGGTGTCAGCCTAATTCGAACTGAAATGTTATAGTGACTTGTAAATTGAGGAACTAAACCACTGGACTACGAATCTCTGTTTTTAGGATTCCGTAGATCAAAAACGCAAAAACAAAACCCTTATAATTAGATTAATATGCAAAATATTAACTTTCCTAACAATTATGGGTCGTATGGTATATTCAGTACATACATATGAGTACATTATAATAGAATAGTTTTTTGCCAGAAGTAGGAAGTAGTATCTGAAGTAGGAAAACCACTTTTAGAAGGCGTATTAAAATAATTACATCAAATTCTAATTTAGATCTTCAGAAACATAACAATAAAAATCGTGTTCCAAATTGCTGCAGTAATATTTACCTGATGCCGGAACAAACATCTAATCAATGTTCCATTTTTTTTTTCAAATATCTTCTATGTACTGGTATCGTTTATTGTACTGGTAAGATTTGTAGTTATATAATTATTCTACAAAACTAAATTTAAACTTTAAAGATCTCTTAAATACATTAAAGACTTTAAAAATATTATTAATAGCGCAATTTTTATTAATTTTGTCGTAGGTACAAAGTTAAAACAAGCTATAAGTTCCTGAAAGTCAAATTAGGTTCGTGTATACGGAAGAACCCCAGGGCTTTACTGTAATTTCCCTTTTGTCGGAAATTATTCGACTGCAAACGGTTTTATGGTTGTCAGCTGTTATAAATAAGTACGAGACAACTGATTCAAGCTTTCATGCGCCTCTAAAATAGAAGTATTTCTTAATTAAACTAAATTTCTTTATGTACGTTAAAAGTAGATATTGCTCTGTAAAAAACATAACTACTTCCATCGTGATAAAATACAGGACCAACATAGAAATAAACTCTACAGATTTAAAAAAAAACACAACCTATTTAGGATCGGGGAAAATGTCGTCGGAACTTGCATACAATAAAATACAAACGAATTAAGAATCATTGTAATAGAATAGAAATATTAATTATTTTTGTCTGTGGTTTTAAAAAAAAATCCCTCCAAAACAGATGTCATTTGTTGTTTAGTCTCCGACTGTGACATTGACGACCTGTTTTGGTTGCTATGTTAATTATTGTATTTTTATAATAATAAACTAGTATAAAAGGAATAAATTGATCTTATCACTAACACTGCTCCTTAAATAATAAACAATTATCATAATCTAAGAAGATTTTTAAAGTTAAAACTTAATTAAATGTAATTGTTATAAAATATAGTGCCAATACCTAGACGTACATACTATAGATTCGCTCATGAGTGATAATTAAATGTACTAATGAGTGTAATTAACTGTACTAATGTAATGTAAATGTACTTTAATCACCACCATATGGTACTGAAGATACTGTAATATATTCCCATAAAAAAATTTAAGAGCGTTGGAGTTTGCTTGTGAATATATAAAAATTGCGATAAAAGCCCGGTATGTAATATTAATAAAAGCTTACCTAATATCAAATAAAAAGAGACATATTGCCTCCCTCTCTTCCTCTCTTATTGTATTAAGAGCATGATCTTAATATTAAGAAATTTGTAAAGACTACTTCTGGATTTAATTAATCTAAGCAGCTCTATACTTAGAATTTGTTAGTAACGAATCATCTAAAGTATTAACAAGCTAATTTAAGACAAGATTATTTTATACTTTGTCTGAGATTTAATATTATGGAGAGGTAATTAAAGGCAAATATAGCTTGTAGTTAGTCTTTTGTCCATTGTACTCGTAATTAAAAAAGTTCTCACTATTATAAGCTAAAAGTAGAATTCATTTAACCAAATTATATACTCATTCTAACCAGACAGTCATGTTTGTTGTCTAACATATTAAATAGTTATTACAATATTAATACAAATAAAGTTTTTATCCATAAATATAATTATCAAATTTGGGATTATTTAAAAAGTAACTAAATAATTAAACTCACGACTACAATCCTTGACATGGTAGACAGAAACATTTGTAGACGTAATATACTAATATTTAATTTAAAATTTAAATAAAAATAATATCAACTCCACTTCTGCTATGTCCTAAAATATCTACTTATTTAGATACTAAATACGAGTATATGTTTATATATTGTGAATAATGAAGAGACTTTGTATAAGGGTACAGAAGCATAACATCTTAGTCTTCTGGCATGACAACGCATCGTGAGCGATATATATTCATATCTTTAGGCGACAGCTTCTATCAGGTGGCCCGTCAGCTTGTACATAAATTTAAGCTGTACAAAATTTATGCTAACTTGACAACCCTATATTGATATTGCTAAAGGATATGAAGTGCAAATTAAGCCTATTCTAATCTCTGTACGTGTACTGTACATTGAACGTATATTCTATCGGAATCATATATAGATGTTCTGTGTGGTCACAGCATGAAATTGGCCACCCCTTCCTTTCCAATGGATATCGTAAAAGGCGAATAAAAGAAGATAATGTTTGAGGGGTAGGCCGCAGCATCCCTCTTAAAATATCACTACAGCCTAACTGTGATTGCTAACCTGCCTGCCAAGCATGGCAACTACTGGCAAAACTTATGAGGAAAGGTTACGTTCAGCAGTGGGTTATTAACAGCTGATATGGTAATGATGATAACATACAAATGTACGTAGAAGATACTATTTGTCAATATTATATATAAATATTACTATTTGTTCCTTCAAAAAGACAGTAAAATTAGGTACTTAGTGAAAACACGAGTTGGTATCAGTAACTTTTTGTTTTTACATTACTTATACCTATATAAATGTTAACCATCATATCTTTTCAGATAATTATCATTATATTCATTTATTGAACACTACTTACACACTATATAAATCTAATTAATCACTTATAATTTTTTAATTATTCTAAAAATATTACAATTTTAATATCCATAGTTATATGTTCGTCTTTATTTAATTACGTTTCTTTATTTATTTAGAATAACTCAGAAAGACGTAATATCTACAAATACATAGTCGTTATCTGCAGTAAGGCTGAAGATATCCTAAAAGGAGATCTCTTTTTACGTATGTTCTGCCATATCTTCGCCAATTCAGAACTGATTTTGATAATTCTTTTTGCAACCAATTGGACGTTCTCCCATATAGATCGTATATCAATTTATGATACAGTTAAAGTATAGCTGTTGTTTGTACAACAAAATCTAAAATTGTGTTTGAAGTATCTAGATGTGCTACAAATATAAAAGGTATGTTTAAAATAATTAGAAAATAATTTAATTAGCGTAATCAAAATCATACAATTACTCTCACGGAAAAACTTATAGAACCACTATACCACTTTTATAAGTCGAACAAGCGTAGATCCTGTTTCTAGTTGTGTAGAAGAGTTATAATACTCTGTCGTTATCACTTCGAAATGTGGCTTGAATTATTGACGTGCGGTAATTAATCATATCATCGTACACATATCATTTGGTTAACATCAATTTTAAATTAATTTTGCTTCATTAGTGTTATGTGAACAATGACGATATATTTATATCACTTGATATAGGAATATGCGTCAACAGTAATTTTGAAATCAATTTAAGGATAAACCGAAACAATTATATAAATATCCTTTGAAAAAAGTTATTATACATAAAAACGCAGTATAACGTATTTAATTGCACATTTCACCAATTAATCGTGAATCCAGTGGGAAACTTTGTACAAAAGTCTATCCCATTTGTGTTTCCGGCGCCAGCAGCTTGCATTGTTGCGTTTTAGCTTAAATATGAAATTACATGATATGGAGGTATATCAACTTAATCACTAGGTATATGTAGTAACTTATCTTTGTATAATATAGTAGATCATATATATTTTAAGGTCACAATCTTGACCACATCGTGGTCATAGGAGGATTGCGACTCATGTCGAGACGTCGGCAATAAAAATCAGGTATATAGGTACTATTTATCTGTAATCGTCTCGCATTAAACCCTAATTGCAAATGTAAAGTATATGAAAACAACACGAAAATTTAAAATGAACTATATGTAAATATATTTGTTTTTTATTCAATATGAATATGTATGTGTATCAATTAATACTACGAGTAGTACCGTATTGGAATATTTTGTCACTTGACTAAGTTTGATTGAGAATTAGCTGCTTTTAGCATTAAATTCGCTTTATACAAATTTTATAAATAAACACATGTTAGGTATAGATATTTAAATAAAATCTTCAGGTACATTATTTTGTAGTTAATTATATTATTTTGTCATTAATATTATGAATATTAAATATACAAAAAGAAAGAACTTAATAAACAATTTACCAATTTATTATTCATTTGTCTACAAATAAAATAAGTCGTATTACAGGCAAAACAAATTCTTTTGTTTTGTATCTTCACTGTAATTGTATTGGAAATTGGAAAAAAAAACAACAGAAACGCGTTGTGTTAGCTCTTTAACTAAGTAAGAAAGTTTATTGGAGAAAGTAGTGAAATACATTGAATAATAATGACCAGTTTACGAATAATACAAATTATATTGTTTTATAACTATTACATGTGTGCTGTTCATAAAATTTTTTTACGCAACTTAAAATGGCAAACAAGTTGACGGTCCACCTGATGGAAAGTGGTAACCGTCGCCTATAGACATGAGACATAACAGAGTATACTGTTTCACCCACGATACCCCACTTGCGTTGCCATTCCTCAGGACTCAGGTGTTATTCCTCTATACCTTGTAAATTCACTGCCATATCTCACCCTTCAAATCAAAATGCAACCATGCAAACCCAACTGCTTCACGGTAGAAACACGAATGGGACGAAGGTGTCCAAGCAAACGACTTTTGTACAAAGTCTCCCTCTGTTGAAACTAATTCATAGAGAAAATTAATTAATATATATATTTATACAACCGTGTCTTTGTTTCTATAATTAGTAATTAGAGAATAATGGTATTGATTGTACAGATACTCATGTATTTATGTAATATTTTAATAAAAATAGATTTCAGACTTTAATGGTCTAGAGATGGGCAAAAGCGTCCCTCTTAAAATATCATCAAAGCCTAACTGCGGGTGCGAAACTACCTGCCAAGCATGGCAACTGCTGATAAAACTCCTCTTATGGGAAGGTCTATGTTCAGCAGTGGATATGTTCACTCGAATGAACTAATGGCTAAAGTCTAGCTGATTAATAAAATATAAATTATATGTTTTTTAACAAATATAGACATTAACTTAGACACCTTAATTTTTTTTTCTAACAGTAAATAAAAAAAATATCTTAATGTAGTGGACATTTTCTTTTACCCTTGCACCCTCCGTCGGCATCCATGAATATTTATATATCTAATACAAAAACAAACTTCAGTCGTTTAAATGTTATCAACATTAAATAAAATAACAAAACAGCTTAGAAAAAAATTAAAGTCCGTTGACCGTTATTCATTAAACTCATAATCCAATTTGAACAATTTTGAGTGGGTGCTTTGTTCATTTCTGAAAAGGAACTTAATTGCTTGTTGGAATCTTATGTGTACAATTTTAAAATTATCTTTAAATTGTTTATAAATTAATTTTTTGCCTGCTACTTTGTACATATGGATTTCAGAATTAAAAAAAAAAGAATGATATAGCCCACATGTAGATGATGTATCACGATTAAAACATAAACTGTTTTTTTATATAGATCTTCAGGAACACAACTGTGAAAACCACATCTAATTAGGTGCAGTAGTTTTTATGTGATCTCAGAACAACCATACAGACAAGCAGGTAAACAAAATTTCTAAAAAATTATATGTATTGATTTCTATTGGTCTTATATTTTTTTTAATCTCTCATATATCTCGTCTAGTACAAATAAATTTTTTGTAATCGTTGATGGTATACAAACTTTACGATTACCATATATATGACGATGTAACATAATTATTTCAGCCATTAACTGTCCACTGCTGAACATAAGCCTTCCCCATAAGGGAAGTTATGCCAGTAGTTGCGACGCTTAGCAGGCGGGTTGGTAACCGCAATTAGGCTTTAACAGATGTTTTAAGAGAGACGCTGTTGCCCATCCCTCAACTATAAGCTCCCTTAGTCGCCTCTTACGACACCTATGGGAATGGAAGCGGTGGTCCATTCTATGCCGGGACCTAGATGGCATAACATAATATATGTATATATATTGTCATCATCATTTTTTTTTTGATGGGTGAAAATGGTATGGTAACCCCGCCTGCGCCAACGGGATACGCTGGCGGAGCACCAGTGAAGGGTGATAGATGAGAATGAAAACAGGCCAGTTAGCCCATCATGATGAATTCATCAGGAATTAACCATGATAGTTTCCAGGGGGAACCGCGAGGAGGTCGACCTGGTTGGGTATATTGCTAGCAATGGGATTCTCAGTCTCCATTATTAACAATCCCTTTCCCCCCGTCATCATCATATTAACCAATAACTATCCTCTGCTAAACGTAGGCGTTCCCCATAAGAGGGTTTTCGTCAGTATGTAGTTTCGACGCTTAGCAGGCTGGTTGACAATCGTAGTTATATTTTTGATAATGTTGTAAGAGGGATGCTGCTGCCTATCCCTCGACTATTAAGTTCTCTTAGCCCCCTCTTACGACACTCACGAGAATGGAAAGGGTAGCCCGTTTTATGCCGGGCCCACACAACAGTTAAAAATTTATTTTCTGTAATCATAGATTCACAATCGTTATGGTATATAACATATGGTCGGCATCGCGCGCGTAATACCTCTGGTATTGCAGGTGTTCATAGGCTACGGTAACCACTTACCATCAGGTGGGCCATATGCTTGTTTGCCACCTCAGTGGTATATATATATATATATATATATATATATATATATATATATATATATATATATATATACATTCAGTTATATATATATATATATATATATATATATATATATATATATATATATATATATATACTGAATGGCAGGATGTAATGAAATTACTGTGTAATGTTCTTTCCGATATCTGATAAGACTTTATCTGGAAATCTTCTTCAAGATGAGTATAATGTTTACATTACAAAATCTCGCCTAGCAAAACATAGCATTTATAGTTCATTGACCGGGATAAAATACAGCCTACATCTTTCTCCATCACATATAGTACATTTATATCGAATTTCATAGTAATTGGTTAGGTTGTTAAAGTGCTTAGTAGTAACAAATTAACAAACTCACTTTCACATTTAGTAAGAATAAGGATGTATAAAAATACTTATATTCATATTTTCGTCTAAGTATAAAAGTTACGTAGGTGGAGCACGTGCAATGGTATGTAAATACTTCTGTAACGTCACCCTTTTAGGGTTTCGTAGAACCCTATTGTTATGCTAGCCATGTCTATCTGTCACGAGCCACGGACATCCAACTTCTACGCGAAATGAGAAAAGGACTTGATATTAATACATAATTTATACTTAAACCTTCAGCTGACTGCTGTAGACAGTGACATGTTTAAAAAAGGTTTACGAGATAACGTTAAATCTTAGTAGTATACTTAATCTGTAGTTTGTTTTAAGCTATAGTTACACCATAATTAATACATGATATTGATAATTTATATAATTTATATAATATCATAATTTATATGATTTACTAAAGGGTGATTTTATACAAGAGTCGTTTGCTTGGTTACCTCTGTCCCATTCATATTTCAACCGGAAAACAGTTGTGTTTGCATGGTTGTGTTTCGGTTTTGAGGATGGCTATATGACAGTGAAATCTACATGGTACGGAGGCATAACACCTTAGTCCTCAAGAATAACAACGCATGAGGGGTATCACAAACGAAACAGTATACTCTCTTATGTCCATGATACTGCTTAGATCTATAGGCAGTTATTACTTTCCATCAGGTGGCCCGTCAGCTTGTTTGCCATTCTAAGTTGTATAAAAAAATCCATGATAGCGAAATTACGTAGGTACAACTAGGTATAGTTTATAAAAATAAAAGACAATATTAATTGCTTGTAACATCATTTATTTATTATATATAAACAATAAATAATTATTATAATTACATATTTCACACTTAATACTTTTTATATTCAAACATATATTTCATTATAGGTATTTACTTGCACTTTACAAAACTATTAAATATTTAAGTATGTACTTATAATATATTACACGATAAGTATTATTATATATTTACAACATATAAAAATACTACCTACCATAAATTATAACAACCCATTAATGGCCCATATTAGGCATGGGTCTCACCCCATAATGAGAGTCATAAATTAAGATTTTGTTCCATGAAAAACAGTTACTTCGTCAATATCGTGACGACTTATTATTTATATTGGAAACATCAAAATGGCGAAGATGCTAAATGCACATAAAAATACAGTCGCATTAAGAAATTTCCACTGTTCTCTTTTTTTTTTTTAATTGTGTAATGTTTTATTCCTATACCATAGATATGTTTGTAATAATACTATGCACTATGTACTTAACCGTTTCAAATATGACGGTAAAAAAAGTTGTTTCTATTGATTAAACTGTAAATAATAATATCTTCTGTAACTAATCCCAGTCATACTGTAATATTAGAAAGGGAATACATTAAATAACACAATGTATTTATATAAGTTGTATAGATATACAACTAATTACTTATCAATATTATACAATTTACTGGCTTTTACCTACAATAGGTCGTCACTTCTAGATGGCATATCAAGACAAAATGTACATCAAAATTATAAGTGAAACTTTCAAGCACACAACTACGAAAGCTGCATATCATTTAGTGCAGTAGATTCAACATGATACCGGGAAAAATATTGATTTGTTTCATTGCTCTTATTGAAACCTCATCATATACTTACAATTTTATTACATTAGTAAAATAAGATATTTAAGCAGTTTCTAATATACCTATATTTGCATATCTCACATAATATGCCATTGATCAAAGGTGCATTTTAATCCTTTTAAAATATAAATATTGAGATTATTAAATCATCACGTTCGAAGTTTCTGTTTTTTCAACAGAAAAATTGTTTACATTGAAATTCATAAGTATTTACTACTTTACTCAATAATAATGAAGCATTACAATACCAAGGGCTATATTTACATAACAATTGCCACAAAAAATTGTACAATATTGTCCATACAGAACAACTTTATGCAAATATATATCGTCCGTGTCGACCTTCCTTCAGCGACTGCAATTTATGGCCGGGAAAAATGTCAGAACGATCCGGGAGGAAAGTAATAACTGCTATATATTGTTGGAGCTCCATAGAGATTGATAATTTCGGCCGATAACTCAGTATGGTGACAGACAGTTTACGCTTCGCTCGCTGAATTTATATTTATTTATTTAGACAGTTGACAAAGCCAATCAATCAGACAATCTAATCTATTATTATTATCTATTTCAGCAAGTCGAAGACAAAATCGAAGAAAAGGAAAAATTGTGAAGAAAAAAGAAGGAACATAATGAAGTATTTAATTTTATGCATGAGAAAATGTTTTCCAGCAAAACAATCTCGAATTAATAAAATGTGCAAATGTTTGTTACTTACATTTAAATGTCTAAATTCATATTAATAATATTTAGTACACATATGGACCCTATCTTTGATTAATATAGTTTTTATTATTATTACTTCAGCCATTAACTGTCCACTGTTGAACATAGCCCCCCCCATAAGGGGGATTTTGCTAGTAGTTGCCGGGCGGATTGTCAGCCGCAGTAAGATTTTGGTGATGTTTTAAAAGGGACGCTGCTGTACTGTACTGTGATGGGCGGCAGTGTCCTTCTTAAAACATCTTCAAAGCCTAACTGCGGTCGTCAATCCGTCTGTCAAGCATGGCAACTATTGGCAAAACCCCCCAAGGGGGAGGCTTATGTTCAGCAGTGATAGTTAAAGATACGGTGATCATAACTTGAAGACCAAGCGATTGTTATAATTGTATGGCAGTTATTGTTATTGAAACTTGGTACTCCTTCTTCTTAATCTCTAATTATTCATTCAACAAGTTGTCGCAAACCTTAAACTTTGACCATTAATTGACTTTACAACTTGATAATCAACTTGCCATGTTTCCGTCCGTTTGTTTCCCAAGAGTTTAACAGATGTTTAGCTATCCGTTTCTAAACCGAAATTTAGATTTTATTATATTATAAAGTATCTATATATTAATTTAAGATATAATGTGTAAGATATAGTAAATTGCATTCAAATCTGTGCAGGTAATTTAAAATGACTGAGTAATAAATAACCAACACACACATTTACATTTTTAATAGGGGTAAAACAGAGAGTAAGTAAGAAACATAAATATCTAAGAATGTAAATTTTAATCTAGTTGTTTACATCTAAAGTTTACTGCAGATAACTTCAAGCACCTACCTACAGCTATTAAAATTATTTAGATTTGCTAAATTTAAAGCTATTTTAAAAAATGGTTTTATATATATTATGAGTAAACTACATATATTGAGTACAAAAATAATTGAAAGTATTCTTTCATAAATTATTTTTAAATATTTTTAGTCTTACTCTAGGTAAATTGAAATCCACAGTACTGCATTACTGCAATGGTGAATTGGTTATTTTCAGTAAGCCTCATAAAAGCTAAACCGGTTAAAAATAATTGTAAAAGTTTTTTGAATTCATATCAATTTTACAACTTTCTTAAAAACGACATGATTCCAAAATGCTAACAATCACCAATAATATCAGTGGGTACTTTATACCTCCCATTATTTTTTTAGAGAATAATTAAGTAATTTTCTGAGTAATAAAATAATCAGAATTTAATTTTTTCAAGACATTCTTGTCAAGAAATGGTAAAACTTAAAATACATAAGGAATATAATGCATATTATATCCCATTTTATTTAATATGAAATTTTATAAATTCTTTATTTTTAAGTCTATACTAAATACAATTTTAATACATATAATTATAATTAACATTCCTCTAAAGCTTAAAATCTCTTTGAACAATAAGATAATATGTACATTCTCTAAAAAAAATACAAAATGTTGATTAGATATCTCTAGATATACATCTTACGTAAACATTACTTAGGTATATATTTTTTATATAAATAAGTATGTAATACAACAACGATAACAACGTTAATTATATATTCACCTATTTAGAGTTGGTACATTATTTCGTTCTTCTTTATATTTGAATATTATAATGGTACATTATAATATGAATGGTGAACAATCAACAAATACATACGACCCCCTTATATCTATTTATTAAGTACTAAGCCTAAGCCGGTGGGTCTAGAAGCATGAAATTATACACAAATGCTACTTATATGAATAGATAGTCGTAGAATGAATTATGAAATTAGAATTCTGAAGATTATGGAGAACTATGAATTCTAAAATGGAAGGATGGAGATTACTCCTTCAAGCGGTTAAAGGGCAACATTATGTTTTGTACTATTAAATCATACTTATAAATAATCTATTTTATCAAAAAATAAATTATGTTGGAATTCTCTATCATGTCGATGAACTTATTTTTTTTTTATTTGTCTACTATCTATCGTTGATGTAAAATATGGGAGAAAGGAGACAGGTTTTTAGGAAGAAAAAGAGAACTCTATTCTCGTAAAAATAAATGTTTGTAAAGACGTTTGAACTTTTGTTTACTCTACGTATACACTAGGCAAAGAAAGGTCAACAAATGGGTTTCTTTGGGATTCGTTGGTTCAGATGGACGGTTTAGTAATAATCAACGAAGCTTTGTTAACATTCGGCCGCAAACCGTAGCCCGTGGTTAACATTAAATAAATCTGACTTTTCAGCCCATTGAGCTATGTTACATATACAATAAAATCAACGAATGGTTGACAAAATAACAAACACTTAAGAACAAATTTTCGAATGCTGGCAAAGATGCGCCAAGTGCGAAAATCGTTCATTGGCTTTAGTTAGCCCAGTGTATCAGCAACACCACTCGATCTTCGAATTTAAGTAATATTTAGCATTTAAATAACAAATGGGCCATATAATGGATTGACATATAGAACACTTTATTCTAACCTACACGGACAAAGATGCGATTACAGATAATTATTATGCAAGTAAACCTCATGCTTCAAACATATCCGCACTTTCAAACATTTAATCTTAGTCCTAATACGTTATCGTTGGGGGGGGAGGGATTATTAGTAATACGGAATACCAGTCCCATTGTTAGGAATATACCTTGTCAGGTCGGCCTCCACGTGATCCTCCCTGGAAAATATTGTGCTGAATTCCAGGTGTATTTATCACGATAGGCTAACTGACCTGCCTTTTCATTCTCACCTGCCATCCCTCATTGGTAACCGCCAGAGTATACCATTCGCGCAGGTGGGATTGTCTGATCTTTTAATGCATTGAGAGCATTTTGAAGTCAGTTATTCAACTTCGTTTACTTTAACATTATATAAAGTTGCATTTATCTCGATTTCATTAGCAGCTACTTACTTAAGCATATAGCGCAGTGAAGCTTCAGCTAAATAATAATAAATAACAATCAATATTATAACATGTTCCTATTATGATATCGTTTCTTCAGTCAAACGTATGTGGTCTGTAATTCAGTGTGGGAACTAGCGCGCGGCGCCGGTGCACACCTGTTGCGTATCAGCTGCCCGAACGTGGTCCGAAATTGTCTGGACATAGAGCAGTAGAGCACGAAGTTGATGGCACCATTCAGCAGTGCCAGTGCATCCATCAGCTCGCCGAATAAGTTGTAGCAACGTTTGAAGAAGCAACGGCCCAGCATCCCGCTGAGAAGACCTATAAATAGAAAGATATTTAAAACTTTATGCATTTGTTATCTAAACGTGATTTATTTATTTTTTTAGAAACCGGAACATGCTCTCCAACTAATATGAAATTGTGTAAAGATTTTTTAAAGTTTCGATGTTTCGACGTATGCTACTCAATCACGCAAATGGCTGTACGGATTTGTAATGAATTTTGTTATACAAATAAACCAAGCGTAACACGTGAACAGTGGATATGTTACATAAGCAGTGAGATATATCTAACATATCCAGCTTTTATACACTGTGGTGACCGCTATCACTAGCCGCCACTAAGCGAACCGTTTATAATGATGTAACGTAACAATTCGAAATCCAATGATATTTTTTATTATATTTTATTTTTTATACAACTTAGAATGGCAAACAAGCAGATGGCCCACCTGATGGAAAGTGCTAACCGTCGCTTATAGACATGAGCAGTACCATGGATATAACAGAGTATACTGTTTCACCCATGATATCCCCCATGCGTGGCCATTCCTGAGGACTTAGATATTATTTTTCTGTACCCTGTAAATTCACTGTCATATCCCACCCTTCAAACTAAAACACAGCCATGCAAACACACAAAACCTGCTTCACGGTAGAAACACGAATGGGACAGAGGTGCCCAAGCAAACGACGTTTATACAAAGTCTTCCTCTGGTAAGATAATTTGTAATATGAAACTAAATTATTAATTATTATTAACTAAAGTATTAAGTCCGCCTTTTGTACCAGACATTTTTTTTGTAATGTGGTCAATAAAGCATAAATAAATAAATAAATAAATTGAAAAAGTCACGACATATATAATGAATTATGAACTGATGCCATGTAGTCCCAGCCACCCCTTCCTTTCCCGTGGGTATTGTAAGAGACGACTAAGGTAGGGCGAGGGATGGGCAGTAGCGATCCTCTTAAAACACCAGAGGGAGACTTTGTACAAAAGTCGATTGCTTGGGTACCACTGTCCTATTCGTGTTTCAACCATGAAACAGTTGTGTTTGTATGGCTGTGTTTCGGTTTGAAGGGTGAAATATGGCGTGACTTTACTGGGTACAGAGGAATAACACCTGAGTCCTCAGGAATGGCAACGCATAGGGGATATCATGGGCGAAACAGTATACTCTGTTATGTCCATGCTACTGCTCATGTCTATAGGCGACGGTTACCACTTTTCATCAGTTGGGCCGTCAGGTTGTTTGCCATTCTAAGTTATATAAAAAAAAATCTCTAAAGCAAAAGTGTGGTTCCCAATCTGCCTGCCAAGCGTGGCAACTACTAGAATAAATCCTTCTATAGGGAGGCTTATACTCAGTAGTAGATAGTTAAAAACTGATATGATGATGATGATCATCATCATAATGATGATTTTATATATTATTTACACATTTGTCCTTGGGTTACATACTTACATAATATGTAACAAATTTCAACTCAATCGGCCCAGTAGTATAGGAGTAAATTGGCTGTAACAGTCAGATAGATAAGCAAATATGTGAGTAATCCTATAGTATAAAATATTTTTTCCTTTTGAGATATAAAATCCTAAAATAATCCTAAAAACGCAAGGTTTGCACAAATTGCTTAATAATGCAAAGCGTACTTGTCTATATTTTTTATAATACTATTAAAAATAAAATATTGAAAATAGTGTAAGTAACTATATTTTTTTTATAATGACTAAATGAACAAAGACGAGATATTTTTTTAATTAAACCCAAACATTAATCAAGCTAAATGTACAGACAGCCAGAAAAATATATTTAATTAATTAATAAGCCCGAATATTTTCTCTAACATTTTATCCAAACCATCGTTGGAGTTACTTAAATAAATTGCTTTTTTATATTATTAACAAAAGAACTTCCCTAAGGTTACTGAAAATTAAAATTAAATGTATACAAATAGATTAATACAGTTACACTCATGGATTAGTAAAAATATCAGTATTATGAAATTTGAAATTTTATATTAATTTATATTTTTACCTTGACACAGGAACTAGAAAATTTATTAAATATGTAGGTATATATAGAAGGTGACAGATAATATAGTCGTAGATGTTTTGATGTTTTGGCAACACTTGAGAATTTATTGAAGCCGGTTGTAGTGTGAAGCGATGTGTATTTCTGTAATTTGTGGTGAAGTGACTGAATGCATTTAAAAATAAGGCATCTTGGCTTATAAGGACAAGTTTCCAGAGCCGTAAAACATCTTATTAAAAAAAAAATATTGAAGCCAGCTTACAGACTATATAGACAGACATACCTACAACCAAATAGATATATGTGAAAGCCTGACAAAATAGAAATAGCAACATCGAACGTTGTTTTTTGATGGACTTAAAACTTGTAGTTGACGCTCTACTTTTTTTATCTTCTACTTGTTATCAAAATCATACAACTATAGTTTGCCAAAATGAACTCGTTGTGTAAATATGTTTAATTTCTTATTAACATAAAGTTATTTATATTTCAAGTATTTTATTACTCGACATGTCTTAAAAGACAATATATATATATGTAAATATATATTATAGTTCCTCGATAAATGTAAGTCTATCGAAAACTTATAGTCTATATGTATAAAACTGAAACAAATGCAATCAATAAAAATACAAATTTTATAAGGTATTTTAAAATTTTTCTACACAAAATTATGTATTGATTTGTATAAAATAAATCCCGATTTTTATATTTAATATAAATTTTAACGAATATCCATATTTAACAAAATAAAAATTAATCATTAAGTGTGTTGTTAGGCGCAAAACTCAAAAAAGGCCAATTCGGCTAACAATGGAGCTGCTAGTCCCCATTACTAACAATCTTGTCTCCCTTACAGCAGAATATTAGGGTCAATAATACAAGTATCTTATCTAACTAATACTCGTAAATTGTAATTAGACAATATCTGCACGAGGGAGTTATTTAATAATCATTGATATTGATATTTTATTAAGATAAGAGCAATACATAAGAAAACAATATTTTTTTGATATTTTGTCTGTCTGTCTGTCTCTATGTTAGTTCCTGCATCATGTAATAACTACTGCATAATTAAGTAAGGTTTTCTTTATTGTGTTCTTGAAGGTCTAACTTTAAAAAGTTGTCATCTAGAAATAGTTATTTTATTTTACGTATATATATGTATATTACATAAAAACTAGTATTACGTATTATATATATTTATTTACAGCAAATAAGCGCTAACTTTAGTAACGTAATAATTTAATATAAAATCCAATTAAAATTATTGTAATCAGATGAAATGTAACATTTTAAATCGAAGTATAGGATTAAATACCTAAGCTTAAAATGTTATACTTACAGGCTTAGCTGTAATTTTGAAACATATTAAATATTTTAGGTATAAAGTTCAAAAACACCTACCCAACTCACAAAAGAGGAAAATTTTAACAAAACAATTATGAGGAAACCCATTTCATTTAACCAAATAAAACAAGCACTTAGGCAAATCTCTAATGTCTACTTTGATATAATTCAATATATGTAATAGGGGATTAGAAATTAGAAGAGTAGCTATACTGGCAAAACCTTTTAATCTACTCTCTTAACAGGTACATTTTGAATTTGTAAATTAAGCATTATCTATAATTCAATTTACTAGTTTTTTAATTTTAACGTGTAAATGAGTCAACCCTTACTTTTCTGTGGGTGTCCGTGTCTGTGAGGGATAAGCAGCAGCATCTCTCTTGAAACATCATCAAGTCTAATTTCGGTAGTCAATCTAGTCATCAAAATAAGGACAGGCCTATATTCGGCAGTGGACAGTTATCGGCTGATATGTTCACTAACATTTTATATGTAAGTGAATTGTTTTATTTGTTTACTATCATTTGGCACCTAACCGAGCTGCCACATTATATTCTACATTAAAAAGGTATAGGCTATTTATTATTCCGGACAATATTCCAGATACGTGGACGAAGTCAGATCTGAAAACTGTCAACGTCTATCTAGCGGAACATGTGATATGGATTGAGTCCTCCATTGTGCAAAGTCGCGTATTAAATGGAATGAAAAATGGAACGATAATCACCACCAGCCTTATCGAAATATGCAGGCAGATCTGACTTCATTTCTCTATCATTATTTACTGGTATAGTAAATAATGATAGAGAAATGAAGTCAGATCAATTGACGCATCGTGATTATATTAGGAATTAACCACGATGGTTTCCATGCGAAGGACTACACAGAGTTCGAGCTGATGGATATTATAGAGCTGTTAGATTTAATTACTAATGAGTCAGGTCGACCTCCTTGTGGTTCCCTCTGAATACCACCGTCATTGATTGTTAATGAATTTGTCACGATGAGCCAACCGACCTACTTTCATTCTCACCTACCATTACTCACTGGTGCCTCATTAGCGTATATAAATAGCACAAGCGGGGTTATCATTCCATTATCATCCATTAAAAAACAGATAGACCATGATAAAAAGTTGCCTTTTTCTAACACATCGCCAAATGTTAATTGTATATACCAAATGTCATACCTATTAGTTGAACTATTAAGATACCAAGGTACCAAGAGGTAACAAACAAAGAAACTCATTTTCAAATTTATAATATCAGAGATGATTAAACAGACAAGTAGGGGTAAGAGGATACGATATCGCTTTATAGCCATGACACTCGCTCGTTAGTGAAGGGTCGAGTATTTGACCGGTCATTAGAACAAACATTTAGTACTATCTACAATAATTTACTAATGTTGGGTCGACTCCTTGAATAGATTCATTGTTTGCTATGGATTAACGATTTAATTTAATCTATTACAACTTTAGAGACTAGATCGACTGGTTGTATTTGAGATCTTTATCGAGTATCATTAAAATCCTTATTGTTTGATATCTAAACATAGAAGACATTTAAGAAAATCTTAATATGAACAATAAAAGTAAAAACAATTTTATTTTTATTTTTATTTGTCTGTCAGTGTGTTTATTCCGGCATCACGCAAAAACTACTGCATCAATGCTTAGAAGAATTATTTAACATGATGTCCACGGTCACTTTCTTTCACGGACAGAAAGTTCACACACATACCTTAGAGCCTAAATGGTTACGTGCATCGCAGTTTTAGAAACGCTCAGATAATGGAATGAGCTGGCTGTCGAGTTTTTCCCAAGATACCACAGCATGGGTTCTTAAAAAATGGGATATAGAGATTTCTTCAAGGTTGACAATGCACGTGTAACGCAGCTAGTGTTGCAAGTGTTCATAAGCTACGGTAATCGCTTACCGTCTGGTGCACCGTATGCTTGTTTACCGCCACGGTAGTAAAAAAACAACAAATAAGATTTCACAATTATAATTTTGAAAGTCTAATTTAAAATACGGTGTGTCTTATCTTGATATCCCATCTGGAAATAATAACTAACTTCCAATTCGCATACATAATAAATATACATATATTTATTATGTATGTTTATATATAACTAAAATCAGTTATAAAACAAAATTGTGTTCCACACATAAAATCGACTTCAGTTTTGGTAAAGCCAACTTTGATTTAAAAACTAAATATCTAAACCGATTTTGATAAAATTACTGTGGGAATAAACTAAAAGTATATCCTTTCAGATAAAAAGGAATTTTCCAAATTAGTTTATATATGTCGGAGTTATGAGGTAACAAACAAAAAAAATATACCTAACGAAAATAAGTAATAATAATAATAAGAAGAATTTCCTTCTTTTTTAAAAACCAGTTTGCTAACTTCACTTCGCTGAAAAAGTTACCTTTAAATGTACCAATAGGATCATGACTCTAAATTCGTTCACAGCCGTAATAGAGATTAATGATCAGGCACACCACTAAGCGAACTTTTATATAGGTACTTCATAGGCAATTTGTATTAATTATGTGCCCTGTGTAAACACTTCATGTGGTTTTAATTTAACTAAACTCTTATTGACAGTTCATACAGTTTCTACCGAATTGTTAGCAAGCAAATTACATAGCCGCTAGCCAATACCAAAAACTTTGTGTTTCATTTGTATTTTAGGATATATAAACGGTAATTGAAAACACGTTAACTAATGTATCTAACAATCTAGAGAGAGCGCGGTTTTTTTTAATTAATGATAATGGAATAGAAACCCTGACAGCGCTATCGGTATACACTGGCGGGGCAACAGTGTATACCGATAGGTGACGGTGGAAATAGAAGTTGGCCTATAGTGACGAATTGAACAA
Organism: Galleria mellonella; assembly: GCF_026898425.1. NCBI lineage: Eukaryota > Metazoa > Arthropoda > Insecta > Lepidoptera > Pyralidae > Galleria > Galleria mellonella. The sequence continues at coordinate 6,770,885 of NW_026442130.1, read as the reverse complement.
TAATTAACCACAATTATATCCAGAAGAAACCGCGTGAAGGTCATTCTAATAGGGTACTAGCAACCACAACCGCATACGATATTGCTAGGTTGCTAGTTCCATTTTTAAAAATTCCTTTTCTCTCCAAAAGATTTGTGTAAGACTTCAACGGGTAATCTTTCTATAACAAATTAAACTACTATCGTAAGACTGTTTCCAAACAGTTGTTTAGTTTGTAGTCAGTTTTTCTCCATTACAAACACTAATACACTGTATGTATACATGACTATTGATTATGCTATTGAGACATTAAAAAAATAACAAGTAGGTAAACAAACAAATACTGTTTCACATTAATAATAATAGTAAACGATATCTGATTGAAGAATCTTGACTCTATTTAAAGTTTTTTATACAGATATGTATCTACAAGCAATAGCAAATAAATTGATGTCTACAGTCTACCTGATGGAAAGTTGATAACAGTCGTTTACAAACGTGAACATATTTGCGAGCAAATACGAATATATTTAAGATTAATATTAACATGATGTAAAATATATTTCTTTATTTTTTCTATATTTCGTTACTATGCATTACCCAAAATGAAGAACCACATATATATACTTCCAACTCGAAGGATCAAATAAAGTTTGCAAGTAGCGACCCCGTAAAAGCAAACGCAGTGCAAAATAATTCCTTACTAGGTGGAAAAACGACCTCAAATGATTTACAGGAAATCTGTGGTGTAGGTGGCTCAAGCAGTTTCTTAAGCATTCTATATTTATTTAGTAATGAATAAATTAACCTTTTTGTACTATAATTATTTCCTATAGAAATTTTCACGAGAATGCAAAATAATAAGTTAAGCGAGGCGCTAAAGGCGTAGTTTCCTTATAGTCATGAATAAATATAATAAACAGTTTAGGAGTTTGTTCCACTAATCAATCTTCAATCACAGTATACGAGTAAGATCAGTATAATTATAAATTCTATTGATTGTAAAAAAAAAATATTCAAAACTAGTAAAAACATCACGTAACATAAAAAGAAATACAGTCAAATTGACAACATCAATAGAAAAGATATATAAGGTAGCAAGCTTAGCTTAATGATTGGTCTACGTTGTGCTACGACGCAAAGACTAATCATTAAGCTTAATGATTGGTAAGTTATCGAGTAATTTCCATTTTTGACCAAATACTAACCTAATATGCCTTGAGGGAACTCCGTCATCAGGAACAGAAGTAGCACGGCAACCAACATTTTTGTCGTTCTGTCCGTTCTTCTCTCCGCTTTGCTACGTTTCGTCGATTTTCTCGTGAAAATATTCCCGTTACCATTGACGACCGTTTCAGCTGGACACGCGCTGTAACCCTTAAGAGCTTTCTTCCTAGTATTCGCCCGATAAAGGGCCCGGATGAGCCAGGCACTTATCACAGTAAGTATAAAACATGGCAGCAACTTTATGAGCACTGCGAGCACCCAAAAATTTATCTGATACAATGTCCCATCATAATCCGAGTCAACGTAATACACTTTAGTTGGTATGTTTCCATTTTTGTCGATGGTAAAATCTTTGTGGATTGTGAAAACCTGCAAAAGAAAATATTAAAATAGAACTATTATCATTTTAATTATTATAACAACTAATTAAATTGCAATACCAATGCACTGTCTGTCGTTGAAAAAGAGTTTCATATCAAATTTACCCTTTCTAGTTCTGTTGTGAAACTAAGAATTTGTAGAAAAGTGTATGACACAATTTTAGAACAACTTTTTTGATTGTAATTAATTATTTATATTATATATTTACATTTTTTTTTTTTTTTTTTTTTTTTTTTTTTTTTTTTTTTTTTTTTTTTTTTTTTTTTTTTTTTTTTTTTTTTTTTTTTTTTTTTTACAACACAGGGGGCAAACGAGCATGCGGCTCACCTGATGGTAAGTGACTACCGCCGCCCATGGTCACCCACAACACCTACGGCATTGCAGGTGTGCTGCCGGCCTTTTAAAAAGGAATATGCTCTTTTCTTGAAGGTTATGTTGTTGAAAACATTACATGTTCTACTCATGTTTTGTCTTAATTCACATGCATTTATTTACATACGATATACATTTATATAATATACACTATAAGCATTAAAAAAAATTTATAACGCAATAAAACTTAAGAGCAGTAATAATATGTAATCTAAAAATATGCCTAATGATTTAAAAAGCAAACAGTAATTAGTCGTTAATAACGACGGCAGTTTAGAGAAGCAATAACAGGATACATAAACTATAGTAAAGACTAAAATATTTGCCTTGGCACCTACAAATGAATCATAAAAAAGTAGTTTATCTTCGAAAACAAACTAAAAACGTGTGACTAAGCCTCAAAAACGAATTTAAATTGTCCGTTTATCTATCGCGATTAACTTGACAGGCAACGTTGTGGATTTTTCTGGATTAACACTGGCCACAAATTCGCGATGTGTTATTTTAAGCATGTTACGAGTACAGCGCAACAGTTTTATTGGAATTATTGGAATATCTGTAGCAAATTTACAATAGGGTTGATCCTGAAGTGACATTTACTAAATCGATTTATATAATCTTTATTGGTCAATAAACGGTGGGACAATCGTAGTTATAGAACAAATATTTTAAAATAATAACTTTCCAGAAGTTTCATAATAATAATAAATAATAATAATTATTCCGAACTACCAAGAACTACATTTAAAATAGACATTTCTAACTCATATTAATTACAAATTTAGTTCCGACTGGTTCTAATAAAAATAATATTTGGTCTTTAATATTAATTTCATTATTATAGTTAGTTAGATAAAGAGATGCAAGAATAGAGGCCTGTGGCACTTGTTTCTTTCAAGAAACTTGGCATGAAGATAGATAAAATAATTATAGTTTATAAGGTCGACAAAGAGTGAAATTATTTGAAACTGACCCTAGCATATTTTTATTACCTTCAGAGATTTATATCTACCTAAATATAAAATGACGCCCCGACTGACTGATCGCAGTCTAAACCGGTGGGATTAGAAACTTGAAAGATTAAATAAGACTCTTTCTATGACGTATACATCCACTACAAATTATGTAAAATTTCTATGATAACAAGAGATAAAGAACTAAGACAAAGAATAATACATAGGTGAGTCTGTGGAATAGACAAAATCTATTTATAAATAATAAAAGAATTTATAAAAGAGGTTTACTTTTTTTTGGTAAATAGAAACGCTTATAACAATAGTGTTGTTTGTTTACGGTAAACATTACTTTTATGAAAATATATTTTTCCCCATAAAACTTTTTAGTTTGCTTTAGTTAAATAAAAGGTAATTCTTTCTAATGGAATGAATAAAAGAAAGTTTTTAAACTTATGTACTTATGGAGGAAAACAAATAAATCTTTCTTTTTCTACTTAAACTATGGAAATATTGAACCAACACTTTTTAAGAACTAAGTATTTATTTTCTATAGAATAATAAATCCGCCTTCGATACGCACTGGCTAGGTACTAGTGGTCGTGGATAGGTAAGTCAGGTCATAATGGACTCATTATAAATTTACCACGATGATTATCAGGGTCCGCGTGAAGGTCGACCTGACAGAATATATTTGTAGCAGTGATGCTGTTACTAACAACTCTTAATTGCAATATAAAAAAAAATGTTAAAAATGTATGAAACATGATAAAGTCCGCTGTTGGCACTCAAATATATTTGCCTACATCGTCATAGATAAATATGATAAAATTTAAATAATCAAATGACACTAATATTTGTCTACATTATATCACAGATAATATCTGAATAAACAGTGCAAACATTTTTTATATTATTATTATATTATTATTATTATTATTATTATTAGGTACATTGAAATCGTGCTAACAGATTGAAAACATCAATTAATACTAGACCTGTCATTCTAACCTTGGCTTCAGCTTTCTATAATTGTATTGTTGTGTAATCTTAACCTTTGTCCATTAGATCAAGGAGAGTGGCAAATATAGTAATCAATTACGGTGACCAATAATTTATTAGGCGTCCGCTCGCTTTCACTATCAGACATTAATTTTAAGCCCTTCCTAGATATCGACAATATTAAGAGTACCTTCTTCTGAGTATTGATCGTTATCTAGATACTGACCAGCCAAGCATTTATATTCTAAAGTTCTGTGAATCCGCAAAAATTGGAACACTTTCCATTATTTTATTCTAATATAATCTATCAAATCGTTCTTCTCCGTTGAATTTTCCTGGAAAATATAATCTATATTGCTTGGAGCAAGATATACCTAAAAGAATGCCTTTCTATATGAAAATATTTGTAATGCTAATGTAACCTAACTCTGAATAACAAGTCTAACTCCGCTTGGTTCTCCGTGAAAACCATTGTGTTTAATTCCTGACTTCATATTATCTTCACCTTTTATACTCTATTAGTGTAATGTCAGTATGTGCTGGAGATATTTAACAAAAAGACATATAAGGGGTCTTAATAAGAGCAATAGAAACCAATACTATATATTTATACAATATATACTTATTTGTTTATTTTATTTATTTAATAAGGTTCACCTACAACTTTTAGATTATATATGCTACTTAATCAATAACACAAAAAATAATTTTCCCTAATTTAAAAGTCTTTTACAGGCGAACACCACATACACTATTATAATATTTAATAATTATTAACTATACAATATTAATACAATATATTAATAAAATTTTTATCTATCTGTTTGACTGTACGTTTGTTCCTTCATCATGCAAAAACTGCTAGATCAAGTTATATGCGATTTATTAGATTTATTTATAAGAACATGAAACTTTAAATGTAATAAATATTTTGTCTACAACTTAAGGTTTCACGCCAACCAAAAGTAAACTATTTTTAAACGGTTTTATTTTATTGGTTTGACTCCTTCAATGCGTGCAAAGTGGCTGGCAAACGTTCGTCTATATTAATATCATAAAGAAAAAAGATTTGATTGTTCGTAATGGATAAACTCAAAAATTACTCAATAAATTTTAGATATTATTTTATTTGTAGAAAGCTAAATTTACAGCAAGTAACATACTACATATTATTTTCGAAAATTCCCTAGTTTCTAATTCTTTTTTATGCAACTTAGAATGGCAAACAAGCTGACAGCTCACCTGGTAGAAAAGAGGTAACCGTCGCCTATAGACATGAGCAGTACCATGAACATAACAGAGTTTACTGTTTTGCCCATGATATCCCCCATGCGTTGCCATTCCTGAGGACTCAGGTGTTATTCCTAAATTTTCAGGGTACAGCCCTGTAAATTCACTGCCATATCTCACCCTATAAATCGAAACGCAGCCATGCAAACACAACTGCTTCATGGTTGAAACACGAATATAATTGTAACCATAGGTATTTCATAATAACATTTATCGCCTATGGGCCGCGTAAAGTTACTAGAGCTCCTCAGAGAGATTGTTTTGGGTTTAGGGTCCTTAATACGCCTGTCACATGCCCTATACTGTAGACAAGTGGTAAACAATTGGATTTCTAATAAAATACGTTAAATGCCGCTTTAATATGAAACCCTTTCCATTTTGAGATTCGTTCGTTTCGTAAAAACTGCTTAGTTACAAATATTGATCCTGCATTCAGAGATTATAAAATACTATAATTATAGTCTAATTAGTTAGTAGTTTCTGTTGCTAGTTCTATTTTATTTGCTCTTCTAATATTATAAATGCTTATATGATTGTTACTCTTTCACGCAAAAATAATTGAATGGATTTAAATAAAATTTGGTCCAGGGATAGGTGATAAATACATATTCAAAGTTAGAACATTTATATTATAAATATTGAACAGAGGAAGCTAAGATTCCAGCTTCCTACCGATCTTAAACCTTTGTACATGTCACTGAATTAATATACCTATTTAATGAACCTTAATTTTTGATCACAATTATAGTTTACTAGTTTTACCTACTATTTTATTCGTATTACCGAGAAATACTGACCCAATGGAATAAAATTATCTCAATTACTCTGTGTATGTAAAAAATTTCATTATGATTGATTGAGCCGGTAAAGATTTAAAAGGTAACAAACAAATTTATTTTCCTGTTTAGAATATTAGTAAGGATTTTATATTAACACCTACTCCGGTGTTTATTATACAGTATTTAATTTATTGTAAGAGGAAGTAAGTATATAACTAGTTATATGAATACGTTGCTAGCTATACATGTTCTCGAAATACGAGAATAATGGAGCTTTCGGGGCCTATTAATTTATTAGGAAGATACTTAATACTAGAGGAACGTTACAAAATACATTTAATGGCTAGATTTAAATAGTATATAATATTTTAACACTGGACATATATGTAGTTGGAATTTTTATACGTATTTTAATTCGTTTATTTTGATTTTTCTTACATATAATCTAAATTCAATCTCTCGCTTGTGGCAACCCTGTCAAAAATGACAGATCACTTTTGCCGCGTAAAAAAGAGGTTGTTGATATGATATGTATTGGTAGCGAGAAAACGTTGTTGTAACCTGTTGAATTAATATCTGTACCCTTTGTATCTCCTGCATGTGTGGTGTGACATTATATCAAAATATTAAGTATGCTTGTATACCATAATACCGCTGTTTGATTGCACCTCATCCTCATCGCACGGTCTTTGCTGATATACCAACTTCAAACACTTGTAGTTTTATAAACGTTTTTAGATTTCATAAGGTTAAATAGTCTTGAAACCTGATACATGTATTTGTGATGGAAAAGGATCGGCTACATTCTTTATCTCGTTTAATGAATATCACCCAATTGTCAGACGAAGCCGCTGGTACAAATAACTATAACTGTGTTTGCTACTGCTGTCCACCAATTATATAATAAATAAAAAAAATATGTTCAAAAATGTAATACATAATGGAGTAATTAGAGACATTTGTCAACTATGATCATTGTGGAGAATGTAATTAATACTCGACAGTTCCACATTTCGCCGCGCATATTAGAATCCTACGTACAGGGGACAGGCCTATCACCGTCACTCGGAATAATATGGTTTGTTAACGCTATTCGTCGTGAAATACAGTCAAATTCAAATTAATTCAAAGTCGGAAAGTTAATTCACACTGAAAATATTTATATTCACAATCTTTAGAAGCCGAGGGGGAAAGGGATTGTTGGTAATGAGGTCTAACTAACTTATTGCTAGCAATATCGAACTCCACGCGGTTCCCCCTGGAAACCATCGTGGTTAATTCTAGTGGAATTCGTCACGATTGGCTAACTGACCTGCTAACAATGAATGTCACCTATCATCGCTCACTGGTGCCCCGCCAGCGTATACAGATAGCGCAGGCGAGGTTACTATTTCATTATCACCCATTAAAAAAAAACCTTTAGAAGCCTATAAGTCGGTTGAGTACCACTAAGCGTTTTATACACTACGTATTACAATAAAATAATAAATTATACAATAAACAAATAATAATTTTATTTCAATGTTATACTTAATACTTACAAAATAGGAAGGTATGCAGAGTATCGGTGGTAGCACAAAGCTGGACAAGATTGCAAGTGAACAGCGGCGATCCGTACATAAAGCCGGACTATGCGACGGATACCTGCACATACACATAATTTATACATTATGATTTAACAGTATAAATAATCTTATAACTATGATCACCCTTTCACATTACTTCTACTTTTATATTTTTCACACACAATTTCAATGACGACATTTCTGAAATACCTTTTATTTCAACATTCATTTATTCGTAATGAAATTATTTAATATGTTTGTAAAACAATGTACCCAGTTGCGAAATAAATATTAAAATAGTATAAATACTTTAAAAAATCTAATTACTTTAAAATATTTTAACACACATTCTACAACTATGAACAAACTACATATACATTCATTCTCATTCGAGAATATTTCAATTTAATCTGTTATGCGAATAATTTATTATCGTTTAAAATTTTGCTCATCAAAAATACACAGATTTTAGTTGCGACTATAATATGGAACTAACACAGTAGTAAATCGGTTTAAAATTGGCTAAATCATCGCATAATAATATACAACATATAAAGACGAATCAAGAAATTTTACTTTTCGAAATTACTTAACAATAAATATGCATAATAGTAGACAATCTTCTGAAGAGTACCTAACTAAATAGATAACAAAAAGTAAAAAGGCGGGAACAAAACATTTTAACTTTATTAGCTACAGATATTAGCTAAACAAACACATTTAGTCATCTAGATAAATCGCTACAACGAAGTTTGTAACTAAATAAGTTACTTAGGTGAGGAGCCATCATCTAGACGAATAGATGTAGAGAACTCTGAAACTAAGTAACAACTATTACTGACTTAAACAAGATAAATGAAGTCATGTTTAGAGAAACAGCTTCTTAATACTTAGATGCAGGTACTTTTTAACCAAGTGTTGAAGTACTATAATTAAAAGGTTATGAGCACCGAGCCACTAGTATATTTATGAAAAAAAAAGTAAAAACACATTTATTGCCAAGTAAAATTTGTATAATATACTAGCCACCTACTTCGACTTCGTTTTATTTTTAATAAAATACAATGTCTGATAATGTAGCTTTCTATATGTAGATAAAAGTATTTTTAAAATCTATCAAGTAATTTTAGAGCTTATTCATTTCAAACAAACATTAAAAAAATAAAAATTTACATCTTTACGATACCTATTAAATTAGATAACTCTTATCGGACCTTCTATCGGAGCTAAGTAAATTGAGATAAAATTCTACAAAAAAATATTTGAAGAACTTTAAATTCAACTATTTCAACTACAATATTGTAGAAATTAGATTTATTTCCTTTATATTTCTCTTTCCAAACCATTTCCATGAGTCAATCAAATAATAAATCTTCTGTGAAAAACGATGCCAAATTTACGGATATTCCTTTAATTATTTTGTTAGCGAGAAACATTTTATTTTTTATGGAGATAATTTTGTAAGATTGAATTGGCAATTCTCTCTCTCATCTGCTTACTATTCATTGTAAAGTGTCTATAAATAATGTTAAAATAGAAAACTTTGTATTTCTTATTAACTCTTACATTGACTTTAAGAGGTTTTAAATTCTTTTAGCTCGCGGATATAACACATTTAATTTGTTTATTTACTATCAATCTAATAGTTTTGTTTAAGAAAATGTTTATTACTTATATAAATGTTTTATAATTTAAAGTAATTAATACATAGTGCTAAAAAAACAGCGAGAATTCGCTGTTGTATCTATGTGATTGATCGATTTAATCGTGACAAAAACACATGAATAAAGTATGAAATATTTCGTACACACATAACATTATATAAATATATATTTTAATTTACAATAAAAGAAAGAAACAAAGAGCTCCGCAAAGAAATACAGCATCTTCAGTCATCATGAAACTAAAAAGGAGCCTTCTTTTTATTTCTGCTATTTTCCAATATTCACCTGGAGCTAACGTCATATGATTTCTTCTTCTATTTATCTCTATTTGCTCTCATTAGTCACTCCCTTTCTGACCATATTCCCTTTCATCCATCTCTTTCTGAGTCTTCTTCTGCACTTATAACCACCCACATTGTACACATAAATAATACCTTTCATACCACTTACTCTTCCTTGCGTATTATATACCCATACCGCGACTTATAATTACTTCTCAATAATCACAGGATAAATCCTGTCAGTTACAAAAATCGGTCCAGAATTATCGACGTATATAACCACAAATAATATAAAATAAATAAAAAATATTTATTGGTTAAAAAAAATTAATGAAATGCATTTTTAATAATAGTAGAATAAAATCTGCTTTTAAAATAACTATTTATACTGTAATTTAATTCAATTTACATTCAATATATACTGTAATGTATGTAAATATTTTTTTTTTCTAAAAGTTTCATAAGTACATATTATATTTTAATGTAAAAATACGGGACCATCAGGGACCTTTTCATGAGTGGCAGTGACGAGAGCGATGATCCTAAAAAAACTAAAAGAGCATTCTCGGCTATACTATACGTAAATCAATGCGGGTATTTTTAAATTAGTATTGTTATTGTTAGTAACATACTTGATAGCTATATACCGCCAAACAGCTAATGACAACGTAAGTAGTATAGATGCAGTGTGCAGGATTTGAGTGAAGTGCATATGAAAAAGCATATACACTGCCCAAGAGTACGGCCAATCCTCTTGACCTGGTAGCAACTGTAACAAACAGAAAGGTTAGTTATGTATAAATAACAGAATCGTGACCTTCGATCAGTGGTTGAAGGCTCATTCTCAAACACTAGGGGGAAGGGATTGTTGACAATGGAGTTTAACAGCCCCATTGCTAGCAATATGCCCCCTGAAACCATCGTGAACAATTCTTGTGGAATTCGTCACGATGGGCTAACTGACCTGCTTCATTCTCACCTATCATCCTTCACTGGTGCCCCGTCAGTATATACCGATAGCGCGGATGGGGTTACCTTTTCATTATCACCCATAAAAAAAACTCTCAAGCACTGATGATAGGAAGGAATTTTTCGTAATAGAGATGATGGTACCCGTTTTTGCTACAAGATGTTCTCCCCTGAAAATTATCGTATGATGACTGATTGAGCCGGTAAAAAGTTAAAAGGTAACGAGCAAATTTATTTTCCTATTTAGAATATTATTAAGGATTTCATATTAATACCTACTCCGGTGTATTTTCCGATATGCCAGCTAACATGTTCATCCATACGTAGGATAGTGCAGACGAGGTTACCATTGCATTTTCATCCCATTAAAAAAAGATCGCAATAAATAACAACAAGATCACATTAAATCATAGTAAGCATTCAAAAAACGTTTTCTCAATGCTGAAATGCTTTTTTATTTATCATAATCCTTGGTTAACATTATTATTTGATTATACTTATTCATAACATTGGGCAAATATGTGGACATGCACGGAAATTTACGAAATTATTCATTATACATATATTTTATACTGTGAAAATTCTTCCTTATTAATATTAAAAATGTGAAAATGAGATTATTTGTTTGTTATCTTTTAATGTCTTAACAACTGAATCAATCTCTATGAAATTTGACATACACGTACTATATGGGATAAAAAGGACATATGCTTCCTTTTATCCCGGTCAGTGAATATATTGCAGTCACGCGGACGAAGTCTCGGTTAAAAGCTAGTATAAAACAGTATATCTGAATTACCTACTGGTAGTCCTAATATAATATATAAATAATCGAACTACCTTATAGTGTTAGTACCTACTAAAACATAATTACGAGATACAAGGTGAAGAATTAGTGAGATAAGTTTGTATTTGAAGAAAATAGGACCTAATATTGTTTTTCCATTAACAATATTGCGTCTTATTTTCTACCTCTTAGATTCCTCCAGAACAAGTTATATGATAATAAAGTTTTATAATACTTAACCACATAAGTAAGTTAGTTCTAACTAGTTAGTAGCTTTTACTTTATAGTAAAAATAAAATATGTAGAAAATATTTACTAATATGAAGTTATTAATATAAACCATAGGTGTATTTAAGAGGAGAGGCCTGGTGAGCCACGTCCACCCCAATATTGTATGGTGTCTACCCCAGAATACGAACGATGCTTCGCAAAATCATGTCTGAGAGTACACGTGCGTCTTTTACAAGGGGGTTTAGGTACCCTGAATAATAATAAACACGCTAGTGGATAAAACTGAAGCATAAGACCAGAGTTTTCAGGAATGGAAACACCACGGCATTAGAAACACCATGGGTGTTACAGTGCATTTTGTAATGTCCTAGGCCCTATTCAGGCGTCTGTTACCACTATCCATATGGTAGGTCGCTTACCATTCTAAATATCATAAAAAAATATTTACCAAATATCTGTAAATTGCGAATGGGACATATTCTATCATGACGAACACATCAGCAACGGCCAGCCATTTGAGCAATCGGTTTATAGGGGCGGCAGCTAAATCTCGTCTCGTCAAAACAGCCACATTCAGGATATTCGCTAGACTTCCAAAAAGGCAGACCTGGACAAAATAATGACATAGAAATCAATTTAAGAAACATAACATTTGTTGTTATATTGTAATATCACATATGTATAGGGTTCACATATGTGAATCTCTTTATTCCATCATAACTTCTATATTCCTGAATATATTGGGATAAATGGAATATCGTCAGAATCCTTAAATCATCCCGTTATTAAATATATATTAGATGTATTTAGGGGCAAGCCGAGTGGGTCGTACCTATCCCAGAATTATCTAATGCCTATTCCAGGATCTGGATCAGAGGTTTTAGCTGTGGATAAAGACATGAGTGAAAGTACATATGCCTACTTTAAGGATCTAGGCCCCACCTGGAAAATAACCTTGAATATACCAATGCGAGTAACATTAGAGATTGTTTTGATAATAGTTCGTTTTTGGCAAGCCGGTCATGTTTTTTTTTTTATTTACGCAGCCAAATTTAGATTATACATTATTTACATCGAAGCAACCTTTTTAAGTTTATTTATTTAAAAATTTAATATGCTATTTTTACGGGTAGAATCATCCCAATCCAAACTGTAAGAAGGTAAAGAGTAATGATAATGATATTTTAAGGTTAGGTGTTAAGTCCGCTATATGCACACTTACTTATATAATTGTGCATTGAAGTTTAAATAAATAAATATTTTTTTTAAATATTAAAATACTTTGCTCGTCACATAATATAGACATTATAAATCAATAGTAATTCATTTGAGGTATAAATTGGATATAACTATGATGGATAAACAACCATGTTGGTTTAATGTTTTATAAGACTACATAAATAACGTAACCTTACCATACAAATAACAAACTGATTAATATATAAACAATAATTGCTTGCTTAGGGAGTTGAACAGTATTAAGACATTATATCATATACAAACTACTGTTAAATTATGACATACACTATTAGTTAATTTATAATCAGATGTACTGATTTAATATTATTCAAAAAGACTTAATTCCTGACATGATTAGAATGAAATTATTTTATTTCAGATTCTACAATATTTTGAAGATACATAATTAGAATGGAATAGATGAAAAGTAAATTTAATCAATGAAAAAAGATTCAATAAAATCGACAAAGAAATACGTGTCACGTAATATACACACACAAAAATATACTTGGTATCCCTTTTTCATTATAGTGAATATGAATTTTAAAGGTCTGATAAAATCCATTATAAATGTCGTCCCGTAATATAAGGCTCGATTCTCTGTCGAAAAAGATATTATTTCACAAAAAAAAATATCAACTTCAATCATGGCAAAACTAAATATTTTTATTTAAAAACCAAACTATTGAAGCGATTTTGATGAATTATTTATGAGATCAATTTGAAAGTATATGCTTTCGAATAAAGAATTTTCCCAATCGGTTTATACCGCCTCTCTTTTTGAGTTTGAAGTTGGTTGAAAAAAGAAAATAGATAACAGTAAAATACTCACTAATAGACTGACGTAGCCATGTATATTATTGTATGCAAGAATCAAATCTCTAAACTCTCCGCTACAATATTCCAACCTGTCACACTCTTTGATAATGGAAATGTTATATTTATTCCTCCAATCGTCTAATGCTTTTAGGACATCGCCGATACTCGCACTTTGATTGTACTCTCTGTGTTTAAGCAACGTAAAAACTCTAAAGTCGTCCAAAAAGTCGTAAGAGAAATTCGAGCCATACGTCGTATTGGTTATATTGAATCGGTTACCGTCGTCCGCTAGCATTGTGACTCTCTTGGTATGATCTATTGTTCATCACTTAACTATAGTCACAGTGGCCAGCGCCGTATGTCGCAGTAAATACACCTCAGATAGGTTAGTTGTAAGAAAAATCCAATTCCTGTGCTCATCGTGTCCGTATGATTGTACCTGTAACAATTAATTTAAGGTTAATGTTATAAGGTAAATACAATAAATTCTTTGAAATGGATAATATATCTTCTAATAAGATTCAATTTTTCCATCTTAAAACAAAAGTATTTGAAGTCCTTGAATACTGGAATTAAATTGGATATACGAGTCTATAAACTTATACTGTTTGCATTATTAAGACGTTTAAGCAAATATAAAGATAACTCTCTATAACTATGTTAATTAATAGTCATTAAACTGTACAGACAGAGATCAAACTTATGATAATAATCACAATGAGACTCAATAGTAAAATAAATTTATTTTCTAACTTAATGTATACCACTGTACGCCATCGGCTATACTAGTTTAGACTTCAAGATATAGGTATTAATATAGAAATTACAAAATTTGGTATCAGATAAACTTAAATACCAATTTACGTACTTAGGTAACATTTTAAAAATAAACTATAAACTTCCATTACGTTCAGCTTTTGTTTCTTTTTTTTTATTACGCTAATTAACGCTGATAAACAATGGTGCGTCTAAAATTAAAACATTTAAAGGTACATGTGAATATAAAACCTACATGTTTTATTAGTTTTTATGTTCTAAAATAGTTTTTATGGAAAAACATTACGATTTTATGTTGCTAGTACTACTAATTACGTAGCTACTGTATTGTTGGCATAATTACGAGTAGCATGTACAATATGCGTCACATTTGATATTAAAATTCCATCGATGCTTACATAAAATATGACTCTTTCTAGGTACTGATTTGTCTTATACATATTTCTAAGAAAATTTTCTTATTTATAATGAAAACATTTTTTACGATACTAGCAGCATTTCTTCTTTACATTATATAATTAAATGGTGCTATCTATCTCTTGAGGCACTAGAAGTCATTATAATTCGAATATCTATAAAAAATGTTCTTCTAACCTTTAAAAAACAACCCGAAAAATACCAGTTAGTTTCTTTCATACTCGAATCTCTACTACTTTTCAAAAATATCACAAAAAATCAGTTTATATTTGCCGTATAAAAGGTTACGAAATTTAATTTAATTAATAATGTAACAGTTAAATTAATTAGATTTAATATTTAAGACTTCACATAATTCATAATTTCCAATGAATTCTATTGAACTAATCGAAACGATAAGCCTTATCCAATTTCTGAATTTATGCAAAAGTACTTGCCTACTTTGAGCACATATTTATTTTCTAATAGGTATAATAAAAATTTAAGTTGTAAAATAGGTAATATATAAACGTAATATATTATTAAATAAAATGTTAAAAATTATGATATGTTAACGATTCCCCAGTTATGTTACCAAACGAATAAAACAAGCCAAATGATGCTCGATGACATAGTACGTATATATTATTTTAATCTCCCATTTAATGTAAAATAATGTGCGCTTATAATAAATACATCAACTGTTTGAAAGGGTGGTAAAGCCTAGCCGACACTCGGTTATTAAACTCAATAACGAAAATGCTACATTTACATAACCTATTTTTAGTGAACCAATCTTTTCCTTCTACTCTATACACAAAGTGACTGGCAGTTTACTAAATTAAACTTCTGCGTTGCCAGAATTACTCCCCTAATAAAATGTATTGATCAGGAAATGATTCCGGTTGTACACATGGGACAACAAATAAATTTCAACTAGTATACATTTGTACTAGTAGTTACCTAACCTCATTATAGGAATACACAGGAATACCAGCGGAAGACTTTGTACAAAAGTCCTTTGCTCCAATGTAGATAGACTAAATTAGAGACCTGGACATCTGAAAATAGGCCTCCGAAGTACGTCGTGTGTTTTTTAGTAAGTGACCCACACACTCCTCTTGCTCTACCTCTGGCAATTGGGACGATCTTTTGAAAATTTCCCATAAGATAAAAAGAAACAAAAATGTAGGTACTCTTTACTAAAATCGGTTAAACAAATTATGAGATAACTTGTCGAATTATTAAATCGCGTCGAATGTAGAGATATTTGCTAACGTTATTGTAAATGTTAGGTATTTGACTTGCCAGCACTTACACTGAGCATATTGGAATCCAACATAACTGAAACGAACATATCCTTCATGTCTCAAACTGTTAATATCATTCGATATATTGATTTCAAATACTAGAAATAATATCAAGGTCAAATGCATTCGACGCAAGAGAACATGATATATGCGGAATCTTGCATTTTCAGCATATTGGGTTCTACAAGTATCTACTACTCCGTATATACGAGTTGTATTATATTGTAAGCATGTCTCATTGTTATAAAAAATAGACTATTTTTTATCTCGATAGTAAGATTGTGATCCACAAAAAAACCTACTTCAATTCTGTCAAAACCAGTTAGTTATTTTAATTTCAAAACCAAACTACTAAAGCAATTTTAATAAAATTTCTATCGGACCAATCTGTAAGTATATCCTTTCAATGAAGTACGTCAGTTATAAATCGATACGGAAAATTCTTCTTTATCCAAAAGAATGTACTTAGAGATTAGTACCAGAATTTTTTTATTAAGATTGGTTCGATAGTTTAGTTTTGAAATCAAAGTAACTGGTTTTGCTACAATTGAAAATGTTTTTTTTTTTTTTTATTGTGGAATACAATCTTTAATTAAATGACAAAACTTTATTAAAAATGAAACAGTTATTATATTCAACCCCGTAAAGGTCAATGTACAGTACATATAACTGAATACTGAAACGAGAATAGATTAACGTATGCAAATGATTATACAAAACACACATTATATAGTCAATGGGCGATTGTGAACGACGACACTAGTCCACATTATATACTGATCGTCTAGAAATATTTTAATCCCTATTTGACTAGAAACTTTGAATATTGAACCTTATAACCTTTTTTTACATGGGCCTATCGCAACCTTAATCTATATAAGTTATCTAATAACTTAATTCAAACATCCATTATGTAATTAATTGAGTATTACATTTTTTAAATTTTACATGCATTATTATAACAAAATACCTGGTCTTTAAATCTCTATTATTAACATGTTTATACTTTATGTTAACTTTAACATTTTATGTTTCTTGCAAATAAATACTCATTTAATTTCATTTTAGTTAGTTTAGTTAAAAAAACCATTGCTACTTTTTAGTCTCTGTTTGAATACAAAATATTATGTGTGCTTTTTATTTGTTTTAATATATCAAAGATGGTCATCAATATTATGCGACAAATATCTATAGATACATAGTTTTGAAAATATAAATAAAAGACTTTTTTCCACGTATATGTGTCTAAATCTGATTTATTAACAATATTTATAACGTCGCACAAACTTTGTAAAATGATATATTAGTTTTACAAAGTTTTAGTGTCCAATTCCCATAGCGAAAATCCCAACAATACTGTAGAAACATTTTTAATAGAATATCTACTCGAACTTCTACTAAAAATGTCGTAACTTCAGAATGCAACTTTATGTAGGACATCGATTGACCTACATTTTAACGTCGATATTTGATTTTCAAGTGCTTTAGACTCAGAATTTTGAAACAATTAGAATTTTGGTGGAATTTTTGTTCACAGCACTTACTCCATCTCACATTAAGGACACTGGTTCAGGACTCTCAAAATATATCTTGTCGTTACCGATTTTAAGTTACTTATATACATAAATAAAATAGTAAATTATTTAATAATTATTAATTAATTAATTATTATTAAATTAGTTATTATTAATAATTAATAAATAAAGTAATAATTAATCTCTAGACTTGCCCCAAAATACACTATGATTCGCGAATATTTGTACTATTTTCCAAATATTGCGCAGGTCGTTGTGATTAATCTCGCAATAGTTCAATTCACACACAACCGTGTGCATTAGATAGCAGGAGTGTCCATAGTTATGCATTTACAGGGACCGACATATATATAACTATAATTTATGTCTATTGTCGTTAAATGAATGTAGAGCTCCGAAAGTATTTAAAAAATTGTAGATAAACTAAACAACAAAGTACTATGGACATGTTCTGTTTTAATCCGACTAGTAAACCAGCAAACTCAATATTGATATTATCAAAGATTTTAAAATTAAAAATGCTTCATTAGTATCAATTGAATAAAATTTTGTAATATGACATAAATAGATATTTAAATAATAATTTTAAAAAGAATAATCAAGACAGCTTATTACAGAAAATTAAATTAATCTATTTGAGATTGCTTGACGACAGAGTATTCTTGGTTCAAGGACTGAATTAATTATAAGGATTATAAGTTCCTAATAGGTATTAAGCTTTAACAAATCAAACTTTGTAAATAAGTTTTGTTAAGCGAGAACACTGTCATCTAATTTAAAATTACGGAAGGTCGTGATCTTTAAATAACTAGGATGTAGGTGGTGATAGCATTGTATATCTAATATTTATTTATGATTAGTACTTAATTAGCTCACGCACTCTCCGGTTTCTCATAAACTTTAATGAGAAAATAAGTAAGTATTTTTTGTAATTACATATTATAGACAAAACTTATGAATAATTAATAATACGGTTATAAATTCACAATTTGATTAAAGTTGATTACATATTTTAAATTGTACTATTGGGCATTAGCAAACTGTGTTATGGTCAGTCAATTATTAATGTTTTTAATACAATCGAAATAATGTTGCATTCTATGACTCGAATATGACCATGTGAATAAGGAACGCACCGTACCCTATAGTATGTATGTACATGTGCATGCACAGACGTCATCTGTTTATATATAATAGTAGTAGGAGATATTCACATCTCCTGTATTTTTTGTATGTATATATTAAACTACGTCATTACCAGTTTTGAAACGATTTTATTAGTCTTTTTTGAAATTCATCAGGTTTACTCCTGTACCTACTGATCCTATGTTACTTAGATAGTCATGTACGTAGATACGTAGAATATTCTAGAACTATTCCTATAATATTCCTTTGAATTGAATATTCCATTGGATCGTGACGAGGGCTCGGCTCGGCATTATAATAAATCAACATTCAGCAAGAATAGGTCTAGAAACATTAAATTTCGCACATACGTTGCATATGTGAGGCATCCGCTAAGTAAAATTTATTGAAAATACCCACGAAAATGAAAGATGAAAACATAGAATTCTCTTTTTTTCTCTAAGTAATAAAGATGTTCTAAGTAATTTATAACATTTATTGAAACAAATATACTTCATTGAAGTGAAAGCGAAAATACACAATGCACTTGGCAACCCTAAATTACGGCTAACTGAGAGCAAGCAATGCGGGTTTGCGGGTGTATTGTATTATATTTTCGCTCATCCTAATTTCATTAAAAAGTTTAATAAATCAGCATTTGGGCTGTTTTATGCAATTTAAAATGGTAAACAAGCTGACGGCCCATATAAGGGAAAGTGGTTACCGTCGCCCATAGACATGAACAGTAGGCAGTGTATACTGTGTCGCTCATGATACCCT
Source organism: Galleria mellonella (assembly GCF_026898425.1). Classification (NCBI taxonomy): domain Eukaryota; kingdom Metazoa; phylum Arthropoda; class Insecta; order Lepidoptera; family Pyralidae; genus Galleria; species Galleria mellonella. The sequence continues at coordinate 6,751,424 of NW_026442130.1, read as the reverse complement.
TCATGTCTTGTCATTCCAAGAACTAAGGTGTTATGCCTCATTGTCATATCTCATCCTTCAAACCGAAACACAGCCATGCAAATAACTGCTTCACGATAGAAACATGAAGGACTAAGGTAACCAAGCAGACTACTTTTGTACAAAGTCTCCCTCTGGTATAAATTGTATGTTTATATATCCCTTACGACTAATCTTAAGCGACTAGTATAATTTTCCCAAGAGACTACAGCATCGGGTTCTTCAAAAGGGGGGTAAAGAGGTTTCTTCAGGGTCGGCAACGCACGCGTAATACCTTTGGTATTGCAGGTGTTCATAGGCTACAGTAACCACTTACCATCAGGTGGGCCGTATGCTTGTTTGCCACCTCAGTAGTATAAAAATAATAATAATAAATATAGTGCATTCTTCATGCATTGTCTTTTCTGAGAATTAAGGTGTTATGTCTCTGTACCCAGTAAATACCATATTCAACTTTATAAACTAAAACACAACTATATTTTCGCATCTATTTCATAGCAGAAACACAAATGGGACAGAGGTGCCCGAGCAGACGACTTTTTTACAAAGTCTCTTTCTGGTAAAAACCTATCAATTTACTTTTTCTTTTCAGTTGTTATTAAATGCGGTTTACTTTTACAATGAACATCATTTGGGCGTAGCGAGTTTACATAATTGCGTCTAATGTTTCTTCATAAAATTTCAAGTGACTTATCTTTTATTCTTCAATTTTGAATTCGTTTCAACCAGAATTATTAAATATACATACTTTTAAACAATATCGGCATAATAATACAAGAAACATTACTAAAAGCAGAAATACCACGGTAACATGTGTCAATATGGTTAGTGTGGGGGGTAAGGGATTGTTAGTAATGGAGACTGAGAGTCCTATTGCTAGCAATATACCCAACCAGGTCGACCTCCTCGCGGTTCTCCCTGGAAACTATCACAGTTAATTCCTGATGAATTCATCATTATGGACTAACTAACCTGTTTTCATTCTCATCTATCACCCTTCACTGGTGCTCCGCCAGCGTATCCCGTTAGCGCAGGCGGAGTTACCATACCATTTTCACCCATCAAAAAAAAAAAAAGAAAATATGGTTAGTGTTATTAATGCTTTCAATCATAGGGACCTACAGCTTGTTAATTTGATATCACCTTATCATTAAAACGATTATATAAGCTCTTACATTAATTTAGTCCGAAGCAACAAATACAATAACACATGTAGGTATGTGTTTTACCTGTAAATATTGCAGAAAATTCATTTTGAAACAATTCCTTTAACGAACTTTGATCAATTAATTTAAAACATTTATAAGCAAATATTACTCATTGGTTAGCACTGGTATATTTATACCTACACTTTTTGTTAGTCCCTTTTTTTTTAAATCCAAAATCAGAAGACTTTATGTTGACTTTCAATCCTTTGAAAGACGAATTTTTGTAGTCCTGCCCTTAATCAAATTTGTTTAATCAATTAATGTGATTAATTTGTTTACCATTGTTTACCATTGTATGAAATAAATGAAATAATATCGTTGAAATTATGAGAAAATAAACGAGTTACTGTAGAATCCATTATTAGACAGCAATATTAATTGCTCAGATAGAAAAATGTGTCGACTGAAAACTGAACACAGTTTTATGTTTCCATACCAAAAAGTGCGGACATTTCCTTATGGTATTTTATATATATTTTCGTGCTTATTGTACATTTTAAATAAACTCAACTATTAACATTTTAACTACATAAATACATAAATACATTACTATCAATTTCAAGTTCCAATTTTCTCGTTCCTCAATCGATTTTCAGCCTGCATGTACCCGCATTATCGCTATGTTATAATCGTGTTGAAGATATGGCGGATTAAGGCTCCCAACATTATCTTGATAATGTCCATTTACTGTAACTTAATTGTGTCACATTTACTTTTTTTCCATCTAAATTAGAAACCTGAAAGTGTCCAATCCACACAATCGCGTGAGCCGATCGTGTTCTTGCTTTAACATTTGTACACGAGTTGATCAACCGATTCTCTCTACCAATCGTATACCTACAAAGAAAAGGATTCATCTCACTCACAACTCACTCGGTCGCTTCTGGTTCATGAGGTGATTAATTCCTAGTGAATGTCACAATAGGCTAATTGCCCTGACTTTATTTTTACTGTCTTCTGTCACTGGTAGTCCCGTAAATAATCACGCCTGCGCTACAGGTATGTTTTTATAGAATGAAAATGAAAGGTGCAAAGCAAAAAAAATTGTGTAAAATTTTACTAATATAACCCCATGATGTTTTAATATGTATGTAGCTATTTACGTGTATATGTAACTACATAAATAATTTTTATTCTTCAATCTTTATTCATTAAATTTTTATACGCATTATTTAATAAAATAGTACATGTAGATACTTCGAAGTTTGCAAGCAAACTTTATGTGTGTATTCATCTTTCAGCATGATTGAAAACAAGCAGGGAAAGATTACAGACGGCTGTACATCAGGGCTGACATGTTTGTTTACGTTTTGTATTTACTTACGCGTTATTAGTTACTCTATAAAGCATGCCGGGCACGTCTGGGTACTAATACACGAAATTGTACCTTTAGCAGTTATTATAATACTGATCAAGTACATTTTGCTCCAGAAACTACTTACTACTTTATTAATAATATATAATAAAAAATATTTTTATCCGAGTAAACTTTATAACCGTTTTTTAATAGTCATATTTTTATGAATCTATCGCCCAGTTCGGAATGCAATGTCAGCTGAAAAGAACGGGCAAGAAACTCAGCGGTCGCTTTTTTTTTTCAAAAGTTGAACTTACAACAAAAATGTGAGTGGATAAAATGACTATCACAAATTTCATATTGATAAAAAGAAAAACAATCATAGTATTTTTAAACAAACCAGCCCCTTCTAGAAACACCGGTTCACGAATATTACAGATGAGCCCGCCATCTTTGTGTTTAACCATTTTATAAGGAGACCAACGACCCGTTCTACCACGCCGTCACCAGTCTGGACATTTAAAATTGAAGCATTATTATATAACTTATATATTAGACTACTACATTGGTTTAATCATCAGCTGCCCCTTTTTTTAAGTTGCTTTATTGAGTTTAAAAAAATACGAATGGATACAATGAATATCGAAAACTTCTTTTAGTCAAAAACTACAATTCATGGCAGTATTAAAAAGCAAATTATTTTCAAATAAAATTGTAGCCAGTGTCACTTAAGTTGATGTAAAGATTATAGCGATACCTCATACATCAAAATATGTTTAGGAATTCAGAAGTTTTAGTGGTACCTAACTCACATATGTATAGTATATGTATGTGTGTGTATATATATGTATATGTATGTGTATGTGTGTGTATGTGTGTATGTATGTGTATATGTATTAATATTGTTATAATTTTTATTTACAAATAACAAGAAAAAGTAATTAAAAAATTTATTATTAATTAAATATTGTTATTGTATTCTTAACCAGAACAAATTGTAATATAGTGCCAACACCGTGGGGTGAGGACCTGGTGATCTGTAACACAGGTTTATCCTACTTCAGACACCAGTTCTTCACAATACATTAAATTATGTAACCTCCAAATAAAAAATGTATAGTATATGAACCCTGAAACCATTAAATACTTTTTTTGGCAGTCGTGTAATAAGAATACGGCAATAAATAGATATTAGTCGACGGTCGATACAAAAAATGTAACACGTTTTGCGTACATTTCGCCTAGCTATTTGATGAATCCAACATAAGAGTGGGCGAGTTACCGTTTTACATAACATTCATTTGATTTGTTAACAATCTACGCTAAAGAGATGACGCTGTTAACAATACCACTTAAAATAAACAGAAAACACCTTTACTTACAATTTGTAACGTTTCTAATAACGGCTATGTATATTTTGCATATCATTAATTTTATTTTGTATGTACGCCGCGAAGCAGTTGTGTTTGCATGGCTGTGTTTAGGTTTAAAGGATGAGATATGGCATTGAAATTACAGTGTACAATGGTATCTTTTTTTTTTGTATTGTATTAACTGTTAATTGTCCATTGCTGACCATAACCTCCTCTATAAGGGGGCTTTACTAGTAGTTGCCATGCTTGTCAAATGAATTGGCAACCGCAGTTAGACTGCAAAAATGTTTTAAAAGGGACGCTGCTGCCCTTCCTTCGCCCTCCCTTAGTCGCCTCTTACGGCACCTACTGCAAAGGAAGGGGTGGCCTATTCTATGCCGGGACCACACGACTAATATCTTAATCCTCAAGAATGGCAACGTCTGAGGAGTATCATGGACAATACAATATACTCTGTTATGCCCTTGGTACTGTTCATGTCCATAGGAGATGTTTACCATTTTCCATCAGATGGGCCTTCAGCATGTTTGCCGTCCTAAGTTATGTAAAAAAAATTAACAGAGACCCATATTTATCAGTTCGATGCTATTGGTTGCTAAAAGTATGTATTTTAAATTTGTTTAACTTCCAACCAAAACACAGCCATACAAATGGCTATGAAAGTAAAGGGATGATAGTGTAAGCTTACTATAATTAGAAATGTATTTCTACTAACTAGGTCACTTAAACTAATTTCCACTGACCGTAATATAGGCCTTCGTATATATAAACCAGACACATTTGATAAGGATATTTTTTATTGACTGTTGTAATCCAATATCCCACTGTAACAGCCACATATTTTCTCAAAGGCCCTAGATTTTTAATATCTCAGAAATTTCCACTCGTTCATTTGTTTTTTTTTTTATTATACCCGAGAATTATAAATACAATGCAAAGTCACTCAGTACTAAATTCAAAATATAAACAGTTAAAATTTTATTTTATAATTATAAAGAGAGTACCTAATTATGGTAACTAGGGGGAGAAAAATTGTCAGTATCCCCATCCGTTTATCCCCATTGCTAGCAATATACCCGTCAAATCAATCTCTACGCGGTTCTTTTTGAAAACCAACGTAATTAATTATTATCAAATTCGTTGCGCTAATAACGAACCAACTGACCTAACTTCATCCTCACCTATCATCTCTCACTGGTGCCCCGCCAGTATATATAGCGATAGTACGGGTGGGGTTACCATTTCATAATAATCCATTAAAAAATTATGGCAACTTGATATACAGGAGTGTCAACTTGATGTATACAAGAGGTTTAAAGTGTGGCCAACTATTTTTTTAAATATTAATATTTAAGGTAAATGTTTTTCTGTGTATCAAACTGCAGTATTAGTCTTCTTTATATTGAGACAAAATTATTTAGTATAAAATATATCAACCATTATTTTTAGGAAACGTAACATATTCACAGATGTTGGCGGAGGTTTATCTACGAACACCCACGCTTTACTCTGGGAAGTATGAACGTCAAATATAGTTACCGCCTTCAAATTTTAACATTTCACGAGGTCAGGTCACACGCTGCTCCCTCAGTGCATCTGTCATTAAGAGCGATACTCAAAGTAAACAAGATTCCGTACTTTCTAAATGTGGTGAAAAATCCAATGAACTGTTGTTGCACTTAACTTGATATTTTACTCGTACAGCCAATATATTACACGTCTAACTTCCTTCAATAGTTTTCGTATAGCCTCAACGTTTTTATCGGTAGTCATTTTTATGAGCCTGCTACCTTGTTTCATCTTTCAAATAAAAATTGCCAGGATCGTATTGTATTCATTTTATAACTCTTAATGGACAAGTTCCCTTCGGTTCATTTCTAATTTTCTCACATCATTATTATTAAATCCATGTTTAATATTATTACTATAGCCATATTTAAAATTATACAAAATAATCACATAAAGATCAATTAAATCATACAAATTTAGACCGCTATTTTGATTTATAAGCAGAAATTAAATACCAAACAAACGATTTCGTGTCGTTAAAATTGTTTTTGTTTTTCTTTAATCAAAGTTTTAAATATGGCCTCAAATAAAATCGTAATGTTAACTTGGTTAATACTTCAAATAACAGAATCAGAAATTTGTGTACGACAAACTTAGCACCCCGTATTTACATGAATTTAACTTCGAGTATAAACAACAAGTAAATATCATTATATTTTCCTCTAAAAGTGTTTTTTTATATTGATGTATAAAATACTTTGAATATGTTTATAAGAAAATCTTTTTGAGTAAAATGTCATGTGGGAGTCGCGCTCGATCAGCTATGAATGGGCAATATTGTTTGTTAGCTAAGATTTATTTCGTTATTTTTATATTTGTTGTCTGTTTATTTATTTTTTATTATTCTTGTTTATAAATTGTTCTATTTTGTGTGCTATAGGGCGTACCCAGTTAAACCTTATATTATCTTAGTAAGTACTTTTTGATAGTTACATCTCAAAAGCTATTATAATTATGAATATAGTTATTAAAGGTATAGGGGATGTTTGAGAATGTATTGATTTGCGTTTTATTTAGATTTGGAAATGGCTCTATGTCACGCGAAAGTTTATAGAGTAGGTATGTTTGAAGTTGCAAGATACTTCCGGCAACACTTAAATTTGCGGTTAGCTAAGTGGGCCTCATTTATTTTTCTATCAATTATGTGTTTAATCGCTTACTTTATGTCCGTATGTAACAGAAGTCAAATAATTAATGTATTATTAATATTATGTACATACGTATATAATATTTACTATTAGATTGTACTTAATGTGTCACCCTCTAATAATTACACAGTTACAATAGAAAAGTAGGGCACTGGGACAATGTGCTATTTTTAGAAAAGATAGACAATACCATATTTTATCTATTAATATAGTTATAATCAAATTGGGCTTCACTAGTGTGAACACGTGCGACTGCCCATATCTAATTTCATCGTTATTTTACGCCAAAAACAGACGTTCAACGTCATTAATATGGAAATATGATGAATATTTCGCTAATAATATTTATGTAAACCTAGGCAATTAAGTTGGTCATATAACAAATAAGCACCTGCGAAATTTATGGATTTACGTAAGCAACTAGTATCTAAGCTTGTAAATCAACAACATTGAAAGCATTAACATAATCCGGTTCTGTTTTAGACAATGGGTGTTTTAATTTTAAAACGAGTTATTTGAAAACAGTTCGTTGTGTCATACAATACAATGTATAGAGTAATACAAATAATATTGTTCAACGAAGGTTGAATGAGAAAGAATGCTGTATAGCATTAAGTCTGCCTTTTATACTTATATATTTTTGTAAAATACAATAAAAATATAATAGATAAACTTTAATATTATAAATACTATACAAAAATTTGTGAGATTGTATGAATGGATGTTTTAATAAACATCCATCGTACACGGTTAAATGGCTGAACGGATTTGAATATTTTTTTTTTTTTTTTATTTTTTTTTTTTACAACACAGGGGGCAAACGAGCATGCGGCTCACCTGGTGGTAAGTGACTACCGCCGCCCATGATCACCCACAACACCAGCGGCATTGCAGGTGTGCTGCCGGCCTTTTAAAAAGGAATATACTCTTTTCTTGAAGGTTATGTTGTCGTATCGGTTCGGAAATACTGCTGCTGGAAGTTGATTCCAAAGAATGGTTGTGCGTGGAAGAAAGTGCCTTGAAAAACGCACGGTGGAAGACCGCCACTCGTCCAGATGATTGGGATGAAACTTTAGTTTGTGGTGGGTTGTACGGTGGTGAAAATCAGCAGCAGGTATCAATCCGAACAATTCCTCAGAACACTCCCCATGATAAATTCGGTAGAAGATGCACAGAGACGCAACATCTCTGCGCAGTTTCAATGGGTCAAGTCGGACAGTAAGGCGTTGACTATCGATAATTCGAGCCGCCCGACTTTGAATGCGGTCTAACGGAAGGAGTTGGTACTGTGGCGCTCCTGCCCACAGGTGAGAACAGTATTCCATATGCGGCCTGACTTGGGCTTTATATAATTTCAGGCGGTGTTCTGGCATGAAATATCGTCTCACCCTATTGAGCACTCCTAACTTTTTGGAAGCTATCTTAGCCTTCTCCTCCAGATGACCGCAAAACTGGACGTCGCAAGATATATCAACGCCCAGAATTCCTAGACTTGACTTTTTATCAAGGGAAGTGCCCTGAAAGTGAGGAGATACGACAAACGGCGTCTTTTTTGCGGTAAACGCGCAGACTTGTGTCTTTTTGGGGTTAAATTGGACAAGATTTTGTTCACCCCAGATCGAAACTTGATGGAGTGAAGTTTCGATTTCAGACACAAGTCTATTCCGGCACTCATCGGTATGTGCCCGCGAGATCTTTGCATGACCGGTATATAATGTATCTCCTGTACTGTCGTCCGCATAGCAATGAATATTACTTATCTGTAACATATCATTGATATGCAGAAGAAACAGAGTCGGAGATAGTACACAGCCTTGCGGGACACCAGCATTCAAAGGTTTTAAATCAGAGCATGCACCGTCGACTACGACCTTAATGCTACGTTCCTTGAGAAAACTGGCGACCCAAATGCACAGTCTCGCAGGCAACCCAAATGAAGGTAGCTTTGAAAGCAGCGCTCTATGCCACACCCGATCAAAGGCCTTCGCAATATCCAGACTAACTGCTAAGGCCTCTCCCTTACTCTCGATTGCCACTGCCCATCGGTGTGTTAAGTAAGCTAAAAGATCACCGGCCGAACGTCCCTGTCGAAAGCCATACTGGCGATCACAGATCAGTCGGTGCTCTTCTAGGTACCGGAGCAGTTGACGGTTAATGATGGATTCCATAACCTTCGAGAATAAGGAAGTGATAGCTATGGGCCTATAGTTAGCTGGATTTGAGCGATCTCCCTTTTTAGGGATCGGATGCACCAGAGCAGTCTTCCAAAACTTTGGGACTATGCCCGATGAGTAGCTAAGCCGAAAAAGACGCGTAAGAACCGGAGCCAACTCTGGTGCGCACGTCCTAAGCACAATTGGAGGAATACCATCAGGCCCACTCGACTTATGGATTTCGAGGGAGAAAAGTGCTCTACGCACTGAGCTATGCGTGAATTTAATGTCAGGCATAGAGCTCCTACAACACGTGATGGTCGGTGGTGGTTTCTCCCCGTCATCCAATGTCGAGTTTGACGCAAAGATGGATCCAAGAAGATCGGCCTTTTCTTTAGCGTTCTGGGCCAACGAGTCATCCTCCCTGCGCAAAGGTGGAAAAGATGACTTACAGAAATTCCCTTGTGCAGCTTTGGCAAGAGACCAGAAAGCTCGAGTCCCAGAGGGCAAACTAGCCAGTCTCTTGCCAATTCTACTAATATGCTCTGACTTCGCTGTGGCTATAACTTTTTTGAAAGACCTAGAGGCAGAGTTATACTTCTTTTTAAGAGCACTGGTGTTAGGATCTCGCGACGCCACACCTTTAGCCCAGGTTAGGAAGCACTCCTGTTTCAGACGAGATGCTGTTCTACAGGAGGCTCCATACCAGGGCTGGGATTTCCCGCCGACGGGCACCACAGAGTTAGGAATAAATAATTCCATTCCCTGAAGCACCACATCAGCAATGGAATCGGCAATGGCGTCGGGATCATCCAGTGTGAAGCAAACCTGCCTCCATAGGTAAGATGCGAAAAAAATCCGCATCTCATCCCAATCTGCCGACCTGTAGTGCCAAATGCGACGTCTATCCGTAGAACGAGGTGGAGTCGGACTCGTAAGAGGCACTTCGCTCCGCACCAAACAGTGATCCGACGATCCAAGCGGGGCTTCGACGGAGATCACATAGTTGTCTGGGTGGGTGGTCAGCAGAAGATCCAGCAGTGAAGGTGAATGGTCCAACACATCAGGGATTCGCGTAGGCGAGGAAACAAGCTGTGTCAGACCATAAGCCAAAGCAAAGTCATGAACAGATCTTCCCGCATAGTCGGTTGTACGCGAACCAAGCCATTCGGCATGGTGGGCATTAAAGTCGCCAACAATCACGACTTCAGCGGAAGGAATCTGCTCAAGCAGGGAATCTGTAGCCATTTGGACGTGCTTAATTAGTTGGTCGGTTTCAGTGTTACCGCTGTGGGACCTGTATAGGCACGCATAGATGCGGGGATGGTCATTGCAATCTACGCGCAGCCATAGAATGGACAGGTCCGTACCTTCAAGAGTCCCAAGGCGTCGACAGCAGATATCCTCTCTGACATACGCACATACGCCGGCACACGAAACAAAACAATGTTCAAGCTTATACCCCGGGTAGGTCAGGTATGATGTTTTGTTAGGAGGGGATATCTGTGTCTCCGTGAGGAAGAGCAATGCCGGCCGCGCCGTTTCTAGGTGGTGGTGGACAGCGTTCAGATTTGAATGAATTCCCCTAATATTACAGAGGCTCACATTGAGCAAAGGGGATGCCGCAGAAGTCTTGCTCTGTTTGCCCTTGGTCCCATAGAGCGGAATTTTGCCCCCCCCCAGAATACGCAGGGCAGCCCGAGCGTGGTTGCTCGAGGGAGGATTCTCCAGCAACATGGCTGCTGGTACCTCCCTGGGGTACGTTATTTTTTTTAAATTCCACTGCCATGGTATTGAAAGATGGGGGGACGGAGTTGGGGGAGGATTTTAGGATAAGGAAGGGGATGGGTATAGGATGGGCCTCCGGACTCCCTCACTCACCATACGGAATGTGGTCGCACTAAAAGTGCGGCCACTTAGCGTCGGTATTCTGTGAGGGTGTGGTACTTCCCCGGTCGAATTTGGTACACGAATAGCTTATATCCTGACTTAATACATACTTTGTCTACTGATGCAAGATAAAACTACAGAAAACAATTAATAAAATATAAATATAAAGCCTATTTGTCATTAGATTAAATAGTTTACAAATGTTAACGCTGTTTCGCCTAAAAGATATGATTTTTCATCAAGCAAACTGTCACAACTGAATTCAGAATTAAAATAGCTAGTTAACATTAATCATGTCACGAATCATTTCACATACCTACCTAAACCAACCAACCAACCATTCAACCACTTACCATCAGGTGGGCCGTATGCTTGTTTTCCACCTCAGTGGTATAAGAAAAACGAATAAACTATTAAATATTTCCTCTGGAGCTATGTCTATGAAACAATACGTGCTGAAGACATAACAATAAGATTTAATACTAAAATTAATACTAAACTTGCATGTGGCAATCTTAATGCTAAGTTGAATAATATATAAAGTATAAAGTAGCGATTTTTATTTTTATCCCCTCTAGTCAATTAATTAATTGATCACCATTAAAACATTAGGTAGATACATATTACTCTGATAGGTATTAATTAATTAATTGACCAGTTTACACAGCAATAGGTCAATACACCAGTGCAAGAGAAGAAAAACTTAAAATGAAACGCTATACCGAGCTGCCTGCCGAACGAATTTTTAGCGCTTATAGAAAATCCATGCCCAGTACTGGTACGTTAGCAGTTTGGATATAAATACACACAATAAGCATAAATTGAATGTTTTTTTTTTTTTTAATGTATGATAATGGAATGGTAGTCCCGATTACGCTAACGGTATACGCTGACGGGGCACCAGTGAGGGTTGATAGGTGAGAAAGGAAAGGCAGGTCAGTTAGCTCACCGTCATGAATACACTTAGAACGATAGTTTTTAGAGGAGACTACTTCGAGGTCGACTTGACAAGATATATTGCTAGCAATGGAACTGGTCCGCAATACTAACAATCCCTTTCCCCCTTAATTTAATGGTTCAAAATATTTAAAACAATAATATGTACTAGCAGATTTTTATAGTATCTATTACGCTATGGATGTGATACATATATATAATTATATATATATATATATATATATATATATATATATATATATATATATATATATATATATATATATATATGATGGTAGCACTACTCACCAGGTAAACCTTCCGCATGTTTGCTAACCTAATAATGAAAAGAAAGAAAAAATCAAACGAAAACAATCACTTCGACAAACGAATCATCATCTCATCTCTTCATAGCATGTAGCTTGATTTCTGTAATACTTGCCATCATATACTTACTACTCTTGCAATGTTTAAATTTGGAGTATACGCAACAAATTTATGCTTGATTGAGAATCGAAACCAGAAACCCAGTCTAGAACAATTACCCGTACCAATAAACCAGATGTGGCGTTGAAGGTTCTACGTCATCAATTAGCATAATTTGGTATCTATAAATAAACTATGTATGACTTATTTATAGATACATAATTATACAAATTTATTTAAACACAATGTGCAGAATGTAAATCTTTTTTTATACAACTGGAAATGATAAGTGACTGTAAATCTTTTTGTGATGGAAAATAGAAACTAGTTTCATTATGTAACATTATATAACAATATATTATACTTTCATTAAGTACCTACTCATGACAATATTAATACGTTTTTGCTGTCACAATATAACAGGGGAGCAAAATGTATGAAATTGTAGTTGAAGACGCTTTTAATTTTTCGCTACAATATTGTAGCCATCCAACATGGATCGCAATTTACACAATAATAGTAAAATTACTCAAATTTAATATTATTTTGTGTGCAGAGAAAAAATATTTTCTTTAATTTTTTTTATGCAACTTAGAATATCAAATAAGCTGACGGCCCACCTGATAGAAAGAGGTAACCGTCGCCTATAGACATGAGCAATGCCATGGACATAACATACTCGTAATATACTGTTTAACTTCTATACTTGTATAAATTCCATTCAATATTTGATTTAATAAATCATATTTGACATAATATGGTAATATCATCATTATCATCATATTAGCTGTGAATTGTCCAATGCTGAACATAAGCCTTCCCCATAACAAGAGTTTTGTCAGTAATTGCCACGCTTGGCAAGCGGATTATAAATCGCAGTTAGATTTTTAGTACTGTTTTAAGAGGGACACTGCTGCTCATCTCTCTACCATTAAATTCCCATTTATACTGTAAATCTTAAGGAGATTTGTAATGTAAATCTTAAGGTATGATACCCCCAGAAAGTTTGTTTCTATTGTCTCCCCCAGTCCCCAGGCCACGGTTGTGATCTACGTTATCGGTATTTGTCAGATGACCAACTATAGATACGTACCACAATATAATCCTATAATCTGTGACGTCCGTCCGTGGTATTGTTTATGTCCCTAGACGACGGCTCAGGCGACGGGGCGTCGGTTACCACTTCCCATCCGTTATAAAAATAATATCAGTAATTATATCGACGTTATTGGATGCGGGATACCTAGCTACAATTAAAATCAACCCTTAATGATGTCAATAAACGAAATCGTCAATACGTGCCTGCGCATTCAAAAGATATTATAAAAGCATAGCCTTATGTTTGAACTAGGATATAAATGAAAAAAATAGTAATAACATTCCTACGTACCTTCTTATTGTTATGAAAATTTTCATACATATATACAATACAAATACAAAATTTCAAAAAATATAATTTAGCCACCATTTAACATGCTACATGGACTCCTTTCAACCTTTAAAGACGCCGTTAGAAGATTCATTAATTTTGCCTCTGTAGCAAATATTATTATATAGCTATTACCAATTCTCTAAATTATGTGCCCATGTCATTATTACTACCTCTTGCTAAGTTATATTTCATTATTTTTATAAATATCTTTGTATTCGTTGTTCCAAGCACAAACTTATTAATTAACTTGACGCTTCTTTATACATTGTAAGACCACTTGTCAGTATCATAACACAACACTAAGGACAGTAGAGGATAAAGTTACGAAAAATGAAAATGCTTCATATACAAAAATTGCTATATGGGTAACTCTGTGTCATTCGTGTTTTGCTGTGAAGCAATTATGCCTACATGACAAAATTTTGATGACAAAATGGCACTGAAATCATAATATATAATAGCGTCATGACAACTTAGTCCTTTTTTTCAATCTGCTTTAAAAGAAGGAGGTTCTCAGTTCGGTTGTATTTTTATGTTTGTTGTCTCCTAACTTTGTCTGTTTAAAAATTTGAATTTTTTCTGAAGGAATATACTTACAGATTGGTTCCATTGAAATTTATTCAAAAACGATATAGTAGTTTAGTTCTTAAATCGAAACAACTGGTTTTGTTACAATCGATTTTCTTTTGAGGGACACAATGTTTAGTTTAAAAAAAAATGGACTTAGGACCTTAGTCCTCAGAAATTAGAAAGCAACGCATGGCGTCACTATGTACTTTGTAAAATACAGAGTCTGCATCATAAACACTTAATGACTTCACCATAGACAGTCAATAGTGACGGCTACCACTTTCCTAAGTTACATAAAAAAGAAAATTATCCAGTAATCCCTATAGGTATTCGTCTAGCAGATGTCACGTATATGAAAACATTTCCATTTCTACGAATACTATCATTTCCACATAAAAGCACTATATTAAATTTCACAACAGCGTTGTCGTCTGCTGGATTATATAGCAGTACCATGAAGGCAATTATCAAAACCAAGCATCTTTCTTCTTTCTTAACAGACTTTTATATTAAGTTTTGACATTAATAAAATACGTATTTACATTAAGGACTATTATGTTTAACTTCACTATAGTAAAATGTGATGTAGCTTTCTTCTCACTTTGTAGAGTCCACAAATCAACTTAAGTCGATACGCTGTCTGGATTTTATTAGTTGTCCTCGAAGATTCCAATGTCGACAGAACGATTGACTACTGCGATGTCTCAAGAATTTGTCCGTGACATCTTTCGCTTATATTTCCGCGGAAAAATTTACACAAAACATTTGTAAGTTATTTAACTAAAGTACTTCTATAATAATATTATAAAAGAGAATACAATGTACACTTCCAAAAACCTGTACCTGTATTTATACAATTATGTTAGCCTCATATAAAGATTAAGGGACAATGTTAAGGATAATATACATAAGAGTGTCCAGATAAGATGACTATTATAGATCAATTAAAGACGAATCTTCGCCAATTTCGGATTCTGACTAAATCTAGGCACTGACCAGGCAATGATGACCGTCATATTATATTTTGCTTTTCGCCTTTGATATTTATCATTCATGGTAAAGATAGAAAAAATGGTATCAAAATACATAGCTAATAATTACTTCATGGTTTTATTAAATTGGTTGACCGTGTTTACCCTCTACAAAGGGAATCGTGAATTCAAATTCACACATTTTGGTTTTCACCGTATTCGAACATACGACCACCGACATCTTTTAAAACGAGTTAAAAAAATCTAGACTGCAACACTTTCTTAGCGACAGAATAACATATAATACGAATAAATTTATTTCAGGCAAAAAAAAAAACAATTTGTCTTTAATGAAAATATATAGGTAGACAATGTATTCAAGGAAGTACCTGATTACCTTCCCCGATGGTAGAATCTGATATCTTCCTCAACCCCCCTAGAAAAAGTAGAAACGAATCTATTTATAGAATTGTTATCGCTAGCGACTCTATGAGTTAGAATAAGATGGTGACGTACGCTATCTTGTTCTTTCCTATGCGAGCGCTGACCGAAACGTTTCTATTGATACATCGTTTATACCTTGTCCAGGGGGGTAATGTATGTACAAATTTGTCTGTCTAAGACCACAAACATTCACTACCCTATTACCAAATTTCACTGTTATCGTGGGCATATCAAGATAATGTTATGTCTACTCCATATTTTACTTTACAATACTGAGTCATATGCATTTTGCATCGTACGTTTTCTTGCAATATTTTTAAGGTCGTCGATAGATCTTACGAAGCGGCATTCGTACACTTCGCTTGCCTGTATGCGATTACCACTCTAGAGTTCATGAAACCAAACACACGTTTATCGATTCCTGGAACCAATTTCTTTAATAACTTTTACCATTCTTAATTACATTAGGCCTGTCGTGTCGTGATTGAATAGTCAATAGAAATAAGCTGTAATCAAATGCATTTTTTTTAAAACTGATAGTGACACACAGCGAAATTAATGCGTTCAAAAAATAAACCTTATAGCTTCATTATAATAGTATACACTTCACAAATATAATTTACAAGAAAATTCCCTTCGTCATCATAGTTGATACATCGTAGTAGATTACATAATGTTCCTTATAATAGTTTATGGGAGAGGGACCATAGGCCATGTTCAGCAGAAATTGCACTTGCTAAAAATCACTCTATGAATTGAATAATTTTTAGCAAGTGCGATTTCTGCCTAAATTCAGTGTACATTTTTGGTTTCGAGTTTTGACAAAAGTTGATATTCTAAGAATGTTTTTTTTTTTAAATCCTTCTATATTTCGGGAATATCGGCTTTTCTAGGGACTCGAATTTGAACGGTTGAAAGGTCCACCGAAGTTGGTCAAGGGTCGCACTTGCTGAAAATTACCCAAATGATGATGACTCCACGTCATATCATTTACTTCTAATAATATCATATTGTTGTTTTTTTGGACTTAATATGGAATATTTACAAGCAATTAAGAAACTGTTGTTGTAACAACTTTTATAAGACTTGAAATGCCAGACAAGCTGACAGTACACTTGATAAAAAATATTTTCGTCTAATGTAGACATCAATAACTCTAAAGTTACAAACTTTACAGAATAAAAATGTTGTGTATAACAAATGTTATAAGTAAGTATATTTGGCTACTATTTTTATTATATTTCTCTCATATTATACGTGTATAAGCAATCTTATAAATAACTTCGTATTTAATTATTTAGTAACTAGATGCTTAGGTGAGTTAACTTTCTTTTGAAAACTCTCTATGATTCTATCCTGTTAATTTTTAGAACGATTGATGTTTAACAAAAATAAAACCTCTCATTGATAATGTGCCTATATTTTTTTCACACCAACATACTAAAACTGTTTGTTTGATTTACGGAAAAATTAATACCGCCAAACTTTCAATGTTTACATTAGCTCACGAGATAAAAAGATGGTGTTTAATACTTACGTGTTACGGCAGCACAGTAGTTTGTTATCAAAGTAAACATTACAATATAAATTTATTTGTTTTAGGTTTTGATCGCGCGAAATTGTTTTTCATATTTGCGCGCGCAGCAACAACATCAGGTGGCGCCACGATCGCCCCGGGCGGCGTATCCTACACTACTGAGTATTGGTAGAACTAGACGCCTGTTGCTTACATTCGATACTTGAAACTATCTTTACGTATACTACTGCTTTATTGTCAAACTTACATAAAAGTCTAGTTTTATTGTTATTGTATTAAATAAGTATATATTGATAACCTGGATAGTGTAGCGGTTTAAGACTGCCTTATTTTCTGACAGTCACAGGTTCGATCCCATACAATAAAGACATTTGCAATCATGTCTGTTTACAATTAGTTTGAGTTTTTTCGATGTTTTAAAAAAGTATTTGGGTAAGTATATTAGCTGTCTAGTACCCGTAATAAAAGACCTGCTTAATTTGGAATTAGATAGCGTATTATGTCCAGTGTTATTTACTTCATTTATATGAATAGGTAGCTCCATTGTCTATCCGATGAAACTTAAACATACTTTCAGATAAATTGAATTTGATGGCTGGGGATACACGAAGGCAACTCGCAAGTACACAGCCTTAGAGTAACGAATACCTTTGTTATATTTGCATTTGAATAAGAGGGTTGTTGATTTGTTACCTTTGGTGCCTTGTTTTATAGGATAATATAATTTACTTCAACTCTATGTTGCGCTTTTTACCTTTTCTCGTATGTTTTCTATCTTAACGTTGTTTATTCTTGTTTTGAAGATATTGCTTAATGATAAGACTGCCTTTTTTCTTCACTAACTCAATGTTTAAAGTACAACAAAGTGATTAAACTAAATGAGAAAATAAAGTTTAATTCATTTTGTGTTTACCTTACCCTTTGTAATTAGGTATACATTTAAATCCTTACCAAACCTTACAAAACCTGTAAGTGAATATGTATATTTTTAATTGTTACGAAATACAGTATACACGTTCTATGTGGAGTGGAGATGCATGTAAGAGTTTTATCTCAATCATACAATATATATATATCCTCGTCACTCAGACGAAGTTACGATCGAATTAATATAAACATTATATTAATAACTTCACAATACATGCCAATTAAATTAACTCTTTAGACACCTTAGAGGGATTCCATCAAAAGCGGAAAGGTCATAGTAGAAGGGTATTATTAGTCTTCTATTACCATATTAGTTAGGCTACTGGTAAAGGTTATTGTTTCTGATTGTCGTTGCGAACGAATTACAGTTTTAAGTATGTCATTTCAAGTATGTAAGTATATAAGAGTATAATCTCTCTTCATATAATATAAATTAACATTAGATACCAATAATTTTGGAAATAGATAACTATCTACTTCCTCCTTATGAGACTTCATAAGCTTTAATGTTAATTCATTCATTGTTAACTGAAGGTAGCTCAGTTTCGTTTGAGTTTAGTACAAACTTTACTAATAAAAAATATAATAGTACATGAATTCAATAAAAATAGCCCCTATTTACTTATTCGGTACTGCACCAATTTTATATAATTAGGTTTATAAAATATTTAAATCTCAATAAAGTGGAAAAGAGATCAGAATTAAGTACATGCATTAAAATTAGTTTCATCCTTAATGATATTATATATTTGAAATTGAGCTTGTTTGTTACCTACTAGTGTCTTAATGATTTAATCGATAATTTAGTAACTTACAAGTTTTAAAATAATTCAGTCCCAACAGTATCATAACAGAAAAAATTGGCAAAAACAGGAACCTGAAAGAGTACCATTATTTCCAAATATTTACGACATTGACACCTTTAACCTGTTTTCTTGAAATAAAAGTATATTATTTCTAATAAGGTTGGCAATACACATGCAATTTCTCTGTTGTCGCAGGAATTTACGATTGGTGATAACACAGAATTATTAGGAAACAATCACCCACCAATCAAGTGACCCGCATGCTTTTTTTCACCCAATATTATGCTATAAGAAGAGTAGATTAGCGCTGAAACAACTTTTGTACTCGGAAAACAAAATCCTCCATTTAACACGTCTTTCATCTAACAACTTTGTACAAAAGCCGTTTGCCTAGGTACCATTATCCCATTCGTGTTTCTACCGTGAAACAGTTATGTTTACTTACATAGTTGTGTTTCGATTTAAAGGGCGAAATATGACAATAAATTTACAGGGTAGGTACAGAAACATAATACCTTAGTCCTCAGAAAAAGTATCATGGACGACATAGTACTCTGTTATGCCCATAGTACTGTTAATGTCTATAGGCGACGGTTACCACGCTTGTTTGCCATTGTAAGTTACATAAAAAAAGTTGACCCTGTTACATGTCAGTCTCTTGAACTTTAGACATGATAATATTATACAGTGTAGAAGGGACGGGTTGACCAAAATGAAAACAACTGATTCAGATGAATAGTCTGAATCAGATGGTTGATTATTTTCCCACCGCAAATGCACCACAGTTATATAATTGACGATTCTTCATTTTGACGCCGCACAATGTATTTGAAATTTTACGATCCACACGACGCGTTAGCTGTAAGACACGCTCAATATCGCTTCTTCGTACGTAGTTTTCGTAAACTTGGGGTATTAACCTTACACACCTAATTCTGCACGTCACAGTAGAATTTTAATATGTGTATTACATTGCTGTTTTCTGATATTTCACTATAAAATATTATTATTTCTTTATATTATGATATAATATCATAGATTACATGATTTATAATGAAAAAATATAATAGAAAACTAAATTTGAAATTATGTGAAAACCAATGGAAATTTTCCATTGGTTATCAGTTCAGAATTAATTGTTGTTACTAAACTAATCCTTACACCCTATATATTCTGTTTTGAATAGTACAGCATAAGTTTTACAGTTAGTAAAGATGACCGTCTGTTCTCAAAGAGAAAATAAAAAAAATTTATATAATATGTAGGTATAATTTACATACATACATTTATTTAGATACATGTTATGTCCATGGTACTGCTCATGTCTATAGGCGACGGTTACCACTTTCCATCTGGTGGGCCGTAAGCTTATTTGCTATTCTAAGTTGCATAAAAAGCACACATTAGATTTTGAATTACTTACCTTTATTCCCATTTACCTATTCATAGAATCTTTGCCTGTACCTGCGTCCTTTTAATACCTACACTAAACCACAAATTGCTCCAAATTTTAGCAAAAGCGAGTGGGTGCGATGTCTAATTTTGCTAGCAGTGTACAAAGGTTCTATCATATGTCCTTTGTCCCATATCGTCTTTTATAATTTACACATAATATATTTTGTATTGGACTGTGTTGTTAAGGGCAGTTTGTCTTTATATCTGAATAAATTATGGTACCTGCCAATATTCTTGCTACATTGTTTTTCATTACACGTGTATGTTCATAATCAAATTTCATTCTTTAATAGAAATATTTTTATAATATTACCAAAGGCTTTTTTCAAAACTTATAGGTCAAATATCAAAAACATCTGTTAAAATACAGGTGAAGCAATAATTATAGGAAATGTTATATAACTTTTTTTTTTCATTTCACACTCCATTGAGGAAATACGAGTAAACTGACGGCGCACTGATGGAAAAAGGTAAAACGTAATGAACATCATTGAATAGGTATGATTTTCTATATTTATAAAATAAAATTTATTTTCTATAGTACTATAAGTAAATTATTTTATAATTCGGGATAGAATCTGAAATGAGGATATCTTCAGAAGAACCAAAGTGATTGTCAATACCCGAAGAATAAAGTTAAAGTGGCAATGAACTGGTCACATAGTTCGAAGAACCGACAACAGATGAATCCCGTACGGGTACATGCAGTGTAGGACTACTCCCCACTAGATGGAGTGATGACCTTAAATGCATTGCAGGGAGTCAATGGCTACAAGTGGCTCGGAACCATTCTTTGTGGTAGACTATAGGGCAGACCTACGTTTTGCAATGGAGAGATAACGGCTGATATAATGATGATGATATATAGATATATTATTAGTATATATTATCAATTAGTACTTAAGTACATAAATATATACCAATATATCCGTAATACAAGGTCTACATAGTTTAGTACTAGAGAGCGCTGTAAGTTAGGTAGAGAGTTCGTTGTTTATTTAATGTATACTAAATATTTATTCATTTAATGTAGACTGTTAATACATTTTTATATGTATGCTACCACCTACAGCATCTTTCGCGTATCAACCATTCCTAAGGATTAATATTATGGATACAGGACACGTAAACTGGAAAATAGTGTCTTCTGCAAATTGTTTTACAGAAAAAGGTACAGAGATGCTCATAATTCTTTTTTGAGTTTGACAATATAAAGGTGATTTTAATTTTTAAAGCTGCCACTTTATAACGAAGTGGTGCTAAAACCAAACTATTCCCGCAGGTTCTTCGGCCAGGAGTGCCGCCTCCTTTTAGCATTTCTTTTATCAGCCTTGGATGTACGTGGAGTATTCTGTACATTCATTCCTCATAACATAATCGATGTATGACAATATGATGTGTAAGAGCGCCGTGATGATGCGCCAACCTGTAGGGAATAATATTATTTAAAGGAAGTGATCTTCTTCGTGGCTGTTTTCATGATTGTTTGTTCTTGGCGTATTTTACAACTTAACCAATTATCATAAAAATTTATATACATCTACTATTTGAAATATTTATTCCCATTTGTGTTCTTGATGTATCCATAAAGTCATAATAGTATATGTATTATTATCTTGAATGTGTATCAGTGCCATCTCCAGCTTTAAATTATCCGGCAGCTTTAATTTATTTTATATTTACACAGTATTTTTACTGTCTAAAATCCATATCGTACGGTTTACCAAACATCCACTTACTTTTAAAGTATATCTATGTACACGTACTAAATAGTAAAGAACTAGTAACATAATAAATATAGAGTTTCTATATTACATTATGAAATACATATATATGATATTATATGTGATTGTAAACAAACGAATTGTAAGCCCGTGTTCCTGTCAAAATCAAACATCAGACACGAATGATCCTGACGCTAATCGAACTTCCTCAACAAAAATACACGAAGATAAATCAATTTAGTTATGTTCAGCATTAAATATGAAATATGTAGGTAGTCGTAACTAAATAATTTTACCCATTTACTAAACTAAGGGTTGCATTTTCGATATTACTTTTTATTCAATATCTCAATATCAAATCATTTCATTTTTCCACTCTATAATGACACTAAGTTAAAGATATCTATAGGAAACACGCAAAACACATAAATTACTATTTTCAAGCACACCAGAGGGAGGCTTTATACAAAAGTCGTTTGTTTGGGTACATCTATCCCATTCGTGTTTCTACTATGAAGCAGTTGTATTTGCATGGCTGTATTTCGGTTTGAAGGGTGAAATATGGCATTGAATTTACAAAGTACAGAGGAATAACACCTAAGTCCTCAGGAATGACAACGCATGGGGGGTGTTAACCGTTTTTAAAATAAGATATTACAAATTGAATGTTGTAGCCAGGTGAAAGTTATTAAAGCTACAATTCTTGACAGGGGTTATCATGGGCGAAACAGTATACTCTGTTATGTCCATGGTACTACTCATGTCTATAGGCAACGGTTACCCTTTTCCATTAGGTGAACCGCCAGCTTTTTCGCCATTCTAATTTTAATAAGGCTCTTAAGTATATCAAGTTAAATAGTAACTGCTTATATTCCAATTCCTTTCGTTAGTATATATTTTAATCTTTGTTGGCGTAAAATATATATAAAAATATATTTCTTATATTATAGTTCCTGTTTAATTTTCCAATCGACAACTAAGGATTCTGTTTTACCTGGTTATCATAAAAAGAACGTCTCAGTAAATATTTATTATTTGTAGTCAATCTATTTACGTCATAAATGTAACCGTTTGTTTATCTCTTTCGTTTCCTTAAAACGAGATATTTATTCTACGCATTTTGTTTTCACTTATTGGTAACAATAAGGCCGTACAAATTCTCATGAATAATGTTACGCTTTGTCGGTCAGTCGCTTTTATTGTTTGTACCGGTCTATTGAATAGTTTATTATACCTAGTGTACATCAAGCAAGATATCGTTTAATATAGTCTAATGTTGTATATTGTTTATATTTTGTAAACAACGGAGTGAAGTGAATATTCTAAGTAATGTTTTAAAAGGTCTTTTGTCATACGTTGCCATCATGATCCTGATATAGTATATTATTTTGTAATCTTTTGTTACTTTTATTTTATGATTTTTTATTTTATTATTTATGCAACAAAAAGTAATAATGCTAATGTGGGACTGGGCAAAACATATCAGTTCTAGATATGCTGAAAGGAAAAACATCGATGTTTCTATATGAAAAATATTGTAACATCGATGTTAACGGAATCGATAATAGATCATCTATGTTACTCACGGCCTCACGCACGACCAATGGAACGTATGAAACAAATTACGTATTTTATCGTTAGTTGGAAAAAATTATGTTGTGCAGTTGTGCTTGCGTCGGACTATTTAAGTACTATCGCGATAACAACACCATCCGAAAGACTATTTTCAAAAGCTGTCTTTACGCTTTAACAACAAAGAAATAGATACAAGATAATAAATACTTATAAAAACAAGAGGTTAACAAAATATATACCATCCACCATTTTGTGACGACGGCTGTTTTGAAAATATTAGATTACTGAATATTGCATACAATATTGTTATCAGAACTAAAGGTGTACGTAGAATTTCAGTAAAATTAGTTAAGAGAAACTGGCTCTAATTCAAACTGCAAGACTTGTTCTAAACAAACTTACTAACAAACAAACATTACAAGTGAAATAGGTAAGCAGGCCATGTAGGTACTCTGTGGAGAGATGATAAACGTAATTTCATTAGATAGCTGTTAAACAATTTGCTCAACACCACATTTACAAATCGTTTTCTTCATCCAGAATACAATCAGAACGTTATCAGGCTTGCCCTTAGATTGTGTGCAAGAACAATTCAATCTTAATCCTCTAAATCCTTAGATGAATTGATTCCACTACAATCCCTGACAACTGTTTCTTTTAATCTAATTTTCGAAGATATTTGAAAGATGTGCTACATTTATTTAAGTATATATGCCACTTATATTAATAAAACTATGACTAGACTATATGTGGAACACTCACACTCAGAAACAACTAGGCAAAGAAATTTGTTTTGATTTGGTGCTTAGTCATCGAGTTAACATATAATGGGAAAGGAGGAACTAATAAACACATATAATATATACTTTTCTATCTGAAACTACTATCAATTTTGTTATACTTTCACCACGACTAAACGAAAAAAATAGTTTTTGCAGTACTGATATTGGTAAAATATATTTTGCAAGTGGAAAATATGTATAAAAACTGTATCAAAATTATAAATAAGTAAATATATTAAAGAACATGAAGAATATTAAGATGTAACCCGTACCCTACAGCAGGATAATATTAGTTATTATATTTACTGTTTTAAAAGTTAAACTGCGCTTATAAATGGAACTTATGAGGACCTAGTGTATACAGTATAAATATATTTATAAGTACATATTTACGTCACGCCTACTTCCACGTTTACATCGATAGTTTGTATGGACAGCAGAATTTCCGAAACTATCCACTAGAGGTAACTAAGTTTTCAATACAAATTATCGAAGTCAATGCTAACGCAACGCTCACGCTAGGAATTCGGAAATAAACCCTAGGACTATGTACATGTATCTGTACACAAGTAACATGTACATTATAGTATGTGCCTTAAAGGTTATACTCATTAATGGAGATAATAAAGACAATATTATTAATAATTGTTAGCTAAGCTAACCGGTTTCCTGAACTCTTATCCTTTTTTTGGAACCTAATGCAAGCTCTTCCACATTATAGTCCTAAGGAATAACAATGCATTCAAAATATAATCGCTTATATCGTTATTATATTAGCATAGAAAAAAACTATGTTTATATTCATGAATAAATGAAAATCACCGCTTGCTATCAGGTGAAACTGTATTTAATTTTATCAATGCTAAATTTGTAGATCTGTATTTAATTACACCATCCAGCTGAACATATTTATTTAATTTAAAATGCCCCCGATTTTGTGTAACTATATACGAGTTACGCATACAGAAATCTAAGAAATTTATTTTTAAACACTTTAATGTGGTACCACGCTGTAGATTTATGCTCCATTTGTGGACCACCGAGAACGTTTTAAATGTCACGTCATTTTAGCAGATAAACGAGTTAACATTAAAATATTTAAACAATTATTTACAACTGACGACGTACCCCGGATTTTGCACGGGTGCAAATTGTACATATTAATCTTCCGTAAAAAATACATAAATGATAATGAAATCTGTATCAAAATCCGTTGAGCAAACCAATCCTAAAAATAGTATATTCATTTTGAGTAGTCTTGTAAAATTTCTGCCTCTCGTTCTAGCCCTTTTATTATTTGTCAGAAAATACAAATTCTGGGAGAGAATTTCACTCTATGGCTTTTCATAAATGATAAAAACGAATGCCAAAGCTCCGCATTAATTTAAATAAATGTCGCAAATGCACGTCGAAAGCCTGTCGAAACAGTTTCTAGATCTAAAGAAAGCTGAAAAAAGCCCACCTGACTTTGAGTACACTAAGTTTCGATTCTGAATTCTCCCACATGAAAATTCATTTTCTTGAAATCAATGTGGATGATTGACAAAAACAGCAAGTACTGTTGGTATTTTCTAAGAACTTTCTTTTTTGTACACAAATATAGTGATATAACGTTTAATATTAAACGTAATATACAAAAGCAAGCTTCTCTCAAATAAGAAATGTTTTCCAGTAAACTTGCTGAGGAAGAAGGTTTTTGCTATAAATAAATGTAGCATTTGTAATATTTGTGTAAGTAATTAAGTGGTGACACGTCCAGTTTTCATCTAAATTGAGGTACTTGTCCCTTCTATCTCCATTTAGTCTGTGATAATAAGTATAATAACGACCCATCCGCCTACACATTGTTTACTTGCTACTTTGCTCTCATCACATTTGTTGTTGTGTAATTTGTATGTTATGAAATTAAATTAGGAATACATCAAATTTAACTCATTATAACAGTTAACATATTAAAAACATTACCTTTATTATTTTTACAATGTTAATGATGTAATGAGATTCTTACTAAGCTATCACAGAAAATTTGGCAAATTTTTTTTTACTTCTGAAGCGAATTATTTTTAGTTGTATTTTATGTGTCACTTATTGTATGATTAAAATTTCAGTTAGCTATCAAAACATTTTAAACCTAAAATCCCAGCACTGATTTCTGCAGGTATAACTTTTTTAATGAAACTTGGTTCAAATGAAAGATTAGCTAAAATATAATATGCTCCTAGGTTGCCTCTTCTCCCAGATAAAAATTATAATATAATATATTATATAAAAAAAAACAAATAATTCTCTATAACTATTGCAGCATCATTTAGAACAATTTTTTAGCTGCTAGCAGCCCTTACTAGCAGCCATTTTTATAGCCACTATGTATAGAAAAGAATAAACTTTGGTGTAATTAATCAAATAGCATGAGTTTTACCAAATTTTAGAAATTTATTACCTATTTTTGTGCACTGTGTTATAGATAGATAGATAGATACTCTTTATTGTTTCCTCCAAAAGATTACAATAGTAAACTTATTCTAGATTATAGTATACTACAATATATGTATATTACAATAACCAGTGATATGGACTTCCGCAAAATTCCACCTAGTTCAGTAAAATATATTTAAAATTGGAAATAATGGATGCTGTTTTTAGATACTACGAAGGCTCATTGAGATGCTCAGTACAGAGAATAATTTTAAAAGGGGTGAATTGTTTACTTCTTATTTGTTGATGCATTAGTAGTATATTGTATCTACTATGTTTCATAATTTCTGTTTCCAGATACTTATTTAATTTTATCCCCTTATCCCTTTCTTCTCGATAGATATATTGACACAGCGACAGTGACTAGTACCGAATTGTCACAGTGACTTTGCAAAACAATACCACTCACCCCGTTCCTCTACGAAAAGGGTATAAATACGGCAATACGGGCAAAGTCACTAGGCTCCGAATAACGGTCTAATAAATTTGTTAAAAAATGCCCAGTTTAAAGGTGCAACCCGTGTCGCACAATGTGCGTGAACGAAATAACAGTCGGAGATTGCTAGCTAATATGAAAAGTTGTGGAACTTCTGGTAGTAATAGTAGTAGTGAATCTTTTAGTGTAAGCAATCACACACATCTCAATAGTAGCAGAATTAAACAACATAATTCTAATCAAATAACCAATGATTTGGATTTCCGTAAGATAACACGTAGTTCAGTAAAATAAGGAATTTTGTTCAAATGTTTTTAAAAATTGACAGGTAATTCCAATAATGTGGCATTATGATAAATTTCGATATGAATTTCTTAAAGAAAATCGTAGCACTCATTTGTCATCGTATGAAAATATTACTATTATTTATTCTCATCAATCACGATTGGATACATTAATAAATAGTAAGCTATTGATCAAGATTGAATATGTGGAGGATTTGAAAGAAAGAAAAAAGGATTCCAGTAAACTCTATCGAACCATTACGTAGAAAATGCGAAACATTCGTTTCTCCATCTTATTCTTTCTGATTTATAGTCAAACAGTTATCTCTTATGTGTTACACAAACTAACGGCATTATAGCTAGTGTCTTTCGACTATGCAGTACTTTGAGGGTGAAATTTCCAATAATTCCTGGTAACTTCGTTTCTAAATTTCGTTACGAAACTAAAACTACTTTAGTCAGAAGGTAACTAAGTATTAAACTCAACAATTTCTGCTTTACGTTGGTGACTCCCACGATTACCCAATTAATCTCGAATTACAAGTACTAATTTGATATTGTATATGACTTTTGAATATGCGTATTTTCCATATATTTTTCATGTAAAGAATACTTAGTCTTGCTTTGGATATTTTTCCTTTTTAAGTCTGTTTTATACGTTACTTTCAAGTTAAATTGTATAGAACATTATTTCATCTTGTTTTTATATATTTCAATATAGAAAATTGTTTTACAAAACAGACATTTTTTGCTCATCTAATAGATTGGTTTTTCAATTAAAACTGAAAATATTATAACAACATCGTACAGAGTAGTTGGTGAGTGCATTTGAATAATTAAAAACTAGTACTCGTCGCTTTTAGGGCATTCGCATTAAAAAATAAATATTGGAAGAATCAAGACGAAGAGCGAGAATTAACTGATCTAAATTCATTGTTTTAAATAATCGCTTCCAAACAAGAATGCCCTTCGATCGGGAACTACCGTATTGAGAGAGTACAAAGAAGCTTCACACATTACTTGGCTCACAAAGATAAATTATGTCCAATAACTATATCTTATACTGATTATCTGGAATTCTACGGAATGAAGTCACCAAGTCAGTGTAAAAAGGTATTTTATAATGTTGTTCAAGATTTTAAATGGCCTTATTTTGTTACTTGATGTTCTTAAGGATACCACGTAATTGCAATATTAGATCTGCTAAAATAGTTAACATATTTTCAACATATGTTTGTCGTACTAACTTATGATCTACTTCTCCACTCAACAGAATGTTATCATTCTGTAATAAAGCCGTAAACGTTGACCATGATCTCATATCTTTGGTAATTCTTTAATGCAGTTTACTAAACTTATTAATAATATAGATTAATAATTAAGTCTTCACTAATTGTATAATTGTTACTATATGCAGTATATGTTACATTAAAAGCAGTACACGCCTCTAAATGATATGTTTATCTAGCCTTAAGCTTAGAAAGAAGGAAAAAGAAAACCTTTTATTCAAGTGAACTTAGATTTAAGCATTTTTTAATAGTAATTTTTCACTATTTACTTACTTACTGTACATAGTTTGTTTAATTATTGTGAACATATTGTTAGTGTATCTTTTATTAATAAATCAATAAACTAGTCATAAACCATGGAAAAATTCGTTTACTTTTTACTAACATTCAAATAAATCATTAAGACTCGATCAATTTTAATTCAGTCAAGTTCAAATGGACGTCTTTGTACTTTACTAAGAATTTAGCTTTCAGACTCTATACATTTCGTTCACTAATTCTCTATAGGCCATTTTGAATAATTAATTAACTTCATAGAAATTTTAAGATTTATAATACCTATAATTAAGATGACCGTTTAAAGTAAATAAATCGATTCGGTTTTTGCCAATAATAGCAAATAATCAAGCGCAAACTGCGCCGAAATATGTCTTTATTAGACTGTTTTACGTCTTTATTTGTGTTAAAATTCTCTTTTAGGTAATAAAAATTATTAGTAAAAATTAGTAGTAGTACTACAAATTTATTTGAGAATTTTATCACATTAAATACAAGTATCAAATACTAGTTGAATAAATAATTAATTTACTTAATCTTCTTTTAATTAAATAAATGAATTTGGAGTGGCGGACAACAGAAAGTTTTAGAAGGAAATATAGGTTGGCCTTTGTCCATCAGTACCACAGAGTAGAATTCAGTAAGTGTCGCCTATAGACATGAACAGTACCATGTAGATTATAGAATAAATATAATCTCTAAATAAAATAAAATACCAAGTTTACCACTTGGGGGCTAAGAAGAAGAATCCCAATCGTAGTAATAGAAATTATATAAAAGAACTAAATTCTATAATTATAACGAACATAATGTCTCATAAGAGGGCAATAGTCTTTGTTAGTACTATACAATAATGGGATACATTTGGCTCAGCGCACCCATTCAATGCAAATACTCGTAGGTTCAATTGTCATGCCTGGCAACGATTTGTACTAATAAATCATTACTCAGTCAGATGGTTTACATGTTCAAGTAATTCACACCTAAAATCCTCGACAATTCCTAATGTAGTAATTAAAGATGTTGTCTACAAAGGATATGATAGTTTTTCTTTTCTGTGTGTATTAATAATTTTAATTCCTAGAACTTGTTTCTTTTAATTGGAGATTTAGTTCCATATAATAAATAATAGTTTTATAATGACAAATGTTAGTTTAGACACAACACAAATTCATCAAAATCGTTTTATAATTGATGAAAATATACCATACATGAAACTACTACTGTCCAGTTACTCTTTCTATCCCACTGTGTTAGGTTGACTGGAAGAGATCTCTTTTAGAGATAAGTTCACTTCTCTCTTCTCTCCGGTCATAATTGATGTCAAAACCAGTCTATGCCACTTATTCATAAATTGACAAATGTCTAAACATTTATAAACCTATTTAAGCTATTGAAGTTGTTTGTTTATAAATCAGTTTCAATCAATCAAAATCGGCTAAGATATTGCGTAACAAATGACTCTTTCCTGTTATTTTATTGCTTACGCAGCTGCTTGTAATAGTTTCGTATCCCAAAAAAAAGCTGCCGAAAAGTGTTACGATGTAATACTGATCAATAACTTATACTTAAAAGTTTTATTTTTTTAACCCTCTATTTAAAAAGAAAATTCTTATAGCAAAAATGCATAAGTATTATTAAAATAACGTGTGAATTATTTCAGTATTATAGAATAAACAAAATGGAGCAATTATGTAAAGTGAACGTAAGCGACAGGAAAACTGTACTAAAAGTCTTT
This sequence comes from Galleria mellonella, assembly GCF_026898425.1. Taxonomy (NCBI): domain Eukaryota; kingdom Metazoa; phylum Arthropoda; class Insecta; order Lepidoptera; family Pyralidae; genus Galleria; species Galleria mellonella. Next base: position 6,720,685 of record NW_026442130.1, on the reverse strand, counting down.
AGAATTTAATTACTACGAAAATATCTAAGGAAAGAAATTTTAAAACTCCTATTTGAGATATTTAAATTCCTTTTCCTATAAACATGTATTTTTAAAAAACATGAAAAATTCGCATATTTTTATATTTCCTTCTTCTTGAACCCTTCTTTGCATAATGGTGGAAATTTCAATTATGACATTGAATGCCCAAAAATTATACATATAAAAGAACAAGTTCACTGTAATTGAATCGTGTCTGGTTACCTTTTTAACGTCCATTGCAGAAAATAAACATAGCTGTCAATTTTTTTTTACCATTTTTTCTTTCAATTTTGAACATGAATTATTTCACCAATAAAAAAAAATCATGCAACGAAGGGTTAAGTTTATAATTGTTTAGGTTTTAGTTGTTATTAATATGCGCCAAATAAATATTTTTCTTTCTTTATTTTTTTCATATTCTATTTTCTTCTTTTTCATTAAATAAAAAAAATCGTTATTTTATTAGATAATATTTATAATTTATTTATCATTTTCAAACCAATAAGTATTATAAAATACTTAGAAAACACTCCCCTTTTTGGGAATCACTTTAAAATCCATGGCAACGAGAAATATTTTTTTTTGTACTGATAGAGTTCCACGTAACTCAACAAATTATTATTTATTCACTTACTCCTAAATCGAGTGAATAAGTTAAATTAGTTGATATTCAAAGCCGTAGTAATCATTCACCAGTTATCAGTCCATAATTGTATAAAAAAATATGCGAGTTATTTTGCCAGGATTTAATGCCCAGATATTTCCCAATTAGATGAGTACAATTACGATTAGGTGATTTTATCTTTTGGTTTCTAAGAGTTTTGCTGGAAACCTTACGTGAATACCTACTTTCAAGGATGTCTTATAATAATAATGTGGACTCACCAAGCGTCGTATGCTCTTTCTATCTACAAAGGAAAATTGGATTGCACTAGAAAAGTGTTGAATTATTCTGCTTTCTACCGTCAGATATCTACATACGATTTGCTTTTATATTTATCTTAAAAGCTATTATTTTTATATTCCATTATTATATTTCTCAATATTATAGTTTTATTCTTATTAAAGTGAGAATTTTTAATGAATGACAATGAAATGGTCTCCGCCAGTGCTTGGAGAAAGGGATTGTTAGTAATGAAGATCTAACAGTTCCTGTGGAATACAAGCCACATATACTATTTATAGTTTTTATATTATTATTACATTTATATTTTTTATGCAACTTAGAATGGCAAACAAGCTGACGGCCCACCTGATGGAAAGTGGTAACCGCCTATAGACATGAGCAATACCTAGACATAACAGAGTATACTCTTTCTCCCATGATACCCCCGATGCGTCGCTATTCCCGAGAACTCAAATGTTATTCCTCTGTACCCTGTAAATTCATTGCCATATCTCACCCTTCAAACCGAAACACAGCCATGGAAACACAACTGCTTTACGACTGAAACACGAATGGAACAGAGGTGCAAACGATTTTTGTACAAAGTCTCTCCCTGGCAAAATTAATACAGCCGTGTGGTCCCAGCCGTGTTTCCCGTGAGTGTCGTAATAATCAACTAAAGAAGGGAAGACGAAGGATGGGCAGCAGCGTTCCTCTTTTTTAGGAGATTTTTTAGATATGTTTTTACATATCTAAAGCCTAAATGCGATTGCCAATCCGCCTGCGAAGCATACCAACTACTGACAAAACCCCCCAAGAGGGAGACTTATGTTCAGCAGTGGACAATTACAAGCTGATATGATAATATTGTTATTTACTAAATACAAAATTGACACATCATTCTATTTATCCCTTTTGGTTCTCCTTCATGGCCCTAGTCTTCCATGCTTCTTCTTATAATATACATATATTTCCAATTTCCATTCCTAGTTTCCTTTGTCACCCACAGTCCCAATGCCAGCAATATTACCTAAAAAACCATCTTTATTAATTCTTTATAAATTCGACACTATGGACCAATAAACCTGTTTCATCCCCACCCATTATCCCTCACGGTGCCCCGCCAGTGTATACTGATAACTCAGGCGATTCCACCATTCACCCATTTAAAAAATTCCCATCAGTGCTATTGATACATACTGAAGATGCTAGTAGGTGATGAAAGGTATATAAGAATAAAGTCGTCAGGTCACATGGCCCATTATGAGGAATTTATGAGGACTTAATCAAGACGGTTTCTAGGATGGCCACATAAACGTCGATTTGATAAAATATATTGGTTGTGAAGGGGTTGCTAGTCCCCATTACTAATAATTTCTCCCTTGTTGACAGGGTATTTTTAATAATAAATATTAAGATACACTAATCATAATTCAATCAGTTGATTATAGGTAAATCCATAATACTTGCATAGATATATTTAATTTACAAATTAATAATCCATTTATATATTTTTCTTTATAAGTATGTAGATATTATTTAAAAATCTTACAGGTTTAAAAATATAAGGACATTTAACTGTCTAGTTGAAATACAGTGTTATATTTCATCGTCATCGCAACGTTAACATTTTTAATCCACCCCTCGCCGTTTCTACCACAAACTTTTTAATTAATAAAACAAGTTAACAGGCGCAGAAAAATCTTTCATGTATATTTGCCTACCTATCTATTTACTGAACCGTTCAACCAATGTTTGAACGCTGATTTTATACCTTCTAATCCTTTTATATATTTTCCATAAAATGGAATGCACCAGGAATACCATGAATACCACAGTGTTTTATATGATGCCCTACTATTCATGAGTGTAGGCATCGGTTACCACTTTCAATTAGATTTATAGATTGTTAACTATTTCGAATCGCAATTTAAGGCAAGTTGGTAATTTAAATAACACTAAGAAACCATCTTTGTTAATTTTTGTGAATTTGTCACAATAAGCCAACTGACATGATTTCATATATCACTATCATCGGTGACTGGCACGCTGGAGGAAAAGAAAGTGTTAGTAATGGGATTAAACAGCTCCATTGCTAGGGAGGAATTGTTAGCAATGGAGTTTGACAGCCCCATTGCTATCAATATGCCCTATTAGGTCAACCTCCACGTGGATCCCCCTGGAAACCATCGTGAACAATTTTTGTGGAATTCGTCACGATGGGCTAACTGACCTGCTTCATTCTCACCTATCATCCTTCACTGGTGCCCCGCCGGTGTGTACCGATAGTGCGGGTGGGATTGCCCTTCCATTACCATCTATTAAAAAAATAGCTCCATTGCTAACAATATAAACTACCTATCAGGTCGACCTTCAGTTCAATCCCTTAAAAAAATTCTTACAGTTACCTATTTGTTGAGAAAATAAAATAGATGGCGTTAACCAAAAACGTTTGATTAACGCCATCTATTTTCTTTCATCAACATTAATTGATAAAACAGCTGCCTATTGTTTATAGCGAGTTTTATGTACATAAACATTAACAGATGGCTCTGTAAATTGTGTAATAATAAAATACTGTTTAAATTTCAAGATTAAACTAAAATTATATATACGCAAAATATTAACTTATTCTGACTTATGATACACATAGTTCACTTAAACAGTATTAATTATATTGTATTATAATGATAATTAATAAACAATGAACTAAAAGTTAGGGATTGTAAAGCATTAATAGTCTGTGACAACAGCATTTGTCTATGGTTAATCAAAATGGCTGACTGCGGTGATAATCTATCGGGGTTATACATTTATTGTTTACCATAAATTTAGTGTTTTCATTTTAATTTAATGACTTTTATGTGACAAAATAAAATGTTTATAGATATACAGACTCTGAACATTTGTTTCGATACGTACCAGTGTGTGATTTGACATAAAACTAGTGGTACCAGTCTCACCTTGTAAAGAGAAAATGGGGAATTGTTTTAGTAGTACAGGAGAAAAGGATTCCAAAAACAAGAACGAAAGGGCAAACCCTCATGAAGAAGACTCAAGACAGTTCCAAACACCAGTGCCAACGCCTCCTCCAGACCCAATCAGACCGACCGTAAATCAAGGCACAGATACAAATGAGGTCCCTCCCAATCGAATATTTGTTGCCCTGTACGATTATGATGCGAGGACCGACGAGGACCTTAGTTTTAGAAAGGGGGAACATTTAGAGATCCTCAATGACCAACAGGGAGATTGGTGGCTAGCTAGAAGCAAGAAAACGAAGCAGGAGGGATATATTCCATCGAACTATGTCGCCCGCCTGCAATCTATAGAGGCCGAACCGTGAGTAATCATATCTGTTTTTATGCAATCGTTTCGGTAGTGAGCGGTTCCTGTACGATTTCTTTTCCTTCATGTTTCATTGTATGAACCATGCTCATTAATTCTGATGTGTAACAGCTGTTTCTTTGTTTATTATTCTATTAGGGGCCCCCATGGTATATTCAACTGTCTTAATTTTTAATTAAATAACAGTTATTTAAGTGCTCTCAAAACTTTTTAATTTATCTGATAAATAGGTATATTTTTTTTTAAATTAAAAACTGGTTTTATACAATACATATTTCTGATATTATAAATGTGAAAGTTTGTAAAGATGTTTGGATATTTTGGTGATTGAATGTTTGTGTCTGTTACACAATCATATTTTGAATGAAATTTGGTACACAAAGCTAGGTTATTTCCCAATGTAACACATAAAATTTTAGATATATGCTGATTTATGTGGGCAAAGTCATGGAAAACAGCAATATATAGTTAATATTTTAACTGTTTCTTTATTGTATTACTATATGGGGATACACTTAATTGTGACATTTTAAACTCCAATCTAAAACAAAATATACAACACTTGATTATTGATATTATGTAAATAGTTGAATATATATAAATAAATGTTGTCAGAATGTAAATATGTAATTAAACAATTACTAATAATATTAGTTGAGTAGAGAAATCGGTTATAAGGTAATTGAATAAGAAACCACAATTTACAAACTTATTATATTTATTAAATAATTCAGAAAACAAAAAAAAATAAATGTTATTATATATATATATATATATATATATATATATATATATATATATAAGCTTATATATTTGGCGGACACATTAAACACATCCTACTTTCCATTTCTTTTACTTCAAACAACATATCTATATTCCCGACAGACAGTAAACAATATAGTAATTATTAACAATCTCCTTTATAATACTGAAAGGAGTGGTAAACTAATCTATTGATATTGTTTCTGTAACAGCTGATTGATGTCTACAAAAAAGAAAACCATATTGTGCCAACTTTAAATAAATTTAATATATCACTAAGCATATTTACTGTGCTCAAGCAGCTTGCCAAGGGTGAAGGACTGTGAGTAATGCAGTCCGCATTACTCGCAATCCAGTCCCATTGCTAGCAATATCAGATTAACCACCATGTGGTCCCCCCTGGAAACCATTGTGTGACCAGTGAATCCCAAGTGTAATCATCATGATGAGTTTTCATTCTCACCTGTCATCCATCATTGGTAGCCCTGCTAGCATATACCCATAGCGCAGGCGGGGTCACCATTCCATTATCATCCATTAAAAAAAAGTGCCTTGCCTTTTGATGGGCTATACCCAGTGGGATATTAGGATTTATCCTGAAGTACCTTTATTATTAATCAGCTCAGTTTACTAAAACATATATTCCTCACTTCTTCAAGATTATTTTTAATCTTTGTGCAGGTTGACTTCCATTCTATTTAGTAACACCTAACTTACTATATATTTCACATTAATTGTTCTTTAACAGAATTATAAATATTAAAATTCTGCATAGATACAGTTATTTTTAAGGCTTAAAAAGATCAGTAGCGTTTTGAGGAGGTTCTCAATACACTTGTATTTTTTATGTAATTTTTTCAATTTCTTTATTTTTATACTCCTTGCTCTCATAATTGTTAATAATGATTAAATTATTACAGTAGTTATGATGATTATCCTTAACAGTTATAATATTACAAACATATATGTTGACTTAATACATATACTTAACCATAGTATTATACTGGTATTAATTTATGTGGTTAGATTACATTAGCAATAATATTATATCTAAATATAACTTATATAATAAAGATTATGTTAAAACTGAACAAGGGAAGACTATTATAACTGATATTTTTATTTTTTAACAAACATGAATTTATTTATCATACATAATTATATTTATCACATAATTTTAGGATTTCAGTAAAATATAACTTTTCTTTGATTATTTTTTAACTTTTTTATTTATGTAGAAGATTTATTGTATTTATTGCCTAACTGAAATATCTGTAATTATAATACACATTTATTACAATCCCAATTTACAATATTATTCCTAACCTATTTATTTATTTGATTAAACAACTATATAACAACAACTATATAACAAGAATAATATAACAACATATAACATAACTTGTAATTGTGGATTCATAAAATTCTATTTTGTTTGTATTTTATTCTCTACTACCTTTTACCTGTGACTTCGTCCGCATGATTGATGATTCATTGACAAAGATAAAAAGTAAAGTATGTGTATTATTTTCAATATTATTTTCCTTATATATATATATATATACCTAATTTCATAGCCATTGGTTAGCTGTTATGATGTTAAGTGGAAACAAACAAACTCACTTTCATGTCGCTATGTCATTCTATCTCATGTATTTGCTCGCTATAACCATACTATTAATAGATTCATTTGTACTATCTAGAGGGTTGAATAGAAAAAAAAAATAGAAAAGTTATTGAATATTATAAAGTATTACGCAATCAATATCTAAGTCTTTAACTGTAATAAGTCAGTACTGTACTTCTTTACGACAGTAATACGAATGGGATCTGTCCCATTCATACCCAAGGTACCCAAGCATATGACTTTTTTACAAAGTCTTCCTCTGGTGCAAAATTTCATTTTGTATATTGCATTTATTAAATTCATCTATTTTGATGTATAACTGATAAAACGTAGTTTTAATAAATGATTGATAGTTTGAAAACATTTTTACTAATAAGAACTGAATATTTGAGGAGTCGCTTCTTCGATATCTATCAGATATAAATTTCGATGGGTGAAAATAAATGGGAAACCTTGCCCGCGTTATTAGTATAAGCGATGATGGATATAAAAAATGATTTAATTGTGATAGTTCTGGAGGGGGGGGGGGGGCGTGCCCAAAGTCCTTCTGACAGGTTTTGCTAGTTTTACTACCAATGGGACTAGAGTCCCCATTGCCAACAATCAATTTCCCCAACGAAAGCTAGGGCATGCTACATATAACCGTTTATACAGGGGAAACACTTTGTTAGTAATAGTGACCAGGGGAGGGGGGATTATTAGTAATGGGAACTAACAGTCCCAATGCTAGCAATATACCCTAACAGGTCTACCTCCACGCGGACCTCCTGGAAACCACTATGGTGAATTCTTGTTCGATTGGTCACTATGGGCCAACTGACCAGCCTTCATCCTCACCTGTCATCCGTCACTGGTGCCCCGCCAGCGTATATTTATAGCGCAGACGTGGTTACCATTCCATCTTCACCCATAAAAAAAAGTAATAGTGACCCCATTACTATTAATATACCCAACCAGGTCCACCTTTACGCGGTTTTTCCTGGAAATCATCGCGGTTAATCCTTTGTTCAATTCGTCAGGATGACTAACTGACCTGCTTTCATTCTCACCTATCTCATTGGTGCCCCGCCAGTGTATACTGAAAGCACAGGCGGGATTATTATTCCTTTATCACCCAAAAAAAAAAAAAAAAAACATTTATTCCTACAGAACCTTAAAAAGAGTAGGTATAGACAATGACCAGTGAGATGCTTTTATAAACGAAACTGAATCGAGGCCTGACGCGGATAGATGCGGCCACGCTTTCACGTCACGCTCACGCCCCAGCCACTTATACCTCGTTTAGATTAGAACGCTATTACAATAATAATTACAAACGTTTACTACGCTTCTGTGTTACATAATCTTTGCTGTACTAGAAAATTTGCAAGCGAAAGTAGGTACCCGCTGACGGTCCGCTCTGTGACCGATTGCCGTATTATTAACACTTGTTTCTATTGACCCTTGGTGCGATTTGTCACTCTCATCTACACACAAGATACCCGCAGACACTGATTATTCAAATAATGCACTTCCGACATATCCAAGCGGCCTGGCGCCACGTATTTAATATAATAGTCTGAGATATTAATATTATATGAATTTATTTGCACATAAATCATTTAAACATAATCACATAATTCAAAATTATGAGGATCTTATATAATGTGATTAAATATAATTTAATAATAAAAGAGCATATCAAACTAATATGTGCTTATTAATAGTTTTTTTTTTTTTATATACATATTACAATTATAGAGTACTTGATTTTATAATTTATATTTATTTTAATATATATTTTTTTTAATGGACAAGTGTACTATTAATACATTTCTTTTCAGATGCTCATTCTTCAACATTATTGATAAGTAAATAAATTGTAAAATTTTGTCCTGCTATAACTGACGGATTCTTCTTAAACTTATTAAAAGTTTTTTTTTTTTTATTTATTATTGTAAAAAGTCTGAATTCTATCAGTAAACAAACATTACAATGCCAAAATATTTTAACCCACTATTTATAAAGGGATGCCTAGACGAAACTATATGTTTTTTTTTTAATGGATGATAATGGAATGGTAACCCCACCCGCGCTATCGGTATATACCGGCAGTGCACCAGTGAAGGATGATAGATGAGTATGAAGTAGGTCAGTTAGCCCATCGTGACGAATTCAACAAGAATTGTTCACGATGGTTTCCAGGAGGAACCACGTGGAGGTCGACCTAATAAGGCATACTGCTAGCAATGGGGCTGTCAAACTCCATTACTAACAATCCCTTTCCCCCCGACGAAACTATATTAATAACTTAGGTATATAAATAATTGTGTTAAATCTTAATCGTAGTTACGGAACCAAATTAATGTATTTGACCGTCCGACTTGCTCTTGGCCGGATTCTGTTTTATTGTTTGACTTACCAATGTTTTACTTATACTGTGGAGCATCAATGCATGCATTGGACAATCTCTCGTGTCAGAGATGATCATCTTACCCTTCAACTTAATTCACCATAGTTCTTCAGAGTAGCGTCATTGGAGCAGTGTAGTAGACAACAGAGATCCAACTTGTTCTTTTTCTATGAGCTTTAATTACTACTTTCTAGTTAGACATGCCGACTTACTAGCTGAAAACCAGAACTAAAAAAAAAAACAAATTAAATTTAATATTCATAATTTTCTATATAATATTTACAATAAAATAGCGAACATAAATGCTGCCATTTAATTAGACTACCATCTTATTTGCGCAGCTTTTTTCCATCGGCTTAACCTCGTGCTAATTACTTAGTCTAGATTTTGCAGATTTTCTCACCAATTACAATTTATAGTTTATTCTCATAAGTTGTTAATTCTTCTCTCCTAGATAAATGGTAAATGAATCTAACGATAGAGTCTTTATCGCTAGCGAGTCCATGACATAGAATGAAATGGCGAGGTCCAGTATCTTGCTCTTTCTCATGCGGGCACTACCCAAAACAATTACATCGATAAATTCTAATCTATTATGGGTTTGTCAACCAATAACTTTACAATTTTTTTCTTAAAAGTATAGTACCCAGTAATTTTCGTAATTAAAACATTACATTTCGAATTATTTTTACATAGTCTTAAATTATAATATGTAATAAATAATCAAAAAATAATGTTGTCATCGTCTGTCAACCATAATAGAAAATTCCAGCGGAAACGGCAGACGGGTTCGCGAGACCGAAGGTGCGGATGGTAACTACAGCTGATACATACATAAATAGAAATGTACACTCCTCCTCCTAGAACCTCCTTGTCGTATTCCAGTTTTGAACACATCTTTTTATTCATACAAATATCGAATTAGATTTAATATATTATGTATAGAGATATTTATAGTATCTCTTTAGTTACTTCTTACTTTCTATTATTACCCAAAGATTTAATGGGAGAAAAAGCATTTAAATTCACCTTGTACCCACTATATTTTTATATATTATACATGCTTTTTGCCCGATTTCAGAAGTATAAAACGAATGAAATGGTGTACATCTAGATGACGTATCATGATAAAACATATGAGAGATTTTAAGTTAAATCTTCAGATACAGAACTGTGAAAACTGCATCCAATTTGAATAATGCCGAAACAAATATATAGCCAAATAGGCAAAAGTTCTATGTAATATTGTTTAAGCATTTATTGGCTTGATTACGATTCCTCATTTTTATTTTTCTTAAATTTCTCCCATGTATGGACATGTCTATAAACAATTTAATTATATTAAGTAGTAATATTTAGCTTTAGTTTTAATTTTGTAATATATTTATGTATTTTAATTTTAATAAATATGCCTACAAGAACTTACAATAATAATCATAGTAGTTCTTTCAACGGTATAAACAACTGTATCTGGGACCTAAAATAGAAAAGCTGTACAGATGCGTAAACATTTTGAGGACTCAGGTGCAATGGTTTGTGCGCAGTAAATTCACTGGGTCCATTTAAACCGGAACACGCAATGTATGCCATTGCTGTTCTGGGCTCATTTTGTCGTATTTTCGTATAATGCTCATCAACTAACATTAAAATTATCAGCGAAGCATCGTTTACATGTAGTTTTATTTTCATAGCGAACTGTGCAGCCTTGACATTGTCGTCAATGAACCTTTATGTCGCCTCATGATTACTTGTTAACTCATTCCACTTCATGCATTGACTATTTTGCAAACTTACTGATTCATGAAGGACATACGTCATGGCTAGTAGTTAGACGTTGATTATGCTAGCTTCTTTGTGTAAAAAAGTATTAAAAGTTATTTATCTCGTAACTCACTGTGCAAATTACTTGCACATTTTCGTTAGATATTACAAAGGATAGATATATTATTAAAAATAAATAGAAACAAATACCACGGCTTCTCCTGAGCGGAACTAGTCATTCCCCGTTCCTCAGGGAATTTCTATAAAGAGTTTCTTGTTAGATGCCCGCGCACGTAAGCAACATCTGTGAAAACTTTCCTAGTTTTTTTTATATTATTATGATTGAATATCATCCTTACTCATAAATGTGAAAGTTAGCTTGTTTATTACCTCTTGACGCCTTAATGACTCGTACAATCATCATGAAATTTGGTATACACTGTTTACGTACTATTTGGAATAATGAAAGATATAATAATATACTCGTATACTATACTTTTTATCTTGGTCACGTGGACAAAGTCGCGAATAATAACTATGTAATGTCATAATTGCCATTGAATGATATTTCTGTGCAAATTATAAAAAGTTAATTTTTATTTGTTATGCTCTTTCTTTCATTATATTTAAATGTGTATCCCTACTTTTTACTCTAATTAGAGTAAGTTATAAAATGTTCCCCTTAATATCCAGGGTGTAAATCCCTCTGGATACCAATTTAATTTGAATCTATTTAGTACTTTACGTGATTAAGTAACATTTAAATATTTTTACCGTTCATAATATTATACAATTTATGGTATAGAAATATGTACTAGTAATGGGGGCATGTTATCAAACAATCCTCTATAATTATGCAGGTAGGCATCTATTTTTAAACTTATTGCTAATTATTTATTTTTATCATGCAACGGTTATGTCGCTTTTATACAAGAATTATAATTATAAGTTTTTAGTCTCTCAGTAGCTTGGTTTACTGTCATGAATATATATTTGTATATCTGTAATCTTACTAATAAGCTATTGTAACTAGACGATGTCTGTACATGATGGGAGATATTTTAGAAAAAAATAATATGAGGGGTCTTTCATAAGACTAACAGAGGCCAAAATAATAATTTTTAGACATTATGTCTGTCTGTATGTTTATTCTGGAATCAAGCAAAAACTACTGACACAGATTGCATGAGGCATGTTTTATATCTATACATAATCTATAAGTTGTCTGTTTCATTGGTTTTCCTACTTCTGAAGCGACGCGTTCGAAGTAGCGAATGTACTCAAAGCTAATTATGATAAACTAAAATAACGTCTACTTGACACCTTAACAGCTTACAATTAAATTTGACATATAAGCACTATTTGAAATACAAAGATATAGGCTAATATTTCTAATTGTCGGAATGTAATAATTATTATATCCCGGTCATGCGGACGAAGTAAAAATCATCATAGACCCTTCCAGATATCCTGTTAAATGTTTACAATAACATTCTACATTGGTGACTTTAAGACAATTATTAACAAGAAAAACAAGCAGACTCGGTAATTAAAACTGCATCGCGTTCCGCACGACTTCAGTACTGGAAACAAACGAGGTCAAATGCAACAACACCCGCCTAGAAGACTATTAATCGTTTTTGAATTTTCTACAGTTGTAATGTATTATGAGAATGTACAAGAGTTATTCAAAAAGAAAAAAATAATAAGTTGCACATCAAAATTTTTCTGCCTATTCTTCGTCGTTAGTCTTTTCTGTGCCTATTTATATGTCAGATTTAATTTTAAAAATAAATTTACAACAATACTTTAATAATGCTAAGGCCATATAAAGTTGTTTTATGTACCATAATATTATTATCCCTCAAAGTACAAATTTAAGATAATATTTACCGATTAGTCCCACCGAACAAATCTCTTATGGCTAATGTAAACAATTAATAATCTGAGTCGTATTATTTTTAATTTGAAATTACGAAACAATTATAATAACCACTCTAGTCGGGGTTATTTTAAACATTTAATAGTATTTACTGTCTAGAATTTTCTTTACCTTGTTTTGTAGTTACAATCATTTATAAATAAAATAGTCAATGAAATCCAAGGACTGCAGGATCATTAAAAGGTTGTCGTTCTGATTGCCTACTAAGGTAATACTGACCATGCTCATATTTGGTCGCTGCTTTCTTTATATTTGTATTTGAAATTTAAATCTTATATGTGGTTCAGTGTGACTTTTGAGTTTCACTGGTAAAACACTTCCGTAAAAAGATGTCAATAATTACGATTTAACCCTTTATAAAATGATTACCTTAAATCTTAATATTTTATCTAAACAATTAAATTATGTCAAGCAACAACACTGTTAACTTATTGAGTCAACGTGGTTCTCTTTTAACTCTTTTTTTTTTAAATTGTAATATAAGTTTGCCTACTGAAAATGAATACGCCTAATGCCATCCCAGTAAAACCGGTGAGCTTACAGGAAAACGGTTCCAAGACAAACAAATAAATTGCTAGATAAATATTAATATGGTGTTAAGTTCCTAAGCTTTGTGTGTGGCTGTCGTAACGTTGACCACGAACGCGCAACAAATAACTATTTCTTAGTTGCAGCTTACTTAACGGGTCGCGATGAGTTGGACAGACACCCCAACTCACCTAATGTTTCAAATAATTTATGACAAATGGTATGTTATAATCTTTTTGCAAGATATAAGAAAACAATTATACAATATGTTTAACTCTAGCTAACTTTAATTTTACAACAGAAAATAAAAATATAAATAATATTAAATAAATGTAAGGCAAAAATTACAGTAAAACTAACAGTGGCATGCAATGAAGCTTGGTTATTCGACGCACTCCCCGACGCAGGAAGTTGGCTTGTTCGCCGAATCATTTACGACGTCAACGCGAACGACATTGTGATGCGGCATTCTGATCAACTATTATCATTAAACATTTTACATTTACCAAGACAATCTATAGTATTTCTTTGCTGCTTGCTCAATATAAAAGGTTTCAAATGGACCCTCGATTCTAATACCATTTATTGCGTACAAACTGCATCATATTACTTATGCAGGTTCTTTGCTTTGAAAGTAATTTTAGAACCGATGTCCTCGAATTGCAATACAAATATACAAATGCCATATGGGTATATGTAAGGTTTATTACCCGCAGATATGGTAATTTTATAGACGGTTATCAATATTTAATGTAAATAATGCTGTAAAATTTGAAATAACCATGTAAAATATTATACTCTTGTTATAATAAGTATAACGTGGCAGATAATTATGCCTTATTGGATTCGATTTTAATTTAAATAGTTTTTATTGTTTAATTTTTTCACAATAGAAAAAATACACATTTTTTGCGGAGCAAAATCTAATTGTTGAACATAATACACACATATACTACAAAGATATTAAATGTGCTATGTAGTAACCGCATAATTATAGTATACATAACGCGATATGTAGTCTTTACGATGTACCTAAGTAATTACTTCTGCTATTCTGGATCAACTTTTCAAAAGTAACTGAAACCATTTACTAATTAAATTTCAGAATGCGCAATAAATTAACCTTGGTAATTCTTCCTTCTCTGTTACCACTCTTCGTATGAATATAACGGTTGATCGAATAACAATTAGCAAGTTTGCCGATGCCCATTTATAAGCCAAGCACGTGTTGCAGTATCTCTTGTTCAACTAACGGTGTGTATATTATATGTACATACAAAATCTGATAATGATGAGTGAACCAAACTAAGTATTAATTAGGATTTAAAACTAAGACCACCTCTAATGCAATTTAGAAATCCAATATCGTCCCGGAATTCTCAGTATCCAATTGACCTAGCATTGATGATGTGTGAGCCGGAGCGTGCCACTAACGGCTTCTAAAAACCCACATTTCCCGGTAAAGGCGACCGACATCACCGACTTTGGAGACAGGATGCATCCGAGTTCACCGGCCTGCTCCCCCTTCCCCTATACAATGTAAACCTACACTCCACAGACATAAATTGTGGTTTTAAATGGATAGTTTTGTTTAACAATGTCTGTAGGGAATAAGAGGGCCTAAGTACCTAAACTCGCCTCGATTCATTGAAGCAGGTACTAGTTGGCAATGTCACCTTAAATAAACCCATTCAAATAAAACTTGGGTTTTATTGTTAAAAGATTCATCTTACGCAACTTATGACATACGAGTATATCAGTTCAAAATTATCATGACATCGGCTTTCACAAAACATACGATCGTCAGATACTATCAAAGTTAGTAGTTTCAATGAAATGATTCTACAGCACAAACAAGCTCAAGCGGTCATTGACTGGCATTGCATAAGGCACGCGAGTGTCGCTCGCGTGTTAGGGCGGATCATCTTCATAGGTAAGTAGGGTTCTAGGGCTTTCGAGTTTGATTTAAGAGAGAGCAGTGCCCCAGTTCGCGTGTTCCATTAAGGTCACTGCAGACGATGTGTCGCGGCATGCGTATATTGCCCCTTATCCACAGCTTAAACTAGACAAGGTGCATCTTGTAAATTTGCTCTAAATGAGTACAGAATTTCTAATTATCTTTAAGTCATTTAAATTGTTAAGAAGAAGTGTTTATCTTGCTTATCTTTTAATTTATATGCTCTACTGTATATTAAAACTTAAAAGATTCAGTACGTCATTCAGGTTACATTTGATCGGTATCATCAATGTTTGAATCCTTTGAGTTTGTCAGATGTATTCAGCAGATACAAACTCGTAGATTTCTTTTACATAATTAAAATCTAATTACTGTATGAGTAGTTCGAATAGCCAGTTACACTCCATGATCCGCCCTGTCGCCACGTTAATGATAGCTTCCCTAATAGTCGAGAGTCGAATGCTGGGGAAAATTCGCGTCGCACGAGCAGGCCGCTGATTAAACCGCCACTGGCGCCAGTGATGTATTAGCTCGCGCCGCGGATATACTGTGGTATAATATATATCCATAAGATTTGTGGTTTACTAATAGCTACATTTAATAATCTTATGCTAGTTAAAGCAGATCTAGAATGAGATCAAGTACTGGCTAGAAATATTGCAGAGATTTGCAAATTCTTTATTTGAACAGTTCTATATATAGTAAAGGCCTAAGCAGACACGATGCTTTTGGCATCGGCAATAGGGAATTTAACGATTCTATATATAAATTTATGTACTATCTACCTATCAAGTAAATTGAAACAGTTACTTATGTTTTACTGTTTGCTATAATAAGAACAAAGCTTGCAAAAAGTTTGTACTTGCTATATTATATCGCCGATTCTTCAAGTACACGGTAAAACTAAACAATTGTTGTTCATGTTGTTTCTGTGTTATAAACATAAACATGTTATAAATAAATAAATTAGTAATGTATAATTGTATAATTTTCCTATGGCTCCGCCATACACGTATTATACAGTAGCTGCATTTAATTCCCATGACCGCCGCAACCGCAATTTCTAAATGTGCGCATTCAGATGCATCACCGAACTTTGGAAAACTAATCAAGTCATTTGCTTATATTAAAATTATAGAAAAGTGTCATTGTTGTTTATATAATTATGCCGAGTTAGTCTTCAACAGTTTTTCATAAACATTGTACTTATGAAGAAGATTAATAAGAAATTATTCTATATACTTTTTTATTATACTAGGTTTGTTACGGATTTGTTAAATAGTCTAATGAAATTCGCAGGTAAACTTTACAAATATTTATTCTCAAATGATTTTATAATCAAAGTCAGTCATTATAGTAGACTTTATTTTGGTACCTATTTATTACTATTTACAGTGATTCTCTTGGTGTTATATTATTTATGATTCACTTATTACACTTAGCTACTGTCAACTAATGAACTTTGAATGTAACAATCTACAAACACATGTGGTTGAGAATATAAAAAACTTTACCTCCCTTTAACTTTGTTAGTCGTGAAAAATAATTGTCTTTACTTTCACATGCGATCCCAGTGGCGCCGATGTCTGTATAGCCTGCGATTATTTTTAGATTAGAAATGGCTCAACCGCTTTACGTAATTGCACTAGTCGCATGCGCAGCTAGTTCCAGAGTTTGCAGCTAAATATAGTCACAGTGGTGGTATGCAATTATACCTTATTATCGCATGTTTCCACTGGAAGCTTTGCCGCGTCTTGCCACAGTTATTACTTGTAGCAGTTTCTTTAGAAAGTGTCAGATGTGACGAAACTGAAACAAGTATGTTGGGCAGATTACAGAATGACCGGTGAACAGTTTCCCTTGCACTCGAAGCATGCGTAATGTCGCGTGCATGCCCTAAGTAACTCCGACACTATTTTAACACAGCTTCGTGTAAATTACAACAAATTAAACTAACAGATTGCAGTGCAACTACTTAGCCGCTAGTTGCAAAACATAATTGTTATTATTATGCGGACTAAACGTAGTCACACTCGTATAATTAATAAAAAATATTCATTTCTTTTTCTCCCTGCTGGCTTATAACATCGAACTTTGAAATAACTTAGGAACGTACTTTCTTACTAATACATTACCTTATTTACTTTTAGATAAAAACAATGAAGTTTAAACAGATGTTGCCCAAAGTAATCTGCGCACCGTTCAACACACCTATGTCATGGTCGATTTTGTATAGACCAACGCCAAGACCGTGAAAACGACTTGACACACATTCTATCTGGTACGAAATGGCTGCAAGTGATGGCACTTTCAATTATCGCTGCACCGTGTGGGCGTCCGGCACGCCGACGTTGATTATTGATCATTTTTGACTGCAGTGTTTTCGCTACATTATTTTATGAATACTTTCTCTTGTTCCCAGTTTGCTTTTTTTTTGTTTTGCATTCTAACAATCTCAAATGCGCCTGTCATTCAAGTCATTTTCACTGTCTCCTAATATGTCATAACGTTGTTATTGCTAATCTTAATTACAAATTTAAATCAAATAGGATTAGACGTTGCATTACAAATTAATATTCAGTGATCGGCCGATCGGCAAATGTGTTTTTAGATGTCAATTTGAAAATAATTGCAAAAAATCCCGCCAATTACTGTTAGTGATATGTCTCACGTGGTTCGGATCCTGGTACTGCCAGCTGTCGTTGAGATGTGATGTAAAGGCTTTCAGTGAATCGCTCAGCTCGTAAATTTCCATTGACCCAGATATGATGTGATTAGAAACGTACGTACGTCGACGTACAGCGAAAATGATATTTTTTGCCAGTGCCAATTTATCGGTAATGGAGCGTCGCGCACGCGAGATGTGATGCGACATCCGCAAGTGAGAGTTTTGCGTCTTGTCACCGAAACTGGTATGGGTACCGTGAATGTAATTATTGCTTAGAGAGTATTGATACGTCCGGTACGGGCTGTCAGCAAAAGTGTAAGTGAGGTCGTTCATTAAACCCTACCACATAAACATCTTACGCCATAATTTTTTGACATCCACCTGATTACCGCCCGTATTTTTTATAAGTACGTAATGTAAATTTATTTGCGCTTGGAAACACCCGGACGCAAATTATAGATGTGGATTGATAAAATAGCATACGAATTAGAGTGTTCAAATGAATTAGATAAGAGGGGTTCTCTTATCTAATTCATTATAATACTAAAATTGATTTAGTGATAGAGTTAGGTACTACTTACAACTAAATCCACTGGTGCATTCTAACAACGTTCATAAGTCGTAATTATTTTTTTTACACGACTGAAACCTTTAAAACTGTCTATAGCTCTCTTTAAAAGCCTAAAGCTTACTTGATATAAATTTTCGCTAAAAAATAGATATACTATGTCGCCCATGACCTTAGATTTGCTACCCATGAGGCAAGTTCATGAACGACACAGTATATTCTCTTATATCCATGGTACTGATCATGTCTATAGGCGACAGTTACCAATTTCCATCAGGTAGGCCGATAGCTTGATTGCCATTCTAAGTTGCATAAAAAAGTCCTGAATGCTGATTTACTAAATAAATATTATTTAGCAAATTAGAAATATCTGATAATTTAACTGTCAAACAGCCTCTACACCATATTTCACAAATAAGATAAACGAATTTAATTTTATTAAAAATTGTACTAATTACCGGTCAACTAGGAAATCTCAAAATTATAAAGCCTACGGAACCTTAAAGAATTTTTTCATGTTCTCGTAAGATCACATTCGAATATTTTTGTGATAATTAAGAAAATTTGACTACAATAATAACTCTAATAACTTGTAGTATCCTATTGATAATATTAATATAAGACATTCCATGAATACCACCCAAATGCTTACATCATACGGTATGTTATGTTTATGACATAATCTAATATACATTCCTAAACTGACCATATACAATGATGCTCTACAGATTTGGTTTAATTGTCTGGTTTTTATGTGTATAGCATGCATCAGACGAATCGGGGGCGGGAAGTGGTAGTGCGGAGCGAACTACCTCGTGAGCTAGGTCGTTCAACGACCCGCGGTGCGCCGCGAGCCCGCGACCGCAGCACCGATTGTTTATACTCCACCATTATCTAAACAATGTTTTGCTACTTCGTGACATACCTTTGTAATCATTTTGAAATGTAGGTTAAGGCTCTTCTTTCTGTAATCTTGAGCTTTTGTGCACTGCCGTTTTTATTCATAACTCATAAATCACATAGGTTGGGTGTTGCTTCCCATAAATATAACTACAACAAATCGACGGATGACGCCATTCGAGCCAGTGATTGCCATTGCAAATATTGCTGTTCCGCAACGCATAAAGTATAAAATGGTTTCTACTCGATGAATTTTAACAACCAAAACATATTTTTGTATTCTAGATATAATATGACCTTTTTGGGTGCAGTAAATGTCTGTGGTGATATACTATATACTGTAATGTAATTGAAGAAACAACCAAAGAAAGGAGATTGAAAACTAACTTCTTTGGCATAGTAGAAGGATTATCCAGGGTCATTGTCACCTTATGGAAATTTAAGATACATCGGACCTGTGTCTTCTCGGTCGTATCTGAATTTCTTCAGATACTTATTCGTTATTTGACTTTTCATAATACAAACAATAGTTCTTTGAATATAAAGCATTCTATAGTGAAAACCATCCATTTTTGTTATAATCTGAAACTTATTAATTAAATTTATTATATTTGCTATTAATATATCAATTGATTGAAATATCTTTTTCTAACATTGCATTATCATAAAATATAATTTTATTTTTTTAATGAATGAATGATAACTTTATTTGCTCGAATACAGGTTAATACATTAGAAGTATTTAATGTTAAAGAAAAAACTTTGCATTCAACCCTGTTTATTATTATGGTGACATTCTTATAATATAGGTAATTGTGATGTTTATTCCATTTAAATGTTGTTCCTATAAATTTAAATGACAAATTGGAATTAGACTATCTGAATAATCATGCAGTAAATATAGATAGAGCTTATTTGAAATTTTGCACGACGAACAAGATAACAAAGAATTTTATGACAGTATGAGCATTTACAGAATATATAAATCAGTTAAAAAAACATCAATACCTTGAGTTGCTTAACAGAACAATATACCAATTCTTCCGTCCATTGACACGTGATTGTGTTTTAAATCAAACAGTAACGTTCTTGCTTCCTTTTTAGGATACTATTAAACAAAATTTTATTCGTCCTTGGCCGTATCTGTTATCCTATTATTGGAGCCTGCACAGATAGCATCTACTGTAGTCAGATAGAATTAAATACATGGAGATGCGCTTACGTATTTTACATAAATTTCATTACGTAATATTTGCGATTATGATTAATCGTCTATAAATGATTGCTTTGCTTTATATTTATTTTGGGATTGACACGTTGTCCTGTTACGTAATTTTCTAGTATATATTGTCTTGCTTTATTTTAATACACAAACCAAATTATAAAGTCAAATAATCTATTTCTATTCTAGTATTCTGCATCCGTACTTTCAAAAATGTCATTGAATATGAACATCTGTAAATTTAAAAAAGATTCACAATCCAAGTTCGCACGCTGTCACATAATTGCGTGATGAGGCGTAGCAGACTGGAGTCACAGTCTTTCAGGGTATGTGTCACATACTGTATATATAATATTAATTAACACATGCGCACTACGACTCTGTTGTCATATTACTTAAAAATAATTTACGACTCGACGAGTCTTTATTAAAACAGTGCGCCTCAAATAACATAGAGTTGCATTACATTTTCAATCTGTTTAGACGCGTCCTTTGCGGCTAGAAGCGAACTAGATACTTTCAACTTAATTTCCTAAAGCCATGAGTTCGCAGTACATTGTTTTTAGTTTTACGATGTTGTTTTATAATTTTTTTAGTTTATTTTTAAAGGTTGGAAGGGAGAATGCGGATCGCAGGACATATGCAGGCGCCGTTGAGTCGCGCCGCAACTTTCTACGCTCGCGTCTAGAACGCTCTTAAACCGTAATCTGCAGATTGACGCGTACTTGGAGAATGTTACGACAGGCAAATTAAAGTGCACATTTGCCACTAATAATGGTCGATTATCATTAAAATCTCCCCTTTTCTTTAGTCACAATCAATTTTATTGAAACATATTGCTTTTACAATTGTAAGATATGTTGTATTGGAAATTGCTCGTTAATAATCGCTTCTTGCTTGTTCACTCATAACGATGTGTGATTATAATTAATTACAGATGCTCTTTAAATCAAATTTATAGTACTAGAAGCTTCATAATTTTAGCAGTTTATTTTATCCCCTACTAAAAATGAGTTCTACGACTTGCACTTGCAGAATCAGGTATCTCTCGTTTCCAAGTGGATTCCAAAAACACCTTCTTAGTGCATTCTAAGTCGTACTGACATATATCAGAATCAATTTGCTGGAATTAAAATTTCTCATTGCATTGCCAAAGTATAAGTAATGGTATAATAATAGTGAGCAAATGGTATTATGTATTGAAAAAAAATACATTAATTGTGTCTTTGTGTACGATACTAATTATCAAAAACTAATTATCGAAGTTAATACCAACTCATCACAACCCATTTTTTATGGATGATAATGAATTGGTAATAAAGTCTTAGTACTAGTTTCCATAAGATAAAGATTACAGACAGCTTAGTTTAGAACATAATGCTTGCATTAAAATTTACATGTTTAATCATAATAGTTAATTTACCACCAAACTCAAACCCAGCTGATAAACATAATAGAGTCGGTATGGAAGTAAATCATCTAAAATAAATCTTAATATAAAATCCTGTTGTTATTAGAAAAACGGCGTTACCAAGTAAATAAGTAAAGTAGTAAATCAACAAGGTAAAAAAACAAGACGTCCAACAAATTGCCTATAGGCATCTAATTAAATCGTCGACACGTACGATCGTAACTACTGCTTTGAAACTTGCAATTTGTTGCGGCCATCTTTAATACATTGTTGATTTTATATAACTAGTTTAAAAATAGCGCACATGTAATGTCATAAATTCGACTACAAAATATCCAAATTGTCCATGTCAGTGCGGTATTTCACAGAGTATATTATTTATTGGATTAAGAACTTCAAGCTAAAGTTAAGCACAAATGGCGGTATTGGATTATAACCTAAACAAAATATAATAGCTATAGACTTGCAAAACTGTCATCTCAAAACACTTAATTACATAAAGTGTTTTATTCACATTTTGTTAGTGTATCAGGAAAAATTTAAAATTTCTATACTTCAAATCTGAACTTTAAAAACTTTCATATAAATCTTATATATCATATCGTATGAAATATGAATGGTTTGATCTTATTTCCACTTCCAAACTTTGCTTCTTCCTTAGTATCCTTTCCGTTTTACTAACATGTCTAAACTTCAAGGTAATTTAATACTGTACATATGGTATTATACATATAACAAGCTGCAAAAAATTAATTTGAAACAGTCAGTTGAACTCCATAAGAATTTTACAAGCATTCTGACAGGTCTACACTTGTGCCCATATTACAACTGAATTACATAATTGCAGCTGTTTGGTAATTCAATTTCAAATCTGTATTTCGTACCTATAAGAAAGACTACAACACGCTTTACAGATGTATATGTAAGGCATTTTTTAAAAATATTTCTTAAGATTAACTTAAAATATGGTGTGTTTCTACTTGATACGCCATCTAAAAGTGGTGTGTTTCATTGGTATTCCTACTTCTGAAATTCACGCGTAGAAAATAGTGGCCTAAAAGCTAGTAACTAATATAAGACCAACAAAGGTTATAGCAATTATCTCTATCAGTTGCAAAAAGAATTTATAAAATATCACGTTATATACAAGTACAAATAACATACACAAGACACTGACAATAACTTTTTAATCTTACAGATTATTAGATTACGTGAACACGGGCTTATATGAAATATTCAAAATATACTTTCACATTTTATCCCTTTGTTCATGTACATCGGGTAAAGTTATTCAGTTTCACGGTGCTATACTCATTAATTATTAATTGGCTGAAAACAAAACTTTATGCATCTATTATTCGTGTTCCAGTAAATTAACTAATTCGACAGACCCTTGTAGGCTCGCCCATCTGACCCTTGGATGCGCAGCACACTTTTCTGCAATGGAAACGAACGATAAATTGCATTAATTCAGGGTTTCTAATCGCGCAATTGTGATTAATTTGTGATCAATTTGTATCGGCCAGTCACCATCAGGAATAATATTTTCTTTATATACTTATTTTTATATGTAAATATAACACAGCCATAGATGTAGAATAATTATTATTATCATATATGTTAGTAAATAGTCGCCAAACTATATTGTCCAGCAATGTAATATTTACAAAGCTGTTACAAAACTGGGTCGAATTTCACATGAGCATTATCATCTCAAATCGATTTTGATTGTAATTAATCGTTTTGCTTCGTATAATCCGATCATTATAATTTATATGAAGTATGTACAAACGGTAGCGTTATTAATTGTATTTGTGAAGGTACGGTAATTTTATGATGTCGAGAAAAAATCGTGGTATGAAACGGGCGCCATATAGCGGCGCCAGTGGTGTCGCGCCGCTGACACTCGTCGACCGCTTCCTCGAACGATCATTCCTCGACACAAATTCGCTTACCAACACCTAATTAACATGGTTCATTACCCTCGTTGGTTTAGAATTGCGACAGAAGTGTCAATCCCGTTTTATCGTTCGAATGTCCTTTTAAAATAGTTCTAATAAATTTTATTTTAATTGTAATATCTCATTGGTAGCATAATCCCCCTTTTCATTAATCTTTAAATTTATTATTACCCTATACCATGTAGGGTTTTGCATATACCGCTAGCGCAGGCGGAATACCATTTCATTATCATACCATGTAGGGTCTGGTCTACGTGGTTGTTTAGAAAAACTATATATACTTTTAGTATAACAGGTGATGAGATTGTTTATAAAATTCAATGTTACGTGTTAGGTTATTATAACCACAGATTTCTGAATTCATAAAATTTTAAACTTCCCACTACGCTCTAGGTCCAATTTCGTCTAGCCGTATTTATATTATACTCATATGATGGTATCTCCCTAATGCATAAAAAACTTTAGCACATTTGTTTTGAAACTTGTTTAATCGGTAGTGTGTACGATTGATTGATTTTCTCTTCAGTTTTTTTATAATTTTTACTTATTATTCGTGTATATAGAACAAGAGAGAATTCTCGTTTCAATAGTTCTAAAACACATTGTATTCTTATCAATCTCCTCATCCTGCTGTGCAAATTTTTAAACTATTTCAAAGCAGGAGGTTCTCAATTATTTTTTATTTTTATTTTTGAAGCGAAAAGGAAACATTTAAAAACATTTCATTAATTGTTTTTGTCCTATTTTCTGTTTTTCTTCTTTTCATGGTCAGAGAGTGGTCAAATCACCACTGCTTTTATCTTAACAAACCTCCTTAGCTTTCCTCACTTTCATTCAGGTTCGTCGGTTGTTTTAAATACTTCTAATTTAAACAGAAGCCTTACAAAGGGTGACTGCAAAAAATCCATCTGCTTGATGTCTGTCCCACTATTGATTTTTCTGTCGGCAAGGAGGTTCGGTATATGGTAGTGAAATTACAGGGTCGAAGTTTAACACTTTACTCCGCAAAAGAGATACATAAGAGCATCACAGTGTATTCTATATAATATCTATAGTATAATAAATACTATATAAAATATGTAATGTTTGTCTTCAAATAACTTTCCGTAAGATGGGCCGTCAGCTCGTTGACTATTTCAAGTTGCATAAAAATATTCATACCTATAAATACATAATAACATGAACATATGATAATTCAAAATAATTTATTTAAGTACGCCTTTATTATTGTACACTGAGACCTAGATTTCGACTATGGCCATTGTTAAATATGCCCGTACATTATCGTAGTGACCTGCACATGAGACTGCATGCTCTAGTTATAATATATTACATTTAACACGTCTCGCCTGTTTGTATATTTTTAATGTTCTTCAATAAACTCAGTACTAAATATTTTTGAACGATATTATCTAACTTATACAGATGAGATACAGGCCTCAGGGCATTACGGGCGCGTTAAAAATCTTAAAAATAAAAAAGAAGGTAAATAAAAGCCAATAATAATTTCTAGATGAAGTGAAATAAAATTCAAAATTGAAAACCGAATACAAATGTAACAGAAATTGGTAGGTATAAAGATAACAAGAGACTAGACCGTATCGAATGAAAAAAAAAATCACCTAAACGGATCTGTAATTAGCGAAAATGTCGCTTAACATATTGACGTACAATAAAATACCATCTGTTTAAAAACCTGCTTCCCTTTAAAGTAGCCCAAAGATACGTTAATACAACTTTAGGTTCTGTTTTTGGAATAAATAATCATTTATGTTTACATGCATTATTTGTATGCGTTTGTAATGTCCTCATTATATCTCACGAGTACTAGCATTCCGATTTTAGCAACTTTGAAAGGATACTCCTGATTTTATTCCATTTCTCCCCAGTACTAAAAATCCCATTTTATTAACTCTGTCTGTAATTGAAAGAATACCCTTGGGCTTTTAGTATTTCTCTTTAGTACTAATGATGGTATTTCAATAATTTTATCTGTAATTGATGGAGTGCTTCTCGGCTAATTTTCTAATAGTGACGATGGAACTTCAATAAATCTGCCTATAATTAAAAGAATACTACTGTACTGATTGCCTTGATGCCCAAGATTGCCTACCCGATCGGATCTTTATTCGTAGGTATATTAATACGAAGAAAAATAATGATCGCTTACCTGCATGAATTAATTTTCATTTCGTTGAACATAACTGAAAATAAATAAAAACTATACTGGTAGGTAAGATTTCAATTTTCCTAAATAGTTTGGTGCCTACAAAAAAATGTACAGTGGTTACATACTTATCATTTTACTGCATCCTAACATACGTAAATGTTTTAGTTTATAATCGTCGACAAAATAATAGTTACTTTCTCAAACCTATCAAATTAATAGATAACATTTTGTTACTTTTAAAGATAGTTTTAGAGAATGGCGCTTCAGAATTGACTCCATTGTATCCAGTGCCTAATACATTATTATTATACCTTTAATTTGTTATTTGGCTCACTTAACCAGATTCGTCAAGAAAATCAGAAAGCTCAAACAATCCCAAATATAAAAATTGTGATCGTAAACTCGCAACCTACAGCTAAACACGGTAATCAAAAAACTTTACACCAAATACCTTTACATTTTATATCCGACACGCGATAAGGACCATCATATTTCTTTCAATAAAAAAGGTGAAACAGTGAAAGTGATGTCTTAGTCATTTTTATTTTTTCGGTAATGTGTTCTTATATGCATTTTTAATGAGTTTTTAATGAATGATAATGAAATGGTAACCCGGCCTGCGCTATCGCGTTACATTGGCGGGGTACTAGTGAGGGATGATTGGTGAGGATGAAAAGGCAGGTCAGTTAGCCTATTGTGATCTATTCAACGATAAATTAGTCAAGATGATTTTCGGGGCCTGGAGGTCGACCTAATAGAGTATGTCGACAGCAATGGGAACTAACTTCCCCATTATTATCGTCTCCTTCCCCCTTTATATGCAGTTGCATCGGAAATTTTGAACCAATTTTGGGGATTCTTTTCTCAGACAATAGTGTCTACACATTTAACATTTAATGTATTTGCTGGTTCTTCATTTCTACCTTTTATTACTTTAGTAACATTTGTGAAATTACTAGTTTGATACGGAATAAAATCAACAACTTTTCAACTTATTGCTATTTGGTTATAAGGCTAAAAATAAACGTCGTGAAACTATATAAATAAATTCTTTACTTATCTAGTGTTACGCTTGTCAAAGAATGAGTATTAATTAAAAAAAAAAATTACCAAATACAACTAAAAACCAATACTTTCAAATAAAACTGCATTAGAAACTATCTGTTTGGAAATCGCAATACCACAGATACGCAGACACTTTGCATCGGGAATTAAAAACCATATGACTTTATTTCAAATTTTTGAAAATTATATAATTTTATAATTAAATGTCGAGATTCGAGTCTATCGTTTTCTGATTTCTAATAACCGAAAAAGATATAATAACTTAGTTAATTTTACTTTGCTTTTGGGTTTTTACGTGATCAACAGAAAGCTATTCTCCGAAATTGAAACGTGAGTTTGTTTACCAGTTATCATACCCAGCTGTCAAATTCATCTCGCTCGTACATCGCCCGTCCGGGGCCGTATTGGTCATCTATTGTTTCTCTCTTAAAACTCGTATATGACAATATATTTTTTGGCAAAATTTCTTATCTTTATTTCTTTTTAGATGTACTCACAACTTCATATTCATATATTTGATTGACTTGTATAAAATTTGCCCTTAATAGACTTAGAATTTGGAGAGGATACTCTCCAAATTCTAAGTCTATGCCAAATTTTGTAAAAATTGCTTAAAACATTAGTATAAGTAATACAACTAGTAAAATATGAGCAAAAGCATTAAAAGGTACACTTTACATTTCTCTGCCTATCGCATAAAGAAATTTAGCCAATGATAGATAATTGCAGTTAATTTAGCAACTTTTGTTATATCATGTATTTAATAATGTTTCTAATTGAAAATTTTCTATTTATTCCATTTTCTTATATTCATTAACAATGGATAATAAGTCGTGAGTAAATGTATATTTTCTGTTTAAAGAATATATTGATTGTTGCCATAGCTAACCTCGAGGGTTCATTAAGTCTCATACGAATAATTAATACCTGATTTGTTCGTCCCAGATACGGATCGCGCATTGCAAGCTGCACTGGCGCCATTGCTAACTGTCTATTTGCATTTGCACATACGTATACCGATGGTTTAGTGCATGTACTAACGTTTTATTATTTTTCATTTATTGCCAATGCTCAGCCAACCTGTCTTCATTACCTTATTTGATTAATGTCTTCTACTGCACATAATTAATAACTACTTTGCCAGTTATTAATTTAAACTATTTTTGTAATCAAACAGTCAATTCAAGAAATGTATATTAAGTCTTAACGTACTGTTTAAAATAAAATAAATAAACTCTTCTTATTCTGATCTATATTTTACTACTGTTACTGGCAATATGTCAGTGTCGTTCTTATATTCTTTAAAATACTCACGTGAATATGTCCTAAATTAATTCCTGTAAAAGGAGACTGATACGCCTCTAGAATTTGTTGTAATACACTGACGTGCATATAGAGAGTCGTTTCACAAATCTTGCGGCATTGTGACGACGAACGGCACGAAGCATGAAGCGTAGCTGATGGACTGCCCCGGCACAAATAGGGACAACAAAATGAACTAACTGTATCTGACAGGATGACCTGAGATGAGGTAGGATAAAGTATAGCTATCTTCTTTCACCATGCTCAATACAAAGCCTATTCATACAAACCAAGCGTCTGTGAATATAATGCAATAGAGATTAGTTATTAATCACTGAGAATTTAAATTGCTGATAATGAATAAAAACGACGTCCGCGGTTGGTGTAAGTTTTACTAATTTCGTGTAGCACTATTCTTTGTTACGTCAGAAACAAATTTACCGTGAATTCGAGTGCTTGCATATTTTATGTAAATGACAAGATTTACAAAAGGTTCTGTTTAAAATTGATTTTGCGAATTATGCCCAAAATTTGACACTGATATTTCATATTTGTCAAATTGAAATATATTGTAATTTTTTTTAGTAAAACGGTAAACCTTTTTATTTTATTTATTTTTTTATTTAGAAAATTTAATTAAGCTGTAAACAGTTAAAGCCTTTAAGTATAGAACAATGAATTATCGAGTGATTTCAATCTAATTATTAATCTTTTAAGTTATGATCTGGAAAAAATCGTTAACGGTATAAATGGGTCAACCATACCGTTACATAATTCGCCCGCGGAGAGCATCCGATGAGAATTGATGCATGATCGAAGATGTGCGGCGCGTTGGCGGGGTGTGCGGCGCGCGGCTGTGGTGCGCTTACGACTCTCACCGCCTTATCTTTCGCGACCTCCGCCGGACGCGCACGCTCGCCGCGCTCCGCATTACAACACCCGCGCCGAGTTCGCGCTATGCCGCCATCCCGACAACAAACCTTTGTGTTCGTTTACTTTTTTCATTTTCGATGTGTAGGACATAGCCCGGAAATGCTTCAGTGATTTATACTTAACACAAACATAGTGCAATTAACGAAACTTGATCATTTTAATAATAGGTCAATAAACTTAACACATACTGACACTCTTCGTCGACGATGGTGTCAGAAGGGGCTCTGCCCGTAGTTTGGTGTATACGAGATAATCAACTTGTGCCTCACCAAGTATCTGGTGTAAAATTACAAGGAGCTGTCACAGGAGCTCATATAGCCGCAGTGACGGACTTTTTACGTATGGTTGCTGGAACTCCCATTGTTTTACCGCATACAGAAATTCCGGAAGATATCGACAATGATATTAATCAAGAGAAAGAAAATTCTACAAGACGACGTAAGATGTCAATGCAAGTGGAAGTTCCTTGTGTTTTCGTTACAGAAAGCGCTCTACAGAAAGCAAAAAGTCGCAGTAATTCTTTAGATGAAAAGGTATTATTTAATAATTGTAACACACCTTCTACTACCAAAAGTTATTTAGAATTAGATAAAAAGTCGAAGTCATTAGAAATGAAGTCAGAAGACTGTAATCTGGTAGGTGAAAATGAATGTATAAATGCGTATACTCAACGTATAACGAGAATAATAGAATTAGATGATATAAATCCTAATGTAAGAAATAATGATGTTGAAAAAGAGCCGTTACAAAGGATAACTAGAATAATTGAGTTCGAAAATAATAAAATACCATCGCCAGTATCGAGTACTGATGTAGAAAATGAAATTCCGCAAAGAATCACGAGAATAATAGAATTGAATGAAGATAATTCCTTCACTACTATTACTAATAATGGAGATTTAGACAAAGAATGCCCTCAGCGATTAAGTAAAATTATTGAATTGGAAAAAAAGAATTCTTTTCCTAGTATGACAAAAATAATAGAAATGGAAAACGAAATATCGAATGAAAGAAGAATTTCTCTTACAAACGAACGAGAAACTGGTGGCGGAATCATAGAAAGTTATACCGAAGATATAGTTGTTAGATCTAAATTATCACAAAAAAGTACCCCTAGGATTAGTATTGATTCTTCATGCTCCGAAAACTCTTATGTTAATATTGATTGCTTTAAGAGTTTGCAGGATGTAAGAAAAGAAGAAATTATAGATGGTGGTATAAGCCCAGAATTATCACCGGCTTGTAGATCTGTACGTTCTAGATTTCCAAGAAAGAAAACCTCTGTATGTTCGATTGGCTCCTCGGACTATGATGAGGTAGATGTTATTTTTAAATCTAAACCTAAATCTAGTCAGTGGTTGAGTCTCGATTGGATACCGCCACCGCCCAAAGAAGAGCCAGTGATAACGCAAGTCTGTGATAAAAATGATTTTATAACAAAATGGATAGCGGAACAAAATTCTCAAGACTCTGGTATTGTAGCAGATGAAAGACGCAAGAGTCTTCCCCCAAAATCAAACGAAATATATCTTCAAAATATGAGAAGATTTAGTGATGGATTACAAATATGTAAAGAAGATGCAGCTAGCGATTCTCCAGCCACAGTTAAATGGAAATGGCATGATATTGTAAAAAGACACCTTCAACTATTGAAAAATGATAAAGGATTTAGAAGACAAAGAGGAAGTTGGATGAGAACAGCCCGCCGATTATCCGGCACTAACGTAAATAATAAGAACATAGAACTGCCACTTGAAACATATATGAAACTGAACAGTATGCCGTAAGTACTTATTTCTAAAATTAGAAACTATAATAAACACAATATATTTTTTTAGAATGTACTTATGTGATTGTGTGAAATTTTGGACTTGCTATTGCAATTGGTCCACTTACTAAAATTTACCGGAGTAGCGATATAACTGGTTATACCATAGATTACTACCAAATGGATACCTGATAGCTATCCATAGCTTATTCTAATAATTCATTATGTTTACATTGACTTTATATCTTTTGTACTTGTGTACTTTTTATTGCTAGAACATTCGATTACATTAAAAAAAACTATCTATAAAATAGACTAAACTTTTATATGTAGTTTTACTACATATAAAAGTTTACTACATATAAAGTATACTACATATAAAGAAGGACTTAGTCCTTCGTACCCAGAATACTTGATTTTCAGTTCATTTTATATTTTAACTGATTGATGAATTTCGATAGACGGGTTAGTGCAGTAGAATAGATAAAATTAGTAAATCTCGGATGCTGTTATTGATAAGACGCCGGTTGAGCCGTATTACGAGATCGGGCCCGAAGCACGCGCTTCCGCAAGGCCGTCCGATTAGAATGCAGGGAGCTCGCGTCCAAGGCTACGAGTCTGCGGTCGGTCGCTGCACCGGCGGCCGCTGACTTCCTCAGCACTTCGGCGATTGTAAGCCATCGCAGGAAGTAACACGTCGCGAAGGTGACGCTACAATATTCAATCGCCGAACAATCGGAAGCGATTGTGATTTGAATTTTTGAAGTACTGCGTGTTCGTGATTTTGTGCGCTTCCTTAACCCTCGTGAATAATTAGCATGTAGATGATTTTAGACATTTTTTTGCGTATTGACAACCGCAGGGTGACACCGTAACTACATCTAACAAACGATTTCAAAATATACTACTACTACACATTTTACTAATATAATACAGTTCTGTTCCTAAAAGTCTTACTTAAAAACTAGTGTAGATTTATCTTGATACATCATTTACAAGTGGTCTATTTCTTTAGGTTTCCTACTTCGGAAATCCACACGTACAAAATAGCTGGTAAAAAACTAGTTAATTAATATAATCTTAGTAGAAATTTTGATGATAAGTGAAAAGTGATGATAGCTGCACATTACATTACATTTGCAAACTAAGAAATGTAAACGGATAACGGAACTGGAAAATTTTATATGTCGGATGTTGCCGTTTCACTAGTTGAACTTGAGGGTCACTGTTACACAAACTAATAACCATATTTGCTATACCTATATCATTATCTGCAAGTTTACTCGCCAGAGTGAGGATATTTCTAAGATAATCTGCAAAGTATAAAATACAAAGTTCATAATTATGACATCCCTGGTATTTGCTGTCTGATTTCCCTTAATGCATTTACATTGAAAAGTCCAAACGACAAGTGTACCTTTGTTTAACTTTTACTACCAACTGTATCATCAGTATTCAATATATTAAACATTTCCTAATCCAACTAAGAAATTGATCAGTAAACTGAGAAATAATATCTAAATGATTCCCATAAATTTTCTCAATTTGTATTAAAAACACATTAAAAGAAAAATACTACTGTTTTTCAATACTAATTATTATTAATTCGTGGTTAACGTTTCATTATCTATGTGTATTCTGAAAACACAAGTGTTGTGTTAAATGTTCATCAACACGGCCATTGTAACGAATGAGTGTACAACCGCTTTATAGATGAAACAAACTCACATTCACATCGAAATATTTGCTTGTTTTGTACATCTGAAATTTGTTGATGCGAAAATGTATATTATAGTCATTCTTGGGATAGACAATTTATAAACCATATAGAGGTTTTAATAAAACTTAAAATTCACATTAAACTGACCCTACGTTATTTTGTTGATTGTAGAATTTTTAATAGGGTACGCAGAGAAAATAGAGCGATAAAAGTATCTATCCTTACTGGTATTATTTGTTTTAATACATCTTATACATACGCCTTAGTTCAAAAGTCTCTTGACCCTTTCCTCAGATAATATATGAATAAATTTATATAGGACATAGATGTATTAAATCATTATCATCATATTAAAAAAATAACTTCTCACTACTTACTGGTCACGAGTTCCATGAGGGAATAACAGAGTAAAATACTGTTATCACCTGCTATTTTCAATATTGGCCAAACGGCTTGATATAAGGTTTTATTTTGAATATTCTTTTTCACTAATGTATTGTTCTTCATATTTTCTATATAATTTACCTCTTGTAATATTCTGGTAATACGTTTTATTCCTACGCTGTCACTAATGAAGAAAATGAAACCAAAAGAATGAAATTATTACGTCTTTTTTCTAAACTCTCTATTCCTACATGTCTCATGTATATCACTTAAACTCTTCGCTTTCAAGAGCCTCTAACCTAGCTTACTTATTTTGTATTATTCATATTATTTTTTATATCACATATTGTTAATAAATATAAATACTCATACATATTCCGATAACCAGTATCAATCACTTTAGATAATATTGGATGATTATTTGCTGTGATTATTTGATTAGATATATAATATACAAATAAATAAATTATTCGAATTCAAAACTTCTAGAGGTGTAGAAAGTGTATACACGAGTGAGTAAAACAGAAATAAACGAGTAAATAGAACATATTACATAGTTATAAAAAGTGACGAATTAATTGATTCTCTCTCCTTACAATCCTTCTATTAGTAGAGATTCGAAATCAATTTAAAAACTATAAAATGACATTCATTCTTTGATGACAAACTTGATTTTCTAGTTTAAGTGCCTTG
Source organism: Galleria mellonella (assembly GCF_026898425.1). Lineage (NCBI taxonomy): Eukaryota > Metazoa > Arthropoda > Insecta > Lepidoptera > Pyralidae > Galleria > Galleria mellonella. The sequence continues at coordinate 6,686,696 of NW_026442130.1, read as the reverse complement.
TCTCTTTGAAATTATTAAATTAAAAAAAAAAAAATCTGCTAGATAAATAGTGTATTGGTTACGAGTGTATCGTACTATGGTGTTAAAAAATTTAAAAGTGAAGTTTCGTGATGCCGCCTCATCATGCATACAGATTTGGCCTTCGAAATTGAAAGGAAACGCATTTGGAATCAAAAGTAACTGGATAATTATCCTTAATATATATATTATTTACTGTAATAAAACATAGTATGCCTTTATATTTTGTCACTTAAACATAATTTCCAACTCAGTTGCAATGTACATGTATTAATAGTTTATTGTTTCAATATTAAGAACATTAATCTCAAGAGGTATTACTCTTTATTTCCTTTACTGAGTTCTTTGTTCAGTATTTCTTGAGTTATTACTATGTGAGGGATTTCTGTTCCGTATGATATTACAATTTTCCATTAAACATAATACCACCTGTATACCCACTTCAAATAATCTCAGTTTTGTTACAGTAATAATATTATAACTTATGACCTGTAGCCTAACAATGCTGTAATTTGAGTAGCACGATAATAATAAAACGTTTAAAATTGTATAATAACAATTACTATTAGTTCACTTTCACTGTGCCAAACGCAATAATTTAGGTTCCGTTTCGTGACGTCTCTCAGTTCCGTTAAATTAGGTTCTTATTTATTTCTTTTATGTATTAACTCACTTTCTAGTAAAATATATAATACACTATTAAAAAAAAATTAATCGCATAAAACGTTTCTTGTACTTTCTGAACTTCACTAGAATTAAACCATTAACTACCTCGACTTTACTCGAAGTTTTTATCCAGCCATAGTTTTCAACTCTGCGAATCTTATGTACTAAATGTATCATATATATGGTAATAGATAGTATTATACTAATTTATAAATGTAATTGTTTTGCAGAATCAATAAGATTATTGGTTTATAAACAACGTTCACAATAAGTATCTCTATCATTGGTAACGAAAAAGTTTAACTCTTCAATAATGAAAATTTCATTAAGGTCTATGTCAATCCTATACTTTAGAGCGTGTTCGCAGGCATGCTTGGTAACTCTTTAAGTCTAAAAATCGTATAAATCTTTAAATTCTTAACCAATTTGTTTAGTTATACAAACTCGAGCATTATGCCTCTACAATTTAAATCATTAGCATACTTATCTGCTTATATTCGCAAATACTGAATAATTATTGACAACAACGTATTTCTTTAAATTTTAAACGACAGTTGCCTTTTGTAAAAACCAGTTCTTGGCCTTTCAAAATAATCATATCCTATGGGGTGTCTTTGTCTCGATAACAAGTTCCGGAGGAATAATGATTTATTGTATATAAGACTGAAGGAATTAAAATAATAACATTTTTTTGCAATATTTTGACAGTATTGGACAAATGAATTTGTTTACGTTACTTATCCAATAGTGATAGTGCCGTCTACGCTAAACTTATTGCTGCATTGTATACCAATAACAAAATATTTAAAAATATTATTATGACGAATGAATATTAAATCCTTTTAAATCTAATGTCTTTGTTAAAAGTTATAGACACGTGTTAGTAAATCTCTGGAAATGACTCGTTCCCTTATCACAGCGTTTGGCGGAGGTCGTCTCTTGCGAAAGAACAATACAACAGGTTTTATGATTTGTTTTTACTTTTTATGCGCGTTGCGGCTGCGCACGCCGACCTCCGTCGATAATTATTGCTATTGCGGATGTTTTCATACACGCCATTTTCGAAAATTTGACTCAGTTTTTTAACACCGAACGCTTCAGTTATTGTCAATGAATATTACTTTATTTGTATTTTGGAATAAATGGCACAACTCGTAGTAAGTTCTGCGAATCATATTTAATCAAGTATACTTATCGAGTCGAAGGTACTAGTTTCTTTGATAATATCGTCCAATGACTGATTGAATGATTGGCGGTAAACAATTGATGACTATCTCAGGCCTAAGCGTGGAATAATTAATGTTGTACAGTAAGTACATACAGGACATTTTATACTTCGTATCATATCCTTAACTAGTCGTCAAAAGGTACTTATATTTAACGACTTATTGTGAACTTTGCTAAATAGTTTTTGCAACGTTGCCATAATGCCAAATGATAATTTTTAAATGACGTTCCCTTAGTCTAAGTATTAATATTATTATTATTTATACATAATATATAAATAATACTGTCTAGGCAATTCTATCCATAATTTAACAAAAGCCTGATTAAATAGCTTTCATTGACTGTACAGAATTATGAAGTTTTGAAATAAATTAACATGAAAATGAATGAAAACCCTACAAAATATAAAACTTTAAAGAACTACTAAATATATTATAACTAAATATATTATAGAACACAACACTAAGGATATTACAGAATAAATATAATTTCCATGGTACCTCACGTATGATCCCTTGCCTAGTGACTGAGATGTTATGCCTCCTTATACCTATTCTTATCATCATATCCTGCCGTAATTCTTCTACTGTTGAACACAGACTGATTGCATTTTACCATTAGGGAGTATTTAGCCAGAAGTTGCTTGGCAGGTAACCGCAGTTTAGCCTTAGGTGATGTTTCAAGAGGGGCATTGCTACACTATTCTCTTGCTTTTATTTCTTTGAAGCCGACGTATATAGTATCCCAAGGAGTTGTCAGATTAAAACTTAACTAATTTTAATGTGTTGCGTTGCTATTCTTAATTGAAACTTGTGATTCTTGTTACAAAACATCATTATATTGAGTCATTATTTTATAATCAGTTATTTTTAACATTTACTGCGATACTGATATTTATTTGATCAGTCACAAAAAGTGCGTGTTTTATCGCTGATTAAATCTCTATAATTGATTAAAATGGAAATATTCTTAAAGTCCGTTGCCGTTTGCTTACAGAATTAAAATTATTCATAAATTATAAGGTAAAAAAAACTTTTACAACGAAAACTACATACGAGAGTTTCTTTGTAAAAGTTTTTTTTTTTTACTTTATGTCTTATGAATATTATTAATCCTGTTTTTCTTCTTATATACTAATTCTCGGAATACTTTTTGATCTTTTCTGAATATTAACCTCGTAATATCAAAAACTAACCTACAAATCTAAAGTATGGTAAGCAGATTTTTATAGGCTATCCACCAGGCAAGGTTTTCTTAAAATTGTCCAATCCGGTAACGAATTTCAAAATATTTTTCTATATTCAAATATATAAATGTAGTTCTGGTCTTATTTTAATCTCATCACTCGTATATACCCAAAAGAAAGGGATTGGTAGTAATGAGGTCTAAGAACTCTATTCCTAACAATATACCCTATCAGGTCGACCTACATATGGTTCCTTCTGGAAACCATAGGACTACTTTACCTACTTACATCCTCACTTATCTTCACTCACTGGTGCCCCACCAATGTATACCGTTAGCGCAGGCGGGGCTGACGCTCCATTTCACCCATAAAACAAACTCGTATATTGATTCATCTTCATCATCTTCACCTATATTAATTAGAAGTGGGAAGTACTTATTGAAAATTCAATCATCGTCGCAATTAGTAGAATTGTTATCCTTATATCCTCGCTTTGTCTGAATAAGTAACGGGAAGCATTATTGCTTGCAAAAATACCGTTCAGCTTATATTATCTCGAATGGGGTTTCGAGCTCGTGTCACTGCTGACATACCTTTTCCAAACCAACAATTCATAGAAGTGAGAGTTTTTCATGTTTATAACTTTACGATGATAATGGAAAATTTTCTGTTCATCATATTACAGATTAGTAATTTCATATTGTTATACTAGTAATACATATAAAATGTTCCCACGTAATTACTTGGTAGAACAATGTAGGTACGATGAGATAGCGATTGCAGTTTAAAATCCAATTTACTCAGCACTCTAAGATTAATAGCACGCATCGTCGATTACTGCCTATTTAGTAAAATGTTATGCTCCACGTGCATTTTTTTTTTGTCTACAGAGTTATATATTGCATAAAGATAAAATTATCTCTCATTATTTATAAATAATATATTATTCCAGTTAATGTTTTTCATGATTTCACATGCAATGTTACTTCATTAGTCGTTATAATGAATGAATAAATGAGTATACTTTATTTGCATTATACAATATAGGAAATAAGCAAGACAATCAATAAACACAACGATAAAATTGTATAAGTACAGTAAGACGGTCTTATTGCTGAGAGCAATCTTTATACTAACGTGGATCCCAATATACGAGTATATTAAATATTTCACTTGTTCTCTCAATTTGTTATATTTTCAAAAATTGGCGCCGCCAAAAATGAATTTCAAAAATATATTCATTATTTTAATAAGTACTATCAGTAAGTTTCTTGTTTGTTTTTTTATGCAACTTAGAATGGAAAACAAGCTGACAGTCCACCCAATGGAAAGTGGTAACCGTCGCCTATAAACATGAATAGTATCATGAACATAATAGAGCCCATGATACCTTTCATGTGTTGCCATTCCTGAGGGCTAAGGTGTTATGCCTCATTACCATATTCCACTCTTCAAACCGAAACACAGTTATGCAAACTGTCTCTGCCTCATGGTAGAAACACAAAGGACAAAGGTACCCAAGCAAACTACTTTTGTACAGTCTCCCTCTAATACATATATTGTATGTTTTTATATCCCTTACGACTAATCCTGTGTATCTATGTTATATACCCATAATATAAATAATTTACTAAATACCTTAATTAGTTCATTATAATACAGTATCCTTTCTCAGTTTAAAATAAAAATCTATTTTTAAACGCAATAAAGATCCGTTTGAAATCATTTGCTGAGTCACTACATAAGGTACAAATGGTCAGGCAGTTCTTTTTACACTCACAAGACTTCTAAAACCGTCCGTTCTCTCACCTAAAGAACTAGTCTGGGAGTTTAATACGAGTCCTTATCCATCGCGAGAGGGAGACCCTATAATTAGATTGCCCATCTAGCGAGCAACCCGGAGCCTGCCGAGACTGGCTTAGCAAAAAATAGTGGTCACATCGGCACGCGAAGTTCATTGACCGGCGCCACTGCTTAACTCGTTATTTTATAAAATCCCTCAGCGAAAGTCAATTCTTCTTAATTACACCGTCTACTGGTATCAGGTCAAAGGGCTTCTTGGGATCTGTAAATCGCGTAAAATAAAATTAAAACATAATTAGCATAATTGACTCATGACACCAATAATTATTAATAACGATAAATCAATATCCAACTATTATAATATGTACTATTTATTCTTTTTACCGTATATACAAACCGGAAAGTTAATGATATAATCTAGCTAATGATATAATTTTAACCGTTTCCTCGCATTGATGAATGTTCGGTTTGCCCGGGCCTGCCCACATTTTATATTTATATTCAAGTGTCACTTGTATTTAAGCTATTCATATTATATAATACGAGTACATAACGCAGTTTAGTCATAATGCTTATTATTATACATTGTAGATAATATTTTCAACTTTAAGTCGTTAAGCTTTAATATAAACATCATATACCCAAAAGTCTATATTAATAAATATGTACACTTTGCGCGTGCATCCTTACACTTTTACTTTGCTTTTTTTTTTGTCTAGACAAGATTATATTTGCACATTGCTATTTGAACTTTCGAAAATCAGCAATTGAAACATACTAGATAAATATTAATATAGCGGCAAATTAACTTGTATAAATATTATGTTGATTCAATCTTGAAACTTATTGGTGAATGACTCTTGACATTTTGACTAAGTTAACAATATTATTTTTGCCCATAACAATAAATTTACATTTCACGTGTAAAAGAATGCACCGACTAATATGTTCAATGTATCAACTTTAATATTGTATTTTATTAATGTTTTAAAAGTATGTACGAGATACTATCCTTTTACTGAATTCTATTATGATACTGAATACTATTATTATACGGCTTAATATTTTATATTTTTTTTTTTTAAATGAACTGGTATATGCCTTAAGTATATTTAATTTACTAAAAGGGAATTGCACTTTAGAACTAATACATCAACGCTATCGCAGAATTTATCCTGACATTTTGTATTTTAAATACATATAGAAATAGTTGTATCCCGCGATATTGCCCGTATGAATCAGTATAAAGTATCCTTTGTTCTAAATTAGGATATAGTCTGTCCGCGTACAAATTTCATTCAAATTCATTCAGTAATTTTTGCGTGAAAGACCAACAACCATCTATCCATCCTCGCAAACTTTCGCTTTTATTATAGTAGTAATACTATAAACTACAATTACAGTAGATAAGCACATTTTTATCACAAAGTTGAATGGGTGGCACCTCTTTTCCTAGTGAATGACAATGAAGTGACGAGTTTAGTCTGCTTCTCTTAATACTACACAAGAAAAATGTTTAATTGTACTCTTTATATAACGTTAGATTTAAATTTTTTTTTTAGATTATCGTAATAACGAATTATTTGTTATATCTATTTGACTTATTATACTTTATAAATAACTTTAGCGATATAAAAATTCTTGATATGTCATTAGACATCGAACTACTGCATAAATTATGCTGCTTCCGCTATGTTTATTATTTTCATCGTAGTGTTCGTCACATACTTGAGTTTGGTCGGACGAATATTTGCCTACTAAATATGTATCAGATTCATGATTCAGATGACGATTTCTCTCGGTGCAACCATGTCAAGGTCACTCCGTCTGTCTGGTTGGACTGCGCTTGTAAGATTTAGCATGATACTGTATTATGCTATTAATTTTAAGAGCCAACACTTGAATTGCCGTTTTATACAATGTTGTAAATAGTAGTGTATACTCCAATATTCTTAGAAGCGAAATTTTTCTGGTTTTATTGACTACAGTTCCGTTGACCGAGAAAGACTGCTCTCGTTATTTAGTGTCAAAGTCTCAACAGTTATTTCCTGTATCCTCATTTTACATGGCTGTACGATTGTTGAAAGATGTCCTAGAAGATTTAAAATAAGAATTAATTGTTATGTTATTATAGTATTCAGTCGATGTTTGTCTCCTATATCGGTAACTTCATCACATGTCTCATGTAACTTGAATTTAATGCTGTGGAAAGAGAATACGTGGTCCGATTGACAAATGCTCCTTCGCTGTAGTCAATAAAAAATCTGCTTTATTTCCCCCTATTCGACATCGACACCATTATGTGAAAGTATTTTATTAAAATGCGGTTACCTTGTTACCTACCTAACGTAATAATCAATTAACCGAACATTGATTTTATTCAATATCAAATTAATAAATAAGCCTAATTTTGACAATTTAAAATTTAGATACATTTCTCAAAATATTGTCTCTTTTCATTTATTTTTACATTTTTTTGCACATTGTTTTTATTCAATTCATATCTCTGGCCTTTTATGACTTTATGAAATATTTTCAGGATAAAAGATTTAAAAACAAAAATCTTCATATTTCACACAATATTTTTTTCAATAATTATATTATTTAAACTTTATTAATAATTATGTTAAACAAATTACTGTACCGAACTTGATAAATTTCGTAAATAAAGAGTATACATAGTTATTTTTATAAACACTTTTATAAATCTCACCGCATATCACGGAACTAAATTTAAAGTATTTTACTAATAAAAAGTTCGGTTTAAGAATATATTAAGATTATTCAATAAACATTATTATTGGAAAATCGATAATATTTAACCTACATAGTTCTTTAAAGATTCAGCAGACAAAGAATTGATAACTAAAGGCTGTCACCATTTGACCTTAATACTTAAATACAAAGAATTGGGGATTTCTTCGAACGCATAACTAACCATACGTGGGCTCCAGATTATTCTTTCCTTATAAAAAGTAATAAAAACTTTACAATGCCAAGAACTGGAGTAATTCCTTTATTTATTTAATACAATGCACAATTGTCTTTTTCCTGAATTGAATGCGTAATTTTCATTTCTCGTCTAGTGTTTTCCACCTGAAAGCCTTCGAACTTGTGTACTAAATAGATCTATGACCGTGGTTGCCCTTAGCGCGTGACGAGGTCTCACATACGTTTATTATCGGTATGCCCTTTACACGCATTTATTTTATTATTACTGAGTGTGACAAACATCGGTAAGACATTTTCCTCGATTTTTTAGACTTAGCGTCTAAGACAACGATTTTATTTGCTTGAGTTAATTTATAGCTTCTTCCTTATATTATTTACTCGTGTAGGTAAACACATTTTTACGTTATTTAGACTTTTTCCTGTAGACTAATTGCAAACAATAAATTGACGTTGCCATTGTATAACAACCAATTATTACCAAACGATAAAAGAAATTTAGTTACCTGAGAGAGAATCATAAATGGATACCTACTGCTGTTTTATTAATCGATTCGTGTTTCGTTTGCTTTAATCACACTTACGACTCATATTTTCGACCAGCTTTAGAAAGACAAAGGTTTTCAATTTGATTGTCTTTTTTATGTTTGTTACCTCCTAACTTCGTCAGTTTTAAACTCATATAGAAATTTCTTTTTTCATTTGAAAGGATATACTTACCCCTTACTTTTTACTTTAGTTTTTAAATCAAAATGACTGCTTTTATCAGAATTGAAGTTGGGTTTTTTGTCGGATACGATTTTTAATTATATTTTACTAGAACTCCTGACAAATTTTAAAAAGTAGTGGTAATGATTTTTGTTAACCTAGATTGGAAGAAAATGATTCTTTTTAAATCTAGTAAAATATCCTACGAATATAAATACGAATTAGAAAATATCATCATACTCATATACACTCGTACTCGTCATACAGAGAATCATATATACTCGAGATCATACATACTTGAAACGAATGGAACTATTAAAACTTTTCCCAAAGTAACTACTAAACAACTAAAAAAAGTAGTTTTCAACAACTTTGGATTATAAATTTAAATTGAATTAAGATGGTAATGATAATTTAAAAAGTTACAAAATATGCGTTTCGACTTATTAAGAGGTTTTAAAATTATTATTATTAAAATTATTATTTCTAATAATTATATTATGATGTCATATCACTAACCACATTTAATTGCATATTTAATTAAATTAGATTACATCTAGACATTTAATTTCTTCAATATACATAAGATTTATCCTGTATGCTTTAATTTGTTAATCCATATTTTTTGCATTGATTTCTTGATTATAGAATTTTTATCGTGCACTAGCTTTTTGCCTACTACATCGTAAGCGTGGATTTTAAATGTAGTAAAGCCAACAAAATAGACCACTTTTAGATGGCATATCAAACTAAAACATACACCAAATTTTAAGTTAGACTTTTAAGAATACGACTGTGAAAACCACATTCAATTTAGTATAGTAGTTCTTGCGTGATGCCGGATTGAACATATAGACAGGCAGACAAAATTTCTAAAAAATATTTTTTTATTGTCTATTGACCTCATTAATACCACTCATTTTAATTTTACTTGAATATCTCCCTATATAGGGACTATATAGTACAAAGATTTTTCAATTATAATTTTATTATGTTAGCATGATATTTATTACATATCGCACCTAGGCGATTCTTATGAAAGTATTCTGAATAAAAAGATTTTAATTTTATTATGCACTACAAAATGGACTCCAGCAACGCCCTATGTGTTGTTGTATTGTGTTGCAGGCTTTTCGAGTATATCTAACCCACAAGCTCCACGTCTAAAAACATGTACAAAATATGTTGAAAAAAATAATTTTGACTGGTCTTGAGCAACATGCGAACCTGCGAGACAACATGTTTGCTCTCACCGACAACGCTCTGCGTTCTCTCTTTCTATATCATCATTGTCTTTGAAGTCGTGAGTCAACATATGACAGAGATGTTTGAATTTGTATACTCTTTCGAGAGCAACATGAAAACAATAACATGAAATCAAGTTTTTACTATATTACATTTACCAACCTACATATATTACTGGGTACAGAGGAATAACGCCTGAGTCCTCAGGAATGGCAACGCATGGGGGGTATCATGGGCGAAACAGTATACTCTGTTATGTACATGGTACTGCTCATGTCTATAGGCGACGGTTACCATTTTCCATCAGGTGGGCCGTCAGCTTGTTTGCCATTCTAAGTTGTATAAAAAAAACATAAGTCCTCATTCATGACATGAATTAGGAAGTCCATAAAAAATTCCTTAGCACAATATAAATTAAGTAATCATACAAAATTTAAGAAGAATTGTAAGGTTTATTTTGTTTCAAAGGTCAAAGTCTCTACAGTAAGTATGTATTTCTTACGAATTCTTTATAATCTGGAAATAGTTTATAATTATTCTGTGGTTTTAATATAGGAATATTTAATCAGTTCTTTGTATAGACATCACGTCATTACTTTTATTTGATGTCATTATATTTCCGATGAATATCCTATATTCAAAGCTATTTTCTATTTGCAAATTCAATATACATATATATATATATATATATATATATTTTTTTTTTTTAATTAAATAAAAGGAGAAAAATCTAAAAATAGTGTACCGACCGTATTTCTATGGAATAAAAACGGCATTACTCGTACTTAAAAAGTATTTAAGATTAAGTAGTCACTACTTATTTACTGAAGTAGTAGTGGAAATTATAATAATGGAACCAATTTTTTCGAACCATGCGACCTCGCCTGCGCCCGTCACGGTGTTTGATGCAACACGACCACTATTGTGCGGGTCCTGGCATTTCGCAACACCTCGAATGAAGCACGGTCTGTAAACAAAGTAACATTCTATTAGCAATGTCACCAATGGAAAAGTTAAAAATATATGAAATTGAAAAGCTTTAAAATGGACACATGACCTCTGAAAGTAAGTTTATATCGATCCCTCATTTTTTCCAACATTTCAGAATATTACTTTGTCTAGTTTATCTACAGTCCCTGAACTGCCATAGCTTCTGTTGTAAGTCGATATTTCGCGAGTAATTACAAGACCATTATTTTATTTACTACTGACATTGAATAGAATTGACGCATCATTCCCAGTTTCGTATATATATTTATATACAGTTCCGTTGTAAACTCAATTATCTGCTATCGAAACCGTTTTATAACGTTACCGAACAAATTGAACGTAATGGAATAACTGCATCAATCCACGAATTGTATAAAAACTCCGTTTAGCGATTACCAAAACTGTATTTGAAAGTAAAGCGTCGAATAGTAAATACGTTTTGTTCTGCAGGGTGACAAATTATGATTCATTGTTCGTGTCGTCTCATGTAAACTCGGTAGATACTAGTACAATGTTGGTCTCCCGTGTCGAGCGGGCCGAGCGCAACGAGCGCACGTCGATTGAATGTTGAATGCTTATCATTCGTGGCCGTTGAGTCACCAGCAACCCGCTTTCTGCCTCTCAATGAAAGTTATCGACCCTTAATATATGTAGTTTGATGTTAAACAGTAGTCGCATGCATTGAATTAAATATTATTTTTAATAAGACTATATACTTAGTAGATTCGATATGAAAACTTTAACAGCTGATGGCTAAGCTTCAGATGAGTAATCGTCATTTAGAGAGATATCTAAAAAAACTACATCCATAGATATTACATAAATTAGTAGCGTACCTCATGCAATTCCATTCCTGAAGACTAAGTTATCTCCTGTAAGCGTAAATTATTAAATTAATGTGTTAAATATCTTTTAACTAACTTACATCATAAATAAAGTTTCAAACTTTTTTTACATTACTTTTATGTATACTATTTATTATATGATCTAAGATTGTGTTCATACTTATTTCGGCAACTTACGTTGCTTAAAGATTAGTTTGTTGTTTTATATAAATTACGTCACTTTGTTAATTTACTGTTGGACCAATTCAATGTATCCCTTGGTATTCAATATAGTAGTCTTGTAGTATGTACAAAAGTTTTCATTTTCTGACATTTATCTATCTCAACATTGAAGTTAAAATGTTTCGTATTTCTTCAATTCTAAATTATTTACAATACAAAATATATTTATAGCAATATTAACAATATTAAACATGAATTTGGTTTGTTTCAGATGGTATTTCCGCAAAATAAAGCGAATTGAGGCAGAGAAGAAGTTACTTCTGCCGGAGAACGAGCACGGCGCTTTCCTTATCCGTGATTCGGAAAGTCGCCACAACGACTTCTCGTTATCCGGTAAGTTTTCTTTTTCATTTAAGAGTTTCCTCTTGTCGGTGCAACTAATTCATGCATTATTAATTTATTAATTATTAAGTTATTAATAGTTATTATACCTTTTTTAGACAACATTATTAAAACTGAACATTTTTCCTAAACATGTTGATCGGAAAACGACCGAAAATGTTAATACGGCGTATCCGATTGTCAAAATATTATGGGAGACTATGAAACATTTTTCCCAACATTTTAATGTCATCCTAAAAACTAACTATAATTAAATGGTAAAGGACAAAAATTCTGAATACTATTCCCGCTTAGATATAGTCCTAAACAACTAGTCTTATATAATATTAAAGTTATAAACTTAAATTCTTTCTTTGATAGAATAAAATACATACAAAGTGATAGTTTTTAAAACTGGCTAAGTTATAATGAATGATTCCTTAAAAACAAACACCTAATATTAGAAGATGGAGGGAATTTAGCTTACTAAATAATGTGCTTTGTAACTTTTGACGTAATTAAATTAGGATAAAATCGAATACACGTCAAATAGACGTTACCTTACCTTATATTTCTCGCTTATTCAATATGATTACTTGATAAGCTTCTTGATTGTTGTTTGTACACACATATATACTATATCTCTTTATTACAAACTATCATCACTTATTGTATTACGTATTATATTACGTATAGGTATCGATATGACAATTATAGATTATTATTATCATAATTTTTATTTTTAGTCAACGTGATTATATTACTTTTTGTTATTATATAAATTGTAATAAATAACCATACATACGTTATACTCATATGAAACAAGCATAATTCGGAAATAATTTAGTATACCTTCTTCATGTTACACTAATTTATTTGTTCACAATAATAGATGTTTATTGCATTATGAACTAGTCATAACATTTTGCATAGTCAAGTTATTGGAATACTGACACCGGACTCCACTAGTAGTACATAATAAATGATAGTAATAAAGAAATAAAAGTATTAATCCCCTTCGTATTTTCGCATAACTACCGTATGTTGAACAATAATACTTTCTTGCTCTATTTATCAAATTTGATTTGTCTTAGGTTCAAAAGAAAGTCGAGTTGAGAGGCAGCAGAGTATAAATTTACGTAACTAGCTGACCCCACGAACTTCGTACCGCCTAACAGTCGATTCTTTATTTTTTTAGTTTTTTTTTTTAATACTTTTCTACTATTCTGGACGCCGGAGCAGCTAGATTTGTACGATACTAACGTTACTCAATTATTTTACCTTCTCGGAACTTCTCCACTAACACTTGAACTTTATAGTATGATATTAAAGTTCAAATTGACTTTTAAGTATTATTACGAATCGTTTGTATGAGAGTATAGAAAAGCGTTTAGCGTTTTTAGACATTTTCAGGCATTTTTTTTTTAATTTTTCTCCGTAAGAACTATCCTCGTACTTCAAAAAAAGGATTAGCGAATTCAGTTCAGCTGTTCTCGCTTTTTGCACTTAGCAACACATTCAGCGATTCATTTTTATATTATAGAGATGAATCGCTATTAATTTTTTGCGCAACTTGCAATGACAACAATTAACTCCAGTAGATGAAGTAATTAACATACCTGTATCTCGTCCTACTATTATATTTTCTCCTTTTTTTGGGTATTACATATAATGATTGTATAAACGTATTATTTATTTAGTATGATTAATTATATGGTAGTCAGTATTAAAATCGGCACGTTTAATTTATCGTTGATATAATTCATATCTCACGAACCTTGTACCGCTTATCATGATAGTGTTAACTGCAGCATTACAAATAAACGTCCACGTCTAGAAGATTCGATCCCGATGCTAAACCGGTTGCAGTTTTTCTAAAGCCCTAGAATAGGAGCCGTGGGAACAAAGGCCTGCTCGCTAAAGGCTAGTTCTATTTCTCATACTAATTACTATTCTTCATTCACTAGTGAGCCGTTCGATGGTATCTGTTTAAATACAAATTGGACAGGTTACTGCTAATTTATTAAATATGTACATAGTTCATCGTCGTGATCTCGTTGTATCTGCACTGAATAGCAAATAAACTGTTGGATTTTTTTGTACCCGACACTTTCTCGAATGTTATATTCGATTACAATAATAAGTATAACTAAACAAACCGGTTTTATACTAGTATGCTGTAACTTTGTGACTCATAATTTTATCATTATAGTTTTTTACCACAAAACTCGTTATTATATTGTATTAAATCCTAATTATTATACTTATCTAAAATCCTATTTATCGCAAATGCGCCATCTACGACTTTATTAGATTATCTGTAGTGACTTTTGATTTTTTTGATTACTTACTAGTTCTGCCGCGCGCTCATCCATCATCATCCAAATGTAGAAAGCATAACATTTTTAATCTTCAATAGTGATGACATATATTACGAACATCAAAGTAGATGACATGTCATGTCCACAGTAATAAATGATATAATAGTTACTATGTAATAAAGATAAATATTTGCTCTATATAGTGACCGTAAAAAAAATATTGCCAACATACTAACAAAATCGCATTTATGCACTCAGAGTTCAAGATGTTGGAAGGAATTATAATCAGAAATGTATACCATAGTGTTCTTACTATAGTATTCGTATATCGTATCATATACATACATCGTAAACGCTTATCACTTTCGATTGTATAAGAGCGTAATTTATCGTAGCACGGTATGATACGATTTTGTCGTCACTATACAATAAGAGACAAAAAAAGACACCTAGATTTTATTTAAGAAAATATAAATATTAGAAGCGTAAAGTGAGGAAAACATGCTATACCCAAGAAATTTCCCAATATAGTGAAAAAAGGACCGAAATTTTAAATTACAATTAACCAGTAAACCTGAGATATAAATGCGCCAGTATTTCCACTAAACCTCGAATTTAAGTATTACACAAATTACGCAAGGTCGCACATAGCATTACGTCCAATCGTTGAGTAAATACCAGACAATACACATTATGCAGAAAATTAAAATTTCAGTTCACTTCTGGGTAAAATCTCACGAGTGCGTAATACGTCTTAGAAGACACGGAATTCCTGCAACGCGGGCGGTATTGCACATATTAATTCAACGATTGCACTTGAATTGCATACCGGTGTTCTATTACATCACAGATATTGACATAACTGGGGCAATCCATCCATACTTTAAATGATTTACTACTATATTTATCCTGCTTCTATCTTTGAAGGTTCTATGCCACATGCAGTAAATTCTTAGACCAGAATGCAAATCACGTATATATGCAGATTTAACATTATTATTTCACTAAATGAGCAGACAAACAATGAGGAAATTGTTAAACTTGTTTTCCTATAATTAGATTTATATCGCATTTCTGCGGAAAACCCTGTGAATAATTATGTTTTTATTAGAACGTTATTTGATAATAATACTGAATCCTCTTATTTTAATCGTAGGTAAGTATTCTACACAAATAAGCAATCCTGTGTTTATATTAGAAGATGGCATAATATCTGAATTAAATATGAAATTAGAAAATGCTATGAGTTGAAATAAAAGAAACAAATCTCACAGCCATAATAAAAACAAGATTTAATATCAAGATTGCAACTTGGAATAATGCAGCGTATTTTGGCATCGCTTTAAGTGCTTTCAATTTTCATTATATGATTTTATTATACTATATTGTCATATTAGATTCCTTACGATTATGAGATAGGAAAAAATCAAAGAACGCCATTTGTTCCAAATTTTATCTGCAACTAATTTAATCCAATAATTATTTGATAATTTAGGATCTAATTCCTCCTGATCGATATCACTTTATATAGCACAGATATGATATTATTGTATTTTAATCTAAAATCAATGAGCAATATCGTATATATTTATGCTATATTTAAAAGAAACCGCCTATCTTTTCATCTGTTTACCGTAAATTAAACAATGACTTCACATATACCGGCGAACTAAAAATATGAGGTACTAAGTGTATCCAGCGGCTTTGTCTGAGTGAATCAGTACATAAAGTATCCTGTGTGCTAAGTTAGAATATAATCTACCCGAGTACCAAATTCTATTTAAATCCGTTTAGAAGTATTTGCGTAAAAGAGTAACAAACATCAATCCATCCATCCTTACAAACTTTCTCATTTATAATATTAACAAGATAACCATTTACTGAAGAGACAGAGGATTGCCCTACATTACGCTCTGACTTCATCACGATTATTATGTTGTAATTAATTATGACAATACAACATGTAGGTTGTTTATCATGGGGAGTTCTCTGATAAATTGTTTGGATTTATACCTTCTGCTGATTTTCACCACCGTACAACCCGCCACAAACTAAAGTGCATTCCTAACCATCTGGATGAGTGGCGGTCCTGCGCCGTGCGTTTTTCAAGGCACTTTCTTCCACGCACAACCACTCTTTAGTATCAGCTTCCAGCAGCAGTATTTCCAAATTAATACGACAACATAACCTTCTGCAGCATAACTGCAACATAACCTTAAGCGGTTGTGTTTGCATGGTTGTGTTTTGGTTTGAAGTGTGTGATATGGCAGTGAATTTACAGGGTACAGAGGAATAACACCTGAGCGCTCAAGGGCGAAACAGTATACTCTGTTATGTCCATGGTACTACTCATCATCAGGTTTCCATCAACGCCGTCAACTTGTTTGCCATTCTAAGTGGCATAAAAAAAAAACTCAAAAACTACTCAACCAATTTTAAAAATCTACTAGTAATATATGCAATATTTTATTTTCAATTTCAATTCTATTTACCCGTGTGAAGCCGGGCGATATTGCTTGTATCTTACATATATCTTACATTTGTAAAAGTTTTACAATTTGTAAGAGACGATCTTATGAAAGGACACATAAATTAAAATCCTTTTAAACTCGACAGTCCGCAGTGCCGCGTCCAATCTTGGGTTTCCCGGGCAAACATAGTTTGTTCATCAGATTTATACATATCTACATCAATAATATGAAATCATGTGAAGAGTCTAATCCACATCTAAAGAATTAATTTAATAGATCCTTAACCGTTTATAGGTAATTGTAATTAATTTCCTAGAATAGAGGAAACTAATACTAATATTATTGTTGTTTTATAATTCTGACATTGAATATTTTATGTGTATTTTACGCATTTTGTTTTATGAATACTTATATAATATCATGAAATATATTTTCTTAATAGGATTCTATCACGGCAAATATAAGTTTACAGTCGAACTAGTATATTTTGCTCCGCAAAAGTTTAAGAAATTTATTAAGAAATTCAACAAAAGATGAATCATATTGATTGCAAAATAATTATTTAAATCGGTCCTGAATTGGCAACGTAATTGTCTCTGTTTGAGATAAATCCACCTATGTACCTACTGTACATTTCTTTTATGTATTAAATTCTTCTCTGTGTAATGTGCATATAATATTTACTAACAAACAGACGTTACCTATAAAAAAATTACAGTCATGAGCTAACGATCAATATATCTTGTTACATTAACTGTATATGCCACTAAATGTCACATCACACAAATCTTAAAGGTCATTCTCCTTTAAAATATAAATTTGTATACTGGTAGATCGAGTTTCTGTGTGGTGGGAGGAGTGAGATACTACAATGTGTCACCACGCTATCATCCCTAGAATATCGTAAGAGGCAAAAATTATATATACAACGCCCACGTGGATCCTTTAGCGTCTGATCCCGTGGGAGTAATCGAAATTAAAATTCTCATTCATCTATTTTTTTAACTATCTCTACAATTTTTAAAATCGATAGAGTAATTCACGTGTTAGTCCCATATTTTGTAACAATTAAAGCTTCTCTTGTTTGCGATAAAGAAAACTACATGTTGCAAAGCAAAATCTACTTATAAATATGTGATATCAATCTCTATGTACCATATCAGCCGTTAACTGTCCACTACTAAACATAGGCCTCCCCTAGCATAAGGAGTTTTGCCAGCAGTAGTTAGGCTTTGGAGAGGTTTTAGAGATATGTCCGCCCCTCAACCATTTAGTTCTCTTAGTCATTTCATACGATACCCACAGGAAAGGAAGGGGTGGCTATTCTCTGGCGGTATCACTCGGTACAAATTTTATATACGTGAAATATTTTCATTGCAAGGTATCTTGTCACGTGTTAGTATGTGTATGTATATACAAGATTGTAGTTGACTTTTTGAGGGACACAAAATGTACTCTGTTACTCTGTATACAAGGAATTTCTGTGCAAAATATTATAAATCTTATTACCAAGCTCTGTGTATATCAATCAGTTTCTACTTTTATTTTAATTATTTCGATATATTTTTACTAAATAATTACTAATTTTGGAGGAAACAATAAAGAGTATCTTTAAGTACATTTCTTGAAATTTTGAAATAAAATTCCGAGTTTTAATCGTATGTTATTTCTTTATAGTGCGAGATGGCGACACCGTGAAACACTACCGAATAAGACAACTGGACGAGGGCGGGTTCTTCATTGCCAGACGTACCACCTTCCGTACACTCCAAGAGCTCGTGGAACACTACAGCAAGGATGCTGACGGACTGTGCGTTTCGCTCAGTAAGCCCTGTGTGCAGGTCAGACATATTTTATATTTTTGTCATTATGTCTTCTCTTTACACTAGACATACATACATACATACATACATATCTGTCACGCCTGTCTCCCATTAGGGTAGGCAGAAACAATGGAACGCCAAATGCTTCGATTCAAACAAACCTCTTTCGCTTCTTCCACATTCATCAATCTTGTCATACACGCTCGTCGGTTACGGGTACTTTTAACACTAGACATGTTATGTATTTAAAGATTTAAATTATTTTAAAATCATACAGTGAATACAGGCTATGGACGTGAGAGTGGCGTCTTCGAATTTATTAAACATGATTAAGAGATATAATGAGTTTACGGATTCGGTCATATGTCCATTTGTCTGTTATTGGTCTGGACGTCTTCTATATATTTAAGAAAAAAATTCATTTACTAGTTCTGCTTAAACTAATGTTAAGTAATAGACGTTGTGTGTATGTCCACCCCTCCTAGACAATTGGCAAACAAAAGTATCGATAGATACAGTCTAGCCACTGTATATATATATATATATATATATATATATATATATATATATATATATATATATATATATATATATATATATATATATATATATACGTACCGGTTAGACGGAGACAATTGCAGTCTCTTTTAACGTTTTATTTTTGTCAAATGAGGAATAACGAAAATGTCTAGCGAGACAGGACTATATAATTTGATTACATTTTGTGAACTTTACATTTAGTAGCTAGTAGTACTAACCACTACCATATTTTGGCATCCTTATAAAAATTTAAGTAATCTTGCCTGATTATTCATCCTCTTGACTCATATACTAATAACAATAGTAAGTCGATATCCAAATATTTGAACAGTCGTTTCGGTGAGTGTCTAGAGGTCACAGTTTCCCACTTACCTCTGTTCCCTTTTTTTAATCACTATACTACAATATTAGTGATTCTACTTTTAGTTTGTGTAACGATATTGTTGAATAGACAAGTTTTTACATAATATTTAAGTCGAAAAGTGTATAAAATTAACAAAAACAATATAACAATAAGATCAATGGTTTTTATATAAATTACAGTACTAGGCTTCTTTGTCCGTATCTATGTGTATAGTTTACTTGATCAAGTTTCGTCCAGGATTTCCTGGACAAAACTTGATCAAGTAAAGACTATGTAGTCATTACGTTTTCTCAGAATTAGAGCATACAACCGTGGAAGAATATTCTTTATTTATTTAAATATTTATCACGTTATTCCCGTACTAGTAGAATAAATTCTTCAATGCTATGCTATGCTATGCTAGCTGTGTGAACTAGAAATAAAGTGGTACTGAATCAAAATAACTGTTAGTGTATTTATCTACAAATGCTCTCTAGGTCAAAAATATTGTTTTGACCTTCAAGTAATAAAGAAAAAGGTCAAACAGAAATTCGCCAAACGCGCTTGTAAAAAATATATGCAAGTAGTGATCATTATCAAGATCTGAGATAGAGGTCACTTTTGTTGATGCGATCCAGTTTACCAAAACTCGGATCTGTTGCTGTTTCAAGACTAATAAAGTGCGGTTTGTATTCTATCTTCACAAATAATGGACGTACAGTCCATTATTAGTTTAAATGAAATTTTATTAAAAGTTGTTCTTTTCCAGCGAGATAAGAAGTTTCTCAAGTTTTCTGAATTTTTATAGGTTACAATTTTGAACTGATATTGTAATTTTTTGCAATCTATTAATTTATTCACAACCTTTTTCTTTGCGGGGAGGTAAATACTGCTTTTTGTATGGTAATGTCTTAAAAACTGTATGTAAAATTCAAATTTTTGTTACGGTTTAATCCATTTTGGCATACCTATTCTTTTGCGTATCAAAATCTTATACTTTTTAAAGCAAAATTTTAATATATTTCATTTGGGTAAGCTAATTTTTCTATTCTATATTTGTTATATGAATTTGCTCTTTTTAGTATTTAATACAAATTATTATTTATTATTCCTTACGTAAAGGTTCTGAAAATATATGTTTATACTGCATGTCATTGTTAACAAATAATTTTCCATCACGATTCACTGTCAGCTGTCAATCATAATGTGTATACAGTGACATTGCTTGGAAAACAATTATACGGACATGACGATTAGCACATTCTATTGTACGAATTTAAACGCTATTACCGCTTCATAGAATATGTTTTTAACATACAAAATAAAACAAGTAAATAGGCAATTCGCTGCATATACATATATGTAGATACCTGCAGAGCTAGTAAAAATTGTCCGTCTGTTACAAATTGTTCAGACAACCGTCGCTAATGTTTATAATGACGTATTTGTTATAAAGGAAACGTAAACGTCGAGCGATGTCCGTTTAGTTATTATCTCACATTTCTAATGCATTCACAATTTATAACATCATTGTAGTAAATCTGAATTGGTCTCGTAATTTGAATTTTGTTACACAAATCCATAAACAAAGTTATATTATATTAAAAATAAAAAAAAAAAATCAGATGTTTGCTCCATTATAAAAGCAACTTCAGTTATAATAATTAATACGGAATCAACATGTATTATCAATTACAAAAATAATTGTCATAATTAAAAAAAAATCACTAACTTCAATCGTGGCAAAACCATTTATTTTGATTAAAAAACTAGTCTATTGAACCGATTTTGATAAAATTTGTATGGGACTAATCTGATAACATATCCTTAAATACAGAATTTTCCAAATTGGTTGGAAAATACAGCCGAATTGTGAAACTCTTTTTAGACTTTTTTTAAAACACTGTATAATATCATTATCCTCATATCAGCCTTTAACTGTCCACTGCTGAACGCAAGTCTCCCTCTTGCAGCGTTTTGGCAGTAGTTGCCACGATTAGTAGGCGAAATGCAACCGCAGTCAGGCTTTTCAGACGTTTTAAGAGGGCCGCTGCTGCCCATCCCTCGCCCTCCCTTGGCCTATTCAATGCCAGGAGCATACCGGCAACTATATATACTATATAAAATAGATCGGCTAAATGTCATTAAAAAATAAAAATAATAATCTTCTTAATCATGCTTCATCGGAACTAACAAGGC
The DNA here is from genome assembly GCF_026898425.1 of Galleria mellonella. NCBI lineage: Eukaryota > Metazoa > Arthropoda > Insecta > Lepidoptera > Pyralidae > Galleria > Galleria mellonella. The sequence continues at coordinate 6,664,819 of NW_026442130.1, read as the reverse complement.
AATATTGCTATAGCCACGTCATCATAATGATATAACCAACCACGCATTGAATTTACGAAATCGTTAAATACCTTTAAGAGGTCGTATGAACAAATAAAAAAACCCCTGATATTTTCCTATTGCGTTTCGTAAACAATTCGCAATTATGACGCAGATATCGACCTAGCTATACGTTAATGTTCTACTAAGGTATATAATATTAGCTGGCCCACACAAATTTATTCCTCGGTATCCCACTTTCATCTTTAAAACAATGCGTGACTATGTCAATATACTATTATGATCAATATACGCAATGTGTAGTACTATTATTATTTAAGATCAATTGTAAAAATCACATTTCAGTAAATAAATTATTATTAATAATACTTTATTATTATATTTGTTAGTTACTTAATATTTATTTTTAATTTTAAATCACACACATTATAGCCATTATCCCTTGTCAAATAACTTCAAAATTAAAGTAGTTATCAATTTGACTGTATATTTGTACTATTGATTCTCGTAGTCTCATATTTTTTTTTTTGTCATGATTAAAGTCAGCTTTTAATTATTAATCAAAATCTTAAATGACAATTAAACAAAAGCCGTACCTACGTCTTCATTTAAAATAAATGATAACAATGTAATTGTTGTGTACAATAAAGTATAAATAAATAAAAAAAATAAATTTTCATCAATCATCAATTAATCATTTTTACCTTTAAAAGCTTAATAATAACCAACTGTAACCAGCAACTTTGTCCTTCTATTTTAAGATTAAAGTTATCGTATTTGTTAATCTAGGACATGGTCCATCTGCCTACTTAATTTGAAATCCATTCAACCGTTAAAGAATGATTGAGTAACAAACATCCAAATATCTAGATATTCAAAACATCTTTACAAACTTTCACATTCGTATATATTATATTAGTAGAATTGTTTAACAAGTTTAAAAATACAGATTTCTTTATAATATCGCTCTCTATTTTCTACATCATTCATTTTTCAATTCTTTGCTATCTATATCCATAACTTCATCATAGTTACTTATGACTCATTGATTGATTTTTCTATTATTCTATTTTTACAACTTAGTATATTTAATAAACAATCTTTTGGCATATCTTTTTTATCGAACTTAATAATAACAGGCAATAAAAGAATCTTCTTAATTTTGCTTTTGTTAATTTGGGCGCTTTTGTGCACTATTTCGAAAAAATATATATCAAGATTTATTAATGGTGCCAAGTTTAGGAAAACAGTATATATATTAAAGTTTATGACACTTGGTACAGCTGTAAATATACCAAGAAGAGTCAAAACCCTTACTTTCGCATTAGTAATGGTAGCTAAAATATAATCTAATCTAACGGTTATCTACTCTATGGGTTAAGTACCTGATAATAAAGATTATTATTATTATTATTATGTTATTTCCCATTTTATCAGGAGCCGCGCACAATTTAATCACATTATAAATTTCTTGAATATCTATTTGTGAAGAATATGAATTTCATACCAACAGGTTAATTGTGAATGAGTAATGGCCCACGCCAAACAGTCACGTCTTAACAATTATCTTAATTTTCTAAAAAAAAATATTAACAAAATGACGTTATATGCAAAAATATTTGACCTTTCCTTATTGTCCAATTCAATAGGGCCACTACAGTATTAAAATGTTGAAAATACTTGTCAATGAATCTTAGTTTATGTATCACTAAGTGTATCCTGTAGCTTCACCCGCATAAATCACTAGATAAAGTAACCTAGGTTCTAAGTTAGAATATAACCTACCCATCTAACAAATTTCAATGAAATCGATTCAGTAGTTTTTGAGGGAAAAATTTACATCCATTCATTCTTACAAACTTTAGCATTAATATTATTAATAGGATTTATGAATATATATATATATATAATCTAGTTTTTTAAACATTTAGAAAATAATAAATGTAAATATTCCTAAAAATCATTTTAAATCTTTAAATTTTTATACTTGTTTCTTTATTAATTCTATATTAATAAGAACATTTAAAAATTAATAATAAACTCATAACAAACATATGACGATTTAGATTTACATAATTTATACGCTCAAGACTTGTCTGTGAAATATTTACAATTAAGTAATAAAAATCACATTTGAATAAAAATAATATTTGTTTCTTTAATGTTTATTTTTATCAGAAGAGAACGATTATAATTATTAATGGTATTATATATAAGTTCGCGACGAATTATGATCGTGGCAGACGTGTTATACAATGTCTAAACGTCACTAGTCATCAATAAAATGTAACCATCATGATCTTGACCCTATCTGCTAGTGAATTGACGTTAATTGTAAAATTTTGCTGTCATAGCTGAACATCTGCGGAATCTATATGCTGTCAGATCAAGGTTACGTGATCAATATAAACCATTCTCGATATAGGTGTAATGTTGTTATTACGCGGGCGCATAAATTGCAAAATTCAATATCGGGACGACTATAAAATTTATGATGTTCGACGCAGAGCCTTTCTGCGCCGCGTGAGAAATATTACGAGGCATCGAACGCGCCCGGGGGATGCTTTAATTTACAAGGACTTTGGTTTTCCTGGTCCACGGTTGTTCTGTTATTTCAACTTGAATCCTTAAGGTTAACAACATTTTATACCAGTTTATATGTCATATTTTGAATAGAAGTCAAATAGAATCAAGATAATTTACTGAGTAGATGTTTAATGATATGAAAAAGAATTTAGTATGAACTAACTAATGGATTTTTATTTTATATTTTAGTTGTAGTTTATATGTTAGTCTATTGTTCTTCGAGGAAATTTGTTAAGTTTCATTAATAATATTTCATTTTGATTTGTTATACTATAACCATAAAGTATACACATAATGTAGAATGCAATAAAGAATATAAGAATTAATGTTGTATGTTAATATCTTAACTACAAAATATCATTCTATAAGCCATGTATATTTTCACGCAAGATTTTTTTTAAGTGTAGTAGAAAGAATTGACCAGCAACGGTTTCTATCCTAATGCGGCTTTTATAATTTTGGCTTCATCAACGACATACCGTTGGTTTCCTAAAGTTTAGTAATTTAGTTATCATCTCCATTACGTCAGCTTTCAAACAAAAAACGCATCATTATCGATCCATTCGTTTGAGAGCTACGATGCCACAGACAGACACACAGACGTCAAACTTATAACACTCCTTTATTGTGTCAAGGGCCAAAAATAACAATTTTATGTGCATATACTTGAACAATAGTGAATATTAATAACTAAATTATATTTAATTATGACACAATTTATATGCATTGGGATATTCCTATCTGTCTCAATTATAATCGTGCAAAATAACTTATATTTTTTACAATAATATGACTCCTGTACACACCTGTACGTAAATTAATTTTGACTTACGTCACTTGCATACTTTTTAATGATTTATACAATGAAGAACACGTGGACATACCGCACAACATAAACGCAATAATAATATCGCTATATCACGTAGCAATTAATTAAGCATATTAATCTTTGCGAATTCTTATTTAATGACTTTGTTGTTTGTCTATATGATTATTTTTATTTTTTCTTTTTTTCTGTTATTTTAAGATAAAATAGAGTTGTAGTGCCTACTGTGGCGGAACAACCAATTTATTATGTAATTTAAAAAAGCACCAAATAAAAAAGTGCCGTTCCAGTTTTACGCGAACCAAGGCCGAGAAGGCCCCGCTTTCGTTACGGACTTTGAGTACAAAACGCAACATTCGCTTGATACCGAAGTCGACAACAGACAGGCTATTGTTTATAACAGATTTGAACTCTACATACGTCACTGATGAATGAATATTCAACAAGACTCGTGTGATGTAAATTTAGTTTATTTTGAATTAAAAGCTTGTCAAATGTATTATAAATCGAAAATTGTTATACATTAAGTATATATAACAATTTATAATTAATTATTGCCAAATGTCTAATTATAAATAAATGTTAAAACATTTTATTCTAATTTAAACAATATGATACTTAATAATTTTTAAATGATAAATTAAAATAAAAAATTAAAGAATTATAAATTGAATCATCTCGCACCTCTTACAATGTGATATTGAAATTATGTCAAATGTTTTTCATTTTTTTTTTTATAAACATTGTTATGTAACAAAAAAGACGCTACGCCACGTCACGCCCTTATCCTATAATTTGGGGTCGCCACAGTATATTTTCTTTTTCTATTGACCCATGTCCCAGTCGTTACTCTTGAGTTCATTAATTTTTATGTACTTACGAGGTTTGTCCGGAAAGTACGTATAAAAGTTTTTTAAAAATTTTATTTTACAATTATTCAGGTAAATCAATTTTATCCCCTTCAAAGTACTCCCCCTGTGACATAATGCACTTGTGCCAACGCCGTTTCCACTGTGAGAAGGCTCCTTGAAAGTCCTCTGGTTGTAGGTTTCTCAGCTGCCCCGTCGTAGCTTTTTTTATCTCATTTATGTCCCCCAAATGCCGCCCCCGAAGTACCAATTTGGTTTTTGGGAACAAGAAGAAGTCACACGGGGCCAAATCCTGCGAACAGGGGGGTGTTCGGTCACCGTAATGGAATTTTTACTCAAAAACTCACGGACAACAAGAGAGGTGTGGGCAGGGGCATTGTCGTGGTGAAGAATCCAACGCCCCTCTCGCGCCAATTCTGGACGAACTCGTGCCACACGAGCTTTGAGGCGTCTGAGCACATCGACGTAGAATTTTCCATCAACTGTCTGGCCTGGAGGGACGAATTCTTGATGGACAATCCCCCGAACATCGAAAAAAACAATCAACATTGTCTTGACATTTGAGCGGGATTTTCTTGATTTTTTTGTTCGTGGTTCCCCGGATGTCTTCCACTCTTTGCTTTCACGGCCATTCTTGCCGAGTTTCGAGAGAAACTTGATTACGACGCGCTGCTCTTCAACGGAAGCGGGCTCCATGCCGACGGGGTTTCGTTAAGAGGTAACTTCACAGATGGCGTGACAAGCCAGTTCGCACCGCACGGCGGTCAGACCAGAACTGAAGCATTGTTAGGGACATAAGGAAGGGGTCCTGCGCTTACCTGGCCTCCCCACTCCTCTTTCTCGCATTCCAGAACACTTTTATACGAACTTTCCGGACAGGCCTCGTATATCGTGTTTCAAGCAGCCCACCTATCTTTGCTTTAATTGTCCCCTCTCTTTGAATATATATACATTCATGTTACACATCTTTCCCTTTATTAAATAATTTTTTCAAAAAATATTATGTGCCTTTTTAACCTATTGCGATTTCGTTGTACTTATACGGAGATTAGGTATTACTAAAATAACTTAAGTTGATAAGACGAGAATTAAAATTTATTTAATTGGTTTAGTTTGTCAATATAAATTGATTAAATATATATGGATTAATGTCATTAATCCAAATGTTTGTTAATTAATTCCCATTTTTTTTTTAACTTGCTATTATTAAAGCCTATTCATCACTGTTGGCTCCGTAATATATTTTATACCTATTCCAATTCAATTAGATATGGTAATATCGTTATAAATTTACAGCAATTTAATTTTCTCTCTAGCTTAATCATCTACGTAGACTATCTAATGCGAATTATTAGTTACTGGTGTGTAAAATGATGAAAGGTCCTACTATAAATATATTAAACATGAGGTATAAATTAATATTCACAAATAAATTAATTTTTATATATTGCAAAAGTTCGTTAATCACAAAAACGAAACAAGCAGTAATTTGCAATAGTGACAGAGTTCATATAGAGATCATGACTAATGTAACATTTTTTTATAATCTCATGATGCAATAAAACTATATAGTATCACGCCAGGTTCCTTGCCAAGTAGACAGCCTTTTAACTTCTTAAAACAACATTGGTTGCGGTTACATAAACGTTTACTAATATTAAATTTAACATTGCCGCGATCCTAAGGCGTTACACGAAAGATTTAAATTCGGAACCGGTCCCACGTTAGTATTGTATGCTTCGAAATCCTTACCGAGAAATTTTAATTCACCTACTCCACCCACCACTTCGCAAAATCTAAAGTCGATTCATTTATATATACGTATTTAACAATTCACATCGTTTCTCTTATTACGTATTTGTATCTATATGGATAATATTTAAGCTCTTGGTTGAAAAAACAGTAATCGAAGCCACGGGCAAAAACTAATTACATATATAAAAACAATTGTCTGTCATTATCAACGTGCTTTTAGGATATAGTCAAATATGATTTAGATTTTTGTATTCAATTTCAAATAAATCAATAAGTATACTTTTATTTGGCCGTCTGGTCCCGGCATAGAATAGGCCACCCCTTCCTTTCCCGTGAGTATCGTAGGAGGCGACTAAGGAAGAGCAAGAGATGGATAGCAGCGTCCCTCTTAAAATATCTCTAAAGCCTAACTGCGGTTGCCAATCAGCCTGCCGAAACTTCCCAAGGGCGAAGCTTACAGCTAAAGGCTGATATGATGATACTTTTATTTGCTTCACACAATAAATTTTGCAGTAGACACACATGGTTTCATTCACATTAAATTTAAATAAAATAGAGTGAGTTATTGTTTACTATCCCTCCATTTTATCTTTATTTTATAATCTCGACAGGCACCACATGATATCTAATTTCCCGTTACAACTCGTTATATGAATTTAAAACAAGTTTGTGCCTTATTAGTGAGTGGATCATTCTCCGTATACCGCCATCAATAATTCTAATACTTATCCTCATTATTTTGTTAATCTGTCATTACTATATATTATGCACATCACACTATTATATGTTATGTTATGTTGTTATATACACATACATATGTTATGTTGTCCAGTAACAATGTGCTCATGTTGTAACTATTACTTTTCTGTTTTTTTTTTGTCTTCACCAATTAACAATTTCTATCAGTCATTCGAAGGTTAACTGGAAGAAATCTCTTTTATGGCACAAGTTCGCCATTGTACTCATTCCTTTCTTAAGAACTCTGTATCCTATAATTTAAAACTTTTACTATAAAGTGTGAAAAAACGAATAATTCACCCGACCATAAAACAATCTGCTTATGCCCAATATTTATAGAAGTAAAAAATTTATTTATTTTTATAATGTTTTCATTTATTACTAATGTCATTTAGATGGAGTTTTTGTGATATTTTTAACAAAAATTAGTTATTGTCATTAAGTCTTATTTAAACAGATAGTCTATTCATGATGTGATCTCGCTAAAGGTGTGTTTGATTATTATAATAAGAAAAATTTATACTGGTTCTTGTCTTAGCGCCGTGTGCATTGTTTCAGGGGTTTCTTGTGCATATGTTATAGATACATAATACATATGTATAACTTTCCCAATTCTAACAATCATAATAGAAATCTTTTTGTTCTCTAAAAAAAAAATAGATTTCTTATTTTAAATAATATATATATTCGTTCTATTTTTTTTTTTTTTAATTAACATTGAATACTTGTTTTGTAAATTAGTATCCCTGTAGACGAATGAAAATACATATTACATATACTGTAATAAGAATCGCACTATTTGTCAATTAGCAAATAACAAATTCTACTTTTATTTGACCTTTTTATCTTTGATGAGTACAAATCAAATCGTGAATGCAATAATTATATATTGATCACTAGAAATGCTTAGACAAGCATAAAGAAATATCTTTTACTTTCAACTTACGTTATATTGTATGTGAACTGTAAATTGAACAAAGATATTCTTCAGAACACCGTTATCGCTTCAAGATTCCTCTAAAATTAATTAACAGTGACACTATTTCGACAACATTTTTTAAGCAAATGAGTCCATTAATTGTCTATGTATATTAAGCTTATTTATAGTTTGATGAACATTACAATATAAAAATGAAAATAAAGAAATGAAATATTAATTAATTTTTAATCTTTTTAAAAAAATATCCATTACTCGACTCTAGTTCTGACGACGTTGGTAGTGTAGCGATTACACACTGTCACATTTTCCAATGGTTACGGATTCGATCCATTTAAATCGGTCTCAGTATTTTGTATTTGGTAAAAAAACATAACGTACCTGCCGGGAAGCAGTTGTTTTCATGCCTGTGTTTCGGTTTGAATGGTGAGATATAGCAGTGAAATTATAGAGTACAAGGGCATAACACCTTAATCCTCAGAAACGGCAACGCATGAAGGAGATCTTGAGTGACACAGTATACTCTATTATGTCCGTGGTGCTGTTCATATCCATAAACGCCGGTTATCACTTTCCAATAGGTAAACCGTCCGCTTGTTTGCTATTCTATGTTGCACAAAAGAATTACAAAATAAAATTAAGTATTTTTGTCAAATGTCTAGTACCTCTCTTTCTTTTTGGCCTTAATTTTATATGTTTAGCGGTATTTATTGATTTATGATCTGTAGGGTAACATTGACACAGTGCAGTTAGATCGATAATATCAATTATTACTCTTTCAGTCTAACCAAATCACAATAAACGTTGTGATAACGTCACACTGCGCGGTCACGTGCTCCATTTAGTATGAATAAACAATAAAGTTTATGAAACTTTTGAATAACTCATTAAATATTTTTGTCATGGAATTTTATAAAAATGTAATAATCGTATGTCGTCAATTTGTAATTATAAGCCATTGTTATGTCTGAAGCACAATTATTAATTGCGACAATTGTGTTTATTGGAAGCCAGTCTAATGAAAGATTCGTGATATATATATATATATATATATATATATATATATATAAAATAGATAAACTGTACAGATAGTGTATGTTTTGTTATTATGTTTAATTGTACCCACATTGCAGTCTCTATTCGAGGGATTTCACTGTTTTTATTAATATTTGAAACATGTAACGGTATGTTTCACGAGAATTAAATATCGAGAAAAACTATAATTTTTATTGAATTTGATTTTATATTTTTTCCACTTGTGTAAATAATATAAAATTAAATTCGTCCTATAAAATAATTAATTAATATTTTTTTAAAATCGTAATTATTGTAATTGTATTCATTTTCATAATATTTTACAATGTTCCTGTACAGGTATAAACAGTTACAATACAAAGTTTATACAGGTTTATAAACCATCCTACCATGAATGTATCAATATGTATTAGTATAACTACTAACGACAACTGATTTATAGATATTAATTTTATTGCTGCTATTGTTTATTATTATAGAAAAGTCATAATGAAAAAACTTACGTAAAAACTAGACAGCATTATTTTACATAATTAATATAATATTAGTAAAATATATAAATCTTATGACATTTATGGGGTATTGTCCTACAGTTGAATTGGGACAGGAAATTGTTAGAATTAAATCTCAGGTACACCTTTTTTTATTCTTTCTGATAAGAACAGAATATAGCTTCATTGTATGTCTATTTTATATTATGGCGATTTCTTCAAGATTTCTAGGCGGTTTTGCATTATTTTTTTACTGACGGCCTTAGTCGCAGAATATTTGGTGGAGTAACACACTACTGCGATAGTTGCAGGTTTTGTGTTGATAACATTTTTTCTTTTTATTCTTTAAAGTCATGTCTAAATAATTATCAATAAAGTCTAATTCAGTTATTACAGCATAGATAATTCTATCATTATCTATGTCATTATGTTGTTTATGAATTGAATATTGAGAATTTAGGTGCGGATAGCATATTAAGGTATATTTATTTTGTCTTCCTAATTTCACATCACAAATTATAGTTTCAATACATTGTATAATAATTTGCACTTTTATCAATTGCATCGAACAATATTTACAATCATAGTTACAGCTGTCTAAATAATAACGAAACAGTATGTTACAATACAATATAGTAATCAATTTGTATGCAGATGTTAATGTTCTAGATATAAGATCCTATTTGTGTACTTCGAATATTTTTTTGTATGAATCACGTTCTTTAAAATTATAGTCTAAATGTATATATCAAAGGTTGGTAAAATATATCCAACGTGTAAAATTTATATGCATTATTATCCTATTCCTAAATTTAAACATAATACTTACTGTAAGTTAAAAAAAAATTCAAGTATTTTTTTATTTAGCTATACTTTATGATTATATCTTATTGATTTAAACATACAAAACAAAACATACTACGTACTAGAAGGTATATACATTATGACAGAACATTCTAAAAGAATAATCCCTAGAAATATCGCATGTAGAGCGCAAAATATGACTTTTCATGAAATCAACATCAGAAATGAGAAATTTCCCAGTTGGACGATAATTTTTGTGTATATTTTAAACAATACCTCTGTCAATTGTGAACTAACTTTCTTTACAATCTATCAATTCGAGTTTCACATCCCTGTTGGAGCTATGCTAATGTTAGCATGTCTGAACTCAATTTATTAAGTTAAATTAAGTATTGGTTGTATTACTTAAATTATATTATTTGCTTTCTTATATTCAGTTTTAATATATTTCGTAGCATTCAGAAATCTTCGAGGTGAACCACCTTTCATTTTTTCAAGATTCCCATATTACACTTCCTTGATATAAAATCGTGTATTTTATTTTAAATTTTGTCAAATAATGAACCCAAATCGTATATGATTACTTTTGCACATGGTCACAAGTACATATTTTGTATCATTATTATTTAAAACTTACCAAAAACAATAAAACGTCCATGTTCAAGGAACATCTCACCATTATTTATACTAGTATTTAAATTAAAACGATGCATTTATAAGTCGTACCATAAAACTTTTGTGATTAATATAACGTCAATTTTATAATGTCAATTCTTCACATGGTTATAGGAATCCTAATTATTTTATACTTATCAAATACAATGCCCATGCTCGAATGTAACCGCTAGGGTTGTTAATTATTACTTCTATTACTAATTAAATGAAACAATAAGATTAAAACTGCATTAACAAGTCATAACCTTGGTATATGATGAATGTGATGGAAACTTTTGCAATCACAACTTTTTACATAATTACGTTACAATAATAAATTTACCAAATATAAAATGAGTAAAATGTCCTTGCTCAAGTGTATCCGCTAGACCACTAGGGTTGTTAACCATTGTTTGTATCATTAATTAAATGCGACAATGAAATCACAACGATGCATTGATAAGCCGTACCATTGAACGTCTGTATGAGGGAAACGAGCGTGACAAGTTACCAGACGGACGGTCGCGGCCGCTGCCCACCGCAGGTTTCATATTACACGTGTCGTGAATATAAAAATACACTATGTACCTACTCATATTGCCGACATAAGTGTAATGATGTACGCCAACCGTCTGTCTGCTCGTTAAGGCCATTCCATGTCACACGTGAAATGGCAATCATTGTAAATAGGTAATTACACATTACACTCATGTAGAAAGGTATTGCATTTGATTCTCATTCATTAAGTAACTTTATGATAGGTATATTTCAATAGTGAAGTCACCGTTACCATCGCTCTGTACTTGTACTATTATTTACCGTTGGCGTAGTATCTTACCTCTATTGATTCCCACTTGCTATCTCCCTTGTATAACAGGGCTTGCTTCATGTATTCGATATATTTTTATTTTATTTTTAAAACGGTGTTAATTCACGCTTGTTCATTCATCTCTATATATTTAGAAACTTTCGTATTTCTGTATAACTAGAACAGTAAGATATCAATTGTCTTTAATAATCAGACTTTCCACAACCAACACCCCAAGAAGGCAGTCGACAATCAACGATTATTGCACATTGGCTGCGATAACGTATAATCCGATAAAAAACTAGTTACAATACTCAAAAACCCAGATCTTGCACAATGTTTATTAAACAACTGATACTTAAATATTTTTTATTAGTACTTACAATACATGGAAGATAGCCAGACCTTTATAAATAGTTTATTATATAAATACAAATAAAAATGTTTATATTATTTAAGAATTGAACCCAGAACCATCAAATGATGTAGAACCGCTATACCTACGCCGTCATGTGACATAACATTAACTCCATTATAATTATTGTTGTTATTGTTAAGATCATTATCCATAAAATAGGTTTAATAATCTAATGCAGAAATAAATGCTAATAGATAATTAATGTACTATTGTTGCAGGTGGAAAAACCTGTTACAGAGGGTCTTTCCCATAGAACACGCGATCAGTGGGAGATTGATCGCTCTTCATTGAAGTTTGTGAAGAAATTAGGACACGGACAGTTCGGTGAAGTATGGGAGGGCCAGTGGAACAATACTACTCCCGTCGCCATCAAAACCCTAAAGTCCGGCACCATGGATCCCAAGGACTTCCTCGCCGAGGCACAAATCATGAAAAAGTTACGACACAACAAACTAATCCAATTGTATGCTGTCTGCACGCTAGAAGAACCTATTTATATCATCACAGAATTGATGAAGAATGGATCCTTGCTTGACTATTTGCAAGGTAAATATTAAGTATTATTTCACTGAATTATTAAGCAGTACCCTGTTATAAAAGTTTCCAATAATTTTAATTTCTAAATGGTTTTTATACCATTTATGATATAGATAGCTAGACAATTATTTTTTTATTATTGTGGATGGGCAGCAATCAAAATTCAACCCACGACCTCTGATATTTTAAATTATAACGACATAAAAGAAACGAAACGAATTAATCAGCCATCAAATCTTCAGACCAGTCCTTCCAAGCAACACTCGCTCACGAGTAAAGATTCCTATCTCACCAATGGAAACGATAACTGTTCTGCATTTGTGGGAACCAATTCGGATATATCATTGATAATGTATTTCTTGCAGTTCGGGCGACTTTTCCTCTTTTTTATGTGTATTGCTTTATGTTAGTACTTATATTTATATTCCCTTATTATTGCATGTACTCAACTATACTCCAACATTCATTTAATATATCACAGAAATAAAAAATAATGATATTTCGAAACAGTTGAAAAAATGTCTAGAATGCTAAATTTCTGGTTTTTTTATGGGTGAAAATGGTATGGTAACTCCGCCTGCACTAACGGTATACGCTTGCGGAGCACCAGTGAAGGGTGATAGATGAGAATGAAAACAGGCCAGTTAGCCCATCATGATGAATTCATCAGGAATTAACCATGATAGTTTCCAGGGAGAACCGCGAGGATGTCGACCTGGTTGGGTATATTGCTAGCAATGGGATTCTCAGTCTCCATTACTAACAATCCCTTTCCCCCCGCTAATTTTCAGGTTAGGAACTATTATAATCTATCTAAATAACTGTTACTAACGACAGGTCTAGAGTGATCGCTCCAGTGGATAGATTTCTAGATGATTAGATTTAGACCATCAGATGAGCCGCATGCTCGTTTGTACCCTGTATTGTAAAAAAAAAAATCCATAGACCAGACTGATGCCTATGGCCCCTTACCCTGTAATTTCACTACCATATCTCACACCTTGAAATCGATACAATCCATTCTCTGTTTATATAACTAAATTTTCTTATAAACTCATATTATTATTGGTATTTCAAATATTTACACAACAAGAATACATATCAAATACGAATAATATCTATCTATATTGTTCCACAGGCAAAGGTCGTGGTTTGAAACTGCAACAGTTAATCGACATGGCGGCGCAGATCGCCGCAGGCATGGCGTATCTTGAGTCGCAGAATTACATCCACCGCGATTTAGCCGCCAGGAATGTACTTGTGGCCGATTCTAATGTCGTTAAAATTGCTGATTTTGGGCTCGCCAGACTTATAAAGGTAAATATTAAAACGTCTCATTTCTCCTTATGTAAGTTCCAACAGTTCCAAAATAGTATTGGACTTATTTATTGTTTAAGTCAAATTTAATTCAACTACAAAATCAATGAATGTGGAAACATGAGCTCACTTGAAAATATTTTCAATTGCGGCTGTGTTTCTTTAATTGACGGTTTATAAGATTTTGTAACATGTCCAGGGCAAATAAGTTAATGGATCTGATGGTAGTTATTTTAGCAGATATTTTGTTTAAAGTGACAAAATTTATGGTTGTAAATAAAACAGTCCCAAAATTCAATTAAAATTAAAATGGTATATAATTTTTATAGCTGACCCGACAGACATCGTTCGGTTCAATATTTGATTGAAATATTTGAATTGGCGGCTAGGGACAATTTGTATCGTGAAAGAAAAATTGTTCTTTAATGTTTTTTCGGACAATTTTTCCAATATTTTCCTCGCAAGAACCTTCCTTGGACTTTAAAGAATAATTGGGAAAAAAAGAATCCTCTCGAGTCTGTCCTTGCAACGAATTATACAAAGTTTCAGCTATCTTTACTACCAGTACCACCAATAAATAATTAAAACACCCGACTTGGTTTCTACGTCATCTCACTTTCACTTTTTCTGTATGTTAAATAACAAATAATTTAGCGGCTTTAAATTTCGAAATAATCCTGAAGAACAAATAGATTAGAAATAATTTGATGTTATATTGCTAGATTCTAGATTCCAACATCTATTGCATGTTTTACTGTTGCATATTTCGCTATCTCATATCGTCTTCCTACCCTTATCCCTATTATTTTATGGGGTCGACGGGTTCCTCTTCCATTCGTCTCTATTCGCAGTCATTTCGCCATCTTATACAATAAAAATAAATAAGCTCGCAACTATAATCCCTAATGACCCAATTAGTCGTATCCCAAGAAAAACATAAAATTAATGACTTTATTATATTTAAATGGCTTGTGTATGGGTTGGTTAGTACAACTTTCGTATCCCGCGGCACTGATGCAATTTAACAGAGATATGGTAGGAGGTACTAATTAATTTCTAAAAATTCGAAAACAAAAGAGAAATTTAGAGAATGCATATAATTATTGATTATTTTTGATAATATCCATATAATTAGTTTTTACGGACCTCATTTGCATAATTAGCACTGTTTAAATTTAAAAAAGAATCAATGCGGATTTACATTAAAATTGTGATATCAAGTAATATTTATTATATTAATGTTTACTTTTAAAATTAATCAATAACCATGCAAAAAAGTTATAATTTATGAAAGTACCAAAAAAAAATAAACGCACTCACTGGATACTTATTCTTACATCATATAGGTTTTAAAGTAATGCAATCTTAATCTTTGCCCACGTTGTAATTATTAATATTTATTTATACCTTTCACTAGCGTAAGTAAGATAACCAGTGTAATCACTGAAAAGAGCTTATGACTTCTCAAGATTAGAATCACATGTTATAAACAACGTAATTTCTGTGGCCAACTGAATATTTTTCTATGAAACTAAATTAACTATTTCAATGATTAAATATTTTAATGGCCAATATATTAATTTCTTAATAATAATAATACAAAAAAACTACTCGCAATTAAAACACAGAATCTAGTAAACATGATATCCTGCAAACTGAACAATATTACTGTACAGAAGACATAAGAAACTTATGAATACAAATAATGCCTATACTATAAGTTATGAATACATAATAAGAAAACAAAAAAAAAATTAAACATTGTTCTCTGTACAAATACGTATATGTGTGAAAGTGATTTGAACAGCAACACTGTTATTGCCAATTTGCGGCTTTCTTTATTCCGGGCATGGCGTCACTGTCATCAACATATCGGATATAGCACAGATGATATTATAGTTAAGTGATGATTTATTATAATAGAACTCTGTATTATTTTCATCTCATTTGTGGTTTATACAGTCATACGTGTTCAGTAAAATAAAATGGTTGTTCATTACTGAAATAACGGAAATATTAGGAAATAATAAGTGTTACATTACTACATTGTATGCATTACATTGACACTAAAGTATGTTATGTAACTATAAATATATCTTCTAACACATATAAAACTGTGTCCATATGTTACACACAATTATTATTCTGTCACATATGAATTTTTCAACTATTTACAAGATTCATATGAATGTTGCGACTGTTTGTACTATGCATGTAAATTTTTCTCCCTAAATTAGACTCGATACAACCTAATTGACTTCGTCTAATTTAGTTGTACCGACTGCAGCGGGTTTTTTGTTGATCTGTGTCATACAGATTTGTTTGTTAAATCACTAAACTTTTTTCGATATAAATTTTACACAAGTACTCCTAATTGAAATTTTGATGAAATTAATTAGACTATAATATGTTTTGCTTTAATTAAGATATTCAAATGTAAAGCATTTACAGCATCATCACATTATACCTTGGTCCCATTATAATTCATGCCAACACAATAACTGAAAAGGACAAAAATTATTAAATTATTCTGTACGTAATTGTTCCGATGAAGACCCCGTTCCCCGCTTCCTTTCTAAGGTAAACGACAAATTACCCGCAAAGCAAACTAAGTCTTTATAAAGATCGGTCATTGCACTTGTAAACCATTTTTATGTTGCCATTTTATACTTAGTAATGCTATAATTACAATCTTTTGAGTAGACCTAATGACTCGATAGTTGGCTCACTGCTCCAATATAAATGCTATAAAACTGTCCATAAACTGCTATGACTATATTGGCATTTTAATACTTACATAAGCACTGCAACGACATACCTACCTTATTTTACACAGTCTAGTATAACAAGTCAATATTCCATATAATTTTATTTCGTTTCAAATTCTATAAAAATACATTTACCATGTCATTAACATAAGTTATAATGTAATTAACAACTCATAAAATTTCCGTTATTAGAAATTCTTTCTATTTTATCTTTTTTTTAATATTTTTTTTTTATATATCTGTAATTATAATTGTAAATGAAATATAAAATTTGGTAATCGGGCGTATTTACATATGTATTGTATGCCCACGCAAATCTCAAAAACTAGATGTTATTACGTAATTGCACTTTGTTTACCTTAAGGAAGGTTTGTATGTATTTGCATTTTTGTATATATGTATCATATTAGCGAACATCATTAGTGTATCAAGATGACTAATCAATTCCATATTCAAAAACGTAACTGACATTAGACTGTTCACATGTAAATGCTATCTATTTTGTCTTTAAATCAAAGGAATTCCTTAAAGTAAGTCACAAGATATGCCGAAGATAATCGATACCAATAAGTCATATTGGCTCGTAGATTATAAATAGCAAATAGATTTTTATCGAGTATGTATTAGACACTTTCCCTATAAACTTCAAAACAGAACCCAAAGATAATATCGCTTAATTACGTCTCATAAACTAAAATAGAACGGAAATAGAGCATCCTCCTACATTTAAACTTTAATGGATTCCATGTATAATTTAGAGCAAGTCCAGAGAAAAATATTTCTAATATTATATCGTAAGTAAGGGGTTATTTACTCGGTCGTCTTTGTCGCTTTGATCGGATATCTAGTTAGTATTATTAATCAAAGAATCTACTACGCAAATATAGACATTGATTTTGATGAAACTTTTATTATAATTTTTATTTTATTACTTTTAACTAAACAATTGTTATTTTTCTTTTATTCAGGAGGATGAATATGAAGCGCGAGTGGGCGCACGCTTCCCCATTAAATGGACAGCACCCGAAGCCGCGAACTACAGCAAATTCTCCATCAAATCTGATGTGTGGTCCTTCGGTATTTTGCTCACCGAGCTCGTCACGTATGGTCGTATACCGTATCCAGGTAAGTTACAACTAATTTAGTTTTTAAGATCAATTACTTTGACATCAGAACAAGTGTAGGGCGAAAAATATGAATTCCCACTTAGGTTATCAATTGCAACTGAATCTACAGAAATAACAAATTGTTTATTCTTTTTAAACTTTTCTAATTACGGAGCGCAAATTATTTCTTTTATAAACACTTCTATAATATTAGTATAGATAATTATTTACTATATTATTACAGGCATGACAAACGCAGAGGTCCTTCACCAAGTGGAGCATGGCTACCGCATGCCGTGCCCGCAGAACTGTCCGGCGGCGCTCTATGAGATCATGCTGGAGTGCTGGCACAAGGACCCGGTGAAGCGGCCAACGTTCGAGACCCTGCAGTGGAAGCTCGAGGACTTCTTCACCATGGACAACTCGGAGTACAAGGAGGCGTCCGCCTACTGAGCCCGGCCTTCCCTGCCGCCCCACCGACACGCACACTCACATCATGTAAGTGACCTCATGAAGTCATTACTAAAGGGAGACTACAAAAGTCGTCTGAGTTTTTTTACCCACTCGTGTTTCTGCCGTTAAAGCTGTATTTCGGTTTCAAGAATGAGATACATGAGTGAAATGATAGGATCGCCGTTATGTTCATGGTGCTGTTTATTTCTTATTTATATTTATAGAATTATCAATTATATTTTTAAAGAAGCAAGCTATTAAATATCTTAATATTAAAAATCATGTAACATAATATTCGTGTTCATTCACGATAGTGTTCAATATCACTCAATCAATTTTAATAGAATTTTATAGATATACATGTTTTTTGCTCCAGGTTGAAAGATTTGTTGAGTCATTTATGTATTATAAAAATTGTCTCCTTAGACGCCAGGTCTGTACCACATGCCGCCGGAGCTACAAATGCTGCACAACAGCGCATCAATGCAACATCTCCAGATGCTCCAGCTGGCGGCTCACCACGCGAGCCTTAACGAGATGCAAGCGCACCAAGCCGCCCACCACCCAACCGTTGGGCAACATCAACCGAGCGTTAGCCAGATGCACCAGCCGAGCATGCAGCTCCAGCCGAACGCCGCCATGCAACACCAAGCGGCCGTCGGTCTACAGCATCCGGTGAGCTTGAGCCAACTACAGCATCCGGCGAATATGAACCAACTGGCGGCGACGAGCAGATCGCGGCCATTGTGCCACCACCACGCGGCGCCACGACACGCTCAACTCGCGTACCGTACGCCCTAGCGCCCGCTTCACACAACCCACCAACAGTGGCCATGGAGCAACACCCTCCCGCGCGAGGATATCCGTAATACATAGATATGTTAAGACCTTCGATTGATTCGAAACGATGCAATTAGAACGAAGTAGTTTCTACCACTTGTAATTTCGTTCTGATATTTTATTGTTCTGTTCCAACTATAATCGTTCGTCTCAGGTTTTTTTTTTTTTGAGAAGTCTTAATTATACGTAAATTTTAAATTACCTGTATTTAACACATGATATACACAGTTTATTATTTATAATCATGTATATATTAAAATATGTAAAAAGTTAATTTATGTTACTTCCCACCCTGCAAGTTATTTGAGAAATTGTGTTGACTGCTCTAATATTCTAAAGAATTATGGAAATTTTTTTATGACTATTATTGCAAATTTTATATATAAATATATATATAAAAACAGCCATTTCGGAATACATTTTGTGAGATATAACTGCAAACGATGCGATCAACAAAGAAATCGCCAACAAACTTAATGCGTCATGTTTCTTTCACCTCTAATAAAACTATAGCTGTTTAATTACTTGAAACACTAAAGCTCTCAAAAACCAGTTATGTAAGTTTACTAAAAATATAAATCTATTGAATTATGCTAAGAAATACATACGTCGTGTTTATCTCATTGAGGTGGGTAGAAACAAAGAAACACCAAATGCTTAAAAGATTTAATGCTAAAAATGATTTAAACATTTCTTTCTCCGTAATCATCAACAAAAAAATATTTTCCATATATTACAACATACTTAAATATTTATTGTCTGATTTTACTTTTGTAGTAGACATCATAAACCAAAGTAGAATCTCAGTCAATTTCTTTTTTTTTTTTTGTGAAATATTGTAAAAATATTATCAAAAAGCATAAAAGAACATTTTAACATATAAAGACTACTTTACCTCATGAGTATACAACTTTATAAACAGACATTATTTCTCCGCCACTACGCCAACATGTTGAATTCGAAATATTTATAAACAAAAAATTGGTATTTAAATCTAATAAACATTATTAACAAATTAATATCGATTGCACATAATAAACTTAAGGGCATACACTTTGGGAAACTAAAGTTATCATTAACTTCTCAAAGCGTGGTAACGTAGCAATTATCAAAAACGATTTTACAATTTTCATAGTTCCCAAGTTCTCAGCTACTGTATCATGCAAATAATATTCTTATTAAGTTGTCACTGAAAATTTAAATCGTCATGGCAAAAATGTATTTAAAAATATTTCTTAGCAAAATATGAAGTAGGTGCAAAGTTTTCAGTGCTACATTTACCATATATGTAACGTATTCTATAATTGCGACGTTTGCACACTTCGGTAAACTAAAGTAATGAACGCTCTTAACGTAAAAACATTTGCCCTAAATAGTCCATTAAGATACACTGCATATTGTTTTTATATTGTAAAACACGATTCGGCATAATTACTTGTCACGTTATAATTGAAAAACAAAATGTATTGAATTTTCCAATATCGTCATCTTACACGATTTGACATTATCGTTGATGAAAAATTTAAAGCGATTGGATTTGCATATATATTTTGCTTACTTGCTTGTCGTGACGGTAATATGCCGTATCGTGCTACGATAAATTATAAAAGCTCCAGATTGCTAGAATTTAATACTAGGTCGTGACCCATAATTGTGTGTGTGTATGTAGCTGTATGTGCGAGAGTGAGAAAATGTTATAATTACACCACACATATGCGTGAAATTAGAGCCAAGTCTTCTCTTATAATTGATGTTTATTCCAAAATATTCCATTTTATCAAATGAAATGACTATTTTCCAACTAAAGAAGAAACGAGATTTAAAAGGGGTTTACAACTCGCAATTTAGTATAATATATTCAATTGAAAATAAGTTTAGTTAGACTGGTTATGAATTTTCTGAATGTAATTCTAATATACGTAGGTTAACACTGCAGTTTTTAAAGTAATAATAAAAGTTTTAAAAACGTGTTACTACTAGATAATTCGTAAGGAGATTCATAAACTAGGTAAACTCTGCCACTTGTGGATGTGGACATTCCTACTTTTGTTATAGACATTTTAAAGGTCGGCAATATAACTAATATACCTGTAAATATTGCCATATATTTAACAGTAATTTTGGACTAAACTAGCCGGTTAGCCCAAAATCTTGAAACCAAGTTGGCAACATTAAAATATATACTCAGATTCGTTCAATACAATTCAAGTACGGCAGGTCTACTCCAGAATCTAATATCAATATCAATCCAATCTATTGCCAATGATAATTTTATAACACATTCATGAAACAACAGGAATTAGGTTATAATTGGGATCGGTTTACAATAATTTGCATTGGCAAGTTACACTAATATGTATCTATCAGAACATTATAGAACTATTATGTCGCCAGTATTGCGATTCAAGAGTGCGAAGCGTCTCAATTTCAATGTAAATTTATTGAAATGTATTTCAACAGTAACCCTACAGATCATCTTGTACCATACGCGTTAGTGTTCATGCAGTAGCAACGTCTGTATTATCAGTAATTTTTAATTTGTTATCGAAATAGTGGATTTCTATTAAAGGTAATGTAAATGTTACCAATTCTGCGGTTTTGACCCCACCTACACAGAAAAACAATTGCAATCGCTGATATTGGCTTACTAAAACTAATTTTTTTTTTATTCTATTAATAATTATAAATAGTTTCAAACCAATCAGAAGTATACTTCTTATAATAACCGGTCAATATTTAAAAAAGGACAACTTCTGTGACCACATGCACTGTATTCACTGTAGTAGACTGTGTTATCCGTTACCAATAAAAACAAATATTTTGACTTTTCCGACTTTGTAACAAATTCTAAGTAGTAGATAAGAGGCTATGTTACTACTAAACAAGACATCGGTTTCGTGTTTAAATAAGCAAATCGGTATGTGTGCGATGCCGAGGCGTGGAGATATGCGCGGGTGTGCGTGTGTGCTCGGCCGCTGTGGCGAGTGTGACGACCGTGGCAACGTAACGGGGTGTACGCGTGCGCAGCGCGTGTGTATGCGTGACAAGGAGGAAATTTAGGTTCGGCAGGGAATCTAATCGTGCAAACAGCGCGATTTTGTATGTGTTTAAGTTTTAAAAGGCGCATAATCGATTAGGTATTTCACCTTCGTATACCATGTTTAAAGTAGACTATCGATATTGGTGATAGATGCCAAATAATCCTAATAAAGAACTGAATTTTATATACATATTAATTGTTCTGAGGGTATTTAGATATTAGGACTTTATTTATGTAATTAACGCAATTGAATTTCTCTATACTACACTTATATTATCGAATGCGAGTCATTTATTTATTTAGTAATGATATTATTTAAATTTTTATCTCTATGCAGTTTCCTAACAGATAAATGACTTCGTGCTCAACAATATAAATTTTATGTTTGGTATTGTATTGTATAGTGATACAAATTCAAAACTTATCGTTTTATTTGTGCCAAGACTTTTAGTTTAAGTAAAAGTTAGACGTCACGTAAAATCTGATCATTGAAACTATAAGGTGTATCCACTTACAATTAAGATATAAATTGGCCTAAGTAAATAAGTATTTTTGAATGTGTAGGTTTTGTATCCTAACATTTTAGAACTAACTTAATATATTTATATTCATTGATCGTCAATAAAGAAGCATATTCGTTATACAGAACTACGCACTTGTAGGCGTTGTATCGACATATATTGTGCAATATTATGCTAAAATCCGGTGCTTAAAATATAATTTGACTAGAGTTGATATAACTCGTTCAATTTATTTACATCCTCAGAACATTTAAACGAGTAGTTATTGATGTAAGCTTGAAATGTTAATTGAATTTAATAAATATAATTTCTACCAATACTATATATGAATAACGAATTCAAAGTTTGTCTTGTAAATTGTACTTCCCGCTATCACTGTATATACTACCGATATTGGATCAAGTTGTTATGAGTGATATTAGAACTGGTTGGTATTAGTTGTATACATGTACTCTACAGGTCAAAGTGCACTGAAACTATCATTCCAATTGGATCATCGCAATATATAAATTTTGACAAATAGAAAACTATCTAGATGATATTACGAAAGTGAGAATGATAATACAAATACAAAATGCAACTAACTCGCACAAATTATGTACTATAAACCCACTCATAAGGTGCCTAAGTATTTGCATTTTTATGTCACAAAATAAACCAGTTTATAATTGAGTAGTGACAAAATTAATGAGAGAAAATTTTAACTAAAGATACTTCCATTAAAATAATGGAAATATGTCTTTAGTTAAACTTTGTTTCTCCCTCACAAATCTTGAAATCTGCTCAATGTATGAACTGTTTTCTCATGCACTGTGGATAACGCACTTTATTTATAAAAAAAAAATACATTTAGACAGGACATCTCCTTACAAAATATGATTTAAGGCGTCAGACTTACGTATGCAGGATTAAAAACAGGTGTTGCATCTTTAATGATTCCAACTCAATATTGTTTATGTTACTGTATTGTTCTTACTCTATAATTTATTGTACTTTAAATTTCCTTTAAGAATTAGCTGTATAATATGCTTTTAGGCTTTATGCTTTATTGAAATAGCTTAGTTCGCTGTCTATGTTTTATGGCAATATTATAATTATTATTCTTCATATTTTATGATTAGTTAGCCAAATTTCAATTACTTTTCTAATAAGGCCATCACAATAAAGATCAATAAGATGCGTAGGCTAAGATGAGGACATGAATGTTAGATACTTTTAACTAGAATTATTTAGTAATTGTCGCTGTATTGATTGACATTTATACGTACAGTTCTGTACAGCTGTAGCAAATATGTGTCGGTAAATGTAGGGTAATGTCAAATTCGAGTGCGACTGATGTTAGTTGATACTGTTTGCGACGTGAACTAAGGTCTTATTACCTCCGAGTATCAATTAAATCTATTTTAAGTTTTCTCATGGCCCGGTATTACACTTTCATAATATATGATTATATAAATTAATCACGTCGCAGCACATAATACCGATATCTCTTTTTGATCTCTGGATATATTTGTCTACCTATAAATTAGAAATATGGCAGTGTAATACCAGCGTTACTTATTATTATTCTACAATTATTATATTTCACTTATTTGTAAAGATTTTTTTAACACAACAATAAATATAAATGTGAAATATTTTTTGTTTCATTCCATATTACTCACTGTAACTCATTAGGTCAAAAAAATTAAATAAAACTACACATTGTATTTAACAAAGAAATATTATTTTAAACCAGTAAATTTTTTTAACTTGTCACATATATTTTTTATTCTTTCTGTTTGTTCAAATTCGGTTATATTTTCTTTCAATTTACACAATAGTGTAGTATCCATTTCTAGCCTACATATTATGTCTTCGAGCTCACTTGTATTTAATTTAGCTTTTTTACACACTGGTTCAGTGTCACTTTCATTAAAGAATGTATCTACATCCGCAAATTCAAAATTACCACTAGAAGAAGTTTTGCAAACTGCCTGTGTTGATTTAACATTATTATGCAAACATATATGAGTATGTTTAAAATCTTTCGTCGCCATTAATTGTTGTTTTAGATCATTATAATCATACTTTTTCAGTGTTCCATGCTCTACAAATTGCCTCCAGATTTCCATTAATGAATGATTTTCTCTAATTGCTAAAGACACAATTTCTTCTAAGTTCGAATGTTGGGCATAATGACTTAATGTTCTAAATAACTTATTCCGCACGACTACATTAGAATCTTGAAATAAACACTTGAATGTTTCAATTATCGTGCAATCCACGTTATATGTGTGCTCATCTTGCTCAGTATGATTTGTTAATATACATAATAGCTCAATCAATAATAACTTTATTTCGGCATACCCATTCTGAATGATACATGAGATCACATGGAGTACCTTGAAATTAAAAATTATCTTAGAATACTATATAAAGAAAAATTCAAGATGTCATCGTTATCATTATATCAGCCACTTAATTGTCCATTACTGAACATAAGCCTCCTATTGTGGGGATTCTGCCAATAGTTGCCATGCTTGGTATGCACTTGGCACAGTTGGCAACCGCAGTTAGTCTTTGGTGATGTTTTAAGAGGGATGATGCTGCTCATCCCCAGACCATCAAATTCCCCTTGTCGCCTCTTACGGCACTCATGGAAATGGAAGGGATGACCCATTCTATGTCGAGACCACACGGCGATTATTTATTTAGAAAGCATTATATAAAAATAACTTCGTTATATAATGTTTTCTTAATAAATAATATATCAGTCAATTACACCAAATACCTAATTGGTACTGCTTGAAATTTAAATACAACAGATATCCCAGACGCAGCTCAAAAATACACAGAAACAACTTAAAGTTTTGTTTCTAAAAATTCAAACTAAAATCAACGTAACAAATAGATTTTACCTACTTTTCAACATAAACGTTTAGAGCAAACTAAGGCGATGAAGATATTTGCCTTGTAGGTATTACATATTTCTCCTTTTTTTTTTACTACTTATTCATATTTACCTTAATCAAATCCTGATTACTATCAAGTACAATATCCTTTGCACAAATTGTTAGGAGAGTCAATGCTTCAATATATTTCAGGTACCAAATTTTACTTTTGTCCAAATCTTTTAAAAGATTAACATTATAGTTTGGGCACCCTTTGGCCCATGCTTTAAAAATGCTGTTTTTCATTGAAACATCAGTAATTACAGAACAAGTAGCTGCTAGTTTCATTACTTTTGCCTAAAATTAAAAAATGATCATCAATGTGTAATTTTTGGAAAATTTCAATAAGAATTAATATAAACATGCAAAATATTTCCAAATATGAGTTAATTTTGTTTTATAAATGGCAGCCATTCAGCCATGCTTACTAATTTTATAATGTGGAAGTGAGATTGTTTGTTTGTTATCTCTTAGCGTCGTAACGGCTAAAAAAATTACTATGAAGTTTGGTTTACAATACAGTTTTTCTATTCTGGTCACGTAGACAAAGTCGTGTATAAAAGCTAGTAGTAAAATATTGTATAATAATATTCAGAGAAATATTTTAAAAGTTATAAACAATTTTACCAAAAAAAATACTTCAGCTTGAACACGCATGCGCCCATTAAACAGTAAATCCAGCAACAGTTTACATTTTTCTATCACTTCTTCCTGGGCCCGGCATTGTAAATCCACAGGCAAATTCTCAATTCTAAGGGCAATCCATAATGATATATTCCTTTCGTCTAATATTGGACTAAATTGTTTATACAGCTTCAATTTATCATCATTAGACATTGTCTTGAATAATTGGCTCATTGTGTAACTCAAATGAACTTGTTGAGGGGAGTTCGGAAATAATGCATTCGTTTCTAATTTCTGATACACTCCACATAACACTACTAACTCATTTAGTTCGAGATCGTGCATTCTGAAATTTATTTTAGTATTAAAAATATGAAAACTTTGTATTTACTACAACTTTTATTCCAAATACGGCGGTATAAGAAAATGACACAATAAAGAAATGAACATAATCTTTAAACATCAACTGTTAATAGTTACTGTTTCTCTTTTTATTCTTTACATTTATCTACTTTGTATATTAAACTTAGGATACTTATTATGATGTACCAGCCATACCGTCGTATTTTAAAACGGAGCATAGATACATTAAAATATTAATTACAATTAAATAAAATTTATTGTACAAGAAATTAGATCAAAATCATATTCGAGAAACCGCCTACCTAGACAAGCATAAACCATACACATGAGATAAAACGAAATAACATCCAGCATATTATTTTTTCTCATACATGAGACAAGGTGTTTCTACCAATATATCCGTTTCCCACTTGTCAAAAGAAACATTAGCAATAATCTTTGATTATGAATTTTAAAATGACTAACAAAAGGATGGCTATTAATATCAAAATATTATATAATTGACGTTAATAAAATATACTAACCTAGATAATAAAATCCATAGATTTGATATAAAAAGTGCGCGGTAACAATCCGTACTAAGCAGTATTTCATACATATATTCCTTGACAATATTTATCTCCTCCGAACTGAGGGTGACCATAATTGCTGTTGCATGAGTAAGGAGATATTCATACAATCCGCATGTATATTGTGAATTATCAGAATTGCTCGTCCTTTTAAATTTCAGACCAATGTTGAACCAAACGTGACCTGGGAAATATTTTAATCGAAAGCAATGAGTTTCAACACTTACACAAATAATATATTGTTAGCACAATAATTGTTACTAATCTGAAAAAATTAGCAACATAATAAATTTATTTCTTAATTTATAGATGTACAGATTTTTTTATATTGTATATGATGCAATTAAGGATTTAGGATGTGATTTGTAGTGGCACAATTTCAGATTTCAAATTTATTTCTTATAAGTACTTACAATGAGACACCACATCAAAAACACACATGAGCAACTTCCGTTTAGAAAAAGTATATTTCTGAGGATTTTGCAGAGTAATATTAATAATGGTTATTAAAAGAATTATATATCCAATTAGTTTGTCATCCTCTTTTATCACGTTCACGTTATAATTAAACATATACTGAAAAATAAAATAATAATTTCCATATTATAAACTGAATCAGTGTTTCACATATTCAGAGTTCCATGCTATTAAATTACGTCGAAGTCTCTGATACAATAGTTAGTTGTTTTACAATAATAATATATCTTACACTCATAAATGTTTCATGTGATATCAGTTCTTTTAGTAAACTGTCTGCAGGATTTAAAACATTGCTCCTGATTAAATGCATAAACTGAAGTGATTTTGTTCCCACTAATTCCAAATATGACTCGGTATGTCTGAAAAAAATTAATGATAATTGTTTTTTTTATATTACTTAATCGTTGCCGTGGATGTCTGAATTGTAGCAACATAGATTTTATTTTGTATATTAATTAACCTGACTTTATGGACACTCATTGTTATACATATTTTCATTCATACATACATTACTTGTATACACCCACTCTTAATTTAATTTTTATTGAATTACTTACTTGAATTATAATTTTTGTTTATATAATTAAAATGTGTTTTTAGCTGTATTTATAAGAGATTTAGCATGACAGTTGTTTTTTTAAGAGCTGTGGATTTTTGTATTAAATAAATAAATTAGGCTCAGAAAATATTTTAGCATTAACTCTACCTTATGCCCATGTATGTAATAATGAATAAATAAATAATACCATTCAGAGAGATGAAAAATTATAAAAATGGGAGTATATACTCCACACTTCAATTTAACATAGGACGCTTAAATTACATATTTTACCATATTTTAACTCACATTTTTTCAGAAAAAAATATCTTATAGATGATAATAATGATCTTTGGCAGAACAAATCCTTAAATGACCACTAATGATTTTGATTTCACCACAGGGTTTAAGTTATTAAATAAATATGTCATAAAACTTACAAATAAATGTAAATCATCAATTCAACTATATGATCAATGTTTCTAGCTGTGGCATATTTAAAAATATGTGTAACTTTTAAGAGTATTTTTATTATAAAACTGGTCACTTTTAATGATCTCACAATTACTTTCTCATCTTGTTGCATCTGTAATTAAATAAATAACTAATTATCTTCCCATATGTATGTATCTATACCATCTATACTAATATTATACAGAGGATTTGATTGTTTGTTTATAACAAATATACTCAAATACAATAGGCTATATATTATTTTCCAGAATTCTATTTAATAGTGTGATCGTTCAGGTTGGTAGCATTAATTATATATAAATTTTTTTACAAATTGAAATGGTAAACTTTTGTTTATAGACGTGAATATACCCATGGTACCCATCATGCAATGCACTGCCTAAAGTGTTATGCCTCTGCGCCCTTAAATTTCACTGCCACATCCTGAACTATATTGTTTATTCATATTCAAATTATACAATAAACCTATACAATCGAATCACATCTATATTAACACAGCTGTTTGGCAGCAGATGCACAAGAATAACATGAACACCTGATTCATTCTGATCATTACAGCAGACAAGTAATGTAATAATTATAAAAAAAATATAAAGAATAGATGGTAATACAAAAATTACTAACTTCTAATGCATTACTAATATTATTTGTAATCATTGAACAAAGTATTTTTGTACAATCATTGTAAATATTCTTATCCATAAGATAATTGGAATACTTCTCACAAATCATGGTGAAACCCTTCCATTGTTCTGCCATAGTCTTCACATCTAAGCTTTGTACAATGTCTCCTATCTTCAAATTTATCTGTAATGCTGTATCATAAATAACAGGTATTATAAAAAATATGTTTTGTATTTAACACAAACAGAGATATTGTTTATGCTGTAGGAGCTGGTTGTCCATTAACTATGCCCACATGAATCAATATTTAAAATTCTACTTGTGTACGAAATTTAATTCTAATCCATGATTGAATACAAAAAAATAGAAAAACTTTTCCAAATTTTGAAATTTATAATATTCAGACGATTGTTTTGACTTTATTTTTATTTAATACACTGTTAGTGCTTAAAGTAAGGTATAAGATATTTCAGATTTCTAGTTCTTACACTTGATTTATAATGTTCTATCAGTGCAATCTTATAACTGTATAAAGAGAGTTCTTTATCTGTGTTTTAATTATGAAAAAAATAGAAAAATACCTTCAATAAGTATTTCCTGTTCATCTGTTTCAGTCAAATCGAATACAAAATGTTTTTCTAGTAACATTAAATATGTAAGTTGAAGTTCATGACAAGTCCGAAACAAGTCTTTTAACTGCTTCTCTACTTTGCTTAAATAACTTCCATAGATGGATTCACTGGAATTAAAAAGCAAAACAATAATTTCCAAACCCTATGGCAGAATCATAAAATAATTACAATATAAATTGTTTAGAATTAAATTTAGATATTGTTTAAGTTAATAAAGATGTTTAAAAAAATATAAAACTTAATTCTCAAAAATTTTGAAATGAAATTTCTATTTTTTATTAAAAATATCTAACAAATTTTGTCAAATTGAAAGCCTTAATTATGTATTAATGACACAAATATAAAATAGTTAATGTTACTTTAACATTTCATTACTAGCTATATTGGCAACTATAATGACATTACAGAAATAAAAAAATAGCACACCATTACCCACACTAAATATTGTTTATGCTGAAATTAGGTAAGCTAATAATTAGTGAATGTATGAATAGTTGAGTTGTTAAAATGTCTAGAGAAAAATTTTGTGTTATGTTTATATGGATACAATAAGGAGGAATAATCAGCAATGGACAATTAACAGCTAATATGGTAATAAGGATATATATATATACTTCTAAATATATATAATACATACCTCTCTTTACAATGAGTAAAAACATTCATTAGAATATGGCCTGTGGTAGTTGGGAGTATTTTCATAGAACAACATGATATAGAAACAGACTCAACAACCTTCTTTAAAAAGTTGGACAACATCTGTATTATACATACAGCATCATCTAAGCAGTCAATTAACTTGTTTAGTGTTATATTTGGATCCAAAAGCAAGTCCACAGCCATACACAAACTCTGAAAATATAAAGTAGATAAGTATGATTAGCATAACTACAAAGATGTTTAACATACTGCATTTATCAGAGGGAGATTTTGTACAAAAGTTGTTTGCATGGACACCTCTGTCCTATTTGTGTTTCTACCCTAAAGCAGTTGTTTTCATGGCTGTTTCGGTTTGAAGGGTGGGATATGGCAGTTCATTTACAGGGTACAGAGGGGGGAGGAATTGTTAGTAATGAGGTCTAATAGCCCCATTGCTAGCAATATACCCTCTCAGGTTGACCTCCACGCAGTTCCCCCTGGGAACC
The DNA here is from genome assembly GCF_026898425.1 of Galleria mellonella. Taxonomy (NCBI): domain Eukaryota; kingdom Metazoa; phylum Arthropoda; class Insecta; order Lepidoptera; family Pyralidae; genus Galleria; species Galleria mellonella. The sequence goes on along the minus strand of NW_026442130.1, from coordinate 6,633,934 downwards.
GTCATGGTTCATTCTTGTCGAATTCATCATGGTTGGCCAACCAACCTGCATTCATTCTCACTTGTCATGTTCCACTGGTGCCTTGTCGGTGTATACTGATAGCATGGATGGAGTTACCATCCATTTTCACCCCTTAAAAAAAAGGGTACAGAGGAATAACACCCGAGTCCTCAGAAATAGCCATGCATGGGGGAGTATCATGGGTTTGTTTGCCATTCTAAGTTGCATAGAAAAAATTATAGCACATTAGATTCACATGCAAATTCATCTGTATCACTGTAATATGTTGATTAACCTCCTTTCTTGGGTCCACGGTATACTACTACTGTCCATGCATACTGTTCATTTTTATCTCATACATCTAAGTTATGGAATGGGCTCCCGTCTTCAGTTTTCCCTTTACAATATAATATGGATAATTAAAAAAAAATGTACCCACAAACATTAAAAAGGCTGGCAACAAGCAAGCAACTCCTCTTGTGTTGCAAGCGTTCATGGACGACGGTAGCCACTTTCCATCAGGTGGATCATCTGCTCGTTTGCCTCCCTAACAAATTTATATCCTTCTTCTGCATCCTAAATAGATACTATTTATAAAGAAAATTGCATGACAATTGGTAGTCGTTAAAGCGCCAAAAATCACAAATGATCAGACTTTCGTATTTATAATATTAGTAACTATTCATAGATACTTAACACCTATAATACTAATAACAATGAAAATTGTTTAGTATTATGAAAGTATGAAGTTACGAACTGACCTGAGAAATGCACGCTCCACAATCTTCTAAAAGTGAGGTGAAATTATTTAAAAAAATGGAATTATTTCTACCCCTTTCGATATTAGCAGTCAAAGCCGCTTTTGTAGTCGTTATAAGGGATTCATATGTTACAAAATCCATCTGTTTTCAGAGTTAAGTCTAAAATTGTTTTGATATACTTATTATAATAATATACATAATGTAAAAGGATACAACCAACGAATGATTATTAATACTTTCGGCAGAACTTGACAAAACAACAAAATTTTGAGATTCATTCATTTTTCTTGTATTAAAATAATTATATTTAAATTCATTTCAAAGTTTTAGGTAATTTAATTATTTAAATTACAGAGATTAGAAGAATAGATTTTTGAAATATCTACCAGAGAGCATACTACAGATTACACAAAGAGAGACACTAACATGACATCGAACAAAGTAAAAAATATTTGTATGAAATCTGTATAGATTTTATACAAATATTTTGAGTTGTATAACCACTTCATTGAATTTACACCATATAGATATATTGAATTTACACTATATAGGTATTAAGTCTGTCGAAAATATTTATCTATAGATCGAGTTCATAGTATAAAATTCTCAAATTTATTGTACTGGTTGCTTTATTGATAACAATATTCTGATTAGACATATAAACAGTTGTATAAAATTACAAAAATTAATTTGTTTTATGTTATATAGTAATATTCTCTGGCGTTGATGCAACTAGGTCATTGCATAGATTTATTTTTAGATTTTATAAAGTGAGGTACCTGTATACCAATTCCTAAAAGTCCTCAAATACCTTTTTTTTTTTTAAATAGCATTCGGTCTTTATCCTTATGACCATTTCTGTCAGCCAAAATACCAGCTGCCATTTTAAATTTTAGTTTAATTCTACATAATATTGCCAAGTTTAACGTTTCTCGCCTTTTTCAATAACCTAGTTATAAATTCAACGATCACTATGTTGAATCAACGAAAATTTTTTAACCAATGTCAATTACAATTACGGTAGTAGTAGTATTATATATTATATATCTAAATATGTTATTAAAGTTTATGTGATATTAACTAACTATAACATGACATAACATTTAATGAAACAATCACTTATAGATCAAATACACCTTGTATAACTTTTGTACCTATTTCTTTAGTGGATGATAATGGTATGGTAACCCTGTCTGCACTATAGCTATACACTGGCGAGGCACCAGTGAGTGATGATAAATGAGAATGCAAGCAGGAGGTCTACCATGAAATGAAATTCCGAAGTTTCGGACTCAATTTCACGTTTTTGTTCACACCTAAATCGGGCCAGTAAATGGAGCTTATCATTTTGCTCGTCATAAATCCTACCATAAAAGTCCCAAGGAATAATATTTTCATATTTTTAATATTTTTAAACGGTATGTATTATGTAATTTTAACATTCAATTTGTATTTCGTTCGTCTCCGAAATTTCGGAAAACATTTCACGGTAGGCCCTCTGGTCAGTTGGCCTATCGTGACGGATTCAATTAAAATTAACTACGATGATTTCTAGGGGGAACCATGTGGAGGTCGACCTAATAGGGCATATTGCTAACAATGGGGCTGTCAAACTACATTAGTTACAATCGCTTTCCCCCTTTTGTATCTATTTCCTCCCAGGGTTTCTACCACAGATTAGAAAGATTATGTCTAAAGAATAAAAGTAAGCAATGGCGTCTCAGAACCGACCCATTCCTTGTTCTTGGACTACTCTGTTAGTTACTGTCACTGTCAACGTCATTGATATGTCATGTCATTTTCACATGTTTCACACGCGGCCGGCCGCTTATTAATTTAATGTCGTGATCAGTGTTTTCCTATTTTTTTTTATTAATCTTTTCTGTAGTATAAGTAGTTAGTAATTATCAAATTGATCTAATAATAATAAGCTTTGCTTCGATATCTTCTATTGTATGCGTTCGGCTACTCTGCTATCTAAGAAGCGAAATCATAGAATACATTTTATTTAAAAGAAAGTTATGAGAACAATACGAAAATAAATATCAATTTCTAAAGAAATAATATAATGGTTTCAAATATTTTAGCTGCATTAAAGTGCATAAGCTCCGAAACAAATAATAAAGAGTTTCTAAAAATATGCTGCGATGTTGTGGTTAGTATATTTTGTTTTTGTTTTTTTTTTGTATTATTTTAGAATGATACACGGCAGGTTCTTTATGGGGTAAACAATGTGTATTTAGTGTAATGCCGGACTAAGCCTATCAGGTGTCCGTCAGCGGCAAAAAAGAATAAGGCCACCAGTTTAACAAGTTGATATAATTTTATAAGCTTTTTATTCAATTCACATTTGTATATATAAACAAAGTATAAAGAACTACTACAGGTGTTTCATGAAGGGGTCTATATAAGATAATTTGAGGGAAGGTATGTGCATGTGAGTACCGAACTGCTATGCATACCTTCGGAACCTGCCAAAGATCAATATATGCATGAATACTATTGAAATTTAATATTTAACGAATTTATTATTATTTTGGAGTGTATTTATATTTTATTCTATGTATCTTTTGTGGTTAATTTAGATTTTCTGTTCTAAAAAATTAATTTTGAGGGCAAGTTTTATCAAGTTGTTATCAAATTTATTTTCAACTTAGCAAGTTGAACTTACTTCAATAGGAAAAGATTAAAATAAAACTTAGCCAATTTGGTTTTAATCTCCTTCGCAAATTTGTAATAACTTTATTATGATATCCCAAATGACTTGAAGCTCTATTGCTATCAATATAGTTTCTTCTGGAAATGATCTTGGTTAATTCTTGTAGAATTTATTATGATAGGCTAGCTACTGCTACCTGCTTTCATCCTTGCCTATCACCTCACTGGTGCCTAACATCTTACTTATAATATTGGCGAGTTGCTATTCCATTATTACCCTTTAAAAAACTGACCTGAAATTTTTTTTAGGTAATCACATCTCTTGCTGGTTTTCATAAATTTTTTATGTATTAAAATACCCATTTATAATTTACAGGAGTCACTTGAAAAGAATTCAATAGGAATACAAAACATTATCCAGACACTCTCAGAACATATATTAAAAATTGAAAATGCTTTACTATTTAAGAAATACTTATCAAACATTCTGCTAGCATTAGTTTCTGCTAGAATACCCTTAAAACCAGTTTTTTCTGCCTTCAACACTGACACTTGTAGTGATGAAGAGAAGACTAATCACTTGGAGTATTCAATTGTCTTAGCAGCGCTTAGTGATCACCCTGATGTTTTGCAGTAAGTATAATTTATTTTTAAATATAAGAGTTTAATTTAATTATAACTAAATATACCTTCCAGCTTCGCCATATGTGTGGTCATATCATGATATTGAGTAGGCAATAATCTTCCACAAAAAATTAGCTATCAAATGCAAAAAGAATTTTTTAATCTGACATAGATAGATAAATATACACTTTATTGTTTTCTCCAAAAGATTACAATAGTAAACTTATTATAAATTTAAATAACTACAAGAAATGTCAGTGATTAGCATCCTCAAACAGTATTGCTTTATTATTATTGATTTGTTAATAAAATTAGAATTTTAAAAATAATTTAAAAAGTTACTTTTTAAATACAAATATTATTTTGCTTACAATATTTAAATTACATTTACAATTTTTTTCTGTTTCAAATTTACCAATTTATAAGCTGTACCTACTATAGATTGGTAAATATGGAACAGGACTTCAGAGCAATAATTAACCAAAAATAATAAAAGATTCTTTCTGAAAATATTATACACATCTTTTAAAATAATGCTATGTTTTTCCTATCCCTTACAGGTATGCCCTTAAATATTTTGAAATTAACCCTGTGCCACCATTTATGGTATTCATTCATCATGAGGAGTCATACAATGTTGCTCCTAAAAAGCGAAGGCTACAAGACTGTCGACACAAAGTTACTGACCAACAAATAGTGACATGTTGTTACACCCTTCTCTCCAAGCTACCCAATGAGCTATCTTCAAAATGGGATTGGACACAATTTGTAACAAATTTTAGTAACCATGAAAATACAGAAATAAGATGGTATGTTTTGATCGATTTTTATTTAACATACATATTTTTTTAATTTATCTAGCTAAGCTAAATATAAAACACCATATTTAATATAAAGTAACAATTATAAAAAGAAATGCCATGTAATGACATTGTACAAAAATCTATACTCTGTTTTTTCCGAATATTGAATTTAGTAGAGAATGTAGGTATTAGTATACTCATATATACTTATGTAAAATTTAAAATCCTTATACTAGTCCTAATTCCTTTTGTGTTGAATTGTGTTTAGCCTTATGTCTTACATGCCAATCTGTTTGTACAGCTGGTTCTTTTTTACAATAAGAGATATATCATAAGTTATATAAATGTAAAACTTTGTGAAGATGTTGTTACCCGATTTTAATATATACATTATATTTCAGTAATTCAATAGATTCTCAATAATAATATATTTATATCTTAGTACTTTTTTTACTGCTGTATATAGAGCCTTAGATATTGTCTGCTGTGTGTGTAATAGTTCTTACTGGAAATTTAATTGGTTACATATTATTTATTTTATAATATTTGTATTGTTTACTGAATAAAATAATGTGGTCTAATTTTAAATTATAAGTTGACATCTCTGCAAGCAAATGTTACTACTGTATATAAATAAGTAATAAAATAGTTTTTATAAAAAATATTAACTATTTGTAATGCTTGTCAATTTATCTCCATGGATGAAAATTTTATAAATTGAAAATATCACCGTTAAAGAAATTAGAAACACTGTATTTTTAAAAAGTTTTATTGCTATAGGCATATGTAGAGGGAGGCTCATGCTTACGCTAGAATTGTCTGGTGCCAACTTATAATCCAAGCTCAACTTTTTTGTTTAATATAAATGAATAATAAGAATAAATTTTTCAAAAATTATTTTTTAATACCGTTTAATAGGAGGTGAAAAGTTGCAATTGAGGTTTCAATGAAAGATCTCATCAGGCACATGCCAATTATTAACTTGAATTACTTCATAGATTATATTTAGCTTGTTAAGTTAATCAATTTTATTGTCATTATATATGGTTTTCTATATTGTAGGATGGTAAAAGAATGTATGGCGATTCTAACAAATATGACAGAAGCTCAAACAAAAATTTTATCCAAAAACTTAGATCTGTCAGAGCAAGATACTTTACAATATACAACTGATAGGAAATGTGAAGTGCAACCTGTTGAAGAAGTTGTTACTGATGCCAAATTGAATTCAAGCAGTGTTGTCAATATTGATGGCATAATGTTGCCACTCTATAATGAAGATTTTGTGTCACATGATCATCTAGTTCCGGTTAAATCTACAATTAATAATCTAAGAAGTTTAGCACTGGCAGTAGCTTCAGGTAATGGTGTCAGCAGTTCCTCTAGAAAGATCATGTTTATGATTTAAGAATCATGACTTCTATATAAAAATTTTTTAGCTTAGCAAAATCTGCACATAATTTTAGTATCAATACTTATTGATACTAAAATTATGTGCAGTGTATTATATTATAAAGAAAAAAGATATGATTTTTTTGTATGTATATTTGTTTGTTTGTAATCAATAAACTTATAATTTACTCAACAGATTTTAAAAATTCTTTCACTTATAGAAAGTTACATTATTGGTGAGTAACATAGGCTATATATTATTTTTAAAAAGTTAAGGACCCTAAGAAAATTTTAATAATGTACCCCAAGGTGTCAAAATTTGCCTATTAAATCTAATATAAAATACTAATTTATCTTTCTATCTATCTACCTGTGCGAATCCGGAGCGTATCCCTAGTCTAGCTACATTGTATAGTTTTGAACTAGATGGCGGTGTACAATATATTCATGTCTATGATTAGGTTTACATCAGCCATTCGATCTTAAGTTTAATAACAAACAATATTTTTCTTTATTTAACACCTTCAAATATGGATATAATATATATAAATTAATTGTCTCAGGTAAAGCACTATGTCTGATGGGTCCAGTAGGATCTGGTAAAACTTCCTTAGTCGAATATTTGGCTGCCATAACTGGTCGTAAAGGAATCGCCTTTAAGAAGGTTCAGTTAGGTGATCAGACAGATTCCCGAATGCTGCTTGGGTCTCATCAGTGCACTGACATACCTGGCGAATTTGTATGGAGACCTGGCGTTTTGACTGAAGTACGTATTATTATTACTTTTGTAATATACTTTTCAAGCTTGTTTCCAAGTTAAGGCATAGAATACCTACAATTATATAATATAAATCAGTATATCTCTAATACAAAATTTGAAGTAAACTAAATACTAAACAAGAAAGTATACTGAAAGGGATAAGAAGGGACTTTAAAAGAAATATACATACTCCCTGGTTTCAGAGAAGTTAAATATTGCCCATGTTATCAAGCTGTAAAAGCATATAACAAGTTGTTCATAGAATTAAAAGACATTAGAAGCATTTCCTTATTCAAAAACGAACTGGTGTCTTAGTTATTAAAAGAGATCGTTTATAATTTAAATATTTTAACTAGTTACTGTTTCTCTTTATTATTATATAATAATGTTTTATATTATATTCAAACACAATTTGTAAGATTGTATGTGATAAATGAATGATTGACAGTTTTACTTAATTTCTATATAATTGTATATAATAAAATAAATAGATAATAAAATTATACATGATTATGAAAATAATGTTTGAACCTCCCAGGTTTTATATTAAAATAGGAGTAAATACAATTATTATCGTGTAGTATAAATAAATAAATTATTTCATTAGGCTGTACAAAATGGTCATTGGCTACTGTTAGAAGATATCGATTGCGCTGCGCTGGATGTGGTGTCAACATTAAGTTCTTTGCTGGAAAGAAATGCATTATGTGTCCCTGGCTATAGAGATTCTTTGCCTGTTACACCTGGATTTCAACTATTTGTTACACAAAGGTAAGAGAACACACAAAGTTATTGCATTACTTGTTGTTGTTCTTACTGATTATATTTGTTAAAATTCCAAATATAATAAATAGTATTTACTAATTTGGCAATAATTGGTTTTCCTTACATACATAGACCAATATATATGTAACCGATTTACCATAGATGTTTGCCACAATTGTTAATAATCGTGAAATAAATTTATATCGTAAAATCCTATAGCTTCCCCATTTATTCTAGTATTTAAATTGACCATTAATTGTGTATTACTTTTAGGACTCTAGTTACGAACTATGGTTTCCAAAAGAAAATGTCCAATTCAAGTGCACTTCTACAAAAACATTTGACCCAAATAAATGTAGAACCTTTATCAAGGTCCGAACTTGGCGAAATCATACAAACACTTTATCCACGCCTCAGCACAATCAGTTCAAGAATCATCGAAGTTTTCATGATGTTTTCTGTTGGAAGCCACGACACATCTTTGCAGACTACTGAAAACGTTAGTACTGATAAGGAAACTAACGTTAATGTTCTGAAAGGCTCGAGGCTTATTTCTACAAGAGATCTTATGAAATGGTGTTCAAGATCAGTTGTAGGTTTTGAAGTTTCAAGCCCAGATTCAGCACAGAAAGTTCTCCAAAATGCTTTGGATATATTTACGAGTTCAATATCTTCACCTGAACATAGACTTCAGCTAGCAAAAAAGGTTGGCACTTGTTTAGGAATCGTTGAAGCAAAAACAGAATTCTATTGCAAACATTATAAGCCAAATGTATCTTTACATCCCAACTCATTAGAGGTAGGAAGAGCTAATATGCCAAGAATAGAAAAGGCATTAGAATCCGTAGACTTCGATAATAAACAAGCAGTATTTTCTTTTACTCGCCAAACGGCATGTTTGCTAGAAAAGATTATGTGTTGTGTAACATCAAACGAACCCGTACTTCTGGTGGGTGAAACAGGCACTGGTAAGACATCTTCCGTTCAATATTTGGCTAAACAAACCGGACATAAGTTAGTGGTCATCAATATGAATCAACAGTCTGACTCTGCCGATTTACTTGGTGGATATAAACCAGTTGATTTGAAATATGTAATAAGACCAATCAAAAATGAATTCGAACGTTTATTTCGAAGTTTTTACAATGTGGAAAAAAATCAAAAGTTTCTTGGACACATTGATACTTGCTATGAGAGAGAAAATTGGACCGCACTTTTGGCGTTAATGAAACAGAGTTATAAAGCGGCTCTTACTAGATTAACAATTGAGAAGAAAGAGCAAAAGTTAAAGAAATGGGTGATATTTGGCCGCAAACTTTCAAAATTAGAACAACAAATTAAAACAGCGTCTAGATTGACGTTTGCGTTCATCGAAGGATCTCTCGTTAAAGCTATGCAAGAGGGCCATTGGGTTTTACTAGATGAAATAAATTTAGCATCTGCAGAGATTTTAGAATGTCTCGCTGGTTTATTAGAAGATAAAAATGAAACTATTGATTTATTAGAAAAGGGAGACAAAGTTCCAATAAAAAGACATCCAAACTTTACTTTGTTTGCTTGCATGAATCCTGCTACCGATGTTGGTAAAAAGGATTTGCCAGTTGGTTTGAGAAATCGCTTTACAGAATTTTTTATAGATGAATTGACAGAAAGGAATGACTTGATGCTGCTTATTGGTGATTATTTGTATCATATGAATCTCAGTGGTGCAATTTTAGAATCTATTTATAGCTTTTATGCGAACGTAAGAAAAGAGGCAAAACTGAATCTAGTGGATGGTGCAGGTAATATTTTGAATCCCGAATTTTAATTACTTAAGGCATAATTCTTAGTTTTCACAATCCCTATGGTTTATGAATATCATAAAATAATTAAAAAATTTCATTTAACTACTTATTAATTTTTTTAGATAACTTTCTTTCTGATTCAATGATTTTATTACTATTTTCAGGTAACGCGCCTCATTATTCACTAAGAACGCTCTGCAGGGCTCTAACAGCAGCAGCTAAAGCTAAATGTGGCACTGTAGCTAGATCATTATATGAAGCGTTTTGTTTGTCTTTCCTTACCCAACTAGACAGCTCTTCACATCCCATTGTTGAAGCTATGATAGCTAAGTATGTTTATCAAGTTATAAGGAATTTTATTTAATATCATTATACTTAGTTATTTTGAATTTCTTTAGGCAAAATTTGTAAGTGTCTTAGGACTGAGTATTTTATTTTACCGTAGTATAATGAAAGACCTCCTTTTTTATATTTTCTAAAATGTGTGTGAAGATTACACACGTATGACTAAGTTATATTTATGAAAATATAAATTTGTAAGTAGTTTTTGTACCTATAATATATAAACTGATTAGCGGTAATTCTTTATGTGAAATAGGTCAACTAAATTTAAATTTGATATAACAACGTTATGGAATAATACAACTAGTCATACTCAATATAAAAACGTCTTTTGTTTTGCAGGGCAGTAATTGGAAAGAAAATTGTTAAGTCTATTCTTAACCAACTAATTCCCGAGCCACAAATTCCAGGTCAAAATTTCCTTCTATTCGAAGGACATTGGATCCCACAGGGGAAACTTGATATTTCAATACCAGAAGGGTATATACTAACTCCAACTGTTAGGAAAAATCTTCGAGATATCGCACGAATTATATCACTGGGCCGATTGCCTATTCTTTTACAAGGTGACACTTCAGTGGGAAAAACTTCTTTGATTACTTATATAGCTCGTGCGTCCGGAAACTATTGTGTTCGAATAAATAATCATGAACACACAGATTTACAAGAGTATATAGGTTCATATGCTTCTGATGCTAATGGAAAGTTAGTTTTCCAAGAGGGAATCCTTGTTGAAGCCATGAGAAAAGGACATTGGATCATTTTAGATGAATTGAATTTAGCCCCAAGCGACGTACTTGAGGCTCTCAATCGAGTATTAGATGATAACCGGGAACTATTCATACCAGAAACCCAACAAGTAGTTAAAGCTGATCCTAACTTTATGCTATTCGCAACTCAAAATCCGCCAGGTTTGTATGGGGGTCGTAAAATGTTGTCAAGGGCATTTAGAAATAGGTTTGTCGAGTTGCATTTTGACGAAATACCCAGAAAAGAATTGGAAACTATATTGCATCAGAGGTGTCACGTCCCTCCTGCATATAGTAAGAAGATGATTGCAGTAATGGCGGAGCTCCAAGTGAGAAGACGTGGTTCCGCCGCTGTACAAGGTAAAGATGGATTCATTACCTTGAGAGACTTATTCAGATGGGGTCAAAGATACAAGCATGCTGCAAAAGAAATGTTAACAGATGAAAAATTCTATGATTGGGACCAGCACATAGCCGATGAAGGCTACCTCATATTAGCAGGTAAAGTTAGACAAACTGACGAAAGAACTATCATCGAAGAAGTTATAGAAAAACATATAAAAAGGAAAGTCAGCCCAAACGATTTATTCAGTCTTCATCAGACTACATCGCCTGTAACTAAATCTATTCTTGAAACAATTATTAATAATCAATTGAAAGAGTTTTCTCATGTTGTTTGGACATATAATATGCGAAGGTTGGCTGTTTTAATCGCTAAAGCCTTTACTTTTGATGAGCCTGTACTGTTAGTAGGAGAAACTGGTTGTGGAAAGACCACAATCTGCCAAGTTCTCGCAACTTTGACCGAATGTAAACTTCTCTCAGTCAACTGTCATATGCACACAGAGAGTTCTGACTTTTTAGGTGGTCTTCGACCTGTAAGACAATATAAAAATGACGGAAGGCTGTTTGAATGGGTTGATGGGCCTCTAATAAAGGCAATGCAGGACGGTGATATGTTTTTGGCGGATGAAATATCGTTAGCGGACGATAGTGTCTTAGAAAGACTGAATTCCTTACTTGAGCCAGAAAGGCAGTTAGTATTATCTGAAAAAGCAATGGAGGCTAATTCTGATATTGTAGTTATTACAGCGCATAAAAAGTTTCATATAATCGGAACCATGAATCCAGGTGGAGATTTTGGTAAAAAAGAATTGTCGCCGGCTCTTCGTAATCGATTTACAGAAATATGGTGTGATAATGTCTCGTCTAGAGTTGATTTACTAGTTGTTTTAGAAAAAAGCGTCAGTAGAGGAATTTCTCTAGGAAACCAAGAAGATGGTAGTTCTGGCATTGGCAGCTCTATTTTAGATTTCACTGATTGGTTAAAACATTCTGAAGTGACCAACAAGTTCCCATTCAGCATTCGTGATTTACTCTCTTGGGTGAATTTTATAAACGCTACAGTTGCAAAAGGTCTTCTAGACACTCCTGAAGCCTACGTTCATGGCGCATGTATGACATTCTTAGATTGCTTTGGAACAGCTTTGACAGGCCATATTGATTCAGAAACTTTAGCATTATTGCGTAAAACAGCTATTAATTTCCTTCTAAATCAAATAGAAACTGTCGGAAATGAATACCTTGAGAACTTGAGAGAAATGTTGAGTAATAAACAAACGGCTTTCACCGCTGAATCTGATGTTACAAAGTTTGGTGTAAAACCATTTTATATTGAAGTTGGACCACATAATGATTTATCGAATGAAACACAAAAATTCACTTTCACTGCACCGACTACGGGTTCTAACACATTACGGTTATTAAGGGGGCTGCAGTTGAATAAAGCGATACTTTTAGAAGGGAATCCTGGAGTTGGTAAAACAAGTTTAGTGACTGCCCTTGCTAAATCTTCTGGACATAAAGTAGTCCGTATCAATTTGAGTGACCAAACTGTAAGTATATAGCAGTATTCAATTATATTCAAATATTTAATACCTTAAAATATATTAGTACACATTATTTATTTTTTCTTTTTCCAGGATATTACAGACTTGTTTGGAACAGACTTACCAACAGAAGATGGATCTTTCACATTTAAAGAAGGAGCTTTCTTGAATGCTCTTCAGAATGGAGATTGGATACTCTTAGATGAGCTAAATTTGGCACCTCAACCTGTCTTGGAAGGTCTTAACGCCTGCCTCGATCACCGCGGTGAAGTGTACATACCTGAATTAAGTAAAACATTCAAAGTAAAAGCTGAAACGAGATTGTTTGCGTGTCAAAATCCTTTGAAGCAAGGTGGTGCTCGTAGGGGTCTTCCCATTTCCTTCTTAAATAGATTCACACAAGTATATATAGACACATTGACTAAAGAAGATCTCATGTATATTGTTGAGTCCCAGTATCCAACTTTACCTAATGAAGTACGACGTAGAATAGTGGAATTTAACTGCAAAGTTGCCCATGAGATCACAGAACTTCAATCTTGGGGTCATAGGGGTGGACCATGGGAGATGAATTTAAGAGACATACAAAGATGGTGCGATGCACTTATCTATGATCAAGAAGATGATGGAGTAATATCACCTGGAAAATTTGTTGATATGCTTTATATTAATCGGATGAGGACAGCTGAAGACAAAGAGAAAATGTTGCAAGTGTATAATTCTATTTTTTACCCTGAGTACCCCAGGAGTGATACGACTCCACAATTTGAAATTCACGACAATGAGATTGTTATAGGTGACGTTATAATTAGAAGAAACATGGAAAAGAATTTAAAAAATCGTTGCTCTGTGGAACCAAATTACTTAATTTTAAGGAATCAGTTGTCATCTTTAAAAGCTTTAGCTCAGAGTGTCAAAATGAACTGGCTGTCTATACTTGTTGGTCCGACAGCTACGGGAAAAAGTAGTATTGTACAAATACTCGCGGACTTAACAGGTAACGATCTCCAAGTTATACCTGTAACATCAGCTATGGATGTGTCCGATCTTTTAGGAGGGTTTGAACAGGTCGATCTAAACAGGAATCTTGAAAATGTATTTGATAAAATCGAGAGACTGTCTATACAAATTGTACGAAATATTTGGTTGGCAGAGGGAAACCAGGAGTGGAAGTCAAATAAGTTACTCACCGAATTGTATATTTATAAATCCCTGCAATGCGACAGTACAGACAATGAACCTAGTGACGATATAAATAAATTGAACAAAAAAACACAATTTCTACTGAATCATTGTGAAAAGTTAGCTGAATATAATAAAGCATTTTACATATCTGTTAAACTACAAGAAATAGTAAATAACTTGAAAAAGTTAGCGTCGAAATTATCTCTAGCAACATCAGTAAATGCTGGAGGTAAATTTGAATGGGTAGATTCTTTACTTGTAAAAACCATGATTGAAGGTTCTTGGCTACTTTTAGACAATGTTAACTTGACATCAGCAGCTGTTTTAGATAGATTAAACGGTTTATTAGAACCAAATGGGGTACTTAGTGTACCTGAAAGAGGGGAGACAAGCGAAATAAAACCTCATCCGAATTTCAGAATATTTTTTACAATGGATCCTAAATATGGGGAGATTTCTAGAGCGATGAGAAACAGAGGTGTGGAGATATTTTTGTTACGGTCTGATGAATTGAATGTTAGCTTAACAGAGACAGTGCCCTACATGGATCTAACTGCGTTACTGTTATCTTGTGGTTTACCACAGAATTATCATGACATTTGTATTCAATGTCATGAACTGATGGCATCATTTATTCAAGGTATACATATTACTTATTCTATTTGTTTAAGGGACGTTTAAGAATTACGTAATGCAGTTTGTTTGGGAGGGGTCTTGTAAACCGTTACGATGCGTTACAGGGAAAGGGGTGGGGGTTAGAGATATTCGTACAACTACTTTCAAACATTTTTTTTTATTTAAATAAAAAAAGTATGGGATTAAAATTTTCCAAGTTGGCAACCCTTTTCCTTTGTGTTTTACAGGGAATCCCTCGAATGTATTGTTCTTATTTTTGTTTTATAGAGAGATGGTGGGGGGCACAGAAAAAGTTACGGCGCGTTACATGGGGGTTGGGGGAGGGTAAAAATATTTATAAATTGTGTTACGTAATCCTTGATAGTCTCCTTATTGGTCTTTAGTATATGTTGAAAGTATCAGCTGATTAAAAACTCATGATCAGTAAATCTGTATACACGATAGTTAGATTTCTTTTTTCATAGAAACACCAACAGTATATTACATTGTAATATATTTGCTAATTAAATACTATAATATATATTTTTATATTTTTATTGTACTTTTAGGTTTTGAACGTCCCACAATATCACATTTGCTCCAAGCATCGCATTTAACCTCCCAACAACTAGTGCGGGCAATACCATTCAAAATAGCACTCGTAAGCAGCTTTGCCGACGTTTACATAAAACCAAGGTGTGGGGGTGATTTTGCATCGAACCTTAATACGTCACTTGCAGAAATTAAAAATTCTATGGTCAAAGCCTTGCAGAACAAGTTAGACCAATTTAATTGCAATATATTAGAGTCACATTACGTTCCTCATACATTGACAGTGAAAGGATTATGTAAGAATTCTTCAAAAGAAATTACAAAGCAAATTGCTTATGTCGTGTTGCAACAAATAACAAATACGAAATCTTCTGATTTAGATAACTTGTTATATAGCCTCTTGGCCTTGTTTACCGCATACCAGAAGTGCCCATATCAAGATTTATATATTTTACATGACTTAATTAAAAATAAAATACTTTCATTAAATAATAACAATCATAAGGAAGTGATGAAACAGAAAAATGATGAATTGTTTGAGGATCTTAGTCAGTGCCAAAATGGTATATGTGCGCTTTATAAACGATTTTACCCTGAATCGTATATTTTAGACGAAAACTTCATTAGTTCGACTAATATACAAACTGTTTTAACGTTTAATAAAATTTTGAAGTCTTTAGTAGAGCAAAGAAAGGAATTTTCTGCGATCGACTATTCAATAGCTTTGCGTGCTAAAAATTTGAGCGACGATTTTCCAGAATATCCTATATTGTCTAGATGTCGAGTATATTTGGACACTATCGACTATACTATCATTCGTGCCATTCAATTCAATGGTAGACCAATGGACGATAAAACAGCATGCCATATTCTCCAACTGTTAAACTGGAGACGAAGATTTGCCAACATGTGCTCTATAGGAATATTTATTACCGATAAAAAAGGAAGGAAAACTTTGAACGAAGAAATAGTGAAATTGTTGTATGTACACAGTAAATGGCTGGAAAAGCATCTCTTTGGTGTATTGTTAAATGATGTCGAGCCTCAAATCATAAAGGAATTCTCAATGATTATTGAAAGCATAATGCTAGAAGATGACAAAGAAAATTCAGTGATGAATAAACTAACTAAAAAACTCAGAAAATTATATAACCAACCGAAATTATATAAGAATCAAGGTGAATATGATCTGTGTGTAGCAAGATCGCAGTTTAACAATAAATTAGCTTTGGACTTGAATCAGCCTTTGGATAGACAATTAAACAAACTGTCGACAGATGTCACCGCTATCAATGATCTGTCTCTAGCCTTTGATGTACCCGATAAAAATTCGTTAATGCTAATTGAAGAAAATGTTATAAAAACGATGGAAAATATAAATCCATCAAGTAAAGTACGATCAGAAATAAAGCTACTACCATTAAAAACGTACATTTTACAAAGAGTGCTGTGTATTTTGAGGCAAGATTTTTTGAAAATATTTAGCAATTTATCTTTAATAGAAAAGGAAGAGTTGATGTTGCGATCTAAAGTTGTTGATATATTAATAAATGTTATACATATCAGCAAGACGACTAAAGGACTATCACCAACTCTAGTGAATATGTTGGTTGCCATTGAAAAGCTCCTGAGTGCCAACTCTGATGAATTACAGGAAAGGTAAATCAGATTTAAATGATTAATTTATCAAATACTAAATAATTTTTGTATGTTATTCTTGTATCCCAATGATATTAGTTGTTGTTGATAAGAGTATTCGTAATTTTTGCTTACAGAAGTGTGGCAACGTCGCCATCGAATTTTCTAAAATAATTTAACAGTTTTCAATGTTTCTGACTGATTATTTAAATCCAAATAATAGCTAACTGAAATATATATATAACCAAAGAATACATTGCATATATAGATTTATGTTATATGTCTATTGAAACTACTACTACTTCACATTTTGTTTCGGATTTTTTCAAATACATCTGCAATTTCTTTATTACTGCGGGTGTCTATGGGCAACAGTAATCTCTAATCATGTGAATATTATAGCGGAGAAGAATAACTATGTACATTCTATTATAACTTAATACTCTATATTCCACTTATCCCTCTAAGGCACCAGGCATAATGTTGAAGGGCTGCGGTAAATAGTGCTTTATAGAGTATTCTGGATAAAATCTTCATTCCAGGTTATCATCGCTACCAGTTCGCTTCTGGGATGAATTCTACCGTGCACTTGTATTTTCTCCCGCGTTTTATCCATTAGCATTTTTCGATGCAAGTGGAGCTACGACCAGTGATGATATTGCGGAGAGTGTGCCCACTAATGGAAATAGAATGTCTGCTAATCTCCCATTACTCCCGTATTATGTACAGAAATTGACACTATCTGTTAATAACGAAGGTAAATTATATTTATTTGTATATAGTTAAATATTAATAATTTCACTAAAATTCAGTATCACTATATGTATTGTATATGTATGAAGATTTTTATTTTTATGCAAGTAAGAATGGCAAACTAACTGACAGCCCGAGGGTAGAAAGTGGTAACCGTCGTTTATAGACATGAACAGTACCATAAACATAATAGAGTGTACTGTGTTGCCTATGATACCTTTCAGGCGTTGCTATTCCTGAAGACTAAGGTTTTATGCCTCTGTAATTTCATTGTCACATCCTACCCTTCAAACTGAAACAGCCATGCAAACAACTCATGGTATTCCTCATGTAACACCATTCCTGAGGACTAAGGTTTTATATCTCATACTCCTGTAATTGAACTGCCATTTTGGGATATGATAGTGAAACCGAAACGGCAAATACAGCTGCTTCACGAGAGAATGTCGATTGGGACAGAGATACCTAAATAGATGATTTATTAATAATACACAATATGATATACAATACAATAATATAATACATGATTTATTTATTTTCTAGATTGCCGTCATATGCCAGCATATGAGACGGTGTCTCTGGAAGACCGTGCTAATTACAGCATACAGTTGGATAACATCCTGAACATTATTTTTAAGAACATTGTCACATTGGACACTATTGCTAGCTTAAAAATGTAAGTGTGCTTTCCTTTACTCCTTTATTTTAATTGACAGATGTGGAGGACCCCCCCCCCCCCCACAGACACAACGTATCAGGTATCACCGATTTAAATAAAAAAATAATTGAATAGAATGATGATGTTTGATTAAAATGTTATTTAATAATTTGTATATATGTGCATGCGTATTTGAATACCTATATGTATGTGTTTGTGTTTATTATAATCTTGTTTCTCCTATAATGAGTTATGTTTCGTTAACAGTTAATTTATAAACATTTATTTCTTATTTTCATTTACAGAAAGTCAAATCTCGAATTCGAAATCAATAAATATGAACAACTACTTAATTACTTACATTCAACATTGACCCAAACAAACTCAAACGAAGCACAAAATACAGATAAAGTCGTCAAAGAAATAATAGAGCAATTACAAATGAAGATTCCCAAAGAGAGTCATTATTCAAATTTGATTGTGGAAGCTGAGAATATTTATAAAAAAATAATGAATTTACTACACAATGAAAAGTTTGATTTCACTAAGATGAACATATTGATAGCTCAGCTCTCGTTACTGACGAGTATCTTATTTACAAAACTGCTGTCAGAAATTAAACCAGTTGATCATGTTGAGAAACACAAACTCAAATTGAAATATATCGAGGAGGATATAAAATTGTTTGACGCTTTACTCAGCACTTATTATATTCACGGAGTGGTCACTGGCAGTTTACCAGAGAAAAAGAAAGTGGAAGTCGCATCAGACGTAAATAGTGAAAGTTTGAATGTGAACAAAAGTGGTTTGATCAAGGTACACCCATATTGCGCCGAATTGATTAAACTAAAGGAAGAAACGGCGAAGAGAGTGCATAAGTATGCATTAGACAATACATTTAGGCCTGAAACTCCATCTTATAGCCAATTTGTTATGGTGAGGTTTATTTTTTATTTATTTACTAGCTATTGCATGAATCAGTATATGAAGTAGCCTATGTGTTAAGTTAGTGTATAACCTACCCATCTATCAAATTTTATTCAAATAATAAACTTTTTCGAGACCCAAAGAGGGTTGACGTCAGACAGGCGGTCGGTCGTAAAACTATAAGCTTTTGTAATATGGATAAAACCATATTACGCCGACCCCAAATAATAATTGGGATAAGGGTAGGAAGATGATGATGAATAAACTTTTTCGTTTATAATATTATGGACTAGTAGAGAGATCCGATTATCAATGCGCTCCTTTAGAATTTCATTTTGTATATAGGAAGAATAAAAGGATCTCCATACAATTGAGAACATATTAATTTTTTAAAGACCGGCAGCACAACCACATTTTCTCATGAGCGATGGTAGTCACTTACCGTGCGATGAACCGCATGCTCGTTTACCTGCAGTTATGAAAAAATACATACATTTTGCTCTCTGTAATATCGTGACGGTAAAGTCGTGTGTTATTGCACCGTACTAAATGCCCAATAAACTGTCCACCTAATGTAATTTAAAATTTTGTTCCATAGTATAGTTCCTCATACAGGCAGAATTAAAAAATTTAAATTCACATACTCGATGTATTTTCACAGTTGGTCTTATGTATTGTCTACACTTATAAATTACATTTAATTTTTTTAATTCCAGGATTGCAAATACTTCAAAAAATCTATACTTTCACCAAAAACAACACAAGACTTGACAAGGAATCTGATAAATATATCCAATACTTTATTGAAAGGATTAGAAACCCAAAACTGTCAAGTGAATGATATAAAGAATGCGCATACGATTATCAAAGAGACAACATCTTGGTTGTTCTCAGTCAATGCATTTTATAATAAACTGCAGATATATTCTGAAGCTTTTCCAGACTTAGCGAAGCTGTTACAAAGTTCTATATCACAAATTGTATACAGTGTTACATCACTTAATGATTTGATCAGAGAACTGACTGTAAAGATAGAGCAAGGGCCGGTGTTAATGGGTGTCGCGTGCGATTTGTTGGTATATCCGAATTTCATACTAAAAGATGAAAAGAAACAATATCTTGAGAGATTCATTACGAACAAGTTCAGAACGTTGCTGAGTAGAAATATAGTTGCTGCCAATGAAATCTCGAACGATGTCGAATTTGAGAATATTCAGTTAGTATTTATTATAGTTACTTGTGCTTTTTAAACATTTGCTTCCCTTATAAAAGTCACGTTAATGTTATTATGTAATCATATTGTAATAATTGCTTGTTTTAAAAAAAATATAACCCCGCCTGCACTAATGGTATATGCTGGTGAAGCACCAGTGAGGAATGATAGGTGACAATGTAAAGCAGGTCAAATAGCTTATCGTGATGAATACACCTGGAATTCAGCACGATGGTTTCCAGGGGAAACCGCATAGAGGTCGACCTGACTAACAATGCCCTCAATGATTTTTTTTTATACAACTTAAAATGGCAAACAAGCTGACGTCCCATCTGATGGAAAGTGGTAACCGTCGCCTATAAACATGAGCAATTAGTTAAAACAACAATCTTTTACTAAATTTTGAGTTATTTTGCAGGAGTCCACATCATCTCTATTTGCAAATTATTTTATTAATTAATTAATTCTAATCTACTAACCAGTAAAATTACTGTCTCATCAATTTATATATAACTCTCTGTAAGTTAATTAATGTATTTAATCCATCAACCATTTGATCAATTATTAATTCATTGAATATTTATTAATCAATACAGAGTGTTGAAAATGAATTTGGCCGAATTAAAGATATATTACGCAGCATCGGAGCGTGTTGATGAGGCTACTTTAAATTGCATTTTGTTGACGCTTAACATGCTAGTGGAAGCATGGCAGAAGCAACAACAGCAATTAGAGCAGAAGAAGCAAGACGAAGAAGCGTTATATGTCACCAAGTAAGTGTAATGTTTATAAATGATAAAATATAATTACAAGGTTTTTCATTGTATGGATGACGAAAAAGATATACTTACTAGGTAGATGAAGAAGGATGCAGGATCAAGATCCAGAGGGTATTCCTACCATGTACTCTTATTTAATTAATAAATTAAACTTGCATGTCTATAATTTTAAGTTAATTAAACGGATGCCAAAAAGTTCTGTCACGTGTCTTTATTATCTTAAATGTCTGTTTAAAGTAAATAAATATTTCATTTCATGATGAAATATTGGACTGTTTAAAAGTACAGGTTACAGTATAGACATAAAAAAAAGTTATATATATGTGATATGAATTATAAGAGACCACAGTTTCTAGAGATCCCGCAAGGAATTTTCCGTGAAGATATTATTAGACAGATGATTATAAAACTAATATAAACTAATTAGATTACTGGCACAACTTTAGCTGCCACTTAAATACTCGTTGCTTTATTTTTAATGAGTAGTTGATTCAGAGAAAGTCGTGTGATCTGAACATAAGAAAGATCTATGCATAAAGTTGTGTTAAAAAAAGTTCTTATTTATAAATTTTTTAGGTCAAAATGCGAAGATGAGAACGAAGAAGAAATGGCTGAACAAGAAATAATAGAAATGTTCCCGTCATATTCAGACACCGATTTCGGTGAATTTAAACCACCGACTCTCGAACAGAAAACCAAGAAGACCCAAACTGTTGATAATAAACAAAAACTTTCGATAAACCAAGAAGATGTGTCATTGGTTTATGAATGGCATTCAATGTTTGTTCGAAATGTAACTCGGGCGGAATGGTTACCGTGTCCCAAGAAATTGGTCGGTTGTAATGTAGTAAATCCATTACTGCAGAGGTATCCTACATTTAGCCGTATAATGCAGAATACTTGGGAAGCGTTAGACGCACCTTTTGAGAGATTTGTTACACCCAGTTTGATGATACTTGTGTCGCAAATAAAAGCTAAAGTGGACGGCAATGGTAAGGAAAAGATTAATGCATAATCGAAATGAATATTACTAGCTGTATCCTGCAGTTACGCCCGCGTTAATCAGTACATAATGTATCCTATGTGTGTGTGTATTAAATTTCATTCAAATATATTCAGTATTGTTTACTTGAAAGAATAAACACTGGATATGTTTATTTTTTTAAGCAAAAAATACTGTCTATCATTACAAAGTTTCACACATATTAATAGGATTTACAGTAAATTTAAAAATATATAAATTTTCCTACCTACTAATTTATAATTAAAATTCCATTTTTAAAACTCCTAAAATAAAAATAACTAATTAAATATAAATTAACTAATCAGGGGCCTAATATTTCTTTTATTTAAAATCACAACATTGAAATTTTTAAATAATGATATAAATGCTAAATATTAGGAAAAAAGAAGTATTATTACTGTTAGTATATTATTTTACACTATCCATACGATAACAGAATAACAGTATCAAAAACATAATTTACAGAGTCGTCGAGCCAGAAAATGGACTTCTACCGTTCAGCGTGGGTGTCGGAAACAAGACAGTGTGTTCCGTTACTTTACAAAGTAAAGGAAGCGACAAATGAACTTTTGGATCAATGGCCAGATTTCCCCACTCTGAAGGACGTAAGTAATTTTTTATTTTTTAAAATGAAGCAGGTTCTCTATTCTACGGTTTTTATATGTTACGCAATATCGCAACCCGCCACGGATTCACACGGGTGCAATAATTGTTTGTGTAACTTTAAATTGTTCAACACATTTTAGTAAGGCTAGTGTATGTAAAAATCGTGTGTGAAATTACTACACTAATATTCTCTTAAAATTTTAAAATGAACGACTTTTTTATGTGAAAGTAAAATAAATTTCACTTTAACATAAAAATAAAAACCCCCTTTTTGGCCGAGATATTAAACTTAGATATATGTTGTCGTGGACTTGTTTTTTTTTATAACTTAAAATTAATAATAATTCGTACTATAGATTATATTCCTTTTTTTTTTAAACAGGTCAAACCGCTGCTAAGCCGGCTGTATGCCATGTTATAGAATTTTTGCTGACTTCAATTATATTTATTGTGATTAATTATTGAACATATATGTTTACTAAAATAAAGGGTAGTCTATAGTATTCAAGGATAATATACCTTTTTAACAATGAAAGAATTTTCAAAATCAGATTAGTAGTATCAGAGTTTACCCTGAACATCCAAACTCACAAATTTTACCTCTTTATAAAATTAGTATAAGTAATAACAATTTGTGGATCATAATTAACATTTTTTGTAGGATATGGATTTGGATACTCCTATTGTAATTAACATTTAGACTGCTTGGTTTTCTAGTAGTTGCCATACCCCTAGTGCTTAACCTAAATCGAAAAAATTTCACTTTCTTTGTTTTTTTATTTATTTTTAATTTGACTGACATTTTTATTACAGGTTTTTAAATATTGCAGAATTACATTTTATTTTCTGTCTCTGTTTCTGTCTTACTATACAACAACTACTATCGTAGATATACACAAGTTTTTTGTCAAACAAATCCGACTAAAATCGTAAATTTAAAGTATATATGATTTAATCGAGCTACGATTTAGGTTAATATGTGCCCCCACATATTTAAATTTTTTTAACCCAAAAATGGCAACCAGGTATGCAGCCTATCTGATAGTTAACGGTCACTATAGCCTGTGAACGTCTATAGGTCCAGGGATATCATTTACGCGTTACCGGTTCTAAAGTAACCTTAAACGCCTTTTTTTTTTAAGAAACACCATACTGTAGAATCCCTTGCAATGTATACTAAGATAAACCAATCAATGTGTTTGTATATAACATAATACTTTTTTTTTTTCAGATAATGGTAATAGTGAACAGAATCCTCAGCTTCCCTCTGTCAAGTCCTGTTTCCCGCCTCCTCACTGGCTTGGAACTTCTCCGGGATAAGATTGAGGAGTGGAACAAAAATGCCCATAAGGGCAATAACATGATAGATATCTCGCTGGCAGTCGGACAACAAATTGTCAATTGGAGAAAATTGGAAATGTCACACTGGAAGGAGTGCCTCAATAATCTATATGACAGGTATTTGGTTAATAATGTAAATTGAATTTTATGATTCTATATCTAAAAATTTAATGGCCGAGGGATGGGCAGCAGCATCCCTCTTAAAACATCACCAAATCCTTATTGTGGTTGCCAAGCCACTGGACAAGTATGGCAACTACCAGTATGGGTTTGGCCAACCAAACTCCCCTTATAGGGGAGGCCAACATATCAGTAGTGGACAATTAAAGGCTGATATAATAATAATGATAATGGTGATGATGATATTTCAAAACGTAAAAATGGAATTAACTTAAATTCACTTTGCTGGCTATCCCTCCGTCAAGACTATAGTTGTCCAAACAACCAAGTGCACAGTTCCTACTAATATTATAATGTTCCTAAAAGTCTAACATTTAAACAGCTTTAAAGATTTGACAAAAATTTTGTATATAGATAAGTTATATCCTAACTTAACATATATGACTACATTATATATTAATGCATGTACACAAAGGTGCGGGAAACAGCTAGTAACTAATAAATGTGGTCATCAAGAGTTATTTATTTGATTACTAATATTATATATGTGAAAGTGGATTTGTATGTTACCTCTTGACTCTTTAGTGTCTCCAACATTTGTCATGTTTAGTTGAATTTTAGTAGTAGCTACTTTTTATACTTACTAGTCGATATTTTCCAGTAAAGCTGGTTAAGTTGTGTGTTAAAATTAGTAATTAAATAAATCTATAAATATGTAGTAATGTTTTTTTCATATTTATTGTATAAATTGTTCTTATTGTTCAAATTACAGGAAACGTTCAGAAGCTCACAAATACTGGTTCTATATGTATTCCGTTGTCACATCGTATTTGGATACCGATGCTGATGAGCTCGTACCACCATCTAAAGTGACGTCCGTACTCAACGAGTTTATGGAGAAATCCAATCTTGTCGAGTATGAAGTGAGACTGGATATAATATATGCATATCATTGTCATTTGGTGCATTTGGAACCCAGTGATAGAAGAGGTATTTTGGTTTTAGCATCTACTATATTTTATTTATTTATTCATTAGTACAAATATGTGTACATGGCGGATTTAATGCTAAAAGCATTCTCTTCCAGTCAACCATAGGGAAGTGTCAGAATACTCGAATGCGGTACTAGTAATTATTGATATACATACATACTAAAATTACATATATAAACGAATAAATATATATGAATAACAAATATACTTACACATATATGATATATACTATATTATACACGAAATTGATTTATTATGTATATAATATATTGCCTTGTGGTCTCGGCATAGAATAGGCCACCCCTTTCCCGTAGGTGTCGTAAGAATTGACTAAGGGTAGGCGAGGGATGGACAGCAGTGTTCCTCTTAAAACATCTCTAAAAAAGCTTGACTGCGGTTGCTAATCCGCCTTCTGAGCGTGGCAACTACTGGCAACACTCCCCAAGGGGGAGGCTCATTCAGCAGCGGACAGTTAAAGGCTGATATGATGATGATATCGTGTTTAATGTATTCAGAGAGAAAAAAAAAATGGAAAGAAAAGTTTGAATGTACTGTGGATATTAATGTGAAAAAAAAAATATTCAAAATAAACATTTCAATACTTGCATTTTATATGATTAATAAAATCATGATATTAAAATTGTAACTATTTTTTTTTAATAAACAAGTATCATAAAGGAAAGACCACCTACATTTTGTTATTTGATAAGGGTATTGAGTTAAGGTATCTATAATAATTGAATGCTTATACTCGTGTATCCTAAATTAATATAAGGCCCACGTGTACTGCTATTTTATGTTGTTCTTCTGATAAATGTTTAAAACTATACAATTATTACTGTAATGACTGCATAGTTTAATAATTAATTGATTCAAAAGTGGCATGTTACTTATTATTCCTAAATATTAATACAAAATATATTAATTTCAGATGAATTATTATCAATTTTATGGAATACGTATAATTACTATTCGCAATTTAGCGCACAAATTACCGCTCATTTAAAGGAGAAACGTGCGCCAATCGAAAAGAAGTTGCGTGACTTTGTTAAAATATGCACTTGGGACAGGGATCTCAGCTATTGGAGTGTTAAAGATACAGTGGAAAAGGCTCACAAAGCTCTCCATAAACAAACAAAGGAATTTGAGGTACACAAAAATTATAAAAAATATTTGATTTAGTTTGGTATCTATTAAATGTATTATTGGTTATGTTATGGGTGGATAAGCAAAAACAAAAATGCCGTGTGGTCCCGGCATAGAATGTGCTGCCCCTTCCTTTTCTGTGTGTGTCGTAAAAGACAATTAAGGGAACTTAATTGTTGAGGGATAGGCAACAATGTCTCTCTTAAAGCATCACCATTATCCTTATGGGGTTGATAACCCATGGCTTCTGGTAAAATCCCACTTATGGGTAAAGCCTATGTTTAGCAGTGGACAGTTAATATATCATAAGACACATAATATCTAACTATTGACTGGGAATATCCACTCCGCAGTAGATATTAATTGGCTATTCATAGTATGTATTTTCTCATGCAAGTGATTTGTGTAAAATTTTTAAGAGAAATCAATATATTAAATCGTATATTTAAGGACAGTAATTAACTGGGTTATTACAGAATGTTCTCAAAGAGAGTGTGACCAGTTGTCTAGTGGATAACAGTAGTGATGACAACACAGACCACGTCGGCATCTGGGATCGACCGAAACGTGCTGCGAGCGCGCCTGTAGGCGGGGCCTATATGATCGACGTACAGAATTTCTTACTGCTCACAAGAAATATTAAGGTGAGTTAATGTACTTGTAGTATATTTACGCAATACAGTAAAACTTGGCAATCCCTGTTCCTTTTCTGAGTTGACTTCTAAATAAAGTGTATCTATCTATTTATCTTTTCCCCACGCCTCTAATATGTCTCAAATGATTATCGATAATTTGAAAATAGAACACCGAAATTAGGTACATAGACGATCATTTACTGCTACAGTGATAAATGTGGAATTAGTTTTTTTTTTTGTTAAATATATATTACTATTATATTATTCTAAGAAATAACCAAATATTTACCTTTAAAAAAGTTATGGGAAAGAGACTACTAAAGCTCTTGTTTCCTCCTTTTTTGCCAATTGCAAAAAGGAGGTTCTCATTCAACTGTATTTTGTATAACTTCAAATTTATGAAATGAAAGATCAATACTTGTTTTCCTTTAGTTCTATAATACAAGTATTTATTGATACACAAATTAATGTTTTTTTTTTCTTTTTAATTTACAGCACTTACAGGTAGTATAATATTTATAAAATCGTTTTAATGTTGCTTTTAGTATGTTGAAATTAATTTGGTGTAGTGGATATTGGATGACGAATGAAACAATGTAACAATAGTAATCAGCCAGATCATTAGCTGACTTCTGATATCAGCCAATAGATTTGATTGTATAATTAAATGCATTTTATAAATCTATGTCTAAAATTGAAATTTTCATATCATGATTTAACGAAAGATGGATGTGCAAGAACTAAATTTAAAGTAGTTTCGGGACAAATTGCAATAACGATTACCTTGTAATTGAAACTTAAATTTAAAATTAAAGTTCCATAGTCGACTAGGTATAGTCATATTTTGCTTTTATATGTAATTATTATCTTTCATATAGTCCATCCACCTTTTATTTTGCTGTTCATTCCATTTATGTGGTACATGTGTCTTTTTCATGTGGTACATACGTCTTTTTAAGTAGTATTTGGTGTTGTATACTAATTTATGGAGTATAGTCAAATAATTTAAATAATAATAATAATCTTCCTATTGGTACTATTATTGGATAGTAATAAATGTCATTGTAATTTGTTTATTGTCTAACACATTATGGTGAGGTTTTGTACTTGTGGGTATGTTATGTAAACAATAGCCATTTTTTAAAAGAAAATAGAAGAAAAAATAGTAAGATTTTAAAGATATTTTCGCCTTTACAATCTTTCTATAATATTTGCCTTTGTAATTACTAGTGCAGTGTCTTATGCATCTTCAAAATTTTCCGATGGACAGAGGACATGTTTTCCTATCATACATAGAGGTATTGCTAAATTCAGATTTTTCTTCAGAAATACCTAGACAACGCTGACCAACCAAGCCAGGCCATACCCGATGGATCCCTCTTATCAAAGGTGACGAATTTGCTGAATAAAGCGAAGACTCTGTGCAAAGACACCATGACGAATTCCAGTTATCCGTCATTAGTTCAGGGGTTGGATGACTTCGTAACGCTCGTCATTGAGACCAGCACCCATTTAGGATCGTTAGAAGTAAGGGATCCATGTAAAACTTGTTAACATTATGAAATTGTCATCCTTTAATATTTTTCTGTGCTCACTCGTTTACATACGATAATTATAGATAATTTATTCATATTTTTGTTATTCTTAATTTTATTAATGTCTTAAGAAAATATTGCGTCCATCTGCAATTAGTGTATATGCAAGAAGCAAAACCCTTTTTATCGATTAATGTTAAAGATTTCCTAAAACAGTAACTGGCTGCAAAATACGAAATTTATACAAATTTTATTTATTTTTTATTTTGTAATTAAATTATTATTTGATTTAAAATGATAAAGGACACTAAATAGCCAAGCATATATATAATATATACAATATTTTAATGTGGTAATGTGCGTTAATATTGATTTCTTGTAAGAGATCTGTAACCATTAGTAGGACTTTATTGACTTGTTATTATAGGTTACGCCCTATAATACCACGAGTAGGTTACAAGCCGTCGGTTTTACGAGCCCTCCCTTTTACAGCTCAAGCATAAAACAATTGATAATGTTTTCTACATACTTCAAACATACATTTCAACATTTAACTCTATATTCAGGTGGATTCGACTCTACCCAAGGAGAAACAAACATCCCAAGCAAAGAGTATAATACAACAAAAACGCAAAGCTCTCGCGGATTTGTTTAAATACCTATCTAAAATGGGCCTCAACTACCGCACTGGTCTTGTCATATTGGCTTCCAATGACGATTTATATGACTTCACCATTCCACCTGTGGACTTGGATGCCGCTATGCAGTATTTAAAAAATAGGTATGTTTTAATTTTATTAATCACTATATGACACATTGTATCACCTACAACGCCATTTATTAAATGTAATCCGAAGTAACGTTTCCCGCGCAAAATTATCTATTTTAACTTTAAAAAATTCCTAAAAGAATTCCAGACTATCCTTTGTACTGTTTGTATATTTGGTAGTGTGTATATTTAATAGATATAATTTGTAACTGAAATATTAAATTACTTTTCGACTTTTGTGGATTAGAAAACATTTAGACCTTTAGAGAACTTTTAGAAAATTAATTTCGCATAACGGATATTTAAAAATTTAACTTTTTTTTTATTATAGACGTTGTGACGCATCTCTATCACTTTTGTGGTTGGGCTGTGAGAAGTATTTCCAGAAGAACATAGCACGACATCGGCTACTCACCGCCGCACTGCTCACCCCACACAAAGACCTAGGTATTCAGAACATTGAACGGTGCAAAGGGTTCGCCGCACAATTGCTGGTATGTATTGTACGATATATTATTAGTATTTTGGTAGTCATTTGGAAAATAAACCTGAATAAGAATAAATGTGTAGGTATACTACGATATAATGTCTGTAAATACTTGTAACTTTTTTGACACTAAAATTCTGTGATACTATTATCTTAAAAGTTGGACTGAATAAATTCCCCATAAAATGTAAAGAAAATACTTAATTGCAGCTCTTAAAATATTTATGAGAATATTTTTAAAATTTTATGTAGAAACTTTGCTAACTTTTTTTGCGATTTATGAAGTTACGTTATTTTAAAATTATAAATGTAAAAGTTTGTAAAAATGTTTAGATGTTTGTTATTCAATCACACTTAATCTCTTGATTGGATTTCAATAAAATTTACACAGATAGGTTATATTCTAATTTCATGTGTGTTACATTGGATATTTTATATATCGATCGACGGGGGTCTACTCCTGCAGGAGATAACTAGTATAGTAGAAATTGTAAGCAGAACTGCTGGAATTTTCACTTGACTTTGCCCATACAAAGTGATGTCTTACAAATAACGTAATGAAAAAGATTAACTAAAAGTTAAATAAAGGTTGGCAGTAAGAGATCCTTCTATGGAATAAGTCCGCAATGGATATTAAATCTTTTTAATGTATCCAATGTAAAGTTCAATAAATAAAATCGTTCTATTTACGTATTTCAGAAATTGACAAACACTCAAAAGAAATCAATATCAAAGTATTCGAGGTACCTTTCCGATTTACGTACAGTCACTACAAACCTGACGAATGCTTTAGAAATAAGCACTGTTACAAATATATCGACAGTGAATCAAAAGCTTAATATATTGGCCGAGTGTTACACTAACATTGTTATATTATTAGAACAGTTCAGCGTGTTGCTAAAATCGTGCCCGGAAAGAGGCATCGATTTAGAATCACATCCCAATATCGATGCTGTACTCTCGAATTCTCCCATAGTGCATTGCTACAAAAACAACGACGAGTGGCATGATTTGAACAAAAGAGTGAAATTTATTCTATTAGATGTAAATAAACAAAAAACAGATTTGAATAAGTTAACCATTAGTCCCAAGAAAATTGGCAAATGCAAACAAAATTTGCCAGTAATTTCACAAAGTCACGTTGATATTGCAAATGAAGCCAAAACTAAACTAGAAAAAATTGCAAACGATGTTAAAAGTATACTGCAGGAATACCAAATAAAATTCCATTCTGAAATTAATAAGTATGCAAATTGTCACCCGATGATGAGAAGTATTGTTGAATTAGAAAAATATTTAATTGATACAATCAGTTTGATTGATAAATTAGATAACTGTAATGACGTTATAATGGAAGAAGTTTCGATTAACCAATTGACCAACAAAACAGAAGATTTATTAGCGACTATGTTGCTAATTATTCAATCTATGTATAAAAAGCACTTGCCGCAATTGAGTAGCGATAGTGTTGAAGTATTAGACGCTATCGACGAAATTATTGACAGTGGAAATAAGGAAAAAGAAGAATCTAAAGACATTCTAGAAGATAATCATTTGAAGGAACTTTTGCAAGAGAATTTAACTAATGATGGAAGAATGCTTCAGTTAGAAACGCTAATAAATAAAACGAATG
Source organism: Galleria mellonella (assembly GCF_026898425.1). Lineage (NCBI taxonomy): Eukaryota > Metazoa > Arthropoda > Insecta > Lepidoptera > Pyralidae > Galleria > Galleria mellonella. Next base: position 6,602,796 of record NW_026442130.1, on the reverse strand, counting down.
ATTTATTAAGAGACTATCTACAATTAATGTGTAATAAATTAAATGTAGATCAAGGGAAATATGCCGTCATGAAATTGGTTCCAATATTAGAACAAACTGTATTGTTTGTCCAATATTTTGTCACACAGAAAGTGGCTGTCCACAGGGTGTCTTGCAAAATGTTATCAGTATTATTAAAAATATTCTCAGATTTAGCAGCAAAAGGGTAAGTTATTAAATTAAAACAACTCATAGATGTTTCAGATATATATTTTAGATCTTACTTAAAGTTTTTTTGATTGACATAAATACAAATATATTTGATTCTGGGTTATATTGCAACACGTATTTCGTAATGAAAAGTTTTTTTAATAATTCTAGCAACAAATAAACTATAGCTTGGATACTATCAGATGGTGATCCAGTATTGTACTATTTCCTATCACGTACTATAAAAATGTGGAATAATCTATTGGGTATATTTTAGATTTTGCAAACCATCCGACTTAGATACGGAAGAGGGCGAAGGCGATGGGGGCCCTGGCAAACTAACAGGAGGTGTCGGTCTTGGCGATGGAGAGGGACAAAAAGATATCTCTGAACGAATCGAGAATCAGGTACTTATTTATTTTTACGTTGTGTATTTCTGTAAAATCATGTTAGTATCGTACTTACATTTTACTTACATTTATGTTCATTTGGAATTTGATTGGATTTTTAAGTCTAAGTATACAGTTATAAATATATAGAATCGAACATCAAAGCTTTCCTTTTTTGTACAATCTCCCTTTGGCATATTATTAATAAATATTTTTTATTGGTTACTTTATTTGTAAAAGGATCAATTAGATGACGCCCATCGTCCCGGAGAGGAGAAAAAAGAAGAGGAAAGAGATTGCAAAGAAGAAGAGAAAGGCATTAACATGAGTGACGACTTTGACTCACACTTGCAAGATGTTGAGCAGAAAGGTATTTAATGTGTTTTATATTTTCAAAGTTAGATTGATGATATGAGTAAACTTAATAAAGTACAATGAAAAAAAATAAGAAGTTTAATAAAATTTGTAAAAATCTTTACATTATAACTACTGCGTTAAAATTTTCAAATTTAATTCCCCAATATGTGACATGATGACAGTCTAAAATACAATTTTCTACTGCTTTGTTTGAATATTATAAATAAGAAGGTGTTCAGATGTTTTAATGTTTATTACTGAATTACTATAATAAATAAATAAGTTTAATCAACTTCATGGTTGTCTCTTAACTTTGCTTCTTATGTATTTTTTTGCATATATACTTGTGGATCATTCATTGAGAGATACATTAGTTTTTTTATTCATTCATTCGTCGACATATTTGAATAGTATTTGCTATTTGTATGAAACATATTCTCGATTAAACATATTTTTTCTTCAAATTCACGCGAGCAATACTGCGGATTGCAACTAATAAGTTGATTCAGTAATGGTTTTCTTTTAGAAGGAAATGATTCTGAACAAGAGGATGATGAAGATGACGCTGACAAACAAATGGGCGAAACCGATAACGCTGCTGAAAAGTACGTAACTAACAGTAATAAATGTTATTAACAATTATGTAAATTATCGCATTTCTCACTCTTGTTTCCAAGCTATGAGTACAATATGTGAAAGCTATGTCTGCAGTCTGATGATACTTTAGTATCTGTCTATATATTACCATATTTTTTGTCAAATAGTCTTATATAAAAGTATACGAGTGGTATATGTATCTAATTACTTATCATGCACTTCATTATGGTAAATAAAATTATTGAATCTGATTTATATTATTGCTTTAATTATAACTCAAACAAAACGTTAGAACATTTTATGACATTAAAAAATATTGTTATTATTAATGATTATTGTTAAAATTTTCTTAAAATAGGCTCGACCAACAAATCTGGGGTTCTGAAGACGAGGATGACTTAGATGAAGAGCAAAATAATACAAAAGATAAAGAAGAGAAAGGAAAAGGCGAGAGTACTGGCGAGAAAGAAATAAGTGCTAAGGAAGAGGAACAAGGTACCGATGATGGGGAAAAAGGGAAAGAAAAGCAAAAGAAAAAGGATATCAATGAAATGGAGGAACCTGAGATTGATGATGATCATGTAAGTGATGTTTATGATGTTATTTTTATTCAAGATGTGGTTCCTTGAGTGTCCATAAAAAATTAAAATGTATATTTGCAATGAATACTAATTTGAAGTTTTGTGACATTATTGCCAGGTTGACCCATACCATGGTAAGCAGCAACCTCTTCCAGAACCAGAAGACTTTGAAATGCCAGATAACATGGATGTAGACGGAGATGAACGAGATGATGATATTGTAAGTATGTGACTAATAATTTTGACATGATCAGGTTCATAGTCAGTGTTATGTTCAGAACATAATGAAATATTTTAGAACTAAGTATATAAAATAAAATGTATAATAAATAGGTGGGTTGAAGAAAATATCTTATTTGCCTCGGGTAAGTAGTCTTTATATCGCTCCACTAGTTAACCTCAGTCAGTCGAAACTGAAATTTTTTATATTTCCCATAAGATTATGTAATCCATAGGTTATTAGTAAGATGATCGTAAGAAGCACTAGTTTATAAACAAAACAATTTAGATACTGGAACTTTCCAGATCATGGTTGGCGATATCTGACTTGATCTGTCATTGTTATAGACAGTTGCTACTTAGCATTTACCTTTTATTACTATAATTTTTAAAATACTTTGTCTGTAGGATGGTGAAACAGAGACAGAAAATCCGTTTGACATACCAGTAATTGCCGAGGATATGCCAGATGATAAAGAAGACAATAAAGAAGAAGAGAAAGATAACAAAAATGGTTTAGAAGTTTCAAGCGACGAAGAGGATGGCGAGGAACAAGATAATGACCAGATGGTACATTTTTATATACTTAAAACCCATACATTGAATAATAAATCTATTTGAAAAAGGAGGTTATCGATTCGGTTGTATTTTTTTTTATGTTTATTATTTTCTTATACTTTATTATATGCAACTCTCTAACTGTAACCTCATAACTCTATCAATTCTAAACCAATTTGAATTTGTTTTTTGTGCGATACGATCTTTAATTATTTTTATAATAATTATGTTTTGTATTTCATTTTTATGCATCTATTTATTACAGGAAAAAGATGAATCAGATAAACCAAATGAAGATCAGCCTGAAAATACAAATGAAGAAGAAAATCAAGAGGGTGATAAAAATGATGAAGTCACTGAAAACGAAGATCAAGGCGAAAACTTAGAAGAAAATGCCGACGAAGAAACACCTGACAAGCCAGAAGAGAATCTACCCAAGAACCCCGATGATATAGATAAAGAGGACGAAACAGAACAGAAGAATCTCGAAGCTAATCCTCAAGCGAATCCATCGAACAACGATCCATCAGCAGAAGACAGAGCTGAGAACGCCGAAATGGATAGAGGAACGAATGATAATGTTGAAACTAATGCTGAACAACTTAAAGATGAGGAAGCACAACCTAAAGTGAGTATTTATTGTTCAAAAATGCCATAATTTATAGTAAGATTCAGTTTCCATATCAGCCATTAACTGTCCAAGGTTGTACATAAGCCTCTCCCTTTTAGGGTGTTTTGCCAGTAGTTGCCACGCTTGGTAGGCCGGTTGGCAATCACAATTAGGCTTCGGTGACGTTTTAAGAGGGACGCTGCTATTTATCTCTCGACTATTAAGTTCCTTTAGTCGCATTTTACAACACCCAAGGGATAGGAACTTTCAGTTTGCTTTGATTTAATTGATGTATTTATTAGTTACTTATATAAATAAATAACAGCATTGAAAATCTCTATTGTAAAATTTATTTCGATATCTTCGAAGAGCTATGCTTGGAGTTTCGTTAGAAATCCGAAATGAAAAATATTCGATCTCTCGAAGATAATGAAAATATTATGATTTAGTACCGCTGCCTCTGTAATCAATAATATGGGAAATTTAGAAAAACGTCCTACAAACATTAAAAAGGCCGGCAACGCACAAGTAACTTCTCTTGTATTGTAGGTGTTCATGAACGACGGTAACCGCTTTCCATCAAGTGGACAAAAAAATGCTTTAGTAGTTAACAGTAAACGGTTGTCGAAATTTAGTCACTATTATAAGTTGATAAAAGGTCTACGTAGATCTACGAGAGTATCTAGTAGAGCATCATTACGATTACACAATTTCTGCTTATTTCGATATGTCTATAATTAAAGTTAGTTTCATATTTAATTCTGTTTTTAACGCAGGAACAAGCTCAAGAACAAGTAGGTGATGAGAAACAATTAACTGGCCGCTCGGAGTTGGACAAGAGTGATAAAGGCCACCGAGGCGAGAAGCAAGCGGCTGATCGCGCCGACACCTCGGAACAACAACGGAAACAACGCGAGAACAAGCCCGGGAGCACAGATCATGAACGAACATTAGGTACTGTTTTTAACTGATTTTTATTGTGTGGCCAGTAATGTGGTCTACCTTAACAAATAGAAAAATGAAAAATGAATGATTATGTATGTGAATGTTAATATGAATATTAAATATAAAAGAATCTCACCATTCTTTTACCATAAATAGGCAAAGATCCATGCATCTGTGCTTATTTACCGAGTTCCAAAATTATTTTCATTAATAAACATGTATCTAACAATATTAAAACAAGTAATTACAATCTATTCATCGTTCACTACTAAGCCTTTATTTTGCCACAAAGTACGACCATGAGTCATATGAATTAACTGGTAACTCACTATTATTGCAAATTTTTAAAGTCGCCGCTCCATATCTCAGGGTGTCGATCCTCGATCGTTTGTACAATAAGCGTATGTTGTATAAATCATGTTCGTAGTCATTTAATAAAAAAAAACAAAATTTTAAAATAGATGGGCCAATTCGGCAATTCTTTTTCCAAATAATCGTTAAAATCAGACTAAGAATCTCATGAAAAAAAAAAGTATAGAAAAATTGGCGGTAAAAACCCAACTTTTATTTTTGCCATTATTAAACTATTAGCTTCTAACAGAACGACGTCTATCCAGTCAACTAGTATATAATAATATAATTATATTTGACAGGAAACGTTAATGAGAAGAAGCATAAACAAATGCACACATTGAATGTGGAGAGAGAAGAGCAGGAGCAAGATGAAGCTGGTGATACGCAAGACGAAGATAAAATTGCGGACGCATATCAACATGTCAAACAAGCGCAGAAGGACGACATGCAGGTACTGCAATTAATATATTAATATTAGTTCCTATGGATTACCATAGGAACTTAATTATTGGTTATTTGTCTATAATTTGGATTATCATATACCCCATTGGTGAGATTACCTTCCCCTTACAAATTTTAATTAAATCTATTTGATATGTCGATGTATTTTGGATTATTTGATTATTTTAGTATTTTAGTAGAAGAAAATAATGTTACGTAAAAGAATGTGAGGTTTCTGTTCGTTCCGTTTCTCCTCATCGTCATCATAACAGTTGTGAACATAGGCCTTCTTATGGGAGGGTTTTGCTAATAACTGCCACGCTTGGCAGGCGAGTTGACAACTGCAGTTAGGCTTTCGTGAAGTTTAAAAAAGGATGTTGCTGCCACACGGCCAAAGCCTAAGCCTCTCTTCTATAAATAAGATTTAGTGAGATATTTATTACCCTTTTTAGTTAAGCTGGCGTAATTAATGTGGATCCTCTTTCCCTCGTGTAAATATGTATTATCGATTTCGCCTGAGCGCAATGTCAATAGAAGAAAGAAAGAAAATTATTTTGTAACAAAAAAAATACTAATGACAACAAGAATTCTAATCGTTAAAAAGACTCCTACGTAGCGTATGTCGGAAGTCCTTACGGCTTTCTGGCGCTTTTTCCCCGGCTTTATGATATGGACAATGTGTAATTGTGAAATTGTAAACACTATTGTGAAAATTCTCTGTAGGTATCAATATAATATAAAATTAGTACTGTATATATTCAGATATATAATTTTATATGTGCTTACCTAATTAATTAGGCATTAGACGCCGCTACTAAGGAACAAGCGGACCAGCAGCCGACAATACAGCAAGAAGAAGAAGAGGGTGAAAAGGTAAAAGAGGATGAGGAGGTGCCTATGGAAGTGGACGACGATGATATTCAGGTTGGATTACGTCAATCTAATTACATTAAGTTACGATTTACATAACATTGGTTATTATAGACTAGACTAATCCTAAGACTTCGTTCTATCCACATTAAAATAAAATATCGATCAAATATTTATTTATATTGTGTTATTACGTCTACTATCTATCCTCAATTTAGGATAAAATAAATTATTATAAAAACAAAGTTCTTTTAAAATAAAATATAGATACAATATAGAATTTTGTAATACATATATTATGTTGTCTGCTCCTGGAACTAAGTTACATCATACATACAATCTGTATTAAATTTATTTAATAAAGATTGTATGTTTATTTTTAAATTTATACACATTTATATTACTATTTTTCAAATTAGCATTTTTTTATACAGCAGAACCAGTTTGTACTATATACTTTTATATACATTGTATATACTTTTTCAACCGACTTCAAAAAGAAGGAAGTTCCTAATTTGTATTTTTTTTTTAATATTTGTTGCCTCATAACTCCGTCAGTTCTAAACCGATTTGGAAAATTATTTTTTATCTGAAAGCTTATACTTATAAAAATGTCCCATAGAAATTTAATTAAAATTAATTCAGTAGATTAATTTTTAAATCAAAATCACATTTTTCAAAATCACAGGTTTTGTCACAATTTTTTTTTTTGTGGGACAGAATCTTTATGAAAGCTTGTTCCATAACAAATTCATGTTTTAATACGCAACGAATAATTGTAATGATTAATACCTTTAATCTATACAAAAATACACATAATTCTATTATTTGAGAGCATAAATTAAAAGAAGTTTATGCACTATTTTCTTTGGTTTATAATGGGTTAAGAACCTGGCAATTTTATTTGTCTATTTAAGTTTATTATGGTGTTTGTGACGTTACATATTTGTTTTTTAGATTGACAAATCTGAAGAACTCAAACCTGAGAAAATGAAAAATGGACCCGAAAAAGACGAGGAAAAGTCTGGAAAGAAAAAAGAAGGAGGCGAGGAGCCAACTGGTGAAACTGGCATCGAGGTAGAGGGCGAACAGGTTGTGACTGCAAATGTACCAAGAGGCAAGGACACTACTTATCACACAAAGTAAGTGGTACATGAGTTTAATTTTTATGCTAATTCTAATTTTGCTTTACCACCTTTTTACCTAAATAAATAGCATACATGTGTCGCGCCTGTCTCCCATTAGGGTAGGCAAAACAATACTTCGATTTAAACAAACCTTTTTCCCTTTTTCCACATTCTTTTCATACACGCTCGCTGGTTACGGCTACTTTTAATTTTGCCCTTCTTCAGCACGTCGTCTATTTAGTCAACAGATGTCCGTTTAGAACGGCCCCTACCGACATCTCTATTCTTGCTCGATAAATTTCTTTCGTAGTTCTTCTTTCATCCATCCTCTTCAAATGGCCAAACCAACGCAACATTCCCTTTTCGATTTATGTCACTACATCGTCTTTCAGTCCACACTTCTCTCTAAAGAAATAGCTAATTAATATATTGATAATACGACAATAACCGGCGTTTCGTTTGAAGATTCGTTTGCCGTTTCATTTGAAAATTATGTAAGTCTAGTTGTATGCCAGCGTGTATTATTATATAAAATATCCTATGTGCTAAATTAGAATATATATTTCAATGTATCAAATTTTTACTCAAATGGGACCAGTAGTTTTTGTATGAAAGAATAACAAACATTTATCCATCCATCCATACAAACTTTCACATTTATAATATTAATAGGACTAGCTTATAACTGCGACTTTGTCCTCGTGACCGTATTTAATTCCACCTAATATTGCTGACATTAGGGTCGTTGATTGTCAGTAACGGAGTCTCCATTACTGACAATCTACTCACCCTGAATTTTATTAAGTGTTACTCTGTTCATCCGTTTTTTTCTTTTATAAGATAATAATGGAATGGTAACCTAAAGTAACCTGCACAATGGGTATACGCTGAAATGAAATGTTTATTTGCTTTAAACAGGCATTTTGCAACTTTAAACAGCTAGAGCCAGTAGGGTACCAATGAACCGTTATGGTTTCCAGAGAGTTCTATGTGGAGTTCGACCAGGCAGGGTATATACTAGCTATGGGACCGCAAATTCTTATCAGTGACAATCCCTTATCCCCGTTAACTCTAATGACTTCATTGCGATGGATCAACTCATTCTCTTTTATCGGTTACTCTGCCTAATTTTTGCCATTATTTTTTTTTTATTGTCCAGACTGGATGACAGCCAGCAACGTACAGAGGATATGACCGTGGAAGAGTATATGAGCATCCGTGAGTGGGTCCAGCGTGGCTCGCACCAGGCTCCGTGTTCGAGCGGTGTATGGCGTTCGCTGTGGCATGAGTCTGCAGCGGCCGCGCGGGCGCTCTGCGAAAGACTACGCCTCGTGCTAGAACCCACTGGACGATCTAGGCGGGCTGGTAATTAATTGTTATACGTCTAAACTAATATTAGAAAGTGGATAGATTGTATTATTTTTTTACTATTATGGTGGTTAACAAGCAAACGGTCTATCTGATGGTAAAAGGGAATACCGTAGTCTATGGACGCCTGTAACACCAGTATGTTTTTAATATTGTTTTTATAACAGAGGCAAACAAGTATACAGCTCACCCGATGGTAAATGATTACGGCCGCTTATGGGCACTGTAAACACCAGAGAAAATACAAGTGTGTGTGGTGTATTAAGGAATATGCTCTTTTCAATGTCTATCAAAAAATTTTGTTACGTAAACCGATTATAAAAATTCTTTCAAATGTACTTTATTAAAAATACCGTACGAAGTGGGAGCCAATCAGTAGTATTTGTAGTATTAGGAAGGGTGTCAACGTCAGAACTATTTGCCATTTTCAAAATATCATGTAATGCATGATCAACGTTTCGGTGCGTTGTCCGAGCACTTTTGGATTAATTAATCCAAAAATATGGAAAATTCTTCATTTCATTCATACTTCAAATTAAATTTTTTATTTAATGAGATTTTGCCATAGGGAAGGCCTATGTTCAGCAATGGACTGTAAACTACTGATATGGCGATGATCATCATCATCATCGTCATCATGTGGTCGTCAGTTTGTTTGTCATTTGCAAAATTGTAAAAAGAAAAAACAATAATTTGTAGGTGATTTCCGTACTGGCCGTGCTATAAACATGCGGCGTGTGATTCCATACATCGCATCGCAGTTCCGTAAAGATCGCATTTGGCTGCGGCGGACCAAGCCCGCTAAACGCGAATACAGTATCGCCATCGCGATAGATGACTCCAGCTCTATGGCAGACAACCGAAGCAAAGAGCTAGCATTCGAGAGCCTCGCCCTGGTCTCACAGGTGAGTAGAGTATTTGGAATACATATAGTTATAAAAAATAACTAATTCCTCATATTATAGATACACCACCTACCTATTTCTATTTGCTCATGATTGCCTGGTAGAGAACACTTTCTCATATTGAATCCGCCATGTCTTTATTGTGCATTAAAGTTTAAATAAATAATTATATGCATATTGCACAAATATTTTGACGCTATTCCGTTGTTTTATAATGTACTAGATGTTGACTTTTTTTTATTTAGCTACGATAGATTTAGGTATCAAAAGGTATTTTGTAAAGTTTAAGTTGCTGTTCATGTATATAATAAATTTTTTCGTCCCCTTGGGAATATTAGGAAATTCCTTCTTCATCTACGATTTTATATAAAGGACTTGTAGCCGACCCCATTTTCCGGTTATAAACTCTTATTTAAAATTGTATGCTTCTGATGGTGTACAATCTATTCTAGTATAACTGTCAGCTTATTTGTTTGTATGTTATCTATTCAGTGTTTTAAGAAAATATATTGAATTATCTAAATACGAATACCTATTTCTAGTGTTTTTTTTTTTTCTATTAATATTATCACATGAATTGCCATCAAATCTCGACTATCACTCTATCACAAAATAAGACCCAACGACTAGAGCTTTAAAAAATCTCTTAGTAAAATAATCTTTTACTTTACAGGCTTTGAATTTACTGGAGTCAGGCGACCTTGCCGTTCTCAGCTTTGGCGAGAAACCTAATCTGCTTCATCCATTTACTGAACAATTTTCCGAGCACTCTGGCTCGAAGATCCTAGAACAATTACGCTTCGAACAAACAAAAACTAAAATAGCTCAATTGCTGGACTTTTGTTCGGTATTATTCGAGGAGCAAACAGTAAGAAGTGATGCCATAAATGCCAAACTGTTGGTGATAGTTAGCGATGGACGTGGAATATTCTCTGAAGGGGAGACCCGAGTAGTGCAAGCAGTCCGCAGAGCAAGACAACAAGGCATATTTTTAGTTTATGTTATAATAGACAATCCCGATAATAAGGTAGGTTCTAAGGATACAATTTTTTTTTTATTAAAGATTTTACGGCTCGTTTTATTTTATTTCTAAGCTAACTAACTTTAACAATAATAAAGTTCAAACATTTAAATATTATGTTAAGTTGATATTATGTTATATTAAAAAAAATTGAAGTTTATTCCAGAAAAATATTGTACGATTTACATCTAGACTAACTGGATATAATAAATAAATTATGTACTTAATATATTTATTTCGTTACAGGATTCCATCATGGACATCCGTCGGCCTCTACTAGATCCTGTGACAAATAGTCTGGCCGGTTTCATTCCTTATCTAGATACTTTCCCATTCCCGTTCTACCTAATACTCCGAGATATGTCTGCTCTCCCTACAGTATTGGGTGACGCTCTGAGACAATGGTTTGAACTAGCTGCCAATACTGTTAGCTAGAATTGATATGTTTATAATACACGGAAAACATAGACTCAAGATTTAAAATTGTTTATTGAAAATCTGGGGTTAATAAAATATATTATTTTTTAAATTTAAAAATCATAATAAATTTTTCTATTACGTATATAGGTAATAAAGAATATACCTAATATTTGAACTGTATTTAGGTGCTGTGAGTTGTTATATGACTACATTGTATTAAGATACATTAGACGGTATCTCTAAAGTATTTTGTTAATATAGGTTGTAAGATGTTAAATCTATATTTTTATCAATAAATAAAGACATGAAATTTGATTTTAATTTTCAATAATCCTTCACAATATATTCGTTTTACAATACCATTTGTGTTCTTGAAGTACATAATGTACAGACTCTGCATGGTTCCGGTCTCTTCGTACTATTATACTACAAATATTAATAAGGGTGGATAATTCATGTAATCGTTGAGAGAAATCTATCTATTGATTTAAATTATTCCTGGATTCATCCAAGTCAACTTATTTTAAACTGTTGTTCGATTACATCGTCAATTCTGAACCGATTTTCATAATTCTTTTTACAATCAATATTAATTACAATGTTGGTTCTATTTTAATTCTATAACGATCGAAGCCTTATTTTACTTATGTAGTGAAAAACTAAGCAAAATCTATATGTAAACATACAATTACAAGCACTAAATTCAGATATTTACCACGCTTCATCTATCTATGAAACTTTGTCGTTTATTAAAGTGTGAATATGTGGAATGGAGTAAATTTCTTAAGGCAAAGCAATTTAAACAAAAAATAATAAACAAGTAATTAAAAATATTATTGTATATTTGTCAACCGAATATTAAAAAATATCTTAGGATATTACACTTAGTAATATTTTTTGTATCTGCAACTTGTTAACATGTAGGCCTATGTTATTTAAATAAATACTTAACTTTTTTTATATTGTGAATTTTTATGAACATTAAATAGAAGTTCAATAATAAATGATCTACTATATAACAGGTTTTCAAGCAAAGAGACCGCAAAAATCTATAAATAATAGTGTCGTTTGGACGCGTTTCATTTAATACACACATTGAAGAATTATTTGCGGTTTTCCGCGTTCTCTTTGACGAAGCTTATCGTGTTTCAAATGAAACAAATAATTACACATTGCACCACTTACCTCTAAAGTTCTAATATACATACAACGTAATAGCATTAGTTTACAAAATATCAGATAACTAAAATAGTGTGATGCTTTGATATGCAGTAATGTGTTTATCTACTTCGTATTTGTAATGTAAATGATTATAGTAAATTTTTAAAAAGATTATCACTAAGATATCAATAAGAGCACTTAAAAACTATTAGGTATCGAATTATGGAGCAGAACTTGTTAGAATCTATATTTTAATTATTAATGTAATAAAAAATACAGCTGATCAAATATGTTAATTAGAATACTGACAATTGTACTTTCAAGCGAAATGACAACGATAAGAGAAGTATTGAATAAAATGAAAACAATGTTTATAGGATAAAAAATTTTGAAAATAGAATAATAGTTTATTTATGCGTCGTTTCAATTACGATAATCTAAAGAAGATGTGCACTGTTAAAAAATAACCTGTTTTATACAAAGAATTTTAATAGTTCAATAATATAATGAAAATAATTCACATTTTCTTCGAGTGTTCGACATTATGTGATATTTGCTAACATATTTTATGAAATTTGAAGCAGACATTTCGTTTTAGTACATTTCAAAGCAGCGACACGATAAATTGCAATAACCAACAATTGTAATAGCAAAATATAAACTATAATAAAGTTTACAATAAAATATGCTAACTCATGTAAATATGTCTTGACAATAACATTATGACTAAGCCTAAACAATTAATGTTACAAAAAATTAGAACCGTGATAAGATGTCTATAGCCTAGATTTGTATAATAAATATAATTTAAATTAAAAGTGACCCCTCGGTTTACATTTGAGCGGTTTTAAAGCTGCAAAACAATATATGAAGAGATACAGCCTTGTTCACGTTAGAATGAACGTATTTCGTTTAAGTAGATTTTATCAGAAATCTACGAATGTGTATTCATTTAAATATGCTCACCTAGGAATATATCAAACAATATTACTTTTTTATCAAAATTACGTGTAGAAAATCATGAAAAATTGTTATCTAAAACAATATATCTAATTTAGAAAAGGCCTTTACGGTGAAAAAACATTATACGACCGGATTGTTAGTAGAAACGCTAAATAGAGAAACCGTAACTCGAAAATGTGTCTAGTTGTATATAAAATTGTATATCTGTAGGCCTGTAGAGCAGCACGTTACGTGAACTATCTCACTTGGCGGACTCCTTGGACGAATGGTTGTTGCTCTCTTCAGTCTTTTCTCCGTCACCATAGAACTTTGGCTGCAAAATAAATTGTGATTAGTAAAATATATAGAAGAATGTATTCGTTATAATGATTTCGTTTGGTAAATTGTCGCTTTATGTATTTTTTTTATTCGCGTTTCACAAATTGATCCATAAGGAGAATTGTTGTTTGTATATAAAATAACATCACGGCAATTGTAGTGTAGTGCCTGTTAAAACTAGATCAGAAGGTGCAAATGGGTAAGTGGCATTGGATTCTAAGATCCTAGGGGGGCGCAATCCGCTTCACTCCAAATATAGTAAAAAAAATTTTGTCGATGAGGAAAGAATTCTATTGCAGCCACCAGCTTAACTATCTTTCCACCCCTCTGCATACCCCCCCCCCCCCCAGAATGTTTAAGAGAACCTTAAATTCAATTTGCTCTTGAATAATGTTAGATGTAAAAGTTTAGTAAATCCGATAAATAAAAAAATTATAACACAAGAAAATCGATGAACAAAACCCAACACAAAATGATTAGTGAAAAATGAAAAAAAAAAAAAACAAAGAATTCAAGACGTTCTTTGTGAATACAAAGTGAAACACACATAAGAATTTATTCGGATAGAGAAAATTAAAATTACCTTTATAACGAGATTCTATTTTAAATATGAACAAAATTGTTTTTATTTAAAAGAGAACCCTAATGTTATCTGACATAAGTTCAATTTTAATTTAATGACAAACAGTGTATCTATCTCCAATGAGTATATTTTATGTTTGTACATACATCTATATAACGTTCTAAACTATTTTACGGGATAAAAAATATGTCTAAAATGTACTCAAACGTATAGCGACTAAAGAATATTTTTATCAACAGTTTCCTAATGATACGACAATAAAGTAATAGTTTTAATTAAGAAAGAAAAAAAAGTTGCGCAACATTGTCTACAGCTCTTAGTTGTCTATAATTATTATATGTTTTTAAGAACAAGAAAGTTTTACAACGAATGGCGCGCATCTAATTAGATTCCCATGGATCCGTCAACAGCAGACTGCGCCGGTCCAAAGTTGCAGGTACAACAAACGACCGATTTGTAAAATTTGTGTAAATTTTATTGATAAATATATAAATAAAATAGATGATTCAAGCACACTATAAAATTCGTTCCGACTATAAAATTTGTACCGTTTGATGCAAATCTTACGTAATTGTTACAAAGAATCGGAAAGCTAGATAACATTTCATAAATATGAGTATTAACGAATCGGAAAAAAAAACAAATCTATTAGTACTTAGCAAATATGAGTGTATTAATAATACACAAACTTCTGTATGTGAAACTCACAATAGCATGAATGAAGTACATACTTTCAACGCTCACATAAAAGGGAAAGTAAGGCATTCAGTGACTTGTTAACTATAGTAAAATATGTAGCTATGTCCATGAAAAACAACACATCAAAATCAAAACACTAAGTCCAAACTATAGTATGATCATCTATCATTGTCACTTACACAAAGTCATTTTGTACTATACGGTTGTCACTTTTTTTCCGAATCCGTTTTTCACACCATTATAACTTGTAAATCCCTAGAAATAAATTATTTACAGGTTTAAATTATTTACAGAAATATAAATCATATACATATATATACATGCATATATAGAATAATATTGATAATGTCGAATGGATTTAAATTAAGAAATACATGACATAAATGTGTTAGAAACAAAATATAAAAAAGAAATATGTGTTATTATGCTTTCAATAATTATATATGTAATTTAATGTAACATTTATGTATATATAGGTATTGTTTTAAATATCAATACCATTCCCATAGATATTAAATCTAGAGGATCTAACAAAACTGCCTTGTAATAATTAGTGATTATATCATTTTACATCATATAATTACAACAATGATAAAATTTGTAGCCAGTTCCTGGTGGAATAAGCAGATCTCCTATATTGTTCTGTGTATCTTTGTTTATTAATAAAAAACAAGAGAGACCGACGACGACTTCTATGTGTTTTATAAATATTTTAGAATAAAATCAGCTTTTTAAACATTTTCAACCGACTTCAAAAGGGAGGTTCTCAATTCGGTTGCATTTTTTTGTTTGTTACCTCATAACTCCATAGTTCTAAACCGATTTAGAAAATCTTTTTTTTATCTAAAAGATGGACTTACAGTTTGATACCACAGAAATGTTGTCAATTTCGGTTCGTTAGTTTAGTTTTTAAATCAAAATATTTGGTTTATTTTTTGTGGGACACAATCTTTAATTATTTACAGTATCATAGACATCTTTATTTACCTTCACAATTATACATTTTTTTTTCCACACTTCATCTTGTTTTAAGTATTACACCTATGAAAGAAAGGATGTCTTTTTTTTGCAGTATTCAAACTCTTAATTTTTTTACTAACATGACATTTCCATATCAAAATATGTTCATTCTTTTATCAGTAAATGGTGTTACTTTTAGGTCTTTTTTATTTAGGTACATTTTAGGATAGAAGCAATTATAAGATATTAATAACAAGCTGTGTGTTTAATGTTGTGTGGTCCCGGCATCGAATAGGCCACTCCTTCCTTTCCCGTGGATGTCGTAAGAGACAACTTAGGATGGACGAGGGATAGGCAGTAGAATCCGTCTTAAAACATTTACAAAGCTCAACTGCGATTGTCAATCCGCCTAACAAGCGTGTGGTCCCGGTATAGAATAGGCCACCCCTTCCTTTCCCGTGGGTGTTGTAAAAGCAAAAGGGAGGGCGAGAGATGGGCGGCAGTGTCCCTCTTAAAACATCTCTGAAGTCTGACAGCGGTTACCAATCCACCAGCCAAGCGTGGCAACTACTGGCGAAACCCCCAAGTGGGAGGCTTGTTCAACAGTGGATAGTTAAAGGCTGATATGATGAATAACAAACTGGAGGGATCAATATGGAATTAGGATTAAAAAATGAAACTAGCTGTGGTATCTTTTTAAAGCTAAATGTGGTGTAATGAATTTATACATTTCACTTTTATTAAACAGTCAAGAGAAACTTACAAAAAATGATGCTAAATAATTGTGAGTGATCTCCTATCTCGTTTATACTTAGCGGTAAGGCTTTAAAATACGTCACATTTCACGTCGAAAAAGAGAAATATGACGTCATTAAGTAAAATTATTTTTAAAGCGAAATTACTTTCTAAAGAAATTAATTCATCATTGAATTAAATGTATATACTAAAATGATTATTGTAAATGCTGGGATTACATGCATTGTATGGCATTTGCACGAAACACCCAGTGTCCATAAACATTTGGCATACAATTAAACAGTACACAAATATAATAATGCATCGCAATTAACTTTCATTTGCGTAGAGAGTGATCAATTAGCGAAGAGTGGCATACATTACATACACTAGTAAGCTTACAGAAGACAATATAAATACCGTGTCAACAAATTTGTACTTCCATACATAGTGTTGCCCATATTGTTCTGTGATGAATATTAATAGTAATATATAATGTTCATTTGATACCTCATCGTGTTTCTCTTCGGTATTGACACGCTCGTCATCATCTTCGCTGTCATCATCATCGGCTGACGAATCGCCGCCGGAGCCTGCAGTGTCTGGCACTGGTTTCGCTGTAATATATGTAAATAAATAAATAATTATACTACTTGTTTGTACTTCTTTATTCTTTATTGTACACAAAACATAATGTTAAGCACAATTCATTTTAAACATAATGTACAAAGGCGAGCTTATCTCTAATAAGAGATTTCTTCCAGCAAACCTTTTCATGTGAATTGGATCTTATTTAAAAAAATATCAATAATACTTCATATTGTTTCTGCCTACCTTAATGAGGAACAGGCATGAAGGATAAGTATGTATATACTTTTTGATAAATTATTTTAATACTAGCGACTCACCTCGACTTTACTCGGGTAGTAGAGCATATATGCATATATTTTTTGCAACAGCTTTTTGCGTCGAGCATGAATTAGATGGGTAGTAAGCTATTCTAAAAGGAAGACATATGCCTCGCGAACTTTTTATATGCCAAAAGAGACAATCCAATCTATATATATTCAGTGATTAGAATTTATTTTTAAATGAATTAAAATTTTTTCTTCTTTACATCTTTGCTCTTTATAAATATTAAGTTTAGATATAAAAAGAGTTACATACATGGACTGTTGGTCAATGTCTGCGGCTGGTTTGGCGGGCGGACACGTTCTTTGCTGAGCTCATCGAAGCACTGTAGACACACACGCAGAGGTTTGTCGCTTTGGCCGCGTAACAAGAACTTTTTGGATGAACATGGACCGCATACGACAGAACCACATTTGCGGCAATGATGCTGTTGATAAAAAAATATGTATTGTACAATATTCCAATATTATGTAGGGGGTAAAGTTTAAGATGAAATTGTGTGATATTATTCATGAAAGATATTGTTGGTATTAAAGTGGTCAACTTTTCTAAAATTTCTTATATATACATTTATAGGTCATCTGGAGGTGGCTTATATTTTTGATCTATAAGTCTAATGTTTAAAAGGTAGGCCGAAGCAGTCTATGAGATCAAATTTTTGCTCAGAAGCACCTCCGTACATAGAGGTGACACGATTTTCTGTAACTTGAATTAAGTTATAAAGAATTGTGTCAACACAATTCAAGTTTAAGGAGCTGAAGTTTTTTATTACTATTAAAGGGCTCCAAGATTGACTTTGATCTCGCCTAATAGGACGTGATGATGAGTTTGCGGATCAATAAACAGGTATATGCATCCGGAGAAACACGCAAGAAGCGAATTCTGTGTTATTGAGGTCTGCACATAAAAAAAAAAAAACGCGAAATACTTCGAATAAATAAAATATCTACGAATATGAAGTGAAAATACAGATAAATAAATGGGAATGTGTCTCCATTATATAAATACTGACTGCAGGCAAATATACAATGTTTTAATAGTGTTACGATGCCGCTATTGTCAATAAACGGATGCTTATCATTAGCTTATCGCATTTCAGTATGAAGTGATAACGGCACGCATTAGGACATACCTACGTTGAAGGACCCTATCAAATAACAAAATAAACGCTTACAACTTTAGTCTTATAACTTTTAAATAATGAAAATTAATTACGAGATAGTCCATTCGACCACGGCGCGTTCACCGATTGTATTTGTATGTCAGATTGATTTCTCTTGAGACAATTTTTAAGATAAATTTTATTTATGTATTAATAAATATATATTCTGTGAACACAATTTCATAATATTTTTATTATATTAAAATTTATTTTACTGAAAATAAATAGATTTCGTAATGTATTAAAATAAACAACTGACAAACTGACATTTCACAAAGAAATCTTGCATAACGTCACTACCCGGTTTCGTTTTTAATCTTACATCTATTTTTTAAAGGATAATTAATAATAAAATAATAACCCCGTCTACACCATCAGTATATAGGGTACTAATGAGGAATGATAGGTCAGAATATAGGCATGTCAATTGGCTCATTGTATCGAATTCATCAAGAATCAAGCATGATGGTTTCCAGGATAGACTGTACGGAGATCGAACCTATAGGGTTACTGTTAGTAATGGAGCCACTAACCACCGTTACTAACAATACCTTCCTTCAGTATCATGCTACTTACATGTAAATTTTCATTAGTGTTAAGATCCAAACTTATATTTAATCTTAAAAGGTTGGTATACTATCTCTATATTACACTGTACATACCCTTCTGTTGAGGACAGTAAATTGTGTTTTCTTGCAGTGCATACAGATAGAAGCTTCATTGTCAGGTACCCATACGGCAGCATGTTCTGATGGCGGTTGTTTGCCACCTGCAGATTAATAAGATATATAATTGAATTACTTTTTTCTATATATTGATATTCACATACATATATACACATACATATATTATGCCATTATATTATATTTACTGATATTCACCAAAGCTTAACTGCGATTGCCAATCCACCTGCCCATCATGGCCACTGCAGGCAAAACTCCTCAAGGAGGAGACTTATGTTTTGCAGTGGACAGTTAACAGATGACATGTTGATATATTGATATTTGTACAATAACACTAATCTAGAAATGTTCTAGTAATAAGAAATAAAGCGCGCGAAATGCATAATTATAGTGTACTAGTCTTTGCCTGCGACTTCATCTGACCATGATAAAAAATATTATAAATTTTATTTATATTATAAAAATATATGCGTCACTATAATAATAAATATATTAATATATAATAAAAACAATAATTAATAAGGATATATAACAAAAATATGGATATATATAAGGATATATATAAGGATGTTTCATCACGAACTTTGAAGTTACGAAAGTAATGCTTTAAGAGTATTTTCGCGTTTAAATGATAATTTTATAAACTTATTAACAATATAGTCACTTTTCCGAAATTTATTATTAGTTTAATAAAAAGTTATTATTATAGTAGTTAAAAGTTAATAAAAAGGCGTTTGTAGAATACTTACTTTTTCGGAGCAAATCCTCTATGCATTTCTCTATGTGTGCCATCCATTCCTCTTTCTCCGTTGCTGTGGCGGCGTACACTGCGAAGGATTTGGACGCGGTGCGGATTAACCAGCCGTTGCGGTTATCTAAAAGAAATACTCTTAAAAATTAATCATCTTGTTTAATTCAAAATGAAGGGAGAATAAAAAAAGTTAGATCATATGTATATCAGTTATGCGGATTAAAAAGCTCTATTTATGGATTGTTTTGATATGTTGATGAATGCAGTATGTAAAATGATGAAATTTATATATCATAGCTGTGTTCCACGGCTTTACCTGCGTGAAATCAGTACATAATGTATTCTATGCGCTAAGATACGATGTAATCTAATGTATCAAATTTAATTCAAACCCATTCAGTGGTTTTTGTGTGAAAGAGTAATAAATATTCTTCTATCCCATTCATTTTTACAAACTTTATCTTTTATTATTTTGTAACACATTGGATGATGTTCACTATATGATATTCGAATGTACGAAATACAAAACACAAAGGGAAGTATTGTTACAGAAATATAGTCTCAATAGACAGGAGATTGGTTTATTTTCAAATATACTCGCAGAATCACATTCCGGAATAGCAAAATCTTTAATTACTTTATTTTTGTATCAATAATTCCCTTTATCAAATAGACTACTAAGATATTATGTATTATTTATTTATGTATTAATGTTTTAAATATGTGAGGTATTTTTTAAAATGAGGATATGATGAGGCTGACATATCCTTATAGGATAAAAATAAAAAAGAAAAAAAAACTTTTACTATATCTATGTTATATATTGTGTGGAATACTGGCACTCACTGTTGAGGTTCTTCAAAAAGAGTGTACTAAAGTTCCTTCTGTCAAATGAGTTAAATATGTTTAAAGTTTTAAGAGACTTTAGATTTTTTTACAATAATACAGAAGTAAACTCATGTAACATTTGAAAAAACTGAGTATACTGTTTCCCCCATAATACTCCCCATGTGTGGCCATTCCTGAGGACTCAGATGTTATTCCTCTGTACCCTGTAAATTCACGCCATATCCCATCCTTCAAACTGAAACACAGCCATGCAAACACAACTGCTTTACAGTTGAAACACGAACGGTAGCCAACGACTTTTGTACAAAGTCTACCTCTGGTAAATTAAACTAACAACTTCCTTCTTCAAGTCACATAAAAAATAAGTATAAGGATTATTTTCATACTTATTACCAGATGATTCATTATAAGTTTTATAATTTATATATCTATGATTTGTACATCAAACTCTGATAGTATTGCACAATGAGTCATATCAACCAAGTATTTTAGTGACTCATAACAAAAATACATATATATTTTTACAATTTCCATAATACAGGCAATAAGTAATAGATATTATTATTTATCTATTATATCTATATCTTTTATACCATGTGGTCCTGGTATAAAATGGGCCACTTTTTCCTCCTTACCATGGGTATTGTAAAATTGACTAAGGGAATATAATATAAAGAAATAGCTGATGATAAAGGGATGTTCTTTTTTAATATTTTTTCTCTGGGCTAAGGTTGATTCAAAAGTTTATAAAGGTTGCTAGACTTCAAATTACATGCACCACCAGCTAATTTGCTTTTTCAAGTTGCATTAAAATTATAATTTAAAAAACAAAAATAGTACTTTAGTTATCTACAATTATCTACAATCTATCAATATAATTGTAATATTTGCACATATTGCATTTGAAGTTTAAAAATATGCTTTTTCAACTATTACAATAATAATATACTATTATAATAATAATAAAAATCATACAATTTATCATTAACAAAATTATAAATAGTATCAACAACAAAATATAGTGTACATACACTATACTCTATTTAATGTTTAATTATAATGTGATATATTTTTAAAGATAATACTTACATCCTTCATCTTTCAGTGATTCCAGCTTCACTTCTTCCAATGGTATAACATGCTGTTTGTTGTATTTCTTTTTATTTATTACAATGTTGCCATAAACTAATATGTCATTGAAGAGGAAGAACTGACGAGATTTAGGTTTCTTTCGGCACATCTTTGTAAGGACACCCTCTCCAACAAGGACCCTGCCTTGTTCTGCTAATGGCTAAAATATATAAAAAATATAATTTTATTAAAATAATCATTAAATGAACATAATGTAAACCATATAGGTTAGCAATCTATACTTCCCCATAAAATTATTTGTACAATTAATATATATATTAAGATTTATATGGTTATTTACCATGCTCATTATTAAAGGATTTTATTAATAAGAATAGATTTTATTTCACAGTGTAGTTTAAACAATATAAAATAAAACACACGCAAATATCATAGAATATGTTATTTAATTTAACTGTTATTTCTTTTTATCACTTCTCATGTATATTTTACTACATACTATTCCACAATATTCCTATGCTTTTAAAGAAAATGGAATATCCACCAAAAACCTTTTATTTTATGGAACCTCATATCAAATTATTAAAAATCAAAACCACTTATTTAAATAAGAACAAAAACTTTTATATAGAATATTTTAAGAGTAAAATTGTTTCATTGTGTAAATAACTTCATATAACCCTAGCAACTTTTCTATGATATCCCTAGGTTTCTAGAGTCAACTTTAGGAATTGCTACCATAATAAATTGTAATTGTAATGGCATCTACACTAACATAAATTAAGTTTTATACATGTATGAATCATATACCAAAAGAAGACTACAAAATTTGACTGCTTGGGTGCTAGTGTCTCACTTGTGTTTCTGTTGTGAAGTAGGTTCTGGTATGCTTGCTTGGCTGTTTCAGTTTAAAAAGGTTTTATATAGCAATTCTCAAGAATGGCAATGCAAGAGGGGTATCATAGTATGTTCTGTGATGTTGTTAGTACTCTTAATGTTTTTATGCAACATTATTGCTTAAAGATAATAATGCACAATTTATTTCTAGTTTTCCACAGGATGATGGGGTTACATTATTGTTGTATGTTACTTACAAAACATGTACTATAACAAGTAACTAATGGGATAACAAGAGATTTTAACAATTTTACCTATACATCATCTAGCATAATTTACTTTTGTGTAATAAAGATGTTTCATGTTATAGTATCCAAGCAATATACATAGTAAAAATAACATATTGTTAACATTATCTTAAGGAAACACTGTTTTCTCACTGTGATTATTTCATATAATTGTTTGTATCTATAAGAAGTTTACTATTGTAATCTTTTAGAGGAAACAATAAAAAGTATCTATTTACTTAGAACAATTTAAATAATAGATACAATTGTCCATAATATCAGCTACCCTATTATAAGCAAAATAGCATCCAAATAATATCAGATAAAGCATAAATACAATTCAATAGGTGGTAACTTGTAGTTTATCTTTATTTTGCACTTCAGAGGAAATTTTAATTAATACCATAATTTCTTTGATAGAGATTAACAAAGTTCGCGATATGTAGCAGCCAATTGCATTCAACGTAGTAAAGACTTTATCTTTGTGCGAATTTGACGCTTGATAAACTACAAGTTTCAAAGTTATACAGCCACTGTAGGCAATGAAAAAGTAATGAAGGCGTACCTGGCCTGAACTGCCGAAACAGTTCTCCACCATTGCAATCCTCCTAGAATTGGCTTCACTATTAACTGAAACAAGAAAAATAATTACAAATTGCCGAACAGTATCAAAGTTTGACGTAAAAAGAAAGTCAGATATTCAGCGATGACAGCAATCACCCTACTAAAACTTTTGTAGTCTCATAAAAAAATTATGTTGTAAATTTTAATAATTTGTATAAAATGAGTTACATTAAGAAAACTTACCTAAGCGGTCCACCATTCTAGAATTTTATTTCTTAATCGAGATAAATTTTTACAAAAGTAAGATACAATGGAGAAAAAATAAAATGTGTCACACTCATCAACTCATACACAAACCACAAAGAATATAAAGTTGACAGACAGACTATAAATGTCAGATATTTTTTATATGATTTACCGGCCTTGAGTACCACGTTTTAAGAGATTAAAAGTGATATAATTTGTGGTCAAACGCATGCTAAAGGAGATCACAGATCAAGTAATCACTACGTTATAAAATAGATCAAATCTTTTTCTTTTCGTATATCTTTTTATGAGAGTGACTATTACAGTTTAGTATGTAACTACATTAAGTCTATGGTTATTAGACTCGATAATATAAATTGTATATAGTACAACTATATATATTGGTCAAAAATAAAAATCTATATGTAGACCAGGCAAGCAAACTATGTATTAGATATAATCTGCTCCAAACAACATGTCCGTCCTCGACACTGACTACGACGTAGTGGCGCCAATTGGACTGGTCAATATTTAATATAAATTCAACGTTATACATTGAAATGTGAAAATCGTTTTAGTATTGACTGAATCGACTCGTACCACTACGATTTAATTCATGATAGGGTACATGCACGATAATGAAATCTAGAAAATGACGATAATGGGTAAATAATCATATATAATATATATAAGGTCCAATATTGACATTATTAATACCTAAAAAATTCGATTCAAAGAAAAGCACATTCCACAAAAGTAGTTATATTATCATATATATGACAAACAATAAATATAGTAATAGAAATATAACAGCTTCATTGCTTGCAGTATATTCTGTCAGATCGACCACCACACGGTTTTTTTTATTTGATGAAAATGGAGTGGTAACCCCGCCTGCGCTAATGGGATACGCTGCCGGGGCACCAGTGAAGGGTGATCGATGAGGATGAAAACAGGCCAGTTAGCCTATCACGATGAATTAATCTGGAATTAATCATGATAGTTTCCAGGGGGAACCGCGAGGAGGTCAACCTGGTTGGGTATATTGCTAGCAATGGGATTCTTAGTCTCCATTACTAACAATCCCTTTCCCCCCGAACACCACACGGTTAAGTATATTGTTAGTAATGTTAATACACGCAAAGCTATTGAGTAATAATGTCTCCTTAATTTATTTGAATATCTAATATAGCGTTACCTTAAATTTTACCTTAAAATTCCTTGCCTGCGATAAAAATACAATAATTATTATAAAGGATCATGAAAAAGACAAAAGGTTTTACCATAGACAAGGAGTAATCATGTGAGCTTATTTTTTTTTTAGACCACCTGACAGTTCGTGGTCGATAGTAGAATATTGCATTTTAGTTTCTTTCCTTCGTAATTTTAATAAAATAAACCTATAAAATGGGCATGAAATTCTGTGGCCCTAAGCTATCCTTGTGTGGACTAGTTTTAAGTGTTTGGGGCATCATTCAGCTGGTAAGATACATTTTCATCTGTTTGTAGATAACATTTATATTCTTGAAAATGTATTACTATTTTCTTGTCTTCAGACTTTGATGGGCGTCTTCTATTACATCAGGGCAGTGGCATTGCTTGAAGATCTACCAATAGATGAAAAGAGCACTCACACCATTGAGGATTTCATTTCAGCAGCCGAAAATGGATATACTCAGGTGAATCATTCGCTATTAATTAACAGTTCCTCCAACTTATAAGCAACTATTGGTAACTATTTAGTTTATTTTTTCGTGGTTTCGTATTAAATGGGAACAAGGACATATTTCATACTCAATATCATGCCAGGTCCTAGAAGGTTATCGGCCTACATATGCCAAATATACTTATCGCAATAAATTGGCAGAATCTTCCATAGGACACAATTGTTAGTTTCTGTGAATAAGTCGTTTTTTTTCCTATTTTTTGTAATATATCTTTATATATATAAGTTGTTACCAATGTGAATTATTTAGGTCTTGTATCCATAGCCTTTAATATATTGGAGACCAGAAAACTTCAACATGTTTTTGGTATGCAACTTCTATTAGATAGAAGTTTATTTATATTTTTTTTAATAACAATGTCTAACATTTTAACATATTCCAATATAATGAGCATAATTTTTTATTTTGTATATTTCAGAATGCCTATAATTGCTGGATTGCTGCATTGTTATATGTAATCACATTGGTAGTCTCTGGACATCAGTTCTGGATGAACAACCGCTCTTCAGTTAGTATGTAATGGAGTGACAGGGGTGATAATGGCAATTCTCCATGTTATATTATAGTTCTAAAGGGTATCTTATACTATCAAATATGTATAATGTAATTTTTAAGTAAATTTATAAATTTACTAAGCTGGATAGGGATAGCAATATCAGTATAATGTTTTGTTCTTCTGGTGAACGAAATTTATGTATCCATCTCTAAGACATGATTCTATCTGATATTTGATAGTGTAAAACATTCTTTAGAACATTTTGTTTAATATATAGCAATCTAGAACATATAACATTGAGCAGTTGACTATTGTTTCATAGGCACAATTTGTTTTCTTACTGTCAAGTATTTTCATTCCATTTTAATTTATTGTATTCTCAAGTCCAAAACCACTTTAGAATCTAATATCTGGGTCAGCTTATTAATATGGCTAATGTTGATAATGATAAATCTGTTTTTATTTGAATTTAGTGTGTATATTTACTTTATAATTATATATTATTTATTTAATAACATATGAAAGCATATCTAATTGGCATAGACTATAAAGTGTTAACGTGATATGAAATGACTGTATTAACAAAAATTTAAAAATATTGTATTTGAATATTATGATTTGTGATTATGATATGATAATGCATTATTCTCTTCTTGATTTCTCAAATACAAAATACAAATAACTTTATTTTGTCTGAAGTTTTAAAAACTAAAATGTACTGTGGAATGGTAACTATTATTTCCCTGTGTAATTTCCTTTCCCACATGTGATATTATCTCCTGCATATTAAATAATCCATTTGCACTCGGATCGAATGAGACTTAAGATTAATTTGTATTGAGTAATAGTTTGAACAGTTATTTTTAAAAGTATTATAAAATGCTGTAACTTGTACATAAATGTCAGTAGGTATACTGTACAATGCTTAGATTTTATTGAAGTAAAGAATATGTATGTTAATTTTTGTGACTTTTTATTTCAAATTTGACTATTGGCATAAGTAATAGCAAAGATATGATAGTTCATTTTAACATTTTTATGTGATCAAAATAAATAAGTAAATTTTTATTGTTCCTTAAATAGAAATAAAATAACCTTGTAATGCAGCCTGATATAAGCTTGTCAATGCCTGTAATACAGATTCTACATCTTTATAGAAAGATATTTTAGAGCAAAATCTCGTCTATATGTGAAAAGGTAATATAAAAATAGGGGTAAGTATTTTTGTCACCTGTTGAAAATAAATTATTTAATACTAGGGCATAAACACTAATGATTCAATAGAATAAGTTCTAAGAACATTATTTCACTGTTTTTGAGTAAACCCGAAAGTGTTTCTAATCAATGAGTAATGCTGAAAGTTTCTGGGTTATAGTAATTAATGATAATAGAATATTCGTTTCTTTGGGTTTTGATAGTTTAGAATGAAAATTCACATTTTGTAAGTGAATATTTCAAGTGTATGTTCAAATTCCAAACTATAAAAAATATCAAAAGGATACGAGATCAATTTTGATAATTTGAATGATAGTATATATATAGTAATAATAATACCGAATAGGGTCAATTGGGGAGCATCATTCTCTATCTTTTAAAATTTAAATTTCATGTCAAACCTAAATCTTTATTTTAAGGACCAACATGAACTTAAAATGGCAAAATTACACTCCTCGCAAAAATTAAGGGAACATAAAAATTTTTGAAATTTTTGGGTGATTTTCAACAGGCTGTATTTCAGTGAAAAATAATCGTACAGGAAATTTAAAAAAAGGGTTTTGAAGCTTGAAAACTCTAGTTTTCAGATTTTTTGGTGAAAAAATTTTTTTAGCTTCGGTTTCCATGCAATTCTTAAACAAAGCTGAAAATAATTTTTTTCTAAATTTTCTAGGTTTCGTTTTTCACTCTATGGGCATGGAAAAATTTTTTCGAGCTACTTCATTGTATAGGTCTCTTAGCGTGTTTATTCAGCTTCAAAAATCGCTTTGGATGGCTTCATTACGACCATTTGTCTCCGAGATATCGAACTTTGAATGCAAAAGCATCCTTTTCCATTCAACTGCTAATATCTCTGGAACTACTGGTCGCACAGCAAGCGGGCGCCGAGTTTCTTTATCTGCATAAAATTTCCAATTAAGCACAGTCAAGAGTTAGTGAAGAAAAATTTTTTTTCCACCTCTAACATTGAATTGAAAAAAGTGGAAAAAAGTGACTTTTTCTCCTTTTTTGGTTACTTGGCTGTATCTTCGCTAATATGAGCGGGAAAGCTAAGATTTGAGGAAAATTTTACAGTCTATTGTTCCTTAAAGAACCCCCTAAATCCCTGGAGCGATCGGTTCAACAGTTTTTCCCGGACCAATTGATTGAAATTTTGGAAAAAATAAGGGAACAAGGTTTTTGTCCCTTAAACTCACCCTAATCCATTCAAAAATCAATAATTTCATTTGTTTTTCACTTTTTACTCAATTTTTTTTCAAAGTTTTTGTCAAAAACTTTGATTTCCTTAAAAACGAAAAAAAAATTTTTTTGTAAACTTTTTTCGACTTTTCAAAAAAAATTTTTCTTAAAAATTTTCTTGATTTTTTCGATTTTTTTTTGATAATGAATTTTTAAAAAACAAAAAATTTAGTAAAAAGTGAAAAACAAATGAAATTATTGATTTTTGAATGGATTAGGGTGAGTTTAAGGGACAAAAACCTTGTTTCCTTATTTTTTCCAAAATTTCAATCAATTGGTCCGGGAAAAACCGTTGAACCGATCGCTCCAGGGATTTAGGGGGTTCTTTAAGGAACAATAGACTGTAAAATTTTCCTCAAACCTTAGCTTTCTCGCCCATATTAGCGAAGATACAGCCAAGTAACCAAAAAAGGAGAAAAAGTCACTTTTTTCCACTTTTTTCAATTCAATGTTAGAGGTGGAAAAAAAATTTTTCTTCACTAACTCTTGACTGTGCTTAATTGGAAATTTTATGTAGATAAAGAAACTCGGCGCCCGCTTGCTGTGCGACCAGTAGTTCCAGAGATATTAGCAGTTGAATGGAAAAGGATGCTTTTGCATTCAAAGTTCGATATCTCGGAGACAAATGGTCGTAATTGAGCCATCCAAAGCGATTTTTGAAGCTGAATAAACACGCTAAGAGACCTATACAATGGAGTAGCTCGAAAAAATTTTTCCATGCCCATAGAGTGAAAAACGAAACCTAGAAAATTTAGAAAAAAAATATTTTCAGCTTTGTTTAAGAATTGTATGGAAACCGGAGCTCAAAAAATTTTTTCACCAAAAAATCTGAAAACTAGAGTTTTCAAGCTTAAAAACCCTTTTTTTAAATTTCCTGTACGATTATTTTTCACTGAAATACAGCCTGTTGAAAATCACCCAAAAATTTCAAAAATTTTTATGTTCCCTTAATTTTTGCGAGGAGTGTATTATAAATTTTGTATTATAATTAATGATCTATAAATTAATATTTTAGAGAAATTGTCAAAGTATTTTAATTGGATGAAGTGCCGTGTTCGTAATTCACTGTTCATCCCAAAGAAGGTTCATCCCAAAGGTTGACTTGTAGAGAATGTTACCAGTAGTCCGCCTTTGTACCATTTTTTTGTTCAATAAAGTTATTTAAAAAGAAAAAAAAAAAACTAGACATTAAAGAATGGTGCCTCAGAATCATATCATTTTATATTTTGTATAATTTCAGTAATCTTGGCATGTCTCTTTGTCGAATTTTTGAGTTAATTGATTGTATCTATATTATTTAATATTCTCTTGATTAATTTTGTATTTGCTAAATATGTAAAATATAAAGAAATAATTTAAGATTTTGTTCCACAAAAAAAAAAAAAAATCAATTGTGGCAAAAACCAGTTATTTTGCCGTATAAATTACTGAACTGATTTTGACAAAATTTCTACCGACCGATCTGAAAGTATATTCTTTTAGATAAAAAAGAATTTTCCAACAATGATGGAATTATGAGGTAATAATCATAAAAAATAAACCGAATTGAGAACCTTTTAAGTCCATTGAAAAACAGGTTACAACTTTAGGTACTAAAAATTCGTAAAGCGGATAAATATTTATAAAGATTTTAATATAAATAACTATTACTTAGTTTTACACATAGATTTAGCATAACCACAGATAATATAATGTATGTAACATACTTAG
This sequence comes from Galleria mellonella, assembly GCF_026898425.1. NCBI lineage: Eukaryota > Metazoa > Arthropoda > Insecta > Lepidoptera > Pyralidae > Galleria > Galleria mellonella. Next base: position 6,572,656 of record NW_026442130.1, on the reverse strand, counting down.
GGTTTTACAAGTAATGCATTGAGGTTTTACCTACAATTATATGTATTTTAAAATGTCAAACTTGACATGGATCATATGTTCATGACTGTTTTCGACAAAATAAAAGAACTATATTATACACTATAATTATATATTAAGAATTATATGATACTTTATGTATATAAAACGTATATTGACATGAGCGCATTATTGAATTGTGGTGTTTGTTGTTTTATCCTTAGTATATGGGGAGTTATACAGTTGGTGAATATGAATCATAATTATTCTGGTTTTGTAAAGTAGATAGTCTTTCATTTTTTATAGTAGATCGTAAACAAACATTCGGCCATTCTCCATTAGCAATCGCGATAGTCTAGTATAAAACAGGTCAGTATTTAATCTAGTACTTTTTTGATTAAGTACTTACTTATTCTATACTAGGCTTCTAGTATAAAATATCGAAACCGTTATCATCCTTTTAAGTCAGTATTCTATTTTGTAGTTTCTCAGACTAAAGAGTTGTTGTATTTTGTTATTTGTACTTAACTTTTTATATTCGTTATACCAGTTCTTACTTCTCCTGACGAATTCAGAGCTCGCACATTCGCCACAATTCAATGGAATTAAAAAAGGAGGAGGTTTTCAATACGATTGTATTTTTTTTTATATATATTATTCCTGAACTCCGTCATTTATAAACAGATTTGAAAGTTCTTTTCTTTCTTTCGGATTGGTCCCATAGAAATTGTGTCAAAATCAGCATAGTAATTTAGTTTTCAAATCGAAATAACGGGTCTTGCTATGATTGACGACGGTGTTTTTTTTTATGGAACAGTATCTTAAATATCAATTGACACATCTAATTTTTAAGTGAAATAAAACTGTTATGAAATATATCTATATCCACAGGCACTAATGGGTATATTTTATAAAATCGAAACTCCAATGTTGATTGAGGACGTTGAAGAGCATGTATATGATGATTATGACGACTTTATAAAGAAGACTAAAAAGAATTATCAGGCGGTTCGTATGATTAGGTTTGCTTAATTATCAAGAGGTCGGAGGAATTGTTTAAAGGCATTATTATTATTCCTTTGTCGTGGATGTACGTGACATGTTTTCATACAAGTGAGGTACCATGCCATGCTATGGCAATTTATAAACGCTTCGGTTTACCTTAACGTATCATTACAATAGGTACGAACTTTTAATATCCAGTCACATTCATATACCTTTATGAGGATTTGTACGTCCTTATACCAAACATATGATTAATTTTGGGGCTGTTAGGTTTGAGACTAGATGGCGCTGTATGATGTTTTTTTTTAATGTGTGAAAATGGCATGGCAACCCCGCCTGCGCTATCAGTATACGTTGGCGGGGTACCAGTGACGATGAAAAGGCAGGTCTGTTAGCCCATCGTGACGAATTCAACGATAAATTAGTCACGATAATTTCCAGGGGGAACCGCTGTATGATGTGGCCACCACTTAGATTGTGAAATACTTTATACTAAATCTACGGGCCAGCGATATTTCTGATTTGTCTTATTTAGTTTAAGAATTATTAAGTAAGATTTTTTCATACGTTATACAATAAAAATGGATTGGTAACCCCGCCTCCGCCATCGATATACAGTAATGGGGTACCAGTGAGGGTTGATAGATGAAGATGAAACGAGATCAGTTGGTTGATTGTGATATTTCACCAGTAGTTAACCAAGATAGTTTCCAGGATAAACTGTGTGGAGATACACCTGATACTCTTTATTGCTACAAAAGGAGTTTTTTAATTGCTAAAAATTTAGATTGTCCTAAACATTTATTTACATGTTTATTTTTTAATCATTTATTCAATTATTTATTTATAAACATGATAAATGTGTAACTAATTATATTTTCTGTTGAAGAATGCTCTTAACTGTTGGATTGCAACTGCAATATATGCATTGATGATCGGAATTTCCTATATATGTATCCGTAAGGCACGTAGTAACGAAAAAAAAGCAAAGGAAGAACTGGAAGATGATGACTACTACTGCACACATCGCAATCGTTAATTGCAATGATATGTTTTTATAACTTAGTAGGTACATAGTGTATTAAATAAAGTAACATTGCCTCACTGTTTTATAAGTTTTTATGAAAATTGGAAATCATCAATAATAGTCCTTATAAAAATTTGCGCTACTTGCTAATTTTAATCATCTTCCATTAATTTAATATCAATATTTTAAATTAATGGACTGAACATATATAAATCTTATCACCAATTTGAAGCATTTTCATCAGCTTTTTCAAACGCATTTAATAGCTAAAGCAGCCCATTGCTTTACTTGTGATTTGTTTCTAGTAACCTTTATTCTACTGTAATATTATAGGGAGAATATGGGCATAATTATTCTAATATTATATAATTTCAATATCTAAATGTTGAAATTATATTTATTACCTAAGTACGAAATATAAATTAAAATACGAGTTGAACGGTTTCTATTCAACAATGTAATCGGTATTTATTATATGGGTATGTGTCGTATTAACTATATTACTTCTTCTAATTTCCTATCAAATGTTACTGTACCAATGTTCACACTTTTTATATCTTCTTTGCTGATTTTCTCTGATTTTTCCTGTAATGCAATGGTTTAAAATTATGCGGAGAAAACACATAAAAACAGAAATATCAGAACTTTGTTTTCTTCAACATACTTGTACCTAAGTAATTGCTGTTCTTTAATATACTTTTGAATTGATTTCTTCAAACACGTCTTTGCCTGTGGTAACCCTTTAAAGAGACGACAGCGAGTCTTGCATTAATTCTGTTTGTTAACGATATTATTCATCACCGGAGAACTCTCCGGTAATGGATTTTGGACTAATTAAAAATTTAAATTGACAGTTTCAACTAACTAGTCCAAACGTAAATTGACTCAGTTTTTGTTGGCCTGAATTTTTATACGCGATCTCAAAATAAAAACAGAAAAGCAGCACCTATTGTGCTACTGGTATATACTGGTGAAAATGTATACTTATCTTTGTAGATGAACGTAAATACAGGTCACAGGAATTAACCGCAATAATATTCAGGTGGATGTCTCGTAATCGTAAGAATACAGGCCAATAATAAACCAAGAAATATCATACCATTCAATACTCTGAGACTATCTTTATCTCTCATTATTATCTGGATTTTTCTAGATAGACCTTTAATTCACCTGTGTCATATCGACGTCGTTGTCTTTTGAGGACTGGTTGGGGTTGAGCCAGGGGTCGGCAAGAATCTGTGGTATCTTGACGCGCATCTTTAGAGGTGCCAAGACTTTGGTAATCAGTTTGCGGCATTCAGCCGACACTTTTGGTTCTCGAGGGAATGACACTTTGTTTTGGACTTGCTGCAAAATAGAAGTCCTACATTAAAAATAATAATGTTTATTGCGATGGAATACTTTCGTTATGATTTAAAATCCTGATTAAACTTATTAAATAAAAACTTTATTAGCAGTGACATCAGACTCGGGATCGTCTTCATCTACCTACGCGGAACGGGATGGGGTGCGTAAAAGCTACTGATTAAAAGATATATGAATATATGAAGCCAAATATTTGATATAATATTATTTCATTCTGCATTATTACACGTAGGTTGTATATTATCCGGCATTATTATTATTCTACAAGTATAAATGTATATATAGAAATATAAATACAAATTACTTGGTGGTGTAAAATGTAATTTATTACCTACGATTCAATATGTTCGACAAAATATGAGCATACTTCTATCGATAGATGATTTTTATAGTGATAATAGTGAAATAACCTCTGACTACTCGATCAAAGATTAGATATAGTCTAACAATTAAGATATTACCTTCAATAATTGTGTGTAATTCGTATCGTCAAATGGTAGACGTCCATACACTATAGCATAAAGCACCACTCCCATGCTCCATATATCCGAATCTTGTGGCCTATATGGAACGCCTTTTAGAATCTCTGGGGAGGCGTATGCGTAACTACCGCAAAAGGTTTCGCTTAGTGCATATACTCCGTTCTTTGGCTTCATATGACCCCGAGCAAATCCGAAGTCTGATAATTTTATATTCAGACCATGGTCCATTAGAAGGTTTTCGCATTTTATATCTCTGTTATTAACAAGGACATAAAATTTTGTTCAGTTGGCTTATAAATGTATTACAGTAGAATGTGCTTTCGCAAATACGCACCCACGGTCAACGAGGAACGTGACAGCAACATCCACCGTATTGTTTTTTCGGTTTCGGGTTTTTTGTGCGGTAGATATCATTTGTTATTTATTAGAGGGCAAAAGCTTAAACTATGAGATCAAATCCTAACCTATGACACCTCTGTGGTCACCTCTAATTGACGGCTATTTAGAAACAGTAGCAGACTAGTTGCATTGCATACACGACATTTTAAGTTCGGCTATTTTCAAAACTATTTAGAAAATCAGATCTTGTTTTGGATGACCTTAGAGATTTTTTTTGTTTGTATTTATTATTAAACTAGTTTAAGAGGGGTAAAAAAGGTACCTATTTTATTCTAAATCATGATAAGGCCAGATGGTTTAAAAGTGTAATGTATTTTTTTAAATAAATAAATAATAGTTAATAGTTGGGCTAATATGTGGATATCGGTACTTATACTAACATACGAATATTATTACATATAACTAAGGAATAAATAATAATTCAGGGATATTTTAGTGCCTATCTAAGCGTAGCTAGTAATATTCCCTAATTGTAGACAATTATATTTAAGTATACCTATGAACAACGCCTCGATCGTGGCAATAATCGACGGCTTCGACGAGCTGACGGAACCAGCGGCGACCACGAACTTCATCGATGTGCTGATCCTTACGAATTATGTCCAAAAGACTACCATTTTCGGCATATTCCATTACAATGTAGACTCTACGAGATAAGTTCTTGGAGTAATAACATATTTACAAACACTTGGAATTTCGATATATCTATTACCTGAATATGTTTTTTCTTTACTAATACTACGGTAAACAAATAACTATTAAATAATGAGTAGCTAGTTACTGTACCATCAATATTGAATAGATATTTAAAGAATTGGCAATGAAGATCAAGGAAACAGCACTAGATCATATATATTCGTAATATTTCGTAAATAAGTAACTAGTTAATATTTCTTTTGTTTTTTTTTCTCTTATCTGGTCTTCTTCTATCTCTTACCCTATTTCTCAAGGACCTCAATGTTACTGACATCTATGTGGACTCTTAATTTGAAGGAAATAATACACATTTAAAAAAGTTTATTAAAATCAGTTGAGTGATTTTGGAGACTAGTGAAAAATCACAGTATAAATAATACTTAGCATTTAGTAAAACGTTGTGACAGGATTATACTATCTATTTATAATAAAATTTAATTTAGAAATTAAAAGAAAATATTAAGTAATAAGAACCTGTGAGTAGTTTCGATTGCTTGTAAAAACCGTATTAAATTTTCATGTTTCAGTCCTTTTACTACTTCTATTTCTCTAGGCAAGAATTTTTTTAAATAATCGCCAGGTGCTTGAAACTTGCTTATTATTTTTATTGCTACTTGACAGTTATGTCTATCACTTGCAGCAACCTAGTATTAAAAATATGTATCTAGGTATTTAGTATACAAAATTAAATTTTATATTGGGTAACTGAATCCATGTACTTGTGTAAAATAATAAGGAAAACCTAAATACTTAATAGTAAGTGTGAATGAATGTATTATTTTATTTACTTATTACTTTCAATTTTTTATGTATAAAAGTTGGAAGGAAAATGTAGAATCTAGAAGACCAACTTGCCTTAACAGTGGCATATGAGCCAGACCCAATGGTCCTACCAAGCACATATCCATGAGTTTCAAGGACAGTTAGTTTTCTTTCTGTCTTAGCTTCCACGCCGCTATGTACAATCGCCGTGGGCTCTGTCGACATCTCACCGTAAACATTGTCATTGGCTCTAACATCCGGCCCCGGCATATCACACGTATTTTAGTTTAATGAAACCCAGTAAAAGTCACATTATATTAAATTTATCGACATGATTTATTTTTCAAGTGTTTTTGTGTTTCTAGTTATGCTGTCATTTTGTCAAAAGTGGTGTAATATTAATGATAATGACATACTGAGAAAGATTTGACTTTGAAATTATTTTTTGAAAAATAGATTATGTTATCGATTATCAACCAGTATTGATTATTTTTTCACCATTAAAAAAAAATTTAAGTTAATAGCAGTAATATATACGTATTTAAAATTATGCATCAATAGAGTAAAGATTTTTTTAAATTTTAGATATAATTTTCTGCTGATTGAAGACTTAATTGCGTTCGGATATTAAAAAGTTCCAACGTTCTTATATGAATCCAAACGGACTAAACGTCAAAGTCAAAAAGTAAATATTGTGCTAAAAATGGCGGCGAAACAATAACAAAATCCACAAAAACATTAAATTGCAGTCTATCTCATGTATCTGATATGAAACGACAGAGTGTTCATTAATTCTCGTTAAATATTAATAAATATATAATTTGTTATAACATTAAATCTTTACTATTTCTAATGGATGTTGTATAAAACAAAAGTTTTGCGTATCCTTGCAGTGACTGATCAAAATATACATTATATTATTCGTGCTGAATTTATATTCTAATTTTGTAACTGTTAACGTGAGATTAAATAAATAGACTTGCGTATTTCGGTAAATTGTTGGAGAGAACCATCATCGAGTATGTACTTCTCTGAATTTAATGCATGCAAGTGGTAGACATGTTTGTGCATTATTATTGTTTATATTTTGTTTAGATAACTGTACATAGTTGTTGAGTTGCTTGCTGAAGCCTATATTTGTGATAGAATAAATTTTAGTACTAATTTCATTATATAATGCAGATATTGTTGACACTTTTCTGTCCACTTCATAAAAGATCTGGTGTGAATATACTTGTTTATATAAAATTAGATCTCTACAAATAGAATCAAAGTAGTTAATTTCACACTTATATAGCCTAATTAGTTTGCATGTAAATGTTACATTTTGTACACAGAATTTATAATTTGATTTACCATTTTATACAATTACCTATCATGTTATCAAGGATTAATAAATATGTTAAATTTTATGAAAGTTAATTATTACAATTCATTACTTTCTAGTAAGATGCAAAATTTTGTATTATATGTGAACTTTTTCAATTATTTGTAGGTATTGTTCAGTTAAAATGATATATTTGATAATGTGGTGTGTATGAAATTAGATGCAGTACCATAATGGTGCTATTGAGCTGATCTGATAGTAAGTAGAAAGTGGAAATTAAAATTTATAACACTGCATAATATACACTAGGGCAAATGAGATGTGGCGATATTTTGCATCTGAAACCATTGAAAAATTGGTAATTTGTGTTTTCTGACAATACAAGCACTAAAAGCTTATTTTTAAGTGTTTTATTTTATTTGACATTACTTGAATATTTTTGGAATATTGAGTATAAATCGCTCGCAATGCTACAGTAAATCTATATGATATTGTATAGCACATATAAAACAAATAATAATGCAGTCATATTGAGAATCTGCTCTGTTTTGAATTTAGGTGTCTTTTTAATTTGTTTTTTGTGTACCCAAATACTTTATAAATTCTTTGAATGTCCCTTATAGATTATTGTTTTTAGTACTTTTAAAATTATAAATTTTTGATAGGTTTTAAAATGGAAAATAAATAATAGACACCACATTTTTTTTATTTTAGTCTCTTTTTTTTATTTTCTTTTTTTAATAAAAAATTAAACAAAAAAAATGTATACATTTTACAGTACTTATCATTTATTTTTGGATATTGTTTATTTGTACCACCCTATTGTGGTCAAATTTCAAATTCTAGGATAGACTTAATAAGAAATAGTGAGTATTATGATTGACTTATCCTAGTCTACCTTTGAATGTCTAAGAAGCATTGTGAAGTGCCAGAGAGAAAAGTGAACTAATGAAAAATAATAAAATACAGGCATTACTTTACATTACAATTACTTTTACAATGATACATGTATTCACTAATATGTACAATAAATAAGGAGGATTTTGGTGTTTATTTCTACATACAACAAATTAGTGGTAATAACATGGGAATAATTGTATTAATGTTGTAGTAATGTAGAACTAGATGGTGTTGTTCTATTAATATAATCCGACTAATATTATAAATGTGAAAGTTTGTAAAAGTGTTTGATAAATATAGTTAGATAAACCAAATTTATAGAATATTTGTATAAGTTACTTTTTAATAGATATTAATCGAATTGTGTTCTGTAAAACAAGATTTCAATTATAAAACCTGTTAGTTTGATTTAAAAACTAAATTATTGATCTGTTTTGATTAAATTTCTATGGGACCAATCAATAAGTATATCCTTTCAGATAAAAAAAAAATTTTAAATCGGTTTTCAAGTGATGGAGTTATGCCGTAACAAACATATAAAAAAATATAATAGAAAAGGAGGTTCTTACCTCTCATTTTAAGTCATTTGAAAATGGATTGTTAACTCTGTCTACACTTGCAGTATAACCTGGCGAGGTGTACCAATATGTGATGGTTGGTGAAGCTTTTCTTTACAATAGAATGGTAACCCCGCCTGCGCTAACGGCAACAGGGAAATAATGCCGGATAATAGGTAAGAATGATGTCAGATTTTGAGAATTTGACATGTCGTCCACGTAAGGACTAACTTTAGAAGTCCTACATCTTTTTTCTTCGAGATTGGGTGTGAAATTACAGTGTACCGAGATATCCTTCTGTAGCCTTCAGGAATGGTAGGTGATATTATGGCCACTGGTATTGTACGAACGTCCATGGTGCTGTTCATATCTATAGATATGAACAGCACCATGGATCTTCGTGTACGATCGTTGATACTTCGGTCTATAGGTCATTAGCCAGTTTGTCATTCCAAGTTATGCAGAGAAGTTGTCTTTCTATTCCGCAATGTTTACTAGGTATCGTTAAATTATATCTTATGTATAACAAGTGTCGTCAATGGTTAAAAGATAAGTACTTTATACTAAGTATATGATTAAGATTATATAACGTTATATGAGTGTGACTTGAGGCATTCAAGATGTGAACATGGAGGAGAATGGAAAAAAGTAATGATTGAGGATGTCTTGAAAAGGGTGAATAAGGAAAGAACATTAATAAAAATAATAGAGATTAGAAGAGGTAAAATGCTGTGACAACTTATACGACATGACATTTTTTTAAGTAGTAAGAGCATATTAGAAGGAAAAATAGGGAGTAAAAGAGGAAGGAGAAGACAGAGAAATAACTACATGGGTCAGATAAAGGTAAAACGAAGTGTCTTGTTGTAAAGAGAGGTCAAAGATATGGCCTGGTATAGAGCTGGCTGGAAGAGAATGCATGAGTTATTTGCCCCGACAAAAGGAAACTCTTAAATGAGAAGACAGAATAGTCATCAAGACGTAGCTGCATCATCCAATACTAGCGGATAAAATGTTTGCCCCAATTACAAATTTGTTGAAATTTGGAGTTGGGGCAAAGATTTTGATTATTCTGACAATTTTAGTGTCATAACAATTGCTACATGAACGACGTTGCCAGTACAACAAGTATTTAAAATAACAAAAATGTCTTTTTTGCAGTATGTTATAATTATATAAAATAAAATGGTTGGTATTTCTTGTTACTGAAACTAATGAATGAAATAGTGTTAGAGGCGATATTAATACTAATTACTGTCATATGATGGTCCGTAAATTGAGTTTTATACAAGGTGCATTTAGGTGCATAGAATTTCCAATATCTGTGACATTGAAAAGCTTTCTGAAAAATTTTGCAATGTGAATTGCACTGACAAAATTCTGTGTTAAAGCCCGATGCTTTTCGTCGATGGTAGAGAACAAAGAAAACAATTGCAGCGATTGTAGTTCGAGCTGGTCGTGCGAATCGTATCGTGAACGTCCCGTGCTAGATACCTTAACATTACCACGTATGTAGATCTCTCTCTGCACTCTGTTCACCTTAACAAACAATACGTAGTCAGCAGGTCAGGCTTCATTGGACACGTGCAATGCTTCATTCGATGACCTATTTTCGTACATTCGCTTCGTTTTTATTTGCTTTTATTCAGAAAACGTTTTTTCTAGTGTATATTCCTCAATGGTACCAGTCTTTTGTTACCGTAATTGGGTATTCTCTGTCTACTAGCTTTTATGTTATTAGATGTCGCGGGTTATTTAACATATGTACTGTCCGCTTTATTGTTGTTGGCAGACCATTTTGCGATGTTAGTTCAGAGTGCCTCCCTAATAGTTTTCTATAAACATTGACGTTTTTTTTTTTCCATCCAGCAAATATTTATCTATTTATATTATAAAGAAAATTGTAAAGAGAAGCTTTTGCATTTAAATCTCAGCAATGAAGTGACAGAATTTATTAAGAAAGTGGCATCCTTAATTAGGATTAACAGAAAAATGTGACCTTTTCAATTCATGAAAAAAGTATTTCTTTTCAAGTAGGTCTCCAAATATTCTGATGCTTAATTGCCAATTAATTCTTGCCCTTATTTCACTTTACACAGGGAATGCTTTTAAGTTGCAAACTTCGCAAGGTAACTAGATCAACTCACGTATCCGCGGGGTGTCACATCAAACAATTAAGAGTTTATCTCAAAGTTAGGTGCACGACGGCGATATATTGCAGACTTGATTACTTTTTTCCGCTCCGAACTAATAAAAGTTGACCAGGAAACTGGGATCTTGCAAGTTTCATTTTTAATTGAAACACTTGAGCCTTCGTAGGCAGTAAGTATTAAACCTATCTTTACAGTGTCATAAGTTTAACTACTTTATTCCATTACTCTTAGCTGCTAAGAGGAATGGGTATATCTATTTCTCTTACTAAGTTATGAAGACATAAGATGTTAGGGGAGAGCCTAAGTAGATAGGTATTTATATAGATACTTTAATGTCTATATACCTAGTAAGTATTTTTTTTTATACAACTTAGAATGGCAAACATAATAATGCGTCCGAGTTTTTTTTATTCTCAGCTGCAACTAAGGGTAAAAAAACAACTATTACAATTAGATTAACCATGCAGCTGTGCCTGTGATTTTGTTTAAGCTTGGGGATCTTAATAAGATGATAGCTATAATTGTTGAAAGACTTAAAGCTATTGTTAAAAAATATATATTCATACGATTGTTAATTGCTATCATAGTCTTTCAGTTTTGTGGTTTGTTAAAAATGTTGTCACTGGATAGTTAACTGGAAGTTTGTAGATATTTTTTTTTTGTGTAGACTACCTTAAAATCTACGACTTTAATAATAGAAAAATGAAAAAGAGAGTTTTTATTGTGATGGAGTTTATGAAATGCATTTACCTCAAGTCTTTATAGCCCTCTGGTATTTTAATTTTATTCAGATATACGGTTATATAGGCCACCTCTTCCTTTCCCGTGGGTGTCATAAGAAACGACTAAGGGAACTTAATGGTCGAGGGATGGGCAGCAGAATCCCTCTTAAGTCATCACCAAAAGGCTAACTGCGGTTGCCAACCCACTTGCCAAGTGTGGCAACTACTAGTAAAATCCCCCATATGAAGGAGGCCTATATTCAGCAGTGGACAGTTAATTGCTAATATGATGATGATGATACGGCTATACGTATTTATGAGTATGTTATGTTTTTCAATAATACTAGTAAATAAGTATCTTCTTGCACCAGACTGTTTGATTTCTCGTATCTTGAACATCAATAATGGAGCGTAAGACAAAAGTTAGCTTCGGGCAAGTTATCAATTGTATCTACGAAGTTAAGGGGCAAGAGTTTTTCATTCATTTATTGCACGCAGACCGAAAGGAAATGCTTAATGGTTATTCTCTTGGTCGGATTTGATATAAAAGCTGAACTTTGTCGCTATGACAGAGACTCTTTGCGGCTTTTATTTGTTCTATACTCTGCAATTTTTGCTAGTAAGTCTGGAATGTTGAAAATGAGTTTGAATTTGTAAAATTATTGTGATGAAACGTTTTGTTTTGTTGGATTTATGTTTGAGGAATTCAAATATTCAGATTTTTATGACTATGATACCGGAGAGACAGAGAGAGAAAGAGAGAGAGAGAGAGAGAGATCGTCGTCTTTGTCGACATACGTTGTCCCAATAATTTAAAGCAATTGAGTAAATTCAAATTTGGTTCAGTCACAAGAATAAATTTAAGTATTATTGAGTATTCAATTGTTGTCGAAACCAAATTAATTGAGTATGTTCATATCGAAATTTCATAACGTTTACATTATCTGCTAATTTCCAAAAAACATATTTTAATATTTCTGAATAATTATTTCGCAATATCTTATGCTTATTTGCCGTGGTATAAAAAAAATCTAGTACGATTAAGGATTTGAAGTGAAGAAAACAAGAATTTATAATTTTGACAGAATAACAGTAAATAGAGTTAGCTAAGATAGTATACTATACATATACACTTTCAATTAAAGTATGCCGTTATAATTCTTTTTTCGCATGCACATAAAAAAGTAAATGTTCGACTTGCAAATATCCGCATTCTGCAGCCGGCAATGAGATTGGTTCGGAACACCAAAGTTTCCATTGTTAGTCTAAATGATTCCGATTAGTTTCCTGTGAGAAGTCGTTAGTTTGAATACTCAGTTCATTTGTTGATGTACTTTGTAGTACTACTTGCTGGTTAAGAGGCTTGTGTTTTTCGCGATGTATTTTTAGATTTTTCGGGATAGTTCAACTGTATCAGCATCTTACGCATTAGTCGTTTTTGAATGGACTGTAATGATTATTTGTTTACAAATTAAACGGTTGTTATCAGGATTTTTTAGGTTTGTTTTTTTACATAAGTTATTTCTTATAATTAATTTAGTCCCTTTTAACGATTAGTTCCTCAATTTGCACGGGAAATACTGATTAGTAGAAAACAAAAATTAAAAATATTTTTAGGGTTCAGCGCCTCAAAACAAAATAACGGAACATTTATAGGATTATTTGTTGTCAGTCTATCTGTTTATCTGTCAAAATTCGTTTTCTCAGGAACGCCTGGAGGTATCAATCTGAAATTAATAATAAATATTGAGTTTTTGAAATTAATGTCAAATTGAGTCTGCAATCCTTTGAAGCTATAAAAATCAAACTACTAATTCAATAACGCAATAAAAGATACGATAGTTTATAACGTATATTTTGACATTTGCAAGGAAATTAAAATCTGTAACGTACTTTTTGTTGACCTATAATCTTGAAATTTGTTAAGAAGTATTGTCACACAGCAAAAGTAACGGAAAAAATCCGAAAAATTGAAATTTAGAAATACACCACATATTTGTTGTAAATTGTACGGAACCTTCATTGTGCTAGTCCAACTCGCACTATTTTAAAATATCTGTAAAGTTTATAGTTCTAGTAGACTTTACACGATGCATAAAAACGATTAGATCTTAGGAAGAATGTTTAAAAGCAACCCTCGTGCAATAGCACATATATAGTAGTAAAGCGAAGGTGAATAATGAAAATAACTGGGGTTGTATTACATTCCTGTTTAAAGGCATCCCACCAGGTAACCGACAAGGGACAGTAACACCTCGTCCTCGTCCCTTTGTTATTTGCAGAATTTTAATAGAAAGGACTTGTTCCTGTGTACACTCATTCATGTGTTTTCAGCGAAAGCTATTTACCGGGATTCATGTTGCTATTATAATAATGGGCGAAATCATCTGCTGCGCGGCGTCAATGGGGCTGTTCGTGCTGTTGTTACAGAAAGCCGTGTTGATGGTTTAATTTGTTTCGTTGCCTTTCCTATTCACCCGGTCGTTATTATTTATAAGTCTATGTGTAGGTATGAATAAATAGAAACAGTATTACACGTCAGTACGTGGAAAGTACATGTGCTATCACAATAGAGATATTGTATAAAATATATAAATGTATACACATATGTTACCTGAAACTGTAATAAGTTGTCTGCATAGATATCTTTTTGTCACAATTTTCTCTATACATCAGCTACGCTTGTGTACTGTTTTGAAGGGCAATTTAGGATATTAGTCACAACGTTTGTAACATGCGAGCGATGTCTGAAAAAATTCAATGCCTCGGAAGAATGTGAAACATGTATATAATAAAACATATATTCGAGAATACAAAATTAAATCAGAGATATTTAAAAGTAAATATTTCGATCACTTCTATAGCGCAGTTATTTTTTTTAATAGATGATATTGGAATAATCTCTCCTTGCGCTATTGGTATACGTCGGCAAACTAAACCACAGTAGTAGGTACGTTGCTTTAAGTAAATGATGTCGTAAGTTTGATTCTCGGTAGGATCAATGTAAGAAATGAACTTTTCTAAATTGACTCAGGTCTAGAGTTCTTTGTTCTGCCACCATATTTTTGTTGCTTGGTTTTTTAACATATTGGATAGTCATGTTTGAAAAAATACTTCGTGCATAGTACAAGTTGAAATAATCTCAAGATATTTAACATTATTATAAACCTATGCGGTTTCTGAAAGCTAATAGAACATGTTTTCTGTAATATTGCATTTTATAATAATAATAATAATAAAAAAATAGAACAGTAGAGAATTCCAAAATAACCAGATAAGGAACAAGAATTGTGTAATATTGAGCAAAACGGTTTACGTTGCAAACGTAGTGACTCGTAGCGTGTGCTACAACGCTCAACTTTCGTAGCTACTACCGCTACGGTGCTACGAATGTTGAGCGTCGCTTTATTTACTATTGTTTAAAATAAACAATATTGCTTAATGTTGTGGAAGATGGTTTGTATTGTACAATGTTTGTATATATAATATGTTTTAGAAGGAAGGTCCTCGAGATAATTTTGTTTTAATTATATACAGCTTCTTAAGTACTTACATAGCGCTGTAAAAGTAGCATTACTATTCTTGAAGGTTGTTTCTGCAGTTCCTGTTTTCCAGTGCAAAGTCCGTTAATCCTGCTGTGCCTTACCTCTGCTCTGAATGTTAATATGAATCTTTACTAATATTATAAGTTTGAAAGTGGGTTTGTTTGTTACCTATAGCGCTTTAACTGTTTAACAATCGCTATGAAAATTGGTATTATTTTATGCAATTTAGAATAGTAAAACAAGCTGACGGTCCACCTGATACAAAGTGGTAACCGTCGCCTATGGGAGGGGGGGGGGAGGTAATTATTGTTAGTCGATCTCCACGTGGTCCCCCTTGGAAACAATCGTGTTGAATTAATCACAATGTGCTAACTGACCTCCCTTTTCATTCTCACCTATCATCTTTCACTGGTGCTTCGCAAGCGTATACCGTTAGCACAAGCAGAGTCACCATTCTATTATCATCCATAAAAAAAAACCGTCGCCTATAGGGAAGGGATTGTTAGTAAAGCGGACTACCAGTTCCATTACTAGCAATATACCTTGTTAGGTGTATCATCCGTCACTGGAGCCCCGTTAGCGTATATCGTAAGCGCAGGTGGACCATGGACATAGTGTCATGGACATAACAGAGTATGTTGTATCTTCCATGATACCCTTCATGCGTTGCCATTCCTGAATACTAAGGTGTTATGCTTCTGTATCCTGTAATTGGTATACACATACTATATGGGATAGAGAAGGATGTAAGCTACTTTTTACCCCGGTAAGTAAAAATGTCCCCATCACGCGGACGAAGTCACTGGTAAAAGTTAGTACTAATTTGATGTTAATCTTAGACATATATCACTAGATATTTTAATGGCCCGAGCCTAATTTACATTATGAAACTAGTTTCACATATAAACTTTTGATGTTGTAATGCATGAATTATTGTCATGAAACCAAAACAGTTTCGTGTCCCGCACGATTTTAATACTACTGACATGCAACTGTTTACATCGTGTAAATGCACCGTGGGCGTAGTTTTCAACCGACTTCAAAAAGAACGAGGTTCTCGATACGATTGTATTTTTTTTTATATTTGTTACCTCATAACTGCGTCAGTTATAAATAAAATTGAAATAATACTTTTTTTATCTAAAAGGATTGGATTATAAATTGGTAAATTTATCAGAATCGGTTATGTAGTTTATTTTGGAATGAAAATTTGTCACAAAGTCGGTTTTTGTTTGTGGAACATAATCTTTATCCAAAAATACCTATGATATTATCTAGATATATGTGTAACGGAAATTTTATGAACTTACTAGGTTTGTTGTTTCTGACTATTGTGTGTTTCGATTTCATCCAGAAGTCTTCTTTAAGGTGATTATCCAAAAAATAATAATAGTTATGTCTTTGTATCATAAAATTATTATGACTCTAGTTTCTTAGGTTTAAGGATTTTTGTTTCGTGAAATTATTTAATTTTAATTATAACTATATTCATATCTGATGACCTTTTCGGTTTTCACTTGAAACAGATAACTTCTTAAAATGTAATCCGGAATTTTTTTACTACTTTGATAAAATCACTCTAAAAACATAAAAAAAGTAGTGAACTTTTTTTTTTTATATCAAACACGAAACTTATGTACCGTGGTATAGCAGTAAATTTTTCATTTTAACCCACAACCTGAGTTAGTTTAGTTTTGTGTAGAACTATTGGGTTGATGCCCAACTTACATTACAATGTTTGCACGCTATGTACAATTTAAGTTGTTAGATTTTACGTACCGTGACGCGTTTTCGCCAATATTGCAACGTACCTAATTGCCTGTAACCGTTTTAATTAGCTCCAGCTGGACATTTTAATGGTAATGAACGAAGGATGTAGAGAGAGATAATATACCATTTGTATGCCAGAGAATGGTCGATGACTATCTATATTAGTACATAATGGAAATCGATTTACGAGACCCATGAAAATATCGATTTATGAGATGGATAGAATCGAACAAAACTTAATTGTCAAGATATTGTAACTATGTTGTATTATTGAATTTTATCCACGGCTTCGTCCGCGTGACCGGGATTTGTTTACTGACCGGGATAAAAAATAATCTATGTCCTTTTCCGTTTCATATATTATATATAGTACGTGTATATCAGAGGGAGACTATGTACAAAAGTCTGCCCTTCATACGCTTTCTGTTTGTACCTAATGATTAACTGGTAGGGAATGCCATATGGCATTAAGCTCGCCATTTGTACGAAGTTTTATTGTGCAATAAAAAATAAATAAATAAAAATCGTTTGCTTAGGCACCTCTGTCTCATTCGTGTTTCTACCGTTAAGCAGTTGTGTTGGTATGGCTGTGTTTCAGTTTGAAGGGTGAGATAGGGCAGTGAATTTACAGGGTACAGAGGAATAACACCTGAGTCCTCAGGAATAGCAACGCATGGGGGTATAATGGGAGAAACACTATACTGAAACAGTATACTTTGTTATGTCCATGCTACTTACTGTCTATAGGCGACGGTTATCTGTTTCCATCAGGTAGACCGTTAGCTTGTTTGCTATTCTAAGTTGCATAAAAAACAAATTTTATAGTGATAAGTTAAGTTGTTAAGTCGCTAAGAGGTAACAAACAAACTCAATTTCATATATATAATATTAGTAAGGCTATATAATGTAACTGGTTAATCTATAATTATTACTACGTATTCTAACACGTAACAAGACAATCATAGCAAGACCATCGATATGCTGTTGATTATTATTATCGATATTTTTTCTGAATTGTTTGTCGTATGTAAATTGATTGTATGTATTTAATATATATATATATATATATATATATATATATATATATATATATATATATATATATATATATATATATATATATATTTAATATAAGTAATTGTTGATGTATGTCTCATGAATTGTTTGTCGTATGTAAATTGTATGCGCGTTTTACTTCTGACCCCTTTAAAACATGGAATATGCTCTACTCGTATCTAGCATAATTAGACTTAATCTGTGTTAGAAAGAGATAGTAACTGTTCTGTACGTGTTTTTAAGGAATATGCTCTTCTCGTATCTAGTATATGGACTTAACCTATGTTAAAAAGAGATAGCAGTTGTTTTCTACTGTAAAAGAGTCGCGTATATTGAAATTGTGTTTCGATTTGACATGTTATTATGAACAGGTTTGTTCAGTAAAACAGTTTATTTTTATACTGGAAAAGGAACAGGTGCAACAGGTTCCTTATTTTACCAGTTTCAGATCGACTCTGAAACCCACTGTGCTCTTGTTATAGGCGACGGTTACCACCTTCCATCAAGTGAACTGTCAGCTTGTTTGCCATTCTTTCTTATTCTTTTTTTATATTACTGAGATGGCAAACAAGTGTATAGCCCACCTAATGGTAAACAGTTACCGTAGTCTATGAACGATTGCAATACTATGGGCATTACGCGCGCGTTGTCTACCTTAAAGGAACCTCTATCCCTTTTTTGAAGGACCCCATATTGTAGTTTCTTGCAAAAACAACAGGGAGCTCATTCCATAAACTGAACGTTTGTTGAAGGAAACATCTCTAAAATTGCGCTACGCGACTATCTAGGCTTTAAGGTATGGGAGTGAACTCATAGTCGATGACGAGCTGTACAATGGTAGAAGATGGCCACGGGTATCATCGACAATTCTCATAGCTCATCGTTGCACCAAGACGAAGAGTAGTTTCTAGGTGCTTCCGTTTATAAGTGACAGCAATACTCTATATGGGGCCGGATTTGCGATTTATAGAGCATCGCTCATCGTTGTTGACCAGGCGTAAAGTATTGCTTTGCCTTATTAAGCACACCGAAGTTTATGGATGCCAGCTTATCCTCGAGGTGGCAACAGAATTGTACGTTACTAGAGATGTTGATACCAAGGATCCCAATGCTTTTAGAGATGTTAAGGGAGGAATTCTGGAATTGTGGAGCCACATCAAATTATTTTTTTTAGCGGTGAAAGCGCAAGCTTGTGTCCTAGCAAGGTTAATCTGGACTAAGATTCTTTGTCCTTAGTCAGAAACCATGACAGTCCATTTACACAGGCTGTCAGTAAGTCCGTAGTAGGGCAATTTCAATGGAAGACCCTGATGCCAGACCTGGTCAAACGTCTTTGCAATATCAAGACTGACACCGCTGTCTCTCGAGGTCACCAGTTGAGCGACTATGGCGAAAGCTGCATTGGCGGGCATTCAACAAATCGAGATCCTCTAGGTATCTCAATAGCTGTGCATTAATTATACGCTTCATCATCTTAGACAGAAGGGAAGCGATCGTAAGAGGCCCGTGATATTCTCTATAGAATGTACCTATGTTCTTACCTATACAAAGGTGAAATTTACTCACTGATTAATCATTAAATATCAGAGGTTACTGAAATTAGCAAGTGGATTACTTTTGGGTTGAAGAAATCAGCTAAGGAAGGATTTCTTGAAATTCCCGGTACGGTTTTAATAAAAGCTGGAAGTACATAAAAAATTGTAGCTTTTTGCATGCTATTTTATATCAAATAACAATATTCTCTTAATTTTTTTTTCTAATTAAGTTGTTTTCTTGAACGAGAATCTCTAGTGAATTCTTGACGATGACTCCAACTAATCTAGCTTTTTTCTTATTTATTATTCGCCGCTGGTACTCCGTTAGTGTAATCTAATGCCGCAGCCTAGGTTACCATTTCACTGCATTCATTAAAAAAAGTTAAATAAATAGAACTTTTAGAAATAGGCCTTTCTAGCAACTTTGCATAAGTTAGCGCAGTTAAATTGTAAAAGTAGCTAGTTTGAACTTCACTAAAAGTTCAGTTTGAAGTGGTTTTTCAAGTAGCTTCTACTTTTTTCGCTAATAGCTTTGCTTGTAGTTCAATTTACATTCAGATTTTACAGAAAAAATGTTTTATTAAAATACATATAGAAAGTCACATCTATGTCTAATAAATAAAATATAGGCGTTATCTTTCTCGTGATCTTTCAGCCTTCCGAAGCTCTTGAAAAAAATAAGAGCTTCGGAAGGCTGGAAACAACATTACGAGGTTTGTCCGGAAAGTATGTATAAAAGTTTTTTAAAAATTTTATTTTACAATTATTCAGGTAAATCAATTTTATCCCCTTCAAAGTACTCCCCCTGTGACATAATGCACTTGTGCCAACGCCGTTTCCACTGTGAGAAGGCTCCTTGAAAGTCCTCTGGTTGTAGGTTTCTCAGCTGCCCCGTCGTAGCTTTTTTTATCTCATTTATGTCCCCCAAATGCCGCCCCCGAAGTACCAATTTGGTTTTTGGGAACAAGAAGAAGTCACATGGGGCCAAATCCGGCGAATAGGGGGGTGTTCGGTCACCGTAATGGAATTTTTACTCAAAAACTCACGGACAACAAGAGAGGTGTGGGCAGGGGCATTGTCGTGGTGAAGAATCCAACGCCCCTCTCGCGCCAATTCTGGACGAACTCGTGCCACACGAGCTTTGAGGCGTCTGAGCACATCGACGTAGAATTTTCCATCAACTGTCTGGCCTGAAGGGACGAATTCTTGATGGACAATCCCCCGAACATCGAAAAAAACAATCAACATTGTCTTGACATTTGAGCGGGATTTTCTTGATTTTTTTGTTCGTGGTTCCCCGGATGTCTTATCGAATTAGATCGGCAAAAATTTCACGGCCATTCTTGCCGAGTTTCGAGAGAAACTTGATTACGACGCGCTGCTCTTCAACGGAAGCGGGCTCCATGCCGACGGGGTTTCGTTAAGAGGTAACTTCACAGATGGCGTGACAAGCCAGTTCGCACCGCACGGCGGTCAGACCAGAACTGAAGCATTGTTAGGGACATAAGGAAGGGGTCCTGCGCTTACCTGGCCTCCCCACTCCTCTTTCTCGCATTCCAGAACACTTTTATACGAACTTTCCGGACAGACCTCGTAAGCAAGTATGGAATGTTGTGAAGAATATCGTTAATATCAATAAAACCAATTCTATAGCAACTGACCTACTTTTCGCTCAAAACAATCCTCAAGAAAGCATAAATAATATTAACCAATTCTTTGCTAACACTGGAAAGAAATTAGCAGAAACATCTTGCACTTCAAGTAAAGCAAATAGAAATATACATGAATCGGCTACCCTCTAGAATCTATTCCTTTGTACTGGTTGAAACTGATGAAGAGGTGGCTCGACTCATTGACTCTCTTCGCAATAACTGTGCAACTGGATGGGATGTTATTTCTGTAGGACTACTAAAAAAATATAAAGATATTATCATTCCACCGCTTACTCATATTTGTAACCTCAGCTTAAAATCCATAAAAGCCAATACATAAAATGGGAGATCGTAGTTATGTAAATAATTATAGACCAATTTCGATACTTACTTCCATGTCCAAAATTTTAGAACGTATTATAAATTCTAGATTGATAAGTTATCTTGTGTCTAAGAATATCTTATCTACGAACCAATTTGGTTTCAGAAAAAATGTTTGTGTGATGATGCCATTTATGAATTGGTTGATGCAGGTCTTAATGATAATAAAAAATGTTTAGCAATATACCTTGATTTGACTAAAGCATTTGATACCGTTTCGATACCTTTATTAGTTGATAAACTCGAATATATTGGTATACGAGATGCGCAACTATCCTTATTTAGATCCTACCTTATGGGTCGTTCTCAATGTGTAAAAATTGGTACTCTTACTAGTTTTTTTTTTTTTTTTTATACAACTTAGAATGGCAAACAAGCTGACGGCCCACCTGATGGAAAGTGGTAACCGTCGCCTATATACATTAGCAGTACCATGGACATAATAGAGTATACTGTTTCGCCAATGATACTCCCCATGCGTTGCCATTCCTGAGGACTCAGGTGTTATTCCTCTGTACCCAGTAAATTCAAGTAGTTCCTACCAGCTTGTTACTTATTGAGTTCCTCAGGGGAGCATACTGGGTCCAAGCTTATTTTTGATCTACATTAATAATTTGTGTGACCTGAAACTCGAATATGGTAGAATTTTATCTTCTGCAGATGATACTGTATTAGTGTTTACATCTAGTAACTGGTCCGGTGCCTTTGAGATAGGTCAGAAAGGATTTAACTGTGTTTGTGGGTGGTTTTATAATATTTTGTTGACAATTATTTATTCTATCAGTAGTTTTGAAGCAACAAAATGACTAATTTCGATCCTTTTATGATAAAGCGTAATCATCTTGTAATAAAAAATTACACTCATTACAAGTGCAAAACATCAGTTAAAAATTGGCTTCAAAAACAAAATTATGATAAAACAGAAGATCTTTTAAAACAGATAATCTAAGATACGAGTATATGAATATAAAACCAGTTACATACACGCACACGCACACAATCACACATGCACACATACACATATACATACATTGACACACACACCGAACGAGCTCATATACTCGTATACTCACACCTTCAGATACAAATACACATAAACGTACATTCATAAAACACATAACTCGTGTCACACTTTTTTTACTTATATTTTAATGCATTCTTATTAACTCTAGCATATAATTTGTTTTTGTTTTAAAGTTATACATATCGAAAGCTATCTTGTATACGCACTGTATCTGAATATTTTTTTTTATGTACTCACCATTACTTTTTTTGTGAAAGTTTTCATCTGTATAATTTGTACTGTTCGAGATGACTGGTGACTTGTAATTCAGGTTTAATACATATGTACTGTGTATGTAGTACAGGCACCAGCTCTCACAAATAATATTGTTAAAATGTTTTGCAAGTTATAGATATTAAGTCCTTAATTGTTTGTGGTGAGAAATAAATATAGATAGATAGATCGATCGATAGATAGATCCATCGACAGATAAATCCATCGACAGATCGATCGATCGATAGATAAATTGATCGGTCGATAGATCGGTCGACAGATCGGTCGATAAATCGGCCGACAGATCGGTCGATAAATTGGTCGACAGATCGGGCGATAGATCGGTCGACAGATCGGTCGACAGATCGGGCGATAAATCGGTCGACAGATCGGTCGATAGATTGGTCGATAGATCGGGCGATAAATCGGTCGACAGATCGGTCGATAGATCGGGCGATAAATCGGTCGACAGATCGGTCGATAGATCGGGCGATAGATCGGTCGACAGATCGGGCGATAAATCGGTCGACAGATCGGGCGATAAATCGGTCGACAGATCGGTCGATAGATCGGTCGACAGATCGGTCGATAAATCGGCCGACAGATCGGTCGATAAATTGGTCGACAGATCGGGCGATAAATCGGTCGACAGATCGGTCGATAGATCGGTCGACAGATCGGTCGATAGATCGGTAGATAAATCGGTAGATTGATCGATAGACAGATAGATCAGTAGACCAGTCGATCAATCAATCTTTGTTTATCATTTCGTCATGGAGAACTTTTGATTCCAAAACGTATCACTGTTGGCGTCAGGTAAGGACCTTAAGAGTAGTTTTTATTTTCTACATTTTATTGTCAATTTATAAAACAGTATCGATTGTTAAAAAATATTTATTAATAATCTTATCCTATTAATATTTATTTAATAATAATAATAATCTTTATTAATAATAATAATAAAAAAAATTTGAAAAATAACACAGGATAATAATCCCAAATATTTATAATGGTGGGATTGAAATAAAAAAGTATACCTATTATGTTTAATAATGAAGAATTTGTAGATATTACGGGTGGTGTTCATATTAGAATATTAATTATCGCTTGTCGGTCTGGATTATAAAAACTAATTTCTCTTGCTGTATACACATATTTGTTTGCAAAAGTCTTATTTAGATTGAGTTTATCGGTCAGTTAGTTCATCAACTAAATTACTCAGAAGTGTAGAATAATTTCGTGAAACATTAGATGTTTACTGTGTAGTTAGAAGATAAAATTAAATAATAGTAATAGTACGAATACAAATGTGAAAGTTTGAGAATATTTTGAGATGTTTAGCACTCATCATTATCATTATACCAGCCCTTAACTGTCCATTGCTAATGTCTGTATCAGTTTCAAAACAAAAGTGAAAACATAATTTGGAATGCTAAACAAGTTGATAGCTTACCCATTTTTTATTAGTTTATTTGTAATGGATAAATTCAAAAAATTACTTGACCGATTTTTAAAATTCTTTACCATAGGTAAAGAATTTTAAAAATCGGTCATTTAAATTTTTCTATAAGAAAGTTACGAGTAACACAGCTATATATTACTTTCGAAAATTCTATATACCTATTTGTGCAAAACCGGGCTGGATCGTTAATAAATTAAAAAAGTAAAGTATTTATTTTAATTACTAGCTATTACTCGCGATTTCGTATGTGTAAATGGGATTTGTTTCCTGACCAGAATAAAATGTAGCATATGTTCTTCTCTATACCATATAGTACGTGTATATCAAATTTTATAGTGATTGGTTAAGCCATTAAGACGCTATAAGGTAATAAAGGAACAAACTAATTCACTTTCACATTTATTACGAATATTAACGTGATTTTTGCCTATGACTTCGTACGAGTACAGAATATAATATACTCGTATTTATTTAAAAAAAATCATTGGTCGTACCTCATTACTTACGAGTACAGTTCGTACAGTCGGGTAAATTTGGAGCCGTCATCAACAACTATTAAAGTACGCTTAACACAAACGCACCTGCAAAAAATAATTTTTGAAACACATTAGCGCCGCGTGCCACTGCCCATTTGCGACAAGTTCCTAAATAGCTTTTTACATTGTTTATTTCCTAAAGCCAGTTACAAATTGCAGGCATCTTTTGTTCAATTTATATTTCGTGATAGACAATTCATGAAAAATATTCATGTAGTTTTAATATTAGGGGGTATGTTCGACGTAATAAGTCAGAAGAGCCTGGCAACGGATGAGGAGTCCCGACCCTGACTGAATTGACGGAATAAGACAAGACAAAGAGAGAGTGAGAAAGGGTATCATCATATTAGTCCTTAACGGTCCATTGCTGAACATAAGCCTCCCTCCCCCTTGGGGGTTTTGCCAGTAGTTGCCACGCTTGGCAAGCGGATTGGCAACCGTAGTTAGGGTTTAAACATGTTTTAAAAGGAACTGCTGCCCATCTTTCGCCTTCCCGTAGTCTCCTCTTATGACATCCATGGAAAAAGGAAGAGGTAGCGTATTCTATGTCTCATACGGACGTAAGGGTATACTAGAAGAGAAAAGGAGAAACTGACTAGCTGTCAACGCATTGACTGTATGAACTTTTAATAATAGCAAGAAATGTAAAAAGTCTGATGTTTTTCTAAATGAAAGATAGTCACAGTCGACTGTCCACATGAACAGTTCATGGATATCACAGAATATAGTGATTCTCGTGGTATTATTCAGGCGTTGTGGGCAGAAAGGATTGTTAATAATGGGGATTAGTAATCCAAACAATGCTTGGAATATATCTTACCAGGTCGAAATCTACGGGGTTCTCCTAGAAATCATCATGGTTAATTATTATTGAATTTGTTACGATGAGCTAATTGACTTGTTTCCATCCTCCGTTGTCATAATTTACTGGTGCCCCGCCAGCGTAGATCGTTAGCGCAGGTGGTATTACCATTCCATTATCATCCAGTAACAATTTTCATGCATTGCCGTTCGATTCTGAGGAATTTTTATTATAAATTTACTGCCATATTTCAACACTTAAACCGAAACACAGTATAGAGCAGGGGTGACCGACTTGACTAGACCCAATCTATCTACTATTTACTGACAAAACCTTGTGCGATCTACCAATTACATATTTCTTTAAGATTCATATGAAACAAAACAGTTATTAAGAGGGAAAACATAAAGCTAAATTATTCTTACTAACTATTTATTTATATTAGTGTGAGCATTGCGTCCGAGCATCTTCCGCTATATTAGCACAATATTATATTTTTTACTACTCCTACAATCGACGGTATTAATAGTCCAATCTACTCGAATTGTCGAATGTGGCAAATTCTGTATTATTTACCATTATTACCTACACGCCATATTAATATTTGAAACATGAAATTTGCGCA
Organism: Galleria mellonella; assembly: GCF_026898425.1. Lineage (NCBI taxonomy): Eukaryota > Metazoa > Arthropoda > Insecta > Lepidoptera > Pyralidae > Galleria > Galleria mellonella. The sequence goes on along the minus strand of NW_026442130.1, from coordinate 6,546,624 downwards.
CAATGAGTTCATAGGGTAATTGGGAAAATATTTCTCAAAGTTCTCATCTCATGGGATCCAGAATATACCAAATAATACAGATGTACTGTGTGAAAATATTAAATAAATAATGTATCGACTTCAATGGCTTGTTTGTCTTTTCTTCTTCGAAACATTTCTATTTTTGCTAGTGCACATTTATAATTTAAAATGTACACGCGGGAGTGGACACCGCACCAAAACTAATTTCTAAGCACGTAACTCTCACTAACCCCACACTAAAGTAGAAACTAATTTAATGGTTAGTGCACAAAAAATCTTTTAATTAAATCCTATGTAATACAATAAAAAACTTTGACGTGATGTTATTTTTAAATATAGATTATGATGTTGAGGGGGGAAAATAAATTTGTTTACGAACAGAACAGTTGTTAGTAGAATTTTAACTGTATATAATCTTTGATAATTATCTACTTTCAATTTATTGATTACTACTGAGTATTCTGTTAATATTTTCAGTATTAAAATGTCTGAGTATTATTTTCCTTTTATAAAATTCCTTATTAAAATTCCTTATTAAAATTCCTTTATAAAATATATATTAAGGCATTTTTAGTAACTTTTATTTTAGATTTTAAAAAGGAAGTTCTCGTTTTGCTCTTTATTTTTACCAATTCTGTATAAATGTTGAATTACTTCATCATTCTGGAATCTGAATTCCATATAATTTTTTGTCAATGTAGGGTATAGTCGATATTAGAATTTGACATTGTTATATCAGCTCCGTGTAGTACTTAAAGCTAGTGAGCAAACCTAGTGTTTTTAGTGCAGTTTTTTTTATACAACTTAGAATGGCAAACAAGCTGATGGCCCACCTGATGGATAGTGGTAACCGTCGCCTATAGACATGAGCAGTACCATGTACATAACAGAGTATACTGTTTCGCTCATGCGTTGCCATTCCTAAGGACTCAGGTGTTATTCCTCTGTACCCTGTAAATTTACGTTATATCCTACCCTTCAAACCAAAACACAGCCATGCAAACACAACTGCTTTATGGTTGAAACACAAATGGGACAGAGGTACCCAAGCAATCGACTTTTGTACAAAGTCTCCCTCTGGTAGTTTCAATAACAACAATAGTTTTATCTATCCACACGGTCTAATGGGTAATATAGCACGATTCACCTATATTAAACTGATTTTCATCACCTTGTTTCGTCGAGTAAAACTTATTCGACGAAATATATTTAGTCTTATTTATCATTTGTTTATTTTATTTATCACAATTAGCTACTGTTTGTATATTTTTTTCATAGTCATTTTTGATATAAAATTACATGGTAAACTTACAAAACTCCGTCTGTGGAATCGAAGTATTGCCTATGACAATAAAATTTTATATTTCAAAATTTTATACGTTTCCAACTATTGGCCACACAATAAAATCTCCGGTTTGCAGTGTAAGTAATCGTTAATTTTTAAAAGGCAGTGTGTCGCGGCGTCCGTTTCGAGTTATGATGATTGTAGTGGCTTTTTACGACTCCTACTTTATTAGGGAAAGTGGCAGTGACATCGCTGCCATTTCGTCGTGATGCGAGCTGTATCTTTTATAAGAGAACAGGGACTTCTGCGGACAGGTTTATTACTTGTCCTTTTGTAAAACGACAGGATATTATTAGAGTTTACTTAAAAAATGGAAAAAAAAACTTTAGGTAGGCTTTTCTTTTTAGATTGAAACAATCTGTTCCGTTGTTTCTACGTCGTATTTCTTTTCATCTGCGGATCGTTTATGCCCATTACTGTCATGATGCTGTTGTTCATGAGGCAATTTTATCTACAAATTGCTTGCTTTATTAGTTAATGCGTGAAAAGTCGAGGTTTCCTCGGTGGTACTACAAGTTTATAACTGAAAGTATAGTAAATAAAAATTGGACATAAACATAAAAAAAGAAATGATGGAAACAGAAATACAATGGTAATAAAAGAAAAAGAAGGAAAATAGAGTGAGATAATCACTCAATGTATTTTTAGATGACCCGAATAGTTATAACTAGGTCGCATGTCAAAATTCTTGATTATAAATACACATAATGTTTGTGAATATTTAAATATTTCAATAATGATAAATATTTATTCTATCAGTTGCCAATATCCCATTAATTCGAACGTTGTCAAACATTAGATAATATCATCAGTCTAATGCAATCGAATGTAAAAGGGTTGTTTGAACAGTGTAATAATAGTAAGAGTTCAAGGGCGGTCGGGAACCGATTTCAATATAAATATTATTGCAGCGAATCGCTAAACGTAGAATAACATTTACATATTTATAAGAGCGCAGCCTTAGTAAACATGGAGGGAATTGGCTACGAGGCCGGGTTTGTTTTTGACATAATGGGCCGTTGCTCGATGGGAGCTGTTCCTCACAGTCATTACTCAGGCGGTATGCGCGTGGCCACATTGCAGAGGCGGTGTTCTCAAAACCTACTGAGTAGGTAATATGGTTGATATTAATTTCCAGAAATACAACGAACTAATTTTGTCAATTGGAGTAAATGATGATAATCTGACAGATGTGGGACAGTGGTGCAATTTGTTATATTTTGTGTAATTATAATTGCAAATTGCATTTGGCATTTACTTACAATATTACAATTATATTGTTATTATATTAATAAACTACACAATAAAGGCTTGTTTCTTATTCTCTCTGGCTAATTGAAGTGGAAATGTGGATACGGTAACAGTTCTGAGAAGTGTATATTATTAATGGGACCATAAAAATCAAATATGTATTATCTACAATTATTACATTAGTATCTGTGTATAATTTATTAATAGTCCTTAATCGGTTTCGAGAAGGAAGAGATCAATCAGTGGGATGAGACTTAAATTGGACGAGGGCAAGGTACATTTTGCGCTAGCCCTTTTAGTAACAGAAAGAGATGAAAATAAAATGAAAGTGGAAAATTCTTTGGCTACAATAATCTGTAGAATTTGATAGTAGTAAAATTTGGAATATAGTGCACCGTTATGACCAAGTAAAAACTTTTTTTATGATATTGTATTTCTTTGATGAGTAAAGTCAGATCCACACTATAAGCCGATTTTAGTTGGTTGTTGGTTCGATCTCTATCTGGTAAAATATTATTATAATATGTAAGAAACAATGCGAGTATTTATACTAAAGTCAAGTCCAGTAACATTTTAGTTACGATCAATCTCGATGTTTTTCTACTGATCACAGAGAGAACAAACTTAGACCGGCTTTATATTGTAAACCCGGTCTAAGTTTATCCAGAAGGATAATGGTGACCTTTTGGATGCAACAGTAAAGAGTATCTGTCTGTCTATCTAAAGTATAGATATGCACAAACTAATTTGATATAAATTAATTTTTAAATAAATTTCAAAGCATATTACGCATATGTATGTAGCCTAACTTGGCCCATTCAGTTGATATATAACAACAAATGTCTATTCAAATATGAATGAAAATTAGATCTCCTAAAAGCCCATGGGTAAGTATCCAAATGTGTTATAAATTAGCTTGTGTATATTGAGATAAAATGTTATGTCCTTCAAAAACCGCGATATGAAAATTTTATGGCGAACTAGTTGCTTTTCGGGTAAAAAGGTTATTTTTCTAGATGGACTAAATTGATTTTCTGTCTTAATCACTTCCACTTTGATGTTCAAATGATATAATCGTGTTTATTCTTACTGGATTATGCAATCTTGCCAATATATTAAATATTGATTGCAGTATTTTGATAGTTTTATTTTATGATGTAAATGAAACAACAACAACAGTATCCTCGTCATAGTAATATCACAAATTACTAGTTAGGCGCTATCCTAATACTTGATATGAAGATAGAAGTCAATAAGAGCGACTAACTACCGACTAAATAGACTAGTTCCACAATAAAGAGAACTGCAGTTCGATTATATTATATAATTCAACTGTCAATATTTCTCGTTTGAAACAAACTAAAACCGACAGATTTGTAATTAGGGATGTCTTATTTTATAGTTTTAGTTACAGACCGATTTATATCATTATATGGTAAGGTATAATATTGTATATCTTTGATTGTAATATTGCAAGTTAAAATCTTTTTTATATGGAAATTATTAGTAATTGAGTTACATACTCGTAATTCACCCACTCACCAAGTTTTGTTGTAGACTCAGAACAGCTCAAAAAATCTAGGGTTTAATTTGGTCAATTAGATCTCTTTAACTTAAAAGGAATAATATTAGAAAGGTTTTTATTATTATAAAAACCTTTGTTAATAGATAGAACAAAAATTTTTGGATTGATAGTGCAGTGCCATACAGCTTTAATAAACATTTACTTAGATTTGTATTTATAAAATGGACAATTATTATACAAATATTGACACTTGAAAACAATTGTTTGCGATAAATGAATTTTATTTGAAGTTGCCGTTTATATACGAGTACGTGTATTTAGAGCCATAATTAAAGCTTTTACGTATTCCTTCAAATGATAAGAAAATATACACAATAGAGAGGGGGAGCTAATTAAACAATACCGTCTGTTTATTCAGTCAAATGAGATGTCGCGTGTAATTTGAAAAACAAGGAGCGTCGTTGGATTATAAAATTCAAAACGTTTTGCATTTGTGAAATAAATTCCTAACAAATGGAGGTGAAGTGGTGTCGCAAGTGGAATTATTCGTGAAATTCAACACTACGTTTACACCTGCTAATGCTATTGTATCTTGAGCTGTTTGGCTCCGTACACCGGTTATGTGAAGTACGCAAGGAAAGGAAATTTGGTGATTTGTGAAAGGTCAAACTATTTTGGTCGTGTTGTTTCAACATTTAGTAGTAGCATACCGTCACCGTCCTCGGGTGACGAGGCTCGAATTCCATATGGGTTCTCTAATCCTGAAAACGATCGATGATTGGACCATGATGGTAACCATGACAATAAATACTTATACCTATATCTGTAATTACTACTATGCATTACTGTCGTGCGCTCTTAAACTCAACAGATATGGCGCCACGTAAATACCGCGTTGCATAACATTTAGCAGCATTTATGTTTGACGATATTTTATTTTGGAATCATTGTTATGACAATTTAATTTTTTTTTTCAAACCGGGATCTTACTAACATAATAAAACTTGTAACGACTGTCTGTCTGTCTGTCTGTCTGTTCATGGGAGATACTTAAGGAAAATTAATATAACGAGTAATAAGACTAATAGAATACAAAACAATATTTTTTAGAATTTTTATGTGTTTGTTTATATAAATATATATTATACGTTCCGACATCTCGTAAAAATTACTGACTAAATTGAATGCTGTTTTCACAGTTATGTTCCTAAAGGTCTAATTTAAAATATGGTGTATGTTTTATTTTGATATGCCATGTATAAATTGTCTATTTCTTTGGTTCTCTCCTGAAATTGTGGCGTACGAAGTAGGGAGCAAAAAGATAGTATACTATAAAAATACGAACTCATCAAATCATATAAATACTAGAAAATGTAAAGTCGCTACATGTAGTGATTAAAAGTTATTTCTCAAGGATGTTTTAAAGCTGTATCGTTGAATAGACAACTAACTACTTTAATTATATTCACATTATTATTATCATTAATTATGGTATAAAAGTTTGCCATGCCATGTTAGTGCGTGTACGACATGCATTCAACCGTACAATAGTTATTAAGTACATAAAACGAGACGAGACGCTGTGACTGAGACTTAAGCACAGTCCTTATACTGAAGGAGACTCCTGGATAAAGTCGGAACAATTGTCGTAAACGACAAATGTAGTAAGTTAATCAATTGTTCTTTTTTTATTATAATACCTATTTAAATCTGAAATTGGACAAGACAATTATGGGGAAATTTTTTAATATAAACGTAGTAGGTGTACATTCAAAACTATGTCTCCACAAGAGAACTTAGATATTGACATAATCAAAGATTAAGATTGTGTTCGACAAATAATTCAATATTTATAAAATTATTAGATATATGGGATCAACATTAGAGGTGATTGGAATAAAATAATTTATTAATATATATGTATATATATATTATAGCAGTAGTACTTATAGTAATATATATTGTAATAGGAAATAAGAGAAGTAGAAAATTTTAGAAAAGTATAGCTTGTGTGTACCTTAAATTATAATGTAAACAAATGTTAAATACATGTAAACGAGTTAAGCACCTTATTTTTAGTATAACTTTTATTTATACTTAATTTTATTTGATCTTAAAAATATCTATTTGTAAAATACATATATTTAATCTAAACTCTGTCAGTGTAAACAAAAACAGTATATTTAATTAAACGCTGGCTAACAAAAACGATTAAGTTAATCCAGGCAAATTGAAAAGTATTTTTATATTCACTTTTCACAGCGCTTTCATTTTGCTTAATGCTGTTTAGCTTAGATGCAATTTACCCTAAACATACACTGACGTACGTTATTGTAATATACATATAAACGACTTTTGGCTAATGCACTATATGATTTGGTAGAAGTATCGTCAAATTATAAGACTATAATTTTTTTGTCACATTTAGGCTATTACCAGTATTCTGAATTTAAATTGATATTAAAAAAAACCTTATGTTGATATTGGATATTTTTTTATTGGAAATTTGGACAGGTAAAATTGTACTAGTATCTATAATAAAACTCTAATTAGATGATCCTTGTACGTGGGAGATATTTAATTTAAAAGAGGAATGAAAAATTATTGTTCTTCTTATAAAATATACACAAAATATCTTAATTACAAGAACAATAATAGTTATTTTCTGTAATTTTGCTATTACTGCACCAAACTGGATGTGGTTTAATATAATAAAGTTGCTAGTTACAATTTTATGTACATTTATATTTTATATATCGATATCTGTACATAGGCGATATTAAAAAAAAAAATAAAAAAAAATTATGACTAATAGATGCCGAAATAATTTTTGGAAATTTTGACTATCTGTCTTTTTGTCCGTTTTTCTGTATGCTTGTTTACTACACCAAATTTCTATTTGGAAAATTCTTATTTATATCCGAAGGGACTTTCAATTTTGGTTCAATAGAAATTTTATTAAAAACGGCGCAGAAGTTTAGTTTTTAAATAAAAATAACTGGTATTGCTAAGAGATTGGTGTCTTTGTTCTTTATGGAGTCTTAATTTATCATACCTCTAAAATCCATGTGTACGAAGTAGCGAGCAAAGCCTAGTCTGGTATATATGTATTTTATATCGATATGTTGACTAAAAGTGGTATATTTAATTGGTTTCCCTGCTTCTGAAATTTACGCATGCGAAGTAGCAGGTATAAAACTAGTTAAAAATATTTTGAATAAATGTGATCTATTTAGTTTTTAACTGTATGCATACTTCTTGATTTTATTTACGCAAACAAATAATACGGTTTGCTAAAATACATCATCATCTTCATCGTCGTCATCATCATCATCATCATCATCTCAGCCATTATCCGTTTACTGCTAAAGTATATGTTATCGACAAATTGGAGAGGTTTATCAGTATTGTAACATACGCTCAACAATTTATTAGAACATTTGTATCAAATAAAGTTATTTCTCATACTTTCCGATTCTTTAACTGTATTTCTTATTGGTAAACCTTTTCAACGTATTTAATTTAATAAAGACATTGCAATCGTTGAACGAAATCGAGTTATCCCAACGTTACCCCATCAATTCCAACGAGTGCTGTACTTTTGAGTTTGTTAAATGTTTTAGTTCAATTATATATTATAATCCCTATACGAAAGTTAATAAAAAGCAACGACTTCCCGGAACAAATCGAGGCACTGTACCCTTGCGTTTGGGGTGTGCAGAATTTAACATTGTAATTTATTTTTATAGTCGCGGGGAACACTGAGTTCACTGCATATCGTCTGTGGGGATTAAATAATCATAGCCGTTGCATTAAACGTTTATCTCCGCGTATATAGAGATACGGATAATGCTGCAATAAATAGCTGCTTGTTTATATCACTAGATTTCAGGTTTATTTTGATAAAATTAGTATTGATACGAGAGTAAACCTTACTGTGAGCAAAAAGTTGATTAATCTAAATTAACAATTGACGAAGATCCTGTGTGTGCTTGTAGGGCGTACACACACACATGCACGTGCACACAGTCACGCACGCACGCACGCACGCACGCACGCACGCACTCACGCACGCACGCACGCACTCACGCACGCACGCACGCAGTCACGCATGCACACACGCACGTACGCACGCAGGCACACAAATAATAGGTTGTACTGATAAATTTTTTTTTTGTATATGAGAACGATGTTTATAGTTATTATTCTATTATACTAAAGTATCTTTATATATTTATATAACTACTTTATGTAATTTATTTCTACCTATATGTTATATATTAAGTCAAGTTTTGATCATATCGTGCAATGCTAATTACTTCTTTATAAGAATTTTCTGCAAGAAAAAAAGACAACTATACTAAGATAAGCTTACTTTTATATAGTACCATGACTTTGTCCACGTAACCGGGATATGTTTACTGACCGAGATAAAAGTAACCTGCATCCTATTCAATCCCATATAGTACATGTACCTATACCAAATTTCATAGTTAAATCGTTAAGGCGCTATAAGATATGAAAAAAAAACAAAAAGCTTTCACATATAATAATATTAACAAGGGTACTACTATCTCTGTGTGTATAATTAATCTGTGCCTTTATACACACAGATAAGAACACCAAAATCTTTGAGATACACCAGTATTATATTTTCTGTTTATCTTAAAATCTATAGGGTATCGAATTATATGAATAACAATTAGCTATATTGAGCGTAGATTAATACTTGAAATAATGTTCAAAACTTTTAGTTATAATCCGTTGGAAAATTTTTGGTTAAAAATGGCCTTTTATTTATAAAAAAAATACGATATTAATTATCTGAATACTGATTTGAATTTAGATAAATAAAAGTACTCGTAATGGTGAATTTGTATGGTGAATTAGAAATATAATTACTTCACGCCTGTATTTCGTGTAGGGTAAGCTTTAGATAGCCGTAATATGTTCTGATACAAAAAGTTATTTTCTCATTTTTAGCTTTTTCCAAATTAATTTCTTTTATATTGCTTTTTATATTAAACTATTTTTTATGAATCCAGAATCCATGAAATCCATGAATCTATTGCAAATTTATTGGATTTATAAATTATTTGCTATATTTGTACAAGTATCCATATATATTTACATGATATATAAATGTCGTATACTTTTCTATTTATTTGCTTATTCAATTATATTTTCTGTTATATAATATATGTATGGTGTCAAATTCGCCTTTTACTCTGTCTAGGTTTATTAAAGTTCAATAAATAAATAAATTTAGTCATACAGGAACAGTCATAATTACATGCGATTTTAGATTCAAAGATTATTTATCCTAATTCCTACTAAAATTATATGTGTGAAAGTTTATACTTGTTATTTAATCATGCTTATATTAGTGAATGAATTAGACAAAAATTTGTACATAGGATGTTTATATCTTAAATTAACACGTGAAATAAAACAAGTAGGACATAATTATACCTAATTTTTATTATTATTTATTAATGGTTATTTATCTAAAATAATAAGAACTGTAATTAATTTGTATAAATTTGGTCGAAATAATTCTTAATTAGTGTCAATGTAAATTGAGCCCAAAAACCTAACATGCTAATAATTCAACATCTCAACTCAATAACAATCGATCGAGCAACAGGTTGCATCTAGCTTTATACTTGCTTCAGTGATTTAATAAGGTGGACAAGATGCGTGAGTGATCACAGTGTTCTATTAGATAACACAGCCAGTTGGAGATGTGACTAATTAACTTTGACAACCATGTGTATGTACAGCCTTAATATTCACTCTCTATATCGTATCAGACTTTAATTATCCATTGTTGAACATAGACCTACTCCATAAGGGGGGGTTGCAAGTAGTCACACTTGGCAGGCGGGTTATCAATCGCAGTTAGGCTTTAGTGATCTTTTAAGAAGGACGCTGCTGCCCATTATTCGACCATTAAGTTTTCTCTGTCACCTCTTACGACACCCTATATATATATATATATATATATATATATATATATATATATATATATATATATATATATATATATATATATATATATATATATATATATATATATATAGGGTAATATACATCAAAAATGGTTAAATAAAAAATAAGAACAAAAATAAAATAAAGAAAAAGAAATGTTTATATTATTGGCAGGAAATAATTATACAGATATAAATGTAAGGTTAATACTCGTAAATGATATAAGCCGACAAAACTAATATTATATCTATGAACAAAATTAGTGAACAGCAACTTCTATATATTATTACCTAATTTACTATTTGGGGGAAAGATTTTGTTAGTAGTGGAGTCTAACAGTATCATCGCTACCAATAGGAAATCTGCAAAGGTCGATCTGTTAAGGTAATCAGGTTGACCTCCACGCGGTTCCCTCTGGACAACACCGTGGTTAATTTTTGTGGAATATCATCTTTCACTGGTGCCTATGAGTATACTTAACATTTCTATATGTCATATTTATTAATTACTGCTCATCGGCTTATTTCTGGTTGTGTTCGCAACTTTAAGTATGTATTTGACGACTGAGAAAAACCTATGTTTAATTTCATATCACTACGTGTATGCTAAATTCTTGATGACTGGTAATATGAGATAAATAAAGTATTTTCGTGTAAAATATATGACAACTGTTTACTTGTCTCGTAATATTTAATAAGGTAAGTATTTAAAAATGTAGGTAGATAACTAAATAAGTTATTAATTTTAAATTTTCGCATTGTTGACAGATATATATATATATATATATATACACAAAAAAAATTGCGAATTAAGAATCTCCTTTTTGAAGTTACATAAAAAAGTATTCACATAATATCTCATGACCGTTGGTAATGAAGGAAACGTCCATTAACTGCAAATAACAATTTAATTCAGTTGTTATAACTATCGTGAGTCATACTGTACTGTGATTAATTATAACGGATTTACTCACGTTTTAAATTCGGGGATACCCGCCTAGTTACGAATTCAATAAGATATAGATTATCAAATTGTATTTGTAGTATATTATTCAAGAAAATAACCTACTGCTATCATTGTCATAATTACGTATTATATTGCAATAATTATAAGTGCCGACGCAGCAACATTTAGCAACGGCTGCCAAGTTATTCGGAACAACAATCATATTTAAAAGGAATTTATTGTCTTCTTTTGTCAAAGTTGCCAAAAAAATCTTAGTTATAAACTTTTTGTAAGATCTATTTCATGTGCTATATTTAGAAGATAATTTAAATACTAGCAACATTGAATATCTTTCTTGTTTAGAATTGTGATATCTATATAATAATTTGATGTCTGATAAAACTAAATCTAATAACTCTGATATTAGGTTTAGTTTGGTCAGATATCAAACGAATTGAAATCGAAATATATATTACAATTCGCACACAAATCTACTCGTATTCGTTTGCCTCAGAATTAAAGTTTATTTGAATCCCGCGCAATGAAACAAATTGTCTGATAAGAGCACGTGACAAAATTAAAATAAAATACGATTATACGAGAAAATGATTTTGTTAGTTTATGCTCGCAATATAGAATATTGTATGAGTATATAGTCTATAGACCAACGTGGGATTAAATGTTAATTAATAAATCTATTGCAAAAAAAAAATCGAAGTTAATTCAGAATTAACATTCTTGAAAAAAAAAATTCGTGAAACAAAAACCAAAAAGCGTAAAATAAACTAATATTAGACTTTTAATTTAAAGAACAAAAGGAAATAAAATTATCCTTCTTCTTTGAAGTCAGTTAAAAAAATAAATGCATATTGTGAAGCTTTTTATTTTAGAAATTGTTTGAAAGTAAGGAAAGCCCTGAAAGTAAGGATGTGATCACATATCCTTATGTATTTTATCGTATTATTCATTTTCCGGAACTGTTTCCCACGCAATCTTTAGTTACTTATATGAATTAAAATCAAATGTTATGTTTATAATTGGGAAGACAAGGTTTCTATGACAGAAGACATATTTGGAAAAGTACCCCTGTATGAAGCCAAGGCGGGCTGCTCGTTTTATATATATATATATATATATATATATATATAAATTAAAAAGTAATATTTGAGGACCTATAATAGTAAATAGCTTGTTTTTTTCACAAGTGACGTCCTCTCGCGTATGAAGGTAAAACATCCGTGATGTAGCTAAATTGAAAAATAATTTATCATTTGCTCCACGTCAATCCGTTTCATATACTGTCGAATGAAAGTCAAATTCTATTCAAATAGCAACCCGGCCAATTTTGACATCAAACACGCGTGTTGTTTTTAATTAAAATTCTATAACATCGATATAAAATGTTTGCTCAGCGATCATTGCTTTTATTTCATATTTATTCGTACCGTACTTGCTTTTGTTTGTCGACTCTTTTATTCCCCATTGCTACGTGTTTAATTGTTTAGGTATTAACTTTTATATGTGGCATACATAAATTGACTAAATATTATTTCGTTTCAATATTAATACTCTGTTTTCAGTGTTCATCGTTGTTTCTATTGTCATATCAGTACTGTAAAGTGTAATAAATATGATTGGACTTTTCGAGTTTATGACACTGTTGGGATTTCACAAATCCTAGAATTGTTTTAAGGTTTTGCTTTAAAATCAACATTTTATATGCTGATCACGTCTGTAGACGCTATCTCTATTGCAACCGGGAAGTGACGTGAGTCATTTCATTAAGTAGAGCTTCTGTGAGAGCATCAATGACTCAGATATTGTGACTTTATTTAATAAATAGCTGTGCCCGTGACTTCATTCCAGGGTACTGTAATAACGTTTTGCAATTTTTATGTTATCTTCTCGTAGTTATTATCAAGTAGAATTAATAATCTACTCGACATTAAAAGTTCTTAAAAAAAACAAATTTCTTTATGCGGTATTTTTTAGATTTGTCTATAGCCTATAATCATCATATCAGTCGTTGGCTGTTCACTACCGAACATAGCCCTTTCCTATTAGGGGACCCACAACCTATAATATTGACCTATATATATATATATATATATACATACATATATATATATATATATATATATATATATATATATATATATATATATATATATATATATATATATATATATATATATATATATATGTGCGTTGCCAACCCTAAATGGCTATAGACAATGTGAGAATTTCGTTATAATCTGCCCGGCCGTTTTGATAATGCTAACACATAAATAGACACAGAAATGTTGTTAATAAATAACATTTTTTTAAATATTTATTATATATTATAATTTAATACATTTATTTTTATTTAATATATTTATTATATTATAATTAAAAAATACATATTTATTAAAGCTTTTGTTTTCGTTGCAATTTTAATATACATATCTAACGATAAATGGATGATCTCATTATTAAGCCAGAAGTAATTTTTAAATCCGACACTAAAAGGCGAGGTTTGATTTTTGTGGCTTCTATTAACCGTGGTTGTTGGGTTTTGGTGGTCTAATATTAATTGAAGCGATAGCGGTAACCATTAAATTGTCCTTTTTTTAGGCTACTAATTAGTACATCAAAAGATAACAAGGAACTCGGTTATATTTCCACTTAATAAATCGATTTACAGGATTACTTCAAAAGTATTATAGATTTCGGTATTTTAAACTGGATCAATAATAATTAAGGGTGATTTGTGATAAACCAATACACATTTATAAAAAAAAAAATATGAACTTCCTATTTTTAAACTTTATTAAAAAAATATAAACAGTTTGACATTTTCTTCCTGCACCATGAATATCACAGAATACATGGTGACGCTTGTAGCAATTCGCACATTTGAATTTAATAAGGTAAGCACACCGTTGATTACTTCTATTAACAATGTTCTGTTATTTCCAAAATGTTAAAATTGACCTAAATGATAATATGTGCCGACCTTTTTCAACTCCCGATAGTGAACCACTATGCAGAATTACGAGGTCTGTCCGGAAAGTTCGTATAAAAGTGTTCTGGAATGCGAGAAAGAGGAGTGGGGAGGCCAGGTAAGCGCAGGACCCCTTCCTTATGTCCCTAACAATGCTTCAGTTCTGGTCTGACCGCCGTGCGGTGCGAACTGGCTTGTCACGCCATCTGTGAAGTTACCTCTTAACGAAACCCCGTCGGCATGGAGCCCGCTTCCGTTGAAGAGCAGCGCGTCGTAATCAAGTTTCTCTCGAAACTCGGCAAGAATGGCCGTGAAATTTTTGCCGATCTCAGAACAGTAAAATCCCAAAGCAAAGAGTGGAAGACATCCGGGGAACCACGAACAAAAAAATCAAGAAAATCCCGCTCAAATGTCAAGACAATGTTGATTGTTTTTTTCGATGTTCGGGGGATTGTCCATCAAGAATTCGTCCCTCCAGGCCAGACAGTTGATGGAAAATTCTACGTCGATGTGCTCAGACGCCTCAAAGCTCGTGTGGCACGAGTTCGTCCAGAATTGGCGCGAGAGGGGCGTTGGATTCTTCACCACGACAATGCCCCTGCCCACACCTCTCTTGTTGTCCGTGAGTTTTTGAGTAAAAATTCCATTACGGTGACCGAACACCCCCCTATTCGCCGGATTTGGCCCCGTGTGACTTCTTCTTGTTCCCAAAAACCAAATTGGTACTTCGGGGGCGGCATTTGGGGGACATAAATGAGATAAAAAAAGCTACGACGGGGCAGCTGAGAAACCTACAACCAGAGGACTTTCAAGGAGCCTTCTCACAGTGGAAACGGCGTTGGCACAAGTGCATTATGTCACAGGGGAGTACTTTGAAGGGGATAAAATTGATTTACCTGAATAATTGTAAAATAAAATTTTTAAAAAACTTTTATACGTACTTTCCGGACAAACCTCGTAAAAGTTAACGACCCTCTTCTCTTAATTATTAACAATTATGTCTTGGCACAAACCAAGTTAATTAATTAAAAAAAAATGTTAATGAATAAAAGTAAATATGTACGAGTACATTCTATTTGATTATGACTGTGAGCCATTTAATGCTACTGTATTTAATACTAGTGACCAGTCCTGGCTTTATATGCTATTTTTTTTAAATCAGATAAGTATTTTTAAGTTTATCCATTACAAATAGAAAATCTAATCTTTCCTCTTTATAATATTAGTTAATATCAATGAATATATTATTAATATTTATACGTGAAAATGAGTTTATTTATTATCGTGTCACCATAATGGCTCAATCTATTCTTATGAAATTTGAAATAGCATGGAAAACAAACTTAATCAAACAAAATTTGTTTATTTCCATAGTTATCACTGTCTTTATTTACAGGTATAAGTTAACCTAATATAACAGTGTAACTACATGATAACATATCCTGGTCATTCATTTTTGACTTCATAAACATCATCACTTTCCATCAGGTGAAATTGTACGACCGGGTTGCGATTGTTCAACAGTAAAAAAAAAAATTGTCCTGATCCGACTAATGAACTCTCGATAATAGCTCATAACAGTATACTTCAATTTGTAACAAAAGGAAAATTATAACATTGTCTAAGTAATTCCTATGTTTAAACGAAAAATCTGTGTTACTCGTATTTAGAGTAACGAAAAAAAACCTTTAGATACTTCTGTAACATTATTTTCGTTAATTAGGTTAAGTAGTTTGTTCTTCACTTTACCGCAGGTAATTCTGTAAGGCTTCTGAAACTCGACGCTATATCGCGGAAAGCAGTGGCGCCCTCTTAACGGACGAAATTAACGACATCCCCTGTTATTAACCCTTCCTAGCTCTATTTTGGGATCTGCCCATCTCTGTAACCGTATTACGGAATCTGCTTTAGTAGTAATTTACCTGATTTTATAGCTGAATCTATTCGTGATTTTAAATGGTAGCTAACCAATCAATTATTAAGTACTTGCTATATTTTGTTGCCTTGTAATGTGTCTCGTGGTAATATAATTCCAATTTGTTTACCCATTAAGCGTGATTGAGTAACAAACATATGGGAATGTTTTATATTCATAAAATTTGTATGGTAAACCGATGGTGTAGTCAAAATGACTTTAAAGTAACATCACCCAATCTTACTGATATTATAAATGTGAAAATAAAAAAGACTTATTTATTTGCTCTTAAATCACGCTTTCCCCATAAGAGGAGTTTTGCAGGTAGTTGCCACACTTGGCAGACAGGTAGGCAATCGCAGTTTGGCTTTTGGTGATATTTTACAAGGGACGCTGCTGCCCATCTTTCCACCTAGAGCTCCCCGTCGCTTTTTAAGACATCCACGGAAAAGGAAGGTGTGGCTTATTCTATGCCTACGGGACTTACACGGCAAAGGGGGTAATATATAGAAACATTTATATATTGTAGTTACAATATCTATCTATTTATTGGCCCAATAATGAATATATAAAATTTCGGTTATCCAAGATAATAATATCAGAATAAAGAACCCGATCGAAATGAATACAGATATTTGACAGATATAGGCGATATCGTAATGGGTGATGATATTTTTATGGTGGAACTCAATATATAGATATCGGAGTAGTACCGATACTATCCATGCCTAGTATATAGTGTAGTATATGCTGTTATCTAATTCACGATGAACGAAACCGTGGATTATAGCTGGTATATATATATATAAGTTCTTATATTTATTTCTCGTATAGACTTATGGGTTTCATTTAGTGGAATTAGTTCATAGAAATCGATAAACGAGGTGCTTTTAAACATAGATAACAAATTATACTTTTGAATAATAACGTTTTCGAATGTCGAATAGTCATAATTCTATTCGATAAGAAAGTTTCTTGCTTTCTGTAATCTCCAACTCAGGTGGAGCCGAAAGTTCGTCATGGCGGAAAGAAAAAAAAATGCAAAATTTAATTAACAAAGTTATCTGGAAGCTAAAACACAAGTTTCTGAAGAAAAACGAGCCAACTGACACGTTAATTTGATTCTGTTGAATTACAACTGGTTGAGAGCGTGTGAAAGCGATCGTGATACGAATGCTAAGAAACATCCACGATATGGGAAGCGAATTTATTGAATTAGTACATCCATATATTGGCCACAGTTCTTTTAAACACGATTAGATTACTTATGTAATATCTTAGTAGTATATGTTTTAATATAAAGTATACAAAATGTAAATTAATATTACCTTATTTAGATAAATAGGACGTGAATATAGATTATATTTTCGTCTCTAATGGTAAAACATGAAAAAATAACTTGTTTTATGCATATGGGGTGGCTCCGGGGACTCTTGACTCTTCCCGAAGTTAGCACATTATTTTTTTATGTAATAAAAATCTCGGGAAGCCCAGTATTAAATTAGTCTTAGTCTCCCCGGTACTTGTATCCTTGTACTGTTACACTATGAATTAGTTTTGTACTAGGACAACAAGGACCTCTAGAGACGTATGCTAATATCTTTATGTAAGTACATAACTATCTAGTTGAATACGTATATTGATTGACTGAGGGATAAAATTGAATGGAATCCAAACATGGTATGGGCGAACCTTACCTCACAAGTATTTAACGTGGATTCAATGTGACTTTTAGGAAATTTTGCAGGAAGAGATTACGTTTTTATATAATTTTAAGTAGGTAGTAAACGTACTGTCAGCTCACCTGATGAAAAACGGCAACTAAAGCCTATTTTGTGATATCCATGGTACTTTAACAGTACCATGGATATCACAAAATTCACTGTGATGTACATAGTATGTGTAATGTGTTGATATTCTTTAGGACTAAATTATTATAAATCCATTCCATAATTTTAGAAATACAAATATATAGCCAAGTATCTTTTCGGTAAACTGTAAGATTGTTTAAAGTAACTACATCGATATATAAATTTGCGTATGTATCATTATAATATCAGCTGTTATCAGTCCATTGGTGAACATAGATCTCCTTCATAGACTCCTTCAGCTTGCTTATCCTTCGTGCTATGTCGGTTACTGTGGTTTTTTTGCGGATATCCTCATTTCGGATTCTGTCAAGCAAAGAA
The DNA here is from genome assembly GCF_026898425.1 of Galleria mellonella. Classification (NCBI taxonomy): domain Eukaryota; kingdom Metazoa; phylum Arthropoda; class Insecta; order Lepidoptera; family Pyralidae; genus Galleria; species Galleria mellonella. The sequence continues at coordinate 6,528,456 of NW_026442130.1, read as the reverse complement.
TCTCCGAGCATAGCCCTCTCCATAACTCACTAAATATCTTGAAGCTTTTGCATACAGACAATCGTGTAGGACTATGTTTTAGTCCCATAGGTCATCTCTGGCAACATGCACTCGTTATAGACCTTTATCTTCAAATGCATTATTAATGCAAATTGCATATGTAACAAGTGTAATTAAGATTTTTAGTTTATATTTATAATGGAGAAGAGTTCTGCAATAACAAACTTAATAAGTTCATATATTCTCGTGAAAATAGAAAATAGCGTTTTAACGTTTTATTTTAAGGTATATCTCATACTTTGTCTATATTTTATGCTGATTTGAGTTCAATTACTTATTCTTACCCTTTTTAGCAGATTTTCGCAAGAGCAAACTTATTATATTGAACATTTAGTTTATTACGTGAAAATAAGCTGGCTATTCGATCCTTACAATTTCATAATAATACAGATTTAAGTACAATAGTTTCTAATACCTCTTAAATTTATATTCATTTTACAATACTTACATAAATTTGTTGCGAGGTATAAGGGATTCGGTAACGTTCCCGTGTTGAGTTTTAAAATCAATTTGGGGTTTTTGCGAATTAACAATTCAAATGTACTACAAGTGCTTTCTTTATGTAACTTGAAACGGTGAAACTTCAGCAGTCTGAATATTAAAAGAAAATACAAGTAGACGGTCGATTTAAATTAAAAAACAAAATTGTTGATAATAGTTTTGCAATAAATGTAAGATCATTAATAAATTAAAAAAATAGCAATAAAAATCTTGGCGAGATATTAATATCGTAAATAAATAAAAAGAAAGAATAACAGTATTATGGCTTGAACCTTTTTCAGTTAAGACTTTGTAGACATTGTCTGTCTACCAAGTTTGGAGCTTGACAGTGAATATTATTATCATAAAAATATCACATGAATTAAGTTGCTGGTGTCATTTAGTTAGAGTAAAGCAAAGCATTCAATGTCAAAAGGAAAAGTCCATACGAGAAGAGAGATCTGAACTGATATGTGTGTGCTAATCCATTTAAGTCGAAGGAAATTATCCCGAATTAAAAATTTTTAACTCAAAATTTTTGGAATTTCTCTAAATTTTAAACTTATGACATCAAGTCAGAATGGATTTTGGCAGTAGGAAACACAAATACATAAATACACCTGTATTAGGATTTAAAGGCGTCAGTGATAATACTTGTCTTTTTAACTCTTTTTTTACTTCTCGATGTTTTAGACCTTCTTCCTTTTATAGCAGAGAACGAAGAATAATAAAATTATAACGCAATAATATTTTGTACTAAATAGATGTATTTAAAACATCATGTCTTTAAAGCCTTCCGCTATGTATATTTTCTCAATAAAATGAGACGAGCTATCGATCTTCGGTTATTCACTAGGTAGGGATCGTCACTTAATTTACGCTGTAGCACTTGTCGAGATAATTTCACGGCGGCCGCCCCTGTGCCTCGTCGGTAGGTATGCTGCCCCGCTATCAATTCAATTTCATACTTATATCTTGCATTGAAAATTATCTTGCTCGTGTTGGCTTTAGGGCTTATTAGAGATATCATAATAATAAACCATGTTTCTGTATGTTTTTTACCATATAAAATTCGCCAGTATTGCAAGTTTTTAAAACAGAAATTAATTATAATCGTAAGAATTTAAATTTTTACGAGAATAGTAAATTTCTGAGAAGTCTTCAACAAATAAGATAAAAATATCATTAATGTTTGTCAGATATACAATGCGAAGAGATACGTGTACCGGAGGAAACATAAACTGACCTATAATGATCAGATAGATGGTGTACTATCTGAGATTAATGTTAAGTCTCTGGAACCGTGTGTGTGTGTGCATGCATAAGACGAATTCTGAAACTGAATGAAACAAAAGCTGCATGTAAAGAGCGAGTCATTTAGCATTCTGTTGCTCCAATTTACTCCGTAAAATAGATTCGGCTTGAAGATAAAAGAAACACATACACAAATATAGGTAACATAGAAAATCTATAGAGTTTTTCTTTGTTATCTGTATGTATCTATCTTCTAATTGTTGATAGTCTAATATCCTACTAACGGATATGGTTTCTAACGTAATACAAAACAAACAAAACTTTATTTATGGCAAAGTGGATTACATAATTGAGTTATTCAGTAACATAATGAAATGTGTACAAATTTATTTATATCAATAAGAGAGGACGTACAGAATTCGTTCACTATCCAATATTGGAGTTACCCTCGGCGTATATCAAATGAAGTCTTTCTAAACTATTCGACAGAGCAACGTTTCGATTGACGATCTATATACGCCGATATATCATTTTGATCATATTGTAATATTATTGTAGTAAAAGCATTACGTAATATTTACGTACCATTTATTTGTATTTATTGAGTAACTGACCTTGCGAGATTCAGTGGCTACTTTGGGCAGAAAATAGGCATCTACTTATGGGATTTAAATAAATCCTATTTTTCAAATATTTTTTTCGTAAATATTAGTCTTGATTTTAAAAAATTCAAGATTAAAATTATTTCTTATCTTGACCTCACGAAGCTTTCTGTGTTCGGAATTTATTATCCGTCGTGACAGGCATATTTCTTAATTAATCTTAATTATCATTAATCAAGCCTCTAGACTAAAAGTCATACTAAAGTTTATTGTTATTTTGCTTATAATCATGTAAATATACTGTTACAAATAAAATGGTACAAATTTTTTTGTCTTATTGTTTAGAATCTTAAAGTAATGCTCTCTGTTGCTCTCTTTCTATATGGACTTTATAGGTATAAAATTTAAAGTTTGCTTGTTGTTTGAAGGTTGAAATCATTCGATACTGAATATTTTTTTTAAAGAAACATGAGTTAAAATATAAAAAAAATAAAATTTGCGTAACCGAAGCATATTGATTGACCGGGATAAAGTATAGTATCCTTCTCTATGTCGAAAATTACTAGGTTTAGTTGAGTCGTTAAAGCGCAAAGAAGTAATAAAGTAATAAATTACATTTTCACGTTTATAATATTAAAAAAGACAACAGACAAAAATTTCGCGGAATAAATATAATTGACATATATATTATAATTACTTATAACAGTTTTATCAATGAATAGTATTAGATTTTTTATTTATATTGTTTATTCTATTTAGATATTTTCCACTATATATTTATACGGGGAGTACATACAAAAAAGTGTATATTGAAAAAATATTAATAATAATATATAGATATAATAATATATAATAATAAGAGTACAGAGTTTACTCACTTTCCTAGTCAAGTATCAAACGGTATCGGGTAGTGTACAAGAGAAGATCGATACTCATATGATTGTAAATGTAGATTGATTGGCTGCGACTGGCGTTTCTTTTTCATATGGAGACTGCAGTCGCTCTATTACAACACTATTCTACTCGATTTAGTGACTGCGTTTGCTAAATTCACGTTCGCATCTTAGTTTTATACGAGTCTACAAAATTACTGAGTCGTTAAATTGATTCTTTCCATATGTTCTTCTAAAACTAAAATAAAAAAGTAAATAAGTACATATATCTTATTAAAAACATAAATGTGAAATGAAAGCCAAGTTCAATATTACGAATATGCGTCGTTTCAAGTCCGCCGAAAAAAGAATTGAGATCTATATGGGTGCCAAGTTTTATGTAGAAAAATCTTAAAATTTACAAGTTACAAGAACATGTGACGTTATAAAATGAATTTATATAATAATTTCTTGTTTCTTGGTACTACTACCATGTTAACTACATAAAAGCTATTAGAAATTCTTAAATTTTAACGGACTATTATTTACACAATGCATTTATTTCATTTGGGATGTAATTCATTCTTTTTTTAAGGTCTGTCGATGTGTTTTGTATTTAAGAGCTACTATAAAAACGTTTGTAATGTGTGCTGTGCTGAGTTTGTTACAATCATGGTTATGCAATAAAGTTATTATTATTATTGTATAAAGTATCTAGGAATTTAAGAACTTAAATTCCTTAGAATTTAAGTTCTTAGGTTTCACTAATAACCACTTTTGTACGTTTACTTAAAATAAATATATATTTGTAGATTACTACTTTATATTTGGCTTGAAGGATCTATTTTTATGTATTAGAATGTGACGGAAACAATTAATATTTTTAAACTTTTTATCTAAGTAATTAACATTATTAATACTTTTAAAATTTCATGATCACGAAACGAGTTACAACTTTCATTGTTACTCGTATTATATCATAGGCGTAAAGTTTCCGTGAACTTGTTTATTTTTTTATGCAACTTATAATGGCAAACAAGCTGACAGCCTACCTGATGAAAAATGGTACCTGTCGCCTGTAGACATGAGCAGTACTAATTAATTGTTAATAGTATTAGAAATTTTACTCTTATTTGTCTATAAAAATCTGAATTGTAAATAAAGCTATATCTTTATTTACAATTTCTTGGTGAACGTAAGATAAGATCGCTTTGCCAATACAATTGGTCCGTCGATAAAACAAGTGCAGTAAAGTCCGAACCAGTCAGTTGCCATAAACATCAGTTCGTTGGGAGTCGACTGAGCGAGCATTATCGTCCTGTGTTGCTAGCTTCGAACAGAATTAATCCCAGATCAAAAGTTTCTCATTTACCCACGTAGCTCCCACTGACGCCTATTTGCGTTTCGGTCGAGAAGTGGCTTCATAAAACTGTGCCTTTTTTCGTTCAAACGTTAACAGGGTGTTTTATGAAGTGTGTACATAGGCTTTTTGTAAATAATGACAGAAGACATTGCTTCTCATTTTGTAACAGTGAATATTTGCGTTAATAACTTATTCTGTGGTTGTACTTTTATTTTAAATGGATAGAAGTGCTAATATTATTACACTATTCGACCCTGTTCAGAAATTATATCATCATCATCGTATCAGCCGTTAATTGTCCACTGCTGAACATAGGTGTTCCCTTTGGGCGGTTTACCAGTAGTAGCTACGCTTGGCGAGCAAGTTGATATCTACAGTTAGGCTTTGGTGATGTTTTAAGAGGGATGCTGCTGCTCAGCCCTCGTCCGTAAAGTTTCCTTAGTCGCCTCTTACGACGCCCACAGAACACAAATTATATAACCAAACAAAACAAACAGTGGTGTAGGGAAATATAATCAATAGGAACAGACAAGCTGTGTTTGCAAATATAATACGTTGTATCCGAGACTCAGATTTATTTATTCAAAACAGCTTGTAAAAGGTCTGGTCAAATTGACGATTTAAGTAATACATACGAATATTTTAAAAAGAAAAAATATGAAGTCTCTTATATTAAAACAGCCTTTCTTTCTATAGGATCCTTTAATATTTTGTCGTTTTTCGACTCATATTACTTGGGGAGAAATATTAAATTTTGCTTGTAGAACACTCTCTTAAATGTATGCTAATGATTTCGATTTTACCTTGTAAAGGTAAATAAATATATAACAATAACAAATTAACGTAATATATTGTACATTTAGGGTAGGCTCAGAGGGTAGGGAGTTTACTTAGTGATTTTGTAGCTCCATTTAATTACGTGCGCTATGTACCTTCTACTTACACGATATCAGTTAATTTGCAGCGATTATGTGTAACACAGTACACCATAATTACATTCGTTCAAAAGTATCATCTCACTCGGCAATATTAAACGAGTCTTCACGAGGTACGAGTCAACAGGAAAATGTGTCAAGGATCCTTACATTATTGTGTGCAAAGAATGAGCCCTGGATGTTTGCTTTCCCACAAATCAAGAGAAACGACGTTATGCTATGAAATGTACACTGAAGAGCCTTTGTGTTGTCACACTAAGTTTGTATTTCTGTGAAATAAGATTTTTATGTCAGAACGGGATTTTTATGAGCATATTTTAAAAGAAATATAAAAGTTAATTGTGATAAGAGGATTACCAGGCTTTTATATTATTCAAATTTGACATTGATATCTTTCTTAGATTGATATTTATACCGAGTGGACAAATAGAGATGGAGGGCAAATGTTTTACTAAATAGTCTGTTTTTGAAATTAATGAGCTCTCCCACGTCTTTACGAGTTATGCGACTTTCGAATGAAATTGAAACAACCGACTTCAAAAAAGGATGTAGTTATACTCGTATGTTCCGCTGTATATATTTTTTTATATTGTAGACAACTATTCGTCAATGCGTGTATATAGGGATTACAGAGCGATGTTTTTGACACTCTATCTAGATGTATATAAAAAAAATGAACTTTCATTATCCGATATTTAACCAGTGTTATATAGGAATTTTTGAACAATTACTTTTTAGTCACAGGGTGAGGGCGAGGTGAGCTCTAGAGAAAGACAAGTTTACTTATACTTACTATGATTTCATTGATAGCTTATAAAAGTCTAATGTAAACTGCGTTAATACCTTTGTCAAGTAGCGGGTATTATACATAATAATAATTCAACAAAGTATTTTACTATGCTAACCGACTTCAAAAAGAAGGAAAATTTTAAATCGGTTGCAATTCTCAATTTGTAATTTTTGTTTTTTTTTTATATTTGTTACTTCATAAGTCTGTCAGTTCTAAATCGATTTGGAAAATTCTTTTTTTATCTGAAAGAATTACAGATTATTCTCGTAGATTATTTATCAAAATCTGTTGAGTATTTTTATTTTTAAATCAAAATAACTGGTTTAGTCGCAACTGAAATCAGTTTCTTGTGGAACATAATCTTTAATTATATTATTATGTTATTAAATCTATGTTACTAAATCACTTAAGTAGTCAAAACTTATCTAGCTTCTAAATAATCAGAAACTGTTTTGATGTCAGTTACATTCGAATTAATCTATATATTCAGTACTTAAAGGGTAGGGTAGGGTAGGGTAGGGTATACAACAATAAAATTTGTTGAAATGTCTATTTAATTTGTTTAATGTTATGCATTAAAAATGCGACATAAGTATAAATTTATTTTATTTTCATTTTTCTTTCAATCGTTTTAATTATGAAATGAATAAATTTTCTTTTTGTTTACTTATAAAATGGTTTTATATAAAGAAACCGTACTTATTTAAAACGCACAACAACTCGATCATAATGAATGGGTACGAGTATCAATACAAAAAATAAAAACGAAATGAATTTTCGAACTGAAGTAAAAGGTTTCAATTTTCTATTCAACATTATATTATTGTTTTTGTTTTAAATTGAACTTATAGCGATTTTATAATCGATATTTTCATGTTTGAATTTTATATTATTACAGAGCTGTGCTCACTACTTCGTCTTGTAACTAAGATAAAAATAGGCTATTTTTTTTTCATGTAAAAAATCTATTGGAAAATTTAATTCGTTAGGCTACTAAGATGTCAAATAATGTAATATAAGTTTGTTTGATACCTTTCCAAAAAAGTTACATATCTTTTTTCCATATCTATATCCAATAAAGAATAAAATTGATTCTAGGCTGTCTGTACACGTAATATGCAAAAGGTATTAAATACAATTTAAATATTTGTTGTAGTAATAATTATAATAGTACCTGAAGTCTCATTGAGCATACTTTTTATTTTTATACAATGTTTCATTCTCATTGGAAAATAAAAAAATTAATCCCGTAAATGACGTTTTCGTAACTGGTTTAGAATGTAGGAAAGAATAAAAATGTTATATGAAAGGAACATATATATTCAAATAGGATAAATACCTATACAGTATTAGAGTTATATATTTCTCCCATCTGGATTTTTAAACACAAGGGAGGCGTCACTGGTACTAAATGAGTTTGGAATAAATTAAGAATAAAAATCATGAATTATGTGCAAATAATACGTCCCGGAGAAGCGGAATAGTCCTTGCAAAGCCGAGGGTAGGGCTCAAGATTTTGGATCTTGTCAGAGTTTGGACGTAGGGGAGGCTTTGACAGTACAGTGGCCGGTATACGCACTAAGCGGTAAGAACACAGTAAAATTGTGTATTAAAGTTACTACTATTTGTGAGGATGTTTGTGTAGATGGATGTTTATTACGGATGTATGTAAAAACTACTGATTGGATTTGATTGAAATATAAGTACACGAAAAATTCTAATTTACTCGTAAAATATAGGTTATATGTACTAATTCATAGGCAGGAAACTGGGATATAGCTAGCATTATTAATGTGCATGTTAGTTTATGTACTATAATGATTCAAAGAATCTTCATAAAATTTGGTATACGTATAATATTTTGATACAGAAGTATATACTCGTAGAGTATTTCTTTCCCAGTCTTGCGGACGAAGTTACGGGTAAAGTCTAATTGTTCATAGATAGATAAATAGATATATACTCTTTATTGTTTTCGCTATAAGATTACAATAGTAAACTTATTATTAATACAAACAATTACAAGGATATATTAAAACATTTAATAAGAGATATGGTTTACATATAAGTGAACTAAGATAATTTAAGATTTTGTTCTACAAAAAAACACCAATTCAATAGTGGCCACACCAATTAATTTGGATTAAAAACCAAGCTACTGAACCGATTTTGATATAATTTCTATAGTTTTCTGAAAATATATCCGGAATGGATAGATAATAGATGAATTTCCCTTATAGCTTTATAAATAATAAAATAAATTCAAGCAAATTTATAACCGGAGATTTTTTGAAATTAGTAAAAAGATGACATGTCCTCCGTAAAGGAGTTGATGTGAAAACGTCTAATATTTATCAAAGATAGACATATTGGAAATTTTTAAAGGATTGCATTTATTCAAATTTTGTACGTACGTAGCTTCGATGTTCTTTTTAGAATGCACCAAAATTAATGTTTATTATTACACATAGTCTATATTAAATAAGTTAATATTTTCTTGTTCTTTTTTAAAAAGCGACTTTAATCGTGTCAAATTGATATAAAACCAACATAAAAAAAGAATATAATCGGTGCAAAATTGGCTAATCCTTTAACATAAAAAAATACAGGCAAATTGAGAATTTTCTTTATGCTACACAAAAAGGAACTGTTACGTTTTTAAGTACAGTGTGGAATATTAGACGCATCTAGGGTCCACAAGGCAGCCCCTTCGTACGCTCGTTATTTATAATTTATTCCCTCAATTAATACATTTTGGTGATTGTTTGCGCCATTGTCTGTCTGCGAAGTTGAAAGATGGGGAGTTAAAGTTAAAATCGTCGCTTCTTGATTTTGTTGATTTTAAGAGTAAATTGTAGTAATATTTAACTCATTAAATTACAATTTACTAATAAAATTAACAATATTGTTAATAACATGTTACGATTATTACAAAAAATAAACCTGGTAGATTATGTTTGCATTAGAGAAGATTTAAAGAAAGTTGGTATGTAAGAAAGTAAAGATAAGGAAGAAAACGGTATTATAGAAAAGTAGAAAGAATATTCGTTTTCAATTCTTTATTATAGGTATTATATCACATAGAGGTTAATTATACTGATAAAATAGTTATATGGTTTATAAGAGCTACTGGCAAAACTCCCCTTATGGGGAAAGCTTGTGTTAAGCAGTAGACAATTAACGGCTGAAATCAATAGTTTATAAAAGACGGGATTTAACGTGATCATTTAGGTAAACTAGAATGATTTACCTAGGCTGGATCGACGTTTCGTGCAGATTACACTGGCCATGGTCATGAGTAAACTCACTATCTTATTACAAAATCAAGTTTATCTCTAAACCATGGATTGTCTATGATCTAAAAATAGACCTGAAAAGTATCTAGTTCAACTATGGTTTGTGTCTCGTCGTGGACACAATGAAATTTATTTTAGAATAAACTCTGGTTGATCAAAATGCGTTTTATTAGAAATAAATGTTAACAATAATGTTCTGAATGGTGTTACAACTATCCAAGTGAAAACAAGATGGCCCCGTGCCAGAAATACAACAGTGGACGGTAGGACAATAATAAAAAAGGAAACGCCTGCTCGAACAGGCCGAGCACGCAATTACGAAATTGTCATTAACATAAACTCCCCCCGTTGAAGACTCGCTCTTCAATCGTCTCCATCGTTAATAGTCTTCATCAGCAAGAAGAGGGCAGAGGCGAACAAGAGGTCGCCGGTAACATCCTGTCTTTGTATTTACATCTGCGACACGAGAGATTCCATCAGGTCCTGGATATAATTTTGTTACTCGACCAGTACGCCAGCATAACGGAGGAAGAGTATCTTCACGCAGCAAGACCAAATCTCCAATCTTTACTTTGGCTGTATCAAGTTTCCATTTGGTCCGTACTTGTAATTCAGAGATGTATTCTTGTTGCCATCTTCGCCAAAAATGCTGTCTTATTTGCTCAAGACGTGCATGGCGACGCAAGCAACTTGCCTTATAGTCTTCTAGACAAGGGGATGGCAAAGCATTCAGCGGTTTTCCAATCAGAAAGTGCCCTGGGGAAAGGAATAGGAAGTCGTCTGGGGAAGGGGATAAGGGACACAATGGACGACTATTCAATATAGATTCCACTTGTGCAAAAAGAGTCGAAAGTTCCTCGAAGGTTAAATGAGAATTGCCCATTACACGACGTATAAGGTGTTTGGAAGATTTGATTCCTGCTTCCCAAATACCACCAAAATGAGGAGCGTAAGAAGGAGTAAAAATAAATTTAATGCCTTCCTGAACTGCAAACTCAGATAATTTTTCATTATTAGTCTTTAGAAAACCATTAAGTTCTTTAGCGGCTCCAACAAAATTACGACCGTTATCGGAAAATATTTCCGCTGGCTTGCCGCGACGACATATAAACCGACGTAAGGTCATAATAAAAGCATCCTTAGTGAGGTCGCTTACAGCCTCCAAATGAACGCATTTGTACCGTAGACATACAAATAAACATAAATAAGACTTAGATAATTTAGCTCCTCGTCCCTTTCGATTTAATGTAATAAAGGGTCCAGCCATGTCAATACCAACAGATGTAAAAGGAAAATCTGGCGTAATTCTTTGTGAGGGTAGATCACCCATTTTTGGCAATAACGTCTTTCCTAAAACTCGTCGGCAACGTACACATTTACGTACAGTTGCTCGTGCTAATAACCTACCCTTAATGGGCCAAACAGTTTGTCTGACTGTGGCTAGAAGCAGTTGTGGGCCAGCGTGCATGTTGCGAATGTGCTCTGCTCTAAATATCAATTTGCATAAATAATGAGACGAATCTAATAAAACTGGATGTCTTTTATTATATGGATAGGTTGAAGCGTCTATACGCCCACCCACTCGTATTAAGTTATCGTTATCAAGAAACGGTGACAATGATAATATTTTTGATTTCGTATTCAAAAATTTTTCATTTGATAACGCTTTAAGTTCAATGGGAAAACTTTCTTGTTGGGATATAGTGCATAAAAAGTTAAAAGATTTGTTCAACTCTTCAACAGTTAATGGGCCTGATATTTTGATATTGGGGTTTTTTATATTGTATATAAAGCGATTGACATAAGCGACCGATCTTTGCAGTCTATTAAGATTTGAAAACCGTTCCATTTCTATTATTGATTTGTTTACAATGACGGACGTAGCAACCACTTTAAGCTCAGGTAAATTATTAAAATTATCATGTTTTAAAACTGGCCATTCGTCTTCTTTCTTTTGCAGAAATTTGGGCCCTTCCCACCACATGTCTGTATGACACAGCTGATCGGCACTTACACCACGTGAAATTAAATCGGCAGGATTCTCTGCAGTGGGAACATAACGCCAGGAAGACGACTGCGTGTTTTCTTGGATTTCACCTATTCTATTAGCCACAAATGTTTTTAATTTAGATATATCTCCTTTTAACCATCCCAATACGATGCTGGAATCGCACCAATGGATTATGCGGTCAGGAACATACCTTATTGACTCTATTACTGCTTTGGATAGTCGAGCAGCAAGAAGTGCCGCACAAAGCTCCAAGCGAGGTATTGAAGTAGGTTTTAGTGGAGCTACTTTTGATTTTGAACAAAGTAACTTAACTAAAATTTCACCGTTGATATCTATAGTTTTCACGTATACACATGCACCGTAACCTACTTGGGACGCATCACTGAAAGAGTGAATTTCTATGAATTTTGGCGAAACACATGCAACGAATCTAGGAATTTGTAAATTGGACAGAACTGGTAATCCATTGGCAAAATCCTGCCACGCTTGCTCAATGTTGTCAGGTACGGGTTCGTCCCAACCAACTTTAAGCTGCCATAGCTTTTGAAGCATAAGTTTTGGCTGCATTATACAAGGACTCAACAGACCCAAAGGATCGAAAATCTTAAAAGCATTAGACATAATAAATCTTTTTGTTATGGTTTCGCTTGGAATTGGTATATTTATAGGAAAATGTAATGTATCGCTATTAGGATTCCACCCTAGACCAAGAGTACTTGAGGATTCACTAATAATCAGGTTACCCTGAGAAGCAATGTTGGAAGAATTTTGAATAATATTGGGTAAATTAGATTTGTATTTACGTAAATTAAAACATCCTTTATTCAATTCTGTAGCCACTGAATTTTGGATGTATTGTAATTCCATCTCGTCATTTGAACCCGTAATTAGATCGTCTACATAAAAGTCCTTTTGAATAATAGTTTTTATTAATTCATCAGTACACTCATCACCAACTTGCCACAAGCATCGCGTGCTTAAATAACTGGCACTTGCTGTACCGTAAGTGACAGTATTTAGTTGCATTGTTTTGATAGGTAAAGACTCGTCTTCTCTCCATAATATCAACTGCAGGTTTCTGTCATCCGGATTGACTTCAACCTGTCGATACATTTTTTCTACATCCCCGGTAAGTAGATATTTATATTGTCGGGCACGAATTAAAATGGAGAAGAGAGAATCCTGTACATTTGGGCCAATCATCTGCAAATCGTTAACTGAGAAACCAGAGGACGAAGGTGCGGAACCATCAAAAACAACTCTTATTTTAGTCGATTCACTTTCTATTTTAAAAATCGCATGATGACATAAAAAGTATGATGGATTTGGCAATCTAATAGGAGATTCTGAAAGGTGACCCAAATTTTCATACTCGGTCATGAATTTAATATATTCCATTTTCAATGTATGATTCTTTCGAAAACGCTTCTCAAGATTAGTGAAACGTTTTTTAGCAAGAGTATAAGAATCACCCAAGCAATTTGGTGAGTCTCGAAGTGGCAAACTTACGGAAAACCTACCTGTTTCAAGACGATGTGCATGTGTACGAAAGTGATTTTCGCAAGCTAATTCTATTGGATTTAAAATAGTTTTTTGAGGAAGCTCTTCTAGTTCCCAGAATTTAGTAAGAAGGGCGTCAACATTCGATTCTTTAGATAAAGGTGCATTGACAATTATATTATTACAATGAATATCATTATTTTTACATGTATTTATGGGACCGCCGATCAGCCAGCCAAATACAGAATTACGAAGTTTTGGTTTGTTTGGACCTAAGGAAGTCTGCTCAGATAGTATAATGTCCCAAAAGAGGTCAGCACCTATCAACATATCGATAGGACCTGGTTGGTCAAATGTTGGGTCCGCTAACATAATCTGTTTGGGTAAATTTAAATTTACACAAAATTGTGGTAAACTTCCTGTAAGTCTATCAAGAACGAAGCAATTTAATTTAAATTTACTTTTATTATTTAGAGATTGTATTTGTACCATAGAACTTTCAGTTATATTATTGGTAGCATTATGGCCAATGCCAATAACATTCATGGAAATAGGAGTTGAATTTAGTGATAATTTTTTATGTAGTTTTTTTGTAATAAATGATGATTGACTGCCTGAATCCAATAAGGCACGCACTTTGGTTGCCTCTTTGGTTATTGGATTCAAAACTTCAATTAGAGCAGTCGATAAAAGAACTTGTCGATTAACTTCTTTAGAGAAATTAACCATTGAATTTTCTTCACGTATTTGCGCATTATTGACTTTTGTATTGTCAATTGAATGCAATAAAGTATTGTGAGGTTTTTTCCATTGCTTACAGGGACCCATGCGACATTCATTAACAGGGTGACCTTGCCGTAAACAATTAGGACATAATTTATATTTAGAAACTTCAATTAACTTATCTTTAATGGATTTAGACTTAAAAATTGGACAGTCATAAATTTTGTGATTCTGATTACAAATAATACATAGCCATACTTTATTTTGACTAGTAGTAGCAAATGACTTTGTATTGATTGCGTGTTTATTATTATTATGCTTATAAGTTGATGAATTACCTGATAATAAATTATTAGTGTCAGATCTATTGCGACGCATAGATTCGAGAACAAATGCTCGATCAATTAAAAATTTCTTGAATTGTTCTAAATTTGGTAATTCATCTATAATATTACGTTGCTCTTCCCACTTCAGAAGTGTACGATTATCAAGCTTAGATGTAATAATAAAAATAATAATGGTATCCCAATGGTCTGTTGGTTGACCTAAGCTAGAGAGAGCACGTAGATTTTTGGTTATGTGGTCAACTAAATAGCGCAAAGAATCTTCAGTTTCGCGAGTGGCTTGTTGGACATTAAATAAAGATTTTAAATGGTGATTTATGAGTAGACGCTTGTTGTTATAACGATCATAAAGTAATTGCCATGCACTGTTATAGTTAGACGATGACACTTCAATATTAGAAATAACACGAGCAGCATCACCTTCTAGATATGAAATTAAGTAGTGAAATTTTTGTATTGGTGGGATGTGCTCATTATTATGAATTAAGCTAGTATATGTGTCTCTGAACTCAAGCCAACGAAAAACCGATCCGTTGTACCTTTCAATATTGATTTGAGGTAATTTAACACGACACTCATTATGATCGAGACTGCATTGAGCTTCTTGAAAAAGAGATTCGCGTCGTGTCTTATCATGTTCTACACTTTTTATTTGATTTTGCTCGTCGACAACATTTTTTGCTGTAGCTAAACATGATATGAACTCATGCTCAATGCGTTCACGCTCATCAATTTCAGATTCTAAATGTTCATTATTTACCAATTCTATTTGAGTTTGCAATTCATCATATCTAGCTGAGAGGCTTTCAAATTTAGTAATTTTTAATGATAACTCGGTTATTTCAATATTCGTCAGTTTAGGCTGTCTTGTAATCTTATCTAAATAATTCTTAAATTTAGTAATTTGTCCTTTAATAGAACTGCGTTTAATACTTAGATCTTTATAATCAGTATTTTTGTACATACTTGTAGATGAAGCTCGTGGATCAGTCATTTTGTTTATTAAAAATTAGTTAAATAAATTTAGTTAATATTCTACGCAATTATATACCTGAGACAAAGGGTTAAATTAAGTTTTTACAATGTATATGTTTGTACAAAAATATATTTATATAAATTACATGTAGGTAGACTCCATGCAATTTACATAAAAACAGAAAATGCTATTGATTATTATTTTAGTTAATTTTCTATTATTAATATATGTGTAATATAATAAACCCAAAGCAGTGTGTAAAAAAAATAATAATAAAATAACAAACTACGTAATATATTAACCTTATTACTATCCTAATACTTCTGATAACTCCGTAAAGGACTTATCGTGAAGATAGGAAACTTACAAATGAATTACAAGAAGCCTTCACTGATTGCAAATTGAATTTGTTAAATGTTAGAAAAAAGTTATAAATATAATAAATGGGTAAGCTCACGCTCCTCGTCAGGCGATATCCAGGTGCAGGCAGATGGCTGTGATGATAACGGCAATAGCAATATAATCAGCTGTCGAACAGCAATAGATACAGGCAGCAACCTGAAAATAGTCGGCAACGGGTCTTAATTGGAGTAAAGTGATGACGTTCGTTTCGTTATCATAACTATAATGTTTTTAATGTGTATAATACAAGTATATACACTCGTTATTTTATATAAATAAAAGTAAAATAAATGAAAAACTAATCTGTTTAAGGGTGGGTAGGAGTTGACATTAATATAATGCGTATGTACATTAACTTGAAAAAACCTTCCCCTTTTCTCATCAATATAACGATTGATTGAATTATGATAATTTATAATAGTTCAAAATAAATGAAAAACAATATACATACAATACGACTCAGATTCTAGTAAGAGGGAGTATATTTTTATTCTAATATTTTTATCGTAGGTAGATTTGCACAAGCAGAACAATACTGAAATTTAATATATATTATGTACTTTAGGTTTTATAAATATAAGAAATTATTAGTTAGGAATATTTAGGAGACTTATCTGAATAAATATGTTGCGAGGTGATGCTTTTGATGCGTCACTGCTCAGCGATATATAGTAGTCTCTTACTATGAGTTTTTTGTACTTTTGCTTCTTGAATATCACGAGGTCTGCTACTGATTAACAATAGGGATAGCACGTACACGACAACTATATTGTTCTTGTTGATGACCAGGTGGATATAATCGTCGACTTGCTTCTTCCAATGATGAATTTCGGTAGATATATAATTCCAGACCGTATATTTTGATGCGGTCCTGTCACGGTCGCCAATTTATGTCTCGTCGTGGACACAATGAAATTTATTTTAGAATAAACTCTGGTTGATCAAAATGCGTTTTATTAGAAATAAATGTTAACAATAATGTTCTGAATGGTGTTACAACTATCCAAGTGAAAACAAGATGGCCCCGTGCCAGAAATACAACAGTGGACGGTAGGACAATAATAAAAAAGGAAACGCCTGCTCGAACAGGCCGAGCACGCAATTACGAAATTGTCATTAACAGTTTGAGATCAAATATTTATTTTTGAGAATACTTTTTTCCGTGTGATAACATGAACAATTATTATTTTTTATATTCTTTCGAGTAGAGAAAAGTAGTTATTAGTTTCGTAGCTGTGTTGGTCCTGGCATAGAATAGGCCACTCGTTCCTTTCTCATGGGTGTCGTAATTTCCCATGGGTGTCGTAACTTCCCATGGGAGGCGACTAAGCAAGTTTATGGTTGAGGGATGGGCAGCAGCGTCCGTCTTAATTTGCGGTTGCCAACCCGCCTGCCAAGCGTGGCGACAACTACCCCCCCCCCCCCTATGGGGGATGATGTTTAGCAGTAGACAGTTAACAGCTGATACAACATATTCTTTTGCCTTTAAAATATTATTTATAGATTTTTAACCTAAACTGTAAGTTGTCAGTAATAAGTTGTGTTATGATTTCAGAAGAATTGAATTTATATACATATTTCACGATAAAATTGCTACGAAATAGCATAACTAGAAATTGCAAAAAACATTTATCAATATATAAAATATTACTACCAAAAATATGTCAATACTGTTTAAATAGTAATGATAGATAGTTAAATAATACGTGAAAATCTATTTCAATTGATTGATGTTCACAATGAATGAATGATTACAGTATATAATTTGTGAAAACATTTGATGTACGGTTTAAACTCTAACTCTGATATTAAGTAGTTTTCTGTTAGGCTTTTGTAATAAGTCAGATTTATGCTATATATTTAGTTTAGTTTAAGTCCGGGTATTAACGAGTTTTTTTTGCAATTAACCTAAATGATTGCGTTTGTCTTTTATAAACCAATAACCATACAACGCGAAAGTCTGAAAGTTAATATACTTTATTTATTTAGGTAATCAACAGTTTATAAGAGTAATATCAGTTATCTACATGTTTTTTTTTATACTTCTGACCCTATTTGCTGTTTTCTTGGCATTGATAGATTTATATAGATATATATAGATTTATTTATATTGCTATTTTTGGAGCAAAAAATGAATAATGTACGAGTCTCGTTTCGTCCGTGGAACTAAAAGTTGAAACGTATATAATGGATATACATTGGTGTGTTGTTTTTAATACATGTAGATGTAGCATTAATAATTATATTTGTGGTTTTTGCAGTGATTATATTGAAATTATAGAAATTAATAGATTAGATAAAAATATTATTTGATATTTTCAAATATTATACGTTCTACCACGATATATTATAAATATAATTCTAATTGTAATTTTCCATCGTTTTTGCTATAGAAAAACCATACCTAGACGCGTATTTAAATGTCAAAATTTAACAAGATCCCTAATAAGCATTATCTGGGTAAAGATATGTGTCCATATATTAAAATAATTAAGTACTATGGTGCCTAATGTGACAATCGGCAAATCGAGGGCCGGCTAAATATTTTATGTACTGCTATTCATCTTATCCTATTAATCTCAAAGCATCTATTCTAATAAATATATCTTCTAATAAATCACTAAAAAACAAACAGTCACTCCTTTTTTTTTAACTTTTTATTCTGTTTTCTAAGTAGTAATATTGTTTCTGATTTGAATAAAAAAGTTTGTTATTATGACACAATGCAATTTGTTAAAATTTAACAATCGATAGAAATATATTCCTAGTGTTTTTCGTTTGCTCTGCGTTATCCCGTAGAGAATAGACGTTGGGCAAGGCGATCAAATATTCAAATAGATACCGTCTCAGTGACTCCTCTACCATGAAATACTATAATCACATAGAAACTAAAGGTGGATTTAGATTAAATTAACAAATCTTTGTTTTACTATTGTTCTATAACTCCATATTTAGTTTAGTATAAATGAATATATATGAGCACTGTAACATAATTTTTTAGTTACTAAAATATATTCATGAACATTTTTCTATTTTAATCTTTTAGCTTAAATATACCTGATTCTTCGATCTGGTTTTTTTCTGTTTCGTCTTTTACACTAACCTATTTATTCTTCTAGTCTATATCTACTATCTTGTTTTTACCATTATTGTCTTATATCCGTACTGTAAAACTATTCGGTTGGTAAGTAGAGTAAGGAGACAAATCCAGTAAAACAGACTGTTTTATTAACGGCTTAACCAATGTTTTCGTTGCATTACATAACATTTTAATCGTTACTGTTATTAGATTATGCACTACTACTAAAGTAGTATTTAAAGTATAAGGTTTATTGCTCCTACGGATTCAGCTATTAGAAGGTTCTATTTTCGCACTAGCTAGGAACCGTAACTACTTCATTTTGTTAATTAAAGCGTTGAAATTCAAGTACCTAAAATAGTTTCAAGGTATTCTTACTCGTAGTTGTAAAATGTTTAGCCGCCCGAGATACTTGCTCTTAAACTTTAAATTTCTTTCTAATTGGATTATTGTACGGGATTACTAGTCGAACGCGTAACTTAGTTCTCGAGGTATTTGGATAAATTACCGAACTATATACGGTCTTAGGGAAATTACTACTATCCTCTGTAGCAAAAGTTAACGTACCTAATAGCAAATGCTTGTTACAGTTGCTTCTTTTGTGCGTGTTTCATGTGTACGTCATTTACCTGTATAATGTATCTAACTTTATCTTATACATTTCTGCAACGAAGCAGCACAGTTGTATTTATTTTTTTAGACGTGATAGTGGAAATACTGAGTACTGTGACTTAATATCTTCAAATCTCAAGACTCTGAACTTGAGTTTACCATAAGGTGAGTCTAGGCTTGTTTACTCTTTATCGTATAAAAAAGATACGCAACAAAACAAAAGAAAATACTACAATATCGTAATGCTTAATTCATTTACTTCAAATACAATAAATACTTTGTTTCAGAATAGGCACATATAAACATGAACACAAATACGCAGAGCTTTTACGTAAAGAGTCATGTTAGTACACTATAAATGTTTATTTTATCGATTTTCACACGGACTTCATATAATGCATCCTACTGGTTTAGTAGTATAATACAACAGCGACAAAGTTCCAAATTGTTCGAATAAAATTACTGGGGAGCAACTTTGCTCAATTAATAATAATGAAAACGCCGCCGTCGATGGAACCCCCACTGTTGCACAAAAACTTTTTTACTTTGACACAGTTGCGTTTGTGCGTTTTGGTGCATGATATTAGAACTGTACCGTAGTTATGCTATTTTTATGTTTGTGTTAGTTTTGTTGTAACATTATTTCTGTTCGGTAGTTACAATCGATTAATTTTACGACCTGTGTAAGTATAATATATGATCGTAAAGTTCCGCCGAGTTATCTCATTTATTTTAATAATTAAATTTGCGGAAGCCCTTCTAAAACTTTATAAATTTGGTCAAATATTTATTAAATGAGTTTGATATTGCATGAAAGTTATGTCCAAATGAAGACCTAAGTTAATTATCTAGTACCTAAGCTTTAATTAAAGTTTGTCATGCTTGGTCAAAGTGTTGGTGGTGAAGTTCTGTCTAATAATTATATTCCACCTAGACGTAGTACATGTATCACTGAATTTCGTAAATGGTGTTTCACAAACAAACTATAACATCAAAAGTAAAGTTTAACAAGGCAAATAATGAATTTAATTGTAGACACTCGAGTTGGTCATTACGAAACGTTTACCTAAGTCAATTAGTGGTAAAAGTTCTCGAATTCAGATTTTTCCAGAAAGGGAAACGAGCTTTTGCAACACGCTCGGCCCCATATTCTCGTTGTTAACCATTAAAGTTGTAATTGCGACCTTACGATTCGCTGAACTGTCACGCCCTCGACATATCCCTAACGGATTTTTAATATACCCGAAATCGCTTATAAACAAAGAGTCGGCCTCTGGCGCCCTGCCGGCTTTAATTGCAGGTTTAGTGTCGACGTTCATTAGGATATGCAGGCGCTTTTTTAACGCGATTATGACGTCGCAGGGTTGGCGATTGCCGTCGAGGGTGCGCTGGGGGCGAGGAGGGCTGCGTCACGTGCGAGATCCGCACTCCGCAGCCCCACGCATGCGAGACCGCGGGGCGCCGGCAGCGCAGGCGCGCCCCCCGATGCCCCCAGCCCGCCAGTTCGCCGCCGGCCGCCACGCGCCCTGCCCGTATATGCAGCGCTGAGCCGCGCGCCGCGAGTGATCTTCAAGTGATGTCGACTTGTGACTAGTGCCATGCTCGTGCTGCGCTGTGCCCTCCTCGCGGCACTCCTTGCCGTTGCCGCCGCCGCCTGGCAGGAGAACGTCAGGCCTAAGGTCTTCGCACAATTAGGTAAGTCCGACTGGATGTAATGATAGTACAAACGATCGGTGTTAGTGAACTCGGTACAACAATCGGCTTAATAGTCCCCCAAAACCGAGTGCAGGCCGTAGACCCTCTAGGGCGAGTTTACTGTCAACTAACTAATGTCACTGGGTCCTCTGTTTATGTTGTTTTGTTTGACGACACTGCGCGAGCAAACACCCCCATTCAAAAGTTCTCATGTTTGTGTCAAAATACTCAAGCGTCTTAATAGAAAACTTGTACTCGATGTTCATACTACACACCGCTTATACTCGTAGTTATCCGGAACTACTATTAGTCAAAGACTGGTTTGTCCTACAATGCTTAGCAACCATGAGTATAGGTTAGATTTAGAACATCTGATTTATAGGATGATAAACAAGAATGTTTGTCTAATAGATAGCAAACAGGTAGTTCATAACTGTTTGCATCAAATACTAAAAACAAGAAACTTGTACCACTTGAATTGGATTGTTTCCTCTGATGTGTTTACAACTTAAAAGCTTTGAACATAGCAATTCAAATTTTCTAAATTTATGCGACAAGATAATGTGAAAGCGATTGTCTTGGCTTTCAGAGAAAATTACAAATATGAAATTTAAATTGGAGAAACATTCAACTTTGAAATATGAAATCTGAATGAAATAAATATAAATGGTCTGGAAATGCGCCTTGCGGTAGTCCATAACTAGTCAGAGTCACGCGACAGTTAGTCCTGCAGGAATAAAGCTAGAGTGCACAACTGTAGTGGCATTGTTTTATTGTGCAGCCTGCATTGCGGGGACAGCCACGTGGCTCTCATTAGTACAACACAAAGCGAAGCAGTTTGTTCTGCGTTTTGCAATGTTACGCTTGGATTAGCGATTCACGCGATGCTTACTGTAGCAGATAGAAGTTTGTTGATATATTTGCGGAGTGCTTTGGACAATGACATTATTTGTACTCGACTGCCAAGTGCAAATTATCATATAGGCATAAACTTAAGGTTTTACGAATTTTTAAATATAATCAGATTTGACACGTGAATTGTGATTTGATAAGAGATTTAAAGTCAATCTCATAGAAAGATCAAACAATGACAATTGACGTATACATATATAAGAAATCAATTGGATGTTAAAAACAGTGAAAATATAAACTAGATTAAAGCTTATCGCCTGAAAAGTTTCACGTTGACTGTCACAAGTACTTGGAATCCTTTGTTGGAGTATCAACTGTAGAAACAATCGTCTCAAAACGAGATCATCTATTGTTATCGCATATTGAACAGCGCAAAGAATATACTGTGTGGTTTGTGTTGCGATTTTATTCAATGGATGCCTTTTCAACCAATGTTCAACAATGAGATAAAATCGTAATCCAGTTTTGTTTTTCAAAGTTGATAATTATGTATTGGAAGTGATATGTTTTTGTATGTTCTAGGATTTATATAACAACGATAATGGTATATATCGTTGTTCCACGAAGAACAATTATTTATAGTAATCTCACTGTTGGCACTTCCTGGTATTTTGCAGTTTTTCAAACTGCTTACTTTCTTGTTAACTAACCATCCGGTTCGGATTCGCACGGGTAGATGTTTTAAAAATAATATATAGCTTATGTTATGGGCTTTTTTATTGTTTTTGAGTTTCTTTCCTTTTCGAGACTTTTCTCTTTATAATTTTGATATCCACAGATTAGATAAAGTCATTAATGTAGGATTCAATAGTAGCGTTTTAAGTTTAAAATTTGCATGATTGTCTATTAAACGAGAAGTTTATATACTATTTTAGTGCAGCAGAAATCCTACTGTGAATAAAATTTACATTGTTTTATACAGTTACGAATAGTGTCAATATTTTCAGACTTGAATAGCTTTGAATTATAATACGGCGGTCAAAGTACTCTATAATGAGTCTGACTAATTTATAAATAGTAAAATTGCACATAAAGCTCTAATTGATGAACAATTTCTTAGAATATCTGACGTCATGCATCGAGACGCGAATGTATCCGACGCATATCCTTTTGAATGCATCCGGCCATTGTTTAACCCATAAGTATAAATACCAATGGTAAAAATTAACATAAAACAATATTTGGTTAGTGTTATAAATGAAAATGGAAGTGATACAAAATATTCTTGATTTAGAATTTACTAAATGTATTATATTAGTAAAATAAGACATTAATAGAATATAAATAGTAGTAAACATATGGATATCACTTGTTTCGCATATCAATTTTTATTGTACTCTCCTCTGTACTTGCCTGTTATAACTTTTTTATTACTTTTTATCAGACATATCATATATTACTGCTTTGCTTGCTATTACACTTTTAGTTACATTAACCTTATCTTATACATTACTTTCTTGTGTTTTGTTTTTTTTTTCAAGATTCAGTAAGTTTTTTTACTTTGAAGGATGATGTTAGATATTTAAGGCTGCCTGCTTAATTTTGCTTGATCTGAATCTGAATCTTTATTATATTTATTTTTAAAAATATTTTAAATATTTGAGTCTGTAAATTGAATTCATTCATTCATATATTGATGAAATTTTACTTACTATAATATCCGTGATATACATATAGTAATAAGACTTATAATGTGTGCATTTCATCTCATGAAGTAGACAAATTAAATAATATTACTAGCTACTGTGGCGTGTATCGTAAAGTAATTAATCAATTCAATTAATGTCTCTGGAGACAAGTTAGTGAGTAATAAGTAAACATCTAGATTAATTTGACGCGTCGTGTTAATTACAATATCATAGTTATTAGTTTGATTTTAGAACACTTAAGTTAGTACAACAGCCTGTATCAATAATAATCGGAATTATATTTAAAAACTTATTAAAAACAATAATTTATACATTCACTTTCATGATAGTAAAGGATCCATTATTAGTTCTAGAATAATTCTAAAGACAAATCAAACAAGTTCTTACTCTTGAATTCGGAGTTCCTATGGTCACGTTTCGATTCCATCTCATATTGTCAGTCGACAAAGTATGAAAAATCTCAGCTAGATCAGAAAACTAAATAGTAGTTCTTAAGAATGAATTCAAACGGTCGGTTTGATAAAAAGGTCGGTTTAGTGTACCAAAAACATAAAAATATACAGTGACAATTAGAAAATTCAAGTGAAATACAGTACAGATCAAAATATATACGTAAAGGTATGAAAGGCGGTCTTGTCGCTAGGGCAAAGTCTTACAGACAACCTTAAGACTCAGGCATTATATATCTTTTGGCAATACTTGGACTGCCTTTTTTAAATGTTTATAACAAAATATTCAGAAATTAAAATATTCATACAATGTATTTGCAGTATCAAATTTATAATCACAGTGTTCTAACTCCGTGTAAATATAGGTTTAAGATTGTAATGTATGATATATAATATCAACGTGGCATTATTGATAACGTGAATATTTACTGTATTAATTTGTGTTTCATAGAACTTTCAATAAATAATCTAAATTAATTTGCATTACTAATTTATGATACACATTTAATTAAAATATAACGGTATCATATGAGTAGGTACGCCTTGAGAGTCGAGAGATAAGTGGTTGCAGTATATCAACCTAATTTGTGGGTTATGTTACTGCACTCGACGTCCGTTAGCAACTGATATTATTGGAAATGTATGCCACTAGTTTATCAAATGATTTCTCGCATAATCAAAATTCAAAGAAATAACCTATTGTATTAAAACTTTATGAATGTTGAAGTCTATGATGATTAAATTATTCAATAAAGAATATTACATTTTATGATATTTTGATTTAAGAAATATAGATTAATACATTTATTCAATGAATTTTATATGAATCCATTGATTTAGATGCAATTTGGTACACATATGCAGGTTTTCTTATAATATTGTACTTACATACTAGGATATCTGCCATTGAACCTGAGAATAAGAATTAAATAATTTCGCGTGGGCAAGACTGCGGGAGACAGCTAGTTAAAATAAAGTTAAGTCGTACAGAATTGTGCACTTTAACGAGTAGGAACTGCCCACTGTTTATGGGACATTGGGCAAAATGATAGGTTTTTTCACTTAGTACTATATTATGGCATTTAAATAAAATTACTTATTTAACTTACTTTAACGCTTTGTTTTTAAAGATCATTTGTCATTTTAAAAGCATAGTTAAATGTTACTTATTTGTTCATAAATTTGGAAGTACCTATTATTGTTTTAAAACAACTTTTGCAATGGAGCAGCAGTTATTGCATAACTATCTAATTGAAGGCAAGAAAACTGGCTCAATCATTTTCATAACGGAACAAAGAAATCATACTTATAACACTAGAAATAATCTTCGATTAAGTGTTTTTTGCTTTTTTTAACATATAATGGTGTAGAAATGAATAGTCTAAAAAAATTTAAAATAAGAAAAGTATAATATTAAAATGATAATAAATTTGGAATCATACTGACATAATTGTAAACAAAGTACCTTACCTACAAAGTACATTACCTTTAAGTATTTGCATATTTAGACCCGTAAAGAAAAGCTGTTAGCACAATATTGGATAAGTAGTGTAACCAGTATAGATCCCGGACCGGTTCTTGAGTGTAGGCAGTAGGCTGCGGGTGCATAGAGGTCTGATTCAGAGGACGATGACACAGATCCACAAGTGAAGATTCAGAGATAAATACATAAAAGTAAAATATTTTTATAAAATATAATGTTCAGCTAAACAAATTGTATACAGCAGCAGTAATACAATTAAGAAATTTTATAAATCTAACATTGGAGGCACATATTGTTCAGGTTATAATATCTATCCAAACGATAAATCTCGTGAACCCTATTTTAAGTGTATCAAATATTTATTACAGAATGAACAAGATAAATAAAAAAGTAAATCCAAATGGTGTCTTAAATCATTAAAAAATAAACCCAATAGAAGCCACAGATATGATCCTTAAAAATGTAAACCCTCTAAAGAAGATTTATGGACTGCTCAGGTTTAAACAGGTGTCTGCGTCTGAAGTTCAATTCTTTAGAGTTTATGGTGTTGCATTATACGTAGCACCGACACCCTCTTTTATGCTTTAACTGCTAGGATTATAGAACGTTTAAGTGGTACCATAAAATAACCATTCAGTCACTACCTGAAAAAGAAATAAATTACTTAACAGGATAATGCTTTTACATCCGGAATGTTTTGTACGTGTCGCGTATAACCTTATGGGTATTTATTGGGGCATTCGTCAGGAACCAATACGCGGGGGAGCAGTTATGTGGTCGAGGGTGCATAATGCAGATATGGCAGCAGTATTGTTTACGATTGCAGTCTGTGCTTTTGTACAATTTTATTAAGTTTCTGGTGTGTTTAACCCAATGTACTTTATAAAGAAAATTTTCATTTTAAATATTATACTTTTTTTTTGGTTCAGCAAAATGATCATTAGTAATTTAGACGTTATGTTTTGGAATTTGCATGTAAATTATAGGCGCTTAGTAAGGGTTTTCTTTTTAAGTACAGTCGATCAAACTTCATACAGTTCAACAATCCATTGTACAGACTATTCTTTAATAAAAATCGTAACCGCGACGATAACCGCTAATCAAAAAAGGACAAAAGTTCAAACATTCATCGACAATACAATCGCTATTAGGGAGACCGGAATGCGATCAGGGAGTAAAACAAAATGTGTTTAATGGTAACGTGATATAGTAAATAATGGATTGTACAGCATCTTTTCAGTCTAGATATTGTGAAATGTAGCTTTAACTGAGCTAGTAAGGTTGAATTTCTATTGAAATCTTTTGAAGAGTGATGATACAAGTAGTACACACGTGCGTGCCGTCTCGGCAGTTTCGGAGTGCGGGGGGGTTCAACGATGGCGCCGCCTGGCGGGAGAGGGACAGCTTTATGACGACACGATATATTGTCTTCGCGCAGTGTGGGATTTACCGTTTCTTTTGTTTTATTTTTCGGACACGCCGATTAATTTCTTAAAGTGGGCCTTTTCAGAGTATCACAATTTGATTTTCCCCACTATTCTGGGATTATATTGAAATGCTTGCTTTCAGTATCTAAACATGTGTTTAGACATATGTCTATATGCATTAGTGGGAGCATCTCTATAAATAACACTTAACCGCACGCGTATCATATTTGTTTTGCGATGCATTTCCTTTCGTTAATAAGAAGTCTCATAAGTGATATATTTTTAAGTTAAATTAAAATAGTAAGCAAAATTGTAGCCTTTTGATTACAGGAAATTACAATACTTATTTAGTGAACTTACTAAAGTCTTGTTTATAAGTTCGATTTATATAAATGTCTATTAATATGATCGAAGTTCATTATACCCATATTAAAAATGAAAAGAAAAAATCTACAAAGACAAATCGATCACACCAGCTGTTCTATTCAAATCAAAACGTTGAAGCTATAGGAATTGGAATAAAAGCAAGATGGCGGATAAATGGTGATTTTTATCCAACCCCTTGCTGACGATGGCAAGGCAAACATTGGTTCAGTAATAAAAATATTTGTTCAAATCCTCATTGAGCAAAAGAAATGAAGGCCTTTTTTTGCAAAATAGGCCCCACGAGTGTTCCTAGCCTATTGTTATGCAGTTTTTGAGCACGGGATTAAATGGAAGCTAATCATGAGTTCGAAGGGAGTCGATTGAATTGGTATTGCTTGTTGCGATTTATTTACACGCTGTTTTATAATATTAGAAATAGAAATGAATTCTAAATGTAATCATGTTTAGTTGTTTTGCTATTCGGTAAATTTGTTTGCTTCGTAAATTACTACCGTCCAGTTCGGGTTAAAAAATATTCACGTGATAATAAAGCAAAAATATACAAAATGCATAAATTATTTTAATTTCTTAGTAGGTTTTTATATTATTGATAGAACAATTTAAGTTGACCGCTCACCTGATAGTGGTTATCGTCGTTTATATGTATAAAGGGCATCACATTGTCACAGAACATGACGGGTCGCCCATAGTGTTTCATGCGTTGGTACACCTGTAGATAATATTGCCTTGTCGTCCCGGTATAGAATGGGTCAATACTGGCTTTCCCGTGGGTGTCATAAGAGACAATTAAGAAGACTTAATGGTCGAGGAATAAAGCAGAAAGGAAGCAGCGTCTCTTTTAAAACATCACCAAAGCCTAACTGCTGTTGCCAACCCGCCTGTCAAGCATGGCAACTATTGGCAATCCTCTCCCCCCTCCCCCCCACTTCCTTTAATAAGGAGAGACCTATGTTCTGCAGTGGACGGTTAGCGGCTGATGTGATAATGTGTTTATAATTGAAGTTAGTTTTTTGCGAAGCAATATGTATTTATATTGTGTATATAGAAGTATCAATTTTAAAGATATAAAACTCTTCTACGTCACGAACAATAATACTATTCAGCGATAAATCTCCATATACGTTCTCATTTGCAGCGAGTCGCATTTAAACCCTTTCATTTGAAAGGGCGATGAATGGCTGCGAGTCAATGGGTCGTAAGAAATGGGCTAGTGACGTGAGGCAAGGCAAGTGGAACGTACTCGTGGCCATCTTATCGAGATCTGCGGCGGTTCACCTTATTTCCTACTTTGCATGTGGTGGACGCGCGACTTCTTTTTAACTTGACTTTTTAATTATAATAGAAAATGTTTGCTATAGGAAATTATATTGACGCTTGAAATTCAAAACGTATTAAGCATTATTTTGGCTGATATTGAATCATTATATCATTGACATCAACCATAGAAATTTCTGTAGTTTACACTTCATAACTTTTAGTTATTTTCTATTTTTTTTATATAAAATGTCAAAAATACAAAGATATGACATTAACGGTTTTACAATAGCAGACATGTACTACTTAATATTATTCATTTTACCTTTTTTGTTCGTTTTCCTATAAAATTCTATCAATGGAGCTTTATGCATTTTACATTTCCAACGTCGATATTATGTCTTTTATAATATTTAAGCTGATGGCCCACCTAATGAAAAGTGGTAAGCGTCGCCTAAAGGCACGAACAACATTATGAGCGTGTCAGATTACACTGTGACGCCAATTTTCACTGCATCTTGCTATTTTATCATATATATAATATCAGCGTTACAGAACATAGTCCCTCCATAGTTGGCCGAGTACCTTTGAATCTATATCTACAATGGTTCGTGGGATTTTTTCTCAACGGCATTTGCACTATTGAAGATTAGGGAATATGACAAGAATCCCGTATGATAATATTTCATATTTATGTGTATTTCCCTACTGAATTTCATTATAAAGTTTTGCTGTGAAAACGTAACAAACATAAGAATACTTTTGCATTTATTATTACAATAATATGTTTGAACCCTTGTTATTTGTTCTGCTTTTTTCTTATTTTATAATCTTTTTTTTTAGGTGTACCGAATTTTTCGAAAATATAGTTGTGTAATTTTTTTTATGAGTATGCAAACAAGCTGACTTTTTTTTTATACAACTTAGAATGGCAAATAAGCTGACGGCCCACCAGATAGAAAGTCGTAACCGTCGCCTATAGACATGAGCAGTACCAAGGACATAACAGAGTAAACTGTTTCGCCCATAATACTTCCCATGCGTTGCCATTCCTGAGGGCTCAGATGTTATTCCTCTGTACCCTGTAAATTCACGCCATGTCCCACCCTTCAAACCGAAACACAGCCATGCAAACACAACTGCTTGACGGTTGAAACACGAATGGGACAGAGGTGCCCAAGTAATCGACTTTTGTACAAAGTCTGCCTCTGGTACTACTGCTATAGTATATATACCTATACATAAAAATACCAAGAAAATTTTAAGTATTATTTTATTTAGTATTTTGAAGAGGTTACATTGTAAGGAATGTAAACTGTTTACATTGTGAGAAATTTAAATTGTTTCGCTCTCGTTGTAATAAGTATTATCGTTGTCGTTAAGTATATGTGTAAATATGAGCGGAAGATGTATATATACAGCTGTAACAGGATTATACATTTGTTGTGTTATGAATGAATGTTATGTTACATATAACATATATATTTATATATTTTTTATTAGGGTCATTGACAACTTTTTACATTTTACGTGCTGCTTAATTGATAACATAAAAATAACTTTATTTAATATGAAAGTCGTTTACAAGCGAACACCACATGCGTTATTATTAATAATGATAAGTAACACAACAGTAAATAGTTTAAGAGATAATATTTAGTATTTTCTTTAATAAATTGTATCATTAATGGGTCCGAAATTGATGTCATTTAAATATTTTTAGTGTTTAATATTTCTAATAATCTTTTTAGTGTTTTAATTTTTTGTCAATATTAATAAATAATAAATAGATTTATTTTTATCACAGTGAGATACAATGAGACATGCTTATATTAAAGTAATCAAATTATAAATATAATTGTGAGAGACTGGTGCCTGAGATAGGTATAAGAATACCTGTATTACTATACCTATCTCAGTAATAGTATGAATATTGCGACTTTTTATCGGTTGGTACTTTCATTAACATTTAAATTAGATTTTTTTTGTAATAAAAGTTTCTTTAAAATATTTAATTTTATTTAAATTCTTTAAATTATTTAAAAAGAGGAAAAATAGGTATCGTGTATTGAGTAATGAAACAACTTTACAGTTTTATCACATTCATGTGACGAATCGTAATATCTCACCACTAACTCACCTGTTTACTTATCCGGTTACCTCTAAACCTGTACGCTACACTTAAATACTACAGAATATATTTTTTATCGTGACAAAATAGCCGTAAAATTCTGTCTACTCGCACCGATAAAGCGGGCAAAGTGGGAGCTCATATAAAGTTGGTCGCAACTGAAGCTCCGTTAATGAGCCAGGTGGTTCTTGTACAATGTGCTCCAGTAACAATACCATACCCACTAAGGGTAGCGCACCCTGTTAGCCGCGCGTGTGCGACCGACCTAAATGGGTTATTTTTTTAATTGGTTTTTATAGAGTTGAAATATTTATGCGGCTCGGCATAATCGGGGCTATTTTGTTGTTTTGCTTCGGTAATTGATGGTGTGTGATGTCCGGTTTTGTATTGAAAATGAAAGGAGAGGCTTATGTTCAGCATTGTATTACATGTATGATAAATGTATTATATGTAACTAGCTGTATTTTACGGCTTCACTCGCGTGAATCAGTATACATATAAAGTATCTTATGTGCTAAGGTAGGATATAACGTCCCCCATGTACCAAATTTCGTTCAAACCTATCCATTAATTTTTACGTGAAAAAGTAACAAAAATCCATCTATTTATGTATCCATCGTTACAAACTTTCGCATTTATAATATTAATAGAATAAACAAATGTGATACTACTATAATTAGTTGTTCGGATTGATACCTGCTGCTGATTTTCACCACCGTACATACACGTTATAAACTAGAGTTCCATCCCAACCATCTGGATGAGTGGCGGTCCTCCACCGGTCCTTGAAAAACCCCTTTCTTCCACACACAACCACTCTATGGAATCAACATCCAGCAGAAGTATTTCCGAATCGATACAACATAATCTTCAAGAAAAGAGCATATATCCTTTTTAAAAGCCCGGCAGCACACCTGCAATGTCTCTGTTGTTGCGGGTAATCATAAGTCGCGTTAGTCACTTACCATCAGGTGAGCTGCATGCTCGAAGGCCCCCTCTGTGTTATAAAAGAAAATACTATGATGTGTCTATTGTATTCTGTTATGTTTATAACAATATAAAATGTGCATTAACAACAGTATTAACACCTACTTAAAGTCGTCAAATTTATCGAATATAATCCAATAAAATATTTATCACCATTAGGTAATTATGATTTGTTACTACTAAATAATTATAATAAAAGCTCTATTAGCGTCTGTATACATGCAAAATAGGAATTTTACAAACTTAGGGTAAGGAAAGGTATATTGGTGATATAAGTAATTTGGTGATAGTTTTTAGAAAGAATACCACTCGTGTACCTGTACAAGTACATTCTAGAGGCAGCGCTAGCAAGTTGTTACGAGAGTGAGAAATATATATATATATATATTACCCGCTTCAATACACGATTCCTGCGTTTAGTAAACAAACTTTTATGGTCATTGTGCATCAGTGACGCCATTACTTACTGAGTTTGCGCTACGTTATGTATTTCGTTAAAATTAACTGAAATAAATTAGTGAATCTGTGTAAAAACTTACTAAAATCTTACAATAAACTAATGATTATTGAAAAAAAACTGTAGTGAAGTCGTGACACAGTTAAGGTGAGTTTTTATTTCTTAAGTTGTGGCCGTTGTTTCTTAGTGTTTTTGCCAAAGTTTTGGATACCTTTTTTAGAGGTTAACTTGAGATGTATTTTGTGCTTATATTAAAAATAAACTAGGAAAGTCTAATACAGAGTTCGAAAGGTATTATTTTGAGTAATTTGTGAATGTGTTTTATTTTGAGTTTGAGTATATTTTTTTTATCGCCAAATTACCTGTACATAATTTTTTAATATCACTAAATAACCTATTTTTGTTATATCTCTAGATTGACAATGGAAAAAGAGAGTAAATATAGAAAATATAATCAGCAGCAACTTCAAAAAGCCATCAGTTTAGTAAGAAATGAAGGTAAAACCATATATAAAGCTTCCAAAGAAGCAAACGTCCCATGGAGCACCTTAAAGCGATACCTAGAGAATCAAGAGGATTCTGTAAGAAAAATGGGGAGGCCTTATGCACTTCCTTGTGAATTAGAGATAAGGCTTTATAATTATATTATAGAAATGCAAGAATTGGGGTTTGGACTTACCGTTTATCAAATTAGAAAATATGCCTACGATCTTGCTGAGGTGGCTGGTCGGGAGAACTTCTTGCCATCAGCTAATCGCATTGCAAGCAAATGGTGGTGGAACAGCTTTAAATGTAGGTACAATTTATGCTTACGTGTGCCAGAAAATCTTTCAGCCTATAGGGCTTCTATGGCTAATGAGGTAATGATCAAAGACTTCTTTTTTAAACTGGACGATGTTCTTACTAATCTCGCTATCAAGGACAAACCACATCTAATTTGGAACTGTGACGAGACTGGCTTGTCCTATGTAGTAAAACCATCTAAAGTTGTTACTGGTATTGGTAAAAAGTATATTTATAAAAGATCCTACGCTGAACGAGGTCAAAATCAAACAATGTTGGCATGCATTTGCGCAGATGGAACATGGATTCCTCCTATGATAATATTTAAAGGTGTTAGGTGGAACGATACACTTAAAAATGATGCTCTTCCCAACGCATTAATCAGACTATCACCCAAAGGATGGATCAATTCGGAATTATTTTTAGAATGGTTCAATTTTTTTATAACTTCCATACCACCCGAACGTCCTGTGGTCCTTCCAATGGACTCACATTCAGCACATATTGGACCAGAAGTTCTTAAAGTTGCTAAAGATAACCAAGTTTATCTATTTACTTTCCCAGCTCATTGCACGCATCTATTGCAGCCTCTTGACGTGGGTCTATTTAAGCCATTTAAAAGTTACTGGCGTGACAGCATAAATAGGTACATGAGCAATAACCCTACAGATGCTCCTAATCGCAGTAACTTCAATTCCATTATGAATCCAGCATTCATAAGTGCCTTTACTAAAAGGAATATTGAAAGTGCTTTTCAAAAAACGGGGATATGTCCTTTAAACGGAAATGCTATATCAAAGGAAGCATTACGACCTTCAGCTTTAACTAACATAGCTCTTGCAGCACCTTAAAGTTCTTCTTTAAGTACTAAACCTAAAGTAGACCTAATTTTAAAAACACCCAAAGCTTCAAAACGCCTAGAAAAGTCAAGAAAAAGAGATTCTAGTGCGAAATGTTTAACACCAACAATTGCTAATGCAAATAAAGATTCGATACAAGAAAACGTTCAGTCTCAGCCCTCAACGTCGGGCAAATCTGCTCAAAAAGCAAAAAAAAGTAAAATTCAAGAAATAGAAAATGATTGGGAATGTGGATTATGTAAGGTCTTGTACTCAGCTGATGTAAAAAAAAGAAATGGAGCCAAATGGATCCAGTGTTCGTACTGTCTCACGCCATACCACGAGATCTGCGCATCCATCGAAGATACTGATCCCGAAGAACAGCTGTATTATAGATGTGATACTTGCTTGGAATAATATTCATTAAAGTACCAAATACTTTATATTTTAAGTTCAAAATATCTGATTATAAGAGATTTTCATACTATCACCAAATTTCCTACCCAGTATCACCAATCTACCGAACTGTGTCGCCAACTTACCTTCAGCTTCTTGTGTACTAAATTGAGATTTATTATTAAAATTATTAGATTTTTGTTACTAAAACTATTCTTAATATTTACTTCAAATAATAGATAATGTTGTAAAACAAAAGTGACTTTTTGCTTAGTTGCAAAATTCTTATAAAATTAGTTTTTTTCATTTTTATCACCAATATACCTTTCCTTACCCTACTGTGTTTTTTTTCTTTTCCGACAATTGTTTCGACTTTATCTGTAAATCTTCTTCAGGGGCGTACGGTGCTTTCTTACACATGCACATGTATTGTCATGTAAGACATCGTTAATAAGGAACATAAATTTTGGAAATAATATAGAATCTTTATTAACTGTAAACTTATTAATTACGTTATAAAAAAAAAAAAAAAAAACGAGAACTACTTTTTCTGAAACTTTGTACGTTCTCGGTGGTGCTATGAGGAGGGTAATTTTAAAATAAATTTAATATTAAAAATACCGGTAAAATTTACATTCGAATTGAGAACTTCTTTTTAAAAGTAGATAAGAATACGCGTAGTTTTTTTAATTTCTATCTTTGCGAAACGTGACTTTGTGAAGTTCATTAAATTAGTTTTCTTTGCTTTTCTTACATTTCAATTTGTCTCTGGTAATTTCTGTTACGGACACTCTTATGCATAAAAATGGCAATTGTTTAATAAACCTACTTTAACTATTGAAGTGTTTTGTCTTTCTTTTTTACGTTAAAATATTCATTCTAAAAGAAAGTGATAAAAGGATAATAGAAATAATAAAATATAGATTAAAGATTTTATTTTTTTGTTTGCAATGGTTAAATAAAAAAAAATGACGAACTTTTTTTTATTCTCTAACTTGTAGTACACATTGTCAGCGAGTATTAGGACTGTATTTTATTTTTAAGAATTCCGTACCGACTCAGATGATGGATGGATCGTTAGATATGAATACGGGCGAAGACTGTACTGTATTTTAAGATTTCGCAAAAGTGATTGTTTAATCAATGGAACGGACGGGAAACATTATCCTACTGGGAAGGAGTTGTGTATATTTAGTGCCCTAAAAATAAACAGTGGCCGTGCGCCCTGCATGCGTCCCTTTAATACTTGAACTTGACTTGGGGTTCAATAACCGAGAGCTTACTTCGATAATTATGGGCATGCCGATCCCAATGAGTCGGTTCTGAGTGACTGTACGGAGTCGGGGGGTGTTATAAGAGGAAGGGATACGCTTCTTTATTCACGCATTTTCTTCATTTTGTGGGTTAGTCGGTCTGTTTGACTGAAAGAAATAAAAAGATAAGTTAATAAAAAATATACACACTATTGTTATCCCTAATGGAGTAGTCAGAGATATTTATTAAAGAAAGAAAAATAATTTTGATAATAACGTAAATAAATACTACGGAATATATTTTTTACTGAACTTTGACTTCTGACTTTTTGATGACGATGTGTCATCTAGTATAAAATATGCAAAGTTTGTATTAAGGGTGGAATGTTCACAATGTAGTAATCTACACTACCAGAGACATCATTTAGAGGCAGAAAATAAACTTCTAAACTTAATATAGGTTAGTTATTATTATCTACTCTTTTGAGGGCAAAACAATAAACTGAGTTGTGACTATTTTGTGTTACTATGTCACACGCATGAAAGGAAAAAAATTGTTACTTGTTTTATATATTTTGCTTATTTCTTTGTATATGTATTTTTTTATCTCTTTTTACTATATTATATATGCCTAATCTATGTTTGTTGTTATTTGTGTACTATAAGTAATGCAAATAAATTATGCTTATCCATCTATTATTTTACAAATATTAAATTAATTTCAATTATCTATTTATTGAGACAGGTATATTACTCAATTCTATATTGATTTTATTTACTGATAAAAATGAAACAGTAAATTCCCTAGCGCTATCGGTAGGTATATGCTGGCGGGGTACCAGTGAGGGTTGATTGGTGAAGATGTAAAAGCAGTTAGTCCATCGTGACGAATTCAAAAATATAACCATGATGGTATCCTGGGAAAACCGCGTGGAAGTCGATGATTTTCCAATGTTAGATAAACCTTGAATCTTTTTTATCGTTCTTAATTCAACGTACGTACGTTTAGCCATAGTTTCGTAAAATTTGTACCGTTACAACCTACAGAATTTACTCTCGTATAATATAATAATATAAGTATAATATCGAAAGCATTTTTTGGCACCAGCTGTTCTCTGTCTATCCCGTAAGTAACCCAGCGTGAAGATCGATAGATTAACATTGCACATAAACATATCTGAATGTATATTGTACACACTATCATGAGTTTGTAGGACTATTGAACATATTGTCTTCGAGGCTCGGCTCCCATGGGTAGCCGGAAGATATCACTTATATGAGATAAACTTGCCTTCTGTATTGCTTATACTTACTTTATCTATCTATCCTCTAATATATTTCAAATACAATGGGTGATACAGTTACTTTGAGAGTAAATTTATTCGAGTGGATGTAAAGTAAAAAATCCGATTTTGAAATCTTCAAAACAAGAACATATTCCTTCTCAAAAGGCTGGCACGCATCTGTAATTTCTCTGCAGTCGCAGGTGCTTTGGGCAACGGTAATCACTTACCATCAGGTGAGCCGCATGCTCGTTTGCTGCCTATGTAATAATAAAAATATATATATAACTAGTTTTAACCCATCTGCTCGCTGACATTGATGCTCCTTTCCACTTTGGATTTGCTGGAAGAGAACTCTTTTAGAGTAAGGCTCGCCGTTGTACATTTGCATACCTCTGTCATATTTTTATGTAATATTTGTGTGTACAATAAAATATAAATAAATAAATAATCGTGACTTTGCCCACGTGATTATATTGCTTGATCAGGATAAATAGTAGCTTATATATACTTCTCCATTACAAATAATTCGTGTAGGTGTATTATTAAATTTTATGACAGTTATTAAAAGGTGAAATAAAAACAATTTTATAATATTACTAAAGATTTACGTAGTGTAGGATGACTCCCCACTAGATGGAGTGACGACCTCAAATGGATTGCAGGGAGTCAATGGATGCAGGTGGCTCGGAACCGTTCCGTATGTGGACGGATAACGGCTGATATGATGAGTAAAAATTTAAGGAGATTTTAAATTAAACTGACAACCGCTATATTTGAACAAAATATTAAATTATTTTTTTCCTGTTGTCTTTTATATTTTGTGAATTAATTTTAAATCAGACATATTTGTAAACAGTTTCTAGATTAAGTTATATTACGTAACTATACAGTAAGATGTTCGTTGTATTGATGATTTCATTACAAACGTTAAATGCAGATGTTTGGCTCGTCTGCTTTACTGCGATCAATACGGTGTCAGTTTAGAAATAATTGAAGCAACCCGATCTCCGAAATAGAGTTGTTTGAATAAAGGTTTAAATATACGCCATGTATTACAAAATGTGTTTCGTATTAATAAACAAATAAGTTTGTTCATGTAACCGGAAAAATATATTAAATGAATTGCTCGACCGACATAAAATATCCTTCTTCATGCCTAATGATTAGCTAGGCCTTTAAGATACCAAGAGCTAACAAAGTCACTTTTTATACTTATAATAATAAATAGTTAGGCCCATGACTTAGTCTGCGTTACCATTGGTTAAGCTATTAAAGCGTCAAGAGGTATAAGACAATCTCATTTTCACAATAATAATAATTAGTACGAATAAGGACTTGCAAAATCAACATTTTGTAGAGTTCCATAACTAACACTTTGAAATTGAAATGATAATCAAACTGACGGTTAACCTGATAGAAAAAGATGATTTGTAAACCACTATAAGTAGATGTGGTCAGTAAAATGGACATCACATCTTACATTATGATCCATATTACGAGTAGATAGCTCCTGTTGCCATGTCTAAAATGTTGTGTTATCGGCTTCATTGAAAAGTTAGGGTGTAAAATTGTATTAGATGAAAATGAATTTTATATAAAATGCTGTGAGATGCATTACTTTTACTAAGAAAACGACGTTCTCAAATCAATTATGATTTTTATATACCAAGTAAAAATATATATAAAAATTTCAAGAGAAAAAGAAATAATTAAGGAATAATAAATTAAAATGATTATGTTATGACATACATACTCGTATGTATTTACAAGTGGTAGATAGGGTTACGGAATTAAGTCGCCACATGATTCGACGGTAATTATTTCCATATTGATCTAATATTAGTTTTCTGATGAATAAAACTGCTGTTTTTCTATGTCGAGCAAAAACTGCTTATGTCGAATAAATAGTATTTACATGAAATAAGGGATTCCGCATTCTAAAATTAAATATTTTAATTGTAATGTATGTACGAAACATTTCATAGTTTATTTGTGTGTGCGTATATATTTATTATTACTTTTTTCTGGAAAAAAATCTGATTGTTATATGTTAATACACAAATATAGTGCAACGTTCTTTCATACTTACAAAACGATGTAAAAAATACTGGATTGTACCTAATCACTTTTCCACACTGGCAACTTAAATCAACAACATATTTCAATTCACTAGATATATATACATAATATAATACTTTGTACATGCTTAACAACCGTATGAAGATAACAATCCGTGCTTCAAGTATTTGAATATTTGATAAGGGTAACTCCAGCTCCGCGTCGCATAACTCCCAGCGCTTCCTGTTGCCAAGTCGATTTACTCTTACTTACTTCCTTAGTGACATTGGATTAGTTCCATAACTTCTAATAAGTTTTCAACGTGTTAAATTATTTTGCCTTTGATCTTGTATTAAATTTTAAATTAATTGAATTTTCATTATCATTGAGTCATCAAGGGATATTCTCATTTCGGTTTGTATCGCGATGCGAAACTTCAAGCATTGCCTTGTCCATAGCTCGCCAAGTAACATAGTAGGTGGAAGTATATGACTATGTATAGTATGTATGTTAGGGGTGGGTAATATATAGCAATATATACATATATATATATATATATATATATATATATATATATATATATATATATATATATATATATATATATATATATATATATATATATATATATATATTTTAATTATACTGGTCCATTTACGAATTTAAAACGTTAAAAGCTTGTTATCAAAAAAATAATATTGGATAACAAACTTTTAACATATTCGAAAGTAAATGTCCCACCGATAAGGGCGATATCGAAATAGGTGATGACCTTTTTCCGCCATCAATGTCCAGAGGAATTCAATATATAGATATCGAATCGGTATCCACATTACCCATGCCAGAGTAAGTCATAGCTAGTGTAATAATTTTATACCTCATATGCTTTGTTAGTAAGGTTTTATATATTTCTACCAAAAATCAGTAATACGTGCGTTGTTCTGTTTTGGACTGAAGCGTTAGTCAGTACAATCTTTGATACAAGTTACTTTAATTCTTGGAAATCACAGTGCACGAAAGCAAAGATTAGCAGAGTTAGTGACTTCGTCTGCTTGCCGAGGATCTTTTTTTATACTAAACCACTAAATCCTACGTTATGCTAATTTTCATGACGATTGTTAATTTAATTTGTTACTTCGAGTGCTTTGACGGTTAAACCATCAACCGTCGAGGTTCACATCACAGTCAAAATATTAGTATGGATTGTTGACACAATGCCAAAATTTTATATACTACATACCGTAATAGTGTAGTATGTATATAAAAGTATTTCTCTATATATTCACCCTTTGATAAAATTTGATTCTTTGATATCCATAGATTCGCATGTTACGTGAATGTTTGATAAGGGTACATTAGCACCCGCGTCAAAATTACAAGCACTTCCTGTTGCCAGGTTGATTTACGTTTACTTACTTCCTCAGGGTTATTAGTTTAGTTTTTCGTATGATTCCTGATAGGTTTTGAGTGTAGGTATTAAACTTATTTAATTATTTTGATATCTGTGAATTCATTTCTATGAATTTAACGCGGTGGTGTATACATTTCACGATATTAAAAAAATCTATAAATAGGTATAGCAGTAAAATTTGTGGTCTTTGGTACAATATACATAAGTGAACGACACTCATTGTGAGTTGTAAAAAGAACAAAATTCAAAGAAAAAACTTGTTTTTTTTTTTCAGTAATATTTATATAAAGCATTTTTTAAAGCAATAAAATATTTTAAAACGTTTTAATTATTTTCTTTTAAATATTCTATTATAATAATTTTTATCAAACAAATATATACCTTGTTACATATATAACTATCATAAAATATAATAATTTCACTCATATTTTCGTCTTTTGTTTAGGTACCTAGGAAGTCTGGCCGCGTCTGTTAGTGAGTGGTATAGGCAGGAAACTTGAGAACTTGACTTACCAGTATGCTGTTTATTGTATTCAAGTCTAAGTACCAGTTTTACATAAAGATTATATGTATATACATTTACCTATGAATTAAGTATAATTTTAGCAATTTATAGTACTTTGTCCTACAATAAATTTTAATGCACATAATATTTTCAAAATAAAGAATCTAAGATTATTAGTATTTTTTGCGGAAATAAGATAATTTTATTTTAAAATACAAATAACATTTTATTAATCTACGTACTTCCTGCTGTTGTCTAAAAGATCCGTATTTTTTATGACACATGTACTTAATTGCATAGGAGCGGTTGCGGATCCCTGTGGGGCTATAAAGAAAACTAAACCCTGCTGAGCGATTATAAACTATATTACTATTGCAATACTTTCCAATATTGTGAAAAAATATCCTCCGTGTCTTGCGTGTTCACAACGGAACTACGCAACCAATTTGGACGAAAAGTGGTAGAATTTTTGTAGTCCATAGACGAACAAATCAATATGTGAGACAGTAATAAATTCACTTCTATGTTCTATATAAATTTTACTGCTGAATTTGTTGCAAAATATACATACTTAAATATAATTCATAATGTGTACATATAATTTCTTTATAACGACATAAAATAAAAAGTGTGTAAATAAACATTACGTCATTAATAGTTACAATTAGTTAGGCTACATATAAACAGTGTTAGTTTTTAGATTATAAGACTATTTGCATTAAAGTTACATAGAGGTACTTTACTGTTACAATTCAAAACGAAAATTAATACCGACTATACAAAATTTAATCTTAACGCTAACTATTTAAGATTCAAATTGCAGCGCAGCTTTTCCTAAAAGGCAATTCCCACATGAATGATTTGAATAGAGTGGGGTCAAAAGTTGAAGTTGGTAAAAAATCGGGCCGCGGCAGCTGTTTGGCACATGGCTGGTGCTGCCGCGCCGTCCGATAGAAAAACGTTTAATAAAACGAAGGAGCCACCTAGTTCATTTCAGACTGATATTTTTCCTGTGAGTAGGTGCGGGCATTGGAAATGCGGCAAGTCTAATGAATTTCGCTCGTGTCATGTTTTATTTGGTTTTATTATCAGATTCCAGTGTATTGTTACTTACGGTAGAGTTTGATATTTTTTTTGATGATAGATAATGGTGTACGCTGGCGGGATACTTGTGAGTGAGGGTTAGCAATCTGATCGCGGTGCACTAGGAATTAAGCATGAATATTTTCAAGATCTCTGAGGGTATATTGCTAGCAATGGGATTGCTAGTCTACAAATTCAATTTATTCTTATTTAAATATACTTCATTACAAGTACTTTTAAATCGTTATGTTTTATGAATGCAGGGTTCGGAAAGTTATCTGCTGAGAAGAATCCGCAAGATATTCAATACTTACTCTTTTAAATCACTATTAACATTATGTGTATTTATATATGTACTATGTATAAAATTACTGGTCATTAAAAGGCCCTGAAAGAACGACGTATACCATGCACATTTGTTATTCAAGTAAACGTTAAGTGTGTAATAGGCTTTATATAATAAGTGTTTTATTTACTAACAGATTAAAATTTAATAAAAAGTAGAAATATCCTTCGGTATATTATTATAACAGTTGATACCTATTCCTATAAACAGACCTATTTTTCTAAACGATACTACAGAACAACAAGTTTAAATTTGCATCTAGTGTTAAGATTATAGAGATCGCTGTTTTTAAGAAACAGTTGAAGATTCCTGCGTATATATACAAAATGTTGGCGTATATATACTGTAAAGTGACGGTAAGAATATTTGTTTATTTAAATTCAAATATCTTGTATTAATATTGTAGCCTAGGAATAATTTGCTGATATTCTACTTTATTTATAATGTAAATATGAGCCTGTATATACGCCCCGTCTAGGGTTCATTCATGATATTGATTTTTTTCTACTTTAAAGTTGCTTTCATAAAACAAAAGAGGAATATTAAAAAGGAGCCACTTAAAACTTTACATATAAAATCGGTATGAAACACAGAAATAACGACGTCCGATGTGTTCTTGCCTGTATTTTAAACTTCCGCAGAATAGTACACTTTTCTTGCATATTCATTTGCATAAGAGCTTTGGGTGTTTTGCTCACTCATTTCTCGTGTAGACAATAAAAAACGATCGAAGTAGTCTGACAATTTCACACGGCACTTGTCTCTTGTAATGCCACCAGCCAGATGTTTTATTTCACATGATGTCATCGTAAAGAATTTAAAATGTAGAAATTGTAACTGTAGCATATTTGACCACTATGCCAATTATTTTTTTATAACGTAGCCTAATAAAAATGTAAAAGAAAGAAGCAGTAAGACAGTGCTTTAAAGGTTTGATTTGTTAATACCGCTTTAAAATAATTATCAATTTTTACTAATGTTATAAATGACTATGCCGTTATTTATAAGTTTTGATTGGTAGAGATTGTTAATATTTTGTACCTTCACTTATATAAAGTAGTAAGGCTTATAATTTGTTTCGTTTGTAATATAACATATTTTTTTTATTTAATATTTGATTAAAAATAAAAAAAAAAATATTTAAAATTTTGTATAAAGTTACATGCAGTGATATATATGTAATAATATTCAATTAATATAACAGTTTAATAAATGTATATTATAATTCATCTATAATATATTAATAATTTGTTAAAAAAAATGTATTATAATATTTGTTTTGTGGCATGCATTTTATGAAATACATTTGTTTCAATGCAAGCTTTATTCATCGTTAATCGATGTCGGTGAATTATTTTCGTAGCGGTTGTTTGAAGTTAGGATTAAAATAGATTCATTAGGCATTCTGACCATAAAATGTTAGTTACTGTGTATACCCAACGATTAATTCATTATTAATGTTATTTTGTAATATTTTCTCTTCAAATATTTACGGGTATTTTATATTTTAAAACAAATTGTCTACTTGATAAATTGAGGTAGCAACCGAGAGGAAGGAAGCGATGAAAAACTTGGGGAATTGTTTCCAAAACACCCTTTATAATTTGGATATCGTGTTTCCTGGTCGACAACGCTTTGGGCCCCGACTCTAGAAATATGGCCTAGATAAATTTGAAAGTTTTCGAAAAAAGTTTTTTGTAAACAAGTTTGCGTAACTCACTGGAGGTTTTCGGACGGAATCGGTAATTAGGTACAAGTTTGGTCCAACTTTTGTTTGCCTTTGGGAGAACATTCTCAACTTATATTGAGTAGTTTAAGTTGAATTTGTAATGCTGTGTGCCATCTCTATTTACTCAAAAATAAAGAGGAGAAGAGTAAAATAAAAGTAACAGGTATCTTATGAATAATATGTACATATTACTGGTTCAATTTAGTATATTGATGCGTTATATTTTGCTACTACTAACAGTGTGAAACGGGAGTACTTTGACTTCAACAGTTTTAGGCCGCCTTCATTGTACATGAAGCATTATATTATACATTATATTATATAATATTATATAATTATTTTAATAATTATTATTAAAATAATTATATAATATTATTATATTGTTTCATAAGAACTTGCGCTAGATACCACGGATATCACAATGTATTCTGAAACATCATGGTTACCACTTTCCATCGAGTGAGCCGTCAACTTGTCATTTTATGATGCATAAAAATATAATCTTGTAGGTTATATCATATGATTTATACTGCACAGGAAGGTGTTACACCTACGAATGTGTGCGTTGAATTGAGTGAAAGTCGCCGCCCTCAAATTACT
This sequence comes from Galleria mellonella, assembly GCF_026898425.1. Taxonomy (NCBI): domain Eukaryota; kingdom Metazoa; phylum Arthropoda; class Insecta; order Lepidoptera; family Pyralidae; genus Galleria; species Galleria mellonella. Next base: position 6,484,037 of record NW_026442130.1, on the reverse strand, counting down.
TAGCGCAGATCTTAATTACGGTCATCCGGCCAGTTTGATTGGGATGCCGCACTGTTTGTGTTCTGACGCTAACGGGACCGTTACAACTGCACTTGTCTAAGCCACACCCATACAAAGTGATTTTATTGCAACACGTCGACAACTATTTGTCATTTACGGGTTGCCAATTATAATGAAGGGCATGTATATAAAATGTGTTAGAATGTAGGCTTTAATATTAGTAATTTAAATTGTTTGTAATAAGTTTACTACTATAATCTTTGGGAGAAAACAATAAAGAGTATCTATCTGTCTATATTAGTATAGGATAATTGAAATAAAGTATGCCGAAATAGACTTGAAATTATTCGAATTAGTTATAAAGATATTCTAGTAATGAATTTTATAAATGTATAATTGATTAATATAAATTAGACAACAAAAAACACTGTTATAAAAAAATATTATTTTGCTAAACAGAAATAAAAATACCTTATATATTTTTTTTAAATATTACATTGTAAAATAATTCTTATAGTCTATTCATCTGGAAACTAGAATGTAACTTAGAGTGATGACTCCTATCCGGCGCTGACCTGAAATCCGGTCCGGTACGTTCGACGTCCGGCATCCCGAATTATATTTTACTTATCCATATCCATTGGTAAAGGATTTTTTATATTTCATAAAAAAGGTTTGAAGAATGAAAAACTTTTTGTTGTTCCCCTCAGAATACATATGTCAACAATATGTACACAAAAAATAAATTAATTACGAGAGGCTAGGGAAAGAGGAAACAATGGACGGCCTTATTCCTATATAGCGATCTCTTTCAGATGGCCTTATTTTGAGATCCTTGATTCGCCTGTTTTTCAAATGTAAGGTACCTTCTGTATTTTACTTTAAATTTGCAAGTTTCTTTTTGTAAATGATATCTTAACTAGATGTGAAGATGAGATTTGATAATGGTATCGAGAAACTCTGTGGATGCAAATAAATTTAAGATAGATTTATTTGCATTGTAATATTTTCAGTGTAATATTTTAGCAGTGGATAGATAATGGCCGAGATGATGATGTATATTTGCACAATACATATATAACTATATATTATATATTACAATGCAGTAATCTATATCACCAAAATACATCCAATTACAATTAAATATTTACTTGCAAAGTTATCTCGCGTGTAAAACTTTAGTAAATAACCTAGCTCACGATTTCGTTTGCTAAATAGTTTGAATTTATTCGAGTTGCGTGCGATGCGATTTGAATTTACCAAATGTTTGCCAACTTTAACAGTCTGCATACAGTTTTCATTTATTCGAACTAATGATTATAAATATTCTAGTGATTATTTTGAGTCGTTCAATGTAGGAAAGCGTGATTGTTCTGCGGATAAAATGTGTCGAGGGATCATTGAACCGTACACGTGTAGCCTTACGATTTAAACTCGATTCATTTCTATTGTTAGTATTATCCCATTCTCAATAATTTATCTATCATTATGCAAAGAACTTCACAATAATATTTGTACTTCATTGCACCAGATATAAAAATAAGTATGTTAGAATCAATAATAAGTATAGGTGAGGTGATACAAAAAGCGGTCCTTAGAGAAGAATAAGGGTATTAGGTGGGCGTACTACCTCAACTTATATGAAAACTAATTTTGTCATTACTGAACTACTTGATTTGATGTTACAAAAGTTATTTATTGAGAGCAAACCCCCTATCGCGCTAAACCCTTCCGAAAATACCATCTGTATAACTGTTTTTATCAATTCTCTAAATTTCTTTCGAAATGAATGTTATGTAGGAACTGCGGATCGAAATTTAGTTGGAGTCAATTAGGTGGTATGGCATCCAACTTAGGGCTAATAAATTGGCATGTATTTTATGCATAAATTTTTAATACACATCACAAAGTTGCAGTATGTATTTAAATTCATATCTGCATACTTATTTCATTGAACCTCTATGAATTGAGCTTGAAATATTATTTATTATTGCTTACTATCGGTGATGTATTGTTATTATCATTATTAAAAGAGGGGCTTTTTCAGGCAGAAAAACCTGTGACACTGCGACTTTTTCATGTTCTTTTGTGCTTGTCCTTTTTTAAAGTAAGCTGCTAGTAGTAAGCTTCCTATCAACGATAGAAATTTTAAGATGTACTTTGTAGCAACGTTTTTTTATCTTCTCAGGATATAAAGTGTGTTTTCCAAAGGAAATATATCGTTTATATGTATGAATGAGCTACAGCCACACATTAAGTGCTGCGGCGTTTCTTTCTCATTGTGACGAAATCTGCAAACGTTTTTTGGGCATAAGCTTAGTTGGGCCATATAGTTTTCTTCTTATTTTTATTCGTTTAGTTTGCAGTGTTCAGTGAGAGCCCTTGTTATTAGACACATAATAGTTTTATTAAAAAGAATTAATTTCTTAGAGTAATTATCTAAAAAACTAATTAATCAGGTCTTTTGAGTGATTTAATCTTGGTAACAGGAGTCGGGTTTTATTTGCTATAGCTACACACTATACAAGTAGTATAGTAGTATAGTACAAAAGATAAATATGGTAATATGTCCGAAAATGTTATTCACAGTTTGGGCGCCGATTGGTTAATACTAGGCTCCAAGCAGCAATCTATTTTTTTGTCTGTCTAGGCTCGCTTATAGGTGAAATACGCGCCACAAAACGCGCGTGGACAAAATGGCAGTGAGAGATTGATGGCTAATATCGAAAGTTGCAGAACTTCTGATAATAATAATAATAGTTAGTCTTCGATTATTGGAACACATATTAATGGTGGCGGAATGAAATGAATAACTTATATAAATAACCTAACATAACATGGAATTCTGCAAAATAACACTTAGCTGAATCACTAATAATAAATTCTTTCGAAAATCACATGTAACAAATTTTGCTTTTGTTAATCTTTTCATCTTGCTACATTTTCAGGTTAGTACAGAGTCACGTAATGTTAGTCCCTAGTTACTATTCTACGTTCCTTTGTTTTGATTACCACTTATGATTATATCAGTACCTATTTAAAATTAGTACGTTAGTTTTCGTCTCTAGTAATTGTAATTTGCAGCTTTTAGTTAAAATTTCAGTAATAGATATATATGTATAGCGGGAAATTTTATAAACTTATTATGATTGTTATTATGGTCATGGGGTCTGGGCATATAATCATCGGCGGCCATCCCTTTTATTTCCGTAAGTGTGGTAAGAGCCAACTAAGGGAGGTAAGGGATGGGCAACAGCGTCCCTCTTAAAACATCTCGAAAGCCTAAATGCGGTTGCCAATCCATCTGCTAAGCGTGGTAACTACTGGTAAAACCCCCCAAGGGGGAGGCGTATGTTCGGCAGTGGACAGTTAAAGGCTAATATGATGATAATAATGATGATGATTATGTTTGTTGTTACTGAAAATTCTTTCGAATTTATCCGTAAGATTCGAGTGCAAGACGAGACGTCGTGATGCAAAGCGCCGTACGTTCTTTGAAGAAGACGTAGAATAAAGTCGAAACGATTTTCGGAAACGATAAACATAGTGAGTTCATAGAATTCCCCTTTATATATATATATCGTTAAAAACGAATATAAGTTTTAAAAATAATGTAGGTATGTATGTCACATTTTTTCTGTATATTCCGTTAGAAATTCGCCTTAAAATTATGCTATTCCGACGGGCTTATTGGAAAACCACTTATCAGCGTGGAGATAATCTATAGCGAATGTAAAAGCGGTACCTAAGTACCTAGAATTTACAAGCTGCTAGTTTAAGGTGAAAGTATGGCGGGTGCCTTGCCCCTAGTTACTTACCGTGTGATTCGCCGATATAGACCGATATTTCATTGCGACCGGATTTGAACCCATTTAGTTAGCAATATTTCCATACTAAGAAGTACCTAAAAGATATAAGAGTAAAGACCTATTTTACACCACTACTCTATAAGTTAAAGTACGGTGCAGGAAATAAAATATATTAAAACCGTAGAAAAGTTCTAAAAATTTAAATGTACGAATTCAACAAAACGATTGGCTGTTTGATGAAAATTATTTTGTTTAATTCCGCTACCACTAGTATATGTATAAATGCCAACACTCGAAAATTGACCACAACTATTATTACTAGAAGTTTCAACTTCGAGTGTCAGCAGTTATGCACATGGAATTAAACAAAATAATTGTAAGCAAACAACCAGGGATATGGACTTCCGCGAGATGTTACTTAGTTCAGTAAAATAAAAAAAAAAAAACAATTGTGCGAAAGTATACATTATGCTTATTAAATTAATTTACTAAAATTATCGTTAACAGTCTCCTATACAGCACCATGGATATTATAGAATATATTGTAACGCCCATGGTACTTCTGCCTTTCTATGGACCATAGTTTTATACTTTCGTTCTTTGTAATTAAATTGCAATATCTCAAATTCAAATAGTTTTTATTCAAATAAACTTGTTTATAAGCATTTTAAAATTTTTATTTCTTTATAAATGCAGGGTTCGGAAAGTTATCTGTTGAAAAGAGCCTGCAAAAAATTCAACAGTTACTCTTTTAAACCTCTGTTAATATTATGTGTATTTATTTTAATGTACTATGTCTAAAATTACATTAAAAAGCCCGTACATGATTGGTTATTCAAGTAATCGTTTAGTGTATTAATAGGCTTTATTCAATAAGTGTTTTTTAATAACAGTTTTAAGTTATTAAAATTTTCTCACCTTTCGAACCAAATGCTATGTATCCTCAGCCGGTTTACCGCAGAAGTATGAGTGGGAAAAAGGTACCCAAATAGATGACTGTTTAATACAGTTTTATTATAGTAAAACTACCAAGATATCTGCTGTCACTTGCACTACGCTTGTAGCTCGCAGAATATACATAGGTATACATCTATCACTAAAATAGAAATATTGATCGCTTCTATTTTCAATGTAGCTCTGACTTGCGATTTTGTCTACACCATTAAATTTGCGATGACGTTACCTTCTCTATATTTCATCGAAATCGGATTAACAGTTTTAATAGTACGTGATTTTGGTCTGCAGAAAGACAGTGCTAAACTAATCCTTACTTATAAATGTGAAAGTGACTTTGTTATCTCATAGTGCCTTAACATTTCAAGCGATCACTGTGATATTTATTGTACACGTACTTTATAGAATAGAGAAGGATGTAGTCGCGGATAAAAGTTAAAAACGTTCAAAGAGTTAAAAACAATGTTAAATTTAGTAAAGACATTATTGTTCACAATTCTTTAAATGTTTTTAATTCAAGAACATATCTATGATTATATGTTTAACGATAGATGCGCAATATCCCTTAGGATATTGCTCACAAAAGACTTAGAAACGTTTCCTTCGAAAGCGCAACGTCAGCGTAAAAAATACAATGGCCGGAGGGTTCACAATACGTCCCTCCCAGTCGTGAACTGATCACTCTGCGGTCTTCCCAAAATAACAAATGAATCGAGAAATCCAACCCTATGTATCGGGAGTCCAGTCAAAAATGATCTCTAACCTTGTTAATAAAACAAATGCTGAATTCGCAATAAAAACGTCCTGTATACTAAAATTTATTGCACTGATCCAATATGGTTACAATGGTAAGAATATTAGGTACAACGCAAAATGTAATTATCATTTTTCAAATATTATAAATGTTAAACTTTTGGAAAATACTGTCACTTCTACTACTGTTCGTTCCTTCGGATGTAATTATAGAAAGTATCTCTTAGATATATAGAAACGATACTAAGCAGTTTCTACCTCGCAGATAACTGCCGACTATATCAGTATACTTGTACAACACTTCACCGATAAATTACAGGTTTATATTTTCTTTTCACTGTATCATTCATTACGTATTTATCTGTATATTGCATGTGTTCATATATATTTTATATTATATACTAGCCTAATACTAATATTTGTCTTATTGTTGTTTGTTATTTAATTTCATTGTTGCGCATAGCACTGTTTGTATAGGCTCTTATGGATGAGCAGCGTCGGTGATCCGTAAGAACTCCTAACATATGCTGAGTAAGTAATGCCTTTTTAGTGACTAGAATTTATTTTTATTGTTAGCTATTGTAATGTCTATGTATCTCATTCAATTTTTTTTTCAATATATTTCAATTGTTAAATATTTATTTAGTTATTTCTTAGTAATTCGCTGGATTTGCGTCGAATCTAGCACATAGATAAACTGTAATCCTTCTTAAACAAGTACTAAACTAGTAGTGTGACTCCTTTTATCTTAAGTTTCTTTGACAGGTCTATTGGAATGGGATCGGACAATCACTTAATATTAGAGATAATCTCGTTTGCTCTCTTTTAGGTACATTTAGAATGTTTTATATCTATATCTCTTATTCTTTGGTGTACTAAATCGTTAAAGAATTAATTCGAGGAAAGTCGCCAGATACAGCCGGTGCTTGGAAAAAAGATAAAAAATAAAATATAATACAATTATTCAAGCACAATCCTACGTGTGTTTTCATTTCCTTTTAGTATAAAATTAAACATAAATCAAATAATATTGTCTCCTCTCCAATATGTTAATACAATATCCTGAATATAACGTACTAACTCAACCTGTCTAAAGTGATACCAACAAACAATTCAACCAACTTCACAAGGCCACAATTAAGTGGACGTTTTACACTTTCGCTTTCAAATTGAACGTTGGGTATACAGAAAATTTAATTTCCGTTGACAGATCGAACCATTTCGCTCCAATGTGGTGATCGCGCGGCGTAATTGGGTCAACCCTGCGGACAATAGTCCCTGACAATGTTATTATTAGTAGATCTTTCTGTCGCTTGTTCCCTCACTACATTTAGGTATCAATCATCTCTCATTGAACTCTGTCGGCGAACTTTATCGCGTTTTTTTACAAATAAAGCTCTTTAGTTATGACAAAGGGGAATGATGTCATAAAATTGCATAGTCAGTAACGTTATTCTACAATTTAACCAAACGTAAAAATGTTTATTCAGTTGAATATTAATTACATGAATAAAGATATATATAATTTATTTTTTGTTTAAACGAGGAGTGTTAAGAGCAATAGAAAACAAAACAATTATATTATATTTGTTGTCTTCTATTGCTGTTAACTGTCCATTGTTAAAAATAGCTTCTCCATATGGGGGGTTTTACCAGTAGTTGCCACGCTTGGCAGGCGGGTTGACTACCGTAGTTTGATTTTTGGTCATATTTTAAGAGGGACGCTGCTGCTCATACCTCCATCATAAGCTCCTTTAGTCGCCTCTTACGTCACCTACGAGAAAAGAAAGAGTGGCCTATTCTATGATTGGGATAAAATGTAATTTTATATTAAGTTACTATATGTACGAGTATGCCAAATTTCATATCTATCGGTAGAGCCGTTTATACGCCAAGAGGTAACAAACAATAAACACTCTATCATGATTATATTATTAGCAGGGATCTCAAACATTTAAATGATTGAACTAATTTAAATGAAATTTGATACACAAGTGGATCATATTCTAAATCAGAAACTAGGACTTATTATATTAATTCACGCGACAAAAGTGGCGAAAATGCAGCTAAATAAATAGTTCTAGTCAAATGTAGAACTGAGTTGTATTAATTACCGATAATCAAGTCCTGTACTATAGACTAACTATATCCTATTTTTATAGAAAGAATGAAACCGGTCAAGATTCAAAGAAAGGGATCCTAATCAACGTTCCAATTTACACAATCGTCCGAAACGGTCGGATGTGTGAAGAGTGGATGTCTCGGTTAATCTAACCGATAGATTATATTGGCAGGGTAATAAAGAGTGGCACACGACCGATCACAGGTCACTTGTAAATGACGCTGTAGTTCACGGTACAGATAGAGGTAGGTAGAGATTTATCTTATATCTTAGACGAATTTTATGGCCTATTTCTTGAAGAAACATATAGTCCAACATAATAGGAATTATTGAGGGATAAAAAGATGATCACACAAAAGTGACTTGTAAAATAGTATATATTTTAATATATAGGGGTAATAAGAGAGGAATTTGCTTCAATTATAATTTTTTTAACGATCTAATACATTAAACAATTACTTGGACGTTAAATATGCAAGATGTTGTTAGTTATTCATGCATGATCTCCTAAAGGACCATGGTATTTTAGGCATAGTAAATTTAAATAAATACGAGTACACATAATAAACTCTATTGACGAACGAAGATAAGATGAACGATTTAAATGAGCTTGTAAACTATTTGAATATAACTAATTGAATAAAGATAATTTGAATTTGAATCTTCCTATTTTTTAATCAGTTATTTATATTATGTCAGTTAGTTATTTATATATATTTTGAGGTTCACTTAATCACTGATAATAACTAAAATAATTACACTTTCAGTATTCGACTTACGTTTGTCTTTCAAGTAAGATTTATTGTATTAGTGATTGATTTTGCAATTTCTAGATTTGAATTACAGTGGTTTATTAAAATTCAAAACTTTCAGCCGTAAGTTGAGGTCAGTTGGAGAGAGACTAGAGATCAAAAAGTACACAAAATTTTTAGTAAAATTTTTTTCTTTATATGGGCATATTGTGTTTACGTCAACTGTAATGATGTTTATCTTATTTAGAATATGTAATAGGTCATGCTGATTGTTATCACGTAATCCTATTATTACCAATTTATAATACTGTTATGTTTGGATATGAGGATCGTCATCATCATTTCAGCCATTTATCGAATATGGCTAAATATATTTCTCCCTTATCGATTGCTTAATGAACGGTCCTGAGCCAGCTAGGCCCACTCCCTACAAGTCTTGCAACATATTTATGCTGGTGACTTTGTCTACAACTTGTCCTTCTATATGCTCACTATCACTGTACGTATGTTCAAGAGGTAATAAACAAATGCGACTTAATTTTATTTTTATAATATCACATCGCCACAGTGTAGTCTCAAACTAAACAGAAAATATGAGTAAGAATATTCTTTATTTTCTTGCAGAACAGTAAAGTTTTCATTCATTCATACATTTATAATAACTGTTATTATGTGTGTCGTATACCCTTTTTTCTTTCCTGTTTGTATTCTTTTTACAACTAATAAAATAAATACTTAAAGAGTTTCTCAGTTTCCTAGCAATAATCCCTTACAATGTGAAAAGTTAGTCATACAATAGAGTTATTGTGGATCGGGTAAACAGAGGCCGGCAGACGGGCGTGCCACGGTTGGATGAGTCCCCCTGTTTACTGCCGGCGACATACGATTACGGATTTGGTGCGCGAACGTCATTTGTTTAACCCGCCTAATACATAATTTTTCAAATCCCCGTATGCTCGATTTTAAAATGTCTTCAGAACATTTATAGCTGATACCACTTTATTTTTAGGCTAATAGTGATCTTATGTTTTCATTTGGGAAAAAATGAATTATTTACGTAATTGGTAATTTACTCTTAACTCAAAAAGAATGAAGTACTTGAAAGTATTTAAGGATTTATATAAAAGTTTTGTTCTTTTAGATTTTGTTCTTTACTAAATATGTTTCTTCCTTGTTAAATATGGCCGAGTTTTTTTTTGTAACAAAAAAATAATTAAATATTTTATATTAATTTCTGTAGAATCTACTTTTACAACATCTTACAAAGTCTATATATTAGTAAATTTTAGATATACATACGAGTAGATTTGTATTACTGTCGTTGTGTTGTTATGAAAATTGTGAAAATTTAAAGTCAATCAAGGTGGCGTGGAAGTATGTAAAGAAGTTCCGTATGTTGTTGTATTTTGTAAAACGTTTGTTTTTACAAATATTAAATAAAGTGTAGCAGTTACTTTTTCATTTTGTTTCTGCATAAATCTATAATAAAAAGCAAAACGATTTTTTCTGAAAAATCAAAACAGTTTATATTATCAAAACAGTTCTTTATGATGACGTGAAAATATTTTTGTTAAAAATACCAACTCGAATCGAGCAACGCGCAATTGGTCAAATGGAGACCGCGATTTTCGACGGGAGATATCTCTTGGCAAATTGATCGCAGATACAAAAGAGTTCCTTCACGCAACCTTTTGCCGTCGGCCCGTCCTGACAAGTCCTGAAACACAATGGCCAGACCCAATACCTACAAGCCTCTTTCAATTGTTCGCTCACTGACATATCTGAGGCCGTAACAAATGGTAACGATCACCGATACCGTTCCTAGAGTAAAGAAATAAAAAGAGTTTAGGCAAAGTTTAATTTCCGCCCGTTGCCGACTGTACGAATTTTGGGAAATATTTTTCCTTTGCATAAAGAGGAACTTTTTAATTGAGTCTCAAGAAATGAAGACTTATCGATTGCGTATTGAAAAGCGGACACTTTTGCGGTATCTCGATTTAAATCAGCGTTTGCCTTTTTATATGTTTATGATAGGGACGAAGTCGGAACGATTTCTTCAGACAAAGGAGTGTAAATATGGTGTGGGGTGGAGGGAGTCCGAGTTGGGAGGTCACGTTCGCGTCCGGCGGACTGGCTTCATGCCTCGATGCCTCTGACGCCGACGCTGACGTTGGCATCCTTTCCTCTACTAAAGAATATTCACAAGCGTTAATCCTGTTTGCTTATTCCTTGGTAAACTAACCGTTTATGGTCTCGTGTGCTGTATGCTTCTGCAAATATTAGCGTATTACGGGAATCGCGTACGCTACGGATTATTGGATTATTTATTACATATGCAAACCGTGAGTGGTATTATAATATTAGTATTAATTTTCGGCAACCAATTTATTTCTTTTTACGTTTTTGTGGAATAGTTGTTTAGTTTTTTAATTATTAGACTAAAACGATTTGAAGAAAATTTTTATTATACAATATTAATTATGAAGATTTAAAATGATTATGTAAACAAAACTACAATTTTAATATATGGAGTGATTTTGGTAAATTATAAAATAAAATTGTACTAAAATATAATAAAATACATACTAAAGAGTGATAAGTTGTTAATTTTAGATAACGTACATTTATCAATTTCGTCTACTCTATTTTTTATTATAATGTATAGCTTTATTATTGCTTTTTAATAAATATAAAAATGAGTTTATTTGTTTGTTTGTTACCTCTTAGTAGCTTAACTGCTCAACCTATTACTATGAAATTTGATAGTTTAGATGTAGAAGGACTCAGTGAACATATTTCGATAACGCGGACAAATTCACAGGTAAAAGTTAGTTAATGTAATTTTAGTAAAAACTTAAGATTCTCTATAATATTCAAAAGAAAAAAAAAATAGTATAAGTGCAAAATTAAATTTCATAGATCAGACAACAGATGGCAAAAAGTTTGACTTTCACATCCATACTTCTTGAGGACCCAAAAGCTGCCTTGCGTAACGCCAGAGATAAAATTTGAATAATGCCCAGCTTTTATCGTCTAATTCATTATTATTGTAGGGGGATAGGAAACCGACAACTCGGTTCCGGATATCGAGTTAGTCGCTTATTGTTTGAATAGCGATTGACCGATAAAGGTTGATGCCTTTGTTTTTTGTCTCAAGATATACTGCGTGATATAAATGGTAACGATTTGAATGCTAACGACGCATTTATCATATTATATAAATATTAATGATATGTTGCTTGATTATTCTTAAAATTGCAGTATATTTTTATACTATATTGTTTATAGCTGAAATTGTATTGTAATTAGCGATAGATTTATAAAAAAATATAATTAAAAAAATGGTTAAATATATGTTTGTTTGAATAAAAATGATTAATTTCTCTTTTTCTTTCAGTGCTTATGGTAGTTAGACTAATTTATATGAATACTACAGTGATGTAAAATATATGTACAATACTGGAGTAGTTAATTGATGTTATTAGTGTAAATCGAACGAATGACAATTCGCAAATTTATCAAGACAGTAAGGAGACCGTTAGATTAATTACTATAGGATAGGTTTGTGTCAATAACAGATCACTTCATTAATTGTCAATTACATTAAAGACGGCGGAAGTGACGCGTTCCCTTTTGACCTTTGTTACAAATAATACGTACTGTAATTAGTAGTACGTATTATTATATCTTTGTTATATTATATCCTTTTAATAAATTTTGTGATACAGACATTTCGCATATTATTCCTATAATTGCAGTTTTTTTTATCTCTTGTTAGGGCAATGTTTCTAATTTTGTATGTCATGTAATGCACAATATTCATATTTTTAAAAACAATGCTCAGTAAAAAGTATCATTTTTTAATTAAGAAAATGAAAAAAGTAAAACTGATTGTTCTCTTTCATACCTTGTCGCACGTCGAATCAGTTTTTTGCAACGTTCAAGAACTTATCTTGAACACGGGTCACAGGGAACCGGGACTGGAATTACGTGACTCTTTGTAAAAGAATGTCTTATAAATCTCGCTTGGTAGCGTCCAGAGCAATTGAAAAAATCAGTGAAGTAATAAATCCTGTAGGTCCTCTGTAGAAATGGGCGCGATCGAATCAATAACGATGCAGTGACGTCTCCAACACGGCTTGAATATGCCGAAGATTTATGAAGTAGCTATAGAAAAATCCTCTGCGAGTTTTAACAATGGCTACGACTTTAACTGAATCATGAATTATATAAAACTGTCAGTATTTGTATGCTATAAACGCATAGTTTATAAAGTAACAGATTATGATATAGGTATCAATTAAGCGGTCTAGTTTCGCTCCAAATTAAAATTTTAAGTTTCTATTAATATAAAGCGTTTATAAGTAAGTTATTCTCATTGATCTAAGTAGGCTGTAAGTTGTCCTATTAGAGTTCAATGTTATAATTAGTGTCATCAGAATATATTACTTTCTATAATCTAGTAATCTCAATTTTAGTTCTTAGAATGAATATTTCCAGTTATCATCTATTCGTTAGAATTCAAGTCTTCTAATGTCCTTGTAAAGAACTTAAAAATAATTTGATAATTTCTGATTTACAATCATAAAAAAAAGAATTTGGGATAAATTCGACTTATTGATTACAAAAAATGATTATTCCGAATTTGCTGTACATATCGTGTTAAATATCCACGTAGGTAACCTAAGTTTTAGATGTTAAAAAGTCTTGTCCAATGGGCGTTTATAGACTCTAATAAGGATCCGTTAAGACGCTAGAAACGAACGGGCCCTCGTGTCAGCAAGCTGTTTATTATTGGGTGACATTTTATTGAAAAAAATTTCGTGGAAGGACTCTTATAGACTCATGATCTTAACCACAAACAGTCTTAGCCGTTTGTGATATATGAATACAATATATGAATTGGACAATAGCTTATATTTAGATTGTGTTGATAATGTAGACGTTCTAAGCAAAATATTACAGCGAAATAGCATCAATTTTATTTGTTGTATTACTCAGCCCATCTGCGGGCCTATCGGAAAAGAAAGTTTCGATTAAAAATAAGAAATGATATCGCTAAGATAAAATTCTGCGCGATACCAAGACGTCTGGCGCTATCGGCAACTTGACAGTGACTGATCGCTGGCCGGAACAGACACCCCACTCACACCCACTCCTCGTTTCTACGTCACACAGTGATATTCACTTTGAGAAGAGTACTAGAATAGCAAAGAAATTTTACTCGGCAACGTACAATTCTAGTATATATGCGTATATATTACAAGTAATGAATTCATATTTTATATGGATTTGGAATGTTATCTTTATGGTGACCAAGTAAAAATACGAATAGATTGTATCATCATCTCTCCACTTTATAATTACAGGAATTGAGAAACATAAAAGACTATAATATAAAAGGCTGTATCTCATTTTTATGAAAAGAGACCTGTGTCTAGCATATGTTAGAATTATGAACTTACATATTTGTAAACAATATTTATTTATATTATAATTCGTTTCTGATTTAATAACTACCCGAGTAATTTGATCGAACGATTTTGAGATCGCAGTAGATATTTTCAGGGTTTTTATGTCGATCTCAAAATAGTTTAATAAAAAATTTAATGTGATGTCACCATAGATATGTGATCCGTTGTTCAATTTGCATATTTTCCTTAAATAATTACGATTATATACGTTCTGTTGCACTTTTTCGTTTTGCAAAGATTCGATTTTTTGTAACCGACCTATTTTTTGCCAGTAATTTTGCCAATCATTTAATATTGCTATAAAAAAAAAATTAAAACTTTTATATACAGATGCAGACGCGTCAGTAGTAAAGTTGTATATGTTAAATTAGGATCATAAGAATAACTTTAAGCGTGATTGAATAACAAACATCATTACATTCTTTTATACTTGTAATATTAGCAGAATAGGACTAGTACGGTAAATAAACCAAAGCTCATTTTTTCACTCACTCAATGTCACATCCTAATCCAGAGAACGTAGACCACTAAAATAAATTGACATCCTGCAATTTGGGCGATTGCAATTTTATTCTTTAGTATTTCATATTTTTGTCGCTATTTTAATATTTCATCTTTATTGAAGGACAAAATAAAACGAGGCAACTTTTGCATGATCCACTGCAAAGTTAAACGTTTCTATCGCGTAAAAAATGAGTTTTTCCCAAAACTTCTGAATGTTGTATCGATATTTTACGTTCAATGTTTAGTGGAGGCACCGAGGCAAGTTATCGCCGTACAGAACCACAATGGTTTGAAGTTTACATATAGTTAGATCGTTTGCTTCGGCGAGGTTTACTTAATTGTTTCTAAGTGTAAGCTGGAGTGCTTGTACTTGCGTCATATCCATGTTGGCTTGTTGACTAAGTTCGTTACACGGGTATCTACACAAGCTACTAACGGTTTGGATACGAAACATTTTGTTATTGTTCAAAATCTTCGCATTTATATAAAATGTACTTAGAGTAATCTAAAGTAATTAGAGTAGGCCCAAGAAGCGATGGTGTGATCACCTTGATATATTTAAAAGAGACCGGTTTGAGCTGGCGCAAAACAGAAAATTACAGGAGACGGGAAAAACCTTTGCGCAGCAGTAGAATCTCATGGATTACTAATATCATAATATTGTAACTACACAATGTCTGTACATGGTAGATATTTAAGAAAAAATGATATGAATGGTCTTAATAAGAGCAACAGAAACCAAAACAATGATGTTTAGGAATTTTATTCATCCATCCATCTGTATGTGTGTACAGCATTCTGCAAAAACTACTGCCCAAAATTGGATACGATTTTCATAGTTCTGTTCTTAAGGGTTTAATTTAAAAACTGGTGTACATTTTATCTTGATACGTCCTCTAAAAGTGATCTATTGCATTGGTTTTGGTACATCAAAAATCCACGTGTAATAAGTTATGAGCAAAAAACTAGCTTTTGTAATAAAGATTTATTTTTATTAATTTGACGTGGGCAAAATATATATATTATTTTGTTGAAAGAAAGTATTGTTAAGTAAATACATTAACAATTACCGTAAATTTATAATATTTTTTTTTAAGTTAAAAATAATACATGTGAAATTTTAATATGATTTAATGTGTTTTATTACAATAATAATGAATGATTTTTTTGTTTCAGGTAAAGATGTAAATAATTTACAAAGAAGGTTTGCAAAAGGATTTTTTTACAGTAGCATTTATTAATATACTTAATCTTCTTATTAATATTACAACAATATATATTTATAGTATATACGTTTCGTCCTTGAAATAGAATTTTATATTTTGATTTAGTTTATGGTTTAACCAATGGTTTAATGTGCTCTCCAAAACACGGTATCTATGTGTTTACTATACTTATCTCGTTGCTTAATTATATTGGCTATAAGACTAAATATAAGTCGGGCACTTACCGATCTACGAGTACATCTACTGTTAAGTGCTAAAACCACAGAATTCTACGTTATGCAGTCGCCCTCTAGTGGGCTTACCTCGGGGACTTTGAGCTTACCTCTCCTTGCATAATGTCAATAGTATTCCCTCCTAGTTTTCCCCTACGGGCCCGCAGCTCTCGCTGATACGGCTTAATGTGACGGCTAATGGTAGGTATCTACGGACGTGTTTATAATTACAAATAGTGTCACATTCCTGTCCTAAACAGTCATACTTATTCCCAAATAGTGTCGACACAATGGTATGTTACTTGTTTTATTGTTTTATGACACTTAGAATGGCAAACAAGCTAACGGCTGATCTCATGGACAGTGATAAAATGTGTGTAATGAAAAATAACAACTGTCTGCAACCTTAGTTGTTGTAACTATTTGAAATTATTGCTTGACATTAAACGCCACGACGACGAGCTTTTCGTACGGAGTCATTATTGATTTTGCTTCTGACGTCAATTTTATATTTTTCAGTTCTCATTAGATATTAATATTAATTTCTTTATACACCGTGATAAGAGATTTATTATCTAATAAATATCATTTTCCGAATATATGCGCATTACTTCAAAACGGCTGTACCTATTTGGGTAATCCTTATTTTGTTGTGTTTTGATTATTTGTATGAAAGAGGATAACTGAAACAGCGTACGAAAAAGTGAAAAATTCGGGTAAATATTCACGCAGGTGGAACTGCGAGAAAATAGCTAGCAATATATAAAAACATTTAACTAATTTTAAATATTCTTTTACCAATAGACGGCTGTGTTATCAACGAGTAATATGGGCTGTATTTTATTTAAAATAAATATAAATAAGTAAAAAAAGTGCAAAGCCGGAGCGTATCGCTAGTAGTTAAATGGATTGGAGCAAGTAGAGTACATCAGTTAATGGATCAATCCAATGAGTTAACTCGATATCAATGCGGACAGTTTGTTATTGCCTTGAATTTAGGACGAGTACTAGTACCAATTTAAAGCGACATATAGGAGACCCTTTGAATTGCAAGACCTTTAGATAAATGTAGTAACCAATATAGCTGGTAAGAATTGAAACAGTGACTAATAAATATAATTCCTGATATATTTTAATAATAGAAAAATAAGTATTTTTTCCACTGCTATTTATATTATTTGATGATAATTTATATTTGACTACCCTCTTGTTTTTTAATCTAATTCAATGAAATCTTATACCTTTGCGCGTAAAAACAATTGAATCTAAAATGCTGTTTTGATATTTGACAACATCAAAATAGACAAGGAGATGAATTATTTGTATAATTTTTTTGTAACATAGGGGACAAATAAGCATGTGGCTCACCTAATGGTAAGTGATTACCGCTGCCCATAGGCACTGTCAACGTCAGAGAAACTACAGGTATATTGCCAGGCTTTTAGGAAGGACTGTATTCTTGAAGTTTTCAATGGTCAATTATGTAATATATTTAAAGATCGTCTCATTTCGTCTTTTTTCACATTCATTTCTACTACATGTATTTTGTGTGCTATTTTATGCTTTAAACTTTTGTTATTCCGCTAGTGAGAATTGTTAGTTTATTTACGGAGTGTAACTCTAAACACCACAGACGCTGCCGTCCATGATTTGCTACTTTATCGATCGATCGGTGCCGCTCAATTAGCATATCGCTAAGTCAACATCCACTAAGTGTAAAATAATGTCAGGCACGATTACATCAGCACAAATCCGTTCCCGGTTAATTAGTCTTTACCACTGAAAATCCTGTTCCACAATACTTCACTAATTAATATTATTAGCGGGGCAACACTTTTGTTTTATTGCCAGGACTGGTCACGCCACGGTAGCGTGTTAGCAAAAAGTTTAGTCACATCACTTCGCTAGGAGGAATTGCGTTGTAGTAATTTTTTTTTTTATAATTTCTTGACCTATATACCTAGTGAACAAGAAGAAATTGCATACAGTCATACAAAATATGGAATGACACTGGCTGTTTTTTATAATTCTATTAAATAAATATATACTCGTACCAGTATTTTGTTTCTGTCGTAAAACTAGTATATATGCATTGCTATTTCTAAAATGAATAATCAGGGCGATAATATATAGTTTTAGATTCCGTAATCATATAGCGCCATCTAGTCTCCAACTAAAGAAAGTTTATAAAAAGTATTCTTATAGTATTAGATAATTGATAGAGCGACATAAATATTTTTTTTTTTATTAACTTTCAGATTTATATTTATATTAATTTTTTTTTGTAATATATGTTCTTATGGTATTAGACAACTAATACCATAAGAATGTTATTAGGCGATCACCATGAAGAGAAGTATTTAAAGATCTTTGGCACTCAGTTTTCTCTGCCTACTCTCTCTGCATGACTTGGCGTGAAGATAGATAAGTATCTGCTGCGACTAAAGTTAATTGTCAGGAGTGTCAAAAAGAATACGACTCTAGTACAACCTCTGCTTACGATTTTCCACCAGGGTGGTCTGTTAGCTTGTTTATCCTTGACAGCAATATTAAAAAAGTTTTAGAACCATGTACAAAGGTATTGCGATGTGTGGTCATTTCTTTTATTACTTTTTGAACTCTTTATTTATATAGCAATGTAAATTATGATATTTATTAAGTAGTTTCGTTAGTTGCGATTTCTTTAAAATTCCGAATAGAACAAAAAACTTACTTTTTAAAAATTATTATAGCTTATAGGTACAAAACAAAATGTGCAACACATTACACGTTGTTTTGCATAATATGTAGAAAAATTAAAATAAGTGTTTTATGACTTTTGATTCTTTTATTCTTGCATGAGATAAGGTAGGAAATAAAAAAGTTTTAAACGTAACACAGAAAAAGGGGTCCGTATATTTTTGTAATTTGACAATTCGTTAATTCTACAGGACAGACTGACGAACGATCGGACGGTCACACGTTTAAGTGTTCTCATTTGCCTTAATAAAGAACCCTAGAAATATAACTTGACCATTAAATGTACCGTGAAAAGAATAAACATCAACAGCTTTTATTACGCCGCGTTGAATGTTGTTCCACAACTGTTATTAGCAATAGCAGGATAGCGCATAACGTGAATAAAAACATTATAAAACAACAATAAAACTGCAATCGCGGGTTTAACGCAACGTTATCGCAGCGGAGACGGTTCATTATGGGGCGGAACACCACAGCAACTTTCAACGCCCGCACCGCATTATATTTTGATTTATTCAAGGCTGTATAATGAACCGGGGATAATTATTTCACTTGATAATTACTTGCATTGTTTAAATTAGAACTAAGCCAATCTTGAAGCATCTCAAGTAGAAGTGGGGCGTACGACGGTTTCTACACGTTTGTATTGTACGGCTGCATCTACCTAATTGCTTTTTAGTGTATGTAATATTAAACCAATAGAAATAGGTGCTTCGAAGGTATTTTACGTGTGAAACTAGTTGCATTTTATGTATTCTGTAGTCGAATTATAAAATGGAATATTTATGTAACAATTTCATTATCTATATGTGTTATAGGAGATTGCTCTATAGAACCCTAAAAAATCTTTCTCAATAAACCGGACGAACTTATGCAGGTAATATTAACAAAGCTTAAGATCCATTTATATCCTGAGTAATAATATCTTATAATCTACAATAATATTAGCTTGTCATGGTATGTGCCACAGACATGAATTGAAATAGATGTCACAATTGAGTGAATAAATAATTAGGCCTGGATATATCACATGAGCGCCATCTATTCTAGCTTATACTATAAATACTAGATAGCTAATTGTTCACCGCTGAGAATCGGTTTCCCCAATAAAGATATCTATAGGCGAATGTTACCACTTTCCATCAGGTGGGCTGTCAGCTTGTTTGCCATTCTAAGTTGCAATAGTACATTGCTATGCTTGTCAACTACTAGTAAACCTATTACTGGCAAACACAGTCAGGATTGGGTGATATTTTAAGATTCATTTTGCTGCCCATCCTTTGACCTTAAGTTCTCTTAGTCGCCTCTTACGATACTCATGTAAAAAGAAAGGGTGGCCTATTCTATGCCGGACCACACGGCAAATTTATTAAGAACAATCAGATGTGTTCATGTATACAAATAATTATGTTGTTTGAGGGTCGTACCTGCATTCGTCGGATGTAAGTTAAAGAATATAATATACTGCTTGCCTGGAGGCAAAACCTACATTAATGTGTTTGGCGAAAGATCTATGTTATTTTTTTGTCTTAAGTAACCTTTAAAGCCTACTTAGAGTTGAGCAGTTCTCTGCTAAATTTAGATCCGCAGTTCCTACATTAAAGTACGTACGTAGAAAAAAGTTTAGAAGGATTAACAGCGTTTCAACTGATATTTTTCAAAGAGTTTAACGAGGTAGAGTATTTGTTAACTATAAATAGCTTTTGTAACATCACAGTAAGTACATTTTATTTTACATCTTTAATCATCTCACTGCTCGCCATCGACAGGGAATTCATCTTCACACTCTTGAGCATAAGTGGTCACGAACTTTTCTCCCACGAATGCTCAGGCTGTGGAATACACAGTATGGAGTTCTTCTAAAAGGGTTCAGGTTTCTTCAGGGGTAGTATCGCATATGTGACACCCCTGGTGTTGCATGCGTCCATAGGCTGCAGTGATTGTTTATCATTAGATGGGCTGTATGCATGTTTGCCACCATTGTGGTATAAAAAAAAATATTATATAACAAAAATGACACGCTTAATTTTTATATAAATAAAAATATTTGCGTCGTCTACATATAATTATGTCTGTGGTACACGCGTTATTAATTAATTTGCTTATTTGCAGGTACGCGTTATCGTAGAAGAGCGTTCATCAGTCAAATGACGTCACTCTGGCGTACATTAACCTAGTATTACTCTGCATTAATAATGAATAATGATCAATCGGCCTGCTAAACTTGCGAGGTTGTATGTACCGAAGTATTTTTCATGAACTTGTTAAGTTAAAATATAGTCTAGACTCAGAACTTATTAATCATTGATACTATTGAAGGTTACGTCTGTAGCAAACAAATGAATATTGAATGTGCACTTCAAGTAATAAAATTTGTTCATTTTCTGAATATACCTTTCTTAAAGTATTAATTTAAGCGATTGGAAAATCTAAAATTTGTGAATAACGACGAATTACAAACGGGTATATTAAATACTTACATCTTATATTATTTTCTCGTTCTGTCTAATAGCAATGGTTGCATAATAGTTGTGTGCGCGCTTCATTAGAATAGAAACATACGTTGTACCGATTATTTAAATTAGTAGCTGAATATACATCTACTTGATAAATATTATGATTGCAATAGGAATATTTCAAAGCATTGTGTTAAATTGTAGATCTTCTGATCACCAGAGAGAGACTTTGTACAAAAGTCGATTGCTTGGGCACCTCTGTCCCATTCGTGTTTCTACCGTGAAGCAGTTGTGTTTGCATGGCTGTGTTTTGGTTTGAAGGGTGGGATATAGCATGAATTTACAGGGTACAGAGGAATAATATCTTAGTCCTCAGGAATGGCAACGCATAGGGGGTATCATGGGCGAAACAGTATACTCTGTTATGTCCATGGTACTGCTCATGTCTATAGGCGACGGTTACCACTTTCCATTAGGTAAGCCGTCAGCTTGTTTGCTATTCTAAGTTGTATAAAAAATCTTTTATCTATGTAAAAATCAATAGCTGTTTGTTAGTTTTGCATAAACTCAAAAACGGTTCGACTGATTTGAATATGTTTTGTGCGCTATAATACAAAGGTAGTTTAAAAGAAAAAATATGGAAAAAATCTTACAGTTCAGGTGCAAAATTGAAAAATAAAAATAGCTAATTTTGTATATGAATCGCTACTTCGGATAATTTTTAATAGATGGCGTTATAGGTGATACGAAATTCTCCGAATCATTTAGATTTAAATATACATACGTATATTATTAAAGAATTGATCTTATATTTGACCTATTTTCTTTGAGAAAATGAAAACAAACGCCCTATATGTACGAACTCGTGTAGAATTTGTGAATTTGTTGAGAACATGCATCAAATAAGATCCAATAACGAATACAAACCTAAAACTTTCCTCATACATACGAGTACGTCTGAAAGACTTGACAGTCGACAGACGGGCACGCCCAATCGTCGGCCGAACCGTGCCTCCAGTTGCTATTATTTATTCCGTGGAATAAATTAAAGTCGCATGGCTTGTAACTTTGTTTGTTGTAATCATGTCTTATATACGAAAAGCTATTTGAGTCGATTTGAGACATCTTTCCTTTTATCAATTCAGTATTTTTTTTTTCTTTACAAAATGTACCTTAAAAGCAATTGTTACATGAGAGGAATCTTTGTTGTTCCAGTTGTGATGTAGCTGTAGACACGTTTATGCAATTATGATACTGAATTCGTTTCTCGGTCGATCAATTTGAGAAATAAAGTCTATTTAGAAATTAGAGTATATTATGTATATTATATTATATGTATATTAGCGTGTATAGTAGATGTGTATATGTAGTGTAGGGTTACAATTTCGTTTTCATCCCATAGAAAATGCTACTATAGCAAGTGATTGATCAAATTTATATATATATATATATATATATATATATATATATATATATATATATATATATATATATAATATTTTAATAAGAGCTTTACGTTGTATCATCTCGCCTTGTTTTGTGACTCAAACAATTGTTACAAAACACAGTTGACAAACATAGTTCACAAAATTTTCCTTTTACATATATGTACATAGACATTATTAAAAATTGCATTCAAGTTTGAAATATAATACTAAATTTTTTAAATAGAAAACCCTGATATTTTGTTAGAAACTATTAGTAACTTAGTAAAGTAAATATTAATAAATTTGTATAAGCGAAAAGATCATTAAATAAATAAGTGAAATGTGATCATAACTTGAACAAAGTATAAGATATTGAGGTCTGTAGTAGTGTATGTATGTATATCTATAGTATGTAGGTATATGTAGATCACGCTATACGTAGATATTTAGTGGTCTATGCCCCTATATATTCTTTGCTCGCTACCTCTATGTTTCTGATAACATTGATTCATTATCATCAGATATTTTCCCTTTGTTCGTTATAACTATCATTCGTCTATGCCACGTCTATAATAATCTTATTGGTATTTCTATTAGCTATTCACCTATAATTACTCGTATAAATGCACTAGCTGTGCATTGAGGCTTTGCTTTGCTCTATGTAAACTATAATAAAAGGTGTGTTAGGATTTGTAACCTGTGTAATAAATTTTATTTAAATCCGGGCAGTGATTGATTGAATGATAATCATCCAAACATATTTATAAAGTTTTACATTTTTATAATTTCTAAATATAGAAATTTATTTATTTATAATGCTGTATTTAATCACATATCAACGACTGCATGGAATGCAATGAATTGCAAGGGTGTGTGATCCTAGCAAAGAATAGGCCACCCCTTCCTTTCCTGTATGTGTCGTAACAGGAGACTAAGAGAGAGTGAGTGATGGACAGCGGCGCGTAACTCTTAAAATATCTAAGCCTAACTGCGGTTGCCAATCCGCCTAACAAGCGTGGCAACTACTGGCACAAACCCCCAAGGGGAAAGCTTATGTTAAGCAGTGAACAGTTAAAGGCTGATATGATGATGATGATGATGAATTAGAATAATATTTAGCACACAAACCAATCACATATTAAATATATATTATGTATCCTATTTTTATCCTAGTTTATGCGTGAATATCCGCAGTTAAAAGTATTAGTTTTTTATTTAACTTTCTTTATGTTTATGTTTATTTTTATGTTTAAATTTTTCACTAATAGTTGCAACCTAATGGCTTTGTTGCAGTCGCATTTATTATTGGATTATGCTGTGTGCACATGTTGTGGCAAGTTTACCTGATACCCATTATGTACTTGCATATTATAATTTAAGTTTTTATTTGTAAATTTCTGTTATGTGCGCCTAATAAATAAAATAAAAAATAAAATAAATTAAATTAGTAATAAGTAATTTATACTTAAACTTGAAAAACCATTAATTACATATTTTTACTTATAAATGTGAACGTGAGTTTATTTATCTGTTTGTTACTTCTTAGCACTATGATTGGTATACACGTACTATATGAGATGGAGGACATGGGTTACTTTTTTTATTCTAGTGAACATATATCATATTCATGAATAAAAGCTAGTATACAAGCAAAATTTATATTAATAAACAAACTGACAAACAACACACTGGTTAAATCAGTCTGGGAACATGAAATTTTAGAGGTTCCTTATATATACTTAAACGACCCTTAATAAAGGGTTTCTCGAAATTTCCACAGAAACAAGAGAAAAAGTGGTCATATGTATGATAGAATACATGCCGAGATATCCCTTCGAGGTTAATAGCCGTAATTATCGTTTTAGACATATAAGTGTATGGGTAATCGCTACTCTCTCTAACTATTTATAGACTTGGTCGCCTCTTATGATCCCCTTGGGAAGGGATGAAGTGTCTCTATTCGAAAATAGGAATGACCACATTGTCGTATGCGATATTGTACCTACCTATTTGTGGTAGATGGAATGACGATAAGGTTTTTTTTTATTATTTATTTTTATATTTTATTATACCAACGATCCAGTCCGGTCTCGCATAGGTGGATAGAATTTTCGAAAATAATGTGTAATCTATGTTACTCGCTGATTATGTTTTATAAGTGAAAGAATTTTTTAAATCGAATGAGTAGTTTTTGAGTTTATTCGTTATAAAAAAATAATCAAATCTTTCCCCTATATAATATTAGTAGGAATTCATATGTAGGCATAAAGACTTTTGGGAATCGGTTCTTTGTTTAAAGTGGGCCTATAGGACCTTTTTAAGCCATTTCAATTGACAAACTATTTGACGACTCACTTGATGAAAAATAGTAAACTTCGTCTTTAAATATAAATAGCACCCTTAGAAGGCTCCACATATCACATAACATTCTTTGGCATCAACGGTAGATCTCTGTGTTTATTGCTTGTAATGTACATTGCTGCTTAGATCAAACTACGCAGTACTACCATTATAGTTGATTCTTGAATTCGTCACGATAAGCTAACTTACCTGTTTTCATTTTACCTATCACTTCTCACTGGTGCCTTGCCAGTATATACCGATAACGCAGGCAGGACTACTATTACATTTTCACCCATAAAATATCTCTGTCTCGCCATTGCTAAGGACTAAGATATTATATCGCATGCGATCTTTAATTTCATTACCATATAATTCCATTCTAAATAGAAACTAACTATGCAAGCATACTCGTAGCTGCTTAGCGGCAAAAACATGAATAGGACAACGGTACAATAAGCAGACAACTTTCGTGCAGTCTTCATGTGATAACACGAAATAAAAATAGATAAGTTTCTTTTGTTAATTACTGTCACTGTAATTGGACACCCGACCATTAAAAATGTAATTTTATGATCACAGCGGTGGAAGGCGGACATTGGACATTTTTATGACAAATATTATATATTATGATTGTTATGAGTGTTGTTTCTTTCAAACAGTAACTCGAATCAGCGGGTCTACCATGAAATGAAATTCCGAAATTTCGGACTCCATTTCGTGTTTTTGTTTATACCAAAATCGAACCAATAAATGGAGTTAAACATTTCGTTCGTCATACATCCTATCATAAAAGTCCAAAGGAACAATATTTTAACATTTTTAATATTTCCAAACGGCATGTATTATATAATTTTAACATCAAATTTCTGTTTCGTTTGGCTCCTAAATTTCGGAAAACATTTCATGGTAGGCCCTCTGAATCTAAATATTAATAACTAACGGAAAACGGAAAGAGATGTCAGTTTACTCTTTCCTTTCTCATGAGCACTACAATTAAAAAAAAATCATTATCTATGGATTACAATATTCATAATGTTTTGGCACGGGCCTGATTAATTTGTTTAGTACTAATTACGTTTTGTAATTAGTACCTACAACCGGGTTGCAATATAATAGTTACCGACCGCGGATTACGGAGGCAACACAGATAATAGCGGTGTATGTGGTCTGCAATGCCCATTACTCTGTATAATGATGTACATGAATGTTGATACGGTAAACAGTGCCTTGGGCGGCCGCAAACCGCTGCCTTAGTCCTAGGTGGTTTGAGATATATAAAATATACTTCCTTAATTAAAAAACAATATTTACCAATATTTTATATCAGCTTTTTTCCATCGATTTTACGCTCTTTAATTAGCATACAAAGAATCCTATGAGTAAATCGAAGGTAATGGTCGATATGTTTAGTTTGCTACCAAAGGTTCTTAAAATCCATTCAGTAGTTTGAGCTACGTTGCCATCACATGTTACAGAAACAATATATAATATAATTAACTTATATAACTTATAAACCATTATTATTTGATAAAACTGTATACTAAATTTAAATTCTCTTCTTCCCTTTTCATTTAAGAGTTTCCTTTTGTTGGTGCAATTCATTCATGCATTTTCTTCCAGTCCTCTCTGTTCCAAATTCTCTTCATAACGATACATTTCATTAGCTTAAAAATTACATTTAAAATATATTGTTATTCCAACAACCAAGTCCATTGATTATATATATTATTACACTTATTTGAATTATATTTTATTCCCAAATCACTATAACGATAATTTTCCACTATAGATGTAATATGATACGGTTGAACCGTTTAATGTGAATATCTAAACAAACAACTCTTATAATTTCTCAATTTTAAAGGTCGCCAATAAAAAAAAAAGCAGGTATGTTGACCCGTAATTTTTATCGTCTTTAGTCCCGATAGTGTATTTAACTCATATAATACGAGTATTAATAAGAAAGTGAGTCTTTTTATTGGTCGATTATTAAATTTAAATGGACTACGACTTTTTCAGTTTCTGATCCTTTTAGGAGAGTGGGATATGGCAATGAAATTACAAAGTACCTACAGAGGCATCACATCTTAGTGTTTAGGAATGGCAACGCGTTTACTATGGGCAATGTATTTTGCGATATCCGTGACGATGACATGTCACCTATAGACATCTATAGGCGTAGGTATATTAACACTTTCTATTTGGCTGTTTTCTGAGGGCATACCATGAAATGTTTTCTGAAATTTCGAGCTAAACGAAACACAAATTTGATGTTAAAATTACATAATACATGCCGTTTGAAAATATTAAAAATGTTAAAATATTGTTCCTTTGGACTTTTATGATAGGATGTATGACGAACGAAATGTTAAACTCCATTTATTGATCCGATTTTGCTATAAACAAAAACACGAAATTGAGTCCGAAATATCGGAATTTCATTTCATGGTAGACCCGCAGTTCTAAGTATCATAAAACACGGGAGTTACTTATCTCTACTATAAGTTATATTTCGAAAATCTGTCTACAAATAAATATTGATTATAATTTAGTACAATAATGCTGCGTGGTCCCGGCATAGAATAGCCCCTTCCGTTCCCGCAAGTATCGTAAAAAGCGACTAAGGGAAGTTAACGATCGAGGGATGGGTAGCAGCGATCCTCTTGAAACATCACTAAAGCCTAACTGCTGTTACCATTCCGCCTGCCAAGCGTGGCAAGTACTGGCTAAACTACCTTTATGGGGATGGCCTATGTTCAGCAGTGGACAGAGCATAAAAATATATTTATTTACTCAATTCTTTACATAGTACATGATGGGATCAATTTTATGATATCATTCGTTTCGACTGAGATTCGATAAAAACTACTAAAAAATGCAACTGGTATAATTCTACTTTCCTAATTTTATGTATGTAATATAAGATTAGGAAAATAGAAAGCAATAAATATTATAATATATATATTCTCTTTAAAGAGACATATTCTTTGATTTATTGCTTTTTATAGACAGGCAATTTTCGAGTAAGAACGGACCTGTATTCCATTTGTAACAAGACACCACAAATTATTATCGACGCCTTCGGCCAAAAATGTAGTTTATAAAATTAACAAGGGCGTCTCCTACACGGCGGACGAGCGAGCGAGGGTTAGGAGTGCGTTTTCTCACCCCCCCCCCCCTCCAGCCTCTCTACCCCCTGTCGTTTGCTTGCAATGACGTAATCTTTAAAGACGATAACTAATCTTCCTAATTGATCTTTTTCCTTGATGAGTTAAACAAATGAGAGAAGTGGGTGGGTACGCGATAATGGGCATAAATTTCTTAGGCTCAGGGTAGGTTTTCGGATATTAATATTAATAACGATGTTTTGTTATCGTAGCGAGTTTGTGCTGCGGATTACGTTTACCTCGTCTATATTTATTTGTGGTTGGGTTTAGATTATATGTGTTATTATAAGAATATATATTTATTAGTAATAGAGTGAATATTTAATATCTTATTTGGTGTTCCATTATTTTTGGTGTTTAAGTTTTTTTATTTAGAAGTGATAAAATTTGGGAGACAGGCGTGACAGATATGTATGTATGTATGTTAATATTACCAACTACGTAAACTCTCAAGAACTATGACAAATTTCAAATGTAGCATTAATAAGTGACGCCTGATAACCTCAAACAGCGCTCAGATATGACATCGTCTAACTGAATATTAAATATCGTAAATGTAATTTAAAACATAATTATAAACTGTAAAAATAGGAATAAATTTTGTATGGCGTTATTAGTTCGTTTGTTTTTGCGCTTTGACCGAACATGTAATTAGTATTTTTGATCGAAGATTAAAAGCTAATCCCCTTATTCATAAAAAATTTTATGTCGTAAAAATTCTTTTAACTATTGGTATGTTTGTCAGTTTTTCTAAATTGTAAAATCTGCGCAAAAGAAAAAGCTTTAAATGGATAAAATTGTTTTCTGAGACGTTAGGCTTTTTAATGAATAAAAGAATAGGAATGTAGGAAGATTTAAGAATAAGTTTTTATACTTCCATTTATATATATATTTATTATATTATAATTCCTTGTTCTGAACCCGCGCTTATAGAAAGATATTGGTTTACTTCTACAATGCTGGCAATGCGGCTTAGCTCATACATAATATAATACTATATTAGTAACCTCCTCGTACCAAACCGTATTGTATTGTTATCACTATATTGTGTTTTTATTAGTTATTCATAATTTTTCGTCTCTTCAGAACTATAAAATTGTTTAATATAACATATATATTGGTAATTACTATTTTAAATTAGTATAATAATTTACTAGAAAGTAAATAACTAGGAAAATACGAGTATAATGGATTGAATTTCAGTAATAAAAATTGATAATTTTAATTATCAGTCCAAAATAAGTAAATTTAGAGGCACTAGTCTATACATTCAGGTAAATGTGGTCGTCCAGTTTAGCCAAGAGTTTTCAAAGCAACTCTAAACTTGGAAACTACGACGTTGCCTAACTAGGAAGTAACTTTCGCTTCGTAAATTTTGGATGACACGTTAAGTAATAGTTTTAGCTCTAATTTTAGATAATCTTAATAAGTTCTAGAACGACATAATCTTAGAGCATTGACATCTAAATCTAGAATAAATTAGGTGTCACTGAATCATAAGAATATAAATTGAAAAACATTTCATATCTTTATTACCATAATTTAACTCGTAAAAATAATGTAAACACAAATGGAAGATTAAATAAGCCATTCAGTATAAATCTCTGTGCTTTTTAGAATGTGGTTTGTATTTTATTTATATAATATTTTTTTCGGATAATAAATAAAAAATAAAGATGCGTAGCTCCCCTAGAAATGTGTCGATAAAACATTTTTTAAATATAGCCCTGTTTTTTAACGCCCGTGAACATTTTCTTTATATTAGATGTACATGCGACGTGATTTCGATTTAAAATCATTATTTAAAGTTGAAGGTGATTAACCCTGTACTTTACAACTCCATAGCTCAATAATACATAGATTTACTTATCTATTAATAGTGACACTTTGTTGTTCTTATGTTCTAGTTTACCAAAGGGGGTAATGTAGCAACATGTTTTGCACCACTTGCTACGGTATTCTCTCTTAGGTATCTTTTACTTAGGTACTCACTCTATATGTAATTAAACATAAGAAGTACTTATGTCGTTCTTTGTACTAAATTTTCTAGAAATGTTGGAAATTTAAGTTACTTATCTCACGTGTAACTTGTCCGCCAGTATCATGTTTCTTAAAGTAAAATGTAACGAAATATCCTTGATTTATCAACAAGACTCCTGACGCTGTTAAATTGGATGCAATTGTCAGAGAATATCGTTTTCTGATAAGGCCGGCAGCACATATGCGATTTCTCCGGTGTAGCGGATGCTCATGGGCGGCAGTCACTTACCATTAGGTGGGCCAATACTAACGTTTAACCTCTGTATTATAAAAAAAATACTATTATATGTGTCCGTAATTTTATCCGTATCGCAGCTACTTCTTATTGTCGTACTACTATTGAAATTATATCCTATTTCATATAGACATAATTTGATTAATGATTATTTGATACTAGTACTATTTAGGAGTTTTTACCGTAAATATTCAAATTCAAATTCAAAAATCATTTATTCATGTAGGACATTTTAGCCGCTTATGAACGTCAAATTTTTACATTATAATTTTATATTTTTCCTACCGTCCAGTTCGGTATATAGATCCAATTGAGAAGAACTGGCAAGAAACTCAATTGAATTACTTTTTTTTTTTAAAGCCAGTTTATTTACAATGTATATTTATATAGGTGTCTATGTCTAACATTAAATGAAAATTCAGTGCATGAACAACTATTGCCATGCACACTCGTCATTCAAGTAATCGTTTAGTGAGTAATAGGCTTTGCTCAGTAAATATGATTTAACAGATGTTTTGAATTTATTTAAGGGTAATTCCAACATATCCTTTGGTATCTTATTGTAAATTTTTATACCTATTCCCATAAAAGACCTATTAACTTTTTCTAAACGATACTTGGGGACCGCAAGTTTGTCCTTAAATCTAGTATTAATATTATGAATATTGCTGTTTTTTGGAAATAAGTCAAGATTTTTATGAACATATAGAATATTTGAATATATAAATTGAGAAGCAACGGTGAGAATATTTGCCTCTTTGAATTTCTCTCTTAATGAGTCACGACTCTTCATACAGTAGATCGCTCGAACGGCACGTTTTTGTAATATGAATATATTCTTAATATCTGCCGCTTTTCCCCATAGTAATATTCCATAAGAGAGTAAACTATGAAAATAACTAAAATAGACTAATCTAGCAGTATCAGTATCAGTGTACTGTCTAACTTTACGCACGGCAAAAGCTGCTGAACTTAGTTTCGCTGCAAGGCTTTGAATTTGTGCACCCCATTGTGTTTTATTATCTAGTGTGATTCCTAGAAAGACAGTAGATTCTATAAATTCGAGAGATTCGTCATTTAATTTAATATTGCAATTAATATTAAAACTTTTAGATAGAGAGAAATTAACACATTTTGTTTTTTTAGCGTTTAACATAAGATTGTTAGTTGTAAACCAGTGCAGGAGACGCCGCAAAGCACTATTTACATCGTCATAATTATTAGTCATTCTATTAACTTTAAAAATCAATGAAGTATCGTCTGCAAACAATACTATGCCGCATCTATCCTGCATGGCATATGGGAGATCATTAATGTAAACTAGGAATAAAAATGGACCGAGAATAGATCCTTGAGGTACACCCATTTGCACAAGTGACCCGTCAGACGTAGCGTTGCTAATCTTCACTTTCTGTATTCTATCAGATAGATAAGATTTTATTAAATTTAAAGCATTGTCTTTGACGCCATAAAAAGCAAGTTTTTTTAGCAATGTATTATGATCAACGCAATCAAAAGCCTTAGAAAGGTCACAAAAAACACCTATCACATCCATTTTAGTTTCCCATGCAGCAAATACGTGTCTAAGCAACTCTGCACCTGCGTCTGTAGTTGAACGACCTTTGGAAAAACCGAATTGACTATTGTGGATTAAATTATTTAAATTGAAATAACTGACAAGTTGCATAAGGATTATTTTTTCAAAAATTTTACTGAGTGCTGGGAGTATGGATATAGGTCTATAATTTATTGGGTCACTCCTATCTCCAGATTTAAAAAGCGGTATGATTTTACTAATTTTCATTATGTTAGGAAATTTACCTTCATCTATACATTTATTGAAAATAAAAGCAAGAGAGGGCGCAATAATTTCCATTATACTATCCAGTATTTTAACAGATATACCCCATAGATCCTCTGTTTTTTTATTATTAAGTTGTTTGAATATTTTCATTATTTCTACTGATGATGTATGTCTAAAGTTAAATACAGCTGATGACTTGCTAACATTGTCTGTTAGTAAAGTTTCAGCAGCAGACGGGGAAGATTTTAGAGCCTGTGTCGTAATTAATGGAATATTAGTAAAATAAGATTCGAATGTATGCGCGACCTCTGTGTCGGAATTTACCAATTTGTTATTAATATTTAAAGCTATTTTGCTATTTTGAAAATTAACTTTTCCAGTTTCGCTATTTATTACTTTCCAAGTGGCTTTTATTTTATCTTTAGATTTAGTTATTATTTTACCTAAATAGAGAGACTTAGCTGTATGACAAACCTTTTTAAATATTTTCGAATAAGATTTTACATGTTCATGAAATAAGGGATCGGATATATAGCTTCGTTTTTCGTAAAGTTCGTAAAGATTAGCCCTAGACTTATAAATACCAAACGTGGCCCAGTCACAAAACTTTGATTTTACACTAGTTGAAAATGTTTTTGTTTTAAATTCACTGCTAGCTTCATGTTCAATTAAATTAAAAATATGTTCACATACAATGTCCGGGTCATATTGAGGTACTATGACACTAGATATTTTATGTTCAATTTTATTTTTAAAACGTGCCAAATTCTTTTGTGTTATTTGTCTGCATGTAATTGTTTGAGTCCCTTTAGATCCCTTAGTTTCAATTATAACTTTTTGTCCGTAATGATCAGATCCAAGACAGTCGAAATTCATTTTCACCTTTACTTCACAATTACAAAAAACATTATCTATACAAGTGGCAGAATTTCCTGCGACCCTAGTGGGTTCTAAAAAAAGATTGTGCAAATTAAATGATTTAAATAAGTTAATCAATCTTAAGCTTATTGAGCATTCCGATAATAAATCAACATTAAAATCGCCACATACAAATAATGTTTTATTCCTCCGTGCGACTCGTCTCAATGCTTCCTCCATAGCCAGTTCAAAAGAATCAAAACAAGCCGATGGCGGACGATAAACGCAAATTATTATACAAGTAACTAATTCTACGCAAGATAGTTCAATTGTTTGCTCAATAGAAATATTTACAATGTCTTGACGGTTTTTATATTCTACATCATTTTTTAAAATAATAATTGACCCGCCATGAATGGCATTGTTCCTAGCAAAAAAACTAGCTATATTATAATGTTCAAAAGGACAAATTATTTCATATTGTTTAAGCCAATGTTCTGTCAGACATAACACCCGTACATTGTTAGATTCTAAGAAAAGACTTAATTCTAATTCTTTGCTGGAGAAGCCACGAATATTTTGATGAATAATGACCATATCCTGTGGCTTAACCAATGTCGTAGATGTTAGTTTAAATTAACACATGTCACATTATTAGTATAATTACTAATATTACTAATTAAACCCGTTATACTACTTATAATGGGATCATAAATGTTATACGCTAGTAAACTAGCAATAGTCTTTTTTTGTTTTTTAGGAAGATAAAAATTACCTCCCGTCATATAATAATTTGTAACAAATTTGTTACTTTCAAAATAAAATATATCATTACAATGATATGTCATCGAATAAATTAAATTATTTATACTATAAATGAACTTATTCTGTTCATTAGTCAGGGATTGAGAGTAGGGAAATGCGCATAATAATATTTTACCTATACCAAGCTCCACTATATTATATAATGATTTTATTAAATTAACTATATCAGATTTACGCATATGCAAACAATTCCCTAACGCTATTACTAAGGTCGTGTGAATATCATATTTTTCATTTACTATATTTTTTATAATCTTATATATACCTGATCCCGGAAAACAATTATTTATTACTTGTTGCGAGAGGCAGTTCGATAATAAACTACCTAAATCCTTGCCAAATTCATCTGAATAAACAATTGTTCTCCTGATGGTTTCATGTACAGTGCTGCATTTATTTACTTTTGTACTGTTTCGTGTGGGTAAACATGAAACGTCTGGTTCCGTGACGGATGAGATATCAATGTTCAACTGATTATGGTGGGACGGTTGGATATAGTTATCAGACTCTGGTGAATTACAGTGACATCTATCCGTAAGAGAAACAAACCGCTCCATGTTGTAGTTACCTAATTTTATTAAATTATCCAACTGATCAGAATATTCATGTATTTCATTCTTAGCTGATTCGTATTTCAAAGA
The DNA here is from genome assembly GCF_026898425.1 of Galleria mellonella. Classification (NCBI taxonomy): domain Eukaryota; kingdom Metazoa; phylum Arthropoda; class Insecta; order Lepidoptera; family Pyralidae; genus Galleria; species Galleria mellonella. The sequence continues at coordinate 6,449,696 of NW_026442130.1, read as the reverse complement.
TAAATTGGACAACGAGTTCTCTAATAGTTTAATTTTTTGTGATAATTCATCTATTTCTAAATCTTTGTTATATATTTTTTCTTTACAATTATTTAATTCTATTGATAAGTCAATTTTTTGCTTCCTAGTAATAATTGATTTTAAACACTTTTTATGACTTTTCACTAAATTTTCTGATTTTCGAATAAATTTATTTAATTTTACATATTTTTTTAACTTCTTACTACTATTAATAGGTACTTTATTAGGACTATAGGAGCTTGGTGTATTTGTCAAATCTATGGTCACAAGGGGCAGAGCAGATGTTTGATCATTAGTAGTATTTAACATTTCTGTATACAGATCCATGGTCTCGTTATAACTACTCAACCGCCTGTGATCCAACAAAGATTTATTTTGTGATTGAACTTCCTCAAGGTGCCGCTCTAGATGAGTGATTTTCTGCAATGCTGACTCATATGTGTCTCTGCACAGATCATATTTATTTACAATTTCTTGATATGATTAAATTAAAAAAGAAATGTGGGTACAATACCCAGTTGATAATAAATTCCGTTAAAAACCATTCCGACATTTCTCTGATGACATAAACATTCACATCAGTGCTAAAACTGTTTAGATTTATATTTCTTATTTCTAATCTGACATTCACGAAAAAATTTTTGTTATAAATCGTAATGTTTTTCTAATAGATAATACAGATTAGTTGTGTTATTTATTATACTTATATAATATTTTTGAACGTTCAAATCGCTATAAAGGTCGACTTAATGCCTTAAACAACTCCAGCTAGGATTATCGATAAGACTATGTTTATTTTCAAATCAAATTATTAAATCCTAAAGAGGAGGTTCAATTATATTTTTCTCAGACTAGATAAAATAGTTAAAGACCCCAAGCGTATATTTATCCGAAACAAATTTTCCGCTCCGATGTCCCGGCTAGAGGAATTACTGGCCTGTATAATTGGTTATCGCGTTGAATAATTTAAAAATTTCGTTGAGGCCATAATTTTCAGGAAATCACGTGGTGTTCCACATCGGATCGCATGGTTTCACTTCATTAATAATGGAACTTTTTGTTTTCTGCTCACTTTAGTACCTATTCACGAGGGTACAATCTAAATTTAGGTACAGTGTAGTAAGTTGCTATATTGCTATGTAGATTAAGCCTGTTTTCCATATTTTTCATCCAGGTTCATGAACTTTATAAAGACACTTGAAATTATATAAAATGTAAAATATCTAGGAGAATTTATTGAAAAATTCATCATCATTTCAGCCTTTATCCGTCCACTGCTGGATATAAGCCTCCCTCATAGAATGGTCCTGAGCCACTTGCATCCATTATGATTAATTATTTTTAATTTATTAGTAATTTAGAATTCATTAAATAAGTAGTAACATAAATTGCTAATATATTTGGTGTTTTTTTTTCGCACGTGTATATGGGTGTGTGTATGTGTATGTATATGTCTCTCTTTCTATCTGTCTGTGTGTGTATGCCAGTGTATTACCCCAGTGCACTCGTATTTACCGACTAATTTTCTGTAATCGGCCTAGCGGACAGAGTTATGGAAAGTAAAATTTTCAATTTATTACTTTGTACCTAATGGTTTAGCGTAGAAACATTCAGATGTGCTATTAAGCACAGTCAATCATAAAATAAACAAATGAATCATTCCGCACTGTGTTTCACTATTCCGTACAAATAATTTCATGAATGAAATTGGGTTTTAAATTGCCATCTCAGTTTTGTTTAACACGCTATCAGTATCGTCAAGGGCCGTATTCACGGGCGAACATTTATCTGTCTGTCTATGGGCTTACAAAATAATTAATTGAGCGAACATCAATCGATTCAAATCAGTAACAGGATTGACTGTGTTTGCTTAATTTAAAGTATGACGTGTTAAATTTTAGAATTATAGATTTAAGAAAAAAAATATATGAGGTTTTAATAAAAGCAATAGATGCGAAAACAATATTTTTTGAAAACTTTGTCTACCTGTGTGATTGACCAGTGACCTCAAACGTTTTCTTTTTTTACTTAATAGTTAACTGGTAGACAATGTCATACGGCATTTAGAACGCCATTTGTACAAATTTCATTGTGCGACAAAGAATAAATAATTATTTCATATAATTTTCGATTTTATGACATAAAAAAATTACAGTCGTCGCAAAATTAACAACCCCTTTATTGATATCTTTACACAGCGACAGTTGTTTAGGAAAAAAGGAATAGCATCATAATTCGTTTTTTTTTTTTTTTTTTTTTTTTTTACAACACAGGGGGCAAACGAGCATGCGGCTCACCTGATGGTAAGTGACTACCGCCGCCGACTTCGTCTGTTTTATTTGAATCTTTTTTTATGCGATACCTTTGTCAATGCTAAACAAATTATATTCTTTTTGCAATAGATAGGGTTTACATAGTGATAATATTTTTTTTCGAAATACTCCCAGTTTTTATTACAAGTTTGTAGATACATCATCTCGTGTTCAAAATTCAAATATTTTTAGTCTTATATGCCCACGAATCATCTTGTTCGTTAATATGCATTTGTATGTGTTTAAGATAGAAGACACTAATTCATTTCACCTTGTTCTTTTTAAACCTTAAGCAATATTTGTAGAACATAACAAACCGCATCCAATTTGGTGCAGTAATTTTTGCATGATGCTGATACAAACGTACATACAGACCAGATAGTATTTATAAAAAGGATTGTTTTGGCATTCATTGGTCTTATTAAGATCCCTCATATTAAATTTTCTTAAATATCTTTTTTATACAAAAATTATCTAGTTACAATTTTATTATATTACTGAGATTATGGTCTATATTGCCGTGTGTTCCTGGTATAGAATAGGCCATCCCTTCCATTCCTGTGGGTGTCCTAAGTGGCTACTAAGGGAGGGCGAGGGATGGGCAGCAGGACCCTTCTTAAAACATCTCCAAAGCCTAACTGCGGTTGCCAACTCGCCTACCAAGCGTGGTAAGTACTGACAAAATCCCCCTAAGGGGGACGCTTATGTTCAGCAGTGGATAGTTCAGGGCTGATATGATAATGATATGTGTACTTAATGTACGAATTATTGTAAGTAGAAATGGTTTTATTGGCCTTAATTATAATTGTAGCTTTAATTAATATTTATTTTAAATGTGTAAAGTGAGTTCCATTGTTTTCAGTCTAGACCTATAAAAATAGAGCCCTCTGAAAAATAAACACTCTAGAGGTAAAAAAATCCCTAATTTAATTTTAATATATTTGAAAATTTGTTCGTTAAAATTTGTGATAAACCGAATTTACTTTTACGAAACTTATCATAAAACAACTAGTATGTAAATATTATGTAAATTACTGTATGTGTACAGAATCTCATATCGATATACATATGTATGTGTATTAGTACATTTTACATGTTGTACCTAGTTAGAAGTTTTAGCAAGTTTCATAACTTTGAGGGTATAAAGTTAGGGTTAGGAGTTCCTACTGTAATTGTAGCTCATGTTACTTTATTGCTTTGGTTAAGCTTAGCTCTCTGAACCGCAGTATTGTCTTTAGTCAATAACTAATGATGTTGCATGAAAATAGATTGTATACTAACTACTAATACTATACTTTACTGAACTTGGTGTTTTTTTGCAAAAGTTCATTTATCCTGGCATTTGATTAGAATTATTTTGTTTAATTCCACTATCATTAGTATATGTATGATTGCTAACACTCGTAGACTGGCCATCTCTATTATTACCAGAAGTTCCATAACTCACCATATTAGCCATCAATCTCTGATTGTTATTTTGTCCACGGATGTTTTGCGATACGTGTTTTACCTCTAAACGAGGTATCTTCAAATAGTTAGATCGCTGCTCGGAGCCTAGGGTTAACTGTTTGCAGTTGTTTGGGTGTCCAATATTTTTTTTGTCGAATAATAATGAATTAGTTGCACCGACAAGAAAAAACAGAAAACTCTTAAATAAAGAGAGAGAATAATGATTTTAATTAAATAACCAATAAATACTACAATTGTAAATGTGTAATTATATCTGACTGTTTTGTTTAATCATGCTTTAAACGCCGTAAGGTTTTGTATAAAAATAGTATTATATATAGACCATATAGATTAAAATAGATATACCATTTTTTATCTCAATTTACAGGAAAACTTCAGTAATATAGTTTGTTTTTGGAAAACCTCATTATTATAATTTATTATTTCATGTTTGGATTTTGCGCCTATTATGGTTAAAGGAAATAATACACTGCCAGTAAATGTAATATGAATGTACCTATTTGTACAATAATTTGCAATTACAGTAAAATTAAACTGTTGTATTTTAACAGCATTAACCACAATTTTTTTATACATAAAATTATCTGTAAATACAGTGTAAATAAGCTTAAAAATCTATTCGTAATAATATTAGACTGCGGGGCACTAGATTTTTTCTGTAAGAGAAGAATGGAAGAATTGTTGGCCAGGCTATTTAGTATAGGGTTTTATTTCGAGCTTTTCTTTTCTACCACTGGTTTATTGCGTCTTACTCATCTAGTTACCTCTTAAATATTCTAGTAATTAAGTCTTTATAATTACTCGTAATTTTTATCTCTAAAAATGCAAGTAAAACATTCCTCTATAAAATTGAAACTTGCAGTTTTGAATACACAATCGGGACTTAACACGATGAAAAAACTTACAGGTAAATAGTACTTCCACAAAATATTTTATTGCGGTAAGCCCCGATAGTATATTTAAAATATGTGTCAACAACGCGTTTTATCATCATCATATCAGCCTTGTTGAACATAATCATCCCCCTTAGAGGGTTTTGCCAGTATTTGCCACGCTTGGCAGACGGATTGGCAACCACAAATAGACTTTGGAGACGTTTTAAGACGGACGATTCTGCCCATCCCTTGCCCTCTCTTAGTCGCTTCTACGACACCCACGGGAAAGGAAGGCCTATTCTATGCCGGGCACCACACGGCCGCAACGCGTTTGTTTACAATTAACTATTTGGAAATTTGCCTACATTAATATGTGACAAAAATATCTTATCTAGAATATAATGCATCTCTGTATCCATGTATAAAATTCTATTCAAATCCATTCATACGTTTAAATTAGATTGAATAACGAACATCAAAACGCCTATTTATATTTACAAACTCTCACATGTATATTTAAAGACCAAGAGATTTTTCATAGGACACGTCCAATATTTCGGACATTATTGGATTCATGAACAAAATGGTTTTCAATTTTGACATGCCCACAATAGGCCAACATGGCTCGCCGAGATAACACCTCAACAATAGACCCGGCCATTATGTACAAATAACTTTCATAGTTGCACATAGGTACACAAATGGGACTAACCCGATGGTGCATTGATGGTGTGAAATGGTTTGTAAGTTTTATCGGTGCGTTTGGACCTTTGTACTGTGTACTACTAGTTGTATACCGCGAATTATTTCATGTGAATTAACACTAAAATGATTAAATATAACGTTTAAAAGTGCTCAGTTGAGTAACAAATAAGAATTTGACAAATTTTTGACAGTATAAAAAAAATTATTTACTACATTAATTTTTACTACCTCAAAAATTTTTAAAATGACTTCATTATTTTGTATAAAATAGACGATATCTTTGCCAATTCTGAATTTATATTTTGGCTATTTTTATTGGAATAAAAGTATTCAAATAGTATATATTTGAGAAACCAAATAACAATATGATACAAAAGGCGGGCTTAATGCTAATAGCATTCTCTACTCTGATCATACTCTGGTCAACATTCCACAAAATATTTGTTTTTGTGTGTATGTTATATGATACCATCGTTAATTCCGAAGTGGTTTTATTGTCTTTTTGTAATCGATTGGATTTAGTCGCACGCTGATCCATACTAATTTATTTATTTTATTGATTCTTTATTGAATACATTATAAAAAAATGTACAGTACAAAAAGCAAATTGACTCTCTATTTAATATAATTTCCGATTTAGAGAATTTTTAACATAATGAAATAGTTTTTATACTTTTTTACATTTAATTACTTTGTCTTATTTGATAAGTGTTTGGTTTAATTAAAAATTAATTACCAGTATCTATAATCATCGATATTAAACATTAATTATATTTAAATACACACATATAGTGGATACTTATACTGTTCAACAGTGGATAATGAATATGAAATGAAAAAAACAAAACTATATTTATCATAAACTAAAATCATCAATATTTAATTTGTTATACAGAAGAGCACTTTATTATTCAAACGATACTGCTGTAATAAGGTATATTTTAATGAATCTTTACTAATATTATAAATGTAAAAAAAAGGAGGTTTGTTTATTGTTTTTATTAACTCTTAGCACCTGAACGGCTAAACTAGTTACTGTGAAATTTGGTACACACGTACTATATGCGATGAAGAAGGATATAGGCTACTTTTTATCTCGGTCAATTAACGTGTCCACATAATGCCGACGAAGTCATTGGTAAAAGGTAGTAGGTAAATAAAAAAAACATAAACGTAATTATTTATTGTTCAAAAGTCGCCAAGTTTAATTGTCATATTATCAAAATGTTGTCACGAGAGTCATTATATCAAGAAATTCGTATTTACGAATTTGATAATTTTCGAGTAAGAATTGTTGATATTGTCAGAAACATTGACACATCAAAATTAAGAATTAACAATATAATCTTCAAGGTGCAAACATATCTACATTGATTTCAATAACACACAATTTCATTTATTGCACGTCATTATATTGTGTACTATCACATATAAAACAATTAGGATTACACAGTAATTATCATGGATTACTTGTGAGTTTTTGAGCGGTGTTCACTGCAATTATGTATTTTGGTTATATTGTTACATACAGCTTAATTATGTGCCTTACTACATTCCAAATTGCCGTTCAGAATCTCACTGTAATTCTTAATAATAAATAATCCTAAGCAAGTAATAATTTTGACAACAATAAATAGGTATTGTTAGCACATTACGAAGTAATGTGAAAATTATTTATTCATTAACGGAGTATATGGACAAATTTTTGTTTAGCATTTTAAATTGTTGAGTATCAATAACTTTCAAGGTACCGCATTAACTCAATAAATCTAGCAATGTTTTAATACCGTTTGATGTATTACATTGTGACCCAATTACTGTATCGTGACTCCGCATAAAATATATGGTGTATAGAGTATTATTATCTTGTCAATTGTTAGACATAATTGAGCAAAAAATTATAGATGGTAACAATTACATCAAACTATTTCATTATTGACGTTGCTTATTTATATTTTTGTTTGTTGTGCGATAAAATTAACGCGAAACACGTCGAGTTGTAACTGAATAATTGATTTTGCGATTATAAGTACAAAGGAGATCAATAGAAGCTTAAGTCTCCTTCATTGATGACTTTGAAAACATAATCCTATGATAAAATTATACTATTATATACAAAGCATTGATATAAAAAATATCTAAGATTCACAATCACATTTGAAAGTTACTCTTAGAAGTGACTAGTCGTAGAACAAGACAAAAGTCGCCAGGAGAGTCATACTGTAATACAAAACTCTGCGCCTAGGTGTTATAATTTTAGAAAAGTTTTAAAGAAATTACAGCATGTTTAAGTACTTATAAATGACTTGTAAAAACGAGCGCATACTTGGATTAAATGCGCTCTATTTCTATTGTTGTTTTTCAATAACTAATTGTGAATCTTGGTATTTTTTGTTAACCAATGGATATAAAGGATGTTTATTAGCTATCACTGAACTCAATGCCAATCAAGAGATGGTAGAAGTATAGGTTTTTCTACTGCTACAGTGTGAACCACTGGCACTGGTAGTGTCTTCACGATAGGAACAGTTTTTATGATGGGTACTTCCTTCACTACTGGAACCTCTCTTATGATAGGCAGTTCTTTTATCACAGGATATGTTCGGATGTGATGATGATGAACAGTATGCACCTCTTGAGGTACGTGGATTCTTATACTGTAAAAGAAAAAAAATGTATAGAGCATAATATAGTTGCAAAACATTTTAAGCAAAGAATTGTCTCACAATAAAAAAAAAAACCGTAGTAATTTTAGACGACGTGAACTAAAGTATTTAGAGATAAAAGGTCGTTTCTTGAACCCGTCATTCTTACTAATGTTATAAATATGAAAGTAAGTTTTTTTTTATACCACTGAGGTGGCAAACAAGCATACGGCCCACCTGATGGTAAGCGGTTACCGTAGCCGAGTAAAGTAAGTAAGTTTAACTAATTGTACCATAACTGTACATGCACGTCCTATGTGGTATGGAAAAGGACATGGGCAATCAATATACTACGGTTACACGGACAATGTCGTGCTTAACGACTAGTCTGTAATCTATTCATGAAAATTTACGTATTTATATGCAAATTTATACGCTACTACTTCATTTTCAAATCACTACTTTTACAAATACATAGTAGAAATTCTAGAATATCATCTGGAATTGAAAAGGTACAAACCAGACTAAAAAAGTTCATGTTTTATACATGCCATGTTATATTGTCGTGTGGTCCCGGCAAAGAATAGCCACCCCTTTCTTTCCGGTATCGTAAGTGCGACTAAGGGAGAGCGAGGGACGACCAGTAACGTCCCTCTTAAAACATCTGCAAAGTCTAAGTGCGGTTGCCAGTTCGCCTGCCAAGCGTGCCATTTACTGGCAAAACCCTCCAAGGGGAAGGCTTATGTTCAGCAGTGGACAGTTAAAGGCTAATATGATGACGACGATGTTTTATCAAGAAAATAACAGTTAATTTGTCAGGATATGATTCAAATACATATAAATGATTGAGTTGAGCTTGTCATCAATCTATTTAGAATAATTTAAACGACATACATTATGTACCATATATTAGATTTATAAGCTTAATTAGTGTTAGACAGTATATTTTCTTCGTCCCTGCCTACTCTAAAGGGAAACAGGCGTGATTTATATGTATGTATGTATTGAATAACTTATAATAAATGTATTTTAGAATTTTATCCCATATTATTATTTTAACACATTTGTATATTAGTATATTATTATTGGAAATATGCAATTATTAATAGGATACAAGTAATAAAATAGTTGCTTTTATTGTTTTAATTTGTATCTTTTATTATAATTGCCTGTATTGCTTGTTTCGCTGAAATAAATGATACAGGTATTTATAGGTATTTAGAGATAACTATGATCAAATGATAAAAAAGAGTTTTCAAATTTTTTTTTTGGCTCGTTTTGTGAAATTAATCAAATGAATCTACAATCGCGTTGTGCACATATTTACTACTTTACTAGATTGTGCACATATTTACTAGATGCTTTTTTAATTATAAAGCACTATTATACCTACTTGTACAACAATTAGTCCATTACCTTAAGGTTGTCTTGAAAAGATTGCTCTCAGCAATAAGACCGCTTTACTGTACTTATACAATTGTATCGTTATGTTTGTAAATTGTCTTGTTTATTTCCTATATTGTATAATGCAAATAAAGTATACTCATTCATTCATTCATACTTTTGTAAAGATTGAAAATTCTTTGTTCTTATTTGTACGAATATAAGCTTTATTAGGCTTTAGTGTAAAATCATATATAAACAAAAAACCGGGTTACAAAAATTTGAATAAGCAATTTGATATATCTAAGAAATTTGTTTTCTATCTAACACAATATTTTTTTCCCACTCATAACAATCCTGCCATAGACGAGTCTAAAGGCAAATTTATGTATAATGCATTATTCATAATATACTTCTTAATCTGTTATAAGAAATATCATTATATGTTAATACGTGGATTATTTCTGTTTGTGTAATTTTGTGGAAACAATTTCTGTGTAAGTATTTATACATAAAATTATAGGTTATTCTTATACATATATCTATGCCATCAATTTGATCGATGTATTCGCTTTGATGGCTGTATTATAAGAAATGCATATGCCCATTACCTATGAAATGACGCTGCCATTCGTGTCAGAAAAGTCGTTGGCTCATAATAAATGTATAAAGTTAAATTTTCTCATACCGACTTCTATTTTTTAACGAATTATAATAAAACAAACTTGAATGCTATCTTTATTTTTTCTGTTAAAATGTTTCACTTAATACCAAGTACCTAATGTTGTAATATTTTTTGTTTGAGTAAAAACATTTGATTACATAAAATTATTGCACAATAATTGCATTACACATGACATTATGTATTTGAACATATTTATTAAATAGATAAGTACACAGAGCTACCGTCTTATTTTGAATACGGTCACCACCATATAACACTTTTCTATACCATGACGCTAGATGGCGTCACTGGTCACAAAACATATTTATATAAAATACCTTTTTGTTGGTAGCAATAGGTATCATTTAATCTTGTCATAATCACTTATTAAAACTAAACTCACGTTATTGTATGTATGAAACGGATCTAAACAATTAATTTAATAGGATTTTTTTTTCAAAAAAGTCTCTTTCATCTCAAAAAAAGTTCTTCAAGTACAATAGTTTCAATATGGAAGTAAATATTGTTGTATTAATATATATATATATATATATATATATATATATATATATATATATATATATATATATATATATATATATATATATATATATAATTAACTTTACACATATTCGTAAAATACATAAATTTGGGAAATGGAGTAAAATATTTGATCACCGTAATTTTTACTCATATAAAACTTACCGTGTATGGTGAGGGTCTGGATCTGCTACCGGAGACGCCATATGACCCGCGGCCAGTACGGTCAGAGTTAACTGTAAAAAAAAAAACAAAATGTTAAATAATGATACAATATAGTTATAATTACGGAATCGAAAAAAATCAATAAATGAAAAAGAATTTTTTGTTAACAAACTTCCGTAAAATTAGTTTAATATGAAAGTAAAGATTATTTTATTAAATGAAGACTCTTTAGAATTGGCAAAGATGTTACATGATATAAACAAAAAAAAAAAAAAAAAAAATTAAAAACGACCCGATAAATTGGTTCGTAAATTCAAAGTACCCGATGTAGAGTTGTTTTCATAACGAATTATAGTCGGACGGATGGGTAAAATAAAATTGAAATGGAAAATATAATTATTTTATTCTAATAAATTAATTATATATTTATAAAGGTCGTTTTATAATGTCAATGGGCACTATATTTAACCTAAATTGTCCCTTTATACGATCTACTTTTATTTATAGACAGCGGTAAAATGAAATGTCAGGTAAGAATTTAAGAATTAACTCGCATTGACAGGTGACACTTTATCATCCAAATTGTGTGACGACTACTAAGTAGTTAATGACAGACTAGTGATTAGCCCCGGCTTCTCACGGTTACAATTTATTATTTAAGAAAAAAAAAATGCGCTTAGCTAAAAAACATTATGTTTATTTTCTTATAGCTTAGTTTCGTCTGTAAAAATATCTTAATGACAGTGAAATTAGCATAGTATCAAAATCCTTTCGTTAATATAAATCGTTATTCAGCCTTAGTTATGGTTAAATTATAATGACAAAATTTATGTCTTATTACATACTAGCGACCCGCTCCGCCTTCGCACAAGTGTAATGTAGAAACAATGTGATGTCAGTGTAGAGTGATTAATAATATTACTATTGTATCCGTCTAAATAGCTTTCCATATTTCACATAATTTGTATAAATTTTATAAAATATTAAAATAATTATAGAAAGCTGTTTAATATAGTATGCTATCTACTGACTTTTTTGGAGTATATTATTTTATTATATTTCAGCGTATTCGATAAAAGCTCTCTGTCGACTTGATTTTTTCCGTCATCAACAATTATCGTCATATTTCCACAAATTAATAAAAACAATATTAAACTATATGTATAAACCTTCCTCTTGAATCACTCTATCTATTGATGAAAATCGTATTTAAATCCGTTGAGTAGTTTAAAAGATCTAAGCGTACAGACGACGGGAAACGACTTTGCTTTGTACTAGAGATATAGCGTGGAATTGCTCATTTTAATATTTTTCTAAAGAACGATTTTTGTTTTATTTGTGACCATTTTCAACCGATTTTAGGGGGAGGAGGAGAAAGTTCTCAAGAAGTTCTCAGTTCGGTTGTATTTTTTACATGTTTGTTACCTCATAACTAAATGTAAACGTTTTGGAAAATTCCTATTTTATATGATAGGATATACTTTCAGATCGGTTTCATCTATGAAAAAGTTTATTAAAAAAAAGTTTAGTAGTTTAGTTTTTAAATAAAAATAATTTGTTTTGCTACAATGGAAGTTGCTTTTTGTTTGTGGACCACTATTTTATAACGGATGTTAAGAATAACAATATTATATATTCAAGTAAAATTAATTAAAATTTGTTCAACGAGAACAACCCTACATTATTTAACACGTTTTTCGGGCTTCTCTATGTATTTGTCTAAATCTTTGGCGCAACGTGTAGACTAAATGACTTGACGGTTTTTTTTAACGTTATACCTTTAAATTCGTTTTATTATGGATATCCTGTTAGGCTACACGACGTAATCCTTACAAATATTATAAACACGAGAATGCATTTGTTTGTTTGTTACCTCTTGGCGACTCAACGGCTCAATCAATTGTCATGAAATTTGACTTACTATTTAAGATAAAGAAGGAGATATGCCATTTTTATCTAGAAAATCAAAAAGTATATCTAGAATATCAAAAATCCCTTCTATAGTCGATTTTAGGATTCCGTTCAAAGGTACAAAGTGACACTTATGATGTGACTTTATCTGTCCATTTGTCCGTTCGTCCTTTCTGTCTGTCACAGCGCTATGTCTCAGCAACTACCAGTACCAATGCTATGATAATATCTATTATGTAGCTATTTCTTATTTTATCTCATATTTATATATTTATGCACGGAACCAACGACGTGTGAGTTCAACTCGCACATGACCGGTTTTATTTTTTTAACAATAAAGATTTGTTGATTTTTTTGCAGTTTCTGAATTCTAAATTCCGTAGTACAACTAACTGGTGACTTTTATTTAAGGGTTGCTACATTAACACTTTTTTTTTAATACAAAATATAATAACACTTTTTAATCACATTTTTCACTTCTTTTTTTATAGAAATGCAACACAGTATTTTCCTTAAGAGTGTATATTAATTATTTAAGGACTACTCACAGCGACGGTGTAGTACATGTTTGATGGCGTTTGGCGTGTCACTGTTGCTGCGCACGCGCACCGTGTTAATATGTACTGTTGTTGTGCAAGCCCTGCCACCGTTACGGTTCCTGATCGTCTTGATACACGTAATGCGTAATTTTACACATTAAGTACTCAAAGGATGAATGATGTATGTGTGTGTATTAATGGGTGACTGAATCCTTACTAATGTAATGTTATAAATGTGAAAGCGATTCCGGTTTTTTTTTAATTAATTGTCTATTAATTAAAAAAAAAAGCGGATTATATAAATACATTTTATACTTAGTATCCAGACCAATATAAATAGTCATATAAATGAATAAAAATATTTGTATTGTACAGAATTCGATTCCGCGACGGCTGGCAAGTAAAGCGGTGTGGTAAACGCTACACCAACAAGGTTGTTAGATGACTAATGAAGCTATTTTTTTTCCAAAATATGGGTCAAAAAACGACAATAATTTTGAGCCTTCCATGCAAACATGGCGAATGCTGTCAAGTCAATATGGGAAGCTTTAGATTTTTAGCATTTTTAACCGACTTCCAAAAAAAGGAGTTTCATAATTTGGTTATACGTGTATTTTTTATGCTTGTTTATCTCATGATTCTGTCTTTGTAAACTGTTTTGGAAATATCTTTTTATCAAAATCGGTTTACTAGTTTAGCGTTTAAATCAAAATAAATTGATGCCATTGTTTTGCCACAAATGAAATTGATTTTTTTTTTGTGGAACCAATAAAATAAAATTATTTCAAGGAAAAAAATAAAGAAATAACGAAAGTAGTTACTCTACTAGCCTATATAAACATCGATTATTTGTAACAAAAGTAGAATTTAAATTAACTTACTGAGGTGTTAAATGTTTATGTAAGTTAAGTATAATTTACATTCTATGGTAATCGAGAGTTGCAATAATAAAAAAAACAATGCCTATACTTAAATCTAAATTCGGTAAGCACGTATAGTTGTTACTAAATCCTAATGTTCCATGTCTCTGATTTTGTGTTAGATAATTTCATTCAATATTCCTATATCAGAGATTTTTATAAATATAATATAGTATTCCGTAATTGAAAATCCGTATAATTGATTACAAAGTCAAATCAAACAATAGTTAAATTTTAATATTTTTTGGTGGTCTCGGCATGGAATAGGCTACCTCTTCCTTTCCCTTGGGTGTCATAAGAGGCGACTAAGGGTGGGTGAGGGATGGGCAGCAACATCCCTCTTACATCTCCAAAGCCTAACTGCGATTGCCAATCAAGCGTGGCAACTACTGCCAAAACCCTCTAGGCTTATGTTCAGCTGTGGACAGTTAAAAGCTGATATGATGATAATAATGACTTTTTATTATGTGAAGGGTTTTACATATGTCATTTAAACAATACAATATAAAAAAAAATTACAAGCTATAACAATAATGGGTTACATATTACCTTTTTACTCAATTAATACGTAATATCATTTATTTGTTTATTATAAGTCCTGATAATCGAATATTCGGATAATCGAGATTATACTGTATGATATTGCATATTATGCTAAGTTTTTTTTCGGACTGTTCTATTGCTGTTGGCCGCGGATGGCTTTTATCTACATTACACTCCAAACCCGCGAAAGGCCTTTTGGAACGGTCTTTCGGTGGTTTTTGCCTATCGGATACAATATTTTATCTTTTATTCTGAGGTAAGTAAGGATAACATCAGGACCGCTTTGATATCTATATATTTGGTGGTCTGGTGGGTTAGCTTGTTTGCCATTCTATGGTGGATAAAGAAAAATTGGTTTCTCTGGACATTGATGGCGGAAAAAATTATCATCACCCATTTCGACATCGTCCATACTAGACGGATATCTACGGATATAGACTTGATAGGGTGTTTATTTTCAATATTATATATTAGACAACCGATATTTAATATGTTTTTTCATTGACTTACATAGATATTGTAACTAAAATATATAGATATTGATTATTACCCACTCCTAGTGTAAAGACACTGAATCGTTTGAATCTCGGATTAGGCCTTTGTATCGTGATCTTGATTCCTGTATAGTACTATGAATTATTTGATTTATGTATAACTAGATTATGTACTACAAGTCTTATATGTATGTATATCTATGACTGTAAACAGGCGTAAGTTTCTTGATTTGTAGAAGGTAAAAATTGAAATCACAACCATTATTTTAAGGGAGTGTTCTACTAATGACAATAACAATTTCAGGTTAATATCAAATGTAGAGCTCGTTATACTTATTTGAAAGCTGTACGTGCCTTATTAGTATGGTAGCTCAAAATATTTTGTTGTTATTATATTATCTAGCAGTATACAGTACGCGTAATGGTTCAATGAATTTCAGTCTTGTATATATGAGTAAATAATAGCTAAAGGATCCATATAAAAGTTAATAATTTTAAGCTTTTGTGACACAATGTCTAAAAAAGGAATTCCTCACTTAATGTAACTTTTTTCAACCGACTTCAACAAGGAGGTTCTTAATTCGGTTGTATGTTTTTTTTAATGTTTGTTACCCCATAACTCCGTTAGTGGTAGACCGATTTGGAAAATTCTTTTTTATCTGAAACCACTTTCAGATGGGTTTTATAGAAATTTTATAGGTATTACGTAAATTAAAATAACTGGTTTTGCCACACTGAAGTCGATTTTTTGTGTGAAACACATTCTTAATTATTAATGGATGAATAGTGCAAGTGTGATTACCATTCCATTATTATCTCTGAAAAAAAAAACTAGTCTATATTTATTTTGCTAGCAGAGGGGCTGTTTGTTCTCATTACTGACAATCTCCGTCCCCAATCAATGTAAGTCTGAATATTATGTTATGGAGACTGGCAGGGCGTGACTGGCGGTACCTAATCATGTTTACTGTAACATCAGACGCTATAATTCAAGCGAAGATAGACTAAACTGACACCTAAGTAGTTCAACTTATGTTATCTATATTGACGACTAGTTTGGTTTAGTTTGTGTATATTTTTATAGGTCAACGACACTTTTTCCTCACAGTGTAACCATCCTGTCACGTCTGTAGCCAAAGATACTATAAGGCTATTTATTACAAACCCTTATCATTAACATACTAATATTATGAATGTGAAAGTGAATTTGTTTGTGTATTTGTAACATCTTAACACTTTAACGGCTCAACCAATCGTCATGAAATTTGATATACATTCACGTACTATAGGGGATGAAAAAAGATATATTTGCCTTAGTTAATTAACTTATTCCGGATCCACGGACGAAGTCGTGGGTAGAACGTAGTAAGTAATTTTGCAAATATATTTTATAAAAATGTAGTATTTAGCGTGTATATGCACAATTAATAATATAATGATAACTGAATATACATGAGGGATTATATTTAAATATATCTAAGAATTTTAGAAAAAATATACAAGATATATAATATAAAAAGAAAAGAAAAAAAATTGTAATGTATAAGTGTATTTATAATTATAATGTTTAATTTAATTATATCTTCTTGCCTAATAATGTACAAGTTATCGAATTAAATATTTTATTCCTAGATAATTATATAGATCGGCGAACAACAAAACATTTTTTTCGAAATACTTACTTTAAATACATTCTTTATTATAATTACCCAGTATTTAACGGATAATAGTATAATTTAATATTTATTAGTAATAATAGCGCAACAAATATTTTCAACTACAAAATAGTTATGAAAGTCCACAGCCAGTGTTGTCTCGGCTGAGTGACTGTTAAATATTGTAGCATTATTGATGAGACCTACATGTTGTACAAGTACATGTTCGATGGTCCGTAACATGAAATATGTCAGAACCTACATGAACAACATCCAGGTATGGATTTCAATAAATATAATATATTTTACATATAAAATTTTGGCATTAAAATGATATCAACGAGTCAATTTGGTTTTGTCTAAAGATAGATTCGCATATGAAATTTAAGCCAAATTAATTCTAGAAGACATTACTTTGTAGATGATGTTTTTAAAAGGTTAAGAGCAGGCCTCCCCAGTAGAATAGCTACTGTTTTATAGTAGTTTTTGTTTCATGATACAAGAATATCATTTGTAAGATTGCTACCATTGTTGTATAAAAAGTTATATTTAATAGTTAAACACGTGAACAAACTTACATAGTATTGTTAGTTACTATAACTAGCTGTAAACTATGGATTTACCATATTATATTAGTAGGGTTGGGTAATTAGTATTCATCGTCATCATTTTACCCGTTAATTATCCACTGCTAAACATAGTTCTCTGCCAAAGACTTTCTTAAGCCATTTCGAGCTATTAGCATCCATTGACTTCTTGCAATAGATTTGGAATTATTGCTTCATCTAATGGGGGCTCTCCTACACTACGTTCGCCTATATGGGCTATCAGATTAACTTTCACGTGGTTTTTTCTATAAATTGTGGTAAATTTTTGTTGAAATCGTCAGTGGGTCAACTGACCTGTTTATACCTTTACCTATCATCATCTCTCATTGGTGTCTTACCAGTTTATACGCAGATAGCGCAAGTAGTTATCAATCCATTAATATATATTAAAAAAAAAAGAGAAATGGTTATCTAACACTTAATACTTTTATATTCTGTCATGTATAACAATATAGTATGTACGGACGTCAAAGCGAGTTCCGCTGTCTGGGAAAAAAGGAAAAGCTGCCAATTTCAGAATGCACCCTACGCGGGCCAGTAGAATAGCGAATGAGTTCAATCAGGCGTATTTCCCTTGGCGACGGTAGTCGTGCGGGGGACCGGGATAGTGAATCTGTAGTCTGAGTGTGTTTGTTTTATATTGTACGTACGAGTATATAACCGCATTGACTATGTATTTTTATGTTAGTCACTTGATTGGAAAAAAAAATTGGAAAGTAAATAAAATTTATAATAAATACTACGGAACCGGCTCGGCTTCGCACAAGAAGATAGAGTTTTTGAAAATAATAGTCTATGTTACTCACTAGTAATGTAGCTTTTTACTAGTGAAAGAATTTTAAAATGGGTTGAGTAACTATTGAGTTTATCTATTACAAAAAAATTTATTGTTTGTATTAGTTACAAAAGTTAGGTTTTATGCGCAAACTACCCACTTATTTTGAGTAGTTTTTTTTTTATTCAACTTATAATGGCAAACAAGCTGACGGCCCACCTGATGGAAAATGGTAACCGTCGCCTATAGACATGAGCAGTACCATGGAGTACTGTACTGTAGTACCAATACAACAGAGTATACTGTTTCGCCCATGATACCCCCATGCGTTGCCATTCCTGAGGACTCAGGTGTTATTCCTCTGTACCTAGTAAATTCACGCCATATCCCACCCTTCAAACCGAAACACAGCCATGCAAACACGACTGCTTCACGGTTGAAACACGAATGGGACAGAGGTACCCAAGCAATCGACTTTTGTACAAAGTCTCGAAAGTAGTTTTAATGTAATAACAACCGGATTGACTGTGTAATTTGATCTAGTGCGTATGATATTCTTGTAGTGGTTAATTAGAAGGTATTCTTTATTCCTTTTTTACATTACAAAGGTAACAAACAAACATACATCCCGTCTGATGGTAAACGATCACTGTAACCTATGGATACCTGCAACACTAAGGTTGTCACGTGTATGTTATAAGAGAAACTTTAATATACCTTTTTTGAAGAACCCCATACTGAAGTAAGTCTCTAGGCAAATCCTCGGCAGGGATCATCGTCCTTTAAGTCATTTCAACATCTAGATCTTAGATACGAGTAGATGTAAATTAATATTATATTTATTGTTAGATGAATAATCCATGTAATAATAAGATTGATTATATTATTACTCCTTCTTTGCATTATGGTGGAAATTTCCATCATAACATTGAATGCCAAAAAATTATATAAAAGAATAATTTCACTTTAAGTTGATAGTGTCTGGATACCTTTTTGCTATGTTTGCAGCTATGTTTTTTTTCTGCAATGGAATGTCCATTGCAGAAAAAAACTTAAAATTTATTTCACGTCAAAAATTTAACGTCAAATTTATTTTTTTAACCATTTTTCCTTTAATATTGAATATGAATTATATCACCTTGATTTATTTTACCATTAAAAAAAATTATGCAAAGAAGGGTTAACTCGGAAAACAATAGATTTTTGTGATATCACAATTCATACCGTAATAACATAACGACTTGTTAGTATGAGTATTTCCCTTAAAGTATCTGGCTAGATGGCTTGGTGTAGTGTTTTATATCGAGTTTATATTCTTGAGATGAAGAATTGTGACTGCATCGTAATTCCGAGAAGGGATTGTTAGTAATGCGGACTACCAATCCTATAGCTAGCAATATACTCTGTCAGATCGACCTGTATGTGGTGCCCCTTGGAAACCGTCCTGCTGAATTCCAGGTGTATTCATCACGATGGACTAACTGACCTGCCTTTTCATTCTCACCTATCATTCCTCAGTAGTGCCCCGCCAACGTATACCGTTAGCACAGGCGGAGTTACCACAACATTACCATCCGTTAAAAGAACTCCGTCACCACATAAAGTTGTCACGTTTACTTATCATAAAAGAAATATACAAACGAATACAAAATAGTTACGTACTACGTCCTACGACTGTTTAATTATTAGTGAAATAGCACTTAGTCACTCTATACTTATCATAAATAAACCTCTAATATTAGCTATTACCGACACGAAACTACACTAATTATAAGGATATAAAGGTACTACATCTATATAGAGCTCATAAAACCCCCGCAAGAGGTCCCTAAGTCGACTCCGCTTTGAATCGACGGTCCTGTGAGCGGCTTACATCTGTAATCCCTCACAGGTCACTCAAGTGACGTCACCTTAGATTTGTTTTTTTTTTCGTTTCCATGTCGAACGCTCTTTATACGCTTGACGAACAAGAAGTGAATTTACGAATTGACACATAGTAATTAAGGTGTATTCTAGGTTCAATACCTTTCCGGAATGTGGCAAGTCACTTGCAATTGTAAGTATGCCATGCTTGCAAATTGCAATACTTTCAGAAGTACTTATAGGCGATCAATATTTTTCCCTGTAACCTCATGAATACTAGGCAATTATAATTGCTTTTGCAATTATATGCAACAATAAAAGTAGTGAGTAATTATAGATTTCGTATTGGTGTTGTATATCAGAATCGTTCTACTATATGATAGTTGGCTTGGGTTAAATATTTTAACAATTATTTAAGGTTAAATATAACATATGTTATGTCCATGGCATTGTTTATGTCTATAGGCGACGGTTACTACTTTTTATCAGGTCAGCTTATTTGCCATTTTAAGAAGCATAAAGAAAAATATTATGTCTATATTTTACTTAATTTCTCACAAATATAGCAAATAGTACAAAGAGCAGAAAGAAATGTAAAAGTCGGTATAGAATTGGTGACGTAATTTCCTTCTTCAATTCAGTCGAATTAACCTTTTTCTTTCTTCTAAAAGTCAGTTAATATATATATTAAGTGGTCTTTATACCTCAAAGGTTGCCAATTCCTAAGACTATGGTGTTATACTTATGGCTCTTTTATTAGAGTTTTTACTGTCTGACCGTTTAGGCCATGCATGATCATTCACCTGCCGTGACGCATGTTCATGCATGGCCTTTTGTGAATTGGACGCTTAAATGGTAAACTGGATCTGGTGACTCATAATATTCAATCGTCAGTTTGTCGTGTGTATATCGTGTCGTATGTTTCAATTTGTGATTCATACAAGCGATCCACCCCGGCTTCGCACGGGTAGATACATAGAAAGATAAATTACTATTTTATATTAACTACTTATTAATTAGTCCTCAGGAATGAAAACGCATGAGGATTATCATGTGCGACACATATACTCCGTTTTGTCCATGCTACTGTTCATGTTTATAGGCGACGGTTATCACTTTCCATCAGGTGAGTCAGCTTTTTTGTCACTCTCAGTTGAATTAAAAAAATATTAATTTTATTTATTTATACCTTTGCACACGTTAAAACATGTTAACGGGAATAATAATGGACAATAATAAATAATAATAATAAATAACGACTTTAATAGGCAATTAGTATGGGTTACATTATTGTGATGTTGATAGGGATCTCTTATTTTTGGGAAATAATATATAAACTACGTCATATATTATTTTCCAAAAATGACAAAATAGCTTTCAATTGGTGAGCGAATTTTTAACATCGGTTGAATAGTATTTGAATTTATCTATTAAAAACAAATAAACACAAAAAATCTAATCCTTCCTCTTTGTATTATTAACATAGATATAGATTATAAGTATTTAAACAAAGTATAATATTATACACAAAGATTCAATATATAATATACAGTCGTATAATCTGAAACTAAGTAGGGTTTTGTTATATACAGGGTAACGTCGAAGTTATTACCATCCTTTTTAAATGAACATGATTCCCGAAGAAATGTGGGTTGGAAAACGACAAAAAATTTTAAGCCTTCAATATACAAACACAGTATGTTCAATGGATCTACCATGAAATGAAATTCCGGATATTCGGACTTAATTTCGTGGTTTTGCTCATACCGAAATCTGTCCAGAAAATGGAGCTTAACATTTCGATTGTCATAAATTCTACCATAAAAGTCTAAAGACGGTATTTTAGTTGATATCGGTTTTAAACGATATGTATTATGTAATTTTGACGTTAATTTTGTATTTTGTGCGGTCTCAAAATGTTGAAAAACCTTCGGTAGGTCCTCAGATAGCGAGTTGGACACAATATTTAGTGTTGTTTTCAACTTTCTTTTCTTGGGTAAATGTATTAATTAGTAGAATTTACATAAGTATATTTAATAATATCTGCATATATACGAAACAGTACTCTGTTATGCCCATGGTATTGTTCATATGTATAGGCGATGGTTACAACTTTCCATCAGGTGGGCCGTTAGCTTGTTTGCTATTCTAATCTGCATAAAAGAAATAAATATAAATGATATTACAATTTTATCTTAAACCAATCATTAAAACGAATTTTTACAGTTTATTAGTTTGGTTGACATCCAGGTGTCATTTCTCTATTTTTTTAATAAAAATACTAATTAAATATCACATCAAGATCTTAATTCTAAGGATCAAATATGAATCAAATTCCAAATAGATTATTCACAAGATTATTATAAATTTAGTAATTTAAATCTTAAATAATATTCCATAATGTTTTATTTTAAGAAATTATCAAATTAAAATAATAGGTTAAGAGATAGCTTTAGAGAAATGGCCTTAGTATCGATCCCATTGAATCGTAAATCATTTTATATTCAGAGTCACCACAAATACGTTGTAACAAGTTACTGTCTACAAATAGCATTTTCAATAGTAACCGGCCTGTTTGTTATTCTGTTTCTTTCACCTTATTGGTCATCGTTATATAAATGGGAATGCAACAATATCTGTATTCGGTGTGGTCAAGATTCATCAGTATTCAACCATACTTGCTTACTAAGTAAATGGGATTATGTAATATTTTACCGATGCAGTGCATTACCAGTACCTACATGCATAATGTATTTGACGTATTTAGGTTAAATTCAAATTAAACGTCAAAAAAGTCTTAAAAAGGCTAAGGTTTTATTAGAGGGAAACTTTGTGCAAAAGTCACCTGCTCGGGTACCACTGTCTCACTCGTGTTTCTGCCGTGAAGTAGTTGTGCTAACGTGGTCAGTGCAGTCATTTTGACAGCGCATGACGTGTACCACCGGCATTACGGTATATTCTGCATGTATATGTACATTATAGCATTGACGATGGTTGCCATTTTCCATCCAGTATTTTTGTGTTACACGCACATGATATTTTTTTTGCCAATTATGTTCCGATAAAGATGATGTTTTTACTAGCGATAGTATTTAATTTCGAGTTGATCTCAAACTTATTTTATCAAACTAGAAGTCTTCTTTTTGTAGGATAAAATCTTAAATATATTATTTAGAATTTGCATTATTTTAGTAGAAAAAAAAACAGGTAAATTATTAGTTATAAATTCCACTATGTACTAACATTATCAGAATAATAACATTTATACTTATAAAATTACTCATATAACTTAAAAATACAATATAAGACTGAATAAGAATATGAGAAAAATATATAAAATAATAGAAAAATATGTAAAATAGTTCTGATAAATTAGATAGGCCAGTTTATGAGACATAATTTCTGCTTGCGTTGTTATGATTATAAGAATTGCATATTTTTTTTTATGAATTAATTCTGAGTTTTTTTTTCTTGTCACAAGTAAAAAGTAGCATAGCTATGTCATAAGATATATAATGCCATTAACATGACACCTAGGAAATTAGACAATACGCTTAATTATTTTTTATGGTGTAAATTAAACTGCCCTTTGTAATTTGGGTTTTACTTTTTACTAAATCCATATTTAACCTTCAATTAAAAAAATAGATACTTTTTTGTTTTGTTAAAATATTAAAGAAAATCAAATCCCAAGTATATTTTTTTAGATTTATGATTTTTATCTGTAGATATTAAGCGATTATATTAAGATTAGTGTGTCTAATGTTAACTATTAAAATTTTGGCTTATGTGATTTGGCCCATAGTTCTACAACGGGACAACCGATCCATCACGGAACGGGACTAATCTAATAGCCGTTAGTTACGAGTATATTGTTATTGATATCATCTATTATGGTATTTAAATTCTATATCAACATAATGACTCTACAACAGTTTTCCAAACATTTATGTACATTTATACAAATTCTAAAATTTCGTACAATTAAATTTTATTGAAATACTTATGTATTATTTAATCTGCTACATATTTCAGTACTTTTTGATTAACGTTATTACAAGAGCTAGCCTTTCGGTGGGATGCATTTCGGCTGCACTACTACGTCATTATCATATTATAATTTGGCGGGATGCCGGCGCGGCGTACGTACGGCACGCCTCACATAATTTGATATTAAACATGCCTTGACAAGTGACGTGACTGCATTGCGCGTTCATTACCTTTATTAATGCTGAACAACAAGTGACGTCATCTTCTTAATAAAGCCTCATTGGTGGCATGCAAGGCGCTGAACGGGTAAACGTGTTGAGAGTTTAATGTGTTAATGACAATCGGTTTAGAAAACGCAATTGTTTGCCATGAGAATATTATACGGCCATCGAGCCCGGAACTTTTAATTGATTTATTCTAGTTACATGATTTATGGATTTCAAAGATGGGAATTAATGGCGTATAATTTAGACAAAATATACTTGTTTACCTAGGTTTATTTCGACGTTTTGACTAAGCGACTGCTGGCTGTGGTCACGAGTTGATAGATGTAGCGAGCGGAGGCGTAACATTGTTTCCCGCCTTAAAAAATATATATGTGCAATATAATATTTTTTTATATATATATTTGGTATATGAGTATTTAGTAAATGTATCAAATATCTATATTTTTATTTAATTTTATATTTCCTTAATTGTTTTAAAATTGAGCGTTTAGTTTTTGTTTATTTCGTGGTAACTTGAATTGGTTAAAATTAATCACGTTTAAAACACATATTACATAATTAATAGCTCCTTATAATTATTTATATTTAAAAATATAACCACAATAATAGAGTCTTTTGTTTCTATAATTTACCCTACTAATTGCATGCTTCTTGTATGACATTAAAAGACAGCGAGTATGAATGAATAATGAATAACTTTTACTACTTCGTTTACTACGTAACTGTGCTATTGGTTACGAATAAATAATCGTAACTATTTAAAACACAAATTAGACTGATGTTTGTTACATAATATCTAGTAATGGAATTTTATTTCATTATGTCATTTAATAGGGTGAATAACGTAAAGCTAGCAATTCTGCAATTCGTCTATTAATAAATTTATTTTATTTTAATATTACATCTGGAATCAATAGCTTATATCTAGAATAATTAAAAATATTATATTTATACCATATATTAGCCAATTACAGATTTCCAATTTGTATACCAGACAATAGTATATTTATTTTTAGAGGGTAGGTTAAATTAAATAGAAAAAAAAATCAATGGACATACTTATTTGAAACGTCGCATCACTAAAAGTTCAGTAATAATTAGTGTTAAAGTGTGTGTTATTTGTGTGTGTGGTGTTGCTGAATGAGGTGTAAAAAAAAAGTATTGTGCGCGTCTTGTTTTATATAAAGGAGATTAAATATTTGTAAAATATTTAAATTTAGAACATGATTCATCTAGAAATCATAGATTCTATTTCAAATATTTTCAAAGAATGCCTACAAAATATTTTATCGTTCCGATGAACACAATATTAAAATTTAATCAAATACCGATGTAACTGATTAAAACTTAGTATTAAAATTTATAAATTAGCTAAAGTACGATTATAAATAGCTGTTGTTTCTTTTTTATAAATCTGTCAAGTTTATGATTGAAGCTTCTTTTCTAGAGCAAATGTGAGTACTTGTCACATTTGAAAATTATTTTAATGCATAATCCTGCATTTAAAAATAATGAATTATTGATAACTTGAATAAATATCTTCCGACGACATGTGGACATTCCACAGATATGTGGATTCGAATTACATCGAATCGAGTCCTTGGTAGGTATTTTTTTCGCCCATCAATAACAATATATATCTTGCGGTTTTTCTCACGTTAATCAGCAAGTATCCACATAAAGTATCTTGTGTTCTATATTATTATATAACCTACACATGTGCAAAATTTCATTCAAATCCGTTTAGTAGTTTTTGCATGAAAGACTAACATCCTTATAAATCTATCCTTATAAAGTTTCACATTTATAATATTAATGGGGTGCCCTTATTACATTTAAATTGGATACTGCGTATATCTCATAGAAGATACCGCGTTAATAATGCAACGGTAAGATGTCACTAGTGTTGCATGTAATTCAATATTAACACGCGACTGACAGGTAACGTGACTGCAGCGCTGTCACGCGACGGGAATGCGTGACAGGTGTATCGGCTAGCTCATACAACTAGCTTTCCCGCGAATTTACCTGTGAGGTATCAGCTATCTTCTATTTTCCTGATAATTGTTTCATGCAACAGGATTTTTTTTAAAACAGAGAGTAAACGATCGTGCGGCTTACTTGATAGTAAGTGATTACCGCCGCCCATGATTACCCGTAACACCAGAGGCGTTGCAGGTGTGCTGCCGGCCTTTTAAAAAGAAATATGCTCTTTTCTTGAAGGTTTGTTGAAAATATTGTTGCTGGAAATTGATTCCAAAGAGTGATTGTGCGTAGAAGATAGTGGCTTGAAAAAGACACGGTGGAGGACCGCCATTCATTCAGATGGCTGGGATGGAACTTTAGTTAGGATATGGTAAATAATAAGATTCACCAGATGAAGTGATAATAGTCGCCTAAAGACGTAAACATCAATATGGACACTAAAGGTGGAGTTGTTTATGTCAATACCAGCTTTTACCGGCGACCTTGACCGTGTGATCAGAATATGTTTACAGACCAAAAGTAGTCTATATCCTTCTCCATTTCGTATGCCAAATTTCAAAGTGATTGGTTAAGTTGTTAAGGCGATATAAAGTAATAAAAAAAAACGAACTTAATTTCACATTTATAATATTAGTAAGGTTGTATGATGTAATCTATTAATTACACTGTGATGCTCACGGTATCTCTTTAACGATATACGAATTTCTGAAAATATCCTCTTAGCTTGGAGACTTGGAGTGTCCACTGAATACATATGCAATGATGAACAAATTAATTTTGACCCATAGTACAAAAAATCATTAACAAATAAATTTACAAAAGATGATTTATTTTTATGTACATTAAAAATCAATTATGTTCGCTGAACTGTGTGTCCACCGATTAGAGTTTATTTTGCAAAGGCAGTTCTTTCTCTAATCGTTCGTTTCAATTGTCAAATAAATACTATCGTGTCGACACTGTAATATCGAATAATGAAAATCGATTTAGAATTACCTGAGATACTGTGTAACATTCAAAAACTACAGACGAATTCCGAACCTCCTCCTTTATCGAGGTCGGTTAAAAATAAAAGCGAATTATCTCTTTTTAATTCTTCTCCATTGCCAACGACACCAATGAACGTTTCCGTTCATTCGTTCAGTAAAGCTCTACTTGAATTTTTCTTCGCCGTCTTAATTTGTACGTGACTCCGAGAGTTAATTAGTGCAATTACGAGATCCAGTCGGTTTTTTATGCCAGTTATACTCTTGTATTCAGGGGCAGCCATTGTGGAAAATTAAATTAACTCTAAAATAGTGGACTTAGGGCTGGCGCAAATAGACGTTTTTACCTGGCGTCTATTTGTTTTACGGTGTTAGCGGTGCATTTTGAAAAAAATATGAGTTTTATATTTCTTTATAACATTACCTGGGAATGATAATGAATAGATAAGACATTATTTATTTATTATTTATTGTATACACTGATAATACATATAGGAGTATAACAGTGGAAAGCAAAAATACAAAGGTGAGCTTTACTTTGCAAGAGTTTTCTTCCTCATCTGCTTGATGCTTCCTACCGCCAATGATGACGATGATGATGATTATAAATGTGATTAACACAATAGATACAAGTAATAAGCTACTTAAGCATTGTGATGATACATTTGTTTCATATAAAACAAGCTGTTACCGATTTTGACCATATATTTGACACAACTACAAATTACGTTTCATACATACAAAAAATATTTATTACTCTCAGATACGGTTTTGTATACCAAATTACATTCAATTGTACTTAAAAAATTTCGCATTTAAACTCATAATATTTATTAGCTTAAATCTTGCTAACTTAGAATATATGGATTAAAATTAAGTATGAC
This sequence comes from Galleria mellonella, assembly GCF_026898425.1. NCBI lineage: Eukaryota > Metazoa > Arthropoda > Insecta > Lepidoptera > Pyralidae > Galleria > Galleria mellonella. The sequence continues at coordinate 6,421,535 of NW_026442130.1, read as the reverse complement.
AAAAAGCCGTATGGTTGCGGCATAGAGTGGTCCATACCTTCTTTTCACGTAGGTGTTGTAAGAGGCGACTAAAAGAATTTAACGGCCCAGGGATGGGCAGCAGCGTCCTTTTTGAAAAATCACCAAAGCCTATCTGCGGTTGTCAACTTGCTTGTAAACTGAGGCTACTACGGGCAAAACCCCCATTATGGAGGAGGCCTATGTTCAGCAGTGGATAGTTAACGGCTGATGAGATGGTGAATGACAAAAGTTAACAGCAAAATATATACAAATGCACATAGAATTTTACTGTATATATATATATATATATATATATATATAATATTATACTAGTATTTTAGTATAGGGTGTTATATTTAGTATAATATTATAGTATAGGCTGTTCTATTTAATGTGCGATTGTATTCATGTCGTGATATAAACTATCCATTTGTATGTACGAATATATAGTATATAGTTCGCGCCATATAATTTAATCGTCCGTAGTGGCATAAAAGATAATAATAGAGCGAGTATCTTGGAATATTTTTACATTTATTAATCTTTAGTGGTCGTTAAAATTAAAATTCGTTAAATCTACTAGTAAACTAATGTGTGCACTATTATGACAAGAGGTCAATGCCCTTTTCATTATATATACAGCAATAGCGTGCAGGGTTGCAATTATTAAACACCCTTAGGAGTTTGAGGTATTACGGTTAATTTTGTGTTATTTAAGTGTAGTGCCGCTCTACATATTATGCACTCCGGATAATATCAAACCTAATTTCATTTTCATACTCTACTCGATTCGGTTGTATTTTTTTGTTTGTTGCCTCAGAGATCCATCATTTATAAACTGTTTTGGGTAATTGGTCTTTTTTATTTGAAAGTAGTTATACTCTTAGATTGGTTCCATAGAAATTTTATCAAAATTGGTAGTATCGGTTAAATAAAATTTTGACAACAGTTGTTTTTTTTTGTAATCTATAGGATTTTCTCTCATTATCATATCAGCCGTCAAGTGTGCCACTGCTGAACATATGCCTCCTCCATAAAAGAAAGTCAAGGGTTTGTCAGTAACTGTTATGCTTAATAATCGGGTTAGCAACCGCAGTTAGGCTTTTGGTGATGTTTAAAGTTCCGTTAGTCGTCTCTTACGAGACGTCTAACGGAATTGTCATCAACGGGTAGGGAAAGTGTTCGCGCGTTTCTTTAATTTTATATATTTTTCGTAACAATTATAAATTTATTCTCATTATATATGCTAGTTCAATAATAATAATCGATACCTAGTGCTAAATTCATTTCCCTTGATCCTATCCTCTCCAATCACCGTCATCGTCTTTACCTCCGAGTTATAACAACCAATGAGGACGCTGGAAGATTATAAGAAACTTCAGAGCTGTCTTCAATCCTAACCGTCAATGTGACCTCCGCAATCAACGAGTAATTACGTGTTTAAGAAAATATTAATAAAATTGTTGTGCTGCAAACTGTAACATTTAAAGCGTTGCCGCTTACATAATTTTGAAGTGCTGTGTTATAGACAATATTTTAGTGTGTGTACATTGGTGACAAAGTGACGGAAGAAATCAAGGCGCCTGCACAGGACATCATATGATAGCCCACGACAAGACGGTGAGTCCTCAAATCCTTTTCGTTATCCCTGCCACACCTAGATTTCTCCTATAAAACCCACCATTTGATGGTACCTATCGAACCGGATTTAAAAAAAAAAAAAAAAAAAAAAAAAAAAAAAAAAAAAAAAAAAAAAACTAGCTTGAACTAGCATTTCATCATCTTAATATTACACGGCATCCGCCATTTTGTACCCTCTTAATAATTAATCGCATCCGCCCACCAGCACAACGTGTTATTATTTCTATTATTTTCTAATTCACAACCGCTAAAATACATATCCTAGTTTATATTCAATACCGCAGTAATAATTAACCGCTTTACAAAAAAAAAAAAATATATCTACCTTTTCTATATCAATATAAACCGCGTAAATATAATTAGTCACATTCATCGCTAAAACCGCATTGTTCTTTATATGCCTACATACCAATCGCAATATTTCTTTAATACCGCTACATACCTGTCGATTTTATTTTCGAGTACTGGTAAGCCGCATCTGTGTACCCACATACTTTTTTATTTCATTTGTCGGTAGTTCATTTTTTATTTCGTTTAATTCATCAAATATCAAATCAAATATTCATCAAATTTTATATCTAACGCTAATTGTCATCTCTAAAAATGAATGCAAAAATTTCTATATTAAACGCTAAAATTAATTGTATTTTCCAACGTATAAATAGACTGCATGATTCGGCAAAAAAGGTAAACGTTTCTAGTCCTGAGCTTCGTTCTACGGAGGCGTTCATGGCGGACACAGAAACATTGTCTGTGATTCGTGATGAATTTATTGCTAATATAGATACGATAAATCAATATAAAATTGATGAGGATCCTACGTATGTACCTAATTATTCTCAACTTACCGCATTTGAAGATATTTATACGCGAATTCAAAGAGTTCGTTCTCAATTGATGCAATCGCAGTCGCAGGGCTCTCGGATGAAGGTCCAGGAGGGAAGGTCAGGGATACCCCTCCCCCTATTGAGCTTAAATCGTTTAATAGCCAGGTTGAGCTTTGGCCAAGCTTCTACGAGTGTTTCAAGATTAATGTACATGATAATGAAGGTCTATCTGATTCACAGAAATTACATTATCTGTTGGGTAAATTGTCAGGTCCTGCTTTAAAACTGACGGCCGGTATTGTACCAGCCGGAGAGAACTACGCTAGTATTTGGCAAAGTTTAGTTAATAAGTACCAAGACAAACGAGCATTAGGATCTCATTACATGTCTATTTTAATGAATATAAAACCTGCTATTAATAATGCTGCTTCGCTTGACACGTTTATTGAATCGTTTAGCGCCGCGGTGTCGGCCTTAGAACAGCTAAAAATTACCGATCTTAAAGATTTCATGCTATTAACTATTGCTTTACGAAAAATAGACTCAGTAACCGCACAGGCATTTGAAATGGCAATTAGAGATAAGGAAATCCCTTCTTATTCGGAATTTGTCGAATTTATTAAAGGTCAAGTAAAGATATTAGATCGTACTAGTAACCGCCCTACGGTTATACCTACCGTAGCCAGCCCGCGTCATAACAATACAGTCCACTACTCTAAAACTTTGCTATCACGTGATAATATCGAATCTTGTTCAATGTGCAACAATGGTGATCATTTGCAATTATACCAATGTACAACCTTCAAATCGCTTCCGGTCGAACAACGTTTTGAGTTTATCAAAAATAAACGTGCATGTATAAATTGTTTGAGTATGTCACATACTGTGTCGCGTTGTAATTCTTCGCATTACTGTAAAATGTGTAACAAACAACATCATACACTATTACATAAAACTAGTCTGAGCAATAAATTAAATAATCGAAAACAACCCTTTACGCCGCCGTCCTGCTCGCACGCATTACTTGCAGCGCCGTCGGTTAGCACAGCTGAGGTTCCCGCTCATACTTTGTGTAATTGCCCCGCGCACCCGCCGCTAGCGGTAACCCCGCCAATCGCGCAGCTCCCGCCGCCGACTCAGCTGACTCCGTGCGTTAATAACCAAGTTTCATTGTGTGCCCGCGCGCATGTTATTAATAACAACAATACAATATTGCTTAGCACGGCACAGATAAACGTTTTAAATGATTGTAAACAGAAGTTAAATGTTAGATGTCTTATTGATAACGCGTCACAAAACCATATCGTGACAACCGCTTGTTGTAAACGCCTTAATTTAAAACCAATTCCACTTAATGTACATACATCTATTAAAGGTATAGGATCCGCATCGCAGACCGTTCGCGGTTGGGTTCCGCTGTGTGTTTCTTCTAAAAATAACTTGTATAATTACACTATTGATGCGCTTGTCGTCGACGTCATAACGGAGAATATGCCTTCCGTCATGATCGATGCAACGATTATTAGTAGTTTATTAAATATACCGCTTGCTGATCCACTATGGCATACGCCTGGACAGATTGAACTCGTACTTGGGGCTCAATTGTTCCCATATTTATTATTAGGTGGTAAAATTATTGCACCTCCCGCACCGGCCGCTATTGAAACCGTATTCGGATATATTCTTATAGGGGAAGTCGCCTCAACCGCTGACTCCGATACGGCACCCGCCTCTTCAACATTTCTCATATGTTCGGAACAGGAAACACAAAATGATAATTTAGATAAAACATTATGTAAATTTTGGGAACTGGAAGAAGTTCCTTCAAAAAGGTTTATGAGTCCGGAGGAGACTGAATGCGAGCAAATATACTGTGACACAATTTCACGTGATTCTACGGGTAAATATTGTACCTCACTGCCATTTTCTAAGGATCCCTCCATATTGGGTGATTCCCGTTCTGTAGCTACTCGTCGCTTACTCTCTTTAGAACGTAAATTGAAAGATCCTGTTCTTCGTGCTAGTTACAATGAGATCATACAAGAATATCTTATCAACGATTACCTATCGGAAGTTCTGCCCACTAGTAACGAATATGGTAAAGGGTATTACATACCTCATCACCCCGTCATTAGGAATGATAAAGAGACGACAAAATTACGCATAGTCCTTGACGCAAGCGCCAAGTGTCATAATGACATATCTCTAAATGATATATTACATACGGGACCCAACTTACAAGCCGATATATTAATTCTTTTATTGAACTTTCGCTTATTTCCTATTGCACTAACCGCCGACATAAAACAAATGTATCTAAGAATCGAAGTTCGTAAGGAACATAGAAAATATCAAAAGATATTGTACCGTTTTAATTCTACAGAGCCTATTCGTGAGTTTCAGTTTAATCGTGTCGCGTTCGGGCTGCGATGCAGTCCATACCTAGCCATGCGTACTGTTAGGCAGTTGGCAGAAGATGAGAGGACCGGGTACCCGCGTGCAGCTGATGTAGCGACTAATGAACTGTATATGGACGATTTGGCTACCTCCGTCTCGACATTTAAGGAAGGAGTGGTTTTGTCACGCGAACTCATTGCATTATTTAAGGAGGGCGGCTTTCATTTGACTAAATGGGCGAGTAACTCTGTGGATCTTTTATCTGCTGTTCCTGAATCTAACCGAACCGCTATTAATTTTTCGAATAATGATAGTATAAAAATACTCGGATTGAAATGGCTTCCCTCTGAGGATGTGTTTACTTTTTCAACATGCTCTATAGACGAGAAATGTACTAAACGTACTATCCTCTCGGCTATTGCCCGTCTATGGGATGTTTTAGGATTCGCTGCACCAGTAATTCTTTTTGCTAAACTTTTAATACAAGAATTGTGGATCCAACACATTGGTTGGGATGATGCTCCACCAATGGATATACAAACAAATTTTCATAATTTTATACAACAATTAAAACATCTCTCTTCGTTGAAGATACCTAGACACGTTAATGTGGAAGTTGGTTGTACTACCAACATAGTTGCATTTTCCGATGCCAGCATGAAGGCGTATGGATGCGTAGTGTACCTACACGTCACGGATCCGATAGGTAAAGTGCATGTCGCTTTAGTATGTGCAAAATCTAAAGTCGCACCTACAAAAACGGTAACTCTTGCTAGACTGGAATTATGTGCTGCTGTTTTAATGTCAAAACTTGTAAAGCTGGTCTTAGACACGTATAATTCCCGCATTAATATTAATAAAATCTTTGCATTTTCCGATTCACAAATCGCCCTTTCATGGATCCATTCTTCACCACATAGGTGGAACGTTTTTGTAAGTAACCGCGTAGCAAAGTGTCAAGAAAATCTTGCCTCTTCGCATTTTTATTACGTAAACACGACAGATAATCCTAGTGACTGTCTGTCTAGAGGTTTATTACCTGACCAGTTGATATCGCATCCTTTATGGTGGCACGGTCCCGTCTGGTTACAGCGCCCTCTGGCCGAATGGCCAATATCTCCATTTAAACCAGTGAATTGTGAGCAGTTACCTGAAATAAAAAGTAATACCCTTACCTGTACTACCTCCGCCCCCGCCTCTATATTACACCAGCTTGCGCTGAAGTTCTCCTCCTGGAATAAAATATTACGCATTATTTCATATATACTTAAATTTACAAAATTAATACCGTGTAGTACTCGCATCATGTCTTCACATTTAAACGTCGCAGAAATGCATCTTATTCGCGGAGTTCAACAATTATATTTTCAATCGCTTTTTCAAGATATACATAAAAATAACTTACCTTCATCACAATTTCGTAAACTTGACCCCTTTATCGATGAAAGTGGAGTTATTAGAGTAGGAGGAAGATTATCTAATAGTAACTTACCTTTCGAAGCTCAGCATCCCGCATTACTGCCTAAACATGATCATATTACTCACCTGCTTATAGACAATTATCACCGTATGTACTGTCATACTGGTGCTTCATTATTGACTTCATTACTACGACAAAAATATTGGATTATATCAGCCAGAAGTGTAATTAAACAAAGAGTCCACTCCTGTAACAAGTGTTTTAAAGCTTCTCCATCAAGCAAGGCGCCAAAAATGGCGGACTTGCCTCCGTACCGCGTGCGTGAAACGAAAGCCTTTGTGCACACCGGCGTGGATTACGCTGGACCTATAAAAATAACGTTACGCAGACACCGTGGTCAAAAGTCACAAAAGGCTTACATTTGCCTATTTATTTGCCTTGTAACAAAAGCCGTGCATATCGAGTTAGCCACAGACCTTTCATCTGATATATTCATTTCTGCCTTTAAACGCTTTATATCACGGCGTGGACCGGTCTCATGTCTTTATTCTGATAATGGAACAAATTTCGTTGGTGCAAAAGCTCAACTCCATGATCTTATGCTTAATAACCGTATTGAATGGCATATGATCCCGCCCCGCGCCCCTCACTTCGGGGGGCTTGGGAATCAAATATTCGAAGTATAAAAACCCATTTATTCCGTACAATCGGTTCTCAATTACTCACGTACGAGGAAATGTTAACTGTTTTAACACAAATAGAGACAATTTTAAATTCAAGACCTCTCTGCGTACTAACGGAGGAACCGTATCCTGAACCGCTAACTCCTGCGCATTTCATTATGGCCTCCCCCCTTTTGCACTTACCCATTGAAAACGTATCCGAGGACATTCGAAGTCTTAGACAACGTAAGCAGCTACTTGATAAAATAGTTAGCAGCTATTGGAAAAGGTGGCGTTTGGAGTATCTTAATACTTTACAGATACGACAGAAGTGGCTTGCTAATACTGAAAATATAAAACCCGGCACGGTTGTGTTAGTACATCAAGACGATGTACCTCCATTGCGTTGGCCTATGGGCATAATTATGGAAACTTATCCCGGGACAGACGGTAGGGTACGCGTCGCGTTAGTAAAAACATGTAGTGGCATATACAAACGTCCCGTAATAAAACTTTGCTCTTTACCATCTCAATAATTTAATTAAATCTTCTCAAATTCTTATTTAATATATTACTAGGTTGAAAATACTACGTATTCTCAAGGCTGGGTGCATGTTCGCGCGTTTCTTTAATTTTATATATTTTTCGTAACAATTATAAATTTATTCTCATTATATATGCTAGTTCAATAATAATAATCGATACCTAGTGCTAAATTCATTTCCCTTGATCCTATCCTCTCCAATCACCGTCATCGTCTTTACCTCCGAGTTATAACAACCAATGAGGACGCTGGAAGATTATAAGAAACTTCAGAGCTGTCTTCAATCCTAACCGTCAATGTGACCTCCGCAATCAACGAGTAATTACGTGTTTAAGAAAATATTAATAAAATTGTTGTGCTGCAAACTGTAACATTTAAAGCGTTGCCGCTTACATAATTTTGAAGTGCTGTGTTATAGACAATATTTTAGTGTGTGTACATTGGTGACAAAGTGACGGAAGAAATCAAGGCGCCTGCACAGGACATCATATGATAGCCCACGACAAGACGGTGAGTCCTCAAATCCTTTTCGTTATCCCTGCCACACCTAGATTTCTCCTATAAAACCCACCAGAAAGAGTGGCCATATATATATATATATATATATATATATATATATATATATATATATATATATATATATATATATATATATATATATATATATATATATATATATATATATATATATATATTGTATGTGTATATACATGAAATATACACACACGAGATTATAGGATTAAAATGTCACGAAATTAATTTATGTCACGTTACGTCACGGAGCTTCAAAGCTTTCGTTTTTCTTTAAGAAACAAAAAAAATAGTTGCGAAGCAAAATGTGCTTCGTGTTTGGATATATTTAAATTTTGACAAAACATGCCAATAAACGACGCCGCGACGTGACGTTTTGTAGATACATTAGAAAATATTTGAATTTAGAATGTTCAATCGTGTATTTTGAAAAATTGTATCGCTTATAAAAAGAATAGTTGAAATTGATTCAAAATTTTGTAACATACCCATAGAAAGTATAGACGACTTGAGAATCTTCTCTCCTTTTTTTTAAATAGACTTTTTAAATAATTTAAGATTTTGTCTGATAAAAAACATTGACTTTAAAAGTCAGTGCATATAGATGGCTCAGGACTGTTCCTATGGTAGTTTATAGGGAATGATAATGTTCATATGTGGACAGATAATGGCTGATATGATGATGATGATATTTTTATTGTTTCTACTTTGCAATGTAGCAGCTTTGGTGTTGTTATTAGGAGATTTCACATTAGTTTTGTGTCATTTAACAACTACGAATGGCTGGAAATATGTTGTAATAAAACTTGCATTATCAAAATATACGGCGACACATTTATTTTTTTGGTACACCTACAATATTCATAATGTACCATCATACGAGATACTTCAACTCTCTTAAAATTTTATAATTTTAATATAATATTAACGAATAAACTTAAAAGCAGTGTATTTTATGTACCATAACATTTACCTATATTACAAAAGGTATTTGCTATTGTCTGTTGAAAATAATGTATTATATTTTTTTTTATACCACGATGCAAACAAGCATACAGCCCGTCTGATGGTGAATGGTCACTGTTGCCTATAGACACCTGCAACACTAGATGAGTCACGTGCGCGTTGCCGACCCTAAAAGAAACTTAATAAGCTGTTTTTGAAGAACCCCTTTCTTATATGGATGAAGTTGGGGAAATTATATACATTCTGTATTATCCTTTGACCATAAGTGTAATGTTTCTCAATTTTTGTTTCAGGTATGTTCCCGATTAAAAAAAATTCTACCAGTTTCTGTTCATGCGAGGTTTGTTGTTAATGTTCATGTCATTTTTATGATACATAAAATTGCAAACAAGCTGACGGCCTACCTGATGAGAAATGGTAACAATCGCCGTAGACATGAGCAGCACCATGCACACTATAATACTCATGGTACCCGTCCTGAGGACAACGACGTTATACTTCCATACCTAAATATGATTAAGAGGACCCACCAAATCATATTTTAGAACAAAAACACAATATGTACTTTCAAACTGATGAACATTATGATAATGAATTAAGTACAATAAAAATATTTTTGACGGATGTCAAAACACATATCTCAAGTTAAATCAACATTTTATGCTGTCGAGCGCATATTACAACACGTAATTTGTTTTCCATGAAAACACCGCCTGAAAACATTAAAGGTTGTATTCATTGTCTTGAATATGTAATTAACACAAACGTGTCTGAATGTGAAATAAATTACTTCAAATTTAACTCGTAAACTCGAGTCGAACGTCGCACCGTGCTGTGCCGTTTAAGATAAAAGACATAATACCTTATTGGCTTTATTACGCTTATGCCTTGCGTCTAGAGAGGCGAAACCGACGTTTACCCCTTCAGAAGCTACAAGGTAAAGCCTTGGTAACCATAAAAAACTTATACGACACAAAAGACGTTAAACGAATGTGTATCGTACAGCTATCCATTTAGGGGTCCAATTTGAGTGCCAGTAATATAGACTTTAATGCCTCTGGAGATGAGGTATTTGAGTATAAACGTGAAGACATCTTTGATGTGCACCCTCTCGCCTGGAGCGTGAAAGGCTCTCATAGATAAAGTGCATTTCGATATTAGAAGTTTGGAACACAGTTTTCGAGTGAAATTTACGGTATGAAACTGTTTTGTTCCTTTATTTATCCCTAAACACGATGGGTTTGGACTCACAGTATGCAATAAAACTATTCGTTTTATATATTTCCTATTGATATCCAGGGCTGCGTTTTATGAGATTTTATGGGTCGTTATTTTCGTTTTTAGAGGTATAGAATAAAGAAATAAAGTCATGTTTACGTGTCTTTTTTGTAATGTTACAAAAAAAAAATTAAATATGGTATGATACTCATACGCTTTCAATAAAAAACCTGTTATATTTCGAGTTTCGTTGTAAATATTAATTTAATTAAATTCGAGGAAAGTTAAATCCAAATGAATTATACCTTTGTGTTAAAACATCTTTGTTATTTTAATATCAACAGTATTTGGCAGTTCGTTCTTACTTCTATAATTAACTTTGCTTTTCATTACCTGTTCTATTTGTTTTTGCTCATTGTTTCATGTTCATTTTGGTTTCGTTTACCTATCATCGCAATTCGATAATTATTTATAGAGCTCATTAGAAAAAAAAAATTCTTTTTTGTTGTATTTTTTATGCAACTGAAATAACAAACAATCTAACGACCCACCCAGATGAAAATTGGTAATCGTTTATAGACATGACCATTATTACCATGGATATAACAGAGTATACAGTATAGTTGCCCTCGTTGTTCTTCATGCGTTGCCATTCCTGACGACTAAGGTATTATGCCTCTGTAGCCTGTAATTTCTGAATATCTTGTCAATGTCTCTTATGTTGTTTGTTTAAAGTAATTTTGATGTATTTAAATTGAAAAAACAATACAAGTATAATTGGACCTGTTCTTGGTTTTATTTACTTATTGTTATTAATATTCTACATAGCTCCTGTATCTAATCCAAATATTTGAGAAAGGGGAATTGCTCAAGATCTACAATTAATTATGAATCCGATTAAACTTGAAAACTATTTCATAGTCAAATCTTAACACGCAACAGCCTCCTTTATATTCATGTATTGTTCACAAATTATACGGCAATCACAAACAGTCTTATTCAAACAATGGTACACTCGAATTACTAGTGGATTGTTTTAACAAGAAAATTGACCTGTAAACTATGTGGAGGGCCTTACAAAGGTTTGGTACAAACTTGGAGACTAGTTACCATATTATGATTACCCTAGGGATTCAGCTTTGCACAAATGTTAAAATGGACTCTGCAGCAACTGGTGTATTATTGATTTGTGTTTGTTTGCTGTAAATGTTAATGTGTGTATTATTCTCTGATGATTTATTCAGTGTGTATTTGGGAAGCGTTATTATTGAAACTAAATTTTCGTTTTGTTTTCCCACATGTATTTCTGTCGATAAGTGAAGGAAATGATGTGATTATTGTATACATATGTTACCATACCATATTAGACATTAACTGTCCACTACCGAACATAGACCTCTTCTGTAAGGGAGGGGGTTGCGCCGATAGTTGCCACGCTTGGCAGTCGATTTGGCAACCGCAGTTGGACTTTGGTGATGTTCTAAGAGGGACATGCTACCCATCCCTCGATCATTAATTTCCCTTAGTCGCCTCTAAAGGAAGGGATAGCCCATTCTATGCTGGGACCATAGTACGGTATACAGACATTTGGCGTTTTAGTCCTTAACGATTGCCCATTGAATTTTTTATTTGATTGAGCATATGGTGTTAAAAGAAATCAATTCTGATTAAGTGGTATTTATTGGGATGAAAAAGGAATCTTATAAATTAATATTAATATTATAAAAAAGAAACAAAGAATATTTGTTTATAATAGATAAACTCAAAATTTACTCTACCTGTATAGAAAGCTACATTATCAGCGAATAACATAGGATCAAAGGATCATAGGATAGAAAATGGTTGACAATTAAGTAAAAGTGTTCTCACTTGAATATTTTTACTGACGCTTATGTGGCCGAAATAGCATAGCTTAGCTAAATTATTATAATTTACGAAGAATAGATAGACAATACGCCTATATATTAAACGGTAGAAATGGCGAGCATCTCTAATCTTGTAAACAAATACAGGATAAATCTAGCGAGTATATTGAAATCTCGATTTCGGTTCTTGAAAATCCGATTATCCGATTATTTTGTAAACTCCGTGCTTGTATCCCTTCCTCACTTGTTGTCATACTTTGTTACATCGGCCCTACTTAGTGTTGCCAGATATGAAAAACGACGGATAAAAATAAAATGGAAGTCGGTGATTTGTTTTCATATTGTATACATATTTTACATACGATTATTGTCGGCGGTTTCAAAAAATATATAAAGAAATTAGAGATTTTTTTCGAAAAGTAAGTTCTTGGTCAATTTGTTATAGGAATATTACGAGAATATCATTTAAAAAACAAATATCGACTTCGGTTCACTATTGCAAAAGATATTACTTTCTTTTTAACGTAACACATCGATTTAGTATAGCCTGTTGTATAAATAAAAATATTTAATATTATTTATTTTTTACTTTAAGTTAAATTAATAAAGGTATTAAAGTTCATACAAGCTGCTATTAATAAAATTACCTACGTCGTTTTAGAGGTCAACGACTTACACATTATAAATGATTTGTTTGATACGTATGCCTATAAAATAAATGCTTGCTATGTATTTTTTCCTGCCAGAATAATGATGAGATGTCTCTATGCTGATATTGTAAATCGCTTTCTGATTGTTTCACATTTTTGTCGTTGCTGTACCAAATAAATAATATCTATTATATGTCTTTCCATCGGGGAGAAATCGAGTTTTCATCCAACGAATTGAATCAAAACTTTCGACATCAATATATAGGGAATACCTACCAATTTTTATTTGCGAGCTATTTCCGAAACTCTAACTCGCTTAATGTGTTCAGTATAACAAGTTGGCGGTGTATTCTATTGAAAAACAAAATTGGTCCCGCACTGAATTGAATTCCTGTGTATTACGTATTGTTATCTTCTTTCATTACTTTTCATTATTGGCTCTTTTGTTTTTTATAATAGGGTTAGCTTACACAGAGTTTTATTAAATTATTATTTGTTCACGTACTAAAGAAAAGGAGTTTTAAAATGTAGAATATCTTAATTCAATGATTATTCGTGTATATATTTATATGATGTCTTTGGTTCTGAACCGATTTCTATAATTCTTTTTGGATTTTGTAAAAATTTAAAAGTTTTTCTTTACAAAATAAAAGACTGCTTGTCGCAAGTGTCTACTTATTTATGTGATTTAAATCCAAACATATTCAGTCTACAGAATGTATTTTTTTTGTTACATTTGAACTTTTTGTTTCTTTTGTTGGAGCAAAATTTCTTTTTTCGTGGATTAAAATAAATTATAATTTACGATAAGTTATTAATTAATTAATTTGTAATGTTTTGGTTGTATTATCAATTCTCAATAGATTGATCTGGAAATTGTGTACATTAACGACATAGAAATAAAGAAGATAGATAAGTTCGAAAAAATGTTCACAACTATTCTATAAATATGACATATAATATCAGTAGGTACTGTAATATAATTAGGGATCAGTGGAGGAGGAAAACATAGTGCGTCGACCCCAAATAATGGGACAAAAGCAGGATAATAGTGATATACTACAATACAATCATAAGGGTCAAACAGTCGGTAGGTTTAGTTTATTTTTACGAAAATTTGGAAATAAGGAATGGACTCCAATCAATAATTTCAAGAATTGATGTTTCGCACGAGGAAAATAGTTTAAAAAAAATCACTAGATGATGCTGTCATCAAATGATTAAAATAAACAAAATGAATTAATCGTAATTAATCCAGTAACTACGTGCCAGCAAGTAGACGGCACTTAAGAACTCCGTTAAGAAGAACAGAGTTGGCCAAGCAAGCTCCCCTATCTCTTGCATTGAAACTATTCAGTGATGTTTTGAGCCGGTATCCACAATTAAACGTGTTTGCTTCCAATTTACTGAAGTTTCGTCGGATGACCATAGAGTGTTTGCGTTCAGAAATTTAAAATTTAAATCATATTATTATTATTCCATTTAATTCTAAAGTATGTGTTATTATGATACTTTCCTGGGTAAGTATATTGGGAGACTGTAAAGCTCACTCAGTTGAAATAAATAATTATCAACTGTCATGCGGGTGAAGTTGAGGGCATAGCTAGTACAAACTAAAAGTAATCTCCCTAAGGTATTACCACAATTGCTTCACAGTTAAACAACGTGCAGCGTCATTCTTAGGTAAATGCCGTAACACATTTTTAACAGACGCGTGCTGAATTTGTTAAGCTGTTTTTTGCGATCAGAGTATACACAATGCCCACTTGTTATACAAATGAGTGCTTCGATTTTTATAAGTCGATCGAGTCCATCGATGTTTATAAGTTATCTTTCTATGATAACTAGTTATATGTATGTAGGTTATATTTTTGTTAATAGGTGATAAATAGACAGATGAATTTTGCAGCTTTTAATTTGTTATCACTCGGTGATTTTTTTTTTTCTGTCACCGTCTTTTGGAGAAATTTCATAGTGCGTGATTTTTATTTATCACGACTTTATATCACGCTTGATCTTTATAACTGTTATTTATTTAATTTTATATATGTTAACCGAGCGTTTTCGCGATGAATCATGATTAAATTAGAATGCATTGATTATCCACGATATTTTCTTAATGTTACCTGAGTCAATCTATATAAAGGAAAGTAGCAGGTGTGGCATATGAAATTATATATGAAACTTATAAATAATATCATATACACAATGAAAATGAAATTGTAATTTCGCATTGGCTAATAGTTAACTTACACGGTACACTACGGTAACCGCTTACCATCAGGTGGGCCGTATGCTTGTTTGCAGTGGTATAAAAAAACTGTCGAATTTTCATAAATATACACAAAATACACTTTTTACAATACCTGTTCAACAACTAATGATGATGAAGATATTACTCTATATCATGTTTAGAATGATTTACTCACAGTATCGGTACATGTATGGAGTATTATTGGTTAAGCTTTGCGTATTTACGCAGTAATGTGAAATTGTACTGTAATTAAAAACAATTATCTCTGCGATCTCTAAGATTAAGGAAAGTAGATTTTAGGTTTAGAAGGAAATCAAACAAAAGAAGTTGTCATTAATTAGAAGCACTTAACATATAATTTGAACAAAATCCTATGTACCTAATGGCTATTGGTTTGTTAAACAAATCCTCTGAAATACCTCACTTCTCAGTAATAGAACGGTTATTTGGTTACAGATAGAACTAGTTGGGAATATACAATTTAGGCTTATTCTATGCGGAGTACCTTTTAGGGATAGTAGCTTAGCTATTACATGATCCTCAAAGAGACGTTGTATTTGTATGAGAAATGAGTACGGACTATCATGTACAGAATAATAATAGTCGTTATGTATCAATGGTAATAAATTTTTACTACAGAGAAGAAAAAAAAAGTATTTCCAATTTTCAACCAATATGATGAAAAATGATTTAATCTTTTTTTAAACCATCATCGTTATTTCAGGCATTAATAGTCTATTGCTGAATATGGATCTTCATATTTCTCGAGTAGCGATCTCGTATGTACATACGTAACGTAGGGTGACTCCAAACTATATAGAAGGATGAATCTAAACGTGTTGCAGGGATCTAATTGGATGCAACTACGTCAGAACCATTTCCTATGATGGTTTATGTGGAGGCTAAGTGGCGACTTATTTTTTAAAGCTAAATATACCATAAAAAATATTATTACAAATGCTTCAAGTTTTCTCATGATCTCTTCTTTAGCGTTGCCTATTCACGAACTGGCAAGCCGTACTTATTTATGTGAATAAAAGTGAAATAAGTTCGTTGGCAAGTACTTACTTGAGAACGGCTGGGCTGATTTATATTATTTGCAATATTTCGTGTAGTAATGTTTGGAAAAAATACAAGGATGAAAAATATAACAATGCTAGTTATGGTTTTTAGTGAAAAGAATAAACGAACAATGACTCTAAATATGGTGTTTATGACGTCTCTTCTGTTAATCGAAAAAAATATATTTGATTTTAATTAGTGTAATAAATAATAGAGTACACAGCTATACATCTTGTTAGTAACTCCACCCTAACAAATCATACATCTAAGTTAAATGTAACGATCCTGTTTTATGCAAACGGTTAAACAGATTTCGCCTCGCTTTTCCTTTTGATGGGCTTACTTTAATGGATTTCCCTGTTTGCCAGAGAACTTTCCTACGAATCACTTAATCTGCCACGCTTCGGATATATTTTTGTGTGATTTATGAGGCCCAGTGACGCCGACACGGCTAGACGAAAACATTTATTTTGGATACCCACACACATACATTCTTACTCCTATATGTGTCCACACATTCGCGTTGCTGATGTTATAGATGTGTTTATTTTACAAGTTCGTTTATTTACTTCTTGACTTATTAGTAATCAATCATCATTTTCGTAAAATTTACATTGTAGATATATGGTCCGGAGAACATAGGGTTTTTATTTCGGTCGCGCGGACAAAGTCACGGGTGAAAAGTTAGTATATCATAAAATTTTTATTGAGTTTGTTTTAATGTGTATTTTTATGTATTGGAGTTTTGATCTCTAAGTCAGTGGTCATAAAATTTGGCATACATTTAATATATGGAATGAAGAAAGATATATAGGATGAAGTGAACGAAGGCACGAGCACAACTTGTATCATAAATAATCCATTTACTTTTTCTTGGCTAAATTTACCATGTATTTCTGAACATATTTTGACAGTATTTTGCGATCAATAGCATATATTCCCATCCCTGTATGAATTTAGAAACTAGTAAAACGTTTTATGCATCTATTTTAAAGAAAATCTTATCGACATAACTTGAATGAAATAAAGAAATAGAAGTAACAATTTTTACTACTGTGATGTTTACTTCAAGCACAAAAATCCATAAAATAGTTCTATTTCATTTAAATCCGTATTAAAATTATAACAGAAAAGTGAACTGATATATTGAAGTATGTTGTTGGACACGGAAATAAAGGTCAATTGCACTTACATGGGAACTACATACAAGCGAAATTGCATAAGTGTTTTGCGGAATGTTGTTCAATTTAACTGAATATTTTTAACTTGTTTTCAGTCAAAATACAGCGAGTATTTCAGTCTATTCCCACTATATAACTGGAGCGCGAAATCCTTCAGAAAATGTGTGCAGATTTTTTTATAATGATAATAAATTAATGTGACAACTCCAATCGATGTGCCATCGGCTTCTTCTATTTATATATAAAAAAAAGTTTATAAAAGTGAAAAGAGAAACAGTTTTAAATTTTTAAACTAGTTGATAGGAAAATGATCGAGGTTGCTCAATTCTCTTATTTCTTCTTAGTAGCTTAGTAGTCTTAGGTTTTTTTATGCAACTCAGAATGACAAACAAGCTGACAACCCACCTGATGGAACCGTCGTCTATAGACATGAGTAGTACCATAAACATAACAGAGTATACTATTTCGCCCATGATATGCGTTGCCATTCCTGAGGATCCAGGTGTTATTCCTCTGTATCCTGTAAATTCACTGCCGTATCTCACCCTTCAAACCGAAACACAGTCATGCAAACACAACTGCTTCACGGTAGAAATACGAATGGGACAAAGGTGCCCAAGCAAACGACTGTTGTACAAAGTTCCCTCTGGTCGTTTATCTTACTTGCTTGCTTGCTCTTTGCTCCATAACTTGCATTCTACCCCTAAATATACATACATAATACGCCCAATACCGCAGGTATCCCGCTACTCGTATTAAATAGCGAGAACGGGATGCCAAAACAAATGCACCTCTAACTTGAAAAAAAAAAATGTATAACAGTCGAACATGTACAAAAATCTATACAAAAATACTAGTGTATTAAATTTAATTTACTGCTTATTTAATACTGTAATATTAGTGGGATAATAATTTTATTGGGATCAATCAATAGGAGTACACGCTGGTCACGTTTGATGAGTTGCAGACCATAGCTTGTTGTTAATTAATATAAATAAACTATTTCAATTCTATTACATTTTAACTAGCCGCATTATATAACGGTTATCTGTTTTAATTATTTATTATATTAACAGATAATAGTTATTTCATTATTATTAATATAATATCAACCGTTTAATACCCACTGCTGAACATAGGCTTCCCCAAAATAAGAAGGATTTTGCCCGTAGTTGCCTCGCTTAAACAAATAACAGTTATTGTTTATAACA
This sequence comes from Galleria mellonella, assembly GCF_026898425.1. Classification (NCBI taxonomy): domain Eukaryota; kingdom Metazoa; phylum Arthropoda; class Insecta; order Lepidoptera; family Pyralidae; genus Galleria; species Galleria mellonella. The sequence continues at coordinate 6,403,106 of NW_026442130.1, read as the reverse complement.
TATTAAATTCTATCGGTTACAGATTTCTTTATAAACTAGCTTTAGCCCGCGACTTCGTTCGCGTGTGGTATTCGATTTCTTGCGGATTGTGTTTGAACTCATGTCAAAATTTAAAATATCACGTATTTAACTTCTAAACTGACGAAATTCCATATAAACTTTCAACCTCTGTTTCATCTCCTTATGGATTGAATTTTCAAAATTTCTTTCTGAGAATGAAATTGTACATATTTCCCAAAATAATACTAGATTTTCTTTACTTATTTTGTGTAGGTAGATACAACGTGTAGACAAACTTGTTCGTTACTCGTACTTATACACTGACAATCGATTTTCTAACTTCAGCAAGGGTACCAGTAGAATTATATTTGATTAACAGTGAAATATTCCTTCGAGATGCGGATCCCATAATGCAGCTGTCATATCATCGTGAAGGCATCCTGGTTTAATGCTCCTGTGGCCTGACAGGACTGAAATAGGGAAACTTAGCCAGCTGTTTCAAGCTAATCCTTGTTTTATTAACATTTATTGGTATGGAAATATATGTAGTGAAAATATAATAATTTATTCCAGTATGGAAATATAATGATTAGGATGTTATTCCTAAAAAAAAAGAACCTTCGATCGTGAAAAAAATAGAAGTTATAAAATCAATACGGGTCTAAAGATTTTCGATTAAAAGGCAACCATTATAAAATGATCCAATTTTGAAAATTCTTTATATGTTAGGATTCGATATTGGGATCCTTCGATTACAGTTAAACGTTATTCTATTGAGATGTCACACTTAGAAAATATAATAAGAACAAGCACATAAAATATAATTTCTTATAAATCTGTTGATAATTTTCTACAATAAAATGTAATTTATATAAATTATATTATTTGTCATATTTATTATAAGGCTGGCAACATTGACAGTCTTAAAACAGTATCATTCTGAGATAGTATTAAAAGCAACCACTATTTAATCTAGCAATTATTTTAGATTCTACCGCCGACCAAACTAGCCCTGTCTTGACCAACAGACATAGCTAATTTGGCCTAATGCCCTTTTATCCTTGTCTGCATTAACCATTAACTTGTGACATGCTTAATTCGCTAAGTGCTGTGGTACGTTGTTTAATGTACAGTTCGACAATTAGCGGATGCATCGATAGGGCGGTAATTTGTTGTTGCAGGCGTCCATAAGCTACAGTGACCGTTTACCATCAGACGGGCTGTATACTTATTTGCCAATTTGTGGTATAAAAAAATATCCTGTAAGTGCACGTGATACTGAAGTAATAGCACAAAACGTCTAATGCTATTAAAGTATTATACTTTGTCATTATTGACTTTAGGTTTATTTTAATAGTTCTTCCTATTTTAAATGCTAGTTTATGAAGAGGTTTGTGTGGATGGATGTTTGTAACCTTTTTTGTTTTGAAATTTAACACAGGAATAGATTATTTCCCAACTTAAAACATCAATACTTTATGTACTGTTTCACGAAACAGTATTATAAATGTGAAATTTAATTTGTTTGTTACCACTTGGCGTTTTTATGGCTCAACCAATCGTCATAATACGAGTATTTGGTATATACATAGCATTTGAAATGAAGAAAAACGTAGACTATTATTATTTATTCCCGTTACACGAATAAAGTTGCAGGTTAAAAGCTAGTATACATATAATTATAAATTATACTTTTTATTATGAAATGGAAAAGTGAAATGTAGACATGAATAAGAATAAATAATTGCTACAACATACGGCATATGATTTGATTTTTTGATGTAACTACGTTGTTTTATCGTTAGACTACACGCATACACCACTTATATTATAGTCATTCTTATTTTCAGTCAATATTTTATGATTATTTTATATTAAAATACTATACCCTGTTATAGGATGTGTTATAAGTATTTATATTTTCATAATCATATGTTAAAGATTTAATTGTGTGATTGTTTACTACTGCTATGTTTGTAAGAATCCTTTGAAATTAAGAGTTGCTAGGACACCTTCCTTATAAAAAAGGTCTCGGATGTGGTCGTTCCAATAAACGTAATTGAATAAAGTCTTTTAATAAATACAATATTATTAGTCTTCATAATTTTTTGTAAATTGAATTTAATTGTTAGATGGAATAGTAAATCTGCAAATCAATTAATTATAGTTTAACATACCTGACAACATTTGCTTACTATCTGTACTAGTAAGCACTTGCTTTTTAAATAATTTAATTACAAAAAAATTACTATAAAAGTCCGTGACTGTAGTACTTAATTATAGTCACTTATCACGCACATTCTTAATACATTTAAATCAGTAGTATACAAATGTATTAAGAGTAATTCAAATTAACTTTACAATATTAATTAAATCGTACAGGAATGTTGTGAAAGTGTCGCGTAATTAAAGCTTTTAATAAATTACATCTAAATTACCCTTGCTTGTCCCGCGTCGCGTGCCGCTTGTACTGCGACCACACCCTTTAAAGGATTGCAGAAATGACCAAAACGTATTACCCTATTAAGTGGACCACCTTTGTTTAAGTAAACCTACGGTCTATGTCCGGTTTAAATTATTTATTCGTGCGTAAACGTGGACAATTTCTTCGGAATTCTGTGGCTGAATGAGATTCGAAGCGAAGGTCAAACAAATAACATGATTGCCAAGTTTGTTTTATTCTTCTTCGCAATTATACTTATTTATTTCATTGCTCAGGTTTATTTAAAGAAACATATAGAGTGATTGAAATATATTGAGTAATTTTTGTATTATTTTTTTTATAAAAAGGTATTTGAAACAAGGAGGTTCTCAATTTGTCTATATTTTTTTTATTGTCGCGCGATTACATTGCCAATTATGATTTTTTTTTTATCATCATGAATCATTTTCATTTTTACTTAATCGTCGAATATTCATTGAGTGACGATTTAAATTATTGTTTTTTTCTGTGGAGCAAAAAACTGTTTACCGCAAGGCAAAACGTACCCATAAACACACTTTTCCGCGTTCTAAATTAAAATATTTTCAATTTAACTTTTATAAAATATTTCGTCATTTATTGACATATAAATTAGTGTAGTCGTAAGCCAATTTATTAAATTCCATCTATATACATGTGTTATATTTTGTATTTACATCATACACCCAAAAAAAAATACACTTCCTTTTCGGCAGTTGAGTAAAAATATCTATTCGAAAATTCAACTGAGGTCAAGTTTCATAAATATTTACATCACACGAGGTGTGATGTGGGTCACAGATCTTATTAGCGGAACAAGGATCAGCATCAAAGATTCCCGGGCAAACAGACTCTTTCGCATCAACTGTTCTATTATTCACGCGGGATAGAAAGTGAGGCGAACTAGCAAACTAGATAAGTTTTAAAAGGACCAAGTTAGATGAATCTTGACTGCATAATGACATGGATTAAAAGTTGTTGATTGTGAAATTATAGAAGCAACGCCGGCGGAAGGATATTTGAAGGATACAATTAATATTTTAATAATACGCTCTCTCTGTACCACGTTGAATTTCAATTTGCTATGCGAAGCATCCGAGCGTTTTCGCCACAATATCGTTAATGTACCTCTGGCTATTTTTATTGTGATGTAATCTTGTTTAATAAGTGATAGTAAGTATTCAATTAAAATAAATGTAGTGGAAATATAGACATTAATAACTGAAATATTTAAAATAAAAATAGAAGCCAAATCGCCGTAGTGTATAAAAAAAGTATTTAAATTTTAAAACTATCATTTTCGCTTCATTTACTTAGACTGTATGTCAATTAACCTAACCCATTCAAAACTGTATTTAATACCAAAAACTAAAAAAAAAAAAATTATATAAAAAACAATCACCTGTATCAGTAACAATGGCACTACGCAGTACAAAGTATGTACATATCTAATATTATGTAATGGCGTTGGTTTTTAGTTTATTTCATTGAATTTTAATTTATTTTTAGTTTTTGGTAATGCACAAAATTTCCTAAAAAAAATAGTTTGAGACCCTATTCCTAAATACTAACACTGGTTTAAAGGAATGGGTTATGTTAATTGACATACTGTATAACTATCAACTATTTTTTACTTATTAATCTACAATTTTTATTTCATTACAGTCAGTTTTCAAGCGATTTCTCAATTTGTCTGATTTTGTATATTTATAATTCAATTGTGAACCGATTTTTACAATTCTTTCTGCAGTCTATTACGTTACAAAACATTGCTTGCAAATTTTATTAGTAAATAGGCAATCTAAATTAAAATATATTTTTATTGACATAACAAAATAAAAAATGTTTCGTTGAAACTTTTTTTATAGCAATGAGGAGGCAAACAAGCATACGGCCCGCTTGATGATAAGCGGTTACCGTAGCTTATGAACGACTGCAATACTAAGGGTAAAACGCGCGAGAATTCAATCCTGAAGAAATATCTTTATCTCTTTCGTGAAGAACCCCATGCTGTAGTCTCTTGGAAAAAGCTCGAACAGGAGCTCGTTCCATAACTTGAGCGTTCGTTGGAAAAAATATCATTGAAAATACGCTGTACGCGAACATCTAGGCTCTATGGTATGGGAGTGAACTCCCTGTCAATGGCGAACTGTACGGTAATAGAAAATGGCTACTACAATGTTAATATGTTCTATTATCATTGCTGTGTAGGTCCACAATTGTAGTCGTTTTTGTACGAAACAAAATGAACCTACTTCTATGTAAAGTTGTTGTTGACCCATCCATCTACACATAGTACATATACAAGGGTTGTAATTAACACAAGCTGCCCTCTATCAATAACAGATTGCCACGTAAAAGCTAATGTCCTAATGGCTTGTGTGTGTCAGTAATTGGCTAATAAATTGTAGTTATATAGCTATTGTTATAGGTACATGGTCACAAGTCTTCACTTTATTAAATTTGACATGTGTTAGTTATAAAAAATTAAATGTATTGACCACAAGTAGATTTTATTGAACAAGAAAACGACAAGTTTATTCGTGAGACAATTATTATTAATTTATATATATTTTTACTTCTTTCTTTATTAAGTCGTGTGGTACTTCTAATTTTAGCCGTGTGGTTCCGGCATAGAATGGGCCACCCGTTTCCTTTCCTATGGGTATAATAAGAGGCGATTAAGAAAACTTAATGGTCGAAGGATATGCAGCAGCGTCCCTTTTAAACATCACCAAAGCCTAACTACGCCCAAGCGGGGGAATTACAAAGAGAATCATTAAAATTCAATTAAAATTAGTTGATGTAGTCGATAAAATTCAGACAAAAAGAACTCCTCCTTTTTTTAAATTAGTTTAATTAAAACAAAAATACATCACTACATGTAGCTATATTGTATTTCTTAGCAACTTAAAGTACAATCTTAGTACACGCATAGAATATATATTTAGTCCAGGTGCTCTCAAAGGAGTCCAAACTCGTAACTCAGGCCTCAATGGGGCAAATTGCACTCTAATGTAATCGGAGCACGTTTCAGTCGGGGCCAGCTCATTAAACCACTCGGTACATACATACCGTTGACGCAGTAATTGCAAATAGTGTATTGTGTGATGATGAGATCCTTTGGTTTGCTGACACCATTGTGTGGTATATGTTAGTTAGAAGTGCTACTTGTTTTATCATTCAGTATTTACACTATTACAGATCTGTCAAAATACACCGAGTTTGATAGTGAAAAATTTTATTTAGGAAAAGAATTGCCCAAAATTTCTCGTAAGTTAAGAAAAAAAGAATTTTGAATGGAAACTTGGTATGTAGACTGTTGATCTAGGTAAATTAACGGAAGAATACGTTAATACTTAACTAGCTATTTCTCGCGGCATTGCCCGCGTAAATCATTATATAAAATCCTACGTGTTAACTTTTTAAGTAATTGAATAACAAATATACAAACTTTCACATTTATAATTATTAGTAGATAGTATCTACGCAAAGAACCGCGGAAGTTAGAATATCTAATGTAAGAAAAATCATTGTACAATAAAATAACCAAGTCAATGACATTGTGACTGGTGTAGATAGATGGTTTCTCACTTTACTTCATGTTTAAAACATTACATCTCAAATTTATGGGTACCCTTGTGAGCGAGGTCAAGAAATCCTTTACAAGTAATTATCTGTAGTATATCGTATTCAGTAAACCGCGGTTTGGTCTCTGGAACGTAATCCTATAAGGCTATAAGTAAGTTGGAGTCAGGACAATATTTCAGTAAACTCGAGATTGTTTAAATAGGTTGGCCCTTCTACCGCAGAGTTTAGTAATTTAGCTTATTTGGTGCTGATTAAGCCAAGCGGACCGACTGGCGGGTGTTTAGCAATTATTCCAGTATTGGACTTGTTCGTAATGTGAGATTTAGTGTTTAGAATAGTTTTTTTTTTATAAAAAGTTCGAATTTTTATGATAATATGAAATTTATAATACTAGTAGTATTATGAATTCCACATTTATATTATTATTATTTATTACTATAGTATGGGGTTCTTCGAAAATGGTATATTAAGATTTCTTCAGAGTCGACTATGCGTATGTAGGGGTGTTACGTACGCAGTGTTGCAGTAACACCCCTCGTGTTGCAGGCTAGAACCCTAAATTACAGTGACCGTTTTCTATCAGATGGATTGTAAGCTTGTTTACCATCTTTGTGGTGTAAAAATATATATACATCTTTATTAGTTTGGATAAAAATATTGTTTATTAATTTTTACCCGCGACTTCATCTGCGTGTACAGGATATGTTGTTGGATTGGGAGAAAAAATAGCCTATGTCCTTCTCTATCTCAAATACAAGATTTATATGAAATTGATAACAATTAGAGTTTAGTTAGAGTCCGTGAGTTCGTAAGTTAGAGGGTCCTGGGGCACTGCCCCGTCAAGCTCTCTGGGGTAATGTAATAAGTAAAAATAAAACTAATTTACAAACATATTCATTTATTTACCTATGTTCTAAATGTTAAGTATAGACGTAAACAAACTTAGTAACAACCCCTTTGCTTTGACAAATCGTTTCACTTGGTGTACGGTTAGATTGAATGACTGAATCGAATCATGCGAAACGGCGATTTGGCCGCATAATATTATCATTTGTTTATTAAATAGAAAAGTTGAAAGGTTTACTTAAAATAATAAACTAACAACATCGATAAATCTAAACGCGGAACCCCAGTCTCGGTAAATGAAATACGATTGTAGTTGCTCAAACTAATAGTAAATTAAATGATTTACACGATTCACACGTAACTAGAATAAAAAGGTTTTTGTGTTCCTTGATTTTATATATTCATTGTTTTCTTCGTGTAATTTGTTTTTTGTAATTATTTGTATTTACAATAAGTTTACTATTTTAGTCTTTTGGAGGAAAAAATAAAAAGTACCTATCTATCTATATTATACTAGCTTTCGCTGTGTGGTCCCGGTATAGAATAAACCACCCCTTACTTTCCCGTGAGTGTCGTAAGAGGCGATTAAGAGAACTTAATGGTAGAGGGATGATTAGTAGAGTTCCTTTAACAACATCACTAAAAGCCTAACTGTAGTTGCCAATCCGCTTGCTAAGCGTGACAGTGACTACTGGTAAATCTCCTATTTTGGGAAAGGCTTGAACATAAGCCTTTCCCATATTTTTTAAAATTACTTACGTTTATTTGAGATGTTTTCCAAAATATTAAATTTAGTCTGCATTTAAAATTGACATCAATTTAATATACATTACAGTGCTGGCCAGATTAGTAACTATTGATATTTTTTTATACAACTTACAATGGCAAACAATATATAAATTGACGTTTGTTTAGTAGGTGAAAATGAAAGGTGACCCTACCTGCGTTATCGATATACACTGGCGGGGCACCAGTGAAGGATGATCGGTAAGGATAAAGCAGGACAGTTAGCCCATCATGACAAATTCAACAATAACCACGATGGTTTCCAGGGAGAACCACGTGGAGGTCGATTTGATATATTGCTAGCAATGAGGCTGTCAGATCACATCACCAACAATCCCTTTCCCTCCTATAAATTGAGTTATATACAAATATAGTAAAAAAATAAATAAGTATGTTTACTATGATTATTTACTAAATAAAACTATAAAGCATAAAAAAATATATAATTTAAGAGGAACTTGTAAACTACACCTGAGTTTTTAAATAAAGCCAGAATAACTGTATAACTGTAGAGATGCAAATATAGTGAATCCTTAGTTGACTTTATATTGGAGATTAGCTTCCAAAGTCATTATCCCTCAGATAATTTTAAGCCGGGACATTGTTACTGGAGACCTTAGCAATCAAATTAATTTTATTGATATTCTACCTAGCGTTAATACAAGTGTATAATCGTAAAATTAATTCTGGATAATTGAAATTACCTTTGTATATTTTAGTCTGATAAGATGAATATTTGAACGTTATTTTTAATGTAAAATATAGTATATAGTAGTTATAATCCATCACAAAAAAGATAATATTATAATAATTTTATTTTTTATAAAAAATAAGAGTTTTTATTCACGTTAATTTTATTTTAGCAGTGTGTTACATTTGGATTTTTATATATTTCTATAATTGTCTAATAATATTACTTATTGCCTTTTTTAGTCTTTATCCATTATATCCATATTACTTTAAACAATTATTTTTAATTCGGTTTTCGTTTTAGCATTATTTATTTGAAAATAGGATAATTTTGTATCGTCTAATACAGGAGTTCGTGTACTTTTAGGACCACAGAACACTCGTATAAAATTCTTTTATGAAAACCCACATCAAATTATGAAAAATTAAACAATAGCTCTAACAAATTGAGGTTGCTAATGAATAAACACGGAAATACGAGCACATATTGTACACAAATTAGCTTGATTTGAAAGCGAGCTGCCTCGCGTAAATAATATAAGCAAGTTTATATGGTTAATTTGAACGTATTGATAAATGTTACTATGTGACTATTCCACGTAACTCGTGAGTTCTGCAGAATTCGATAATCTAAATAATACGTAGGTGTATAAATAGCTAAATATAAAAGAAATCTTAATATATCGTATCACGGCTACGCTACAATCTCGAAGCATTTCAAGCATAAAATTTCGTGCCAAAAATTCCCATAAATAAAATAAGTTTGTTTTTTTCTTCGTGTATATTTCCTGTAACATTAAGTTATAGAAGTGTCACATAATCAGTGACCTTTATCACGGCTTGTCACAGGTGTTACAAAAAGTACCGATACATTATACTGTGACGGGACCGAGTTCTCGATATTCTCATTTACTTTACGGAATATATGGAATATCGATACGAAAATATTGGTTTTATTGGAGACCTCTTGTAAAGCGAGTTTAATAAAGCACCATACGGGACGTGTTATGTTAATCATTTTTACCGTATACGTGAGATATTAACTAGGAGAACGTGAAGGTTTTTACTTTGTGATATTTTTCCTGTTACACGTTATTTAGGTACTCACTAGTATTGTTAATATTGTATAAAATTTTTAAGAGGAAATTTTTAATTTAAATGTTTTTTTATTATTATGATTTTACGGTAGTCACTCATTTAGATGTTATATGTGGGTTATATATATACATACATATATAAATGTTGAGTAACTTTTAACGGTAACCAGTTTTTATAGATATAATATATAGATTTATTTTACAATTTATGTTCTCTTTATATAAATGTATAAATAAGAAAAGGCGCTTCTACAATTTTATCAATTGTGAAACGACTTTAATAATTATTTGTTAATTACCTAAGCTAACCCGGTGAATTTCCTATCACCTATAACGTCATCTATTAAAAGTATTTTGAAGTAGTGATGTCTATAAGAAGTTATCTATTAAAATCTTTCGATTTTTCAGCTGAACTTTAGAGTTTTATGGCTTTTATTTTCTTTTAAACCACCCCACCATTGGAAAGAATAAAATAAAAAAATATTGAAATCGGTCAAGCTGTTTTATACTTTTAGCGAGACTAATTATAGGCGACTTATTTTGGTCGTTTTTTTAACCGAATTGAATATACAAACTTTATTCGTAGTTACTGGTTCTTTTATTAAAAATTTCTTTATATTGTTACAGGTATGTTTGCTTATCTCGTAAAATCTATGAAGAAAGTTTTATGGAACCACCCTCACAGGCTTGGAATCTCTCGTTTTCGTATATACAAAAGATTGAAGGTGTTCTTTGTGTGTAAGTATGTTTAATCCTTAATTTCTAACTTGTTATGAGAAATTCTTTCGCTTTACATATTTCTAACATGAATCGACAAAAGCGAAACCAGGGCGCCATTAAAAAGTTTTTATTTATTGAAGTTTCGTAACTTTTAAAAAATACTAGAAGTATCCTACGATTTTGCTTGCGTAAATTGGGATAAAAGGTTCTTCTTTTATAATCTAACTCATTTGTGTACCAAATTTGATTTAAATCCGTTCAACTGTGTAAAGGTGATTGAGTAATAAATACTCGTACTCACAAACATCTTTGTAAACTTTCATCATATTATATAATAGGATATTTTATACTTTTCAGACTCCGTTCGTTTGATCTATAAAGTCCAAAGTTAGTCTAAATTATATCATTCCTTCATAGTAGGTACTTGTCATACTTAACTATATATATATAACTCTTGCGAGTTCTTCTCAGCAGATAACAACAATCTGAACCAGCAATATAATCATAAAATGACGATTTAAAAGTGCTTGAAAAAATCTATTTCAATAAACCTTATTTTTATCCTGTTATATCTTTCACTATCAGAACTCTTTTTCGTTAAATATTACTAATTCTTTAATTGTGTTTGTTAATTGGCAGGTTATTGCTACGTTGCGTTACCACACGTCGGAAGGTTTTGATATAAATAAATGCTCTTAATTGTGAAGATGATCACGAATATTTAAAAAGCATTATTCAAATCATCTTCATTCAAACAGAACTGTTTACAAGCACTTCAAAATCGTCATTTTTATTTAAATCTACTGCAGGGTTCAAAAAGTTGTTATCTGCTAAGAAGAGCCCGCAAGAAATTCAATAGTTACTCTTTTAATCCTTATATCTTTTTATCCTTATCCTATAATAATTTTTTATTGGTGAAATCAAAGTCATATAATGAAAGTGATATAATTCATGTTTAAATTTAAAGGAAAAATGGTTAAAACAATAAATTTGACAACTATGTTTTTTTTCTGCAATGATCATTAAAAAATTATTCAAACACAATCAACGTAAAGTGAACTTGGTTTTTTATATAAGTTTTAGGCATTCAATGTTATGATGGAAATTTCCACCAGTATGCAAAGAAGGGTTAAATATCTGTTAAAATATGTATATTATAAATACATGTATATTTATTTAAATGTTCTATATCTAACATGAACATATAAATAAATAAAAAGCCCGTGCATGATCCACTAACATCATGCACTTTTGTTATTCAAGTAATCATTTAGTGTGTAATGGGCTTTGTTCCATAACTGTAGAATTTATTAAAAGGTAGATGTAAAATATTCTTCGATATTATAACATTTAATGCCAATCCCCTTAAAAGACCTATTAACTTTTTCTAAACGATACTTAGGAACAGAAAGGTTGTTTCTCTAGCTAGTGTTAAGATTATTAAGGTTATTTATATCTTATCTCTCTATATAAATATTAGTGAATTCCAACACCGAAAACATTTTACTCAATATCGAAAGCGCGCTATTGCCCGGACGCGATACCAGATTATCTATTTCCCCTCGATAAGTGAGTAGTTACCCTCTATGAGATTAAATATTGCATCCCCTTAGATCCCTGCTGAGTGTGAATAATGTACTGTCACTGAGCGTGTATGTATGTAAGTAAAAAATAGCCAAGGAATATATTTAGGACCTGCAAGTAAGCACCGTATATTTTCCATTTATTAAGCGAATTTCGAAAGAAGGAAATTCTCAATTCGTCTGTATTTTTTTGTGGTTATGTTATATGAATATATAGTTGATGTTAATAATTATTCTTGCAACCTATATTGTCAATCTCGTGTTTTTCTCGTTAATTTGAACTTTATATTACGTATTACGGTAGTGCACTGTGACGCAAGTCACTGTACGCCAACTGAAGAAGTCTTCCGGATGAAGCCGACAATTATATACATATATTTAATTTTTTTTTTACGAAGATATACCTATTTTCTATCGATGTCAAAAACAAGGAGGTTCTGAATTCGGTTGAATATTTTTTATATTTGTATCTCATAAGTTGCTATAAACCGATTTGGAAAAATATTTTTTATCTGAAAAGATATACTTACAGATTGGTCTCATAGAAATATTATCAAAATTGCTTTAGTAGTTTAATTTTTGAACCAAAATAATTGGGTTTGTCACAATTGAAGTCGATTTTTTTTTGTTAGCCACAATATTTGTTTTCTTTTTTTATTTTTTACCAGCTTGTAAGGTTCGTCATTCTTCATGTGTAATAAAGGCGATCTAGAAACGTAACATGGGGTTTATAAGTTACAGTAACCGTTTATCATCAGATAGATTATATGGTTGTTTGCCACCTCTATGGTATCAAAAAAATTATTGACATAAGTGGGCGCCATTAGCCGAGCAAGTAGTTTGTTTATCAAATGATTTAAAAAAGGACGAGGTTTTCAATTAGACATATTTTTATCAATTTGGAACGGCATACTCGTGTACCAATTGATGGCCCACTTAATGGAAAGTGATTACCATAAATTAGTAGAAACATTATCCGTTCATATTATCTTTACTAGGTAGAATTCCGTAACCCTCTGTGTACGAGTTCAACTCGCACTTGACTGGTTTCTACATTTTATTTTCGAGCTAAACTTTCTAAAATACGATCAATTTACTGGGAGCAACTGATGCATGTGAATTCATCCGACCTACAAGAGCAATATGGCATGGAAAGCTACGTAGTATTATGGATACTAAGCCAGGAGGTTGGCACTACGCCATACTGTTGTACCGTATGTTCTAACTATAAAGCTCCATGAAATGTGAACTAAGATTAATTATATGCTTATATACTCTGAAAGCAATTAACGGCAGGGCTCTGTTAAGAATAACTTTTTTGGATATGCTATTTACCTGTTCGTGTAAGCTCTGCCTAATCATTTTAATAATATAGTAAATTACGTAAGTAAATACACAAATCAATACAAACAAAGATACGAATGCCTATAAATGATGTGATTATAATAAACTCGGTTTCAATTGAGATGTTAAATATTTGAATATGGAAGGGATGTGACAAATGGCATGTGACAATTGTGACTCTTCTAGGAAAAAGGATATGTAAATCATACAGCAACATTTCCTGGAATACACTTGGAAGAGGAAATAAAAATGACAAATAATAAATTGATATTGAAAGTTAAAATAATAGGTATCAACATAATATTTAATTAGTCACAGCTGAATGCTCTTTGAATTATTTTTCTGAGTATGACATACAATTACTATTGTCATAATTTGTACTTGAATATGAAAAAGTAAATAAAATGTATTAATATCGAAACTCACGTAAGTAATTAATAATTAATCGAAAGCAGACGAAAACTACTCAACTGGCTGAATTCAATTTTATAGGCATATTTTAAATAAAGAAATTTTGTTTAAAATAAAAAGCAAAATGTGTACCTGACTCACGAACGGTATAGTCAGAGAGACATCGACTATTACTTTAGTAGCAACGTAGTAACTTGACCTGTACACATTTCTCCGAGTATATTAGAATCCAATTTGTCGTAGGGCGGTCCGACCGCCCACCATTTGGTTATTTTTAATTTATGAATAGCAGTACTATTACCATTACTTTTTCGATATAACTAACAGGTATATGACGAATAAAGCCTTTTTACTTCGTGTTACTATCTTTATTCTATTGTATTTTATAGACTTTAATAAATATTATGTACGGTTTACAAATAGAAAAATTGACCAAAAATTACTAACATTTCCCCACACCCATTTAATATCTATATATAGAATTGAATTCCTCTAAAATTTCAACAACAAAATTTATACCCAAAATTGGAAAAAAGTCCGATGAACTCCGCGATCGACGTTGCCAGATTGGATTTTTTTGGTAATGGAAAAGACAGTACGTTTTCATTTTAAATTCAAATTTAAATTGACATACAAAGTTTTTGATATCTGCAGCTTTGGTAATTCTTAGATACTAATATTTTCTTTCACCGATAACCGATGTGGAAGAAAGGTTTTTGAGTGGCGACCCCGTACAGGCAAACTCAGTGTAGGACGACCCCCCACTAGATAGAGTGACGACCTGAAATGCATTTCAGGGAGTCAGTGGATGCAAGTGACTCAGGACCGTTCTTTATGACAGGCTATGGGGAAAGCTTACGTTCAGCAGTGGACGAATAATAGCTGAAATGATGAATGATGAATATTTTCTTTATTTATATAATTTAAATAACTTTATTAATAAAAAAAATATGGTACAAAAAACGCAAATATTATAAATGTGAATGTGAGTTCGTTTGTTCGTTATTTCTTGGCGTCGTGATGGCTTAAAAGTCACTATGAAATTTAGTATACAGATACTACTCGTATATGGAATGGAAAAGGACTTTTTATCCCAGTCAGTGAACATATCTCAGTCACGTGGACGAAGGCGCCAGTTAGCGCGAAAGCTAGTTTGAAATAAAACGTTGGTACACAATATTACAAAGTACCGTTATTTGGCTGCGGTTTTTTTTAGTACCAATCAGAGAGTCCTAATTTTAATCGAGAAATCTTACTCTAAAATTATTTCTATCGTTCAATTGATGATTTGCCGCAAAAACGAGTAAGAGTAAATCTACTATAAGTCTAGTAACTTTCCTGGCATTCGCGAGCTACATAGCTCCTAGGCCGGCCTTAATCCGAATTGTTGGCTCTGCTCGAATAGTTTTATGGGCAAATCTTTATTGCGCTCGCTTAATTTCTCCCAACTATGCACCGCTCGGCTCACAGTTAAATGAATTTATTACGCTGCAGTACTTAGCTGTTTTGTATTTCACAGATGTCCCTCAAACATTGAATAATTTAAGGTTTATTCGTTGATATGTATCGTACAATACATAGGCATGCTTACAATGATATTTATAATATTTCGTTCTTAAACTAGCTTTTGTCCGCAACTTCGTAGGTGTGAATTTTGAAAATAGGTTCATCAATATATTTCTAAATGGCGTATCAAAACAAAACATATGGTACATTCGATTTTAAGTTAGACCTTCGGGAACACAACTGTGAAAACCATATTCAATTTAGTGCAGTAGTTTTTGCGTGGTATCGGAATAAATTTACGTCATGTTACGTAAACGTTATCTGCTTAGGTACCCCTGTCCCATTCGTGTTTCTGTCGTGAAGTAGTTGTGTTTGCATGGTTGTGTTTCAGTTTAAAGGGTGAGATATGGCAATGAAATTGCAGGGTACTGAGGCATAATACATTAGTCTTCAGAAATGACAACGCAAGTAGGGTATCATGCGAGATACAGTATACTTTCTTATGTCCATGATACTGTTCATGTCTGTAGGCCACGATTACCGATATCCATGAAGTGGGCAGTCAGCGTATTTGCCATTGTAAGTTGCATAAAAATACAAAAAAATATTATTTTTGAATATGAGTTCTTTTTTTTTATAACAAAATAGTCTAATACAAAATCTACTATTTCGGTTACTAATTAAATCTAAACAGTGCCTTTGAGAATAAAGTATTTTATTAGTAGAATGTGTCGCCCTGCAATTGTCATATCATTATAATTGTTGTAGATATAAAGGTAAATGATACAGTCACTTTAAATGTTTGTAGGTAATTAATTAGATAAGAAATTATAACAATATTATTGAATAGGCGTTTCCATAGACACAAACTGACGTGGTTCTATATGAGATCTAACAATTTTTTCCAGTGGAAGAAATGTGAGTCTTAGTATTTTTTTACATTTTTCGTTTTTGATGGGATTAGCCATATTTCAAAGTAAAATCCAAAATGCAGCGCAAATCGTAATTTATTTGAGTGCCATCGCATGTAAATAACCCTCATACATGTTTCACCTGCTCACAATTTCAAATCAAGACGTTCACTCCCCGCAAGATTACACCCACGCAATCTCGGCCAGGTTTATCTCGTATTGGTTATCCTAACATAGTACAGTCACTAATACAGAGAGATATCTTCTATAATCTGTTTCAACAGAATTTAATGAAATTGTAAACAAACGAACTATTGACCCGAGCAATAGTAATATAAAATAAATATCGATTAATTGGTTAAATATTTTGTTTTGTTAATAATTTCATTTACTCTTTAAATGTAAACTGTTTCTGTGATATATATTTGATAAATTTTGGTTACCGATTTGTTCATTATACTATATGTATTATTAGCATTTATATTGTAAAATAAAAGAATAGCAATTTTTAATAAGAGCTGTATGAAATTATGAAATTGAAGTCTAATATAAGTAAAAGTAGATAATATATTCTCATGATTAAATGTTTGATAAATCATTATGTTACATTTTAGTAATTTAGTAATCGTATTTTAATAATTTAGTTGCTGTCCTAATAAAGCATGGGCCACTTCTTCCCGTAGGTATCGTAAGAGGCAACTAAGGGAAGTTCATGGTGAAGGAATAGACAACAGCGTCCCTCTCAAAACATCACTATAGCCTAACTGCGGTTGCCAATACGTCTGCCAAGCGTGGCATTAGTAGCAAAACCCCTACTTATGGTGGAGGCCTATAGTCAGTAGTGGGCAATTAATTACTGATATGATGATGATGATGATGATAATGAATTTAGTAACGTGTCACCCCATCATGCTGTTACTTATGGCATCATATTATCATGTGAGGCAACTTTTTTATTCATATGTATGCGTGTATGTGTGTACTGTAGTCTTTAGTTAGTTTATTTTGTATTGATTGTACCTACTGTTATGTTATTTCTGCGTAGTGTTTGACATTACATCATCATCATCTTTTATATCCTATTCTATGATATCCTATTGTTTATATAACAAATAGAAGATACCTCACTGGATTAAAATTTCGAATATAATTAAAAATACTCGTCCCACTTTCATTCTGATAGTTTATATCTTTATTTCGAATGTCTGGAGCGCAAATAAAGTACAATTTTATAGTAAACAATGTATTTACCTTTGTATTTACATTCACTGGTTCGGAGATCAATGTACAAAAAATTTGGTTTTCACTTTACAATATACGTATTGTTATTTTAATAGGGCTATTTTGATTCTATACTTGGAATCATGTATAATTTACACATACCTTATCGCCGCGTAGTCTCGGCATAGAATGGGCCACCCTTTCCTTTCCCGTGGGTGTCATAAGAGGTTCCTAAGGGTGCTTATTGGGGGGATGGGTAGCAGCGTCCCTCGAGGGGCAAGGGATTGTTATTAATAGAGATTTAGGGCCCCATTACTAGCTGTATACCTTGTCAGGTCGACCTCCACGTGGTCCCATCTGGAAACTGAATACTGATGTACTCATCAAGATGGGTTAACTGACCTGATTTTTCATCCTTAACAATCTCTCACTGGTACCCTGCCAGTGTATACCAATAGCGAGGGCAGGGTTACCTTTTCTTTATCATCCATTAAAAAAAGCAGCGCCACTCGTAAAATATTACCAACGCCTAATTGCGGTTGCCAACACGCCTATCAAGCATGGCAACTGCTGGCAACCCCCCTCCCCCTTACGAGGAAGATCTATGTTTATCAGTGGACAGTTTACGGCTGATATAATAATGTTAAAATTATCATACTATACCTGCGAATTCTGTCCTCTCTCAATAGCAAAGTATAATTTTGTAAAGTGTGGAAGAAGTAAAATGTATGTACCCTTATCGAAATATATATCAAAGTAAACATAATGACGAAGTCGCGAGTAAAAGCTAATACTCGCGACTTCATTGTTACGTTCCTTGTCCAGCCCATATAGTACTTGTATAACAAATTTCATAGCGAATAAGCCGTTAAGGCGCTATAAGGTAACAAAGAAACCCACTGGCACATTTATATTATTAAGGATTTCTCCTTACTAATAGTACTAATAACAAGGGCAATAATAAAAAACGAGCTGCGACATTTTCAAATATGTTGTAATAACTCTGGAATGTTTCTTATCACAGTCTATGGAGCAGGCCATAGACATCAATAGAGATAGACGGCGCAAGTTCCTCAATCACAAAATATCAGTTTCGTGTTAGTATTGATTTATACAGATACATACTCAGTTATGCATTTGGGGCACATATACAAACAGTCACTCGATATTTATAGGCATTAGGGGCACGTATATGCGCTGAATATTTTATACCCCGCCTGAGACGTTGACGCCGAACGGATACAAATAACAGAGACAAATGTTATGTACATACGTCTATAACATGCAACGTATATCACTAATGCATGAGCATATTGAAATATCACGTCACTACATGATCTAAAAATGTTATTCAGATTTAATAATTCAATACTTTGTAATCAAAGTAACAGTAGAACGCTTGTAACCAACCCGTGGTCTCTAAGATACAGCTCAATGATAGAAACTTCTGTATTTTCAAGCGACTTCAAAAAGAAGGTAGTTCTGATTTTTTTTTTAAACAAATATGCTATTTTCTTGAAGATTATGATGTCGTATCGATTCGGAAATACTTCAATTTTTTCAATAAAACATAGCCCATATTACTAACTGATAATATAGTTTTTATATATGATTTTTTTTTTAAATCCGTTACGTATTTTTTTTATTTTATATTTTGGGTTTATTCATAACAAAAAAAAAATCAAATCTTTCCTCTTTATATTATTTTAGATAGCTCATTATATAAACATTCATACATATTAATTTGTCAGTGACTGCGTTCATAGACTAAAACCAAAGCCTTCGCCTTATCTGGGTTTATTCATTTTATGTTGCGCTTACAGGTTTAAGCAGACTTTATGTTTTCGCTGTTGCAAATCTAATTGTAGTGGCTGCAACCCGAGGTTTAGATAACATTATCTCTGTCTCTTATTGCAAATGGCTGCCTTTGTGCTACGATGTATTTTAAGCATAAATATTATTACATTTTTAATAACTGTTTACTTTAATTTCACGCGGTATATGTAAATAGTTGTTGAACATTTCTCTCTTAGGTAAATTATATTCGTAAAGTACTTTAAGTGAAATATGTACAACTTTTATATAACGGTAGGTAACTATGTATATGATAAAAAGTAAGGTTTTAACAAAAAATTTTTCACGTTTAAGACATGTTTAAGAAAAGAAAAAGAAAAATTTTTTAAATTGTAACATAAATTAATGAATCCGAGTGCATACGACACGTAGAGAAAATTCAAATATTATATTTTGCTTTTCCTTTACCTTATTCTTTTATAATATGAATTTGATTTCTCATTTCCCATGTGAATAAATCGATGAAGTTAACTCCGGATATCGTAGCGAGCTTGCAGATGAAATAGGTGCTAGTGGTGGTAGCAATATGAAATTTGCATTGATTCTATAATATATGTACATACATATATTTTACATTACATGGAGCATTGAAAATTGTTTCGACACTTAAAACTTCGAGGTTTTTCCAAGAGACTACAGCACGTTTTTGAAGAACCTTATGGGTTCTTCAAAAATGGAGTAAAGAGGTTTCTTTAGAAGCGGCAACGCACGCGTAATGGCCTTGGTATCACAGATGTTTATAGGCTACCGTAACTGCTTACTATCAACTGGGCCGTATGCTTGTTTGCCAGTGGTATAAAAAATGCATAATTATATGTACGTCTTAATATTTGAGTATAAAAATCCTGTATCACGATATTTGTTCGTGCTTATAACCTTTAAAAACAGTCATAAGATTTTAAGATTTTAATAACATTTTATAAATGTTTATTATTTGCTCTAATTAAAAGGATAAGATAGTTTTTATTTTGATAAGAATTCGGTAAAAAGCTAAACTTCTTTTATCTGATCTGCGTGATATATATATAATAATCTTTGTCTTACAAAGATGACTTTGTAATCAGTTGGCAAAACGTCATTAGAGATAATTATAGCTATAAATAAATAAAAAAAAAAAACACGTATTTTTATATTAATTTTAATGTTTTTCTAATATCTGTACATATATATTCCATTCCCTTCCCATGGATGTCGTGAGAGGTGACTAAGAGAACTTTATAGTCGAAGGATGGGCAACAGCGTCTCTCTTAAAACATCACCAAAACCTAACTGTGATTGCCAACCCGCCTGCCAATCGTGGCAACTACTGGTAGAACCCCTCTCCTTATGGAAGAGGCCATGTTCAGCAGTGGACAGTTAACGTCTGATATGATGATGATACATATAAACGAGCACACTTAATCGTCCTGGCTTCTTTCACGCGAAACCAATAAACTCTTCTAGTATTCCTAAAAATCTTTTAACCACGATAACTCAAACGTACAGGCTATCTGTCTAAGTACACAGCATAAACATTATTTTCCTAATTAGTAAAGATCTCCCGATTGTCGTTAGAAAGGAAGGAAAAACACACTTCTACAAAATTATTCATCCATACAAGTAGGACTATAGTGGCAGCAAAAAACTGAGACAAAGTGTCGTCTTCGCCAGACGAATCCTTGAGCCCTTCATTAGGGCTGGAGGAGCTGGAGGGAGTAACGTTATTCGCCACGCCCTACGCTCTACATGTGTAGGGTTGACAGCGTCACAATTCAAGAATACAATACATTAGTTTTTATTTATTAAACATTTGAAGCTTATTATTATTTGTTTACATTCTTTAAAGATAGCAGTTAATTGGAATGAAATATATCATAAAATCGGTTTAAGTGCCAACACATGACGGATGTAATGGAAATCTAAAATACTTTAAGCGATTGTATCCGTAAGGTAATTGGTTGATCACAGTAATTCTTGCCTGTAGGCAATGGTTGTCACCTTTCACAAACGTAGTGGGCAAGACTTTCTATAATCTCTATTAAAAATAATGATTATATATTTAATGAACTGATACAATTTAATATTCTTCTCTGAAATTTTTCTTGTGCATCTAATACAATACATGCCTGTCAAGAACATATTAAAATAAAAGTATACCAGTGACAACCCTATGTAAGAATATAGTCGAAGAGCTTGTAGTTCAGGTCATTTCCTTTTGTTGCGAGCGTACAAGAGATGTTTTGTATGAACGTAAATGTAGCGACGCGACAAATGATAATGACGAAGTGACCACGTTTCTTTTCACTGTATAATGATAATAGCTAAAAGCTACTTAGTGTGATGTGATTAAGACTCATTCTGAAAATTTACATAAACGGCAAGTTAATAAAATGCTTACTCAACACAATATCAGATATTTTACTGAACTAGGTGTTATCTTCCATATCACTAATTATTTAATTAGAATTAATTTCGCTACCATTAGTATGCGCGTGACTGCCAACACTCGAAGTAATTAACAGTGGTGGTCAATTTTCGAGTGTTGGCAATCACATATATGGTATGGTACATATATGGTAATGGTAGTGGAATTAAACAGAATAATTTTTATTAGAACGGCAAACAAGCTGACGGCCCACCTGATGGAAAGTGGTAACCGTCGCCTATAGACATGAGCAGTACCATGGACATAACAGAGTATACTGTTTCGCCCATGATACCCCCCCATGCGTTGCCATTCCTGAGGATTCAGGTGTTATTCCTCCGTACCCACTAAATTTACGCCATATTCCACCCTTCAAACCGAAACACAGCTATTCAAACACAACTGCATCACGGTTGAAACACGAATGGGACAGAGGTACCCAAGCAATTGACTTTTGTACAAAGTCTCCCTCTTCAAAAGTCAGTAAGTAATAATACTTTATTTTAATTTTTATCAATTAATTTGGCATATTGAATCTGTGGAAAGTTGTGTAGGGACTCTGATATTTTGTGTTTAATTTACTGACACAAGTATTTTGTAATGACATTTCCTATTTTATATGTTAACATATTGCAAATATACGTATGTTTAATGCTATTCTGTGATTTTATGTAAATTTAACCGTATATTAACTTATAGTTTTAGAAACGTATAATGTTTGTTATCAGTTACTACAAGACTTATTGTAAAGTATCAAAGCGTTAGGAAATGTAGGTGTACGTTGTTAGATTTCGTATTTATTATACGCAAGTATATACTGTCGGCCTATATGTAACACTTAGCGCCCACATGAAATTCTTGCGGTTCGAACACTTGGAAAGTCAGCATCACTAGGCAGCGTCAGCAAAAACACAAATTCGTGAACGATCGTCTACTATACTGTGAATGGTACTGATCAACACAATGTTAATAAATGTATGTATATTGTATGTTTTTTCATTTATATTTATTGTACAAATCAGTCTCTGGACGTAGTATGGTATATATATATATTATGTCGAGCTAGAGTTGTGTATATCTGTAATAGGGGACATTTGATGACCAATTTTATAATATCTATCAAGTTTATGTATTTATATACCTATGTAATTTAATAACATTATAATAGATAAAATTTAAATTATAACAAATGTCATTAGTATTCTGGTTGCGTCTTTTAAATGATATTTGTTTAAATTTAAAAATAATCTTAATTTAATTTAAAAACATTAAAGGTAGAAGAAAATGTCAATTTGAATAAAATTAAAATAAACATTACGAGTACTATGAGATAAAAAGGGGAAACATAATGTTTTGTTTTTGATATTTTCAATTAACTTCAAAAAGAAAGAGCTTTTCAATTCGGTCGTATTTTTTATGTTTTTTATCCCCATCTCATAACAATAAGTCATAACTGATGGCAGTTAAAAACTGATTTGATGACCATAGAAATTTTATCTAAATTGATTCATTAGTTTAGTATTTAAATCAAAATAACTACTTTTGCTAAAATTGAAGTCGGTATTTTTTTGTAGAACACAGTCTTATGTGCGACAAAACTTTATTAACTTTGCGATATAAGTTCGACTTATCCAACTAAGTCCTACCCATCGATTCCGAGTATTTATCATTTCTTCTTTCACAATAAATGCCTGCACATTCCTAAGGCGATAATCTATCTGTCAATGTATCCCTTTATAACTTTACGTCAAGCTCCTACGAGTAGCTAAAGATAACTGAATGCCAACTTGGTCTTATTACATTAATTAACTAATTGTATAAGTCTTTGCTCTTGACATATTGCAACTTATATAAATTACCCAATTGTTATCTCCGTATTTTTTTCTCAGCATAATACCCAGCATACATATTCTGACTCCCCGCCACCACTGATTTCCATATCCCTCAAATATATCAAAGCGTTCCGAATATTTTATGCTGTCGGTATCTAACAGGCGTTTTGTGGTAATGTCTTCGTTTGATGTATAGCAGTCAGAAGCACTCGTGTTCTAAATATCTTGCCATTATGTATATTGTGGCTACATTAAGATGTAACGTCGCAGAAGGGAGCCTCTTAGCGTTTTTTCGTTCCGTAATCACGGCCCAGATTGCTCTGTCGCGAAATATAATGCCACATTGGGCAGGGAATTTGTTAAAATTATAGACAAGCATTTATTTCTTGAGTCGAAATATCGAAACGGGTCGACTTGCTTTTACCGAAAGTCCGATGAAATTACAGAGCAAATGGCGCCTCGTTTGTGTTAAATTTGTACATTTGTTTGTGCAATCTTTTTTTCGTGGAGATTCGCAGGGTGAAATAATTGAAAGAGCTATTCGTTGTGGCACGGAAAATTAGTGCTGTGATTACTCTTTGTTACATTCGAGTGAAGAAGTGATAATTGCTTAGCTCCAGTTGAAAAAAATAAATGTATAAAAATGAATAAATAAAACGAATGATGTAGCAATGAAAAAATATAAAAATGTAGAAGTTTAAGAATTCAAATGTAAACAAGAAAAGAATGAAGTGCGAGAATACCTTAAATTGCAAATGAATTTCGGAGCCGTCCAAAAACTTCGCAAAGAGAAGTCTAGCGCGGTTATTTCTTTAAATAATGCAAGTAAAAGTGTAGGTGTGCGAAAGTTGCGAATACTACACTGTACTGTACGTACAAAACGCGCCGAAGCTGCTCGAATTTGCAATTTCAAGACGTTCCGTTCTCACAATTTGCTTACTTATACCGAGCCCCACGTTGGGCGCCATTTCGTGTAATTTGGTCCGCGACCGCACTAAAGTTAAGTAATCGTACACCGTCGCCCTGAGTTCCCACTCCCGCCACACTAGAACTCCTTATTTTTCTGGCATCGTTTCAAATTAAAAGAGATAACAATAAGCCCGTGTCTTTAAAAGACTTCCATACACAGATATAAGCATATTAAAACTACATCCTATAATATGGTTACGAAACATACTTTACTTATTCTTCATTATAAACGTCAGGATCTTCATATATCTAACTTGTTGGCCCAATTTAATAACTAATGTTGCCTGTCTTATTCTATCGTAATTTTAATATCTCAATCCTGCAAGTAAATTTCAACTTATTTCCGACAAAACGACGCCAGAGTTAAAATTGATGTGCAAAATTTTGCGAGCAACATGTGAACTAAACTGCGAATCTGAATGGAGGTCGACCCGTTTGCCTTTCATTTTCTCTTCAATAATGAACGAGTCCTGACCCGCCTTCACAAGTTGCACAGAATTTAATTTTAATGCGGGAATGGCCACTATCTGAAGCGTCGCCTAACAAAACAGGCCTGCTGCCGCCCAGATTAGAACTCGCTTACACCATGTTTGTTCACGGATGCCGTTTTTGGAACATTATACGTGTTATACATAGTAAAATTAGCGACCAAATCGTAGACGTGACTCTAACGCTACAGTAAAATTTCAATTGAGATAAAAGCAAACGAAATGTAGATAGAACACTGATGAAATTATAATAGAACAACCAACGTCTACAATTGGTATGAAATTCGCTGCAATTGTCGTTGGCAGTTATTATTCGGCGTGTAAGCGGGGAATTTGTCTCTTCAGGACATAGCTGGTTTTGTTCAGAAGTTTTCCGTAAATTCGCATGGTTCGCTGGCTCCTTTCAAAAGTGGCGGTAGGTTTTACGCTCACCGTGGTATTGTTCGTGGCATTTTGACTTTGAATTTTAACTGTGCCTCACGAATTGCTCTACGATGAATAAATGTGCTGCTTTATAGTTTCACATGCTGTTGTCCATTTTAGCATTTTAGTCAAATTTTATAAACTTTTTTTGAAATTTTAGGTTAAACTATTAATATTGAGCGCATAATTCATTTTCTGGAATATAATATTGAATTAATGAATTGAATATTAATGGAATATTTTTTTTTAATATATAAAATTTTGTAATAGATTTGACTGAAATGGAAAGTTTATAAATTATGGTGTTCATATATCTTTTATTTACTTTCCGTGTACTTTGATCATGGCTATAATGACTATAAAATTCTAAACACACACATTCTTTTAACTAAAAAAAATATAGTTCCAATTCTCACTTGCTTATTAATCATTGCTCGCAATTGAGGCCAGTTTAAATATTATCTAGTCTTACATGTGTGCCTTTAAATAGACAAGAATTTAGCCGTTACATATCTACATTAGTGATAAATTGTTGATTAAATTCGCCGACTAATGAGTCAGAATGGTCCTGTTTGTTCAAGTTAATTAACTAATAACGTACATTATGTCGCTTTATTTCTTTCTTCAGAAGTATGATAATAGGTATAACACACATACATATGATCATACTTATGCAAAGATAAATGTTTAAAACATTACGAGTAAAAATAATTGATACAATTTAGTAAAATTCTTTAGGGCTATACTTGAGAACAACTGTGTTAGATTAGCCAAGTTATTTTTTCCAATGTTATCTAAAATTTAAAGAAGATTTCTTATTTTTTAAATAAACGTCAGAAAAATGTAACAACCATATTTTTATTTTGTCTATACTAACTTGTTTTAGCTGCAATACAAACAATTTAATCATTGACGGAACGAAGTGTCTTGTTTCAGCTTATAATAAATACAATGATTGAAAACTGCAACTATTCTCAAAAGTGTTTATTTTCAGAGTTTAGTTTACTTAATACGTCACGTATTATTATTTCCTGTTTCCCGCTATGTTGTGTATAAGAATCTACTCGTACTTATAGTGGTCGATGAATTAGGTGCACCACTGTGTTGTATAAAAGAAGGACAAAAGTAAAATTGTACTGCATCTGTTGGCAAATAAAATTTAATATCTTAATTACAGTTTTTACTTGTTTTGTATTATGATTTACAATAGTAGCGTTAGACTATTAAACAATATGAAAAAACCAGCTATGTGACAGGTATTTAATAGTCAAGGGATAGGCAGCAGCGTCCTTCTTAAAATCAAAACCAAAATTGTTGCCAAACTGCTGTTGCCAAACCGGCCCGCTAAGCGTGGCAACTACTGGAAAAACTCTCCAAAGGTCTTTCTCTCTCATTCTTTCTCTCACAACTCTCGATATCATGTGACAGTTATTATTTATTATTTTGATTAATAAACAGTTTATTTAGGTTAATATTTTCTGTATTTATCCTTTTTTATTATATCAGTTTTAAATTATATTTTTTAAGCTTTAATATTTTATGACTGCTATATTTACTATATGTATAACATTGTAATACAGATTTAATCAATTCAATTAATAAAATTTTATAGCGGGAATCCGCGAAAAGCCCAACGATTGGCAATCCTAAAGGGGTGCGAGTTGGTCGCGCCTCGCACAACAAATAGCAATATTTTATAACCACGTCTTCATTTCCTGTATGTACGGAACCAAAACACGATTGGATGTTTTTGTGTAGTATTATTATTTAGTGCGATATAATGCTTATATATTAATATAATATATAAAAATCAAAACCACTTAATTTTAATTAAATGTTGTGAATATGTATTATTTGATGTAACTTGAGTGATTGAATAATTGTATAATATATAATAAGGATATAATTTAAGATTGTGTTCCACAAAAAAAATCGACTTTAAATGAGGCAAAACTAATTATTAAAAAACTAAACAACTAAAGCGATTGTGATAAAAATTCTATGGGTCCTATCTGTAAGTATATTTTTCAGATAAAAAAATAATTTTACAAATCGGTTTGCAACTGACGGAGTTACGTGGCACAAACCACAACCGAATTGGGAAACTTATTCTTTTTGATATCGGTTGAAACGGGCCAGGTAGGTGATGATAGGCCAGAAATGTTTGCTGGGTTGTATATATATATGAAATATAGTATAATAATGAATTTATATTTAGGAACTCAATTTCAAAGTTTTGCTTCATACTTGACAAAAACTTACTATCAAATATCAAATAATGGATCATAATTAATATACTAGTGATATACTCTTCAAGTCCAGTAAAACGTTTTGCAATATATTATACGATTTTGTAGCTATTTAGTTATTTGTATCATACTACGAGATTATTAAATTTAATAAACATTGGCCCATATTTATTTGAGCTTCCTGTCGAGGTTTTCCCTAGAGATTTCGTATGAGGGCGTACGAGGGTCGGCCACGCGCACGTGACACCTCGGATGTTGCAGGCGTGTATAGGCTACAGTAACTGTTTACCATCACACGGGTTATATACTTGTTTACCAACTTTGCGGTATAAAAATAACTTATCCAAGAATATAATTTATTTTCTTACTTATTAGATCACTTTTCGTTTGCAAAAATAATTTTAGCACAAAAGTAGTCATAAGTACAGGCTATATTTATTTCTAATCCTGTTTCTTTGTCTTTATACATATTTTCAGTGAGCCGATGTAATGTAACAATATTAAAATTTAATTTAGCACCAAGGTCCATTTTTTCAACAGGTAACATTGCGACTGAAGAATTTTCGGAGCTCTTCAAAAATATTGGAATTTGCCTCATTATGTTTTTTATTATATAAAAAAATATTCTCTCTTCATTAAGCAACGGCAACTCATTTCATGCGCTTCTCACAGAAACCTTAATTCTGCTTCGTTGACGCAATTAATTTTATATTAACGTCGAGAGCCATCTGCTGCCGACTCGATCCTCTACTTACGTCGACGGAATGATATTTTTCAAATTGAAAAGTATAATAACTTAATAATTAAGACGTGCCATTCCTTTGTCTAATATCTGTTAAACGCTTCTGTTAATATCTGATTTGTAATATACTCTGTCAAATGTTACTGTGATTTTATATTTATTATATAAATATACACATTTCAATCTACGAGTAGGTATTTATTTATAAATTTTATTGTTAAAACTTAGATAAATACATACATTCGTTTAGATTTATAGATATTTTTGTACAAATTACTTTGTAAACAACCGTGTTTATCTCCACAATCCCTATAAAAAAATAAGTAGAAACATTTGTTATTTTTTTAAGTATACGTGAAATCGAGATATATTTTATAAATTACTACTTTTTACCCGGAACTTCGTCTAGGATATAAAGTAGTCTATCTCTGTTCCAGGCGAAATTCTTACTGATATTATAAAAGTTAGTTAGTTAAGTTAGTGTTTTTGTTATCTCGTAACGGCTTAACCAATCACAATGAAATTTGGTAAACAGATACTATTTGTAATAGAGAAAGATTTGGGTTACTTTTTGACCTGATCACACGGACGAAGTCGCGCGTAAAAGCTAGTTTAAAAACAAAGTAATTTTCACATTTCTAATGTTAATTAGTAAGTATTACGTTAATTATTACGTGGAACCAAAACAATTAATTTATTTATTATAATTTAAAAAGTATTTTAATTTAACTAATAAACCCTAATATGTTTGTAATTTAACTAAAAAAATTACAAACATATTAGGTTTGTAATTTTTTATATAATGAATACATATGTAGCTATTATAAGCCAACTTTACACAAACTTAATGTGGAATTAGTAGGTAGTAAAGATCAGTGAATAGATAGATTAGTCACTACTTTTATATTTCATATTTTCTAGAAGGCAATTTTAAACTAGTTTGATTTATTATTTATTGAAACATTAAACACCTAGTTCGCTGTAATATTTTCTTTTTCTTACTTATTTTTATATTATCTAGTCTAGTAGTAGAGGCTAGGTCATTTGTTTTCGCGAATTCAATTTATCATATTGAGAGTTTTAAAATTTTTTGTTTACCGAAATGTGGAAACGTCGCATTTATTTCTGAATCAAAAACTGAAAAAGAATTAATGTTTCTGAATTATTATTTAAAACATGTTCTGCTAGCAAACTAAAACGTTAATTTTAGAATACACTGCATATAAATCTACCATTAAATATTTTGCATTCACTTCATATTTTGCTCCGGAATTTTTTAAATACATTTTTGCCATAAAAATCTAAATTTTCAGTAGCAGCAAAATAAGAATATTATTGCATTATTAACGTTTTAGTTTACTAGCAGAGAACTTTTTAAATACTCAAAATTAAACATTAAAAAGTATACAATTGAGTTTGAAAATTAACACATAATTGCGACGTTGAAATATTTTGTTATCATCATTTCATCCGTTAACTGTCCACTGCTGAACATAGTGTCCCCCCCCCCCCCCCATAAGGGGAACTTTGTCTGTAACTGTCACGCTTGGCAGGCGCGTTGGTAATTGTAGTTAGTATAGTGATGTTTAAAGAGGGACGCTGCTGCCCATCTCTCGACCATTAAGTTCCCTTATTTGCCTCTTATAACACCCATGGGAATGGAAGGCGTGGCCTATTCTACGCCGGGACCACACGGGGCAATAAAGCAAATACTTTATTTGATTATGAACGCTCTTAATCGTTCAGAAATTAAATAGATAACAATAATGAAAAATACATTAGTACGTATTCTTTACATTTAATTTTGTTAACAATAATGGAAAATAGAACTTATCCTTTAAATTTAATAAAAGCACAAAAATATAAGCGTAGCTCAACGTTTACAATAAGAGGACTATATTTGGACACACTGATTCCTATCTTTATATCTCTATTTTTTAACACTGGCTATTTCAATGAAGGTCGCCCAACCTTTGTTCGTTAAATGACGTCAACTACACCGATTTCATAGTTTACAAATATATATTTATACTTATATATATTTCGGATCTCCCTTATACATCTCCATTTCGGATAATGCAAATTATTTATTGAAATTCACGATAAAATTAAATATTCATACGAGTTTTAACAGTTTAAAATAACATTGAGTATTACAATATATAAAATATTTCAATGAATTTAAATACATATCAATTATTACTGATATCATAAATGTAATAAATAAATATCCTCACGACTATAACACCTAATAGGGTGGTTAAGGGTTTTTGTTGATTGTTGCCATTATGGTGAAAATACTCCCATAACGTTGAACATATTATATTCAAGATGGCAGGAAGAAGCCTACTACCGTCACTCGAATTAATTTGGTTTGTTATCGGTGTTTCTCATCACTGGAGATTTAGTTGTAAATTTATGTTAACTTTTTCTTTAATCGAAATTGAAATTTATATTGTGTTTTTCTAAATGTCGATACAAGGATGTTTGTTAAATAGTTCTGATGATGTTGGTGAAATTGAAATTTACTTATACTTGTATAATGTACTATTGCTTCTTTGGGTTCTTAGGGCGCATTTATTTAAGCAGACACTCGATTATCCGGACCTCAGTTATACGGATTCACGATTATCCGGATTGTCAACCACGACCAAAAACTTTGTAGAAAATATTTAGGTGCATTCATAAATACGTTTTCGAGACACATTTGTCTCCATTTTCTTAATAAATAATGATTTTGGTGGGTTTTTGTTGTTTCGAATAAACACGTATACGTAAATGAGGTATCTTTTTAGTAAAAATATTTTAAAAAAAGCGCTTTTGTTCGTGTATTCAATTATTCAGATTTTCGATTATTCGTATTCAACAATCCGATTAATCGAGTTCTCTACTGTGTAATTATTAATGATCACAAACAGTTCTGGTACCAGCTCAATGAGTTTTACAATGATAACACGTTAATTTTCCAATATATTTAAAACAATATTAGTTTACGAAAGGCCAGTTAGAAATTTTACATTCTATCTTTATATAACATCATTATCTTTATATAACGTAGATTACATAAATTAATATTTAACTAGACCATTATAAAAAGCTTAATGGACAACCAGACCCCTAACTGTACTACTGATAACAGAAGTTCATCTAAATTGCCATAATCTAACCAATTATACTCGAATCACGAAATTACTTAACCCATTGGAACCCTTAAATCGGCTGTAATATGATCTTAAAATCCTTCAGTTAGCTCGTCGGAGGCTAATTACACTATTTCGTTATAATATCGCTTGAAACATTGGCTGGAAACGTCACAAGTTGGTAATATATTGCGGGGTTCAGGGTCCCCGACCAGAGATTGCGTTGAAATTTGGTAAAACCCCAAAATTCCGTACCTACACATACACATTGTCTGGAATTTCTAATATATTTTCTAAATTACTATATGGACGTATTTAGTAATTAACTAATCATTAGGTGTTAATTGTTGTATTAAGGATAGATTATGTTCCGACTTAGGTACATTATACTGCAATTGTGTCAGCTAGGATTAATTTAATTAATTATTGTATTTAGTATTATATAATTAAAAATGTAAAAACTCAGTCTCAATATATAATAATCGAATATAGAAATCAAATAAATATCAGTCTAGAGGCAATAGATACATCCATTTGGGAATTACGGTTCTATTTAAAAATACATATAAAAAATTATAGATAGAAATGGTCATAGAGAAGAGAGAAGGAGAAAGCCGATCGTTATACGATCCACTTTTTGTTTCAGTAAGAAATAATAATTGTTTCTAAAAGTATTCTACCGCTTAAACATGACATTACTCTCTAGAAAATGAAAAAAATAATTTGTCCTGTCATACCATATAGTAGACTCACATTTTTTTGTGAATTGCCGATAAAAAAATCTTCTGTTTTGTAATATCTTTTTACCTAAGTAGAAATTAATGATTTCTATTTGGCGTGTGATCTCGGCATGGAATAGGCCACCCCTTCCTTTACCGTGGATGTCGTAAGAGGCGACTAAGGGAACTTCGTGGTCGAGGGATGTGCAGCAGCGTCTTTCTTAAAACATCATCGAAGCCTAAAAGCGGTTGCCTACCTGTCTGCCAAATTTGGCAACTGCTGCCAAAACTCCTTTTATGCACTATTCAGCAGTGTATTGTTAGCGACTGATGTAATATATACTTTGTTTTCTTTTAATTAATCACGTATCCACTTTCATTTGCATCGCAATCGCTGGCAATTACTACTTCAGTTACGATATTAATACGACACGACCAGCTCACAATTTAGGCTTAAAGTTTTTGATGTTATTCGCCACAAAAATTAGAGCTTTCGAGAAATCACAGTTTCAGTCTTAATAAATACTTTTACCTAAATGGAAGCTAATACTTGAATGAGAGACATGAAGATATAAAGGGTGAAATCAAAATTTCATCCTGTGAATCTTCATGCCACTCCACGTCTCCAGTTTCGTTTGCAAATTGCCGCCGAAGATTACTGGAGCAACAATAATCGGCCCTCGCCAATGACAGCTGGTATTTCAAGCGATGGTAATTAATTACAATACTTGCCACTAACATACACTTCTACGCTCCATTACGCTGAGCCGGGATGAGCGTGAGCGAGATACGCCCAAATATTCAATGTAACGTATACATTTGTATACTCTACATAATTAAATGTTGTTCTTATATACAACGTGGAAGCTTATCTGTAGCCAGAAACATTGGTTAATGATGTAAATCTTTAATTACATCGAAAATAATTGTATACACGAGAAGCGTCTATACAGGTTTTATGCTTTTTTTTATGATAGCAAGCAAACTGACGACCTACTTGATGAAAAGCATGAACAGTAGGGGTGGGTAATATATAATAATAATATCTATATATTTTAGTTACAATATCTATGTACTCGTCTAATAACGAATATGTTAAATGTTTGTTATCTAATATTTAATGTCGAAATAATTGAAATTAATATAGATATCAGATCGGTACGGGCGATATCGGAATGGGTAATGACTTTTTTTTTCGCCATCAATATCCAAAATAACCCAATATATTAATATTGAAGCGGAATCATAATTACCCATGCCTAATGAATAGTACCATAGATATTATAGTCACATGTAATCTATGCTAAAACATGGTTATCTGGAAGAGATTGCTTAGCAATAAGACCGCCTTTTGTACAACATTATACGTATTGAAAAATTTTTAACAAATCCTGTTATGTTGGTGCAATAAAGTGTTAAATAAATAAATAAAATGCTTATATTGCAGATAATATAATACTCTTATACTGTACTATAAGTATAAATAGACATCACTATGCCAGTTAGAAATACCGTTCTATTTATATCCATCAAAAAGGTCGAAATTCCTTCCGATGTTAAAATTTCAGAATCTGAATTGGCCTTTCAAGGGATGCATTACTAACGAGTCTCGAAGGCGAATTACTTTTAATTTTTGATTCTGTTTACTTGTTCACGAGTGCTGTGTAATTATTCATAATTTGCCTTGGTGAGCATGTTATTTTAGATTTTGTAACTGTTATACGGTTTGAAATATGTAACTTTAGCATCCTTTTACATTTCCAGTAATGAAACTGAACATTTTTCTGAAAACAATATTTGTCAAGTAATTAAATAAAAAAATAAAATGAACAATGACAAAACATAATTGAAGTTTTTTTAGATAAATTGATCTATAAGTAAAATGACTGGACCGATTTTGAAAAAAATTCTATAGGACCTATCTGTAAATGTATCTTTTCTAATAAAAAAAAAAACTAAATCAGTTTAGAAATGACAGAGTTAAGAGATAACAAAAATAAAAAATAAAAAAAACAACCGAACTGAGAAGCTTTCTCTTTAAAGGCAATTGAAAACATTTTAAAAACATGTTTATGTTTTTGATTTCACTCTGTATACGATTATAACAGAAATAACGTTCTTTGTGTACGACTACATAACATAATTCATTGGGCCGTGATTTACATATAACGTATGTCGGGGAGCTTAAATATTTAAAGAAACTAGTTTTAATTAGTATCTATTCACTCGGGATTTAATAAAATTACATAATGTACTTTCAACAGTACAATAATGTAAACAGTACAATAATATATAAACTTAAACTGTTAATCTTTTTTTATTTTATATTTTACTTGCTGTATTCTGTTGCTTTTACCTACGTGAATCATTCTATGGGTTAAGTTAGAATGTTACCTACCTGTGTACGAAATTTCATTCTAATCCATTCAATAGGTTTAACGTAAAAGAGTAACAAATATCCTATCAGTTCTTCTTTATAAACTTTATTATTTTTATTAGTATTTATAATATTTTTTTTTTTATAATTGTAATTATAGACATTATACTCTATTTAAATGTCCGTAGAATATACTATTTGGCATATTGCCAAATAGTATATTCTGTGTTTAGTTTATTGTGAATTAAGTTTAATTCATTGTATTTTTATATTTCTTTTTTACTAGTATCCCATGTTCTAAGTTAGGATATACCCGTGAACAAATTTCTTTCAAATCCGTTCAGTAGTTTTTGCGTGAAAAAGTAACAAAATCTATCTATCCATCCATAAAACACTATAAACGTTATTATGAATTTTCCATTGCCGTATTTATAAGTCTTTTGTTAGATTAAACACTACAAAACTAATTTCTAGTTCCTATACAAACTATATATGAATTTCAGTTATTTTAAATTATAATGGAAAATTTTGAAACTAAATTGGCTTTTAAAATCACATGACCTACTCAGTGTTCCAAAGAATTCCGTATTTTCTAATATATTCTCTGTACCGAACGGCTCTAATCAAGTATTAACCTTAGCTTTTCATTAAATTGCATTGCGTCCATTAGTCGCTCACGAAACGAACTGGGGAACTATTCTCGTATCAAAACTCGTATGCGATATATCTTGAAATCTACATATTCAGTCTTTTGTAACAGATATTTATGAAAGTATAATAAAGGTTACTATCGTTTTCATATGTAGTAGAACCCCAGTGTTATAAACGAACACATGCTTTTTGGCTGTGATATTAATTATTTATTGTTTTCGTTGTTTAACAACTGAATTAGTTTAAAAGAAAATCACGGGTTTAATAAAATCGTCTTTTAAATAAAACATTTTTATTTTGAAGTAAATGAGAAGCAAACGTACTTATACAGCTCATTTTATAATATGTGACAATTGCAGTGCATAAACAAATGTAATGGCTATATTTTATTATACCTTCAAAAACTATAATTTCTTGCAACTTTAAATAGGAGAACTTTCTCGATTCATCTGTATTTTATTTGGATACATTGTAATGTTATATCTCAGCCATTTAATGAAACAGTCAGAAAGATTGACTCCTGTGTTGGTCTCATAACCTGTTTCTGAGCAACACAGTGCTATGCTTCCATACCCTGTAATTTCACTGCCATTTTCTATTCTTCAAACCGAAACAGCCATGCAATTCTAATTGATTCACTGTAGAAATACGAGTAGGATAGATTTAACTATGCAAATAAAGTCTTCTTCTGTTAATGGTTGTTATTTTTGTACTGAAGAAAATCTTGTATCGTACACTGAATTTGTAATTACGATTAGATCTGACAATAGCCTCACAAAGTACCTCTGTTCAACAGTTTTCATTACTAGCGCACGCGATGTTCTCTACAGAAACAGTACGTGTTTCCCTTTAATTTGCCGTATCCATCATTGATTTAAGCTGTCCAACGATTTGACTGCTGATATAGAGGGAAAATTACGGTTTGTGCTTGTTAAATTTAATGGCGCTTTTTGTGAATTTACGTGTTTACTGGAACCATCGGATAACTATCTACACTTGAGTTTCCATTTATATATAAATATCAAAGGCCAAGTTTTGTCTTGATTCACTTACAGATGGAACTACAGGGTAACAAATGTTGTCTAGACATGATATTTGGACAGCAGTCTCCTTTTGAGCAGTAAGTATAAACTATTCAAAGGAAATCAAATAGGGGTCGTTCTTGCTGGATAGCTTGTTTATACAATGATACTAAGGTTAAGGAGAAAAGACTCATTGTCTTATTAATATATTTTCTTGCCTTTATAAGATTTGTCTAGACAAATATGAGCGCTATTATTTACATTTTCCTGCCTCTTTCAGGCCGGGTTCCTTATGATATAAGTAAATAGTACTGACCGAATACGAACTGCGTATACATTACATATATCTACATATATTTATTAGTACGTCTATTTTATCATCAGTTTAATATATATAGGTCATTTCGAAGATGCTTTCACATGACGGCACATATTATCTGTGGGCCTGATTGTGACATTGTATTCAAATACAAAAGAACTACTTGTATCCTGCTTTCTACTTCCGCATTATATAATATCTACACAATGCGATCACTCCCTCTTGTGGACAAGTTGCAAATAAACCTATCGATAAACACTTTCTTTCTACTATGTACCTAAATTATAAGGAGATAGCAGCTTTCGGTGTCTCGTTCTTTTTCATGCATGTGATAGCAATAATATTTAAACCAATAAATTCGTTTGCCACTCAACAAAGGGTATTGAGTAGGTACTTCCGAGTCTTGATCTTGATGTGAGAATGACTTATTTACCATTGTCAATTTAATTCCACTTACTAGTAAATGTAAAAATGCTTCGTTAACACTTTGCTGACCGGTGACAAGATAACTCGTCTCTTTATGTCCAGACGTTGTTGACCGGTGTCTAGTAAACTCGTCATAGCACTAGCGTGTAGGTACATCTTCCTACCACGACGAGTAAGATCGTTTGGATTACAAACCGTTCATGACTAAAGACTACTTTTCTTTGTATTTAGGTTTTTATCACAATTTTCGTTAAATTCCAAAGATTTCAACTTTGACGGAATTCCCGGTCAGCAAAGTGTTAAGATGCTGTCTAAATTTCTATTATATAAAGTAGCTAACCCAATAAGTAATCTATATTAATATTTAACACATTATTAAGGTCATTTAAAAACCAATTGTACTTTCGTTGAGCAAATTCAGGTGAAGATCCCCAATAAAGGTACGAGATCCATAAATCTATTTCATTTCAGCGGTCGGCTCGCATATAAGGGCCAGGTCTCAGCACCTTACCCGGAAGGTCGGCGTTATAATTTTCAGCACATCCGGCATTTACTACGATTAATGCGTATGGAAAGGCGGTTAGGATGAATAACAATGTTGTAACAATAGCCAGGACCAGGCGTATATTTTCCATAACTATTAAATCAGGCCATAAGACAAGAATGGGTATGATAAATTAAATTCCGTGGAGTCTATTGTTACGACCAGTGGTGTGGAATAATATTGGTTTAGGTAATATAGCTTTTAGTGACGTGTAAAGGGTTGTGATTGAATAAATCTTGTTGTATAATAGTGACTTGACAAATTTCTAATTAACGGTATTTATAATAATATATTCGTGAGATTATAGATACTTTAATAATTAATGCGATAAAACCTGGTCTTCAAGCTAGGATACCCTATTATAAGAAATACATTTAAAATCTGTAGGTTTAGGGAAAATGGTCAGAATCGATACATTTGGAATAAATTCGTTGTGTAGATACTATATCACCATCATCATCATCATTATCATTATTTCAGACATTATCGGTCTACTGCTGGACGTAGGCCTCCCACATAGATTGCCATTAGGATCAATCCTGCCACGCCACGCCACCTGACCTGCATCCATTGACTCCCTGCAATGCATTTGATTTGCGTCACTGCATCTAGTGGGGGGTCGTCCTATACTGCGTTTGTCCGTACGGGGTCGTCTTTCAAGAACCTTTCTTTCCCATCGGTTGTCGGTTCTTTGAGCTATGTGACCATCCCATTGCCACTTCAATTTGCTTATCTTTCGGGCTATATCGGTTACTTTGGTTCATTTGCGGATATCCTCGTTTCAGATTCTATCACACAAAGCATACTGCTACTAGTACTACGTCATAGAAAATTGAAATTACGTAACGAACGATGCCCTTTCTCCAGTACTTTGACTTATTGGTGACCTCGTCGTAACCTTCTTTTTTGTTAATCATAATATATTATACAAAATAGACACGTTCTAAAATATTTGTATGGAATTTGATTTGGTTCCTCCAAAGCCAATATCATCGATACCATTTTATCAGTCATGAAACCTGCAATAGCCTAGACAAGCATCAGGAATTGCAATTAGGCCTCCCACGCATAGTTCCCTAGGAATTTCACTCATAACCTTCGGCTGTATCGGCAAGAATTTACTCCCTTTTCTACCTCCCAGCTATATGTAGGAATTCTTAGCTAGCAATGTTCTTTAATAGGTCGGTAATATCGGATATGTGCAATGTCGAATCACATTTGTAAATATATGTATATAATAACATTATATTCCAAAATTCTTATATTGGTTTCGTTGTGATGGGGAGAAAAGGTCATTTCGATGGTATCACCCATACCGGTCCGATATTATTGCGATATAGATTGGAAAACTGATGTTTTATATGTAGTTATTGTGATAATTAATATATAGTTATACGCTTATAGGCAATATATAGATACTGTAACTGTATATGATATGTACAGCCCACCCCTATTTTTGAATTACATTGAAAATTAGGGAGATTTTCATTTCATTTTACCAGAGGGAGACTTTGTAAAAAGTCGATTACTTGGGTACCTCTGTCCCATTCGTGTTTCAACCGTGAAGTAGTTGTGTTTGTAATTTACTGGGCACAGAGGAATAACACCTGAGTCCTCAGGAATGGCAACGCATGGGAGGTATCATAGGCGAAACAGTGTTATGTCCATAGTACTGCTATTGTCTAGGCGACGGTTACCACTTTCCATCAGGTGGGCCGTCAGCTTGTTTGCCATTCTAAGTTGTATAAAATAAAAAAAAAAAAACTACTGGATCGATTTTGAAAACACAATTTGGCCTCATAATTTGTAAGTGTTATAAAAAAAAATCTAATCGGTTAATGACTGACGGCGTTATGAGGTAATAAACATAAAAAATACACGGAAATTGTGAGAACATCCTTTTTTTTTTAATCTGTTGAAACCAACGTGTTAGGCGACAAGAAAAAAGAGAAAAAGAAACAGCATTATCCACGAAGACAAGCGATAATAAAGATAGAGAGAGATAGTATATCATCGCTGGCATAAATTAGCTTAAACTGAATTATGAATTTTGTTATTAATAAGAAAATTACTGTAATAAATTAGAATTGTCTTGAGGAGTTTAGGAAAAGGTTTATAGCGATGATCTAACTATAGAATTAAAAAATATCTTGAAATGTAAAATTTACAAAAATCATTGTTTTAGTATCATTCTCAGTACTATTTTCTCTTGAACAGTCTTTGTCTTGGAATATATTTTTATATTTAGTTAATAATGTAGTTTGTAACAAGAGTATTATATAATATACAATTATGCGAAATTTTGCTTTGATAGAACTCATAAATTTTAATAAAGAAGTTTGTATTTCGTTCTCGCGAAGTCCTACACTCTGTATATAAAGTTTCACGTAACGAAAACGACAGTAACTTATAGGTATAATGTTAATCTAATAAAAAAAAAAATTAAAAATGTAATTGTTTAGGAGCTTTTAGTCATGAGCGCGGTTCAAGACTACATATGTTGAATGTTTCTTTTTGAGTTCAAGACTTAAAATTTAAAACGTGAGTAAAGCCGACATGAATAATTGCAATAATATGTGACTGACCATAGTTATTATTTAAAACACAATGTTATATTTCTGTAAACGAAATAATAAACAGAATTTTACATGTAAGTTTTATTGTACTTGTAACAAATATGTATATACAGCAGAATAGTTATAAATCTTGTTAGTAAGGGTGGGCTTATCTCTAAAAGAGATCTTCCAGCTAAAACTAATTCTATGAGATAGGAAACGATTAGTAGGTTGTACGAAAATTTGATACAATATATTTCGAAGACATACATGTATATTAATAAAGTAACAACAAATTAAATATTCAGTACAGTTTGTTATAAGAATTTATAATTCGGTAATAAACCATAACTAAACTGTCACTTCACATACTCAAGCTCAACACATTTCAATAAAGCTTTGCATAAACTCGTAATAATTTCGTACGATCTCCAATTACAAGTTCCATAGTGACATAATGTTATTTGGGTCAGGCGAACTCGACAAATATTTGTTCAAGCGTCTTGTTTATATAACTCTTACGACATTTCTATTTTTATAGCTTTTATACTGAGCACTTACCGAACCCTGTACTCGGATCATAACTTAAGTCATTCCCAACTCGACCACAATGAACCGATGGACATAGTATATTGATATCCTTTATTTAATGAAGGCCGAGGGAGTTTTTCCTGAGATTGAATGGGCCCGCGACAATCAGAGTCCCATCCTCAGATCATATTTCAACGAACGAGATAAACTCGGACAAAAGAAAGGAATCCTCGCTTACCCAATTGGGTAATGGCCCAGCTCTGTCGTTATCTCCACCCATTATTTCTGTTTGAAGAACGCTGCGGTGTTCTACTTAATACTAAGGGCAGAATCTTTACAAAGATCTTTGATAAAGTTCCATAGTACTTGATCCTGTTGTGGGAGTAATGCTCGGATAAATTGCTTCTGCGGTTGACCGACAGGCTTGCGTTACGCCAACGTGCGGAAACTTGTGAAATGAAGGGAAACGTACTAAAAATAAAATGCTAATTCCTCTTCCATTTGATAAAATGTCGTTACAACAGACGCTGAGAGTGTGACAAACTGTGTACATAAATAGCTATATAAAAGAGTCAAGTGAATGTTCTGTACTTTGTCTGTAGCATGTTTTATATACCTACGAATTTTTAACCGCGACTTTTTTCGTGTAACCACACATGAAATACTATATGTATATCAAAATTAATGATGATCGTGCTATTAGGACGCTAAGAGATAACAAACAAAAATAAAAAAAGAACAAGCTTATTTTCATATTATTGGACATACCATCCCTCAGACAGAGGATTTAAGTATATAAGAATTTTAAATCTTTTAAGTTACAACAATATACACTTCAATTTAGCTTCCTGATGATTGAGAAATAAATTAAATGAGAATGTGATTAATTTTTTTGCATAATTATGAGCCATATAGTCTTACCATATACGAGTATTTAGTTAATTTTCTGTTTAAATAGATATATTATACATATATAGAGTATACAATCAATATGTTTGATACGATACGTCGATCATATCACGTTACCTACCTAGATCTACGAATGTTATCGCAAATAGAAATCACCATTGTATTACTTATCGGAAATATTGTTCGAAATATACAATATATAATATAACGCTATACGAAAAAGTAACGTGAAGTATGTTTTATGAGGCCTTAATCCAGAAGTTTTGTAGATCGCGTGTGAGATAGCATTTCCTAAGTCTGAACTCTGTATGATAAAACTAGTTTCAATTTTATTACATCGTCGGAACGAAACTACAGAATATATTTATTTCTTTTCACTTTATCTTTATAGTAGGTGTTGTATTTTCACAATATATATATATATAAACAAGTTTATTTTGTTTCATAACGAAATACAATTGTAAAAAAGAAATACATTGATGAGCAACTAGATGTTTAGTACATTATATTGAAAGTACAGTAAATTATATTTGAATTGAGAACAAAGAATTATATCGTGAAGGGGTTTGTTCGGCGTAAGCAGATTTTGCTCCACTAACGCAAAATCTACTTATAGACACATGATTTCATATTTGAACATAATCAATTTTTTTTTATTTTATGGTTTTGCATTAAAATATATGTCAAGAAAAAAGCGCGATTTCACCGTTTTTTTTTTTTTGCAGTGGTAAATGACCTTTTGTCATTTAGTTCTAGTTTGAAAACGGATTTATTGAGAGCAATTACGTTTACAAAGTTCCGAATAAAATTCCAAGCCAGAATTCATTTGGCGAAAATGTTCAAAACGAGATTTTTAACCAAGACAATCGTGCTACTTCGTAAACAAGTTGCGTTCTATTGCTGTTTGCCTTAAAGCTTGACCCAGTTTTCCTTATTTTTACACTTATTTACTTTGACTAAGTTAAATGTAAAAATTCATAGTGTTTAAATTTTTACTACAAAATACAATTTTAACTTTAAAACTACGTACGACTATCAACGAACGTTACAATTTATTTTATATAATTTTGGAATTTTTTAAAATAATACCTATTTAATGAAAATTTTAATGAAAACAACTGGATAAATACGAGTGGGATAGTTTTTATCTTAATAAAAAATAAACGAAACTGGTAGATGGCGGTAAGTGGTAAAATGACATTTTCGAGAAATGTTCATGATCATGTTGTCAAATAGTTGATTATAAAAATCGAACCAAAACTAACATTCAAAAATCTTGAATGTAAATATTATTTTATTAGAAATGAAAGATCACTGAACAATCCCAACCCTAATAATTTGTGTAAATCTAGAATTAACTTGAAATAAGCAATATTTGATTTATATGTACCTAGAGATTGCAGGGGTTCTTTAAAAAGAATGTATTAGGGTTTTTTTTTAAATCGTCGGCCCCGGATATTAACTTCTCAGCCTTTTAACATTTATTATGTTTTTCCAACTTACGTACTATTATATTCTACATATAAACTACTTATTCTATTACTACAATCTTAATATGAACTATCTATTCTAATTCAGTCTACTGTGTATTAGGGTTTGTTCAGGGTTAACAACGCGCACGTGATACCCTTGTGTTATAGGAGTCCATAGGTTACAGTAATCGTTTACCATCAGACGGACTATAAGCTCGCCACTTTCGTGGTGTAAAAAATTAAGTGTATTAAAAGCAATCATTATAAAAAAAATCTAGAAAAAATTACGCTAACGGGAAAAGCAAAGATAAACATATTTCTTGGCCCGGCACTTAAAAACTGGTAAAAAAATATCCTTGAAAGTACTTCAAGTATTTTTAGATAATGCTCTCATGTTGAAAAACACCCAAGTCACTAAGTTTGTTCTTATTTGTTTTCGTGTTGCACTTACCCATAATTCACTGTCTTATTAAGCTGGGAAAGTGCTGCAGAGACAATATGATAACTTACTGAAGTTAAAACTCTTCAAATATCTTACAATGTTTTAATATCACGAAGCGGTGGTGGTTTGTTCGCTGTTTTATATTTACCATATTCTACTTAATCTAGGTATATTAAGAGTTTAATATTTTTTCTTTCATATTTAGCACAGCCAATTGTCACGTTATGGCTAATATGGAAGGTTCAAATATGTTTGTTACTTTTCGTCCCATGTTTTATTGAGCAAAATGTTCAGTTTCAGTAAGAGTTTCACTTTTATAAGGCTTATTAATTATTTTGAATTCATCCTATATGTAACAATAGCTATAATTATTTTTTTGTCTCCACCAATACACAATTTTTATTAGACATTCAAAGGGTGACTGACTGGAAGAAATCGTTTTTATGGGATAAGTCATTGTACGCATTCTTTTCTTAAGAAAACTGTATCCTATAATTTAAGACTTTACTGTATAATAAAGTGTTACAAACAAACAATCAGATTAGCTGTATCCCTCGACTTCGTCCGCTATATCTGTATATAACATGTCCCTTATATTAAGTTAGGATATTTTTCGTGTACCGTATTTCATTTAAATCCGTTTAGTAGTATTTGCATGAAAGTTCATAATAATATAGTAGTAAGATTTTATAACGCTACCTCATCTAAAGCATCTGGTTGAAAATGGTAAGCACGTCATTGAAGCCATACGTTAGATGTAACGATTCGCGAAAACAGCCTCCTTTGCAATTGACGAAAGCCGCATTACTTTTTAATTTGAAACGTTGCTGGGTTTTCGCTGCAAAGAGAGACTTTATTACACTCGGAGGTATCTCGCTTTTGACCCGTACTGCCTTTGTGAATACTATTTTTTATTCATTCCTACGGATTCGTGCGGGAGTTCGCGCTCCCTTAGCTAGCTTCTCCCTTCCCTATGTTTGCCATTTCAACTCATGTTTTTAGTTTAGAAAAAAATGTATTTCTCTATTTACGTATTATAGGTTTCGTGACTGCGTTCTGTTTCATCTTCGATTTCCATTGATATACTTTTGATTTGTCGTTTACTGAATACGAAATAAATTCTCTGATCTAGGCTGCTCCGGGAAGA
Organism: Galleria mellonella; assembly: GCF_026898425.1. NCBI lineage: Eukaryota > Metazoa > Arthropoda > Insecta > Lepidoptera > Pyralidae > Galleria > Galleria mellonella. The sequence goes on along the minus strand of NW_026442130.1, from coordinate 6,358,724 downwards.
TTTAAATAGATGTTATTTAATTCACGTTCCGTATTTTGTGTTGATGAAATTTTTATGGTATGAAGTCTTAAGAAAGAGGAGGCTCTCAATTCATCTGAATTATTCGTTTTTTTTTATACAACTTATAATGGCAAACAAGCTGACGGCCCACCTGATGAAAAGTGGTAACCGTCGCCTATAGACATGAGCAGTACCATGGACATAACAGAATATAGTGTTTCGCCCATGATACCCCCATGCGTTGCCATTCCTGAGGACTCAAGTGTTATTCCTCTGTACCATTTTATGCGATTACGTCATCAATTATAAACCGATTTTTACAATTATTTTTGCAATTGGTGTTGTTTACTACCGCATTAATCTTACTTACTTACTTTTATGGTAATTGAATGTATTGTTTTTCTTCGCGGAGCAAGAAACTAAAGTAAAATATACTAATATGCTTCCAAATTCTAAATTCAAATATGTTTAAAAAACCTTGCTATGAGATACCGTTTATAGACGTTGAATGAATAACAAAGAAAATGTGTATGTTTATTTTATTATTCTATATAATTATAATAGTTTTTAATATACTAGCTTTTTCAGAACTCACTGAAATAGATTACTAAATAGCGTATCAACATAAAATATATACTAGTTTTAAAAAAAATTGTTTTGACTTCTATTACTCACATTAAGATCAAATTATCATATATTTTTTCTTAAATATCTCTCATGTACAGATATCACTAAAATACAATTTTATTATATCAATAAGGTGACCATCATATCAGCTTTTAACTGTCCACTGCTGAACGTAAGCTTTCCTCTTAAAGGGTTTTGCCAGTAATTGTCACGCTTGGCAGGCGGACTGACAACCACGAGAGGGACGCTGCTGCCCATACCTCGCCCTCCTTTTGTTACTCCGATATTTTTATGATATATTTTTATATTCTGTGTGAATAAATATCAGTGTTGACTTGAAATTACTCGTATTTAATAATTAATTTTTGTTGCAGGTACGTTTTAAAAATAATACGGCTCGTGCGACACAGCGGCATAATTACGGTAAAATTAGCATTTTTACGTTATCTGAAAGAAGCCACGACCGTGCAAATTCTCTGCTATTTTCGTACTTTGGCATGCAATAGTCTTTCATACGCTGGTTGCGTTTTCAGGTAAACTTTTGAGATAATTACAAAATAGCAACGTAAATACGAGTAAATGGATAAAGCTGCTGTTTACGTTATTTTAAATAATTCAAAGAAAATAATAATCTTATAACTGCGCAAATTGCTTTATACCTGTTTATGGTAATAATTCAATGGGTATTTATCTCCCTGGTTAAAAGCTTCTGAGAACAATTTCAAGAACCTGTCAGATTACTTATATATTCTTAGAAATTCCTATGGATATGAGTTCTAACAAGGTATAAAGTTAATTTTCGTTGAAAAAAACCAACAGCTAACTTTACTAGAGGGAGACTGTACAAAAGTCGTTTGCTTGGACACCTCTGTCCCATTCGTGTTTCAACCGTAAAGCAGTTGTGTTTGCACGGTTGTGTTTTGGTTGTACAGAGCAATAACACCTGAGTCCTCAGGAATGGCAACGCATGAGGGGTATCATGGGCGAAACAGTATACTCTGTTATGTCTATAGTACTGTTCATGTCTATAGGCGACGGTTACCACTTTCCATCAGGTGGGCTGTCAGCTTGATTGCCGTTCTAAGTTATATAAAAAAAGCTATATTTCTAGTCCGTTTTTCTTACCTAAAACTGGATGGTACATTCATAAAAAAATACTATTCAAAATTGCTTATAGTTTCCTTGAATAAAAATTATTTATATTTAATAAAATTGGCAACATTTACATTACCTATTAAATATTAAAGAAAATTTTACAATATTGAACTATATTTGTTTTTAATGATTCTTCTGAGATAGAATTCTCTTTATATACATTTACGGCAATGTTTTATCGGTAAAATTAGACTTTTCTCTTAGAAACATGAGTAATTCATTACAATAATAAACAACTGTTGCTGTTGCTGGCCGGAAATAAGGCAATAGTCGGCCGAGCAATATTGAAAAGACGAGGCGAGTCCGAATTCTTTTCAAGTGATTTTAAAAGGACGTGGCGTTAAACGGGTACGTTTAAATTAATTGTTGCTGGAACTTGTACTTTTCTTCAATTTACTAAGAAATAGTAAATTGATTCAAGAAAGAGAAAATTAATTGTCATGAAATTTTTTTTTGTATTTTGTAATTAGACAAAATAACAATTGAATAGTTACAATTGTACCAGTACGAGTAATTTTCACTCTTGTTGTCAAGGAAATCAAATAAAACTGTCCAGAAATTTCCATTAATTGCTGACGTATTATATCGTAAAGAATTGAAAAAAAACAACATGTGTATTGTTTGGTTTTGTTTCGTTTGTTTCAAGAAACATATACCTGTTTTTAAGTTAGACTTTCATAACACGATTGTGATAGTCACATTTATCAAATCAAACAGACAAATATTCTAAAAAATATATTTTTAGGTTCTACCAATCTTATTTCCTCAAAAATTTTTTTTCTTAAATATCTCCCATGTACAGACATTGTCTCGTTATAATTTTATTATATTAATAAGATCAGTTATAAATTCGAAACAGATCACTCGTGATCTTTTAACATGATGATGCCAAAACATCAAAACGAAGCATTACACATAATTCGGTAACTTATCTAATAACCTTCCATACTTTTTATATTGGACCGATTTTACGCGCTTGTTTACGGTTATGGATGTAATGTGTTGACATAAGTATAGTATGGATGTTTACTCCGTAACACGGCCGATATATTTACGACCAAACTGATTTATAGGTGGGGGTAAATCTCGCCACGTGAATCCAGCTTCAATCAAAGCTTTGAGATAACTACTGTTGCCAGGATAGATATTTATACCTCATGTTTTCAAATATATTAGGTACTAACAGTCTCCCGCGATGTTGCCGCGCAGCATTATTAATTTCTTACCGGCCGTAATCTGTGGCTTCGCCCGCATTAATCAGTATATAAAGTACGCTATATTTTAAATTTAAATATAATCTAACCATGCACCAAATTTTATTCAAATCCGTTCAATAGTTTTTCCATGAAAGAGTTGTTGTATCAGCCATTAACTGTACGTAGCTGAAAAAAGTCTTCCCCGTAAGGGGTGTTTAGCCAATAGGCACATTGGCAGGCGGGTTGGCAACTGTAGTTTAACTTTTGGTGATATTTTAAGAGCGACACTGCTACCTATCACTCCACCATAAGCTCCCTTAGTCGCCTCTTACGACACTCACGGGAAAAGAAGGAGTAGCCTATTCTATGCCAGGACCTATATGGCTGAACGGCCATGAAAGAGTAACAAACATTATCACTATATGTATTATTGGATATTCCTTTCTTAGTAGATACATTATGTAAAAAACACAAAAATTTAATAACTGTTCAATTAACAAAGTCCTCTACGCTCCAGTTGAGTTTGTATAATGGAGAGTTATAATTTGCTCGATAGATTATACATTATCGATACATTCATTAGTTTTCAGGTAAATATCTACTTGATTGAGTATCATGTAATGCTGTAATAATTAGACGGGTAAAACTTTTAAAAATTGCTAATTTGAGTTCTGTTACTCACATTCCACGCAAATTTATATAAAAAAAAACTCAATTTTTATATTTTCTGTCTATATACAAATATTACATACTTCATTGTTAGGTACAATGTTAATTTTAATCCTAGAAACTTTGTGTTTATCTCATAAACCTAACATGAATTAAAACATATGTAAGTTATAAACGCCTGTTTCCGATAATATATGCATGAATTATCATCTATAGATTATCGATATTTACCAATTATTAAGTAGGAAATTTATATAATACCAGCTGCATAATCCGGCTTCGCTCTTAGTGGTATTGTGACGTTGAATAGCCTATAATATTCTTCCTCTAGAAGATAAGCTATGAAATGCAAAAATAATTTTTCAAATTTGACTGGTAGTCACAAGAAATTAGCACGACAAACAACCACAAACTGATATATTAATTAATAGTATAGATTCTCTCATTTATTTCGGAAGGTTAGAATTTTTATTCATAGACATCTTTATGGAGCCTATTGAGCATATTAAGAATATATTTCCATGCTCTCTAACTTATTCTGCTTCTTAAGAAAAACAAAAGTCTCGGGGGTTATTTGGAACAGCCATAAATACGAAGTGTCAATATGACAATCAAATGTATGAATAATTATAGATTTGTTTACTTTACATATCGATAAAAATAAAAAAAAAACAATTTCCGAATTTTGCTTAATTTTTTTTTAAATTATATTTGTTATTATCAAGACAAGATATGTATGAAAATGCAAAGCGAAAAATTTGGATTTTTATAAGCTTCACATAAAAAATGAGTAAGTAAGACAGAAGATAATAAAGGTTAGTTTCATTTTCTTAATTCTGTTTCAGAATAGTAAATTTTTTGAGATGGTACATAATATGCTGTCGTGAGATAAAAAAATTAAGATTTTTCAAAAAGCAAAAAGTTGCCATTTTCCATAATAAAATTAGTAGTATAGTTTAGCTATACCTATAATAAAACGCCCTATTAATTGCAAAAATAATAATCAAAATAGACGTAGAGTTGGTGAAATTAACGCATCATAAAAATAAACACATGAATGTAGAAGTTTCACCATTTTGAAATCGGTTAAAAATGTACTATGTACATTTCCAGAATAACAACCATATCAACCAAGTGAATACAATTTGACAAAATAAATCCGCAAAGACAATACGTATCAAGGAGAACAAACAAAGTCGCTTACATTTTGCAAATATGCTTAGTCGTATTTTCTTTTATTCTTTGCACAATGAAATATATCTAACGTATTGAATAATAAATAATATAATATTGAAAAACAAAACGGATATCGCATATTTCATCAGATAAACTACGCAGTACAAAGATCTGACTCGCGGACGGCAGCCGACATCCGTTGGTTCGTGCAGGCGGAAAATTAAAGCCACCCGCAGTGTCACTGACCGTCCACTACGTATTGTAAGACATTTTCTTGCATTGTAGTGCTGTTTATGGCCCGACATATTATTATTATTTTAAATATTATCTGCATATATTAAAACGGTTCGCATAAACTCTTAGGGGCTCTCTGAACTGGTGCGTTCATATGAGACGATTATGAAATAGATATTTTATAAACAAGCAGGGACAAAGGTTTATCAGAGGGAGAGTGTACAAAACTTGTCAGCATGTGTACCTCTGTTCCACTTGTTTCTTTTGCCCAGCAGATATTTGTAGGGTTACTCGGTTTGAAGGGTGAAATTTAGCAGTGAAATTATAAGGTACAGAGGCATAATTTAGTTTTCAGGAATGACAATCCAGTATGGGTAACAAGAATGTCGCAGTGTATTTTGAAATAGCCATGGCGCTGTCAATAGGCGATCATTATCATCTTCTATTAGATGGGCTGTAATTTTTTTTTATATACAATTTATGTACAATAAAAATTTTACTAAAATAAAAAGTCGAAACGAAAAAATCTCTCTCTCTAAAATTTTAACTAAGCTTTGATGGCTATTATAAAGTTATCAAAGGCGTTCATAACTTCAGTTTACCGAAGTATAGCAATGTCGTAATTACCTGACAATTTTCAAAAAACTATTGTATATTTTTTAATATTTTTTTTTAATAAATTATTTAAGAAATGCTCTGGTAACAAACTAAAATGTTAATCATAAAATACATTGCATTTAATCTACCATAACTTTACACCTATTTAAATGACTTATTATCTAAAAATATACTCTCTAGCGAAAGAAAAAAGAAATAACAAAAAAGCGTTAATCTTATAATACCTTACATATAAATCTACTACTAAAAATTTTGTATCTACTTAACATTTTATTTCGGTAATTTTTAAATATATTTTTGCCATTATAATCCAAATTTTCAGTAAGAACTTAATAAGAATATTATTACATGATTAGTTTGCTAGCAGAATTTTTTTTAAAGTACTGTGTTTCACTTGAATTATTCACTTGTCATTGTATATTTTTGTTTATGGTGCAATAAAGAGTTAAATAAATGAATAAAGAATCAGTCAAAACATTCTAAATTTGTAAATTGTGTTTGAAAACTGAAAGATAATTGCAATTTTGTTGTACTTCAGTAAGCCAAAGTTAAGAACGTTCTTAAATGATATTAAAAATGCTTTGTACATTGATAAATAAATTTTCATTAGTAATCTACAGACTTCAATGCAACTATCACTTAGAGGGTTGAGATGGCAAACAGAATGAAATAAGCCTACTCCATTTGCGTTCACTTGTAGAATATTTGCATCAAAGACGTCAAAACAATAATCCATTAACTGTTGTTTGCTATCATTAATTGATACGTCAAAGCTACTAGTGTAGGGTCGGGTGGGTAACAATTAAAACATGGGTAACGTTATACAGGGTACCTAAATTCCGATTCAATCAGAAAATGCATCAAAATAAACCGCCTACATTTTCCGAACGCGGCCGTCCAAAGGGGATCCACCCTTAAAATAGGTCGTCGACCCTTGCTCATGTTACGTTCATTAAAAATTTCACAGGCTGTCCTCTTCCCTCTCGTTGACTTCTGCATACGCTTTCGCATACACTTAATAAATAATGTTGAAATTCATATGTTTTCTCGCCTAAGTGCAACATGATACTCTTATTGGGACGAATTGAAGTATTGTGTTAAACGAACGTTAAAACTGTCCCGTTTTATTAGCGTTTAGTTTTAGTGTACATCTAAATCAAGTGTTCTCTACAACCGATTTAAAAAAGAATAGGTTCCAAAGTCGATTGGATTATTTTAATTTTATTTTTGTGCATATATTTTCAAAAATTCTGAATCGATTTAAATGATTTTTTTGTCAGAATTTATTCACGTGTTAGTTCCATAACAATTTTATGAAGATTGAAGTCAATCAATTTGTGATTAAAATTTTAAAATAATTTAGGACCACTTATATTTTATAAATTCGTAAATAAATAGCAAATATTTATAAGGCATCTAATATTTTAAGAAAACAATAAAAAAAAATGAACCCAGACAAAGCAATATAATTGCAAACTTATCTAAAGGATCATAAAACCCTCACATTGTTTGTATGGGTACCACCCTTACTTCTTTTTACCGTCAAAGAGCAATAACTCAATTTACTGTGTTCCGGTTACCCTTCGAGAACAAGCGATAGAATGAGTGCTGTGAGAGTTACTATCGACGTCTGCACTTAAGTTAGTAGTAATGACTAGCATATTTATTATATCATTATTATTAAATACTAAAGAATTGTGTAATGAAATCGTGAATAAATAATTCAGTTTGAATATATAAATTAAAATTTATTTTAACCTAATCCCAAACTAATCATATCTTATTGTGGGTGAATGTACTTACCATCAAGTAAGCCGCATGCTCATTTGCTCCCTTTAATATATATAAAAAAAAAACTAATTATGTTTGATCATCGTTAATCTGTTTTTTTTTTCGATAAAAACAGTTTGTTCAATTTCTTGTCAGCCTTTTTGTCTTCAACCCGTTGAAACCGGTTTGAAAACCAAATCTTACTGAAGCGTAAAACACGCATGAATGGTATGGGGGGGTTGGGCCGTATACGGGCTGTAGTTCTAAGGGTTGGCCACTAATAGTAAAATAAAAGTGGTTATATTTTTAGAAGAAACGAGATTGTTAAGGTTTTGCACCTTGAAAAGGTAAAAGCGGAAACATCAATTTATCACAGCCGTTTTTTTTTTATTTTTACTATGGCCTATTTATTGCTGACCCGCATGTTATATGCGGTGTAATATTATTCTTTATTGTTCCTTACCAAAAGATTGTAGAAATATATATATTTTTTGTTTTTTGATTAGAATTATTTTGTTTAATCCCGCTACCATTAATATATGCGTGGCTACCAATTCTCGAAGATTGACCACCATTATTACTAACAAAAGTTCTACAACATTCCATATATACGAAATGTCAGTTAGAGATTGAGGGCTAAATCTCTAACTGCCATTTCGTCTACGCACGTTTTGCAACACGTATTTCATCTCTAAACGAGGTATGCCTGAAGCATAGAATTCTATTTATAAGATTTGTTTTGTGTATTTTATACAGGATCTTCATCAGTTCTGAACGTGATGATAAATATTCTTAATCCAGAATTGATTTTGTCAAAATTGTAATTCAATAGGATTTTATAAATGTTTTTTGTTATTTTATAGTGTATTGACGCAATTTTGTATTAGTATTATTAATACATTCATTTTTTAATAGAACAAACAGCCTCTGTATACATAGTATTTAATAGTAAATATACATTTGTTATTTTAATCTAGTCTTCCTGTTTATCTAGTAGTCCTGTTTGTATATATATATCACAAATTATTGTTATTATAATATGCATAAAGCATATCATGGATATCACAGTGTTTTTTTACAATATTTATATATTTACAATAATTACAAGTATATCTACTTAGACGCAACGGTTACCCCTTTCCATCAGGTATTAGAAGAAATATTGAAACGAGTTTAATTATAAATTGAATCGAATGATAACTTTATTTACTTAATTATAGGTTAATTATGCAAGTATTTAATGTTAAAAATATACTAATTATATAAACTTTAATTTATCTAATAAAAATATTATAGGTACATAAATTAAAATGTTAAACTTTTTACAAACCAAATATGATACGATATCTCTACGCAAAGTAAACGCTGTACGTATCTAGGTACCGGTCCACTACAGTCTACCAATTAAAACTAACAAACCGTATAAAAATTTCATTGTGTACATTACAAGCTGGGATTTTGTAACAATTTAAAACGAAAAAGCTCGCAGCGCGAATCGCACACGCATACTAGATTCAATCAACACAACTCAAAAGAGCTATATATCTACGCTGTAAAGGTAAAATATATTGAAATCCATTTAGTGTATTTAAAAAAAATATATAGAAAAATAAAATATGTGGTAACAGGTAGTTAGTAAATGTCCGATATGGTAAAACAGTTAATATTACATCTTTGTAATTTTTAACGTGTTTTAGTCGGTAAAAAAATAAAAAAGCAAACAAAAGTTTTGGAACGTAAATAAATAGAAAATAAAAAACATTCTGTGGTTGGAATTTTGCAATTTGACTAAATCGCATCAACTTTCTTTAAATAATTTATCAGTATTATAAACTATTTGCTGCAAAAAAAAGATGAATTTAATGACATATGCGAGTATATAATTCAATATCGGCTGAAGTGCCCCATAATATTTTTTGCCTTCTCAATATTTATACACTCGTAGGCTGAACAAACAGCGGTATAAATGACTGACCATCGTTACTCTGTTTTACAAGTTGATACCACCAACCTATCTCCATTTGTCTCATCCAAATGTCACCATCATCCAAACGTTTTATTAAAAACTATCTATTTACCCTATTATGAAACATGACCCATTATTCCGGACTTTGTGATTATTTACTGAAAGTTTGGTCAGACAGTATAGCTAGGTCGAAATTGTGTCAAAATTTATTGGTAGATTTCTGTATACAGGTAAATTGGATTCATTGGATACGAGCTCAAATATCGCATAATGTTTAATATTCTTGTCCATTCCCGACTCTATCACACAGTAATACAGCTCATTATAGAGCTATACGATATTTGTGTACATCCAATATTTAGATACGAACCACAAATCGATTCCCAATCCAATCTCGACAGTTTCCAACCAAAGTCAAGACTGCAACAGCGAAGTAATTTTGTTAGATCAATTGCAAAACTTTGCGGGCCGTTTGTACAACATGACGAGTCCCATAGTTTCGGGTATCGGCCCCAAAACTCGACCAGTCTTAGCAACTGCGTAAACAACAAACAAACAAACAGGGATTAACTTTGCGTGCGCGTAATTTGGGACGTAAACTTTATTACTCCTGTAAGTTTGCAAAATATTATTATCTCCCGTTAGACGTCATTATGTCACCTGAGCAGGGATTTCTGTATTAATGTTGGTAACTATGGTAAGTACTTACAGGTGCTACGTTCTGCGAACAGTGGATTCATTATTGTTCTAAACACATTTGTACATTATGGATTCATTATGTAAATTTTGCTAAAGCAAAATAAATTATCGTATTTTAACGTAATGTAATAAATATCAAAATACATCTATTTTCCACTCTTTTTTATCTCTAGATTGTCACATGAAATGACTACGCTTCAAAATTGATGCAAATACAGAACTAAAATAAAATCTTTTGTGATTGTTTTTATCTGTTAAATTACCTTCTAACTACTACATGTACATTTAGAACGGATAAAATTATGACAAAGTAATGAATTTTTTTATGTTTAGAATTTTAATTTTATTTTACATATTATATGCATATTTAAGTTTATACAAAAGGTAATAAAAGTGCCACACACATGATATGCAGAAAAGCTTTGAAATTTCAAACTCTCGAGAGATAAAATGTAATTTTGTCTGTATAGAAAATATTGTAGTTATTTAAATAAAATACAACGTAAGGTAAATACTAGATTTTCGTTTTTTCTAGTTTGCGCATAGATTCGTTAAACATAAAACTAATCTACAACTTTACAGCTACCGTAGACACTTTGTACGAGTTATTTATTTGAGTACTTGTCGCATGTTTTTACTATAATGCAGTTGTTTGTATGCATTTGTTTACATCGCTGTTTTTCGGTTTGAAGTGTGAAAGCGGCATATGGCAGTAAAATTGCAAAGTATATACCTCATATACAAACATGAGGATCGCAGTCTTCAGGAAAGACAGTGCATTCTGTAATATTCCTAAAGCTGTTTATATCTATAGGCGATATTTACTACTTTTCATTAGATGTGCCATGCGTTCCGTTTCTCATTTTAACTATAATAAAAAAATGTGGAGACGAAAAGCCGTACGAGCAAACGCAATGTAGAAGTATCTTTTTACGGGATTTTTCTTTACTACTTTTCTCGATAATGGTAAAATTTTGCAAATCCATGTAATTTTAAGGACAATACAATATGTTGAAAACGCAGTGTAGGATGACCCTCTACTAGATGAAGTGACGACCTCAAATGCATTGCGTCAGTGGATGTAGGTGGCTCAGGAACGTTTGTTATAGCAGTCTATGGGAGAGGCCAATGTTTAGCAGTGGCTGAGATGATGATGATTATAAAAAACTATGGATAATAGATAGATAATGAAGTTGGCATCACAACTCGACAGTGTATACCGATTATAATACCTGCGATCGTGTTCTGTAAACAAAGTTGAAAGAGCTACACATTAAACGGAGCACACTAAAAGCGTAGCCGTGTTCCGCAAATTGGATCAATTTGCAAATAATCCTGGAATATTATAGACGCCTACCGAATCGTCTGCGGCTATGTAGGCCTGGTGATTGATTCCTGAATTGATACGTTATAGAGCAGTTCCTTGCTTTATTTACATGCAACCACGCTCAGTAAATAGGATAAATGATTTCAGTTTCCGATTACGTATATTGATGTTTGCAATATTTTGTTATTTATAAAAAAAATAAGACAAAAGAGATATACAATATACATACAGAATAAATACTATAATAGTTTCTCCTCTCTCCAAGTTGACGATTCTAACCTACAAATATAAATACATTGACCACAAACACACTATAGAGTTTAATTTCGAGTTTTCTTTTTTTGCATTGGTGCATGTATTATGCTTTCATTCTGTGTCACCTCTTATGGCAATCTGTTATTGAAAGGAAGTGGTGATACTGTATTAAAACTCAGTTAAGACACGAAATCAATTGTTTACTTTTCATTCAGAGTTAAAATTATTTATTAAAAAAATATAAGAGGTATTTATTATTCAAGCAAGAGATCTGTAAAGGTTTATACCTTTACGTCTTTGGTATTCAGTTATCTCTACTTACTAAATAAATTAATTTACCTTTGCAACTTAATGAATTTATTTGTATCTTTTAAAGGGAATAGAGTGACGATGGATTAATACTACATAATGGGTAGACTTGAATAAATTATAACAAGAATTAAAGAATGCTGTGTCAATACCAAATAATAGGAAAAGACCAAAACGATAGTGTCGTTCAAGTGTTATTAAAAACCCAAAATCGTTAATTTTTTAATATTCTATGCCCAAAACAAATATAAATATAATTTATTTATTTATATGCTTTTATACTTCATTCACTTTTAATTTAGATATTAAGGTTATAACAAAAATGTTCACAATCTTGAGAACTTGAAAGGAGAAAGTATCTATAGGTGTTTTTTTTTCTTTTTTTAAAAATTTAATTTAATATAATACAAATTTAATGCAAGTTCAAAAGTATATAAAACATAAAATATATTAGTGCAAAAATAATAGGATAAATAATAAATTATTAGTAGCTATATAGTAAGTAACAGAGTATACATAAATAAAATTATTTACATATTTATACACATGGATACATATATAAATATAAGTGAATATAATATTTAAGTATTAGTTAAATTTATGTGAAAGAAACATACCACCATATGTAAATTATTGTTTTTCTATTGTATTCTCCCCAATTCATTCCACGTTTATATTCGTATAATAGAACAAACTTTATTTCAAATATATTCTACGCAGAAACTTTTGACATTTCAAGAACTCAGGAACTAATAGTTAGTCGGTATAAATGCAAATAAGTTGCTTATCTTCTGAACCAAGACTTAATTTATGCCAACGTAGGAGTTTTCCAAGGCTTTACATTCAAAGGAAATAATCTTTAATATCCCATAAACGTATATAAAGAGACTTTATTACAAAAGTGATGACTCGAATCATTCTTCCCTTTACGCGCGCTAAGCGATCTCTTTAGTTAGCTATATGCCGCTTTTTTATGACAAAAAACCCGTCACTCATTCTATTTGCGCGTGTACTTTTGTAAAGAGCTCAGCCTTATTGGATTTATTTTATATTGTAGCAGCACGTTTAGTTCGGTAGGTACTGTCAAGTCGTATAATGTTAGTACTGATATTGCCTATTTTACTTCCATTCATCCACTATTTGTTAAAATAATAAACATCAGACCGGTTTAAAAAGGAGGTTCTTAATTCGATTGTATTTTTTTATGTTTATTACCTCATAATTCTTTCAATAAATAAACTGGTTTTGAAAATTATTTTTATCCGAAAAATATGCTTTTAGATTAGTTCCATAGAAATTTTATCAAAATCGGTACAGTAGTTAATTTTTTAAATGGATATAATTAATACGCTAGCCAGGTGGCCTGGTGTTGGGTTTAATTCCAGTTTTTCTCATCTTGATATATCATGCTTTTCTCCCTTTGTTTTAGGATGAAAAAAATAATAGTGACATGTTGTATTCGTACTCAATCATTACATTGAATTTAATTCATAACTTTTCTAAAAATTTTTTAATCATCGCGGAAAATTATCAAAATTGGTGATCGATCATAACTTTTTGCATTATGACCAATTCTGATGATGACTATTAATTTATATAAAAACATAATAAAAATCTATTCAGCGAGTTCTCTATGATAAATATCTCAGATTAATAACAACAATCATCAATATCTTCTAAAGAGTTAATTATTATTATTTCTTTCAGTTTTCTTTTTTACTAATAACAGTTTCCGATACATGCAGGCGTTGCATTTTCATTAGGAGAGACCGCTGTCATCCTCCCCTGTCCGAGGCCGATTATAATCGTGATAAAAACGCCACCCTTCCCCCCAAAATCTCCCTTCCCTTATCCGATCTGCTGTCAAAAGTCCTTCCAATTTATGTATTGCATCCGACACTCAGCCCTATTATTTATTGGTGGACGATCCTCGGCAGCAACTTTTCTTTATATATACCACCAATAGCTTAATGCCATGTAACCATTGATCCTGCGAATATGGACAGCTGAATTTATTGCCACGATTTTCGTGTATTTCGCCAAGTTCGATCTGTGAAATGAGAAATTAATTTGTAAAGTGAATTATTGGAGGTGACTCTTCGGATCTGTATGTTTTATTCGTAGTACTATTTTTTCAGCAGAAAAAGTAATTCAATTATTAATGTAAATTTTGGATTAAAAATTTCATATTTATTTTTAAAGGACTTCAAAATAGAGGAAATTCTCAATTCGGCTGCATTTTCTTATAATCCGATTAAATTTTGTAACTCTTTTTGCAATCGGTACAGCGGGTATACCATAAAATGAAATTCCGAAATTTCAGACTCAATTTCGTGTTTTTGTTTATACCACTAACTAATAAATAGAGTTTAACATTTCGTTCGTCATGCATCCTATTCTAAAAGTCAAAAGGAACAATATTTTAACATTTTTAATATTTCCAAATGGCATGTATTATGTAATGTTAACATCAAATTTCTGTTTCGTTTGGCTCCGAAATTTCGGCAAAACATTTCATGATAGGCCATCTGTTTACTCCCATGGTTTCCCAAAAAAATTAATATGGAACTATCAATATTGTGATGATTAAAGCTCTTTGTATTTTTTTCAAAATTATATACTGCTTATCGCGATGTAAAAGTTACTTATTTTAAATTTAAATATTTTCAATGTATCTACAAAATATGTCGTGGTTGATCAGTATATTTTGTAATTTTTTTTTTATTTTTGCCTTAGTAGAGAATATACTTGTTGGTAAAATGCTACTTATCAAAACTCCATATCTTTAGGTATCCATTGGAAGGGTTTGCAGTCGTCGGAACCACAATGCGACTTTGTAATTCGAAATGAAAAACTTTTTCCATAGACAAAGAGATTAAATTGTTCCCGCTGGAACGTCAACCACTAAGCTTTTAACGTTAACTCGGCGAACTAAAAAATGGTAGGCCATGTCATTTAGAAGAGACAGGCCACAATCAAAAAAACGATTCGTTGGATTTTTTAATAGACGAAACTAACACCGAGTGTAGTAGTGAATTAATAATAGGTAAAATTCTCGGTTTTGTCTATTTCCGTGGTGAATGTAGGTACAAATGTGTTTAGTATTTTATTTACACTCGCTAACTACATTAGTTAAGTTTGGACAGTTGAACGAGCAGACAAAAATAAATGGCCACATGAATAAATTAATAAAGAAAACGAAAATAGTAACATAATTTATTAGTTATCTGAGTTTTTATGAAAGTCTACAGTTTTTCATGTTATTTATAATATGTCTCTGTGTTTTTAGTTAAGGGTGAGCATTATTCACACTTACAATAATAATTTCATAACCTATTAAAAAGACGCGTTTGTGATCAACTAGATTTAAATATACGTAGATTTATCAATGAGATGAATTAATGAATGAACCTGTTACCAAAGGGAGACCTCTGAGCAACTCTGTCCTATTCGTGTTTCTACCGTGAAACAGTTGTGTTATCATGGCTGTGTTTCGGTTTGAAGGATGGGGATATAGCAATGGAAAATTCAATATTGAATTTACAGGATACAGAGGAATAACACCTAAGTACTCAAGAGTGGCAACACATGGTGGGTATCATGGACGAAACAGTGTACTCTGTTATATCCATGGTACTGCTCATGTTTATAGGCGACGGTTACTATTTTCCATCAAGTGGGCCGTCAGCTTGTTTGCCATTGTAAGTTGTATGAAAAACAAGAATAGAGCATTTTTAAACTTGACCCTATTTTTTTCATAAGACGATACGAGTATCGTTTATTGCGCAGTTGTATATTTTTTATTTAAATGAGAATTTTGAAATTAAAATAAAATTTTCTCAAGCTTATGAATTTGTAACATAAAACAACGACGTATATAAATAATTAAGTTAATTATAATGATCACTTTTCAGTACAACAAAATTTATTATCCAGTTAGTATTAAACAAGTTATATGAGTTACATCTGTGTATAAAATTATTTGGAGTATATTGACTATTTACATGTTTTATACTAAGTATATTTTTAAACATATGATGCATATGTCACCCTATACTAAGTGGTTAAGTGTCCACGCAATTACGTTATCGCACCTGTGTTCCTTTACGCTTAGAAATAAGTAGCTACAACATAACTAAACTTTATACAAAAATATTATAGTATGTAAATACATTGTACAGTATAAATATTATAAGAATAGTGCAGAGAAGTTGTGCCATGTGTGCAATTCGCAAAGTTGTGAATGTCGCCTGGAGTATACTTTATTTTCCTATTAATCTGCAAAGTTTGTACTTTCTTTTATTGTATTGCTTTTTTAATTATATTTAAAAACGTAATCATCGTCATATCAGCCTTAAACTGTCCACTGCTGAACATTAACTCCCATGGGCAGTTTTGCACATGGCTATAAACTTAAATATATATTCTAAGAATAAAATATAAGATTTTAAAAGTGCCGAATATAAATTTTTAAAGTGCTGTGTAGTCCCGGCTTAAAATAAACCATTACTTTTCTCGCGAGTGTCATAAGAGGCGACTAATGGTCGAAGCATGGGCAGCAGCGTTCCTCTTAAAACATCACCGAAGCCAAACTGTGGTTGACAACCCGCCTGCCAAGCGTGGTAAATACTGACAAAACCCCCTTTGTGATGGGGTCTATGTTCAACAGTGGATAGTTAACGGCTGATATGATGATGATGATTTATTAAGTGTATTGTAATTTTTGTTAAATCATAAAATAGCAAATTTTTTTTTCTATCATTAATTTGAGACTCAAGAATTAAATATACAGTGTCATGTAATTAAAACTAACTAAAAAATCTTTTGCTAACATCACATTTATAATTTTATATGGAATACTCGTACTCACCTTAAGCGATGTGAATAACTACATCGCGCTGTAACATTTACACAAAAAACGCAACAAAGCTAAAACTGTTATGAATAAAACTCATGTGAAGGATATATAAAAATAAATTGGAAAAACGCATTTTATTAAGTGCTCCCTACACGACGGCCATCAAAGGGAATCATAAGAGCACCGCCTACTGAGACAAGAGTACAGAGTATAGGGGAACAGCTCAGATATTTATTACAAAGATTAATGACACGAGCTACTATGCCGGAGGAGACGCATAAAAGTGATACGTAAACAGTGGTAAAATGCAGTCTTCTTACAAGCGGAAAGCGAGAATTATTTAAATTTTATTATTTTGTGGACTTAGAATAATGAAGAGTACTTCCTTCTTATAGCTACTATGACAGTGTAATAATTGCTATGATAAATAAATAAAGAAATATTATATAATGTATTGTTTAATATTTTTTAATGGATGTTAATGAAATGGTAACTTCGCCTGCGCTATCGGTAGACGCTGCCGGGGTACCAATGACGGATGATAGGTGAGAACGAAAAGTAAAGTCAGTTAGCCAAGTTAGCCCATCGTGATGAATTCGTCTGGAATTCAACACGATAGTTTTCTAGGGGTACTACGAGGAGATCGAGTTGTCCTGGAACAAACAGAGAATAAATAATTAAATTACAAAAAGAAAAAGTCGATTGAAGAAAAATGGAACTTGATTATCTTTGCATTTTCTATAAGAGCTGTTATGCTGAGCTATTCAGTTGTTAACTGTGCATTGTTAAAATCCTCTCCCATAATGGTCTTTCCCATAGAGTGCTAGGTCCTTAGCCTCCTGCATCCATTGACACTCTGTAATGCATTTGAGGTCGTCGCTTCATTAAGTAGCGGGGGGAGGGAAGCATCTTACAATACGTTTCCCGATACGGGATCGCCAATCAATTATCTTTCTTTCATTCTTTCCCATTGGTTGTCGGTTCTTCGAGCTATGTGATCAACCTAATGCCACTTCAGCTCTTTTTATCCTTCGGACTATGTCGGTCACTTTGGTTCTTCTGCGGGTATACTGAAATAATTTTATTTAGTTTAACTCGACAAGCTTACGATTCACTACCTTCACTTCGACCATACCTAAATCTGTAAAGGTACCGATGGAAATCGCAGCTGTCTCATAAAGTATTGCGATTCAAATCGATAGCATACCATAAATGTGAAAATGAGATGCGTTGTAAAACGCAAAATATTCCCATGGAGACAGTAACGCGGCCAATTTGTTGCTGAAATGAAATGAACCTGATCCGATCACATAACAATTTATGGTTTCTTGTGGTTCGAGATTCTGCAAGATTTAAATTGGACCACACGTGCTTAGTCATTATGTGTTTTTGTTTCTAAATCCTTTAGTGACTATGAGTCATTGCGGTGGATAGATAAACTTTACTGCATCATAAATAAAGAACAACTAACTCATTTGTGGTAACTTGGCAATTTGATCTGGGTTCTGTGTACGTATAATGTTTCAACTTTAAAGGCGTCAATCGCGATATCTACAGTTTCGATATGGTAATTCTTAATTAACAGGTAATCTGACTTAAACATGACGTAAGTTCTTCGTTGTAATTTTAACGTCAGTTGCGAACCAATTTTGGCAATTTCTTTATACAATAATTATCTTCTGTCCAAATAGGAAATGTTTTGTTTTTAAAAGTCTAAATTATGTTAATTCATTAAAGGTGCTTTGCCGAGTGCTCCCAGCCCATTCTATATGGGCTACCTCTTCATTTCTCGTAGGTGGCGTAAGAGGTGACCAAGGGAACTTAATGATCGAGAAATGGGCAGCAACGACCCTCTTAAAATATCACCAAGGCCTAACTGTGGTCGGCAATCCACCTGCCAAGGGGGGAAAGGGATTGTTAGTAATGAAGACTGAGAATCCTATTGCTAGCAATATACCCAACTAGATCGACCTCCTCGCGGTTCTCCCTGGAAACTATCATGGTTAATTCCTGATGAATTCATCATTATGGGCTAACTGGCCTATTTTCATTCTCATCGATCACCCTTCACTGGTGCTCCGCCAGCGTATCCCGTTAGCGCAGGTGAGGTTACCATTCCCATGGGATCTAGAGGCCGAGACTTTGTCCTCGATTTATTGGCAAAAAGTGCAAGCCCGAGACCAGGGGCGGCAGGCCGCCCCTGAAGAAGTAGTTCGTTGGCGCAAAACAGCTCAAGATACGGCTTTAGAAACCTGGCAGAGACGGCTCTCAATAATAACAGGTAATGGAGGGTCTCGAGACCGGACCCTACAAGCACTCCACCCCCTTCTTAGGGAATGGGTAGAGCGAAAACATGGAGTTCTGTCGTTCCGCCTAACACAGATCCTGTCGGGGCATGGGTGCTTTGGCAGGTATCTGTGGAAGGTATCTCGGAGGGAACCCACACCCGTTTGCCATCAATGTGGCGCGGAGGAAGACACCGCGCAACACACACTTGAAGACTGTCCAAGGTGGACAATTGCGCGTCAAGCTTTGACGGCAGTTATCGGTGCAGACCTCACGCTACCATCCGTCGTCAGAAGGATGGTAAATGATGAACAATCTTGGGAGGCGATGGTGTCCTTTTCCGAGCAGATTATGCAACAAAAAGAGGCTGAGGAACGGGACCGGGAGTCGGATCCAACTTCAAATCCACTCCGAAGAAAACGGGGCCGACAGCGAAATCGCAGTCAGTCCTCTCAAGAGGGGCCTTAAGCGCTGAACACGGGGGTGTCCGATGCACTATAATGAAAAGGCCTCTGAGTCGGGAAACGTGCTCTTGTTTCGGCACGTCTTCTTCAGAGATGGACTGGGAGTTAGGCTCCTAGAGGCGGGCTCCCCCTTCGTGGAATGGGGTTGAGCAACGACGTTGGCGTTGTTGCGGAGTAGTAATAAACCGGAACCGCAGCAACGCTGCCGTTAGTCGTAGCCGAGGAACACGTGGTGGTTTTAGTCGGTAAGAGTCCGGCAGTATCCACATGCTTCCCCCGGGGTGTGTGGGTCTCCATGAGGATTTCCCCACGTAAAAAAAAAAAAAAAAAAAAAAAAAAAGGTGAGGTTACCATACCATTTTCACCCATCAAAAAAAATCCACCTGCCAAGGGTGGTAACTACTGGCCAAACCTCCCTTACGGCGGAGGCATATGTTCATGAGCGGATAGTAAACGGTTGATATAAGATTAATAATTGAAGACACTAACAATTGCATATGATGGCTATTAGAACACTCATTATTACAATATAATATATGGCAGCTATTGTATAATTGCCACAAACCAGCTGTGCTTCCATTGCTGTTTTGGTTTGAATCGTGGAATATGACTCTGAAATTACAGGGTATGGAAACACAATATCTTAGTCCTTAGGAATAGTAGTACGGTAGGAGTGCCATGGGCACCACAATCTATTCTGCTTAATGGTAATGGTGCTATGGATGATCGTTACCACTTTCCATAAGGTAAGCGCCAACTTGTTTGCCTTCCCTAATTTAAAAAAATGGGATTATATTTCCCGTAACCGTGCTAATCTCGATAAACTATAACAGAATGCCTAGGAGTTTAAAATGAAGAGGAAATTTCGAGAAGCGATACTGTGTATCGCGCAGTTAGCTGGGTAACTGTTGTCGTTAACGGTTAGCGTTCATATCGGAAATCGTTAGCCTCGGTTCGGCATGATTGGTGGGTTCCAGGTATTAAGGTCGGAAGATAAAAACGAAAATGCCTGACTTATTGCCGGGCGCTAGACTGAGGGTACGGTTTGGAAGAATAAACAACTGTTTTAAATATTGTAGGTTTTTGACATAAAACTGGATTTAAAAAGAACACAGTAAAACAAGAGCAAGAATAGAATAAGAGATTTCTTACTCTCCGATGGCGAACCACCTGTGGGAGATGATAGATGAGGATGAATGTAAGTCAGTTGGCCTATTATAACGAATTCGACAGAAATTATCCATGATGGCTTCCAAAAGCAACTGCGTAGGGGTTGACCGTACGTAATGGGGTATGTTGCTAGCAATGGAGAATTTAAGCTTCATTGCTAACAATCTCTTTCTCTCACACTTTTTAGGATTAGTTGAATCATTAGCAATATGTAAAACTAAATAAATTGCTGCCTACCTTAAAAATTTTTTTGTGGAAAGAAATTTCGTGGATAAAAAATTCAAAAACGACAAAAATTTTAAGTATCGTAATAACTCAACAGCTGAACGCGCCGTGTTAGTATAGGAGGCTCAAAATTTTTTGATCCTTTTTCGACCCATGTTTCTTTGATGCAAAAGTTTAGTTCCGCTTGTAAAACTCTCCCTTCAAAGGATGTTAACGATTTTCCCTTATGCATATATAGCATGGAGACGAGCTTTCAGTAGTGTAGCGATTTAACACGTTGATGATTACCGGTTCGATCTTGTTCGATATTTCAATTTTTTTTATAACATAATGATCAAAAAAGCATGCTGCTCGCTTAATGGTAAGTGATTACAGTCGCCTAAGGCAGCCACAACATCATAGAAATCGGTTGAGTAGTTTTGAATTATTTCATTACAAACAAACAAATAATAAAAAATCTCTCTTCTTTAATATAGATTTTTTTATGCAACTTAGTATGTCAAACGAGCTGACGGCCTACCTAATTGAAAGTGGTAACCGTCGCCTATAGACACGAGGACCACGGACATAACAGAGTGTACTATTTCTCCCATGATACCCCCCACACGTTGTCATTCCTGAGGAATAAGATGTTATTCCTCTATATCCTATACATTCATTTCAAACCGAAATACAACCATATAAACAAAACTGCTTCACGGTAGAAACACGAGTGGAACAGAGATACCCAAGCAAACGACTTGTGTACAAAGTCTCCCTCTGGTAAATATATAAAGCTACATTATCAGGGAGTAATATGGCTATTTATTATTTTAGAAAATTCTATCGTCCCGTGCGAAGGTAGGCACGGTCGCTTATATTAAATAATCTGATCAAACAATGGACGAGGTATGTTTTTATAAAAATAGCTAAAAAAATTTTATTAAAAGTTACACATAAACATATAGAATTGTTATTGCTCTTCATAAAACAAAACTCAGCGTTATGATACATAAAATTTTATTTGTGTACACACCCTAGCAGTCCGCTAATATGTACTCACTTAACTAAATAAATTGGAAAAAAATACACCAATTTTACAGAGATTGCGGAACGAATATTACTTGAAAATTATTCTGTCATAATTTTGAATATTCAAATAAACTAACACCGAAATAAATGTTTGTTCAAAATTTCAAAATGTATTTAGTTTCTTCAAGTGCCATCAATCACTAACTAGTAGGTAACCTTAGATTATATACGAGTAGATAAAGTATCTCCATAGAAATGCTTCGAGAAGAATGGGTCAACTTTTTCATACAATTTTGCGTGACTAATAGTTATGAGTGATTCCTTTATAACTTCTATATTTATTTTGTCTCATAATTTCTGCATCTTTTTAATGCGTAAACACTTAGTTTATTTATTGAATAATATGTCAAGACACATGCGTCTTGACATATTATTTAACACTGAAAAAAAATACAAGTCAGCTAATTTGACAATTAGTTAATAAAAAGTTAACCCGTTTTTGATGCTCTATGAGCGACGCTAGACAATGATCTACATCTAAGGTATTAACGTACTAAAATTAAGTGCCATTGGTAATAGTTACCACTGCCTTGATTTTGTCTCATTATGTGGGTCAGGGCTAAGACTGTTTTCCTATTTCATTGATCTCTATCAGCCATCATACCCGGGACTTGATTATGTAACTCAGTTGCTAACAATCCCCATTTGAAATAAATTGAAATTGACAGTTTTGTGATTACCATTTGACAGTTTCAGTTACAAGCGGCGTTACAGAGTTTATTACTAAAACTGTCAAATGATCATGTCATTTTCAACGGAGACAATTCTCTTAGAACCTCAGTTATATCATTAACCCGCTGAAATCGTTCTTATATCAATATATGTGGGATTTTTAAGCGACTCTCGATTACGTTACCAATTACAAAGCGACTTTGATATTTTGTTTGCAATTGGTTGTGTTTATTTTTGCATTTGACCTATATTAATTTTATGACAATTGAAGTTTTTTTTGTGAGTGCTTATTTTAAAACACATTCTACTTCCAGTTCTAAATTCAAATATTTGTGCAGATTGAAGTAGTTGTTTTTTTTTTCTTTTGCGGAGAAAAATCTATGTGTTTTCTTAATCTATTCGTCTCAGCTTGTCAGAAAATTGGAAAATGTTCAATTTAAAAACAATTACTGCCGCCGTGTAACTTAAACATCAAATAGTAAAAAGCTTTTTTATTTGCAAACAAACGGACAGTTATAGGGGCGTCTATTATTTGCGGACGCGTCACCCGTGCAGGCGGATGTTGTTAATGGTGGAAAATGCGGAAAATTGAGCTATTCATTACCCGAGTAGACCGCCGCGGAACAGTGCAAATACGCATTGCGTCCAGGTACTCAGCTATGTAATACGGTATTGTTTAAATAGAGGTTTGCGGGACAATTAGTGGAATGATTTTATGTGAAAGTTATTTGTGCAGTATAAAGGAAAATAATGTTGAATAACGGTTCGGTTTTGGATAATTGTACAGAAAAATTAATGTAATTTAATACTCATCATAATAAATCATATATACCTATGTACCTGTATATAGGTATATATGATTTACCAAGAATTAATCATCATCATCTCAGCCATTATCTGTCCACTGCTGAACATAGGCCTCTCTATAGACTGCCATAAGGAATGAGCCACCTGCATCCACTGAAATGCATTAATTTACACACAACACATAACGAATATTCAAGCTAAAGTAATAGTAGGTTTTTTTTTATACAACTTAGAATGGCAAACAAGCTGACGGCCCATCTAATAGAAAATGGTAACCATCGCCTATAGACATGAGCAGTACCATGGACATAACAGAGTATACTGTTTCGCCCATGATATCCCCCATGCGTTGCCATTCCTGAGGACTCAGGTGTTATTCCTCTGTACCCAGTAAATTCACATATTCATATCTCTTGTAGAACCAATAACCGTTCAGTTGAATGACGAGTAATTTATTCGATTAAAATCAACTACAATATTGTTGTTCAGTCACGTTTACCTGCTAAATTATTCACCACTCGATTAAAGTACTATAGCATCGCGGACGAGGCTTTTATTTTATGACGTGTTAATAGAGAAAATAAGAAAAAGTCTCGTCAATGGACATGCGCGTCAATAATCTTGCATCGTAGACTGAAATAAAAACAAAAGCAAAATATTTAATCTCTGGTGAATAGACGCGAACAGTGTTGCCTGTCGCTTTGATTTTCCACAAGGCTGGCCACGATTATTGATTCCTCTGATTTAGGGGGATGCTCTTTCCCGTTTTAATCGCGTAGGTTATGATTTTGTGGTTTGTATAAAACTAGTTAGGGTATGGAGTTCCCTTTCAATTTACTGCCCTTTCTTTTTGATTGATGGAATTGTTGGCAATTTTATAAAATGCCCTTATTTATTATAATTTTTTGATAACATAATCTTGATAATGTTTTAATCTAATTTAAAATGTAATTATTTTTATAACTTTATATCAGTAGGTGTGCGCATGCGTCTTTCTCCCTACAACCCGATCGGCTGAACTTTTCCGCTTACTATCTTACGTTACAAGTTAAATCATTATCACAGGATTTTAGGAATTATTTTGCGTAGATACATTAGATTGAAAATATTTGAATTTAGAACGGAAAATGATGTATTTTTATAAGTAGATTTTGCCTCGAGTATTGTTGTTAATTGCCACGACGTCTGATAAATATATTACTCTAGATACCTGTACATTGATAAATCTTAGGTGTCACTAGTATATCTTAAATTTTATAAAAATAAAGATAAATTTTTACTAAAACAAAATTATCCTAATCCAACATTCACGAGAACGAGTCTTGCACCATGCACTGAGAATATCTAATTAATAGTATAGTAAATAATTATGATCACTTAACGTGATTGATAAAGCCGTTAAAGCGTTAAGAGACAACAAACAAACAAACTCACGTTCACATTCATAATATATGTAAGAGTTACTACATTTATTCGCATAACATAATTATCATTATATAAACCAACTATCCACTGCCGAAAGTAGGTTACTCCCATAAGGGAGGTCTTGCCAGTAGCTGCCACGCTTGCCAGGCGGGTTGGCGCAATTAGACTTTAATCATGTTTTAAGAGAGAATGTATATATAATCCATATATACAGTACTATATATCTGTATTAATACTTTTTTCAAACCAATTCGCTACAAAGCTAAATATTAATTGAATTACTACAACATTTATTCTATTTTCATACATACCTAACTCTCGTTATTATAAAATAAAATAAGGACTACAATAATATACTGAACTACCTACATTTTTGGTTATATTTTAATCTTTATATTAATAACACTAGGGAACTACGCACAGTTCACTTGTATTTGCGATGTAGCTTTGATTTTTTAATTATGAATTTATTTGTATTTAAAATATGTAATCAATGTTCATCAGTGTAATCAGTGAATTGTTATTGTGACGTCTGACTGTACCTTAATCATAATAAATAGGTTATGATGTTATATGAGTAAGTTATGTATGTTCAATATTATGTAAGTAAGCATACTTCCATATTAATTTAAATTGAGTCCTACCCGAAGGGCTCCCGCTGACAATCAGCGCTGTAGCTTCTCAGGTGCAGCACAGAGCAGAGACCATTTTGGCAAATATTGCGTAACATCTTCACCTCTCCTATACATGTTATTTTACTCTGTATGTACCTTTTTTGTTAGTGTAACAATGTTTGTTGAATAAATTATTATTTATTTATTTATAATACATATATATATTGTTATTCCATAGTTACATATCATAAGATACATATATAGGCAGTTGTTTCTCTTGTTTATATATGATAATCAAAAATATCCTTAATATTATTATTAGGAAATAACTAAGGCCGAACTAAAAAGGCGTGTTTAATCGAAACTCTTTGGAAGGTGAATCTTCCACCAGCTGCCATTAAGTACAAAACTGAACAAATATTTTTGAGCACAAAAGGATAATAACCGAAATTCCTCAATGAAAAGGCGATTTCTTACTTTAACATCCCACTCAATATTCATCGCTAACATTTTTCAGAATTAAAGCCTATCAAATTTTTTACGAGATGTTCCGGGGGTACATCTATTTATGACGCTACTTACTGTAATATTACACGAGGACCTCAATATCTTTTGAATATAAATTGAACTCTGTATATATTTTGAGATATTTATTATCGATTAATATAAACATATTATTTATCTCTTTCTAATATTGATTAATACAGCATTCTCAGCCAATATACTCTTTAGGTCGATCCATCCTTGAATCGATTATGATAATTACTGATAAATTCATCACGACTTCATTTCAGGTCGACCTCCATGCGGTCCTCTTAAAACAATTGTAATTATTTAGTTGCTATTCATTTATAATCCTTCACTTGTACCCCGCCAACGTATATCAATATCTCAGACAGGTTGCTATTTTATTTGCATTCATAAAAAATTCAAATTTGTACCTATTTTGTTTTATAAACCTATAAGTACAAATTTACCTAATCGATCTACTTTCTGCATCTCATCGTTGCAAATATTGTTTTACACTTTAAACACAGGAATAAACAATTTACATAATAACGCACGTCATCCCCTATTAAAAAAAAAAAACAACCAACGAGAAAATAAATTTTCTTACCAACTTTGCCTTTGAAATGAGTGTCGCTTGTCTGTACTCGGTTTTATACTTTTTGCTTCCCCTAGTTTTATAGTATGCATTAATTTTATGATGTTTTCTTTATGTGTATTTTATATTAATTGACGTTAAACCCGATACGTTATGACAGAAACATACTATCCAATTACTGGTATGTGTGAAAATTTGTTTTATTTCTTATTTGAGATCACATTGTCTTTAAAATAATTATTTTCCAAACAAAGGCAATATTATTTTTCCTCTGGATTTTAGATTCATAACATTAATCAAACCAATAGACAAAAATGTTTCATTCAAACTAACAGATAAAATGTACTTACGAGTATTTTCCGAGACGGGGTAAATAGAAACATCTCTGTTATTTCTTACAGTTGTGCGTAATCCGATTTTATTTTTTTCAAAGAAAAGTAAATAAAATTCAGTATGATCACAAACCTTATAATTCAAAGTTCAACTCATGTTCAAACATATTCATTAATTTATTCTTATTTAACAAAAAAATCACGATATGATGGCACTGATGCAAAACAAGTGAAAGTAAGTGAGACACTCGACATTGCGATGTCTATTGCATGCAAGCCCTGTCTTAAAGGGACGCATATTGGACACGAACCAACGTAGGTATTACAGTTCAACATGGATACTTATGGTTTTGATAATAAAGTCAACAATCCTTTCTCAATAGGATACATATATGTACATGCGCAATTTTAATTTAAAATTCTCGTTTTTTCTACACCCACGAATTTCATTATGTATATAAAGGCCTCAAATATTTTTTTTTATCTCAAAGCACGAAAATTGCTTCAACTCTTTACTACTCATAACCTTTTAAGCGGTTTTAATATGCTATAAAATGGTACTGAGAGCAACGAAAAAAATCCATTAAAACATTGAACGACGTTCAACAATGGCTGTTATGAGGCATGTCTCTCAATTTCCTTAAAGGGCATGGCGTCACCATAAAATATATATGGCTTTATATACTTTGGTTTTGATACTGATGTTACTATTGTATAGACCATTTAGCTGTGGGGTTTTATGGCTCTTTCGTTTTCTGCAGTTATTTTATATAGCGGTTGTCAGTGCGAATACTGTTTTAAGACTGCTTCATCCAGATTTTATCATTTCTACTTATTTACGACACATGCGATGAAGGAATTTAAAAGATTGGTTTTTCTAATTGCACTTAAATAATATTTATTTATTTTTTAAACCTGCAAATATAATTTTAATATTTATATATTTTATAATATCAATTATATATGTATGTGTATTTATTATTGAAGCTTTTTCATTGATTTATATAGTAATAGCTGTTTCCCGCAGCTCCACTCGCGTGAATCCTTATTAATACTATAAATGTGAATGTGAGTTTGTTTGTTATTCTTAGCACCTAAACAGGGTAAACAATTACTATGAGGAGGGAAGGGAGTATTGTTAGTAGTGCGAACCAGTCCTATTGTTAGCAATATATCAAGTCAACCTCCCCATAGTCCCCCGGGAAACCATCGTGCTGAATTCCAGGTGTACTCATCACAATGGGTCAGCTGACCTGTCTTTTCATTCTCACTTATCATTGCTCATAGGTGGGGTTACCATTTTGTTATCATCCATTAAAAAAAGGTTACTATATAATTTGGTATACAGATGCTTTATGAAAGTATTTCGGTCATACAATCTAGTTTTACATTGTTGAGTACATAATAGTTGTAATAAGAAGCGGTTAAGAGAGAAAGCCTAATATACTACTACAAGAGAAGAAAAACTCAAAAGAAAACTGTATACCAAACCACCTGGCCAGTGTAATAGGCTATATCTTCCTCTTATGGGAAGAGACTCATGCTCTGCACTGGAACGTTAATGATTGTTACGATAGTTATACCAACTTTATGGATAAGTCTTTTGTTTCACATTTTCGCAAATTATACCATCTTCATAATCTGTATTACAACGAGCGTTGTAATCAACGTAATCGGAGACCATAGCCCTTTGTGATAACTTCCCGACCGCTTTCTTACAATGAAATCGTCATTTCAAATTGGGAATGGTTTTTTGCTCGTTTGGAGAATACGCGATGAGTTCTGGGGATGGCGGGAGAGGCGGCGGCTGCATTACAACAAAGGATATAAAGATTGCTATAATTGCCAGAGATAACCTTTAATTGTTCGCAATATGTTTCTTTTTTTTAATTCTGTAGAACCGTTGTAATAATCCTGGACTCTAAGTCCATCACTAGTATTTGAAAAGAGTTTTGTATCATGTTTACTGTCAATATATTACATTACTGTTATTTTTTTTAACTATAGTTATTTATTTTATCACTAAGAACACTCTGAATACCTCATTTTCTTTCATATGTTCTAACAAATTGTCTAATCATGAATTAACTAATCACAGTTAATATTCATGACTTATTTCTCTTTCTGTTGTTCATTTAATGACGTACACATAAAGTTATAAATATATTACCATATTCAGACTTTAATGTTTTTTCTACTTCCAAGCAAAACTTAACCGTGCTCAATGTAACTAAAACAGCAAAAGTTATTGACCACTTGACTGTTAACTTTGGGCTTGTTTTTAAATAATTGGACCGGATTAAACTGGTTATTCGAAATGTTTAGTGCCCACCGATTACTCCATTTTTTACTTCGCGAACTTTCTCGGTAAAGTTTTAAGTGTTTGCTTTCCGTCGTTTTAACTAGCAAATTCTATGATTATTTAAACGATAATAATAGAGACCAGTAGAAATTAATATTTTTTTATTTCTTCAAATAGAAATTAGGTTGGGGAAGTAAGTAGAAAATCGAAATAATCCTAAACAGACTAGCTCTAATTGATAGCTTTAGGAATAAATAACTTATAAAAAAGAGGTCCACAGCTCTATGTGATTTATTGTTATAGATAGTCACTATTAAACAGCAAATTCTACTATTTTCTGTTTAAACAATCAGAAAAATAATTCGGTACGCGACGCAACAGCAAAATGGAGCCGGCCTTACATCAATCTTCGTCCGGCATCGGAGACTCATCGGCGAGAGAAATCAAAAAGCTAACCCGTGCCCGCCCAGCTGAATACAGATGCCTTTTTTAAGATTCCTGCTCGAAATACCGGCTATTATCGACTTAACCCCCCAAAAAGGGAGTGGCAAATTCGCAATAGTAGTAGAGGGCCCGGAATAACGGCGCAGTGACGTCACTCCGAGTGCCTATTTGAGTGTTGAATTTGTAAATATTGGTTCGTTTTTGAGGGACGATCGGGAAGCGATTCTCTTTAAATGGAGTCATTTGTATTGTGCAAGGGAGAATTGCGTTACACACTTGTAACAGTGGCGTTTATTGACCACTTTAAGAGTCTGGAGTGGTGGTGGATGGTTTGCTTTCTCAGACAATGCGCTCTGAATATAAAGTATTTGGCTAGCAACTTGTAGTTTCTGCCCGAGTGCAACTAAAAAGAGATGCTGTCTAAAATCTTATACTTGTCTTTTTACATTGAGAATTTACGATATGAACGGTTTTTCCATCGTTTTATTGTTGATGATAACTACATTGTAACGTCAAGTCTGTATTTTATGGTACGATGAGTACATTAAATACTAAAGATATTTTTCATTGTACTGTATTTTACTTTGTGAATAAGTTGATAGTTGTTGATTTGATGTTAAATTTAGATATTATACAAATTATTATTAAATGATAAAAGATAAAAGACATGATTAAATATAATAAAGTTCTCTACAGTCCTTTTTATCATCATCATCATCATCACATTAGCCGTTATCTGTCCATGGAAATATAGAATTCTTTTTTAATTATTAAAAAAGAAATAAGAGAAAATTAAGATTTTATTGTCGTTTGGTAAGAATGTTCTTAACGGTATCATAGATATTTTGAATCTATGCTCTGTGTTTTTTTTGTTTGTCAATAGCACTAGGGTACGACTCGAAATCTTCGGGCTACGAGTATATACAATGACGTTTAATATTTAATATAACAGCGCAGATACTTTAAGACAAAAGAAAATTTATTTTCCAATAAATAGACTCCTTGTAGTATATAAATACACAAAAGAGTATCAGCTTATTTAATGAAATTATTTGTATTTTAAATTAACATTTTCTGACACCAAAAATGCTAATGATAGACCCAAATCTCTTAATAATGCGATTCTATAACAACCTGTTTTCTCCGAAGGCATAATTCATTTTGCGTTTTTTTCCCATCGTTTAAATACGGGGCTTGTGTCATCTGCGA
Organism: Galleria mellonella; assembly: GCF_026898425.1. Lineage (NCBI taxonomy): Eukaryota > Metazoa > Arthropoda > Insecta > Lepidoptera > Pyralidae > Galleria > Galleria mellonella. Next base: position 6,327,739 of record NW_026442130.1, on the reverse strand, counting down.
ATATTGGCGACTCGAATTCGTATATTATTATCATTTTATTGAATTTATCAACCCCAAAACCGACATGAAAAATCGACACCTATTATAATGATTGGGTGAGACTTTTAAGTACCCACGTCAAAGAATGTAATATGTTATATCAAATGTTATGACATCATAACATTTGATACGGTGAGAGGGGTCGTTATGTTTTGAATGTTTCAACAAGAATAAATACCTTTTAGTTTTGTAAACAGACATACAATGTGTAAATGGAAGCATACAGGTACCGGGGGAGGGCTAGACTGGCCTATCAAGATCAGATAGACCATGTATTAAAAGTAGGCAAGAGGTTCCGGAACCGATGTGTTTGAATGAAATGAGTTGTGAAAATGGATGAAACAAAGGTTATTAGGAATTGAGTGCCTGTAATCGGTTTTGCTTTTATTGGTTACTCTTTTTTTGAAGTTTGTTGAAATCTATTAGTAATGTAGAAGTTATAATCCCCGGAAATGGCAACGCATTAAGATATCATGAGCTTCACAATTTATTATGTGGTGACCATTGTATACTGTTCATATCTATAGTTACCCATAATTTATCCCATATTTGTTATTTTAAATCGTATAAAAAATAACAAAACCTTTACTAAATCAATTTTAATTTTGTATAAAAATGTTTTGCCATTTTCTTTTAATTAAGAATTTAACTTGAAATGTAGATGATAAGCGAAAACAATTTGAGTATAAGTACTCCAATATTCTTCAATAGATGAAATGAAGTTTTGAGACATTTCGACATATTAGAAGATAAAGTATAATATATTAGATATATAATTTATAAAAATATTTATTTATTGCAGGAATTGAACCTGTTGCTTATAGACACTACGCACAGGCTAGAATGTCACAATTAACTTCCTCCCGACGTAATTACGCCCCAGGCCTACGCGTTGATAAGAGGACCATTATACGGACAGCAAAACAAAGCTGAAAGAGTAGTGAAATAAAAAAGATCGTGAATTATATTGGCCACAAGAGTCTTACACAATTACATTACTCTAAACGTATCTCCAACGTAACGTAAATTCGAGCACTTGATGTAGAATTTCCTTTTTGTGAAATAGGTCATGTTTGACATGTCTTTAAAAAAATTACAAATTATAAAACACAAAATAATGAAAAGTTTTGCCTTCATTAAATTCATCGACATTCGAAATATTATACGCTAGTAAACCGGCTCGGCTTTACAGGAATAGGTAGAATTTTCAAAAATAATATATAGCTTACATTACTCGTCGATGATGTAGCCGAAATAATTTTTAAAAATCGTTATTTTCGAGTTTACCTTTTACAAACAAATAAATATGATTATTTGATAATCTTTTCTCTTTATGAGTATAATATCGGTAGAAACCATATTCATTATACATTATACATTATATTATACATTATATTTTTAAATGGCTTTCAAAAAAAGGAGATTCTCAATTTATCTAATTTTTTTACAACGATGTTACGCAATTACGTCACAAATCCTGAACCTATTTTTTAAATTCTTTTTGCAATTAACAGAGATTATATCCATGTTGGTTCAGTTATAATTCTATGATAACTAAAGCCATTTTTATTTACGCAACAAAAATAACTATTTGTTTTAAAGCGGTACCAATACGCAAACATACAATTTTTACATTGCAATGGAGTATCTACGTACCATTTTTTTGTTTATCGTTGTATTTTCTATTTTACTTTATATATAACTATAAAATATACACTTGTTATTATTTTATTCAATTTTAACACAGCTTTTAACAAATCGAACCATGTAATTTGAATTGTAAATTTAACGATCGTGTTGTTTTGCTAACGCTCCGAAACGCCAGAAGCTCGCATAGCGGTGACCGCGATACCGACGTCGGCTCGGAAAAGATCATTTTGCAAAACGCAATTAAACTTTAACTTCATTAATGAAAATACCTTATTTTCTTTCGTTCAAATAATGGGGCGGCCATATTGTTCTCGGGCAAGTCGACCCCCATTGTGTCCTGAACAATAAAAGGCGTATTTCACTGTTCGGAGCAATTGTGGAGGGGTCGCGTCACAGTTTTTCCTTTAATTGGAGCACGTCAAAATATTAAGTGCCCAGACTAAGAGTCATTTGTTTTTTATGGCACAGTTGTAAGGCGAAAAGGATCTTAGTTTTTCCATTACTTTTATAGCATTTCATTATGTCTCAGTGATCACTTGATCACGGTAGTTAAAATCAGTGTTAGTGATAAACAAAGTATGTCTTCGGTTTACGTGTAACAGTAAATATTCTATTCTAATTAACTCGTTTGTGGTTTTTATTTCAATATATATAATAAAAAAAAAAACTACATATAATAGAAAATAATTATTAATACTGCAACTGTATACATAATTCAAGGAATCTACGATTTTAGAAATATTATGAATTAAATAAACCTATAATAAGGGTTTACTACAAACACCAAATTGTTAATCTTTTACTGATTGACAGCGCACAGCAGATTATGAAAGTCTTAGGTTACTCAGTGAGTCATTCAATGATTCATGTTTTTTATACGTATAAAGATACAAAAATACCTTTATAAAGCCATAATGCAGACTTGAATTACATTAATAAATATGATTTTTATTTGTATTCTATGAGTAAGTGCTCTTTTTAAAAAAAAAAACTTAATACAAGGATCGCGTCCTTGCAGACAAAAAAATAAATTGAGGAAAAATATATTCCGATTCCTCAATTTGTAGTTACTTCCTTATTTCTGGGCTTTATATGCAGACAACGCGAAGTTTTGTCAAGAGCCATCGCCAAGGACACCCTACCGTTATTGGCAAAGTCAAGAACACTCAGTGCCAAGTCCTAAAGCCCTTTGCAAACTAGCGGTACGATCTGAAGTTAAAACCGAGTAAGATAGATGACTTCTTAAGTTTTATAACTGAATATTATATTTCTATAAATGAAAACAAATTGAAATAGCGGGTAATTCGATGCGTATAAATATTTTCATATATATACGAAAAATAAAGATATATATATATATATATATATATATATATATATATATATATATATATATATATATATATATATATATATATATATATATATATATAATATATCCCCTGTAGAAAATGAGAATCGTCTTTATTAATTACATTTATTTTGATCAACATATGAATATTTAATTTGACGAAGTCATAATTCATTCTGCAATACTTACCTACAAATATAGATAATACTATAAAAATATATTTCAGTTTTAGCCGCGTCTATGAACCCGTGTCAACTCTTAAGAGCTTAGTATCTTAGTTACCCTACTCAAATTCACTAAAGTGTGTATCTATTAAATACGACTATAAAATTGTTCTATATTTTTGTGTGTGTATTATTTCTTCTTTTTGTTAACATATTCCTTTCCTTTTCCTAAGTAGTGACAGCTAAGGTGAAGCACGCTTGACTGCGGTCCAGAGATCCTAAGGTCGCATCCAGATTATATTAAAAATTATTATCATTTACTTCGTATTTCCGAGGTCTGCGTCCTGTAAATCATATCTTAGAAACTTATTTGTATAATAAAGAAGCCTAAAACTCTTTATATCTAGTGTAAAGAGGTTAAGAGCTATTCTCTCTCAAATAGTGGTATACCTATATCTTTAAACTATCTTCTTACATACATAACTTTATACATTTTATTTCCATTCTGTAAATGGTCACCAAATTTAGTCAAGTGCTTGGACTATGAGCTAAAACCAGTCTGAAAGCTGTAAAACTAGACGGCAGCATCCACGTCCGTCTTGGTATAAGCGCTCTGGCAGAATGCCAAGGGTAAGGGTTATGGCTTTTGGGTCATTCTTGTAACCATAACAAGAATTTTCAATTGAAAATCGACCTTGAATCCACCGCGTTGCAGCTACAGTCGCTTAACGTTTTCTCCCTATAAAACCTTTTCGAATCGTCTCAACTCAGCTCATGGTATCGACACATCTGGACCTGAAAGTATTATTGGAGTGCTTTATTAAATTGTTCATAAGGTTCAAATTTGGTTGCATTTTTTGAGGTATTTCTTCAACCTCCCAGTTTTTTTTTCTGTCTTCAATGTAGGTTTCCATTTTGTAAAACAATTAAATATTTTATATAGAAAAGCAGTCTCTAAATTTCTTAGTTTATATCTGTGATCTATACTATAAACCGTAGACTACAGAAATTTCTTGTAATTAAATTACTTATGTACTACATACGTGACTATTAAATTTAATTTGTATTACCTTCTTAAACTCAAAATATCCTGTATGTTAATATAAGATATGATCTATTTCTGTACTAAATACCTCATTCAAATGCGTTTAGCTATTTAAGCATGATAGAGTAACAAAAATTTAAAAATCTTTACTAAACTTTACATTTTTACGAGAAATAATACTAATACCAATATTAAAATCTTATGTTACATTCTAGAATGCTTTTTACCAAATGCACTGCTGGTAACTTTTGTCATCTGCAAATGCACAAGTAGGTAAGTAACATTTTCAAAACGACCTACTTCGGAATCATTAAAGAATTCTAAGAACAGTTGAAAGTCTGGTCTTTCTAAGTTGTAATTTTGAACGGACCAACGTAACCAGACCCGCCTTTGTGAAGTTAACTCTTTGTGGAACAAGGAACAGTAATTAGACACAAGGATGTCTCCTTACTAGATAGACATTTCCACCGGACACCCTCGATTTGGGATTGCTTTTTTTGTCGTCTCCTGGGGAAGTGCATATTTGCAAAGTTTTATCGGCAAGGTCGTTTCAAATACCCGTTGTAAGTTTATTCTTTACTAGTTTTGTTCTATAGGCTTTGATTGCATAAACTTTGGACTACCCACAGTTTTTTGTTTTTATATTGTATCAGGCACGAATAATAAATGTTTCTTATCGTCATAATCATGGGATAATTTTGTTAAACATTTCGCTGTCATTAAGTTATTTCTTATTGATGAATTGTATTTACATTATAATCTGACTTGTTTATAAATATTACAAGTATGAAGCAAAAGAAATGGATCAAACGAAATCATTGTAGCTTTGCATTTGTTTTTTTAACTAATTTGTCATTTCTTTAAGTTATGTATGCGTATGAAGCAATTAAATAAACATTTAATTTTTATTATTAAAAATATGAATTGGTAAAACGCCGCTTTGTAATTATCTCTTTGGTTTAAGATTAATTTTAACTCTGACCTATTTACATATTAAGTACAAATTCATAAATCTCCAAGTGGGAATGATTTATAGCGGACAGTCAAATGTTAATCCGGATCTATGAACTACTTGCTATGCAAAATTTTATTGGATTATTCACAGATCTAAGTGTCTTCCATGAAAATATTCTTACAAATAAATCATAAGACTTAATTAAATTCTGGATGTATTTTGACAAATTTTAATTATATGTCTATATTTTATACCACAAATTATCGTATACATTTTAAAACTTGTGAATAAATGACTCTTGAAATATGCTTTTATTACTCAATCTTGATAAAATTAATATCAAACCTATATGGTATACTAACTGATTGTCCTATGTGATCGCTCCTAATTGATTTATGCTATGCGATCCCAATCGCTAACAATTACACAGTAAGTTATCGAAATACATAGGATAATTATACTCTTGCGCTACCTACCCACTTCTATCTGTTCTCCTTTAACCAAAGGTTGTCTGTAAGAGATTGCCCTAGCGATAAGACCACTTTTTGTACTTTTATGTGTGTATTTCAATCTGTATTTATGTTACTGTATTTCACTTGAATTATTCACTTGTCATTGTATATTTTTATTTATGGTGCAATAAAGAGTTAAATAAATAAATAATTATTGCGTAACACAATATATATAGATAAATTGAGAATCTCTAACATCTGGTATTCACTTAAAAATTATGTCATTATATTTGTATTCCACAGCTTTGCCCGCGTAAATCAGCAAGTATATAAAATATCCAATGTGCTAAATAAGGGTATAACCTACCCGTGTGTTTTAATTTAATCCAATTTTATTACGTAGTTTGTGCGTGAAAGAGTAAGAAACTATTAATAATAGGTTTTGAACGCTCAATACGTTCACGACAATTGTCATAATTATATTCGTATTTATCTTTAAAATCTTCTTTTATATATACCTGTACATAAGAGGACCTTCCTCGTAAAATACACTTTTAATAACACGAGTGGCATAACACATTACAACGATATTACCTACTGACTATATTATCCCTAAAATAATTAAAATTGACTCGAACATACGCGTTTAACAAGCTAAATTGTTTTGAAAGCCAAAACGAAAACAAACATAGCGAAACACTTACCTACGTGTCATGTCCTAAGTAAATATGTACGTTCATAAAACCTTACGTACATTGGTTATTCAAATCACCAAGGCTACACCTGCTCGGTCATCATATGACGATGTACTCCAAATCTGCTGTCCCTTGTTTCGCTTATGCATAAGGTATTCTGCTTTATTGATATAGAATATTGGAAATACAATAGCTTCTACGACATATTTGAATGTAAACTGTTTTCCGTTGTAAATAATGGAACATTTAAAATTCAACCTTCCGCATTTTAGTTTAAGGTTAAATATGTAATACGGGCACCATTTGTAGGGGTGTCGCTGGTTTGTAAGGCACTTCGATTTGTGTGGCCTGCTACATACATGGTAGGTAGTTGGATGGTTGCCAGTCGCGGCTCATGGCCAGAAAGCTTTGGCCACTCGGCTTTATCTATGCAGAATTGAAAGCAGTAATAATAAAATTGTCTGGTTGCATTTACAACGTTTCGCCCATATCTACTACAGTTAGATTGAAAATTTGAATTCCCGTCGAATCATATAGTGCATTTCATTAAATGAAATTCAATTTCTGGATTTAAAGTTACAAGTAATATATATTTTTTTTTTTGCAGTCAAAAATATAGTAATAATATCAATTATTACAAATAATGTCATCAAAAGTGAACTTACGACTATGTATAAAAGAAATCTCTTCCAGCTGACCCAACATAGTGGTATAGTAAAACTTGTGTGAGCATCAGTAGTGCAAGAGAGCGTTAAAAACATATGTTTAAACATCAAACATATATAGCTATATAATTTTCAAAACTTATATGTGTATTCTTATAACTAACCACCAAATGAGTCGCAAGCTCGTTTATCCCCCCTATGTCATAAAATAAACTAAGTATTTTTAATTGTAAAGTAATGGTTAAATTATTTTCTGGGTTGCTTGTTAGTTTTCATCTTTAAATAAGAAGACTTATTATTTACTGTTTTAATTCTTATAATTTTACACTACAACAAGTATACTACTGTCCTCCAGTTATCTTGTGATGTTTCTGTTTAACATGATACTCTGTGAATTTAAGCTTTTTGGAGTATTTTACTGAACTAGATGTTATTTTGCGGAAATTTATATGATTGGTTATTTAATTGCAATTATTTTAATTTATTTTGCTATTATTAGTATGTGTGTTTATTACCAACACTCAAAGATTGGCCATCACTATTATTACAAGAAGCAATACAATCTTCCATATTAGCCATCGATGTCCGACCATACCATTTTGTTCACGCACCTTTTGCGACACGTATTTCACCTTTAAACGAGAAATCTTCAGGTAAATTATTAGATAACTGATCAATCTTGATTTTTAGAATACCTACTCAGGCTTAATTGTTTTATTTTTTATAAATACGCCTGAAAACAAAGTGTCGAAACTGATCACGAATAATAGAAATATTTGAATAAAAACAGCAGAACGAAGTAATAGTAAATATTTCATAGAATATTATTATTTATACTAATAATATAAAGAGTAAATATTTGTTTGTTTATTTGTGATGAATAAACTTAAAGACTACGCAACGGATTCAAAAAATTTTTAACCTATAAAAAGCTATATTATCGTCGAATAACATATGCTATATATATATATATATATATATATATATATATATATATATATATATATATATATATATATATATATATATATATATATATATATATATATATATATATATATATATATATATATATTAGTATTATATCTACCCGTACGAAGGCTTTATACGGGTATGATGCTTCATTATATCAACTGATATAATGAGTATCATCAAAAAGCCATAACAAAAACAGTGTTCAAATAATAGTATTAAAAAAAAATTGAAATAAGACTAAACAATTTTAACTTCAACAATATTATTCAAATGTCTTTGATATCTTTTTTTTACTCTTTGTAATACAATATTAACAAAAAGATAAAAAGAATCTGAAATAATCGATGGTATTAGTACAACTGCATAAATTTAAATATATTTTAAAATTGTATTAAATTGTATATTTGTAAATATAAAAAACCGAATATAAGTGTGACAAACCCAATTATGTTTATTTAAAAATGAAAATACTGAGACAATTTTTATAAATATTCTTTGATACCAATCTAAAAGTATATTATTTGAGATAAAAAAAAAAAATTCCAAATCGGTTTATAACTGATGGAGTTATAAGGTAACAAATATAAAAAAAATACAACCGAATTGAGAACTTTATCTTTTTTTCAACTCGTTTAAAAATCGGTCCCTTGTATCATTTATACCAACTGCTTGGTCATCTAATCGATTTAGTATGAAATGTTGAACAATTATTTCCAAATTTAGACCCTTGTTTCTTAGAGAAAGGTATTCTGTTTCATGAATACTATCGCTTCATTAAAATTAATTCGGATCGTTATTTCTCTTGCTTACAACTTATCGATTTTAATATATAAAAATTAAATGTACCGCAAAACTGATTGAATTAAAATGTGATCGTTCATTGTTTGCTACAACTTTAGAGATAGGAGTTTTTAAACCAATAAAAAAATAGATCCGGTAGGAGCAAAACAGTGTATGCAGAATCAATAATAAATATATATATTTCTAGTCTTAATATGTCAGTATTATTAAACGTCTTCCAAAAGAAAGACGTTCCCAATTCGTCGGAATTTGTAACGGTGTTATGTAATTATACGTAGCTAATTCTAAATTGATGTTTCCAACTCTTTTGAAAGTACGGAGAAAGACATGGGCTATTTTTATCTTTGTCGATTAGTATAAAATATCTTAGTCACACAAACAAAGACACGGGTAAAAACTAGTATAAGAGATAAATTGTTCTAAATTTTTTAATGCAATTTAAAATGACAAACAAGCTGACGATCCGCCTGATGGAAAGTGGTAACCGTCGCATATAGATATGACCAGTACCATGAATGTAGCAGAGTATACTGTGTTGCCCATGCAACCCATCATGCGTTGCCATTCCTGAAGATTAAGGTGTTATACCCCTGTCCTCTGTAATTATATATGTATACTTACTAAATTAATTAATGAACAAATACACTATACTAATGCAGTGGAATTAAATTTCACCCGATCCCGTATTTTTGGAATTAAAACGCATATCACGTAAGTGGGCGCGCGTCTCTGGGGGTGCATTAATAATGGCAACCGTCGAATAATGGGATTTACAATTTGTAGTAGAAATAATGGGTGTGTGGGAAAAGTTAAAATTCATGTGTTTAATAAATATTGCGTTTAACGTATAATGGGTTCAGTATAATTATGTAGTTGATATATACACGTGATAATGTTACGACATTGCTCTGATTAATGATACTGAAATTAATAATTCATTATTCAATTACCTACTGCTATACCAAATTATTTAGATAATTGGGTTATTGCAATGGTGATTGGCCGTGTGATCCTTGAATCACACGGCCAAAAGGGGCGTGGTCATAGAATAGACCACGCCCCTTTTTTCCGTGGATGTCGCAAAAGCGACTAAGAGAACTTAATGGTCAAGCGATGGCTAGTTCTTTAAATAACTTCAAAACCTAACTACCGTTGCCAGCCTACCTGCATGGCACCACAAGCATGGCAACTACTATTAAAACTCCCAAGAGGGAGGCTTATGTTCAGCAATGGACAGTTAATCACTATTATCATCCATGGTGATTTGTGGAATCAAGTAAAAATATACCAAGCCGTCTGTCCGGCATAGTTATGAGTATGATCTAAATCTATTTGTTAAGTGTAAGTCACGCTGAAAGCTTAACAAAGCTAATTTCGTTTAACTTAGGTCACTTAGCGTACATTTATATGATCTAAGTAAAGCTATGCAACTAAACTATCTGGATTCGCAATGACCACTAAGGATAAACGAAAGACGAACGCAGTAACGGGACTTTGCCAAACAGCAACGGTTAGCTTAGAGGATATTGCCGGAATACCTGACTCACACGTTCAGTTAGTTCGCTTATTCGTAGCTTATCTCTGTAGTTCGCAGTGTGGACGAAGACAGCATAGCTACATACGCTTAGCTCTCTTAGGTATCTTGAAATAATTTTGTGAAAAAATATAATGATTATTTTGTAGTTATTTTAAAATATATAAAAAAAATTTTTCACAAAAACTACTTCAATCTTGAACCCACTGATAAACAACGAGATACCTTACAATAACTTCTTTCTTAGATTTGCCATATTGTATCTATATGCATGTTTACATATATATTAATTTCATAACATTTTTTTTGCTTTCTAAAGAAAAAAGCAGCATCAATCATCTTAAAATTTTAAATAGGATCAACACGAAAATAAATCTAATCGATTGTGAAAAAAATTGTGCAAATCATTTCAGGATTGACAAAGTGCAAAAAAAAATTGAGAAATTTTGAGAAAAAAAGAATTGAGAACTGCGTTTGGAAGTCATTTAATAATAAAAAATCAGTTCTAAAAAAAAAACTATACATATGGAACGAAGTTTCATTTCTTTAAAATGTAGAAATTTTTGTGCGCGTATTGTCAAAATTGACGATTTTGAAAGAACCTCTAATTTCTGAAGTCGGTTATAAATGAGATGCAAAAAACGACTTTATTCTGTTTAGGTGGGCTCAAAGCACAGTCAAATCCTGTATTTACGTAGTCAAGTGTTACTTGTAGAGTACTCGTGCAAGATTGCAGCGGAATAAAGTGCAGTTTTTCAATCTTGGTAATTTAATTTTCGAAATGGGTAAGATACGGAAGGGTGTCTGGGGTCTTACATAAGCGTTTTTTGAGGATTACGCCCCCAGATTCGGTTTTAAGTAACGATTCTATGTAATCTTTTAAGTCGCTTAAAAATATTCTGTTCGGGAACGACTCACTGGCGGTAAGTGATTCCGTTTATTGCTAATGTCTTTTCGTGTTTATTGTTGAAATATTTCGTTGGAGAATTTTACATTTTTCTTTCTACCAACGTAAAAGAAGATGGAGGCGTCTTTTTTGTACATACATTTGGATGTTATTTCTCAGAAAATTTGTTTATGATTCCTTTTTAATTGGGTGTTTGTTTTTAGATGGATGTTTTTATCTATGTACCGCTTAAATGGCTAAATGAATTCTTTGAAATTTACTATACAAATATACCATACCCCTGGATATTTTTTAGTCTAATTTACTCAGGCGAAACTGGGGATTATTAATAATTTTACTAGTAGTACTGTTTTATAAATATTATTTTTTGATTCCCAGCTAATGTATACATGACAACCGACCCTGTATATAATAGATATAGATTATTTAAAAATAGAATCAGAAGAACCGTAAGGATAGTTTAATCCCAGTGGGTGTACTACCAAATCCTCGAGGACAAAAGAAACAAACCCGAAAAATACATTACCACGCGAAGGTCTTATGTTCAGTTCTAGGGTAGGCCGCAATAATGCAGACGCCATTTGTCAGGATAAGCAGGCCTCGGAAAGAAAAACTGGCTCGTGTTACCAACAAATATTTCGCCAAACTTGTTTGTTGCTTCAACTCGAAAAAGTGCTCTCTGGCCGAGTTAAATTTCTATGTGAGATATTGTCGGTATAAATTCGTGTCGTTTGTTCTTTTTTGTTTACGTTAAATATCGTTAGCGAGACTAAATGAAATTCCATTTTTGAAATGAACATTCTATATAAGTTTTATGTCAATGTAGACATAATATTTTTTTTTAAATGGCATCCGAAAGAAGGTTGTTCTCTTTTTTATGGATATATCACACTTCTGAATTGATTTTGATAATTCTTTATAGGATCGATAGGGTGTATCTCCTTGTTGGAGCCATATCAGTTTGGTGACGATTAAAGTTGCCGTTTTTTTTTGCGAAGCAAAAAACCGCTTGTTTTGTGATTAATTGTTGATGAATTCGTTGCGATGGGCCGGCCGACCTGTTTTTACTTCATCTATCATTTCCCACTTATGCCCCGTATGCATATACCGTTAACGCTGGCGGGGTTGCCATTTAATCTGCACCCATTAAAAAAAATCCTACCTAATACCATAGTTCGATCGTGAATCTAGAAATTCAAAAGTTTAAGCTGGAATTAAATCTTGAGATCCCTAAACCACCGTTAAGTATTGCCTAATTTAGCCGAGTAGAGTTTTATATACTAGTTTTTACCCGCGATTTCGTTTACATGACTGAGATGTGTTTACTGATCGGTATAAAAGAAACCTCTACAGATATTTGCCGTGTGGTCCCGGAACAGAATAGGCTACCCCTTCCTTTCCCATGGGTGTTATAAAAGCCAACTAAGGAAAAGCAAGGGATGGGCAGCAGCATCCATCTTAAAACATCTCCAAAGCTTAATAGCAGTTGCCAGTCCGCCTGCCAAGCGTGGCATCTACTGGAAAAACCACCCAAGAGGAAGGCTGATGATAAAAGAAATCTATATCCTTCTCTGTTCCATATAGTATGTGTTTACCAAATTCCATAGTGATTAGTTAAGCTGTTAAAGCGCTATTAGGTAATAAACTAAATGCGAACATTTATAGTATTAGTAAGGATTAATACTATCAAAAAGTAGCCATGAATCTTTGATCTTATTATCACAAGTTTAAAAAGCGCTTAGCGTTTAATTGCACTTGTAAAATGCATTAACCGTTTATCAGAAGTGGAAAAATTAGTAAAACTGCTGGAGAGTTCTAGCGTTTGCATATGTCGGGCCGGCCAAAATTAATGGAGTTAAACGTATGCTAGACTTTATTGCTGTAGAATGAAATAAAACCTATTTCTACCAAAATAGCAATACGGCGTATGCCAAAGCGTAATCCAAAGTTTGCAGTCGATCAAATGTAGTGGTACTCAATTCGAAAATTTAAATTTGGAATGCCCAATACCCGAAAACTTTATTACTTTTTGGTAGCAAACAGTACTTTTACTCTGTGAATAAGTTTTTAATCTTCCGACTGTTTAATTTAAACGACAAGTTACGATTTTAATGATATGTGTTCCTGACTACAAAATCTTCTATTATTATGTATTTTTTTTAATGCATGATTAATGGAATGGTAACCCCGTCTGCGCTAATGGCATACGCTGGCGGGGCACCAGTGAGGGATGATAGGTGAATAATGAAAAAAGCAGGTCAGTCAGCCCATCGTGATGAATACACCTGGAATTCAGCGCGATGGTTTTCGATGGCGTGGAGGTCGACCTGACAGGGTATTTTGCTAGCAATATTATTACGTATTAGGTTTTACTCGTGACTTCGTGAATGTGACTGAAATAAAATGTACTCATAGTATGTTCTTCTCTAAATCCCATAATGATTGGTTAAGTCGTTAAGGCGATATAAGGTAACAAACAACTTTATTCACTTTTACATTCACAATATTAGTATGAATGTACCAGGTACAAATGAATAAAATGTGTTTCACTATTAATTATACTATTCATGTACACTTACATACATATCTGTCACTTTGTCCTTTATTAGAGTAGGCAGAAACAATGGAACGTCAAATGTTTCGATTCAAACAAGTCTCTTTCGCTTCTTCCAGATTCCTTAATCTTTTCAAACACGCTCGCTGATATCGGGTATTTTTAATACAATATAATTATTATTTTAATAAAGAATAGAATTCAAAGTTCTATATCAACAACATTTATGTTATTAACTGAGCTATTATGAGTATTTAGAGTCAGTCTATGCAATCGACAATTTCATTTTATACCAATTTTTATTAAACCCTTAATCTCTCGTCTTCTATCAGTAATAGCATATAAAATATATTTTTTATGGCAACGAGATTAATATTTGATAAAATTTATATCATAAGAATTGATCCGCCAATATTCTTTGAAAATACTATAAAAAGAGAACTTGTCAGGTGGATCTTTTTCCGATGGAGGCCGGTAATGTATTCATACGCGTTACCCACATGTTATGCCGGTGCACGGCACGAATTTTCGGGGGCAGTCAATTTTCCACAACGTGATGAGAATATCGCGGAATTACCCGTTAATGTGAGCCGTTGCCTAGCAACCGCAAGGAGGAGTATCCCCACTCAGTTTTTGCTTGATTAACTGGCCAGGATACTATTATTCATAATAGCTGTATGTGTTAATTATGTGCCGGATAATGGTGGATAAAAGGAAAAAACATATCGCTTTAATTATCACATTTCATAGAAACTTGTTCTCGTTCGAAGATAATAATATATTATATTTATACAATTGTTTTGTTTCTAATAAGCTTAATTTTATTAAGCGACTAACAAAAGTAGGGAATCCTCAATTCATCTGTTTTTTGTATTTTGAAAATACGACGAACGATTTTAATAATTTTGTTCGCACTCAATAGGGTTTACTCCCGTGTTGGTTTCTTATAAATTATAGAACGCCCAAAGCTACCGGTTTTTCCTTTTAAATATATTCAATCGATTATAGTTATGAAATATCGACATTAATCAGTGTTTTTAAAACGACTGAAGTCTTTGATTTTTTTTCACAAGCAATATTTACTCATAACCTATTTCAAACAAGTCCAACAGTGATGGCGTATTTAATAACATTTTTTGTAGCATCTAAGAAGATTTTCCGTCAAACTGGTCGAGACAGTCGATTTTTGAAACTTTGAAAGACAGCTAATCTTATTCTAATCCTTTAAGCCTTTGAGTAATCGATTAAGTAAATTGATGGATTTACGCATTTTTTTAAACTCGCTTATAAAATGTTTTTAATCGGTGATATCTAGTTGAATCAATAGATAATAATAATATTTGGTCTCCTTTTCCCAAATAAAAATAGAATTCATATTTATTTATTTAAAATTACAATCTACGGTAGACAGTACATATGATTTACACATATCATTTTTGCTGATATTTTTCAAATTTTTTATTAATTTCAACCGACTTTAAATAGAAGGAGGTTCACAATACGGTTGTATTTTTTTATATTTATAACCTCGTAATTCAGTCAATTCTTAACCGATTGGGAAAGTTCTTTTTTTTATTTTAAAGAATATACTGAAAGATTGGTCCCATAGAAATTTTACCATAGTGGGTTCAATAATTTACTTTTAAATTCGAAATAACTGGTTTTGATACATTTGAAACAGATTCTTTTTATGGAACACAATCTTTAACTATAATGTAAAGTAAAACCTTTATACTATATAGATCACCGTATTTAGAAGACAGAATGAGTCTATTATACATATATACATACATACATGTCTGTCACGCCTGTCTCCCATTAGGGTAGGCAGAAATAAGTCGGAGTCTATTTTTTTTATCACTAAGAATATAAAGTTGCAGTAAATAAACAATTTGTATCATTTTTCTGTAATCTCGAGTCCTTTCTTCTATTCCATTCTACAGGTAATATTACTGGTTGGTTGCTTTTGTCCGCGTAGGTAAGTGATGAATTCGCGCCAATGCGTCTTTTCTTACGCGTCTGATTTGTACATTAATTGTATTTGTTTTCCTTATGTGTTATGTGGATACACGCACAAATAATCATATTTCCTCACTGTTCCAAGCGTTATATTTGTTGCTTTCGTTATTTCAATACATTATGGTATAATGAACAGAAATAAGGCTTCCTATTTGAGATACGTACCTATGTATACAAAGAAATAATAAGCTTTGTTGTTTCCATATAATTTTTTCATAATATTTTACTGAACTAGGTGTTGTTATCTTGCGGAAGTCTATATCACTGGTTATTGGATTAGAATTATTTTGTTTATTTCCGCTACCATTACTATGTGTGTGCTTACCAATGTGTGCCATATCAATAGAAGATTGACCGCCACTGTTACTACCAGAAGTTTTATAATCCTCTTTACGCACGTTTTGCTACCCGTGTTTCGTCTTTAACCTTTAAATGCCTGATTTTTTTAATCAAATTAAAAAATATATCTGTACCCTTTACTGGGTTTACTAATGGGGAAAAATAGTAAAAAAAATTAAAACGATATTTTTATATATTTATTTTGAAAAAAACATTTGGTAACATGTAAACAGTCAAATATTAAAATAAAATCAATTGTAGGTGCCTTATGCAATTTATAACTCCGGTATCAAATTTGAAACTACAGGTATTTAAGAGTTAAACGATAAGATACCTATCTTCAGACAAATTATTAGATTGCTGCTCGGAGTCTAGTATTAACTATTCGGCACCCAAACTGCAAAATATGTAGTTTGAGTGGCGAAAAAAATGGTAGTCGCAGATTGATGGCTAATATGAATGGTAGCACAATTGAACAAAATAATTCTAATCAAATAACCAGTAACTTTTTCATGTTTTCATTACAGAACTAGATATATACCACAGCATTGCTCTCATGAAATCCTTAATAATATTATAAATGTGTATGTTTATTTATATATACTAGACGCTTTAATAGCGCGACCAATTGTTCCGAAATTTGCTGTTGTATTTGCGATGGTGAAAGACATAAGTTACACGATCGGAGTCGCCTGCGAAAACTAATATGTTATATATACATACATATATACATATTCGGTATTCTCGTATTAATCTAGAATGTGATCCGTCTACAAAGATCTTTATAAATTTCTAAAAATAATATTTATATTAATTATAACTTTTTCCGGCAGCTTCATTTGCTACATCGGGATATGTTCACTAATTGAGATAAAAAGTAGCCTATGTTTTCCTCTACTACGGGCAAAACCCAAGGAGGAGGCTTATGTTCAGCAGGAAACCGTTAACGACTGATATAATAATAAATAATATGCTTTTCTCCATCCCATATACCTAGTATGTGTATATCAAATTCCATAGTGATTGGTTAAGTCGTTCAGGTGTTAAGAGATAACAAACTCACTTTCACATTTATAGTATTTTTCAATTACTGA
This sequence comes from Galleria mellonella, assembly GCF_026898425.1. Lineage (NCBI taxonomy): Eukaryota > Metazoa > Arthropoda > Insecta > Lepidoptera > Pyralidae > Galleria > Galleria mellonella. The sequence goes on along the minus strand of NW_026442130.1, from coordinate 6,310,500 downwards.
AATATAACTGTTTTATAACTGTTTGGTTGAAATAAGATATTAACGCATCTAATGAGATCTTCATTTCCATCAGTTTTCCAGGAAAATTTTAATCAAATGGCGAATATGGTTCGTACACAACACGGCGCTCATTGGTGTGTGGTATCAAGTGAATTTGGTTGAATTACACAAGTGTTATTTAGATGAAGGCGCGATAATTCTGTTTGCTTAAAACTGAGACGCGCATTATTTATTCAAATCGAGTTAGTGGAACGTGGGCGCCTGATGCCCGGCGCGACTAAACGAACATAACAAACATATCGCCATCCCTTTCATAATTATGACAAAAGTGAAAAAAAAAGCACGTTGTCTCATCTCGGTCGCTCTGTCTAGTCTGCCAGACAAAGACCTACAGGATTTTAATTCTACCTAAACTAATTCATTTTATTAAATACTTTTGTAAATGTTTCTAGAACATGACCTCATTTTTCTACTCGTATCGTATTTATGAAATTCTGATTTTAATATGTGAGTCATAACATTTTATGTTTTACGTCATTGTACAGAGTAATTTAGAAATATCCAATACTAGCGAGTCGCTTCAATTTTGCACGGGCGATAGATAAGTTAGTATTTTATATTATTTTTACGAGGCATTTTTTTTTATCTTTAGTTACTTTATTGTAATTTTTGTCATCACATTTTTTTTTAAATAATATATAGCCAATATTACTCACTGGTAATGTAGTTTCTTTGTAAATGAAGGTATTTTTAAAATCTGTTGAATAGTTTTTGATAATAGATTACAAAAGAAACAAACATACAAACGATCAATTATTTCTTCTTTATAATATTAGTACGAACATAGATATAAATAAGTATTAATTTAATAGAAATGTTGATTTTTGTCACGTATAAAAAATATTTACAATTATACTATTCGGTCCCTGAGGATATTGCGCTGTGAGGCGGGACAGTAGCATGACGTGTGACTGTCTTCCTCGCTCACCCCTGTCGACTACCTAAATCGTGTATCTACCCACCCGGCTTATTTATATAGAGCTGTGTACTCTCATTAATTAATTTATTATCCTTTGTTACAGGTAATGGAGATGAAAAATGGAATGGATGAAATGGATGTGAAGGGACTCGATAATAAAGTTTTAAAATCTATAAATGTAATATTCTGTACAAATTTCAACACTTCTTGACCTTTTAAGGATGTATTTAGTAAAACATACTAGTAAGTGAACGTAATTTTTTTTTTCTAAATAAACGTGAGTCAAAATTAACATAAAAAAAATTATATTCTTATACATATGCTATGGTAACACAGCTGTTAACTGTCCATGCTGAGCATAAGCCTCCCCCTTGAGGGGCTTTACCGGTAGTTGCCATGCTTGGCAGGCGGCTTGGCATCTGCAGTTAGGCTTTGTTGATATTTTAAGAGGGACGCTGCTGCTCTTTTGGTCATTAAGTTTCTTTAATCTCTTCTTACGACACCCACAGGAAAGGAAGTGGTGGTTTATTCTATGCCGGGGCCACACGGCTTAATGTACTCGTATCTTCCATACATATGCTATTGGTGTATCCGATTATCAATTTAGTATGTAAAACTCAAAAGTTTTTTGTGTTTATATATTTTGATTTATGTTTTTTCAGGGAAACCTGTTAATCTTATAATAACCCTATAATTATTGATACTAAAATTATACTAGAGTAATTTATTGAAAGTATTTAAATTTCGCTCTATATTTTAAAGATAAGAAAATTTAATTGTATTTATTATAATCGTTTAGTCTACATAAAACAAACTCTAGTTGTGCACTAGATGGCGTTGCTTGGTATGTCCAGGGATATTTACTGGCCTTCATTTATGTATTGTATATGTAGCTTCTTGCATCTTATAATGTTGTAAATTTATGCCGCTTTTAAGGCGATTTTACACTGTATAGATATGGGCCCTAATCCTTCAAGCAGGACTGTAGAATAAGGGCAACGCAGAACCTAATCCTTTGACTGCGTCAAAGAATAAATTAACACAAGGGTGTCAACTCGGTCAGACGGGTAATATCGTTAAAGGGCCCCGGGTAAATTAAATGAAATGGAAAAGTGAATAAAAAGGTAAAAGAGACAAAAAATCCCTTCACCCTTTGCCTTAGGGAAATTGGCAAGTTATTTTTCTTTAATTATCACCGATCTGACTCTGAAAGGCTAAACTGTAAAGGATGGTATTGAGTATCGGTAATTATAACCTCGGAACCTTTTAATGATGAGTTTTGAAGAAATTACAAATTAAAAGGTCCCTTCTGCAAATGAAAATTAATTAATAATATTCATTAGGTTCCAATTTCTTCTTATCTCTATTTTATTATAATCCTTGTTATATTTAATGGATAAGACAGAATTAGTTACCAATCAATATTTATCAAATCTTTGTATTTGGTTAGTTTAATTTCTGACAACTGTATGCGAACAAATAGGATACAAAGTTCAATTCCCGATTCCATGGATTTAGAGAAGAGAGAGAGAAGTAAAGAGATACCAATTAAGAAATGTATTAATACTCAATATTTTTTTGAGGTATTATTGGATTTAAATCAGCGTGTACTTAATAAGCATGCAGATGAAATGAATCAAAAATTTCCTATTTCATAAATTAAATAAATACACATTATAAAAAATATTATATGATCAAGCTGTATAGTGTACTGTGGCTCCACTCACGTGAATTAGTACATAAAGTATCCTATGTGCTCAGATAACGATCTGTCTGATGAACCGAAATAACCATGCAAACGGGGGGAGGAAATAAATTGTTAGTAATGGGGTCAAATAGCCCCATTACTAGCAATATACCTAGATATATACTATATCAGGTCGAGCTCCCTGTGGTTCCCCCTGGAAACCATTGTGTTTAATTCTAGTTGAATTCGTCAGAATGGGCTAACTGACCTGCTTTCATCCTTATTTGTCATCTCTCACTGGTGCCCCGCCAGTGTATACCGATAGCGCAGGCGGGGTTACCATACCATTATGACCCATTAAAAAAACCATGCAAACGTCTTTTGTACAGTCTCCCTCTGATGTTTAACCGTAAATAAACGAGTTAAGTTATAATTTTCTCGTAAAAGTGGTATATAGCATTATAGTTGGTACTAGTGTAGTCCGCGGCTTCAGCCATGTGATAAAACCGGTACCAAATTACATTCAAATCTGTTTAGTAGCTCCATCCATCTATCGTTACAAACTTTCGCATTTATAATCATCATCATAATTATATCAGCCGTTAACTGTCCACTGCTGGACATAGGCCTTCCCCATAAGGGAGGTTCTGCCAATAGTTACCATGTTTGGCAGGCGGATTGACAATCGCAGTTATGATTTGTTAATGTTTTAAAAGGGACGCTCCTACCCATCCCACAATTATTAGGTTCCCTCAGTCGCCTTTTAGTACACTTACTGGAAAGGAAGGGATGGCCCATTCTATGCCGGAATTACACGGCGGCATTTATAATATTAAACGAATATCATGTAGTGAAATATATTATTCCTAGCTCGTGTAATTTGAATCCTTCATGTTTAGTTCATTAATTATTTTTTATTCATTTATTCTTTATTGACTACATGTACAAAAATGTGAAGTATAAAAGGCGGACTTAATTCTTTTATCCCAGTAAAACTTAGTGGTAATCCGGTACTTTCTTCTCTTCATGTAGAATGTTAGTTTGTACTCTTTTTTAACTCTTCATTGACATGTCGCCAGTTCAGCTATTTTCCCACGAGTGGGACATTATATACGCCGTCACTTCCCCATTGTTCACAGCACGCACATACACCAAAAGGCAAGGTGCAAATCTTGTTACGCAACACTTTCCCCTTATCAAATCCGGCGTTCCTCGTACCCGCTTATCTTGACAAATGGTCTATGTATTACACCGGAGCCGGTATCCTAAAGAATAATAAGACATTTGTTTAGCCAATGTATTGCGTTTTCTTTATTTGTGTGCTGGTATTTTTATGCCGCCTAATATACAGGCGTCAGGAGTTTCTTTGCCATCTTTTTTGACAGACATTTTTTCTTTTAAGCGTGCTGACACTAAGGCATTGTTATAGTGTTATATTGAATTTAGGTTTATAAAATGGATAATGAAATTTTACTTCTTGTAATACTTATGGAATATTTTTATCTTTTGATTTATAAGGAAAAGAAGCTGATACTTTTTTTGGTTATATTTATGTAAGTTAAATATCTTTACTAATGTGATAACAAACAAGCTTGTTTGTTTATCTGTTAGCATCTCAGCAACTTAACCAATTACTATGAAATTTGGTATACTCGTACACGTACTATATTGGATGAAAAAGGTTATAAATTTTTATCTCAGTCAAAGAACAATCTCAGTCAGTAAAAGCTAGAAATTACTATATATTTTTAACTGTATCCCGTGGCTTTGATAGTGGGATAGCTTGATGTGCTAATCCCTACGTGAATTAGCACATTAAGCTATCCCGAATGCTAGGTTAAGTTATAACCTGCCAGTGTACCAAATTTCATACAAATCCGTTCAATAGTTTTTACGTGAAAGAGTAACAAACATCTATCCGTCCTCACAAACTTCCACGTCTATAGTAATAATAAGATTTATTCGCATTTTTGATCTGAAACAGAGAACTCTATCGATTGGGAAAGGAACTATTAAAATAGATTTTAAATTGGCAACGTATTTGCGTAATATAGCCACAAAAACAGAAAAATAAATGCATAAGAATAGAAACTATTTTTGGAACTTGTTTAACAAACAAAATTGTTACACTTTTCATGTAACAATTTTGACCTTTGCGTCACTCTCCCAAGACGTAGGACCCTAAAATGCTTTCAATGTATTCCACGTGACATCGCATTTTGTTGTTTAATATTTATTATTTTCCATGGGTCGCGAACGGTTGTATCTAGAGTATCTAGGTACTATTATCTTGTTTTCAATATTAGGTATATAAAAATACGACTAATAAAATATGTACTATTTTTCAACCGACTTCAAAAAAGAGAGGTTCTCAGTCCGGTTGGGTTTTTTATGTTTGTTACCTCAAAACTCCATTTGTTAAAAACAGATTTGGGGAATTCTTATTTTTATGTGAAAAGATAATCTTAAATTAGTTTCATGGAAATTTTATCAAAATTAATTCAGTAGATTAGTTTTTAAATCAAAATAACTAGCTTTTCCACGATTAAAGTTGGTGTTAATTTGTGTAAAAAAACCTAAAAATATGCCTTTTTTTAAAAGGCTTGTGTTTAAAAGGGTTTACTTGTTGAATTACGGTACCCTAAAAATAAATAAAAACATCCAAGATTGATATTATTTATATACTTGATAATGAATGAATATAATGATATACCATAGCAAGAAAATAATGTCGAAGACCTAACGTATATCAAGCCACTTGGTCAGCGTATTAATAGTAGAAAAACCAGTAAACTCAATAGCTGGACATTACTTTATTAAAATGTCATGAATTTTGTTATTGCTTTAAGTAAATGCGATATGAAAATATTTTAATGTCTCACAGAATCCAGGCTTAATCTTCATCTGTGTTTTTTTCCTTGTCATCCATGTACATTCCGCATACAAATGAAAGGGACAACAGGCCATCTCGATAGACAATACCGAATTTGCATTCCATCCTTGTACAATCTCGAGCTCATCTTACTTTGTCGGAAGGATTTGGCCGCATGTAACAAACGTTCGTTTAAATGTAATTTGAACAAGAACATTGTCCAGATACAGTATTAATAATTCTGTTCGATAAGAGTTGGAGCTTGAATTACAAAATTAAATTATAAATGTTATTAAATTTTTTTTATGTAATCTTGATGTAAATTTTAACATAATCGTGTATACGCGAGAGTTATTTACATACAAATAGAATATATATAATATAACAAACTGAAAATCAGAGAGAAATTATCGTCGACTGTTCAAATACGAGTTCTCAAGTACTTCAGCCATATCATCCGGAATGAAAATTAAGCTTATGACGGCCCGAGAATGCTTAGACAAGGTAAGCATTCTCGGGGTAGATCACCAACGCGATTGCCTGACCTCATCAAAACAGCCACACAATAGTCTATTGTGGAATGCTCTCGCTCGACTGTGAGCAGAAGTAGTTGGAGATGCATTGCGAAGACCTCAGTCGCGAAGGAGGGCCTCATCGACGATCCACTATCATCATAAGAATCACGACCACTCTGTCAAGAGTGTATGACTGAAGATAGAGAGAGAATATATATCGTATAAGCCTTCCTTTTGCGAATATATATTTGAATACTAGCTATACGCTGTATGAATCAATACATAAAGTATCCTATGTACTAAGTTAGGATATTTTAGCACCATATTTCATTCAAATCCGTTCAGTGGTTTATGCGTGAAAGAATAAATATCCATCCATCATTACAAACTTTTGGATTTATTATATTTATAGGAAGAAAGAGAAGTAGTATCAGTCGGTCTCTAAATAGTGAAGCAGAGATGCACCAAATACTGTTACGTATTCAAATCATTTTTGGAAACAGCGGGAAACAGCTAGTACATGTTGATGGTACCTGTATTATATGCACATGTTAATTTAGTGGCACCGGTTCACTGATCCATTATTCGATCAATTAGGTGACGTTAATTAGTGCTAATGATCCTAACATTTGTGAAATAAACTTGAATGTGTTATCTCTGTGTTTGACAATAATAGCAATTATGTGTATCATCATCATATTAGCCCTTAACCATATATATATATATATATATATATATATACATATATATATATATATATATATATATATATATATATATATATATACCCCTCATACGTTATGTATGATTAAGTACTTAATTAAAAACTTATAAACAACACTTCGGGTTCGTATCATAACGAGAAAAGGCGTTTGGACCGCGGGCAGTTGGATCCAATGTTCGGGTTTCAGGAACAGACAGAGAAATATCAGAAGCACAAAACTAATTTCGTATTACAAAGTTACATTATAGTTTTGGAAACCATTCAGGGATAACTCGTTTTGGGTTTGAATATGTTGTTTCGTCCTTGGGAACAATTTACGAGGGATTGGCCGGCGTGTGTAGGATTGCCATGCATGAAATTAGAAATACAGGACAATAAATAATAATGGTAGCGTGACGATTGTTCAGTTTATATTATTTCGGATTATGCGCTCATTTCTATCTTGTGACGTTTAATTTTAATCCGATGCGCATGTATTGCTAACCGGTTTTATTTCTACAGGGGGGGGGATATCGTAACTGTTAATCTCCCTTGTTATTGTGTATTATTATATTTGTTTATAAATTTGTACTGTTTAATTTATTGATTAATTCACATTTACTTTCTTAGATTTTGTAATTGATAGTGCATATCATATTTATAATAAGTTTACTATTGTAATGTTTTGGAGAAAACAATAAGGAGTATCTATCTATCATATATTACCTACGCATGCATGGCTGGGAAATTAGTAAATTGAATGAAATTAGTGTGAGTTAGTTTAGCTATCTATAGATTTTTTCTGAAATATTTCATTTTTAGAAACTTTGGTATTTATAATATTTGAATAATATCTGAGTCCTCAGGAATGGCAACGCCCCATGCGTTGCCATGCATGCTGTGTTTCGGTTTGAGGGGTGGGATATGGCAGTGAATTTACAGGGTCCAGAAGAATAACACCTGAGTCCTCAGAAATGGCACCGCAGAGGGGTATCATGGACGAAATAGTATACTCTGTTATCTCCATGGTACTGTTCATGTCTATAGGCAACAGTTATCACTTTCCATCAGGTGAGCCGTCAGCTTGTTTGCCATTCTAAGTTGTATAAAAAAAATTGCTATAATTTTGCACGAATTAAGATAAAAATAGTTATTTATGTTCAATATGGGAATTACGTCTATATAATTTTCATTTGGATCTGTTTTGCCGTTTAAGGGAGATTATCAACAAATACATACATAAATTTTCTTTTTTATTATCGTTTATAGTATTACATATTACTAGGATTAAATATTAATTTTTATTGCTCTTGGAAATTACACATAAAACAATTTGCACACTATAAATGAACTTATAAAATGATCCTCGTTAATTCGACCGTGTAGTAACCCTACACCTAAGTCAGGGGTCGCCCGCGTTGCCTTGACGATGGCGAGGGAGATAATATTTGTGACATATTCATAAACAATGTTATATTGATAAAAGTAACGCGATACGTCTGTAATAATAACAGTAGTCCGTTCTAATATCAAATTTCAGTTTTAAATCACTTGTGATCATACTATCTAGAATAACTTAGGCCCATATAGATGGAAAATATTTCCCTGAGCAAAAATTGCTTTGTAGGCAAAGACATAATGATATTCAGAAAAAGGAGCATCAACACGATAGATTGATGCGGTACAAGAAGTATGCCGGACAAAGTGTAAAGGTAGCTGAAGACCGCACGGCTTGGAAAGCAGCAGTGACAAATGTGACATTCTCATGTGGTCACAACCATCAGTGATGAGGAAAAGAGAGAAATAAAGTGTAACTGTAACTGTTTATCTACAACAATTTCCAATTTTTCACCACGAAATTACATTTACTTGAACGAATTAAATAAATAAATAAGTGTCGTGGACATCGCAGTATTTAATATGATACAACACTAAACAAGCTGATGACCCACCTGACGGAACGTAATAACCGTTGCCAAAATGCCTTTCATGTTTATACATGAACAGCATTTCGGGTATCACAGACTGCACTGTGATGTCCATGGTGCCGTACATGTGTTGCCATTCTTTAGGACTATAGATCGTGTCTCACCGCCCTGTCTCGCCCTTAAATATGAAACAGCCATGGAACATACCGTTAGCGCAGGCGGTTTATTATTCCATTATCATCCACTAAAAATCAAAATAAAAAATACAATCCTTACACTATATTTTGTATTGACCATATTTTCATTACTTATATCATACAAACAACAATAGACATAAATGCATACGCAAAAAAGATATATATACTAAAAAAAGGAAAATACATAAAAGAAGAAACAATTTTTCATTTCGTGAGTGTGCCACAGTAACACGAAGTGGTCACAACTCAACTTATTGTTTTGCCTCAAAAGAGTAAATCACTGATATTCTGTTGTGGCCAAAAGCCAGCCATGAAATTCTTTGACAAAAATAAGTAAATATAATATATATTTTAATCTTATAAATAGAAAGTTTGAAAATATGTTTATATTTGTCGCTCAATCAGGCCCAAATGAGTGGGTGGTAGGGGGATTTCATAATATGGTACACAAATAGACAATAATTATCCTAGATTTGTTTTTTTTTTTTCTAAATCAATATCAATCGTGACGGTACACCTCGTGAATGAACGATGTTTTTGTGAACAAATTGAAATGAAAATATTTAATTTTTTGAACTCGAGGTGGTGTGTTTTACTTAGCAAGAAGACATATGGATTTTACTTAGCAAATAGTTTTTTCGTTTCGCCAAAAAAAAAACACGTCACTTAAATCGTTACAAATTTAACATGTGATCAGCACTGGAGTTAATTTTAACAATTTCAAACGTAACCATCAGAATAGGTTCAAAATTGACGATGTAAGAGCGTAATATTATCGTAAAAAATACGGACAAATTGAGAACATTCTCTCCTTAGACGTCCCAAAAATAGTAAAACTCGATAAATAAACTAATATAGTATTTATCATAACCATATTTGTTACACAATATAGATTTATTGCCGCGGTGTTTCGTGCTATCTCGGCCTGGTACCGGTGACATAGTTACAAATTCATACGGCCTTCTCCGTGCATGTCAGTACTAGATACGAATGTGTGGTTACACTTTGCTTGCAAAATTTGAATGGCATAGCTATAAATTTTCTCTATGTAGTTACGAAGTAATACAGCGGGATCGATTCTGACGTGTCATTCTCTAAATCGATCTCTGATATTAAAATTCGAACTGAACTCAATGAAATTATTATTTACGGACTAACATAGATTAAAATTAAACATTTGTTTATGATTAATCTCGTAGTAAATTACTGATTTTAAATTAATATACAAATATTAATGACATATGAACATTCTTATTCTAATAATTATTACGTGATAGTGAAAGATTGCTACTTCATCTTGCTTATCCTTCACTTTGGTACTTTTGCGGATATCCTCATTTCGGATTCTATCACTCAAAGAAACTCTAAGCATAGCCGCTTGTTGTTAAGCAGTTTGTAGCTTTTGCATACGGACAACCATATAAGATCATGTTTCAGTTTCATAGGTTATCACTGTTAACGTGAACTAGTTAAGGACCTTCGTATTCAAACTTTGAGGTTTTTGTATGAGATGATGTAGCCTAGTTTTCCGAACGCTGCGCAGCTGAATTGGATTCGTCGGTTGGTCTCTCTGGTGGGATATTAATGGTTTATTGTAACTATAAATTTTGACATGTGAGTTACTTGTGTGTTGGGAATTATGCTGATATTATCAGTTAGCTCGCACTGTATATTCGAACATCCATTATGGCATTTCACACTCTGATTCCACTGTATCTATCCGATTAATTATATCGAATATGAACGCTAATTTTGAGTTAATTAGCACATGAGTGTCAGTTTGTATTATAAATTATATATTTACAGTGTCTTAATAATATAATAAAATTTAACTAGACGATGTTTGTATGTGGAAGGTATTTAAGAAAAACTAATATGAAGGGCCTTAATAACGGCAGTAGAAGCCATAATAATCATTTAAAAATGTCTGTCTCTCTATATGTTTGTTCCATTATTACGCAAAAACTGCTGCACTAAATTGGATATGGTTTTCATAGTTGTATTCCTGAGAGTCTAATTTAATACCTAGTGAATTTTTTATCTTGATACGCCATCTAGAAATAGAAGTTTGCTACTTCTAAGATCCACGCGTACGGAATAGTGAGTATTTTAGAAGTAATTTTAGAAGAGCATAATAGTAGATTTTGCGTGATGCCGGAACAAACATACTCGTACAGCCAAATAGACGAGAAGTTGATCTTATTAAGACCTCTCACATAATTTTTTTCTTAAATATCTCTCATATACAGACATCGTCTGGTTATAATTATATTATATTGGAAAGCTATACAATTATACGTCACCCATCTCAGATTGTATCTATGCATATAACAGATAAGCTGAAATCAGGCATTAATTCAATGCAGCCTCCACGATCCAATCAATATAGTATAACTTATTGTTGGACCCGGAGATATCTTACAATAGATATCCCAAATATATTAACGGAAACGCGTTAGTCGCATCATTTCCGTGTCCTAAGGGCCGACGGTCATTAAATCCCCGGGTCTATGCATAAGGGTCGCCGCACACGATACCGAGCCATGAATACAATTATACGCCTCAGCCGTTTGTAGGATTAAATTGTACGGACTGATGAATCTCAAATTTCGATGAATAGAACATAGAAATATTATAAATCCTTATGTTGTAAAAATATAATTTTCCTTCCCTTCCTACATGACAATAGGAGAAGTATACCCATCTATTTTGCTATAATAATGTAATTTTATATTTTGCCGTGTGGTCCCGGCATAGAATGGGCCACCGCTTCCTTTACCGTGGATGTCGTAAGAGACGACCAATGGACCTTTAAGGTTGAAGGATGGGCAGCAGCGTCTCACTTTAAACATTACTAAAACCCTAACTGCGGTTGTTAATCCGCATACCAAGCATGGCAACTATTGGCAAAACCCCAATAAATAGAGGTCTATGTTCAACAGTGGCCAGATAATGATATTAATATGATAATGAGGGGGGAAAGGGATTGTTAGCAATGGAGTTTGACAGCCCCATTGCTAGCAATATGCCCTATTAGGTCGACCTCCACGTGGTTCCCCTTAGAAACCATCGTGAACAATTCTTATTGAATTCGTCACGATGGGCTAACTGACCTGCTTCATCCTCACCTATCATCCTTCACTGGTGCCCCGCCGGTATATACATTATTACATTTACAAAGTGCTCTGCTAGCGAACTAAAGCGTTATATATATCTAAACTAATCATGCAATAATATTTTTATTAAGCTATCACTGAAAACTTTAATTTTGATGGCAAAAATACATATATTGAAAAAATTCTGAAGTAACATATGAAGTAGATCCGTAATGCAATATTTTTAGTGATAGATTTATATGCAATGTATTATATGATTAACTTTTTAATTCGCTAGAGAGCATATTTGAAAATAATATATCAGAAACATTGAAAATCTTTAAATTATTTTTGAAAATTGATAGATAATTGTGACGTTGCCACACTTCGATAAGCCAAAATTATGAACGCTCTTAATCTAATACAAGTTTTGCGATCTGATTTATATAGTGTAATTTAACGAATATTAATGAACTTTGGTGCACAGGTGCATGTTATTTCGAATTTACACATTGTATTTATTTCAGATTCACGCAAGCAAAACGGTGAAATGCGACTACTTATAATTTTTTTGTTTAAGTAACTTAGAATGGCAAACAAGCTGATGGGCCATTATCTGATGGAAATAGTAACCATGGACATAACAGAGTATACTCTTTCGCCCATGATACCCCTTATACGTGGCCATTCCTTAGGACTCAGGTGTTATTCCTCTGTACCCTGTAAATTCACTGCCATATCCCACCCCTCATACCGAAACACAGCCATGCCAACAACTGCTTCACGGTAGAAACACGAATGAGACAGAGGTGCCCAAGCAAACGACTTTTGTATAAAGTCTCTCTCTAGTAAAAATAATATTATGGGAATAATGATATATAGAATAATAATAAGTTTACAGACGTTTCATTTTAGGTACGTCACGTACGAAATTATTTGTTATAGCATTCATATTATATCCCCACTGAGTTTTTTCATCGTAGTATCATTGCGGCGCACGTGCTCAGCACCCCAGCTCATAATACGTATATAATACTATATTTGGTAAACATTTCATGTTCACAAGAAAACCAGTTGTCACGCATAAAACCATAAATTGGAAGAACTCTAGAATTTTTTGTATTTCCCGTCATAGTGGCTTATAATATACGTAGCACACGAAGATTGTATTTCTCGAGTGAAATTTGTTTTTGTAAATGGCACTGACGGTGTCACATTTAGAACGAGGTGCGACTGATGATTGATTGAACAAGATCAATGTCATTTCAAATTTTTATTTTTTTCGTGTTTGTAGCCGCTACCTGATTGAAATTGTTCGTCTTTCTCAGTTCACTTAGACACATTTTTAAGAAAGACTACAGTATAGGATTTTTCAAAAATGTGATAAAGAGGTTTCTTCAGGATCGGCAACGCGCATGTAACGCCCATTGATATTGTAGCTTTTAGAGACTACGATAACCGCTCATCATTAGGTGGACAATAATAAAATAGGCAACTTCAAAACCTATGAATTTCGTTTTTTACCAATAGCCATAAAGAGTAGATAATAAATTAGATTTTCCAAAAATGTTTTTTAAACATATATCAAATATTTGACGTTTGGTGGCCTGAAATGTATGCCATTAAATTAGTTTTAAATGTAGGAGTACTATGGTATAAAATAAATATGGCAAATGTTAACAATTAAAAACTACAAGGATTGGATTTTCCTAAGCATTTTACGTGCATTAATTTTACTCATTGAAATAGATATTTCTTATAAGAATACTTGTGTTGCTGTCGTAAACCAACTATACTTGCATGGTTATGTTTCGTTTTCAAGGGCATGATGTGGCAGTGATCAGCCCGTTCTCTGAGCGTGGCAACTATTGGGAAAACTATAGCCCCCAATGGGTGAATTTACAGGTTAAGAAGGCATCTTAGTTTTTAGAAATGGCAACGCATAAGGGGGTGTTATAGGTATCGCAGGATAGTATGTTGTACATTGTGATGTTGATGTCTATAGGCGATCATTACCGCTTTTTGTCAGATAGGTCGTCAACTTGTTTGCCGTTTCAAAGAACTTAAAAAAAATTAAATTGGTATGCTTTGCCATGACAAAAGTAGCGGTATTTTTACGAAATGAAATGTACTTGACAAATATTTTTTTAAATTGTTCATAAAATTTTCCGCAATTCTAGCATAGTCATCGTCACGGTTAGCTCCCGTTTGCAGCGGCCCTAACTCACTCCCAAGTCGCATGTGACTACGCGTCGGCCATTGTGTTCGCTCCTTTGTTCTTCAGAAATCAAACATGGCGGCGCATTGTTCTATCCCCTCGCGGTTCTTAAACAGAAACTTTAGCATTTCGGCTATGGCGCTCTTTGTGTTTTTCGTGTATTATACAAGCATAAAATTATTCGGTAATTAAGACGTGGAAGTATGCATTCTTTGAATAACCGGGCGCGGAAATATGCAAATTTTTCTGTATGAATAAAATTCTTTCATGTTCTCGGGTACAAAAGGATAGTGTTTATTGATTCATTTCCTTTTATAAATCTAGTACGAAATAGTATTTACTTTGCAACTATTTTCTGTGGTCTTTAAATTTTCATTTATACTATAATAATTAAAGATTGTGCTCCACAAAAAATACTTATTTCAATTATGACAAACATACGACAACATAACCTTCAAGAAAAGAGCATATTCCTTTTTAAAAGGCCGGCAGCACACCTGCAATGCCGTAGGTGTTGTGGGTGACCATGGGCGGCGGTAGTCACTTACCATCAGGTGAGCCGCATGCTCGTTTGCCCCCTGTGTTGTAAAAAAAAAAAAAAAAAAAAAAACATAGTTACTATTTAAAAACTAAACTACTAAACCAACTTTGATAAAATTTCTATGGGACCAATTTGTAAATGTATCCTTTTAGATGTAAAAGGAATTTTCGGAATTGGTTTCGAACCTGTTTCGAAGACGGAATTATGAGGTAACAAATATAAAAATAATACAACCGAATTGAGAACCTACTTCTTTTTTAATTCTGTTGTAAACGCGTATAAGATTTTAGTTGATAAGATTGATGTTCTATTTATTGTAGCCAAAGTCATTATAAACTATAGAGTTTCATTATCATTATTATTTTAAGAACCAATATGTAATAAATTCCCAATAGAATTGAGTTACAGCTACTTAATTTTTTTTTTGTGATTAATATAATACATTATTTTACTAGCATTATTTTTATAGCTAAAACACTATTTTGATACTTCTATTTTATAATTATTATTATATTTCTATTCGATCGTTATTTAAAGAATAGCATTTCAATATTGATTGCAGTTACGAGAAATTATTTACTAAATAAACCATCATAATGTTATTAAAAAAGTAAGTAGGAATGCATCTATATATACAAATATTATTATTTATATACTCGAAGTATATATATAATAATATTTGTAAGTATATATATATATATATATATATATATATATATATATATATATAGGACATATGAATATTCACAACAAGCCACGTGATAATTCATATAATCTCTTTTGTATGTTATATAATAAAGATCAATAACTGTGTCTATACAAGAAAAAAATAATAACTGTTGTTAAGATATTAGTTCCTTATAACCGCATATAGGAGACCTTTCAAAATTCCGCTGGAGATTGCCTTAACTACAAAAAATCTCGAGGAAATAGGTTATCCCATAATGCAACAAACAAACGTGGTTTAGGCGCGACATTTATTATATTGTAACAAGATTCCGAGAATAACATTGTCCGTCGTATTCTAGTCGGAACAACGCTCGAGTTAGCGCGAACAAATACAGTATTCTGCGATTGTACGTATTTGTTTTCGAATCACGTCCGTTGCGGGGTATGGGCGGTAAACAGCGGGGTCCGGGGGGCGGGGTAACGGGCGAAAAATTGCGTACCTATCTCTACTGAATTAGTGTACGAGTGTAAATGAGAGACGGACGTCGTTTGCGCTTTCTCGCAGAGATTTTCTTCCCTCCCCAGCTAATTTCTACTCAATGGATACGGTGCAACTTTTACGGGCAGAAATGCGATTCAGATGCGAACGAGATAATTGTTTTGCCCGTTTCACGTTTGTACAATAGTGTTACGTAGCTGGGGTAGGAATGGACTTCTTACAGAAATTATATAACTGTAACGTGAATTGCTGAAACTTCTTGAAGATGGTTATTTCAACAACACTGTTTGTTTTTTTTTTATTTATAATAAAAGACACTTAAACATAATCATCATCAGCATCACTTTATCTACTCGTTATGTACTTTTAAACGTACAAGACTTTCTTATGGACTATCATTCAGATCCATGTAATGAGATAGTATATGGTCCAGAGTATGGTCCATAAGTGATGATACAGAGTCACCAACTTCCAACGAATTACTGCAGCTCAATTGAAGTTGTCCTTTGTATCTATTAAGGAGTCACCGTAACTACATTTTTTTATAACAATCTATTGTGTGTTTTCATACCGTTACATATATGTAAAACTAAACTACAAAGTCATGCATTTAAAATATTTTCAAATAAACTAAGCTACCTTGAACTAAGCTATAAATACCTATTAGTTATTTTAAATATAGCTAATTCGAAATTAAAAAAGATTTTTTGTAAATATTTGTTGATTTTTTATTGTAAATAAACATTAAATATGAACTTAATTTACATTTACAATAGTTATTGTGGCATTTATTTATTAGTGATGTTCACTTGGCTTTGTCTACATGAGGTTTGGCGTCCCACAAGATCCTGGTATTACTCGGGACAGAATATATGGTAATCGCCGAATCCTTTTCGTAGTCGTCCCAAAACATCATTAGCATTACAACCAAAATGAAATCCATTTACATCATTGGGAAATTTAGATAATAGAGAGAAATAAAACAAGAAAACATATTTTTTGTTACCAGTGGAGATTGCACCCAAGCGCATGTACATTTATCGTATAGGTTTAGATGTCGTCAGTCATACCCACATAAAAATATCTCAAAATCTATCCATGCTTTAGAATATTATTGAAATAAACATTTCGTAAATTAAAAATTTAAATAATTGTTGATCCTTCATTACTAACTTAACAGTTCAACGCGCCGTGTTAGTATGCTAAAATTTCTGTCATTTGTTAACTCGTGTGTAGCATACGACTAGAAATGGCAGACAAGTAACTAATTCATGAATGGGAATGGTTGTCTGTAGAAATTAACAGTGCCATGGATGTTACATAAGTATTATGACGTTCGTCGAACCATTATAAATTGTCATTCCTAAGATCTAAGCCAGAGCCACAATACCTTATGGTGGCTCTGTGTACAGTAATTTCACTGCTTTAGCTCATCTTACAAATACAAATACAAGCAAGTACAGGCATGTAAACACAACTACTTGATAGTATGCCATTTATGTATGCCATTATTACTAGAGGGAGATATTGCTTGGGCACCTCTGTCCCTTTCGTGTTTCTACCGGGAGGCAGTTGTGTTTGCATGACTGTGTTTCGGTTTGAAGGGTGGGATATGGCGTGAATTTACTGGGCACAGAGTAATAACACCTGAGTCCTCAGGAATGGCAACGCATGTGGGGTGTCATGGACGAAACAGTATACTCTGTTATGTCCATGGTATTGCTCATGTCTATAGGCGACGGTTACCACTTTACATCAGGTGGGCCGTCAGCTTGTTTGCCATTCTAAGTCGTAGTAAAAAAAAAAATTGTACATGTAGTCAGTTTGATGCAGAGATATATATATATATATATATATATATATATATATATATATATATATATATATATATATATATATATATATATATATATATATATATATAGGACATATGAATATTCACAACAAGCCACGTGATAATTCATATAATCTCTTTTGTATGTTATATAATAAAGATCAATAACTGTGTCTATACAAGAAAAAAATAATAACTGTTGTTAAGATATTAGTTCCTTATAACCGCATATAGGAGACCTTTCAAAATTCCGCTGGAGATTGCCTTAACTACAAAAAATCTCGAGGAAATAGGTTATCCCATAATGCAACAAACAAACGTGGTTTAGGCGCGACATTTATTATATTGTAACAAGATTCCGAGAATAACATTGTCCGTCGTATTCTAGTCGGAACAACGCTCGAGTTAGCGCGAACAAATACAGTATTCTGCGATTGTACGTATTTGTTTTCGAATCACGTCCGTTGCGGGGTATGGGCGGTAAACAGCGGGGTCCGGGGGGCGGGGTAACGGGCGAAAAATTGCGTACCTATCTCTACTGAATTAGTGTACGAGTGTAAATGAGAGACGGACGTCGTTTGCGCTTTCTCGCAGAGATTTTCTTCCCTCCCCAGCTAATTTCTACTCAATGGATACGGTGCAACTTTTACGGGCAGAAATGCGATTCAGATGCGAACGAGATAATTGTTTTGCCCGTTTCACGTTTGTACAATAGTGTTACGTAGCTGGGGTAGGAATGGACTTCTTACAGAAATTATATAACTGTAACGTGAATTGCTGAAACTTCTTGAAGATGGTTATTTCAACAACACTGTTTGTTTTTTTTTTATTTATAATAAAAGACACTTAAACATAATCATCATCAGCATCACTTTATCTACTCGTTATGTACTTTTAAACGTACAAGACTTTCTTATGGACTATCATTCAGATCCATGTAATGAGATAGTATATGGTCCAGAGTATGGTCCATAAGTGATGATACAGAGTCACCAACTTCCAACGAATTACTGCAGCTCAATTGAAGTTGTCCTTTGTATCTATTAAGGAGTCACCGTAACTACATTTTTTTATAACAATCTATTGTGTGTTTTCATACCGTTACATATATGTAAAACTAAACTACAAAGTCATGCATTTAAAATATTTTCAAATAAACTAAGCTACCTTGAACTAAGCTATAAATACCTATTAGTTATTTTAAATATAGCTAATTCGAAATTAAAAAAGATTTTTTGTAAATATTTGTTGATTTTTTATTGTAAATAAACATTAAATATGAACTTAATTTACATTTACAATAGTTATTGTGGCATTTATTTATTAGTGATGTTCACTTGGCTTTGTCTACATGAGGTTTGGCGTCCCACAAGATCCTGGTATTACTCGGGACAGAATATATGGTAATCGCCGAATCCTTTTCGTAGTCGTCCCAAAACATCATTAGCATTACAACCAAAATGAAATCCATTTACATCATTGGGAAATTTAGATAATAGAGAGAAATAAAACAAGAAAACATATTTTTTGTTACCAGTGGAGATTGCACCCAAGCGCATGTACATTTATCGTATAGGTTTAGATGTCGTCAGTCATACCCACATAAAAATATCTCAAAATCTATCCATGCTTTAGAATATTATTGAAATAAACATTTCGTAAATTAAAAATTTAAATAATTGTTGATCCTTCATTACTAACTTAACAGTTCAACGCGCCGTGTTAGTATGCTAAAATTTCTGTCATTTGTTAACTCGTGTGTAGCATACGACTAGAAATGGCAGACAAGTAACTAATTCATGAATGGGAATGGTTGTCTGTAGAAATTAACAGTGCCATGGATGTTACATAAGTATTATGACGTTCGTCGAACCATTATAAATTGTCATTCCTAAGATCTAAGCCAGAGCCACAATACCTTATGGTGGCTCTGTGTACAGTAATTTCACTGCTTTAGCTCATCTTACAAATACAAATACAAGCAAGTACAGGCATGTAAACACAACTACTTGATAGTATGCCATTTATGTATGCCATTATTACTAGAGGGAGATATTGCTTGGGCACCTCTGTCCCTTTCGTGTTTCTACCGGGAGGCAGTTGTGTTTGCATGACTGTGTTTCGGTTTGAAGGGTGGGATATGGCGTGAATTTACTGGGCACAGAGTAATAACACCTGAGTCCTCAGGAATGGCAACGCATGTGGGGTGTCATGGACGAAACAGTATACTCTGTTATGTCCATGGTATTGCTCATGTCTATAGGCGACGGTTACCACTTTACATCAGGTGGGCCGTCAGCTTGTTTGCCAATTTAAGTTGTATAAAAAAAAGTATAAACACAAATGAGACAAAGGTATTTTGCCTTTGACAAAATTTGATGGAATACATCAATTAGTCAAATACGACTATGATTTTATATCAAATAAGACACTTGTGGTGAAAAATTGACGTATCTGTCAAGTTCTGCAAGCACACAAGCCACATTTTTAAATTTGAGAATACTCGACTAGTTTTGAACTCAGTAGGAGCCCTTATTCATGAGCGCGGTTCACGGCTGTGTCGCGAGTAGCATTACACGTAAGTAAAGCTGACATTAATAATTATGATACAGTATGACTCACGATAGTGATTATTCAATAACACCAACCATGTTTATTAATCCAGATAAAGTTCATATATCTCTATTCTCTGCATCAAACTGACTACATGTACAATTTTTTTTTTACTACGACTTAGAATGGCAAACAAGCTGACGGCCCACCTGATGGAAAGTGGTAACCGTCGCCTACAGACATGAGCAGTACCATGGACATAACAGAGTATACTGATCCGCCCATGATACCCCCCATGCGTTGCCATTCCTAAGGACTCAGGTGTTATTCCTCTGTACCCTGTAAATTCACGCCATATCCCACCCTTCAAACCGAAACACAGCCATGCAAACACAACTGCTTCATGGTTGAAACACGAATGGGACAGATGTACCCAAGCAAGTGACTTTTGTACAAACTCTTCCTCTGGTATTATATCAATATTATCAATATTTTTATTAAGGGCTTAAATAACAAACAAATACAAATACAAAACATGTATAATATATAAACACTGAGAACATTTATTTATATTCTGTGCATATGCTTCAATAATTTCAATTCCCAAATCCGTCCACGTTGTAACAACTTCAATTGTAATTTTATACATCCAGTCATCCTACTCTATAGAATTCCATTCGAGCCTAAAACTCATTCCGTATCTACTGGTAGCTTATCACTTTCAGATCGACCACAAAATTTAGTGCCTCAACGGCAACCCCACTATAATCCAATTACTAAACAAGTTATTGACAACGGTTTTCTCCATTTTCCCACTATACCACACCCCATTTCATATCTGTATCGAGTAATTATTATTACTCGGCCATTGTTTAGTTGGCAACAGTAAACAAGGGAACGAGTGAAATATGCGTTTACTGCCCACCTTAGCAGATAATGTCCAATTACATTGCAATAAGAACTTTATCACGAACAATTTAAGACTGCTAATTGGGCAAGCCGTTGCATTTGGAATTATGCTATTCGAAATTCGACTCTATTTGCAAGGTGGTAAAATGTAGCTTAATAGTGCTTCTAGCAGACATTCCTGCTCGATATGACGAAACCCCTACCAAGTGTCCGTGGATAACACGTCTTAAAAACTCATCAATTTTAAATGGTTAATTCGTATAGGATTTAATTTTTGATGGATTATGCATATAAATTACGCAATTGATAACATCTACAAAGCTATTAAATGTACCTAGGGTTAAATAAACAACTACCGCCGAAGTGACTATAAATAAAAATATGTATGTATATATAAATAAAAATAGGTACCTACCTCGCTTTTTAATATTTTATTTTTGACACTAGCAAGTTGCAACTAGTGGAATGATATATAATAAATAAATACACAGTATACACACAGACACAAACACACACAAGCACGTGTATGTATATATATATATATATATATATATATATATATATATATATATATATATATATATATATATATACATACATACATACATATATATATATATATATTTATTACTCGAGAGTACGTAATATGCAATCGCCTAAAGCTATTGCTAAAACAAATAGTAGGACCCGCTCGTAACCAGCCAAGACATATAGGTAGGGGTCACTATAATAACAAACTACAAGTGAAACCCAATAGGGCTTGCTGTGAATTTATCGGGTCTAATTCTGTACCCTAAGGTCATTTGTCAGGGCGTATGTATGAACACCGTAATGGCTCCATAATTGAAAACCTTTGGTTATTTGGCCGATGGTCTTTGAGTGATAGTACTAATGAATTGAATGACGTATTCCTATCAATTTTGTTGTACGACCGAGTATTTATACACACGTCTATGAAAGGTAATAAGTGCCTATTCAAACACGTGATTGCTCACTAATATAGGTAATTAATGTCAATTTATTTATGATTGTACATTATTTGAAACAAAATTGTTGTATAATAAACATTATGATTTTATGTTTATGGTGAAATATTATGGCTGTTTATATTGTTAGTCTATTTTATTTTTTTATTATATCAGTCGCCCATTGCTGAACATAGGCCTTCCCCTATTGGGGTGTTTTGACAAAAGTTGCCACGCTTGGTAGGTGGGTTGACAACCGCAGTTAGGTTTTGGTAATGTTTAACTACGGATACTGCAGCCCATCCCTCGACCATTGGACGCCTTTAATCGCCTCTTACGATACCCATTGGAAATATAAGGATGGCCTATTCTATGCCGTGTAATCCACATGGTAAAATAATTTTAGTCTAACGATTTGAATTAGGAAACCGCACTATTTCTTAGCAGAGATAAGAGTTTATATGAGAAATACGCTGATAATATTCATTAATTTTTTTAATAATGTACTATTTTTTACATTATTGTTATTATGTATTTAATATATGATTAGATTTAAATTCATTGTAATACTCATTAATATATTATAATTGCAATTAATTATATTGTTATTATAAAATAATTTAATAATATTATTGCGGGTAAACATTTGAGAACAATTAATACAAATGATTTTATGAATTGAATATATTATTAATTCTTGTATGATTTTATTATATAAAAATCCCGTATCATGTTGTTTGTTCATGCAGAACTGCTCAAACCGCGGGTAAAAGCTAGTACCTGTATAAAAGCAGATATTAACTGACTGATTAAATCAACATACCGTTGAAACTGTTTAATATAGAAATGTGTAATTCTGCACAATAGTTTCTTATATAACGTAAGTCAGCACCGAGAAGGGATTCCCCGAACTTCCCACAGTAACGGCGGATAACAGGTTATGCACAAAACAACTTGATAACGGTTAATAGAACAGTGATTCAGCTAATCAACTCATAAAGACGGACAAGCACAGCGTTTAACATTTATGGTAAACGTCAGCGAAGAATAATTCCCTATGTATGTACACTAACATGATCCTGAAACTTAACCAGTTAATACGCAATAAACTAACACCGAATTAAAGTTTACTAAAGTTCTGTATGTGGAACTACCATAAACTGTCTGCTAAGTTTATCCGCTGACAAGACAGGTAAGCAGTTGGCATTAAGATAATATCAAAGGGACATTTGTGGAAACAAACATGTTTGCGCATAGTCAAATGAGTTACGGATGAAATGCGCTGGAAGTGTCCATAGTGTGAACGAACATGTGAACATCCGGAGCGAAGGATTTAATTAGTGGTATCAACTTTAGTTTATCTTACCAAATTTAACTTATCGCATAAATAAAACTAACCAAGTTCTAAATCTGTAGAGAGGTCAATTCTGTACATGAAATATATTTCCAAAATAACTATCAGGGGGTGATTAGTGATCAATACTGATGCCAGAAATGCAATCACTACAATTTTTGTCTGTCTGTCTGTCTGTATGTTTGTTATAGAAACAAAAACTACTCGACGTATTTTAACGAAACTTGGAGCAGTGAAGGAAAATGTTAGAAAAACGGGAGAAGTTACTCCATTTTTAAGCTTCCGTCGCATGTGCAGCCTTAATGGCCACTTTTTAAAATGTAAAAATCCATGCGGGACAGGCCACTAGTAATTTAAATAAATTGAGATTATTAGACAATACGAGGTGTGACAATTAAGTAATGAGAATGATTCCATAAAAACCGTATATTACAAAATTATTCTACAACTCTGCCATCCCCTTCAAAGTAGTCCCCTTGGGCAGCTATACAACGATTCCAGCGCGTTTTCCATGCTTCGTAACATTTCTGGAACGCTTCGACTGGGATGTCCGCGATTACCCTCGTCACGGACGCCTGGATGTCCTCAATGGACTCAAAATGGGTTCCTTTGACCACCGATTTTGTTCTAGGGAACAAAAAAAAGTCACAGGGTGACATATCGGGCGAATAAGGCGGTTGTTGCAACACGGCGATCCCTTTAGAGGCCAAATACTGGGACACGCTGAGGGCGGTGTGGCACGGCGTGTTGTCGTGATGAAGGATCCAGTTACGAGCGATGTTTGGGCGCACCCTGTTGACTCGTTTTCGCAATCTTTCGAGTACTTGGCGATAGTAGACTTGATTTACGGTTTGCCCTGGTGGAACAAATTCTTTGTGAACGATTCCACGGCTATCAAAAAAGGCAATAATCATCGTTTTCACCTTCGACTTGCTCATGCGAGCTTTTTTCGGGCGGGGGGCGTGCGGAGACAACCATTGTGAGCTTTGGCGTTTGGTCTCCGGGTCGTATTGAAAAAACCAGCTCTCATCGCCTGTAATAACTCGATCAAGCAGCGTGGGATCGTTTCCCACTTGTTCCAAACAGTCTTCTGCGACGGTCATTCGATGCTGCTTTTGCTCCTCGGAAAGGTTCTTTGGAACCATTTTCGCGCACAACTTTCTCATCCCAAAATCGTCGGTTAAAATTTCTCACTGTTTCACGGTTCATACCCAGTTCCGACGCCAACATTCGAACTGTTAAACGCCGATCTTCACGGATTAGGGCGCGCACACGCTGCGCATTCGTGTCAGTCCGCACCTCGACTGGTCTCCCGCTCCGCGCCTCGTCTTCCACGCTTTCACGCCCCTCCTTAAACTCTTTATGCCATCGAAACACCTGGGCACGACTAAGAGCACTATCACCATGCACTTTTACAATTTTAGCGTACGTTTCCGAAGCTGTTTCGCCCAATTTGGCGCAAAATTTTATCGCGACGCGTTGCTCTTGATTTCGTTTTTCCATTTTCGTGACGAGCACCACGAACACACGTTTACTCAACACGACACAGCAGGCGAACTAAACAAGCTAGAGCGATGGCAAATATATCAATGGAGAGAGGAAGGATGCGGGAGAAGGGAAAGGGAGTTTCAAGGTCGCAGGGTTACCACAATCGCGGCAATATAATCAGTCTCATTACTTAATTGTCACACCTCGTATTAGTATGGAATAGACACAAAAATGAGTAAATTCGTTCCATAAGAAAATAATAAAGTTTTTTTATTTTTTTTAATAATTCAATGTAATAACTTTGCTAAGCTTGACTTGTTTCGAGACTACTCAGGGCCCTTTATCTAGATATTTTCTTTTGCAATGTTTAAATTTATAATAATAAGATATATTAAATACTTTATGAACAATAGTTCAAAAACAAATGTTATTACTTTACCATCAAATAATCTTTATAAAAAATTCATAAATAAAGAAGAAATTATAAAAAGAAGAAACAGTTTTGCGTCTCTTCTGGATAAGGATGTAAAGCTGCAATACGCACGTATTGTATTTAGTTATGTTAAAAAAAGACAGTTATCTTTTTATCGACTGAAGTTGGAAATATACAGTATATGACAAATTTCCTATAATATTTTAATTATATAATATTATATATAATATAATATTATAATTGTTTTAATTTAATTAAGACGAAGAATTTGATTTCGAGAATATTGCTATCTCTAACTAGACTTAGCAACAAGACAGGTTTAATATCAGCAAACTAGCAAACTTTAATATAAACTCACGCCTTTTTACCTACTGGTTAGGATAAAAGGTAGGAGGTAAGTAGGATATTGGTAAGCGGTATGGGATTGTTAGTAATGCGGACTATCAGTCCTATTGCTAGTAATAAGGGTATATTACTAGCAATGGGCTGATAGTCTATCAGGTCGACTTTCACGTGGTTCCCCTATGGAAACCATCGTGCTAAATCTCAGGTGTATTTATTTATTTATTTAATTTTATACAACTGGCATGGCAAACAATCTGACGGCCCACCTGATAGAAAGTGGTAACCGTCGCCTATAGACATGAGCAGTACCATGGACATAACAGAGTATACTATTTCTCCCATGATTCCCCCCATGCGTTGCCATTCCTGAGGACTCGGGTGTTATTCCTCTATTCATATTTATCATGATGGGCTAACTGACCTGCCTTATCATTCTCCGGCTGCCTTGCAAGCGTATACTGTTAACGCAGGCGAGGTTGCCATTCATCCATTAATAATAACAATCTAATAATCCACCTAATGGAAAATGGGTATTCTTCGTCTATAAACGTGAAAAATACCATGGAAATAACAGAGTATACTGTGTCGATTATAATTGTTATGCCTATGTACGCTGTAATTCCATTGCCATATCCATGCAAACATAACTATTCATAACAAAAACACGAACAGGACAAAGGCAGATGACTTTTGTACAGTTCCCCTCTGGTCATATTATAAACGTTAAATCAGTTTTGTTTATTTTGTTTATTTGATTAATTGTTTATCTTACTATTAATTGTTTACTACTATTGAATTACAGCAAACTTTCTCGTGATCGGGTCGACTATTCGTTTGTTTACATTTTTATTAAGTTCTATATAAATACATTTATATTTTCGTAAGATTACAAAAACGTTATAAATATAAATTAGACTTTTCATTATTTTTTAGCCGTATAGGTCCCGGCATAGAATATGCCACCCCTTCCTTTACCATGGGTGTCATAAGAGGCGAGTAAGAGAGCTTATGTTGGAGGGATGGGCAGCAGCGTCCCTCTTGAAACATCACCAAAAGTCAAACTGCAGTTTCCAACCCGCCTGCCAGGGGGGAAAGGGGTTGTTAGTAATGGAAACTGAGAATTCCATTGCTAGCAATATATCCAACCAGGTCGACCTCCTCGCGGTTCCCACTGGAAACTGTCATGGTTAATTCCAGATGAATTCATCATGATGGGCTAACCGGCCTGTTTTCATTCTCATCGATCACTTTTCACTGGTGCTCCGCCAGCATATTCCGTCAGCGCAAACGGGGTTACCATTCCATTTTCACCTATCAAAAAAAAACCCACCTGCCAAGCGTGACAACTACTGGCAAAACTCCCCTTATCCGGGAGGATACTTTCAGCAGTAGACAGTTAGTTGGTTGATACAACAATACAACATTATTTTTCTTATTGTTTTAAAGTTTTGTGAGTGAATATATACAGTACAGTGGTGCGTTCAATCTGAACAGATGCTGTCCTCTGTAATGAACACAATATACGACTGTATTGTCGAATGCCCACTACTGTGACCGTATTTACAGTCGCTTTGTGAACTTGTTGTTTGTACTGTCGAGTACTCAATTCAAATATACTTATCATTATCTTTTATTTGTACGAGTATATGAGTACTATTGGTTACGTATATTGAAATTTTTTTGTACTATGATATTTAATTAAATTAACTTATAAATTTATTTGTTACAGGTAAACATGAGTTTTTATATGTGAAGAAGTTAACTTTAACATACAATCTAATAACCAAGCAAATTAGTAAGTACACAATTCAAATTTATCTTTTACGTAATATTTCTTTATTAATATACAAATTGTGTACTACAAATAATGAGATATGTATTCTCCATAAAATGGTGAGTTATAAAAATGTATGGAACAAGAGATGTGTGGAAAATAGAGAGGCCTTTGGGTTTCAATCAATCAATTTCTTTGACTACTCTATAAGGAATTTGGTGTAAAGATAGGTATAAGATTCTTCATTTAATATACTCCTCTCCTCATACTGTGTTTTAGCATAGATTCTAATATTGTAGCATAGTAAATGTTTTCGTAGCAATCTGAGGCTACGGTCGTAGCACTTAGTGCTACTAACATGGCTACTTTATTATTATATCTGCCATTAACAGTTCACGGCTGACTACAGGCTCCCTTATAAGGGAGAGTTTTGCCAGTAGTTGCCATACTTATTACGGATTGGCAGCTGCCTAACTGGCTTTAGTGATGTTCCAACAGGAGCATTACTTCCCGTCTCTTGACCATTAAGATTCCTAAATCATCTTTTACAACACCTACAAAAAAAGAAGAGATGAATCATTCTATGCTGGAGATCATAAGACTATGAATAATAGAATAGAATATTTAAAAAAAAGTTGTTTGACGTTACTTTGCATGGATTTGCGTTCGTAGCACGATGTGCTACGGTCTACCGTACTACGGTTTGTCGTAGCTTATACGAACATCGTAGACCCGTAGCACATACTATTACGCGTAGAGCAATACTAACAATGCTACGTGATTATCCATCTGCTACTAGAGAGTTGTCGAAAAACATTCGCTCATTCTCCGTTCATTCACTTGTTCTTGAAACAAAGCAATCGCTCACAGTTTAGACAATTTACGAAATCACACTTTCTTGAGTCGGGCACTAATTAACGAATGCCTGCAATTAGAGGCGACACTCGACAATAGCTCCGCAGCTTTAATATTTAAGGCGATGTTTAATGAGATTTAATATTGTTGTTCGGGCTCCCGGTGTATTTTCGCCGTTAATTATTATTATTAAGTTAATTGATTGGATTATGCTGAATTAGTGAAGCTTCTCGAGTTGACACTTCGGACATTTGAGCGTTTGCGCTTTAGATTTTCTGAATTCATTGTTGATTTAGATTCATTTTTAATTAATTATTTTAAATTTACCGTAATTCAAATTTCACTTCGTATGAGATTAGATGGGTCTTTGTAAGAGTCTAATGGTATTTATTATTATCTATTTAACGAAATTCACATCTCCTTTCTTAAGGAGAGGAGATGGCAAACTAACCTCTGGCAGAAGTACAGTTGACCGGAGTTCAGAGCCCGAGGGAGAGAAACCGACACACTATGCGGGTAGTATCTAAAAGCACCGCTTTCTGCATCATTGTCGGAAGTGAATCGCCTCTAAACCCTAACCGTCTGAGGTGTTGCTCCAGATTGGTTACGATATGACCGTTCACCGACTGAACGATTGGAATGATTTCGGTCGATGTAACCCCTCACATTCTGATCACCTCGTGAGCCAAGTATTATTATTTATCCAAAAGATCACATCTCCCCTCTTAAGGAGAGGAAATGCAAACTAACCTCCGATAGAAGCACAGTTGGCCGGGGTTCAGGGTCTCAGGGTAGAGAAACCGGCGTACTATGCGGGCTGTATCTAAGAACCTCGCTTTCTGCATCTTTTCTGGGAGTGAGCCGCCTCGGAATCCCAACCATCTGAGATGTTGTTCCAGACTAGTTGAGATGAGACCGTTCACCGACAAAACGATTAGAATGATTTCTTCTTATTATTATTATAAGCTGTATTCACGAAATCGTACGCGTGATAGTCGAACTTATTTTAATAAAAAGAGTTGTTGGATGTGTGTTTGCAAAAGCGTATCTATCAAAGTGAAAGATGTTTGTTACAAAAATTTGTCGATATACGTTCAGGTAAAGGTAACATCTCGTTATATATTTCTAAGAACATGTAGTCAGATATAAAATTGGATATTGTAAAAAACTTAACTCATATATCCTTATTAATATTAGAAATGTGAAAGTGAGTTTGTTTGTATGTTGCCTTTTAGTGCTTCGACGGCTTAATCAATTACGATGAAATTTTGTATACTATATGGGCTGGAGAAGGATATAGGCTACTCTTTGTTCTGGTTACTAAACATATGCCAGTCACACGGACAAAGCTACGCGTAAAGGGTTAAGGAGTTATTTAAGAAAAAATTACATGAGTGGCCCTAATGAAAACAATACAAGTCAGTACAATATTTTTTAGACTTGTCTGTCTGTTTATTCTGGTATATACAAAATGTACTGTATTAAATTGGATGTTGTTTCCACAATTGTATTTCTGAAGGTTTAACTTAAAATATACGTTAACTAGACAGAGTATTGTGAGTGTAGAGAAAAATTTTAGTCACATCCAAAATACACGCGTACGATGTCGCGGGAAAAGCTAGTAAATATAATAGGAATGAATATGAAACCTATAAATAAAGATTGTACTGTCCCGATACCGCCTACTCACTATGTTCTACATCAGATTAGAAGTTCCACAGAATACCGTTATTTTTGGACTTTTCCTTTCCTTTTCTCTTTTTTCCGCGCGAGAAAATCGTTTAAGTTAACTCGTTTACTATAAAACTTGCCTTGTGGCTGGATTATAAGATAAAACTTCTGCGCTTCAGTTGATATATACTTTATCATAATTTAATATTAAAAATGTATATTTGTGTGTTTAATCTTTTCCTGTTTATATTAATATCAAAAATAATTAAATAATTGTAAAGGAAGGATCTGATTTTTTATATATTTCTAATGAATAAACTCCAGATTTACTTAATCGATTTTAGAAATTCTTTCATTTATAAAAAACTACACTATTATCAGCAAGTAACAAAAGCTATAATTTATTTAAATAAAAAGCGGCGAATCCGGTTTGGTCCGCTAGTCAATGATAAAATAAACGATTTTTTAATAGAAATATATTATCATATAAGCCTATAACTATCCACTGCTGAAGGTAGGCCACCCTCTATTGGGGAATTTTGCCAGTAGTTGAAGGGTGGCTGGCAGAGCAAAATTTTTAAAGTTCCGGGCTCCATCACTACAAGTATTAGTAGTATTTACTTGCGGATAATTCAAGATTGTGTCCTACAAAAAAAAAAAAACTAATTCAATTCTATTAAAGCCAGTTATTTTGATATAAAAACTAAAGAACTGCATCGATTCCGATGAAATTTATTTAGGACCAATCTGTAAGTATATCCTTGAAAACGTTCTTCATTTCGAACTCGGTTAAAAGACACAAAGTTTCCAATTTTCAAAACCGTTTCGGCTGACTGTCCGATAAACGCGTTGTCGGGCAAATGTAAATGCCTTGGCAGGTTACTCTGTGGTCCGCGGGTCTGGATTTAGCCAGCTATATTTTATATTATACACACCGCTGACAGTTTCAGTTTGTATATTATATACTTTTATTATCATCGAGAGAAAAAAATAAAGAAACAAAACAAATAAATAAATATTATAATAATATAATAATTACAACAGCAAATTATAGTAACTAATACCAGCATAAAAATATCTATACAATCTGCAAGCTTATCCTAAATAATTCATCTAAACCGTAGACCATATTGTAACTCATTAGCATAAGTATTACAACTAACTGATCAAAAATAATTATAATACGCGCCAAAAAAAAATCAACGGTAAACCCAAGCAAAACCAATTCTAAATGATAACAACACGTACACCCGAGTGCAATATATCCCATTTGCGTCGCAATCAGGACTCATACGACTAGGGATACTGTTGGTTCATAGATTCCAAAAACAAAATCTGAGAAGTGTAAAGACATGACGACCTTGAGAAAATTTCCAATACTTTGTTTCACAACGTACATACACAAATGGAGTGGCATCAGAGCTATTCTTATCAGATATATTTGGTAGTATCCTGTTTCGATCGGTGTTCGGGTCTCATGATGCCTTTTGTATCGATATAGTAACGGAAGCTGCATCCAAAATATACCTAGACTCGCTTGAAAGCATGTTTCTCAGAAATGATGTGTACATAATTGAAACGATATTCTATCGGGGGTATCTTAAGTGTTCTTTTGGTGAAATAGAAATATACGTAGCAATATATTAAGAATATAAAGTACAATATACTGGCATTGTGTATTCTTGTATATTATACTACAATGTATAAGAGATGCGATATACCTATCTAGTCTAAATTCGTGTTAGATTCGAAATTGGTTCAATGTTGTTTTAACGTTATTAGGCACTAGCTTTTACCCGCGATTTCGTCCGCGTGACTGGAATAAAAAGTAGCCTATAGCCTATTCCATTACATTTAGTACGTGTACACTAAATTTATAGTGATTGTTAAGCACTTAAGTGTCTATAATGTAACAAACCAACAAACTTACTTTCACGTTTATTATATTAAATAAGAATTGACTGTCTTTAGATCAGACATTCTAATTGTTTAATTCTCTAGAAATTGGTTTAAAAATTCTGTCGCATTTTACTTTATATTATTATTAGATTTAGCATAAATTTTATCTCGTCAAATCTTTATTTTAACTAGGTAATAACATTTCATATGAAGACCCAATAATAATAAGTAGAATTTATTTAATGCGTCTACAGTACAGTAGTTACTGCGATTACTAATTTAGGTGTTTTCATTCTATCAATCAATCAATTTTAAAATTAAAAAGTCTCGATTCTGTACTCATTAATTAAAATGTTAGCATAAGAAAAGTGGGGATTTATCAGGATTATTGAGGATAGATTGGAACCTAAAACATAACCTCCAGCTGACTCATCAATAACGCGTTATCTTTTTTCGCACCTAATCCGCCCTTTAAAAGAGACACGTAATTATTTATATGGGCAATATATATATAATAACGAAATTCATAAAACCCGATTGCCTTTCCAAATAAATGCGTATTCGATCCGTGTGACGAGCTAGTGATTTATATTCAGAGGCAATTTGGAGCCTTTATGGCTCCGTTTTCATACAGCTGTGCCAGATACACGCCCGCCATTTTATTATGGCTGCATATATGTGTGCCGATGCTGTATAAAGAAATATGATTGGAACAGGCTGATTTTTGAGTTTAATAAGTCAGGCATTCAGTGCGGTGAA
Source organism: Galleria mellonella (assembly GCF_026898425.1). Taxonomy (NCBI): domain Eukaryota; kingdom Metazoa; phylum Arthropoda; class Insecta; order Lepidoptera; family Pyralidae; genus Galleria; species Galleria mellonella. Next base: position 6,277,758 of record NW_026442130.1, on the reverse strand, counting down.
TTTCTTTTCTCATATAATTTGTCTCTTGGACTAGTAAGTGGTAATTTATTGACAAACGTAAGGGTAAAGGGTAGAGGGAGACTTTGTACAAAAGTCGATTGTTTGGGTAGCTCTGTCCCATTCGTGTTACAACCGTGAAGCAGTTGTGTTTGGATTTACTGGGTACAGAGGAATAACACCTAAGTCCTCAGGAATGGCAACGCATGGGGGGGTATCATAGGCGAAACAGTATACTCTGTTATGTCCGTGGTACTGCTTATGTCTATAGGCGACGGTTACCACTTTCCATCAGGTGAGCCGTCAGATTGTTTGCCATTCTAAGTTATAAATATAAAAAAAAGTTGTGTAGTACTAGTAAATTATTATATTGTCTGTGGTGTAATCGTCTCCGTGGGTACCTATATTTCAGTATGATATTGCAGTGAAATCATTAGATCATCATCATCATTCTAGTCGTTAACTGTCCACTGCTGAACATAGGCCTTTACAATTACGGCCTTCAGATTACATTTCTTTTAAATTCAATAGAAATGTGAATTAAGTAATAAAAATAACTGTATTTGAGATAATTATTTACTATATTTTTGGTATGATTTTTATATCAATTCCTAAAGAAAAAGCAGCAGGGTTTTATGCAAGTGTGTTGTTTCTCGTCACTCAGATACGGAAGAGGTTACGGAAAGCGATAATGAGAGCGCATTTTCTACCCTCGCCCTTTAAAACTGAGATTCAAGATATTATTGTGCAAAAGATAGGTACCTACATAATTCTTTTTTTTTTTATTTAAGAATTTCCTCTAGTTGGTGCAACTAAAACTCTCTTCTCAATTCCAGGCCAAATTATTTACTTTCCTATATATAAATGATAACGATAAAATATTAAATATGTAGTTCATATCTGTATCTAAGAGATATTAAGAAAAAAATAGCTTAAGTAGTTTTTTTTTTTTTATACTACTATGCTGACAAACAAGTATACAGCCCGTCTAATGGTAAACGGGCTTACCATAGCCTATAGACGCCTGTAACACCAGGTATGTCACGCGCACATTGTCGATTCTTGAAAAATAGGCCTTAAGAGCAATAGAACCTAAAAAAATTATTGCACCGTTTTAATGCTTTTTAAAGTTGTGATTTTGAAGGTAATACTTAAAATTTGATGTATGTTTTATCCCCAAAATCTACACGTTTCAAGTCGCGGGTATAAGCTTGTGTTTTAACAAAACTAAATCATAGCCATAATTTTGTATAAAATGAAACTAATCACTGTATAACGAAGACACAACCTATACAATACCAACCGCTATTAAATTTAATATAAATTTAAAATTAAAAGTACCTATTAAAAGTAATTACTTCTAAACTCTATATTATTTTAATGAACCGTTAATCAGCGTATAAAACAGCCCTCAATTATCGTATGTATTTTAAGTGATAAATAGGTACAGAGAGCATGTTCTTAATATTTCTATTAAATAATAATAAAATTGTAACTAGATAATGAATGTACGTGAAAGATACTAATATTAGGGTTCTTAATAAGATCAATAGATGTCAAAGCAATACTATTTGGAAATTTTGTCTGTCTGTCCATATGTTGGTTCCGATATTACACAAAAACTATTGTATCAAATCGGATGTGATTTTTACAGTTGTATTTCTAAAGGTCTAACTTAAAATCATATATTAAATTTTAAGTTTTATCTTGATGATCTTATGTGATCGTTTAATTTGTGTTCACTAAAATCCACGCCTGCAATTTAGCGAGCAAAATGCTAGTTTTTAATATAAATTACACTGAATTGACATTTATTTAAACTATATGAACACATGTTTACTTATGTTGTCTATTTACTATTTTAGATATCTGCAACTTGGTCTTGTCTTGGTCAATGAAAATGTTCTGTTAATGCGGACAAAGTCGCGAGCATATCTAGTTTAGTATAATTCATATCCATTGTAACTCTCGCCATACAATTGGAGTTCATCCTTATTTTTGGATGCATTGCATAATGCTACTGCTCGTGCATCCCACTCATGTCTACCTTGTACATCTAAGTTATGGAATGAGCTCCTGTCTTCAGTTTCCCCTTTACTGTATAATATGGGGAATTTCGAAAAAAGTGCCTACAAACATTTAAAAGGCTGGCAACAAACAAGCAATTTCCTTCGTGTTACAAATATTCATGGGCGACGGTAGCCGCTTTCCATCAGGTGGACCGTCTGCTCGTTTGCCTTTCTAACAATAGAAAAAAAATTAGAGTATATGTGTTTTAATTTACATTAATAAAACTTAATAAAAATAAACGAATGACCCGATCTAAAAACATCAAAAAATCAATTAATTAATTGAACACTGCAAATTGTTACTAATTTCTTTAACAAAATTTGATTACTTTTTCATTAGGCTCTTTTGATACAAAGTATATGTGTTTCAAACAACGTAAAATATAAATAAGACGTGCAGTATTTTAACAAGAATATAATTGCGCATCAACATGGCGTGTGTAAAAGGAAACGCTTTGAGCGTTTCGCAAAGTCAATAATGAGATAAATTGTCGTCATACACTTCATTAACGCGTAATTGGTTGAAACTCTCGAGGAGAGTGATTCGTCATCGAATAAACCCAACAGATGGGTGTCATCTAGTTAAAAGTGAGAATGTGACAATTAAATATTCCCTTTGTCATACGCTTATAACGCACAAATTTCAATGTGATGTACCGAGTGTATGTCGCCATCAATTATAATAATGATGGTAACAAATAAAATAAATATAACAGTCGTGTGCAGAGTTATTTGTGGAGTGGTGTTACAAATGTATATATTAAAAAAGTTACGTACAGATGCACACACACATACAAAAATACGAAAAAGACGTATTTGTTTCTTAATCGACGATATTTACAGAACAGGTCGAAGCGAATGAATGTCAAAAGCAGAGTATCACATGCGGTAAAAGGCATTGAGGAAAGTTACTCTAGTTATTAATACATATAGGCTGAGTTGATCATGATGATGACTAAAGTACATATAATTTATTTATTTTGTTTTTTACTTTGTGTAATTTATACAATTTTAACAAAAAGACTATTTTTTGTACCTTATAAGCGAAGCTTATAAATATTATTTTATAGGTTGACACAAATTTAATAAAATATATTTTACTAATACATTTATTATTACAAGTTTATAAATGGGTTTGCAACTGATAAAATGCAAGTTATAACAAACAAGCAAGTCGGGCAAATACCAAGAATGACAAAATTGAAGGGCTGCAAATATTATTTTTGTCTTGAACAGCAAACTGGTTAAACGATTGAATTGATTGTAATGTAAATCAAGTAAATACAACTGTTTATTAGAACTGATCGTTTTGTAGAAGCCCAAAATAACTCAATTAATACTTCAAATTACACAAAGGCTTATTATTGTATTCTAGTTGCTGTTCAAGTTTGTCCATTCAGAATAACAAATCTAAATATACATATTGTGTTCAGTGTTGAAAACAAACAATTGTTCATCCCTGATACCATTTGGACAAAAATGGAAATTTCAATATTACAATTATTGAAGCAAAAGTAATATCCGAAGGTTTCGAGAAGTTCGGAGTAATTGATTTATATAAATAACAGTTCGAGTATTTTTGGGCCAAAAATAAATTCGATACAGAGCAAAATAATCAGATCGCATCCCATTCGTATGCGCCAATTCCCCGGCGTCTACCGCTACATTGGAGCCAGAAAAAAGGATCCACCGGCAGACTCGCTTTATGCCCCTATAAAAAATTTATAGCGGTCCCTGCAGCAGCAAATTGAATATCAAATCAGCGCGATGAACTTTTAGGCTAAATTTAATGAAGTGAACAGAAAACGTGTTCGGAGTGAACCGTTCCACCCGGTTCTCCAAGGTTGTTGAAATTTTTACTTCTTTTTCTTTTAATTTGCTTACTAGCTGCGAGATTCTCTTATTCAGGTCTATTTTCTAAGATAAGCATCATGTAACAAAAGTTAAAATGTTCACAACTTAAAATACGACCATCTTAAGTCGTACAGCAAATTATAGTCTGTCGTAGACTGGTACTATGTTTCAGTTTAAAGACTAATAATGATAGCCAGTAAAGTACTAATTAGAATCTCTAATACACTAAGAACCAGAGGAAAACTTTATTCAAGAGGCGTCTACATAGATACAAGGACAATTTACTAAATAGCAAAAACATGAGTGGGTTTTTGTTATTTTGAAACTTAGACCTTCAGATTGTAAAAAGTATAACAGTGGAATTATTACGACTATAACCAAAACTGACTTTTTTTTCATTCTAAACAATTTAAACATTTAAATATAGAGTTCGCTCCAGTTTTAATTGTCTGCGGTTGACAGTTTTTCATCTGTGAGTCTATTTTTTGTGAGTTTATTCGAGTTACAATACAATATCTCCAGATTGATTAAAAACGGAAATAAACCTTTAGAATCAGATAAAAAACGTGGATATATTTTTATTTCCCATTGTTGCTTCGAATAGTTGTAAAACAAAATATCGCTGGTCTCACTACTTTGATTTAAATTATCCATGAAAAAAAGATATAAGAAATTAGTTGGTAGGTCTACTCGAGTTAGTGGTGACTGGTATATTTAACTAATATTATAAATATTATAAATTATACAAATGTTTGTAAAGTTTATATATATGTAAATATATGGAGATTCTTAAAGCGTAGGCAAAGTTACAGGTAACGACTAGTGTCTAATTAAAGTCTGTATATAAAATTAAACTAAAAACTAAAGAATACGCTAATTTCATTGTATTCAATAGTATAGTAATTATAACGTGGTATTGTTACTAGTACATTATGCATAATTAATTAATTTCTTCTGTGTTTGAAATTATGACTAAATAATAAATTAATTACATTGTATTCAATAGTAAAATAATTACAACGTGGTTGTTGTTACGAGTATATTATCCATAATTAACTATTTTCTTCTACACAGTATAATTTCCCATTAAATTATTTACACGTACTTAATTATTTACACGTATTTAATTATTTGGCACTGTTACTCTAATAGTTTAAATTCTAGACTTGCTCTGGTGAATTTAATTAGAACATTTGCTACAAAAGTGACAGAGGGCACCGCAGCCACGAGGGAAACTAACTAAAACCAAGTTTAATGAATCTTAATATCGGAGAGAAGGGAATATTTCAAGATGTTAGAGCTTCGTACTTAATGTAGCGTTATAAGATAAACGGTGTGATTATGGAGGATAGCAAGATACTCTTTATTTATGGGCTTTTAACCCTTCAAAAGTAATGTGCAAAATTTCATATTTTCAACGCGATAAGATACTGTATTTTTAATGGTTCAACAAACTCAGCGCTGACTAGATTAGCGGATATTAGTTGAGGGGATTAAATTAAAATTATTGTTAGAATATTTACACTTCATTAATTTTCTTAATTAGGGTCGTGTTTAGCTATTTAGCTATAAAATTCTAGACTAAAATTAATCGTACATTTTAGAGATAACAAAAATAAATATTTACTTACGGCTATAATCCTTATAGGTAAAGTCGACAGTAATATGTCGACAGTTGCTGATTAGAATCTAAAGTTGTAAAAATAAAAATGTATTAATTTATTTTTATTTAGAGGAAGACCATCTTAATACTTTCTTCTTAGTACGGACAGCGAGTTATCTTTTTGACATTTATTAATGAATGAGGAGGAGAATGATTAGGAAAAAGGGTTCTCAAGTGGTGGCCCTGTAAACATAAAAATGTAGTGTAGGACAACTCCTCACGAAATGTAGCAACGCGCACAAATGCACTGCGGAAAGAAAATGGATGGCTTAGAACCATTTCCTGTGGCATTCTATGTGGAAGACGTGTAGCAATGGACAGTTAACAGCTGAAATGATAATATTTTAATATACATGATGAGGTTTGTTGTCGAGTCTCTACTAATATAATGACGGCCAGTCTTCCATGCCAAATGTTTGTATCCCACGTAATATTGTTAGCAGAATCAGACAAAAATCTTGAATCCAGTAAATGTATGAAAAATTCATTTTATTAACCTTCAAATCTTCCTGGTGGGTAAGCTTCCAAATACTTTTTACTAAATCCTCCGCAATGAGGCAATCTTCTACGAATACAATTCAATTACGTATAATCTCATGATAACAAAAAAATAAAAATAGAAAAATATCTAATATAAAAACGAAATAAATACGCTCACGTTTCTAATCCCGGTTGGAGTAGCTAGAGGCATTTTGTCGTTTGTTACCATTCCTATGAACACAACATTCAATTGGGCAAAATTTTGCTGAGCAAAATGTAATTAAATGGCACATAGCAAATTATGACGTGGTCATCATAAAATTAATTTAGTAATGGTATTTATTATTTTAAGAAAGATAAAGTCAAACTGTCGTCCTCTATTCTTACGAATTAAATCAAATAAATACTCAGTTATGATGCCCTCTAAAATTTTTTTTAAGTCCCACTCATGACAATTATCTTCTATATTTGTTATGAGAAAAAATTATCATCACTACATTATGAAAATAGTTGATATATAAAAAATGTAAATTTATTTATCTTTGTTTTTGTTCTTACATCATGAATAAATTTTCGATGTTTTTCCATACATTATTCTCTTGCTTTGTCCTCTTGCGCAATTCTCTTGTATGCATACACGTCGGTTTATATTTTGTTACGTAAATATTACTAAATACATAATGGTCTTGCTCGGACCTTATTGCTACTTACATTTAAGTACGATAACACTGAAACCCTTTCCCGACCACATACCAGAACATTAAGAGAAAACCGTCAGAAATATCGCAAGGTCAATTATCTAGCGTACCTGACGTAATACAGTATTAAACTGAAGGTATTTTATATGTACTCTTACAACGAGCAGTGGTGTATCTACTTTTATCTTTAGTCAAAATCTATACACTGGCTATAACTTCCTCAATTCTTAAACGATCCAATACGATGTTCTCCTTTTTTCATTCATATACTTCTCGAAACCTGAGTCTGAAGATAGATCGACCTATGGATCGTTCTCTTGTAAACAGCTTCCATATTAATATCAATATTATTATTATAGAAATAACTGTTATAGTTATAGTAATCGTTAACTGTTTACTGCTATAGGCCTCCCGCATAAGTTTTGCTAATAGTTGTCACGCTTGGCAGGCGGTTTGGCAACTGCAGTTAGGTTTTGTTGATGTTTTAAGAGGGACGCTGCTGCCCATCCCTCGACCATTAAGTTTAAGGGAACTTCTTATAAGGAAATGGAAGGACTGATCCTATGACTATAGTGATTTATTAAAATTTGCTTCCCTTTTAACCCCATGCAATTAAAATTAATAGAAAATTTTCTAATTCTGTTATAAAGTTTAAACCAAACAAAATGCACCCGAACGCGTGCTCCTCTCTCCTGTAGCGCGACATCGCAACACTTACAGTTTTGTTACCTGCCACTTGACCTACATCCTCTATACGTGTCTCCTGTAGCAGGAAGCTACGCCCTCAAAGCCCTATCACATACTGAACGGACAAAAAATAACCGTGTACATAGCAACATAAAGTTCAAACTTCCACATTCATCTCTAACTCAAAAGCTACTCCCCACGCAATTTAACACTTTGTTTTTCCTTCAAACATAGCAGAATATTCAATGTCGGCGGAAAATGAGTTGAATGTTACTAGTTAGCGATTTGCCACTTACTCCCTCACGTAATAAGTTTCATATTCAGACAGCAAAGAGTCGCTTTGTGATGAATTTTTTATCTCGTTTCGGCCTACACTAGCTGCAATAATACATGTAATCTAAGCAGTGCTCGCGACTCGATTTGTGTATTCACAAACGGCACACATTAAAAATTCATAAAAGGGTTACGAATAATACCTACTTTTGTATTTTTAAAACGAATGAAAACGAAAATTTTTATATAGAAGCAATGTCGAGGAATTCGCAACGGCAGATTGCGGCTTGAAACGCAGGTGTCCTCGGCGTAGTCTCCTACATTCTTTTCATTTGTCCTTTGCCTTATTTCTTTTATAGCTGTAATATTTTTACTCTATCATTTTCAACGTAGTATTTGAGTAGCGTTTAAAAACTGTAATAAAATAATGATATCTGCAATAAAAATCTTTTCAATTTTATCTCCGCCTGTAGTTCTATACTGTGGGTAATATAAGAGTTTGCTCGACAATATTCAATATTTATCAAATTTCAAAAAATATTATCAAAATAGTTTCGAAATACATATAAAAAAATACATGAATCTCCTTCCTACAATTGTTTATTTATATATAATACTTTTGATCATTAAACACCAATATTTTGTTATGAATGTATACGAAAATACAATTTTATTTCAACGAACTAAAACTGTGTTATTGCCGTATAAAGCCTTAGGGAAATCGAGCTCAGGAAATATAAGAGATGTTTCTGTTTACAGTTACGACTTTTCATGCATAGGTATGTGAAGTGTTAAATAACGATTTAGGTAATTTCACAGCGACATATTCACAAGGTTTTACTGAACAATGCTACTACAATATTGCTAAAATAACATATTATGTTTATTTAATTCAATAAATATCTTTATGGATCAAAATATACATGTTGTATGGGTCCGCAAGGACAAACCCCTTGTGGAGTTAGATAGATTTTCTTTTTGTGTTTAAACACAACGCAATTTCTAATAAATGGTACCATGTAGAGGTACTATTTATATAGGCATAAGCCTTGTATAGGCCTAGGCCATGTATAGGACAAATTTTAACGCCAAAGTTTAATGAAATATTATTTATAATTTTAATACATATATAATGCGTTGAAACTTAATTCAAACAGCCAATACCTATGTGTCAAAAACGGCCCAATATCAAATAAAATCTGAAGAGAAAGGGTGGGAACTTTAGTGAAAATTTGTTGTACGTTGATTCAGTTAATGTTGCAAACTTTTAATTGGTTTAATAATTCGCCTTCTGATCGCTATATATGTATAAAATGTTAACTTTTTCAATTATCGTCATTGAACTCGGGTTCTGGATGAATGACGGTAGCCTAAAACACATTTGATGTTTTAATAAACATATGGTGTAATTGTTTGTAAATTGCCCGTCACTTATTTATTAAACGATTGGATATAATACATCTTTATTCAGAGCCAGAATGAATCGTACGCAATTATTTTTCGGGGCGGCGCAACTTATTAGCGGAATAAGTGATTATATATATTTCTATACTTTCTATACTACTCCCATCAATGGAATTCATTAATGTCGGGTCCATATTCGTTTTATCGTTCATATTAATAAAATATACCTAATTTTTATATTTACCTCACGCTATAGTACTTAGTTTTATATCTGAGTTTTGCTACTAAACTGTTTCTGACATGCCAAAAAGAAATTAAACTAAATACTTGGAACTCAGTTGTAATTTATATGTCACAGCTCTTTTGAAACCTAAATAAAAGTTGATCATTAATAAACATAAATAATATAAATACGACTTACTCTATTCTGTCTACGTACATACGTAGATTGAATATATATTAGTTAGTCAATTAGACAGAGATAGAGTATATCAAATATAAAATTACTATGTAGTCATTTTATATTTGATATGCCCATATTTTGCTGTGCATATTAGCATATTAGAATCCAATCGTGGATTCGTGGCAAGGAACGACCTACCGCCATTAATTAGTTTATTTTGTTATCAATGTTGACAACATTTCCATCAGCGAATATTTAATTAAAATTTTATTTTTACAACGATTTTCATGCATTCGGCATTTTGAGATAAAAGTATCGATTTTAGCGTGATAAAGTAACAAATATTCGTCTACAAATTGTTATAACTTACTTACATAATAAAGTTATAATTTGTGCAGATAAATTATTCAGTTTCATAAACGCATAATTGAATTAAATATTATTCATTCGACTGCATTTCAACATATTTACTAGAAAGAATCTTTCTATAAAAATTGTCTGTATGGGTAACTTAGTCACACATGTTTCAGCTATAAAGCAGATATGCTTGCATAGCAGTGATTCAGTTTAAAGGGTAGGATTTGGCAGTGAAATTACAGGGTATAGAGGCATAACATCACAGTCCTCGAAAATGTAAATGTATAAGAGATAACATAATAATCACAGTGTAATCTGTGATGTTCATGTATGTATACCACTTTCCATTAGGTTGGTCAGCTTTGTTGCTATTTTAAAGATCATAATAAAACTTCGACCAAATAAATATGCACCCACCATACAACTTGAACATTAACACGTAAACTACAGTTACACCGCACATGTCCAAAATTTATCCCCAAGTCCCTGTTCGGGCTCCGGCGGGGCCACTGGCCACTTCTTTGTTGCTCTAAATTAAACCGTAATTAGTCAGGGCAGGAGCCCGTGATTTATGCGTGTTTTTACGGAAACTAGCCACCTCTAATGTTATCGCCCACGCAATGGCCCTTGTAATAACTTCGATTGTACGAAAGTATATGGTTGGTAGATTCAATGCTAATAAGCTATGAATTAAGGGTGTATAAAATGCGGTAGATGTTTGGTAGTGGTCATGTGTGAAGCTATTATGAAGTGTATATATTTTTTCAAATGGGCGATAATATTAGGGTAACCCTGTCTGCGCTGTTGGCAAGTGCTGGCGACTGGCACTTTAGTTCCAAGCTAAACTGAACAAGAAAATAACTTGTATTCTAAGTACTATAAAACTGATAGATATACTCACTTTTGAAATATATAATATACATAGTAAATACCCAAACCTTAAACTGATATAATCATATTGTAATATTAGTAAACACTTGTATACTTAATTATCTAGTACAGGGAAAAAAGGCATTGTTAGTAATATGATCTATAGCCCTATTACTAGCAATGTCAGGTTGACCTCTACGTGGTTCTCTCTGAAAACCATAATAATTAATGCTTATGAATATCATCACGATGAATAACAGACCTGTTTTCATCGTCATCTGTCATCCTTCACTGGTGCTCCGCCAGAGTATACCGATAGTACAAGCAAAATTGCCATCCCATTATCACCCATTAAAAAAAATTATCTAGTACATATATTTCAACTTATTGTTATATTCATACGCATAAAAAGAAAACCTATTCGGCTATATTGATTTCTGCCAATACAATTTATTAGCATATTCATTGGTTTGTAAAAAGGCAAAGGAAAAACCGAAACGCTAATAAATATGGACCCTCTTGTATAATTTGGACAAACGTCAACGGGTCATTAACCCCGTTTGCGGATGACCGATAGGGGATGACCGGTAGAAGATGACGTCAAACAATTCGATTACTAAATTAATTTGTTGGTTTATTTGTTTGTTAAACTCTTATGTTATACTATGTTTGAATTATTAGACAATAATTAGTTAACTAGTTTAGTACTAAAAACTACAATTAGTACCGACTTAAGATATCTGCGAATGAAATGATTTGACACATAATTGGTTAAGCAACTTTCTTTTCAACCGACTTCAAAAGGGAGAAGTTTTCAATTCGGTTGTACTTTTTTACGTTTATTACCTCATAACTCCATCAATTCTAAACCGATTTCGAAAATTCTTTTTTCTTATCTGAAAAGATATACTGGATTCGTCTCATAGTCAGTTTATTAAAATCAGTTTATTAATACTAAATTAATTATACTCGTACTTTAGATTAAAATAACTGATTTTGACATTTTTTTATGCAACTTAGAATGGCAAACATGCTGATGGTCCACCTGATGAATAGTGGTAATCGTAACCTATAGACATGAGCAACTACCATGGACATAACAGAGTATACTGTTTCGCCCATGATACCCCCCCATGCGTTGCCATTCCTGAGGACTCAGGTGTTATTCCTCTGTACCCTGTAAATTCACTGCCATATTCCACCCTTCAAACCGAAACACAGTCATGCAAACACAACTGCTTTACGGTTGAAACAAGAATGGGACAGAGATGCCCAAGCAAACAACTTTTGTACAAAGTCTCCCTCTGACATAATTGAAATCTGCTTTGTGTGGGACACAAACTTAATAGAATATTCTGACACTTCCCTAAGGTTAGAGAATACTTTTAGCATTTAGCCCACCATGTACACATACAAGCACTAATGAATGAGTAAATAAATCTTTAATTGAACATTATAAAGCCGGCATTGCGTAACATGATTAAAGGTATAACTGTTTAGTTCTCTCTTTTAAAAATACAAGAACCACGAATTGAAAACGAATATTCTAAACTTCCATATATTAATAATCAACAATATCAAAAAACAAATAAATAAACGCGTTGTTTCTCGTAAAAATACAAATGCTTCGATCCTGACAAATTAATACGGAAGTAATTCATTTTGAAATCGATAGGGTATCTATTTCAAAATAAATTAAATTAAAGATATTTTCCTTTCCGAAGTCCCTTAAAATATCATACTATATAAACACCTAACTGCGAAGTATCATAATATTTTTTTTCTTTTTTATTTCATTCATTAATTCGTACTTTCTTTATTTACATTTAATTCTAATTAAGCATGAGTTGACGTTTCATTTTCAATTTGAAACATCAAGGGTCATTAGCTCAAGCGAATGACCGATGGGATCAAAGGTATGGGATCCAACGCCAATGAATAATTCTATCATAAAATTAAACTGTCAAACGCTATTGTCACCGCATAACGTGGCATTGTCAATGTATGCATTTATCAATCACGCAAGGTATTATAATAACATTATTATTAAAAGCATCCAATGCGTTATAAAACGTGTTAAAATTTGATTATAATTAATTTTCATTAATTTTATGAGAGCTTTTCTTGTAAATAATTATTTCTGAACAAAGACCTGCTTTAATTTTGACCAATTAATATGAGGCGTCATGATATTAAATTTGACGTGTTAATTTGTCAAAATTCATATCGGTTCATTAATTTGTCAAAACCAGATTTGAACTCACATACTCCGTTTATCACAACGTCAACAGTACAAACTTGGTCAAATTAAATTTTCAATTACCTCTCAGATAAGGGAAAATACCGTTAACAAACAAAATTAATTCGACTGATGCTGGTAGGCATGTCAAATGTTACATTCACCATAATAGCAATATTCGACCAATATATCTAACTGCCCTATCATGGATTGCAGTTATGAGTATATTTTATTTATAAGTTTAATGGATTTTTAATTTAAAAATTGTAAGTCATATGGTTGAACTCAGTCATAGACAAATATACGAGCAAGGAAGAAATATAAGAGTACGAAGTAAGGACACCAGAAAAAAGATATAACAGGAAATTTATTGTATATATAGATAAAATACGATGAAAGAAATTTGAGGAAGTCTATGTCAAAGGACAAACTGGAAATGAAAAGTCTTAATGAAATTATGCAGTGTTAAATAGAGAAGCTTTAATCGTACTGTTCTTTTTATTTAAATTTCTCAAATAAAACCCTATTTGGGAAATTATCTACAACTACCAATCGGTGTTGTGTGTATATCTATATATATTATATATGCGTGCGTGCGTGCGTGCCTGCTTGCGTGCGTGCGTGCGTGCGTGGGCGCGTGGGTGCGTGCGTGCGTGCGTGCGTGCGTACGTGTGTGTGTGTAAGTGTGTATACGCGTACTTGTGTGTGTTCGTATATTGTATCGTTCGTGTTCGTATATATGCGTATTCATCATCATTAGTATCATATGAACTGTTAACTGTCCACTACTAAACACAGGCATCCTCCTATTGGAGTAGTTTGCTAGTAATTGCCACGCTTGAAAAACAGGTTGGCAACCGTAGTTAGGCTTTTGTGATATTTGAAGAGGGGCACTGCTGCCCATCTCTCAACCATTATGTTCCCTTAGTCGCCTCTTATGACATGCACGGAGAAAGAAGGTGTGGCTCATTCTATACCGGGACCACACGGCAAATGCCGTTTATTAGCTTAAGCGTATTGTTATTATAAAAATCATAACATAGCTACTGACCATCGATTTTAGAATCATAAACAGATGAGAATATCGTCATTACCGTGTAACTATCCAGGTCATTAGAGGCATGTGTTTATATACCGGTGTTTATTGTACGATACGATCTTACGTTATGAATATTCATGAAGCGGTGCGCTCACCCTGCTGTACCATGTTTACTTTTTAATATGTTAACACTAGGGTTACCTTGTATATTGTATGTTGTAATGTTATTTGTCCGCCCTCAGATATGTACTTTTATGTCTGGTAGTGTTCTCTAATTCTTAAATTCTACTAATATTATAAATGTGAAATTTTATAATAAGATTATAGTGTTGTTACACACACTGAACGACTGAGTCGGATTTGAATGAAATTTGCTACACGAGTGTTTTATATCTTAATGTATAGGATACTTCATATACTGATTATCATAAACAGCTAGTTTTTTCCATAAATTCATAGTTTATATAAAAACTGTTTGAAAACAGTATTTCTCTTTTTGAATAACTTCTAAAAGAATTGTTTGTTAATTCGGTGTTAACACACCAATGAACGACAGTATATTTTGTAGGTACTTCAATAAACGAATGTAGAACCAACACAATTTCTACAACAATGAAAAACTATATTATTAACTTACAATATGTTGATTTAAAGGGTGAGATAGGGCAGTGAAATTACTGGATACAAAGGCATCTTAGTCCTCAGGAATGGCAACGTATGAGAGCTATCATGGGCGAAACTGTACTCTCTATTATGTCCATGGTACTGCTCATGTCTATAGGCGATGTTTACCACTTTCCCTCAGTTGGGTTCCAGTTTGTTTGTCATAAGTAAAAGTATAAATAAATAACACGCCAGTAACCCTGTCGATTAGAAAAAGAATTACGAAAATTGGTTCACAATTTGTGACGTAATCGTGTGACGTATCCCAAAATAAATTTCTCTTTTTATCTTCTCCTTTTTGGTGATAGAGTCTACACTATATAGAAAATTCTATCCTTATAATTTGATATAACAAACCCCATTCTTGCTGCGCCCCTGACAGAACCCAGCACTCCTTTATACACACACTTAATATAAACTATCCATTCTATTAGGAATGGCATTTATTGTGGCGATGACAACAAACAGATACTGTCTTGCTCATTTCTGTACAGAACAAGCGAGACAGATAATTCGTTTAGCTGACTGTTGTTAATACCGAGCTGACAGAAATAGACGAACGGTGTAAATCATAATTTTCTTCTCCTTTTCTAGCTCAGTTTGTTTTATTAGTGCAATTAAGTAAATAGTTTTAGTATCTTATGTATATATAACGTAATATTTTGTATGTACCTTAAAGATAGGTAACGATTATACAAGTATGTAAGATTTTTTAACGAAATTAAAATGGTCTGAACAAAGATTTAATTTATTTTATTACTTTTATTTATTACTAGAGATCCCGCCTGACTTCGTGCGAGTAGATAGAGTTTTCTAAAAAAATATATAGCCGATGTTAGTCGCTGATAATGTAGGTTTCTATAAATAAAAAAATTTAGACAATAAAATCTTTCCTTTGTCTAATATTACTATAGATATCTGAATCCCGCTTTAATCCATACTAATATTATAAATGTGGAAGTTTATTTGTTTATTATCTTACAGCGCCTTAACGGCTTAACCAATCACTATATAACAGTCAGGGTTTGAATTTTAAAAATTTAATTTAATTATTTTTATATTTGTGGTAAATTTCAAGTACTTATCGGTTAAAAAAGAAAAAAAAACACATAGAAACTTCCACCCTTATATTTATACTCTTAGGGACCTAATTTCGAAATCCTTTCCTGTTATTTACATATATAGATCGTAAAAGGTGCCTCAAAAAGGTAGCAAAATTGGTAACTGTAACTTTAGTAGTTTCAGTTGTACCTTGATAAGTTCGTCAGATAGCATTTTTTTTTATAATATGTAACATTATAGATGCATACGAGTATACTGAGACACGATATTTTACCATTTATTACGTAAATAGGAATAATAAAGTAAATGTATGTAAAGATTTTTCAATGTTTGTTATTTTATTACGCTTAAACGGTGTAGCGAATTTGAATAAGGAAATTTGATATACAAACGACTCATATCCTGAATTAATATAAAAAATACTTCTTTCCTTCTTTGCAGCTATTATTAAAAAAATATTCTTTAATTTATGAATGATCGCTGATATAAAAACCTCTCGAAGCTTCTATTTTGCTCTACCAACTTGGTAAGGTAAAAATGTTGAAAAGTGGTTTGTTTGTGGTCAGTAAATAACCGATAGGCAGTGTTATCTGGGTGCCACAGCGACGGTCGGTCCAAGCCTTTTAAAATATGAGCGCTCGCGGCGCGTAAAAATGACCTGTTTTATGTACTGCAAAGATAAGGCCACGCTATTTATACTTAAATGTATAATGCCGAGATATGATTTTTTTATTAAAAAAAAAACACTTCGTAACATTGAATCAAAAACAATATCAGTACTTTATATACCCCGTGTCTAGTATTGTTTATTTTTATACTAAAGTGCGAAACAAAGTAAATATTTAATCTAATAAATGCCATGGAAATTTCCTTTTAGATTAAGCTCTAATGTCTTAAAAGGAAAATTCTGTCATGGAACATATTATTTTCCGGCTTCCTATATTTTTTTATATTTAATATAAGCAATTCCTTCATACTTAATTGGCTTATAGCTAGCGGAAGTTAACTCACAATAGGTCTCCGAAGCTTTTACTATCGGAACTAGGCACGTAAATATTTTCAAATTTGGAAAAATAACACAACAAAAAGCTGATCTATCTAGCAATCTAATCTTGCAAACATGAACAGAATTATGGATACTACAAAATATCCTATGACACTCACTAACCTTAGGCCTTAAGAAAATGACACCTAAAGAAATCATAGTTAGTCACCATATTAAAGACTAAAGCATTTTTCCTTCATATCTAGTAATTTCACTGCCGTATCCCACACTTCAAATCGAAACTTTTACAGCCAAGTAAGCATAGCAACAGCTGCTTGGTAACAAAAATATAAGTGAGAAAATCAGAGGTGTTCTATGAACGACTTCGTACAAAGAAAACCCAAAATAATTTTATATAAAATATAGGACATAAAATATATGAATATTGTTTGTGTACATATTGTTAATCTTTATAATCTGTATCATTCTTTGAAGGGAACAATAAAGAGGTTTTATGCATTCATTCATTTATTATATCAGTAAATATTAGAAATATAAAGAAAAGCTTAATTCTGTAAAAGTTTTTTTTCAGCAAACCTAAAGCACGCATCTGTAACAATGTCACATAATTTGATTTTCAGTTATTTTCAAAAACATACTCTTTGTGTAGGTATAAGACTCTATACCCTTATCATTTTACTTTGATTTAAACTTGAAAACTATCTGTTGCATGAAGTTTTAAACAAATTTAAGACTGTGTCTAAACTTCAGAACATGTTAGTCTCAAGAACGTTTAATACTAATTTGAGTTAATATAGTTCATTTTACCTAGCAAACCGCTCCAGCTTTGCATGGATATAATTTATTAAAAAATATAGATTTTTTTATATTATCACCATCATATCAGCCTTTTTATCACTGCTGAACATAGGCTCTCCCTCTTGAGGGATTTTGCCAGTAGTTGCCGCGCTTGGCAGGTGGATTGGCAATCGCTTTGATTCGCCTATCCCTCGATCATAAAATTTTAGAAAAGAAGGAGTGGCCCATTCTATGCCGGAACCATGCGACTTCTAATAAGATAGTATAGCTGTATTTTTTATGCAACTTAAAATGGCAAATAAGTTGACAGCCTACCTGATTGGAAGTGGTAACCATCATCTGTAAATATGTGTATTATTACAATACATTCTATTCTTGAGGAGATGTCATGTCTCCGTACCCTGTAATTTCACTGTCATATCCTTCAAATCGGAATACAGACATGAACTTGGATGGCTGTTTGACGACAGAAATACGGGAGACGAGACTAAATATGAATAAATCGGCAACCAGTCTAGGTCGTAGAATAATATTTCTCTAGGATAGTGCACATTCAGTGTTCTGTCGCTATAATTGAATCTGCATCCGCAAGTATTCGTCGACTCCTTTAATTTGGGTAAGTGTTGCTGTACCGTCAACAAATAAAGTCTAAACACTTCAAGTGCTTTTGCGGGCTTTGAATATTTTATTACTTTATTTTCAAATTATATTATTAATATTCTTATTTTAATATGCATAATGTATACGAAATCTAAATGGAGTGATGACTTCAAGTGCATTGTAAGGTGGCTCAGGACCGGTCTTCATGGCAGTCTATGGGGAAGGCTTATGTTCAACAGTGAATGGATAATGTCTAAGCTAATGATTATACCTAATCTCCTCTAAATATCTTATAGTTCACTATTTAATAGTGCTCTGTTAGCAAACTAGTCATAACTAGTTTTAAGAATCATGTTAAATAATCAATCAGAAACATTAAAAATTATTCAATTGTTTTTGAAAATTGACAGATAATTCCGAATTTACCACACTTCGGTAAGTTAGAGTGTCAGTGCTCTTAACGAACGATCTTGAATATGCATATTATAATTATAATTTTATACTATAACTATGCTGTATATCCATATATGTATATAGAGATACGAATAAAAGATTCGTGGTGAACACATGAACCGCTCGTACTACTAAAATACCACTATTACAATGACCAAACTATTCGATTGTCCTCTCCTTTTCTGCTGACCGTAAATTTATTCCGTAGGCTCATCACGTCCATCTCGGACCGTACTTGGGATGGATTATGTTCCCTTTTGTCGTAAATTTTACGACTTCAAAAATTAGGCGCTGTGAGCTGACTAGACTAGGGTAACACGTCGAGTGGTAAATTGTTTTACCGTTGCTTTGTGGTCAGCGCCGGTTATTTGCAATTACTCTGAGGTCTAGTAATTAATCAGAACAGTGTAATTCAATATCTTTATAAATTTACAAATGTATTATATATCTTCCGTCCAACGTAATAGGATAAAATTACTTTACATCATTAGTATTTTTTTAAATCCACTTTTATAGGGAAGGTTTATGAGTGGATAGTTAACAATTTATATGATATGATCCTTTTAGTGTTCAACCAATGAAACTGAACCTTCTTTGCTAATGAAATATTGGTCTAAAAACGATAAAAAAAAAATCATAAAGTAGTTTCTTGTTTATATCTAGAGATCATTTTTTGTATTCTATACATTCTATCTAGGTGTTTATGATTTATAACTGAAATAAATCTCACAGCAAATAACACTAGTCAATTACTATTCTTTACTCAGTTGTAAAGCAAATTCTTATTTATAATTAATTTTTACCCGTCTAGACGATAACATCTATTTCTGCCCTAGGTCATAAGAATACGTGTAGATCTATATCTATACGAATTCTTATGATCTAGGGCAGAAATAAATTCCATAGCAAATAGCACTAGTAAATTAGTATGTATTCATTTTACCCAGTTGTAAAGAAAAATCTTGTTTATGACCTATCTTTACTCTCTAGACACTTTGTTCGTATGTACATATATGATCTAGGGCAGAAATAAATTCCATAACGAATAACACTAGTTAATAACGACGTATTCACAATGGCGAGTTGTAAAGCAAATTCTTATTTATGACCTTTATTTACTCTCTAGACACTATATTCGTATGTACATATATGATCTAGGGCAGAAATAAATTCCGCAGCGAATAACACTAGTTAATAATCACGTATTCACAATGGCGAGTTGTAAAGCAAATTCTTATTTATGACCTTTATTTACTCTCTAGACACTATATTCGTATGTACATATATGATCTAGGGCAGAAATAAATTCCGCAGCGAATAACACTAGTTAATAACCACGTATTCACAATGGCGAGTTGTAAAGCAAATTCTTATTTATGACCAATTTTTGCTCGTGCTTAATAATGCAGCAGTAAATTAAAGACTTAATATAACGGGAAGCCGACACAGGCGCGGACTGTTCGCTTAGCTTCACCACGGAGTCCAAGATATAAGAATAGCGGGTAAGTTTAATTTATGCATTCTATAAATGCAAGAACTAAATGAAAAGGATATGAAATAAAAAGGGAAGTTTTACATAAAGTCTATGCTACGGGATTAAGTTTTCTACAATTACTAAGATAGGTATCTTGAGTTTTTACCTAGTCTAAGTTCTCGGTTTTGAATTTTTTTCTATTTGAATGTGCACTTCATAAAGTCTTATTCATTAACCCTTTCATATAGGCAAATATCTATTTATAAGTATATTGATCTTACGTATATTTTAGAAATTGATTCAAAATTTTCAAAGTATATTACTCTTTGTAATATATAACAATACCCACCAATTCTTTCTCATAAAATATTTACTAAAACAAAGGAAAACTTAGTAGATGGACAAAGTCACTTTCACAATTCCAATCTTCGTACAAGTATTTTTCAATTGTTTGAAAGAAAAAATGTAATTCAGCAATAATGCAGATGATGATCATGACATCATCGTAAAGAAAAAAAAAAACATTTAACCCAATACAAAAATGATAATAGCAATGGTACGAAATTATATAATACAAATATTTGAACAGGTACATTTTATTCTCCAAACAAAAAGTATTCTCTCATGATAAAACACCAATAAACGAAAAGATGTTTGATAGACACATAAGATCGAAAATATTTGAATTTAGAACGCAGAACCATGTCTATAAACATTTTGTTCCGTAACAAACAGTTTTTTAATTAAAGAATAAAAGCAACTGCAACCATTACAAAAATTTTATAAAATCAAAACTAGAGTAAAATCTATCGATTTTAACAAGAAATATCAAAATTGGTTCAGAAAAAACGACGTAATCTCGTATTTTTTTTTGGGAGACGCATAAAAATATTACCCTATTTTCTTTGCGGGTAAAAATAAGCCTTTACGCAAACAAAATGTACTATATGAGAGTAAATAAAGTATTTATAAGTAAAACATTGCAGTAAACTAGGTCAAGAGGATTATACGAGTATTAGACCGATACCTTGACCTCCCGCCCTCAAGGGAGACACCGCACTCGGTACCGAATGCTATCAATGTCGTAAAACCAGGGTTATTGGAGGTATATCGCAAATATTCTAAGGGGCTTTAAAATTCACCAACGGAAGTATCTAAAGATATATATATAATACAACATTATTTACCTGCTACTTGATACGCATGGATTTTAGAAGTAGGAAAATCAATAAAATAAACTACTTCTAGATAACTTATCAAGATGATATATACATTTTAGTTAGACTTTCACAAACACAAATGTAAAAACCGCTTCGAATTTAGTGCAGTTTTTGCGTGATGCCAGAACAAACATCATTAAAATTATGGTTTTTTGTATCTATTAGTCTTATTAAAACCTTTCATATTATTTTTCTTAAGTGTTTTCCATGTAGTTACAATTTTATTATATTAGTATTTGTAAGACAAGATATACTATACTTCAGAATGGATTTTCCTTGTATAGAATCGTACTGTTTCGTTTACTTAGCGAGATTAATTCAGTCTTCATTTTCGAAGCCTTAGGAACTTGTTCATATTATAAGATTAAATCTTTATTTATTTCTTTATTAGATATTCCTTTTTTGTTTTGCGAATAATTGTATAAAATTATCAGTAATACGTTATTCAATAAATATCTATTTTTTATTTTATTTACTAACCTTTTTCATTCTGTGCCTCAATTTATTTAAGAGTCACTCAAGTTAACCCTGAAACAATGTAACATAAGGTTTAATTTGATTAGGTAACAATCAGATCACTATTACTGCATGCTCAAAAATTGGTAACCTTTGTTCATTATTTAATGTTTTTTTTTTATATATTTGTTACGATGTAAATAATTGCAAAATAAATTAATAGTAATTTGATATTTTATAGAGATATATTTTATTTGAACGTTTTTTAGTAACCTTTTTCATTGTGTGCCCAAATTCCGATTATAAAAATTTATTGAATTGAAACTTAAAAGTATGGGATATAAGGTTTAGTTCGGTCATGTAACAATCAGATCACTATTACAGCACGCACAAGAAAAAGGAAAAAGTATTCCTTTATTCGTCACTGAGGGTTTTACTATTCCAAGATTAGGTAGTCGATAATTCTAAATGGGCACGGAATACGTTTAAAAACCACAGAGTTCTATTGTTTATAACAAATTTATAAAAAAAAAGATATTTAGTTATTCATGGTAATTAGTAGCAACCTCACTGTAGTCAAGTTTTGACTAATATACTAATTTAAGACTAATTTAATTTAAGCAATTTGCAGAATCTGTATTTGTCTGTAGCTTAAATCGCGCGTTGCCTATATCTTGAGCTTAAACCGAATATGTTACTTTGGTACATGATTTATTGTTACATATAATCCACTAACTCACCAGTTATGTTTAAGAAATAAGACTATATCATGTTAATACTTCATACTTATCCAGTTTTGTACAGAACATTAAGTTTAAATATCTATTGTTACATATCTAATAAACAGTTATTTTTTATTATTATGAATAATCGCGATATAATGCAGGTATGTAGAACTTTGCTTTACATAAATGAGGTATAAAAGATTGGTGTTTTTTTTTTTTAAACGGTAAACAAGATAAAAATAAATTTATTTGGAAACATGAATATATAATAAATAGAAAGACATACCGATTATTGGTTGACAGACTTAAATCATACATATTTTGCTAACATTGGGGTGTTGTTGTTGTTTCAACGACAAAAATAACTGTGTTTCAATAATAATGACTTTTTAAATGCCTAACAAAATACATTGAGAATAGTGTTTTTTCTGTGCAAATTGAATACAAAGTAAATGCTATTAGCATCAATAGAGAACAATACAGCATCAAATATTGATGTGTTGATATTATCAAAAACAAAAACTTGAACCGGATGCTTTATTACAAGAATGAAGATACAGAAATCCCCAGGGCTGATTACTCGTATCTATACGTGGATGTACACAAACATATTGACTGAACGAACCAAATACAAATTCATGATCTGAATGAAAAGTTATATGCACAATAAAATGAATCCAGTCTACGCCAAAACCGATAAGACACATCCACGGTGATAACAAAAATGGTAATCCTTTATATCAAATTAAATAAACAAAAAATCTAAAATATCGACAACGGAGGTATTTTTAAAGTTAAAAACAAGTATGTTATTAAAAGTAATAGATAAAATTCAGTATTTTGATAAAAAAATGATAGAATACTTGTCATATTTTTTTATCGTTCAAACACTGATCCTATTATTTTCTGACTATAATCACAATATTACACTATTTGTTTCCTCTGTTGTCAGAGAATCTAGATAAGTAGCAAACGATGCCTTCGCTTCAGCTTTTCCAAAGTAAAACAATGTTTAATCGACAAAATGGAAGAAAGAAATGTTTATTATATCCAATAAATATTTTCCTACGACTACCTTAATGTATAAACATATGTTTTTGTAATGTGATGGACTATTAAAAAGCATCGAAAGGATCCATTTCAATCTAACATAAAAGGCTGACCTTTTACCGTTCCTTTTATCATGGTTTCAAAAAAAAAAAAAACAAAATGAATGCTTACTTGATGTACATATATGACTTATGCCATTTGCGGTTAGGGCTCTCTATTCAAAGAACCTTATACGTTTAACAACAAGGTAGAATTTACACAAATTGAAGAGCTCACTCAATTTTTGGTTATGTATTTAGATCCTGTACCTAAGAGTGTTTTGCAAAAGAGGTTATTATATCAGGATTTGTGGGACAGGTCTTTCGGTATTCAATATTTTTATTCAATTCTATGAGCAATTGACCCCGCTAATCCGAAATGAGATAGGACCTTCTCCAATATATTGGAATAATGTGCCACTTTTCATTCCCTTCCTGTCGCTATTGACTACGCATGAAATGTCGAAAAATATTTCAGGATGTACGAGAATTTTCATAAGAAAATGTAAGCCTTATTAGGTAAATAGTACTTAATATTTTTTAAATACGCACGTGCACTGATTTTTTGATGTTTCCTCGACTAATCTGCTTAATATTTTTATTCTTATTCAAATTTATTCCAAAAACTTTAGTGGAGATTTTTATTATTTTAATTTGATCAATATTTAACCTTGCTAGTCATTGAAAGTGAGGTTTTTTTTTTGTTATTTCTTACCGCATTAACGGCTCAACCTGTCGTACATTTTAGTATCGTAAGCATGAGCAATAGGAGTGGTCAATATAAGGCGTTATCCATATATTTTAGATACAATATCTAATGGCGTAAGAACGGATATTTTAAATGTCGATTATCCAAGATATATGTATATTTATATAATCATAATGTGCAGTAGTTCTCTAATGTATGTATTGTAATTTTTTTACTGCATAATAAAATTTCTGTTTTGCCAAAGGTTGACTGGGAGAGAATGCTATATAGTATTAAGTCCGCCTTTTGTACCAGACATTTTTTGTAATGTGGTCAATAAAGAATAAATAAATGAATAAAAAAAATATAATAACGAAACTAATATGAGCCTAGAATATCCGATTAATATGAGCAATATTGAAATAGGTGATGATTTTTTTTATCCGCACTTAATAACTATACGAACCCAGTATATAGATATCGGAGTATTATCGATATTATCTATTCCTAATATATAAAAACAGACTATTTTTCATATCATATCCTGGATATATTAATCGATCAGGATAAAAAGTTTCCACATTTTCAGTGTCGCATCCAAGCTGGTACAGCTGAAACATATTACGAAAATGGTTGTATAAATTTAAATTTAATGATATAGCAATGTGTAATTTTATATAATATTTAACAATCTTTTTTCTTTCATTTCAGGTAACAAGACACGCAACGAGATAACTGTTGTAACATAATAACTATGAAAGTTTAGACATGTAGTTGGATCTTATTCATTTTACACCGATGGTATGTATAAAATATTTCCATATTATAATAATAAAAAAAATTGACAAAATATAGATTAAAATGTCTATTATTTTATCGGAAGTGTTATCGAAATAAATAAATGAATAGGAGAATTATGATTTTTAGAAATTCTTGACTTGGTATTCTTAGTAGCACTTTAATGACTTAAATTATTAGTCAGTCCTTTTATAAAAAAAAAGCATTTTATAAGATATTCATATTTTTATTAACATTTGTTTTATACTACCATAATGATATGTGGAAGTGCCTTTATAATTTTAGAGAATAAATTCTCAATAAAATTTTAAATATTTATTATAATTGAAATACTTTATAAAGGAAGTAATAAAAATGTAATTATTCCAATTTTTTTTATGATAAAGGAGTGTTATATTTCCATGACAATTCAGAGTAAGTGTCAGTACACTTCCTTACCTTCATCAATACGAGGGAAGCATCATGGACATGAAAAGTGAAATTTTGCGAATATTATTTTACAAAGCCGTACCAATAAATTTTAATGAGTTTTCGAAATTTAATACAATAACGTACCTAAATAAGCGGCAGTGTAAACCGCCTATAAATCCCCGAATGTTCGTACAGTCAGTTTGACGGGCCAGCCCCTAAATAATGGACGGAATTTCGCGCCATAGACCAGGACATAAACTATTAAAGAGGCAGCTATAACCGACGACGTACAATTTTATGAGTCGCTTTTGCATATTGAATGGCCGCACAGCCACTTCGGTTTGGCAAATGGTTCCGTTTTTTGTTTGGCGAATTAACGAATTATGAGTTTTACGTGTACACAGTATTGCCAGTTTACTGGATAACAAATTTACATTCGTTTTTAACAAATTTTTTATTGGACATTTATAAACTGTAACATTGCAGAGACTTTAATTTATTCATCATAATTCATTTAACGATATTAATTCATTCATCATCATTACAATATATACATCTTCCTCTGTCCAATATAGGTTTTTATCATATTTCGCCACACAATTCAAATGGAATAGGGCTACCACTTGTATCTAGCCACTCACTGCAACTTTTTTGTCCCTCAATCTTACGGCAGAACCCTACTTTAAAACCTTTTTCCCCCATTAGTTATCAGTTATTTGAGCTATATGGTCGTCCCATTGCCACTCATTTGTTTTATTGCCGTGGAATCTCGGAATAGTAAACCCGTTAGTTTGAAATTGTACGTACATTGATGAATATTGTGTGATAGGTACATGAAAAATAACGAGAGTATGGCACAGGATTTGCACAAAATATTCAAAATTAAATTACGACGAATGACTGTTCTAATTATATACCGTAATACTATACCATATCAGTCGTTAATTGTCCACTGCTGAACATAGAATTTACCTATTGGGAAGTTTTGTCAGTAGTTTCTACGCTTAGCAGGCAGGATAGAAACCTCAGTTAGGCCTTGGTAATGTTTTAAGAGAAACACTGCTGCCCGTCCCTCGACCATTAAGTTCCGTTAGTCGCCTCTTACAACACCCAAGTGAAAGGAAGAATGGACTTTTCTATGCCGTGACCACACGGTAAATTATGTATATACTTTATATCCAATTATATACTTTAAGGCAATTATTTCTAAAAAAAAATATATAAAATAATATGTTTCGTAAATAAATTAATACTTTACATCAATCTTAAATACGTTAAGATATAATTATATGAATTAGATATTACTAATATAATAAAACACAATAACAACATAATACTCTAATCAAATTACAAATATAAGAATATCTCACATAATTAACAAAAGTAGATGCTCTCAAAAATAACAGTTTATTTTATTCTTCCACTGGCACTTCTTCAGCGATAGCTTCTTCTATTTGATCCTCTGCATCTTCAATTTCTGCCGATGGTTCACTAGCCTCTGCAAACTCGTCTATTGGTACTTCGAGTGCATCAAGCGCAGCCTCAATCTCTGCAGGATTCTCTTCTTCAACTTCAGTAGCTGCCGGAGTTACAATAACTTCGCTAACTTTTTTCGAAACCTCTTCTTTAATCGATTCTGGTAGCGGAACTTCTACAGGTGTGGATTCACTAGGTGGAGCTTCAGCAGGAGCTGGTACTGCAGCAGGAGGTTGAGATAGAACTGCTGCATTAGGAGCTGCTCCTTCCTTCCTCGTTATCTTACTTATCTTTTGTTTTCTTTCCAACGGCAAAAATAATTTGTAATCTTGAGGTAACTCTTCTTCACTATACAACCGCTCACTAAAGTATATTCTTCGTATTCGTACATTAGCATGTACCTGAACACGAAGTGTCTCTATAAATTGTGTGCCGTAAGCTCGTCTCGTGAAGTCAGCCAAATTAAATTGTATTTGATTCCAACCCCCAGAGAGGCCAATTGGCATACTCGTGCAAAATGGTTTAATTTTTGTGGTTGACTGGAAATTTGAAATTCTGAACCTTCGACGCATGTTTTTATCATCAAGTATGGTTATTTCGAAAGAGAAATATCGTTTTAAATTTTTCACTATCATAACTAAAAAAGGCAATTTTATTCCTAATACTTGATTCCTATTCGGGCATGTTATGTATGTTGTTGCTACATTCGTACTTACTATCTCTAGAACTATGGAGTTTACTTCATTATCGGTAATTCGTTTTATGTGGCCATTTTTCACTTCCATATCCCATATAGCTAGAGGATTTGAACCACAGCTATAAAAAATGGATAATAATCCATTTTGATACGTATTTTTGAACATCGTGTATAATATTTTATCTGTCCTTTTTACAAAAATAATATTTACAACATTGAATATAGGAATGTCAGTTTTGACATAAGTTGTCAATACTTATATTTCATGCCAGTATCATTTATTTATCATACATATAGTAACTAAAACTACTTTTATTCCATTTATTGAAGTTTTATAGTATAATTTGCATAAAATATTTATTTTTACATGTTTTGAAATATTTTTTATAAAATATTTAATTGACCCAACGATAAGCTCGTTAAGCTACTTAGCGCTTAGTTTTAGATTTGATTCAGAACATAAAAAAGTGCAAATAAAAAATACTCATGCATTCGTGATTATGATCAAACTTCATGATTGACATGAGGCTTAAAATGATTGTCTGTCCGTTGATCTGTGTATACCATAGAATTAATATACGATACTACGTTCTAATAGGCTAGCAATGCAATCACAAAAACGAGACGAAAATGTGATTACACTTGTTTGCGTGAAATGTAAATGTGAACATATATCACTGCTACACCATAAACATTCTATCATTAGATGAATAATCGATTCTGTATACGATAATGAATCGAAACTCGATACTTTCAATTTTATTTATGTATTATGTAATAATTGTGTTGTAAAATGATTACATTTTTAGAAACTAAATAACTTTGTGGGTTTTATACCAAATATAATATTATATAATACATATATTATATAATACATATAATAGTATATTTTAACCGACTCTAATAATAAGAGGAAGTCTCAATTTGGTTGTATTTTTTTAAGTTTGTTTTTTAAACAAGCTGACGGCCCACCCGATGGAAAGTGGTAACCGTCGCCTAGAGACATAAGCAGTAACATGGACATAACAGAGTATACTGTTTCGCCCATGATACCTCCCAGGCGTTGCCATTCCTGAGGACTCGGATGTTATTCCTCTGTACCCTGTAAATTTACGCCATATCCCACCCTTCAAACCGAAACACAGCCATGCAAACACAACTGCTTCACGGTAAAAACACGAATGGGACAGTGGTACCCAAACAATCGACTTTTGTACGAAGTCTCCCTCTGGTTTGTTATTATTTTAATTTAAATACTTGTGCCTTCAGAGTATTAATTATTTTAAATGTGATAATTTTCTCTGTCGACTTATATACAAAATATTTGTTATGAAATATAAACATGAAATTGTGTTTTCTCTGTTATTTATATTACATTCAGCTAAAGCATACTTAATTCTAACTACGTTTACTCAAAACTAATTCCACTTCAATAGGTACGTAAAAATAATTAGAAATTATTGTGGTCATACTCCCGCCAAAACAGCTTCGTGCTTATGTTGTGCAAATTATCTTATTTTTTCTCCCCTCTAACATACAGGTATTATATTTTCTGTCTCGTGCATTGCTATATAAATCTTATTCTAAACTCTGTCTCTCTTTATCTAAACTTTATAATCTAAGGTATATACACAGTGTATTCGATGATGTTTATATCCCCATTCATATCTATAGACAACTTACCATTTTTTTTGTAGAATAAGTGTAAATATTATGTAAAAAGATATTTATTTGCAGTATCATACAGTAGATATAATACAATATGAATGTATTATCATACACAAAAACCATTATCTATATGTGCTTATTATTTCCAGTAATGCGTCTACAATATAGAAAGTATATACTCTTTGTATACTTTTCTATAGATCATAAAATTGAAACAACATGTTATTATTCAGCAATCTCAATTTGTGCTTCAGGTCCAACTTCCGGCTCCATTACTATAAGTTCCGTAACGATGTCAGTTAGTATCTCTTGCATTGCCTCAGCTTCTGAATTTTCCTGAACAGTTTCGCCTTCTATTTCTAATGATTTTTCTTTAATTTCTTGATTTTCCACTGCCTGTTCTAATATCTCTTTAGGCAAATTAATAGTATGATCAGCTACTTCAACAACATCTGTCACTGTCTCAATTTTTTCTGCAGATCTTATATTTGTTTCCTGTGATGAAATTTTCTCAACAGAATGTACTGACCTCTTAGACCCAGATATTATTATGTCGGCATTGCTTTCTTTCTTCTCTTCTGTAACTTTTAAAGCTGTTTGTTGTGATGGAATTTGTTTGATGTCATCTTTTATGTCTAACTTTGAATCTTTCTTTCCTTTTGCTTCTTTATTACCCAAAGGAAAATACAATTTATATTCTGGAGGCAGTTTATCTTCTGGTATTAATCTTTCTGCAAAATATATCCGTCTCAACCGAATATTTGCATTAATTTTTAATTTTTGCACTTCGACAAATTGCTTTTTATATGCACGTCTAGTAAATTCAGCCAAATTAAATTGAATTTGATTCCATCCTTCGGAAAGTCCAATAGGCATAACCGTACAAAGTGGCAGTATCTGAGTTGTGCTTTGAAAATTCGAAACCCGAAATCTTCTCCGTGTCCCAGTTTCATCCAGTATGGTTACTTCGAATGAAAAATATTTTTTTAGATTTTTAACTATCATGACCAAAAATGGCATAGTAATTCCCAAAACCATTTTACCTTTTGGACAAGTCATGTAAGTTGTACTTACATTAGTTCCTCCTATCTCTAATACCATTGACTTTATATCTTGATCCAAAAACCTGGTAATGTAACCATCTTGAGTATGTGTATCCCATATATTTAAGGGTTTTGAACCTACGCTGAAAAATACCGTAAGCATTCCACGTTGATACGAATTTCTATACATTTGTACCTCTTATAATTAATATATAATTATTCTAAAATAATAACTCCACCTTAGTTCCTTCATAGATGACGTTTTAGACATAATATTTTTGTGCAAATTTCATTGAAAAGTTTGTAGGACTTTTTTATGAAAATATAAAAAGAGACTGTATATATTATAAAAACAACTAAAGCAAGCGTCGGAATATATCATGCGTCAACATTGGTATCTATATAATTATATGCAAATAAGGTACAAATACGTGTACATATAAGATGAATATGTTAGTTTAGTATGCTACCTAAATGGATTGATTATAGAGTTTTATTTCAAGTCTTCTTTCTCTTTTTTCTTACTATGTCCTAGATATGAAAACAAGAGATGACACATTATATTCTTAGTCCGTCACCACGTTTTAAAATATTCGTGTCATATTATTACTTTCTTAAAAGCGAAATGGAAAATGGAGCGATATAGGAAGAGTAATATCGTAGCACCAAAAAGTGAATCGTCAACGAATCGTAGCTCCTTACGATTATAAATGAGCAGAACGATAAGGGGGATTGGCAAAAACGCTAATTTCCGCCGGCGCCGCGGCTAAAATACCTTCAAGTTTGGAGCGCTATATCTTTACTTAATACTTTACTTTCAACAACAAAGCTATACAAAATGTTACTTGAAAAGGTATCGAGACGATTAAAGTACTCAGTTACAAATAAAATTATATTTAATATTACTATACTATACTCATTCCTTACAACTAATTCACTAGGAAAAATAAATCATGTATTTGTCGAATACTACAAAAATAAATGAGGCCGTCAGAGGTAAACAGAAAAACTTCCACAAATACGTAGAAATAAAACTTTTAAAAGAATAGCTCGCTTTCGCCATGATTTATCTACCCATTTGTCATCCTCGACACTAGGAAAATATGTCACGCAAACCCACAAGTAACGTTCACACACGGTTCGTAACGAAAATAACATTTTTGTCGTCTGTAAATCACGTGACTTTTCCACTATGCTGGGCGCCCTTAGAGACAGCCGCGCGCAGCAAAAAATCTGAGCGACGGGAACAAAGGAAAATGAAAAAGAGCCTTTCTACTGTCACGATAAGGAGTGCATGGGCGTGTTTAGGCGTTGTAGGCACCTACCGCCGTGATGCGACTAGTTTCTTTGTAGCTATCTATATTTCCTTAAGTCCACACACAGTATTCCATAGCACTCAACTTTTTATAAATATTAGGGGAGACACCCCACACGTTACGTTGTTAAGATATCATTGCTATTTTTTGGAATCAATGGCGTAGAAAACGGTGGCCGATAACGATAACGGCTGTCGGAAAAGAATAAATGAATAATGTTTACTCTAGATATTTTCCGTAGGCCTATCTCAATATTTACATGCTGCATTAATATTCATAAGTGTTATTGCGTGGAAAATTGTAATTTACACAGATATTGCTCAATAACAAATTTGTTGTAGACATGGGAGCAGTGTGTTGTTTACTAATACCAGCTATATGTTATCTGTGTATATCTTGATTAGATCAAACAACTGGCTAGCAATTTTGTTTTCCATCGTAAATTCTTACTAACCACTGAGCACATTATTTTTAATTAAAAAACCTAATAAATAATAGAACATTATAAATGTTTCAAGCTTTTTACTTACATTCTTTTCTCTACCCGTTTTTCTATTTAAAATTTATACTAATCAATCACATTTAAAAACTTTCTACTAGTATCCAACTGAGATGAAATTTGGTGTACTTTTGTGATAAAATTGCAATAATATCTTACTAAATCAAATACTAAGTGAGATAATGGTAAGAAAGGCGGTTATGGGATTATTTAATTATAAAGATTCTGTGGCCACGTTACAATAAAACTCCAATAAATTTGAGCTCGTTTGACATATCTCTATGAGTAGTTGGCTGAAAGTTGTCGATTAACGTGTGGTAACTATCGTAACAAGCCGGAAGGTAACAAAATGTATGAATAAAAATTTATTTTTAAATATAATTTCAGCGGATTTCCGTTCTAAACATTCTCGTCACTTTGAGATCGTCTATTAATCACGTAAGGCTCGAAAGGGGAGACGGCGGGTTCGGAAAAATTACGAAATATCACAAAAAGAGGGGGGGGGGATAGTAGAATATCACGTGTGTTTTTTCGTAGAACACGCGATATCCAAACTGAAAAGCGGTGCATTACCTTGACTCGCGGTTGCAAGCTCAATGTCTGACTAAGCATTAGTCTAAAAACTCACCATGTATCACCAGGGAGGAAGAGGTTAAAAAGTTGCTAAAAACATCATAGGAACTTAATAATTGAGGGATGGGCAGCAGCATCCTTCTTAGAATATCACCAAAGCCTTTCCAAGCGTAGTAACTACTGGCGAAACCCCTCAAGGAGGAGGCCTATGTTCAGCAGCGGACAGTTAATGGCTGATATAATGATGACAATATAATTTTTGATTTATGGCTGATATAACAACAATAAAAAAATATTATAAAATATAGCTCAACGGCTGCTCTGACGCTAATGAAAAAAAGCCAATTGCTTGAAAACTGAAAAAGCGGCGTTTCGGAGATATGCCTGGGTATATTTACAGAGCTCATTGCTCGGCGCAACGAAGCGTGGTCTGCATAATGTATCGAACGGTACGCGATTCCAGCGAAGCTTTGTCTGCTTTATTTACAGCCGGCCCGTGTATTCACGCGGAAATTGGATTTGTAAAATAAGACACTGTATAAATAATCTTTATCTAAAACATATCTCAACGGGGTCGTTTGTTCCTACATTATTTTTTTCGCCAGAATTCCTCCAGTGCGTACCACTGCGTATGTCAGACTGCGCCGTAGAATATCTTTGACGCTAATGGAATTGTAATAAATATTTGTTTGTATGTGGTAATGTCGTTTCAACCCTCAAATCGTGAGATGAATTTGTTTTGATGTTGCCGGTAAATCTTGATACCACATTCAAGATAAACAAGTTAGTACAATGTCAAGACACAAACGGCGCAGCAAAAGATTTCATGTTGTTAGTAATATAATATTTTTCCAATTCTAAATATCTCCTATTAATAATAACTATATCATAATTATTACGTGAAAATATATCTATTATTTAGAATTATTGTCTTAATAAGTTTTGCTCCAGTCAAGTAAAATAATAAAAGACATTAATATTAGTCTCTCTACGCAAGGAAGCGGTATAACGGAAAATTATAATTTCTGCGCCGAGAAATTGTGCTAATTAAATTAATCTTCGTAAATATAAACGCTTTCTTAATATGTCAGAATCATAAAATGAGATATATGTATTTAATACAACAAATAAAATTTATTTGACATATTAAAGAGCGCCATCTAGTTCCAAATTAAGCATACTTTATACTATTTGTATTAGACAACTGATAAATATAATTTTGTACATACATACATATTGTGTATTTACAAAATTATGTAATTTCATTAGAAAGTCAGTGAATCCACTGCTGCACATAGGCCTCCCCCATAAGAGGGGCCAGATGATACACATTATACGTAGATAATATCCAGACCAATACAAACAAACATATTCATAAATATACATCTTTGTATTGTACAAGGAACGAACCCGGAACCAACAAAAGGTGAAGTAGTGGATTTAATCGTAACACTCCAAATATTGTCCTAAGTAAACACAAAACACAATTTCAAACTACACTGCATTAACAATTTTCCAAATTATTTACAACCCAATTTTTTCTTTTTATCCCAGCGTGCTATTGTTCAAGTATACAAGCTATGCAGTAAAATATGAATTCGTTTATAAATTTTCCACTTCTGGAACATTATTTCCTCATGATTTTTTGGAGTCGTTGACAGTGGCGCCAAAGTTACGGCCCCGGGTGGAAATAATCGCCGTCGAGCCCCGGGCAGGGACAATGTATCGAAATTAATATCCGGCACGAGAGCCGGGGAACAATTTGTCCGGTCGGAATGCGGATAATTAAACGGGCCAGCCAGCTTACATGAGTCTAAAAATATTTCACCAAGAACTTGCGAAACTAAATCGAAAAAGTCCCGAATTCCAGGATGTTGTGGTGCTAATGTATAGTGTATTATAAGCGGCCTTTAGAGATACCTAAAATATACATCGGAAATTCGTTACAATTTTGCTGCACATATTACGGTTTATCACAAAATCCGATTGAGTTTCTTTTCAACCAATAGGTGGATGTTGTTAACCAATTGACCTCAAAAAAGGAAGTTCACAGTTCGGTTGTATTTTATTTTATGTTTGTTACCTCATAACTCCGCCAATTGTAAACCGATTTAGAAAATTCTTTTTTTATCTGTAAAGATATATTTACAGATTGGTCCTATAGAAATTTTATCAAAAACAGTTTAGTGGTTTAGTTTTTAAATCAAAATGACTGGTTTTGTCACAATTAAAGTCTTTTTTTTTTGTGTGCCTTCATTATTTGTACTATCAACTGGAACCCTAATAGGATAGGTAGACGTACTAGTTGACTGTTACCATTTTGTTTAACCATTACACTTACTATTTCGCCAATACATATTCTACCGTCTACCACAGTCTTTCCAATTTATTTGGTTATTATCGGTGATTTTTATCATCGGAAAGTTAGTTGGAAATTTAAATTAACTCACAATTTTTTATGTGTTGGCCAGATTCGAATTTAAACCCTTGACTGTATCGATAAATATTTTAATGTTTGGTTGTATAATAAAAATTACTCTCAAAATAGTCCCTTATTAATTCTGTTAAAATTGAAGACGTTTGTGACAAAAATGTTAAATTATTTAACACCTCTTCACCTGTTTTATATTATTAGTCTTGCTTTTAATTTATTATTATTATAAATATATATTAATATTAAAATATGATAATATAAACTAAGTGTAATATTGATTTGATAAAATTGATATATTGATCTTATTAGATCAATGTTATTTTATATTATCATATTATACTAACGCTTTAAAGTAATTATTAAATAAACAAAATAACCTAATATTATTATGCTTATACGTATTACTCTGTGCTAATACTTCCAGCTTATACGAGATGGCCAAGCTCCAGTATTCCGATTCATTTGCGCGCAGAATTCATGTCTGCCGCATTCAAATAAAGACATATATCTCTCCCCGGCTGCCCTTTTTAATCCATCGCTTGGTGGCTGCGCTCGTAAATCTAAAATGTCGATTAAAAGAACACTGTTTATCCCTGTCGACATCAAATAAATAGCAATAAATGTCTAGTGCATCGCTTGCTAGAGAAAATCAATGCCGTTACGGCATTATGAAGGAAATAAGCTGAGATTTTCATCGTGGACGGCTGATAAGCTTTCGATAGTACTTCTCAGATGCTCTCTCTTTTTAATGCGGTTGTATTTTGTACATCAAGCTTTGTAGAATTTGTTGCACTGTAATACTTTTTGTGCTATTGGAAATGACAAATAGATCGATGGAAAGTAAACTATGAGTATACCTTTAGTCATCAAATGTGACAATTTTGAAGCATTCCTTACTGTTCCTAAAAGACTTCTGATGTGTTAAAGTGCATATTCATGTTCTATTGAAACTTATACTTAAGGTATCTAGAATACAAACTAAATGCAATATTTGTTTAAACGTAACGATTAGTTTTTCTT
This sequence comes from Galleria mellonella, assembly GCF_026898425.1. NCBI lineage: Eukaryota > Metazoa > Arthropoda > Insecta > Lepidoptera > Pyralidae > Galleria > Galleria mellonella. The sequence goes on along the minus strand of NW_026442130.1, from coordinate 6,241,557 downwards.
ACTCGTATATTGTAAGACAATATTTATTTGAGTAATATTTGAGTATAACACAAGAATCCCACTTCAATTGAGGCAAAACCAGTTATTTTGGTTTCAGAACTTAACTAATGAATCGATTTTGATAAAATTTCTATGGCACCAATCTATAAATATATCTTTTTAGATAAAAAAAGAAATCTAAATCGCTTTACACCTGAAGGAGTTATGGGGTAACAAACGTAAAAATAAAAAAACGTAATTGAGAATCATCTTCTCTTTAAATTGTTAATAATAAATAAATATAGCAATGATCGTATACATACTAGACAATTGACAGACATTATATTTATTCGTTTAATTTTTTACATTTAGAAATCGCCAAGGCTAATATACAATTATCATCTGTATTAGTCATCACTACACAACATAGTATAAAAGAAAGTGGCTGTCGCTGTCTGTCCATCCTTGTATGTATGCTTATATCTTTAAAACTACGCAATAGATTTTGATGCGGTCTTTTTTAGTAGATAGACTGATTCGAGAGGAAGGTTTATATGTATAACACATGCATAATATAGTAGAGAAATACTGATAATTTTAGAGGTTTCAAATGTGATGTGATGTAATGTGCACCCGTACGAAGCCGGGGTGGGTCGCTAGTCCATTATAAATGTGAAAGTGAGTCTGTTTTCTTGTTACCTCTTTGTGCCTTAGTTGAGCCGTTACTTCAACCAATCGTCATGAAATGATCAATCAATATATCAATAATCCAGAACTATACGAATTGGCGTGTAAAAGTTAGTAATCAATAAAAATATTTGCATTGTGCTAGAATTGAAGTCACATATAAGAAGACTAAATAATGTAGAAATACTCCTTACATTTATATTTTTCCAACATACAACTTTAAAATTTAAACAGGGCGTGGTAGAGTACGCCAAATGGACTATATTTTGTTGCTGCAACATGAATTGGCTTCACGTATTAAAGATTCGTATAAATATAAATAAATGTACTGCCAAGAGTTCATGCCAAGATTTCTCAACTAGCCTTTTGTTTCGTGCCAATATATAATAAAAGCAAAGTTGTATATTGGATATTCCCACGAATGTACTTTTTATCTACATTTTTGTAAGCGTATTATAATTTAAAAATAAAAAAATATATAATTTTACCACTTCATCTTACAAATATTTTCTTAAGTCTTAAGCTCTGTTCTAACTAAACCGGTCTGGTTTTGTCGCCAAATTAGCAAACAAACCATAAACACTAATAATTAACTAAACAATCGGGTAAGAGATTGTAAGACGTTTCTTAGACGGGTCTAGAGGTCTCGTTGCTATAAATACACCTTATGGTTGACTTCCACGCAAATCCCCCTGGAAACTATTACGATTACATCAATTGCAAGAAGAATTACTAAAATCGATATCGATCCAATATTTGTAAAACAGGTTTTGATACTCGGTCATATCAGCCGTTAATTGTCCACTGCTGCGAATAGACCTCTTATTGGGGAGGTTTTGCCAGTACCTGCCACGCTTGGCAGGCTGGTTGACAACTGCAGTTAGGCTTTGGTGCTGTTTTCAGAGGAGCACTGCTACCCAACCATTGATTTTAAGTATATTTAGTCACCTCCTTATGAGACCCAAGGGAAATAAAAGGATGACCCATTCTATATCAAAACCATACAGTATAGAATCTATAATTTGATACTCGATACTCCATATTACTAAATTAGACCTAGTGTGAATTTCACAAATTCAAACATAAACCATATCTCTTCAACTGTCCTTTCATTAAAAACAGAAAGATAGACCCCGTTTCAGAAGGCCATTTAATTTCCTCACACTTCGAGGCCTATCATTAGAGAGTTTAAAAGGTATTTGTTAGGCGCGCGTCGCACTGTAAAAAGTTAATGATATGTGAAGATCCGTAGGAAATCCTTCGTGTAATTGTTAGTGAATTTAATGGTTCGTGTGAGGGTCGCCTCTGGAATTAGACTTGACAAATTTCGTACTATACGGATCAGTTCATTTAGTTTCCTGTAAATCATAGAGATTTTTATATTATTTTTAATTTTTGATTCAAGAACTCCATCCATAATGGAATGGTGGGCGCACTGCTTTGATTAACTGAGGTCTTTATTTAAAAGACCTGTTAAAATACATATTTCTAACAAAGGCATATATTTAAGTAAGTTCCTGCATAATCCTTACAAATATTATAAATGACAAAGTCACTTTGTTTGTTTATTTATTACCTTATAATGCCTTAACTAAACACTATGAAATTTTGTGTACAGATAGGCTGAAGAAAGACATAGGTTTCTTTTTCTTTCTATCAGTAAACATATTCAGGTCACGCGGACAAAATCGCAGGTAAAAGTTAGTATATTTAAAAAATAAAAATATTCACGATTGAAATCGATAATAGAATAATTAGAAGTGTTTATCAATACAGCGAAGAAGTGGCAGCAGCGTCTCTCTTAAAATATCTTCAAAGCCTGACTGCGGTTGCCAATCCACCTTTCAAGCGTGGCAACTACTAGCAAAACCCACCAAGGTGGAGGCTTATGTTCAGCAGTGGACAGTTAAAGGCTGATATGATGACGATAATGATCAATAGTTTCCAACGTCGTGACGCTCAACATAGCCACATTTCGCGGAACACATTGTCATAGTATTGTACCTGTCAGAGAGCAAGCCTGCCGCCGTTAATCGCCGTCATTATTTATACACACACTCTCTTTTATCGTACCATTATGCATTAATTAAAATAAAAAGTGTCCTATATTAATCTAAGATATTGTCCAATTCATAATTGAGTAGCAAATGTTAAAACATCTGAGCGTGTTTACAAACTTTGAAATTTATGTATTAGTAGTATTAACAATTGTCAAATATTACTAAATTTCAATTCAAAAGGCTTCAATTAAATTTACAATACTTACTCGAGGACGTTTCTCCTTATGCTCTAGGGCAGTAAAAACGGAATAAAGTCTTGGAATTTTCATCCAGCGAATGCAATTTTCGACAATAAAGTGCACATGGTCCATTAGAGCTAGTAAGTGAGGCGGTAAACACCCTACCAGGGACTATTATGCCCGTTTTATATTCACACTTAAGGTTTATTGAAAGCCTTTGGCTTGCCACGTTCAGCTGCCATTGTTTACATTAAGTAAATAACCCTGTGTCGTAAACTACAAAACGCAATAAAAGCAGAGCCGAGGCTCTTTCATTGTAAGGTGCATGTTTATTTCGAAAAGATCAGTATCATTGTCAATAGTTTCTTTAAATAGTACCCTACTACCTAGTACTACTTTACCCGCGTGTATGCGTGCGTAAGATTATAAAATACTGTATGTGTTAAGTTATCACTGCAGTCCACTCATGCACAAACGATATAATAATATATCCTTTATATCCTGAGAAAATAAAAAAACATCGCTACTAAGAACTTCTTAGAATTCCTATCACTAATAGGAATTAGCAGCGAACTTTAAAAAAGAGCGAGCATAATAGATTACAGAGGTCACATTGTTACGGGGTTTTCTGTCTGATAAAGCCCATTTCTTAATAATAATAATGAGTTAGGATATAACTTACCCATGTACCAAAATTTAATCCATTTAGTTTCACATTTATATTAATACAAAGATGAAAAATAAACTATTTTATAAAATCAGTTTTATACACTCACCTAGAATAATATTACACATTACATAAACATTCCAAAATAATATTTAAACTAAAACTTCGAAATAAAATTACCTACATCTAAAATTTCTACAACTGATTGACGAGCAAAAAACATATGTCAGTAACGTGTGTACATTTGTATTTACTTATAACTTACTTGTATTTAATTCAACATTTTCAATATCGCTGTTCAAAGTTGCTTACAAAATTATTTGAAATTCTATAAAGATATAGTAGGTAGCTATGTGTATTTGGAGTGGAAATGAATATCTGCGGTATTGTTTGCCGTGGCCCGGCTTCGTCACACTTATCCCGGATTATCCCCAGTAATGACCACCTCTGAATTTTACTTACCCACGAATCTTTTAACTTTACATCGACACTGAAATAAATAGCACGCTTTAGGTTCAAGATTAACAGCGGTAGGCTGTGGTTGGATATAACCTATCTATCTAATATGGACGATCTTGATGATGCCGCGGGTTTTAAAAAGTAATAATGAAATGATAATTTCCACTACGCTATCGGTACACACATACGAAGGAACCAGCAAATGATGATGCCACACTATGGTGGGGGGAAAGGTTTTATTAGTAATAGGGACTAACAGCCCCATTTCTAGCAGGTTATCAGGTTGACCTCCACACAGTTCCCATTGGAAACTATCGAGATTAATTCTGGTGGAATTCATCATGATGGCCTTACTGACCTACTTTTATTCTCGTCTATCATCTCTCACAGGTGCACCACCAGCGTATACCGATAGCACAGACGGAGTTACCATTCCATTTTCATCCATTATAAAAAGAACACTGTGACGATCATAGGTTCGATCTCGCATAATACAATCGTTTGTAGTCATGCGACTGTTTGCATTAGTGTGTGGTGTTTTCTATGTATAATAAATATGTTTTTCTAAAAAATTTGCTCCGAGTATTTCTATTATATATCTAATATTTATCTGTCTACTTAATTTATAATTAGATGGCATTATGTGACTTATCCAATAGTATTTCCAATTAATTTATAGTCAATCGTTTATTATTAAATTAATTATTGGACTAATGATGATTAATGAGTATTAAAATGCTGGCAGCGAGGTGGAAGAGGGGGACAAAGCACTTCCCACGTTAACAAATAGGTATATAATACAAATCAATTCGCAAAATATTTAAAATCATTTATCAGAATTCGCTGAAGCAAGTATTTCATAAATATCGTGTAAAAAGCTTCATATTATCACTTTTCGCTTCAAAGGTTGAAACGAAATCCCGACCATTAAAATAGTATTAGTCTACGCTATGTGGAAAATAACAAAATTCCCTACCAACAAAAACGGTATCAGAGTTTCCTCGAAAGAACTCCACATATGAGTGACGTAAAAAAACTTAATGATGTCTTCGAGGTCGTGTCAATGTCCCCGCGAGGAGTCGTCTTGAAAAAATTCCGTTACGCTTTATCAGCACTAATGGCTTGCAAATAGCTCCACCAATCGTCTTACACTCTTATATCATTCGCAAGTCGCCCGTTGCATTATTCAGTATTTTGCTTTTTAATATTCAGACGACATATTTGAGTCTCCTTTCAATTTTTTCCCGCGCCTCCCGTGTACCGGTGTGCGCGGAATTTTGAAAGCTACTTATTGATGTTCGTTTCTTAATCCCAACATATCACGCGAGGTGTTCCATTTCTTTTATCGACACCGAAGCTCTGTTCACTTGTGGCCGTCATTTTTTATAACGAACAGATTTATTGCGGTTGAATCTGATAGGTGTCGATGGAGTCCGTACACGGACCTACGATCTGTTCGCCGAGATATATTCGTTCCTAGTCAGAATTAAAAAGAAAACGAAAGCGATGTATGGGCCCGTGGATTGACTGAAATAGCCGGCTGCAGGTTCGTTTCGTTTAATTATCGGCATTCCTGCAACACGGCCCGACAAATTGTTTTTGTCGGCGATCGAGGTACCGATATTTCATTATTATAACCGAGCTATGCCATCCGGTATGACAACACGTATTTACGATTGTATTTATAGCCGTGAATATCTATTTTACGGTGATTTCGACTAGATATCGAACAATTCTGTTCCACAAAATGGACGCAATAATTTAAAACTGTTGTAATAAAAATTTGATTTATTTAACCTCTTATAAAATGTTCCAGCTAGTTCTCAGTGCTGAGTCGGAATTCCTTTTAACTTAATATACATAAATCTGGTGCAGCTTGGGTCTGAAACCTAAATGTACATACGCGTCCCCACATCTTATCAGAAGCGAAGCGTAGCCTATTATCTCATGATATAAATCAGGCGGAAGTGTCTCAGACTTATTGGAAATGTAATTAATATCCAATTCGAGAACCAACAGTATTTTTGTAATGATAGAAATATATTTAAAATTTATTGTTATTACTATATTTAATATATAAAAAAAAAACATTGTTGAAGTGAAAGGTTTTAAATAAAAATGATATGAGTTATTTATACCACAAATCCTGCTTTTTTAATAACACTTGACTATGAAAAATATTAGTATAAATAAATATGAAGAAATAATTATAATTTATTAATAGCTTATATTTTTAATAAATTCATTAGCCCAGGATTGATTATTATTTTATCCGTAGGTTTTCTAGAAGATTTTTCTTATTGATGGTGCTAAGCACAGAAAAAATAGATCCAGTTGTACAAAGTGTATAAGGATCTTATAATACCAATTATTATTGAGTACTATATATATATATATATATATATATATATATTGACTTTGACCTACATAATGATAATAAATTACCGAAGACAAGTACTTAAGTCTACAATGATCTGTCTAATATGGCTATTACAGAACAACTGGTCACATTAGCTTACAACGAACCCATAACTAGAGCAGATTTATCATGTCCCAAACAATAGGCTCTTCCAGTATCTTCCATTATCCTCTATAAATCATTGGAGGCCAGCCCATTCCGGCAGATTGCCTGCAGTTACCCTTGCACTTATTGCCGATTCCCTCCAATCTCGGCCGCTGGGTACCCCCTGAATGCCCTCCGGGTACCCCCGCTACTAACCCCTCCTCGTTAACAGGGCAGCTTCATTTGTTTGGATTTACAACGCTCATTCCAACCTTATACAGGTTAGGGTTATCTACTTATATTTATGTATTAATACCAAAAACTATTGTTATATATTTTCTCTTTCTCATTTAAAAGAAACTAACAACCTACCAATTATTTTTTTTTTTATATTATAACTTATTGATAAGTGTACTTGATTACTTGTAATAAATTTATTATTGCAGTTGAATTTTTTTTTAGTAATTTCTTAATATTTTCAGTAATATAACCCATATAAATAACTGATAATAAAAGAATGCTTTTTTTCTTTCAAATAGTCTCTAATATAATATTTCTCTTATTTAAAAGATAAGATGCGTTATTTAAGTTTTACAACCATGTGACAAAGTCAGTGTCTCTCACACAAGGCTCGAAAATGACTGACGCCGAGAATTATGTCAAATAATAATTTATGCAATTTAATATTCGACTAACGAGCGATTAATGATGGTAAACATCAATTAAAAAGCTAATTTATCAAAGACACAATCTGTAAGCTCAATCCCTACAAGTTGGATACCATGATCGCACGGTTTATACAAATCATTCAAAAATTATTCAAATTTCGATTTAGCTTCCTTTGGGAAAATTGTTTATTTTATCAAATACTATAGCTGAATTTCTAATCGTTATACCCTTCCCTGCCTTATATTTAAATGTAGGTAATATACATAAATATAGATGAGTCTGCATTAATTTGAATACTAAACATATAAAAACAAAACACGGATTAAACAAAGCTTCGTACATGTTGTTTATTTAATGTGCTTATATAAAATAAACGGAAACAAATAAGTAACGAGCTCGTGTATATCATAGTACACCGTACGACTCGATGCTAATCTCGACTTAGTACCCTCGACTAATCGCATAAGGTTGATATTTGTATATGTAATCTAAAATATTTTCTTATTTTTATAAAAATATATTTATATACTAATAAGTTGAAAATTTCGTCATAATCAGACCAGTTACATTTTATACTTAATAAACTGCGTACAAACTTAACCAATAATGATGCTTTTTTTTTTATTTCTCTTTGTATTTGTCAATTTGTAACTTAGTGTTTCACGTAAAACTGTACTGCTTATAATAAAATATTAACAAAAAACAACTGTACACAAATAATTGTGATGAAAGGTTATTGTACTACACTCGTACAAAGTTATAGGCACAGCATATATTTAAATATCAGCCAATATATCTTATTATTTATTTCGTAGAAGAGGATATAAGATTCCATTTTATTTAGTACACACCAAAGTACAGTTAACTGGGAGTTGATATAGTATATAGTATACTAATTCAAGTATATAAATTACTTTTGTAAATATATTTACTTAAGAAACAGCAACAAAATCTCGTATAAGTTAAATAAGTAAATATTAGTTAATATTCCCTCAGTTCTCGGGTTCTCCAAATATTCAACAACATTCAAAAGATTCATCGCTCTAAACTTCCTAAATTAGTTATTTTAAATAAAGTAGGTACATTTTGAAAAAAATATAAGGGATTTAGTCGATATTCATTAGACCTATTCACATATAAATTTATCATCATAATACAATAAGAGAGCAAAATATACGCAATTGATACGAATAGCGACGACTACGACATACGATGTCATGAATTTGTATAAAAATTAACGCACCTGTAATTTTTTTAGTATTGCGGGTGCCCATGGCTAACGGTAGTCACTTACCATTTAGAGAACTGCATACCTACTCGTTTTCTCATTAAAAAATATATTTATGTAATTGCGTATACTTCCTCTCCTATTGTATCACGACGATAAAATCGTACGATATTGTGTCATGCTACGGTAAATTATAAAAGCGCCCATTATTTTCCACTGCGAATACCATTTTCCTTAAGATTATCTGTCTTCTGCCCAATTAGAGGCCTATTAGGTATCCTATTTAATTTTTTTCGAGTAATTGGCCAATTTCTTGGTAACCGTCTCTCTTAAATATCAGGTGATTACGGTATCTCGTTTCACGCCTCTTACGCCTACAGATGACAGTTACTGATTACGAATACTGTCTATACAATCCTACTAAATATTCTTAAAAATATTTAAAAAAAGGAACATATAGCATGCCCTGCTAATTATTATATTCATCATCATCATCATCATCATCATCTCAGCTATTATCTATCCACTGTAAAATAATCAGAATTTGTGATGTGATATGATAACTCCCGCAAAACCGTTGCAGGTAAAATATGATACTATCATTGCAAAACATGCACCAATACATTAACAAAGCATTCATAATTACTCAATACTTACTAAAATTCCCTATAATAACGCGCAATTATATTATTATCGTCATTTCAATACCACCGTAATGAGGATCTATACAAAAGACCCTACCTTCCCCATGTACTTTCCCAATCGTTTCCAGGCTTATCAACAAATAACATCGCTTCTAAAATATAAAATACATTCAAGTCATATCTCTCTCTTTATTATACTTTTAGGGACTGTATATTAAACTAATAGATACGGTTATTATTGACAATAAAAAATAAAAGGTATTTTTCAAAAATTTCTTTTCCCGTGCACACACCACGTAGTATTCACCTCCTCCCTATCGCTTATGATTTCTAAACAAAAAAAACAAAGGCCTAACTATTATGTCAATGGTCCGAAAACCTGAATAATTAAAATGTAGGAGTATAAAAACAGTTCTGCCTACCCCAACAGGAGTGACAGATTTGTATATATGTATGTAAAACATTATTATATGAAGGATCGTATGAATATGTCTTTATGCTAGAAATTAAAAGTAAATATTTATTTATTGTCAGAAACACTAATCTAACGGGTAAAGTTTTTCTCTAGTTCTGTTTCTTTTCATCACTAGAACAATATGTAGATATCCCATACAGATTGCTTTTTTTTTTTAATATGAATGAAAATAGGAGTTTTAAGGTTCTATGCAATTAAAAATAGAAATCGTATTTATAATTAGAATTCTATAGTTAGTCTAAAAAACAATATGATTACCATGGCAACATCGAAAAAGATACTTTTCCGATACGTATCAAATAACCCGCGCAAATGAGTTTAAGAGTCTATACATCGTAATGAAGCTCATTCGCAGTACCGGAACATTTTCCGTTTTAAAAAGCCAAATCGATATTGTGTGTACTCACAAAAAGCTTAGGCCCACGTCGTAATTTCCAATGCCAATGGACCATGAACACTGGCGAGATTTCGACGAAATTCCAACCATCGCGGTTATTAGGAGAGGCATGTGTTTTTTATATGGCAGGTTAGGTACAAATAACGTATGTTGGAGAGAATACTGCAAAGCCACCTTTCTTTCAAACAGCAAGCAATTTATAAATACATAATTCATAAGAAATTAAGGATTTACTTACGACTATTTTTTAATTATACCTATATAATAATAATATATAAATTTTCTCTGTCAATTCCAATAATGAAGTATCGCGTTTGTGATTCACTGTTCATCCCAAAGGATGGCTGGTAGAAAATGCTACTAGCGTTATGTCGGCATATATTTTCTTTTGATCAATTAAAATATTTAAATTACATTATAATCCCTGATGGGTAATCAGGGGCATTTATTCACTATTGCCGTTATGGAAGACCTAACACTCGATATGTTTACATTTCGAGAAGCATTTTAAAATCTAACTAGTTAGGGAGTCTTTTCCTATCAATTTATTTAATACATATCATACATCATCGTCATCATATCAGCTATTAACTGTGCGCTGCTGGATATAGGACTCCCCTTAATGGAGGGTTTTGTCAGTAGTTGCCACGCTTGGAAAGCAGGTTAGCAACAGGAGTTAAGCTTTGATGATATTTATTAAAAAGAGACGTTTCTCTCAAAGATTTAATTTTCTTAGTCGCCTCCTATGACATCCACGGAAACGGAAGAGGTAGACCATTCTGTGCTAGGATCACACAGCGATATTATACACAACACAAATTTATAATTATTATAAAATATTTATTTTATTCTATGATATTTGACCAGTTTCGCGTTATGGCGTTCTCAATGGAAATTGTGGAAAGCGTTTTAAAATTATTACAATCTCCAAATTCCACCATAAGCGCCTACGATCTACACCATCAATACAATCTGCGAATTATTCTCCGATTTGACTTTTGTAGATTTCTCATTTTTTTCTAAAATTTCAAGTCAAATTGACCGTTATATAGGATGCAATTTGAAATCGTTAACGTTCTCTTAAGAGAGCGCTCTATCAATGAAATGGAAAATTTTCATAAAGATAATTCTTTATGAACATTTTTAAAATGTGTCGAAAAACGACAAAAAATTTTGAACCCCTCCTTATATAATATGAGAAGATAAGATATTAATATGAGAAGTAGAAAAATATTCCGTTTCGTTAATATAACATACAAATTTGGATGCCAATCTTTGTCTCCTCACACATACTTCTTGTTTCAATCACTTCTACTTCAAAATTCTTATCGTATATGTGAATTAAGTTCATTAATATATATATATATATATATACAAAGTATATTAGTACTCAAACTTAACACTAACCCTCCCTCGTTTATAAAAACCTCAAACCTCTCATAAACTTGTTTTAGCTATTAAACTGTTTTGTCTCTTTTTCTTGTGCTAAATTCCTAATTTGAAAGAAAGTGACAAAGCAATAGTTGAAATAGGTTTATAAAAGGTTTTAGTTAAAGGTTAGAATTATAAAAACCTCAAACCTCTCATAAACTTGTTTTAGCTATTAAACTATTTTGTCTCTTTTTCTTGTGCTAAATTCCTAATTTGAAGGAAAGTGACAAAGCAATAGTTGAAATAGGTTTACAAAAGGTTTTAGTTAAAGGTTAGAATGTTTTATACACTAATTCGCGCAGGCAAAGCCGCGGGAAACGGCTAGATCATAACAATTATTAGAAACAAATAGCGAGCGGTTAACCGGTTAAATTAATTTAGCCCACGAAAGGTGAGATCAACTCAAAAGAGAGAGAAAGACAAAGTATGATCATTTTGTATGGCAAAATATTTATTGGCTATACTTGAATAACTGTCAATTTTGCGGAGAAAACTCACTTAAAAAGAAAAATAAGTTCGTATCGCTAACGGTACTATAGACACGACATCACATTTTTCTTACTCGTACGAAGTATAAAAGATATACATATAACGATACAATGACAGACAACAAAACTTTCCTTTTAGTGACTATCAGACCGAAGGATTGATTCTTAGTCCCTACTTTTCTTAGATAACTTCCCTTACTTGTACCATCCTCATCCCGCGACGGATAAGTATGGCTTATTAAGTTAAGAACTTAATTAGGAACAGGCTGTCGGGTGGGTGATTTAATTACTATGCTCTTATGTAATACTTACTTGAACCTATGTGTTAATGTAACTCGATAACTTAGGTACGCGACATTTACGTATTTGCTAAGGATTCTGGAGTTGCTATGTTCACATCTATTGTTATGTGAATGTTTCTTTCAAATACATGTATTTATTTATTTATATACGCTTTTGTATATTCACTTATAATATAGGTGTTAGGTTATAACAAAAATTTACACAGGCAGACTTATCTCTTATGGATTTCTTCCATTTAACCTTGTGAAACCTAAAAGTAGAAGATATCTATAGGGTTGGTATATAAAGCATAACATAACATTTATTTTATATACGGTTATAAATATAAGGTTATTGATATTCTATTATATACTATATATCTGCAAACTAGCATTTACCTGTGACATCGTCCGCGTGTCCAGAATATGTTTATTGACCGAGTAAAAAGTAACCTACCTCCATTCCATATAGTATGTATGTAACATATATACCAAATTTCATAGTGATTGGTTAAGACGCTATGAGATAACAAATAATCTCACTTATACATTTATAATATTCGTAAGGATTATCAAGAGTTATATATTGTAATTTATTTGTTTCTTTCACAAAAATATGATTATATAACAATATCATACTAATAATTATTTTATATAATATATAGTAATTAATATATAGGAGAAATAATTTTATTATGAGCAACCATCACTATAAGCCCACTCATGGGGGAAGCATGTTTAGTTGTATTCAGCAGTGGAGAGTTAACGGCTGATGTGATTTGAACCATTACTATTACATAGTAGAATATGCATATAAGGAACTAATATATTTTAATTATGTTTACTTAAATAAAAAAATATATTGTTATTAAAATACTTTTCATTATTGGCTTTTATAAATCTTTTATTTATCCAATTAATCAAATTTATACAACATAGTGTGACTACAAGCATTTAATACTGATGATTGACGACTATTAGTAGAGGTTCCATAACCTTCCCTATTAATCGTCAATCTCGTCATAAATATTCATTATTCCACGCTGTATAGATGACTCATGCTAAAGGTTGTGGAAATAAACAAAATAATTATAATCAACTAACCAATGATATAGACTTCTACAAATTAATAGTCCTACAATGTGAGATTGTTTATTTGTTACTTCTGAGATCTTAACTCTCATCGTTATGAAATTTGACATATACCTATTATTTCGACTAGAAAAAGTCCCGAGTTTATTTTTTTACACAACCACGCTTTGAAATCTAATTTGTATGTTCGAACCGATACGATATTTTAACCTTCAAGAAAAAAGCATATTCCTTTTTAAAAGGTGTTCATGAGCGGCGGTAGTCACTTACCATTAGGTAAGCCGTGCTCGTTTGCGCCTGTTACTTATATTATATGGATAAACGAACATACGGCTCACTTAAAAGTTTTCTTAAAAAAGCAAAAAAATTTATCCTAATTTTGTCTAAGTTTTATCCCAGTTTTATTCAAGTTTTATCTATATAAAAAATTTATAAATCTCCGGTATGTAATCAACACACGAAAGATGATTCTATTACGAGCAACCCTCGCTAATCGATAGCAGAACGCGAGCACTTCGGATTCTCGGCTGGTACTTTTAAAAATGCAAGGGGGTTCCCGTCAGTGAAACCTGAAAGGCAGGAAATGCATTTGCAAATTAGATTCCAACCCTACAGCGTTATCGTGTCTTCAACCAACTCGCTGTTTAACCTCCGGTCACACGAGATTTCTGTTCCCCTTGTCTGTCTTTTATTGGTGACATATACAGCTATATACAAATGCACAATGTAGGTGTATTTGTATTTTTTTATAGTTCATATTATTGTGTATAAGACGTATATACTTACTACCTAAGTTAGGTGGTAGTTTGTACTGATTTGTACCTTTTTTGTATACATGCTTTGTATTTAAAATGCTTTGTAAAAACAAAAGATTATTATTATTTTAGGTGTCTAGTTTATTATTATAGCATTGAGTATACGAGGTACCAGGTTCAATTCTCGGTCGAGTCAATTTAGAAAACGAACTTTTTTAAAACGTTAAGTTAAATTTAATGAGCGGCAAAGTCAACACGTGATCGTTACTAGTGTAGTGTAAAATATTTTTGAATTTCAAGTTATTTTTAGGATAAATGAATTTTTTTGAAAAATAATTAAAAAAATTTTCCACAAATAAAACATTTAGCTCAGTCATGACAAAGTTAGTACGGGAATAACACAGGAGAAAAGTCTATTATAAAAAAAATGAAATACAATGAGCTCGTACATATTTCAAACCACTATTTTTTTTATACCTCTGAGCAAACAAACAACAGCATTACCATATACCAAAAAAGTTTGTGCGAATATTTAGAATATTACGTGAAAACTCCTACTAAAACCTTACTTGCCTTATGCACAACAAATAAAATCACAAAACTTACGTACAATCAGTTGAACAACATCGTTTAGCCATATATTATTAGGGAAAAAAGAAAGGCATAGAGTCGCAACCATAAACCGCGTGATTTAGGGCGTGTCCGTGCTCCTTTCCATCCTTGTCCTGCCTCTCCCTTCAGCAGTAAACAACTATTTGTAGGCCTAGAGCTAACATATTTTTTTTTATCTAATTTTTTTTACTGTATTTAAAATAAATGTTATTATTATTTCTTCGATAAATATTTTTTTTATTTATTGATTTATTGAAGAAATTAGATATACAATCTATTAGTATTTCGTAAGAATATTTCATTTTATAAATGCTCTTAGATATTATATTAATTTGTAAGGATAACAATTATGATAAAATTATTCTCAGTTTATGTTGTCGTTGGATTTACCACACAAATTAATGTTTTAGCGAAGCAACTCTTTTAATTTAACAAATACATTAATGTAATTTAATTTCATATACTTTTTGTTTTCGTTTTTTCTTATTTAAATATTAAAATAACTACCTAGTAAACATTTGTTTGTTAAAAGGAAACTATTCAATTAAATTATATTGACATTTATGCAGGTGGTTCAGGACCGTTTTTTATGGCAGTCTGTGGGGGATGCTTATGTCCAGCAGTGGACGAATAATGGTTGAAATGATAATGATGCAATTTATATTTATTTTCATTCAATTATTACAAGTGATTCGCAGTGAAGAGGAGCATATTTTAAGAAAGGTATGAATTATAAATGTGAATTGCTATAGCAGCAGAGGTAGATAGATCTAGTAAGACATAGATGAACTCTGTGAAAGACTGTTTGATGAACAGAATAATAAATGTACAGAATGGGAGTAAATGCGGTAATTACTGCGAATAGATCAAAATTGAAGAGAAAAACATATCACGCCGTTCAAAAATAATAATTGGTATAAGGGTAGTAAGATCATGATGACGATGATATTACAAACGAATTTTATTATATACTAAAATATTAAATAAACGGTCTTATCTCTATGTTATTTCTCGTGAAAAACTATTTCAACCTAAAAAATCCACGCGAAAATTCTACAGCACGTTGGTCTAAACAAAGCTGTGTATCGCTAACGATGTTAACGATCGAAGTGAATGCGCCCGCTGTTAAAAAATATTCGCACCTAACCCTCCGACTATAGCCTATGTATTAGAAAAAACAGCGGGAAAGCGGTGGTTTAAACGTGGTTTCTCGTTCACACTCGATTTGGCAGGGAAATTGCTACGACTCGCTATACGTACAGTTTATATGCGGGTAAAATCTCGTTTAGTTCGAACGAGTCTAGTAAAAAAGTTAATTTGTAGTCATTCGATTTTGTAAGATAGCTCGCTCACTCGAGTTGGTATGGAAATCGATTAGTATAAATCGCTATCGGAGCATCGTAAACATTTTGTTTATGCATAAGTAATAGGTTTATTTGTGTTTTCTTTGTGCTCAATTGTCGAAGAAAAGAGGGTAATGTTTTCTATGTGTAGATATGTACGTATGAATGTTTGCTAAATCCTCGGCATAATGTCTAAAGAGCTTGATATATTGTGAAGAATTCACTAAAGAATTATCACAATTGCTTACCAGTGAAGGGTGACAGGTGAGAATGAAGGCAGATCAATTGTCTCATAGTGACCAATTGCACAAAAATTAACCACTATGGTTTCCAGGGGGAACCGTGTGGAGGTCGACCTGATGTATTATGTATTACTTGCAATGGGCCTGTTAAACCTCATTACTAACAATCCCTTTCCCCTGGTAATAATAGGTTAATATCATCCTTTAAAAATCCATGCCCAGCAGTGGGACATTAACACAGTATTATTCCCTGTTTATAAGAAACATCTATAATCGAAAGCCATTAACTAAAATGACGCTTTAGAAATAAAAGTGTAAATGAATTAAAAAACTCAACTTTTTTGAAGCCGTTAAAGTGTAAGAACGTCCAATGCAGACTACGAAATGTAACTTAGCATTTTCAATTCATATAATGCATAACCCTTATATTTTAGTCCCGCATAGAGAATGGCGTATGCGGGGCTCGTAAGGGTGCGCTGTCCATAACAGTGTAACGGCCCACTGTGCCGAAACTAATGATAATGTAATTAGGTCTGCTGCTTCGGACAGGGTTAAGATTTTATAGCGTACCATTAATATGTTTATTTATTTACATTGTGTTTTATTAAGCTACTTCAATATGGCGAAGGTACTCACAATTCGCTTGTATTTTTTTGCGTATATGTTACATGATATTTTTGCCAATTTTGTTATGATATTTTTTTAACCGAGTATGTTTCCTAATGTTAGTCCTATTAACATTGTTATTAAAAAGTTGTTTTTTGCAGATGAATATCTTAAGTCTCTTGTTTGGAGGACAATTTACACGAAATATTACGTTCTCATTTGAATATTGTTTGCATTCCAATAGTTTTTTATAGCAATCATTATAATAATGCACTCACAGTAATGATTTGAACCTCTATTATTTAATGTATAAAATTAATTACACAACATATTATTATTAAAATGCAACAAGAAAATTTCAAAGGAAAGTAGTTTGTCAAATATGTGAGTTAGTACTAAATTTCCCAATATCACTAACAAATAAATACATTTTCAAAATGTGGCATTGATTTGATCAAAAAATAGGATCACTAGGAAGGAGCCGATTTGATGGTATAATTCTATTTTAGAAAATTTCAGGCATTTTTTATGTCAACGCGCATCATAAATATCAAGCAAGTATACATAAAAGTAACATGTTCAGAATTTTTTTCGAAAATAGAAGTATTGACTTGGCATTTCTCGACTACGGTCGTAGAAAAACATAATTCCTTTCACATTTGTTACTCCACTAATGGCTTTAACGTGTTCATAACAATTATTAGATCCAACAAAAATAACACTGTCTCTCAGAGTTTCTCTCACATTTCGTCTTTTATTTTATTTGTATTTTTGATGGAAATATTTGAAAAAAGAATGTCGCCAAACGCATGTCTGTCTTAATTAGGCAGAAAATAATAAACTGAGATCTGCGATATTCGTCTTACTTGTTTTTAGAATAGATAAAGGATAGATTTTCTTCTTCAAACCTAGATTTTCTTTGTTCTACTTAAATGGCAAATAAACTAATGAAAACTGATAGGTATCTTCTATAAATATCATTAGTACATAGTATATCACAGTATATTTTGCACATAGTATTTCGGGAATGGTATCATACATTGCAATATCTGTAAACCAAGACATTATGCCTCTGTAACACCTATGAACACACTCTGTGAACCAAGACCTTGTGCCTCTATACACTTCGTAATATCACTGTCATATTCCGTCATTCAAACTGACACAGCTATAAAATTAGCTGGTATACGGCAGAAAAAATAGGACTATATCACGTCTATACGCGACGGTTACTACTTTTCATTAGGTAGTCCGTCAGCTTGTTTGTCATTCTAAGTTGCATAAAAAGAAGAAAAAAAGGACAGGCCCTCAAGCAGATAACTTTTGTACAAACTCTACCTATAATTTATTTTTCTGGTCTTTTGGATAAGTCGATCTGTATAAATACAAAATTGTGGCTTATTAAGGGAGATATAAAATTAAACATAATATTCTCAGTATATAGCAATATTATTACGAGTATATTTTTTATTTAATAACTCCCTATATCTAAATATTATGTCTAAATAGATACTATACCTAGATAGGTAAGAAGATTCTTATATTCCTAAGAAATTTTATCATCAATGTTTTAAGAAATACAACATTACTGGAGTTTTGTTATCTTAAAAAATAGGCAAGGTTGTTTGTAACGTAATTCTTTTATAATGTTTATAATATTTTATAAAATCTTACTCTAGAAACAACATGTAAATACATTTAAATTATTAACACAACCTTTAAATGTAGCTTTTTGCTTTTAGAAATCTTTTTCTAAAAGCGAAATTGTAAAACAGTTGACAGATCTATCTCTCATAAAAATGTTAATAATTCTGTTTCTTTTTTTGAACAAGTTTTAAATTATAATATTTTTTGAACAAGTTTTAAATTGTAATAACCGTGATGTATTACGAAGTTTGTAGTTAGCATTTTCTGTAAATAAATATAAAAATTATTTTCCTAATGTCTTCATGAGTAATCAGAGCAAAAACAATATTTAAAGTTATCAACGAGCTGTATGATTTCAAACGATGCTTATTAATTTTTAGGAAAGACTACTTCCAAACTCAAAACATATCAGATATCTAAAATCAGGGATATCTTACTGGTTATTCTTAAAATCTTCACGCCAGTTGGTGCAGACTACTCTTGTGTTAGTTTTTAATGTTATGACAACGAAAACTATTGTTTTTGTTTGCTGAGCAAAATCTTATAATAGAAATCTAATTCTAATCTGTCTATAAAATATCTCATCGATCATCGATGCTTTATAATATAAGAATAGGGAAATCATCAGTAACTCAATATTAATTTTGTTCAGATTGTATACGCTATTTTCCTTTGCGGAGAAAAAGCCACTTACTCCCATCTCCAGATCTGTCATAATTCTTAGCATCAGTGCGTATGGTTGTTGCACACATCAAAAAGACGGCAACTTTTGACATCCTCCGGCGCTCCGCAACAAACTTTTGCATTAGAGATGAACTCGCAAACTTATTTTCTCACTACTCAGAAGGATTCTCGCAATGAGTGGAGCAAATCTTGCGAAAGAAAGGTTGGATTTCTTCTTTATATAATTGTTCGGTTCGACTTTACGTTCCGCTTCGAAAACAAAGATCTAAACGGGTTTCACCCGAGTGTAAATTAATCTTTTCTATAAATATTTGTGTTGCTTCAAATACTTTTGCAGTTTTCTTAAATGTATAAGTGGAATTTGGTGTGTTTGCTTTAATGCTTTACTTTTCAATAATAGTATTTCCTATTGTGTGTTTCCTTCATCTGTGCGAACTTTATTGGCTGATATATTATTTAAAGCTGTAGGTATGCTTGTCTTAAATAAATATATGTACTAATAAGTTGGTAAGGAAATCTGTTAATGTATTTAAATTATTTATTATAATTATTATATTATTTGCGATCACCTCAGCGGCCCTGTGGTAGAGATGTTTTTTACGTGAATAAAATCTTTATTCTTCTTTTTTTTTTCTTTCTCTGTCAGGCCGATTTATTAAAAGTACTTTTCTAAGTTAAGTCGTGACCTGAGATATTTTAAACTTATTTCTCCTTTTTTTAGATACCCATCTAGATAAGTAGCAAATGAATCTGTCGATAAATACGTTGTCGCTACCGCCTGCATGAGATAGAATGAGAGAGAGAGAGAGAGATTGCTCTCGTATCTTGTTATTTCATATGTGTGCCCTAACGAAAACGTAACTATCGATTCGTTTTTTACCTGTCGTAGGAGAAACAGGATGCGTGTAACACTAAGTATCAAGAGCTTGCTAAGATAAATTACAAATGCTTTATTTTTTAACGAAATATTGCCATAATTAAGTATGTAATTTTAATGAATGTTTTAATATTTTAATCATTTACATTACAATGCCTCTTTACAAATGTCAGCAATTTCCGAAATTAAAATCACATCCGGCTTCAACAAAATGGATAGGTACTTGTGTTGTTTACACCACACATTGCTAGTTAACGCTGTATTTTCACAGTATTTATACAATACAAATTCGATAAAATAACGTTACAATTTAATATTGATTAATGATGGATAAATAATTAACTCAACACGGGACAGAAGTAAAACTTTTTGTATAAAAGAATCATTTAATTCGGTTTACTTTTGGCGAAGACATCGTATAGCATTTAAAAATATAAACTAACTTTAGGACAGTTTAAAAAATGCATATTTCGTCTTTCAATTTATAAAATCCGCGTGACCATATATTGATTGTAGAAAGTAAGATTTTTGTTTCACAAAAAAACCGATTATTTTGATTTAAAAACTAAACTATTAAACTGATTTTGATAAAATTTATATAAAACCAATATGTACCCTTTTAGATAAAAAGAATTTTTCAAATGGATATGCAACTGACGAAGTTATGAGATAACAAACATAAAAAAATACGACTGATTTAAGAATCCTTTTTTGAAGTTAGTTTAATAGTAGCCTACGTCCGTCTCCATCCTAATTAGTACATATGTATCAAATTATGACGATTTGCTGAATCGTTGATACATCAGAAGGTAACAAACAAAATTCACTTTCACATTTTTAATACGAGTTTTTACTTGTGACTTCATGATAAAAAATAGAATATGTTCTTCGTCGTCCCATATAATACGTGTATACCAACTTTCATATTGATTGGTTAAGGCATCAAGGCGCTAAGAGGTATCAAACAAGTAAACTCACTTTCCCATTTATAAAATTAGTAAGTAAAAGTATGAAATTTGAAAGGTTTCCTCCAGACTGAAGCGGCGTGCTACTATCCAAATTAAATTAGTAAGTACATTAAAACAATAATGACCAACAATATTATTTCTGTGCGTAACTCGACTAACTCGAACTGGACCGGATTATTTTTGTTTTACTTAACTTAATTAAAGCGATAGGAAACTTTTAAAATGAATTGTTCTCCATTCCGATTTGACAAGAGGAATCTCATCGAGACTCCAGTTTACGCAGCCATTTTATCAGAATGAGATGTCAATGTTGACTCAATAGCTTTTAGTGAAAATCGGTTCTTACTTCATAACGTCAGTTGCTTCGCTATTATTAAAAAACAATAAACAAATATATAGTTTTTTCATATATGAAAATGAAGTAGTTACCGTTAATGCACTGTTAGTTTATATTGGCCAGTCAAAATATCCTATTCTGACGAATTAATCAGAAATTAATCACAATAGTTTCCAAGTTAGACCACTTTGAGGTCAAACTGACAAGGTTACCTAATTGGTAGCAGTAGGTCCGCTATTCCCTATTACTAACAATGCCCTCACTTTCTCGGTATCAGGTTATTATTGTATGTTTTCTTTACTGTACATCATATAGTGAGAAATTAGATATATATACAAGAAATACACAGTGCGTATAGTATAAGCAGTGTAGCTGAAGTTTAGTTTAGCAGGAATGTATGGGCGTATATTCTTGTACTAAGAAAGACTCAGTACAAAACTCCGTAACTAGTACAATGTTTTTTCACTATCTTTCAATTGAGAAATTAGCGCAAAACACTTCAATACCTAAAACATGATTTGTTTTTTTTTTATACCACTGAGGCGGCAAAACAAGCATACGGCCTACCTGATAGTAAGAGATTACCGTAGCCTATGAACGCCTGCAATACCACAGGTATTATACGCGCGTTGCCAACCATGAAGAAACCTCTTTACCCCCCTTTTGAAGAACCCCATGCTATAATCTCTTGAGAAAACCTCGGCAGATTTTATTTTAAATACACAATCGGAACTTAACGCGATGCAAAACTTTTGCAAGTAAATAGTACCTACATACCTGCTACTTTATTGCCGACGTTTCGACGTGGATAGCAGTACGATTGTATATTTAAAATATGTGAAAACAAGGTGGAAATTTAAAATTAACTAGGATTTGATCTTTTTATATCGCGAAGGTTGACATTTTAATAAATAAAAAGTTTTTTATTGGATGATAATGGTATGGTAACACCGCCTACACCTAAAGGTATGCGCTGGCATGCCACCAGTGAAGAATGATTTTTTTATACCACAAAGATGGCAAACTAGCATACAGCCTGTTTGTAAACGGTTATTGTAGTCTATAGACGCCTGCAACATTGAAGAAACTTGAAGAAACCCTTTTAGAAAAATCTTATAGGTGAGAATAAAAATACAGATCAGTTAGTTTATCGTGATGAATACACCTAGATTTCAGCACGATGGTTTCTAAGGGAAACCTCATGGATGTCGATTTGACAGGGTGTATTGCTATCAATGGGACTGGTAGTCCATATTACTAACAATGGCTTCCCAACTCTTCAAATATAATTATACAAGAAGAGTAACATTTGTGTCACATTATATTTTGTATGTCTGTAGTACCGTTAGACGATAGATTAATATTTATCATCAGATAGCTCAGCTCGTCAGCTTGTTTGTCATTCCGAGTTGTATAAAAAATATACGACGTACATATATCACATTACTTACAGAGCGTTATCGTAAACACACAAAGTCGCAGATAACGCCTAACCTAATAATCCATGTACGTATGACTTTGTTACTTCAAAAAGAAAAAGAAATAAGTATAATCTCAATAATTTGATAGCAATATAGTATTCTACGTTGTTTATATAATAAATAAGCTCCTTTTAAATGAAACGTCTTCTGGAATGAGCAAAATGCAATTTTTATAAATAATCCGAGTTGATAATGCTGAGACATCGCAAATCTACTCAGGGTAGGATAAAAAGCTAAAAGAACGCCATAAGATCAGGAAATGTATGAAATTAATTTTTGATTTATTTTATGGGAATCGAGAAGAGGGGCCGCCTGTGGTGCTCACCATCCTCAATGTGTTCCCTGCGTTATAATAATCAGTGTTTTTTTTTTGTATCAATTTATACAATATACTAGCTGACCAAACAAATATTATTTTTCCCCCTACCGCCCCCAACCGAGTCCATTTTTAGGGTTCCCTACCAAAAGGTACAAAGGTTTCCTACTGATGCGACTTGGGGGGAAAGGGCTTGTTGGATCTAACGGGCTCATTACTAACAATATACCCTAACAGGTCGACCTCCACGCGTCTCCACCTTAAGACCAACTTAGTTAATTTTAGATGAATTCATCACGATGGGCAAACTGACCTGCTTCATCATCTGTCATCCCTGACTGGTGCCCCGCCAGCGTATACCAAAAAAAATGGCGCGACTTTGTCCATCTATCCGTCCATCTGTAACAGCGCTATATCTCGGTAACTACTAATGCTGTCGATTTTAAATATTGAGGAGATTTACATATTGTTAACCCCCACATACTTTACAAAATAATTGAAAAAACATTTTTTTTTCCTAAGGAACCAAAATTTTAAAATGGAGCTTATAGTCCAAGTGGATTATTACATGAAAGGGTTTCATTTTTACATTTTATACCTGATTTGTATTTATTTTTATTCTACGTAATTTTCATCGTATGATCGTGAGATGTGAGAAAAATACATAAAAATTTTCGTATATCCCAATTTGGAGCAAAAATACATTTAAAAAATGTAATTAAAATCAGTTGAAAAGTTATATCAATGTAAACGAACATCATGATACGAGATTTTTATAATTTTTAGTACTATCCAATGAAAGTATTTCACAAAATTCAAGCGTTTGGCCGATATTTTATATAAGCGCAATGGAACTCCTTTCGCAGATTAATTTATTTTATAGTACTTTGGCAAATGACAATATTTTATAAGTTACAAGCCTGGCAAGCATCCGATTGGCCAGTTATTATACACTTTATTATCGAACTTTCTGAAAATATTGGATGTTCAGTTTAGATTGTCCTTTTTCTCGATAAATTATTTCTTGTGTCTTTTCTCATCTATGTAATAAAATTGTAAAACGCTTTATATATATAAATATTAAATAGATTTAGTTAACTTAAAATACCTTAGTAGTTATTGTATAACTACTTTAGTACATTCTTTATAATATTGAAATAAGTAAATAATAATCAATAACAATACTTTATCATTAAAACCAACAATTGCCTCGACATATATTTTAAATTTACATTTAAAATCGTAGTAATGCAAAAGTACGAGTAGATACATTTGTAAATGTCTACACATAATGCCTTTACAAATTTTTGAAATACATTTCAACACAAAAAAAAAACCTTTGAAATTGAAGTAATCCATAATAGGTACTACTTTTGTAAATGTCTAGACATTATGTCTTATAAAATCCCTTATAAAATCTATAAATCCATCTCAGCACGTTTGACTACAAACATTACTGACTGCTTTGAAATTAGTCTGGTAATTAGTGTGTAAATTAGTTGAATGTATTTTATTTTCGATATCGGTTTATCGACTCTGATTGAGCGACTAGAAGTTTTTTGATTTGTCAATATATGATTTTTAATTAAGGCAGCCTTTTATAATGTAACCACATTATCATGTATTTTAAGTTAATATAAATGTGTGCTTTGTTGATTGCACTTAAATAAATAGATAACTATTGTTTGCTGAGAGAGACAATACAAATAATTTCGCCTTTCCTCTCAGTGGATGATAATGGAATGGTAACTCCACCAGCGCTTTTGGTATATGCTATCGGGGCACCAATTAGATATGATAGCTGAGAATAAAAGCAGGTCAATTTCAAAAATTAATCACGGTAGGTTCCAGGACGTACCGCGTGGAGATCGACCTCACAGGGTATATTCTTAGCAGTGAGGATTAACATTACTAACAATCTGTCTCCTCCCTTAACTTCGCCTTTAGACCGAGATACAATGCTATATAATAACATTACGTCCACTCCGTATCATATATTTTAGTAAATGTAGCCAGTAAAGAATAAATAAATATAAATTTCAGTGCTCACTTAAATTATTCGCTTTGTTAGTACTTTATAACTAAAGTTTGCGATAAAGCCTGGCATAAAAGAAATATAACGCCGCACAATAAACATTAAAACGAAAACCAGACAAAGTAAGGTGTAATTAGACCTAAGTGTTTGTTACAAACTTGTAAATAGGTTCTGCGAAACTAAACACATTGCTTTGTTTGCTAAACTATTAGGAAATTAAGAGTATGTCTAGTGTTGCACACCCAAACGAATCTATACTATACTGGACAGCTTAGAAAGAGCCTAAGAGATAATCTTGATATAGGAAATACCAGTTTATAATTATAAACCAGTAGTAATACATAGTAAAAATCCATGCTCGGAACTACTACGTTTTTCTTGCATCATCATCATATCAGCCGTCAACGGTCCACTGCTGAACATAGGCCTCCCTCATAAGGGGGGTTTTGCCAGTAGTTGCCACGCTTGGTCGGCGGGTTGGCAACCGCAATTAGGCTTTGGGGATCTTTTAAGAGAGACGGCTAAAATAAGAATAATAATAAATCTGTCAAAATCAGAAAATATTTTTTTCATACCAAATCAATCATTGTACCCAAATTTAAAAATATATTGTAAGACTTAGAATTTGTTCCTTGAGGCAAGTGCTTTAAAAGTTGTTGTGAATACTATTCTTGGGTTTGGACTTGGTGTACTTTACAAATAACCTAGCGTATATATATCGCAGGCAGGGTTGTCTTTCCATTTACATCCATTATAAGAAAAATAAATAAAAAAATGCATAAATTAATAACGTGCGCTTTATTTTGTTCCAGGTATGTAATTATCATTATATACTCTTTACGTATATAAATTGGTATTGACAGAAAAAAAATCGACCAATCGTAAGTCTATTTATTGTATTATAAATGTTTTGTGTATGTGGATATTTGTTACAATTTCATGTAAAAACTACTAAACAGATTTAAAGGAAATTTGGGACATCGGTAGGATATATTTTAATTTAACACACCGGATACTTTATTTACTTACTGATTCACGCGAGAAAAGCCACGGAAAATAACTAGTATATAATATATGAGTAGTCAAACGAATATTTATTGTTTATAATATTTATGAATAAATACGAAATTTGTAAGTATCAGTCTCGGATTATTTTGTTAATTGATCTAAATGTCTTTGAAATTTAAAAAAGATATTTTCAAAACACTCAATTCAATAAAGTTCCCGATAAACCAATAATGGATTAAATCAAAAGATTTACCCATAAAACTTCAAATACGTAGGTTGCAAAATCCCGAACGTATAAAGTATAGTTCAGATTACCGCATCGTGGCCGCGGGGCGGACTAATCTATAATAATTTCGTGTCAGCATGTCGACAGACTACCCTCGCTTTTAGGAATCGGCTTTATCGACACAATAAAATATCCTTACTGCTAATGCGGTCCCATGGAGCCCGCTACTTATATTGATGACGGTAAACCGATACGCATACAGAAACACCATAGACTTGATAAAGAATATAAAGCCGGATTTTCACTGTGAGATGTAATATGTTTATATGTCAACATATCGTAAATTAATTTATTTTACCATACTTTATAATGAAATTATTATTACTTAGGTATATGTACTTAATATTATATTAAACTAGCTATGTCCATGACGATGTCTACTATACCGGGGGATAATAATTGATAAGGGTAAAAAATCCATGTGCTTCTCCTTCCTAAATATTTATTACATTTATGCCAAAAATAAATATCAGTCAAACAATTATTTCGCATATAGTTAACAAAATAGTTTTTACTTTAATAAATTTGTGAGAGCTAGTTATAACTTGCAACTTTACTCGAGTAGTTTAGGATTACGTATTCTAATATAGTATATTATATTATTATATTTATATATTAGTATAAATATCCTGGATATAACCAAATATTATAGCTTCATTTATGTACAATTTTTTTATAAATCTAACATTTCATGCTATGTTAAGTTACTGACAAACATCAAAATATCCATATATCTTTACATACATTTGAAGTACTAGTAAGATTACAAACAACAATGTTTTCGATCGATCGAGCGATGTTTTCAAATAATAAATTTTATTTCCTTTCGTACTTCCGTGTCGCCGTTAATACAATGACAAGCGGATCTCGACTGAACGAACTGTATAGAGATTCTATAGTACAAACTTCTTGCGTAATATGTAATATATACATATTTTAGTCCATAATATATATTACGCCATAGTGAGAAGCCGACTTTAAGCATTACTTGACTTTCATATTTATGAAAGAAGTTTATTCGAATAATTCACGAGAGTTGCAAATAGATAAAAACTATAATGATATATATTTCATATATGATGATAATATGGTTGCGATCAGTATGTATATATACACATAAAAGTTATAGATATACATTTGATCCCAATTTTACTATAGCATAGAACAGACTGTAGGCATGTAGCGAGTAATTTTATAAACTTATTACCTACACTCGCCTAAAGTTATTAAATTTTTAAATTTTGTTGCCACATTTACCTGCAAATTTATTTGCCCATTAACTATATTATTAAAGCAAAGAGATGTCTACGTAATAATATGTTCATTTTTAATTATCTTCTGTGCTTTATTTTTTTTTTTTTTTTTAGGTTTAGGAAGAACTAGTGTAATATATTGGTTTCTTCAAATCGATAAAAAACTACTAACATCTGAAAACATATAAAAGTGACAATTGTGAAGCTTGTGTTGGCAGTTTTACAATATAAATTAGTCGACTGATTCTATATTCTACTTGTGTGGCAATATTTAACTGCATCAAGGTCGAACCATTACTCTTTATAGGCACAGAAATGTTTGCCGCGTGACTACAACCGATAGGTTCAACGTCTTCGAACGTTAAAAATGTTCAACATTCGCCCCCCGCGGGATCCGCAATAAACATAATGGCCCCCGCACACGCTCTTATCGGTCAAGATTATGTCTGTACGGAGCGAATGTCCCCTCTAATGTGGTTTGATATATTACTTTATTTGTCAAATATCAATAACGCGAACCACTTTGTGCGAAAGTCGATATCGTTGAATACGGAATTAGGGAGCACTTCGGATATTGAATTTATTAAACCATACACTACGCAGCTAGTTTTTAAGAGCGTTCATAAGGAAGTGTGCCCACGACATAATTATTTGTCAATTTTCAAAAACAATGTAATAATTTTCAATTCTTTTAATTAATTATTTAAAATCTACGAACTAAAACGTTAATTATGCAATAACATATTTATTTGATGTAATAAATCCAAATTTTCAACGACACTTACGATAAAAATTTTATTACAAAACATGTATTTGAAAATTCCAAAGCAAAATATCAAGTAGATGCAAAGTTTAAATGGTAAATTTATATGCAACGTATCATACAATTGACGTTTTAGTACGTAGACAAAGCACTTTTTAAATAATCAATCGAAAACATTAAAATCAATAAATTGTTTTTAAAAATTGACAAACAGTTTCCACACTTAGATAAGCAAAAGTTGTGAACGCTCTTGGCTATCAATATCTTTGGCTATGAATAAAATAACTAACATCATCTTTATTATCTATAAAGAACTAAAAGAATTCTGATATTTATTTTTACTCTTGGAAAACTTTTTTACTGTTACGAATTTTAAATACATATATTCATTTTATTCGTCACCCTTATTTATAGTTTCATTGACAAAAATGTTACTATATAGCGTGATATAAATAAATGCACCTGTTATTTTACATACAAATATACAATTTTCCGTGTCCAGTTGTTTTTGGAACTATAATAATGAACCATCAACTGGTATATTTGTGTCGTGGACAGACAAAGTTGGGGTTCTATTCAAGTCGCACTCGATTGACGGATTAGCATCGTAATTGCGGTGTTGCGTGATGTTATCACAGTAATTGAATATGGCACAACGTTATACTCTAGGGCTGGCCGTGAATAGAAAGAGTGGCAAATAGAAATGGGGTTGTTTGTTATTTTTTTTAATTGACATTAAAAATTATACAAAAATATTATACTTTGTGAGATAAAAAGTTTTTTTTTTATTGTTTGTCTACACTAATATTACAAGCAGGAAAGATTGAGTTTTGTTTGTAATAGATTTTAAAATTTCTTTTATTTATAGAAAGCTACAATATCTTCGAGTAACATGAGCTGTTTTTTTTTTAATGCATGGTTAATGGAATGGTAACCCCGCCTGCGCTAACGGTATACGCTGGCGGGGCACCAGTGAGGGTTGATAGGTGAATAGCGAAAAAAGCAGATCAGTCAGCCCATCGTGACGAAATCAATAATAAATTAATCACGATGGTTTCCAGGGGGAACCGCGTGGAGGTCGACCTGATACGGTATATAATAATATACCGTGCAAACAATCAATGCGAACTAACCTCCTCATTACTAACAATCCCTTCCCCTTATGAGCTCTATTTTATTAAAATATAAGTCCGCGAATCCGATCGGTCTCTCTAGTTATACATAAACATGACACAATCGGGTTATAACAAAGAACATTATAGAACATGACAAAAAATTCAGTATCTACATTTAATATGCATGATCAAATTCAAAACCTCATTTAAAATGTACACAAAGTAACGGAACACGCGTATTTATTTCATTTATATTAGTAAAGTTTATTTCGTTTTGTTAACACTTCATTAATTATTGCAATTAATTGTACTACACATCTGTGGCAATGACATGTTACAGGTACGTAATTTATATTAGTGACAGCCCTATCCAATAAATAAATCGACCGATAGCTCGCCACCCGGTCTCAAAGGTAATGTGTTTATTTCGTTACTGATTCATTACAACATTATGTTGTGATACATCTATCTAAGTTTGAAATTAGTTAAATAATTGCTCCATTTGTACTGTGACAAAATACAAATTGTATAATTAAGCTTAATAGTCAATAAACGATTTAATAGTCGTATCGCAGTTAGGGTTACCATAACGTCGCATTTTGATTTAACTATTAAAATTAATATACATTTCTCCGTATTTTATTTATGTAATTTTATAAGAGATTCTTTATCTGATTTTTTTTACACGATTGATCAAAAAAAGGATTGTCGCGTTTATAAAGTTCGTGTCTGCGAATTTCTTTGCTGCACTGTAACTTCTAAATGCCTTAACATATTTGGATATACGACTATTATAAGAATTTCATTATTTTTAATGACCCTAGCTGTATATATTTGAAAATAATTCGTTTTTTGATAGGAAAATCGGATTTGTTTTTTTTTTATAATTGTTTAAATAAAATGAACATATTATTAACGTTAAGGTACTAGTTTCCAAAATATAATTAATTTCATGATAATGCTAATTGCATTATATTTGTTGAAGGAATTGCAACTTAATTTCACTGTTCTTATTTTCTAACAAATAAGACATTATTTACCGTAGCACGCTACGGCGCGATATGATTGTATTAATACGATAAAATACGAGTAATAGAGGCACAAAATTTGAGTAATTTTAAAGAGACACTTTTAATTTACCGTTAATAATAATGTCGTAATTATAATCGTCTTCATGCTAATTGCACATTATATTGTGTTTAAAATAATCTATAACTGTGAATTATATATCAGTAAATAACAGTCTGAAACTATGAGGAATTAATACTACCTCTTTATGATTGGGTTCACTAATAATACATATATACTTATGGTCTTTTCCTGAAATATACGGATTCGGCAACTACATATAATTTGATCTGTAATTAAGATTGTCTTCTACAAAAAAAAGTACTTCATAACCAGTTATTTTGATATAAAAACTAACATACTAAATCCATTTTGATAAAAAAATTATTGGACTAAGTATCTTCTTTCCGATGAAAAAAGAATTTTACAAATCGGATTATAAATAACGGAGTTATGAGGTAACAAACAAAATAGTATTTAAAAATAATTTTTAATTAAGTAATATTATCAATACTATTAGTAATATTATAAGTATTTATGAATAGTTTTTTTTTTTTTTTAAGAATTTTAGTTAAGAAAAACGCGCAAGTAATAGAGCATAGTACACCAGTGCTAGAGAAGTTCTCAAATTAAAATAACACCAAACCATTTAGCCGACCTGATTATTGTAGACAATGTGCTTTCCCTAAAAAGGAAAATCCATGTTCAGCAGTCGGACATTAATTTATTGTTTAAAAGAAAACAAATATTCTGATATAATATTATATTTATCAAGTCTCACCGTATCTTCCCTTTACCAAGGATATGCTGGTACTAGACTATAGGAATACTGAATGGAGTGTTAGTGAAACAGTGTTCTATATACGGGTTCCGGATTTAGTTCCCACAGAGTAATACTTGTCTGTACATATAAGTCTATATGTTTGATACCAACACGTTCATATGAATTCACACGAAGATAGACGGCACCATGCATCAAAATCACAAACAGTGACGTTAGTAATCCTCAATTTAAAGCCAGTGTTACATCTTACACAATCTCCATGGAATGGACTTATTGCATAAAATAGATTTCGAGTTTAATCCTTTTTCAAGTCGATTTACGAATTAACTTGTATAAATTCGGATATGACTGTTCTATTTATATCCTGTCTAACACTTATACTTATTATTATTACAATTACAAAACGCAGACTAAATATAATTCTTGAATTACCACTGGAATAAACCACAGACCAAGCAATCCTAATTATAAAACGAAGTGTATCACTAAATCGTGGACCATCTATGGTCTAAAAATAGACTTCCAAAATATCTAATTTACTGCAGCTAACGATCAAATATTTATTTTTGAGGTTATATTCATTACAATAAGACAAAATATGACTCTTTATTTTCTTTCACCTTTATATATACATTTCTGACCTAAATTACAAGGTTTGACTGATAGTTAGTGTAATGATTTCATAAAACATTTTAATTTATATTCTGTTTTATAATACAGTTGCTACAAAATGGCGATAACTAGTAATTGTAAAAAAAATGTGTTACAATGACAAAAATATATCATCACTATTTAAGTAGTAATGACAAAAAGTTAAATATTATGTAAAAATATATTTAAATTTTATAAACATTATTTCAAAGTAAAAAAAAAAACTTTATGCAAAATATCAGTTTTCTGGTAAAACGTTACATACTACTGATTGATGACCGAAATGAATAAATTATTACTGTATATAATCTGTGGAAATATCTAATCCACGGTTTAACTCTGGTATTAACAAGTTTTCTGTTAGTTCCACTTTTGTAATAAGATCATATTCATGCTTTACGTTATTATTAGGTTTGGTTTAAACCTCGACTTATTAGTCCAGGTTTAGTCTGGGCATTAAGAAGTTTTTTGTTATAAAAATGATAGTGTCAATCTATCCCTTAATCATATTCTTTATGTAATAAGTTCATAAGGAAGTGTGCCAACGACATAATTATTTGTCAATTTTCAAAACCAATGTAGTAATTTTCAATTCTTTTGATTAATTATTTAAAATCTACGAACTAAAATGTTACTTATGCAATAACATATTTATTTCATGTAATAAATCCAAATTTTCAATGACATGCTATACGTTATTATTAGGTTTGGTTTAAACCTCGACTTATTAGTCCAAGTTTAGTCTGGGCATTAAGAAGTTTTTTGTTATAAAAATGATAGTGTCAATCTATCCCTTAATCATATTCTTTATGTATTCCGAAAATAAAAAAAAAAAATAGTATCCTAAAATAATGTAAATGTGATATCTTGTAAAGACATTTATATTTTTGTTACTAAATTATGATAAAACTGCTAAACAAATATCAATGTAATTTAATTTAATAGACTAGATCTTAGACATCAAATAAGACAAACATTGCTTGGATTATTTAGATTTCATGTCCAGAATCTTCTCTCTAACAATTTAATAATTTTTGCAAAAAAAAACTTTTATATACTGACTGCGACCCTTACGATTTTATTGTAAAATGAAGGGTTGAGACGAAACTCAAAATATGAAATTTTATTTGAAATTTTGAATTTCCTTTTTACTTTTTTATTTGTTTAGCGTTGATCATAAAACCCTTTTTCGCTTTTAATTAAATGGCGGTCCTCTAAAATTTCAAATACACATCTGACCAATTTAGATTTGCATATTATAGTGTGACGGTAATTTAGCGAACTCAATATCTGACAACACCTGCGGTCGCTCCGTCGGTGAGAGAATTTAAGCTAAATTTGATATTCATTGTTGGATTTAAAAATATACTGGTGTTGGAGACTTTTACTACTAAACGTAAAAAGATTTTACTGTTACATTTGTTTTCATAAGTACTTAAAGTAAATTTTTAAATAGAAATAAAGATTATAAAGATCGGCCCTGTTGCAGCAAGTATTTAATACGTATGCCGTTTAGTTCCGCCATCAAATAGGCCACCGCTTCCTTTCCCGTGGGTGTAGTAAGTGGTGATTAAAGTAACTTAATGGTCGAGGGATGGGCAGCAGCGTCCCTCATAAAACCAAATCTTAACTGTGGTTGTCAACCCCTGCAAAACATGACAACTACTGGCAAAACCCGCTTTATGAGGAAGACCTATGTTCAGCAGTGGACAGTTAACGGCTGATATGATGAAATAACTCTATTATATTCTTATGAATATTTTTTTCTCTTCGTCTTATCTGCAACCAGCCCCTTCAAGTATGAGAAGACTATCTAGAATTATCTTGTCTATAGGGGAAGTTTATGTTCAGCAGTAGATAAATAGTGACTGATAAGATATGTATATATATATATATATATATATATATATATATATATATATATATATATATATATATATATATATATATATATATATATATATATATTGATTTGATTTGTAATCGCTGATTAAAAGTTGTCATAAAAGATATAGTAGGAAATATAATTTTCACTGACTCCTTTAGTATTGCATAATGCTATTTTGGATTAAATAAATACATTTTACAATACAAACTTTGTGCCCCGTTTAGACATTGTTAAACACGGTACACGTCATCAGGCAGTAGTGTTATTTAATAAATTACCTGTCCAGTTAAAAATTATACGAAGCCTCAATTCTTTTAAGATTAGATTACAATCCCTTTTATTGGAGAAATGTTACTACTCCGTACATGACTACTGTATTGATGATTAATATAAATAATTAAAAATGAATTTGACATATTATGTATATAATATTACTATGAAATTGACACTGTTTATTGCAGAATTTATTTATTATAATTTATTGTTATTATTATAGTTTGGATGGTTGTAATATTCAGGTTAATGTAAAGATTTTTGTATGTTTATCCCTTATTTCAGACACAATGTACATTGTTTTTTGAATAAATGACTAATGACTAATTTATTATTAATAATAAATAAATTATATTCTCAGAAATTGGAGCATGCAATTGTAATATGAGAGTTCGTCGTACTGTTTACTATATAAAATACAAAGCCATTACGTCATAAATACTTAATTAATACTAAAACAGAGTGGATTTGCAAGCGAGCATTTGGAGCGTCATAAATTCAAAATCGAAAAGATCGAATGAGAACCGCACAGTTGCAACTGAAAATAATCCAATCTCCGTCGGTGGTGTCATTCCGAACTAACAAACTAGAAATTTTCAAGTCGATATTTCCGTCCTGATTCCCGGCCCGAGAAAACGAGCAAAGGAAAATTTTCCGACTTGTTACTCTATCGCTACTCTTATTGTGAAAAGTTACTGGTCTTGAGACCGCCAAGCCTTACTGACACTTGGTGATTTTTTTCTTACTCGTTAGTGTGCGTTTTTATATCTTGTTATTGATGCATTTATTTGTCTTTTATACTTTAAGCTTGTGTTTTTAATATATATATATATATATATATATGTAATTTCGAAGGGTCGAGTCAAGAGTTTTACGACTCTTATGATAAGTTATGGCAGTACAGGATACAAGATTTATATGTAAGAGATCTTTGTCATTGGATTCTCTCTGCCTACCCGCAAGGGACTTGGTATTAAGATATACATTAATATGAATGTGCCTCACAAAAAAAACTAACTTAAATTGTGGCAAAACCAATCACGTTGATCTTAAAACTAAACTTCTGAACTGACTTTGATAAAATTTCTATGGAAACAATATGTAATTCTTTCAGAGAAAAAAAAAGTCCAAATATAATATAACAGACAAAGTTATAAGGTAACAAACATAAAAAGAAAATACAACCGAATTAAGAACGTCCTTTATTCTGAAGTCGGTTTAACAGACTATTCTCCAATTTAAACATTTTTATAACTATGTTACATGAGTGCGTTGCCAATTGTGAATAGATTTTAATAATTCTTCTTGCGATCAATAGTTTACTAATATTTTAGTAACTTATCAATATTGTAATGATTGAAACTGCAAATTTTCTTTATGAAGCACCAAAATTGCTCGTTGCAAAACAAAGTTCACTTGTCTACACACTTTCCCGCGTTCTAAATTCAAACATTTTCAATCTGTTGTCTCGAATCATCATTATCGTTAATCAATGTTTGTTACATTTGAGATCTTTGTTTTGTATATGGCGATTGGTTCTAACGAATTCGTATTTTTGGCTGTATTCGTAATAATTTCACCATTTGTTAACACGTGACTCGTATAGCGATCGTATAGTTTCGAGTTTATGGACCATTGAAAAAATAAAAAGTATTTGTACTCGCAATTCATCAATGTGTCAGTGAAGAATAACATGCTCGTATTGCACCATTGTGTTATTTTTGTTAAAATTTCAATAAATAAAGTTTATAGCTGACTTCATCAGTCATGTCAATCTACTAGATACAGGTTTTTATAAGTATAACGAATTTGTTTACTATTGCTACGCCGCCTATAAATTAAATATAAGGTGTTATTTCTAATTTTCCTTTTCTAAAAAAGGATCTAAATCCTGTTTTCCCAATCAATAGGCATGGCAAAGGATTAAGCCTATACAGTCGTTGTCTTGAGTTAATTTCTAGTATTAATTTTTCCCGTTTTTATAAATCAGAATTCTTCATATTTTCATAGTCTGACATTGGTATAGTGATATGCTAACTGCTAATCACTTTGCAGTAAATGAATTTTCAATTCCATTTTTCTTTACATTGGCGTAAGTACAACAAGGTTAAATTTTGTTTATAATCTTTTTAATCCTTTACCTAACTTGAATAGTTGTTTTGTTTACTTTATGTGAAAGATTTTCGAAACCTGGTGTCAAGATTTTTTAGGTTATCTTCATTATACACAAAGACCTCTGATATGGCTTACCAGATGACAGCTTTGCATTCCAGCATCATGTTCATCATGTATGTGACAATATTTTTTTTAAATGATCCGAACACAAATTTAAAAATTCAGACATTTAGACTAAGACTCGATCTTGGAACTTCAGAACCGTAGTCAAACGTCGTCCAACTGAGCTGTTACTACTTCATCAAGCCATATTTTTTATGGCTTGATGACCGATTCCGAATCCGATGAACCTATTCCGATTATTTTTCAAATTCTTACCAATTAAAAAGGAAATACCGCTACAAACCATCGCTTTTAACATACTTATGTAGGCATTATACGGATCAAAACATAAAGGATGTTTCGTGGTTTGATCCACATTGTATATGCTTCCTCATTATTCTGAAAATCGTCTCATTATTTCTGGGCAGTTAATCCGGAGCTTACATCTCGCTTTTTAATTGTACCTCACTGTCTGACCCTCATCGAGGTCGCTTGTTTTTCAGAATTTGCCGTCTCGTTAACCTCGACTAACTTCATTTGGTATAAGGGACAAGTATGTGGCGTACTTTTTAACTGGGAACAAACTATTTCTTATCGGATGGATTTTAAAAATAAATAAAAATAAAAGTAATCTCCGTAAGTGCCTTTATTCCACTCTGAAATAATACATTTCTGAGATAAAACACATTCTAAGTAAAACTCGAGTATTTACCTCCAAGCCTGTAGAGCTGTGTTTCATTGTGAAGAATGGGATATAATAATGGGATATAAATTATAAATAGTAATCATTATCATAATTGTAACTGTCCACTACTAAACATAAGCCCCTCCCTTGAGGCGTTTTGCTAATAGTTGCTACACTTTACATGTGGATTAGCAACCGCAGATAGGTTTTGGAGATGTTTTAAGAGAGATGCTTTGCCTATCCTTGCTGGTCCTTTAGTAGCCTCTTATGACACCCACTGAAAAGGAAGGAGTGCCCTATTCTATGCCGGAATCATAAGGCAATAACCAAACCAATGAAATAGTAATATTTGAGGTAAAAAGTAATAATCTAATATTTTAGTATTATTATATATTATTATTATTTCAGCCGTTAACTGTCCACTACTAGGGGGGGGAAAAGGATTGTTAGTAATGTGGAGTAATGGCCTCATTGCTAGCAAGCCTTGTTAGGTCGACCTCAATGCGTTTCCCTTGGAAACCATTGTGATTAATACTTCTTGCATTCGTCACGATGGGCTAACTGACCTGCTTTCATACTCATCTATCACCTCTCACTGGTGCCCCGCCAGTGTATATCGATAGCGCAGGCAGGGTAACCATTTTATTATCATCCATTAAAAAAAAACTGTCAACTACTAGAAATAAGCCTTCACTACAAGGGGAGTTTATAATGACAAAAAATATACAATGTGTATAATTTCAGCTTATAAGTACTTTCAAACCTATTGTTCATATTACATATTTAGAAAATTTATTAACGCCGTATTAAAAAATATCATTGAAAAATTATAACAGTGTAATCACTCACAAAATGAAATACTTTTAGAAATATTCTACACGGAACCATTTAGATTGCAGGTTACAAAATTTTGATAAATATCTATCTATAACAATAAATTATATCTCTCTTTATTGTTTCCTTAAAAGATTACAGTAGTAAATTTATTATAAATAGAAACGATTACATGGAAAGATCAAACAATTTAATCCCACAAATCGCTTTTATCTTGTACCAATTCGTCAGTCAGTTATCGCGATCGCGCATCCCTGAGCCGAAACCCTTTCGTTACATAATTTCGTGATTAATTAAATCCAGTGATCGTTTACTTTGTTTAAGGTGGGCAACGTAATTTGTTCCGCCGCCATCTTGTGAATATTTGTATATGGAATGCTACATTACATACAATAGCCCATTACCTCCCCCTACTGCTTTTCTCCCCGTAATGTAGGGGTTTAAGCCTACAGTTACCAAGACGCTTGGGTGAAGCTTCGTGTTTGCTTGTTTACTAACCATGCAAAGAAAATAATAGTTAATTTGATTAGTGACTGTATATTTTAATTTTGTTAAATTATCGAACTTGAGCTATTAGTCGCGTTTATCATTTACTTATTTATCATTGTAAATAATAAAATATAAGATTTGAACACTATACGATAACATATTTATTCAATACAGATACAATTTTGACAGAATGACTGATATAGAATAGAAGGGTCCATAAATTTTCTTACACAACAGATACTTACCTATATATATTTTCCAAAGGCCTACCCAATAAAATATTACATTCACTCCTATATCTACATTTGCACTATTATATTTAAATTATATTTATATTATATTTTTATACGTATGTGTTTAAAGCTTGAACGTATTAAAAAACATATTTTATCCTAAATCCGGAATTAAACGAAAATATATTTTTGCTAGGTCTATTCCTAATTCAGTATAAACCTTTGTGCCATTCCTCTATGTGATAATTTACATAGTTTAAAATTATTTAGAAACGCGAAATTTCAAACAACGGAAGAATACTCTACAAAACTTTACACTAAACAAAAATTAGAGGTGCTGAATAAATGATAGAACATTCCCTGACCTAGTTTCATTCACCTATAAGCAAATTCATATACACCTGTGTATTTCCATAAATAACGCTAATAATAATAATACCTCTGTATTTCCCTAAAGTTTTGCAAGTATTTAATGGATTTTGTTACATCGATTGTATGATATTACAATAGTTTTTATTATTTATATACAAAACCTCATCAACAAGCGTATTTATAGAAATTAAACTTTTTGAGTGGGTACTTGGGTATTATGTGTAAAATCATAAATACATAGAGCATCACGCTAAACAGAAACATCAAAAGTCAATAAAAGGGCAACATTGCACTTACCACAATTATAGTTATCGTTATTGTATATTTTATTACATTTCACAAAAAAGTGAATAATGAAAAATAGAACAAACTGCCTTTTTCAAGGCACTTTCTTTCATACAATCACCCTTTGGACTTAATTCATAGCAGCAGTATTTCCAAACCGATACGATACCGGGACGTTCATGAAAAGAGCATATTCCTTTTTAAAAGGCCGACGGCACACCTGCTATACCTCCGGTGTTGCAAGTAAGTACTCATGGGCGACATTAGTCATCTACCATCAGGTAAGCCCTGTCTTATAAAAAAAAAGCAGATATTTGTTATTATTATTTAGTATTCGAGCTATCTCAACCTGTTTAGAACTGTGAGTTTTTTTTAATCTATTCTGCTCAGTTTTTGCTAGCATTCGCTAGAAATTCCTGACAGTGATAGGCACTTTAGGATGTTTTTGACTGCGATTTACTTTGTTGTCTCAGGATAAAGAGTGTATTTACCAAAAGAGATAAACATATCGTTTATGCATGAGTAGGCTGCAAAGACATAAAATGTTCTGTGATGTTCGTTCCTTATTTTGGTAGAATCTGCAAACATTTAAGCCCAACGGCTTAGACCTAAACTGATATGTTTGTTTAATTTACAGTGCATACTAAGGCCTTAGGGAAAAGTAAATACGTAGTATCTTTAGCAAAATTATGAGCTAGAAAATGTAGTCAATGTAAATCTATTTAAAGTAAAGAAAATATTAAAGTTTCCTAATTAAGCTGTAAACAATACTGCGTGCACTAACATTTTGGATCACAGCATAGCTGTGGTGGATCGCAAGTTATTAATAAAATACCGAACATAATGAAACTACAAACTTACAGATCACAAAGCCGTTGCAGTTATGTTCCAACTTTACATCTTATTCTAATAAACCCATTTTGCTTAAAGCAATAAGGACATATCTAAGTTTCTAAGCTTATATTGAATTGTTCGATCGGTGCGATGCAGCGCGCGTAACAACGCCCTCAAGTGGCAAACTTCGGCGAATGTATTACTTTGTGACGCGTCTAGTTCCACTTACGAACAAATGTTGCTTACGCGGTGCGAATTGGATATTGGTTGCGGAATGTTCGATCAAAGTTCCGCATAATAATAGCTTTTGGAAGTCCAAGTTTTTACCTATAATGTATTAGGAATGCGATCGGAATCAGAGCTAGACGAAGTACACAGTTTGTAACGGTTTGTGCACTGAAAACTGTACCCGAATTCTACTGCGCGCAATGACAATTCGTATGATGGATTCTCAACAGGCATATTTTGGTTTGAAGACCCTGCAAAGGACTTAGCGCGAAGATATATTAGTTTTCTCCTTTAATCATTATAAATAATAAGTATTTTATTATTTACAATAATAAAATAAGCCATAGATTGCTATTTGATCTGGTATTACAGTTAAATGTTTGATATAGTAAAATTTTATACATTTATTTATGTATGTATATATTTATTTATTTAACATATTGTATATATGTTTATATTATATATATATATATATATATATATATATATATATATATATATATATATATATATATATATATATATATCAAGTAGTACTTTATTTTTCGTCTATTCAATAATGCAGTGCCTACTTATTTCTCTGTTTGGCCAATGGTTGACTGGTAGAGAACATTGTCCAGTGTTAAGTTAGCCAAATATACATAGCATTTTACTGTGCATTAAAGTTTAAATAAAGAAGAAAACTAATCTATCTCTTTTAATATGGATTTCAATACTATACTACAGCACTGCAACGGACTTAGCGTGAAGAAAGATAGATAGATATATTACGATGGATGAATGTTTGTTTGTTACTCTTAAACGCAAAAACTACTAAAGGGATTTTAATAAAATTAGGTACATGGGTAGGTTATATCCTAACTACAACACTACTAAAACATAGTATACCTTATGTACGTACTAATTGACATGAGCAAAGCCGCAGGATACAGCTAATGTTGGTATGTGTCAAAATATATAATGCAACACGAAATGCTGAATTACCCACCCAGTACATAGCAGCACTGCAAAGACTGTTAAGCATAAAATATTGATTGTAAGAACATATTTTCAACGTAGCCCTGTCCTTGCTAAAGTATCTAAATATAGACATTTTTAATTTTTTTTTTTTTTTATTTTATTATCAATAAAAATACAAGTTACATTATTTTTCATAAAAAGTACCATTTTCGTTTTCCAACTTATACATACAACAATATTTACTTACTATTATACTTCTTACTACATTTACTTTTGACAAAAAAATGAGACTTCTGTATATAATGCTGCATGTATATGTATATTATATATATTATTATTATTATTATTTGTATGATAGTATATGACGCACGTGCTACGCCGAGACGTACTACGGCATGTCATGGCTTGTCGCAGCCATGTAATACTTAATAAATGTTCAGTGAATAAGCTGGCACTTGTTCGTACAGATAACAAACTAACGATTAGTTTACATAAGAAGTCTTGAAGATTAGACCCTAAACAAAAAGTGTGTCATTAAAATAGTATTTTAACTAAAACAACTGAGATTGCTGACTAGTTGTAGTTAGATTTCCAGCACGTTCATAGCCTACGGACCATCCCAAAGGGTAAACACGGCTAATTTATTAATAGATTGTTTATAGCAAAAGGGCTCAACCGTGCCGTAATAAATAGATCACCCTTAAATAATAATGGTTTCGACGTAGACTAAAACGTAAATTTTAAGACCAAAGGGTGAATCAACGACAGTTTATGACCGATGAAAATCCTGTATTTATATGGTCTATCCGGCAAAGTGTAAGGAAACCTTAACATTCCGATTGATTGAATATTTTATTAAATATAAATCATATTGTAAATATTTTAGATTATATAATTTATTTTAATTCTATTTTAAAGCAAAACAATAGCACAAAACAACACAAAAAACCCACAAAACATAATAATGCTAATAAATATCTTATTGTACACATTTAA
Source organism: Galleria mellonella (assembly GCF_026898425.1). Taxonomy (NCBI): domain Eukaryota; kingdom Metazoa; phylum Arthropoda; class Insecta; order Lepidoptera; family Pyralidae; genus Galleria; species Galleria mellonella. Next base: position 6,199,193 of record NW_026442130.1, on the reverse strand, counting down.
CTTATTAAATAATTTAAGTTAATGAATTGGTGTAGCCTCAAATTACGGTTATTAATCAATTCAACAAAAGTCATTTGAAATGACACGTCGTAAGTCGGGAATCAACTAGCTAATAGATTTTTAATCAATTTACTTGGTGTCGGCCATTTTGGAATGCGGCGGGCGAACGGTTGGCCGTTTAAATTTGGAATGAGCGTACGTACGCGAGCGCCATCAATCACTGGACCGCCGGCCGAGGCTTGACGCACACAAATTATGATTGAGATTTATGCCCTTTCACAGCAAAGGCTGTATGACGATTGTACTTTTGCCTCTTTCACCCAAAGGAAACAAAAATCATTACTTCATCGGTGTAAAACTATCCAGTAATCAGATTATGTATCTTACTTTAAAACCAATTTTTTTGGGCATTTTGTTTTTTTCTCTAATTCCATTTATTTAGCTGTTAAAAATTAGTTCTAAATAATATGTTGAAACTATAACTAAAATCTGATATTTGTTGTTCAAAATGTTCATTATTTAAAACACGTAATTAAAATTCGAAAACATCTAAATGCTAGGAAAATTATAATTACATGGCTAATGAAACACAGAAGGAAAAACAAAAAGAAAAACACAGAGCAAATGAAACGCAATACAATTAATTTGGCAAGAACGCTCCTCTTCTTTATATTTTTATCGACCTAAACATTAAACTTGTTGTAATATGAATGCGCAAATGTTGATAAGTTTAACAATCTTCACCAGATAGCCAGGCATGTGAATCCGCACAAAAGGCTGTCATGAGCGTAAACCTGCCTACAGTGACGATATCGAATAAAGCAAAGTGAACGATGCATTGTCGGGTTATCTCAAACGACGTTCCGTTCAACCCCTGCGATACGAGATAACCAGCGTAAGTAGATCCCTCCACCCTCCCCCTACACGGGACGTTGTATTGGAAATCCCGATAAAGCAGCTACAAACGCCAGATGAGTAGAATTATCACATGTCTAAGTTAAATGGATGGCACTGCGTACCTGTTCGGTGAGGTGGGGAATTCAGGCATTATTCGTCATGTGCCTCGTTAGGTGAGAATTTTCTTGTATAGCGATGAGATACTAGAGTAGCTTCGTAAAATATATTTGAATAGTTGGAACCAGAAAATATTAATTTTATTGATTTTCATACGTTCATATTCTTTATTGGGAAAAGTGTTCAACCTGTGTGTACTGAATTGTGCCCCAGGTGTTCGATACCGGGTTACTCATACACGGAATAGCTTGAGGACCAGGCAATTATTATGATTGTGTAGTACTTAGGTATATAAACCTATTACCTGTATTTTAATCATTCGTCGTCAGAAATATTAATATCAACGGGATACCATCGATGTCAGAGTATTCTGTGATATCCACAGCGCTATACATATCATGAGACTATACTACTTACATAGCACTTGACTGTTGCCACTCAAATTTATATTTTAAAAAAATCCACAAACAAACCCGCACAAAATATCATTACCAACCTTATTTTGTAGAAGAAAACACCACAATCTCGTTATTTCTCGTTTCCATGGGAATTTCCAAAAATCCTTCTTAGTGGATTCTTAAGTAGTATAAAAGAGTCTATCAATCAAGTTTCAAGCATGTATGCTTAATGGTTCTGGAAATATCGTAATTAGTATCTGACATTTCGATTTCACTTACTCGTTTATATTATACTTGAACTTTTGTAGAGTTAAACTCGTCTTTATACATTACTTTCTGCTACCATATTTTTGTATATTAGCTTATAAATTGTAATATAAATAAAATATATTAATAAATACCTTTTTTTTCGAATAACGTTACATATTTGGCAGTTGTCTTATTGTACAAATAGAATGGGAAAAACATAATATATGGATCCATTTTATTATTTTATATTTACATTATTATTGTGGACGTTATATCCGCGAAACTCTTTACAGCTGCATTGAAAGATGTTTTCAAACTCTTGGACTGGAAAATATATGGTATAAACATCAATAGCGAATATATCACTCACCTTCGATTTGCCGATGACATAGTTATTATGGCGGAATCCCTGGAAGATCTGAATACTCTGCTCAGTGACCTCAATGGTGTTTCTCAACAGGTAGATTTTAAGATGAACATGGACAAGACTAAGATCATATCTAACGTCCATGTCACACCTATACAGTTTACAATTGAACAGAACGCTACGCTCCAAGTTGTCGACGAATATTTATGGGACAAGTTGTCCGAATGGGTAAGTCCAACTTCGACTGAGAGGTCAACCAACGAATCCAACTCGGAAAACAAAATATCTCAGAATTTGAAGACGAAGCTCTTTAACCAGTGCGTGTTGCCAGCGATGACTTACGAAATGGAAACGTGGTCCTACACGATTGCCCGTATGCAAAAGCTACAAGTTACTCAGCGAGTTTTGAAGAGGGCTATGCTCGGAGTCTCTTTGCGAGATACAATCCAAAACAAGGATATCCGCAAAAGAACCAAAATAACCGACATAGCCCGAAGGATAAGCAAGTGCAGTGACAATGGGCTGGTCACATAGCTTGAAGAACCGACAACCGACGGGGAAGAAAGGTTCTTGAGTGGCGATCACGTACGAGTAAACGCAGTTAAACCTCCACTAAATAGAGTGACGACCTGAAATGCGTTGTAGGGAATCAGTTGATGCAGGTGGTTTAGGATCGTTCTTTATGGCAGTCTATGGAGGAGGCTGATGGTAATGATGATTGTGGATTTGACAAAAAGTGATCAATTTTTCTTAAACAATAAATCTAAGTTGACAAAAATAAATTTTCTTAGATTCTATTTAATAGCATTTCTACGGAATCGTGTACTTAAAGTTGAAAACCAGCTAGCAAAATTTAACAACTATTAATAAGCTGACTGGAAGCGATCACATCGCAAAATCCCAGCTAACTGACGTAAACTTTATCTATGCGAGAACTGCATAGCACAATGAACCGTCAGATGAGCGGGATGCGCTTAGCACGATTTTAGTCAGTACCGAACCCTGATCCCCTGCGATCCCGGATCGATCCGTGAATCCCCTCGGAGTCGGAGCGTATCAGTACCGAGATCCTATCTTCAGCTAATGTGTACAGATAGCTATGGAGATTACAGTTTAGTGTTTGCGGTTACTATCTATCAAAGATGGTGAATTTGTTTTAAATATGTAAACAATAACTGCTTTACTTGTGTTAATGTCATGTCAATATATATATAATAAGATTTTGCTTCGCGTAAATAAAAAGTCACATCACATTTACAGTTTACTTGTGTGTATATACATATATAATTTTGATTATATATGTATATACTATATGTATATATAGCTACTATCAATATAATATATCATTATTTTTACACCACATATGTTATGTTTATATACAAACCCTGCAGATATATTTTCCTTTCGGGTTCTCAAGGTTGATTGAATGAAAAATGAATGTACTAAAGCATGTAAAACTACATAAATAAATCACTCCAGTGACATTTGTGTAGAATATTTAAAAACTAATCCCATATTTTTAATAATGTTCATTAAGTAAATTTGTTCTAGAATGACAATATATTTCTTTCGTTTTAATTATAATTAAACTGTATTTTATAATATGCTTAAAAAATGCGTTAATATTTTCAAAAGAACATAGTTATATCACATGATTAGTTAAATCACATGATTTAACTAATCTAATTTTATCTACTTTATTTCAAAATGCATTTTTAATTTTAAGTTCCCTATGTTATACGTCATTCCTATTAATACTCATATACTCATTATATTGACTAAATAGTGTCTACTAACGTTGAAAAATTGAAGTAATATTGTCAATTCGATTCACTATTGTTAATAATAAGATCAACATTTATAATTTCAATAATCCTCACTTGCGTTCACTGTGCCGTAGGAGCTATATGGTTCCAATACCGAGCCCCGGGCGGCAGACGGACCAATAAATATTCATGAGAATAATTCGACAGATTCCCTTAACGATAGCATGTCAAAAAGCGAGGAGAGCCGCGGCGCGACGCTATCTGCACCACAATTGGATTATCCCTATCGCGCGCATGCATATGGACAACGTTTATGCAGCCCATAAAAGTCCATGATGCCATTATCGGACAATCGAGGAGCCATTTTATTAACACCTCTAGAGACCTCACTAATGGATGATCTTTAATGGCTACTAAAGGTTTATTAATACTTTTACTTAAGTATGCGAGACCTCGTCTACATTTTAAAGTGGTTTTATAAAGTCTATTTATGTGTATTATAAAAAAATATATATGCTCAGTACTGTAATCCCTAATGAGTACCCCAGTTAAAAGCATTTGTTGCGATCAATAAAGAATTAAATAGTTACCAAATTTTTTTTTTTTTTTTTTACAACACAGGGGGCAAACGAGCATGCGGCTCACCTGATGGTAAGTGACTACCGCCGCCCATGATCACCCACAACACCAGCGGCATTGCAGGTGTGCTGCCGGCCTTTTAAAAAGGAATATACTCTTTTCTTGAAGGTTATGTTGTCGTATCGGTTCGGAAATACTGCTGCTGGAAGTTGATTCCAAAGAATGGTTGTGCGTGGAAGAAAGTGCCTTGAAAAACGCACGGTGGAAGACCGCCACTCGTCCAGATGATTGGGATGAAACTTTAGTTTGTGGCGGGTTGTACGGTGGTGAAAATCAGCAGCAGGTATCAATCCGAACAATTCCTCAGAACACTCCCCATGATAAATTCGGTAGAAGATGCACAGAGATGCAACATCTCTGCGCAGTTTCAATGGGTCAAGCCGGACAGTAAGGCGTTGACTATCGATAATTCGAGCCGCCCGACTTTGAATGCGGTCTAACGGAAGGAGTTGGTACTGTGGCGCTCCTGCCCACAGGTGAGAACAGTATTCCATATGCGGCCTGACTTGGGCTTTATATAATTTCAGGCGGTGTTCTGGCATGAAATATCGTCTCACCCTATTGAGCACTCCTAACTTTTTGGAAGCTATCTTAGCCTTCTCCTCCAGATCACCGCAAAACTGGACGTCGCAAGATATATCAACGCCCAGAATTCCTAGACTTGACTTTTTATCAAGGGAAGTGCCCTGAAAGTGAGGAGATACGACAAACGGCGTCTTTTTTGCGGTAAACGCGCAGACTTGTGTCTTTTTGGGGTTAAATTGAACAAGATTTTGTTCACCTCAGATCGAAACTTGATGGAGTGAAGTTTCGATTTCAGACACAAGTCTATTCCGGCACTCATCGGTATGTGCCCGCGAGATCTTTGCATGACCGGTATATAATGTATCTCCTGTACTGTCGTCCGCATAGCAATGAATATTACTTATCTGTAACATATCATTGATATGCAGAAGAAACAGAGTCGGAGATAGTACACAGCCTTGCGGGACACCAGCATTCAAAGGTTTTAAATCAGAGCATGCACCGTCGACTACGACCTTAATGCTACGTTCCTTGAGAAAACTGGCGACCCAAATGCACAGTCTCGCAGGCAACCCAAATGAAGGTAGCTTTGAAAGCAGCGCTCTATGCCACACCCGATCAAAGGCGTTCGCAATATCCAGACTAACTGCTAAGGCCTCTCCCTTACTCTCGATTGCCACTGCCCATCGGTGTGTTAAGTAAGCTAAAAGATCACCGGCCGAACGTCCCTGTCGAAAGCCGTACTGGCGATCACAGATCAGCTGGTGCTCTTCTAGGTACCGGAGCAGTTGACGGTTAATGATGGATTCCATAACCTTCGAGAATAAGGAAGTGATAGCTATGGGCCTATAGTTAGCTGGATCTGAGCGATCTCCCTTTTTAGGGATCGGATGCACCAGAGCAGTCTTCCAAAACTTTGGGACTATGCCCGATGAGTAGCTAAGCCGAAAAAGACGCGTAAGAACCGGAGCCAACTCTGGTGCGCACGTCCTAAGCACAATTGGAGGAATACCATCAGGCCCACTCGACTTATGGATTTCGAGGGAGAAAAGTGCTCTACGCACTGAGCTATGCGTGAATTTAATATCAGGCATAGAGCTCCTACAACACGTGATGGTCGGTGGTGGTTTCTCCCCGTCATCCAATGTCGAGTTTGACGCAAAGATGGATCCAAGAAGATCGGCCTTTTCTTTAGCGTTCTGGGCCAACGAGTCATCCTCCCTGCGCAAAGGTGGAAAAGATGACTTACAGAAATTCCCTTGTGCAGCTTTGGCAAGAGACCAGAAAGCTCGAGTCCCAGAGGGCAAACTAGCCAATCTCTTGCCAATTCTACTAATATGCTCTGACTTCGCTGTGGCTATAACTCTTTTGAAAGACCTAGAGGCAGAGTTATACTTCTTTTTAAGAGCACTGGTGTTAGGATCTCGCGACGCCACACCTTTAGCCCAGGTTAGGAAGCACTCCTGTTTCAGACGAGATGCTGTTCTACAGGAGGCTCCATACCAGGGCTGGGATTTCCCGCCGACGGGCACCACAGAGTTAGGAATAAATAATTCCATTCCCTGAAGCACCACATCAGCAATGGAATCGGCAATGGCGTCGGGATCATCCAGTGTGAAGCAAACCTGCCTCCATGGTAAGATGCGAAAAAAATCCGCATCTCATCCCAATCTGCCGACCTGTAGTGCCAAATGCGACGTCTACCCGTAGAACGAGGTGGAGTCGGACTCGTAAGAGGCACTTCGCTCCGCACCAAACAGTGATCCGACGATCCAAGCGGGGCTTCGACGGAGATCACATAGTTGTCTGGGTGGGTGGTCAGCAGAAGGTCCAACAGTGAAGGTGAATGGTCCAACACATCAGGGATTCGCGTAGGCGAGGAAACAAGCTGTGTCAGACCATAAGCTAAAGCAAAGTCATGAACAGATCTTCCCGCATAGTCGGTTGTACGCGAACCAAGCCATTCGGCATGGTGGGCATTAAAGTCGCCAACAATCACGACTTCAGCGGAAGGAATCTGCTCAAGCAGGGAATCTATAGCCATTTGGACGTGCTCAATGAGTTGGTCGGTTCCAGTGTTACCGCTGTGGGACCTGTATAGGCACGCATAGATGCGGGGATGGTCATTGCAATCTACGCGCAGCCATAGAATGGACAGGTCCGTACCTTCAAGAGTCCCAAGGCGTCGACAGCAGATATCCTCTCTGACATACGCACATACACCGGCACGCGAAACAAAACAATGTTCAAGCTTATACCCCGGGTAGGTCAGGTATGATGTTTCGTTAGGAGGGGATATCTGTGTCTCCGTGAGGAAGAGCAATACCGGCCGCGCCGTTTCTAGGTGGTGGTGGACAGCGTTCAGGTTTGAATGAATTCCCCTAATATTACAGAGGCTCACATTGAGCAAAGGGGATGCCGCAGAAGTCTTGCTCTGTTTGCCCTTGGTCCCATAGAGCGGAATTTTGCCCCCCCCCCCAGAATACGCAGGGCAGCCCGAGCGTGGTTGCTCGAGGGAGGATTCTCCAGCAACATGGCTGCTGGTACCTCCCTGGGGTACGTTATTTTTTTTAAATTCCACTGCCATGGTATTGAAAGATGGGGGGACGGAGTTGGGGGAGGATTTTAGGATAAGGAAGGGGATGGGTATAGGATGGGCCTCCGGACTCCCTCACTCACCATACGGAATGTGGTCGCACTAAAAGTGCGGCCACTTAGCGTCGGTATTCTGTGAGGGTGTGGTACTTCCCCGGTCGAGCCGGCCCATTCATGCTGCAATACCATATGGTATTACAGCGTGGCTCTACCACTTTAAAATAATTGTAGTTGTGATGAACATAACACTTGATTTTCCCATTTTTCTCTAAATATGTTCCGATATATAAACTACATAGTCTTTTTTCTCACCTTCCCTTTATCTTTGCTAACTAGAAAGCATGAAAGTATACCACTCTGTTATATCATAGGTATCATTTTGTCAATGAATTTATTTGATATAGTAATATTTTATTCATTTATTTGCATATGTATATATTGCGTATATTAGTCTAAATATATGTTTATAATGTATAAATCTGTTAAGTTCGTATTTCTTTAATTCTTCAACATGCCGCCTACCTATTTCTCTGTTTACCCATTGGTTGGTTGGTAGAGAAAACTATCCGGTGTTAAATCCATCAAATGCACATATATTCATACCGTTATTGTCGATGTTCTTTATTACAGGAGAAAAAGTCAAACATTTAAACTGACACAACGTTTTCAACATCAAAAGAACTCACGACCTTGCTGTTTATAGTCAGTTCAGCAAACCATTGAGCCACGACGCTACAAAGTTCGAATAATTGAATAAAAGTAGTTACTTCCACTTTAAGAGTTAATATTTATAAGAAGTGTCAAATTTTTGCCTTTTCCCGCGGGAATTTCCGCGTATCGAATAATATTTTCGCGTGGTTTTTTGGCCCCAATTCGTGTATCGTACAGGTTCCACGTATTAGAGAACTACGCGGAAAAAAACAAATGGGAAATTACACAGTACGCATATACTCGTATTTACTTTGAATTTCTAAATGTGATTTACAAGATGAAAAATACTTTTATGGTAGTAATGAAGTTATAATACTCTGTACAGCGAAACAGAGTAATTTCTGATATTTATATTATGATTCTGGTAACCGGAATACAGATATGGCTAAGTATATAGCCATATCTGTATTCCGGTTACCATACTTTAACTTGTTAATGCTCCCGAAAACTTTTAATCTGTCATTTATTATAAAATATTGTTGATCTATTTTAAATTGAAATAACATTCGTTTTCTCTATATATAAAAAAAAAATATATAATATAAAAAATATAATCCAAGTAAAATCACACCCTCTCTTTTTTATCACGTTTACCGACATTTGGTATACTCTAGTCATTTCTTATAGCTAAAATATTTTACTTTTTTGAATAATAATGACAAAATTATACCTAAATATAAAACTGATATCTAAACCATAAATTAGCTTATTCAAAAGTATCAAAATTCATAATTACTCAACAAAACTCTTTAATATATCATACTTTTATTATTATTATTATCAACCATTAACTGTCCACTGCTGAACATAGGCCTTCCCCATAAGAGGAGTTTTGCCAGTACTTGCCACGCTTGGCAGACGGGTTGGTAACCGCAGTCAGGCCTTTCATAATGTTTTAAGAGGGACGCTGATGCCCATCCCTCGACTGTAAATTATCTTAGTCGCCTGTTACGGCACTCACGAGACAGGAAGGGGTGGTCCTTTCTATACCGGGACCTATACGGCGAATTAATATACTATAATAGATTTAAAAAAATGAATATTTATTTTTTTAATGGAATCTACTACTGAGTAGATTCCATATACTGTACTGAGTACTGACTTTATATTTACGTTATATCTGCGGGCTAATGAAAATACAAAGCTGCAATATCCTCGGGAGATATTTGTCGATGGACGATTCACGACTTGAAAAAAAAGCTATAAAAAGGTCATGAAAAGGAAGTATGATAGAGAGATCGCATTAGAGATCTTGAGAAGTCACGATTCCTCTAGCACATATTTTTAAGTAGGTGTATTGTATTAAAAAGTATTATTTTAAAACAAGATATTCGTATATATACTCGTATGCATAAATGTCGATAATCCTATCGATCGACAATATGTGTTACAGTTTTTTATGTTACTTAGAAAGAAAAGTAAGTTGTCAGCCTGAAGGAAAGTGGTAATCATCCTACCTATAATGTTCCACACTACTCAAGATGAAATAGATATATACAATTTTTTTTTATTCAACTTAGAATGGCAAACAAGCTGACAGCCCACCTGATGGAAAGTGGTAACCGTCGCCTATAGACACGAGCAGTATAACTTCATATCAGTCAATACAATTTTTACACGTTAATTGAAGTAACAAAGTGCAAAAATACTTTGTATTTTTTAATTTAACATTTTCTATACTTCTATTTTTTATTTCTACTATCTGTAAAATATTTAGAGTTAAAATATAACAGGATATCTTTTTTGAAAACTGAAGATATCCCATTAAAGGGGAATATCCGCTTTGCAAAAGACAATATTCAATTCATATTTCCTACACTGATAGTAACATCTATAAAATACATACATTTCTCACACAAGGGATTATATTGCAACATGTCACAAGAATTGTAGCGTAAAAATGTCGAACGTTGACACACAACAAAAAACATAAGCATGACAAACGACGCGCTCCGAACATTCGTAATCAAAGTGGTCGTGTCAACGAATCTCTCTGTTGGGACATTAATCTCCCCTTCGCACTTATTGCGATTTTGCGGGAGTAAAACGTCGAAAAAACCTAAGGTATATAACATCACATCGACTTAGGTGGCATTTCATATGTGTAAATCTCACCCTTGACAGATGAGTCGCCCAATGTTAAAAAAATATCGTACTGTTTTAAAAAATGTGGATGAGTTAAAAATAATTATGATATGTTATGAAAAACCAAAACTATAAACCTTACGTGAAGACACAGGATGGATAAAAGTAAAAGTTTATATGAAATGATAGTTCATATTTACTTAATTTAATTTGTATATTAGTAGTTTAATTATGCTTCAATAAAATCGACAGAGATCCGATTCATCCTCACATGTATCGTGTATCGTGCCCTTTCAGAGGAGTTTTCTTCCGCGAACGCTCTGGCTGTTGAATGATTTCGCTGTTGGGGTTTTCTCTAGAGACTACAGTATGGGGTCTTAAAAAAAAAGAATTAAATTTTCTTCAGGGTCGACAATACACACGTGATACCGCTAGTGTTGCAGACGTCCATAGGCTACAGTGATCGTGTACCATCAGACGGGCTGTATGCTTGTTTACCGCCTTGGTGGTATAATAAAAAATAAATAGGAAGCTCAAGAAAATCTGTAGCTTGAATAAATTAAAATAAATTATAAAAAAAAACGTATGTATAAAAACTATAATTCAGAAAGGAGGTTAAATTTTAAATACCGAGTTGGTATGCATTAGTAACTTCGACTTAAAAAAAAATCTACAAGGATCTCTTAATATATCATCTGAGAACAATTTAAAATTTATAAAACTATAAATAATATTGGATTGTATAAAAGTCGTCTGCGTGTATACCTCTGTCCCACTCGCGTTTCTGCTTAGAAGCAATTGTGCTTGCATGATTGTATAGCTATATTTCGACTCGAATGGTAGTGAAATTACAGGGTACAAAAGCGTAATAGGCTTCAGGAATGGCATGCATAAAGTTCATGTCTAAAGGCGATAGTAACCACTTCCCATCAGATGAGCTAGCACATACATGCCAATCTTAGTATCATAAAAAAAGATGTATAAAATTCAATATCTGAATTCCTTCTCGAAAGGTACAAATGTTAAGGTATACGTCATTCACTTAATCGGATGAGTTGTATTCGGATGAAATGCCACATATAGCATAGCAAGCACAGCAGCTCTTTCGCGAGCTGACAAGGAAAAAGGGAAAACCGCTGATTGCCCTTGTGAAAAATTACACATCATCGTAGGCGTCTAAAAGCCCTCGTATATACATACGAGTAATAGGGCTGTATAACATATCGCAGGCGTTACACATTTAGCGCCAAATTGCGACTAGAATGGGTGGCTTCTTAGCTTTATATATTATATATTATTTTACTTAGAATAGCAAATAAGCTCATGTTCCACCTGATAGAAAACTATAACCGTTATCTAATAATATGAACAGCACCATGGACGCCAGAGAATATACTATGATACCCGGATATCCCTCATGCATTGCCAATTCTGAGGACTATGGTGTTACATCCCAATTCCTTCTAATTTCACTGCCACATCAAAACAAAACAAAACACAAATGGGTCAGAGATACCAAATAGACGAGTTTTGTACAAATTATCCCTTTGATAAAATTAGCGGAGAGCAATATTCACATAGGAAAGTGAAATTTCGAAATTGTATAGCAGAATAGGCCATAATTGAATCTAGCTAAATGAAGAAAATTATATATTCCTTCGTTGAACATAGGAACTGAAATGTGAGGAAATATACGAGGTGGATGTTATAAATGGTAATAAATGGTAACGCGTTCCTGGCACCAGTGTTGCATAGTCAACGACGATACCTGCTTCTGTTTACCATACTTTGATGATAAGAAATTTTCATTCAAATTGACTTGATATTTTATAATGTGTTTTTTTCCATACATGATACAATTAGTAAACAATCTTGGTATATAATTTTATCGAAATAACGGTACATTAAATAATCAAATGGCTAAATAAAATTAAAAAATGTATTAATAAATAATAATACATATTTTTTGGTTGAAAAAAAAAAACATATTTGTTTAAAATTACTTAAATCCATGAAATGACGCACTACGATTGTTGAAAATAACATATCCAAAAATATTGTTTCAAACATTAATACATAACTGGTTGTTTGATTAGAATTACTTTGTTTAAACGCTTACATTAGTATATGTGTGACTGCTAACACTCGAAGGTTGACTACCACTATTACTACTAGACGTTCCACAATCGTCCGTGTTAACTATCAATCTCCGACTGCAGTTTTGTTTTGTTTTGCGACATCTCTTTTATCTCTAAACGAGGCATCTTCAAGCCAATCATTAAATCACTGCTTGGAGTCTAGTAGTAATCGATCGGTACACTGAAATAGTTTAAATTTATTAGTACTAATAATTACAATACATAATAATTTCACAGAACAACCGTTTATTAAGTTTATTAATATTTTAGTGTTTATTTAGTTTATACAATTATTCGATAAAAAATATAGTAAAATTGTATTTACTAAGTACAAAATTACAAAGTAAAGGGTACAAAATCATAACACTTTCCGAGATAACAGAAAGATATAAGATATACCACAGATTTCAGTATACCACGTATCATATCTATAGGTCATCGCCTATCACCACTTTCTATTAAGCAAATTGCCCATTTTTGCCATTCCAAAAAATAATGTCAAAAACTCATTAAAAAGATTCAAGTATACAGAAACATTTCAATTATCTAAACACGTAGGATTCCTAAAGGAAAGCAAGGAAAATATAAATAATTACAATTTACTTACAGACTCAGTGAATTCACACCACGTACAGAGTAATTCAACGTGAAGAATAAGACGTGCAAATAGTACGAGCCGCCATTAGCCGCGCTTGGTACGAATTTGCATGAAATTAACAGCCTTAAAACAAACAGTACAGCATTCTATATATATAGTTTAGTAGTAATCTTTTATGTTAGTCGAATAGATTTATTAACTTCACATAATACTTATAACTGTAAATTGAGATATAGATTATTGTTCTCTCCAAAAGATTACAGTAGTAAACTTAGTCGAAATTACAAGAAAAGATTACACTGAGAAAACAGTTAGTGGCTTTATCTCTAAAAGCGATCACTTCCAGGCAACCTTTGGGTGGAGAGGAATAATTATAAACAGTCTACTCGGAGGCTTTCTTCCCCATCGGCTGTTAGTTCTTCGAGCTATGTGACCAACCCATAATCACTTTCATTTCTATAAACATGAAGATATGTACATAAACACCACACATTTCTTAAAACGACCTGTTGAGAAATTGTAAAATGTATTATTATAAAATCTAGACATTTTGTAAAACGGTAACTAAAGCAAATTAATACAAAACTTTCATAATTAATATTGGTTAATCTATCTTGTAAATGTTAACATCTGTCATAGAACAGTTGCAAACTCGATTATACTTGCCAATACTTGAACTTCATAAAATTAATGTGAATCTAATTTCAAAGGTTATTCTAGAAATCAAAGGGAAGGAACAAGCTATTAATACGCTAATTAAATCTTAATTTGTGGGCAAGTAATAAAAGCTAAACTTGGACATTGCTAATATTATAAAGAAAAAAAAATCAATTTTTTGTTTATAATAGATAAACTCAAAGATTATTAACTTATTTTTAAATTCTATCTGTTATAGAAAGTTAAATTACCAGCATGTAGCATTTTATTGAACAAAAAAAATTAAAGATGTCCACACTATCTCCTCGTACGAAGTCAGAAAAGGTTGTTGGTAATTAATAATACATCTGGTTTAAAATAAATAAATAAATAACTGTGTTCGGCTCTAGGTATCTAAGTTACTTAAGGCTCCTCAGATACAGGCTCGATCCATATGGGGACCATAGTTAAGCAGTTCTGTGATTTACTGTTTTAAATAAACATTATTATTATTATAATACGTAAGTGAAGCCGATATTAATAATATCTATAGTAATATTATAAATAAGAAAGATTTGATTTTTTTTTTCGATCTGTAAATGCTGTTGGTCGAAGATGACCTTCACAGCTTCACGCGTGCAGTATAGAGCGCAGATAGCACTCCAAGCCCGCGAGACCGGAACGACAAAGTGTTAGACTAAAAGACAAACTAAAAGAAGTGAAAGACTAAAAGATTTGATTGAGAAAATACTTTTACCATTATCAATAAATAGGTAACATAAACTATCGAAAATTGTATATACTCCAAGGAAGCTAGGCCTTGTCGCTAGTTATAAATATATATTATATGTGATATGTCCTTCCGCAAAATAACACCTAGTTCGTTAAAAAAAATGACTAAACAATGACTTTTTATGTTTTACGCTTCTATTATATACTGTTTACAACTCTTTTGCAGCGCAACTGCTGTATTTAACAGTTTCCTGATTTTTTTTACTATAAAACTAAAGAAAATAGAACGCTATACTTTGCCTTAACCTCGAGCGATGCAGAACATAATTGTTTTAATTGTTGCGACTTCATCGCTCTCCCCCTTTGAGTTTAAATATTTATGTAAATGTGTTAAAAATTGTCTGAACTATACAATTTTCAGACTCGCGTAAAGTTCTTAGCATTATATTGCGCAATATTTATCTAATTCTAGTCTTTACTAAATACAGATCATTTACATATTGAAAACATAAAATATAAAATACATACGTAAACTTGGCCCTTTCTCCCACTTTGATGGATTTAATAGAAATTAATCAGATTGATTTCCAGGGGGAAACGCGCAGTAAAGAACCTGACAGAGTATATACTCGTACACGTAGCTAGCTATGAAGACTGTCGTACTAATTTCTAACAATCCTTTCTCAAATTACCTATTTGCTCCAACAGAAGAGATAGTATAGTTTTTACTCCAATAAGAAAAAATGGTCCTAGTAAATGGTGGTAGGAGGTAAAACAACATTTGCCGGGTCAGCTAGTCTAAACTAATATTATTTATTTAACTTTCGTGTACATAAATGTACATATAGTAGACATAATAGATAGGCGTTCTCTACTAGTCAAACATCGGGCAAACAGAGATGTTTAGTTTTTCATATTATAAAGAGAAAAGATTTATTTTTCTGTTGACCGATTGTTGTTAACTAATTTTAAAAATCTTTTACCTATAGAAAGTGACATTATCAGAAAGTAATATAGGTTCTATATTACTTTAAAAAACCGTACGAAGCAATGGCAGGCAGCTAGTATATTTATAAATATGATTGTGGACTGTAGAATAATCTTTATGTATATAAAAATCAATTGCTGTTCGTTAGTCTTGCTAAAACACAAAAACAGCTGACCGATTTGAATGTCCTTTTATTTGTTACGTTCGTTGTATTACAGAAGTGATAAAGTCAGAAAAGCCAACTTTCAACTGAAAACTCGAAAAATTAAACATATTAAATTCCCTAAATTTAATATGAAAATCGCCATTTCGTAACTTTTAGTAGATATCATTATAGTTCACTGAGCCATTTAGTGTTATATAAAACTAATGTGCTAAGGGACTCGGTTATTTCTGTGCGCGTTGTGGGTGTCAATTTAATTATATAACAGTAGCCAGAGGTTAATCAAATGTAGATTGAAAGTCATAAGTACACACGCCAAAGTATAAATAAGTCAAACTCCGCGACAGTACAAATGAAAACAAAAGTTTTTGTTTATCAAAGGACATGAAGCATAATAAGTGCGAAGCCTAAATAGATATTGTTTCAAGGGGGTTATTTATAAAAAATATTTCACTACTGTACTATTAACTTCATACAGAATCATCATATCCATTGCTGAACTTAGGCCGGTAGTTGCCACGCTTGGCAAGCGGTTTGTATGCAGTAACAAACGTAAAAAAGACAACCGAATTGAGAACCTACTCCTCTATTGGTCGAAAAGAAAATAGGTAGACGTCCAATAAATACGGAGTGAAATATTTCCTATTGTTTATGCCGTGTCTTTTGTATCTACTAGCTGTTATTTGTCCACTGCTGAACATAGGCCTTCTCCATAAGTCGAGGGGAGGGGTGGTTACCAGTAGTTCTCTCGCTTGACAGCCGAGTTAGCAATCACAGTTAGGCTGTAGTGATGTTTTAAAAAGGACCCTACTGCCCGGCCCACAACCTTTAAGTTCTCTTAGTCGCTTCTTACGACACCTGCGGGAAAGGAAGGAATGACTCATTCTATGCCAGGACCGCACGGTAATTTCATACAGAATATATACACAATATATATAACTATGTCTGACTTGAAGTTCTACAATTTTTCGTATAAGTATTCTTTGTTGTTATAAGACAAATTAATTAATATTTCAACCACTAGTTTTTTATAGTATCCAATTGTTTAAAATCTATAACACTCTTTACTGTCCTTTGAAAATATTATAAAATTAAGAATATTTTATCACTAAAATCAACTTCTTACAAATAATCTTCACTCATGATTAAACGGTTTGACACATTGTGTAGTAGTTTTAGTATACCTATTACTATCATGACTAACTACTATTACTAGAATAATTACTACTAAATTTAACTTTGATAATATAAAATCTTAATTTTATTACTTTAAATTAAACAACATAGTTAATATTAACACAAAATACAATTTTTATTATAAGTTACATAAGCAAAGTCATGGAATGATAAGGCACACGTGACGCCATCTGTTTGAGTATAGTAGCAACTCCATTTAATTTGCCATATGTAGTCATACGAGTATTTCGCACATAAGTGTTCCAGTATATAAATACTATACATAATGTACATTCTTGATCCAGAGACGGTAAATGGAGCATAACTAGACATTAGACAAATTGGCTGAGTGCCAACCACCAACCACCCGTGGTGCGGCGCGCCAGTTATAATAAGTATCGTGCTTATGTATTTACTAACTACGAGTACATACGATTATGTTACGAGAGCTACTATATTGTAATGTACATGTTAATCTTTTCAATCACACACTTAGTAATGTGCCGAATCGTTAAAAAAATATAGTAGTCTAGATCCGCGAATACAAATACTTCTGTATTTTTACACAATTATCAGCGCAAAAAAAAAGGAGGAATTACAGCAAATTTTAATAAACAGTAAATTTTTATTTCACAGTGATTTAAGTCTTAATCATTACAAAGACATACTTTAATTTGTACCTTTAACGTAACTATATTGGTAACTCTGTACAAGAAATAATTAAACATATTTTTGTAATATAAATGTGCTAAATATATGTCCTCAGGAATTGTAACGGATGAAGGATATTATGGGCGACAAAGTAAACTCCGTTATGTTCATAGTATTGTTTACATTTGTAGGCGATGGTTACCACTATCCATCAGGTGGGCCGTCAGCTTGTTTGCCATTCTAAGATGCATAAAAATGACATTATAAGAAAAAATAATTTATTACCTATTTGTTACCTGTATTTACAATTTCATATACGATTTCTTTTCTCTCTCGAATATAGCTAATACGAACACGAATATCTAGCATATCACTAATAAATACTCTTTACTCTGTTAATACATACAACTTGACCAGTGTATCTATGGGTAAGAACAAGTAAGCGTGTAAAGAAGATATGAAATTATATGAGGTATTTATTTATTTATTTAAGGAACACCAACAGCATATTGCATTATAACATATAGGTATAACAACATTAAATACAATACAATATTAATGCACATGCCTATTATAGGTATTCACAGCATTCACTTTAACATAATTATACAGAGGTATAAAATGAATGTCACAGTATATTATTTTGTGATGTTTATAATATTGTTCATGTCTTATAGACTACAGTTACCACGTGCCACTCTCAATCAGGTGAAAAGTTAGCATGTTTCCAATTCCGAAACGTACAATAAAATATGAAGTAACAAATTTTTATAATTATGATAATTACGTTCATGAATAACTTTTCTTAACTAACTAGAAGCAAAACGTATTTTTTTTTTTTATATATTTTCATTTAACATATTATTCATAAAAATCAGATTAAAATTCTCTACAGTATGAAGTTCGTTTATAAAAGCTATTTCATTTAACATGTAAAAACGTAGACTGTATTATTTTGTAAATTAAATATAATAATTTACATATTATATGGGCGAAACATGTACAAACATGTACAGTTTTAATATATTTTATTTTTTAGAATTATTCATATAATTTATACAGTGGAGCAATCTGCATTTTGCTAGACTAAATTACATTTTTATTTCGTAGAAAAACTATATATCTATGACAAACGTATTCTTTGTTATCTTATCTCAGTAATATAGTAAAATTGTGACTAGACGACGTCTGTACATGGGGGATATTTAAGAAAAAATCGCGTCTACGTCCGCGTAACCGACATATGATTGACCTGGATACAAATTGGATAGTTTCAATTAGAACTCTTTCTTTAGATATTAAGAATCTAAATAAGAATATCTTTCTTAGATATTCCTATTTAGATTCTTCTCCATCCCATATAGTATGTGTATACCTATGTCCTATCCTAGTGATTGTTTAAGTTGTTAAGGCACTATAAGGTAACAAACAAACTAAATCACTTCCACGTTTACAATATTACTAAGGATTCACAAATTGTGTCCAAGTGTACCATCTCTTAAAACATTCAAACAACTAAAATGTTATATCTCTAGTTTTGTTCATTCTTGGCTTTTGAATTATAAATTGCACTAACTCTTACATCACATCCTTCACACCGAAATGTAACACCGAGAGTATAGCTTCCTCACGTCACATTGTATTTTCACTAAACATGTAGAGCATTTATACCAAGTTATACATATTGTGAAACTTTATTTTATTTGTATAGCTGTCACTATAGTATTTTAACCAAAATAAATGTCGCAACCGGTGTGTTATGTCGCAATATATATGTTATGCGATATGTATTATTATGTAGGTAGAATATAGAGATACATATACAGAAATGTGGTGGTATCCAAACAAAGATCAGTCGTAACTCCAAATTCTACCTTCTATCTATGACTAGTGAATAGTTATTAAGGAGTCATATAATAATAATAATAGTTCAATCTCCTTTTATGGAACTAGATACACCTAGTACGTGTGTATACGTACATGCCAAATTTTTCGGTTACGAATCACGATTAGCTATCGAATATCGATAAGCTGTAAAAACCGATATCAACATAAATTGATCTTACTATAATCCTGTGATCTAATTAATTTAAAATTTATGTCAACATCATAAAATTTACTTTAAGTATTTAATAAAAAGTATCATGTTATTTGATTAAAGGATTAAGATTACCTGACCACATAAGTACCTACAGATTTATACACAGTACCAGGATATACTTTATCCATTGTACACGTCGCCATTTATACTTTTCTATGTATATTTGAAGTTGATCTTTATACACATGTAATAAAATACAAAATCTAGTAAACGTTGAATCGATAAGAAAGGACTTAATCAACCTTATTTATCATCAATTCGATTAGTCTATCAACCATTAACTTCTAACACAAATGTGCTGTTGAAAAGCCAATATACCTCAATACCTTTCAATCGAACTAATACATAAATATACCTAAACTAGGAGTGAGTAATATAATACATAAATCCTCAATAAAAAATATATGTTTATCACGATTGTTTTACATAGGTGTTTTTTCAGAAGGTTCTCAAAATTTATGTGGTCATACAGACCATATAAATTTTACCACATAAAAGAGAAAACCTTCATCTTATAGACAAACAAACGTGTCTGCGAAACGTTTGTATGTATATATATATATATATATATATATATATATATATATATATATATATATATATATATATATATACACCTTTCTTCTGTCATCAATGTCCAGAGGAACCGTAATCCGTATATCGTAACTTTAGACAGTGCTCCATTTCGGTTAATGCGTATTCCTAATACAATAATATTATACTATTATTTGAACTATTATGTGTTTCCAATACTCTAATCATATGTATGAGTAATAGCCGTGAATTATAGCCGGCTTTATCTATATTTGTTATGTAAGTAGATGGGTATATATAGTTTAAGGTTGGCTATTATATGTAAAGTTAATTTAACCTGGTCGTCTGAAATGAGTTTCATTGCTACTAGTAAAAGAGCTAATGTTTTATTTTCGATTGGATGATAATAAAAATGAAATTATCTCAATTCATAAAGCGAACTCAATTAGAAGGAGCTACTCAATTCACTCGTTTTTATTGTGTGTATGCTACATGATGTCTTTGGAACATTCTGAACAGACTTTATCAAAAAGAAAGAAGAAGAAAGAAATTTCTTTATTCAAAAATCTACAGCATATAGTACAGGCTATGGTAACCGCTTACCATCAATTGGATCATATCCTTTCTTGCTACCACAAAAGTATAAAAATAAAAGATTAGCTAAATATCTAATAAACAAAACAGCTGTATAAAATTAACTTGAATAAATAGTTGAAAACTTAATAATTTGATTGATAATAATTAGTTTTAGGTAAAGGGATAGGTTTAAACAAATGGCACATTAGAATCTGCCCCATTCTCTTTTTAAACTGCTTAAAAGACAGATAATTAAAAATTAATTGAAAATTTCTTTTGTAATTAAAATGATACTTAATTAATATAGTAATTAATATAATACTGTGTTATACTGTGTGCTTCATTTTATCAAGTATATATAAATGACACTTTTACTCACAGACTAATTAGATAATAACACTCTAAAAAATCTGTTTACAATCACCAAAGAACTTTCAATTTTATTCAAATTTGAATTAACATACAGTATTAATGACGGCGAAGATCGAACTTTCAACAGATATAGTCATTTTACATCTGAGCAAATAAACCACTATGTGACGACCCTCTTTTGTATCTCTCTAATCCACTCAACTAACCCAATATAACTCTCACATGGGTATCAGTTAATTGCATCACACGGATATGAAAGCCCGTCTAAAAATCATGAAAATAATGTTTCTAGAACGAACATGGACTATGCGGCGGTATTATTGAATTAACGTCTACGTTGAGCGCATTGCAGTCTTTTCTATACAGATGTACCTACGTCCCATTTGTTCAAAATTTAACGTTAGCTCTTTAGGAGAATTCGATTTTGGGGGTAACTGGATTGAAATAGAAGAAATTTCGCGCGGCGTTCGAAATTTAAAAATTGTAAAAATAATATACTATTCTTACGCATCAAATGATTTAAAAATTTTCAAATTAAGAATTATATCTAGAATTGGATATTCTTGGACTTGGATAAGTTTAATTACTTGTCTGAATTCGTAAGTGTACATTTTAATTTGGTATATTTTTATATTATAATATTTCTTTTGAAATTTTATTGTTGATAAATTAAATTACAATTTTGATAATTTATATACAAATTTATAAAGGTAACGATAATGCAAAATAACGCTTGAATATTGTTTTATTTTCCACGCTTATGATTTAAGCTTGTTTAAATGTATAGTGTTACATGTGCACATTTGACGGAAGGTCCCGGCGTAAAATGGACCACCCCTTCCTTTCCATGTGGGTGTTGTAAAACCCCTAAGGGAACTCAGTGGTCGAGGGATATACAACAGCGTCCCTCTTAAGATATCACCAGAGCCTAACTGCGGTTGCCAATCCGCCTGCCAAGTGTAGTAACTACTGGCAAAACCCATCTTACAGGGGAGGCCTATGTTCAGCAGTAAACGGCTAATGGCAAATATGATGATGACAATAAAGATATATACAATTAATGGCAAGCATGTAACATAATTTATTATCAAAATGTGTTAAATTTTATTTTTTATTACATTATCAAATAAACCCTGTTAATAAACACATGCCAATAATAACCACTTAATGATTCCGCAGAATTCCTAGATTTATTGAGGGTTGCGTCATTCTAGTGCCATACATCTTCCTTACTTCCATCAATAACGTTGTTTTATAAAGTAGAAAAATTAACTAATTAAAAATTTTATTAACTATAATAAATAATCATACAATTTTAGCATGCTTCATACTTTGATTTTTTATGCAACATAGAACCACAAACATAGCTAGATTCACATTTCTATATAAAATTACACCCAAAATTATTACATTGTATAATTTAAAAAAAATCGGTTATCATAGAGCAGAATATAAGTGGAATTGATTAGTTATCGCAAGTCTAGAAATTCTATTTTTACTAAATTAAACACGTCACTGAAATGGACGGTTAGAAGTGAGTGTATAATTCTGTTGAATGAACTCTTTTGTTGTAGCCGTTTTAACTTCAAAAGCCATATAAAAAAAGAACTAAAATTATGTATTTTATTTATTATTAAATTTTAAGTATTAATTTGTATTATAAAAGATATGTGGATTTTGCATATTTTTATATTAATGAACAACTACAACATTTTTTTTTATTCTTTTAAATTTAGAAACGCAATTAACTGAAAGCGTGACATGAACAATTGAATTGGCGCCCACTATTGAACTTGATTCAGTTTAAAACAGCCATTAAAATGACAATAAATTATTAAAACGACACACCGGCCTCATTCATCCCTCACTGACCTTATTAAGGGTAATAACCCCGCTCCCTAAGTCGACAGATGCGTGAATTAAAAACATGGACCCTTTAAATATATTTACATCATGACATTCGACTATTAATCCTCAACTATAAGAACTTAATTCGCGTAATGTTCATTCAATTTTATCACCATCAATATATTTCTAGTTTGAAGTCTGTAAAAGAGGTTTTAAATTTGTGTTTACATAAGTAATGAGTCTGTTAAAATACGTATGGATGAAATAATGGCGACTAGTAAACATATAAATAAAAATATAATATCTTTCTAATTTTTTTATTCTACTGGAGTGGCATATAAGCAAACGGGTCACTTGATGGTGAGCGGTTACCGTAGTCTATGAACGCCTGCAATACTAGAAACTTACGTATACGTTGCCAATTCTGAAAAAAAATCTTTATCCTTTTTTTGAAGAACGCCAAATCTCTTTGAAGAACCTCGACAGAAAGCTCATTCCATAACCTGAGCGTTCATTGGAGAAAACATCTCTGAAATCGCGGTGTCCGAGACTATCTAGGCTCTAGGGTATAGGGGTGTACTCCCTATTGATGGCGAGCTGTACGATGGTAGAAAGTTGCTAGTAATTTCACGAAATTATCAGAATAAAATATTAAATTAAAAGATAAATTTAGAGAAACGACACCTCAGATTCGACCCCAGTATGTAGGGTAGTACGAGCGTCGCGGGGTATTCTATCATATCCATGGTACTATCCATGACTATAGGCAAGCTTTACCTCGTCCTGACCGCTGAACCGTCACACTGCTTGTCATTCCAAGTTGCATAAAAAATAATTTTTAGGTTTTTTTATTTCACTTAGAATGGCAAATAATCTTACGGCCCACCTGGTGGAAAGTGTTAATCGTTGCCTATAGTCATGAGCAATACCAAGGACATAACAGAGTATACTGTGTCACTAACGTGCACCCTTCATTCGTAGCCATTCCTAAGAACTAAGGTGTTATGTCTCTGCACTCAGATTTAATTGTATACCATACCTTTAAATACAGCCATGCAAACACAACTGCTTCACGGCAGAAACACGATTGTGACAGAGATACCCAAGTAAACGATTTTTGTACAAAGTCTCCCTCTGGTGTGATAGTGTTTATAATAAACTAACACATGCAGTACAAAATTGGAAATTTCCACATGTAACAAAATTTCTAAAAGTAATTTTAAATCATTACTTTCATAATACAAATTAATTTATACTATATACTAATATCACTTTATGCTACATCGCGTTCACACAAATAGCCTGCATGCATTTGCGGCTTAAACACAATTTGTAAAAGTCAGTACTATTGCATTCAAAGCTTACATTTAGAACATTGACCCGTTGTATAATTGGTCAGCATTTCACTCGTGTTGAACAGGTATTTACATACTATATACGAGTATATATATAATAGGAATATTGCAAAATTATAAGTTAAGAAAAGAAATTTTGTAAACTGTAACACCTAAAGTCGGTCGTTACTATTCGTTATATAAGTTTGTTTATTACCTCTTTGTGCCCGACCAATCATAATGTAGCTATTTTGTGACACTTGTGATCTTGTGATCTTGTAGTCCCAGTGTAGAATAGGCCCTCCTTTCCTCTCCTGTGGGTATCGTAAGAGGCAACTGAGAGAATTTAATGGCCAAAGGATGGGTAGCAGCTTATTACCAACACCTGCGGTTGCCAACCCGTCTGCAAAGCGTAACAACTATTGGCAATACCCCCCAGAAGGGAGGCCTATGTTCAGCAGTGGATTGTTAACGGCTGATATTGTAATCAGTATCCTGGTCACGCGAGCAGAATAGCGAACCTAACTATTTATATAAGTTACAGAAATAAAATTATTAAAATAAATAAAAAGGTTAATTCAACAAACAAGAGATAATAACTAATCAAAGCCAACGTTTAGGGGCCTTTCGTCGTCTACTGGAATAAATTAACTCGCAATTTGACAAATTAAGCTCACCTCACTGAAGAACTGTTACGCTTTTGTTTACGTAAATCTGTTATAATTTGTAAAACAAAAATACTTCAGTGTTATGATTATACTTCCGAGTTTACATTCAAAACAAAGTTATAGGATCCATCTTTAATGAGTCTTTGTTATTGTTAATGTAATACACATAGTATCTAGTGTAAAATTTTGTTACATAGATTTTATTCAATATCATATAATTATATTAATTTTCTGATTGCCTCATGGTTGACTGATGGAGAACGGCATTAGGTAATAAGTCCACCATATGTACACTTACTTATATAATTGTGCATTAAGGTTTAAATAAATATGTATTAATATTTCTATCGAAAAGCAGTTGTGATTGCACGGCTGTGTTTCGGTTTCAAAGGTGGAATATGGCAGTGAATTTACAAGGTACAGAGGAATAACAGTTAATCCTTAGGAATGGCAACAAACACAACATATACTCTATTATGTCCATGACCGTTACCACTTTCCATCAGGTGAACTGTCTGTGAAGTTGCATAAAAAATAAAAAAATATATATTAAATAAATAACTCTGAACATGATAAAGGCGCCTTCTGGACTAGATACACAAACTATACAAAGCTTGTACTAAACAACTGATAGACATACATTGTAAATATATACACATATTATACGCCGCACTAATACAAATATCCGTATTATATATATATATATATATATATATATATATATATATATATATATATATATATATATATATATATATATATATGTATATAAAAGAGTTTCCTTTATGAATCTCAAAATACTAAAATAAATATACATACAGATAGATAAGTGGACAATAAAGTGATCCTTACCGTATCGATCCATTCCTAATTGATGATTACTACCAATTAATACAATATGAATACTCGTATTCAATCATTACTAATGTTATCTAATACTGATAGTAGATAATCTACTATTAATACAATATCCAATCAATGCTGATATTATCAATTATCAATCGTAGCTAATAATATTCAAGAGTCTCTGGAATGAGTGAGGTTAAGAAATTCCACCAAACAAAAGATATATGTACATACACTTTAGTGACAGTCGGTTATCTCTGTCTACACTTTAAAAAACTTGCCACTGTATATTATCTGCAAATACATGTACATACATATGTACATAAACAATACAATAGGTTAATTTATTACAATTACTTTGTTACATACCACTCCCATTAGTATGCGTGCTACTGCCAACACTCGAAGATTGACTATTACTATTATTACGAGAAGTTTTACAATTTTCCATATTAGCCAACAATCTCCGACTACCATTCCTTCCACGCACGTTCTGCGACACGTGTTTCACCTCTAAACGAGATATCTTCGAACAATATTAACCAAAATTAAAAATGGAATTAAGTTAGAATTACTTTACATTTAGTTCTTGATAGTCCGTAAAGTAATAGTGTTACAAACTACCAAACTACTATTTAAATTTTGAAGATAACTTTTAAGAATTGCGACTTAAAATAAATGTTGATATGGCCTCTATTCCTTTCTGTAATCAAATGCAACTCAATAAAATAACATAGCTACCGTATTTCATAAATATCCCCCGATATTCGTTGTGTACTCATTTCAAATTCAGACTCATGTCTCGCAATATTGAAAGCGTTTTTCAATAAAAAAAACTGTACATAAAAATGAAAATTGCTCCTAATGCGAGACCACTTCATTCGGTATAAAAGGCGAAAGATTATTTTTGCGAAATATTCGCTGATAGACCCGGAATGAAGGGGCCGATTATTTTCAATCGAAGATTTTCCATCGTTGGAAATATGTACGATTCCCATTCAATCTGTCTGTGGGCGAGTCCTGTTTTCCCGGCGCCGTCTTCGGTACCGCATTGCAGCCGTGTTATGAGAAATATTTGGATCAGTTTACAGAACAAAAAATGTGATATCCGATTCGTGATAGGATTGCGTGGTTGTTTTGTGTGAGCGACATTCCACTTTGTTCCTTTGGCACCCGTAAACTGAAGACGTTATTTTATATTGAATAGATATCATATTATTATATATGTGTATACATATATACGCATTGAAATAAACTTATTTTATTATTTTATTCTTATTAAAGCGTATATCCACTAGAGTAGAGTTTAGGCTCTGTATCGTAAATTCGTCTTCTTAATTCACTAATTTCTGTACACAGTTATAAATGTATAAAGCAAAAGTACTTATATAAATTGTAATATATATTTCAATTATTTATTACATAGGTACTTTTGCTTTATACATTTATTAGCCGGTTTCGCTAGATGTCTAGCGAAACAGACTTGATTCAATCGAAGCATTTGGCATTCCATTGTTTCTGCCTACCGAAAAATCTACGGAAACCGGCGTGACAAATATGTATTTATGAAATATATCTAAATATAATTAAACTGTTATTTTATTTCAAATTACTATGTTGGTGTTATATAATATAATAAGTATCTACTTTAACAAAAAAATTTAATTAATTTTAGCAATTAGCTATATCCAGCGGCTTTGTCCGCGTAAATCACTACATAAAGTATCCTATGTGCTAAGTTGGGATATAGCCTACCCGTATATCAAATTTCATTCAAATTTGTTTAGTACTTTTTGCATGAAAGCGTAACAAACATCCATCCAAATATACAGCCTTACTAATTTTCACATTTATTGTATTAATATAGTGTTTCACAGATGGGTGCATGTCCCATAAAAGAAGGACTTACTATTAGCACGCTGGAGGTTTAGTTATAAACTAATTACAACCCTTTAGCCATATTTCTTGACGTTTGGTTAAAGAGGTAACGAACAAGTAAACACAATTTTCAGATCACGAGTTATTCGCCTTTGTCTAACCCTTTTAAATCTAACTAAACAGAAGTAATTTTTGATGTATTAAAAATTACCTAAAACTTAAAAAAAATAGTAAAATTACAATAGGACTAGGAAACCTTTCAATCGTCGCATTTCCAGTTTGAATCATTTGTCACTCGCATCCATACATCGATCTCGTAGCGTGCGTTCCAATCCTTGCTTACAACATTCAGTCATCAATCATTGTGTTACGTATCAATATCCCATATAAGTAATATTTGTAGTTGAATATAATGAATGTATGTATGTATCAGCCGTTAACTCTCTACTGCTGAACGTAGCCTCCCCCATAACGGTGGTATTACCAGTAGTTGCCACGCTTCGCAACCGCAGTTTGGCTTCATAACCATGTTTTAGGAGGAACACTGCTGGCCATTCCTCCAACATAAGGTCCCTTAGTCGCTTATTACGACACCCACGGGAAAGGAAGGTGTAGCCCATTCTATGACGGGACCTACACGGCTATAAAATAAATAACATGCCTTTAAAACGATAACATTAAATATATGTATTTTCTTTGTTTCAGGTACGACTACATTCAACAACTTGTTAACGAGAAACTGAAACATTTATCGAGTTTATTAAAAATCTTCGCGGGCACCGACATCGGATAATTCACAAACAAACTGAATCATAATTAAAAGAGTTTATAAGAATCAACGTAATTAAACAAAGACGTTAAAAATTTAAAACGAGTCGACGCTCAGTTTAAAGTCACGTTTCGTGTAATTCATTTTGAAAGTTGGAGCAAATTTTTTTTCATTGCTTAGGGTGGGCAGGCGGCGCGGGCGACGCTACCGCTCCGTCGGGTTATCTCACTCGCCAGTTGGTTTATGTTTACTTATTCGCCACTCCTTAATTTTTTCGCTTTCGTATTTTTTTTCTCCATCGTTAACGATGGCGAATTTGGAATTGCAAATGTCGCTAATTGCCCGATGGAAGTTCGCACTTAGTCGAAAGCGGCGCGACTGATTGTTGAAATATTTAACATTTCCAAGTCGAATTTCGAAATCTCTTGCTGTCAAATAATCACGCCCTCATTGTTAGACTAATCTGAATTTCTTATTGTATTTGTAAACCATTTGACTTTGAATGTGAATCAATGATTTGCATTATCTATATGTAGTACACAATTAATAAACAACGTTACAACTTTACTTGCAAATATAAACTCAAAGTGATGTTTATTTAAATATATCAAAAATAATTAATAGAAATACTTCTATTATACTAATTATAAAGATAATACTTAATACTTAGTTAAAAAAATTAATCAACAAAATCAGTTCACTAGTGAAGACGTCAATGATGTACGTCATGAACATACAAATTTTAGTGTCAATTAAAAGTAAAGAAAATTTTCTGAAATAGATTAGAGGTAGGTATATAAAATGCTTACAAATCATAAGTATTATCAATCACCTCTCAACTTCCAAATCCGGTCTTTATTCATCAAAATTATTTGTACTTGAAATTCGAGTAAATTGGTGCCCTCTCGTGTCGAGAGTTTCACTAAGTTTCCAGCATAATATTTATACCGAATTTTATACAATGGCTTGTGGAAATCGAAGAAACCAATACTGTGCTTACAATTACAAAATACAGCCGCCTTAGTTTTTAATTGGGGCTATTTGTGCATTTGTAAGAGTTTATAGAGAATTTCGGAAAACTTTGTGCCAAATTTAAATTCATGACTAAATCTTTAGAAAATACAATTATAAAGCCAAATTTATTAGCCATTGAATACTCCAAATACTAAGAGACTATATAAATTTATCAATTCATATTTTTACGCCTAATTCTTTATTGGGTGAACAGAAAGAACCTAGTGATCTTTCAACGTACTTTATTTTGCCTTCTCCTTTGTCTATTAAAATAATAAAATTAATCATATTCAGAATTTAAATGATTAAATTTACTTTAATATTATTTCATATTTGTAAAATTACAAATTTTGATCTGTCTATGTTCACACCAAGTTTTTTATGTGGACGACAGAGAAAACTTAGTACTAAAGGCTTGTCTTCTTGTACTCGTCTTTGGTGTGCTCACTTCGTTTACATTCACACTTCTGTCAATTTCATAACATGTGCAGTCCATAGAGAGTTTCGAAAACTATACCTGCTAAAGGCAAAGTTTCTTTTATTCATAAATACATTCAGTTATCAAATACTTGAATAGAAATTTAATATTATCATTACTAAACGTTTTTAAAACTTTCTTATGATGTAACCTATTTGCGTAACAAATTTCATTCAAATCAGTTCATCCGTTTGAGCAGGATGGATTAACAAACATATGTACTTTCTTTTATGTTATTAGCAGGATTTCTAGTTGTGACGAACTTATTTTACGCTTACCCATCGATATATCATTCTACGTCTAAGTAATTATTTCCAGAAAGCTGTTTCCCTAAGATCTTTGTCTAAATGGACGCTGATATTTTTAAATGTCCTTTGTGGAGCAGATCGACCGCAGCGATTAGGAAGGACCGAACCTTCGGAACGTTTTTTATATTGTTTCTAGATTTATAGCCGTCTATTCATAAGTATTTTCTTAAAATTTCACCAAACCTCCCTCTCTACAAATATTTTCCTTATCTTTTGTTATCTTAAACAATACTTTGCCGAGTGTTGATATAAAAAAAATCTTTCTAGAATCAGAAGCGCGGAGTCATTAATATTATATAATATTTTAATTTCTGAATAATTTTACTAGGACTACTATAACATATATTTAAGTTCATATCTCCTTCGACAGCTACTTAACGTTGTAAGTTATATTTATTTTTCTTTGGTAATTTACAAAAATATTTCACACTATTTCTTTATTTCTTAACTAGCTACACTTTCGGTTTTACACGCGTGGTGTCACGTTCATTATGTTTCTCTTTTGAAGAGAAATTTTCAAAAAATATTTCTGATTCATACGTCATAAAATGAACCTATGTTCCAAATTTCTTCTTTCTAGATTTAGTACGAGT
Organism: Galleria mellonella; assembly: GCF_026898425.1. NCBI lineage: Eukaryota > Metazoa > Arthropoda > Insecta > Lepidoptera > Pyralidae > Galleria > Galleria mellonella. The sequence continues at coordinate 6,168,443 of NW_026442130.1, read as the reverse complement.
AAATTTGTTGCTTTTTTAAGAATTTTTCACCAACCCCTTTTATAAGTATAGATTTTAGTCCGGATGCAGTAATGTAGTAATAATTTCTAATCTCACCCGCAATTGAAAATCCAATTAACAAAAAATTTTGTTAGAATCTTGATTATTATTGATCTTGATTACGAGTAATATATAATTTTTAAACAAAAATTTTTCGTATCCATATTACATTATTCTTACTGTTATTTTTCCCTAATTGCGTGATTAACTGTTACATATACTACTGTAACGCACGTTTTTAAAAGCAATTAGAAACATAGGTTAAATTCATTTAATTAAGCAAATAGTTTCTTCATGTATGCTTTACGTACACAAACGTTCCGCGCCCATTACATTTCTATTACCGCGTTCTAAGTATCACTATTTACGTTTACCACTTAGTACAAGTATACCGTGCACTTATAAGCATTACGGCACACTATCTCTTATTGCTATTGTGCAGTTCCTTGCACATTAGTGAAACACAATAGCCTCAGAATATTGTTCGCACGATGTAAAGTGCAACTGGGAAATTTCACAAGCGTAGATGCTGTAGAACTAAGAGCGTCACTAGCCAGTATTTATCATAAGAGACGCACTCAATTCTCAGTTCTCGAGTTATATTTATTAACTAAGTTTAGTATTATGTTTTCTATGAGCAATATAATTATATTGCTTGTCATTTCTGACAAAAATCTCGAAAAAAAGAGAAATAAAAGTACTCGCTACTTTCATTCTATATATATTAATCTGGATTTCAATTTTAATATCAAATTAACTTGCAAAACTATTATTTTAAGAACAAAATCTATATAAATAAAAATAATATGATCTTCGTTAGTTAAAGATGTTACTTTAGGATGGCTGGATCTGTGGGATTACTCTTGAAATAAATTCCAATAGATAGATATTGAAATTGAGACGTTTCGCACTCTCGAATTGCAAAACTAGCGACTTAATAGTTCCATATTTTTCTGATACAAACATATTAGTGTAATTAGCCAGTACAAACTATTGCAAACCGATCCCTATTCTAACCTAATTTTTAATTGTTATTTCATGAATGCAATACAGAATTATCATTGTTAATATGATGAATAGATTTGATTGATGTCGATATTAAAATCAAGAATAGACCTATTTTTATCTTAGCATTTAATGCTTATAATAGGTAATATCATCTTATTTAAGTTCTTAGGGTAAGAAAATCAAAATTTTAATTTGCAAATTACGTTTGTCAGTCTGCTAATTACGTTATAAAATCTAATGGTGACATAGATTATAGGTCTTCTACCCCGAATTATAGAGCCCAAACCGCATAAACTTTGTTTATCACCTTGTAATTCTCAATCTCTTTAGTGATGGAAAACACCGTCAATAACTCGAATTAATATGAGAGACAGCTATTGGTTCTCCTCCAGACACGTCGTATTCTAGTATCATCATTGCCTTGCCTTTTCCCATTTATTTGGGATCGGCACAGTAAGTCTTCTTCTTCAACAAATCCCTGTAAACTGTCATACCTGGTTTCACTCTTCTTTTATACATATCATCTTTCACATAGTCCATCCACCTTTTCTTCGGTCACCTTCCTTTACATCCACCCACATTCATACTTCAGACCTTTCTTAACACTTTGCTAACCGGAAATTCCGTCATGGTTGAAATCTTTGGAATTAAACAAAATTTGTGATAAAAACTTAAATAAAAAGAAAAGCTCATGCCTATGGTCGATGGTTACCACTTTCCATCAGGTGGGCCGTTGGCTTGTTTGCCTTTCTAAGTTGTACAAAAAAAATGTTTGGTCATGAACACTTCGTAAGTCAAACGGTCTTGCTCGTCATAGCAGGACAACGTACCTACACGCTAGTGAAATGACGAGTTTACTTGTCACCGGTCACCAAAGTGTTAAAACAAAGCTCTCATTCCTACACATAACAAGACTGTACGGTTATTTTATATGTATGCTAAGTGAAATATCGAATATTACATTTATCACAATGGTAACAGTCAACATATATATGACTACCTCTAAAAGGTCATAACCGTGAACATATTTTGTTTACATATATATAAATTAATGCTGATGCACTGTTTATATTTACCAAATGTCACATGAAGACATGCCCTCCGCGAATTAATCACAATCCCTTTATATTCTTACAATCATCGTCTTAAACCGGTTTAATCCGGTTTGATTTATATCTCGACCGCCACGACGGCTCAGACTGATTACTTCCTATGCATTAGCACTGATGAATGTATTTGCATTAGAAATCCATGGCTTAGTTACAGATCTGGATATCTCGTACGCTTAATTATAGGGGTGACAGATACTATAGAAATCTTAATGCCAATAAGCTTTACACATCGATCAATACTAAAAAAGTAATATTGTTTCTTTTCCTAATTCCCTGTTCTCATTCTTTTTAAACATTTAAAATATACAAAGATATTCGTAATATAAAACACGAGTAAGGTAAATACTTAGCAAAAATAATTACCTAAACTAAGCATCATATTTTACAAAACTTTTAAAAATATCTCAGAGCCCTTACGTCGTACAGATACCATTTATACGCAACAAGCGTTTTGCGTCTTCCTTCATCTTGTGTACGGCTAAATAATGGAACTCACTCCCTGCTAATGTTTTTCCATTCAAATGTAATCTGCTCCAATTTAAGGCAAATGTGAATAGGTTATTTGTGGACCCGCGAGCCCTCTCTTAGACCCCATCGTCACTTTCCATCAGGTGAGATCGAGATCAATCGCAGAACCCTTCAATAGTAAAAAATAATAAAAATAGAATAAATTTTAAAACAAACAATACTAATTGCCAAAAAAGCATGGGTTGTTAGGTATTTGTGTATTCTGTAATTGTATATTTCTACTAATTTTTTTTAAACACTAATAGTCAAACAAGCTAGTTACTTATCTGATGGAAATTACCCGACGTGCAAATGAGATTACACAATACTTTCATTATTTTATACAATAGATTAAGAATATGATCTGCAATTATTATACATAAAAGTTACTTGTATATTTAATTTTCGAATACCAATAAAAAATACTCGTGATAAAAGACAGCAAAAGGCCTAATCACATACAACTTAATATTTATTCCATATTTGAAATATTAATAAATTTATGGTTTTCATTCAAAAATTCACACGTCATGCGAAACATAGATAGTTGTCAGCGAGTGGACATCTCCATTAATTACTCGACTCTTGATGCTCCAACATTTTTCTTTTATCTCCCAGCCGACGTTTTCGCAAGCAATTTATTTCACTCTGCTGACTGCGAATTTCACTTACAAATCGCGGAATGAGTCTCCGGCCATGGAAACAACGGATAATATACTAAGGTACCGGTGTATATAGATTGAAAAACGAATAGGGCGTTAGAATTTAAAACTGTAGTTTTAATTTTTAACGCCCGCCTTTATAATACGATATTTTATAAATATCGTAATACTAAAATCATCTACTCGTCAATCATTCAAGTATACACAATGTGATCTGGCAAAATAATTACACGAACAATTTTGTTTATTTTCAAAGATAATTTAAAAAGTTATATTATAAATATTAAATTTGAGAGCTGTCATCTAAACCCATGCTTTTCTCTGTTTAATTAGAATGAAAGTATGTTGTATTAATTAATATTAAATTAATCTAAGATATGGTCCATCAAACGTTATTTACAAACTTTGGCATTTGATACTACTACAGTAATGTGCAGTTTTGCCGGATAAAAAGTATTTTGTGTTGATCTTGGCTTAGTCGATTTGTACACAAAATTACATTCAAATCAGTTCAACCCTGATTAAGACAAACATTTTAAAAAACTTTTACACTTTACAATATTAGTATGATGAGATTTTTTAACTGTTTGTGTGTTCAATAAAATCACAAATAAACTGAACTTACATCGTTTTTTATGTTTTTAAATGTAAGACCAACCTATATACTATTTTCATTATTCATCCTAAATAATTAAGATTGTGCTCCACAAAAAAACCGACTTCAATTGTAGCAAAACCAGTTATTTTAATTTCAAAATTGAACTACTAAGCCGATTTTAATAAAATTTCTATAGGACCAATCTATAAGAATAACCTGTCAGATAAGAATAGAATGTTCCGATGGAGTTCTGAGGTAACAAACATAAAAACGTACAACCGAACTGAGAACCTTCTTCTTTTTCAAATCGGTTGAACAAAAGATATCATAGGCTTCACAATGCGTTTTGTGATGTCCATAATTTTATTCATTGTCTATATTACCATGCTTATATTTCACACCAAATGGCATAATATGCTCGTAGTGTTTTATTTCAATACAATTTTTATGTCCGCTACTTCATACACGTGAATTTTACAATAGGAAAACAAATGACACATACCACTTCTAGATAGAATATTAAAACATATATGAGATTTTAAGTTAGACCTTTAGAACTATTACTGTGAAAACTGCACCCAATTTGGTGCAGTAGTTTTTGCGTCAGACAAGATGTACAAACAGACAGAATTCCTAAAAAATATTGTTATGACATCTACTGGTTTTATTGTTTCTTAAAATTTCTCATATCGATTTCTCTTCAAAATCTTCCATGTATTTACAATTCTATTATATTTATAGTATTTGGCTTTCCATTGTTTCTGCCTATCCTAATGGGAGACAGACGTGACAGATATGTATGTATGTAACATTTCCTTCTTCAATAATGATGCACTTTATTATATTCGCTTATCACCTACAGCATTCTAAAGACTGCTGACTGAAATTGGGATAATACATATCTCTAGCCAACGCATAGTATTTTCACTTCGTAACCAGAGGGAGATTTTGTACGTAACTCATCTGCTTGGTTACCGGTTATTCCAACCGTATTTCTGCCGTGAAGCAATTGTGCTTGCATAGTTGTGTTTCATTTTGAAGCGTGGTATATAGCAATGAAATGACAAGGTACAGAGCCCTCACTCTATAATCCTTAAAGGCAGCAATCCATCACAGTGTAGCCTGTAGCGGTTATCACTATTCATTAAGTGGACCGTTTGCTTATTTGCCATAATAAATTAAAAAAAAAAAATAGCCAGACATATTATAATACAATAAAAAAAAAACATATTGTGGTATCCAATTTTGTAACCGTTCAACAAGTACCCCATTAGAAAATTAAAATTTATTGTCACCAACCACTATTTATCGACCACTCGATTAATTCTGTTCGATTGGGTCATGTGTGTCAATAGGCAATAACAATTGATTAAGTTTGTCCTGTCGCGCCATCTGTCGGCCATCGCGTGACTTGATGACGTCATTCTTTGTCCTGCATACAGTAAGTTCAGCGTCAGTGACTCTTTTATGTATGGACCAAACAAACAACTATTACTTGTACTTTTTTATTTATTTGTGACGTTCATTCGTAGTATACTCATATTTTTAGTCATACCACGGATAAGTCTTTACGTGCTACTTCGAATGCTTTTGGAAGTAGGAAAAACAATTAAATATACCACTTTTAGATGGCGTATCAAGATAAAACATATATCAAATTTTAAGCTAGATTTTCAAAAATACAACTGTAAGAACCGCATTCAATTTAATGTAGTAATTTTTGCGTAATGACGAATCAAATATACAAACACACAGATAAACAAAATTTCTAAAAAATATTGCTTTTGCTTCTATTGTTATTAAGACACCTCGTATGTTTTTTTTTAATCTCTTAGAAACACGAGTTGAAATAAAATACTTAGAGAATTTTTATGCAAAATCTTTCCAGCAACAGTGATTAAATAATCACTCTTGTTGTAATATGTACTCTAAAACGACCTAAGCTGGATGAGCTGGTCACATAGCTCGAAGAACCGACAACCAATGGAAAAGAAAGGTTCTTGAGTGACGATCCTGTACGGGCAAACGTAGTATAGGACGACCCACCATTAGATGGAGTGACGACCACACATGCATTGCAGGGACTCAGTGAATGCAGATGACAGCACCATTCTTTATGGCAGTCTATGGGGGAAGCTTATATTCAGCAGTGGATGGATAATGGCTGAGATGATGTAGATTAAATAATAAACATTAAAACGATGAAACATCATAATATCTTCACACACTTTTATTTCATAAACATTTGTATTAATAGAATAAAATACTTTGCATACAATAAAGCTTACAATAATACTTATTATAAGATAATAATTATACGTCGTCATAATGAGAAGAAAGTAATTTATTGAAACGGACAATTTGCATGAATAGCCATTTAAATTCTGAAATGATCCAAAATTGTGTTCATGAGTTTGAAATAATAGTACCATTTCCGTGAATTGAGGGAACAAGTCGACTCCCACCTACTAGATATATAATAGACCTTGAGATATTAAGGTGAATACCGATAACTCGGTTCATAACCTTAAAGCTGCTTCGATCCTTTCTTGGCACTTTATATTCCTAAAATGTTAATCGTATTAGTTAGAGAAATTGCAAACACGTAATTCAAATTCCTATACAAAATAAAAAAGGCATTAAACTAAAACTTAAAATAAAGAACAACCTAAATTGTCCTTCGTTGAACCTATTCATATGATAGCTATTCGATACCTATATTGTAGGATTTTGTTTGTAATTCTAAGTTGCATTAAAAAAATATGAGTACATGCAAAATACATAACCAGCATGTTTTAGCATGGTTCAGCATGCTATAGGTTAAAAGTTTTATCTTTTCTATTCGACATTAGTAACAATTCTACGATACTCTTCTACAACTAAAACTGTCTTTATTAATTCTAGAAACTAACTGTATAAATAACATGTCGTAACATCAATTAAACTTATATTGCTATAACGGAAATTACAGTATTAAGAGAGTTAGCTAAGTCAACACACGTCAACCTTAAATATGTCCAACCCTCTACTAAACTTGGCCAAGCTATGAACCTAAAATCAACTAAAATGCAAACAAAAACTTGCAGAACAAAGGGCGTGACTTTAGCAGATTGCACCGAGACGCGTGCATTGATTGGGTTGTTCAATTAATACAGAATCAATAATGGCAATTAATTTGGAAGCTAGTTGATTACAACCAGTGCTTGGTCAGCAACATGCCCGCTTAATCCAATTTCATTCTACACAGCAATAGTCCATGTATGTGGATACAGATGCAGCAATTAAAAATAAAGCTACTGTGTGCATTGTAGTTTTATAAAATTGTTTATTCAGTTATAAAAAAAAAAATATAAACTAATATTGAGTTGATGAGAATAAGATCTGTGCAGAGAAATAATCTGGAAAGAATCTAACATGTTATTGGAAACATTTAGTTTACAGAACAAATCATCATAATATCAACATGAGAGTGATAGCACGTTACTATAATGCGCGGAATATATATTAATACTTTATCCTCCACATTGTTGAAGTATCCAGCGCATTATTATCTAATACATTAAAAATAACGCACACATGAGAAGCGTCATAACAGTAAAGAGTAGTGATCGAATTATGATCTAACTTTATAATACAAAAAATAGTACTTGGATATTTTCGAATATCAATAAAATATACAGGCATAGTACTCAGCCATCCGAATCGCCCCGAAATGAATAATGTAACTTCCGTCGCTAAGTAAAGATGAAATATTACTAGAATCTCGTCACAAACTTGCTATTTGGCGTGGAAAAAAACATTAATTTCGACACATCGGTAAGCCGGGCTCCCTCGGAACTCGACTCGCAATATCCATCACAGAGACTATTTGCATAGAGGGTGATAAATCCGCGAAGAAATCTTATATGGCTCGATATTGACGCTGGGACTAGCGATGTATCATACTTCATTCATTTGCCGACTTATTGGCCTACATTCCATGCCATTGCTCACAATAATTTGATGAGATGTGCACGATATTGCGTCTGTCAATATAAATCTAGGTCTGCTATTTAATTTTTATTGGTTGTCCCTAGTAGATTGTGTCTGTTATTTTAGGTTAACAAATGTTGACTAAAATAGACAATTAGATTAATTCCGAATATGTTTTTACTAATTTTTAAAATAAAATAACCAATATAGTCCAAATGCTAAAGCATGGACTAGCCCCATAGATATACGGATATTTCGCACAAGCAATGGTGTTCACTACAATATGAATCCCCAAGAACTAATTTTCAATGGAACTTTTTAAACTACAGAGAAAACCTTCAGAGAATCTTTTTATCGGAGCTATGAAATCAAGGTATCTAAATTATTTCATGAAAAAATAGCTCTAAATCATTTCATATTGTTATACGAAGAGTCCTATTATATAGAAAGCTCAAAGAACTGATAACCTTGAAAGAACAAACGATAATAGTAGAACTGATCGCATTTATTATGAATTCTCCACAAAAGTTAATGAACTTTAGAGATAAATTTAGAGAACCTTTCAAAATCGAGACTTGTATTAAAACAATAATGTGTATTCAAAGTTATATTGATTAAAATAATTTAGTAAATTAGTAATAATAACTTACACAATTGTTAAACTAATTTATTATAACAATGCCTTTCCAATATCCGATTCTCTATTTTATTATTTCATGTTAATGACAAGCGAATTAATACAATGTAACAAACTTTCATTTTAAATTAGACGAATATTATTGATGTCAACCACTTTATCAAAGTTCCAGTTGAGAGCGGCCAAGCAACTTGGCAGCCTCTTAAATAAATTGAAATTTTACAAAATTGTTTAAAATTTTGCGGGAATACAAATTATCGTTTATATACCTTTAACTTTATAGCAGAAACAGTCAAGAGTGAACTGGAATTATGCTCTAAAGGTTTATTTTGTACTTACGTACACTATTGTGATAACAAAAGTATACTGCAACTATCTTAAATAAAATATAAGATTTTTGAGCTTATCTGTATACATAATTTTCTTGTAACTATGTGCTTGCCTTTTACGTAAATAAAAAAAAAAAACAAGAATATTCCTTGCTATTTATATGGAATATGCTCAATATTATAAGAACACTTTTGATTTGTGATAATAATAACCGATATACCTGGAGTTTTTTTTATTATTTTTAATATTAGACCTTTTTCAAGACTACAAAAATAATAACGTGCGATTTACAATTTGATATGCAACATCAGAATCGATACCTCTCGTCGTACGTGAAAAAAGGCAGATGGAGGGACCGTCATAAAATGAAACGATAATTTTCTTTGAAATAAAAATTCATTTCTACATTTTGAAAGGTAAAAACCTACGAAATTACCTCAGAAAACTATTTGAATGTACAATTGTAATGAAATTTTGAAAATAAAAATAAGGGGTAATAATAAAAATCCAAATTATAATAAAAAAAAGTCAGTATAAAAATGTATTCTAGAAAACAAATGTTGACTCGCATACTCTTTTTCATCATGCATATTCAATATAAAAAATACTAGTAATTGGCGACATGTGAGGCTGGGACACGACCAAATTATTAATAACACGATCGAGCCAATTTCGTACTATTCAGAATTATAAATACGAATTCACAGTGCGTTATGTGACTGTGAAGTAAACATGCAGTAGGTATATTTAGAGATTATTTGTCCTTTATTATTCTACGAATAACCAATAATTTAGCTAATAATTTGCTGTGTAACTAAAATCAAATTAGAAATTTTAGTTAATATATTCATTTAGAAGCTCTTTTGAAACGTGATTTTCTTTACGTCATTCTATAACCGGTACGAAAAATTGCAATTAAGAAGGATAGGCTAATGAGTTGACATTATTGGATAACGTATATACACGTTTAATTTCATAGAATTAGAATTTATTAAGATGCTGCTGCTATGCTTTATAAAATCTGTGTCGAAAAGTTTAGCGAAAAGTATTACAAATAGTATTTTTAAAGAGCTATTTCTAATACTGTGGGAGGGGCTTTTTTTCAAAAATTTTTTTTTTAACTTTTATAACATCATAGCAATTAATTTGGTATTTACTTTCTAGTTGTCATATAAATTAAAATACTGGCGCCGTCATCTATTTGTCTGTATGTCCGTAACATTCCTATAGTTACTGGATACCTCTAATTAGGTTCAGATCTCGAAACACTTTTCTTTTTGTTCCCACCCCTATTCAACCGCTGCATAGAACAATCCTATATTTATTTATCTAAATTACTTAATTTACCAATCCTAACTAACCAATGTTCGAACATTAAATTTATAAGTACTTAATATTATCAGATCATAAATTATAAGGTTTTTTTCTTAAGAACTTCATATATAACACATCTGTGTAATAAAATAGTTATTACTAATCAACATTTTAATAGATAATTTCTTCAGTTTCAGGTGAGTCTTGCCACTTGGCGATGGACTCGAAGGTATAAACATAAAACTATACGAATGATTGTTGTATGAATTGATTTTCAAAGTTATTTATTTTCAGTTCTGAATTGGCTGAAAAGTTGAACGGTGCGTGTAAGTAATGAAGTTTGTTGGGTTTCATTAATGTGTTCTTCACGTGATCGAATTACTAGTCAAAATATTTTGAAATTATGACGCGTTTTTTTATGTTTTTCATTTTACTACTAAAACTGTGTACTATGTACTTTTTACAGTTACTATAAAATAAAAATTTTATCAACTTAGGAACTTAGAAACAGTAATTTTTTTAAGTCTATTTACAGCAAAATATTTTATCTATACTCTATTAAGGACGATGTATAATTTTAAAATAAAAAAAATATTATATGCATACCTGTCATTTGTACAATTATTAGAAAACGATCACGTCAATCGTACTTGAACTGAATGAAACCCAACCGAATTAAAAGTTAGCGATGCAAGGAAAAAAAAGTGAGCTTAGCTCATTCCATCAAAAACCAAACGAGTCATCGAAATTTATTTCACTTTTGTTCCTTTTATAGTTTCCGATTTATTTGCAGTACCCTTTTTTTTATTTGATAATTAACGCAAACCACAGTCGCACTGTCTCTCAATAACTTCAATTTCTTTCACGTTGATTTCTTTATTCTTTATTTTTGGCCTTAAGTGTTCTGTAAATTATATTACATGTCTATATTTCTTATTCTCTTGCTGTTAGAGTATTTATATTAACTCTGTCTGCTTTATGTTTGTATGTGTTGTCGGAGTTAGTTATGTCATTGCTTGTACTATTTTTAATTTAGCTCCTGATCTGCCATGCAGTTGTTTTGCATTTATGTGTACATGTAGATAAAAGAAATAGCTCAATGTGACTTTGTAGTACAGTTATTAGATATTTGTCGTAATTTATAATTCATATGTAGCAATTAAGTTGAGAAAGGTCATATTTATTGAAGACGTGATTTGTTCTAATATTTTTAAGAGAATTATTAAAATAATATTAATCTCTATAAATAAATAAAATATTTTTTTAATTTTACATAATGTACACAAAACAATCCGACACGACTGCATAGATTTTTAAGTCCTCAATGACATCATATTATGCTCATGAAATCTACACTTCTCCATTCTGTATCACACAAAAATTCCTTGTTCCCTCGCAATCAAAGCTCTGCAAGATTTAATTATCCGACAAAAGCGAAACGTTATGGAACTACTAAAAATTTCATAAGTTACTGAGCTTGCAAACCTCAAAATATTGATCGGGGGTCTCACTCATTCATGGTAACGTGTGACAAAGCTCGCTTCACCACTACTAAGTAAGTCACCCACACACAAGCAATCGTGTGTATACAACATAATGGGGTCGTTTTGGTAGGCGTCAGCTGACGGGGTGCGGGGATAACGACGCATGCGCACTACTATTAAAGCTGCTGAAGCGCTTTATCGCAAAGCAAGTACTACACTAACAAGTTGCGGTCAGCGCATACCACGCTTGTACATTTAAATCGCTACCCATTCAGAAAACAAACTACATGCAACTCTTAATAAAATTGTTGAGAGTATTTAGTTGCATATTTGTATGGATTTCAGATTACAACTTTTCTTTTACCCATTATTACTAAAGTTTGTATTTGCATAGAAGTACAATTTCTTTTTGGTGTTTACCATTGGGGAGGTTTTGCCATTAATTGCCACGCTTGGCAGGCGGGTTGGCAACCGCAGTTAGGCTTTTGGAGATGTTTTAAGAGGGACGCCGCTTCTTATCCCTCGACCTCCCTTAGTCATCTCTTACGACATCCACAGGAAAGAAAGGGGTAGCATATTCTTTACCGGGGCTACATGGCAAAAATGATAATAATAAAATGTGTTAAAAATATGATATTACCAGATATACAAGTAGCATATAATTTAATGCTCTAATCAAACGATAAGAATCTCGCCTGACATTTACATAATTTAATTTTGACAAAAAAAAAGTCACTTTATCTCGCAGTCTTCCAAGTTTAAATCGTTCAAATTGGGAGATACGTCAATCATGGTAAGATATCCAGACAAGACAGACGTAAGAGCCAATCTTTTAACACCCCATCGACCAATTAATTACATAAAGATTAAGTAAACTCACTGTTCAATGAATCTTTACTTTGGTGCTTTTACAATTTAACGTAGCTCTATATCATTTTATCGTCACTATACAGGGTGGTTACATAGCTTAAAGAACCGACAATCGATGGAGAAGAAAGATTCTTGAGTGGTGACCCCGTACAGACAAACGCAGTCTAGGATGACCCCTCACAGATGGATTAACGACCTCAAATGTATTACAAGGAATCAGTGGATGTAGGTGATTCAATACCGTTCCTTACGGCAGTCTATAGAGGAGACCTATATTCAACAGTGAACAGATAATGGCTGAGTCGATGATGATGATGATAAATACAAGGTGAGTCTATAAATCATTGATGATCTAAGCTATTGGCATCCTTTTAAGTGAGCGTTACATTAGTTCATATTTCTTTAAGACTTATGTTGAATCGAAAAATATATCCAGACGCGTTGTACTACTATGGACGTTTTAAAATATAATATAAAATCAAATTTACGTAATTGTATGAAGAGTTGGTAACACTTTTATTTTCCGTCGATCATAATATCATGTCGTACGTCTGCGCTCTTAGCCCCTGGAGGTATAAAATGCTTCCGAGTTCAACGAAACTTCATAAGTTATCTAAAAAAGGTACTAAAATTACGGGAAATAATAAAAAAGATAAACTGATAAGAACGTTTTTTAAGAGTTGCGTTTAGTAAGCTTTTTGGATATGCAAGGAAAAACAAAAACAAAAAAATATTTATTTCCACAAAATTATGCATAATCTATAATCATAATCGCTATGGGTTTTTAAATAGGTGAAAATGGAATGGTACTCGTTTGCGCTTTCGGTATAAAGTAAGTAAGGATGAAAGCAAGTTAGTCCATCATGATGAATTAAAAAATAAACTACGATGGTTTCCGCGTGGATGTCGACCTGATAGGGTATATTACTAGCAATGAGGCTGCTAGACCCCATTACTAACAATCCCTTCCTCCCATCTACTTGGAGTTATGAGGCTACGATATGAGGAAATTAAGTGTCTCTATTTCCCCTTGTTCTTCGCTAGTTGGCCGTCTTGGCTTTGCACGGGTGTATACGAATAGTAAGAAACTCAACAATTGAACGTCGTTTCTCTCAATTTTTTGAAAATCTTTCAGCCATATTTTATCCTAATCACTCACTTTCTTAATAACCCAAATGTCCCCCCTTTTCTATTATACGTTTTTATAAACCTTGTCCTAACACTTAATGAGTTTGCCAAATAAATGCAGCCACTCTGAAGTAACACACACATAGGTACATTCAGCAATTGATTTTTATGAATATACTAGTAAATTAACAAAATCATGTTACTACTATTAATATTACATATCTGATTTTGTTAATAGGAACAACTATATTGCTTTCCTAATAAACGTGACGATAAAATCGAGTTGCCGTGTTATTATAGTAAATCATAAAGTTCCTAATATAATACCTTGATTTCCATAAACTCCATCAAATCAAAAGGTATATCGTATTTTCCGCATATTAATTCTGAATAGTTTTGAAGTTTTACATAAATGCAACATTATTCTTTGTAAAAATGACAACGAAGGATTTTCCGTGGATCCCACACCCTCTGATACACCTAACTAACCTTTACAGAGCTTCGGGATCAAACCCTTTCAGTTGAAAAAAAATCCTTTCTAAACAATGTAATGAGGTAATTTGAAGTGATTCCATACAAAAAAGATACGATATTATAACTTAATATTTTTTGAAGGCGATTAAGAACAACGCACTAATTTTATTCCATGACCCTCAATTTTTTTTACAAAACTGTTTTAATTATTACTATTACTGCAATATTTTTATCCTATAAATGAAAACATTAGATAAATTACTTATAATTTAAATCCAACTCGGAAGTTACGAATAGCAATATATGTATTTTGCAATCTCTATAGCACTGTTCATGTCTATAGACGAGGGCTACCACTTATCATCTTATTGGCTTTTCTGCCATTCTAAGTTGCATAGAATTATGTACTTCTAAACTACCAAATATATTGCACGAACATACGCTATATATATATATATATATATATATATATATATATATATATATATATATATATATATATATATATATATATATATATATATATATATGAATCCTTTTTAAGTCGGTTTAAAAACACTAGTAGATATGTACGTTAATAATTAATTATTACAAATGCATCTGACCACCACCGACCGAAATAAACGACCATAATGCATCATAATTAAATAAAATGGAATTTCCAATGAAAATTGCTAATTCCCACGTGGCAGTATTCCTCCGGCCACATTCCTGTCACGTTTCATAAACAATTATTAATTTTCGGCAGTCACGGGCCTTTTTAAGAGTTCGTTAATTTGAAGTGGACGTCCGACACTCGACAAAGTGAACTGCTAAAACCCCAAAAAATGACGATCGTTTGTAAAATTCAAGCGACTGTATATAGAATTAAAGTACGAGGATCTATTTTACATAATTATTTTTACTTCAAACTTAATATTACATATTTAAAATGCCTAATTTTTTTAAATTAATTTAACTTAATCAAGTAACATACAAGTTTTAATTGTGCTTGTAATGATGAACTTAGAAAGAATCTCCATACATATAAATATTAAATCAAATAGAATCAAACAGGTTTTGAAACTATAAAAATTTTAAAGTTTTTAAACTAACGTAAACATTTCTGTTCAAGTAAATAATACAAATATCGCACATAAATGTTGCGACTTGTTTCTATTAATTTAAATAGTGTAATAATTGTAATTGTAAGTGTAATCTATACTCTAATTCTTTTTATCACACGTCAAATCCGTGCGGCGTCCGAGCGGCTAATAAAGTATTTTTAGCGTTCACACGGTTGTAAAAATGTCAATCGGTATTAGAGGGTAGGCGAAAAACATTAGCCTATTGAGCCCTATGAGCCGCGACATTTAAGCATTGGTTTAATTAAAAAAGGCTGTGAATTAATTTAGACAGTATTCATTTTCAGTCTCTTTTGTTTGCCGTTTCGTGATTTATATATCGGCGGCGAGCGGTAGCCGCTTGTGGTGGTTGATTTGTTTTTGGCCCATTAACGTTTTGCTGACGCGTCCGCTTTGATAACAGCAGGAATGATTTGGCCCACAATAGATTTTGAATGTTTTGTTTTATGCCCGACTACTGTCATTGCTCAAATCTCTTGCTAGGATATTACGCGTATTATAGAATTCAATGCAATATCATGCAATACAATGGAATGCGTATTGCATTCCATTGTATTGAATTCAATTCAATATAATATTGAAAAATTAACAATCAAAGGAAAAGAAAGCTTATATAGTAATGACTCTATACAGACAAAGTATATTTTGACCTCGCACTTGATGAAACAATGATCTAGATGTTACAGGGTATCAATGGAAGCAGGCTGCTCATGTCGTTTCTTGTAGCAGTCTATGTTAAATAGTGGACATTAAAAAGCTGAATTGATGATAACGATGGTGCAATATAGATGATGACTAGATTCGAGTTGTTTTCAAAACATATTTCTTCAGCAAACTAATGCATCATAGTTTCAACGATTTCATATGAACTCAGCTAGGTAAATTTAATCGTACCGTTACATTATTCTCTTTGAATTTGCCTAAATATAAAATTAATTAATGAAATTTTATACAGTTTGTAACAGAAAGGATAATAACAAACCAAATTTCAGCGATAATGTTTATGAAACTGAGTTACTTTTCCCGTGGGAAAAGGCGAAGGTCAGATATAATAACTCAAGAGTTTTTCTTTTTAAAGAATTTGCGTGTGTATCAAAAAAAGGTTAGGTCGAATCGAAAACTTTTTCCCTTAAAAGTTAACTGCAAAGAAATAATCATTCAGCCGAACCGCATACTCAGGCGATGGATTTAATAGTTTTTTCAGCTAAAAAATCAGGGGAAAAAAATAACAGGTAAAACTCGACTTATCTATTCAAATACAAAAGCTTAATCTATATAAATTCAAATCAATTTGGAAATGTATGGAAACAATATTACTTCAGAATAACTGCACCTGTACCACGAACCCAGTAATTAGTACCTAATCTATACTAATATTAAAAAAGGAAAGATTTGATTTCGTATATATTTGTTTCTTTTATCATTTCAACCATTATTCGTCCATCGGACATAAAAATCCCCCCATCCCCCCAATTTGTTTGTTTATAATAGATAAATTCAAAACTACTCAACCGATGAAAAATTGCAAATAAATAGTGTATACATACCTAATTTTTATTCCCGACTTTAAAAAATATGTATGATTAAAATATGTGTCAACAACGCGAATGTTTAAAATTACTACTCAACAGATTTTAAGAATTCTTTTACCTATAGAAAGCTACATTATGAGAAACTCCGGTCATATATTACTTAAAAATAGAGATACTTACGAAAATTACAACAATGTAAAATTAATATAAAATACTAATTTATCTTTCTTTATATCCGTACAAAGCCGGGGCATATTGCTAGTAAATAATAAAATATTAATATACAAACACACCCATATAACAATACACAAAGGAACAAATCACAATATAAACTGTAGATACAATGAACTAACAAAACCGTCTAAGCAAAAGGCCTAATAGTAATAAAGCGTTTTCACCAGACCATATTTCAGAAGTCAGTTCCGCTGCACGACGGCGACAAAATATCTGCAAGTCTAATGCAAGCCTAAAGTTGCACTGGATAAGGGAGGCCATGCATTACAAATGCACGGACTAAGACCAGTTATACTCAACCAGCGGTCTGCAAAATTTCCAAAAACTCTTAATTTGTATTACATTTTATAGACATCAAATATATTGTTGACTTCTCGTTTTTGAATTCTTTACTGTATATAATATGGCCATGCATTCTTTATTCGTCTCGTTTACTAAGATAATTCTGATTGATTTTAAACTTAATAGATTAAAATAAACTTATCCATTAAATAAATTTATAGTGAAATTTTCTAACTTAATCCTAAGTAACTATTATTAGAAACAAAGCTTAAATTTAGTTATTCTTTGCTTAAATTGCTGAGAATGCTTTAATTTTAAAATAGATATGATTTTAGCATATTTCAATATTTAGTAATGAAAAAAATATTTTACTTACTTTTAGATTCAAACATTTTTAAACCAACGTGTCTACATAACCTCTCATCATTTATAGGAGTCTTGTTGTTTACGATTGAAAACACTATTTTTAGCAATCCAAAATGTTTTTTTTTTGTTCAACTTAGAATGGCAAACAAGGTAACGGCCCACCTGATGGAAAGTGGTAACAATCGCCTATAGACATGAGCAGTGCCATGGTCTTAACAGAGTATACTGTATCGCCCATGATACTCCCCATGCGTTGCCATTCCTGAGAACTCAGGTGTTATTCCTCTGTACCCTGTAAATTCACACCGTATCCCATCCTTCAAACCGAAACACAGCCATGTCAACACAACTGCTTCACGGTAGAAACACGAATGGGACAGAGGTACCCAAGCAATCGACTTTTGTACAAAGTCGCCCTCTGGTAAAATAATGTATTAAGAGAAGAGAAATATTAAAGAAGGTTGCATGCTGTTTGCAGTGTGACCTCCGTTAAACAACAGGAAAAGGTTGAACAAAACTGCACTTAGTCGAAGCATGGCATTATCACTCATCTGAAATACGCCAGCGAAAATTCTGTCTTTGTGAATAAATAAGGTGCCCTTTTAATGTTTTAACTGGTACGACGGTCTTATTATTAGAATATCGTATTTCAAACTTTTACCTTTATTAATATTTAATTTTTAATCCTTCTCGTTCGAGTGCCTAGTCTCGAACGGTTATAGAGGTTTTTACCTCTAAAACTGTATTTATTAAAACTTATGTTCTTACTTCAATACTCAATAGTCGTAAAATTGTTGAACTGAAATTATATTAAGCGTATTTAAGAAATTTTATTGAATACTTAATAACTTGATAGCTTATTGGTAAATTAATAATATACTTTATATACTAATTTTTTATACGCCGTATGGTCCTAGCATGGAATCTCCCAATGGGTCTCCCCTTCCTTTCCAGTGGATGTCGTAAGAGGCGATTAAAGCAACTTATTGGTTTAGAAATGGTCAACAGCATCCCTTTTAAAACATCACCGCAGCCTAACTGCAATCGCCAAACCGTCTGCCAAAACTGGCAAACCTTCCCGTATAAGAAAGGCCTATGTTCAGCAGTAGACAGGTAACGCAGTATCGCCATCATCATCAAGCGTATTTAGGAAACTTTATTAAACACTCAACAGTTTATTTATATATCAATAATAACATTTTATATACTTATTTTTATCTGTGGCTGCATCTACGTAACCAGATTATGTTGATTGACCGGAATAAATACAGTATATTCTTCTACATCTCAAATACAATATACCACTTTCCATCAGGTGAGCCGTCAGCTTGTTTGCCATTCTAAGTTGTATAAAAAAAATATATACCGAATTTCACAGTAATTGCCTGGACCAATAAAGTACAAATAAAAACAAATAAACGAACTCACTTTCAAATTCATAATAAGAGTAAGAATAACGATTTATAAGTTCTAACTTGAAATAGCAACACCTGTGTATAAAGTATTTGGTACAAAATAAAGTATAAAATGCATTTAGTCAATCCGAGTTGCAATGTATGAATAAAGCTATGTGCAATACAGTAGATACAGTATATTAATTACACGATATCTATGACCTTTATAAAGACTTTCCACTTATCATCATTAGAACAGTTTTTATTTCTATTTTTAACAGCATAAAAATATTAATACAGTATGATAATTTTATCCTTTGTAAAAGCAAATAAATCTCGGTACATTTCGCTACATAATATTAGGCAATTTTTGGTATATCTGAGTCCATCGACATTTGTAATTCAATAATGAGAAGTTATTTTGTAGTCTACTATGATCAGTAATTATGCTATATAGTAATACCAATTACTCAGAAATATTGGAAATAAATAATTTGTACAAAAGTCGTTTGCTATTATTTGGTATCTTTTCTGCCATTCGTGTTTCTGCCATGAAGCAGTTGTGTTTGCATGGTTGTATTTCAGTTTGAAGATACAGAAGCATAATATTTTAGTCCTCAGGAATGGCAACAGAATATCATGAGCGACAGAGTATGTCCATAGTACTGTTCATATCTATAGGTGACGGTTATCACTTTCCATCAGGCGAGACGTCAGCTTCTTTGATATTCTAAGTCGTATAAAAATTGTATTGTAATCTCTAGATAGCTTTGCGGGCCGAAACATGAAACAGTTTTTCGCACCTTTTTCAAACAACTTAGGACTCTTACAAAAATCTCTGTAGAGTACTCACACCAAAACCTGAGCGCTCATTTCCCTGTCTCCGGAATTATGTAGAAAACATGTACAGCCAAATAGCATTTAATGCAACCACGACTGCACTCAACACGAGGAAGCCCGAGGCACAAGCTATGTATAATGCTCCGGGTACTTGCGCAAAGTGGGAACTCGTGTACGTTGCAAATGAGAATAGCCTGCGTTTATATTATATACCTATAACTATTTTATACTTACTATACTAATCTACGTTGGTATAATAAGTATAAAACTTACTATATAAAACTATAAAACTCATACATTTTTAGTTCTTAACAATGATATAATATTTTCATTTTTAATAAGCAAACAAAGTATTGTACAGTGTCCTTGGCATGATTAACTTTTTTTTATTAGGTCCACAACTCAGCACGTAATAAGTTTTTATTTTCTGAATTTATTCTGCTCTGAATCATGCCATTTGTTTTTAGTTATATCTTCCACATTACTTGTTTAATTAAAATTTTATTGAATATGTGAAAATAAAATAGTTTCACAGAGCCAATATAAACATTTAAAAATGTAAAATAAATATGAACATGTTATAACACTAAACAATGTATTAGTAGTCGCCGTTATAGGACAGAATCTTACTTGTACCTAAAATACGAAAAGCAATTTTTATTACACTAAATTAAAACATAAAAATATGCTTAACTCCTTTTTTCTCCAACAAATTGGGTTTCATTAAAAATAGGTAATCATACTCGAGTAGGGTTGCAAATATATTACTAGATATAACGAAAAAATATGCACTTATTTCTATCAGGAATTCTTAGAAAAATAGTAAGCGTACGACCTAAAAGAATAATACGTACATAATTTTCTGACTTCGAGCCACGATAATGGTCCGAATGATAGATACACTGCGAAGCCATCCATCACGCCGCAGTACCAGAATAGTCACACATAGAACACACTTACAACAAGCTTTTCATTAATATTCCACGATGGAACTTCTTGACAAAGAAAAAAATTACTTTAGCATTTTAATCTTCCATCATAATGTATTCTGGAGTAGGTACAAAAAAATAATTGAGGTCGCCTTGGCGTCTTTCGAGCATTCTTTGTACAGCACTGTAGACATTATTCCCTAGGCATTATAAACGGATGTCTGTTGTACATCAGGATTGAAATATTCGAATATTTCACTAATGGATTTGTGACTCTTCAATTTAGCTAGAAAATATAAATAAGTGTATAATGTAGATAAATAATTTGCTTAATGTATTTCTTCGCTCGATACTGAAAACGACGAATCAGCAGCTCGGTGTCTATTGTGTAGACTTATTTATCGATTACTAATATTATAATGCGTTTTTGTAATGTCGTTAGCAAGTAATGGTCTTTATATGTTCTTAGATAGTACGAAAACGGTGCGTGTCAGCAGAAAAAAAAGTTTCCTGTTAATATATGTATTATGAGAGCCAAAAATGAAGTCATTATGTGACCAAATATCGAAGCCGTGTTATAGTGACCGGCAACCTCAACCTTAACACGTTCTTATACAAAATAATTTCCTGTAAGTGGCAGTTCATACTGCAGATCGAACTATCATAAATTAGCTTGACGAAATTGGATATTTCCTTGAAGAGAATCATTTGTTCATTAATCTTTATCTATAGATTTTAATTCTTGAAGTATGTGTAATTGTATGTTTTCATATTTTGAATAATAAAATTCTAAGGTTTAAATTTATACTTTATACACACTTTTAAAGATTTCTTTTGTTGGTGCGACAAGAAAATGTTTAAACTGCAAAGAAAAACTACTTTGCTAAAAATACTTCAATCTTGAAAAAAATAATATTTAAAGTACTAAAATAGAAAAAAGACTTGGCAAAATCGGTTATGCATTGGCGTAGATGTGACATTACATATCAGATCATATATATGTAATGTATTTTATAACGATTTTCTGAATCGTTAAGACCTTAAGCTATATAACAAACTCTCCTGCAAATATATTAGTAAAAGTAATAATTTTACCAACACTTCAATAATACTTAATTTTATGCCAAAAACTTGAAGCACTTCAGAAACTATTCAAGTATATTACAGTTGTGAAAATTAAATGACTGAAGAACTAAAGAAAAGTTACGTGAAAGTCAAGTAATTCACTTAGTTTGTAATTTGAAACTATTACTTACATATTCCTTTAGAACTGTAATTTGAAACTGAATTTAGGTATATATATGCGTTGAACATGGTGCACCGAAACACAGCCATGCAAGCTGCTGATATATGAAGTCTTGACAGAATATATATATATATATATATATATATATATATATATATATATATATATATGTGTGTGTGTGTGTGTGTGTGTGTGTGTGTGTGTGTGTGTGTGTGTGTATGTATGTATGTATGTATGTATATAATGCTCTCTATTAAATTTGTTAATTTATTTTATTTATATAAAATCCAAGATTGATTTTTATCTGGACGGTCTTTTAGAAAATGGTATTAAGAATCTGTACGTTTTTAGTTACGCAGTTATACTTAGGGTTAGATGACTTCAATTTGAAATTCATACACCGATGCATACGTCTACTCACAGGCAGTCGCACAAACCATATGATATGTAGTTTCTTTAAGGTCCTACAACCGCCAGCTCTCAGTCATCGCTTAAATGTATTTATAAAAAATGTAAAAAAAGAATTATATTTAAAATAGGTACCCATTTCGCCCATGATATACACGGATCAAAAATAAAAAAGGCATGTGCACAAGGGCGAGAACGCATTAGGCTGCGTTCAAACGCCAGAATGCGTCGCCGGCGGCAGCCTCCGTAATCAACGAGGCTTTGTACCGAGAGATGGGAATTACAGATACGCAACGGGCCCTAGGCTACGGTGCCGCGTCGTAATCCGATTAGTACTCGCACGAGTTGAACACTATTGAATAAAACTAATATAGTGCGATTATTGTTTGTAGTTTACTTTTCTAGACATTTCATTGCATACCAATTTATTTTTTTGTATTCTAAACAAAAAAAATTCTTTACTACTAAAATTTGATATGACAATTAATACGTACCTAACAATTTATTGGTTAATTATTTAAAGTAGCAATCAGCTGGCCAGATTAATAATTAATTGATATCGGGCAAGTCAGTATTTACTTAAAATAAACTTATGACAATAAGGATTTCTTAGGGTATTTTGTTTGCTATTTAAAAGATATTGTAGATAGCTTTAAAAAATGTAACTTATATTTATTACAGCTTGTGAAATTATATGAAAACAAATTTTATTTCTTATATATTTATAATATGATATAAGTATACATAAAGAAATGTCGATATAAATGATGACTGAGGCAAAAATTTCTAACAATTTAATGATGGAGGAATGACAGATGATAAAAATTGTAAATAAATTTGCATTAACTATCATCATCGATATAAATTTAGATAAGTAATAAAATAATGTGTATATATAAAAATAATTGTCTATAGGTACTCTATGCTAATATACATATAAAGTTAAAGAAGTTTATTAAGAGTTTATTTGTTTGTTGAGCTTGTTGATAAGAGATACGAGCTGGAATATCAACTAAACCATAACGATCTAAACAAAGCACCAATTCACATATGTTTGAGCACATTTAGTTCGCACGCCTTTACCGCTCACGTCACGCAGCGAGAAAGCTTTTGTTCTTTCCATTAGTCCCAAACTAACGCACCTAAACCCTCGTCGAATACTTAACATGATAGAAGGCCTTACACAAAATTGTATGAAATAGTTTTCTGAATTATAAATAGCTACTTAAATGGAATCTTTGTCTTAAAAGTCAACTGATGATTGAAATGTTTAATACTTGAATGAATAAGCCAACTTCTATTTTCGAATGTCTAAGAACAAAAATGATAGGCTCGTTATGAAAGTGAATGAAGCAAGAGACGTATATAAGGATGGAGGACTTTGGCTCTCGGGTCTGTCTGCCTACCTCCCAATGAAATAAACGTGATAATAGGTAATAAATTTGAATAATAAAAAAGTAATATACTATTTAGTTACCTCTAATTATTTTAGAACACCCAACTAACCTTACATTTACATGACGCAACGACAGATATAGTTTGCGTATTTTAGTTCTGAATTCGAATTAATTCGGATCAGTTCAAGAAACTATCTTTTCTAAAATGTAAACTGTGTGCCCTGTGTTGTTTCTCCAATTTACTCTCTAATTTTTCTTAACACACTATCCTTGTTTGAGGATCACACAATTAACATGATTGTGTGACACGAATCAAATCTTTTATTCTACGTGTGTATCAAGTTTCATAGAATAAAAATAATCTATATTTTTATATAGGCTTATTTACAAACTTTCTTAAAGCGCCATCATTTACTACTGACTTATTATTGTACTACTGGGTTCGAAATAATGTTATCAGCTAAGAAGAGTCAGCAAGAAATTCAACAGTTACTCTTTTAAAATTCTTATGTACAAGATAAATTTACATTTGCATGTGTACTGTGACCATGATTATATGTATGATGATTAATTAAGCGGTTAAGGCGCCTTGAGGTAACAATCAAACTCTCCTTCACATTTATAATATTATCACAGTCTAAAGGACTCTTTACATTAGTAAGAATATTAATAAATAAGAATAATAATCATCCTTACTAGTTCAGTAAAGATAAATATTGAATTGTACAAAGTTTCCTAAGCATTGTATAACATCTTGTTGTTTGTTGAAACACTTTCAATTAAAACGTAATGTGACTGACTGAACCCAAAAGATCGATATGTGTATAAAAATTGCAATAACGAGTTTCATATTGAGGACGATCAATAAATCTTTTGCAAAAATAAACTCGACTTGTGTCGATGGACTATCGATTTATTGAACTTTACAGTACATAATACATATTTGAAACGCATCTATACTAATATTATAAAAATTAAAGTTTTGATCGTTTGTTCGTTATGGATAAACTCTAAAATTTAACTGATTTTAATAATCCTATCACCTATAAAAAGTAAATTATCAGCAAATAACATATGCTAAATAGTATTTAAAAAAAACATAGAGATAAGTAAAGGACCTACGAAAACTGTTATAACATAACCCAAGTTATCAAAAACTATTAAAGCTAATATAAAGTACTAATTCACTTTTCAATCTTCTATTGGATCGCAAATTTTTATGTATGTACGCTTAGGTATACATATAGTTGATTATATTATTATATAAAACTTGAAAAAGAAATATAATTATGTATATTTCAAATAAATAAGTTATAAAAGTCAGTTACTGCGACCAGAGTACGTCGGTGTACTTTATTAAATTTCTGTCTGTTAAGGAAACAACCAAGACACCAAGACTTTCTGGAACATTCTAGTTTAGCTACACAATGGTCTAATCACGACGCTAAGTACCAAACTAGTCGTAAATTTTATTCTCGATTAACGTCCTTGTAGATTACGATTCATTCTGTATGCGGGTACTAGTTTATGTCTACTCATTGCTGATTCTAAAATTATATAATCTTATATAAGATTTTTTTTTATGCAACTTAGAATGACAAACAAGCTGACGGCCTGACAGAAAGTGATAACCGTCACCTACAGATATGATCAGTACCCAGTAACAGAGTATACTGTTTTACCATTGCTGAGGACTGAGGTGTTATTCCTCTGTACCCTGTAAATTTCTGCCATATCCCACCCTTCAAACCGAAACACAACCATGCAAACACAACTGATTTACGGTAGAAATGGGACAGAGATGCCCAAGTAAACGACTTTTGTACAAAATCTCCCTCTAGTATATTCTTAAGACTGATCTATGTGTTGGGAAAAAACGTCCTCTATATTTTTCCGCATTTTTTTTTACGCAACTTAGAATTAGTTCTATTTCATTCTTCGTACGCGTGGATTTCAGAAGTAGGGATACAGTAGTGTACAGATATTTTCTAATGATAATTTTATTATGTTGGTAAGGGTAAGATAATTTATTAATTTTTCGATTCTTCAAAAGTTTCGACTCTGTTTAATTCATACATTATTAAGAAGTCCGTCTAACATATTTATTTAGCGTTTACCTGGATTATAAAAGCATTGTAGACATTGACGTTTCACGTAATTATGAAGTCTAAAATGCTGGTGCCTAATTTGCAAAATCCTCGTTAAATTTAGATTCATCTGAAAGCATCCGTAAGCAAATTAATTTATTCAGAAGTCGAGCAAAGACTCATGCGGATCCGTGGCGCCTAATAAATTAATATTGATTAAAAGTACAGCTAGGAAATTGGTCTTTACATCTTAACATAGGCCCCTAAAAAGCGTACGCCGATCTTGCATTCAATACACGTCGTCGAAAGTTTCATAAGGCGAAAGGCATTTTTGTTATTTTTGGATACATTGACACTTATTGGTATTGTCAAGCAGAGACGTGTTTACTAAGCAAGTGATGGATGGCGTGGCCTCCGGGCCGAATCAATCTTCGTTGTGCCGAAACGTTATCAAACGGTTAACGCGAACGCTGAACTAAGTTGGATCTTTGGGCGTTTCACACCACGCACGGTTTAGACTACAGTGCCGACCACGCTGTGAGTGTGAATCGCCCACTCAACTAATATAAATAACATAATATATAAATAAATAATTTTTAATAATTAACAATAAAGTGTAACTAACTAAGTTGACTGTTTTTTTTTTTTGTAATTTTTCTTAGCAATGTTACCTTCTGCTATGACTGAACCAATTTTGACATTTTTTTTTTGAGATTCCGTTACTGTCCCATACAAGTTTGGTGTCAATTGAAACTGACGTTTGTTGCTGCGAAGCTAAAAACTTCTTGTAACAAAATAAAATTTCAGTACATACCCGATTCTGCAACTAAATTAAAGTTGACAAAACACCGCCATTTAATTATTAAACACATTTAATAATTAAATGTCGGTGTTTTGTTAATATTTAAATTTTTTGTTTTTTTTTTTAAGCGAAATATAATTGTAATATACAAGTATATTACTTTTAAAGTTATACAATATTATTTTACATATTTAAATTCAACACACACTAGGTTAACACTAGGCTCCGAACAGCGATCTAATAATTTCCCCGCATTTGTGTTTAGAGGTGAAATAAGATGGCAGTCGGAGATTGAGAAAATTAATATGTAAGGTTGTGAAACTTTTGGTAGTAGTATAAGGTTGATCTCCGAGTGTTGCCAGTTATAATCGTACTAACAGTGGCAAAATTAAGCAAAATAATTCAAAGCAAATAACCAGTGATATGGATTTCCGCAAGATAACACCTAGTTCAGTAAAATATTATTTTACAAAACACAAAAAGTCCAATGCTAGTGAACATTTACACCCGGAAGTGCGGTGGGTGGTCTCGAACGGCGGATTTATGATGTCACTACCGGTTCCGAGCCCAGTACACACAACGTATCGATTTTCGATTCATTTTTTAGTTGTGCCACTGTTTCTATACGCCCATTTTACAGTTGAACGAGCTTTATATTGTAAATCGGTTTGATTCAGGCATTTTTAATAAATTTTATTTCACAATAAACAATGATCATAACAAAGATAATAAAGGACCAACATAGGATTAAACATGGATTTTCGATTTCAAAATTGCCGAGTGGTCCCAGCATAGAATGGGCCACCACTTACTCTACTGTGGGTGACGTAAGAGGCGACTAAGAAAGGGCGAGGGATAAACAGCAGCTTCCCTCTTAAAATATGTAAAAAGCTTAACTGCGGTTGCCAACCCGCATGCCAAGCATAGCAATTACTGACAAAACCTCCCTCAATAGAGGGAGGCCTATGTTCAGCTATAGACATTTAACGGCTGATATGATATAGTATGGTGTCGATTTTAAAAAGTATTATCAATATCAGTTCCAATTTTACAATGAATGGAGTAATGTACCTACAAAAATATCGTCGAATTGAGAATCTTTTGTAAGTCACAATACTTTTTTGTTCTCTTACTACATAAGCATATTTCTGGCCATTTCTCTTATCCGCAATATCTATAAATTTTAAATTATACCTGCAAAGTATTATAAAGTAACGAATCCAAATTATGGAGAATAATGTTGAAATATATAAATAAACATTTGTAGGTATCATACATACTGATCCTATAGCCATGTTATAGCTATATATTTTACGGACGATCCCTCAACAAAGTTTAACATCAACATTTAACAATAATAAGGTTGGGAACATTTCACTTGATTTTGAATAATTGACATCTGTACCAACAGTCGAAAACACTTTTATATATATAATAACAGAAATTATTCAATAATTAAATATAAATTATTTATGAAAAGATAAAAAACAGTGAATGAGAAACTTAACAGCTCAACAGAGAATGCATTATTTTCCAAATTTAAATGAACTTTATGATATAATACATTTTTAAATATTAATAGTAATGATTGGTAGTGGAACTCGTCGTTGGTTTTAATGATTAGGTCAGTTTAAAATTTAAAAAAACATATAGTTATGGCATATGGATAGAATGTCGAAAGATAGCATTACAAAACTATAAATAACCATGGACGACGCCATCAATTCGAACAAACAGACAAAATTGTGAATGCAAATACATATTTTATGATTATTGAGTCTTGCTAGGTAAAAAGCTGACGAAACAAAATAAATGTGAGAAACGTTGTAAAAGACTACATAACAATAAAAAAAAAAAATCTACGATACATATGTGGAGATGAAAAAAATCGATAGTTCTAATTTTAAAATTTGTTATTTCATAATATCATAGACAAGAATGAATGTATGTAAATGTGTAATTCATTTGTATTGTGTGACATTTGTTATATTATTGACTTGTTATGTATTTGTTTTTGTTTAGTTTGTATTTGTATTTATTTAGTCGGCTACCATTAGTATGTGTGCGGCTGCCAATATTTATGGATTGATCCTTGTAGGCTATTAATATATGTAAGCCACTAAATTATAATAATAAATTTGCATGCTTTTAGATAAGGCGAAATGTGTAGATCTATTATATTTAAGACCATTATTATAACCACATTTCTAGCAAATAAATAAATTATTATTATTATTATTTTTTAAATTTCACACAAAAATTCTCATCTCCCCTCTTAAGGAGAGGAGATGGCAACTAACCCCCGGCAGAAGCACAGTCGGCCGGGGTTCAGGGCCCCAGGGAGAGAAACCGGCGTACAATGCGGGCAGAATCTAAGAGCACCGCTTTCTGCATCTTTCCCGGAAGTGAACCGCCTCTGAATCCCAACCGTCTGAGATGTTGTTCGAGACTGGTTGGGATAAGACCGTTCACCGACATAACGATTGGGATGATTTCGGTAGATGTCACCCCCCACATTTCGGTCACCTCGTGAGCCAGGTCGAGATATTTTCTCTTCTTCTCGGTTTCGGCTTTCACGAGGTTCTCGTCATGCGGTATGGTGACATCCACCAAAAACACCCTCGAGAGTGCCCGATCCATCACCACGATATCAGGTTTGTTCGCAAGAACGGTCCTGTCCGTGATGATGGATCGGTCCCAGTAGAGCCTTACGCTGTCGCTTTCGAAGACCGGCTGGGGCTCATACTTATAGTACGGCAACCTCTCATTCGCGAGGCCGTACTTCAGAGCTAGCTCTTGATGGAGTATTTTGGCTACCTGGTTGTGTCTGTGCAAGTACTCAGTGTTGGCAAGAGCTGAACAACCCGAAAGCACATGTCTGAGTGACTCTCCGGGATGGCGACATGCTCGACAGATGTCCTCAGTGCCATCCTTCAGAATGTGCTTTCGGTAATTGTTCGTCTTAACCACCTGATCCTGTATTGCACAGACAAAACCCTCGGTCTCTCCGAAGAGATCACCGAACTGTAGCCAGTGCACGGAGGTCTTCGTGTTTACTTACGGCCCGTGAAGGGCTTTGAAGAACCTTCCGTGCAACTCCTTCTCTTTCCATACGGCCTCCCGCTGAGAGGTACCCAAAACTTCGGGTTTTCGCCAGTCCTCTTTAGCCAGAGAAAGAGGGGTGAATCCTTTGTCACATTCTATGACCTCTCTATGCAAACCCTCGTCTCTTTTCTCCAGAAAATATGTCCTGAGGCTGTCAATCTCGCGGTTGTGCATGGTCTTAACGCTTAACAAGCCTCGACCACCAGCTTTCCGCGGGATATACAGCCTCATGACTGACGATTTCGGGTGATGCATTCTATGGAGGGTCATAGTTGTGCGGACTTTCCGATCCAGGGCTTCGAGTTCGGTTTGAGACCATCTGAGCACGCCAAAAGTGTAAAGGAGTACGGGTATGACCCAGCCGTTATAAGCTCGGATTTTATTGGCGCCCGACAAAGAACTTTTCAGTACTCTTGTAAGGCGCGCAAAAAATTCCTCGCGGACTGACTGTTTCATATCCGTCTCCTTCACACCGATGTTTTGTGACATGCCCAGATACCGGTATGTTTCAGCCTCGGAGAGGGTTTTAATATTAGAGGGATCTGTGGCGATCCCTTCAGTTTGAGTGAC
Organism: Galleria mellonella; assembly: GCF_026898425.1. Taxonomy (NCBI): domain Eukaryota; kingdom Metazoa; phylum Arthropoda; class Insecta; order Lepidoptera; family Pyralidae; genus Galleria; species Galleria mellonella. Next base: position 6,137,992 of record NW_026442130.1, on the reverse strand, counting down.
CCGTCCCCTCTGCACATGGAGGACCGCGCACTTGTCTATTCCGAGCGCCATCCTAATAGAGCTGCTATAATCGTTTACGATATTTAGCAGCTCCGTCAGGCGTTCGATGCTCGGAGCTAGCAGTTTCAAGTCATCCATGTACAGAAGGTGAGACACTCGTGTACCTCCTCTCCGATACTGAAATCCAGTCCCCGAATTCTCCAGTAAAGTACTGAGTGGATTCAGGGACAGGCAAAACCAAAGTGGACTCAAACAATCGCCCTGGAATATTCCTCTCTTTATCTCTATCCGGTCAGCGGTATCCGTCAATCGCTCGCCCTGGATAGTCAGGATCGTCGTCCACTGCCTCATGCATGCCTCCAAGAACACTCGAACTGTACCGTCGATCTTGTACAGCTCGAGTATCCTCCGGAGCCATGAATGGGGCACGGAATCGAACGCCTTTTTATAATCTATCCAGGCGGCGGAGAAATTCCGACGGTTCCGCTTGACCACGTGGCCAGCGACAGCATCAATGAGGAGCAGCTCCTTCGATCCGCGGCTACCGCCCCTGCATCCGTTCTGAGCGCTAGATAGGATCTTATTCTCGTACACATGACGAGAGATCTTAGCGCTCAGAACGGATGTTAACGTCTTATATATTGTCGTAAGACAAGTGATGGGGCGATATTTAGATGGATCCGCGGTATCGTCCGTCTTAGGAGCTAAATGAGTGATCCCGGTTGTAAGGAAGTTCGGGAGCGTCCTGTTTTCGAGGGCACTCTGGAATTGCACGGCTAAGGTCGCATGGCTGGCCGAGAACGCCTTTAACCAGTAGTGCTGCAATCCGTCGATCCCCGGACTTTTCCAGTTCGGAGCCCGACGAATCGCGGCAACCACGTCTTCCTCCGTAATGGCAATGGCGTTCATCGGCGTTATTCGAGCACATGCTTCCTCAACATCGTGCATCCATGCGCCCTCCTCATGTTCCACAGGTTCAGACCACAGCTGTCTCCAGAAGGCGACGAAATTGGCTGTTTCGGGTCTTTGTCCTGTGGGCTGTAGTTTTGGGCGCTCCAAGTTCCTATAAAACTTGCGTTGATCACTCATAAAGAGGCGATTCTGTTGATACCTCTCAACCCTCTCAGAGTACCGTCGGAGTCGCTTCCCCCATGCAGCGATCTTCTGCTTCAGTTCATCTATGCGCTCCGTAAGTTTGTGCCCGAAGTCCGGCTGGAACAGACGTACACCTGTCCCAGCAAAGGCCTCTTTTACGGAGCGCATAATTCTCGGGCGTGTGTTGCCCTCCCTGAAGCAGAGCAGTCTACCAATGAGGACTCTGGCCTGGGCGATCCGTCGTTCAATCCTTCTTTTCCAGGCTGGTTTCATATTATCCCTTTGGATATTACGTCCAGCCCGGGGCATTTTTGCGCCGGTATATCGGCATACTGCCAACGCAGCGCCAAACAGGATTGAACTCGTCTCTCCCAGGTCACCGCTGCCCTCAAGGTACTGAGGCAGCAGTCCATTTGTGGCCTCAATGGCATCCCGCGTCGCCACATTTGGATATATCCGGGGAAGCTTCGGTCTCTCTTCGAGGGGAGTTCTTCGGATCTCTAGAATCGCCTCCTCTAGTATGCTCCTCATATGCTCTATATCCTGGGAAGTTGTTCCGTCCGCATCCGCTTCTGAAAGCGTTTCGGCAACCACCTCTACGCTAGGTAACACGTCTGAGATGGGTTGCTCTACGGTCGCGGAGTTTGCTTCTGGAACAACTTCACTTCGCAATCGTTCGAGTTCGGTCGCGCTAAACATACCAGAGCGCTGTATGTACCGAACTCTGTCGGCTAAGTTCTGTTCCGAGACGGTTAGATCCGGTAAAAGACGCAGAAACTCGCGGTGCATTACTGCCCGGTATCCTGTTCTGCCTGTTTCTGTCCCTGTAGCCCTGAAGAACGCACGCATGAGGTCCTCATTCATGGCTCTTGTCCACCTCATGCGACGTGTACCACCAGTGGCGGGCACCGATTGCTGGGCCTGTGACGGCCCTGCCGGCGCCAAGCCAGCTGATGTCGATGGCGAGGGGTCGGACCGGCCAGGTGGTGGGGCCGGTCGGCTGGCTCGCATTCTGCCGCGCCTACCGCCAGTTGTAGACGCGCCCCGGCGACCCCCGGGCAGCGACCCTATACTCTCTCCGTTATTATTATTCGCCATCTTTATTTTTGCCATTGCCCCTTTAGCCGCGTAGGTTTAATTTATACGCGTGACCGCCTTCCACGTGAGCTAGATGGTGAGCTCGGACGCGGGGTTGGACTTTGGAAGGCTTATTTATTATTATTATTTATTATTATTATTATTATTATATTTATATTATGCAAGGATCGAACCCACAACAAATGAAGCAATGTATTAAACCGCTGCATTATAAATGTGAACAATACAAAGTGTGAAAATGGAAAGACAACTAATGCGAAGAAAAATCTGTTCTACCAACCAATATAATGATTATACATATAGTAAGTATATACTAATAATATAGTAGTATATACTAAGTAAGAAGCAAAAAGTATTTAATATTGACGTACCTAAATACATACAAATTACGAGCTATGAATGTGTATAAAATAAAGTAAGAGAGTATTATGTAAAGTCTTTAAAACCGCGAGCTCTATTTAATTTTAAGTGCTATTAAGTGTTTGGTGAAATTAAGCAGCTATTAAATACTTATTAGATATACTTACTACATTATGTATGAGAACAATGTTATGTTCCTTATGACAGTCTATAGCGGCGGTGACTTGTGTTCAGCAGTGGACTGTGAACGGCTGTTATGATGATGATGATGATGACAATGTTATATACAAAACTATTTTCCGTGTATCAGATTTAAAGCTACACTGTATCATACTGATGAACTCAGCAAAAAATATGTAATTATAAATATTAACTATTTATTGTCACGGCAGTTCCTTTATACTTGTAAGATAGATAGATAAAATAAAAAATAACTAAATAAATAGGCAAAAAGGCTAAAAAATAGAAATAAATTCTAAAGGCCTCCTTATATACATATCTCGCTTTATCTATTTTCAAACAATTTAAAAAAATGAGAGGTTCTTAATTCCTTTTTTTTTTTGTCTTTGTTACCTCATAACTCCGTTAGTTCTAAACCGATTTAGAATTTTTTTTCTTTTATCTGAGAGAATATACTTACAGATTGGTCCTATGGAAATTTTATCAAAATCGATTCATTAATTTGTTTTGCGATGAAAATAGTAGGTATTGTCACGATCAAAGTCGGTTTTTTTATAAGACAGAATCTTTAATTATCGTAAAATCATGACTTGTATTAACTTGTATTAATTATCTTTGTTGAAAATTTCTTTCAAAATCTATAAATAATATACGACAGTGAAATGAACATCTTTTTAATAAATACAAAAATGGTTCACATTAACTTTTAAAGTGGAACTACAGTGATCTCCAGAACGTAGCCGTTTTATCCAGAATAAAGAAGTGTTTAAGTCGTTGAAAAGTATCCAGGTGAGAATCTACAAATAGAAAATCGATCAGTCTCGATCGTGATCCGGAAACTGAAGCGTTAACGATAGAGCTACAAGAAACTCGGCGGACTCGTTGCTTTTATATAAAAATCACGCACATTTTCTATACATATACTAGAAAGAAATATCATTTCGCTCCTAATTTATTTTCAGAATAAATTAACGTCCCAATGTTGGCTACGAATTTCTCCCCCTAAGAGCATGTTATTAACCTATTTTTTTTATAATAGCTAATCAAAGTCCCCACAACTGTTGATAATTATTACATTGCTAGCTGTTTTCCATGGCTTTGGTTGCATGAAACAGTATATAAAACAATTTATGTGTTAAATTAAGAATAAAATGTACTAAACACGTAACAAATTCAAATCCATTCAACCGTTTAAGCATGATTGAGTAACAAATATCCACACAAATTTTTATAAAAAGGATCTAAATACCACGCTGTGACATTAATAGGTGACACTGGGATATAGTTAGATTCATATCAGCATTTAACTGTCCACTGCTGAACATAAACCTCCCCCTTGAGGGGTTTTGCCAGTAACTGCCACGCTTGGCAGGCGAACTGGCAAGCGCAGTTAGGCTTTGGAGATGTTTTAGGAGAAAAGCTGCTGGATATTTCTTGCCCTCCCTTAGTCGGCTCTTATGACACCCACGGGAAAAGAAAGGGTGGCCTATTCTATACCGAGACCACAAGGCGATATAGATAGATATTCCTTCAAAGCATTAAAGTAAGGGATGGGATTGTTAGTAACGGAGTCCAACAACCCAATTGCTAGCAATATAGAATCAAATACACATGGTCTCCCTAAAAACTTGTGGTTAATTCCTACTGAAGTCATCATGATGAGCCAACTAACATAACATCGTTCTCACCTATCATCACTCACAAGTGCCCCGCCAACGTATACTGATGCTGTAGGTATGTACTATTCCATTTTCACCCCTTATTTATATCAAAAGGTTACATTAGACTACCCTATGGTAATTAAGGAGATGCTATAAAGTCTTAAGCAGTTAAGAATATTCGGATTCGGCATTTTTGATGACGATTATGAAAGTAGACGAAGCAAAAACATATTACGGATATAGGTTGTTGGAACTTGGCTACTTACGCCGCAAGGGAACTATCGTAAAAAATATATAGAGAGAGCTTATTTCAAATTGATGGATGACGGCTGATTTTCAGTTATGTATGAAACTAGTTTTTTCCCGTCATTTATCTCCATTCCCATGGGCTAACTCAAGGCCAACTTGGTAGTAAATACTTCTATTATAAAATGAGAATCATATCCAATTGTGGGCTGTCAATAGTTTGAAGTTATTTATAAATATCAATAGATTTGTTCTAATTAAAAGACTGTCATTTTTACTAATCTTACTATTATTATAAACGCGAAAGTTTGTGAGTATTTATGTATCAATAGATGTTTGTTATTTTTCGCGCAAAAACTACTGAATAGATTTAAATGACACAGATGGGTTGTATTCTAAAATATTATAAAATATAGATACTTTATATAGTGATTCACATGGACAAAGTTGCGGGATACGACTAATATTATTAATGTGAAAGCGAGTTTGATGTTTAATCACTTCTTGGCGCTTTAACAGCTTAACCAAGAGTCAAGAAATTTGACATACACGTACTATTTGGGATGGAGACGAGTATAGTTTACCTACTTTTATCCTAGACAGTCAAAACAATTGCGAAAAATTAAAGACGAAATCGCGTGTAAAAGTATATGTATGTACTATATGTACGAAAAATTACAAAAACTGGCAGATAATATATACAATATAATTCAAGATTTCCGCAAAAAAAAACCGACTTCAATTGTGACAAAATAATTTATTTTATTCAAATTTGAATAAAATTTCTTACAAACAAAAGAGTTTTCCAAATCGATTTACAACTGACAAAATTATGGTGTAACAAACATAAAAAATACAACCTAATTGAAAACCTTGTTTATGAAGTTGGTTGAAAATAAATAAATATAAACAAATTCTCAATTATAAGACAGTATGAGATAACGTCCCTAAACTTATGAAAAGAATTTCACTTTAGAAATTTAACAATCAGGGTTCTTAGTTACCGTAACCCAAATAAAAAATAATTCAAGAGTATAGTGAAAATAAAAAATTATGCTTCGCTTTATCGTTGGCACTTTATGTATACTCTCAATTTATCCCCCTATCCCCACTTGACGAATGAACAATAGTTAAAAACTAGATATGGCCCATATTCGTACGAAATGTCGCCTGTATCGGTACGCGACACGGTCGTAGCGGGCCACATTGACCCAAATGAGGCAGCATTTGGCGAGCCGCCCGCCCCGCCTCATATCCGCGTGACATTCTATGCCTCCCCTCGTACCACGCTATCCACCGAATCGATATCACGTGATGTTTTTTTACGATTAAACATCATTATCTTGCTTAGATACAAAGTGAACATTTTATGTCATTATCGCAAATACTATATTATGTACCTATGCATATTACCGACACAACGACACGATTACATTACAGTTGACTAATTTGACCTATAAATTTTGTTAATTCGATCCTGGTCGACGTCAGCTATATATATATAATACTATATACTTTATACAATTTAGAATTATAAACAAGCTAACGGACCATCTAATGAAAGGTGGTAACGTCGCCTTTTTTATTTTGTTTATTTATTATATATTATAGACATGAACCATGGATATAAAAGAGAAAAATGTGTCGCCCACGATACCTTTCATGCGTTGCCGTACCTGAGGACTAAGGTAATGTAAATAGATTAACCCAATCACAAAAGGTGAATTAGTCGACTTTTGCCGTTGTGATGAACGTAATACTAAACTTGCCCAAACTTCGTCTATCAAACATATCTGAATCTACCTACGCCATCATTTGGATTAATTTGATTTATTAAAGAAAGCCGAAAGAAAACTAAAAGTTTTCTTGACGATAACAAAATTAATTATATATATTATTATCTATATTATCTATATTAACAAAAAACAAAATTTATATATGTTATCGTCAACATATTAATGTTGAAATATATCTAATCCAGTAAAAAAAAATACAGCCAAATTAAAACCAAAATGGTCGATCTTTGTGAAGATTAAAAAAACAACAATTGAGTTGCTCGTTCATTATAGCTGAAAGTGCATTCCAAATAGATAGGTTTAATCATAAAAAATTACTATTTAAAAATGCTTATAATTAAGTACTCCATAATCTTTGGTTGAATCAAGATCCCAATAATTGACAATTCTTATTTTATTAAATTTCTATTTAATAGTCTATTTCACTGATCAAATAAAAGCTCGTCTTTTGAATCTAGGTAGTAACCAGGCTACATCATTCTGTTTCTAAGGCCGTAGTGATATTTATCTATGCTAAAAGTAAATATAAATTTCAAGAATAAAACGTAAAAGTTCTATGTGTAATTCTTTATACATTGCCTACGTTTTAAAATATTTTCCTGGAATAAAAAACCGGAGTAACGATTTCATATTGATTCTATCTGTAATCAAAGGAAATGTGAGACTGTCAAAGGAAAACGTAAGATATAATCGTTTTCATTAAATTTGAAATCGGATCTACGGGAGTATAAACATAGCAATAATATATACATGACTAAATTAAAACTTACTGTTTTTTACTACATGTTTTAGCGTTGCGTAGTTGAGTTGCAAAATTATTAAATTGTCAAACTCAACTACAAATATGTCACAGCGTTATAACTTAGTTCGATCTATATTAAACTTTACAAGAAGATATCAAAAGTTTACAAAGAAACAATATACATCAAACGTTCAGATGATTCTCCTTTCATCGAATCACAGAAATTTATGTGTCATTGAATAAGGCGCCTCTTTGGTGAGATATGAGATTTTTTGTTTTATTCATCCCGTACAGGAAAAGGCAAAGGCGTAAACCATACAGCTAAGTCTGCAATTGACATAGTCCAAAATAAAGGACATAAATATTATTATTTAAAACAATAAGCCAAGGCTAATATATCAATAAATATCATTTTAAGCCTTCATATCTACAAATATCTTCATTTATATGTTTTCATTCTGTATATTTAATTTAAAAATCGCTTTCTTTGAACCTTCTAAAAGTATATGGCGAAAGCTTAAAATCGTTTGATTGCGGAATGTTTCAGTTATCTTGGATTCGAAGTATCGAAATTTTTTTTATTTTACGATTTCTTTCACATTTAAATACACGTTGCTAAGTTATTTTTACCCAATCGTATTTCTCAATTACTTCATAAAAAGGTTTTCGACATCATGATAAATGTTACGGCCATGAATTATTTCTCTGGACTTATTTAAAAAAGAGACAATATATATACATATATATAACTACCTTTTATCCACCACTTGGACCACGTATCCGGGCTATACCCTTTTCCACATCCCATATAATATGTCTGTACCTGTGAGATAATAAACAAACAAACAAAATCACTACCAGAGGGAGACTTTGTACAAAAGTCGATTGCTTGGGTACCTCTGTCCCATTCGTGTTTCAACCGCGAAGCAGTTGTGTTTGCATGACTGTGTTTCGGTTTGGAGGGTGGGATATGGCGTGAATTTACTGGGTACAGAGAAATAACACCTGAGTTATCAGGAATGACAACAAATGGGGGTTATTATGAGCGAAAAACTATACTCTGTTATTTCCATGGTACTGCTCATGTCTATATGCGATGGTTACCACTTTCCAATGAGGTGGACTATCAGCTTGTTTGCCATTCTAAATTGCATAAAAATATAATTTATATAAAATTAGTAAGTACATTTATCTATACTACGCGTATTTCACCTCTAAATGTAACACCGTAGCAATTGATCGATTGGAGCTTGGAACAGTAATATTGAACATTCGACGTCTAGATATAGCACGTCAATTAACCTGATTCAATCAAATACAGCTCTGTCCACTCTTGGGAAATTATAATTTCATATCTGCTCGATCCAATATTCAATGTTATAGTTGTAACTTAACATCTGAAGTAATTTTAGAAATATTCTTAACTTGGTCAAGAACGAGCATGTCGATGTATGATCATACATCGTGCCTTAAACAGGATAGTCACTTTTTCTGTCCTCGGAACTTTGAAGAAAGTCTCGGGATATAGAGTAGATAGAAAATTAAATCTAATAATAATAAAAAAAAAACCAATTATAGTACTTTAAAAATTTGTCAAGAATTTCATTTCTTTTTAAAGTTACTGCCTGTTATATGTACATATTAATTTATGTTCTTCGAAGAAATATAAAAGTATTATCACATGTACTCTTTCGTTTGAGATATATGTTGAGGGTTGTAAAGAAAAATATAAAATATGACATAAAATTTAACATCATCATCATTTCAGCCATTATCTATCCCCTGCGGAGCATAGGCCTCCTCCATAGACTGCCATAAGGAACGGTCCGGAGCCACCTGCATCCATTGACTCCCTGCAATGCATTTAAGGCCGTCACTTCATCTAGGGGGTCATCTTACACTGCGTTTTCAGCATGTTATATGTATTGTCCTTAAAATTACATGGATTTGCAAAATTTTACCGTTATCGAGAAAAGTAGTAAAGAAAAATTCCGTCACCTAATTTGTTCCCCACAGGCAGGAAAGCAAAATGGAAGCTTATAAAAACATATAAATATTCGAACAAAAAGTATTCGCGTTCCCGAACGTCTTATGATGTTGATAAATGACATGACAGCATGACTGCACAGTTAAAAGAATGGAAGTTGACGCCACAAAACATTCTGTACGGTGTCGGTGTAAAGTTTTAATATCATTACACATTCCGACATGTCTCGCTCTATTATGAACATAAATTAAATTACAAAAGTTCATAATTGTTTTGTCGGCTAACAAAACTCATTATGGATCCGCAACTTAGATTTTACTCAGTGGCTTAGGTTAAACGGCATTGTCTGTAAATAAGTTGTCTATGAAATGACTAAACGTTCTAAATAAATTTCCAATGAATTCTTAAATATGTAGAACACGTTCACGTTATCATTATTTATTCATAAATAGTCATCAAAAATCGTTTTAATTTATTCAATAAATAAGTAGGTAAGAATATCTACAGTCATGTAGGTCTATGTATGAATTTGAATAACAGTAAAAACTTATAAATGAAACTAGCGACCTACCTCCGGCTTCGCGTATGTAGTAGAGGTAATACGCTTACGTTTTTTGCATCAGCATGCTGCGTCTAGTAAGAATTAGATGGCTATAGTAAGCTATCCTTAAAAAATAGAGATATGCCATCGCAAACTTTTTTTATAGATTTATAAATAACAAACAATCCCACCGTACTCTGTTTTGTTATATTACAAACGGATTAAGCAGCGTTTTCGTTAGTAGCTCTCAGTTGACTTGATTTCTTCTGACAACTTGAACAATTATCGTCATATTTCAACAAATTAACACGAGACAATATTAAACTGTACCTACAGATAAACATTTCCTCTTGAATTACACTACCATTTGATGATACTGCATTTCGAGTAAAATCCGTGGCACGGTATAAAAGATCAAAACGTACAGACGACGGAAAGCGACTTTATTTTATACTATCTAGAGATTCATCATTAATTCTACTGAAATGAGTCATACTACAAAGTCTCCACAAGTACCTCTGTCTCCTATACCAATTTGAATAGATGTGAAAATACATATGACAGAAAAAGTAATAGATTCTTTAACTCAAAATCTTTGTCAGTCTAATTAGTAATCGTCCGTGAGATGCAGTAACCGCCTTTCAGGCTACATTTTAAGTAACTCCTGGTCTAAAAACTCAACATTAAAAAAAAACAAATATAGCATTTGGTATGTTGATTCGCATTTATTTCCAAAACGATTTCCGAATTAAACGACTCTTGACAAGAATGCTGATGGCACTTATATCATTGGAGCAAAAATTCAACTTCATGCAATAAACATTCATTGTAACTGAATTGAAACTCGCATCCACGTCACGTAAATCGAACAATTTTTATTGCCATTCCCGCGCGCCGCCGAAAAAATGGCCGTCCCACGTATTTGATTGCTGAAGTGTGTCCATATTTTTTGCGACGCCATTTTATGTTTTGTAGCGCCATCTGTCGGGCGGGAGGCATATAAGTCGCGCACAGATGTCGCTCATTGCGACCCGAAACTAATAAATGAGCTCAGCCCTAAGGGAAATTAAAAATAGTTTTACACAAATCGACAATGCTTGTGGTGAAGTTGTTTCGATATTGATGGTAGCTTAGCAACAACTTTCATTTATAATTTTAATAATAGCCATTGGTGTTTGAATGAGTAAATACCTTTAGGGGCTTGTACTTCCATTGAAGTAGTGTCCGAGTTGTGAGTTTGGCGGTTGTTACCAAATATTGGCAGTCAATAACAACGATAAAACTGGACGTCAAAACTTAACTAAGTTAATTTTAATTAAACTATGTCCAAATATTATAACAGTATAAATGATGTGCTTTGAAGTTTCGTTATGGTGGAACAGAGCCAAAGAGATTTTTTGGCACGAAGATTTCACATAAATTTGTTAGAACTTAAAATGTTTATGATGTACATACTTTATTCACGAATTTACTCAATGGTGAAACTTTCTGTCTAAATTTTGTACAAAACAATTCAACCGTTTAAATCTGATTGAGTAACAAGTATCTTACAAATTTTCACAATAATAATATTAGTAGAATTTGATGCTAAGTGTTAATCCTTAATTAATTAAAAAAAAATTATTAATTAATACAAAACTCTTTCGCAGCAATTAAATATTATAACGCTATCTGTGCATAGTTATTTATATTATGAGAAAATATTACACACCGTCTAAAATATTGTTCTGAAAATATAACAATTTTATTAGGTAATGAAAATTGGCTCTTTAATAAAGTTCGCTATTCTATTCAAAATATGAATATTTAAATTCATATTTCGAATCGAACGAATCGAAAGGTCCGTTATCGAGATATCGAAAGTTCAATAGATAGCGCGCCGGTGTCTCCGTCTGCCACAGCTTCCTATGACGTTTTATTTAAAAGATATTCCGTTGCCAATAGGGCTACCTTTTAAATATTTTGTAATTTCAATCAATATAATTGGAAGAAATGAAAACATATCTATTTTAGTATTTTATTAAACTATATACAGATTTATAAATCAAAACAAAATTAATATAAATTCTTGTGCAAATGCCCAGCTACCGGGTTTGATTTCCTAAACTCTTCTATTTTAGTTAGATATTGAGTTGTATACTGTTTACTAGTTTTTACCCACGACTTCTTTCATATACGAAATATAAATTAAACTGATTAAAATGCTATATATTAATCAATATTCTTCTCCATCTTAAATACAATATGTATACCAAACTTCATAATTGTTTAACCTATTACGATACTAAGAGATAAAGTACAAACTCTCTTTTCATTTCTAATTTTAATTAAAATCAAAGGTTACTTTCAATAAAAATTAAATAAATCAGTGTTATTCTGTCAATTTGCAGTTGGAAACTTTATTGCAGAAGCCCTGTTCTAGTCGGATCGGTTGTTTACAGACGCTTCGAAATAAAAATAAGTGTAAGTTACAATGTTGACGTTTCATCGTTTCATTTTTACAGAAGTTTTCAAAAACAGCACCGTAAAGCTAAGGTTGAATATGAAAATATACCGGTTTCATAAATTTTTAATATAATAATAACTGTATAACCTTGTTCTTGAAAAAAGGCATAAAGACGTTTCTTCAAAGTCGGCAACGCGCATGTAATCCCTATGGTGTTGCAAGCGTTCATGGACTACGATAATGACTTACCATCAGGTTGGCCGTATACTTGCTTGCTACCTCAGTGGTATAACAAGAAACCTATGTGGGTCCGTGTGAAAATTTCTGTTTGTGTGCTGCTCTCATTCTATCAGAGACTAATTAATTCAGTACCACAAAGACACAAAAATTATTTTATATATTCTTTATTGTACTCAGAAATACAGTGTAATAATAATAGCAATTATTATAAAAAATATGAACAAAGGTGGACTTATCTCTAAAAGTTTTCTTCCAGTCATTTATATACTGGTGATTATGTTTTCTGTGAGGTGGTTAATATCAGTCCAAATTAATTTTATTACTTTAGATCAATCTCATAATGTAATATAAATGCACATAAATGGACCTAAGATTCCTAAATTACCACTTAGGATTGTTTAACTTTCACTAACATAAATAAATTAATAGCTAATTCTTACTAATATTATAAATATGAATGTAAGTTTATTTGTTTGTTACTTCTTAGCACCTTAACGGCTCGACCAATTATCATGAAATCTGGTATACATTTGTACTTAGAATGAATAAGAACATATGTTACCTTTTATACTTTTCAATCAATCTATCTCACGTGGACCTAGTCAAGGGTAAGAACTAGTAATCAATAAAAAAAAAATTAATATAATATACATAAATTGTAATTTCAAACAATATCCAGGTAGGGAGAATTCGCACCTGTATTTATTATGTGTACTTTACGTACGAACTGACGAAAGGGGTAAGCAGGGGCAATATTTATTTACCCGAATAAATCCCGCCAGAGCCGTCTGCAACGTGCGGAGGAAATTAAAATCGGTGGCAGCTTGAAATAATGACATTCGCATTACTCAACCTCCTTAGCTGCAGGTTTTCTTGGTAACTTAACGATGCAATACATATTAAATTATATATACAACGCTACTTCTGAAACCGCATTTCTACCACACAACATGTATCTATTATTATACTCGTATAGAATACTATTCTCTATTTTTAGTACAATTAATAAACAATTTTGGCAAATAAACACTTTTTAAAAAGGTTTAATGCATAGCACTTGAAATGAATGCACAAAGTATAAATGAATTGAATGAGGGTGTTTTTTTATATAAGTTGGAATAGCAAAAATGTTGAGAGTCGCTTATAGATATTATCTATCTATTAAGGACAATTCAAAATAAACTGTGATGCCCTCGTATGTTGAAGTTATTAGAAATTAATGAATAAATGAATGAAAACTCTTTATTATTCACCTCAAAGAATGATACATTTCTGTAACAAAATATAGATAAAAAAATAAAGTATTGTATCTTTCAGAAACTCCTAAATCAATCTTATAGACTATTACGAACGAAATTAATTGAAACTTAATACACAAAACTGATCCATTCTCTTACTAAATTAAGACACAGGATACAGTACACAGAACTTATCTATAATATATTATATGTTACTAAATTAACATACGGGATACAACAGTACATAGAACTTATTCATCACATACGTTAGTAAATTAACACACAGGATACCGTACACAGAAATTATTCATCATGTATTTACTAGAGAAAACTAATTAAGTGTGTGTATGATATAACTATATGAAATAACTAATTAAGGTTAGTTAGGGGTCTAATGGGGCTAACATATCCTTATAAGCTAAAAGCCTCTAAATAAAAAGATAAAAAAATGTATTTTATTAAATTAAACATATACTTTTTACCTTATTCCCCATGGATCGTGCAGTGCAATAGAGTTAGTTCCAAAATAAATTCGGATAGCAACGAATAATTTATCACAACCTGCGAATTTCGTGAGCACGATACATCATGATTTAAAAATCACTAGCGTTTTATTTTTATGCATATTGCAGTGCCAACTCATAAATCACGTTCGTACTGCCATTGTGATATGATTTGTGTCTTTGAATCTTATCTCTCCATTGATTTACATTTGGAAATATAATCATTGCACAATAATGTAATAAATACAGCAGACAACTAAATCTTAAATGTAATATAATATGAAACATAAATAATACAAATATTTTTTATAAGACGTATTCATTTTGTAGATATTTAACATATGTATCACATATTATAATACTAAGAAAATGTTTTATTAAATTAACGAATTAAAATTATTAATAGAATAAAAGATCAATCAATAAATTCAATTCAATTGATCAGCGTTCAGGGAACTACGTTACTACATCTTCTCATTTAAAAAAATTATGGCAATTATCTTCATAGTGCATATACTTACAGGTTCGAAACATTGTCCTACCCTGCCAGTCTATATCGTATATAGAAGCCTTACACTTACTCGCCAGACTATGGCTTTTTATAATCTGCTGAGCAAGTGTAAGGCTTTTGCTCCGCGAAACTGAGCACAGTCCTTTGACTAGCCTGATCTTCGTTGCATCATAACTGATACTCAACTTCGCTGCGTAACTAATATGATGATTAAACAAACTTAAGTGGCAATAGGTTAGATGAGTGAAAATTCTCAAGAATTGACTCTCAACAAACAAGTACAGAGTTGAATGATTTCACACTATATAGCACTATGACCGTAATGGTAATGGTAATATACCTTATGGTAATTTATTGAGCAGGCAAATGCTCTGCTAATAGTTGATGCATGGATAGAATTAGGTACATAAAAAAATGTATATTGTAATTATTTGTTTAAATATCTCATACAATGAAGGATATTCTTGCATGATACACTAAAGGAATAAGCTTAACTTGCATTACGGTAGAGCGAATGTAAAATTCAAACGTCAGCTGTCGCTTTACTTAAAAATACCGATCGTTTCCTAAGTAACACACGATTATACTTTAAATATTATACGAATACATAGTACGTTACGTGTACTTTAGCGGTCTTAGTACTAGAATAGTGAAACTTAAGACCAGCTAAAATATTAGTTACAGCTTCTATTCTCCTTATACTTTAGGAACTCTGAGATCCTTAAGCCAAGATGCATTTTGGGATTAAAATAATCCTGAGCATTGAAATTTTCAGCTTGCAATTAACGTCTAAACCAGCGAACTTGGTGCATTTATAAGTAAAATCAGTTTTCTTGCACAATCCGCCAAACGATACTACTTGGAAATCTTGATTAAATGGATCTTTACATTAATCTTCCCAAACACAAGTATCTTCATAATCCATTACCATTATTGAATTGAACACTTCGATCAATAATACTAACTACATAAATCATAACTAAAACAAACTTCAGCACTCTGATTGCTATTTAGGTAATGCCTTACAAACAATAAATGGAGCTCAAACGTCATAATATCAACTAACTCTTAAAACACGGAAAGTTTCTAAAAACGTAATGATTTCCATGTTTAATTTTATTAAATCTTAACACTATTATAAGAAAGAAAACGATATCTGAAAGACCTATTTGCTCGCCATTTTTTTGATACTTTAAACGGACATGTATTTGATATTGTCAGTCAGAGATTATACTAACTTAAAATTTATAGAACATTCCAGAATATAGCATAGTAACAATTTACTCTAAAATAATATGACATAATACCAAAATTTCATCAACATGTTCTCTTGTATGTATAGCCCGTAATCCAAAATAATGATCGAAACTTAATTTAGGACTTTACCTAGGTACCAACCAAGTTGTTTTATGTCTATTCATGCCGAGATGAAGTGACGTGAACACTAGTGTTGACTAGTGTTCCTATTTACTCGTATGTATTATGAATTCTAGTTCACGTAAGGTAGACGTAAATACTACGGTTTCTGTCGTATGGTTCCTGTTATTTACGCTTCTTGTAGGATTGTGTGAATTTCTAGAAAACCCTCTTAGCGAATGCCTGTCTACATTCCATAAAAACCTTTGTGCAAAATTTCCAGTCTGAAAATTTCGTGATTTGTTCCTGAGTGGTTCCGCTTTTATCATAATCATGAACATTTTATTTTGACTTCCATTTTCGGATAGTTTCTTTGTTTTCCTAGCTTTGATATTATATAGAATAAAGACATAAACACCTAAATGTTATTTAACTGCAATGCTCGATAGATCGAGTGCTATCTAAGCGGAAGTTCAAAATGGCGGCGAGTGGCCGGGATGCGCTTCCGTTGCAGTGTTGCCCGCTCGGGGACAATTAATCTTGTGTACTTACTTATTTTGTTCCCGGTGTTTCTAGCAACGGGCAAACTTTCACGGGCTTATTACGGTCATATCGAATGTTCGAGAGCTTGGAACATTTTTAAGTTATCTTTATTTTCTATGTGAGTATGAATATAATTGGTTTTTTTTTTCACGAAGAAATTATAAAAGATAATGGGTCCATACATATATTTGTATTTGTCGCCTTTGTTCAGCAATTAATAGGGTGACTACACCTTTTCTACACTATTAGATTATTTGTTACGTCAAACAAAATATATAAGAACGCTTTGAAATCTACTTCTAGCAGTCTCGGTCACACCACTGGATACAATACTAGTTTTAAATCGCAACCTTATCTCGGTGAGCAGGTAATGTTAATTCAAAGGGACATTCATCTATATCCTTGTCCATCCCAAATAGTATATGTATGCAAAATAACGCGCCGACTGTGTGAGCCATTAAGATGCTAAGAGATAAGAAATAAGCAAACTCATTTATAATAGTATATTTATACAGAAAAAAAATATCAAGCCTATAATGAACATCTCTCCATAGCTAGAAAGATATTACTAACAATGATAATAATTATATCTTAAGGAAATAATTTTGTTCTTTAACTCAGATACTTATCCGGTATCTTGATACTCATAACTCTGAACGCTCCCGTTTTCGAAGTGGAAATATTTCCGCTTAATTATCGATTAATTATCTCACCATTCTACGTAGCGTGTAGTCCGATTACACGTAATAAGACTCCCGTTAATTCGTTCCTAGGTCGGTTTCGTCATTTACGCCTCACTCTGGAGCATTCTCCGGTGATTTGCTTCACAATTGTTGCTTTGTGATTTATGTCCGTGCCTTGTATTCGATTTTTTTAACGTTAACTATTGAAGTGTTATTACTAAAAACATTTATACTCACTAATAGATTGTCTTAAATAATTGTGTCAGTTACTATATACTATACACAATTATAATTATTAAGTTTCATAGGAATATCCGTATTACCTATGTTTTTCATTCAGATCATGTCAAATCATTTATTACCTTTATATTTAAAAATTGTGTGTTACATTATTTGTCCACGATGAATTCCTAAACTACTGATCTAATTTTAATTTGCACAGTTTGGTCCAACTTGCGACGAAGGATAATTTTTGTCTTTATTTATAAATAATTTGCAATATTTTTATTGCAAATTATTTGTTTATTTTATCTGTGAGTTCCGTAAGTTTCTAACAGATGGCGGTATAAGTTAGTTTATCGATATAACGCTGCAATTCTTTAGTGTCTAGATTGGATAAGTTTCCAATAATGGTTAAGAGTCCAAACACAATATAATTTAAAGTAAAACTTAGCCACAGCGACACGTGGCCGAGTATACTAGTTATATGTTAAAACAATTAAATATAATAATTTAAATAATATATTAAAAATGACATTTTTTATATCTACAATTATAATTTTCTTCTTTATACAATATTTTACGTGAATATAATATATAAACAAAATCTGCTCGGAATTCTTATTATGTAATAATTTGCAATTCATATTAAATTACTAAAGGATATTTGTTATTAAATTATAGGACAGTAGTAGAATTAGACAAAGACTGCTAGCAAAATCAATACTCTGTAAATTTGTTCTAGAGCCAGATAACGAACTAAGTTTTGTTCTATAACATCACAATTCCACGCTTAGTAACAGTTTACTGATTCCATAGACTCAAGGGGTTATTACATATTCATTATATACGTATTTGTGATAATGTAACAATACATCACATTAAGTAATACTTTATAAAATTTTCGTGCACTTCCATAGTACAAGTATGTCGTGTCGTGAACATCCACCATGTCGTCGCTGAAAATAAAAATCGTCTTCAAGTAAGTATATCTAAAAGATACAATTAACCTTGACCTTGGTGGTATAGCAGTACAAATATTTGTATTTATTAGTACATCAGTCGATATTTGTCTAGGTGTCTTCTATATCCATAAATATGTATGTATTTAAAAATAATGAGTGTGTAGTTCCCACAATAAAAGCTTAATTTGAAACTAGATGGCGCTGTGTAATATTGGACATATTTTTTATAATGAACGACGAATTATCATAATGACAATTGGCATTTATATGCTCTCGTTCTATCTTTAAAATCTTTAAATATTTCCCCTTCTCCTCGCACTCGACTCCCGCAAACCACTTTGCATCGTCCAAAGCTATCCTTTACAATGCATTTTCGCTACAATATAACTTCTTCAACTCGCATAGATATTGAGAGGTTTTCAACTTTTTAAATCCATCCGATTCGAGAACTTGGTCGAAGTCATTGCGTTTTGATAGAATTATATTCATAGACAAACTTGTGCAGTTTAAAAATCGTTGTTTGAACTTGTCTATGACTTTAACTTTTTAAGAAAACAAGACTTGTACTTAAACTTTTTAAATAGACTATAAGGAGGATGGCTTCTTGTAATATTTATAAGGTTAACAGACATTCAACGTTATAATGTGTCATAAAGAGTACGGATATGTTGTTATCTGTTAGTGTAGATGCACTGAATTAGAAATCTTTCTGCGAAACACTAAGCTTACCCATAAAAAAAATTTGAAGTACGTATTTTTTTTAATGGATAATAATGGAATGGTAACCTCGCCTGCGCTAACGGTATACGCTGACGCGGCACCAGTGAGGGATGATAGGTAAAAATGAAAAAGCAGGTCAGTTAGCTTATCGTGATGAATACATCTGGAATTCAGCACGATAGTTTCCAGGGAGGACCACGTGGAGGTCGATCTGACAGAGTACATTGCTAGCAATGGGACTGGTAGTCTGTATTACTAACAATCCCTTCCCCCCTGAAGTACCTATTTGTAATTTGTTCTCTAGTATTACATAAGTAAATATGCGTAAATGAAATTGAAACCAGACTACAAACACTAGATATACACAGGATAGTATGTCTATCCTGTGTATTTCTTATTTTTTTCTGGTAACTCTGATGGTTTATATATAAAAATATGATGATATTTAAAATATAAAAATATTATTAAGTAGTTCATATTACTTAATTACATAATTTTTGTAACTTATATCTATATGCGATGGGTACCACTTTCCATCAGGTGGGTCGTCAGCTTGTTTGACATCTTATGTTGCATAAAAAATCATATTGTTATAATCGGACTTACAAGAATAAAAAAACAATGCTTTGGTTACCAGAAAAAAATAATTTTATGTTAAGATTTAAGATATAAAAATTTGATGAAGAAAAAATAATCAACTACTATAATCGCTAATGGAATAGTTCGAGACATAAATAATATATGAAAAAGTAATAAAAATAAATGTTATTTTTTAACAGTATAAATAACATATACCTACTGCGAAATAATAAACGACAAAACATTAAAAGCGCTATCTAGTTCAACGACCTGATACATTACTCATAGTCTGCTCTGAAATCTTCCCCTCTTTAATCTCTGTCTAGGTATTTTGAAGAATATCATAAATCAATTCTCTGCGATATCCATTCGGTACGATTATTTTAACTTCGACCATCCTATAACTTTTCGTTTGATTATTTAAGTATTATGTATACACATTTATGTTAGTATACACAAAAAGATGTATCAGAAAAAGTAATAAGAAAAAAAATGGAAAAAGTTTTTATTTAATGTAATTTTTATTAAGTGTTTTTCTCTATTTATTTCTTAAACTGTTAAGTATATTTTATATATGTTTTAAGAACAATTCCGAATCTTACTATGAGAAGTATAAAAATATATATGCAATTTTCATTTCCATATTATAACTCAATTTGGCAGGTCCTTTATGACCATTTATTTTTTTTTATAAATCCCCCTTGTTTTTATAACAATATTAGTTTATTTAATTGGTTGTTTAATATAATAGTCTCGCCTTTAGTGTAATCATAAAATATACTAAAAAACGTGAAATCGTAATTAAAATATCTGCAAATTATTTAAGAGCCATAGTAAAAATTTTAAAATTTTCTAATTGACAAATGTTATTAGAATGTTGATGATTTTTTAAATAACTAATTTTAATAAGCTGTACATAAATATACAATTATATAGATATTACTCTCTTTTTAAATATTATTTAAGTTTTTTACATTTATTTTTGAATAATATTTGTTATTATTATACTATTTTTGATATTATATAATTTACAATATTTCTTTTTGTAAAGCTACAGTCCTTCAAATAAAAAATTACATGCTTACCCAGTATGTATCTACTGCACGCACATGTTTATGCAAATAAATTTATCATTATCATTTGTGTTAACCTACCTTATATTTCAAATATCACGCGCCATGATACATAACTTGTAGAGTTGTATAGGTCCTCAATCCTTGGTAGTCTCGATGCAGGTGCAAGATTAATCGACAATACAACGGGCAATGGAGGAAATGCATCCATAACTGTCCACTACCACACATTCCACCTTCCCAGTCGCCAGTAAATATGTATTTAGTCCACCAGCAAACTACAGATGCAATTTCGTGCATCAGGATTTCATGTGAAATCGCACAAAGGATTACAGTTTTATAAAACCTTTTAAAAATGAAAACTCACAATTTTTCCTAATTGTTTAGTAAAAGTTTAATTATTCTGCACAGTAAAATAAATAAGTATTATTTATAAGCTTGGGTTTCAGGAGTCGGAAAACTTTGACTTCTAGATAATGTATCAAGATAGTGAGATAATGTTATACCAGATTTGAAGTTAGACCTTCAGGAACACAACAGCGAAAACTGCATCCATTTTGATACAATAGTTTTTACGTGATTTCGGGAGGAACTTACATACAGACAGACAAAATTTCTTTAAATTATTGTTTTAGAATCTATTAATAAGAATTGTGACCCCTCATGTTTCATCAATTGTTCTTAAATATCTCCCTTGTACTAAAAGTAGACGATATCTGTATATTGTAGTTACAATATCTTTACATATATTGACCCAATAACAGATATATTAAATACCAGTTATTCAATATACAATATAATATCGAAAAGTAGTACCCGTTCGTAATGAATATAGATATCCGACTGGTATGGGCAATCTATTAATCTATTGGCAATATATCGCAATCGGTGGTTATCAAAGTCTAGAAGAACTCAATATCGGATATTAATCATCTCTATCTTGTACAGACATAATTTATTTATAATTTTGTAATATTAGTAATATATAAAATTCTATTGTATCTTAGGCATTCGCTAAGAAAAGATTAATATATTTTAAGAAAAGAAAAAAAATACCGGGTTCTACCAAACCGAAATCGCGATAATAGCTCTGTATTATTATAAATGTAAATTGTCTCCTTTAGTTTTAGTGTTTATCCAAAATTATATTAAATATTTAATATCGTCCATTAAAATCTGAAACAGGTAAGCTATTAACTTACAAACGATTTGTTTTGAAAGAGTAATCCCTAATTTCAAGAGAAATTCACAGTATACTCAAAGATCTTTCATTTTGGACGATAGATACCTACCTACTCGTCCAAAATTAGAGACCTTTGAGTGTATATTTTAAGATTAATTTATCCAACATCGATCGGTCCTTTTGTAAGCTTATCGTAACGAGCTACGCCGTTCCCCCAACCGTGCCAGGATACTTTTAAACCAACAAAATGTTGCCAACAAAATTTATGGCTTCTATGCTACCATATAATTTTTCCTTTTTACCATCAAATATTAAATGCAAGAATATCAGGAATCATTACAATGAAAATAATTATAATATTGTGTTTATTTATTTGTAAATGTATCCTATTTCATTGTTATAATATTCTTTATCATCTTCATCAGTTATTGACAGACCTTTTGTAGGAATGGAGCATTAATTTTTACAAAAAAATGCCGAAGTGTTTTTTATACTAAAGTAAATTTAATGTTCCATTGGAGGGACTTTAAATTCATTTTATTTTAACATCACTAGCAATGGACAAGGAATATCCTGAGCACAACCTGCAGATGTCAACTTTTTACAACATATACGAACGAAATTTGTTTTCTTGAAGAAACCCTTTTGATTGCGGAATAAAATTCACAATTCATCTTATAAAATATTCTAGCTTCAAATATTTTGGATAAACTTGTCGACTTTTCGAGAAATAGGTAAGAACCTGTCGATTGTAATTAATATTCTAACCAAAAACAAGAAATAATTAACAGTATAAAATGTTCTAGATCTAGCTATCAATGTTTGAATAAGCTTGTCGAATTTTCGAGAAATTAATAAAATTTAGACCTGTCAGTTGGAATTAAGTAATGTTTTAACCATAAACAAGAAATAATTTGTAAAAGGTTGTTTGTTATTACTACCAGAATAATTTAATTTTTCCTAACAGAGTTGAAGATTTACTTGTATTATTTAGAATACAAGTAAAACTTCAACTTCAACAAATTAAATATAATATTCTTTAATTACGGTATACAAAAGTATCCTATGTATAATACATAATATATCCTATGTTTTAATAAGTTAGGATATAAATTACACATAACAAATTCATAATAATATGAAAAAAACAGAAGCTAATAAAAAAGAAAAGCATAAGATTGCATAGCATACATTATTACAGAATATTCATTATAGGGTAGATAGATAAACAATTTTAATTAACTGAAATACATTGTGAATATATAAATATGTTCTAATATCGATACCTATACCAATTTTATAAAAAAAAAAAAAACTTATTAAAAAAGAGAAAAATTATTGGCTTGTAATAAATTGAAACACAAAAACTACTCAACCTATTTAAAACATTTTATACATCATTTTATAAAAACTTAGAGATCCTTATGAAAATTACAATAAAGAAACCAAGTGTATCAAAAATTTGAAATCTCAGATTTTATATTATGCTAGGTGTTTATAACATTGATAAATTTTTAGTTTTAAAAAAGAAGATAGTTCTCAATCCGGTTGTATTTTATTTTATGTCACTATTTCCATCAGTTATAAACGGATTTGGAATATTCTTTTCTTTCTCTGAAAATATATATGTACTTACAAATAGGTTCCATATAAATTTTATCAAAATCAACTCAGTAGTTTAGTTTGACAACAAAATAACTGGTTTTGCCGATTCTAAATATTCTTTCATCTATAGGAAACTACATTATCAGCGACAAACATGGGGTTTATTTTATTTAGAAAATAGAGATCTTGTATCTTATCTACCCGTGCAAAACCAGGGCGACACACTAATCTATGATAAATTATAAGGCCAAGCTCCGAAACCACTTTAATTATATACCGACTGAACAACTACGTAATAGACCGCAAACTTGAAACTCATAGGTTCACTTAACTTGAATAATTGCCACCGTTGTCCAAACTCCGGCTAGCCTTAGCCTGCAAATGTGTCTAATGTACCTATACCCCAGGTAATGCAGCTCACATACGGTCGCGAGAATCGAACGATAAAAGTTAGCGAATTTTGCTGTTTTCATTTACCAACAGCAGTCACAGGGCAGCAGCGTACCTCTTAAAACATCACCAAAAGTCTAAATACTACTAGTAAACGGCTGATATGATAATATGATAATGTCTCTTTCCTCAAAAAAACTGATAACAAAATCATCTGACTTAACCTAATATGAATTTTAATTACCATTTACCTTTTGCCGCTAAAATTATAAAACTTTTTAATTTAAATTAAAGGACACGAAGTTGTAATGAAGTATTTATTATTCTATCCGGCGACTAACTGACGGTTCCTATATTAAATGCTACAAGAGCAAAATGGATTCAGTAACAAACATGAAGTAAATTTCGTTCATGAATTTTGCGTGCTTAATGTTAGTTAAACGTTGCGACTCTGTGTCTCGGGGTTAGTCTCAGGTTAATAGTAGCTAAACTTAACTGTATTAAGCTACTCAGCTGCACTAGTAAAGCTTTGAACGCAGAGAACTAGGTAGGTATGTATACATATAACTGTTTACTTAATAGATAAGTGATAATGCCCTCTCTGCAGTGCATTATGATGCACTTTTAAATCATATTCGACTATTTTTGACGTGGGATCTAAAACAAGAAAGTGACCTTACTCATGTTATAAATATTGTTTGTTACACACGCTTAAATTACTTATTTTTAATAAAATTTTACACAATGACCATGTCATTAGACTCCGTCTATATTATCTGTGATTCCAATAAGAAATGCAGATTGGAGCTGTTTTATTACTAACTGTATCCCGCGGCTTTGTCCGCGTGAGTCAGTACAAAAATATCCATTGTTCTAAGTTAGGATATAACCTACGTGTATATCAATTTTCACTCAAATCCGTTCAGTAGTTTTTGCGTAAAATAGTAACAAACCTCCATTTATCCATCCATCGTCATTACAAACTTATTACGCTTGTATTATTCGAACACTTCTGTACGCTACAGAAATTGTTATGATTCTTATGACACTTACCACTTCTATCTACTTTAAATTATTATTTCAAGTAGAAAATTAAAATGAACTTTAACCTAAAACTTTTATAT
The DNA here is from genome assembly GCF_026898425.1 of Galleria mellonella. Lineage (NCBI taxonomy): Eukaryota > Metazoa > Arthropoda > Insecta > Lepidoptera > Pyralidae > Galleria > Galleria mellonella. The sequence continues at coordinate 6,112,908 of NW_026442130.1, read as the reverse complement.
GATCATACCCTACATTCTCTCTTATACCATACTGTCTAAATCGTAATAAGGCGTACAACGCGATTTCAGAGATGTTTTCTCCCACGAACACTCAGGCTAAGAAATGAGCTCCCTGCCGTGGTTTTTACAAGAGACTACAGCGTGGGGTTCTTCAAAAAAAAGATAAAGGGGGGTAAAGAGGTTTCTTCAGGGTCGACAACTAGCGCGTAATACTTCTGGTATTGCGTTCATAGGCTACGGTAACCGCTTACCATCAAGTGTGCCGTTAGCTCGTTTACCACCTCAGCGGTATAAAAAAAAATTATACGTATTGAAATAAAATTAATCAATATAAATTTCAAATCTTAGAGTTGCGACTCCTAAACAAATGAGGTACTTGTTTTGTGTAAACACTAAAAAGATAATTCCGATAACATACAAGAATCATTAGCATAGATGAAGACGACATAAAAGCTAACGGTACGAGGGGAGACGAAAAAATGTCCTCACTAAGTAAACTGGTAATTTGAAAGACACAATCTCTCCACATTTGATCTCATATTCTTAACGATCGGGACCCAACCCAATATTTTCACCATTTCCCTCCATCAGATGTGTTTACGGGTTTCTTCAAACACTTCGCCGCATTTGTCCCAACGCCTTGTACAAAAGGTATCTTGGCTATTTGGTTATTATCATAAACAGACATATGTATACTGTATATGTTTGTATATATATATATATATATATATATATATATATATATATATATATATATATATATATATATATATATATATATATATATATATATATGTCTTTGCATGATATGTAAATACCTTATATTGCTTTCTATTTGCTTGTTCTTACGTTGCACCTTCAATAATATTTTCTGTTATTCCTCTTTACGGTTAACTGATTGAAATTCTCGTTTTGCCTGTACTTGTGTACCTGTGTGTCGTAATTTAATGAACTGATTTGAGTTATTCTTTACGCGATCGATAGGATTTACTCCCGTGTTCGTCCAATATGCATTTTAATCATTATTTAAAATGTTTCTTTTTTTATTTTGCAAAATAAATTTTCAATTTTTTTTATGCAACTTAGAATGGTAAACAAGCTGACGGCCCACCTGATGGAAAGTGGTAACCGTTGCCTATAGACATGAGCAGTACCATGGACATAACAGAGTATACTGTTTCGCCCGTGATACTCCCTATGCGTTGCCATCCCTGAGGACTCAGGTGTTATTCCTCTGTACCCAGTAAATTCACGCCATATCCCACCCTTCAAACCGAAACACAGCCATGCAAACACAACTGCTTCACGGTTGAAACACGAATGGGACAGAGGTACCCAAGCAGTCGACTTTTGTACAAAGTCTCCCTCTGGTTATTAAAAGTATTGTTCTCCTTTTACTCTCCTTAAACCTTGAACCCAAAACCTCAAAGTCGCGATAATCAAACCGCATCAATGACACATTACATAACTACCATCATTTAAAAAAACTACTTTACATCTCGTCACTATCTGCTTCTTCTAAACATTACTCAAAATACGAAAAACGTCTACGGAGAGCAGATTTGCTAGCGCACATAACTATACCAATTTATTATGTTGCCCACTTGTGTGGTTGACTGTAACAACGGTCTGTACCTAATGAAGACAGATCCGAGCTCGTTCTGTTTGCGTTTTTATATTGTTCCTTCAAAGAACTACTCGCTTGTGTAACAAGATTTTAACGATAATATACTGGTCTGCTCTTTATTTTGCTATCTAATATGAAGAGAAATAAAATTAAATTATTTCCTTAATTCTTTTGTATTCTGCAAGATATGAACGTATTATTAGCAATAGTTGTGTATATTCTGCACAAGATAATATTTGTAAATATGACTTATTTGTAAAAGGATTAAATTTAATTAATTCTACCAGCTAAAGTTTTTATTTTATTACAAGATGGAATTGCTCTTCATTGTAAATGATGATAGAATCTAGGAAACTACTGTTAATTTTAATTATTTCTATTCTCTTTATTTGTATAACAAATATTAATTAGTATATGTAAATAGATTTTATAATTGCATACTACTGTATCATTTCATGAACAAAATCTGTCATACATATTAGGATTTGTTTTCACTTCTTATGGAAATGGGGTATAGGACATAAGGGTTCGTAAACCATCACAAGGACCACCATCATAAGCAAATGAAGTTATCACGTGCTCGTGATGCGCCCTAGTGAACATCGAACGAGATTCTGGCGCAAGACTTTTTCTCAAAGGTTCCTAAGTAGGTTGTTATCTCCAAGGTAAATAGTTAACATCCTAATAAAACATGAAATAAGAAGTAAATATTAGTGTGTCTATAGATAGACCATTGCTGTATAACGACGTACGCGTATATCGCCCTACATCTGCGATTAGTGGACAAAGGCTACCGTGCAAGGTCTGTGTACAAAGACATAGTAGTACACACTAAAAAAGTTCACTTTGCCAGTTGGAACATCTTACGATATCACTACTCAAATAATGCAATAATAACAATAATATTAAAAAAAAAATCCCATGATTAGTTACATATATAGATGGATAGATACTCTTTATTGTTTCCTCCATAAAATTACGATAGTAAACTAATAGAAATAGTTATTTTTACATAAATACAAATTCTCGTATAATGTAGAAATTCGGTAATAAAATAAATGTAAAATATGAACATTCTCAATTACTACCTACGCTTAAGTGTGAAACTTAACCGTATGTAGTGATTAAGAAGCAAAGATACTTTAAATTCGAAACATTGACATTACTAATTTACAAAGTAGTCGAAAAGAAGATACATTTAATAAAAGTGTCTTGATACATTTTCGAGAGTTAAAAGGATTCAGATGGAAAAACATTTCCTCTAAATTTATTTATCGTTTAGCTCCAACCAGGGCGTGCAGAGTACTAAGTTACGTCACTTACAAGCCTGTAATACTGGTGAGGCAGTAGCAAAAAGGTCGTCGAGTCTCTCTCGTAAACTGTGTTATCTATGTCGTTCCAGCGAAAAAATCTCATTGCACAATCTTATGAAACATGTGAGTCTTCTTGCAATCTACGTTTTTTATCACGACTCTAATCCTAAACGAGGTAGTCAGAGAGAGAAAAACGTAGCATGTGGCTATCGAATATTTTCACGTGAATTTTAGCACAAGGCCTAGATGAATTACACCATCATCTCTCAGTTAGATTTATTAAACAGTTACGGTAAACATATGAAAAATTTAAGCGATATTAAACTGAAAAGAGGAATAAGAACTATTATTATTAAGAGCATTATTTAGTGTTTTTGTTATTTTATAAAAAATATTTATCTTTAATTGGCTTAAATCCGATTCGACATAAATGAAATCATTCAAATTAACAAATCACATAAGCCTTCTACAATTTGAAAAAAATATATACAAAATCATATTCTAATAATTAATGTGTGATTAAAAAAATTACAAAACAGTCCCATGATTTCAGAACATCCGTGTTTGGTGTTTCATTTTAACAATAAATCGTTTCCGAAAACGTTAGTGTTTTCGTGTTGTGATATATTGCCACCATTTATAACTTTTTAACGCGATTTTCCTAACTTCCGCGTTTTCGTTGTTGTAAAATTAATTAAATTATCGCCAAAATGTTGTAAAACAACCCATTCCTAAATTTTTGTAGGTCATACTCGTATACTACGTATCTATAGGATGTCTTGTATCAATATTTGTTCTTCACTTTTTCAGTTTCACTTTGTATTTAATTTTTATCATCTTACGTCCGACTCTGTTAACTGAAAGAGAATGCTATATAGCATTAAGTCCGTCTTTTGTACCAATTATTTTTCGTTCACATGACAATAAAGAATGGATAAATAAATAAATATATAAAACATTCAGATCAACACCATCTAATATTCATGAACACTAATATTTATTTATAGAGGATCACATCCTGCAATCTTTGGAAAGTGAGACAGTGTATCAAACCACTACACCATCAAGGTCGTGAAATAAAATTACACGTGTATAAGGAAAAAGCCATCACTTCCCACCCTAATATGTACGTACATCGAGAGTATCGTAAAAAAACGAAAGTTTGTGATATCAAACGCTATCTCGTAAGAACTTATATTGTTATAGTCGTATTAAACTTTTACAATGTCTCCTAATCGAGTTTTCATTATTCCGAAAGTCATTACAAACTGTCGTTTAGTTTACGGAAGTGTTAGGTCACATTAGAGTTTGGGGGGGTCAAGATTAGTTAAATTGACTTTTACTTAATTATGTACACTTAACCATATCCATTAGGTGTCTATCGATTTAATATAATTGATGGATCCTTGTCAATATTGGAGGTTAGGGTCAGAATTAATATTCATTGGAACGTACCACGGTATTGGTGCTGATTCATTTACTTGTTTGTGCCAAGAGAATCCAAATAAGTTGATAGCAATGCCGACCTTTAGACGCTATTGATTTGTATATATGTAATACATGGACATATTACTTAATCTAGTATCTATCTATTATGATCTTAGCACGTGTAGAAGTGTTTTAATTAATTCAAAATTTTTTTATTAATTAATAAAGCGAAGCATAAGTCACGCAGATTTATAATCTGCGATTATTTATCTGACCTCCAGACCACAATTTGTCTAAACTGTCTTCTGATAATAATAAAAAAACTCTACTTTTGGATGCCTCATAATTTTCGGTAGCACGGCACGATACCGTATTATTTTACCGTCACGATACAGTAGGAGAGCAAAATGTATGCGTTTTTAATTTTACTCGATGATATCATAAACGTGCACAGCATAATAATGTCTTGAATATGCACGAAAATTTAAAAGTATCTCTATATAATTACCGGTATTTGCTCTCCTATTATAAGGTGACAGTAAAATTGCATAATATCCTGCCGTGCTATAGTAAATAAAAGCACCCTTTAACTTACTCAGCTATAACGCTTTTGCTAATAACCTACTCCACAAATGTGTGGAACAAATTTTTGTAATATTGCCATAACATCTTATTGTACCACATTTTGGCAACAAAACTAGATAATTCGTTCGTTCGTTTGTTCTTTCATTCATTCATTCAATTTCTTTCATCCTCTGCCTCTAGAAAACTGTAATAAAGCGTAGCCTAAAAGATAGGTAAACTTTTTAAGTAAGTGTTCTACCAATAAAAATATTTTTTTCCAAAAGAAAAACAAATCGAAACATGATAAAACACTTGAAGACATTTACAGCGTCGTGTTAGTATAGAAAGCTCAATTTTTTTGTCACTTCTTAATAAGTATTTCTTTGGAAAAGGTATACTGTTTCATTAATAAAACCTATAAATGGAATGTAATTTTATTTTCACTGTTTATATTAGATAATTATTATACTAGCATCGAAGTGACACCGCAAAACTTTTTGTTAAAACGAAAATCGCCGCGGTATTTAACTTCGAGACGTCACAAAATCCATAAAGCCTCGTTATCAATTGAGGGAGGGAGACTACAAACTTGTGAGCCGAAGATCCTTGCTGCGAAGTTCTACGGCAGGTTTTATCTGATCACTACATTTTGCTGGAATAGTATCCATACAAGCATTATACCTAAATGTGAATTATAAACTTTATTGTTAGAGTTTGTGCTGTCTGTTGTAGCGTACTAATTAAAAATCATATTTTAGTTAGTGCTTATCTACATACATAGACTATATATACTAATTAAAACATTTCCTATACATTTCAAACATGCTGTATAAAATAATATCAACATACAAAATACAACATACGGACATTCCGGTTTTAATTAGCATTTCGGTAGATTTATGAAATTGTAAAGCGGGGTGCACAATATATGCATGAGGACAACATGGTAACCGAACGACCCCACAGGGACAGTGTGCGCTTGGTTTTATTTCGGCCATAACATAAGCGGTACGCGGAATTACTTTTTTGTATTATTAAAAAAAATATATACGGGTATATCTTTATTAAGTTCTTTGAACTTATTTAAGAAATAAACACCACAGTAAATTATACTGTTGGTATTAATATTACAAATTCGAATAAAGCTCCAACGAATGAAATACACAAAATTATACTCGAAACCGCGGGTATAATAAGGGTTTACTTTCTATTCCCGCTGCTAACCGCTCCATACATTTCATTATGACGTCACGCTAATTAGTTTTTTAATGTTCCCTCAGAGCTCGATTAGGGGAGACCCACTTAACTTTATCGTTTCATATTTTATTTATTTTATTCCGTTGTCATACGGCCTCTTTATAACAAAACCGCTTTATTATTTTAATTAGAGTATAATAATGGCTCCCTTTATGCGAAATGGGATATTAGGGAAAATATTTATGACTTATCAGATATTCATTTTGAATACTTTCAAGTTTTATACGCAATGGTTTGGTAATTGGCAAATTCGAATGTTAAAATGTAACAATGATCATCATCATCATCTCCCTACCCTTATCCCAATTATTATTTAATGTCGGCATAATATGTTTTTTTCTTCCATTCTTCTCTACACTACAATGACTGCGCATTGCCGCATTCACTCCCATTCTGACTATAATATCATCTGTCACACAGTCCAATCATGTCTTTTTAGGTTTTCCTCTGCCCTTATAACCATCCACATTCATACTTTATCTTTACCTTTCCTAAAACATACTCCTCATCCCTGTGCATCACGCGTCCATACCAGGACAGACTCCTTTAATGTAACAATCATATGATCGAAATCCAACGATGGTATTCGTGGCACTTAACATTTGTCTCTATTCATGAAACCCATGTTCTATGTTTACACCTTGAAATAATTCATGATTTTCTTACATAAAAAAAAAACAGCGATAAATTTTTATTAGTTCAAATTCAAATTCTGATCATCTTTATTCAAATAAACTTGTTTACCAGCACTTTAGAATATTTTTTTTTTATGAACGCAGGGTTCAGAAAGTTATTGTTATCTGTTGAGAAAAACCTACAAGAAACTCAACAGTTACTATTTTAAATCTTTGTTTATATTATGTGTATTTATTTAAATGTACTATGTCTAAAATTACATGGTCATTAAGCCCTTACATGATCGACTAACACCATGTATATTTATAAGATTAGCTACCTAACACTATATGCTGTACGCGCCAGCAATCTAATCCAAAAAGAATTATTAAAATTGTTTAACCTCTTCCTGAATGTTTACATTTCTAATTTTTTTAAATGGAGTGCTGACCCCGCTTGCACTATCGGTAGATGCTTGCGGATTACTAGTGATAGGTGATGACGAAGGCAGGGTAGTTAGTCCATCGTGAAAATTCTACAATTGTTAGGTCTGCCTGATAGGTATATTGGTAGCAATGGAGCTGTTAGAACCATCTACTAACATTCTCTTTCCCCCTTTTTTTAAATGAAAAATAAAGTATTTGTAGATAATAAAAATCGCTCATAGTGAAATTTGATTAAGCATTGAACTAGTGTAGTTAATCCAGCGCTATCAATGCGAAATAAAGTCGTGACCCTATCCAGCGACATAAAACTGACATTTTAAGAAATCTCCGATTTTATCGCGCGCCATCGAAGCGTTTCACTTGTCGTCTCTCCGTCAGTTTGTACGTCACAAATGGTCGTACGCTTTTATGAATATTGTTCACGCATTACCGAATACTTTCATTTCTATATATAGTTACAACGTAATGAAATTACACAATCGACTGAGTAATATTATCTTTCTATAATATATATATATATATAGCAGAAAAAAATAGACATATAGAAAATAACTATCGGTAGAGACGTTTTCGCTACGCACATGAGAAAGAAAATGACGTCGAGCAATGCTGTCTCATTCTACCTCTTGCATATGGTAGCGGAAACCTATCTTTATTACCTTTACCTTTCTCTATTTATCTAGAAAGAAGGTAATCAATCGGTGAAGAAACTTATAAGAGAAACCTATTTACAGTAAAATTGTACATAGGCGTTCCACGGCCATTATTCTATGGTATCTATGAAATTGTTTATGTCCATAGACGACGACTACGACACTCTCTAAGGTAGAGCGTGAACTTATTTGTCGTTTCAAGTCTCATAAAAAAATTAAGGAACTCTAGAATTTTAGAAATCTGTTTCATCATATCAGCCAATAACTGTCCACTATTGAACATAGACCTCCCCTTGAGGGGTTTTGCCAGTAGTTTCCATGCTTGGTAGACGGGCTGGCAATCGTAATTAGGCTTTGGTAATATTTTAAAAAGGACGCTGTTGCCCATCCCTCGACCATTGAGTTCCCTTAGTCGCCTCTTACAACACCCACGGAAAAGGAATGATTGGTCTATTCTATGCTGGGACCACGCTGAAAATAATTTCATAATAAACACACATATAATAAATCTATTTTTTATTTTATACAACTTTGAATGGCAAACAAGCTGACGGCCCACCTGATGTAAAGTGGTAACCGTCGCCTATAGACATAAGCAGTACCATGGACATAACAGAGTATACTGTTTCGCCCATGATACTCCCCATGCGTTGCCACTCCTGAGGACTCAGGTGTTATTCCTCTGTACCCAGTAAATTCACGCCATACCCCCCCCCTTCAAACCGAAACACAGCCATGCAAACACAACTGCTTCACGGTAGAAACACGAATGGGACAGAGGTACCCAAGCAATCGACTTTTGTACAAAGTCTCCCTCTGGTATTTACAGTTCATTTATAAACTTATAAAGAATATCAAGTCTAATAATTATGTTTACTTCTTGTAACGAAAGCTCCAACTCTACTAAATACGATGTTATCATATACCTATTAGTAAAAATGAAATATCGTTAAGCAAAAATATATATTATTCCACAGACATAAGGTACTGTTTATGTAATTTATTCAATCAAGAGTTGAGTGTTAAGACTAACTCGGTTTCATGACAAAAGCCCTTTAATGAGAGCTGCGATGTACTGTTATTTCAGACCTCATTTAGACTGAAATTAAACCCTCGAATGCTTTAGTTGGATAAAAAGGTCTGACTTTAACTCCATGAACATTGTCGTGTTAATCAGAATAGAACTCAAAATAAAAGAGTTAATTAACTAGAAGTGTGGACCATATGTTATGTATCAATGGGGATCATAATTATAACTATGTCACTATTTCTATCAACTCCATCAACTGCCAACCTGCAAATTGTAAACCTCACCATGACAACTCATCGTCCATCAATCCGCATTAGAAAGATCATGCTCTCAGTACCCACTAAATGTTGAAGCCCAAATCCATCATCCATATTATAAGTTAACCAGCTGCAAACCTTGGCATATGCGAGCGTACACCAAAAGCGCAAACGCAAGTGCTTGGGAACTCAAATCCAGTACATAGCACAAAAAAAAAAAAAAACTATGTCACTATAATTATAAATAGAGCTAATGAAAAAATAACTCTAACGATGTCCTGGTAATAAAAAAATGGATTCTACCAGAAGGGGATTTTGTACAAGTCGTCTGCTTGGATTAAGTACCTCTATCCCACTCATGTTTTCCTAGTTTTTCTTGTGAAGAAAAACAAAGCATGATGGGCACTATTGGCGTCTATATATATTTGGCATTTTTTTAAGAAACTTAAAATTGCAATCAAGCTTATAGCTCACGTGATGGTAAGCAGTATATGTCGCTTATTGACATGAACAGTAGACAAATAGATACTTTTTATTGTTTCTTCCAAAAGATAACAATATTAAACTTGTTATTAATAGTAACATAGACAAAACAGAGTATACTGTGTCACCCATGATACCCTTCATTCAAGTAAATGTATAATTCGGATTCCACATCCAGAAACTACTCTGTAGAATTAAGCCGACTAGCAACTAATACGCTAATAGATATGTAAATTCTTTCAATAAAGTATCGCATTGTAACACAACACACACTAATAAGGTAAAATGGAAACTTTGCTTGCTTTTAACATAATTGGGTTTACGTCAGATATTCTTGTAGTTCGGAATAGACCGATAGAAATTATTATTAATAACAAACATAGCAAAAACACGAATGAATATTGTGAATTATTTTTGTCAATTGTCTTCAAAAAGAAATAGGCTCTCAGTTAGATTGTATTTTATGTTTGTTACCTCATAAGTTTGTTGGTTTTAAATGGATTTAAAAAATTCTTTTTTTTTTATCTGAAAGGGTATATTTACAGATTAATCTCGTATTCTTTTTTGTATAGTAATGTATAAAAATAAATAGTGAATATTATATAATAATAAATTATATAATTTGAAACTTTATATAAACGTGACAATCCATACTTTCATGTTTTTTAACCAATATAAAGCGATGGAAAAAAAGGGATTGCAAGTAACGGAGACTAGCGGTCCCACTTAGCAATATCAACCCTGTCAGGTGTACCCTCACGCTGTCCCTTTGGAAACTATCAATGAATTCTTGATGAATTAACCACAATGTCACGAAAACCGACTCCCTTACTTTTATCCTTATCTATCATCCCTCAATAGGGGGAAAAGGGTTCTAACAGTCCCATTGCTAGCAATATACCCTATCAGGTCGACGTCCACGCGGTTTCTTCTAGAAACCATCATGGTTAATTCTTATTAAATTCTTCACGATGGGCCGACTTCATCCTCACATAACTTCTATTGCTGGTTCCCCGCCAGCATATACCGATAGCGCAGGCGGGGTTACCATTCCATTTTCACCTATTAAAAATCATTCATCAGTAGTGCTCCGCCAACGTATATCGATAGCGCAGACTCCTATCTACTTAGTTGGAGTTACTATTCCATTATCATCCTTTAACAAAATGATAATTATAACATTATTTCTGTTGTTTCAGGAGTGGACGACACACACAAGTTCCTAGGGAACGAAACGCACACAGACTACTTCAGATTATTGTTACGAGACGGGAATTATCTCCTAGTTGGTGGCAGGTGAGTGCTTTTGCAGTTGTATAAATAGCGATTTACCTGGAGAAAATTAAACTGGAATTTTACAGTCTCACTAGAAAAATGTGAATACAGGTTATGCTTTTCTCGTGTTTTTTTAAGGATTATCATGGAATAATTCAACCACTTATGCTTACGATGTAAAATGGCAAGTCACTAGGGACAGGACAAGTTAAGGTTTCCAAATACACGTTTTTTATTTATTTAATAACAGGTATTGGCAACCTAACACATTTTTTTATACAAGCAATAGCACCCTCTGTCTTAAAATTCCTATCTGAAGAGACGTATCTTTGTCATCTACTTTTTATTTGTGTAGAATAAACGTTACCTAAATTTACCATTTACTTTAATCTCCTCAACATCCAGACTACAATCAAGAATTCGCTCAATAGGTCACTAGTGCAGTTGAAATGATGAGGCTGATGTCAGTTAACTTATCACGAATTTACTATGAAGGATTCCAAGAGGATCATGTGGAGACCGACCAAATATAAATTACTAGCAATTACTTGTTTCAGTAATAAACCTTTTGCATTTGAATTTCATTTTGAATTATTTCTGTTAAATAAGTGTTCATAATAAAAAATTTGATCATTAGAAAGAAATATTTAGGTATGTTAGTGGGTTTAAGTTCGTCAGTAGGTTAGTTGGTGTCGCATAAAATCATGTACCATGTCATTAATTTTAATGCACATTTCAACCGCCTTACGGTGAATTAAAAGAAACTGAAAATAAACTGTTTTGCAAAAATAAAATATGAAGAGATGTTCTACGTTCTTCAATTTGAACTAAGAAAAACAATTGGTATTCCAACGGAAACAACCAACTACATACAGGAGAACCACGGAAACTTATACTCCTAGTAACACCTATTTCGTTTTAAAAGACTCAAAGTTATACATTCAAATGAGATACTTAGTTATTTGTTTTTCCAACTCCACTTCAATTCGTAGGAAAGTTAGGGTTACCCTTAACCGCTGTGACTGAAGCGGCAAGAACGTGCTGTATCTATCCGAGACCGCAGAGAGCTAACTCGAATGCACATCTTTTCTCCCTTTCTATCTAAAAAGAATCCAAATAGCGCTTTCTCGTTTGCATTTATAAAGATTTTTGGCTTGTGTTTGGATGGAGGCAAGACGACTTAAAAACACCCCTCGCTCCCGCCGGCCTACAGTCGCCATTTTATTACGGTCTCGTGACGGGCGATTTGTCGATAACAATTTATCGATGTTTAGAGTTTCGAAGAAAGTTGTAAATGTTCCTCTTTCGTCGTTGTCCAGAGTATTTGTGGTTTTATGTCGATGCCGTTTGAATCGTTTGATGTCTAGTACTTGTTTCATTTTGTATGATGAAAGGTTAACTGTTTGTTGAGAAACTTTTTTGTAACTAGCCTATTTCTTTAAGAAATATGTATACAATAATACTTCTGTACTGCAAATGCGGATAAGTTTATTTTTAATCTCTGGCATTACTAGTCAGATTTAAAAAATTCTTCTTGCTTTTAATACTCGTAGCTCATTTTGAGCTAATCTTTATATGCACCGCAACAGTAACTACAGGCATGTTAGTGACTGCTCAATATGCTCTCACTTATCTATTTATTTCCCTATTCAATGCTCTAATTGGTCAACAGCTAAATATTTATTTTGTAAGTGTTAGTCGCTTTGCCGGTCATAATGGGTACTAGGGTAGTTGTCGCTAATCCATAGAAGGGTTTACGGGTGACTTGTTGCAACTCTTATATCAACTTCAATTTACAAAATGGTGGTTTAAATTTTTTAAGTTTTACAAAATGTATCTGTGGCTAACAATACGTGTCGGAATCTATATGTTGAGTGAACAGCTTATACATAAATAAAAAGAAAAGAAATATCGATATTTTGCAAAAATCACATCCCTGGTTATCACGCAAAGGCACGCCACGACACATCTGCCAGGCTGCGTCATGCCCGCTGAGCACCATCCGTATGTTGTTTACATGCCATGCATGCAACCAATATTTTTAAGAGCTATATTACACTTTCCAATATGTATCATAAATATATATAAACTTACATTTTAGACTCTTATACAGAGTTGAAACGTGACGTCACTATATACTCGTACTTGTATAATGTTCAAGATATTGTAAAATATTACCTATCGATATCGAAATTGTATATGATCCTATATATTTAATAGTGTAATACTTTCTCTTTAATATAATCTAATATATAATATTCTCGTGTCGCGGTGTTTGTTACCAAACTCCTCCGAAACGGCTTTACCGATTTTTATGAAATTTTGTGTGCATATCGGATAGGTCTGAGAATCGGCCAACATCTATTTTTCATACCCCTCAATAATAAGAGTGACCCACCCCTAAATATTTTTTTTTATTTTATTATTGTTTAGCATTGAAAAATACATACAAATTCAATTTTTTACGCTTTTACGACCAACCCCTGTTTTTTAATTGCGATTTTTATATGCCCAATAAGGTTGCAAATTTACAATCGAATATAATAATTGTAGTACGATAAATTTCCATGTATAGTTCTAGAAATAATGTATATGGTAAAACAACGTTTGCCGAGTCAGCTAGTATTTACAATAAAATTCCTATTCTTGAAACCATAGTTTAATTATCTGTCATCATGCAAATCCCTTGCGGGATAGGCTTATAGAAATAATGGTATATATTCTTTTATATTTGTCTTGTATGTATTTGTCAATTAATGAATAATGTTTTGTTATATTTTGTACTCGCTTCACAATTTTATAAGAATTACTAGAATAAATAAAATTATCATTAAAAGCTCTCTTTAGGACAATCTCCAGAGAGGCTATGAGGTCAAATATAAACACGAAATACAATATTGTTTTATCTTGTTACAAGTTTTTTTTTTTTTTTACAACGCCGTAAGTGACTATCGCTGCCCATGATCACCCTAAGACCAAAGGCATAGCAGGTGTGCTGCCGGCCTTTTAAAAAAAGAATATGCTGTTGAAGATTACGATGTCGTATCGGTTCGGAAATACTGCTGCTGGAAGTTGATTCAAAAGACTGGTTGTGCGTGTGACAGTGTGCCTTGAAAAACGCATGGTGGAAGACCGCCACTCATTCAGATGGTTAGGATGAAACTTAAACTATGAAAGTAGTACACTTCTTCCACTACTTGTAATGAATATGAATTAGAAATAAACTTTACAATAATTAAATTGGGTTCCACAAAATAAACGACTTCAATTGCAGTAAAACTAACTGATTTTACTAAAATTGAAGTGATATAACTATTTTGATTTAAAAACTAATCTACTAAACCGATTTTGATAAAATTTCTACAGGACCAATCTGTAACCTTAACCTTTTTAACAGGTAACGAACTTTAAAAAATACAACCGAATTGAAAGGCTCTTTCTTTTTGAAGTCGGTTAAAAAACAGATATAAAATTATTAATATTCATGCCAAGTTTTATGAAAAACAGGACAACAATTTTATTTTCCATTTATTTTGGCACAAACATTAAATATCTAGCCAAACCGAGAACAACTATCTCCAAGAGAGTATTGAAAAGTCGTTATTTTATTATACTATTTATTATAGGATTTTCGAGATTGCCTAATCAAAATTGATTATTATATCAATTTTATATTCCTTTTGTATTAATACCCGCCCACTATGTACCTTTTATTATAACAGATTGTGAATTGTTAATCTTTGTTGGGTGCCCACGATACAGGTTCGCCTAGTGTGGGGCGCATTGTATCTTGTGTTTGTAACTTTTTGTTTTTTGTCAAATAATAATTTTCTATTCTATAGTAATATACGAGTATAGTAGCATGGGATTCTTCAAAAAGGGCATAATAAGATTTCTTAAGAGTCGGCAACGCGCACGTGACATCTCTAATGTTACAAGTGATTATAGACTACAGTAACAGTCTACAGTTAGACTAATCGTATGCTTGCCACCATAAAAAAAAATTATAAATTTACATGACTTAGAATCGAACCCGTCACGAGACTATAAATCAGTCACATTATATATATATATATGACAAATTTCATTCAATTAGAGACTTTGTACAAAAGTGCTTGGGTACCTCTGTCCCATTCGTGTTTCTACCATGAAGCAGTTGTGTTTGCATGGCTGTGTATCGATTTGAAGGGTGAGATATGGTGTGAATTTGCAGGGTATAGAGGAATAACACCTGAGTCCTCAGGAATGACAACGCATGGGGAGTATAATGGGCGAAACAGTATACTCTGTTATGTCCATGGTACTGTTCATGTCTATAGGCGACGGTTACCACTTTCCATCAGGTGGGCCGTTAGCTTGTTTGCCATTCTAAGTTGTATAAAAAATACCTTCTTTGCGTGATTGTGTAACAAATATCAATTAGTAGAATGTAATTTATTCACATTAATAAGAGTAGCAAATAAACTAATGATACCACTGATGAAAAATTATAATAATAAAACGTTTGTTACAATTTTAAACATGAACACCATTGTTTAGTAATCATTCACTCTGACTCGTTCGTTTGAGCGCTCTCGCTCCCGCCACTCAGCACGTATTATAACACGTCGTCACTTTATATATAGTTTAAAATAATAAATATTCAATATTACTAAGTGCCTTTGGACTTTACATCTACTACAACCTGCATACCATAGTAAGGTATATAAATACTATACAACCATAATGGGTAAACTGTTTCTTTTTTTTTTATTCAAGTTAACTTAATGATAAGTATTTTGGTATAGTCTATAGTTTATCTTTTTTCTCTTGTCCGATGCAAATTTGAATTCGAATTCCTGCAAATATTAGTGTATATTTGTGTAGGAATTGTTGTAACATTTCACATTTTTATCAACACTAACCACATCTCTTACTGTAGTGCCATAAAAAAGGTAGATACATAACAAATTGGACAATATTTCCCACAACGAACGAATGTCGCGCCGTATAATTTGAAATATTCATCCGTTCTAGCAAAGTTTGCATTTCTTTCCAAATCAGATTTACATGACAATGGTCACGTCGTAGCCCGATGAAATTCACATTGCAAGAAGTCTGAGGGATTTATTAAAGGGAGCAAAAAGGTTGTAATAAAACCTGTGTCGACTCGACATTTCCGTGAAGACTCAGGCAAAGGAGCAAGTCGGTATCGGTTATATTTATTTTGCATCGAACTCTGTCATCTTTACATGTTTTTGATCTATAAATGGATATTAAAAACATGTTAATATTTATATAAATTGTTATATGATTTTTCTTACTAATATTATATTTGTGAAATTTTATAGATTGTTTATTACTTTAGAGTGTAAGATTTTGAATAATATTTCGTACACAGATAATTCATGCCCTAAATAAAAATAACAAATACTTTCAATTACAACAGAAAATACTAATACTTTCTAATTGAATACACGCTTACCTAGATACGAGATTAATAATCAGTTTATAATTTTAAATATTTTCTATGAAATCTATTATTTTTTAAAGTAAAACATTACCTGTTTAAGATCCTCTAAAGAATTAACACGTTCATGGACACTAACCATAAACAAGAGAAGTTTAATTGTTATTACAGCAATTACTCTTGATAATTATAGTTAAATAATATATTACCTCCCTGTATAGCATTCTCAGTTCACTTGGACTCACAATTTAGTTCCACATAGAAATTCAGATATAATTGTTTTACTTCTTTAATCCACCATTAAGAGATTTTATACTTTTGCTCAAGCTTAAAATCAAATGGAAGTTAGCATTAGATCGTAAATCTACGTACTCAAGTCAATCCATCTAGATATATATACATATTATAATATATTAGCCATAAAATTATAATATATTAAATTCCTTACATAAAAATTATAAAGCGAGTTTCTCTATTATTTCTTATATAGATAACCAAAATAAATTGCTATTATGATATGACATCATTGCAAAATCCATTATAAACTAACAAAGAAATCATTTTATTTCTTACTACTATAATATTATGTACGCTATGTACAAGACACACGGATAGGCCAATTGTATACAGCACTTTATTATATTAATTGATGTAACACTCTAATCTTCATGACGTTGATGAAAATTTTAATGCCCACATATTACAAAATCCATATCATGTTCTTACTCAAAGGCATACAAAAACCTTATGTTGTGACCTCGAAAAAAGCGTATTAATTTAAACTGAAAACATGATGATCCTCCTTAGTCAGTGTAGGTGAGACTAAGGAGGATTTCAACTTTGATTGAATTTTTTTGTGTGCATATTACGGGATATATCTGTAAGTATCCATAGATGGACTTATTCCATTGTAATGATTAGAGATTTTGCATAACGGCAACAGAATTTATTGCTTTTTGAATGTATTGTACATTGAATAAAATTCTTCAAGACATTGTCACGCGAATTTGTAAAAACTATAATGCTTGGCAAAATAATCGTGCAAGTTTTCTGTTGTAAAAAGTGTTGTTATATGGTATGAAGATTTAATTGATACAAGTGTCTCTAGAATATTCTTTGTAAGTTTATAAGAGGAACTAAGGTTTAGAAGTAAACATTCAAATACTAAAGTATCAAAAATGATACTAACTATTAACACATACACACACACACACACACACACACACACACACACACACACACACACACACACACACACACATCGTTAACAAATCATCAAACCCGCTCATGTAACCGCTCCCGCGTCTCTTCCCGCTGGCTTTCTAGCCCGACATCTAATTTTATAAGGTCGCTTACCGTGCGGAAACGTTATTCGGGCCGCGTCCCATGTAATGTTATTCTACTATAGGGTGTGAGCCTCTTTTGTGCCCTTTTAACGAAATTAACGTAGTTCGAGCCTGGGGTGGCCATATGTAGACGCGATGCTATCAACTTATATCGTTACCTACCAGCAAAGAACGGTGCTTAGCTCACATTGTTTTCTATTGTCTTGCATCTAATATTTCTAATACCTTAATTGTGATTGAATTTCATTTTAATATAGATGTTAGATATATATTAAAATAAAAGTCAACAGTATGACGCAATTAAACAGGGTAAAATCGAAAATATAGTCTTTTTAAGATTTTACGGATGAAACTGGTAACAAATTTCGAGCCTCACATACTTGCTTGACAGCCGAAGACGCCGTACGAGCACAAGTTTAATACCTGTGGATGTATGTATAAGGCTTATTATTTTTTAACGTTTTTCAACCTATATAAAAGTAATGTAATATTTGTTTCTTTTGGAATAATGTCTCATTTTCACTAGTAAAATACACCATTAAAACTATAATTATTATTTTAATTACAACGTGTATATGTATTAAAATAAAAACATTTCTATTTTTCAAATTTCGAATAAAAACAGCACACAAACAGTAACATTTTAAAACAAACCACCAAGCGAATATTGTAGTTTCACAGAACAAAGCCCCGACTAATTCAGCAACATAACATAACGTCGCTCATTATTATATAGAATACATATTTGTTTGCATTGTTGGAACGGCCACTTCTGCCTTATCAGCCAATTATTCCCGTGTTAATATAGCACAACACAATGTATTTACTGATATTTAATTCTGTGTAACGTAATGATAAAAGGGAATGAGCGTAAAGATAGAATAGGTTTTGTAAATGATTTTTGTATATATTCGATTGAACTTTAACATTTAGTAATAATTTTGACAAAAGATTTTTGAAAATTCAGTAGTTTAGACTGGGATTCGATCTTGGGAGTCCTAGGACACAATGAAACTGTCTGATTTCACTGTGTCCCAGGATTTAAATAGTTGTTGTGCATAAAAAACACCAAATAAATACACATGTATAGTGACACACTTAAACACCACTTTACTAATGTGTAAAAAAATATGTACATAATATTTCATTCTTTAACTTTAATTAATGCCGACAACAGAACATAATTCGAATGAAAACGGCGGAAATCCTCGAAAACGCTGAATAAATAAATGTGTACTTAATTAATCATATTCATACGAGGCGTCGTCGGTAAATCAATTTCCACACGAAGGCAAAAAACATATTTCGCATGGTTTTGTATTAAGGCCACGTTTTAATTAATACTGCTAATCATATTCCCATAAAACTTTACAACAATTTATAATACGTGTTTTATTATTAAATAAATAAAATATAACAAAATAATAATCATCAGCCTTTAACTGTCCACTGTTGAACATAAACCTCCTTGAGGGTGTTTTGCCAGTAGTTGCCACGCTTGGCAGGCGAATTAGCAACCGCAGTTAGACTTTAGAGATATTTTAAGAGGGACACTGCCGCCCATCCATTAGTCGCCTCTTACGACACACATAGGATAGGAAGAGATGGTCAATAGACCGGCATAGAATACTATGCCGGGACCACACGGCCAAAATATTATTGAAGTGTAAATGTTATTCTAATTAATCAAACCAAACCAAACGCCTGTTGCAGCATTACAACTTTTAACATATTATACATGTAATATGTTAAAAGTTGTAATGCTGCAACAGTTGTAATGCTGCACATTGTATACAAATAAATCTGTACATGTATAATTAGCATTCTGGTCTGGTTAGGATTTAGAGTTTTCTGTGGAAAATGTAGCCCTGATAAAGATACAACTTTTTTATTTACAATTACTGTCTCTGGTACGCACTAACGCAATTAAAATCAGTATATTAGTTTTTATTATTGAAGAAAATGAAATGGTAATTCTGCCAACACTATCGGTATACCCTGGCGATCTATACCAGTGACGATGAACTCAGGTCAGTTGGCCCATTGTGACAAATTCATCAGAAATAAATCACGATAATTTCTAACGAAACCGCATGGAAGTAAATGACACCGCGACTGGGGCTACTAGTCCCCATTACTAACACTCCTATGTAGTAGATATTTTGTGCCAGCCCCACATACATTTATGACACAGTATACAGTCTAATCTCTATGTAAAATACCTTCAAATTAGTATCTATTGAACAAACAATGCTTCGAAAGGGTGCAGTGCAAATTCCCTAACGGGGCGAAGCCCTACCCTTCAATTAGCAATGCCGAAATTGGGGTGTTCAGACATACTACTCCGCACAATTAAAGAATAAGAAGCACTCAGAAAATGTTTTCTGTACTTATACACTTGTCGACTACTACAAAAATCAGTGATTCTGTAATTACTGATTGTTTATGGACTCAACAAGAACCATATTTATACTGTTACCAATGTGAACATGATTATCACTTTACCTAAATTGCGTATTAATTTAAAAATTTGGTTGTGTTTCATTTCTTAAAAAATATACTGAATAACATCACAACCATTAACGTTTTTTTTTTAATTAATTCCTACTATTGGAACTATAGATTTTTTCAAAGTAAATCATCATCATTATTTCAGCTATTATCCGCCCACTGCTGGACATAGGCCTCCACCTTATACTGCCATAAGGAATGGTCCTGAGCCACCTGCATCGACTGACTCCCTGCAATGCATTTGAGGTCATCACTCTATCTAGTGGGGGGTCGTCCTACACTACGGTCCTTTGTTTCAGTTTGTGGCTTAAAAACATAAGCGTCAAGTCATCACCTTAAACTTTAAAATAATCTTTATCAAAACTTCCAAGACATACAATATATATATATATATATATATATATATATATATATATATATATATATATATATATATATATATATATAATAAGTGTTATTTATATATTTCTATGTTATATTATTATTGTTTTTGTTTTATTTGCTCGTCACATTGCACCGTCAATTACAGTCGTTTCTTCATTCGACTGGTAGATAACATCATATGGTTTAAGTCCGCCATTTACATTGAATGAATTAAAGTTTAATAAATAAATAAATGTAATACTAATGTAAATGTAAGACTAATGTAGCAACTGCAGTATTGTCTCGTCAACAATACTAACAGACAGTACCTAACAGACAATACAAGCGCGTCAGAATAGTAACTTAATAAAGCCTCTACATGATATGGATACCATCCTTTCATCTATCAAAATTTCATATCCATAGATATCTGACTACATATATATTTATGCACATGAAAGTTTTAATGGTATTATATTCCATGTATCATGCCCTTAAGTTTCATGCCCAATCTCTATGGAATTTCATTTCATTCAAAGCACTCAGATATTTTAGCCAAAATAATGTATCAAATACAGAAATAAGCGAAAATGTATCCGCTATCTATATATTCTTTTATAGTAGGATACTTGTTTTAAAAGATATTTGGATATTACACAATTAGGCTTTGGATTGAAACGAAATTTCCTGGATTAACACATAGGGGAATTTTATACAAATTCACGTAGGCAGTAAGGCATAAGTTACGAGGTATAGCTAACTAAGAATAATTTCTTTTTCATTTGATACTTTGAGTATCAAGAATGAATTTACTGTTACTGACAAAATATTTATTACATAACAAGGGCAATAGAAAAAGTGGTGATATCAATTCATCGAATTGAACACGACCGTTCGCTTATACTTTTCATATTATTAGATCTTTCCTACTTACGTCACCAGGCACGAAATCATATAAACGAAAAAATATGTTGTTTACCAAATAGCGACTTTAGCACCCACTCGTAAATCACACTTTTTTTCCACGAACATTTTCCTATTTTCTACGTGTATATGGTAACAACGAGTAATGACATTTGTTTCTATATGTTCTATATATAAGTCTATACAAATCTATATATAACACTGAAGTAGAACTGGCATAAAGGACATTTATCTTTAAAAGATATGGCGAACACAAACTAAAGGGGCGAATATTATTATCAGACCGTTTTACATCCGCCCTTTGAGTTAGGATTTTATTTGTAGTTCGTAGTGCCTGGTACAGAGGGAGAATAAAAAGTCCAATAATATTAGCAATCCAGGAATACTGAATCGTTAACATAGACAAAAGCACTTTTTATTGCAAAAGAAGGTTAAAAACTCTGTTAACCGTTAAAAAAGAATTATCTGAGTTTAAACTAGTTTGAGTACGAATGCGCAATGGAATTTGTTGCACGTTCCGTAGCCGACCGCTCATATCCTAGTTACAGTTACCCATCACCTCTTTTAACATTTGCAAACCACATCTACACAGTCCAGTTTTTTTTATACAACTTAGAATGGCAAACAAGCTGACAGTGCACCTGTTGGAAAGTGGTAACCGTCGCCTATAGTACATAAGCAGTACCATGGATATAACAGACTATAGTGTTTCGCCCATGATACCCCCCATGCGTTGCCATTCCTGAGGACTCAGGTGTTATTCCTCTGTACCCTGTGAATTCACGCCATATCCCACCCTACAAACCGAAACATAGCCATGCAAACACAGCTGCTTTACGGTTGAAACACGAATGGAACAGAGGTATCCAAGCAAACGACTTTTGTACAGTCTCCCTTTGGTTATTCATTTTCCCTACATTCACGTACTTACTTATCCCTTGCACAATTATTCGTTCAAACCTAAGTAAAACAATTCGTTTTTAATCACTACATACTTCAAACTTCTTTAGACAACTGTACTCACCTGACACCCAAACTAATCTTAGTATCAAGTAAACCTATTTACAGCCACTTCTGCCCCACATCCTACTTCAAACTCTAACTCATACCACCTATCACCCCCATCCGGCTTAGATAATCTTACATATGCTCGTAAATAACCCCTAAACTTATTCATAAAAATATCCATTACTATCGCTTCCCAACATTTGCAACTCTAACTCCTGATCTACTTTTATTCAATTATTATTTAAAATCATATTTAGTTTTGTCTGATTATACAGACGAAGGTACAATCATAAGTTTCAAATATGTCATTTTTTTACCTGAGGACTTAATATAAAAATACTTAAGTACGGATATCTTAGTTCTACCTACAAGTAACGAAGATTACTCGGTAATATTTCGATCTAAAAGGTATTACAGTTGTAAAACAATGTTACCAGATTTGGGTATATTGTTCGCAATTTTGGGTAAAAAATTTATCTTGTCAAATTTCGGAGAAATTAAACTGTTGAAGAAAAATTTGATGTGATAATATTGAAAATGTAGTGAAAGCCTATACAAAAGTATACCCAAGTGAAGAAAATCGAGATAATTTTGAGAAAAAATAAAATTTAAAAATTTGGTACAACCAAAAAATTGCATCTGGCAACACAACAATGAAATTAGTTACGAAAACATAACACATACTATGAGAATAATAATATCAAATATGTTATTTAAGTCCATAGGCGACGGTCATTGCTTTCCATCAGGGAGGCCGTCGCGTCGCCTTGTTTGTCATTCCAAGTACCATAATAAAAATATACGAATGCAACAAATTGGAGATCTCAACACAAGTGAACAAATATAGTTACATTATTATTTCGTCCATACGTTTTCCCCAGCGTTCTTTTGATTAAACAATACAAGAGTTAGACGCAATTTGAGGCGAATCCCGGGGTAACTTTGTACGGAGTACCTATTTGTTGTGGCCTAAACAAATAAAGTAGTTTAGGGGAAAATAGATCAGTTAACTTGTTAAGCGTGTGAGGGCGCCACCTCTGAGTGTGTCTGGATTTCTTATAAATTGTCCAAGTCTGTGTTTACTCCAATATACAGTCACAGAGCTATGGCCCTCTCTTGAATCTGAAATAAAAAATCAATATGGTAGCTTGACATTGATATCGAATTTAAAGTGTCATTATCTGACTCTTAAAGTAAATTTTAAATTGATATTGCAATTAAAAAACGACGAAATCATTATTCTACAGACTAATGTAATTTAAAATTTTCAGTGCATATAATAAAGAAATAAATATATAACTTAATATAGAATATATATAATATATATATAAGTTAATATATAATAAAAAAATAAATATATAAGATTGATCACGTTATCGACGCATAAAAGTTTGTAATGTTTTACCCGCGCCTATACTTATCTCATTCCTGACTTCGGCTCTTCGTAGAACCCGCGAATTTCTCAATTGTCGCAAACAAGACAAATTACGACATCTCGTCTAACCCGGAATGCCTTCAATATAATTAACATATAATGAAGTTAAATGCCTACCTTGATTTTCACTGTACTGAGACAATGTTTAAATGAAATTAGAGGATCCAACACTTCAGGGAATTCTCTAATTGATTGACATGTTTATCGTTGAATATTGAGCCAATCTGAATAACAAACTTGTTTGTTTGAATTATTAATGGTGATACATACATAGTTACATACGTCTAGACTATAACCGTGATATTGTCTTAGTTAACATTCATTGTATCCATCAATTAGAATACGACCTATTATATATGTGTGTTGAACACAACCTTTACACAACCTTAGGTTACAACCTTTTTTTGTTTCTTTTTTTTTTTTAATAGCCATTTATTTTTATTTTACCTGTCACTTTTTTTTCTTTTTTTTATTGTAAATTTTACTTTCAAAATATACGGAAGCTATTCATTGTTATAATTACTTATTTAATTATTCACCATAAAAACTGAGAAATAAATTATACTCCCCAACAATGTGTCAAACTGACAAATTCTATTCAATTAAATTCAATTAAGAGCATTTATAGGGCATGACAATAAAAAAATTAACTAATCCATATCTATATATATATATATATATATATATATATATATATATATATATATATATATATATATATATATATATATATATATATATATATATATATATATATATATATATATATATATATATATATATATATATGTGTGTGTGTGTGTGTATGTATATAAGATTATATTTTATTATATATTTATATTTCTATGTTTATTAAAATCAGTTAATCAAAAGTTTTACCAGCAATATAATAAAAAATGCATTCAATGTACTTGACTACAAACAAAAATATATCCCACGGGAAATATAGGGACAAGTAACAAGCTAGTACGTATATCGTACTAGCTATAGATTTAATGAAAGAAATAAGTTTAGTAATGATTCGTTTAAATTTTACAAGAATATTAAACTTTATTCTCCAGCTGTACATATTTTATTTTCATTTTATTACACGGCTGTTCGTAAGGAACGTGTAATGTTGTATTTCTTCTAAACGACCTTTTTATTGAGCACTACACTCTTGTTACGTCCTTGTTACATATCTTAGTATGTCTTGCCTATATCTCACTAAAAGGAATAGGCCTCATATTTTTTCCTCTATGACTTTCCATCTTTGACAATCTCTTATATTCTAGGACAAAACCCATTTATATATTGCAACCGTGCTGGTGTAGCGGTTTAATACGTCGCCTTATCTTGCATTGGTCTCGGGTTCGTTTCTAGTACAATGCAAATATTTGTATTCATGAGGTTGTCTGTTTATATTTATGTCTATATTTCCTATGTATAATGTATGTATATTTACAAAAAGAAGTATCAATGTATTTCTATCTAATACCAATAGGCTCCAATTTGAGTCTAGATAGTATTCAATATAATACATGTATATTAATTTGTAAATCATATGTACATATGTATATAATTAAACAGTTTTGCAAAAAAAATTGTATAATGTCATAACTTTAACTGTCTACTGCTGAACATAAGCCTAGCCTATTTTTGCTAGTAGTTGCCACGCTTGACAAGCTGATTGGCAACTACAGTTAGGCTTTGGAGATGTTTTCAGAGAGACACTGCTGCCCATCTCTCGCCCCCCCCCCCCCCCCGTAATCGCTTACGACACCCACAGAAAAGTGCTGACCAATTCTATGCCAGGACTACGCGGCAATTGTATAACATGTTCAAGTGTATTTATTTATTTATTATGTACATACAGCCATGCTTATGTTTCATAGGAGTAGACATAAATAATGAAATGTAAAATGTTACAAATATCAACGGTTTTCTTATGCCTCCTCCACATTCACTTTATTCAAAGGCCGGCAGCACACCTGCAATGCCGCTGGTGTTGTGGGTGATCATGGGCGGCGGTAGTCACTTACCATCAGGTGAGCCGCATGCTCCTTTGCCCCCTGCGTTGTAAAAAAAAATCATATAAATTAGCTAGTTACGAGTACTTTTAACTTGGCCCTTTTTCAGCATGTCACCTATTTGGTCGACGTACGTCCGTCTCGGACGGTCCCTACCGCCATCTCCACTTATTCGCACTCGATATATCTCTTTAGTAATTCTCCTTTCATGGAAATAAATCCCGCCTTTCCAAATGACCAACCAACATCTCCTTTTCAGTCTTTGTCACTTCATCGTCTGTCATCGTTTACATTTTTTTTTTATTTATATTATCTCCCTATAAAAATGACCATCTTCTATCTTTTTTTTTAACCACTGAGGTGGCAAACAAGCATACGGCCCACCTGATGGTAAGTGGTTACCATAGCCTATGAACACCTGCAATACCAGAGGTATTACGCGTGCGTTTCGGACCCTGAAGAAACCTCTTTACCCTCCAAACTAATCTCTAACTATACTACACGTATTGAAAAGAAACACTATCTAACACTTCGATAATTGAGATCGTCATTAAATTGTATACCACAAAAAAACCAATGGCAAAATCAGTCATTTTTATTTAAACAATAAATTGCTGAACCGATTTTGATAAAATTTCTATGACACTAATCTGTAAGTATATTCTTTAAAATAGAAAATTAGATATTCCGAAATCTATTTACAACTAATGGAGTTATGAAGTAACAAATATAAAAAAAATACAATTCAATTCAAAACCTCCTTCTTTTTGAAATCGATTGATAAATGAAAACCTATAAGGTAGGTGAAGTCAAATAATTAGGTACACTTAATATTTAATTATGAATCTTTCGCAAATATATCTCGCAAAGAAACAAATTTTAATAGTGAAAAATATATATAGAATTAAACCCTATCGTATTAATAATTATTTTAATTTTATAAATTAAATAATAAAATTGTAAAAAGTGTCTTGAAAGTCACAAAAAAGTACCCTTCCATAGAATATTTTCTTGAATACTGTTGACAATACGAAAAATATGTAATATAATATAAGAATACTTTTTGTTCCATTCCTTATTTTTTTTTTTAGCAATAGAATACAAACAGCTTTCATTTATTTTGCCACAAAAATGACAGGTTTAATTTCGTGAATTTCCACTGTAAAAGCGAAAGCAACCCTTCCCATTTGCGCACCATAAATCACAGCGACGTCAGAATGAGACAACAATAAAGACCCAGCGCGGTCGGCATTCTGAACGCTTTTAATTAAAATGTTAAGAATTTGTATTCTGTATGGAGGGCGAACACCCATTTTCACGGGAACCGCAACTCTGAGGCGAGATCAAGGGAGTTATACCACACTCATAGATCTCACACTACTGGCCACCATCACGGAGTATGTAATAGATATTATGTGCTCAAGCAAAACTGACCTCAATTTTTTTCTATTGGCAATTGTCCTACTAATTTAACGGTTTTTAATTCTGCTTGCAAAATATTAACTAATTATAAATTTATTAAAAATTAATACACATTATGTTGTATTCATACATGACTGTTTCCATAAATAAATTGAAAAAAACATTAGATACAACTTTATACTTTATTTTTACAACTGAACACGGCACACAAGTTTTTTTTTATGGGTGATAATGGAATGGTAACCTCACCCGCGCTATCGTTATACACCGGCGGGGCACCAGTGAAAGATAATAGGTGAGGACGAAGCAGGCCAGTTAGCCCATCGTGACGAATTCAACAATAATTGTTCACGATGGTTTCCGAGGTCAACCACGTGGAGGTCGACCTGATAGGGCAAATTGCTAGCAATACTGTGGCTGTGAAACTCCATTGATAACAATCCCTTTCCCCCCACGGCACACAAGTTGACCACCCATCCTAAGAACAAGAATTAATAAAGAATAAATAAAAAAAATGAACTAATTTTTATATCTTTAGGTTGATCTAATCAAAAGTATAACCTTGACCTATATAATTAGTAAGATTATATTCCAAAAAAAAACAAGTTCCGTTGTAGCAAAACCACTTATTTTGGTTTAGAAACTAAACTAATGGACGAATTGTGATCAAATATCTATGGAAACCATCTGTAAGTATATCCTTTCAAATAAAAAAGAATTTTCCAAATCGTTTTATAACGGACGGAGTTATAAAGTAACAAACTTAAAAAAAAAACAAATTGAAGTCTTTTTTTCTTAAATTGTTTAAAATGACACAAAACTGATCAACATTTGCCACTAATGATTTGCAACAGTCATCTTTTTAAATAACATGATACATTAAAATAACTTCAAGGACGTTATATTGTCGCTTGGCAAGCACCAAAAACTATTAATCAAAAGAAGTTGAATCACGCCATCGTTCCATAGATATGTTTCCCATACAAAACATCGTTGCACCCGTGAAATAAACGATGAACGTTGTTGTGAAACAATTGCAATAAATCTTATAACATGTGAATCGCAATTTCTCAGCCAGAAGACAGTCGCGGCAAAGTTTTCCAATATTGACGCGAGGCCACATGAAAAACGAAGATGGCGCTGGCATCGCGACTTACCTATCCTATATCACCTCGTATGTGCCATTTGACAGTCAAATGCTGATGACAAACAACGAATACTTGGCGACGGAGGATTTAACGTTATTGCAATCGGAAACGAACTGGTGTACTTTTTATACGATTCTTTTTTTCTCAGCCAATAAATAATTAACAATATTAAGAGAATTAACTATATTTATTAGGTAACGATTTAAAATTTACGAAACTATAAATGATATTAAATTGTACAAAAATCGTCTGCTTGGATACCTCTGTCCTATTCATGTTTCTGCTGTGAACCAATTGTGTTTGCATGGTTGTATTTCGATTTGAGAAGTGGTTATTACGTGGTATTTCTTTTATATATTTTTTCTTTTATGTATTTTTCATGGTTTAATTAATTACTATGGAATTTATCTATATACACGGATAACGGGAATTCTATGAACTTACTATGTTTGTCATTTCTGACGATTGTTTTGACTCCATCCTTCTTCAGATGGCGTAGCGCTTCGAAGACTTCCAGATGAAGTAGAAACAATTGTCGGAATTCTCATTATGTATGTATATAGATATCATTGAAACTGAACATAATTTTTAAAAATACTATAGATTTTTTTCTATACCACTGAGGTGGTAAACAAGCGTACGGCCCACCTGATGGTAAGCGGTATTACGCGCGCATTGCCAAATCTAAATTACCAAAATTCTGATATACATGTACTAGATATAGAATGAAAGGCATAGGTCACTCTTTATTTCAATCAGTGAATATATCCAGTACGCGCAAACGAAGTCGTGGTTAAATATTAATAAGAATTATATTAATCTAACAGACATAGTTCTGTATATGCAATATTGCAAAGACGCGTGGTGCATAGACGGCGCCAGTCGCCAATAGGGCCTTTATAACAAGTCAATATACAAAGCACGTGCCCCAATGTCCTATTGATATTGTTCTAAGCGGAACTCGTAAACTTTTCCAATATCGGAACAGTGTCGAATGCATGCAAACAAATTGCATCTGTCGGTAGCTGAATTCATCGTTCCGTACCAAAATGTGAATATTTCAACAAAGCGCCGATTAAAAACCCAATCAAGTATGGTTATTGTTCATTTCATATGGAGTTAATGTAGTACAAGGTTATAAATTTTAAATTCTGTATCATAATTGATTATTTAGAATTCATTCATATTCATAACAGCCGTCCACTGTCTACCGCTGAACATAGGCCTCCTCCAAATGGAGGGTTTTCCCAGTAGTCGCTTGGTAGGCAGATTGGTATCTGCAGTTAGGCTCTGATCATGTTTTGCTGCTGCCCAACCCTCGACTATTAAGTTCTTTTAGTCGCGTCTTACAACACCCACAGGAAAGGAAGAGGTAGCCCATTCTATGCCGGAACCACGCGGCATTATTTAAAATGTATACATTAATTTTATTAAAAAAGAGGAGATTCAATTCAAAGATTCAAATATTTTTCTTTTTTTTTTTTTAATGTAACAAAAATTAATATATAAGTTTGCTTTCATGATATGTATAATAAGTAAAACATAATCTGATGAAAAGTAACCTATAGATCCAACAAAGACTGCAGTGTAACATCCAATGTACCCCGCATTCATAACTATTTATAAGGACTCGAATACAATTTATTATTATATCCTACTTTTAAAACCGAAACAGCCGTGTGGTACTAAAAACACGTGTGGGGCAAAGATCACTTTCATACGACTCATAAATTTCTACTGTTAAAACCCTTTAATTTACTGCCAAGAAACTTGCTCATTTACTGTATTTTAGTTTAAAAATGCAATACCCCAATTTAATTACTATATATATTATTTAAAAACTTTACGTCACAAAAAGCCGCAATACGTTAGCTAGACTAGCATTCGCGTACTACAGAGGTCATTTACTACTAGGCAAACTAAGATTCCATCATAAGGCAATTTTAAATCAATCACACATTATTGATTACCATCTTAATTAATTCCCTTAACATTGCATTCCTAAATTGTAGTTTCTACGAGCTAAGAACCACAACCAATGTAGCACTGATACATATCTTAGGACCTATAGATATCTTGTATTACAATGATTTGAACAAAATATTGGGGGCGATGCTTTTTTTTAGCCGAGATAAAGTCACTCTGCTACACTATCTATAATTTATTCTTAGACGACAGTGCCATTGTCTCCCTACTATTTTCTTTTCCTGTTTTACTGCACCTTGTTAAGAGACATTTTATGGACCCCTAGTAATCCCCCGACGTCTTTAAGGCTCACATATCTACGGAAATTCCGATACAGACTACGAAAAATAGATTCGCATGTCTCCCTCTTAAGGACTGAATTATTTATTTTTACTTCTCTAGAAATTGTGTTTATTTGGATACAAACAAAACAAGCTTAAATAAGTAAACATACAATTGGATTGCCCTTGTCTTGTAAAGGTTATATATTTATAAAAAGAATATTTTTTTAAGAAAATTACAATCGTTTAAAAGATAAGGAAAATCTAAATCTACGCTTACTGTACTAAGTATTTGCATCAAGTTACGGTGCTAGTTCGATTGTTTTAGTCTAAAAGCTAAACTAGCCAACGCTGTCTTTAACACTAAAAACTTACTCTTTAGTCTACAAAACGTCCAGAGGGTTTATACTGTGTAAGATATACTATTATATTCATAATTTTGTTCATAAAGTAATAAGTACTTAAAATACCTAGTTATTTAGCTCTGCAGAAAAAGGCTCCTTATGTCGTGATAAAAACACCAATAAAGGTTAAGACGTTTCGTAGATACATCGCAATGAAAATATTTTAATTCAGACATATATGTTTTTGCTCCAGAAAGAAAAAAACTTTTAACTTATATTTACACAGACGATGTCACGTGTAAAGATCAGTAATTAGTAAAGTAATATTATAATGTAGGTATTATTCATTTTAATCTGACTATGAAAATAGGTAGGTAACTTAATACAATAAAAATTATATAAATTAATTTTTATCTACTAGTCATAAATTAAATGAATTTAATCAATTATATTCAATATTTCATAATTTATTCCGTTCGGTCATTGGACATGTGTTCGCTATGTTTATTGACGAGTGTCACTCTGATTGGCAGCTGACGCTTTTATTCCATCAAGTTAATTTATTATCAGAAATACAAATAAATGAGTACATCACACAACTACAATTTGTCTAAAGAAGGGTCCTAAAAGAAAATCTATTTCGGTTACAACAAAAAAAAAACATAAATAATCGCGGCGAAGACATGGAAATAATTGTAACTTTGGACCATCAATCAGAGAGCGGCTGACGACCCGAATCGGTCAAGAGAACACAACAAAAACATGAGCGAACGTCCGAACAATAGATGGCGCTGACGATCCGTCGCACACACCAAGATGGCCGCCGCCTTTTGGCGGGAATCACTGGAGCGCGTAATTGACAAAGGATACTGGCTTTGTGCTGTTCCTTGGGCCAATGGTTGTCCGCACCGAAATTATGTTACGAATATATATAGATATTACAAAATACGTAATAAAATATTATTAAGTTCAACATTATGACTATTTTAAGAATATGAGTATATCCAGAGATAGCATGTTTCAATATAAATGCTTTCCTTAAACAGTTAATTTTTTTTATTTTTGTATGGATGAATATAGTTTTTTTTATATACTAAGTAATACCAGATTACTTAGTATATAAAAAAAACTATATGGGTACCTACAGTAAAGTTGAAAATAAAAACAATACAATATCTATGTCTATATTTATAAATTTAATAGACGGGCATTTATCGTGATACTTGTCTTCACAATCTATTCACTATTTCTATCATTATCTAAATATATACTTTGAATACCTATTAGTGTAAGAATTATTAAACGTAGTCTCCATTAATGCGTCGATTATTAATTTATAATATCAGTGTTTAAATTAATATTTAATATAATTAAAAAGTTCTCTGTTCTTATTAAAAAAAATCCATCTAATCTGGGAATTTTAATCGAAATACTTACAATATTGAAAGATGGCGCACTTTGTTTTCAAATATATCCGCTACCTAAAAGCCACTTTTAACCGACCGTTTTTTGTCCTGTTTTCGAGATCCAACGCTTTTGAGGTATAAGATCTAAAGTCCTATACTCATCAAAAAAGTATATAAACTTTTCTAAACTTATAAGTACCAAATGAAACAACAAATGCGAGGGACCACGTCAAGGGAATATTCAATTTTCAATCTCGGCCAGACTTATGTCAAGAGTTAGTTTGAAATTGTGTCGTAACTTTTCTTCTACAAAGATTTGTCTATGAAAAGCTGAGTCGCTTTCTATTGTTTACTTATGTTTTAATAAATACAAACTTTAACATAATTAGAAATTCAAATTCATATGTCACCTTATTAATATTATTTATTAATAATTATTAATATTGCTTTAGAAAAATTTTTATTGAAAAATAAATAAAATATATATATTATTATTCAATCAAAATTTTATTATATATATATATATATATATATATATATATATATATATATATACTTGTGATAAACATATATTTTTTATTGAGGATTTATGTATTTATATATTATTTATTAGCTTATCAATTATACCATGAAAATTCTATATTGCTAAATGAAATCAACAAAAATTATGCCTAAACGAGTTACAAACAAATCGTCGAATAAAAACAATATAGAATAATATAGTTTGCCTTCCCTGAATACAGACTATATTGGTAGAATTATCTTGATTGCATCATGCCACTTCGTTGCCTAATAAAAAACTGTTAACATATAAAATACACGACACCCGATTCCCACAAATTGGCTCCCCTCGTATCTAACCTTGCCAAATTACGGAGCACCCCGGGAGACGAGAGAAATGCATTATTCGCATACAGGACGTCGAACATGAATAGGCACCTACTTTATTTACGGAATAATAGCACCCAAGAATTTAATTTTGCGAGACTTAAAGAATTATGGTGCAATTTATTCAGATTTACGAACTACACGCCACTACAAATACAAAATCTGAACACTTATTAAAATGAACTTGATTAAGGAAATTTGGTCTATAGACAAAATTTATTTATTTACACTTTTAGTATTCTAACCGCAGTATTTCATTGTGTTTTTTTTATAGTAGGATTTAAACAAAAAACAAATAGTGCTACCACATTTAAGATGAATCTAATGAAACCCCATAAAACTATTATAATAAACTAAAGATGTTAATTCCATATTAACTTTGCCGTGATTAAAGTGACTACTTTTTTAATAATAATAAAATAATAATTTATTTATTTGCTAGAAATGTGGTTATAATAATGGTCTTAAATATAATAGATCTACACATTTCGCCTTATCTAAAGGCATGCAAATTTAGTATTATAATTTAGTGGTTTACGTATATTAATAGCCTACAAGGATCAATCCATAAATATTGGCAGCCGCACACATACTAATGGTAGCAGACTAAATAAATACAAATACAAACTAAACAAAAACAAATACATAACAAGTCAATAATATAACAAATGTCACACAATACAAATGAATTACACATTTACATACATTTATTCTTGTCTATGATATTATGAAATAACAAATTTTAAAATTAGAACTATCGATTTTTTTCATCTCCACATATGTATCGTAGATTTTTTTTTTATTGTTATGTAGTCTTTTACAACGTTTCTCACATTTATTTATTTCATTCATTCATTTATTTTAGTTAAAACCTTGTTATTTTTTAAATCTAATAATAAATAATTATCAATACTAAAGCGAGACAGTGAACAGCTATGAAAACTCGTAAGAAAACGCAATTTAACAGCTCTATTGTAATATCAATTCAAATTAAATTCCCGCCAACAGAGTCTGGCTAAAGTTTGTCTGTTAAATCTCAAAAACATTATGTAAGTCACACCGGCTATTCGTTGCGTTATAATTGAGAAAGTTTACGTCATAATTTCTTTATGAAATTTTCGTGCCAAATATCTTAATTAAGGGTTGAGGGCGGCTTTCGCAGTTAGGTGCGTTGCGCAGGTATGCCCCCGAGAATTGTGAATTGTCTTAGTCCGTTTTGTTCTAATACACCTACTTAATTTAAGATTTTGTTTCAGAAAAAAAACCCTTCAATTATAATAAAATTAGTCTAGGATTAACCCTTACAATTAAAAATTAATCACTGAGAATGACATAGAATTAGCGAAAGCATAATTTTTTTGTAATCTAGCGATTTGATATCATTTAAACTTTTTGAAATGATACTAATACTGGAACAGTTTTAAGCAAATACCAAAAAAAAAAGAAACAGCAATTATTTTGTATTTTTATGTGTGTACATTATATTTTGTCATCACTAATTCTAAGCCGATTTTAGTAATTCTTTTTGCAATTTACATACTCCCGTGTTGGTTTCATATTGATATAATAACGACTGCAGTGGCCATTTTTCTTTATCTAGCAACGTTTTCTGGTAGACTCTTGCATTAAAACGGAAATATTGAACAGTTTAAAATTATTTTGAACCGATTAATATAAATTACGTATACCAATTTACTATTACACAAAACAGCAAATAGATGCAAAAGTCGCACGACAAATGTCGTGTTGCGGCAAAACCTATGCGGGCGCTCATTCTAACAAAGTTCACCTGAAATGCCCAACTCCAAGAACGATTAAAACCACGAACAAACATTCAACTAACAACTATGAAGCAGCTCATGAATACATCTAAAATAAAATAGACCCTACCACCTGAAAGTTAAAGTTGGAAATAGACCTAAAAGTTGTTGTTAAGTGGTCCATATCACGTCCAACAGTTTAGATTATGCGGTGACGACTTGTTACAACTTCGAGTTTATCGGTTCTATTTTTTTTTTTTAATCGATATATCATGAAAAGTTTTTACTATATTTAAAGTATCTATATGATTTGTTTTTGTGAATTTTAATATCACAGACTCTAGCTGTCTGATGTACATTTAAGAAATTTCTATTTTTCTTAGAAGAATGAAGAAAATCTGCCGTGAAAGTTCAAATATATACAGATAAAGTTATATTAAAGTAGCGATCTGTCTCAGCAAATTATATGCCCTTAAGATTAACAGACAAAATTTTGATACCTTGAGCTACATTATTGTAATTTAGTAGCAATCTCTAATTTGTTGAAAAATAATATATAGCTCACGTAGCTATATTGATAATGTAGCTTCCTGATGAAATAATTTTTAAAATCGGTTGAGTAGTTTTTGAGTTTATCCATTACACACAAACAGACAAACAATCTAATATTTCCTCGTTATAATATTAATATAAACGACCAAATTCTCTTTCTATTCCTAGTCCCTTAGTTCCCTATTCTTCTGGCTCTGCACTACATTTGTAAAGGAAAACACACGATTAGCTTGTTCTCTCATAACAAGTTCACTGAACAATATGAGGGAATCACATTTAAACGCATTCGCTCGAGAAGACCGTGTTTTTAGAGATAATAATCTTACAGTAACTCCTTCTACGCTACTTCTTTACACTGATACATATTAGTTTGCAAACATGATAGAGTTAGATCAGCTAGTCCGTTCTGTCGAATTCACCAAGATTGATTTTAAAAAGGACTGCGAGGAAGTCGACGAAATAAATTATACGTACTGCTAGCATAGAAGCTGTTAGTCCATTGGGACTCTTATAATGGATATGATTCCTCTTCTGCACTTGAGGAGATGGTTGGTGTTGCAACGTAGAAAAATATGTAAAGTAATTCGTGAAGTGTTTGTCCTGCACTGTGTAATTTGT
This sequence comes from Galleria mellonella, assembly GCF_026898425.1. NCBI lineage: Eukaryota > Metazoa > Arthropoda > Insecta > Lepidoptera > Pyralidae > Galleria > Galleria mellonella. Next base: position 6,076,531 of record NW_026442130.1, on the reverse strand, counting down.
ACAAGGTCAGACCTCAAGAGCATTCTCTCGGTCGAATATCCGTTACTAGAGCTATATGATCGTAACATAAAATATATTTATACATATTTTACAACACAAAAAGTAGGAGTACTTATTACATTATTTTATCTTTAGCCAACTTTTTGCCCGCATTTTTGTACGTGCATTTCAGAAGAAAATTCAATGAAATAGACCACTTATAAATAGCATATAAGATAAAACATACATCTAATTTAAAGTTAGATCTTCAAGAACACAACTGTGTAAACCATGTGATGCAGACATACAGACAAAATTTTTATTTTTACTTCTATTGCTACTATTAAAACTTATTAACCCCTTTCATATTTTTTTTATTATTTTCCATTTACAAACATTGTTCAGTCACAATTTTATTATGTTAGTAATATTTAACTAATGTAGTGTCTTTTCTTGTTACAGGAACGTGGTGTACAACCTTAGTTTAACAGACTTGACGGAGCAACGCCGCCTAGTCTGGTACTCACCAGAGAATGACGTCAAAATGTGCGTCGTCAAAGGCAAAGACGAGGTAAGTAGAACAAAAACTTAATCTTTTGTCAATATTTAGTTTTTTTTTTTATATATATATATATTAAATTTGAGCGCGTTAGACCACAATCTTACATGATTTTAAGTGAATATACTACTATAAAAAGTAGTTGATTCCGATTTTTTCGAGTTACATTATATTTGGAATTAAATTACGTTTTATATAATTATTTATCTCAATTTTACAATACTTTTATGTTTGTTATTACATAATGTGTTTATATTCCGTACAGGATTGGTTTAATTTGAATCGAATAACAATAAAAAAATTATGCCTCTATAGGTTAGACTTACTAATACTTAACGCATCCAACTGTAATATTAGTATGGAAAGCTCTATATTTCCATCGTTTCCGACACAAGTTTCTTCAAATAGTATGCTTTGTTTCTTCGATACAAAACTCCCTTCTTTATATTTTGAAGGATTTGATTTCACTCCTGTATACAACGTTGCATTGTTTACGATTTTATATTTATTTATTTATTTAACTCTTTATTGCACCATAAATAAAAATATACAATGATGAGTGAATAATTCAAGTGAAATACAGTAACATAAATACAGATTGAAAATATACACATAAAGGTACAAAAGGCGGTCTTATCGCTAAGACAATCTCTTACAGACAACCTTTGGTTAAAGGAGAACAGATAGAAATGGGCAGGTGGCGCAAGAGTGAATTAATAATTTTTCGTGCATAAAATACAAAAACCTATAATGCACAAAAATATCAAATATATAATTATATATTATATAATTTATTTGCTGCATTCTTCTGTACTCAATATTGAAGAAACAAATATCACTATGCCCTCTATCAAATACCGGAGTCTATATCAGCAGTAGTCCGCAATTGCGCTTCCTGATTAAAATCCAATTAAAAATTCATGTTTCTAAAGATATGAAATAAAATACAATAAAACTGCGCCCGGAGTGCAATATAATTGTTACGTACCTGACGCCATCTTGCGGCGTATAATTGAATTTAGAACGAGTCGGTCGCGTATGAAACGAGGCCGTGTTCTGCTAAACGTCTCTCTACCGAATACCGGCAAATTAAAACGTCAATCGAGCAGAAATTCGCCTAACTCCATGTTATATATATATACAGTATATATATTGTATGTACCAACGATCAAAGTTACGGCCTAGCTTACTATAACTTAGTTTAGTTTAGTTTTCATAAATAGTAAGAGTATTAAATCGCAAAATAAAATAAGCATACGGGGCTAGAGACAATTTTTAAATAATCTATTTGTAGAATTGGACGCATTTATTTCAAAGTTAACCACATTGTGTGCTGGTCGTTAACTCTTGTATTCACAGACACACATATTCACTGTCCATTTAAATCACTGTAACATGCCATACGACGCCCACCCGCAATAGCTCTCCACTAAGCTGCCGGTCATAAAAACTATCACAAGAACCTAGTCGTACATAAGCATACAAGTTATTAATGTAGTCCCCATTCAAAAGCTGAGCCTATTAAAGCTGTTATCAAAGTCGCTACATGGACTGGCTGCTCAATTTTAAGTATCATAAATATTTAACGAAATTCTTACAAATATGTATATAAACTAGTAACGAAACTAAAGTGAATTATGATATTATTTGTCGAAGCCACGAAAACTCCTTTATCAATCGATTGAAAAAAGAAATAACATTACAAAATAAGAGAATATTGCAGTTCAAAATAAATAATAGAATTTCAATCAGAACCGTTGTAATTGTTCATTTCATCAAACAAAATTACTGTATTGTAATATTATACTATAAGATCAACAATCACGAGGAAACCTTAGGAAAATTCAAATAAAAACAGTAAACATTTCATTGTTACAATTATTGTTAATTGGATGAGTTGTTTATAGATGATTGTGGAAATAATACGGTTGTGGTTTGGTTTTTTATTATCTACTGTAGGGTAATAAAAATGTTCAAGTATACAAGAACGAATTGCAATCCGATTGAAGTCGATGATTTGTTGCTTTTTTATAGCGTCCACTCCATTTCGAGACGAAAAATCGAGTACGCAAATTGCCATCTTTCTCAATGAAGTAGGTTACAGTACATCATCATATTAGCCGTTTACTGTCCATTCCCTCCCTTATGGGGGGTTTTGCCAGTAGTTACCACGCTTAGCAAGCAGGTTGGCAACAGCAGTTAGACTTTTATGACGTTTTAGGAGGGACACTAGTACCCCTCCCTCAACCATTAAGTTCGCTTAGTCGCCTCTTACGAAACCCACGGAAAAGAAAAGAGGTAACCGCTGTGTGGTCCTGGTATAGAATGGGCTAATCATATATTTATGATGCGCAGAGATGTTGCATCTCTGTGCATCTTCTACCGAATTTATCACGGGGAGTGCTCTAAGGAATCGTTCGGATTAATACCTGCTGCAGATTTTCACCACCGTACAATCCGCCATAAACTAAAGTTTCATCCCAACAATCTAGACAAGTGGCGGTCTTCCATCGTGCGTTTTTCAAGGCACTTTCTTACACGCACAACCACTCTTTGGAATCAACTTCCAGCAGCAGTATTTCCGAACCGATACGACATCATAACCTTCAAGAAAAGAGCATATTCCTTTTTAAAAAGCCGGCAGTACACCTACAATGCCGGTGGTGTTGTGGGTGATCATGGGCGGCGGTAGTCACTTACCATCAGGTGAGCCGCATGCTCAAAGAAATATATTTTATATTTTTTGTCACTGCCGTAGTGAAAATAATTTTTGTATATTATGTTGGCATCCTAAGATTTTGTTATAAAATTTTAACATACTAACTAACATACTAACATTTAGAACAATAAAAAGAAATAAAGAATATGATAGTCCAAACAGCACGTGGTGTGAAATGTGAAATACCCATATTTTGTACATATCATGAAAGAAATCTAATTACAAAATATGATTACCTAATAACATTTGATTGAAACCAATAAAAATCTAACTTATAATTTCTAATACGCGCATAGATTTAACATGACATTGTAAATCCCTAAATATAATGAATTGCAAATATAATAATAGAAATATAAATTGTATAAGAAAGTGTCCAGAGATAGTGCAGTGTATTTTATACTTTATCTAAGTAGAGATATGATATAAATTTTGTGTCGCTGTAAAGTATAGTGAAGCCATTAAAAGTAAGCCGTAAATACGGCACTACTCCGTTGAACACCTTTGTTTTACGAGCGCCGTTATATTTCTTGTTGACGCATAATTAAATACGTTGTTAAGTGAAATTACCTCTCCACCTTTTTAACGATTATGCGTTATTATTAGCTACATTTTTATAGTGGTTTTTTATATAAAAATATATTGAGCCGGATATGGTTTAATACCAAGGCAGTTCACTACAATTATACTTGGATTTAGTCATTAAAAAATCGTACCATATTAGTAAGTTATAAATATGAAAGTTTGTAAATATGTTTGCATAAAATGAAATTGAAATTTTGGTTGAAATTCGATTCGCAAACACACCATATCTTGACTTAATATTAAATACTATTTACCCAATTTCATTACTACTGGTTGAGCATTTATGGTAAGGCCTCAAATGGTTATATATATATATATATATATATATATATATATATATAGTCACTGTCACATTTATAATTTTAATAAAGATGACATAATGATATTTGTAAACGCGATTTCGTCCACATTAACAGGATAAAACCTTTCCCATACCGAATGCAACGTTTATGACTTTAATGAGTATTGATTGAAACATTTATATAACTGTAACAAACAAATAATCCCATTTACACATTTATGAGTAAGGATAATAGACAAAATAATGATATTATTACATGATATTTTCCACATACAAATGAAACGCAAAAAAGGTTTAAATAATACTGGTATACATGCAATTTACCGAGCTCTAAGCAGCCGTAGACGTGCCAGGACTGCGCCCCGTTCCTAAACAGATTTGTTCAGTTTAAACCGGCTTAAACTGGTTCCGGGCTGTTCTTTGTTATTTGTGACAAAACCTTGTACATGTAAATTAAATTAAATCACCGCCGTAATAAAATTATGTTAGTAAAACATGTGGATAAAAATATTAGTGTGGGTATTCTTAATTTATTACCTATTAAAACAAAAACAAAATTATAATATTCTTTTCATTCCATATATATATATACGTCAACTGAAAAAAAGATGAGATTGTCAATTGGACTCCAGTTTTTGGTGCGCTGTATTTTTGCCAAATTCTGACTCGATTTTAATAATTGTTTTTATAATCGAAAAAGTTACTCTAATGATTATTAGTCTCATACTAAGTTTAATCAATAGTTAAATAGGTTTTTTTATTTCTCAAATTTTAAATTTATATCTTATATATTTAAAAATAAAGATCTGCCTTTTTATGGAAATATAGAACAGTGCGTGTATGTGGTAAACGAATGTAAATTTTTATGTCATTTTGTGCCTTCACCTATATATAAAATCGATAGTTTCCAACTGCAAGTTCTTGGATGTGAGAACTACATGCTTTTGGAAATTCGAGCGTTCACGTTCAGAATACAGAACGAGCTGTATTTCGGACCAGTCCACCATGCAGTCTGAAACTTTCATCATTCTATACATAACTACTCGTATATGTATTCTGAAACTACATTTAATTTAGTATTAATAGTATCTATGCCAAATGAATATTTAACTAATTAATTTATTGATTTTGAACCTTCTAGTTTTTACGTAAAGTTTATTTTCGGTACTGAAAACAACACGATTTCAGGCAAATAGCACCCACATACGAGTACATTTATTTTATTTACTTGAAATTTGCGTCACGTTAAGTCCCGAAAATAAGTCAACAGAATGTGTAATTGTGTGTTGAGATGCTAAAATATTCATCTACTTAAAAAAAAATTGCGAACCAATATGTTATTACATAATTGGATATATTATAAATTATCAAAATATAATGTTATATTTTTATCAGTATAGTATAGTTCACAATTCAGTATAGTATAGTTCACAATTTATCGACAGTTTAAAATCTCGTGAGACAGTTTTATTCCTCTGTGGAGCATGTTCAGAAATAATTAAATATATTAAAAATATAAAAAAGTATTGAACTACAAAAATCACTTGTAAAGTCCATTTTTTTTATAATCCCAAATGTGTAAATAGCTTCTGAATACCTATACAAACATGTAACTGAAATGGGAGTAAAGCTGTGAACATCGAGGACAATGTATCTACCAGACGTAATGGTGTGGATTGTGGAGGCATAATGCTTACGTGGCAAATGCAACCGACGCAGTTGAGTGCCGTTATCGATTGTGTCCGTACAGCCTAAATCAATCGAGAACTCAATACAACATGTTATCGACATGCAAAAGAGATGAAAATCGACCTGAAAACAAATATCTACTATAACTTCTGCTGTAGTCAATATCTACACATATATTTCTTTTTTTCTTTGTTTAGCACATTTATTTATTTACTCATATACTAAATAATTAGAGGTAAATTAGACTTAAAAAGCAAATACAACCGACGCAATTGAGTGGCAATATTAATCGAGTTTATACGACGTAAATCAATTGAAAATTAATAAAAGTTAAAAAAATTACACTTACGAATTAAGAACCTCTTTCTTTTTAAAGTCAGTTAAAAAAACAGAAAATCAATTCCTTCTTCTTTATAGTTTTAGTTTAAATAGAGTCGTTGTACATTTATTTGGAAAGATATTTTATATCTTATGTACTTATCTTATAGTTAATTACTTCAGTTTCTTGATCGACACCGAATAGTTAATTTGTACAAGCCAATAACTCCTTAGGCTACGCTAATCTAACCGAACTGCTATTGTATCGAGGCATACGTTAAGTTGAGACGGGACACCGCCGTCATAATCTCTATTATCCCTACTTAATGTTCCGTTATTGTTGAGATTAATCCTAGTAAGTCAGTCTTTGTGTACTAATCTCATTAACTATAAGTATGCCTATATATTCTTACTAATTTTATTAATGGAAAGTTTATTAGTATATTTACTTGGATGATTGTTAAACAACTGGATAGATTTGGAAAGACATCTTTTCGAAAAATACTAAAATTACTATTTCAGTTAAGTAATATTTAATACGATATCAAAGGGTTTAGCCGGATAAAAATAGATGTTTAAATGTTTGTTACTCAATTAAACTTAAACGGCGAATGAATTTCATACAAGGGTAGATGATATTCTAACGTAACACATAAGAAGTTTATATATGATTCACGCAAGTAAACCCGCGGAAAATATCTAGTAAAATATACTTTTAAGCGACGTCAAACAGGCGAGATGAGATACTTCATTTATCTATACTTTTTGTTTACCTAATATCTTCGCCTATTTTAAAAATTCATTTTCCAATCGATCAGATTTACTCCTAACCAACAAAGTTCAATATTAATTTAATCATGATTTCGAAACACTACTTCGCTAAACTTTATTCTTTTTAAAAAGTTTATTTATATTCTCTGTCCTTATATCACTTTGCTCCAAATGATTGCAGCGATTTCACTAAAAGCCTGTATGTATCTTTAAAACCTATCTACATTCATTCCTTCGCTTTCTCCTTTAGTGTTTTTTTAAGTACTTCTTGCGTTCATGTTACCCAAGTAATCAGTAATGAAATGTATACTTATCGGACGAGTCTCTGAAGGCTTTTTTAAGGTTACACACGCTTTTCTATTCCTCGATCGAATCTTCTACCCTTGAGTGAACATGAAAATGCTTTAAAAGAAAATTGCCAATTCTGTGTCCCTAATTTTTTTATGTTTGTTTAAACTATTAAATCTTTCATTGTATTTGTATAGTGATACAAAATGGAATGAAATTTTTTCAGATTTATTTTAAGTTGATATACATCTTAAATCTTAGAATTTAAAAAAAGAACATGATATTTAGCATTAAATACCATAGATGTCTAGGATTGCGTTCCACAAAAAAAAAAACAATAGTGATTGTATAATCAATGTATGTATATACAATAACATATCTTCGCCAGTTCTGAAATTATTTTAATGTTTTTGTATTTGTATTTGTAATGTCATTTGAAAAACTAATTTCTGACTTGATCATAAGCAATGAAATAATTTTCCAACAGAAACAATTCTATCATTTATCATTATTATATTTCATCATAGCCGCAATCCATTGAGGCTAGTTGTTCAGACATTGTATTAAGTCTTATTAGTTAGGTATAGCATTTTGCTTTGTTCTATCAACTAACTAAATTGATAAGTAACTCTAAGCCATCTTTGACAACTTACTTACAAATTATTAAATGATATAAAATAACATATAATATTCTAGTAAACGGTGAATAGAATCTTAAAATGAATATTCAGTTATCTAAACAAACTTTTGTACTGAGTCTGGAAACATGAATTGTTTTTTTTACACGACCACCCAAAAACGAAATGTAATGATGATAATAATTCATGTATGTTATTTTATTGTAACTTCTAAATGTCTGCACAAATTGAGGTATATAGGGTATTATTACAATCCTGACATCATCTTAAGTGACATTGTTTAATTTTTTTTTAATAGTTCTTTTTGGCAGAGCTGTGGCGTTTTTCAATTTGCGGCTCAATTTATACTTGTTGCATGTAATGTAATGTAAAATGATATGATATCTTATCATCACGATACAACAGAAAAGGAAATTATCTCCATTATATAAAGAAGGTGCTTTGCAGCCGACTTCAAAAAGGAATAGGTTCTCAATTCTGTTGTAAACTTAAAAAGTTTATTACCTCATAACTCCGTCAATTATAAACTGATTTATATATATATATATATATATATATATATATATATATATATATATATGTGAAGGGATATATGTATAGATTGATCCCATAGAAATTTTATCAAAATCGATTGTTTAGTTTTTAAATCAAAGTAACTGGTTTTCACACAATTGAAGTAATTTTTTGTGGAATACAATCTTAAATTATAAATTCAAATTAATTAAAAACTCACAGTAAATTAATAACAATTGTATAAGGCATACTGTGTCACACTGCAGTAAATTGTAGAAGAGTCCATTTATTATTGCAAACAATCTTACGCAAGCGGTGGTTGCAAATGCTAATGCAATCTTAAGATGCATACATGTATCCCGTTATATATTGTACATTATACAGTCATAATGCTCCGCTGAATTGCTTTATCTAACGTCAGATATTACATGAGTGTATATGTACAAGTTAATCTGATATAGCTCGTGAATATATAATACACTGCAATGTATTTACGATAAACAATAAACAATATTTAAAGATATTCATCACGAATAATGTTTTTATTTTGTTATTTATTCCCAACAAAATCTTTATTTTTATTACTAGCATTTTACCTGCTATTTCGTACTTGTCGATTTCATAAGTAGAAAATTCAATGAAATAGATCATTTCAAAATCAAAGATAACACAGGTGGACGGGTTGTGTTCAGAAACACAAAAGTGAAAACCGCATCTAATTTGGTACAGTAGTTTTTGCATAGAGCTAAAACAAACATACAGACAAACGAAAATACTAAAAATTATTGCTCCTAGCCATAACAATATTTTTTTATTGTTACATCATATCAGAATAATCATATAGAAATAAAGGGGTCTTAATTAATAAAACTAATTGGTAGTTTTTTAATTAAGTCTAGGAGTAATAATTAATTAATATTAATTATGAATTTAATTAATTAAGAAATAAGACACCTGATATCAATTTTTCTTAAATACTTTCTATATACAAACATCGTCTAGTTACATTTTTTTTTATATTAGTAACATTAGGTATTTATAATAATAATTTTATATAAAAATCCCGTCACGGTGTTTGTTCAAGTTGATCTCTAAAAACTGCTCAACCGATTTTAATAAAAGTTTAACATATGTATATTTTGAGTAGTACCTACTTGAGAGAATAGATATATAGAGATAGCTTTTATCCCAATAAGTGAGGTTGTTGTCGAAAACATAATTCGTATTAAGTACACTATAACTAAATGGTTATATAAAAGTAAAACTAAAACGGTAAATCCCATTACCTTTTTTTTCACTACATATATAACTTCCTAGGTAATACTGAAATTTTTCGTGAATACGTAAATGTTGCATTACCATTTGTCGCGTTCACTGAATCTATGTAGTTAACTTCACACAAGCATGGATTAATAAACATGAATACCGATTTCAGTTGTGACAAAACTAATTATTTGTATTTAAAAACTAATGTACTAAACCTATTTTGATAAAATATTTTTAAGTATATCCTTTTAGATAAAAAAAGAGGTTTTCTAATCAGATATTTCTCAAAAATAACTGACGGAGTTATGAGTTAACAAACATAAAAGAAAAATTATACGACCGATATGGGACAACAAACATAAAGAAAACACAATCGAATTAAAGAAATTGAACCTTTTTTCGAAGTTGATTGGAATTTGCGAAAAATATCTCGATAAAGCAGACGCTAACTGTCTAGAAATCGGTGACAAGAAATCTAAATGGCTCTTGACAAGCGAGAAAAACTAAGCTCACAGACAAACCAAATAACAATTTGTTCCTGATTTTTCAGACAGTATCTCGTTAATTCGAGTAACTCGAATTGTCGAGAACAGATATTGGATGGGTTGGCTTCTATTTTATTTTTTCTATCTATAATTTAGAAAATTTAACAAAGAAACAAGATATCATTATAACATTTGTTTGCTTGTATTTTTACGAATAATGACGTCGTAATTATAACAAAACATAAGTAACTCGTATTTATGTTTTGTTATAATGACGGTGTAATTCTTCTTACAATTGTTTCTCTTTAACCATTATTATTCATTATCATTCTGTCATATTCATCAGGTTTATTAATTGACTATTAATATATTACCAACAATAGGGCCACTAATACCACATATTTTCGTTAAATGTTTTTTAATGATTAATTCATGTAGATAATAGAATGGTCACCCCGCCCGCTAAATATGGATAAGGCAGTGAATTTACAGGGTACAAAATAATAACACCTAAGTCCTCAGGAATGGCAACGCATGGAGGTATCATGGGCGTAACAGTATACTCTGTTATGTCCATGATATTGCTCATGTCTATAGGTGATGGTTGCCACTTTCCATCAGGTGGACCGTTAAATTGTTTGCCATTCTAAGTTGCTTAAAATAATCCATAAACGCTACGGAATACTATAGAGAGATGATAGGTGATGATGAACTAAAACGAGTTGTACCATTGTAACGAATATTCATCAAAAATTAACCATGATGATTACCAGGAGAGACCGCGTGAAGGTTGAACTGATAGAGTACGTATATTACTAGTTATGAGACATCGATCTCACTCATTCCCCAATATAATTATATTAAATAGTATTTTTTATTCAAATGAACATTTTTAAATAGACACTATTTATGATTCTACTGCCTAGTTCGGAATGCAGTTTCAGCTGCGAGAAACCAGCAAAATCGACTCTTGCTTTCTTCAAACAAAAGTTGATTTTATAATTTGTAAATTTATCTAATAAACTACTTTACACCGTAACTTATATTTTTCATGTTGCAGGAGAGCTGTCAAAACTACATCCGCGTGCTGGTGTCCCTCGGGCCGGGGAGATTGCTGGTCTGCGGCACGAACAGCTTCCGTCCCTACTGCAGAGAGTACAGCGTGCAGCGGGAGTCCTACCACATGGAACGGGAGAAGTCCGGGCAGGCCGTCTGTCCGTACGACCCGGAGCATAACTCCACTGCTGTTTATGCTGGTAAGTGTATTATTCCACAATAACACCAGAAGGACACTTTGAAAAAGTTATCTAATTGGTTACTTCTGTCCCATTCGTGTTTCTGCAATCACGCAGCTATGCTTACATGACTGTGTTTCAGTTTTAAAGGCAGTGCAACTACAAGGTAAAGAGGCATCAATCAAGGCGACATCTTGGTTCTCTAATTGCTAATTGTGTTATTAGTGACTTTACATGAAGTGGGCAGTCAGCATATTTAACATTCAAAGGTGCAAAAAAAAACATTCAATATTTATGGCATAGTTACTGAATGTTTATGTCATAGTTATTCAATATCTGTGTCATAATTGCTAAATGTCTATGTCATAGTTACTGAATGTCTATGGCATAGTTACTGAATGTCTATGGCATAGTTACTGAATGCCTATGTAATAGTTACTGAATGTTTATCGCATAGTTACCGAATACCTATGTAATAGTTACTTAATGTTTTTGTTACATTCAGTAACTATGACATGCTTACTGAATGTCTATATCATAGTTACTGAATGTTTTTTTTTTTTACATTCAGTAACTGTGCCATGTTTACTGAATGATTTTTTATGTATCTGACAAAGTAATAAATGTATAATTAACAAACACAAAGGAACAAATGAAAAAATATTTTAAACCAATTAATTTTCATACAATATCGCCACCCCTAGCAATATACTGCGCACTAAGTCCTGGAGTGTACAGTGTACGTGCATGGACAGTGAACACAAATTCCCAACTAATGGGATCTAGCCATCCCCCCGAACACCCAACCAATTAGGAACAACGCACCATGTACTGTGAATCTTCAATTCAGGAACAGCTGTAATCCTATACATTGGGTTACGATAATTCGATACCTAATACATGCATTGGAAACCTGTGCGCCTACGATTTCGTATAAATTTTACAATACCTAAAACTTAATACTGGTTAGCAATATTACTAGTATATATATATATATATATATATATATATATATATATATATATATATATATATATGTATGTATGTATGTCTGTATATATACAATGCAATTTGATTACATTATCTGTGCTGATATAATTAAATTTACATATTTATAATTAGATGTTATCTGTACAAAAATTCATACGAAGGGTCTTAATACTCGTAAGAACAATAGCAACGCATGGGGAGTATCATGGACGAAACAGTATACTCTGTTATGTGCATGGTACTGCTCATGTCTATAGGCGACGGTTACCACTTTTCATCAAGTGAGCCGTCAGCTTATTTGCCATTCTAAGTTGCATAAATAAAAAACGTTTTTTGAAATTTTTATCCTGTCTATTTGTGTATTTATTCCGGTATTGCGCAAAAATTACTGTATCAAATTGAATATGGTTTTCAAGTTGTATTCCTGAAGGTCTAATTTAAAATCTAGTCTATCTAGTATGTTTTATCTTGATACGCCAACTAGGAATTATTATCTATAACAAAACTCCATGCATATGAAATTACGGGGAAAGATAGTGTTAATACATAGTTAAGTATTAATAGTGTAGATAGTTAATATTTATTGTACATACACTACACACTACCCATCATTTAATGCCCTTTAATGATCCTTTTCACTCCACGGGGCTTATTATGAGCAGTTAAAAGCTGACAGTTTTACAGATTAAATTGAGCTGCCTTGCAAATTGGTACTAAAATCATAAACCAAATAGGCCAATTTGTAATAACCCTCCAGATTTTGTAGAACTTTTATAAAGTGAAACACGTCTTTTGTACATCTTTATTCATATTAATTTATAATATGTGAAATAATATATTTAAATTCAATATAAAGAGGAAGGATACCAGAGGGAGACTTTGTACAAAAGTCGTTTGCTTAGGTACCTCTGTCCCATTCGTGTTTCAACCGTAAAGCAGTTGTGTTTGCATGGATGTGTTTCGGTTTGAAAGGTGGGATATGGCGTGAATTTACAGGGTACAGATAAATAACACCTTCTTCCTCAGGAATAGCAAAGCATGGGGAGTATCATGGGCGAAACAGTATACTCTATTATGTCCATGATACTGCTCATGTCTATAGGGGACGGTTACCACATTCCATCAAGTGGGCCGTCAGTTTGTTTACCGTTCTAAGTTGTATAAAAAAAAACAATAAGCAGTATACAGATACTGCTTATTGTTTTAGATACAGATCTAAAAAAGTAAAATCTTCACAATTTTTGCTTTGATTAAAAAATATCATTTTAGTTCTCACACTTTCCTGACTCGTGTATCTATTTAATCGTAAATTCGAACCTGTTATCAAAACTTACCATTCAATTTAAATTTCTAAAATTAACTCATGAATAATTTGTTCGATCGTAATTAATCTAACTTTGCTATTCTATTGTATATTGGGTTCCTATAATTACATTAGTTGAAATGTGAATCGAATGTTGCGTTCACAACGATGGTACAGTCAACAAACATGAGGATGGAAAGGAATTGTTAGTAATGAGGTCTAATAGCCCTATTGCTAGCAATATCTGGGCGACCTCCACGCGATTCACCCTGGAAACCATCGTAGTTAATTCTCGTGGAATCCTTCGCGATAGGCTAATTGACCTACCTTTTCATCCTCACCTATCGTCCCTCACTGATACCTCTCCACTGTATTCCGTTAACGCGAGCAAGGTTCATTATCGGCCATTAAAAAAACCCTGGGATTTACAGTCGTCCGCATAATTTATTTCGACTTCATTTTGATATAGAACATAAGTCGCAGAATTGAAAGTCGTTTCTCAGCCTACCAGAATAAAGGGATTAATGAATCAATGAAAAGTTAATACGTAGAGATATTAACTTCAAACAGCTGTACGATATTCGCCTTTATTGCAACGTTATAAGGGTTAAATCGAATGGAAAACATATTGACAGTTGGTATGTGGGCAACGGTACGTGAAACGGCTTCATAGTACTTATAGTGTCGTAAAATAAACTCGGGTAATGTGGGTATATCGTAAAATTTCCACGTAAAAGGTTACATTTTGCATAGAAAACGATCAAGGCACGACTACAGAAATGTAAAAAGAGGTAGGTAGCATGTTTTATCTCTATTTCAATTGTAAACGTCTGTTGTTTGATTATAGTAATTTATATTCCATTAAGAGCTCTATTAATATTAGTATACCTATGGTCCATCTGTGTAACAAATTTTATTGAAATCTGTGTAGCCATTAAAGCATAATTGAGCAACAAATATTAAAACATACGAGCTTCCATACATTTTTACATATTCAATTTTATAATTAAAACTGCACGACGCGATATTATAATGTTTAATATAGAATAGTGTCTAAACCTAACTTACAAACATTCACATATAAACATATATTTTATCTTCGTATACCATATAACAATAAATAATATAAAAAGAGATATATCCTGTTATCAAGATGTATGAAACCAATTATAATAGAAAAATACGGGGCAATTACCCTGACAAACAATTAAAAAAGAATAAAGATTTTTCAGAACTACAAATTTCGAAATTGAAGAATAATGAATTTTATGCTCATCCAATAATCATGTTACACTAGAATAACAATATCAAATCCATACCCTCAATCATTAGCCGTAGCCGTTTTCTAAAAAACCCCTTACACGTGCCCCATATGCGTTGGGACTCTATTCATTTTGTTGTTAGGAAATTAGGAAAAAGGGAAATCTTTTTCATATCGATTGAACCCACTTTCACAGGCTAGCGACGTACAATAGCCACGCATTGTTGCATTGAAAACGGCCAGAATGGGCATACGAAATACGTGTTATAACGTGACTATTAGGTACCTATATAGAATTGGCACGTTTCAGTATGTACGTGCCATATTCAAGAGGATTGGAGCTTCATTTGCGGTCTGGATATCTAAAACTATTACAGAAAAGAATATAAAATGTGTACTTAATGTCGAATTTCATATCTTTGTCAGTAGTTTTAATACGAGATAAACTGACTAATGTAGATTCCAAGGGTTTTGCATCTAGAAATTTATATTGGATTCTTTAAATGAACAAATGATATTCGACTTCACAAAGCAAAAAAATTTTAATTAAACGAATAATAAATGCTATTTTATTAAATTCTATAGAAATGCTTAAAAATGTATACTACAAAATATACCATGTGTTTTTTTATTATATTTTTAAACTAAAATTTAATGTTAATGACCGACCAAAATTGCCGGGCTGTTTTTTGTATCCGGCCATGACAATAATGTTTACTGTTTTCATGATCATAACATTGTGTTCATTACAACTCTTAATAGTAACAAATTTTAAATTAATTTTTAAAATTAACCCCTCTCTTTAATAAAAATAAGGGAAACGATGTCTATATGCATTGCACAACGGGAATTTAATGAACTTATTGTATTTGTCATATCCTACACTTTTTACGACATCTGGAAGTGTTCTGTTTGTCCTTTCCGACAAAGACAGTAAGTATGTTAAATTCTTGTAGTGTATGTATAGAGACATCGTATTAAAAATTTACCTAAGATTTAAAAATAGTATAACAAGAAAATCGGAAATTATAGCTCTGTCCTATAAGAAATCTAACATGAAGATATATAAATAAAATAATTGCCCAGAGAACATAGAAGAAAAAAAACAAATTCTTTCTTAGGCCGACTGCGCAACCTGAATATTTATAGACTAACTGTAATTTTGTGAAACGAAATGTGGGATTTAGTCAATTCGAAATACTTCCACTAGAATCTCCTGTAAGATATTTACATGTAGGCAAGGAAAATATCAACCACTCCGAGTATTCAGGTCAACTGCACTAAAACGAAATAGGAAATGTTTTGAATAAATTTAAAGGTATAAACTGCAGTATTTTGTAAAAATAACCTGAACATATAAAAAAATTAAGAAAAATTAAGGTCTTTTTATTTAAAATTAATAATGACAATATCAGAATTATATAATGCCAGTCTTAACAATAAGAAACGACGATTGTGAAATCACATTATTCATAGTTTTATTTTTAGTTTATTCCATAATATATACTATAACCAATCCCACAGAATCATACAGAGCGAAATGTTTAACCTACTAACAGAATATAATGGCACACTGTGGTAGAAATGGAATAGTGAAGCTACTAATTGACATTGTACAAGTCTAGACTCTAGAGAGCCACCAACTGCCAATGAAGTTAATTGTGCTGCAATGAAAGATACATTATTGATCACGTTACTATCTGTAATATGTAACACTGGTCTACAAATTTTGACTTTAAAAAAGTATTGTTCATGGAAAGTAGATTTTTTTATTGATTTCCACGTACTAAACACAAAAATAATTAATAAACATTAAAATTAGTTTCCCTTATTTAGAAAAAAAAATAAGACGATTTTTGAAAAAATTTACAGAAATTATACAGTTTTTTTAATCATAAGTGGAATTTCGACGTGGTCTCTTCGCTGCCCTCTTATATTCTGCTTCTGGAATATCTCGACAAACAGTCCAGCAATAATCCGCCAACATTGAAACGTTCCAATGGCCTTGATATCGCTTTTCCATGTTGGCAATATCCTGATGAAAGCGCTCCCCATGTTCATCGCTTAAAGCCCCACAATTATCCGGAAAGAAATCCAAATGCGAATGTAAAAAGTGGATTTTCAAGGACATGTTGCAACCCAGTTTTTGGAATGATGATAACATATTTTCTATAAGTTCAGCATAGTTGTCACTCCTTTTATTTCCTAAGAAGTTTTTTGCAACAAGGCGAAAATCATCCCAGGATTTTTTTCTTTACCTTCTAGAACCGAGTCGAAGTTATCATCTTTAAATAAATTTCTTATTTGAGGACCTACAAATATTCCTTCCTTGACCTTAGCGTCACTTAATCTTGGAAATTTCTGGCGAAGATATTGAAAAGCAGCTCCATTTTTGTTCATTGCTTTTACGAAATTTTTCATCAGTCCTAGTTTAATATGCAATGGCGGAAGTAAAACATTTTGTGGGTTAACTAAAGGGTCATTTTTAACATTTTTTTGTCCAGGTTGAAGTGTCTGACGATGGGGCCACAACTTTTTTTTATAATGCTCTTTTCTATCACGACTATCCCATTCGCAAATGAAGCAACAAAATTTCGTGTAGCCTAATTGTAGTCCGAGCAGCAGAGCTACGACTTTCAAATCCCCGCAGATTTGCCATTGGTGTTTATCATACTTAATCCGCAACAGAAGGGTTTTCATGTTTTCATAAGACTCTTTCATATGGACCGCGTAACCAATAGGAATCGAAGGTAAAATATTTCGGTTATGTAACAAAACAGCTTTCAAGCTTAACTTCGAGCTATCTATGAAAAGTCGCCATTCATTCTGTTTATACGTAATTTTAAGAGCTTTCATCAAACCACTAACATCTATACAAAAAACTAAACTTTCAGCCATTTCAAAATATTGCGTTAAGTTTTTTTGTCTAGTACGGAAAGATGTAATATTCACACCACTTTCTAATAGGTTCCATTGTTGCAGTCTCGATCCTAAAAGTTCTGCTTTGTTCTTGGGCAAATCTAAGTCCCTTACAAGATCATTTAATTCGGCTTGTGTTATCCTGTGTGGCTGTGATGACGTACTAGGTACTTCGGATTCTGACATTGAAGAAATTGATGGTGAAGTAAGTGTAATTTCATCTTCCTCAATATGAGGACGTTTCGGAATCGGGTGAAGATTGCTGTGCGGCAGAGGACGAGTAGCCGATGGTACATTCGGATACACTATGGTTTTTTCTTTTTTTTAGAAACACCCTTGCCTTTTCCAAATACATGGGTTGTCAGGCAGAAATAACAATCAGTTGCATGATTTGTCGATTCTCGCCACTGCATTGGCACTGCAAATCGAAATGATGGTTTTTTGCCATTCAGCCAATTTCTTAAGCCTGTAGCACACGGATTGCAACAAAAATGTGGAACCCAGCTTTTATCCTGATGTTTTATGCTTTCGTTAAAATAGTAATAATAAGCTTTTTTTATTGCAGGTGATATTGAACACTTTTGCTTATTAAATATCACTTCACCACAAATGTAACAAAAATTGTCGGAATTGTTTACACATTTTCGAGACATTTTGCTATAAATTATACGTATTTTTTTTTATTTTTAATACTTTTATCACTTAGTAATACAGATCACTTTAACTAAACATAATATTTTTAACATTCGATGCCGACTAAGTAAATATAATCAGCATTATCAAGTTCAGTGAGGGTAGAATCATTAAATTCGGAAAATGTCAAGTATTGCAAAAACTCAAACTAATAAATCACTTTCACTTGTCAATTTGTATTCAGCATGGGTAGTTGAGTAGAAATTTGTTAAAATTATTTCGAATACTTTTCCGTTGTAGACCTGTGATCGAATGCAATAATATTTCAACTAAGGTACCATAGAAATATCATGCTTACGATATATAAGAGTAAGATATGGCAACTAGTTTTGTCACGATTGAAGTCAAGGAATTTTGTGAAACAAACAACTGTTATTAACCATCGCCTATCTACATATACTTACAGTACCATATATTATACTGCGTTCTCCATTTCTGATAATTAAATTAATAATTTTGTACTCCGTCATTTACAAAGTACTATTATAGTATTACATCTTTCAATCAAAATACAGCTATGCATGCACAACTGCTTCAAGGCAAAAAAAAATAAAAAGGAACAAAGATACCCAAGCAATCTATTTTTATATAAAATCTCCCTCTGATACTTTATACTATAGGTTGCGAATAATACCTCTGCATGTTTTATTGTTGAGAGCATTCATGGAGTTCAATTTCCAGTAACCATCAAGCGGACCTTATACAAGATGACCGTACGCTGAAGTATAAACTGACACATACAAAATAAATTAAAACAAATTACAGCAATACTATTAGTTGTGGAAATGAATACCCATAGGTTCCCCTAACTTATTTCATACAGCAGAAGAATCCATTTGCGCAATGTCCCTTTGTGCAATTTTCTTTGCATTAACGCATCCACACCCCAATGGCAATTCACAGCCATTTATCACACGCGCGCAAACATTAACTACTACTATACACTACAAATTAAAACAAAATCTGTTTTTGTTATACTTGTAACCTAAGATAATATACCTATTATATTTCATAAAAATATATAATATCAACTCGTAACCTATTAGCAGTATTCATTGAGCTGAACTATCTTACTCTTAACATCGTCTGAATGTTAAAATAATTCTTAAAACTTTTGTATCAATAAAGTGATCATAAGACAAGGTGGAAATTTCAGAAATTATTTTTATATTGACTTATAAAATTTCACTATGCATGTTTTATGTTTTACATGAATCAGAAATTAACGCAGTCGTTCAAGTAAATTATTATAATTTACCTGAATTATTCCTACGTTTCGACCAGGTTACACCGGCCATGGTCACATGTAGGTCACCGCTTCCAAGTCAAAAGTATTTTCTTTCATCACACTATTTGGTTTTTGCACACAACACTGACCGTGTCTTTATTCGATACATTTACCGATTGCACTCTATTATTTACATACTTTGACCATTTAGACTTGTAACAAGCTTTCGATCGAGTAGTTATATAATAGTATATATTCTGTTCAAAAATAAAACACTTATCACAAATATTGTATCTTATCAAGTCACAATCTGACACACCCTTATTGACAGAATTGGACTACAGGATTGTTATATATTAAGTTGGTTTATTTTTTATTTTTTGGAGTACCACAAGGTTTATTACTTGGTCCAGTCTTAAGTACTTCAAACAACTTAGTTTGCTACACTCGTGATACATTTAAAGAGATTTAATTTTGTTCCACAAAAAATCCTTTTACAAAAAATTCAATTATGACAAAACCAGTTAATTTGATTTAAAACCTAATTTACTGAACCTGAAACAATGTGTAAGTGTAATGTGTCCTTGTAGAAAAAAAATGAATTTTCAAAATTGGTTTACAACTAACGGAGTTATGAGGCAAAAAAACATGAAAAAAATACTACCTAATTGAGGTTTTTGAAGTCTGTTGCAAAAATTATCTAATATACTTTATAAGACAATTATGCATTTTATAAAAATTTTAAAACGAGACCAATTGGAACAGTCTTGGGACAAAAATTTAAAAAACTTCAATATGATAAGCATAACTTTTTAGTTATCAATGTGACGTCCACTCTCGTACCTATATCAGCTATAAACATCCACCTACATATAAATATAAGTGTGTAGTATCTTTCCGACGAGGCACTAACATCCAGCGTTCGTCCATTATGGCTCGACACGGTTAGTTATCTACTATTGATCTGGTCCAATTAAGTGCAGCGACGCCCTGGGGAGTCCTGCCCTTACCCACGCACTCATAACTCCAAAGTTATATATGGTAACACTGTATACCTAATTATGTTATGTAATATGCTTTGAAACATGTATACGAGTACCATGTTGGTAACCAAACTTTGTATCAGTAGTGTTGTACAAAAATTTAATTCTTTTACAAAACTTGTACAATAACATTATTTACATGACTAACCAAATTGGCTATCTGTAAATATGGTATTTTACGAGTATTTTATATAATAATTCAATGTGTTTTGTATTCTCTATTAAAGTGGTATTAAAATCTCAGTTGAATTCAACTGCGCTTTAGTATAAATTATCGTTTGAACCCATTTATTTATATCTAACTATAAAACTACAACTGTACTGCATATACACTCGACAGAATTAATTAAATTAATATCTCGTCAAATATCTATTTAATGTCATTAATTCAATAATTAACTCATCAACTAATAGTCGCTCTTTAGTTTGAAATATTGTAGGTTTGAAACCATTTGATTTAAATACAATATTAAAAGTGTAGATGTACTATATACGTGTACATAATAATACTTTGATGAAATTAATTAAGTTAATATCTCGTCAAGTATCTATTTAGTGTCATCAATTCGATAAACAACTCATCAACCATTTTGTTCTAGTTGTGATTCCGCTCGTGTTTACGGATAATACATTTCACATGCCGCCCACAAGTAAATGCGGTGGTATTTCTAAATTACAAACCAACTTACCCTTGGCATTCGGAAGACCCTCCTGCTTCCGTGTTTTTATGGCCCTAACGAGATGTGTGACGTGCTTACCGTCATTTCGCCACGGTAACGACATCACGACACGATCACAACCGCTGTTAAAAACCGAACATTTTAATAATATTCTGTATAAGTATCTTTACGTATTTATAAGTACTAGATGTAAAAGAAATAGAAGTGTCGAAATTTTTTTAGGTATAAATATTTTCTTGAGACATGTGCAGTTCTTTTAATTCCAATTTCAATCCCAATTTACCTTAATCTATCTAATTCTTAATCTAATAAAAACGAAAATATTTTTAAAAAAATTTAACAAAAAAATAGAAAAGTTGAAATAAATATGAATGATTTATCTGTATTACAACCTTTACCAATCATAAATAATATATGAACCAATTTCGAAATTTTATTATATTCATAAAAATATACATTTTCGTAAGAGGAAAATATTTTTATAAAAATTGAAGTAGAAAATTTGACTTGTGCAAACTCCGTACAGATAAACATATCATAGAGAGTGACACTTTATAAAATAAAGAGACCATCTCAAATATAGCTATTGCTAAGAGGCGATGAATACACGTGACTACTTCCATTTTTGTAGTAATCTATGCAAAAAATATAATACGAGTACATTCAGCGATCCTAAAATAGAAAATGCCACATACGTACAAAGCTGTTCATTATGGCAACAATATTTCTATGGTTGAACATTTTGACTCCAAATTATTTATTTCAGTATCTGTATTTCTTCTATAGACAAATAGTTCGACTTGCGCAGGTATCCGTTTCATCGATTCACGGGGTTCTTCTTTTTTACACTACCTACATTGATGCGATATATTGTCTTGTTGCGTATTGGAATTCATGCGCAATAGTGATGTGCAACAAATTATAGTATATCGATTTAAGTGATATTTTTGTATATAAAAGGGATAGATTTATGTATTGTATATTATATATCAATACATAATTTAAAGTAAAACTTGTAATAAAGTATCTAACATGCCTCTAAAACGTACCCCGCCCTCAAGAACTTCAGATGCAGATTTAGATTATGTTGCTTCAAGCTTGCCTAATTTGGATCTTACAAATACACAGAAGAATTTAAATCTTGCGCCTCTAAAGAGGAAACACGGAGATAGCGAAATGCAAGATTTTATGGAAGAGATGCGCGAAATGTTTTCAAAATTTGTTTCAGAACAAAATTCTAAATTGCAGGCAGTACAGGATTCCATATCAGAGATTAAAATTCAGAATAATAGTATACAATGTTTTATTGATATGATTTCAAAAAAATTTGATGATATTCAAAAAGAAGTTAATACTTTAAAGGACGAACGTAAAGATAATCTGATATATATAAAACTGCTAGAAGGCAAAGTTGAAAGTATTGAAAAACACAACTGCTCCTCAAAAATAGAAATTAGAAATATTCCTACGATTTCAAACGAAAATAAAGAAGCTCTGATTGGAGTTGTGAAAAGTCTTGGTGACCTTCTTGATCTTGAATTGCAAACATCAGATATACGAGATATTCATCGTGGTTTTGCCAAACCAGAAAATACAAGACCTATCGTAGTGGAGTTCTCATCTGTTTTGGTTAAAGAAAAATTTATTAATAGTTCGAAAAAGTATAAGACTACTAAAAAATGTCAATTGAATACTACTAGTTTAAAAATAAAAGGAACAGAAAAACCTATATACGTTTCTGAATGTCTTACCACGAATGCAAGAAGATTATTTTTCTTGTCACGAGATTTTGCTAAAACTTTCAATTACACTTATTGCTGGACTTCTTACGGGAAGATCTATATGCGTAAAAAAGAAGGTAGCCCGCTCATTCGAATCAATAACGAAGCTGATCTTAGCAGGATGAAGACAACTGAAAATATTTGACTAAGACTTTTAATGAGATTCTGTGTGGGATTTATTGTTTTTCTTTCATTCATTGCTAATTTAATAACTAATTTTGACACAAACATATTATCTCAATACATAATATTATTATATTTACACATTATACTCTACAAATTACTCGATCACTTTTCTTTAAAAAAACACTGTAGCATTTACAGTATTTACAGTAGTATTTACCCTATAGTACTTTTCTTTACCGGAGAAAATGTGTTGTGTTCTTATAGTATAACAAATACAGTTTCCTTTGCTCTCTTCCAAAATAATTATGGACAGTACGGTTAATCAAGAAATAGATGATATTGCTGTCTCTAATTCTATGACTTGTGAGGTTGAGGAGTGCAGATTCATTATCGAATGTCCTTCTGACTATTTAACTATTTTAACGCAAAATATTCGTAGTATTAATAAGAATATGGATGAACTTTCGGCTATGTTACACAGGCTTAAGTTTGAATGCGATGTGCTTATTCTGACGGAATGTTGGCTATCTAATACTTTAAGAATCCCACCTATAAAAGGATATTCTTGTTATACCACTAAAAATAACAATAGCCAGAATGAAGGAGTGGTTGTATATATAAAGAATAATATTACTGTGACAATTGAAGAACCTGTAATACTTGATTCTAATTGCTTAGTTGTTAAAATTGGATCTGACACCGCAATTCTTGCATTATATAGACCACCATCTTATGTTAATGTTGATCCTTTTTTACAGTCACTTAATTCGGTTTTATCCAATCTCACCTCATTTAAGAATATATCTATTATTGGAGATGTCAATATTAATATATTACCTTATGCTTCGGATGCTAGAGCGAATGAATATTTAAATTTAATGTCATTTCATGGCTTATTACCGGCTCATACGTTACCTACGCGTGAAGGCAAAAGTTGCCTGGATCACGTAATTTTAAAATCACATTCATTTGCTACTACATTGGTTTTGAATAGTACTCTAACAGATCATCAAGCGGTTTTATTATGTTTACAACACTCATTAAACAAAATAAAAGTTAAACGCCAAATTACTAGAGTTAACTATGAAGGAATTAGATCAAATTTACAGACAATAGACTATAACGTAATATATAATTCATGCGATATTAATTTTGCCATGTCATACTTTGTACGTAGTCTACATCGCGCTGTAATTGAAAATACTATAATTACAAAAGTATCAAGAAGAAATATACTCATTAAACCTTGGTTAACTCCGGGTCTATTAAGATGCTTGCGTAATCGTGACAATATGAATAAAAAATTAAAACAGAATCCTGGTAATGAAATACTCAAAATTTCGTATAAACGTTACCGAAACTTCTGTAATAAGACTTTAAAAAGAGCAAAAATAGAGTATGAAAAATTAGAAATTAAGAAAGCCGGTAAAAACAGCAAACGGCTATGGAGTGCTATAAAAAAGGCTACAAGCTGTACAAGGACCATAAGTGACACTAGTGAATTGCTAAATAAAACTAACATTGAAGAGTCTCTTAATGGGGTTAATAACTATTTTGCTAATGTAGGAAAAAATCTTGCCTCAAAATTCACTTCTGTTTCACGGGCAAGTGCGATGTCTCTGCTAGTGAAAGCTCTGCCCTCTGTCCGTGAGTCTTTTGTATTTCTAGATACTGATTCTAATGAGATTGAGAGACTTATAATGGAATTAAAAAACTCTTCATCAGTGGGATGGGACCTAATACCAATCAGGCTTCTTAAGGAATTTAAAGACATCCTTATTCCGCCTCTTACGTACATGCTTCAAAAATGTATTAGGGATGGCATTTTTCCGGAGGTACTAAAGAAATCGGTAATCATTCCTATTCATAAATCGGGTAGGGGAGACTGTATTGAAAATTTTAGACCAATTTCTCTACTTCCTGCAATATCTAAATTGCTAGAAAAGATCATAAATGTTAGGTTAGTTAAATATCTGGAACAAAACAATCTGCTTTCTAAAAACCAATTTGGCTTTCGTGTAGGCAAATCAGCTGATGAAGCAGTTCATGAACTAACTGATTGGATAGTCAAAAATTTGGATAGCGGTAAAAAAACTCTAGGTATTTTTATTGACCTCGCAAAGGCTTTCGATACGGTCTCATTACAGATTTTACAACATAAACTGGAAATAATGGGAATTCGAGGTACAGAACTGAAACTTTTAAGTGACTATTTAAATAACCGTTACCAGTGTGTAAAAATAGATAAACACTTCAGTGAAGACCTTGCAATTACTCATGGTATCCCGCAGGGAAGTATTCTCGGCCCTACACTCTTTCTTATCTATATTAATGATCTCTGTGATCTCTGTCTTCATCGAGGTAAAATAGTTTCTTATGCGGATGATACAGCACTCTTGTTTTCAGCTAATTCTTGGAATGAAGTTTATCAATCTGCGCAAGAAGGCTTTAATGTAGTTTCTGAATGGCTTTTTAACAATCATTTAACATTGAATGCGGAAAAAACAACATATATTAATTTCTCCATTAGAAAATCAAAAAACAATATATCACAATTTAACCTAATTGCGCATTGCTGTAATAACACAAATAAATCAAATTGTAAATGCCCTTTACTAAAAAAGACGAATTCTTTAAAATATTTAGGAGTAATGCTAGATTCTAATCTGAATTTTAAATGTCATATAGAACTCTTAGTAACACGACTTAGAAAACTTATTTATGTGTTTAAAAAATTAAGATATATTGCAGATGTACTGATCATTAAGCGTGTATATGTGTCTTTAGTTGAATCAATATTATCATATTGTGTATCTAGCTGGGGCGGAGCTTCAAAATCTTCATTAATTAAGCTTGAAATTGCCCAAAGGGCAATTCTTAAGGTCAGTACCTTTCGCCCAATTTACTTCTCAACGCATCTTCTATATCGATCATGTGCAGTCTTAACTGTTCGACAAATTTTTATAAATAGTATTATAAAAAAGCAACACACACACACCCCATTCAATAATAATAATGTCAAAAAAAGACGCAGTGATAAAATATGTACAATACCAGCATTTAAACATATCTTCACAAATAGATTCTTTTGTTACCTTGGTCCGCATTTATATAATAAACTTAATAGAATTCTTAATATATATCCTTTAAATAGAAAAGAGTGTAGGGACAGAGTGGTAGACTGGTTGAAAGAAAAGAACTACGATGAGACGGAAAATCTATTAAAAAATGAAATATAATAAAATACAACTACTACTAAATACTACTAATAGATACATAAATTAAAATAATATTGTACAATTAAATTCAAGATAAACCTTTAAATTATTTAAATAATATTACAGTAACATACAAATAATTTTACACACTCTCCCACACACATACATTCAAATTACACTCTACACACAGGGAGCACATTATTTCACAATTTTCATTATTGCCAATTGTTATAATTAGATATACTAACTTTATATAATATCAATATTCTATATGTAGCACTAAAAATTTAGCTGAACTAACATTATACTATATAATGAGGGTTGAGCGCTGTTGTCTGAGATACAGGTTTTATAACCTAGTTCAGACACAGATGTTTAAACTGATCCAAATGTACAAATGAATTCGTATCTACTTTTACTGTAATTTCTAGTGCTGAATTTGTTAAAATCATGGTTATGCAATAAAGTTATTATTAAGTTATTATTATTATTCTATAGTAATATACACATATAAAGCTAAAAAATTGGTTTGTTTGAACGCGCTAATCACTTGATCTGTCAGTCTGATTTAAAAAATTGGTTGCATTTTTTAACTTATTTCTTGATTAAAGTTATAGGTCATTCGATATCAAGATATGATCATGAATGATTAATTATAAAAATAAAATATTTTATATTTTTTTTAACAATTAAAGATATCGAAAACACATCTGTCTGACTGGCACCTTTATGCGTGTGCATAGCGACTTTGTAAAAAATAAATAAGAATATTAATAACAATTTAAATTGTTAATTTAGTTTTGCAATGTCAAATTTAGAAAATATTCGGCCGATTTTTTGAAAGATACGAATACTAAATATGTGTAGCTATGTAGTTAATTTATTCTAGTCAGACCCCAATATTCTGATCACGTAAAACGAATAGCAGAGGTATATTATGCAGTGCTAGTGATCGCTTCTATCGAATTATCGGTTTTCAGACGGAATAGATGGCACCACTTTAGTACTTAATACGATTATCACAAATAAAATTGAAATAAAATTGTGTCATATAATAAATAAGTCGTTGCAATATTTGTTTACGTACGTATAAATAAATCTCTGTTATTTATTTTATTAATAAATTATTGTAATTAAATACAATATTTTAATTTTAATTTTGTCAAAATTTAAGTTCTTAACGTACTTACTCGCCGCATTTCAATATAAGGTTCATTAAATCAATGTAGTAACTGATAGTAAAATTCAGAACAGCACCTACATATCGTTAATCATTTCGAACGTTATCATTTTAGCTATTAATTATTATTGTTCAATATAGACCTTCGCGGTAGAGTACGACAAAAAATCATTAAAAAACATCTGAATCCACCGACTCTTCATGTTATTAATTAATAAGATGTCTCCCTTGAGTGCCCACGTTAATCAATATATCATATGATGTCCTATGTGTTAAGTTAGGATATAACCTACCCGTGTACTAAACTTTATTCGAATCCGTTGAGCCGTATATCCGTAGTTAAGTAGCAAATATGTAAACACATTTACAACGTTTCACATTTATAATATTAGAATGTATTTATCTATGACCCTATATTTATCTAACGTGAAGCAGTTGTGTTTGCATGGCTGTGTTTCGGTTTGAATGGTGGGATATGGCAGTCAATTTACAGAGTACAGAGGAATAAAACCTGAGGCAACGCAATGACAACGCTTGGGGGGTATCATGGGTGAAACAGTATACTCTGTTATGTCCATGGTACTGCTCATGTCTGTAGACGACGGTTACCACTTTCCATCAGGCGGGCCGTCAGCTTGTTTGCCATTATAAGTTGTATAAAAAAATGTATATATTATATTATTATTATATATTAATTTTCTTTTATTTTCAGATGGAGAATTATACTCGGGTACAGTCGCTGACTTCAGTGGTATGGAGCCAATTATATACCGAGAGCCGTTGCAAACAGAACCTTACGACTCAATGACTTTAAATGGTAAGTTATATATCTCTTTTCGCACAAAATTGCGAAGTAGGGAGCGTTCTCTCTGCCTCTAAATGTTAAAAACCTCTGTCCTTGAGATGTATCTATCTCTTGCTACATCCAATTTCATAACTCGTCTCAGCATACATTTCGGTTTCGAAAGACTCGACTTCAATATAGAGAATAGATAGACTGGTGTTATTTGATACAAAACAACACCAGTCTATCTATTCTCTTTCCCGATATTTACATGATTTCTCTGCAAGCAAGTAGATAAGTCATAATAAGAAACATACTGGACAAATCTTTATAGAGATTTAGATTAGGTGACATAGGTATATAGGTATATATTATAATTATAAAGGATCATTGAAATATACCAATATATATATATATATATATATATATATATATATATAAATAAAAGGTTTAATTTTTAAAACCGTCTTCACAAAAAACTATGAGTTTAAATAAACAAGATGTTAAACATTATTAATGTTTTTGAGTGAGCATTTTTTTATATTGTACCTAAAAAAAAGAAACTGAGGACTCATATCTCACAAAGGTAACAAGAGATACTCGACTAAAAAAACTCCTTTGACATTTTCAATTACAATTCAAGAGAGCTGTTCAGGGATACCTCATTTGGAACGATTCAAATTATATATTTCAGGACACAAAAAAATGTTTGTTCGTATCTACTTGAGGAACTCTATTTTATATTTTTACACTTTCTTGATAATCTAGCTGGGTTTATGATGTTTTAAATAAATTGAACTTTATATATTTACTCATATATAATTTATTCTTTTAAATACTGCAAATTTATATAGGTGTACAATTTGTTAGTAACCTCGATATAGCTTAAATGTCCTAGAACCCTTTTTTAAAGTTTTATATAATCTTTAAAATATAATAAACGGTATTCGAATTCCAATTTTCATACCTCAAAAAATCAATACTTAAAAGTTGTAACTAATAATTGAATTAAAGAATAATCTTCTATACATCTGTAAATTTGTCTTCAATATCTAAAGTAATATTTATTAATGTAATATCTATTTCTATTATACTCTGTCCCATCAATCATATTCGGCCTCAAGAACTTTATATTACAATTCAGAAATAAAAATTAAACTAATGAATAATAATTTATAAGTATTCTGTCATATCAATCGTAATAATTATTCTAAAATTTCATAATTCGAACTTTCAAATAAAACTGAACATAATTCTATAACGATCTAGAAAAAATAGTATGAGTGAGTAATATAATTGCAATTATTATTAAATTAAATATACATATTTCAACATATACTTTAATAACATTCATTTACCACATCAATTACCAATTATATCGATTCCGCTGATAAATTTAATATCTGCAAATAAATATTTAATCGGGTCATTACAATTCACGTTTGCTCTCATGTGTGTAATTGTCAATATATTTTAGGTACCTCTACTCTACTCTGACGTCATCAAGTCACGTCCAATTTACGTGTAGATCCCATCCCATTACATGTAGATAGAGATAGAGAGGTATCCCAAATTATGATGATTTACATGTTCATACTGTCAAATAAATTATTCTCAAATTAAATTATCATACAATATAAATTATCTATACATTTCAATTTCATGATTTTTCCTACAATTGATATATGTACTTAAATATTTTTATTGACCAAAATAAAATAAGGTACAAAAACCCGACTTAATGCTAGTAACACTCCCTACCAGTCAACATTTGTCAATTATTCGTTTTTATCATTACATTTATCGTTCATTATCCATTATTGAACATGTCTCTCCCCCATTAACGGCCACGTAAAACGATCCTGAGAAATTACACCTATTGATTCCTTGCAACAAATTCAAGGTCATCACTCCATCTAGTAGATGATTTTTTCCCCCCTCTTATCCTGATTATCATTTCTTCAAGCTATTCAGACTCATTATTGCTTCATCTTGGCGATCTTTCGTATCTCTTTTCGTAGCATTTCGTAGATATATTTTCACTCGTGACCATTGTACTTCACTTTATCATATTGCAAAGTTTGAGTTACAAAATTTTGTATAGAGGACTCCATATCGTTTATATGGCTATCTTGACTAAGTTATATAGCAAAACAGCGACTTATGGGTCCATTTAGTAGTAACTAGCACCTAATCTATCCACCACAGAATTTTTTATACTTAATAGTATGCTATAGTAGCTGCATGCATATTACACGAACATTCGTTTTCTTGTTGTGACAATCGCGGATGGTTACCAACTTATCTTCTATGAAGTGCTCCGATGTACGCCATATAATATAAATTATACAATTCATTTAATATTATTAAAGGACTACTATAAATAACCACGTATTCATCTGTATGGAATTTGAATAATATGTTATAGCTATTTCAATTATTTGGTCCCAATTATTCTTACATGTCATTATTGATAATGTAATTTAAATATAAAGAATATCCTCTTTGTATAAACATGGTGGATTACAATATATTATTGAAACTAAATATACCTATTAAATTTGAATTAGTTAAACAAGACAGCCATTTTTAAGTTATAAATAGGTTAAATTACTATAATACTATATACACTTGGCCATATGGTCCCGGTGTAGAATAGGAGAGCGAGGAATGTCCCTCAGTAGCGTCCCTCTTAAAACATCTCTAAATCCTGACTGCGAATACCAATCCGCCTGCCAAGTGTAGCAACTATTGGCAAAACTCTCTAAGAGTGAGGCGTATGTTCTATAGTGGAGAATTGAAGGCTGATATGATGACTATTATACAATAATAAAAAAAAAGTATTTACAACATTGTCTGGGCGTGATTTCCTTTGGAAATATGAACGCGTAACGTATTTACTTTGCCCAACTACTCTGTTTACGTGTCCGTCACACCCGATTGCTTCCGAATGCCACCGTCAAACATACATCCGTCAATTTAATTGAATTTAGAACCGGGCTCCTGGCAACTCGCTGTCATCGCTGACGTTTGACGTGTCAACAAACGGCAAATCGGATTAGGATCGTATTAAAATTATCGCCGCGCGGCGATAGGGTTATATACGTCTGCATATTAATGAAGTATTAGATTAATACGTTACACATTGTAGTGATGAATTTACGATTATCTCTATTAGCGTTAATATCCTCGATTAGTAAGTTTGATAATCGAAATATAATCTGTTTGACGCTCGAAGATATTATTCTGTTTCCATCTTAACCCCATATTTCCATACGGAATATACCTATACGTATACACGTGTGTAATCTCATTATGTCGAGTCACATCTTATTTCTGATCTTATTATTGTTGTATCTTGATGGTTGATGCGGAAAATTTATTTATTTTCTAAAGATATAATAATTAAGAAACACGAAAGGTGAAATCATGAAATTCAACGATAATATATGTAAAAGATTTTACAAATGCAATGCAAATACAACGCCTAAGATTATATAGATAGAGAATCGAGCCTCAAAAACGGGTCAATTTTTCGTCAACTAATTGTCGTTTTAACTGACAAAAAGTATACAAATAGGTAAAAATAAACATTTATTAACTGTTCGCTAGCAACTATTAAGTTTAAATAGGTATATAAACATTTTAGTATTAAAACCACATCAATAAAATAATTAATTTTAAGCGTTTTGTTTTCAGCTCCGGATTTCGTGAACTCTTTAGTGCACGGAAATTTCGTGTATTTTTTCTTTCGAGAAACAGCTGTGGAGTACATAAACTGTGGAAAGGTGATTATCAATGCAATATTACAATATCAATGCAAATTTCAATATTAAATTGTTAATACTAGAAAAAATACCAAAGTTAATCTTTAATAACTATATTATATTTATTAACTATAGTATACCTATATACACTTTATTATATAAGATGATATATATCTTGACAATTTGTTTCGCTACAAACGTTTAACTAAAAACCAAACTTTTTGTGCATCATTGTGTGTGTGAATAAGAATATAAAAATTATGAAGGTAAAGAGAACCATCTCTGTGTATAAAAAAGAGTCCGTCAAAAGGCGTTAAATTAGGTAACACTACCATAGCAGGCGCGTACATTTTAATGGAAGCAAATATTCTATTATTTAATAGCAGACGTTTAAATAAAAAAAAAAAAAAACAAAATAAAAAAAAATAAAAAAATATATTTAACTTTTAACTATACATTAAATAGTAATTAAAGATATTAAAACTCTTAATTCGACGTATTTCACTCCATTAACAACTGCTAAATAAAAATTCATACCTTCTTGCTACTCTAGCGCCATTCTGGAGTGATTTAGAGTTCGAAATCTCTTCAGTCAATTACAGCTTACAGCTAGACACTTGTGCTACTGTTTCCCTATATAGGACAGTTTCTTATCTTTCATAATGAAAATATTAAAATTAAAAAACAAAAATGACACGCGTAATTTCGAGTATGCTTAATTTAGAATATCTAAAAAAATTGTTTAATAACTACATTAATTAATATATATTTATATATATTACAGTCGGTATTCTCGCGCGTGGCTCGAGTGTGCCGAGACGATAGAGGCGGCCCCCACCGCTTCAAACAAAGATGGACATCCTTCCTCAAGTCGCGGCTCAACTGCTCCGTCGCCGGCGACTTTCCGTTTTACTTCAACGAGATTCGTAAGTACTACATTCTCTCACTTTAATAGTCCATTAATATCCCATTGCAGAGCACTTATCCTTTCCGTTAAAAAGAGTTGTCTACAATCAACGTGTTATAGATTTTATTTCCAGTTTTCTTCCATTTTCGTCGGCGTATTGAAAAAAATATAAGTAAAAATGATACTTATCTCCCTAATCAAAAAATAAAAGCTTTTACTCACACTTTAGTTGCAATCCGTAATTATATCCAGAGAACTAGAGCTTGCAATGGATAAATATAAACTAAGGAGTATAAAATAGCCTAAAAAGTAAACCAATATACATCGTTCTTTAATCATTTAGAAGACCCGAAGCGATAAAACTCCAAAAGTCAACAATGCCTGAATAACTAGCTCTAGGTATATCTCAGGTATACAATGTCTTTAGATGGTGACCACTAATTTTAAATAATTCACACCCAGTTTATCAGGTTTTCTAATAAACATAACTCATCAATATGTGTCTATCATAAAACTCTAATAGGTAAATGACAAAATATTTGGATCTTTCTAGAATCAACGACAGAGCTTATAGAAGGAGTATACGGTGGGCTCAACGCTCAACTGATATACGGAACATTCACGACTCCTCCGAACAGCATATCGGGGAGTGCTGTCTGCGCGTTCAGCATGCAAGACATCGCTGATACCTTCGAAGGCACCTTTAAGGAGCAAAGCGCTCTCAACGCCAACTGGCTACCAGTTAATAGTGCAAAGGTAATTAGTTATAGAGTATATTTATGTATCCTTTTTTTTTCTAGATAAGATAATTTTAATCTAATAATGACCAGATTAACTTACGTTATTACATTAAAATGTAATGTGTACTTACAAAACTCTTAACAATAAAATGAAGTAATGTTGACCATGTATCTGATCCAGACATCAATAATCCAGACAGAAAAAAAACAAAAGTAGCTGTAGAATATGTTATAGAACTACCTCCAATCTAGAAAAATATTTTTCTTCCAGAACTTTTAAAACTGTTTATCTTTAATCAAAACTTAAGTCAATTTTAGATGTGTTTGCGTCGATATGTCCTTTAGCACACTGTATTAGAGTGTATAAGATACTGCATTGACTCAGCTTTTAGAAATTGCAATACAACATCTGTATTAGTTACCAACAACTTGGAATAGTCCTTTTAAAGTGAACCAGAAAACCATAAAAAGGAATAAAAATTAATACATAAACATGATTTCAGCTCAACATTCACATACCCAAACTTTATCAAAAGTTCTCAACTTTTGCAATCAAACATCGAGAACAACAAGAAACATCGAGCATAGGCAGCCTTACGCCACAGTATTTATGCCAAAAAAGTGGCAAACTAGTATACGAACCGTCTGATTGTAAATAGTTATTGTACGTAAGGACAGCTTTAACATCGAAACTGATAAATCCTTAATACAACCATTTTGAAGGTCCTTTTTTTAAGTACTTCTTTTGTTATAGGTGCCAGAACCCCGTCCAGGCACATGTCACAACGACTCGAGACAATTGCCGGACCCAACGCTCAACTTCATCAAAGCTCATGCTTTGATGGACGAATCTGTTCCTGCCTTCTTTGGGGAACCAATAGTTATAAGGACTAGTTTTCAGTGAGTATCACTTTATTGCCGTATGGCCCCGGCATAGAATGGACCAACTCTTCCTTTCCAGTGGGTGTCTTAAGAGGCGAATAAGGGAATTTAATGATAAAAGGATGGGCAGCAGCGTTCCGCTTAAAACATCACAAAAGCCTAACTGCGCTTGCCAACCCACCCGCCAATCGTAGCAATGACTGGCAACCACCCGCCCTCCCATCAATAGTAAATACAAGGGCAGTCTATGGTGGAGAGCTATGTTTAGCAGTGGACAGTTAACGGCTGATAAGATGACGATTACTTTAATTGTATCATTATTAAATTATGTCTTGTAATTTATATTAATTAATATTACCTAGTGAATAAGTGTGATTTTATGTATGCAAACATTTATACACTTTGTCTTATTTTTTTTTATCTCTTTTACGAACTAATTACCATAATTTGTGTTACAGCTATCGATTTACGCAAATCGCCGTAGATCCTCAAGTGAAAACACCAGGCGGGAAAGCATATGACGTGCTATTTATTGGCACAGGTAAATAATTATACAACTTTTAAATCTAATTATTACAAATAGTATCTGTATATATTCAATAGAAAGGAATGTTATAACCTCTATGAACATTTTAGAAAACATAACTTTTGTGGATATTATTAGTTTCGTATTAATTGGTTTGTTAACTAAATCAATAAATATAATTTTTTTACATATGGTAAAAAACTTGCTCGTGACTAATCAGAAGTGTGGTTGTCAGAGCCATAAGTATTTACCGAATCATCATTAGTATAAGATTTCTACTATAAACATCATTATATAATATATTCAATTCACCAATTATATCTTACGCAATGGTAAAATCATAAAATGGTAAAAAGATCTGTTACATTATGAGCATTTATTTAATTGAAGAACAAAATTGCCGTGTGTGCCCCGGCATAGAATGGGCCACTCTTTCCTTTCCCGTGGGTGTCGTATCAGGCGACTAAAGGAAGGCGAGGGATAGATTGCGATTGCCAACGCGCCTGCCAAGCGTAGCAACTACTAACAAACCTCTTTTCATGGGGAAGGCTTATGTCTAACAGTGGACAGTTAACGACTGATATAAATTTAATTCAACTGTCTAAAATAACATGGTCCTTGAACATTTAAATATCCATGCATGATCAACTAATACCACCCGCGTTTATCATCTAAGTAACATCCACTTGTTACAGATAATGGCAAAATCATAAAAGCAATCAACGCTGTCTCCTACGACTCGAACAAGCGAGCAGTGCCTGTGGTGATCGAGGAGTTACAGGCGTTCGCGACCGGCTCTCCAGTGCGGGCGCTGCGAGTGGCCCGAGCTGGTCGGGACGCAGCTAGACTGATAGCGGTTTCCGACCGAGAAGTCCTCAGCTTGAGGCTACATAGATGTTCCAGTGATAAAATCAGCTCTTGCTCGTGAGTATTTTAACATTTAAAAATATTCCCCCGGATATTCATTTAGCCTCCTTCAGTCTTGGAATTTAGTTTAGAAGCTGGTACTTCTTATATTACTTATGGCAAAATATCGTACATGCTTTTAATCATGTATACATTATACAGTCAGATTTTAATTTGAATTTAAGCTATCAAGCAGAAATCTCATTTAAATCGTCATTTTTGTACGATTCTAATGTTAGATTCTGGACATTATCTGAGAACTCGCAAGAAAATTTAGCAGTCTCTCTTTTTAAACCAATTTAAGTAAAAAATTATTTTATATTTATTTGGGCATAATGACTATAATAATTATAAAAGATAAAATTGCTTTTTTAACGTGTAAACCTTGTCGTTTCAGTGAGTGCGTGGCACTGCAAGATCCATACTGCGCGTGGGATAAGCAGGCGGGTCGATGCCGAGCGTACTCTCATGGCGTCAGCCGATGGCTCGACGAGAACTCATTCTACCAAAGCGTCAGCACCGGCAGTCATACTGCCTGCCCTCACAGTATGTAGCTCCATTTCTCCCCTTCTTATAGTATAACAAAAAAATCCTAAACCATCCATATTATCCATAAATAAATAGGGTCTCTATGGAGATTACTCCCATAACAAAAACAACTATATATATTACGCAAAACGAAATAGGAAAATAGGTATTACAGTCAGCATCATTAATTCATAATCACATCTAGATTCCCTAATTACAATTGTATATAAAGTTACACACTAAAATTGATTTTGTACAGGTTATGTATGTAACAATGCATATCTAGAGGATTTTGGAAATCTATAAATGACTGTCATTTGATTACATACACAGACTAATCACACAAAACTCTACCTGCACTGTACAAGAAAGTTTTAATATTCTTTAATCCAATTCGTAATTTTATTGTAATTAAAAAAAAAATACTCCAATTTACTTTTATTTTAGGTAAGGATGCTGGCGCTGTGGGTGGTCTGAGTTCAGGGCTTTACGATGATGCCAGAGAAACTAAGGGAGAAGTCATCAATATTGTACAAGATAAAGACGGCAAAGGAGGCAGTAACAACAATGAAGGTACTTATAAATATCTACTTTATTTTTTACTAGTTATTACTATTTTTTACTTATTCCCCTAAGACTCCTTAAAATATCTTTCTTACTACTATACTTGTCGGAGCCAATGAAAAAACATTTTTATAAGTCTTATGAAAAATTTGTTTACAAATGACAAGCGTTAATGAAAATAACATCTAAAAATATTATAAGGTCCAGAAGTGTTAGCAGCGGATCCACCACCGGCTGCGTACTCTGTTGAAACACTGGCGCTGGCGGTGGCGGCAGGCGCCCTGGCAGCGCTGGGTGCTGGTTTCGCGGCCGGCTACGTCTGCGGCCGTCGCTGCAAGAAGGACGACGATGATAACATGCCCTACCCAGACACCGAGTACGAGTATTTCGAGCAGAGACAGAATATTAACAGGTTTGTTGAATATTAAATCGGGCGACTTTTTATTCATTTAATAATCAAGCATTAAGTAGCTATTTAATCTGAATTCACCTTAAAACTAATAAGTTATACCAGTAAAAAATCGGAATGCCTTTTTATAATCTAGTGCATTCCAAATTTTCATTCATACTTAATCCCTCCTAAATTACTTTTGTCAGAATAGATCGAGACACCTTTTGCAATAATAGATAGATAGATGGATAGATATATCGTTTATTTGTTATAAATTCAATAACTGAATATTTATAGCATATTAACTATTCCAGTGTCACTTTATACGTTTTACTTTAGTTGTATCAGCGAAAGAATTTTATTCCACTAATAATTATGTACCATACAATACCATACAACCAAATATATATTTTCACAGAATTCAAGCAGAGCCAAAACTTCTCCAACAAGTAGAAGAAGTGACGTATGCTGAACCAGTACTAGCACCCCAACCGAAACCGGCGTCTCCCCGCGCCACACTCCGGAAGCATCCCCCGTACCATCCCCACCACGAGACGCTGTTCCAGTTCCAACCGGACGCGTACAGACGCGACAACTTCGGAACTCTACGCTCTCATCAGGTTAATGTCAGTTGTATTCTTTTGTTCTATTGCATGGCTTGAATTTCTTTTTCAGATTAAAAATTAATACTTTCCTATAGATAAAAACAAAAACCATGTTAACTGATCTTATGTTGACAGTAAAATTTCTGAATTAAGGAACATTAAATTTTACACATAAATCTCATATTTTCCATACAGATATATTCACTCTCTAGTTATATTAATATAATAAGTTTAGATTTATTTTTAATTGTTGTATACTGCTATAATTTTTGAGATTCTCTAACTACTCCATCCAACAAGTTACACCTAAGTATCACCTAAATACGAATTTTTACAATAAACTGTTACCTAATAGCTACAATATCAAATGTTATTATTATAGACTAGCTTATAGTCGCGACTTTGTCCGCGTGACCGAGATATGTGGACTAATCAGGATAAAAAGTAGCCTATTTCCGTTTTCATCTCATACAGTACATGTTTACCAAATTTCATAGTATTTCATAGTATTACGAGTAGCTAAGTCGTTAAAACATTATAAGGTAACCAACAAACAAATTCGCTTTTACATTTGTATTATTAGTAAGTATAGAGTATTAAGACAACAATATACAGCAATCCATAAGCTTGTTATTAAAAATTATAGGTCGAATTTGGTCCTGCTCTAAAGAGAAACAATCCTACCATTGTAGAAACAATATATACGATATACCAGAGGAAAACTTTGTACAAAAGTCATTTGCTTGGGCGCCTCTGTCCCATTCGTGTATCTTCCGTGAAACAGTTGTGTTCGCATGGCTGTGTTTCGATTTAAAGGGTGGGATATGGCAATGAATTTACAGGATACAGAATTAACACCTGAGTCCTCAGGATTGGCAACTCATGGGGGTATCATGAGCGAAAGTATTCTTTATTATATCCATGATATTGCTCATGTCTATAGGCGACAGTTACTCCTTTCCATCAAGTGGGCCGTCAGCTTGTATGCCATTCTAAGTTGCATAAAAAAATATTTTATCTCTTGCATGACTTAACATAACACTCGCTCTTTCTTCAACACCAGTATCATCATTTTAACCATTTTTTATATCTTTAACTTTAATGTAGCTTATAATGAAATAACCATAACATTGTTTTCATCCATTCTTGATTTAGTCATTAACAACCATGCATGATTTCATAGCAACTGATATGTCGATCATTTCGATTAATCATTATTTCATAATTCATATCATCATATCATTGCTTGATCATTTTACAATATCGAATAATACGTCAGTTTCAACAATTTAATTCAACTACTTCCTTTATATAAAGTAAAGTTCCTTTAAGTAAAGTCATTGGTTGTGTAATATAAAAAAACAATCCATATGTAACATACTTTAATTACAATGGATCATATAAATATCAATTTAGATATATTTCACCTGAAACTGGCGAATATTCGAATTTGCTAATAACCTTTCACCAGCTCCATTTACTCACGCACGCATATTCATCGCAGCATGTTAGTTAACACAGGAATATTCGGACCGCAGGGCGATGGGTACAGGCGCGGCAACGACAACGGCTTCTCGACCACGCGCTCAGTGAAGAAAGTGTACCTCTGAGAAACAAGCGGGGCGGACGCGCGCGATCAAATGCATCACCATAAACATAATACGCACCACCATCATACGTTGGGTGAGTGACATAAGAGTTTTGTATCTAATATAACCATGGTGTACTGTCTTATATCGTAGCAACTACGGGGAAAATATCCCCTATTTTAATTTCCGTCCAAAACGGAATTCAGCCTTCAGCTATTAGTAATGAGCTTCCAATTACGTTACGAAATTCATGATTATAAGACATCTTATATTCGATGGTAAATTTTTCAAATACTTTCTCTGAACAAATCCAATAAATACAATATACCGCGTCAGCACTACCTAAAATCTATATTAATGGTTAGTAAACTATGACGAATCGAATAGGTATGCACCTTAACTATAACAATCGACAACATTACAGGAAAATGTTTTAATATTACCTCTGCCGTACAAAAATAATTTATCTGCCCTATTCTAACTTAATTCTAAAATAAAAATCGTATTCAATCTTAATGTTGTTTTATAAATAATTTATTTCTCAGCTTTGGAAAAATGACAGAAAATTACTTTTAAATTAATAATCTAATTAATAATAATCTGTCTACAATGTTAAATAATCTAAAAAAAATCTGTAACCAAGTATTACAACTTCCCCATGTTTCTCCAGTGTCACAGCGCAGCAGCGGCTCGGGTTCCGGGTCAGCGAGCGGTGGCGGCTCTTCGTCCTCACCGTCGCCACCGTCGTCCTCCCCGTCGCCGTCGGGTGAGCGCCCCCCCACCCCGCCACCACCCGCGCCGCAGCCATGCGCCTACATCTACCGCAACTAGCGCGCCGCCCCGCATTCCCCTCACTGGCACGAGTTACTCGCCCCTGTACTTTAATCGAATGAACATACAGTTCCAAATTTAAAAATGACTATGGACGTTAACATTCCAAATTCGAAAGTGCAATGTTTGTTATTCGAATGGCATTATAATGAAGGTTGCTTTTCCTCAATTGAACGATGACCCTCCCAATAGATGAATTAAAGATTCGTGGATACGACTTCGTACAAGAATGTTGCCTATTACATTGTAATTAAAACCTATGTCACAAGCGCACCTCTCGAGTCACTATTGAGTGCGCTTAGAATGACACAAGGATATATAAGTAATGTGGATTCTAAAATATAGTCACAAAACAAAATGTGATCATATACTCTCTTCCATTGAATAAATATATACGTACTGGTGATAATCCACAAACTAAATTGATCGTATCTCGTGGTCGGGAGAAATGTGAAAAATATGTATTTTTTTTAAAAGACGGAACAATATTATCGATTGATGTATGTAAGATGAATAATGTAACAAATTGTAGATTGTTTAGATTATACATAGTTTACAAATAATTTAGGTGAAAATATAAGTTTTTGTTGGTAACATGTTGATGAATAGTTAATGTGAAGTTGTGTCACTCATTGCAGATTTTATATTCACTTAACAAACTGCCTGTCCTATAGTCCCAGGGCTTAGTACACCTGTAGTTTTCAATTGTTATAACCGACTTCAGATATTTTGATAGATAGGTAAAGAAACCGTGTCATTATAAAAACTGTAATGAGTTCACATGTCGCTTTTTTACATACCTACTATTTGTAGTATTACGTCATTAAATATAGGAATGATTCTCTTATTCTAAAGTTCTAGCAGTATAATACGAGTGTAACTGGACAACACTAATGACGGCACACGATGTAGATATAATTCCAAACAAAAAACATTTCCTTTTAACGAGAAGGCGAAGC
This sequence comes from Galleria mellonella, assembly GCF_026898425.1. Taxonomy (NCBI): domain Eukaryota; kingdom Metazoa; phylum Arthropoda; class Insecta; order Lepidoptera; family Pyralidae; genus Galleria; species Galleria mellonella. Next base: position 6,034,784 of record NW_026442130.1, on the reverse strand, counting down.
GAGTGCCATTATAAGTGTTGTCAGGTTATTACTAGAATAAACGATGATTATAACATTATGGTTGAAACCAATGAACATTATGAGACACAAAATATGATATAAATTATATTTACCATGTATAAATGATATGTAAAGTTCTGATACTTATTCATTCATTAAAAAGTGCTTCTTATGGGTGTATTTAGATTATTAGGAGATCGTTTTGATAATTATTCGATAATGTTATAGATTTAGCGTTTATGTATACATAGATACATAGAATATAAGAGGGCACTGTGATGCCACATTGCCAATTTAGATTGTTGGTGCATCATTTTAAGGTTACGATGTGTAACTGTGATCATTGTGTACATACATTCTGTGACATTAAATTAAAACATTTCCTTTTTAATCTACTGTTGATTCTAAATTTAAATTTCCAGAAAAGTGGGCCAAACGTTAGAAACTCCTTTCTCGATAAAGAAAAATACGTTCCTGTTGCTGTTTTGTAATATGAAATGCGTACACTCGTGTGTTTCAAAGAAGCAAACTTTCTTTGTAATCTAGCTAGTCCTCATTTTTTTTAAACCCTGAGTAATGAATAGTGTTCAAACTCATCTTCGCTCATTGTTGACAATTGAATGTGTGTAAAGAAAATGTCAATTCTATTTGTAATGACTTAGTGCCTAAGTATACGCGACAGGATTGTAATTTGTAAATTGCAATATCTCATTTTTGTTTTGGACTGATGTTAGAGCAAGCATTAGAAGCCACTAGATTAGCAAATACAGTAGACGACTGTTGAATACTTGCTGTCTAACATCTTTAATGGGGTCACAACAAAGACAAAGTGAGTATAAATACAAGTCGTCGATCTCATTAAAGTTATTGGAATGCAAAACTAATGTTATAAACCATAATAATAAAAAGGCATTCGCAAGTTTGCCTTTGTAATACTCACAATTATTTTTATTTAACATTATTATTATACGTACCAAAGATGCCATGATTTTGATGTAAATTATTTATTTATAGTAGTAATTGCTAATAATAACGTATTACTTAATAAAATTAATAGTTATTTTTAATTATGAATGTAACTGCCAATTCGTATATTACTTATTTTATAAATAACCAAAGTAAACGCACACGTAACTGTTTATTTTTATTATGTATCATGCGTTATATAAAAGCTTTTACACGGCCAGTTTGTTCGGATTTAATTCACAGACTTAAAAAATGATAACCAGCGTTAGGACAGAAAGAGTATTGTGGATATTATATCGACGGCATAAAACATTTTTTTACATCAAATTACACCTATGTCATTTCTAGTTATATTTGACATTGAGCACTAGTATTGAAGTCGTCGATCGATACTTACTCAAGACTGAAAGTATATCTTGCTTGATTTTTATTCATTTAAAGGGAAGGTTATCATTTTTATAGTCGGTAAATACAAAAATATAACACGTACATACGTAAGGGAGGCTAGTACTTGTAAATAGCGAGTTCTGTAATGTAATTTAGTTTTCGTCGAGTAATTAATTAAGCGTTAGTGTGTAAGTGCAAGAAATTTTTGAAGGTGAATTGTTAAGAATTGTTTTTGTATTAAGTAATTAAAAATATTAATGAAATGTACAATAACCATTTCTACGTTTAAACTACTGAACCACCTTTTTATACTCGTAACGATAATGTAAACATAAACATGCCTAGAGTCTCTTGTAATAAGCGTAAATTATTGATTTATAATATATTGAGGATTATATAGAACGTATCGTACTGTAGTTTATTATAGACCGCTTATATTTTATTTTGGAACTCGAAGCCTTAGTGTTAGATATTGAAGACTTTTATTGAATTAAAGAATTAAGTAACTGTATTTTACAGAGGATTGAATTTAATGAAAAAAAATAATAATAACACGCAACTTTATTGAAACGCTGTTATGGTACCAAGTAATACCATTAACAATTGTATCGCATTACTCTCAAACTATACATCAACATACTTATAATTTACATAATTGTAAATATATAATGGGATTGAGTTCCAATGACGAACGAGTTGGTTTGTTGTTGTGTGTGCAATATTCTTTTCTTTTCATTTCCCATTCGTACAACATAATTTGTTTAGGTATTTTTAAATTTCGAAACTGCGAGCTGTTATTGGCACCTAGATACCTACTTGAATTTCAGATACACATTTATATACTACATATATATACACCTGAGTTTCCCATTGAGGTAGAGAAAAACAATAGAATGCTAAATGTTCCGGTTCAATAAACCTCTTTTGCTGCCTCCATATTCATCGATCTATTTCATATTACCTCGCAAGTTACGAATACTTTTTCTTTACTTGAACACTTTCAGCACCTTACCTATGTGGTCGACATTCGTCCGTCTAAAGCAGCCCCTACCAGCATCTCTACTAATTTGCGTTTAAAATATCTCTTTCGTAATTCTTCTTTCATTCATCCTTTCCAAATATTTAAACCAACCATCAAACATCCCCTTTTCAATGTTTGTCACAATTCAGTCATCATCTTTTAGTGATTCTATACGACAACTAACGATTCAAGATTTCTTATAAAATCAAAATAGTAATATTCCTTGATTTATACAATTCAAATTTTAATAAAATAGCATTTCGTATCTTAATAACCATTATTCCATAATAAATACTACCAACATTACAAATCGTGGTAAAATAAACAGCGGACAGGCACATAATGTTTGATTATTTTGTATGATTTTATATCTGTGTTACACAGTAGTACCAACTTGAATAAGAATACATGTACGTTGATTACCTAGTAGATCTGCCTCGTTGGATAACTGGTAAACGAATCTGTCGATAGAACTGTTTTCATTAGTATTCACATGAGGAAGAAAAATACGCCAGACGTCCATTATGTCTCATCCACGCGATAGCGACAACGTATCTATCGACAGGTTCATTTGCCACTTGTCTATGAGGAGAGGATAGCAATAACCTTATAGCATTTAAAACCGGAGATAACATTACTGTAGGTACCAAATACCTATTTAAACTTTCTACTATTTTTATGGAAAGCGAGGGATGAAGGGGATGGAGTAATAAAAATGATCTGTAACTAGATGGTTGACAAATTGCCAATCTATGATTGATTCCGATACAGAGTGACAATTTATTGTCATTTATATATCTTTATTTTTTTTAGCTAAGGTGAAAGCCTACAGACATATATTTCAAATAGATGTCGCAACTGCATTTTGCGTGCCAATTTTTGACCCTAAAGTCTCTTAAACGACCTAATTATGGTCCAAATAAAAATTCTTACGTAAAATTTATGTCCAATAAGATTTGTGCGAAAAAAGGGTTTGATATCGATAAATACCTTTTTAAAATAACAGATCACGTGCACGCTTAATTTTTTATAGATTGGAGTATTTGCGTCATCTATTGTTGTTTATATCTGTATGAAAATATATGAATCTAAATAAAGTTCTAATTCAATGGAATTGCACCTCCCGTATTGAATGCTTTAAGCCAGTAACTATGGGAAGTGCCTAACTTACTAAAACGCATCTGTAATTGTAACGGCGTTCACTTGACTTACTTGGCCGTAGTTTCTATAGTGTGCCTTCTGTACCACACCTAGCTACCGCCCTTAGAGACTTATGGAAACGAATTGGAGTAAAAAAACTAATTAATTTAATTTAGTTTTTTTAAATATTAATGTAGGTATAATCTTACATATTGTCTTATATTAATATAGACTTAATCACGGGCGTTTTTAAAAATTTACATTATTAAATAACCGTTTTTATAATGTGAACTAAAACGGAAGAATAATATTTAAGAAATTCGTATATATTATGGCCAATACACATGGCTACTCCTTTTACAATTATGATTATTTTGTCATTATGTATGTATCTAATTCTTAAAATAATGCGCTGAGAGTTGAGAAATACCTGGAAACATTTGATAATCAGTACATAGAATCAAAAATACAAGTCACAAAAAATAGATAAATGTCTGAAGTAATTTTTGCGATTGTTGATAGCTTATGACCACCTTATTCAGTTGTACATGGTGTAATCTGATAAAACATACTGGTACGATTATAAAGAATTTATAAATACCCCCATTTTTTGTAAGCATACTCATTATTACGTCAACCCAGAGAAATCCCTCCTAAGCTCGACCAACTTTACTTTAGCAGTCAAGTCAATAGATAACCACTGCAAATATATCTCTGTCTCTCGCCCAAATGATTGCTAAAAACAGTACTAGGTAAATCAAATTACTGTTTTCGAACCAACTACATATTTTTTTCTTCTGTCAAATCTGAATTTCATACTTTGCTATCAATAAACAGTTGTTGAATTAAAAAAAAAACACATAAGAAAGAAGTTTGGGAATTATTTGCTATCAAGCTATATACCTAAGCTAAAAGAAATCTATTGATATGGTCACTGACCCTTTGTGTTGTGCAGTGGAAGGCAGTGGTAAATGTATTTCTGCGTTCATTCACCTGATTTAGATTTTAAATTTAGGAATTTTAAATTTCTAAAAAAATAAAAAAGTTTTTTGTCTACAGATATTTAATTGCCGGGTTTCTCATAACAAGGTTTTAAGGTTTAGGGTATTAATCTCATCGTATGACATTATGATTTGACTACGTCATTAATTAGTAATCAGAAAATACTCTCTACAACATACAGCTCTCAAGTCACAAACCAGAATATCAGTAGATACCTAATATTATATTAAGTAAAGTATTTTTATTCCAATTCTTTCCTTAGACCTGCTCATAATTAGGTACTTCTCTTTGAATATAACAGCTATTGTATTTTCACCAGTTACTTCCCATAAAGTTCTTAAATATACCTATTGATACGTAAGGTGAAATGTTTAATGTCCTAATTTATTAAGACCGCGTTATTTTGCTTTTTAGACACTCCATAGATTTAAGTAGGAGTTTTATAAATAATTATATTACTATTAACGCAAAGAAGATATGCAGTGATAGAACTGTTACACCGTATTCGCTGCCTGTGTTTATAGAGTGCAATTTTTTTATAAATAGAAACAAATAGATTGTAAAACATTGATTTGCAAAATATGAAACACTATGCCTCGGGAAGGTGAAAGATTTTGTATTTTACTCGTCATTGTTTTCAAATGTTATGATCATTTTCTCATTAAACAATTATTAATATTATGCTAAATATTTTAGCAAAGGATAAAATGTATTCCTTTTCTTTAGTAAATAAAATATTGAAACTTGATGTTGTTGTGTAATTTATTTCCAAATAATCTTCGCCTCTACCTTTCTCTAAGGTTTTATATAGGTACCCTTTAGGCAGGTATGTAATAACTACAAATTACTTGGAGATTCTAACAAATATTTTTTAAACCAAACATATATTTTTATCGAAAACTAGAAATGACATTAAATTTGGAGTTGTGACATCACAGACAGATACATAAACATACACAAACATATTTTTTTAATGGATGGTACGTTAATTACACCTGCGCTAACGGTATATATAGGCAGGTCAGTTAGCCCAACGTGATAAATACACTTGGAATTCAGTACTATGGTTTCCAGAGAGGACTACGTGGAGAAGACGATTGGATGCATTGCTAGCAATGCGACTAGTATTCTGAATTACTTATAATCCCTCTCCCTCCCCCCCCCCACCCGCTCGGGCAAATTCACCTACCAAACCACCGTACCAGGGGGGAGAGGGATTGTTAGTAATGTAGACTGAGAATCCCATTACTAGCGATATACCCAACCAGGTCGACCTCCTCGCGGTCCTCCCTGGAAACTATCATGGTTAATTCTTGATGAATTTTTGATGATGGGCTAACTGACCTGTTTTAATTCTCATCTATCACCCTTTACTGGTGCCCCGCCAGCGTATACCGTTAGCGCAGGCGGGGTTACAATACCATTTACACCAATAAAAAAAAAGCCATCCTACCAAATTCAGATACAACCTCCTTGCATACTTTCTATATAAACTGTGTAGAATATATAATCTAATAATATAAAATTTATTATTGTCAAATATTTGACATATCAAACATTTTCTATACACTAGCCTGGTATGAATAAAAAAATAAGTATATTATTAGGCTAAGAACAAGGAATTACATATAAGGAATGATAAAATAAAAACTGTAAATCACATGGTTGCCTCCTTTCTTCTTATGCAAATTTAATTAGTAAAAAGAGGACGAAAGATACACCATCGGTTACTATATTTCTTAATTCAGAGCAAGCTAGTGTATAGAAACTGTTTAATACGTCAATTTGTCAATGACAAATTCTACTACTACTATATAATCAGATATACTAGATTATTAGATTATAAATTACTAGATTATATATTCGACACAGTTTATGTAGAAAGTATGCAAGGAGGTTGTATCTGAACTTGGTGGGGTTATATGGTCGTATAACATTTTCTATAGACTAGCCTGCTATGAATTGGCAATTTTATAACTTCTTCTATATAATTCTTGTTCTTAGGTTACAATCTAGCGAAGGAAATGTTTAATACAATATTTGATCTGTGATCATATATCACTATCAATGTCTGCTCTGTCAGTCGACTGCTGTCAGTCGATTGCTGTCAGTTTAGTTTTAATCAAAAATATTAAATAAAGTTCTCAAATGAATCCCATCGTGTTCATTACTATATTCTTTGAATAATTAATACTATATGTACTAATTGAAACATGGATTTAAACTCACAAAAACAATTTACGTTTAATTTTAAAGATATAATAATTGACGAAATTGCTTTGGAAGGGCTTGAAGGCATCACCTTAGATTTATTATGGAGACGAATAGAGAAACGTACTTCTTCACAAATTACCGACAAAATGAAAATTCGTTTTTGGAATTATATTATTGATTCCAAAAATATAAACCTCTATCAACTCCCCGATGCGATGCCTCGTATACAAATAATCGACAGATTTACAATTGTCGATGAGCAAAGTGGCCATTTGAAAGATCCTGTAAGTATAATTATCTATACCTATTGAAAAAGTATCTGTCCCCTGTGCCCTCGCATGTGCGAACTAGGAAACCTATGGGAATTTACAGAAATCCTTTCCTACTACTCACATTATAAGAGAATAAAAAATTGTTAGTAATAAAGACAATGCCTCTCATTAGGTTAATCAATGAATTCGCCTTAAAATTATCGTGATTAATTCCTAGCAAATGCGCCATGATTAGCTTGATTAACTTGACCATTTTACCCTGGGACACTGGAACCCTACCATTAATAATAATAATATATTTTATTTGCTGAAAAACACGGTATACAGATGGTAGAAATAATATGTTAGGAACAGGTGTGTTTTGCCAAAATAATGGCATGCAAAATTTTAATATTTATGGTAAATTCTTTTCAAATATTATTAACAAAATATTATTTATGTGCTTATAAAGTGGAATTATTTCTAAGAAGTCCTATACACTGGTGATCAGTTTTTACATATAATAATTATAGATGTTTATAATAATTGAAAGTTGTGTTCTGCAAAAAATCTGACTTTAATTGAGACAAAACCAATTATTTTAATTTAAAAATAAAATCAATTTTGAAATGAAAATTTAAAATGGCGAACAAGCTCACTTAATGGAAAGTAGTAACTATCACCTATAGATACTCCCATAAACATAACAGTATACTATTTCGCCTATGATACACCCCATGCATTGCCATTCTTGTAGGCTAGTGTTGTGTCTCTGTATCCTAAAAATTCATTACCATTTCCCAGCCTTCAAACCGAAACACAGTCATGCAAACACAACTGCTTCACAGTAGAAACATGAAAGAGAAAGAGGTACCCAAGCAAATGACTTTTGTACAATGTCACCCTTTGCTTTATATATGTATGTTTATATAATATTTATTTCTCCTTAATTAACAATGCAAATCTCAATAATTAACTAGTTATCAATACTTTAAATTATGTTTTTATTTATTAAAATTCTTTTATTTAATTTGCAGGATGATTATATTGATGGCCCATATGAATATCATCCAGTAGAGAATGAGTATGGATCTTGTGTCAATTATAAAAAACGGAAATTACTTGACAAAGAAACTATTAAAGAATTACCATATCCAAAAGTTGAATCTAAATATAATGACTTTTTAGTTTTAGTTGCTTCTCTTGAAGAAAGGTGGCATGCATTAGCACCTCATTTACCTATCAGCTATTTAGCACAGTTGTCCCCTGTACATTATTGTATTCTAGAATTGACTGGAAAATCAAGACATAATGTAAGTATTCACAATAAACTTCTATGGTTAATACTTCTGCTGTTATATCTTTTCACAAATAAACAACTTCTTGTCTTGGAAAAAAAAATGAAAAATTGGCTAATTTTATTAATTTTTTTATTTTTAATTTACACAGTGGTTTCATTCTTAAAAGGAAGATGTAGATATTTTTATAAGACAATTCTTCAAATTATAGCAAAGTTAGTACTTTAATTTCACTTAGTAGCTATACAACTATATGTGTATGAGAATAACAATGTATGTGTATTGTGTGAATTAGATAAAGAAAACCATGGTGCTGACAGTATATTCTGTGATGTTCATTATATTGTTTATATATTTTCTAACTTGTACTAAATGTCTAGCCAATACTATTTCATATGCCCATTGTGACTTAGTTCTTTTTGCCTAGGTAGAACCAAATGATAAAAGCCTCTATTTTTACATAAATTTTCTTCCTCTAGTATTCAATAAAGCAACAAATGTTTTAGGGTCAAATGACAGTCGGCAAAACAAACCTAACAAAAATAGTTAAAGATCCCAAACACTTGTTTTATAACAGAAAACTTTTACAAGACTTAGATTTAATTCGGGTTGTTTTTTTAACACAAATGTTGGCTGGTAGAGGTGTCAAGAGTTTAATTGTCAGATTGAAAAGATTTTATAAGAGTGTTATCTTATCCATGCCTAAAGTAGGCAGGATTCATGATCTATTGTGTTATTTGAAAGAACAACCCAACTACAGTGAGAGAACTGATGAGATTATAAAGAAAGGTTTTATATCGCAACAAATGAACAGGAGGCTCCAGAAGACAATTAATGTATTTAATTTTGTAAGTATCATATTTTCAATTATCTTGACTATGCTTAAGTTATTATTTTGTAGTTTTAATCTTTTCCTTATAAATTTGATAAAGCTAGAGTATTTAATAAAATACAACTTAATTATACAAGTTTAAGAATAATGAAAGAAATTCTGTATATTATATACAGAATTAACATTTGACAAGTACATAAGAGTCACATATCTTATGTACTTGTCTTGTCTTGGTGATATTATAAAAGCAAAGTAATTGCCTGTTTTGCATTGCAGATTATATAGCCATGAACAACATGGCTATACAATCTTAAAAATGGGCTGTTAATTTTTTATGAACTAAAGATATTTTCTATTATAAGTGAATAAATTTGTTTCCTTTCATTGCACTCAAAAGATTTAGAAATGTGTGACAAATTTTATATTTATATTAATCATATTTTCAGGGAGAAAAGCTTGTGGATGAAAACCCAACAACTACAGGTAATAAAAGGAAGCGTCCCGTAACTAGACGTTATATTTCCTTGTCATCAAAGAGTGATGAGTCTTCAAACTCAGATGAAGAGCCCACTGAAGTACCACCCAAATTTCAATACAAAGTTGGAGTAAATCTTCTACGACAGGCTTATGAGAGATTTCTTGATGCTGGACTCCAAGGTTTAACACAAGTGGAACTTGCATACATGTTGGGTATTGAATTCTACACTGCAAGAACTATTTGTAAGGTATATAGGGCAAAGGGAATTCTTAGAGAATGTTTGGTGGATAAAGGGCGGCAAAGAACAGCAAGGTATGTCTGTCTTATAAAATTACTTTATATCAATAACAAACAAACTTAGTTTTACATTTATAATATTTGTAAGGCTTATTATTTGTGTTATTTTTTTATATTTATATATTCTATGTTTATTTTAAGATTTATTGCTGTGGCTACCACTGGACAAACAGATGTTAAATATGCAGAAGAAAAGAAAAAGCTTCTTGAATATTTAGACATGAGTAAAAGTTTACAAAATTCAAACACACCATCTGTTTCTGGTGAAAACACTGTTAATATTAAAACTGAAAAAGATGGCAGTAATATAAACTCTGATGGTGCAGAAAATGATATTATGGAAGTGACTGCTTTTGATGGTAATGAAAACGGAGACAGAAAATCACTACTGAATTCAAAAAAGACATTAACTTTGAGACAATTAAAATTTGCAAATGGTTTACTGAAAATTGTCAGAGAAAAACTTTTTATATCTGGCTATCAAACATTAAGTAATATAGTAGCTAATGAAATTGGAGAAGCGCCAATGGACACAAAAGCACTGAAGTCGTTTCTTCTAAAATTGGCAACAGATGGTCAAATAAAGATCTTAAGACTTAAGTGGCCTACACCTCAACCAAAATATTCCATTCTAATATGTGCACCACATATAAAGGCTACAGATCCTATTATCAAAGCTAAACACAAAGATATATGTATGAGAGCATATTTAAGCAAAGAGACGAAAGTGAAAGAAGCAATATCCTCCAGCATCAAAAAACCAGTTTCGAAATTTTCCCTTCCTAGATATGTCAAAATACAAAAGCTTCATGAATTTGTTGCAAAATTAGCATATTTTAATGATACCAAAGTTTTAAGTGATCTTCCTTTTGGTTTTGGATGTCTACATGACCTTATTCTGGAAATGACAGTGGATTTTGCAATTGGAAATCTTAGTAATTTTGGTAACTTAAATGTGTCTAATTTAATTGTAAATGAAGAAACACTTTATTTGAAATTAAAAGATGCTCCACCGAAACTATATAAGGAATTATTACAATCAAAAAGCTTACAAAACTCTTTAAAATCAAACCTGAAAACATTAGCTGTACTTGGTTTAATTCAACTCATTGCCCAACCATCTGGGGCCGATTCTACAAGTTTTATCCCTGGTTATATGTACTATGTGAATCGCCATGCCAAAATAATAGACACAACTGGTGTATGGCCTAGAAAAAATATAGATATCACAGATTTAGAAAGATCTTTTTATTTTGAAACTTTGGAGGATGTCAGTAATTTTTGGACAGCTGTGTTCCAAATCAGCACTAAAACAGTTATAGAATTACCTTCAAGAGAACAAAATAAAAAAATAATTCCTCCAGTAAGAACACAAAAAGAAGCATCGCAATTACTAGCTGGTGAAAGAAGTGGTGATGGCATGGGACCTTGTGGATATGATTCCAGCTTCTTTATGGATATACCACGATTATGGCACAAAAGTGTAAATGTAAAAATTGACCCAAAAATAAATAAGATATTGACCAAAAGAGCAAAGTTCCCCGTAATAGAAAAACCTGTAACAAAAATGAGAAAGAAAATATTTAAACCCACAAAAGTTGTTACAGAAGAAGTGACTTCTCCTGTTAAAATTAGGAAGAGAAAACGAACTAATGACTCATTGATAACATGGACAAATGAAGAAGATATGATAATTATGATGTGTAAAACTGCTATAACAATTATGAGTCCCACTTCACAACCTGGTTGCCTTAGGGTCAGAAATCTTGTTGCTAAAGATATATTGTCACTTAAAGATCCAAAAAAAACTCAAAGTATCTGCCATAGACGAGCAACCGTTTTGGATAGTAATCCTGTATTGGTGTATGAAAGGGAACGCCTACTAAGTGAACTGCGGCGCCGACGAAATTTATTAGAAAAATATGAGGGTTTTTTAAGAAAGCTTAGAATTCGTTACCCAACTAATATAGGAAAATATACAAGTGAAAGTAGATTGCCCATGTTAGAATTAGTATACATAATTAATCAAGTTAGAAATAGCAAAACATTTACCCACCCAAAGCCTTGCGTCGCATTTAACTTAGAGGACTTCTATAAAAACTATACTATTGTCCCAAGTTCAGCGAACAAACCATACAACACATACAAATCAAAACACGAATCAGAGTTAGAACTTCCTACCATAAAAGAAACTATTATGTTTACAGTACTATCGTGTAATCAAGAAGTCCACATTTCAGTTGCAAAAAAAATATTTATAATGTTCAAAATGTATCCAGAAGTTTTGCTTCGTAAAGCGGTAGATCAACTGCGTAAATGTGGAGCTATAACTCCAAAGGAGAAAATTTTCAATAACAAATTGCACAAGATCAATTTGCAAGATTTAGTTGATTCGTCTTACAAAACATCGGCAGCTTATCAACGTAGATGGATATGCAGATTGAATTCGGAATTCCCTGATGATATTGCAAAAGTGTTGGAATGTGATTTATCTGAGAAAGAAATAAATGGGTTGCCTGGTATTAACTGTGTATGTTGTGAGCTTAACACATGTGGTTTGTTAGACATTGTAACTGTAACTCCTCCAGTATATACTGGCCCGTCAGACTCCACAATATCAGAGGAGCATTTGAGTGTAATCGATATAGAAACTAAATACAAACTGAAATCTGGAAAACTTAAGCTAATAAACCTAAGCAGCTTACAAACATTTTCAGAATTATATAAATCACTCAACATTGAAGAATCATTGAATTCATTCTCAAGGTATGGACTGTTACTAATTATTACAAATAGTACTATTACTTATATTGCATTATTAATTACATTTACGATTTCTATGAAAATATGTTAGTTGCAAATTCTATAGCTATTATTTTATTTTTCAGGAAAGCAATAATTAAATATACTGATGATAACGTAGTGGACTTCGAAGATAAAATAATAAGCCATTTAAATATAAAATGTGAAAAGGGAGCTACATTTAACGAATTAAAGGTAAAATCAGTAAAGTTTACTAATTTTATATTCTTTAGTTTCATTGTAATTAGTGAATGCCTTTGTGAAAACATAACTAATAAAAATAAAATATTATTTTATACTCATATAACATGCGCTCTTGTTAAAACGATCTTACACAATGAAATAGTTTTATTATTTCTAAACATTTTTCAATATTTTCTTACACTTTGGTGATGTTTATAATTATGAGACATTATTTTTGTTACAGAAAATCACTGGTTATAACAAAAAGACACTAATTGATCGGTTAACTGAACTAGAGAAAATGAATACAATAAAAAGAGTGGGTTACTATGATAACTGTGTTATACTTTTACAATTCTGCAAGCCTTGGACCGTGATTTTAGACAAACAAACCATCATTCCATCACCATGGCTTACTTTAGAATTGAGTATCAAACTAGATGTCCTCTTAAAATGGTGTGGTGTAATTCTAAATAAAATATTCGAATGTCCCGGCTGTTCTATAATGTATTTGTCGGAAACTTTCGAATTAATTACAGCTAAAAGCATCCAGGATATTTGTGAATTTTTAAGAGACTGCAAATGTCTTTCAATGAAAGTAATGGAAAACCATGAACCTGATTTATTCTCAGACGATGAAATAGAATTTGAACTACAAGATTACAATCCATACGAGTCTCCTGAAAATATTATAGTTTTCCCAGAAAAGGATGCTATTAGCAAGTATTCGTATATAAGGAAAAATATAATCAATGATTATCACAAGGAAAAGGTCAATACTTAAGAATATAGGAATATTTAAAAATTTGTATTTAAATTACATACGCCTTATGTAAATAAAGATTGTTTTGTTGTAAATTCTTTTATTTTTTTTATCTACCTTCCCTTTCATCTCCTATCTATAAGTCCTATCAAAACTATTAAATCCAGAAAGTAAAATTTACTTTATTTTATAACTTTTTCAATTAAAAAGGAACACGACACCATACGAGCAAATCCGCAGGTAACAGCTAGTTAGAAATAAAAGATGAGATATTATTTTACAGACAGTTCAAAAGTGTCATAACGTACAGACTACATTGATGATCTTGGTTTAGTTCAATCATAAACCTTTTTGAAGTTTTGCGTATTAAAATAGCTACATCATTTTTAGTAGTGAATAAAGAAATATAGTTCCAATATAATACCTACACTACAAATAAAGTTGGCAATGAGACATATATTTTACCGATTATTAATTAAGATCAAAAATTGTAATCTTATGTGGTAGAAAGCAAGTTGATGTCTTTTGGACAAGCTAGGTTTTGTAATGGATGATAATGGAATGGTAAACCCGCCTGCGCTAACGGTATACACTGGCGGGACAACAGTGAGGATGGAAAGGCAGGTTAGTTAGCCCATCGTGTTAATACACCTGGAATTCAGAACAATGCGCCATAGCGAGGAGGTCGACCTGATAGAGTATATTGCTAGTAATGGGGTTGCTAATCTTTATTACCAACAAATACGAAACCATCTTGAAAAATAGAAACGATAGAAAAGCCATTTGTTTTATCAACTTCCATATCTACATAGATTAAGGATAATACTAATAATACTTAGTACCTATTACAAGTTTCAATATTACTCCATATTACTCATTTAGAGTTGCTGATATTAATTTCATTTATAAATGCCACAAAATCTTTCGCTCTTATATCATTATGTATTTTTTAATACAACTCATGTATTTAAAAATATCTAAGAACAAAGACTAACGTATTAAGTTTTAGAAGAGAAAAGATCGCTATTAATTGGTTATAGAAATCCCATTGCTGGACTGGCAATACACCCAATAGGATGTATTGCCAGTCCAGCAATGGGATTTAATAAAATCGATTTTCTCGCGGTTCCCGTTGAGAACTATATGGTTACCTTTTTTTTCTCATTTATCATGCCTCGCTGGTACCCCGCTAGCATATACTATTAGCGCAGGCTGGGTATTTAACTCATCGTGACAAATTTTACAAGAAAGAACTAAGATGGTTTCCAAGTGGAACTGAAAGAACGTCGAGCTTGTAGGGTATATTGCTAGCAATGAGGCTATTAAAACTTCATTACTGATAATCCCTTCCCCCACATTGTCGGATTTATCCATTTGGTCTTCAGAAAGATAGGTAACTAGGAGACAAATATACATAGGTTGATTCCACAGACAATAATAAATATTATATGTTTGTGGTAAATTCGGATATAATGATATACCAGATTGGTATATTCAATATACCAGAATTTATTTTAATATTTTTTACTGTATTGAATTGGTAATACCAATTCAATATAATAAAAAATATTAAAATAGACTGGACGAAAACATCCTTCTTATTTCTGTTAATATACATTAAAGACATGGGTTTACTAGTAAAATATCTAAATTACTATTTATCTTTATTGTATAAAAATCGATAAAATGACCACAAACGAGAATGTCATCCGATCGATTGTCAAGTATTTTATAGTAGTTTGTCTATGATAGTAGATATTTTTTAATATAGCAACAATTTTTAATGAAGTGAAGTTGATGTAGGTGAAGTGAAGTAGGGCAATCCAGAATTCGCCATTTTTACTTTAGTGAAGGGAGATTTTATATTTGTCAGGCTGGAGGACGAAGATTTTTTTGAAAAAAGTGTGTCATTATATTTAATTTCAAGTAGAAAAGACTATTATTTGAAAGAAATTTTAGTATAATAGTGTGGTTTTATTTCTTACTAACGTTTGTATGTAGTGCTACTTCCCGTCGTAAGATTGCTCGTTGGTGTGTCGCTTTAGCTAATTCGATGGCTATGATATTGAAATTGTAATCTAACGTGTCGTTTTGACGTTCTCTATACGGGATAATATCGATACACCGAGGCGACGCCGTTAGAAATGAGCAGGCCTCAAGGCGGACGCATACAAGTCCCGGATGACCTTAGAGAGATCTTACTGGAATTCACCATAAGTTACCTTCTGGAGCAGCCGGGAGACGTAATCAACTACGCGGTCGAGTTCTTCACAAGGTTACAGAACAACAGGACGACAACCATAGTGCGGGGCCCCACCGCCGGCACGCCCGATGAGTCCATAATATCAGACGAAGAAGGTACTAATTTACTCATATTTGTTAGAAAAACAATAATACAGTCACAAGAATGTGTACAGGACGTCAGTAAGGTGGGTTCGTTAGGCGCAGTAGTCATAGGCCATGTCATCTCATATAAACCAAGTGTACCTACCTGATTAAAAACAGCCTTCCATCCAGTAATGATTAAAAAATAATTATAAATTTCCACATTTAAGTAAATAATATAAACTCATTGCACCAAGATTTCTATTTCTATTATTGATTTTATTATTTCTCTAATCTTAATGTTAGATTCTTATGTATTATCAAATTCAGAATTAATATTGTACATAACTCTATATAACATACAAATGGTTTCAAGTAATCATGTACAATATCTAAAACCATTAAAGTCTACTATTGATGAATTGTAATGAGCTTGTGACCAATATTATATTGACCTAGTTCTTGTCACATGTTGTTTCACCCATGTTTCTACTTATGTTCTAAACAAGTACCATCAAAACTATAACTTAAAACCTTAAAGTCTTTAACATAATAATCTAGATCTATCTCAATCACATCAGCATACATTTGTATATCTGCTATTTTATGCTGAGTAGACATAGTTTTATTAGATATGTTTTGATTTTTTATCATAGTAGTATATTAGATCTAGACAACATACTAATCTTTTTTCAGATTTAAACATTATTATTGTTAGTAATACGATTTTTGGTAGCTTGAATAGGTATAAAAAATATTTATAAATACTCTCTACTACCAGCAGTAGTAATCATTTGATTTTTGGCACATTGCCATTACAGTTTCTGTGATATAACTTTATTTATGTATAATATAAATTTTTAAGGAATATTGTATACTGTTGCCAAATAATAAATAACACAGACAAGATATATCATTAATTTTCATCATAATCATTTTAAAACATCAAGAAAAAATATGATATGGCATATTAACTAGACCACTGCATTTTCTGTTAATGAATGTAAACACTAAATATTTGGCCTACTTATTAACAATAATAATAACTGATACTAACAAAAATTTTAAAATTGAAACCTCTTTGCAGTGTTTGTAGAGACATACATTTACAATGTTTACTATATGCTGCTCCCATTTGTGTGTTTGTTTTTAAAAGCTTTGAAGTTGTGTGATGATGAGATTGGCTTATTTTTTTTCCTGTCCGCCATTGACTTTAATGTTTTGAACAGAACCAGATGTTTTACTTGCGTGTTACATAAAATTTGCTGTTTAAATGTGACCACACACACTGTATTGAATAGTATGAATTCTACAGGTGCTAACCAGGCCTTGAGTGGTATTTGCGTAAGAGATGTTCTGTTTCATTGTTATATATGGTAGGTACTTACACAAGCAAGAACCATTACTGGCTACATTTACTGTCTAATGAGTCAATTTGAAAATTGTCTGTCTTTTCTTTACATTTTATTATACTTAACTAGGTACTCAGTAAATATAAAAGTAGACAATTATTAGGTTGTAATACTTGTAATATGCTATCACAAGCGAGCAATAAAATACCTGTTGATTAATTAGTGATGTCATACATTACTAACTGCTATCTTCTCTAAACAGCATAGGGCATAGATTATATGAACTTACATTGAGATTAGAAGATGATATCACTTTATCTATAATTAAAAACTTGAGTATGTGTTTCATAAGTGCCTTTCTTCTACATAATTCAAGAATTTGCCTTTTCTAACATTATAAAACATTAGCTTATGACTACATAGTGTAAATTATCCCACTGGATCAATTTCTGCAATAAAAAGCACCTTATATGTACTTAACATTAAGAAATATTCTATCTACATGCAAAATTTCATTAATCCATTCGAGCACTATGTGTGGTTGAATAACAAATATTCAATCATCTTCACAAACTCACATTTGATATTTATTGAAATATAGTATAATTATATTAATTGGCTATAATAACCTTTAAGATATAAATTAATTATTATCAATGTTTACATAGTATAATTACTTACTGCCATAATAAATTCAGTTAATCATTGGAATTAGAGACTAATAAAAATAACAGATATTACACATGTGGTATTGATTAAATTTCATTGTAACATGTAGGTATATACTGCATTTTTTAAAATAAACATGTTCACGACTGTAATCCTATACGAGGTAGTAACGGTATATTAATATTATCAAAGTTTAGAATTAACTAGCGATCTGCTTTAGCTTCGCACAGTGCAAATATTTAAATGACTGTGAAAGCCACATTGAATGTGTTGCGGAATTTTGAAAAAATATGCAGCGAATTGGACGCAGATGGCAACCTTGTTTTATATTAGGTATTTAAAAATTATTCATTTTAAAATCACATAAAAGTGGAACAATTAATTAATAAAGTCACAAACACAGAGATATAACCATTTATAATAAGTGGTATAGTATTGGCATTACACCACATAGTACTAAAAAAATTAACACGGAATTTTGTATACTAGCCAATATAAATCGGGAGATCACTCGTCATATTTACTAGATATTTGTTTCGTGTAGTCGACATTCATATGAATGACGTCGATAAAAGTTTTATAATTATTACGCTCGTAGTAAAACTGGTTGTTGTTTACTGTACGTTTAGCAATTTAATATATTAAATAGTATATTATTAGGTCAGTATTAAACAAAATTCATAAAAATATTCTTGTATTGTATTCACTTAATAAAGTATAGGAAGACAGTTTTCCTATATGTCGGTACTTGGCACGATTAAACGCGTAAAGGTACCTATTTCAATTGTGACATTTTCTTCCTTAAAAGTCAAATCAGAAATCAGTTGCATTGCTAAAGTTGGGTTAAAAAAATACTCTTTTTCATATTATAAACAAAAGAAAAAAGTAATAAAACAATAATCTATTAACAATTGATCCTTTTCATTTAGCTATTTGTTTATATTCATCATCAGTCTTTAACTGTCCACTGCTGAACAAACAAAGCCTCCCCCTTGGCAACTACTGGCAAAACCCCACAGCCAAAGGCTGTGGGGTTTTGCCAGTAGTTGCCACGCCTGGCCGGTGGACTGGCAACCATAGTTAGACTTTAGAGATGTTTTAAGAGGGACGCTGTTGCCTATCCCTCGCCCTCCCTTAGTCGCCTCTTACGACACCCGCGGGAAAAAAAGGGTGACCTATTCTATGCGGGGACCACACGACCGATTGTTTATATTAGGCGCCGTTATTTGGAAAAAGCTAAAAATACTAAAATTAAGTATTTACCAATTGTCGTGATTATATAAAAATAGGTAACATCCTTTTGTCAGTTAAGTAAGTAAACGGCGAATTGTGTTTGGGTAATATTGCGTCATTATTGTCTCTTGAAACGTATTCCAAATGTGCAATACAAGCTTCCTACTAGATATCAAAGGCATCTGTTCCATATTCCTAGCGCGCAAGTTAAGCCCTCATTAATTCAAAGAGATACAATAATCATTATTAGTAATTCGTTTTATTAGATTATTAACACAAATAAGTATGTCTATTCTTGGGAGATATTTAAGAAAAAAGTTATAAAATCATTACAAGTCAAAACAGTATTTGTAGACATTTTTGCCTGTTTGTTTGTTTGCTCCGCAATCACTCAAAAACGCCGCACCAAATTGGTTGCGATTTTCATATTTATATTCCTGAAGATCTAATTTAAAATCTGGTATATGTTTTATCTCGATACGGCGTCTAGAATTGGTCAATTTCTTTATTTTTCCTATTTCTGAAATTTACGCGTACGAAATAGTGGGTAAAAAGTTAGTGTTATCTAAAAAATTAGTTTTTTTTATAACATATTTTTCGATTTTATGACAAGTGTAAAGATAGGTAATGTAAAATATTTTATATTTATAACTCTCTTCATTGAATAACTGCCATTCATTACATCTATTCAACTAGGTCTAGCTAGAAGTCAAGGACAAAATTTTGATTTGTACAGGCATTTCGTACCTAGTAACACATAAGTGAGATTACTGAGAGATCTTTCGAAATACCAATGAAAATCGAATATACCTAAATGATAGTGCGGATGAATTTCTTAGCATATTATGATAATATTGTCTAATAATTTATTTTTTAATATTTAGTAAACAATCTTGATATATATTTTATATCAAAATAAAAGTGTATAATATAAACAAACAGCTAGAATAATATTTTTTATGTTAATTGGTTATGGAATATTTTTCGTTTTTATTTTTAAGTTGCTATATCAATAAAATGACACCTACTAAAATTATTTACTAAATATCTATGCCAAGTATAAAAACAATCGGAAAAAAATATAAATTAATTTGAAATATTTGGAATGAAGACTTCTATACGTACTGATGCAACAGACATTTGAGTAAGGGAATATCACATTTCAAATAAGTATGTAGGTATATACGCGCCTAATATTAAATCGAGAAGTGAATTATCACGAATTATTCTCACGACATACCCACGTGACATACCTATATGACTATCTTCTAAAACATTACAATGACTAATATACAGCTATTATGACAATTTACCTCAAATATTTTTTTTTTTTATATCTAGCATATTTAATCAACAAGCTCTGTACGAATTTTTATCGCATTTATAATTTAAGTTTATACTCTGCAAAATAAGCGACTTTAAACTAAAGTAATTAATATCGTTTACAAAAAGAATCATCAAAATCGGTTCAGATTTAGCGAAGATTGCGTTCGCCTTTTTCACAGAGAAATTGAGGTCCACCTTATTTTAGTTCCCAAAAAATAAGACGTACAAAAAATACTAATCTCAATACAAATATCTTTTTGTTTAAGTTAGACATTTGTTCATATGTTCACTAATGTTAATTTTATATAAGATATGCCTAAATTGTTTAAGTAGGTAGTTACGCCAAATAGCAGTAAAAAAATTACTTATACCTACCTAGTTAGATTTAGCGGTTTTTAGATTTCTAATGTAAAATACAAATTTCTCACTCAATATACAATAACTTTTGTGAACGTAAAGAACAAAATAGATACCTAGGTAGGTACATTAAATTTAAGCAAGTCAAAACAAAGAAAATGAGCTTGGCAGTGTGATTAATTGCTTAAATCTGGTTGAATGACTCGAAAATGGTTAAAATGTGAGGAAGTGCTAACAGATAACATTTATAGAGGTCAGCCCTCAATTTATTCTAAACAGTGCTCGACTAAGTATTAGGTAGATATTTCCTTAACATTATTATATTTATTGACAAGTATAATACTACTTC
Source organism: Galleria mellonella (assembly GCF_026898425.1). Classification (NCBI taxonomy): domain Eukaryota; kingdom Metazoa; phylum Arthropoda; class Insecta; order Lepidoptera; family Pyralidae; genus Galleria; species Galleria mellonella. Next base: position 6,013,539 of record NW_026442130.1, on the reverse strand, counting down.
TTATCAACAATAAATTGTTGTGCAATAAAAAATATATTTCATCCCTCATTTTTAAATGAGCCAAATGTAATATTCATGAGCTTCACGACGGTAGTATGACGTCAGTGACTACGCGACCGACAAGCAGTATATACCTATCTCTTGCACTGTACTATTTAAGTGAAAGCAGTACAACATTTTTGTTGTAATGTTTATTTCACTCGTATAACCTTCTAACATACTATTATAAACTATTTTTATAGAAAAACCTGCTCTATATGGACCACATGTTAGGAACAATGTCAGCAACTTAGAGTCGATATCCGACCAATGTTAGTAGTTACGTGACTGACTTAACTAAACAAGGCCGGACGACCTTTTGAAAAATAAATACCTTTTTATTCGAACGCACATGGCGACAAGCCTGTGAGTTATGTGTAAATAAAATTATATAAGGTTATTATTTCATTTTAATCATCAAACACATCTGTCTTTTAAAGTCAACCTGTTGTTAGACCTTTCATTAGTACCCATACAAATACATGGTTTTAACAAAAGTATTGCAACCATTTTAATGGACTATATTATAGAATACCTAACTTACTCGCAGGCAACGTGCGCGCATTCAGATTTGTCCTCGTTTTTTTCCAATCCATAAACACAAATGCTTATACCTATCTACCGGGCATCACATTAGGAATCTGTGTCATTTCTAAAGCTATTATAAATAGGTAAATATTCTCTATTATGCTCTCCTAAAGGATATTGGATTAGTAAAAACAAAAATATGAGACATAGGTAGATCACACATTTGAGAATAATGAGCGATCTTATCGCTACAAATAATCTCGTCAAGGCAATCTTTATTATTATTATAATAATTCAAAAAAAAAAATTACGGAACTTTAATTAAATTTTTGTATAAACAATTTGCTAAATAGTGTCACTTATCATCTGTTTCCGTGTGGGTCATTGACTTTTATTTAGTAGTCCAGAATCAAAGCTTCCGGGCGCAGTAAAAAGTCTTTAATAAGCGTATTACTTTTTGTGTATTTTTCAACCCATCGTTCTTTGGAAAAATGTTTTGATTCACTGGTAAAGCATCGCTTTAAATGGATATTAATGACTTCAATTATACATTTATATTTAACAATTTTTTTATAATAATCTTATGAGAACATAATAAATATTACAAATTGCTCATTAAATTTTTTAAGATACATTAGCTGCCTGTATTTATATTGAATAATTTCCGATACCGGTTGATGATGTCACAATGTATATAAATACATTTAAATAGCGTGTAAATTTTCTATTGGCAACACCAGAGCCGCCGGTGGCGCGCTTCAACAACCGCCGCAAGTCGGTGTTCGCGGAGACGTACGACCCCGAGGAGGATGACTCGGACGAAGGCGCGCCTGCCGTGTTCCCCAAATCGGATGCGCAGCGCGCCCGGCTCGCGGAGGCGGTGCGGGGCATCTTGCTGTTCCGCTCGCTCGACGCACAGCAGATGCAGCAGGTATGTGTGACAAGTAAAGTTTATTAAAAACTAGACGACTCGATGTACTTCCTACCTACAACGCCATCTAATAAAAGTAATTCGAAGTAGCGATTTCCGTATAAAATTACCTAGGTACTTTTAATTTTCAGTTTTTGCAGCTAAAAGTCGGGTTTTCCTGACTTTTTTCTATTAATCCCTTTATCCAAAATTATTCAAATTGATCCACCGTTTTTGAGTTTAGCGAGACTAACGAACAGTTTATATATAAATTTAAAAAAATCGTCAATTTTGCTCCCAATAAAATTAATCATGAACACACTGCACACAACTATGAACGACGGCATGTTTCGTGGTAACATTAGATTGAGAATATTTCAAACTATAAATACATTTTGCTTCGCAACCAGCACTTTTTTGCTTCGCAAACGACAATGGCAAATTCAATCATCACAAAATTACAGAACCAATACGGTAATCAATCGTAACGAAAATAATTATGAAACTCTGTTTAGAATTGGTAACCTTACAGCGTAAGATATATAAATATATGTAAGAAAAAAATTTAGACAAATTGAAAACCTCTACCGAAAGTCGCTTAAAATGTAATACACTTATGTTGGGCAAAGGTATCATAGCGCTTATGCAAAAATTAAATCAAAAAACAGATCTGAATCCGCGATGAAATGACTTCGCTCGCAATAGAATCCTGAAACTATATGAAAATAACACCTGCGATATATTTATGTGCCGAAGGAGATTATTGCATTAACATATTCCAGTATATAGTCTATAGGCGACAGTTACCACTTTTCATCAGGTAGGCTGTCAGTTTGTTTGCCATTCTAAGTTACATAAAAAGAATATTAGGATAGTGCGTAAGTAGCAAAATAAAAAAAAAAAAAACTTTTTCGATTGTATTTTTGACGACGTTAGAAATTAAGATATCAAAGAGCATTCTTAATCTGCCTTAGAGATTTGAATTATTCGTTCAATCTATAATGAAACGTAATAGTTCCGAATTAATATCTTACGTAAGATTTGCACATTTAGAATAAGAATCAGGTGATAATCATAAAAAAATGACACCAGACTTTACAATTCCTAACGAGGGGTCTAAAATAAACAAGGATAAACACTACAATTATTGCTTGTGAAACATTATATCGCTGTGTTAACCTTGAAGTAACATGATCAGAATACAGTTAGTCTATGTAACCAATGTTTGAACAGAGGACAGCGCGATCAAAACAGGATTATTTATTTAGCTACCTACGCCTCCATATACAAGTTTAAGTTGCAAAAGTTTACTAAGACCTTGGATAACTTTCTTGTTATTGAGAACTTGCATAATACAATTGTCATTTGATTTTCGTTTTTCCTTAATATTTGCAAGAGTCGAAAATAATTTTCAGATACGTATAGCAGTGAACAATTCTTTTTAAATCAATCAGTGTATTCAATTTCTGTCTTCATTAAAAATTAAACATACTGTAAGAATTCTTTCTAAAATAAAGAGAGAATGAGGAAATACCGATAACAAATGAAACTAATTCAATTGTATGTGATCAAATGTCAATTTGTTGCGATTGATATTGCCGTTTTCTGTACGGAGCAAATTTTTCTTTTTTTTTATCCTTTTTTTAAATCTTTTTTTCTTAATTATGTTAATAAAGCTTATTTATCACAGGTGCTGGACGCAATGTTCGAGAAACGCTCAGAGCCCGGCGAGTATGTAATCAGGCAGGGCGATGACGGCGACAATTTCTATGTCATCGAAAACGGCATGTTTGATGTACTCGTCACCGGAGATGATCGTGTCGAGAAGGTAATATTTTATGATAATGTTTGTCATATTTTATTCTAACAATAGTCTAGAATATAGTTACCATTTTTTTGTAATTTTGAACTCTTCTGCAATTCGAGTAAAGAGTAGGAGATCGTTTGTGTCACGTGACAGTGTTGTCAGATTCGATGGTTATTTTTTTATTCGTGAAATTTTAATAAAATATGAGATTAAGAGAGAGAGATATCTTGGAGAAAAATGAGAAAAGCTTGGATAAATATGCTCTTTTTTTTTAATATATAACGTAAACTATATGATGGTAGGGAAAAGTAGAAACAAAAAGAATGTTTTTGCATAGCAAACGATATGTAATGACGAATTCGCCATGATTTGATCAAGGTGGTTTGATAATAATGGAATCGTTAATCCCCTTAATAATCATGATCCCTGAAAATCACTCCGCTCCTCGCCCCTTCACACACCGGAACAATACTGTAAGGTTTTAATTCTTAAATATTACTTGTTTACTATAGCGTAAGTGAACAGTGAAATTCGAGCAAAATTAATCGATTTGAAATGTCTGACTGATAAATTTAACAGACTTTGGTTTGGGACAGGGGTATCTGGTAAGATAAAAGGGAGGCCTTTGCCATTTGCTGGGCATTGACCTCCATTTTATCTCGTAACATACTTTGCAAGCTACAAAATAATGATAATTTTAAAGGTGATTCTATAATGCATTAAAACATTAATCATAGTTCACTGTTATCTGTTAAAAAATACCTACATTCATTTCATATTTTCTTCTAAAATTTCCTAATACCTATTTTTTTATTTTTCAAAAGTTCAAATAATATGCTAATATACATGTACAATTATTTCCTTCAAAATTGTGGTACATAAATGATATTATAGTAATGCACATATTACAAGAAAAGTAATGCAATTTATAAGTATTTTAACTTGAACAAACACAACATACACTAAAACTAACAAATTAAACAGTGGGTCTTGTTTATTTACTGCATTTTTCTTCATTCCACACTAAAGAACGAATTTGTTCATATTCACACTAAAACTAAATGTTTTAGTATGAATGCATACTAGTGTCATGCAATAGCGGTCTAAGGCGGTCAAAAGGGCAAAGCTAATTGCGTCCTCCGGTTAACGAATTTAATGTAATGTTACAAGCTTTTCATTCAGTTCACATTTGTATGTATAAGTGTTTATTTAGTTATAATCTTGTGAGGGAAATTTAAATTAGACTTACATACATAGAACATTGTTATGAATGAGGAAAATGGGGCGTTTGGAGGCACCACAGGACTAGAGGCCCGGGGCGAGTCGCCCCCTTCTGCCTCCTCACCCTTCCTAGTTAGTCCGCCATATTGCTGTTTTGAAACATTTTTTAATTATTTTAGAGCATTAGTCCTAACAGTTGTTGTAAAAGATCGATAAAATGACTATAAAAATTATAATAAAATATAATTATTTAATTTAAAAAAAAAACTGGTTTATGTGAATGTATAGTTTTTAAGAACCTGATAATACCTACATATCGTTGAGTCCAACTGTGTGCTATCACCAGGTGGTGCACACGTACGAGGGCTCAGGCTCGTTCGGCGAGCTGGCGCTGATGTACAACATGCCGCGCGCGGCGTCCGTGCGCGCGCAGTCGGCGGGCGCGCTGTGGGCCATGGACCGCCACACCTTCCGCCGCATCCTGCTCAAGAGCGCCTTCAAGAAGCGCAAGCTGTACGAAGAGCTTCTCGACAAAGTGCCCATGCTGAAGGCGCTTCAGGTATTTACACTTTTAATTTTTTTTTTCCTATTACAGATAATTATGATCGATGATATAATAGGATTGGCAACCGCAGTTAAGCTTTTAGAGATGTTTTCAAAGGGACTCTGCTGCAAATACATATGTATCAAAAAATGTTCAGGATCCTACACCGCGTGATCTGTATTATAGCAAATTCGTGAACATAATTTTTTTATTTTACCTATAACCAGCTGAACATTTAAACTATTTTCCTGATTTTCTTGTAGTTTGACTATAAAAACGTGAGAGACAAGACATGCATGTATCCGTTGTGATAGATAGTAAACATAAATTGTACTTCAAAACAGCGAATCTTTATACATACATTTTGAATATAATAAATGTAAAGTAATAAATAATTATAGTGTATGTTAGTAGGTTGGATTATATGTTTTTATAAACTACACAAATTACACACGTTTCAACATTACATGTCCACCAAACATATATTATACCTAAAGCACTTATACTAAGTATTATAGAGATTTATCTATACCGTTTACAATCAGACGGATTGTGTGCTTGTGTGCCATCTTTGTGGTATTAAAAAAAATACAGGTTTCAATATATTTTTCTCGCAGATAATTTTTTTTTTTAATTATTGATTGTACTTATAAAACGTAAAAATTTACATATAAATATTATTTATGTGTAGCAATAATAATATAAATTTATACATATTATATCATATATATCTATATACGAATATATAAAAGAGGATGTTGAGGGACTGACCTATATATCAACGCACAGCCGAAACCGCTGAATCTAGAATCTTGATATTTTGCAGGTATATATTTATATAGCATAGGTGAATAATAAGAAAGGAATTTGAAAATTCAACCCCTAAGGGAGTTAACAGGGGTTGAAAGTTTTTATGGAACTTTGTCAGTTTAGAAATCAGATAAAATTTTAGATTTAAGCTTATGGTTCCAAACAAAAACCTTGAGAAATCGAATACCCCACGCGAGGGAAGTCGCGGGCAAAAGCTAGTATTAAGTAAAATATGTTATAAATTATTTTATCGGTATAAAATGACGTTTCGTATAATACGTATATTCACGTCAATTGTTATCATATCATTTAAAGCTTGATTGATTGAAGTTCAAAATTTTATTATTTCTATTTCACTTCGCTAAGTGCGCTACGTCACTATTTGTTGATAAATTTTAACACCGCTCACGTTCTTTTCAATGCCTGGCCGATGTAGTTTCGTTCGTAAAATCGATTTTTCCCGAGATAAAGCCTATCTAGATAGATTTATCACATCAAAAGTCTTGTATTACAGTTTCTATCCACGAAATCTTTAAACCATCTTTTAAAATAGCGATTACATCATGTAGATACTTACACAAATATTGCTTATTGATAATTTCTATGTACATATTTTAGATATATCCATTTAAGAAAGTGTTCTACATTCATGAAAATTTAGGTCGAAATACAAAAAAGTTGAATCATAAATCAGTTATATTTATTATTTATTTTTCAATTGTTTCTTATTTTAACCCATCCAAAGCTCAAAATTTTTTGTCAATTTTCATAAATTTTTCCCGTATAAAAAATTAGTTTCCCTAATGGAACACTCTACTTCCTTTAAAAATATGCAAATGATTGTCGTTTTACCCAGTCAGTTTATGAAGTTCAATTCGTATTTTTAAAAATGTTTTTTATTACGTACCTGCATCTGCATAGGCCTGCCTTCTCTTACTGTGAAAGTCCATCCGAAATCAGAGCTGAACGAAACGTACCTACTTTCCATAAACATATAGGGAATAAACATATATATAACATATAAATATAGATACATAATTATTAAATACTAACTCAATGTGAACATAATGACAGTTTTAATCATGCTACGGTAGGTGGATATTATTTCGATTTTAACTTTTTTTGAAGAATTTATAAAGTAATTAAAAAAATAAGAGACTAACTTGAATGCATTAAAGAAATTTATTCCATAACATATATACACCAATATTAATAGCGATGTCTTAATACAGCATTATAAAAGAATTCAGAAGTATAGTTTACAGACGCCTTTGAAGTAGCAATCCCCCCTCTTTTTCATACATGAATGGGTGGCGCTCGTGCTCAATGTCCCGAAAATGCAGTCAATACTAACTCAAAATCAATGACAAGAGAAGCAGTTAAATTTTAACCTTGTGTCAAGTGACAGAAAATAACTTGCTTTTTTTTCTATGTTTTAACGTTATCTTTTATCAATATTTATTGCTTCACGTTACCGATAGTTTTGGCTAGGTATCTAAATTATACCTAGCGCCTTATGGTCCACACATATGAAGTACTTTATTCAGAATATTTTTTTATTTTTAAATTTATAAAGTCTTTTACCTTCATCTGGTATATCAATTCTAGGTATTGTACCCAGAATTGATTTCTCAGAAAAGATTTTATCTACCTTGCCTACTCACGGAAAGAGAGGAATTAATGGGCATCAATAATTTACAGAGATGCTCATAAATTTCTAATTTAGGTTCAGCCTATATAGATTGAATAAAACCAATATTTAATGTATTTAGATGAAAATGGCGCATGAATTCTTCTCTTTTCATAGAATTTATACAACACTAACAACATAATATTGCATCATCGATGGTATCACAAACTTGAAAATGAGGCGAGCTAGACTATTCCATAAGAAGAGATGCAGTTGAATTTTAGCCTTGTATAAAGTATATAAGAAAATAACTTTTTTTTTTCTTCTTACTATACTTTAATGTTATCTTTTATCAGTATTTATTGCTTCAAGTTCCTGATATTTTAAGCTAGATATCTAATTTCAATTTATTATACCTAGTACCTCAGAGTCTACACATACGAAGTACATTTTTCAAAATAATTTTATCGTAAATATTATCTTACTTCACACGCATACATTTAACAAGCACACGGTACTTTTGTGGTTCGTTTACACATACGTACATCATTAATTATTTGTCATTAATAATAAATATGTAACGATTCCTGGTATAACCGTATCGTGATTTTCTACGACTCGATTATTTACGATCCATCTTAAACAAAATTATGTATAAACATAGGAATGGATTTTCGATTTATAAAGCACATTGCAACACCTTGCGATTCGTCCTGACATTTTACTTTAAATGGCAAACTGTCAACCTCCTTAATCAAAAGTGATGATGGCTGCCTATATATAGAACAAACAGAATATATACTGTGACACCTACGGCACTCCTCGTGCATTGTCATTTCTGAGAACTAGTAAGAGAGAGAGTATTATGTCCCGAAATTTCTGTAATATATAGTGATGTTTCTATAATATGATTTATATACCCTTAAACCTACCCTTCAACGCGAAATACGACTATATAAGCTTGTTTGGCTGCAGAAACACGAGTGGGGTGGAGGTACTCCTGTTTTTTTCACGATTTGTGAACTCGTGATATGATTATAGAAATTTATGAGCCCCTACAAAATAATAACAAGTCGTTGTAATTCACGATTCGTCGGTGTGTGAATGACGCATTAGTTTTTTTTTTTTTTTGCATTGTACGCACATGAGAGATATTTTATCGGCAAGCAACATTTCCCTTTATATTTGCCTCATCCGTCCAGCTTGAAAGTCCTATGAGAATGACTAAAATTTCATACTTAAACGTACATATCTTGTGCGAGTACTAAACTTACACACGTCGCGATCAAATATCCATAATATGTTCTATATTGATACCAAACCGGAAAACTGTCTGTCTACGAAAGGCGACTTTTAAAATTGTTGAACAAACAGACAGATCGACATCGATATTTATAATATATATACATGGATTATGATAGGAACAACTAAACAATCATAAAGTACATAGTTACAAATACTATTAAGTCTAACAATCAATTGTAAACCTGATATAAAAATGATAAGCAAATCTATATATCGGCTGTTTAACACGATACTGGTTACGTCCTCGCGTCGTTGAAAATAATATGTTATCATTAAATATGATTTACACTTACATTAGGGTGTTTGATAAGCTTTGCTACCGAGTACCGCTAAGTGGGTATATAATTACTTAATTAAAGCCAAGTAAAATTTAATAATATTGTATTTATCTATGAAAATGTATATTCGTGTGTTATCTTATATAATGATTTCATTATTTTCTTGATTAAACTTTTATTCAATGATCTTGATGATCGTGATGATGAAGAAGAGATTGTAAGTAATAAGAACGTCTTCAACGGTTATTTCCAGTCTAACCGGCGCAGTAGAATCCACAAATCTTGTATGAAAAAGGTCCAAGGTTTAATACTTGATCAGGCTAATTAAGGAAACAAACTAGATAAGTATTGTAATCGGCAGTGTTTACTCTTGCTATTTCCCAAATTTTTTTTTTTTTTCACGATTCTAATCTTAATCTTTATGAAGAATCGTCGGGCGTCGGTTCTGAGACACCATTTGTCTAAACCTATATTTTAATTTAATATTTTTTAAAATTAATGTTTTATAAACATCTATTAGAAATTTAATTGATATTGGTCCTTGTAATAAAATTATATCATACATAATTATAAAATATAAATTATAGAGAATCGACCACAATGTTCTAGTAATTGTATTATACTAGATAAATCATCATCGTCAATAAAAGAAAGCTACGTATCTATCGTAGCTTTCTTTTATTGAATAATAAATAATCTATAATAAATAATAGTAGATTAATTTGTATAAAATCCGCTATATTGCAACTTCCCATACAAACCAAAAGACAAAATGATAAACCACCAGTCCGCATCAATTTTAAGTATTAGTAAAATATCAAACAAAAATCGACATTTATAATAAAAAATTATTTGCAGATAATAAATGAAATACTTGATTTTTTTTTACCAAATATTTGTTCAGAAATGAGTTTATATGACCAGTTTAGGTACGTAAGTTCGATGTTTAATTAGACAGACTTTGGTCCGTCGTACATTTTTTGTTTTTATTATTTACTTTATTGGATAAACTAAGAAAACCGATTTAATTTTATTATATAATGATAACGTGATCATTATAATAAAAATATTGATAATATTTTTTTATGACTGGAATGTGAAAATTATCACTATCATGCAGTCATATGATGTCGTTTATGAGGAATTGGAAAGATAGTCACTTTTATTTATTTATTTATTATATATTGACCACAATATATAAAAAAAAAATTGGTACAAAAAGCGGACTTTTGTCACTTTAACTTTTTATCTCATAATGAGAGAATGTTTGAATAATTAGTACGCGTATAAAATACAAATTGTATTATTTGAAATATATGAGAAATTTTATTCTTTTATTCGTTAAATAATAAAATCTTCTAATTGAGTATTTTGACAACTGTTTAACTGATATTTATGATAATTATATATCTGATATTTTTCTCCAGAAAATGAAAAAGGCGAAAATTTCTAATGTTCTTTACTGATTTGATAGTTGTTCGCGGTAAGTTGATAAGGGAGTTTAAATTATTTTCTTGAATTGTGTTTCATAATATTAAAGGAATAATATATATAGAAGTTTCAATGGTAAAAAATGCCTTTAAATGCCTCTCATTGGGAACCTTTGTGTACACGATAGTCACTAATTAGCAAATGACATTATTGACCGTTTTCCTATAATAAAAACTGAACATGGAAAGAAATGGTAAGGTAATTAAAATTGTATAAGTGCTATATATAAGATGGTTTTATGACGCCTAAAAATCATAAACGCGCTATACTAACATAGTCCAATCGGATATATTCGATACACTTATATAACGCCATTCCATATTCGAATCCATTGCGTAAGGGCGCACCACGTCCAGACATAAACATTAATAAACAGACATACGCATTTGCATTTCTGTTCGCAACTGAAGTTAAACATGTGTGGAGGGCACACAAATTTCCAGGGTCATATATATATATATATATATATATATATACATGCGTGTGTGCGTGTGTGTGTGTGTGTGTGTGTGTGTGGTCCCGATATATAAGCCACCCCTTCCTTTCCTATAAATGCCCTAAGAGGCGACTAACGGAACTTAATAGTCAAGCGATGGCCAGCAGCTTCCATCTTAAAACATCTCCAAAGCCTAACTGCGATTGCTAACCCGCCTGCTAAACGTGGCGGGTACTGGTAAAACCCACCAAGGGGGAGGACTTTTTTCAGCAGTGAACAATTTACGACTGATATTATATACAGTGTATTAATTAATGAAATCAGTTTCTCAAAATTGTGGACCTCAAAAAAAAATTAGTTTCTATTACAAATAATACTAATGACACTACACAGTATAAAATATATGTATGCCTATTGTTATATACTGCTGTTGATATAGATATTACTTCACAAAAAAGAAACGATTTTAATCGTTAACGCTTACACACACCCGCAACGATAAACTTCAAGATATTTCGTTGATATACTACATTGTAAATATTTATGTATGAGTTCTGTATGTTGCTTGAAGAACGTTTTTTGCCAACCCCAAAGAGAACAAGCTGTGAATTCGTAATGACAGTAAATTAAAGATCATTACCATCACACAAGAACCCAGCAATATCTCACTGCTGCATCTCTCACTTTGATTGACTCGGTTACTTGAACAGAGGAAAACGTGTTAATGGCACTCACCTTTGTAAAGATCTAAAGCTGTTAATTCACTTACAAAATGAATACGTTAATTTACAAATATAGGAAAATATATAATGACTATCGACAGCTTTGCAAAGATTTGCGATCTACTGAAGTAAATCGATTTTTAACCGACTTTCAAAAGGAGATTCTCAATTTGTCTGAATTGCGATTATGTTTCGCTATCATTGTCATATCATCTTTTCATATTAAATAATTATGTTAAAGTAAATATTGTAAATACCTTTAATACACATGCTTATTATAAATACACATACATATTATATTTGATTTTTTTATACAACTTAGAATGGCAAACAAGCTGATGGCCCATCTGATGGAAAGTGGTTACCGTCGCCTATAGACATGAGCAGTACCATGGACATAACAGAGTATACTGTTTCGCCCTAGATACCCCCCATGCGTTACCATTCTGAGGACTCAGGTGTTATTCCTCTGTACCCTGTAAATTTACTTCAAATCGAAACACAGCCATGCAAACACAACTGCTTTACGGTTGAAACACGAATGGGACAGAGGTACCCAAGCAAACTACTTTTGTACAAAGTCTCCCTCTGTCATAATACAAAATGTTAGTATTCCTATGATTAATTAAATAAATAAATCACGCCACCAATTCTCAACCTAACCGATCAGACTACAGGAATCTATAGACCGTTATAATTACTCTGTAAATATCAGAATAATTAAACAAACAATACTCTTGTCTAAGTCATAATACTAAATGCGATTCTAATAGAGAATATTAAATACTAATTATATAGAAATAAAATGTCACTTATTCCAACATTCAAATTTCTATATATTAATTGTCTTATTTATGTTACTTAATGAGTAAATATATTTATTATTATCTTAAAGTATCTTAAATAACATTTGTTTTGTTTTAAAAAAAAAACCCTGATTTAAACAGTGGTTACTACTTTATGTGTCTACATATATACCATCTTAAATTTCTTACCTGAAGTCCTAAAAGAATTCCACTATAAGAATCACACTTTTACCCCTTTTTGTGTTATACGTGTTAATAAAAAAAAATGTAGAGCTGCTAAGATACTCATAACAAATTTATATTCCTGAGTTTAATATTATATTCCTGATATGCAGGGCATATCGTGATGTTTTTTCGCCACAACGATAGATGAATTCCCTCACTCCATCAAAGATTATAGTCGTCAGCATATTTTATCTTATTTCTGTAAAAAAATCCGAAACCAAACTACTTGATTTTTAAAGAAATAGTCACATAATAAATGGCGTCTCAATCAAGATAAAAATTTGAATTTAATTGCCATTTTCCATTTATCTTAGTTTCACATAATTCTTCTAGTTCTTGTTAAATAATAACTGAGAAAAAAGAAGTTGTTTACTTCACAAATTTATCTGCTTGAATACCTATTTCCATATTAATTATCCCCTCAAACAGCTTGCTTGTGTCTGTTGCCTAAGTAGATATGGTTCTAAAATTACTAAGTCCCTGCTGTGATTTTAAATCTACAAACGTGTTGTCTCTGATTTTAGAAGCGTTCAATGGCTTGCAATAAAGTGAACCGTATTTTAAACAGCCAACGTGTTAAAACGAAAATATTTTTTTAATTGAACTGTGACTAGTTGTTGTTTATACTTACACCTTATAAAATGTGGGACTTATATTTATAAGGTGCATTTACCAACATTTTTTCTAGAATGCATATCTTTTCATGATACAGTTATGAACATAATTATATTTCGCATAATTGAGTTGTTCTATATATTAGTAAATAATTCTCGATAAGAACGCGCTTTGTTTACTATCTACTGCTACTAGTCGTTGAATATATATATATATATATATATATATATATATATATATATATATATATATATATATATATATATATATAATAACATTTATCCATGCCATATAGGATTATTTGGTTTATAATTATGTAGAAAGTTACCGCCAGAACTATAATTAGGAACCTGTATACAGACGTTTCTAAAAATACTTTCAACTAATAATCTGTCAATATAAATACTACCTCCCTTGTGAGGTAAGCAGAGGAAAGCCAGTGCCGAAAACCTCTATTCTTACACGCATCACTTGCTTCACCATTTTAACTCCCCTCATGCATACATATCGGTTCTGGAGATTTTCATAATAGTAAACTACTGGATATGCATATATTTCCCTCGGAAATTCACTTATAAATAGCAGATAATGAATAAGAAATTTAGGCTGTCAGTTTGTTTACATTTCATTTAGTTTTTAAGCATTCAACAGTGGACAGATAACGGATATGAGGATGATGATGATGATGATGATGAAAGTTAATATTGCACTAATCAATTTGTTAACAGTCGTACGAGCGCGCGAACCTCGCGGACGCGCTCCTGCCGCGCTCCCTCAACGACGGCGAGCTGATCATCCGTCAGGGCGACACCGCCGACGGCATGTACTTCGTGGAAGACGGCTCCGTCAGCATCCGGATCACGCGCGACGACGGCAATGAGCACGAGATCAAGCGCCTTGGTATGTACCACCACTATGTTTTGCCACTACACCAGTAAATAGCATTTATGAAAGCATCTCTATCAACTATAGTCAGACATGCCTTATGCCTTATGGGCATAACAGGTAATCTGGCTGTTCTCTACATAACTAGTTCCAACTGTAAAACTGATTTATATCTGTGTGATGTAGAATATTTATTTAGTAGTCGTTACTACTACTAATTGACAATAAAATTAAGTAACATGTCAGCTAAAATTAAGTAACAGACGATGGCCCGCCACTGCAAGGGTAAGAAAATTGCGTAATTCTAGAATAGCAAAATAATCAAAAAGGTATCAACAATTCCAGAATGTTAAAACTATATTTAAACGGAACGAATATGTCTAAGAAATAATATAGGTACAAAAGTTAATCCTCTTATACGCAGCGTGGGTCATGTGGTCGATTTAGCATGTAATTATATTGGAACTTTTGTTCCCTGAATTTTATTTTATTGGACATTATTTTATACTTCCTCCGTTTGTTATACTAACAATATCCGTTAATTATGACACCTTTGAAAGATTACTATATTTTTTTCCTAGTTCGTTCTCAAGTTTTGGAATTAATTAAAAATTTAAGTATTACTTATCTAGTGAAAACAAACCCAAATATAAAAAATTTAACCAAGACATAATATACTGAATCTCAATAACTTTTCTTTAATATTACATATTGTTCAAATTATTAAAAAAAATTACATAACATTACATATCATACATTACATCATACTAAATCGGCCTCGTGACTAGCGCGTTTTACATCTACGTTAGTCTACGAATAAGGACAAATGTAAAATACGTACACATTTATCATATTTTTATTTGTATCAGTTGCAACTTCGAAATAAACGATTCATTAGATTAAATAAAAGTTCAGTCTTCAGCATCCAACTCGACACCTCACGCGAACCTGAAAATTTTAGCATCAGGTAAGACATCTTTGGTATTACAGTACCAGCGACTCATAATAAGCATGGATTTCCACTGGAATCACTTTTTTTTTGCAAGATTCAGAAGATATTTTTTCTTTGCAGCACTGAATGGTATAGAAGAGCCGTATAGTGAAATCAAAGTAGGTAAGACATGAGAATTGCTGCATCCAAGGAATCTGCTAATGGGTCAGCTTCAAGAGTATTTCGTTTAAAAGCATCTCTAGTTCCGTGGCCGTAAGGGAATTAGTTGCATTTGGGAAATCATCTCCGTATCCAAAATTGCAATAGAGCTCATTTGAAATGGGGTAGTTTTAAATTTTTATTAGATTGTACCTTTTAACATTACCATCATCACCATAACAACTCATTAATATCCCTGTTGGGTCTGGGAAAAATATATTATATTAGTTTACTAACCCACACTGACCGGGCATCTTGAACTTCGTATCTAGTTTTTCTTCTCTTGCACATCAGTGTATGGAAATCTATAGAAGTCGTACTTTCTTTGCCTAGTGGCTTCTTACGACACCCAGGAAATAAAAATATTTGTCATTTGTAGTTTATCCAAAGAGACTTCTAGCTTTGAAGTATACCTAATATGGCCATCATAGGTTTTGGGGGTTGATCTCGTTATCTACTATGCCATTTTTTCCAAAATTTAAGGGTCGAAAGAAATAAGATTAACTAATATCCATTTGAACTTATTTCATTATATGCTTGAAATTCGGATCAGAAATTTCGGAATTAAGGTTTCATAGTGGACCCCCCTGTACTTACCAGTTATGATGGTTGTCGGCGATGTACTTGATAGTAACCTGTCTTTACATTCTGTGAAACAGTAACGCCGAAAGGCGACAGGGAGGAAGGAGGAAGACAACCATAATTGCTCGACCCGGCGCCGGAATAAGATATATATGTATGAGCATCTTCGTCTCGTCTGGATCAAAGCAAATCCCCGGAATAGGGTCGGACATCGCCGAGGTGAAGTGAATCGATAATTAACCATAGTAGTGAACTTAACCGTAATAGATAAAGAAAATGACAGTTTTGAAGGTCAATCCCACTTAGCGAGGAGTCCAAGAAGATATGGATACGTCAAGGCATTTTCTCCAAAATGAACACTACTCTATTGCAAACCTCGGCAAAATTTTATTATTATCTGCAGTTTGTTTATTATTCAGTGTTCAAGAGCGAAGCCATGATAGACTCTACGTATACAGTGTTGCTACTATCAGTTATTGTATGTTTATCTGAGATGTATAATTAAACATTATTTGTCCACAAGTAATTTTTATATAAGTGGCAAATTATTATATTTGATTGCATGAACATTTCTTTAATTCGTAATTTGATTTGATAGAAGCCACGTCACATCATCGTTTTAATATTTAATATTTTTTGAAACAGTGGTTACAAATTTAAGTAACACTGCTCTAATGGTCTTTGAATAAAATAAATATGATATCGAGACAAATAATGGACATGACAAAACTATACTAAAGGAAGACAGCCTCTCGTAGGCAATTTTTTAAACGAATCTGTCAATAAATACCTTATCGCTTATGCATGCATGAGATAGAACGCGACAATATTTTTTTAATAGATTTAGATGGAATGGTAACACCACCTGCGCTATCGGTATGTACTGGCGGTGATAAGTGAGAATGAATGCAGGTCAGTTGGCCCACTGGGATGAATTTAACAAGAATTAACCACAATGGTTTCCAGTGAAACCGCGTGGAGGTCAACCTGATAGAGTATATTGCTAGTGATGGGGCTGTTAGCTCTAGCCGTCACTAACAATTCCTCCCCCCTCCCCCTTCACCTCAAGCGTCAATACCCGGTGCCAATATTTTTAATATTTTCGCGCCAACCGTCACTATTCTCTCTCATGCGTGCATTAGCAGAAACGTCTCTATCAATAGATTCGTTTGCCCCTTGCCTAGGGGATTCTTTATTAAGTAATTATTTCTCTTACTAATATTAGTACATACTAACCTGTATTTTTTATTGAATGTCCTGATATAAAAACTTATGAGCTTGGGAAACCATTTCATCCGTTATACCTATTTAATTTATTTTTTTAATTTATAGATCTAAGAATTGGGTACAGGAGAACAGTAGTATATTCTAGTTTTTAATGTAATATAGACATTCATCTTTATAACTAAATATTATATTCAGCATGTGTTAGTGTAGTACGTTTATGGGAGTATTATTAATTTACATCAAATATTAAAGTCTGTTATATAACTTATAAGGAAAAACTAAATAAATAAAATGTATAGTTCCAAAACAAAGTATGCTAGTAACGTTTTCCTTAAAGAACATTTTTGATTAATACCAATCAATAGTTCTTTTATATATATATATACAAGCAAAATTCATTTTATTGAGTTTTTATCTGCTTATAACTGTATAGTTTTTTCTATCTCACCCATTTCTATTTTTGTTGCCAAGTGACTATATTTTAGCTTCATTTTGACACATGAGATAAGGAATAACAAAGAAATTACTGCTATGGTACTGTCGTCATCTCCTCCTCTAGACAATCTTACAAAGGTCACATAGGTTATATTTACGTTATTGTATACAAAATTGCCTGTGTTTTGGTTTGAAGAGTGGGTGGGTAGGTAGAAACGCTAATGGGGCACCTCTGTCCCATTTATGTTTCTACTGTAAGTCAATTGAATTTGCATGACTGTATTTCGGTTTGAAGGGTGGGATTTAGCAGTGAATTTACAGGGTACAGAGGAATAACATCTGAGTCTTCAGGAATGGCAACGAATGTGGAGTATCACAGGCAAAACAGTACTCTCTGTTATGTGCATGGTACTACTCATGTCTATAGGCGACGGTTACCACTTTCCATCAGGTGGGCCGTCAGCTTAAATGCTTAATTTTGAATATTTAACCATATAGCTTTAATGTAAATAAATAATAAATGTAAAATTATTACTCGAACCTTAAAAAAAGCCGAATACGTATAAAAATCTGTACCACAAATACATCGTTCCATCGTATTCTTGTCTGAGTACTTAATTGATACTGGCGCAGATATTGTTTTTAATATTTCTTCCAGGAAACAGCGATGCGTGCACAATTTTGTTTGGATTTATAGTCTAGTGCAATAAATAAGACCATAACACCTTACTGCTTTGATCATCAAAGTTGTAATCAGTGAAAGCTATTGTTCTGTAGACAACAGTTTACCGTTATGAGATATAGCATGCTTCAATGGTTCGGACATATTATTTAAAATAATGTTTTAGAAAAAAAGAAACTGACTTTTGAATTACTAATTATTTTGATTTATTAACTAAACTATTGAACCGATTTGGATAATTTTCTATGAAACGAATCTGTAAATATATTCTTTCAGATAAAAAAGAATTTTCCAAATCGGAGAACCTCCTTTTTTTGAAGTCGGTTGAAAATGAATTGCAGACAAAAGACTGACAAAACAGATAGACAAAGCGAATGTGGATGCATGTAGAAATACATATTAGAAAAGACCTACACTTCATGAAGCCAGATAACCATAAGAGGTCTTTCCCACTTCGTTCTCTCTGCCTAAGCTGCAAGAGACATGGCGTTAAAATAGATGGTTTATCATTGTCGACTATCATAATCTACTTTGTCTAGTGTATTTATAAATTTTCCCGTCGTATTTTTGTCGTAGGCAAGGGCGGCTACTTCGGCGAGCTTGCGCTGGTCACTCACAAGCCGCGCGCCGCGTCCGCTTACGCCGTCGGACCCACCAAGGTGGCATGTAAGTACTTGACAAGTTGCAGTTTGATAGTCATGAACTTAGCCAAGTTACAGGAAGACAGTGACTCCTGTTGTTGCCAATATTTTTGTGCTTTGTCCGCGTTATGGGGATATGTTGAATGACTGGGATAAAAGTGGCTTTTGTTCTTATCCATTCAATATAATACGTGAAATTTAGTATACAATTTTACAACGTTTGGTCGAGCTATTAAAGCGCCAAAAGGTAACAAACAAACATACTCTTTTTAACACCTATAATATTAGTAAGAATTTATTAATCCTGTAAATTTTCACCTGAATATTGAATAAGTTATAAATCACTAAAGTCATAGGAGAGGTCTGCAGTCAAAATTTCCATCATACCAGAAGGAGACTTTGTACAAAAGTCGACTGCTTGGGTACCTTTGTCCTATTCGTGTTTCAACCGTGAAGCAGTTGTTTGCATGGCTGTGTTTCGGTTTGGGGGGTGGGGGGGTATGGCGTGAATTTACTGGGTACAGAGGAATAACATCTGAGTCCTATCTGAGTCCTCAGGAATGGCAACGCATGGGGGGTATCATGAGTGAAACAGTATACTCTGTTATGTCCATGGTACTGCTCATGTCTATAGGCGACGGTTACCACTTTCCATCAGGTGGGCCGTCAGCTTGTTTGCCATTCTAAGTTGTATAAAAAAAGAATCATATCAACCGTTAACCGACCAGTCGTGGCCGCGCTTGGCAATCGGGTTAGTGGTGATGTTTTAAGAGAGACGCTGCTGCCCATCCTTCGACCATTAAGTTACTTTGTCACCTCTTACGACACCCACAGGAAAGAGGATGGTCTAATCTATAGCGGGACTACACAGCAACAATATAAATGATTAATTTAAATCCACAGTCCTGGACGTGGAGACATTCGAGCGTCTACTCGGCCCGTGCATGGAGATAATGAAGCGCAACATCGACGACTACGAGGAGCAGCTGGTGAAGTTGTTCGGCGACAAGAGCAACCTCACCGACGTGCGATGAACGCCGCGCGCACACTACATTACGTTTCCCTTCCATATACCGTAATCTACTCTTTGGTTTTACGTTTTCATGTTTTTGGATATTGGGAACTGAGATTATGCTGGCTTTATATTTGTTTTACATCGAAAAAAAAAACACAGATCTGATTTTTTTATATATATATAATATTAAATTGTAGTAGATAGTACAATGAAAATACTTTTTAAAAGTATATTCTCTTTTTTTTTTTTGATGACTAAACGTAAATAGAAAAAAAAAAAAACTATATAAATCATAGATTAATTTAACAGAAAGGCATAATCTCAGAACTTCCGCCAAAGTATGTTTTATGCTCAAGCGATCGCTTACTAAATCGCTAATAATTTACTTACTAATTTAACAGATACTAATATTTTATGGAGTACAAATTGAGTAAGGTGATTAGTTCTCGAAGAATATCCTTTGTGAAACAGTGCCATTTTGATAATTATTTTTCACATAATAATTTAGTGTTTTAGTGTATTATTGATTACGCGTTGATTGGAAGGCGAAAAGCCGCGCGAACGGGCGAGTACCCAATAATATTGCATTGAAACGGAAATACGCTTATTTTAGATAGAGAAATGCCTTAGTAGCTATGTAAATATAAGATACAGCAGTCCAGGGATGAGCCAGTACGCTGTGGAACGGCTATCGCAGAAAAAAATAGACCATACACATAGCTTTAAATGAATATTGCAAAATTACTGCCAGCCTTATTATCATCATTATTATTATGCTTTACGTAACCTCCTCAAAAAAAAAACCAACATGTCTCTGACTAAACGTCTATGCATTGTCCTAACATAATATTTATGTAAAAAAAAGACATAAACAGCAACCAAGATTTGGAAGGTCTGTTACACAAGGGGTTTGCTGATACCCTAGAAAAGTAAAAAAACATTTACTTCTATCTACGTCTGACCGCAACTACCATAGCGTGCTATTTCATATCGCGTGATATATTTTTAAACTAATAATTTAGGTAGATTATTGTTTCATCACAAAACAAACAAGCAATAAATAAAATTTGTGATTGAAACAAAATTCCCACCTGCGATAGCCGTCTTTATAAAAGGGATAGCCAACATCCGAAGAATATGATACGTAATCGCGACTCGTGGATAAAGGCATTAGACTTAAATTTTACCATAAAAGATGTTTAAGTAGTGAGAGTTGAAGATGCAATGCTATCAGGCACTCGCGCTGTTCGATCTTGGGATATTCTCAACTTCTATCGCCATTACTAATAACTTAAGACATTTTCACTTACACCAGCTTTTCTGAAAGATACAACATTTTATATAACCCGTAGGTAGAGAATGGAGTACTATTTTATTTCCGTGATTAGATTAAATCTACTCACATTGTATTTAAATTTTATTTATTTTAAATTGTTTAATTAAATCTATCGATTAATGTATGTATATGGAGATGTAATGTGCGGAACAGATATTGAATGCCAAATTAAATAATAGTTACATTATTGTATGTAATTGTTACAAATCTGCGAATTTAAAATATCATTCGGGCGTATACAATTGTAATTGCAGAGTCGAGAAACATTCATATTCGACGTGTAGTTCAGAAACTTTGGTTTACGTCCCGTTATGTTATTCTTCATTCGGCAGACATGAAAATATGAGTGATTCGACTTTGTAATGAAATGATGGGAATAATTTATGTTACCTTATATAATTGTTTTACAAGAGCTTTTTTTTTATTTATAGAGAGTTCCTATTGTTTTGTTTGCTCTTACAATTTTAGATCTGACGTATGTTAACCGTTGTTTTGTTAGGGAACACGATAATCCCGATGAACAAATAGCGTGTCTATTCTGTACTTGTGTACCCTTATGTAGCCGAGTAAACAAATTGATCTAATGTTTATGATTTTATTTAATGGAGTCATAGTTTTGTACAATTGCGTACAGCAAGCACCATGTAGCATGGTAATTGGTATTTAGTGTGTGTGTGTCCGTGTGTACGCGTGGTGTGATTTGACCACCGATTGCGTTATATAGAGTGAGACGAGCAGCCGAGCGCGCCTCCAGCACATGTTTGACCCTCAGGTAGAACTTTCCAGTATTATTTGAATTAGACAAATCTACAATATTTATTTGTTAATCCAGCCAAAGTAGGTGAACGCGTAAAGATTATATTAGTACTAAATATTTAAGTCTATATTTACTATTTAGTAGTTAGTTTTTGTCATTTCTTATTGTATTTTAAATATATTAGTAGATTAGGAAATTTTAATGGAAAATAGTCATGTCCTGAGGGGTGAGGTGTATCGTTTATGACGCCATGTACAAATTTGTTTCAGCGGCCATAGATTTTATTGTTTTATTTTAATTTACCTAACTGAATAATTGAATGTTAATTTATTTAATATTGTTATATACGCTGTTCTTCAGAGTACCACATAGATATTGTCGAACAGTTTTAAAATATTTATGGGAATTTGTATTTCAGCCTTGCCTCGCTGCTTCCGATGTGTAAACACTTCAGGTTAGAGTTCCTTTTGGTTAACTTAGCTCGTACATTCCTTCGTTATTGGTTGACACTGAATATGTATTTTATTTTATTTATTGTCGAGGTAGAAATTCTTTCCACTTTTGTACCCATCTTATTGCGATGATGATTCTCACTTCAAGTGCCTATTTCATACAAAAACATCAATCAGAAAACAATTAGTCAAATCTTTCTCACTAACAACTTTAATGTTAATCTCGTGTTTTTTAACTTACTTGAACTGCCTTTAATATTTGTGAAATTGTGAAATGTGTTGTGAAGTATATGTTTAGTGCATCAGCCAGATGTTTATGCAGTTGAACAGAATTTCAAACATTCAACATTTGGATCTGTCTTCTGTTAGACGAGACTACAACATTTCCAATCTGTTGTTGTATTTAAAAAGTTGACAGTTTTTTGGTATTTACCAAATGCTTTAAATACATGTGAAAAATTATCTTGCGATGAACATTATTTATGTCTGTAAATAATTTAATACTCTTAATAAATTTATAATCGTATAATAAACATCAACATAATTATTATGCACCAAATCACGAACTGTCAACTTGAATTTACATGTGGAGAAATATTTGATTGCTTTTATGTGTGTGAAATATTGTTTGAGAGATTTCCCCTTATATCATACATATATACATATAAAATATTGATATTTCCATGTATAACGTTGTTTGTTTGTTACCTTGTACAGGTGAGGTGCGTCACGTGTCCGCCACGTCATTTCTCTGTGTGTCCCCAGTGTCCCGAACCCAGTAGTTAAATAGTTCGTGCAATAACTAATTACTGTCATTTATCTATGTCGTTTACATCAATATCATGTGTTAAATTTTGTCTGTGTGGAATTTATTTATAGATTTTAATAAATAGTAGTATAAGATATATCTCTATAAACTGACGTTAAGAAAATCGTGCATTTCCAACGGTGCATCAGAAAAGTAGCAACGGCTAAATTGATTACGCGTGTATATTCAGTTTGGAATGAATTTATTCAATCTCAAATGCAATCGAATCGCAATACCTATGATGTTAGAAGCACAAATATATGCGTGAATCGTGGAGAGGTTTTCATTCTGTTGTCTTCCATGGGACGCACAGAAAACTCGCCACTATATGCTCCCATTTGGAGCGCTATTATGCATTCTCTGGCATACTGATGTAAAATTGGAATTCAATACGCTTAAACTTAGCGTAATTTTTTATAAATTATACTAGTCATTGGTGTCTAATGTAGATTGTAACCTGACAGCACATTGGAATGGAAAAAGCTCCATATCTTCACGTTCACCTTAGGTGTAAGTTATCATACAGTACCTACCATGTGAGTAAGCATATCAGTGCGGTAGCCGCCGCGCGCCGCCGTCCCCCATGTCTAATAATATTGCACCACATAAAGTATGTACATCCGGTAGCCAGTTGAAAACTAGTGCCGCTTTTCACGTCATGAGCTTACCCTGTACATTTATAAAAATTATGTATCGTAAAATGTTAGAAAACTGAATTATATTTGTTTGTAGATCTATAATGTTGTTTATTTTATCGTCACCTTCAAAACCCGGGCTAACGTTGCTAAGGATATGTTATCCATTTTATAAAGCACCTATCCCCCAATACAAATAGTAATTTTTTTTCTGTATGTTCTCGTTCTATCTTATGCATACAACAGTGAAAACGTTTACCGTTATTTTTATTATTTGTCCAGAGAAGCCTTTTTTTTCAAACGAATGAATTTTTATATAACATGCAAGCTAACCACTATCCTGATGGAAAATATCAACCATTGTCTTAAGATATGGACAGCACCATGGACATGATAGAATATTGTGATATTCATGCATTGCTATTCCTAATCATCATCATATCAGCTTTTAACTGTCCACTGCTGAACATAAGCCTCCACCTTGGGGGGGGGTTTTGCCAGTAGTTGCCACGCTTGGCAGGCAGATTGGCAACTGCAGTTAGGTTTTAGAGATGTTTTAAGAGGGACGCTGCTGCCTATCCTTCGCCCTCCTTTAGTCGCCTCTTATGACACCTACGGGAAAGAGAGGGATAGCCTATTCTATACCTGGACCACGGTATTCCTGATCATTAAGAAAAAAAAACTTGGCATATATAATAGTTACATTATATATACCAAAATTTAATATAAACCAACTATAACAGTTACAACAGAATAAAAAGAAAATGCAAAAATATAAAAAAAACTAATATATGGGACCAAAATGGTCGCCACTCAGTCAATATTAATTATGATAATTATTATTTAAATAGATAAATCATAGATAAATTTGAATAATAAAGATAATGGATGAAGTCTATAAAGAGTATCGCTCATCATGTATCAAAAATTTAGTTTTCTAACAAAAATATCTTAAGTTTTTCTTTAAATGAGGCAACAGAATATTGTTACTGATTTCACTCACAGGTAAAATTTTTACCTACAAGGCAGAGCTATATTTTGTATATACAATATAAATAACTGGCTATTGCTTCATTATATGAAAATATTGATTTACTGGGATAAGAAGTATCTTGTTCTTCTTCACTTTAACTGTATATAGTACATGTTATGGAATTTTTTTTTATACATCTTAGAATGGCAAACAAACTGACAGCCCACCTGATGGTAAGTGGTAACCATCGCCTATAGACATGAGTAGTACCATGGACATAACAGAATATACTGTTTCGCCCATGATACCCCCCATGCGTTGCCATTTTTGAGGACTCAGGTGTTATTCCTCCGTACCCAGTAAATTCACGCCATATCTCACCCTTCAAACCGAAACACAGCCATGCAAACACAACTGCTTCACGGTAGAAACACGAATGGAACAGAGGTACCTAAGTAATCGACTTTTGTACAATGTCTCCCTCTGGTAAATTGGAAAATTTCATTACTACTAGTCAAGTAAAGGTAACAAAACTGTTTTAAATAATAATATTAATAAGGATTTCTGTCATGGTGTCCTATACATATTAAGAAATGGTCATTATTTTCCACCTATAGGTCTACAAATGTTTGATTTCATAATAGTATAAAAAAGGACTTAATTCTTATCATAAAAGTATTTCAGCTCTGAAAATTTAAATATACAATGTTGATAACAAAATGACTGTAGTCAATCAGAACTTTGATTACTTAACTGTCCAATTAACAAAAAGATAATCAGGATACCTACTCAACATAATTAAAACAAGACATTTTTATGAACTAGTTTATTATATAAAATTCTGTAAGACATACAGAATGCACATATCAGTCAACAAATGATCAGTCCATCTTTCAAACCTATAATTCATTCAAATTGGCTCTGGTTCCCTGCTGTACACTTGCATGATTTTCTCCATTATTTCCCAATTCTTTTCTTTTTGCAAATCTTTTGTAAATACCTGGAATACAGAAAATAATCCTCATTTTATTCAAAACTTTACATTTGTGTTCTGTTCAGATATCACTTGCATGGTGCTAAAGTACTTGCTAACTGCAACATATTCTTGCATTGCACAACTGTATGCTGTTTCATCCATGGTATTGCTCACATCTATAAGCAATGGTTACTACTTTACATCAGGTGGGCCGTCAGCTTGTTTGCCATTCTAAGTTGCATATGCTAAATTGTACAGTCAATATTAATTAAGACAAAAGTGGGGAAGGTATCGTTAATAATAGAAAGACTACTCCCCACTGCTAGTGATAAACCCAATCAGGTTAACCTCTGTTTGGTCCCCCTAAAGACCATTATGGTTAATTCTTAACAAATGTATCATAATGGGCTAACTGACCAGCATTCCTCCTTACCTCCCTCTGGTGCCCTACCAACATACACCAAGAGCATAGGCAGGATTACTGTCCCATTTTCACTTATTAAAAAAGATTCAATTTTTTAATACCCCTTGACACCTGCCAATTGTGTAACAGTAGTTCAAGAGAGAGCACCATTCTATCTCCATAAACAAAACAATTAGAACTAAACAAATCAATTATCACTTACCGAGTACCAAGCAGCATCATCATCTAATGTCGACGCCAGTGGTACAGACACTCCTAGTACGTGCAAGGCCAAAGTCAAACATGCCACTGCAATATGTGGTGCTCTATAATCCAAAATTGATGGAGAATGATGGAAATCTTGTAAAAATGCCATTGCAGTACGTGCTACGGGCGCCGACCGCCATTGAGCAGCGGGGAACCATTCTTGAAGTGAACGTAAGTAATGTAATAAATAGCGATGAGGAGAAGGCGCATCTAAATTGAAGCCTAGTAATCGTAGCACAAGTAACTCCGCTTGTGCGACAGCCCCTCGCCATAACCAGTACTCTTCACCTAACTCTAATGGGCCAGCGCCTCGATTTATAGAATTGTGTGCAACATTCACCGCATCCCGTAATTTCACAGGTTCGTCTCGAGATTTGCCAGCAGCACAAAGACAAGCTGTGCAAATCACATAACAGTCATAATCGTTTTTATCGGCTTCTTTGAAAAACTTGTGGTAGAATATCGCTGCTGTGGCAACGGTAGCCGGTTGTAAACCAAGTTTAATTCCACATTCGAATACAAAATTTGTAGCTAAGCTATGGCCAGGAGCACTTCTATAATCCGGCAGACGCTTTTCGCGTCTGTTATTTTGTAAAGCTATCACATCTATCACGTCTTTCATATTGATTTTTCAATTACAAACACAATTGAAATAAACACAATCACAAGAGTCAAGAGGTTAACCAGAGAGAAGATATCTTTTTTTTTTTATTACTACAGTGTTACCAACTCATTTTCAGATTTCGGACGGAATGATTTAAATTACCATGTTTAAAGACAACGATTAAATACCTTTTTACAGAAATGTTTTTTTTTTAATGGATGATAATGAAATGGTAACTCCGTTTGCGCTAACGGTATACGCTGGCGGGACACCAGTGAGGGATGATAAATGAGGATGAAAGCATGTCAGTTAGCCTATCGTGAAGAATTCCACAAGAAGTAAACACTATGGTTTCCAGGGGGAACCACGTGGAGATCGACCTGATTAGTAACATTGCTAGCAAGGGGGCTGTTTTTTTTTAATGAATGCTAATGATATGGTAACCCCGCCTGCGCTATCGGTATACACCGGGAGGGCACCAGTGGGAGATGATAGATGAAGATGAAAGCGAGTTAACTAGCCCGTCCTGACGAATTCAACTAGAATTAACCACGATGGTTTCCAGAGGAAACCACGTGGAGGTCGACTTGACAGTATATTGCTAGTAATGGGGTTATTTGACCCTATTACTAACAATTTTTTTTAGCAAGGGGACTGTTAGACCCCATCGCTAACAATCCCTTTCCCGCCTTTATATATAAATGGGTTGCTGTATATTTTTTGTTCTGCCTGTTGTTACGCGGTTTAGTGCAAGTGACAGCTAACATATATTACTTAAAAAAAAATGGAAGGTCATATAGATTCTGTGGCGCTATTTCTCTGAACCTAACATTTTTGATAGAATTATTTTCTAGTTTTATATATTACTATTTCACTAACGCGATACTACTATTTAACCATCATAAACTAAATTTATAATAATTTAAGTTTAAAACTATTAGTTAAATTTAGTTTATATTGGTACTTAGAACAAAAATTATGCTAATATAAAATTGAAATTTTAATTTAAAAAATAGGTATAGAGAAATGATGCCTTACTCAGATAGAT
This sequence comes from Galleria mellonella, assembly GCF_026898425.1. NCBI lineage: Eukaryota > Metazoa > Arthropoda > Insecta > Lepidoptera > Pyralidae > Galleria > Galleria mellonella. Next base: position 5,985,296 of record NW_026442130.1, on the reverse strand, counting down.
ATCTGTATTGAAAAATTTTTGGAGTCAATCATATAATGTATGTATTACATACTTAATTTATCATCGAACTAGATATGAACATGGAAGACTAAAATCATATCTAAGTCACGCCTATACTAGTTATGATTGTGAGCACTACGTTTGTAGTTGTCGACGAGTATGTATGCCAGAGACAACTTGTCCAACTAGATAAGTCAGGGGGAAAGGGATTGTTAGCGATAGAGTCTAACAGCTTCATTGCTTGCAATGTTACTAATCAGATCAACCTCTACGTAGTTCCCCCTAGAAACCATCATGGTTACTTTTCGTAGGATTTTTCACGATATGCTAACTGACCTGCTTACATCCTCATTTATCATCTCTCACTAGTGTCCCGCCAGCGTATACCGTTAGCGCAGGCGGAGTTACCATTTCATTATCACCCATTTAAAAAATAAAACTAGGGAAGTCCAACTTCAATAGAAGAGGGGAAGGGATTGATAGTAAACTACCAGTTCCATTGCTAGCAATATACCCTGTTAGGTTGACCTCCATCTGGTTCCCCCTAAAAACCAGGTGTATTCATCACGATGGACTAACTGACCTGCCCTTTCATTCTCATCTATCAGTTCTCACTGGTGTTCAGCCAGCGTATACTGTTAGCTCAAGCGAAACCCCGCTTTCCATTATCATCCATTAAAAATGAATAACTTCTACGAAAAGGTAAACCGTTAAATACAAACTCGGTTGGGCAGCATTAGGAAAACTACGCCACATCTTCTCACCCAAAGTACCGCAAATTTTAAAGACCAGAGTTTCTAGCCAGTGCGTGTTGCCAATGGTGACCAAAACCGAAACATGGAGGGGGTGGGATTGTTAGTAATGGGGTTTAACAACCCCACTGTTAACAATGTAATATATATATACCAACCTGATAAGGTCGGCCTCCACGTGGTTCGCCCTGGAAACCATCTTGGTTAATTCCTAATAATTAATTGGATAATTAGGCCCGCGAGCATATACCGATAGCGCAGGCCGGGGTGCCATTCCATTATCATCCATAAAAATAACCGAAACATGGACCTACATGGTTGTCCGTATGCAACAGCTTCAAATTAGTCAGTGAGCTATAGCTCACTATAAAGAGGGATTTTTTTTATGGGTGAAAATGGAATGGCAGCCCCGGCTGCGCTAACGGTATTTACTGGCAGGGTACCAGTGAAGGGTGTTCAAAGAGAATGAAAATAGGCCAGTTGCCCATCATGATGAATTCATCAGGAATTAACCATGATAGTTTCCAAGGGGAACCGCGTGGAGGCCGACCTGGTTGGGTACATTGCTAGCAATGGGATTCTTAGTCTCCATTACTAACAATCCCTTTCCCCCCTATAGAGAGGGTTATGCTCGGAGTCTTTTTACAAACCAACAAAAGAACCAAAGTCACCGACATAGCCTGAAGGATTAGCAAGCTGAAGTGGCATTTGCTACATAGCTAGCTCGAAGAACCAACAACCGATGGAGAAGAAAGTTTCATGAGTGGTGACCCCGTACAGATAGTGTAAGCCGCAGTGAAGGTAGACTCGTCACTAGATGGAGTCACCACCTCAAATGGGCTGGGGAAATTGTTAGTAATGTGGATTACCAGTCTCATTGCTAGCAACATACGCTATCAGGTTGACCTCCACATGGTCCCCCCTGGAGACCATCGTGCTGAATTCCTGGTGTATTTATCACAATGTGCTAACTGACCAGTCTTTCCATCACCTATTATCCGTCACTGATGCCCCGTCAGCGTATACTGTTAACGCAGGTGGTAACCTTTTCATTATCATCAATTAAAAAAAAAGATGCAGGTGGCTTAGGACCGTTCCTTATATATATAATGGCTGAGATTATGATGATAATTATAATCGATTGTTTTATTGAATGCGTAAGTTCCATTTTATTAAATGTGGCTAATTCTAGTTGAATTTGTCAGGATGGGCTAACTGCTTTCATCCTCATTAATTATGTATCACTGGTGACCCGCCATTGCATACCGATGGCGCAGACGGGGTTATCATACCATTAACACCCATTAAAAAAAAAAAAAAAAAAAAAAAAACAGGAATAAGATACTTAGGGCAGTCCAGCAGAGAGAAGTAATTAATAGTGAATATATTTATAAATTTTTAAACTACCTTCTTACGTATGTACATTATGTCGATGAAGGAAGCTGAAATATTATCTAAAAATAGTTTTTTAATATATGTTTTGTTTTGTATTAGAAAGTAGACGTTTTTGTAAAACTGTTTTTTGTAAATTGTTGCGAGAGCAGAGAACAATAAAATATAATAAATAAAAATTATAGAATAAATAGTGTGGGAAACATAGACGTTCTCAAATACTTCATAATCCAAGGTGGGAGTAGAATCGTTAGCTATGGATACATAGATAATAATCGTATCATTAGGTATAAGTAAAACTTGTTATGCTTATCGATGTAGGACTAGGATAGGTCGCAGAATATGTACCTGCCTTCAATGTTTTATATTTAACATAAATGGGATAATACTAGGGATAGAAATAAAACCATCGCATTATTTGAACATAAAAATTAGAATATAATCATTTTCAGTAATTATTTAAAATTATACACTTAAAAGTACATTTATAGTAATTTCAATAAAAAATACCAGTGCAGACGAGATACATAAAGAGAAAATATTGATTTAATTAGATCGTTGGTTAAATACATCGCTTCCAGTAAATGCTTTTACAAAAACATAAGATGGAACGTAAAGAAATAAAAGTTAAGACGTCACTCGATATAGAAAAATAAAGATAAGATTGAATCACATTCAAAAATTACCCACTAGTGACTAAAAATTTTACTTTCTTAAACTTTTGTTCAATAGATGAGACCGCTCGGCATGTTTTCGTCGGCTACGTTATGTGGAGCGTACAAGTACATGCAGCTCAATAGTTACAACGCGCACGAGTACAGCGATCGCTCATTACGACTGTACGAGAACAAGTACGCAGACAACACACGCACGCCGAGCGGTCTCTCGCACGCGCTAGAAATAAATGTTTACATGTCATCAATTCTAAATAAGATATTTTTCAACATTGTACTCTGATCAGTACCGTTAACCGTACGACTATAATGACGCCGGGGCCGCGTCGACGGCGATGCGTGCGGCGCGTCTCCGCCCTCACCGCGATCTCAGACATAATTTAGTTATCAAAGAACATACAGTATAAATAGTGAGGTTAGTATTAACTTTGGCAAATATGAATGAAGCATGGTGATATTGTTTATAGATCGACAACATTGTGATAAAGATTCAGCGTTTAATATTAAAGAATAACTGAACGTCGCTCGATTTGCTAATTTATTAAGATGTCGTTCCGGGTGGTCATCAATTTATCTCATGCCACATCATATACAATAAGACATCTAACATGACCCGATACTACTAATTCTCTTAAAAAAATCTGTAATAAACTTCCCCCGTCGTGGATCTAATAAAGCGCGAGAACATTTTGAGCCGCATCAATTCAGTCTTCAAATAAGAAGCCTACGCACATACCACGCGATGTAACGTTTGGCCGACAAGTCAGTTTGAGCGTAGAGACGAGTGGTCACCGGGTGCCGGGGCCGGGCACGTCGCCTGCGAGCGAAGCGCGCGTACGTCCTTACGCGAGTCTATCATTTGTGCGAACATTTTGTGTCCCAAACAAACATTTCGTTTAGTGGCGTGTGCGTTTCGGTCACTGTCTCAAATCTTAAAAACTAAATGTGATTCGAGCGAATAAACAATGCGGCAGTGTACAAAATTTACATCACATTCACTCGAAATATTAAAGCATACAAGTTAAATGTTTAGCGGCGGAGGAACACATTAAAATGCGAAACTGACGACCTTAATCAATCTCTACGATATCTGCTCGGTCGATATATGAACTTAGCGGGCGGGAGGGAGCAGGGCGGCCGGTGTTGGAGGCTTAATACATTCCTGCAGTCCAATGCAAATGTCGCGCGTCCACGTGCGACAATGATGCGACAATGAAGCGACGACGGCACACCGGTGGCCGGCCGCGCCCCTGGGCCCTCCCCTAACATACACACACCGGCACCGGTCATACACCATGGAACACATCGTACCGATGCGATGAGACCCCTATTCCAACAGCGAAGACATTCAACATTCACACTTTAAAACTTTCAATGTAGTGTGAAGCTTACTTAAATTTAGGTTTCGGGTTGAATGTAGAACTGCGCTAATTATTTTTTATTAGTTTACGTACACATATTGTTACATAACAGTAAAAAACCTACTAGCAACAAATGAGCGGTGGCCGCTCGGCGGCGGGCCACTCACACGCGCGCGAAGCGGCCGCCGACCGCAGCTAGCTGCCAGTCGCAGCTGCTGCCAGTCGCAGCCGCTGCCACATTAGTCAGACGGAAGCCGTGGCTCCTCCGCGTTTCGCTTCACAAAACCTTCAGAGTTCACCGACACCTAATTTCCACTTTCTTAAAATTAGATAGTGATTAGTAATGAAATCTTTGGTCTTCAGCAACCTTAATTGTTAACGTCGACGATCGTGTGTCTAATAAACGCTCTGGCGAATGGCCCGCTCGGTCACAGTGTAGGCGTTACATTCCGCATTTAATCACTTTTTACATACTCATAAACATAAAATGAAAATAAATCACCTAATTATGACAATAGTAAAGGTTACTGTCTAATTGCATTATTAATTAATGTTTATTGATACAGTTACTGCCCTAATGCTTAAAAGTAAGATTTTTATTTTATTATTAATAATAAATTATGTTATATAGTATATATATGTATAGAGTTTGATTACGCCAATTCGCGAGTGTATACAAAGTTTATATACTCACATATCTTACACTTGATGCGCGACAGTGCCGCCGCGGCCGCATCCTAACCGTGGTGCGTTGCACGAACGGCCGGCGACCGTTCGTTACTTACAACCCCTTTCTCACCATTACAGACTCCACTCCAGCTCCACAACATAATGACAAACATTAACATGACCATAAACATTGGTTAATCACTTAAATACAAAATTAAACATGACAAGTTTACACTATACCACCTTCAATACACGAGTATGCTAGACGAAATAAATACCTAATATGATTTTATAATTGAATACAAGAATAGATCTTAAATGGCTACACCTTAAGGTTAACTGTAAAGTGATATAGAAAAAATATGAACACAAAAAATATTTAAGATTTTATATGGCATTACGTAATTATTGATGCTTACACGAGTAAATAAATTGTGCATAATATGACGCTTAAAGTAAACACACTCGGAGGATGACACTGCGCTTAGCTTACACAACGATTCAAGGTATGTAAAATAAATGCTAACATCTTAACCCGACAGCAGTTATGTGCATTCAAAAGTTTATAAAAAATAAATTTCTCATCGTAAGCGATATAATACTTAATAATGGAATGATGTATCAGTTAAAGTAGGCCTGTGAACGTATTCATGCATCTCACTACCGTGTTTTTCAGTACTAAATATTGGTTCCTTTCTGTTTTGGTCCGTAAGAGAGTGAGTATATAAGCACATTTGTTGCCGGAGCTCCCGAGGGCCGACTCGCGCGGCCGCCGGCGGCTGTACCGGCAGGGGGCGCCGCCGGCGGCCGCCGAGCCGCCGCCCGCGCCACACGGGACAGGCAGCGCCCGCCGCGGCGCCGCGACTAGACCGCGAACTACCCCTTGCACGAACGAAACACTATTCCAATGCCTAGCACCAAAATTTAGAATTGAACACTAGATCACTAATTCGCATTCGTCGAGAACGAATCGTCTAACCGGGAGCGGTGGGCGGTGTCGGTAAACACACCGCCGAATGAAGAGAAATGGCGGTTTATAATACAGGGGGAATGGAACAGAGCGAGGCGAATCTAGTCGCGCCCGAGCGTGACGCTTGTCTGCACGTCGGCGGTATATCCAATAAGCTTACTTCCCATAAAAATATATAATAATACGCGTAGCTGCGAGCAGCCCGCTCCCCACCTCGGCGGGCGTAGAGCGGGCGCCGAGCGGGCGGCGGGCGGCGGGCGGCGCCTACCACACTACGAGAACAACGATTTGCAGTGCGACCACAGAACCTGCCGCGCGTCCGGGGTCATGCTTCGAAACAATGCCGACTTCCAACTGGGAGCGTGGAATGTGCGTGTGCGCCGTGTGGCCGTGTGGTGGGTCGTGGTCGCACCGGCCGGTTCGCTCTAGTAGAGACCGCATCCTCGTAGGTTGTTGGCGATGATGACGTCGGTGACGGCGTCAAACACGAACTGGATGTTGGTCGTGTCCGTGGCGCACGTCATGTGGCAGTAGATCTCCTTGGTCGTTGATTTGTTCTTGGCCTCGAACTGAGCTTGGATATACGCAGCCGCCTCACCGTACTCTTGCGCGCCTGGAAAGGAGCGAACATAGTTTTAAGTTTACAAAATCTTCATAAAATACCTCATTCTATTTTATATTACTTTGATACAGCCATCATGTGTTGTCTATTCCCGCCGTGAAGCAGCACCGTAGTACAGTAAATTCTGAGATGTATATGCTATTTTTCATATCATTTATGCATGATTGAGTAACAAACGTGCAAACATTTTTATAATGATTATAATATAATTTACTATATTTATGGGAATAATATAAATTACCTGTGTACTCGGGAAAACAGATAGTGAGCGGCGATTTGCGTATCTTCTCCTCAAACAAGTCCTTCTTATTCAAGAACAAGATGATACTGGTGTCCGTGAACCACTTGTTATTGCAGATCGAGTCGAACAACTTTAGACTCTCCTGCATGCGGTTCTGGAAATGCACAATATGTTACTGTTAATATCTTTTTTGTAATTGTGAAAATTACTAGATTTAATTAAAGGTAAAGGTTAATTATAATAAAGGTGAAGTCATCGCTAAGGTTATTAGTAGAAAAAATGAAGAAGCTGTACAAAAAGAGGCTACAAAGTATTTGGCAAATATCCTCGGTCAAAAAATAAATACAAACAATTAGAAGTGACAAAAAACCCGCCTGTTCAATTTCGCAAACGTCCGACAGCTTATACCCGTGTATGGCTACTCGTGTATTTATTACTGTCATTATATCACCTACATTAACTATAGGTAATAAAATGCTATGGTACTCCCATAATTGCAGCAAATTACACAGAAAATTATATTATCTGCATAACTAGCTCCAATTAAAAGACAAGTCAAAGGACACTTAAATAAAATCTTCCAAGCAATTTTAACTAAATATTACGCCAAAACTAAAAATGCAGGCATACATAAATACTGGCGCTTGAAAAATATTATCCACTTTCGTTCTTTAGTTGGGTTAAAATTGCTAAAATTGTATTAAAATTAGCGTGCGAATCAACGTCATATATTTATCATTGCAATGGCGTGTAGTACAGATTCATTAAGGAAAAACATCTACAGAAATATTTCCGTTTAATTCAATAAAATATCAATAACGAGAAGTGTTTTATGATTCATATTTATATTTTTTAAAGCAGGATAAAAAACTATGTATTCTGAGGTAGAGGAAATGACAAAAAATATGTGTAATATAAATATGAACTTAGAAACTAAAAAGTAATTCTAAATAGTTACTTCTTATAAAATATCCATTCAATCTTTTGAAATGTAAGCATACTTTTGACCACTAGCAACATTGGTAATATATCTATTCTTAGTTTTGTAAAACTTGTATTTTCTCATGTAAGTGAATTGCCTTCTATAAGAACTTTAAACTTGATATTAAATACTATATATATAATGCTTCTGTTCTAAAAAATATATTTTAATATTACAGTCACTAAAAACATATTTATCTTAATGTCATTAACCTAAACCTGTTTGCCAACAATTTTAAGTTAATAATTTATTAATTAATGTAATCTTTAATTTTCCTATATGCATTTACTGAAACTGATATGCTTAAAATTGATGTTAAATGAAACTAAGCAGTTAGATACTGTTATACAACTATATACAATATATATGATATACAACGCGAAATGTCAAAATCTATGAATATTCTAAAGGTCAAAAGATTGGGGTAAAAACGTACCCCAGTGTATAGTGGGGTACTTTTTTACCCCAATCTTTAGCGTGTATTTGCTATGTTACAGAACCGAAATGTGGTTACTAGGGGTTAAATTACACATTAGAAATTATAAGAACACACATACCGTTGTTTCGTCTTCGTGCAACACTTGGTCATACTCGGACATGGCGACGCAGAAGATAATCGCTGTCACATCTTCGAAGCAGTGGATCCATTTCTTTCTCTCAGATCTCTGACCACCCACGTCGAACAATCTAGAATAATCAAACATTGCTATTAGTTACGGTTTATACGCCATGATTATCGTTACAAATTTTGAAATACTTTGCAGAGTTCATTATTACAAGTTTCCATAGAGTTAAAGAGAACAAAATACTGTGAATAAGTCAAAGGCCAGTATGAAGTGAAATCACAGAATATCTAATAGTTCTACAAAAAACTCAGTCGAAAGAAGACCTTGCTGCAAAATACAGAATTATGTGGCCTCTAGCATGCCCGATGGTTTTGGAGATACCACACAAATCACACATATCATTGTTTTTAGAAAATTGTTGTACTACTCCAATAAAATTATATTAAGGTAAATCAAAATAATTAAATATTGAAATTTACTGAAATTCCTCAAATTGGATGCAATAAAATAAATACTATCTATTTTACTACTTTATATATTTATCTACTATCTAGTACCTACAAATAAAAGTTATATTTATTATTACATTACGTGTTATTTGGTAATATGATAATAATGATCTATGTATATTGTAATAAACGTTTAAATATATGTAAGATTTCACATTTATAATATTAATAGGATTACAATATTATAATATTTTAAAATATTTAATTATTATTGCTCTACAAAAGATGTATATTAAACAATAAAAAATAAAGGTCAACTTACTTGAAATTAAGGTTTTTGAAGGAGAAGTGCACTTCAACAATGCCAGTGGTTTTGACTCTTGTTCTTAAAATATCTTGTTCGGTGGGTTGGTAATCCCTAGCACCTAACCGGTCCAGGTCGTCCAGGAAACTGAAAGCAAATTAAAATTAACTGTCAATAAAATATGTACTCGAAATGATTTGGTTTGAAATAGTAACTAATAGGTATTTGTTTCATGATTTGATACGTTTAAGATAACAAACAAACGAATAACGATTAGTTAAGAATTAATTACGTTTTTTATGATTTCAATATAGGACGACATACAAAATGGCTAAAACCGACGATAATTCAAACCATTTTATTTTTAATAAAGCCAATAAATATATAGAAGATCGATGAGAAATTATTGCTAGCAAACTTTGTTATATTAAAAATTAATACCTTATCAAGGTTTGTTATATTGTTTCTTTATATCAGCCAGCATTATATCATTTAGAAATTTGTTTGATAATGTTCAAGAAAAGAGTTATAAATGACAAAATGCAGCTTTTGTAACATTAACCTTTAAAGTTTGTTAGTTGCACAAAACCCTCTTCTAATTGATTCGAACCTAGGTATACATACAAATTAAGCTTAATTTATATAAAGTATTTGAGAATTTGGGACCAACATTATATCGCCGGAATAACAATAAAAATAATCTAAGTATCCTTCTTCCATAAACGTCAACTGTTAAAAATACGTTTTGGGACTGAGTACATACAACTTTACACTCAAAGGCATACAAAATAATATACGCAACGAACACAATGACATTCGTATTATAATAATACCAAATGCCTACGTGGCGTCGACGACGTGGTCGCAATTTAATATTCTGCAGAGCTGTACTTTGTTTCTTTGTGTCGCAGAGACTATATTTTTTTTTCTGAGCCTCACTGCAGATAACGTCAACTGTAGTGTCAAGATGTACTTGTATTTATAATTAAAAAAATTCATCATATCAGTGTAGCAAGCATTTTATGTCTCAAAAAATGTTGTAAATTTAATAATTTCAACAAGACCTAGATTAAGACTTCTGGATTCCTAAAAGAATGTAGGTCAAACAGTTAGGTTAGGTCAACTGTAGTGTCACGATATGCTCTTATTTATAATTAAAGAAATATCATCATATCAATGTAGCAAACACTTTCAAATTGTCTCAAAAGTCAAAAGAAATCTACAAATTTTTCGAAATTCAAAAAGCCATAATAGGTAAAAGTACGGTTAGGTTTTATTTAAATAATTTACGTCTTTAGTAGACGCTAGGTAGGTACTGTAGTTAGTGTCCGGTTAGCTACTAGTTGCCAGCAAACAGGAGTGGAGGGCGACGGCACCGCATACATATTAACGAGTTCAGAAACTGACGGCTCACGGTAGACAACACGCGATTCTTGAATATTAGAATGCCATAGGAACCCTTCACACCACACCTTTTAGCAAACTCATAAAGTTACCACAATTGCGTGTCATCACGAGTACGTTTTTCAAACACTAGGAATTTCCTAATATGTTCGGAATGTTAGCTATCTATCAAAGAAATAATATTATCAGGATTTTTAATTAAAGTAATTTATGTAATTTAAAATAATGTGTATTAATTCATTATTGTTATAAAAAAGTATTCCGAGTCACTTCAGCAGCCGGTCCCTTTGCACATTTGATTTTGCCCACATGTTCGAAAATGTGACAACAAATGCATACGACTTCATCCGATATTACGGTCCTGAGCATATGTACTTATTAAATTTATTAAATCAATCAGTTAATTAGTCAATTATTAAATCATTCTTAAATTATTTAATACTAACTTTATTCCATGGCTTTGCCCGCGTGAATCAGTATACAGTTTCCTCTATATTAAGTTACAATATAACGTACTCGTGTATCAACTTTCATACAAATCCATTCAATCATTTAAACATGACTAACAAATATACAAACATCTTTACAAACTTTCACATTTATAATATTAGTAATATTATTTTAAAATTGTAATTTGTTTTTTTTTTAATCTCACTACCTTATACTCTCTACTACATAATATATAACGTTTATAACAGAAAATTCACTAAAGTCTGGTATATTGTTTAATAATCAGGAAGTATTTGATCTGGTATCCCCAGTGAGTCAACTTATAATAAATATAAACGACATTGAATGATTAGCAGGTCTATTATTACCGTGAAGTTTCGGTCTGTATTCGTTTCAACGACTATTTCCTAAGATACTAGATTGCGTAATTTCACGAAATGTAACGACGGTAAACTTATCAGGCCATATTCACATAATACACATTAGTCTCTATGAAATAAAGCATAAATAATAAAAACGAACATTTAGTATGAAGTGCGGTTTATAATGAAATAATATTTAATATGCGGCGTGTGAAAGCCCAATGCAGGCCGGGTATACCGGTAACTCAGAATCAGGCTAAATGAAAAACTACGCCCGCGTGGCACGCAAGCTTTGTGCTTTACAGTAACAAATGCGATGACTAACTGCCTACGTGTATGTTATGTTGAAAGCAATACAATCAGTGATATTGAGTGATTTCAAATAATATTAAAGTAAAAACAGATAAATTACCTACTTTCATTTTATGAAAATACCAGTAAAAGTTGTTTTTGCGTAAAGATAATCCAAATTGATTAGGAATTCAAGATTTTGTTGGAAATGGTTCCTAATTATAAATGACCATCGTATGGCGTGATTGGTGTCAGTAACTGTTGAATTCCAAGGTCAGGCGGTATAGGTCGGGACGGGAGCAGCCCCACCAGCACCACTGGCCGCTTGCCAATTAGTCCTTACAAACTTATACATGAACAAGGTTTAGCTTAATACTTATTGTCATAGTATATAAATTTGGCATAGATTCAAATAGAGATATAATTTTCAGTAATTCATTACATTCATTCAATCATAATACTCCTAGAAAATTTCATACGTGATTTTATTTTTATACTACTACGATAACAACAACACCAGAGCAAGACTTTGTACAAAAGTCGATTGCTTGGGTACCTCTGTCCTATTCGTGTTTCAACCATGAAGCAGTTGTGTTTGCATGGCTGTGAATGGGCTATGGCGTGAATTTACTGAGTACAGAAGAATAACACCTGAGTCCTCAGGAATAGCAACGCATGGGGGGTATTATGGACGAAACAATATACTCTGTTACGTCCTTGGTACTGCTCATGTCTATAGGCGACGGTTACCACTTTCCATCAGGTGGGCCGCAGCTTGTTTGCCATTCTGAGTTGTATAAAAAAAAAAAACAAGAATACAGCCCATCTGATGGTAAACTGGGTTACAGCAGTCTATAGACGCCTGTATCAGGGATGTAACGCGCACGTTGCCGATCCTTAAGATACCTTAAAACACCCTTTTTAAAGTATCCCATGCTGTAGTCTCTAGGAAAAGCCTCGGCAGGAAGATCATTCCACATCCTGAATGTTCGTAGGAGGAAACTCCTCTTAAACCGCACTGAGCGTAACAATTTTAATTCTAAGGTGCGAGGATGGATTCCCTGCCGATGGCGAGCAGTGCGATGGTGAACGATGGATGTAAGTATCGTATGAAGAGTTCTTCACAACACAATAAGTTATATAGAATTAATTGATTATTGATTGACGGTTTCATATTATAAACTTTTCATAAAATTCTTATAATATACAAATCATACTTTGATGGGTTTATTTAATCTTTCAACTAAGTAAATTCAACAATTTGTAATTCAATTTACAATGAACTGAAAACACGAGAATTCCAGCCAAATGAAAACTCACCATCGAATCCAATTTTTTAATACCTAATTGGCTTTAACTGGTGACACAAAAATAGCGTGCTTTCAGTCTCTATTATGGCACCGAAAACAAGTCAAGAGGCTGGAGCGGCGTCGTGCCATTCTCAATGTCAGGGAGGTTGTACGTATTTTGGACGATCGCCAACACACAACCTAACAAGTCTTGTCGAACTCACCTAATAAGTCGAGGATCGGTCAGTGAAATACTGTCTACATGGACACAAAAACAAACAAAAGCGATTTGTAAGAACGCGTTAGGCACAGTGTTACATTGAATCTAGACTATATAGACAAAAAAAAAATTATAAAACGAGTGGTTTGAAATACTAGTAACAAAGTTATTAAATATCTTTGTATGTTTTACCATTAAAACATCAATATCACCATATGGTTCCAGCACAGAATGGGCCACTCCTTCCTTCCCTGTGGGTGTCGTAGAGGCGAAAGGGAGCTTATTAGTTGAAAGATGGGCAATAGCGTCCGTCTTAAAACATTACCAATAGTCGAACTGCGGTTGCCAACCAACCTTTTAACCACGGCAACTATTGGCAAAACCCCATTATAGGGGAGACTTATGTTGAGCAGTAAATAGTTAACAGCTTATATACTGAACCAGCAGAATGTAACAGAATAGGTAATGGAACACGTAAATATGTTTTATTTCCAGACTGTTGTTGCATGAAGAAAAAATAGCAGTGAGCATCGGTAATAACTCTGTCGTGAGATGATTTTATAATTAAAACATTAAGTACGTATACGTCAAATGTTCTGACCGAGTGTTTATCGTTCGGACGCTTTTTCGCGCCGGTCCTGGGCGCTGCTGACGTCAACGTTCTGTCAACACTAACTGGGTCAGTAGACAAGGATAAATTACATTTGGAACAACCTAAATCATTTCATTACACTATTGAACCTCGACCGACTTTCCTGATCCATCCCAATCTTACAAAAAAAAAATAGTTTGTAACATACGGTTACAACTGAAACGACATTGTTCATTGAATTATAAGAGTGCAGAATCGGTATACGCACTCTGTTTATTGAGAGGCTTTTCAAACATCCTTGATCGATGAGATGCGGGCATGCATCCGTTGCATAAAATCCATGTAGGCCGTTGTCGCGACCGTCGCGGCGCTGTGCGGCCGCCGCCCGGCAACAGGTCCGGCCGCGCGATCAATACACCGCCGCGCCGCCGCCGCCGCCGCGCCGCCGCGCGCCGCGCCTTTCGATACCTTCGCTACGCCCGCGCCCGCCCGAACCCGTGCATACGACACGCACAAGCGATTTGTCCACATCACACAGATATCTAGTAATGAGACGTGCTAGATGAAAACGACCCCGCTAATCGTTGACTGACTGAGGCGATAATTAATAACAGTGAAATTAAGAATTGCAAAAATAAAAAATAAAAAACTACGTGGCATCACCCTCGCAGTATCAGTTTCCATCTGCACCAGTACTTTCACAAATTATTTCTTAGTGGGACGACCACGTTACGTAAACAACTTCAGCTTTCTAGATTCAGCAAATTTCGACTATGCAATCAATACGTTAGTCTGAATTAGGCGTTTCATATGTGAGAGCAAGATAGATTCTACGATAAAGTCCTATTTGTATGAGATGAACACAGTGACCGCATAGAGATGTGAACTATGTCGTTAAAACAATCTCATAATGACATGAGTGTAGCAACAATGGTATATTAGGTTAGGTTAAGTAGATGAAGACCCACAGTTTGGGGTCCAAGCAGCCATCAGTTGGAGGTCAGGCGTGTTGTGGAGTACTTCCGGAATTAACGCGAACGTCATGCAATCGGCACATAAATCTGTCGCCACCCCCATACCATACCCCGTGTTCTTCGCACTCGCTAGCGACGCTGATGGCGACGTGGGCGGCCGGTGCAATTCACACTATACGATCTCAATTTAGTTTACTATGAAATACATGTCTATCGTTAGGTTTGTAAGCAATAAATATGAGTTCAAAATGAATAGATACCATACATTTGGTTTAAAAGAGGCGTGGAAGAATGACAAGGACACCGTGTGTGGTACAAGAATATAACGCGTGACAACTTCTCATCCGTGCCATACGAGGTTTGTCCGGAAAGTACGTATAAAAGTTTTTTAAAAATTTTATTTTACAATTATTCAGGTAAATCAATTTTATCCCCTTCAAAGTACTCCCCCTGTGACATAATGCACTTGTGCCAACGCCGTTTCCACTGTGAGAAGGCTCCTTGAAAGTCCTCTGGTTGTAGGTTTCTCAGCTGCCCCGTCGTAGCTTTTTTTATCTCATTTATGTCCCCCAAATGCCGCCCCCGAAGTACCAATTTGGTTTTTGGGAACAAGAAGAAGTCACACGGGGCCAAATCCGGCGAATAGGGGGGTGTTCGGTCACCGTAATGGAATTTTTACTCAAAAACTCACGGACAACAAGAGAGGTGTGGGCAGGGGCATTGTCGTGGTGAAGAATCCAACGCCCCTCTCGCGCCAATTCTGGACGAACTCGTGCCACACGAGCTTTGAGGCGTCTGAGCACATCGACGTAGAATTTTCCATCAACTGTCTGGCCTGGAGGGACGAATTCTTGATGGACAATCCCCCGAACATCGAAAAAAACAATCAACATTGTCTTGACATTTGAGCGGGATTTTCTTGATTTTTTTGTTCGTGGTTCCCCGGATGTCTTATCGAATTAGATCGGCAAAAATTTCACGGCCATTCTTGCCGAGTTTCGAGAGAAACTTGATTACGACGCGCTGCTCTTCAACGGAAGCGGGCTCCATGCCGACGGGGTTTCGTTAAGAGGTAACTTCACAGATGGCGTGACAAGCCAGTTGGCACCGCACGGCGGTCAGACCAGAACTGAAGCATTGTTAGGGACATAAGGAAGGGGTCCTGCGCTTACCTGGCCTCCCCACTCCTCTTTCTCGCATTCCAGAACACTTTTATACGAACTTTCCGGACAGACCTCGTATTGTAAGACTTGAAAATAAAAAGAACAGAAAAACAACAAGAACAAAAGATGAAAAGCTTAAAATAAAACCATTGGAACAGGATGGCCAAAATGGTAGAGACCACTAGTGAAATGTTTAATTAGTAGTTAAAGGTTAGAATAGAATAATCAAACTAATATGACAATAAGAAAATACTATTTATCAATTAAGCTTTTAGGGTACCAACTAATCTGGTAAATCGGTAAAATTTTATATAAGAAAGAGCCCTGAGCCGGAAAATTTAAACGACTTAATACTGTCTGTTCTGATATAAAAGTTAATACCTATGCATTGATAGAAAATCCCGTGCTCATTAGATTTTTTCAAACTTTTCAGTCTATTTTAGAGCCATAAATTTACACGCAAAGTATGTAGTTATTTGCATGTTATGAATGTTTAAAACGCTTAGGGCATTGACAATTTATCTAAAAAAATTAATATTAATTATCAGCGTTGATAGAAGACAATGATTCATAAACGTGTTTTTGTATTAGGGAACTGGCTACAATTAGCAACATTTTCGCTCCCAGCCTATACAACTAATACAAAAAATCGTATGTAAGATAAGCATTTCGACACTCATATAAATTGAATGAATCATCCAATCAATTATATTAATTTTATCGTCGACTCGATAGGTCTCGAAGATCGTTAAATATAACGAATACTCTATGAGTATAATATAAAACGTTGACTACTAATTCTAACAACTTTAATAACAGTGACATTGAAAGTCACTCCTACTGAAAGAAAGAAATCGAGTAAAGATATAATCAACAAATAAGGCACAAGTCATTCCAATCATTACTCGTATAGCTGCTACCAGTTCCGTGACGCCTGAGTGACGGCCCAATGAATAAAACATTCACGAATTAAGATACCCTTTAATAAACTACCCCGTAAAAGGCCGATTCTTGTATTTTAAATATACTTCTAATCTGATCTTACAGACGACTGAATTACATAATGCACGCACAATACGTTATACCTCGAGGCACTTATGTAACTTATCTATGGTTATCAAATATTGTTTGGAGAATAATGTATACTATGACATTATTTTTAAAAGAGTATATAGGTTAAATTAGGTTTAATTCAGTGAAAGCCCGAAAAATGATCTTCTTTTTTATAAACTCCTTACCTTTATATTGAGTTACTCCTAAGATTTGTTAGTTAAGCTTAAGGTTTACCAATGTATAGGATTTTACAATAACATATGTGCAATAAAAATAGGACATGCATTTTGAAATATTCGCTCGAAAACCGTAGCCGTTTTATTCCGCCAGCAGTTTCCACAATCAGACGTGTACATCACATCTGACAAAGTAGCAATTTTCTGGTTGTTAGTTAGCAGCGAAGCGGAGTCAGTCAACAGTCAATAATACTAGTGCATGGATGAATAACAAATTGCTTACGTGACGTAAACTACCATGCAAGTATCCTTACTTATCGTTCTATTATTTCTTTGAGCTCAATCTATTGATAAATTATACATTTTTATATGATATCCAATAAGATGTACGTGTTTAAGAAAAAAATCTGGTCAGATGGGAGTTGAACTTACACGCCGAGGTTTTGTACATAAATCCGAGATAAAATAACCCTTAAATGTAGTTCTTATAGATAATATAACATACATATACCTAATAGTTATTATTATTTATCCAAGTCGCAATTTATTTTGAGCTCTTTTGGATCATTATTGTAGTTAAAAACTGGATGGCATAACAGTTTTTGAACGTTTATTGATAATTTCTCAAAAAAAAAAATGCTAGTTTAAAAACTTTATATACCATATGGCGTTATCTATCAGTCGACAGGAATAAGAGAAAATATAACTGACGGTGCAACGTGATGAGCAAACAAAAGGAAAATTCAAATGTGTATAAAATATTTTAAAACAGAACTTTATTTTTTTACTTGGACTATAGATCAATTTTGAAATTTGGAGTACCCCTTGTGAACCCTCTGGCTCAATAAATATTTTTTCAATTATTTCCATTACATATGTATATGGGCTAACAATATGTAAAACTATTGCATATTTCAAATCGATAGCACTAGTAATTGTTACGCGACTATACGACTATAATCCCTGATGAGATAATCTCAGGCATTTGTATATTTGTAGTCAATATATATGTGTCCCTATTAGGTTTATGAACCTTGCCGTATTCCAATGCAGACACATGATGATCCGAGCACAAAGCATTACTTGTTTCTGTTGCGAGAGCATCCGTCAGCCGCATTTCACAGTATAAATCAAACAAGACTAACATCCGATATAACAATTGTCGAGTATCTTATTACACAAGTCAGAGTTTTGATACCATTTGTTTTTAATCCCATGTTATTTCAATGCATTAGAAAAAAGATCAACTTATCTGATCTGTGACCAAAAGAATTATTCGCCTGAAACTTAGTTTCCCCTGACACCTTATGTCTTAAATCATCTTCTTGTCCTTATCTCAATAATTCGGAGTCAGCGTAATATGATTTTATCTCATTACTTATTATAATTAAATAGTTTATAATACAAACTCAAAAAGATTTACCTAATGCACCAACAATATTAAATAAATGTACGGTATAATTTATTGATTAATAGTGTTATATTACCTTGTATTATTATTTATTTTGTACTTGTATTATTATTGCTTACTTCTTTCAAAATAATTATCTTTATGGTTGAAAGTCCACCTTTATATTTTTGGTCTTTATTGCATAATAATAATCTTTTGTGCAAGTTTCATGATCCTCAATTATAAATGTCGAAAGTATAAGCAATTTGTCTAATTCGTTCCTTAATACGAGTAGTAAACCATAGACAGAACAAAGATGCAGTATTTATCTGTGGATTGCAAAAGACCCCACTCACTGTGGAACGATATACATATATGCGTAAAATGTTCTAACAGGCTTACAAGCAGCGCTAATGATTTTCAACATATTCTAACATAGTTTCAGCATAACGTACACCCACATTACTATTCATTTAATTTTAAAATGATTGTGAAATTGATGATGACTTGCATTTTTAAAGCATATGACGTCTGTTGCTCTATGCACACTTTTATTCGTAAAAAATTAACTCTTTTTTTCATCATATTGCAAACCTTTTTTCATCATATTGATCTTCGATTATCATATAATAAAATATGTATAGATAATTTTCTCCCCATTCCAGAGGCCTTTGGCGGTGGATTCCCCTTTCGAAAACCTTACAACTATAAAAACATATTCGCCTAATTTTTTGGAAGTATGTATATATCGAATAGCAATGATTGCGGAAGATACAAACAAATGTACAAATGTTCGTAGAGACCGGATGAATCAATCGGCGCGGACGCACCACTCCCGACTTCCATTGAGGGACCAACTAATTGAGCTGAGTGACATCACGCATACAAACTTGATTGATATACTAAAGAAATATATAAAGACCCTGGCCAGGATGGAGAATAGCAGCGTGATGTTTAGATCTAGTTTGATTAATTTATGACATAAATACATTAGACCAAATAAATTGCTTACATTAATTCTGATATATCTGATTCTGATCTAACTTACTGTTACTCATTCTACAATTGAATCTAATATACCAGAGCTCTTTAGTTGAGCCTAAAAAAGAAACACATTTATTATTTATATAATAAGTTCCTTATCTGTGTTACAGTTCCAGGTTGAAATAAGGCAGTGAATTACAGGTAGGTAGTAACACCTTAGTCCTCAGAAATTGTTCATAGTGATATTAAAAGCTGTTGTCGGTAACGGTTACTACTTTCCATCAAGTGTGTTATTAGTTCGTTTGCCATTCCAATTTGCATAAAAGAAATATTTGTCGATAATAAAATTGGAAATGTACTTAGCAACAGTTTTCGCGAGCCAGAGCACATTATTATCGTTTGTAGCACAGTGATAACATAAACGTACGAGTATGAGTTAGGTCAACACGGTCGGGTGGCAATAGTTACGAAACTAATAATGCTGAAAACGTAATGCAGATGCTTGCCCCCACTGCCTCCACTGTTATGTCTTCGGGAGCTAGACCACCCATTGGTAGTCCGATCGCGATGAGCGCCGCGCGGTGTTATACGGTTATGCCGGGCCCTAAGCCCTTGCCATTACTTGGTAACTCATGGCGTTTTGCTTTAGGGTGGAAGCCTTGGCGAACAACTGCTTTAGACATTACTTTGTGGACATTAAGAGCTTTAGCAGGCAAGGATGGAGCGGCAAAAGTTGCAAAACTTTTTGGACATCCGGATTTAGTGTTTCCATTCTGTGCTGAAGAGACTGCAAAGATATACCGGAGGGAGGATGCAATGCCACACAGGGCGGTAGCGCCATGTTTAAAACATTATAAACAGGAATTGAGAAAAGATTTTTTTGGCAGTGAACCTGGACTAATTGGAGTGTAAGTTAGAATGATTTAAGTGCACATATGCACATAAAATTGATTTTGCTTATCCTGTATTATCGTAACTATTTACTATTTCTTTTACAATTGCATCATTGTTCTAGACTCAAGAATGCCGATAGATATTTCCTTAAAGTTTTTTGATATCAATTCGCAGTTTATCTATGTTCTCAAATCTCCCTTATAAGGTAGACAGAGACAACTGAATATCGAATGGCCTTTAATCTTAGATATATCTTTTGCTATGTTCACTATCGTAATCTATTCTAAGCGTGCACAAAGATGCAGTAGAATTCTTACTTCTTTAAAAATATATTCGTGATTTCGAATGGACACTAAGAATCTAACGACTCTTATGACAAACATAATAATTATATCAGATGTTTAAAAAATTTATTTCAGCCATATAGGCCATTTCTTTCCTTATGGAATATTCTCGTGAGAAATTCCAATAAAAATCACAACAAGAAGTAAAATAAAATTAGATAATGGCTTGATGTTGGCTTTAACAGACATGGTGAACCGTGGTCGAGATTCAGATCAAAAGTGTCCAAGGCGTTAGCGGCACCAGAAGGGGCTCGAGCTGCGGTGCCCGCATTAGACATTGTAGCGGACGATTTTGTCAACAGGTACGATTGGACTTATCTTTATTAGCGTTAGAAGTATGTAATAAAGTTTTACAAACAAAATTTAAAATGTAAATTCATTATATGAACTTAAATTCGGTGGCCTATACGCATAGATAAACATTTACCAGTGACCTTTATATTGTTGTCTGCATAATTAATATATATCATGGTAACATACTGTATATGAGCTTACTCTTTACAGTCAATAAAACAATTTGCTTATAAATCATATTTTTACAGCATTTTCATATAATCGATCAAACGAAACCCAAAACCATTAAGGAAAATATAATACTACAGTTAGTATTAACATTTAACGTTTTCTGATAAATCGTAATTTCGGCTAAAACGTCGATTTAGTTTTAAGACTAATAAATAATTAAGATTATACGTAAAAATATTTAATTATTACCTAATAAATTAAATATTATTTTACCCAATTAAAATTCTACACAAAAATTTTGTGATACAAATAAAAAATACATTTCTAAGAAATTATTACAAATGCTTTTACTGGAAAAGCTATATAAAATATATATTTTACGTCAAGGCATTAAATATTGTCCTCACATATTCCACATAACTTCCCAACAAGATATTGTATTATGCGCTTATTAAAAACTTATGAAGTCATAAGGATTCGATTACGTACTGCTTAATAACACGAATATTGTAACGGTTAGCTGAACAAAACAGCTCAAGCGAAAATACATGTCTCAGAACAATTAACACATAACCTGATTGTTATTTTATGACAAAAAAAAAAAAGTAGATCAACAATTTTGCGGTATGCAAACTCAAGAATACACCGACAACTACTGTTTGCATCCACACTGTTCCTTTTGTAAGGAAATAACTGACAAATTCCACTAGCAAACTGCGAAGATCTCTCAGCAACTATCTACTGAATGATCTCGTGGTCCAACTGTTGAATCTCAGTTTAATGACCACATCCCGTTTGTAACAACGGCGTCTGCGCATTTGTTTTGAGCACCGTACACTGACTCATTGCAGGGAACAACAACTCATTCAATGAAAATCGTAGCGTTCCATTTGAGTGAATTTGACGCATAGACAAAACTTAATTAGGTTTTTGATAATTCTTAGACTTTGTAATTGACTATTGTTTAAAGTGATGACTCACATTACATTAGATACTGTTATTTGAATTTTATTTGCATTTTTATAGGATGGAGAATATCTTGGACGACAATCGCGAGCTACCTAAAGACTTTCTCACGGAGTTATACAAATGGGCTCTTGAATGTAAGTATAATCCATCAAGTGTCGCTACTTGCTTCTTTATACAGACATATCCGTCTGTAGATTAAAAAAGATAAAACATGAGTTAAATTAAAAATTAATGAAAGGTAGAGAAAATAACATCGCACAGATATGGAATGCAACAATAATTTACAGATTTAGATTATTGGTACCATACTCTGTATAGAATACAATCAGTACTTTACATCTATATAACTTATATCTAAGGGGATCAGTAATTTCTAATAGAATAAATAAGTAACAAAAAATAATACTAATTACCAAATCGAACTACCGTATCCAAAGTTGTGAGAAAGCAGACAACGAGGAATGAATTTAAGAGGGGAGAATACATGACACTTAAACCCCGAGCAAATTCAAATCCCTTTCTTAAATTGGATCAACTGTAAATCGACCCGGGATCTCACTTATGCAAGACTAACCACTACACAATGGAGATTGTTAAAAAAATAAAATCACTGGATTGTGTATATAGTTTATAACTTATTTGTTAATAAATATAATAAAATTGGTTTCTCCCATGCACGAATACTATGGATAAATACCGGGATTTCCCATGCATACAAACAACAAAGCAAACAAAATAACGGTTGTATTACTATTATTTATCAGTAATATACTCATAATCACCTATTTATAATTATTGTTTTTAGCGGTTGGAGTATGGGCATTGGGCACTAGACTAAGATGTTTAAGCGATAATGACGCTGAAGCTAAGGAAATCATCCGATGCATTCATGGTTTCTTTCATAGCGTTCCGGAATTGGAACTATCCGCTCCCATATGGCGAATTTATTCAACTCGGGCCTACGAAACCTATATTGAAGCATTAGATGCCTTCAGATCACTCTGTTTAAAAAGATTGACTGATAAAGGCATCTGTGCAGCAATAGCCAAGACGTCAGGTAAACAAGTTGCCACAATTTTGGCTTTGGACTTATTGTTGGTGGGCGTTGACACAACTGCGGCAGCTGCTGCCAGTACAATGTATATGTTAGCCAAAAATAAGAGAGCGCAGCAAAAGTTGCAAGAAGAATTGGACAATTATTTGCCAATGGACCGAACGCTGACTAGCAAAGACTTGGACAAGCTGCCGTACTTACGTGCTTGCATCAAGGAATCGTTACGGTAAAATATATTTATTTTGGTAATAATATTCATCTTGTTTACTGTCATATAAACTACTGTAAATTCTAATCCAATCGCCACCAAAAACCATTTATCTATTTAAATTACCAACTAAATGTTCAGTGATGAAAAACATTAATAAAAACCAAATTATTTGGATTGATGGCGCCAAGCCGACACCCTGGTACGTTGGGTTCTAATATGAGCATGTGAATATCACGTTCACAACAACGGTTAGAGTTGGTAAAGGGTTCTGACTACTTCATTAGTAATTATAAAAGTGAGAATATTTAACAATCTATAAAATCTTCGAATCAGTAACCATTTTTGCAATACATTTCGGATAACTACCGCTAATTAGCTACTTTATCTTCATATGAATGTTGGCGGTAGTTTCAGTGGATACTCCTAAACCCTCGACGTCGTTATCTCAGTATCTCACGGTGGCAGTTTGCATAATATTTACATTACAACGCTAATGTTACCCGAGCAGCAAACACGGTACGGATCTCGATACCTTCGTGCCCTGACATAACACCCGACTCATGTGATAACAACTCGTGTGGACATTGTATATCATATTTTTTCCCGACCACCCAAGAATATCTAATATTTATTGTATTTATACATTGATAGACAAATTTATACTTATTACTTATATACATTTCACTTCTAAATATATACATTTAACTTAAATTTTTATTTTATTTAAAAAAAAAAAAGAAATATTAACGTTGCAATCAAGTATGTGCTCGCGTTATTGGCCACTTATGATAAACGTCCCGGATGGTCCCAAAGCTGGTCGGATATTTTCGATAAAAATACACGCAAGTCAATGCGGTTATTTTTAAAATTAAAATTAGACAGCTATTTACGAAATTTTTAAATATAAAATTAACTAATAATCTTTAACAATTATAATAAACGATATTACAAAAATAATCTAGACTAAAATAACCACACATCGTTGTGAAAAAGTATCAAATAGTTCATGGTACTCAATTTCAGAATAATTAATTATTATACTCTACTATCTTTTGCTCGCAACTTCACACGCGTGGATTTCGGAAGTGGACAACCACTTCCGAACACTTATTAAAATGATATATGACATAATACAGTTTTTGCATAATGTCGGAAAAATAATACAGACAAAAATTTTAAAAAATATATCATTTTCAATTCTGTTGCGCTTATTAAGATCTCTCATAATATTTTTTCTTAAACATCTATGTACAGAGACCCCGTCAAATTACAATTTTATTAGTAAGATTTAACCATTATAAATGTACTTATAATACGCGAAATAATTTTCGTACTTTATTAAGACAATGTTATGAGTTTAAACAATATGAAGGAAAGATAGTATATATTTCCTTTTAGTTAAGATTGCCTAAATTGTAACTAAAATATGCCGCCAAATATATCCTAATGGCTTGTGGTTTTATTGATACTGTTATATGTAGATTATAAAATAATTAGCACATTCAACTGTTGCTGACAAAAACACTGTATGAAATTAATTAATCGTTGTTAAGAATCTAATTCAATTTGTATTTAATATATATATATATATATATATATATATATATATATATATATATATATATATATATATATATATATATATATATATATATATACTTACGCAGAATTCATTTTTTATAATGTCAAAATAATAATGTTAGTACGTTTTATGATTTTAGCACGTTCTCTATTAGTTATTGGTATTTCAATAAGATATTAGAAACTCATATTCAGATCATTTGAAATAAACTAAAATAGTGCTTTAGTGTTCGTCGCTGTATTCTCGACATTCATAAATATTTGAAGCAATCAATTCAAAAATATTAGGTCTATTTATTTTTATTATCAGTGCCACATTCTTTTTACACTGTTCGATCTATAAACTTATGAAATATACATATACAACAGCATGACTTTGAACTGTATTATGTATATTTAATTAATAACCTATACCAATGAATAAACATTTATTTTACGGGGTATGATAGTAGTAATTTGAATCGAATTAGAATCATTCCCAATCAAATATGAATGCTTGTTTAATATTTATAAAAGACAAGTTCAATCGTAACACTTGACATTTCAGTCATAATACATTCAGTAGTTAAAAATAAAAGAGGTATTTATATACGGTACCTCACCAAACGCCTCACTTAATATTTAATAATGAAGTAATAAACTGCTTGTTTTTTTTTTTGTAAGTTTGTATCGTATAGTTACCATGTAAGTTATCAGTAACTGAAGCTTTGCGGTGTAACATGAACAATGATGGTCAGTGTTGAATTACTCATTTACCGACCACCTGTGATTAATAATAATAGCGTTAGACAAACACGTCTCGTAAAACTGCAATGATACATAATATTTGTACGCGACTTTAGAAAGGAGTTTCCCAATTCGTCTATATTTTTTTTAATATGCATATCATCTATTGTAGAATAATTTGGGCAATTCTTTTTGCATTCCGGGGGTTACGCATAAATTTTGATACGATTGATTAAAATTTATAAATATTATTATCAAACACTTACATATATTTATAATAAGTTTACTATTGTAATCTTTTGGAGGAAACAATAAAGAGTTTCTATCTATCTAGATACACGTAGTTGCTGATGAAAATGTTACCATCAAAACTACACTGACACCTATTACACTAAAAAATTATGTGCCTGTATACTCTTGTGTCGGATAAGACTATAAAATACATATATAGATTCATAGTCGGTTAATCCGATCGTCATATCAATCTATGAATCTGCTGATACATTTTTAATATCCATTAAGAGTTTTGCAATATTCTATATAAAATTTAGGAATAGACCAATGAAATCGCTTTTCATTTCTATCGTATGTTTTTAACTTTAAAATGTATATGATATGAAATGTAATACATATACATATTTGACATTAATATACATATAATAATAATTTTATATTGGTAATTATTTAATATCGTTTACATAATGATAACGGCTTATAATGGTGACCCAAAAGATAAACTATCGACACCAAATTTCAGCAAATATGCCTAGTTGCTACATGCATAGTATACTGACATGTGTATATACGATAAGGCCGCCCATTGTTTTCTCAGTGTAATATTTTCTTGTAATTGTTTGTATTTATAATAAGTATACTATTGTAATCTTATGGAGGAAGCAATAAATCTATTTATCTATCTATACCTACAAATATAAATATGTATAATTTTTAATAGAATTAATACTTTCCATGGTCAATACAACTATAATTAAAATAAATATACACAATTTTACTATTTGACATGTAACTTCAAGATGTCATTTCACGTTACCATTTTCATAACGCATTGATTTTTTTTACAGAATAAAACCAGTAATATTAGGAAACGGACGCTGTATACAATCTGACGCAGTCATATCTGGCTACGAAGTTCCCAAGGGAGTACGTTCAAATGTTTATATTTTATATCAGAATTAAATTTATCATAAAATTTGGAGATAAACAAATATTACCGTGAATGTAGTTCCACAGTTTATGATATATATTTTGGAACATTTAATATACCGCTTAAAAAGTATGTTTTTTTTAATAATTTGTAATAATCGCTCATAGACATGAATAGTACCGATAATATATAATGATAAACATGGTAATTCGTATTTCACGTGATTTGATTCATCTATCTATGAAATAAATATAACTTTTATGTAAAATTTATTTCCTAAAAATAGACTATAAGCCAGAGATAGAATATATAAAAGTTGTCTGCATGGATATCTCAGTTCTACTCAAGTTTCTGCCTCCAAGCATGTGTTCTTATTTAAGCTCAGCTATTATGCTGAGCTCTAATTGAAGAGTGGAATATGACAATGAAATTACAAAATACGGAGGAGCAAACAAATAATTTAGTGTCAAAATATTTTGCAATGTCAATATTTTGCAATGTTTGCTGTTCATATCTATAGTAACGCTTTGTATAAGATGGCTTGAGAGCTTACTTGTGTTTCCAAGATGCAGAAAAATTATTCTCATTTGACACGCATGTTAATGAAATTGACAATAATATAATATACAGTATTTCTTTTGCAGTCTCATGTCGTATTTCCTCATTACATACTCTCAAATGAAGAGCGATATTTTCCATCCCCAAAAGAGTATGTACCAGAACGCTGGTTACGAGACGAAATTAAGAAGGAAAAGTTGCGCTGTCCTGTATCAGATTCAGAGAGACAAGAAACAACGGAATGCGCTACTGGTGTCGATGAGAACAAGGCGTTGATGGTGTGGCGTAAGCAGAAGGAAGTGGGGATTCATCCGTTCGCTTCACTTCCTTTTGGCTTTGGCCGAAGGATGTGTATAGGAAAAAGATTTGCTGAAGCTGAACTGCAATTATTATTAGCAAAGGTATTGTTATATTTTGTATTTTATTCTGTGCAAATAAAACTATATACATTCGACCTCTTCCAAACTGTTTTGGAGATTAGAGGCAAATGAAAAAAAAAAAAAAACATTTTCTAAATTGGCAATTGGCCTAGTCGAAAATCGAACAATACGAGGTCTGTCCGGAAAGTTCGTATAAAAGTGTTCTGGAATGCGAGAAAGAGGAGTGGGGAGGCCAGGTAAGCGCAGGACCCCTTCCTTATGTCCCTAACAATGCTTCAGTTCTGGTCTGACCGCCGTGCGGTGCGAACTGGCTTGTCACGCCATCTGTGAAGTTACCTCTTAACGAAACCCCGTCGGCATGGAGCCCGCTTCCGTTGAAGAGCAGCGCGTCGTAATCAAGTTTCTCTCGAAACTCGGCAAGAATGGCCGTGAAATTTTTGCCGATCTCAGAACAGTTTATGGGGATGATGCTGTGAAGGAACCAACCGTCCACAAGTGGCTAAAAAGATTCAGAGAGGGCCGAGAAAGCGTTCAAGATGACCCACGTTCAGGACGTCCTTCCACTTCACATTCCGACGAACACAGGCCAGACAGTTGATGGAAAATTCTACGTCGATGTGCTCAGACGCCTCAAAGCTCGTGTAGCACGAGTTCGTCCAGAATTGGCGCGAGAGGGGCGTTGGATTCTTCACCACGACAATGCCCCTGCCCACACCTCTCTTGTTGTCCGTGAGTTTTTGAGTAAAAATTCCATTACGGTGACCGAACACCCCCCTATTCGCCGGATTTGGCTTCTTGTTCCCAAAAACCAAATTGGTACTTCGGGGGCGGCATTTGGGGGACATAAATGAGATAAAAAAAGCTACGACGGGGCAGCTGAGAAACCTACAACCAGAGGACTTTCAAGGAGCCTTCTCACAGTGGAAACGGCGTTGGCACAAGTGCATTATGTCACAGGGGGAGTACTTTGAAGGGGATAAAATTGATTTACCTGAATAATTGTAAAATAAAATTTTTAAAAAACTTTTATACGTACTTTCCGGACAAACCTCGTACAATAAATCGATCGACTAATAGAACAAAAGATCTTGTTCTATTATAACTTTTCAAATAGCTTTTACTTAAATTACTTATACGCCAATATATATAGATAAAAATATGAACAGCAGACACTATTAAAAAAATGAGAACCGACAGGATTTGTTCACACCCGTATCTCTCAGCTATCCGGGTCGAGCGTGTTTCTGGTTTCACCACGGAAGCAAATCATCGGCAGTGACAATTTTGTCAGCCTCTTTTGAACTTTAAGCTTAACGTAAACGCTATCTACAGGGTAATTTTTTTGTGTGTCGGGCCTAGTCTATTGCAATCATAATTCTCGTTTCTTGCATCTCCAACTCTTTGGTTCGTGCGTAGGACGTAAACCTTCATGTTCAACGCATTAAAAAAATCTATATAAGGTTCAATACTATTGTGTTCAATAATAACACAATTATATTATTGTATTTCAGACATTCCATCGATACGAAGTGAAATGGCGGCATGGAGAGCTGACGTACAGCGTGACGCCAACCTACGTACCCAATGAACCCCTACAATTCACCCTTACGTTCAGACAACAGAAATCTTAATTATATAATTATATCGGCTGTTTACCAAAGAATTAAATTGACACGAATGTTTATGTACATTCAGAATTAATTACTGTGTATATACGCTCCGTTATTAAATAATTTTCGTGAACTAATAGGCAATAAATAGTACTATACAATTAATAAGAAAAACGTTTACATATGGACGAAAATAATATAATAATTGTGGCCAAAAATAAATGTAATCTAATCGTATGCGTATAAATAATCATTTTAAAAATATTCAATGTTAAAAGTAATGTTAAGCTTTTTATTATTGATCAATGACGAATACCCGCGACTTTGAATATTTTCTTTTCTACTTTATTATCTGTTCTATGATTTATTGTAAAATAATAAAGATCCAATGGTTTTACAGACATATCAAGTTTTTTTGAGAAAATACTATATAATAAATATTATGGTATGAGGCGCAGTTATTTGAAATATATATATATATATATATATATATATATATATATATATATTGAAATTATATGATCCATGTTTAATGTTCTATTCTTGTGTAGTAATCTCCATCTTCTATACATAGAACTACTAATTAACAATCTAACATATCTCGCCCTAAAAAAGGTTGCAAATGTACTCACTATTTGGCTGAATCGTTGAGCTGATACTCGTTGGAACGTCCAAAACATTCCTGGACCCCGGCGTCGGCCCAAAGTCTCTTCATTGCCGCTAGCAACTCCTCGCTGAAGGGCTCCGTATCCTCCATCCGTTGTATCACGTCGAACACCATCTTGCTATCAATCTGTAACAATATCAAGTAATACATTAATGATAAATTAATTAACACGAAATTGTGTATTCTTACTTCACAACATATAACATTTTGCTTCGCAAAGAAAAATGACAACTTTAATATTGATAAAATTAATATATAACCAACATGGGAGTAAATTGATTGCAATAAGAATTATCATTATAAAGTATTAGCGTAAACATAACAAAAAAAAAAAAAGTACGGGCGCATTTAAAACCTTAGAAAAGTTTAGAACTTTAGAAAGTCTCTTAAAAACAATACACATCGTCTTGTTTCTCATAGATAATCAAATTATATAACAATTTTTACAGTTTAACAGACAGAAAAATGGTGGTTGAAAGCCACAAAGGTTATAAAGAAATTACGGTTCGATTTTTTTAACGTACACAAAGCTTTTAAAGGTAAAAAAATCACTAAATTTACATCAAACGAGGTTTTATGTAACAATTTGAAGTAAATAAATAAGAGCTCTGTTATTATTACAATAACAAATGCATTGAACTAACACTGCAATATAAAATTTATTTTATTATAATTTTTAACTGGACTTTGTTCAAATAAGGGGTACATACATCGGTTCACTTTTTCTGACGCAAAACAAATGTGCTTGCATGACTGTGTTTTGATTTGAAGGGTGGGATACGGTGGGGAAACTACAGGGAGCGGTGAATAACACGTTAGTGTTCAGTTATGTCAAGGCATTCATTAGATATAGGCGCCAGTATATTTTGTGATGTCTTTGCCTACAATAATATAATAATATTGCCTAGGCCCACCGCCTCCTATCTAGACAATGCTTTCATTAAATAAATAATTGATCAAAATTCAAAATTCAAAAATCATTTATTCATGTAGGACATTTTAGCCGCTTATGAACGTCAAATTTTTACATTATAATTTTATATTTACCCTACCGTCCAGTTCGGTATATAGATCCAATTGAGAAGAACTGGCAAGAAACTCAATTGAATTACTTTTTTTTTTTTTTTTTTTTTTTTTATCATCATAAGATCAGTACATTGTTACTGTCAACAGCTAATATGTGATAGTTATGTCCAGCGCCCATTGTTCTTACTTCAAGTTTCATATCTAATATTGACTATATCCATTGGTAGAGTACAATAAAAAAAAATACGAGTCGAAAAATTGTTCGTTAAAACCACGCTTTGGACCATAGTTTGCGTTTGAACGACTTACCTACTGCCATATAGCTGTTTTATATATAGTTAATAATCGTAACTTAGTCTAAGTCACATGAATTTGTAAGCGATGCCGCTTTTCGTTTAAAATACGATGTTGTTCTTCAAAAAAGTAGTCTCAATTCGACTATATATTTGATCCTCTAATGTATATTACGCATTATTTTCACCGATTGTAAATAATTTTTTTTATTAATCTTTTTAAGCATGGTTTTAGGTTAATCAAAGAGAATTTGTTTAATAACTTTTTGCTTAATTAATATATTTTTTTATAATTAAACTTTTATAAAAAGTCACCTTTTTGCATCTTATGTAATATTTATATTCGCCAATAATAATTATTTCATTATTCGAAAAGGTTTTGTTTCGTACCCATTTTAGTAAATACTTTTCACTTTAATTATTTGTTTATTATTCTCTCTACGACTAAATTGTAGATTTTTTTGGATGGGTGAAAATGGTATGGTAACCCTGCCTGCGCTAACGGGATACGCTGGTGGAACACCAGTGAAGGGTAATAGATGAGAATGAAAACAGGACAGTTAGCCCATCATGATGAATTCATCAGGAATTAACTATGATAGTTTCCAGGGAGAACCGCGAGGAAGTCGACCTGGTTGGGTATATTGCTAGCAATGGGATTCTCAATCTCTATTACTAACAATTCCTTTCCTCCCTAAAGCGTAGGTTGCATACCTACCTGTAGATTATAGTTTCCTTCCCAGTACAGACTACAGTAGTATTGTAAAAGGGAATTGTTTCTAAGTAAACACCAAACACATATTATCCTATACGAACCGTAAAACATTATTACCGTAGCAATGCGGCATAAAATGTCATACAAAAATAAATAAGCCATATATCCTGCGCAGCTCTCGGTGGTTGCGGAGGTTTTCGTGAAATATGCTCTAATTATGACGGGTGGAAACTAGGGTCACCAGATGGTTGGAGAAAACCTGGACTTTTGTATCTGATCCCGTGTCCAGTAATTACACTTTATTGTCTTGATTTCAAAATAATTGCTCTAGTAATTTTTCATAAATTAAATGTGGTAAGTATTGTAATGAATAAACTGACATATGTAGCATAATGCCGTTTCTAATTTTTACATGTATACTTCTAAATCCATCGGACACTAATACATTTACTTAGGGGGGAAAGGGATTGTTAGTAATGGAAACTGAGAATCCCATTGCTAATAATATACCCAACCAGGTCGACCTCCTCGCGGTTCCCCCTGGAAACTATCATGATTAATTAATGATGAATTCATCATGATGGCCTAACTGGCCTGCTTTCATTCTCATCTATCACCCTTCACTGGTGCTCCGCCATCGTATCCCGTTAGCGCAGGCGAGGTTACCATACCATTTTCACCCATAAAAAAAAATACATTTACTTAAAACAAAGATGCTATTAGAAATTTTACCTAAATCGACAAGATGTTTATATTTAAAAATGGCCTGTCTATAGATTTCAAATTCTAAACCCTAGTATAGTTTCTTCGACATTGTAGGTATTGTTGTATATTTCCTCTCTATTTACCACATTGAGCAGACTGTGATGTAGCAGTCGTATTTTACATATACAACTCAGTGCTCACAGTGTCAGAGAATTTAATTTAGTTTCAATAGCATTTTTGTTTTCTTTAATTAACTGAGGTATAACGTACTAATTTAAATTAGGAAGTGATAAGCTTCTATTTGGCAACCCTAGCAACGCATGCGTGTAATGAGTGGAGCGCCACAGAGTCCCAGAGCACCGTCATTCACAACCCCACCTCCACTCACGTCCCACATCCTTCCTTATATTTAAATACGTTGCACATAATATGAATCTCGGGCAACACAGAGCAATGTTCTACAAAGAACATTTTTTCTTAAAGAATGGAAAAACGAAAAAAATAATTAAGAACCTTTCATAATAACTTAACACCTAGATGCGCAATTTTAGATATGGATAACTCAATTTTTCATTTTTTGATCCCATTAGCTTTTATGTTTTGTTTCCCTAAAAGAACACCCAAAAATACTAATTACTTTATTTCATCCGTGTAAATTGTCAAATCTTACTGTTCTACATACCACTATTATTGCAAATTTAATACATAGATACTTATTATGCTAGTTCCCGGGGGAAAGCCATCGTATTTTAAGTATTTTAGCTAATAGTCTTAACAAAATATTCCTGTAAACACGTATATGGTAGTTAACATGTAACATAAATTAATATTATAAAGAGGAAGGATTTGTAACGGTAAAATAAAAAAAATACTTTACCACCTTTAAATAAAATTTCACCTATAGGAAACTATATGGTCAGCTAATAACATGGATTGTATTTTATTAAAAGAAAAAATTAAGAAATGTACAAATGTAACGTATCTAAATGAACGTCACCCATTTCTTAAAAATTGTGTTAGAACACAACTTGTATCTGTTGATCGGCACCACACAGTACAAGGTCTGTATTTACATACATAAGAAAGGTTTTTATCTAGAAAAAAAAAGTTTTAGATCCTCTTAATTAATACTAACACTAGTTTTAAGTCTACGTTAAATAATATATAGTATTTATAAATCAAAAATTGCTTTTTATATTTTTTTGTGAATATAAAATTTGAAATACTAATTCACGTTGTATTATATATTTCACGGGAGAGAAACATGAAACACTATCATGCCCCTCGACAAGATAACAACCTGTAGGTATATGTTTTGAAAGGTTAGATTGACAGTGCCATTTACTGCAACGACGTACTGGCACTGGGGCCGCTGACTCACGTAGATAACGCGCCAAACGACACCTACATACATACTGCTAGCATGCAAATCCAATAAAATTACTAAATTTATGACTTTTTTATTCTAATCAATACATATTCAAAAATAATTATTAAAATCGGTTCAAAGTTCCAAAATGCAATTATTAAAAAAAAAATCAAGGTCAAGTGAATAACCAAATACCATCCATAGAACCATCCATATACATCCATAGAAGTTTCCCCAGAATGGGCTACGTATGGAAGGAAGCGTCCGGGTTGCGTTATGTATATAGTGTAGCACAGTCCAGGTTTATAAATTTTAAAAGCAGTATTCTAAATTCTTTTCAGCATTAATTAATAAAAAAAAAACTGAATGAAACGTGCCAGAGTTTAAAATATAAAGGCATATTTAAGTTTATTGTCCCGATTCGTTGTTGATTTTACAGATGGTAACCCTATAGACTAAATGAATCACTAATTGCGTCGACGTACCCTGGACAGTACTTGACAGTAGATATGATAACGCGTACTGACTAATCTTTTTACTGGGATAATAGATACATTTACTGCAGAGTCGATAAGAAAGCACGCTATATTTTTATTAACATAAAACTTGTTTTTGTGTAGTTTTACTTCAATCGTAATTTCGGTTCAATAATTTTTTTTTTCACTGCTGTTTTTTTTTTTTTTTTTTATAGAACTTAGAATGGCAAACAAGCTGACGGCCCACCTGATGGAAAGTGGTAACCGTCGCCTATAGACATGAGCAGTACCATGGACATAACAGAGTATACTGTTTCGCCCATGATACCCCCCATGCGTTGCCATTCCTGAGGACTCAGGTGTTATTCCTCTGTACCCAGTAAATTCACGCCATATCCCACCCTTCAAACCGAAACACAGCCATGCAAACACAACTGCTTCACGGTTGAAACACGAATGGGACAGAGGTACCCAAGCAATCGACTTTTGTACAAAGTCTCCCTCTGGTGGTGTGTGTGGTCCAGGCATAGAATAGGCCACCGTTTCCTTTCCCGTGGGTGTCGTAAGAGGCGACTAAGGCAGTTTAAGGATCGAGGGATGCAAAGCCTAACTGCGGTTGCCAATCCGCCTACCAAGCGTGGGGACTACTGGAAAACCCCCACTTAAGAGGAAGGCTTATGTTCCGCAGTGGATAAATCATTATTTCGTAATCTGTATTGCGAAATTGACTATGATAGTTTGTAAACTCTCAAAGATATTATTAGGCCAATTTAGATGAAATATGACGAAAACAAACAAAGAATAGATTTAGAATTTCTAATGTCATTATTGCAAGCTATAATGAGAAAAATTGAGTTTATCAATACAATATTTTGTACTCTGAAACAAAAGATATTCATAGGTAGCATCGAACCATGCAATAATCTGAAATGCACACTGCAGTCGAGACACAGTGGGCCACTTTCATGAATAACGAATACTTATTGATCCTCGTCGAACGGCCATTTCGTTGAATATACCAATTCCACGTAACGTCGAATGCAATTTCATAAACATTTCATACGATGTCTGCGTGAAAGCATTAATCGATTTGTTCGACACTATTTGTTAAATTTTATCACGTTATTGGGACACGATTGCCAACTTACCGAATACAAATTAATATTGATGAGGATAAAATCAATAATGCAATGTAGTTTTTTTTTATTATGTGTGACCCGGATAATTAGACATCGTATGTAAATTATAGATACGCTGTATAGCTGATTTCATACTTTCGAGACGATGATGCGGAACGTATTTCGAATGCTTATTTCTTCTATAAGTAACTTGGTAGCAACCAAATTTAGAAAGTTTTCGTCGACCAATTTCTTTCAGTTAAAGAGATTTATAAAATATAATGATTGCATTATGTGTTACTTACGTAAGGTACGTATTTAATTCGATCATTTTTACTCATAGTCCGTATATGACAAATGCACATAAATACGTATACACTCTGCAAATACACTTTTGAGAAATCATCGTTTTTTTTTCTTCTCTGTTCCTATAATAACTACATATGTTTGTGATTTAAAAGAATAATTTAAAAACTAAATATCATGAAAAAAATATAATGGGTGTAATTGAAAAAACAAGATTGAGCCTATAACAACAATAATTAGAATCTGGTTGCTCAGTATGAATGCTGCTTCTGCCACAACTACTTGCCATTGTTACAAAAGTTGACAGTAAACCCCATTTTACACTAAATCCTTTCAAAAGTACCATTTGTAAAATTGTTTTTGTCAGTTCTTTAACCTTGTTTCAATATTTTTAGGAAATCGATATTTAACCGAAACAAATTAACACTCAAGATATGAGTACATGCAATTGCCACGTCTATTTAAATCCATATCTGTAGCATTAACACAGAATGCACAAGCGGAAGTTGAAAGTACTTAGATGGAGTGTAATGCGGAGCGGTTGAGTGCAAGAGATCATTTTTAAAGACGACCGACATATTTATAGATTATGGCCTAGCCAACGCATAATACACGCGGTTTATCGTTTACGCAACGGTCGTACTTTCTTTAATATGATTCTCGTTTAATAGTTTGTAATAATTTGCTCACGTATAACTAATAGTTCCTAGATAGCAACCGATTTGATTTAAATACGTAAATTTATAAGAATATTAAACAGAAAAATCAGTTATCAGAATAAGTAACTACTAATCTTTAAATAAATAGGTATATCATTTAATTCATTCATTAATTGATTGATAATAACAATAACGATAACATTAATAATCAATAAAATCAATATTTAATACATTATCATATCACATCACATTAATCTTTTATTATTAATTTTACAAATCCCACCTGCTTCGGTTTTGATATACTTCCTTTACTTCGTCAATATTTATAAGACTTTTCTAAGGTCATCAATCCCAAACTTATTTGCTTTGGTTTTTCATTACCAATTTGTTTAATGCAGAAGCTCTTTAAATACTGCAGTTCTCTTTTAAATTCTTTTCTAACATTATAATTAGAAACTTTTTGACATTCTAAATCCATTGCATCTTGGATAGTATCCCTTTCCACGCAATTTTTTCGTATTGTAACTAGGTAAGGAATGCATTTCAAGGCACGTTATTTATCAACTTTTATTATACTTACTACAATAAAAAGGAGGGGATTTTAATTCAATTGTATTTTTTTTATCGTGTATTTTACGTAAATAAATTTCAATTCGGGTTCAAATTTTTAAAATTCTTATTGCAATCACGATTTGCTCTCGTGTTGGTCTTATATTAATAATGCAAATTATTTTCCATTTCTTTTGAATACCTAGTCACTTTACATGAATTACACATAGTACGCTTCATCTTTTATAGCCTGCTGATGAAACTATATTAGTCCATTAATGTCACGGCCTCATTACGAGACTCATATTGAACTCAGTTAGATATACAACATGAATCGTATTTGAGTTTGTATAAAATTACTATTTTAAACTCTTTGAATCATTCGATTCGATTTCACTAAGCGAATATTAGTAAAAATACTAGTAGGTAGTAACGAAGAAAATAAGAAATGAGTATAGTCCGTTTCAACAGAACATAATGAAAATGTAAACAAACGAATATTTGATGATCACGAGACCGTCTACTGATATTCCGTAATAGTTCAATTAAAAAATGATTTCTTAGTTTCGATTTATTTTTAATTTTACCTAGCCAGTATTTATGTGGTAATTTCAACAAAACTTGCTTACATTTCCATTAAGTATTATTGAAACAGATTATAATTACCTCTCGGTCCTTATTGCCATAAGTGATGCCAA
This sequence comes from Galleria mellonella, assembly GCF_026898425.1. NCBI lineage: Eukaryota > Metazoa > Arthropoda > Insecta > Lepidoptera > Pyralidae > Galleria > Galleria mellonella. The sequence continues at coordinate 5,947,428 of NW_026442130.1, read as the reverse complement.
GGTTCGGCATGGCGCGCAAGATAGCGACGAGCGACTGAATCGTGTTGCTGTACACCACCGGCCGGTACTGTTTGAAGTCTTCATTCGTGAAGCCACTTTCGTGGATAATTCTGTTGGTAACATTATATAATTAATATCATAATTAAACAAAATACTCTTTGGGGTCAGCAGTGGAAGTAGACAGACGATATCAATGTTTAAAATTTAATGTTATCGAAAGACAGTTATCAGTTACGATTATAAAACTGCATGCATATATAAACCTAAAATATGACGTTTACATTACATTACTAACAAATATGAAATGGTATATGATGATAGCCGTGTGGTCTCAGCATAGAATCATCCCTTCCTTTTCCGTATGTGTCGTAAGAGGCGACTAAGGGAGGGCGAGGGATGGGCAGCAGCGTCCCCTATTAAAATATTTCCAAAGCTTAACTGCGGTTGCCAATCCGCCTGCCAAGCATGGCAACCACTAGCAAAACCTCCAAGGAAGAGGCTTATATTCAGCAGTGGACAGCTAGTCTGATATGATGATGATGTCCGATCGGATCACTAATTAATAATAACCATAGATTAAAGAAGTCGTTTTAGTAGTTTTAGTAATACTGTTAAAGGGTATCTAATAATATGACAAATTGTCATGTAAAGAGGCAAACTAGTCTGTCTGTTGTTTCATGTAATCCGCCAGGATAATCTTCCCTAACGATCAAGTGCCAAAATAGTATTTCATAGATGTTTTTAATTCAATTAAATAATTTGCGTGTTATAATAGATTTATCTAACAATATCGTCACCTAACCTAGCCAGTTGATGTTATTTTAAACCAAACATAAAACATTAAAACGAATTGAGAAACTTCAAGAGGGAGATTCTCAATTAGTTTGTATTTTTTTATATTTGTTACCTCATAGCTCCGTCAGTTGTAAATCGAAGTCGTGAGACCACCTCAGTGGTATAAAAAAAAGCAAAAGAAGGATTATAGCAAAATGTGAAATAGTAGATGAGAAGTTACAATATATTCTGTAATAGTTATGGTTGCTGTTTATATCTATAGACGACGATTTCTGTCAGGTACGCTATCAATATATTTTCTATTCTAAGTTGATTAAATAAAAATATAACTGATAACGTGTAAATAATTAACCTCCATGATACAGCACACAGCGGGTCAGGAGGTTCTTAACTCCGAAACATCTTGGTCCTACCCCGCTGTTGGCGTAATTTGATAAAAAATATTTTATAATATAGCTCTGAAATTTTATAAACAGCTAGTTTTTACTCACACCTTCGTCCGCGTGACCGCATGTCTTTACTATTCTATGTCTTTACCTGTATAGCAAATTTCATATTGATTGGTTAAGCCTTTAAGGCGTCAAGAAGTCATAAATAAACAAATTCATTTTCACATTTTTAATATTAGTAAGGAATAAACTCTGTCTGTTCCTGTATGTGTAGACTTTATCATCTCTTGAAGCAACACTAAGAACTGCAAACAACTCGGGTCAATGTCAGTATAGTTAATTCATATGAAAAGTTAATTTAACTCTTATTCTTTATTATCTTTGCCCTTATTATGAAGACGAGTCGATTAGATTTTCTACATACATATTTCATTGTCTATTGTACTTTTTTACCTTTTTTCATTGACCTGGCTTCTAGACAAGAGACAAACAAAGCCATTTCTACATTATTTAAACTATCTACTGCACGCAGAAAGAATTCAATGCCAGACTTACTGTAACGTTTCTTTGTCATGGGTTGGTATGATAGATGGTGTGCCCTAACATAGAGGTTTGTTTCCGTTTATTCAAAAGGCCCTAGAATTATAATATAAATCAAGTACAATTTCAATTATCGGTATTCGCCAAGTCACTTTGAAACGGAATGAATCAGGTACCGATGATTCACCCTATCGACTTTTGTATGATTCATAGTGAAACCTCTTAGTGTAGGTAAATCTTATTTAATCGAAAAATAATCGTTTGCTCTGGGTCTGTACGTAAATGTAAGATCTTTTCCTTATATCTACTTATGGACTACACAGCCTTGCCATAAGCGCTTGTAGTAACATACAAATGAGAAAATTTGTAAATATGTTTGAATGTACTAAACCACACACAAGGGCTGAACGAATTTGGTAAAAAGAAAGGATTAACATAATATGATAATAGTACCTCACGCGGTTAAAATCTCTCTTAAAATATATGATTTTCTAATTAATAAGTTTCATGCCTACCATAAAAATCAATACCTTAAATGATAAAGCAAAAATCTTATATGACCTACGCACTATATGGCACAGGAATCAATTTTCATGTCGCCATTTTGTCGTGTCATATGCCAGAAGTTCAATGAACCGCGTACTGCAAGTCATCTAGCACCCGGAAGATGAACCCTTAATCACGTCAACATATTTTGTTATTTACTTCGATCTGCTATATATAACTGCTTCCGTATCTGGAATTATCAATCCAAAAATTTTTTCAATAAAAAGCAAAAAACAAAAGACTTGCATTATTTATGAAGAAATACATTAAAACACAACTTTAACAATTCAAGACAATTTCAATAGCTACCTACTTGTTACTCGCGTGTATAAAGAAAGACACACGCAAGCAAATTTAACAAATAAGCAAATTCTTCTAAACCGCACTTCCGAGTTGTCATATCCTGATGACTAATATAATTAAAGATCACAATGTGATCGTAAACTACTCCAACTGTCCTTGGCATCATCTATTTCATACGGCATTTCTCGTGCATTCATATCCGGGACGCGGGTGACGTCACCGACCATGGCCAGGCCATCCCACTCGAAGTCGATGAACGTTCATCTCGATCGACGGGCTAATCCGTTCTCCACGTACCGTAATACCAAGTTATCGTGATTTGTTGACATTAGTATGTATAATATAAACAACGTGATTAGATTAGAACAGAATTGACGGCCGCCTAAACGTAGCCGAAATAATGATTCTGATCTGATAGTAGGATAGAAACAAATTATTTTAATCCACATTTTCTATCCCTTTTTGTCTAAATTCATTACACAAATAAAAATAAAAAAGTTAATTACCGAAATCAAGTGGGCGTAGCCGAGCTGCAGTCTATTGAATATAACGTGTAGAATTAAACTAGCAGCTACAAGTTCATGAACATCCGTAAATATTAAAAGCTACGAGTGTCAATATAATAATAATATAAAAAACTATATTATTATGCCGCTACCAGGAATGCGTACGAGAGCACATGTTACAGGACTTTTTTATTACGATAATTACAATATCTTTTCCACAGGAATCGGCATTTTAATCCAACTAACAACCAATAACAGACGGCAAGTTCGATTTCTAACTGTTGACTTACTATTATTATATAATAAATCGAAAGTAAATATTTACTTTCGATTTAAAAACTGAACTACTGAATCGATGTTGATAAAATTTCTATGGGACAAGTCTGAAAAATAAAAAAAAAAGAATTTCCCAAATCGGATTATAAATGTCGGAGTTAGAAGGTAACAAACATAAAAAGATATACCTGAATTGAGAATATACTAAAAAATTGAAAAATGTCAATGTACCAAAGTAATTGTGACAAATGAACATCGCGTCATTTTTATGTACGCCATCGTTATTAACAGTTATTAACGACTTTGTGAGGTAGAATTAGTACTGTTTTAAGAACTATAATAGGTAAAACACAAAATAACTGCTAATTGCGTAGCCTTGACGTTGACAACGAAAGCAATTACGTCACTGAGCAGAACAGTATCAATAGTAAATGTGATAATGATAGCGTAGTTACGTAGCTGTAATTATATTTTTAAATCTTCGCTACAATGATAATAATTGTTTGCAAATGCAAAAGTATGTATTGCCATGTGTGTACCAAATGTGTATATTTTGGAGCGGATTCAGAAGACGCGTACTATAATGATGGTATTATTTACAATAGGCGCCGTTTGTCGTTTATTGAACCCTGCAACACCTGAAGTGGCTTTTAGCCAACTTTCAAAATCGATAAACTCGGACTCGAGAAAATTCTAAGGGGGTGATTTTAAAGCAATCGATAAAGGATAAAGTCAAAATATAAGTTAAAATAACTTGTAACTTGAATAATTTCAAGTTACAAGTTATTTTAACTTATATTTATAACGTTAAAATAATATAACGATACTTCGATTATTAAAATCTGATAGACGATTTAGGTTTTTGATGGTCGATGAGTTTGGAATGGTAACTCCATCTGCACCATTTGGTTTACACTGGCGATGTATTAATAGGGAATAATCGTTCTATTGTAACAAATTTTTTTGGAATTATCCACGATGGTCTCCAGGTAGAATGTGCAGTCTTCGCTACTGGCAATTCTCTCCGTCCATTTACGAGGTCTGTCCGGAAAGTTCGTATAAAAGTGTTCTGGAATGCGAGAAAGAGGAGTGGGGAGGCCAGGTAAGCGCAGGACCCCTTCCTTATGTCCCTAACAATGCTTCAGTTCTGGTCTGACCGCCGTGCGGTGCGAACTGGCTTGTCACGCCATCTGTGAAGTTACCTCTTAACGAAACCCCGTCGGCATGGAGCCCGCTTCCGTTGAAGAGCAGCGTGTCGTAATCAAGTTTCTCTCGAAACTCGGCAAGAATGGCCGTGAAATTTTTGCCGATCTAATTCGATAAGACATCCGGGGAACCACGAACAAAAAAATCAAGAAAATCCCGCTCAAATGTCAAGACAATGTTGATTGTTTTTTTCGATGTTCGGGGGATTGTCCATCAAGAATTCGTCCCTCCAGGCCAGACAGTTGATGGAAAATTCTACGTCGATGTGCTCAGACGCCTCAAAGCTCGTGTGGCACGAGTTCGTCCAGAATTGGCGCGAGAGGGGCGTTGGATTCTTCACCACGACAATGCCCCTGCCCACACCTCTCTTGTTGTCCGTGAGTTTTTGAGTAAAAATTCCATTACGGTGACCGAACACCCCCCCTATTCGCCGGATTTGGCCCCGTGTGACTTCTTCTTGTTCCCAAAAACCAAATTGGTACTTCGGAGGCGGCATTTGGGGGACATAAATGAGATAAAAAAAGCTACGACGGGGCAGCTGAGAAACCTACAACCAGAGGACTTTCAAGGAGCCTTCTCACAGTGGAAACGGCGTTGGCACAAGTGCATTATGTCACAGGGGGAGTACTTTGAAGGGGATAAAATTGATTTACCTGAATAATTGTAAAATAAAATTTTTAAAAAACTTTTATACGTACTTTCCGGACAAACCTCGTAAGTTAAATGTTGCGTCAAAATTGGCCAAAGATGCGGATTATACAAACATACATCAGAAAAAGATTACACTCTTTCCTTTTGCAGTCGGGTAATAACTACCACTGACGCTGTACAATATTCTTGTTCCAATAATTATATATAGGAATATATATATCTTTATTATCTCACTTATCAACATCAATAGAAACAATACTGAAATCAGATAAAGTAATCTCACACAACACATATGAAATATATGCTATTGTATAACTGATATCGAATATCAATATTACAGGTAAGTCTAAACATCATCGACTTTATCATAACAATTCAAAATGCTTGCTGACAAGCCATAGAGATACAATACACCAGATATGAATATGGTGACAAGTGAATTAACGTACTACTTACATTCTTAGTCGACTGTCATACATGAGACATCCACAGTCTTACCCTACTGGGTAATGTTATTACCCTCTTTATTTAACACTATAACAGTACAACTTCTTTTAACAGATAGGGCGTATTATACAAATCGCCTAAAATAGAATATAAGATCCATTATTAAGGACAAGTGAAATATGCATCTCGGGCACAATTATATTAAAATAGTTGATAGATTTTAATAACTGAGGTGATGTATTAGTTACGGAAGTGCTGTAGATTACGACGATAATACCAATACAATAGTAAGTGAAAATTGATAAAAACAGGTAAATCACTAAGACTAATAGGTGGACCGGATTGAATAAAATTTATACAATCTTAGTTACAGAATTACAAATGAAATTATCATAAAATGTTATTTTTAGCAAGTACTGCTGACGCAAATTTTCTTGAGTAATTTAAGTAATTGTGCTAAAAGCTGATAATGTTACTCTATAGCCCTTGCTACACGAGTACACGCACATTTGCGCATGTACGGACGTCATATGTTTATGTAGTAATGACAGCCATAGATCACGCTGTTTCTGTATGAAGGTTCCAGGATATGGTACAAGTACAAAAATAATTATTGCAGCTATGTACTGTGAAAAACTTGGAAATAAGTAACTAACAATAGATCAAAACATGCAATGTTCTGTATTAATACTTACTTCATTTGTTTGACTATAGTACTCTTGCCCGATTCACCGGCACCTGTAACAAATTATACTATTAGTACTAAATATATAGTAAAACATATAAACATCACTAAGCCTAACTGCGATTACCAATCCGCCTGCCAAGCGTGGCAACTACTGGCAAAACCCTCCAATAGGGGGAGGCTTGTGTTCAGCAGTGGACAGTTAACCGTTGATATGATGATGATGATATATATTTGGACCTCTTCTTATGAGGCCCTCCTCATAAGAGGAGGTCCAAATATATATTAGTGTTCAGTAGTAAAGGTATCAATGAATTAACCTAATGAAAAGTGGTCGCCTACAGCCATGAGCAGCAAGTTATAGACTTCACAGAATATACAGTGAAGCTTATGAATGTACTTAAGTTGACATTCCTGAGAACTAATGTGTTTTCCTCCTACCTCCTTGATTAATATCTGTGGAACAGATAGACATCTCTTAGATGCATACAAAGTCTCCTTCTAGTAAGATTCTATTTTAAATGTGTAGCCACATATATTAAACGTATTTACTACTCATATATTAGTATAGACATTTTGTTCATTTGAAGCAGCAATAATCAGAAACAGACTTTCCCTCAACCGCGGCAATAAAACACGTAATGACATAAAAACAGTTAATTACAGATCGAATGTAAACTGTTACTATTCACACATTGCTAGTCTAGTTGGTCGAATAAAAATAGGTTGGAAAAAATATATATAAATGGGAGAGATGTGAAATGGATACGGAAGTGAAACTAAATAAAAACTTTTAAAATAACGTTATCGTATTCGAGTTGTAGACATGAAATGGGTGGGCGTTGAAAATGAACCCTGTCTAATACAGGTCCAACTAACGTGACCTCAGTCGTCTCTAATTGCCAGGCCAGCGCGAATGGCCGATCCCTGACCTCCTGATACAGATATCACCTACGCAGGCAACTGAACTAACTGATTTAATTATACTTATTGCAACATTCATTCACTCACAACGAGAAACAATGAATGACAAATAATATATACTTAGAATACGAGAATATTAACTGTAAATTATCAACTATTCGGTCTAGACGCTGTTGAGTCCAAATTCATTATTTTTTATTTCCCTAAGAACCTAAATCAAGCAATTATGGACATTAAAAAAGCCAAATCAGCCCAGCCATGCTCAAATTATGCATGTAACAATAGTCTTTTATACTTATTTATATAGGAGTAATGAATTTGTTAAAGATCTCGATGAAAAAATTGAAAATGATAATCTAATATAGTAAATGTAAATATTGTTAAAATATAATAATCTTCCAAACAAGTTTGTTACTCAATCATACTTAAAAGGCTGAAGGGATTTATATAAAATTTAGTATGGAGATCCTATCTCTAAGATTACACATAATATATAATATATTACATAGTATATATATATCTTATTATTTTAACCACCATTCACAAAAGAAAAGACACGAAAAACAGCTAGTAATATAATGTCATAAGTCAGACGTAGTAGTCTCCGGAACAAAGTTCACACGAAAGATGGATGCATTCGTAAAAACTTTCACCATAAAAGTAGATGATTATCGCGTGACAAAAATCTATTCCCACCGACATCTGACACATAATATACGTTTTAAAATACTTAAAATAAACAGGGTTGTCCAATACAGACATGAACTTTGGAACTGAAGTTTTGAAGTTACTACGCTACCATGCAATGGAAACAGAGATTTAGTGGCTTGCAAATATTAATAATTTTGTTGGTAGATAGACTTATAGGTATTTTTTTCGAAAATTAGAGCTTATTGCTGCTCGAGTATTTGCATCCACTGGTTTTTATAATCTTTATGTATATGAAAAATCATGTATATAAAAAAGTAGTAATGTTTTTAAGAAACTTCTATAAGGTTCATCTTTTACAATCGATAGGGTTTACTCTAATATTTTTTTTTCACAATTGAATTTTGAAGCAGCCTTTTTTCCTGCGCAATGTCCAGCTGAACCGATTAATATTTTTTAAATGTTCGTATTATTCGAAAGAAAATAATATTGAAATTGGACAAAACGATGTACGTGGAGTCAACTAATATGAGATAAAATACTTGACCGGCGTGGAAATAGTTGATTTTCTCATGTTCCTTTTTTCCTAAGAAAATATCTGACATGAATGGATGAAATTTTATTTATTAAGATTAGTTTGTTATTTCCAATTTAAAGTATCAATGCCCATCAGTAGTTTATTATCTAATGTAGCTCATCAGATAGTACATGGTTATCGTAGCGTATGAATACTGTAATCAGGAGTGTGCGTTTCCAACTCTAATTATTATTTCTAATATTCATAATATTAAAATTAACCTTTGGACAGGTTGTAAAATGTCAAATCTCTCTCTCAAGAGCTATTACTAATACTCACTATAATATAGAAAAAGGACATTCCAGATTATGACTGAATTTATTTTTAAATGGTATTGTCGGTTGTAAGATTATCACTTAAATAAGTGAATTTCGAGATAAACTTAGAAATTTACATTTCAGAATTCGCGCAATTAGGTTGCTGTTCAGAAGAGTCGAATCTATCGAATTCTAGAATCCTATTGTATTCTAACCAGTCTAGGCGGGCGAGGTATTTAGTATAATACACAGCTGTATATCGATTGAACAATCGGATGAGCACGAGCGACGTTGTTTCGTTGCCTTTTTGCGGCATCATCGCGATAAGATCGCTCGTCGCGTGCTCAAACGATGGTTGCTTGATAAAATACCTGTCTATAAACCCCTGGTTGGCGCCTCTTCAATGTTAGTTTGCACATTTCATCACTTTTGACACAATAAAGAACAGCGCCTATCTTAATACACATTTTTAGATTGCCATTTTGATTACTATATTTGAAATTGTATTTTATCGCTTCGAAAATACAAAAGTCAAACATATCCATATATTTTTATAGGTATGTTTAGACTACGTAATTTATCAAGAAATATATATTTATATATTTCATTGTACAATATAACATACTTCACTTTTAATAAAGATCATGCTGAAAGTAAACCCTTTCAGTTAAACAAAGCATCATACAAATCAGTCTTGACATGGCGGGGAATTTGGTGTATGAATATACATACAAAATTGATATACGCGGAACCTCCTTTTACGAAGGTCAGTTAAAAATTGCCTAACTGACTGAGACTGATCAATCAACACACATCATCATCATCATCATATTATCATCAGACGGGCTGTATGCTTGTTTGCCACCTTTGACGTATAAAAAAAGCCCCGGAGTTCGAAATTTGAAATTTTCTACGAAGTATCGTATATGAGATACGAGAAAAAGGGTTTTTTTTTAAATTCACATGGAAATAAAAGATGAATTCAGTAGGGCGAGGCCGTGAGAAACAACTACTTTAATATGATCATTTATAAGCACATACATAAAAGCTCGGACATAATAACATGATAACTTCAAAACCTGCATGATAGTTTCTGAAATTTTGGGTTGACCATCGCGAAGAATTAGTTTTAAAAGACGAATTTTTATGATAATTAGAATAGCAAACAAGCTGACGACTCACTTGATGGAAAGTGGTAGACGTCACAAATATACATGAAAAATACCATGGGCATTAATATAGTATTCTATCCCGCATTTTGTCATTCCTGAGGACTATAGTATTATGCCTCCGTACCCTGTAAATTGACATCTATATCCTTTTAAATCATACACAGCCATTAGGCACAGCTGCTTCAAAGCAGAAAACCAGATGTAATTGAGATTCTCATGCAGACGACTTTTGTGCAAAATTAATATTGTTTCTAAACTTTCAAGCCTCATATTGAAATCAAATAAATTCCGAAAAAATACAATTTCAACTAGTTCATATAAGTAGTAGCTAAAAGTGACAACATATATTCCAACTGTTATACGATTTATTCTATATTTATGAACATATGCGACTTGTCACAGAAGGTAATATTAAAGCTAGATGTCCATGGGCATGTTCGCACGCAGACTATGATCACGACACTATGACGTGACAGATCAATTAACTTCTATAAAAGTACCTATCTAGCTGACACTTTTTGCGTGTGACATTATTTTTTGTAAATGTATTTATATAGTAAATGAACTTCATTTTTAGAGTTCTGTTTCTCAATAGGAAAAACGGAACCTTTATAAGATCACTTTGTTGTCCGTCTGTATGTCTGTTCCTTGTTCTCAGAAACACGTGAGGGTATCAAGTTGATATTAATATCAAATAATCAAGTCTGCAGTGTCTTAAAGCTGTGAAAATATTATATTTCCAAATCAACGTAATTGATTTATGAACGGCCATTTATATATTTCGTCATTTGCAAGGGAATCAAAACCCAAATGATGAAATTTGGCAAAAAGCAATATCGTGCAGCGCAAGAAAAAGATCCGAAAACCGTATCTTTTTTGTGATTTTTTTTTATTATAATTTGTACAGAACCTTCGGTGCGCAAGTCCGACTCATATTTGGCCACTTTTGTGTAAATATGCAACTTTCTGATTTCAATATCTGAGAAATTCTAGATAGCGGCATTCATGCTAAAACTTTCATTTGGTATTTATCTTAGCGCTTGTTCTCGATAGTAAACATGATCAATTGCAAAAATAAATTATTATTAACCAATTCAGAATTCATCAAGATATCACGTACGTACATATAAAAAGTACCATCTGTATATCTTTGAAAATTGAATCGACAAGTACCTCCTTTTAAAACTGTTTTTCAAGTTTCTTAACTATTTTTATGTTGAAAAAAAAAAAAAAAAGTTAGTAAATACAATGGCGGAATACCGAGAAAGTGGAGTCCAGAGCCTCTGGTCCTCGAGTGCGTCTAAACATCTAAATTTTTCTCATTCATATCCATATATGATTAATTTAAATTTCATTTTCAATATTATAACAAAATTATTATAAGAATATAACAAAATAAACATAAATACTTATATTTACAAATATGAACTGAATAAAAAGCTTGTAAAATTACATCAACTTAAATGGGGGGGTCTCATTTAGCTTTGCCGCCCCGGGCATCAGACGGGCTTAGTCCGCCACTGAGTAAATAAGAAATTAGATACTACATACACATCTATAGACAAAACAGTAAATATTTTATAAAAAAAAAAAATTATATAATTGGCATATTTAGAAAAACAATGAAATGTCTTTATTGAAATAACAGTATATAAAATAAACAAATGGTTAGAATAGAAAGATTTTTATGTGAATTGATTTTGTATTGTCTTACTTTAATCACTTTTGTTTATAATATTTTAAATAACTTATTTCATTAAAAAAATATCACAGTAATGTGGCATTAATCAAACAAGTAGTTACTTAAAGAAGGTTTACTAATAAGTCTCCCATTGTAGAATTTTACGTGTAGATGATTTAATTATCGCACGATTCTATCATAAATGGTATAATTTTAAAAGATAACTTAATTTTAAAAATAATACATTTTAATTAAATTTGCAATCTATTCAGGAATTGGATAAATTTTCTCTCTATTTTAAGCGACTTTCAAAACGAGAAATTTCTCAATTCGTCTGTATTTTATTTTACGCGATAATTATATGATGCCAATATGCAATCGACAGGGTTAACTTCCGTATTGTTTTTAACGCTTAAAGCAATTGATATTTTTACAAAATCTACTTATGGACACACTATTTCACTATTCCTAAAGGAGTAAAATTTACCTGATTTAGATTATTATTTCGTACATATATTCTACACGAAGTAACCGTGACCAGTCAATACGAGTAAAATACGCAAACGCTTACGCATTATCTAGGATAATGTTTATCTCCAAAAGATCAAACAATAGGAGATAACAGTATTAAGTCACATATAGAAGAGCAATGGAAAAATAGTCAAATATTCAGACAATCAATTGATAAAGAATTATTGAAAAACCTGCCTAGTGCATACAAACAAGAGATAACATTTATTTATTCTTTATTGCACAATAAAACTTTGTACAAATGGCGAGCTTAATGCCATATGGCGTTCTCCACCAGCTAACCATTAGGTAAAAACAGAAAATAAATAGAACATTAGATCTAGACTGAAATTAAAGAGCATTGCATTCGAAATGCATTCACGACAATATACCTGAAGCACTTATATAGCATTGGTGAATGCTGTGGTGGGGTTGTGTTTTTCCATTCCAATCGAATCAATTTATAAAAAAAGTAACCTTTACTAATGTTATAAATGTAAAAATGAATTTGTATGTATATTTTGACACTAACTTGCTCAACTAATCGTCACGACTTTGGCATGCATATACTAACTGAAATGGAGAAGGGCACAAGCTACTTTTTTGTTTATATTTGTCAAATTCCATGCATTGGTAATCAGAAACATTTCCAGCTACATTTTTACCCGCTATCACTTTAGTCATATGATAACAGCTGGGATCAACTTGCGGAATTGGAATTCATTAATTATCTTAATAATACTGTACATGGAAGATATTTAATAAAATTAGGTCTTAATAAGGATAAAGACCCCTCATATTAATGTTTCAAAAGATGTCCAAACAAAAAATTTCAACTGACTTCAAAAAGAAGTTTCTCAATTTGGTTATATTTTTTTACACTTCATAACTTCATTGGATTGAAACTGATATAAAAAGTTATTTTTTTATTTGAAAGAATATATACTCACAGATTGGTACCATTGTAAGTTTTATCAAAATCGGTTCAATATTTTAGTTTTTAGATCAAGATAACTGGTTTTATCACAGTTGAAGTCAGTTTTTGGGGGACATAATCGAATAATTACTATAAATGTTGTCTGTCTGTCTGTATGTTTGTTATCATCACGAAAAAATAATGTGTTTTTCATAGTTGTAATCCTGTGAAACTAAAGAACTGGTGTATGTGGTACATGGTGTATTAAGATTAAACATATACCAGTTTAGGAGTCCATTTAGTACCAGGCAAAAAGCTAGAAAAATATATTTATTATATAACTGGAATGGAAAATACTGTTATCTGCAGGCAGACATGAACCATCTTGGATGTTACAGAATATACTGTGACACCCATGACATGTCTCATAAGTTGCTGTTTATAAGGAATAAGGTATGCCTCCATATCCTGTAATTTAAATGTATCCAAAAATGATAAATATGATATATTTGTTAACACTCTTTTGTGTGATAGCGAAACTAACATTATTAGATATTTAATCAAAGTTTGTCCCCCAAAAAATATATTATTTACTTTTGTCTATAATTATAAATAAAGTCCATTACAGAAATTAAGTTATAAATTAGCAACATACATATCATAAATAATTATATCTCTGATTATAACTTAAATATGTAGACCTTTTTATAAAATATTTAACAAACAATCAAAACATCTAAAATCTATTCAAATTTCAAACTGAACAATGTTCAGCAATAGGCATAGTGCCTATGATTGATATGACAATACACTACATGAACAGCATACACCAACATTAGGTTAGTCACAGTTATAGTCCTCATTAAGTCTCAAGTGACCTATGTATATGGTATTGGCCAATAACAATGTCATATTGTCAGTACTGAGCGCTTTGTTAAATGTACTGAGTAAATAACTGATCTTTATAATATTAGCTTTTATCTGCAACTTCGTCCATGTGACTGAGATATGTTCACTAACTATAATTAAAAAATTAGCCTACAAGCTTTTCCATTCCATATGGTATGTATATAACAAATTTCATAGTGATTGGTTAAGATGGTTTAGGTGCTATAATGTAAGAAACAAAGAAATTCACTTTTACATTTATAATATTAGTAAGGAATATAAAAAGAGTTGACTAAGTAACCAGATAGAAAATGAAGACCCTCACTGAAATTTGAGTTGAGTTTTAAGGCTTTTAAAATATAGAAATAGTTTTTATTTAAGTAAATTTCATTTTAAGTTAATTTTTAATTTTTTTTTTATGATTTTGACACAATTTGGAATGCAACAATCAGCTAAGAATAATAGGCAAGAAACTCAATTATTTTAAAACAAAAGCAAGTTACTAGTTATAAGTGTGTGTGAATTCAAACTACTAAATATTATAAGAGTACAATAGCACCATGTTACATGCTATGTAACAATCTTGGTATCTAATGCACACTTTACAATTCTTGTAAAATTATTTAAATTTGATAGTTTATCTGATGATAAACCTAGTTAATTTAATTGATCACTTTATTCATGTTTAATGTAATAAGCCTTGATTTTTTTTTTAATTAGAAATAGAACATTTAAAATGTTCAGCCTTCTGAGACAACACCCACTATACAGTCAGTATTTTTGGAAAATCATCCCTGAATTAATGAGTGTAAATATTACTATGGAAACTTTAACATTTCACTTTTTAATCAGAGATAATTTTTTTCTCTATTTTTTAATGTTTATGTTATGCAATGAACATATATTATAAATATCATAATGTCTATTAATAATGTAATATTCTAGTATCCTATAATGCTGGTTTGTTAAATGTGATAAAAAAAATATGTATTTTGAAGCTAATTCGACTCTGGTAATGCAAATAATAAACATTTTTTGTGACATGAGAGTGATTCATAATCAATGAATTTACCAATGACTCAATTGGTCTTACTACTCAGTATTTTGTTTATTATTATTATAGTACCACAATAACAAAACTAACTTTGTAAAAACGAAATATGTATATTGATGCAAGTAAATCTCTATTGCAATTTAATTTAACATTAAATTACAATTTAATTTGAATTTAACTAAATTTGTCTACAAATAGACATTAATTTACATTTTTAGAGTAATAATGGAAATATCATACACAGATATTACATTGCAGAATTATAAACTTTAATTATTGCATAATATTATAATGTTCAAAATAACTCAATAAAAATTAATTCATAAAATTATTATTTATTTTATAAACAGCTACCAGGTGTTTAGTTATATTTGAAGTGAATGCACTACCTTGATCTTGACTTTGTATTCATTTATACAAAACTCAGCTATTTGTGTAACTGAACATCTGGTCACCATAATTTTCATGATGAATTAATATATTTCAGAGGACCATTTGCTGTAAAAATTAATTTTGAACTAGATTTTTAACATTTACTGTTGTTTTTTTAAAAAAATAAATTATATTTAAGCTTAATAGAGTATGCAGGTATCTTAAATTGGTCCGATCACTTCTGTGTTAAGTAATTCTAACTTCTTTCATTCCTAAATTTTATTTACAATATTCTGTGGTATAAGAATTATGAAGAATATATCAATGTGTGTGTGTGACAATGTGGTTAGTCTGTATGATGGATATTAAAGTGATTCATTACAAATTAATCACAAATTGTTTTCATTGACTATCATCTTATATTATTAATCTAACTTTAGGTAGCTATCACCTACAACCATAAGGGGAAACTCATACATTTATTACAAATGTGAGTTTATAAATGTTTATATATATGTTATTAAATCACACTAAAATGGCTGGATAAAGAATGTAGTATACACTAAATTAACATATAACATATACTCATAGTACATGGCAAGGATCAAGCAAAGGTGTGGGACACAGATAGCTATGAATAAATGTAATCTATTAGTAATTAAGTATAGTTACTTTTCTTTGTTAGACCTATATGCATGACTTGTGCTCCATAACAACTAATCCCATAGTCCTTTATGAAATTCTTTACCCATGACACATTAGACTTGTGCCATTAGCCACAACTGTGACACACAGTAATTGCATGTGTATTTCTGTATTAAAATTGATGATATAAATTTCTGTACCATAAAAATTTATTATATAACCATATAACGAAAATGAAGACTTTACCTATTAAAATATGCATTAGAAAAAGTTTCTACCTCACAGAACACTCGTTCGTTATTTACACATTGTGCATACCAGCATAATAATTACACTCAATAAGAGAAAGCCAAACGTATTACGATATGCTATAATTAATTTCTATAATGTTCCATGTACCGGAATATAAGTATATCAATAGGAAAATTAGGTTCAAATTGTAAAGCCAGTAAAAGCGTTTGGAAACGTTCTGAGGGGTGCGGCCATGCGCCGACATTACACATTACTCCCGTACCTAGTAACAACAGCTTTATGTCTTTGGAAGCCTGGATGCCATCCTCTTTCAGGTTCCTCTCGATCTGACGGCTGCGGGCAATAGCCGCGCGTTCCTCTGCCGACTGGGCGCACCCCATGTCGGCAATTGTCTCTGTTCCTTGACCGCCGGCCGCCCCGACTCCCCAGCCGGGCGCGCTCTCACCGCTCCCTCTGCATGCGCTCCACACGCGTCCTGCCGCTCCGGACCGACCGGAGCCACCCTACACAATGTTAACACCCAACACAGTAACCTAACTGTTAGCACTTAACACTGTTTAAATGTACCAGCAATACACTTTTTACTGAAAAAACAATCACACTTCGGTAATTTTGTCGAAATTGTACGACATCCAACACTAAAAACACGTAACGACAGCGCGAATTTTAATTGATTTACCAATCGGTTCAAATACGAGATAATGGCGGCCGGATGACAAGCGCCAACTCCGCTCCGTGACGACGACCGCGCCCCGCTCGACTGACGTTCGGTTACAATCGGTTTTCTTCGTTCGGGCTCGCTCACACATGCGTAAAATGGATTCATACACGAAAGAGAACACACTTTATGTGATGTCTATGATTGGAAGTGAATAAAAAATTTAAGTTTTGTTCAGATATATATTAAAAAATTTAAATAATATATTTTTAACAGTCATTAGCTGCATCGAAACTTTGGATTATTTTATTTTATTTCTGATAAAGTACATTCTGTAATTTAATTTTGCTTCTACTATCTATCTCGCTCGACCTCGTTCATAAGCAGGGTTATTAGAGATCCGTCGATTCTTCCATGGCACCTAAGCGAATCATACCTTGTTGCGCTTTTTTAAATTAATTTCCTGTATTAATAATTTAAAAATTCAGTGCTTAGACGAGTCCGGATAAAATTTGAGTCATACGAATGAAGATTCGTATGACACCATACGATCATACCGTAAAAATTATTTTGTCGCAAGAACTAAATTATTATAAATTGTATCAAAATACATTCAATAGTTTTTTGCATGAGGCGTGCAGTCATTACTTAAATTACAATTTTTAAAATCTGGTAACCGGAAGGTACTTAAGCAATAAGTAAGTAGGTTATTGGAGTAATTTCTAGAAGTCAAAATTATTAGATCACAAGGAATGCACTTTTTTACGTAGTCTAACTGTTAAGTAAAAATGATATTTGCTAATAGTTGAATTTGCTTTTCATTCAAAAACTTGATTAAAAAGTTTTTAATGAAGTAGGTTACGCCCTTAAATCTTGCACTCGGGTGTCACGCACACTTGTACTCTGAGGTTAAAACTGGCTTGAGAAAGACGGAACCTTTAGAATAAATACTTATTAAATTTTTATCTATTGTTAAACTGTAAAAATTGAGCATTTATATGTTTTAAAGTTTTCATTACCTAAAAGAAAGAAACAAAAAATATTTTTTATTCAACTAAACTTATACCTATTAGGCATTTTGAAAAATCATTTTTATGATTATACTTGCCATTCGGAATGCCATTATTAAAGAAGGCGAAGAATGGACAAGAAATTTAATTGATATGATTGTTGCTTTTTAAAAAGTTGAATTTTGTAAATTAAATTATTATTGACCTTTAGTTTATATTTAATCAAATTATTCTTAAAATTAAATTATTGTTCTGAAGAAAGCTAAAGCTAAAATTCTATGCAAAGATATTTAGTTTGAGTATACATTTTAATAGGTATCCACAAAATGCTATTCAAATTCATATAAATATGATTGAGTATTGAGTTTTATGCAATAAACTTTTAAATAATATTACAAATTTACAAATTAAAAATTTTTGTGAGACTAACTTTTTGTAAGACCTGTGACGTGATCCGCATAAGTTACGAATTTACGACAGAACACCAACAAAACTACATACCTCCAGTACCCTGAATATACTTGTGTAGTATGAAAATTAAATGTATTATTACTAATTTACCGTATTTTGAAGCGATAAAGCTAAATTATACTAATACAAAAATTAGGTCTTTTAAAGTCACCCTGCCAAATTTACTGATAGAGCAGAAGTCAAAACAATGTTTTTTAGAATTTTTGTTTGTTTGCACAAATCGGATACGGTTTTTACAGTTGTGTTCCCAAAGGTCTGGTATATTTTTTATTACCTACTTCCTAAGCCCGTGTGTTACGAAGTCATAGGCAAAAGTTAGTTTAAATAAATTTTCTGAATTTAACTATACAAAAAAGGCACCTAATGGGCCTAATTATGGGTAGAAATTGACACGACAAGTTGGATACAATTGAGGCATCCCACATCTGTGAGTCAAACAAAAGTAACAATAGGTAACGTGGTCCATCTTAGTAGTTACTTTATTAGGTACCGAACATTCAAGTCGACTTACCTATGATTGAGTAACAAAGATCTAGTCATCGTTACAAATATTTTATGTTATTTTGCGGAAGTCCATATCACTGTTTAAATCCGCTACCGCTATATTTAGGGAAGGTCATATAGGGCCTCAACTAATAGTCGTCAGTCCACAATATCAAAATATTGGTAGTCACCAAACACGCATACGTACTAATAGCGGAATTATACAAAATGTATTTAACATTTTAATCAATCTACTATCTTTATAAACTTTATATTCATTGTAGGATTATTAGACAGTAAGATGTTTGTCTGTTTATAATATTTATTATACATACACAAAAAACAGAACTGTTGGATGATGATAATGGTGATAAGTCATTAAAAAAAAACGTTCATGTTAATTTTTATACTTTATCCGAGCAGTAGGTAAGTATTATGTACTATTCACATCGTGTGTATAATATACTATATCTTACATATGTGCAAGTACATTTGTTGTTTATATATATTTATTTGTGTATCTATGTAAATTTTAATAGGTATCTATTCATATCAATTTATACTAAAATCGAAAAATAAAGAACATTAATTAAAACAATAGAGAATAGAAGAGGCAAAATGCTGGGCCACCTTATACGACATGACGATTTTTTTAAGAGCATAGTACAAGAAAAAATAGAGGGCAAAAGAAAAAGAGGAAGACCGAGGAATAACTACATGGGACAGATAAAGGAAACACTAGGTGTCATGTCGTATAGGGAGGTCAAGGATATGGCTGGGATAGAACTGGCTGGAAGAAGATGCATGAATTAGTTGCACCGACAAGAGGAAACTTAAATGAAAAGAGAGACTAGAATCGCATTCGAGCATTCTCACACTTCCCTTAAATTTACTGGGAGAGAATGCTTTTAGCATTAAATCCACCCTGTACACATATTTTGTACTAAAGAATAAATATATAAATTATAGGTGATATTGGTAATTATAGGTATACACAATAAAAAATACGAATATTGATAAAAAGATATTTGTAAGAGCGATTCTGAACAGATGCATAACTAGTTCAAAGATATATAGGTAAGCGTGATATAAGCTAATGTCTCATTCATCGCATTCTTATATTTTGCGGATCGTTCATTGTTTTTTTTTTTTTTTTTTTTGTTTTTAGTAGTGGAACACTAAACATTTATGGCTAGTATAATAGCGGAAGAAATTGTAAATAGTTCTATTTTCACCTTAGGTACATTATTCTCTTCTTATTTCCCCTTTGCTTTAGCCTCATAACGTAACCGTAATTACTTTGAACGAAACTGACTGATTGGCTTATACATACACTACCGGTGATCAGCAAGCGGTGATATAAGAAAATAATAGCAAATCATTTCATTGGGCATCAATCATCATTTCATCATTATATCGATTCTAATGAAATTCGTCACTACGGGCTAACTTTTTTTTATGCAACTTAGAATGGCAAACAATCTTACGGACCACCTGATGGAAAGTGGTAACCGTCGCCTATAGACATGAGCAGTACCATGGGCATAACAGAGTATACTGTTTCGCCCATGTACCCCCATGCGTTGCCATTCCTGAGGACTCAGGTGTTATTCCTCTGTACCCTGTAAATTCATTGCCATATCCCACCCTTCAAACCGAATACAGCCATGCAAACACAACTGCTTCACGGTTGAAACACGAATGGGACAGAGGTACCCAACGACTTTTGTACAAACTCTCCCTCTGGTAATTAATTTGCTTTTACGGTAGAGATCAGTCTGATATACCCAATATTGCTAATAAGTGAAAGATGGTATTGACAGTTGTCATACAAGGGGGGAAAGGGATTGTAAGTAATGGGATTTTACAGCTCTATTGCTAGCAATATACCTTATCAGGTCGACCTCCACATGGTTTAATTTAAATCTAATTAAATGGACCTATGCTTATACCCGATTATAAAAGCAGAATTTCAGATCGCACAAACAATGTCGACCGCAAGTAACAGTTATATGATTTGGCAATCTGCCGCAGAAGATATGCTTAGTGTGGCGCTAGTGTGGTTGTTGTTGCGCTACTGAAATCAAAGACGTAGAACATTAATGAATGAAAGTGGAACCCGCCTGCACTATGGGTATACGCTGGCACGACATCCGTGAGGAATGAAGAAGCCGTTGAAGTATCATACAAAATACTGCTAGTTGAAGATACGCATTAGGGGCAGGAAGGGAATGATTGTTAGTAATGCTGGCAGTTTCATTGCTAGCAATATATCCTGTCAGGTCGACCTCCCTGTGGTCCCCCTGTAAACCGTCGTGCTGAATTCCAGGTATATTCATCACGATAGGCTAACAGATCTTTTTATTCTCACCTATCATCCATTACCGGTGCCCCGACAATGTATACCGTTTACGCAGGCAGGGTTATCATTCCATTATCATCTATTAAAAAAAAAAGATACATATTAAGAACAATTATCATTGTGGGTAAATAAATAAATAAGAATTGGAATTGAAAGATCTGGAAATTAATTCATGAAAATACCATAAATTCAATAAAAGTCTTATCGTATTTACCGTAGCAATGTACCTTAAGGAATCTAAACATGATTTTTTATACCACTGAGGTGGCAAACAAGAACACCTACCCACCTAATGGTAAGCAGTTACCGTAGTCGGTGAACGCCTGTAATACCAGGGGCATTACGCGCGCGTTACCTGTCCTGGATAAACCTCTTGTTGAAATATTCGCATGATGTTAGCCATATAAGAATGCTTCTAATGCTTGTAATTTTGGGAAGCTCGGAATTTTAGTGCATGATAATATACACTAAGTCTAAACAAGGAGAACTGCGTAGAAACAATGTACCCAACATGATTCTTACAAGTTTAAGTATCAACAGGTCGGCTTCTGCTCGAAGATTCAGCAGAAAAGGAAGGTTCTTGAATGGCAACCATGTACAGGTAAACGCATTGTATGTTTCTCTCGCACCTCTCCTCTTCTAAATAGAACGACGACCTAATATTTGTATGGGTGCAGTCTATAGAGAAAGTCCATGTTTAGCAGTAGAAAGTTTATATAGTTAGCAGTTTTGACTTTTTTTAATTAAAACACGTCCTTATTAATTTTCATGGCATTACGGTTAACATTATATTAGATATAACATCATTTCAGCTGTTAACTGTCCACTGCTGATCGTAAACTTTCTCCATAAGGGGAGTTTTGACAGTAGTTGCCACGCTTGGCAGGCGGGTTGGCAACTGCAGTTAGGCTTTTAGAGATATTTTACTTTCTTAAAACTGTTGCCCTTCCCTCTACCATTAAGTTACTTTAGTCACCTCTTACCTACAGGAAAGGAAAGGGTGGTTAATTCTATGCCGGGACCTATATAAGTATTGTAAAAAAATATAATTTGTTGAGAATGCTGTGACTTCATTAGTTGATTAGAATTAATTCAGTATTTTCCATCAGTGTAATCAGTAATAATAAATAGGAACAGTTGCACGTAAGGTAATATTTATTGTACCTCCTTATTACCGGTAGAGTTGCATGAAATTCCAAATCGAACAGTTAAATCGATCTTTAATTTCTGTAAGTAGGTATTTTATAACAGACAGAACTGTGGAAATTCCTTCATAAGTCAATGGGTTCAATTATTATTATTTTTACAAATTGACTTTCTTTGTTATCCCTAAAATTTCTTTGTACCAACATTAGGCTATACCAACAGTGTTTATTAATATGAACATTAAAGTTTAGCTAATGATGTTTCCCTTATAAATTATTCTGACTATAAATATATTATACACTCATTAAATGACTTTCAATAATCGAGTGCGATGAGATGACTTAAAAGTGCCGGCTCGGCACGAGCGTCCCACGGACTCCGCAGTCGATAGAGCTCGTAACGAGATGCGCGCGCAGCTCTGTCACTAGAAAGGGATATAGGGAAACTCCATTACCAAGGAGCAGCAGCTTGATATCCTTGGCGGCCTGGATGCCATCCTCCTTGAGGTTCTTCTCGATCTGCTTGCTGCGCGCTATGGCGGCGCGCTCCTCGGCGGACGAGGCGCAGCCCATGGCGATGGCGCGCACGGCCTGGCTCGCTACGCGCGGCAGCGCCGTGCCCCTCGCATGCTCGCGGCCCGTCGTCGCGCAGTCGCGCGCAGCTGGCGCCGCGCACGCGCTCGCTCGCGCACGCGTGCTTCGCCGCGGGTGCTCCGGCCGCCGGTCGGCCCTACGCGTGCAGCTCGCGGTCGGTCGCGACTCGGCGCGGCGGAGCGGGCAGCAGCGCGGTGCGAGTAGCTCGAGGTGGCGCCGCGGCGTGGGCCCGCGAACGAATGACGGATCGCGCAGCAGCGGCGCGCCGCACCCACTGCGCACGCTCCGCCGCCGCCTCCGGACGCCGCCGCTGCCACCGGCCGCCCAGTGCCTCCCTGACACACTAATTACACCCTACGTCAGCCTTGTTCCTTTTCACTCATGCCTATTCGAGTTTCTAAGGAAATGGAAATAGGGATTACAAAAATACAGAATACGGGCACATATACCCCCACCCACATTATGCTGAACTAGCAATTAGTATTATTTTAATGGTTTTGAAAATATTTTAGATATGCACATAATTATCACAAAATACTTATCTGATAGTAATAGCTAATATATATTTACCTACTATAATAATAAATATAGCATTTTATTTTTGTAAAATCATATTTTATGGTAATTCCTGTATAAGTAGGTGGGTACACAGGTCAAAACATTATGTTTAACATGTTCTATGTATGTCTATTTGGTATATATTGGCCGTGTGGTCCCGGCATAGAATAGGCTAGCCTTTCCTTTCCCGTGGGTATCGTAAGATGCGACTAAGGGAACTTAATAGTCGAGAAATGAGCAGCAGCGTCCCTCTTAAAACATCACCAAAGACTAACTGCAGTTGCCAATCCGCCTGCCAAGCTTCGCAACTACTGGAAAAACTCTCCAAGGGGGAGACTTGTGTTCAGCAGTGGACAGTTAAAGGCTGATATGATGATGATGATGTACGCTATGTGTCTACTTATTCAGATGTTTTGTAAAAATTTCTTTATCGATATCGATCAATGTTTGGTCAGGCTGAAATTTCCGTTTTAGCTCTTCCGATTTAATACAGCACCTGTCACCGAATCATTGGGGGAACTAACTAATGTGTTCCATCATATCGACCTTCATCCGGTAGGAAATAGAGGATAATTTTTATGATCAGCACCATAGGCACCATTCTATTATCCTTCACTCATAACCTATCGTAAAAGAGTATTACGCATAGACCGGCATTTCATTCCATTTTTATCCACTAAATAAAGCCTAGGTAAAAGGTGCTAAGGGGACGCAAACCAGTTTGTGCTATCGGTATACACTGGCATACCAGTCAGATAATAGATGAGGATGAAACTAATTCAGTTTTTTTTTTTTTTAATACAACTTAGAATGGCAAACAAGCTGACGGCCCATCTGATAGAAAGTGGTAACCGTCGCCTATAGGCATGAGCAGTACCATGGACATAACAGACTATACTTTTTCGCTCATGATACCCCTCATGCGTGGCCATTCCTGAGGACTCAGGTGTTATTCCTCCATACCCAGTAAATTCACGCCATATCCCACCTTACAAACTGAAACACAGCCATGCAAACACAACTGCTTTATGGTTGAAACACGAATGGGACAGAGGTACTCAAACAATCGACTTTTGTACAAAGTCTCCCTCTGGCTCTCTCTCTCTCTCTCAGTTGGCTTATTGTGACGAAATCAACAAGAAATAAACCAAAAAGTTTTCTTAGGAACCGCGTGGAAGTCGACCTGATAGGGTGTATTGTTAGCAATGAGGTTTTTAGACCACAGTAATAACAATTCCTTTCCCACCTAGTGGGTTATTAATAATAGGCTTTATTGCTAGCAATATATTGTCAGGTCGTCCTTTCCTCGGTTCCTCCTAGAAATCATCACGGTTTATTCCTAGTCTTTGCCGACTGACTTGATTTCATTCTCACTTATCATCCATCACTTGAACCCCGCTAGGTTACTATTCATTTTACATAAAGGAGCCCTTTAGAATGTAGTAAAAGTATGTACTCGTATTTGTTATCGATATGGATGATTATTTTATAGAAAAATTTTACTTCTCTGTTAATTCTATATTAAATTCGTAGGAAACGAAAACGGCATTTATGTAGAGAAAATTTTTAAATCCTACTAATAGATATTATAATCAAAAGTCTGTAAAATTGTTTATATGTCTGTTACACATAACTGAGTACGTGGTAACTAATAAGTGATAACGAAATAAAAATATTTCGATACACGGATTATTTTCAATACATTCGAACAAATTATTATTAAAAATGTGTTGTATTATGGAATTAAAATGTTTGTTATGCAACAAAATATAATCATATAATAGGGAATCATGGGTGTAACAGTTATGTCCATGGTACTGCTCATGTCTATAGGCGACGGTTACCACTTTCCATCAGGTGGGCCGTCAGCTTGTTTGCCATTCTCAGTTACATAAAAAAAATTCTTGTGAAAGAATTTGACAACTTTCGAAACAATTTAATTATGAAAAACATACTTAGATGCAATATTTTTCATCTATCTTCAATTATGAGACGTCATTTTCGTAAACTTAAAATTTCATTTTCTTGAAAAGATCTTTATTCTAAGGACCAACTTGAACTAAATTTTTAATAGATTCAACTAAGAAATATTCAGTTTATGATAATCCATAAAATAGTAATTTCGCCAAATTATGAAATTAAAATAAAAGAAGTGGCGCTAAAGAATGGCACTAGAGGTAGATATATGTAATTATACAATGATTAACGTCTTAGTCCGATATCAAAACAATATTATACCAATAATAATATAATAGGTACCAATAGCGCAGGTGGAATTACCATTCTATTTTCACCCATTAAAAAAAATAACTTGTAAGACAAAAAAGACGAAAATAATTCTGTCTCTGTACCATCAATAATAATAAACATACACAACAAAAAGTTAAATTTGCAATAAATAGGTGTTCAAAACATATTTAGACATCTTACTACAAAAGCGTGTCTAACATCTGTTTATGTTTAAATAAAAGAAAGTCTATGTTATTCATCAATTAAGGATATTACCTGCGATTAATAAAAGATATTTATAATAATAAATTTAATCATAATAATCTATGAATTTTGTCACAAAATTATTATCAAACATTATTATACTAATAAAACAGTATTAAATTATTTAAAATTTTGTTAAATACAAATAGTATTATTATATTAATACTACAAGTATTATATTAGATAACAGTGTTTTAACGATTTAACACCTATAAGGCTTCTGTAAAAAGTATTTGTAAATGCAATAAGTACTCTTTTCGCTAATTAATTTAGTATATTAATAGTAAAGAAGTAAAGTATGCCGAAAAGAAAACGATTTCAATTATCAAACTTTTTTTATTGGATATAGGCTTTAATATTCCATGTAAAAATAAAGAGTTATGATAAGCGAAATTGCCATGATGTTTGATATTATATAAACTCAAAATCTTTAATATACTTTAATGAGTCTAAAAGTGAATAACGCGCCTACAATTATACTGCCTCTGCAGGGCAATTTTGGAACTAAACTTACTGTTATTAATAATTTATATTTTGTATTGTTTGTCAATTAACAATCTATCCCAAAGAGGGTTGACGTCAGGCAGGTGGCCGGTCATAAAACTAAAAACCAAATCTTTTTATAATATGGATAAAACCATATTACGCCAACCCCAAATGATTGGGATAAGTGTAGGAAAATGATGATGTCAATTAGATAGCAATCGTAATTTTTAATGTTATTTAGCCTGAAAAACCTAAGAATAAGGGATTCCATAGAAGGAATGATAAAATAAAAATTGTAAATCATAATTGATTGCCTACTTTCTTCTTATGCAAATATAATTAGCAAAAAGAAGATAAAAGATACACGATCAGCTGTGTTAAATATATATTTTGGTAATGTAAAATTTGTCGTTAACAAATAATTGACTTAATAAACATTTTCTATACACTAGCCTGCTATGAATTGAGAAAAATAGCAACTGATGGTGTATTTTTCGTCTTCGTCCATGTAATTCCTTGTTCTTAGTGAAAAACTTTTAACGAATTTGCACAAAGTACAAATTACGAGTTTCTAATACAGAAATCGACACTGAGACGCTGTTTTCTAAACTCTCTAAAATTTCAATTTTAATTTGATAACAAAGCATAATTTTCGTTGTATAAGCCAATATGAGCTAGTTTTCTAATACATTGAAGTAATTTTACTGCTTTTATTTGTTTCACGAAAACATAAAATTAAAGTCTAGATTAAGGTTTAAATTAAGGGTTTAGAGAAAATGCGCCTCAGAATCGACCCTATATCTCAATTTTTTTTGACAATTAACAAATACATAGATAAGCCGCCGATCCTTAGGCGTCAGTCTTGTGTAACTTCCATACTAGCTTTTAATGTATAAACTTGGTCAGAAAACATCACGCCAACGTTTAGTTAAATGATGAAATCATAATACTGACGACTTAACTGATACCAATATTGTCAAATGCGATTTAACTGCCTGCAGTCTAAATTACTCCTGGATCAGTTTTAGCTATTTATTTCATATTTATTTTTATTTTGATGCGGGAATTACGATTATATATAATTAATATTAATTCTGTTATAAGGTCTACTTTAGAAATTGATTAGATATTTCGGGAAGTGTTGAAAAATTGTGTTTATTATCTGTGAAGGGTTCATTGGATAAAACAATAAAAATATACGATACTGAATAAAGATATATAATATTGTTCCCTAGTACAAAAATAGATGTTTTAAAAAGTAGTGACGTTTCTCTAATAAAACAAAATACACATTGAAATAACAAGAAAAATGAATAAATTCTATTTTAAAAAATAACTTAAATAAAACCTCAACACTATCAATAATATTACGAAATTCAGATTTTAAATATATCTCTAATATTATATATATTAGTAAATATAATTAAGAATGTTATCCTTTATTTTTGCTAAAAAAATTTTCATTGAAACGTGCAATTTGAAAAAGTAGAATTTGTGTAGATTGGTAAGATATTTTTGACCAAATCGGTTTACGTAGCTTATATGAAGTGTTATCTCTTTTTCCTTGATTATATATCTAATTTAATCTTTATATATTGTAATTTCTATTTAGATATCTGTCCTTTTCCTTATATTCATTCAACTTTTCTGATCCTTATCCTAAATTCCTTCGTTCAAAACTCCTTCCCTAAAGTGCTGTTTCCCAAACTTTGTTTTTGGCGGATTCACTTTGTGCCGTGCCATAAGAAAAGAAAAAAAAAAAAAAAAAATCTTTATCCATTTGTATGCGTATTAGGCGCCTTTTTTTGTTTAATCTATCATTTAATTAAGTATACTTACTTATTATCCATTCTTTTGTGCGAGTAGTGCATTACAAATTATTTTTTAAACCATTCTATTCAAACAATATTGAAATCATGGATTCAGAAGACGAAATTGAAGATAATCCTCAATGGAAAGGTGTACCCGGTACAATAATTCTTATCAATGCCCTCAATGGTTCGGACATAACTTCTTTGGCTCATATTGCCACATGTGGAGTAGTAAAACAATATCTACGTTCATCCAAACATAATCTTATTGGCGTTTGTTACTATGGCGTTAAGAATTCTAATGCAACTAATCTTGATGCACAAGATGTAAAAGAGATATTTCCTCTTTCTGTCCCTACTGTGAATGATTTTAAGAATCTTCAGATAGCGGATCCATCTAAATTGGAAAAATGTACTGAATTGAAAATGTCTGATGCCTTGTGGCTGTGTAATAAAATGTTCATCAACTGTAAAAAACAACTCTTGTCAAGAACAATTATTATTCTAACTAAACTCGACATTGCACCTATGAAATCTGACCAAAAACCTTGTTGTAGTAGAGCTGCTGATTTAGCCAGTTCTAATGTTCAAATAGAAATAATAAATATTTCTCAAGAACAGTATAAGGTAAATCCATTTTATGAAGATTTTTTTATTGAAGCTAATAATGGAAAGGATGTTAAACTGCCTCCACCAGTAAGTGACTGTAAAGGGATTGAAAACTTAATACAACAACAGTCACATCGTCACTTGGCTGTTTCACAACTGACACTCCACATAGGAGAAGGATTTGATATTGGGGTGGGTGTATATAGGTTGCTGACACAGAGTACTTATACAAAATCAGTCAATTTAGTTAGAGATAATAATACTGTTGTTACTACTGTAAACAAAACCATGAAGGTGGCAGTAGAACAAACACCAGGAAGCCCACATCAAATGGATATAGATGAAGAAGAAACCAAAACCTTATTGAAATCTGAAATTATTCATTACCAAGACTATGGTGGAGAAAAAATAAACTTTACAGATGAAGAAAAGAAAAATATGACTAATCCATTTGGTCCACCAATGATAAAACTTCTAGGATTCAAACCTGAAAGCTTATTATGTAAAGAAAAATGGTTTATAAAACCTGGTTATTTTTTATATCCAAATGAAGATATTATAGAAGGGTCTACAGTAGTTTTTAAAGCATTATATAAAGCTTGTGCAGAAATGTCTATGGTTGCATTATGTATGTTGTGCACAAGAGTTAATTCTAGACCCTATATTGTGGCATTGTCTCCATGTTCTAATCCTCTTGGTCTTAATGTGGAAATAGGATTTAATGTTATCCATATCCCATTTGTTGAAAATATTCGGAATCTTCCTATTCCAGAAAACTCCAATGATGAAATATTACCTGAACATAAATCTGCTATGCAAGATATATTGCATAATCTTAAATTTGATTATAAAGCAGATATGTTTGAAAATCCCAAACTGCAATCACAGTACAGAAATATTGAAGCAGCAGTTTTATCAGAAGAAAATGTTGAGCCATTTAAAGACACGACAAAACCTAGCCAAGAAAAATTTCAAACACTTCATGCCGATTTGTTTGAAGAACTGTTTGGTCCATTTGGTGCAGTTGCTCTAAAAAGATCTGCACCAACTGAAGTTAATGACATTGATGAGGACTTGTTGCAAAAAAGGATTAAAACAAGAAATGTTAATGCATATACAGTGCCACAACTAAAAAACATATTGAAGTATAAAAATATTCCTAATTTAAATAATATAAAAAATGTCAAGAAAAATGAGCTAGTTGAAGAGGTATATAAACATTGTACTGTATAATGAAAAATGGTAATTTGGAAATTATATTGTTTTTAATTAAGTATAATAAATGTAATATTGAATAATTTGTTTCACATAGTGATAAAGTACACAGAGTTATTTTTGGAGACTTATTTATAAACCCATCTAATTTGGAGTTGTGAAGACAATAAAATACTTTTTTCTAATTTTTTTTTTAATTAATACCCATTGTACTACAATATAATCAGATGAATAAAAAAACTGTATTCCAGAAAAAAATTGTATTCCTGAATACCAATCATTTGTATTTCGTATTGTGTCTGAATTGAATTCATAATAACTAAAAGGAGAGATAGTATTAATCTTATAAAAATACTTCACTATTTGGAAATTATTTTTATTATAATATTTTTAAATATACAATGACCCATCTGCAGGCCCCAAGTGATGTATTCCAATTAATAAAGCGTCAACAAGTGTCCATACTCCTAAACCTCCAAAGCTAAATAATTTTCCGATGCCCTCTTGCCAGTGGCCTAAATAAAATCTATCTGCACCAAAGCCTCCAAGTGTAAGTGCTAAAAGCAAGGCGGTTCCCCACCTAGTTCCTGCTGTCCAAGAACAACGAATTTTCTTCAAGAATCTTCGTCTTCCTAAGCAAATGATGTCATCAGATACTGTGCAATTTGTTCTAGAAAAAAAATTTGTCACTTATAGCAAATTCATTATCAACACATGGTTTCATTTTTTTAAGTCATTTTTATGTTATTTAGAAAAGCTGCTAATTACTGATTAATAATAAAAATATTTACTAACAAGTAGTAATTGAGAGGAGATGCCAGAGAGTTACAATTTGCTTTTTGTTCACAACGATGCTCCCATGTCTCAGTTTGATAGCAAAAACGACACATGGCTGTTTTATTAAATGTCTTGGTGCCCTGAAATACAATTTATTATATTTATTAAATAATCTTGTTTTTTTATGGAAATAAGAAGACATAACATAGACTAGCAGCTAAAATGAAAGAGTATATTATTTTCTGTGACAAATGTAAAATGACAAATTTAAATAAAAAAAAAGTTAAAATTATTTAAGAGCAAAGTATAGAAAATAAAATTATCTATATAAGTTGTTTTTTAATTATTATTTTAAATACATAAGACAAATACAACTGAGATAGCACCTAGCTTATCTAATAAGATTAATATTACACTATTTATATAATAAATAGACACTTACACTGCACAATACTTTTGGTTTTACTGTACAATTGTAGTTGCAAAATTCTCCATATCGACAGTCTATACTTCTATCGCAAGATATACAGGGATATAACAATGAAGAACATAATGAAATATTCTCTTTATCAGAATATGGGCAACTTTTCAGATATTCTTCTTCCATTTCGTTAAAACTGAGCCCTTTGTCGGCGGTGTCGTCTTTTACTTTCTTCTCTTTGCTTTGAATATCCATGTTATTATTTGCTGCAAGATTATAAATCTATTGTATAAATATAAACGAAACGAGAGTATTGAAGCATGAAATTGGCGCTTACCCATGTCAGTAATATGTATTGTATTAAAAATAATCAAAATAACTAAAACTAAACAATCTTTAATAGATATTCTTAAAGGTAATAATCTCGGCATTGTGGATTCTATATCATTTTGTAGTATTTTAGTCACATTATAGTAATACTATTTTTCGATATTATATTCTAAAGAATTTCTAGAGCAATACTGGGATATAGTGGGTAAATAGTTTTTGAAAATATTGTTATAATTATAATGAAAAAAGTTGATAACCACAGATTAATCAGAGATCTATGTCACAGATTAAAGAAACTATATGTACGCAGATTATTTATTTTCACCCAAATGTAATAATAATAATAATAAATCATTTACTCAGCTACAATACAACAATATTAATTACAATTTTTTTTACATTAAAATAATAATTATTTAGTAGCAGCTGAAATAGTCCCCACTCAGTATAAGCTGCAACGTGGTGCTGCAGCGCTGATTTTCAAATATGTCAAATATTTTGTTCCATATTCATACGATTCCATTCTATTTTTCACAGCCATATAATAATAAAGCAATTGGCAAATATGTAAAATATAGAAACTACAGAATAATAATATTTGTCTTTATTTTTCAATAAGGTATTGTAAAAAAAGTAAATAATCTTTAGACAAATCATACTAAATAAAGTTTAATTTAAAAATAAATAATTATATATAAAGTATAATTATAAACATTATAATAAAAATCATTTAATGATTATATTATCATTAAATGCAATACCATCCATGAGACTATATGATCATGACACCATCTAGCTTTTTTAACGAAAATGTTTACTTTTCACACTATAATAATAAGTACCCTCACACTTTTCATACTTTTCACATTATAATAGTAAGTTTTGTCATATTAAGGAAAATTTGGCAAAAATTTCCATTCATTTTATGCCAATCAATTACCACCACTTTCCTTCTCTATACACGACCTTTTACTGTAAAGTGATGGATAGGATCTGCATGTAACATATTTTATCCTCATAATTTTATAAGAGGAGACATTGATTGGTAACCCCGCCTGCGCTATCGGTATATACTGGTAGGGCACCAGTGAGAGGTTATAAGTGAAGACGAAAGTAGTCCAGTGCCTCTAGACAAATGGCAAGCGAATTCGTCGATGGAATCGATGTCGCTAGCGAGTCCGTGAGATAAAATGAGATAGCAACACCGGGTGATTCATTCCAACTTACGGACTCACTTGTCTAGAGGCCCAGTAAGCTCATCATGACAGAAACAAAAACCGTGTCTAGAAAAAAAATTTGGTAGGGTTATACAGTCCTATAAAAAAATGTTATAGGGTCGTGTAATCCTACCAAATTCAGATACAACCTGCTCGCATACTTTTAACATTAACTGTCTCGAATATATAATGTAAAATTTATCATTGACAAACAATTGACATAGCAAACATTTTATATACACTAACCTGCTATGAATTGAGAAAAATAGCAACTGATGGTTGATGATATATTTTTCGTCCTCTTTTTACTAATTAATTATACACGCATTGGAATGAGTAGCAGCAGCTATAAAAAGTAGACGGGACGTTAGGAGTATGAGTTGTAGATATACAACCTAATTATTTATCTATCGATGACGATGTCGTTGTTAAGCATCTTGTTGATTGTAACATTTTATTCTGCTTATTATATGTATTTAATATTTAATAAAGCTTTCTGTTCTCCACTTTAATAGAAAGTGTCATCGTATTGGACGCACTATCACAGTCGCTATTCGTCCGTGCGCAGGAGGTCCCTAGGCGTGGGACGGCCGTCCGGTGGAAGCGCATGCAACGGCGCTAAGCCCCTTAAGTGGAGATGCGGTCCGCCGTCGGCATGGGCGAACATTTTGCTCGCTATGCCGACGACGAACTCCTCAACCGACGGGATCCTTAAGCCGCGGTCGATAACGTCATTGCGGACGTATCTGCCTGCTCCGAAGCACAGACGAAGAGCGATGTTCTGCTGGACCTGCAACCGGTGGCTTAGCGTCGGAGAGCACAGTGCATACTAATCGGGGGCGATGCATTCCATCTATTCTATTCTGAAATCTTTGTTCTTATGCAAATATAATTAGTAAAAAGCAACTGATGGTGTATCATTCGTCCTATTTTTACTAATTATATTTGCATAAAAAGAAAGGAGGCAATCATATGATTTACAGTTTTTATTTTATCATTTCTTCTAAGTAATTTCTTGTTCTTAGCCTATAAATTATTGATACCCATTAATTCGTCTCTTTTCATTAGTAGCGTAAGTAGATAAAACATTATACCGGAAGAAGGTAAAAACCCTTAAAATAAAAAAAAATATATTTTCCACATTCATTCTAAGTACGTAGAAATTAGCCCAATTATTCCATATTATTTTCCCAAAAAAAAGCGTAATTCATTCATTTGTCGAACACTTATTTAAGGGAACGATTAATTGATATCGATGTGATTTAAAAGAATTACTATTATAGATAAGCAAAAAGTACTAAGTAACCAAATATTAAGACTGAAAGTTAATTCGAATGTGATTAGGCTTTAATCTGTAAATAATTGTGTTACCCAAAAAACAACTAATTGTGACAAAAGCAGGTATTTTGATTTAAAAACACAAACTACACAACCGATTTTGATAAAATTTCTTTAGGACCAATCTGTAAGCATATCCTTTCAGATAAAAAAGGAATTTTCTAAATCGATTTACATTTGCCTGAATTATAAGGTAACAAACAAAAAAAAAAAAAAAAAAAAAAAAACCGAACTGAAAATCTCCTTTTTGAAGTCGGTTGAAAATGAGCTGCTTTGTGCATTTATAAAAGATTTTAAGTTTTTGTTTGTATTTTTCAAATTAAACTCTTTCTACTATTATTTTTTATTTTTCTGAACATAGGTTCTATTATTCAAATATGAATATGTCATAAATACATGCGTCTCATTAAATGAGATTTGTACGTCTCTGAGTTGTATGGTTATCATTTACGATGTTTGAAATATGATTATCTTTCCAGGGTTAATATATTTTTTTTTTATACAACTTAAAATGGCAAACAAGCTGACGGTCCACCTGATGGAAAGTGGTAACCGTCACCTATAGACATGAGCAGTACCATGGACATAACAGAGTATACTGTTTCGCCCATGATACCCCCCATGCGTTGCCATTCCTGAGGACTCAGATGTTATTCCTCTGTACCCAGTAAATTCACGCCATATCCCACCCTTCAAACCGAAACAGTTATATAGCAATCGACTTTTGTACAAAGTCTCCCTCCCTCTCTATCATAATTTTCGTAACTTTATCCCAATTACTTATTTAGGATGGGCCTAATATATTTTCCTCTTCCATTCTTCTCTGCTCGCAGTCATTTCCGTAATCACTTCCATTCTGGCCATATCATCTTTCACATAGTCCATCCATGTATTTTTATTTCACATTCATACTTAATACTTATCTTAAAACATGTACGTATTTCTAAATCTATGAGCACTATTTTTTATTTGACATTAGGTATTTCGTATTAGTAAAATGGTACAAGATGCGCGTCTTCTATATATTATAGCAAGTTCCAATAATAAAAGTGCCCTATGGCCGCTTATTTTAGTCTATTGTTATGTAGAAGTCCGTTAAATAGCTTATATGGTTAGCTATAAAAACATTTAACTTCTTTTTTGGCAGTTAGGTAAAAATGAAACTTAACATAGAATTTACACACAGTAATTTTTATTATATCATATTTTATTTATAGTGAATTGTCTTTTATAAATCATAATAATTATAGATAAGTTTATAGCATGACCTCATGGAACATTAATTAACAGATAAAAAATTAACAATTATTATATTAACAGAAACAAAAATTATAAAATATATCTAACAATAAATAAACATGTCATCAGGTACTCATATACACCTATCCCCCGGTTTACACGGTAGATACGTTCCTGAGAAAAACGTGTAAATCGAAAATTAAAAATTTTCAAGTCAAAACCGTGTAAATCGAAAAGCTTGCAGAAAATGCATAATTTTGCTATTTAACAGTTGTGATTTTTTTCAATATTTTTAGGTGTACACAGAAATAAAAATAAAATGCATTGACAGGTTAAAATATGTAATATATTACGGAAACACTGTTTTTTTTATTTAATTACAATACATTAAACTGAAAAATTAAATCTTTCTGACACTGAAACTTTCACTCAAATACAATTTTCCGTAGATAAAACTTTAATTTTATGCGAAGAAATACAGACACAGTGTGCATGTGCAGCAAGTCAGCACATAAGCTCGGGATTCCCCGTGAGATGTGTACACAGTGCACGTGTTCAAACACAGTAGCATTTAGTAGAGTGCAATAAAAACAAAAAAAAAAACTTATTTGGAAAACCGTGTAAAAGCGAAAACGTGTAAAACAAGTACCGTGTAAATCGGGGGATAGGTGTATAAAGTTATTTTTTAGCTCATAAACAAATTAGACAAACTCTGGGAATTAAAATTTGTATTTGTACCTTCATTATTATTGAATGCTGGTTTTCTACTATTGTCGTCATTTTCTTTAGACATTTCAGTAATAGTGGAAAGGTCAGGCACTGCACACGTTATCGGGAATATTTGGTTAAGGTTAGCACCAACACTAGGTGCCTGAAGGTATGAATTTGTAACTTCATCTTCACTGAACAGGTACCATTTATTAGTGGGAACGTTAGGAAGAGACGACTCTAAAGGAAGACAAGGTAAATCGTCGGATAAATCTTCTGTTATGAGGCTATTTGGGGACAGTTCGCTACCAACAGGACTTTGGTATACTGTATCACTATTCGATGCGGATTTTAGTGAGGTAGCTGTAATAAAAATAATAATATTATATTCGTGCGAGGTATATACGATCGTCAATCGATAAAACAGGCATCTTCTTGTTGGTATTTTAGTATTAAGTTTTGCCCGAGGGTGTGGTTAGACGTGGCACGGTCTGGCCATGCCTTCGAGCGCTGAGATATATGTAGGGCGTCAAAGGTGTCCACGCACCAATAAAGAGTCACTTGGAGACGTTGGTACTTTTGACTAAACAGCGGAACTGTGCTAACAAGAGATGCTGTCCCTGTGTGTATATACGATACCCTCAGCATCACTGCAACTATTTTTTTCCTCATCATTGTCAACCAAAATTTTCCTATATGGCATCAGATAGGCTAAAGACCGTCATTGAGTATATGACACAGAATGATAATATGAATCTATATCTATGTAAACAGATATAAAAGTATGTTTATGTACTTAGATCTTCAAAAAGATCAAAATGATCTTCGCAAAGGAAAACAGTTAAATCATTCACTATGTAGCATTAAGATTTCTTTGCATATTAAAGGCATTTTTAGCATAAATAGTTTTCCGGTGTTCTCATAGTAGTATTAGTGCACAATGACACAACACACCATTTGTAGTACGTACTTTTTCTGTTTTGGGAAACAGTAAAAATTAACAAAAATAAATACTGACAAAACTCATGTATGACACTCAATGATTGTTTACTTCCATGTGACGTTACTGACGTCACATTATTCAAAATTGTGTTTCAACGGCCTATTTAAATTGTATTTGTTTTATTTAAAAATTTTTGAAGAAATACTTATGTGATTGAAAAATAACTTCTTGAGAGCTCTATAAGCAACACTAAATAGTCTGAGATGGTTTTTAAAAATCAATCACCTTAATGCCAGCA
This sequence comes from Galleria mellonella, assembly GCF_026898425.1. Taxonomy (NCBI): domain Eukaryota; kingdom Metazoa; phylum Arthropoda; class Insecta; order Lepidoptera; family Pyralidae; genus Galleria; species Galleria mellonella. The sequence goes on along the minus strand of NW_026442130.1, from coordinate 5,910,022 downwards.
CATAAACTATAATGCAAGCATAAATCAAAATACCGTATCCATCCATGCCAATATTATAAATGTGAAAGTGAGTTTGTTTATTACCACATATCACCTAAATGGTTTACAGAGTCACTATAAAGTTCCGTACGTACTACATGGAACGGGATTAGGCTATTTTTTTATCCTGGTTAGTAAAAATATCGCGGTCACGCGAACGAAGTCATATGTAAAAGCCAGTTTAAAATTTACTTACCACATGTTACATTGGTCCCATCTTGAGCATTATTGCAAAATAATTCACTTGACAACGATCTGTTGTCTCTGGTAACTAATAAACGTTTGTCAAATGAATCGTCAGAATTTGAATTCAATGTTATAATTGACTCTTTGGCCTCTATCAATTCAACACTGTCTATGCATTCATTTGTTTGCAGACAGGTATCCGAATGATTGTGAATAAGATCAATGCTATCATTTAAGCTTTGTATAAATAAATGTGATGCGTCATTTATACCACTATCAGTTTGTACAGATGCTCTGCTAGAGTCTTTCGGTTTACTCCCTAAATCCTTATCTTTTTTTGGGTTCTTAATCTTAGGTCTCAATATTTTAACTTTGAGAACATCCTTTTTTATTCTTTTTCTTATTTTATTATCACTAAGCGATTCTTTACGTACGTTAGAATCATTTATGTTCGCGTTATTTTCGGTATGTTCACTAGTCACGATCTGAATAGGCGGACAAGATGTTCTACCGTTATAAGAACAGAATTCCATACGTTCTTCCTCAACGACAGGGTCTATTTTGGGTAGCTTAGATTTCTGCGTATTTTTGCGTTTACACGGTGTCGAGCAACGTTTCTTAGTTTTTGCCTTCTTTTTCAAATCGATTTCTGGTGTAGCCGCATTATTTTTATTCGAAACGTCTCTAGTTGTTTGTGGCTCTTGTATCTTTTTAGCACTCTCCAATAGTAAATCTCTTAGTTTTTGGTCCAACGAATCAGATATAGATGGAGCGTCTTTAATATTTACATAATCTATTTGATCCAATAATGACTCTGAAATAGTTGGTGCATTTGCTAGGAACCGATTATGTTCTGGTGGCGGGTTCTTTTGAATGTTACACGTTTGCCCCATTAATGGCATACTGACATCTAGTTCAGAAATCAAGTACTTATTGTAATCTGCACATACATTAGCCTTTTCATTAGCAGCTTGCATTTCATTAATACTAGGTTGGTTTTGCATGCTTTTTAATAGCTCTCTGCTTACAGACAACTGTTCTACAATTGATAGTTCAGGTGATAAGGGCAAAGATATACTACTCGAGTTTACGGCTTCTGAATTGCCGCGAACAGAGTCGTTGGAATCAATATCTGCCTGTATTTTGAGACGTTTTCCATCAATTTCATTTTCAACACGTTCCATAGGTTCACTAGTGTTGTTCTTAGTCAATTCTTTCGTCACAGTGTGGTCTTCTTCTATTTTTTCCAAAACTCTAAAATTACATCGTTGTTGCGGCATCAACAATTGATAAGACTCCGATTTGTATATTTCAGGATTCAAGGAGGTGTTACGTTTGCGTATTATAAAATTTGATTGATTACTAGATTCACTGGAATTATCATCAGCAAAATAAGGATAAGATTTCCTTCGAGTATATCGTACTCTAATTTTGTTTTTGCGTAATACATTACACAGACTCGATTTCCTTTTACGTCTTATGATTATACGTTCTGAGGATGGGCTTACATCGGAATCTTGATATCCTTGGGTGCTATCTATAGACTTCAGTGATTGATTAGGCGAAGCAAATAATTTATGGATGTCCGTTAAGCTGCGAGGAAAAAAGCTACAGTCAATTTTCTAGCAATCATGGAGAACAAGCTACAGTGCAGGGATTTGTGCAAGAGCACGTTAGTGCTACAAGCAATGGAAGCAGGTTTACAATATAATTATATATTTACACTCGCCGAAAATTATGCGCGTAATATCCTTAAAAAAATTGTATTACAAAAATTCTATATACATAATGTTTATACGTTTATACTATACATACAGGGTTATTTTGAAAAGGTATACCAACTCAAATGTCAGTGATAGTATTAATGGGGTCGATAGTAATTTTTTCCAGTCAAAATTATATCATTACATGATATATAATATATATAATGTAATGATATATTTAATTATCACGTGTTATTCAATTCACGTACGATTTATCACGATTTGGATGAAAGGTTCAAAACCTATTTTCATTTTCGATTATGCGCCTTGGATAAAATTGTTCAGTTACATGACTACTATCATTGACATTTAGTGTGATATATATTTTTTCAGATTAACTCTGTATAAGATTAAAATGAAATATATAAACTTAAAAGAAATAAGTACACAATAGAATTTGTATTTTTTTTATTGGTAAAACTGCTTATGTTACACCTGCTCCCATTTCAACAAAATACTTAGTACATATTTTTTTTATTTTTTATTTATGTTTGTAGTTATTTTTAACAACAGGTTATTTAAAAATTTATATACATAATGTAAATAAAAATGTCTCGTCAAACATATTTCTTTTTCATTTTGAAATTGCATAATTTAGCTGTTATACATAGTTACGATATAGTATGTTAATGATTACACTTATATAATTCAAAGTGAAATCACTCTAAGAAGCGTTTTCCTTCTTGAGGATCTATCATCGAGGTATATTTAAATATATATAAAGTCGTAGTGAGTGGCAAGAGCTCCACCGACAAGAGCGCAGCTCTTAAATGGATATATATGTTCTTGTTTTAAATAAATTAAAATAAAACAAGAACATATTTCTGATATAAAATAAATGTCAGAATATATAAAAATATTAGAACATTTAAATTAGCTTTTAAAAATAAAAAAAAAAAAGCTAATAAGTTTAGCATTCAGAGTGGGTGAACGGCGAATAATAAAAATTTTTGCAATGCTGAACTTAGTCGATAACCCATCTAGGATTTGCATATATAGACGCTTTGCTATACATAATGTATACTTATCAGTCACTTGACAGATTAATCTCTTTCGGTTTCTAGATTTGGGGAAAAAAGTAAACTTTTGTATGTGTATATATACACATAATAATAAGTTGGAAAACACTGCTCATTATATACTACTTGTTATAGATCTTAACGAACGCTTTCGTTAGCGTTCACATGAGGAAGAACAAGACGCCGGATGTCGCCGTCTTGTTCTATCTTATGCACGTGACAGCGATAACATAATTATTGATAACACATCGATAGATACGTCGAAGGGGGATAGCATCTTTCTAGAAAAATGTAAGTTATCTTTACGTAAATCTCCTAACCTTTTTAAAAAGCTACTTGTATGAAGATCAACTTTCTAAACCATTTGTTAATGAAAGTATAAATAATAAGTATAATATAGTTTAAGTCAATTGTTACTAACAAAAATGGATCTTAGTAATCCGTAAATAAAGAAATATTATTATTATTATTATAAAAAATAGGGGTCACGTTATGTTTACTTCTTTACACAATAAAAATTCTCTCAATTTTGCTAATTTAAAAATACAACTTAAATTACAAAAAAAGAAAGATTACCTTTGGAGCTCTGGTTTCTTAATATAAATTTTATTTTAGATAATTCGTCTTTACATATATTTTAAATTAAATAAAAAGAGAACAGCCAAACATGATAATTAGTAACAGACAATTTATATACATAAGAAAGTTCATAAAAAACTTAAAAAAAATAATAATTAGATGTCAATTTAAAAAAAAAAAATAACATCTAAGCTCCACTACAATAGTAGATGATTACCTATTGAATAGAATTGTTAAACCTGATTTGTGGTCACGTTTAACATTACTGTTCTATTGATATATGATATTTAGTAATAGATATATGTTAATATTTAAATTCACGATTGGGACTTAACGCGACGTACATGTAAATAGTATCTACATACTTGGTTTTTATTGCCGACGCAAGACAATTTGTCTATGGATCGCGTTAGTTCCCGATCGTGAATATAAATATGTGTAAATAACGCGATAATTTTAAATTAATTACTTACGTTAACTTATAAAATATATGATAAAAGTCATAAGGAGTATATATTTTTTAGAATATGGACAATTTACTCTATTTAAAACTAGATTACAGATTTGGTCATTATTTTAATGATTGCATAGATTAATAGCATCTAGATAGTGTCTCGGTATAACTGCTAAATCAATCGGTAAAAAAATATGTATGAATCAATTTACTCGAAAGGAGAATATAGCAATATTTTAGTATAAAATTGAAATACGTATTCCTTGTAAAAAAAAAACAGAATGTGGCCGCCATTTTCATTAATGCATATATATTATCTATTTACACATATAAGTATTATACAAGAAATAACATAATGTAAAATAAATTATGCATCAGGCAACACTTGGCCGAATATTATTTAGGACTCAATGACTCCCCATCTAGATGTATATGACCTAATTGATTACATAATAGTATAAAAATAATGTATATTGAATTATATATGTAGATATCATCCATGTTTACCTTCTGCTTGGTTTCTGTTTTTTGTTGATATACACGGCAGATTTCCTCTGAGTTTGCTTGTTTGGTGGAAACATGTACCGTACTTCATCATCATCAGGGACATCATTATCAGTCTTCACAAGATTGGATCTTGAATTTCTATTTGTGATATTAGTATCAGTATTGGCAGGAATGTCGGTGGATCCTTCTGAAATAAAACATATATTATAATCATATGAAGGGATAAAAGATTGGCTTAAACAAAAGGAACAACATACTAACTATTATCCATTGCTACTAGAATTACATTAAATATTAAGTTTATGCATATATAATAAAAAGAACCTACATTAAAGATTTAAAATTTTCTACCCTACCAGTTTATACAAAAAAAAACAGATTGTCTATAACCAAGTCTTTTTATATTACAGAATAATATTTTTCATAGATTCATAGAAAATAGGTTAAAATTAATCCTGCTAATGTTGTAAATCTGAAAGATTATTGTTGCTCAATCAAACAGATAATGGATTTTAACGAAATTTGATAGATAGACTTTAAACTAGATTAATAATAATAATAAAAAATAATGATTAGATACTTTTTTTATTTAAATTTTTGCAAGAATATAACGCGGGTGGCATAACGGTATTCATTATAGAGAAACATTCGGGTTGATTTCATTTTCATATAACAGTGAAATTCTTCTTCTAAAAACCAATATGAACTAAATTTCTAATAGATTCAATTCAAAAGTATATTATAGTATTATACATTTAGTGTATGATGGTCCATAAAACTATAATTTCGCGAAATTATAAAATTTAAGAGACAAGTTTAGAAAAATAGCTAGTCAGATTTGAGCCCATTGTATTATTATATGTACATGACGCTCGAGATGGAGGCTGTTCCATTCCTGTGATACAGGTCTTTGATCTTATTTAGGATCCTGTCTCTCACAAGTTATATATTAATAGATATGTATTAGTTATTAGTTATCTTTTTCATATGGCTACTTCTTTTCTGTAAAATTTGTAGAGATCAATAAATCTTATCTATTACATTGCTACCATAATATAGACTAGACTCTTGTTTCGTCTAAAAAATTCAACTAACCTATAATTTTCTTGGGCGTATTTACTTTCCGTTTTGGCCGTGGCGTCGAGATATTCTCAACAGTTGCTACTGAGTTTACATTGTTATTTTCTATTTCGTTGTTGGATTTCTTAGTTCTCTTTGGACGTGGCGAAGAGTTTCTGGTTGACGGTTTTTCATTTGAAATCGATGATTTTGGCGGCCTGCCAGGCCTCTTCCTGAAAATGGGAAATAGATATTTTATTATTTCAAATATAAAATGTCATTGAAGTAATCTATATGATTGACTAACAAAGCATCCTATTTAAGAGTTTAAGCATACATTTTAGTAATTGGTAAGTTTCATTTCTTTCTTTTTAGCGAAATATTTAGTTGAAATAAATTAATAAATTGAGACATTATATTTTTGTAGAAACTTACAGTACTTTTTACAAGGAAAATAAGCATCATTACCTATTAGTAACATTGTTTTCAGTATTAAATTCTTCTAATTGCTCCTTGTCTCTTTCTTCTATTTCTTTGAAAATCTCACTCTCTAATTTATTCACTTTGTCACGGACATCTGTAATGAAATAAATTATTTTCAATTACAATAACCATATTTCTATTACAGAAATATTGCTACTTTACTATGCCTATCATCCTCAAGACACACAGTGACAATAGATACAATGATAATAAGTGCAGATGTGACAAACAGGATACAAGTCACCATTGCATGGTCGAACACGTCACCAACAGTGACTATGTGGCCGATCCCGCAAATATTGCTACTTTACTGTGCTTAGTGTATTCTGTGTTAAGCAGAATACACTAAGCATAGTATAGTTAAGCTATTAACAGTATTAACAATACTGTTAATAGCTTAACTACTTATAACAGGAGCATTGGCAATAAATATTAATAAATAATAGGTTCAGTTGTAATAGAATACAAATTGCCGTTGCACGGTTCTACCATGTATCGATAGTGGCCCCAAGGCCATTCTGCAAATATTGCTATTATACTGCGCTTACTATTATCAATAGTTGCAGTGACAACAGATTTCCAAATAGTCTACGTTAACATAGCATGCCCCTCCAACTTTTTACTTCAATGTGTTTTATTTTTATACCACTGAGATGACAAACAAGCAAACGGCCCACCTGATTGTAAGCGGTTACCGTAGCATATGAACGCCTGCAATACCAGGGGTATTACGCGCGAGTTGCCGCCCCTGAAGAAACTTCTTTACCCCCCTTTCGAAGAACCACATGCTGTAGTCTCTCGGAAAAAACCTCGACAAGGAGCTCATTCCATGAGTGTTCGTGGGAGAAAACATCTCTGAAACTGCATTATACGCAACCATCTACGATCTAGGGTATGAGGGTGAACTCCTTGTCGATGACGAGTTGTACGATGGTCGAAAGTGGCCGTGGTCATCATATTGAACAATTTCTCTAAGCACAATCCGTTGCACAATATGTGTGACCATTTACAGACGCGGTGATCTCTTTGTATTGTTTCGCCATTATCAAAGGCTAAGTTATGTGAGTATTCTGTAAGTATTGCTATTTTCTTACCTTCATCAACTGGTGCAGCTGTAACAGCCGCAGTGGCAATAGGCGCAGTGGTATCAGGTGTAATAATAATTGGTATAGTTGCAACATGATTCACGTCACCATTACATCGCCCAATCACGTGACCATTAGAGGCTACGGGAATATCTTTGACAGCATCCTTTTCTTCTTTGTTAAAAATTTGCACCACTTCAGCAAGAACTGGGTGAATGTTTGACCAGTGGCCTTCTAATTGTAACTCCTGAAAATTAATGTCACTAAGTCATAGATCAAATTTGACAAACTCCGTGGCACATTGCTTTGAGTAAAGTCCCAAGTTTGATTTCTGGTCGAGCCAATTTCTGAAACAAACTTTTCTGAATACCCTCGGATCAGAGTCTTCTGAATGTGTCCCCAAATGTTTGTCTGTACTGGTTTCTTATAACACAGGGTACTTTAGTTTAATGACCAGGCTATTGATGTGATTGTGCGAAATATAATAAATTTATTATGTCAATTTACCTATTCTATGTATTCACGTTTGAACTTTATGCAATAGGTGAGAGAACCAAGTACCAGTATCTTTTCCTGGTCAACTGAATAGTATTTATTAACATGTTGTACATTGAAAACATGTATTTTAGTAAAGAAAATTAAATATTCAACTGAAAACTTCAATGTTCAATGATTATCTTACCTCATTATTTTTTGTAAATTTAATTTTTACTGTCTTCTCTTCTGCGTTCTTTTCTTTTTTCTCTACTTTTACAGGAAGTTGTTCCTTATCTGTTAATAATAATGTTTTTATAAATTATTAAAAGTAATACATCATATATAATACAGATACCGATAAATAAGCTATACATACTTTCATTGGCTTTCCTTGGCGATGGACAATTGTGTGAACTTGATAATGGTCTGAAAAAATAAAAACAAATATATAGTGTAAAGAAAATTAGAATTTATTATACCGTTGCGAGGATTTGGTGTGGATCGTCAAAATGGCCTTATTAGCAATAAAATATATAAAACTACCTCCATTTGGTGAGAATCGCAACCAATTTATACTTAGCTAATTAAATTATTGACTTGAATACTCTTCGTATTATTTCGTTGTCACAATCGAAACGCATTCTAAATATAGATTGTATTCTAATAATAATAATAATCTATATACTATCTATATTTTTAAGGTAATTCTTACATAATTAAAAAGAAACATACGATATTCTAGCTGTCAGGTTCAGAGATTCGTTTGACTAATTTACCAGAAACTACAGCTGTATATATATATATATATTTTTATAAAGCTATATATATATTTATAAACAGATATTCTTTATTGTTCTCTCTAAAAGATGACTCATTATAAACAAAAAAAAAAAATGAAATTAGAAGAAAAAATCGCAGTAAATAAAATCGCTAACAGGGATATATGTAAAAATAAACACACCGTAGTGAGTGTACGGGAAGTATAGGAGAAACTTCTCTTGACTTCTCCGATTCGTTAGCCACATCCAGTAATCTGTAATTTGAAAAAGTTCTATTGTGAAAAAGACCGTTTATGGTAGCGAAACTACGGAACCTTATTACTTTAATTTGAATTGAATAGTGAAGGTGGCAAACAATTATACAGCCCATCTGATGGTAAACGGTCATTGTAGCCTAAAATTTAAATCAGGCAATTATTATGAAATAATGGCAATTTTTACTTTTTCTTATAGGAACTATTGATTTCATTCTTTATACCATTATGATTTAGATCAGTTTTCTACAGAGAATTAAATAGCTGCACAAACAGTAGTTTTATTGCTGAATTTTCAAAATATTGTATTGATTAGTGTCGCATGCATTTAATTAAACGTGCTTCTAAAGTAGTTGACAATTTTACACACACTACCATGCCCTTTCCCGTTTTACTATGTATTCAATCAGGAAAACTATTTTGAACTTATTAAACATACACTTTTAATTCTTCAGTTTTTTTTCTTTCCTCTTCATATTTTTTCTTCCAGTAGCTAGGGTCGTCTTCTTTATCACCTATAAAAATATAATTTTATTACATCATTTATTCCATCATTACATATTTATTTACATGTTATTTCCAAACTTTATAGATTATTTATTTTGATCATACTTATTTTTCTCTTCCACAATATTTTTTTTCTAAAAAAGGTCAGCAAATCCTAATTTCTAGTATAATAAAAATTAATTATGTTTATCAAATGAAAAGTCAATACATACTCTAAAATATTCCAGAAAAATTAAAAATAGTATACATACTATCAGATTCATAGGTTAGGTAATTTTTGATAATATTTCCGTCTTTTACAAGTGGATAGATTCTCTTTCCATGCATAACGAACAAGCCGCCTTCCTCTTGCAAGGATAATATACGGGCTGATTTTGGTTTTCTGTCGGCAACATTTAAATATGTATAATTAATAAATTAAAAAAGGTAAAAATTTAATAAAGTAAAAATAAAAGGAAAATAGAGCGAAACGGAGGTCTACATGCAATATGGGACTCATATCCAAAATACTACCTAACAAATAAACTAACATAGATATTAAAATTTTTAGTACTAACCACAACGTAATTAATACAAATTGAAACTATTGTATAGACTTGAGAAAAGCCTTCTTATTATTACCTACTATTATTATCACCTATATTTAAATGTTTCATAAAGAGGTTTTATTATTACCATAAATTAATTTAAAAAAATTATCTATTTTTAAACAACTTATCTATTTAATATGATTCACATTTATTATTTAGGCGTGATAATTTACTCCCAATTAATACTTTCATTTGATCTTAATGTTAAAAACTGATCAAAAGTATGTAGTAGCAGAATTTATTTTAATTCAATTAAATATCTACTATTCATCTAATTAAAATAATAATATTATATTACGGATTATCAAGAACTAAATTTAAAATAGTTCTGCATGAATAAATTTAACTGTTACTGATTTTTAGAATAGGTATTTATCTTTTAATGATATTAAACTGAAGTTTTAGTATTACAAATAAAAAATGGCCTTCAGATTTGTTCAGTGAGGTTGATATTATTTAAAAGGTTCTGTAGAACAATGAATTAACAGTAAACTTGTAACTAAATTCATTGCCAGGAAAAAACTATTGTAAATAATTTTTGAAAATGTCTTAATCAGCGATACCGATCAGGTATTTATTATAACACTTTTTTTTTATGATAGAGTACAAGTATTTTTTTAATTTTTTTAATTTCATATTATTAAAAATACAAAGCAATTATTACAGATACTTACAAATATTTTCTAGTTTGTCTGTACTTGCGACTACGAGGAGGCGATATGTATTCACTGTCACTCTCTGATGTCCATTCGCTTGATTCTACACTTATATTATTTAGATAACTTCTGAAACAATAAAATATATATTATCTATCTGTATTGTCCTCTTCTGTTATCCTACTATAATAGAGATATAGATAATATTTTCATAATTTATAAAATTACAAATCTAGTTTTATTTAAAAATTTATCATATTGTATATAAATTATAAAGTTGGGAAAATAGCAAGTACAATATATATATATATATATATATATATATATATATATATATATATATATGTTGCGGTCGTACATTAGTATCTACATTGTAGTTGTGCGAATCCAGAGCGGGTCGCTAATAATAAAAGTAATATAATTTTATAACAATAATAATTCTGTCGACTTTATATTATAGTTATATCAAAAAAATAGATTCTGACTTAGGTTTTATTAAGCTAGTCTTTAAATTACTTTTTAAACATTATGAAGGTTAGGATCTTACGGGGCAAAACGATGTGATGTGGATGGCTTTTGACAACTTAGATTCCTCTTGCGTTTTCTAACAATTCCACCTAAAAATATATAACATATTATTATTTAGAAATCACTAATAAAATAGAAAATAATTCACAGAGAAGGTTGAATATTTTATATCCAAACTGTACACCGAATGTGTATTGTCTCAACATATATAAAAACTGTTTTCAATTCTGATAAGAATAATTAAAAATAAAAATAAGGAATAAATATAAAATTTCAACACTTATGTTATTCAGTAATGAACAAGTATCCATAGCAGCCCACAATTGATTCATGTAGTTAAGTTAGAAATAATATTTGTTCATATTCATAGCTCATGCAGATTTAACACAAATGTGAAACACATTTGATAATGACAATGGCGTAGATTAATTAGCGAATTATGCATCAATTAATTAAAAGCATCGTAATCCCCGATTGTAAATATCAGGACAAAGACCACTGACTTACCACTAGAAAATCCAAATATACTAGCTATAGCTTTTTCTCTCTGTATTTTATTAATAAATTGTATGTCTTTTCGTTTGTTTTGGTTTCTTTCTGGTCGTATATCTTTACTTTCGGAGTCAGATTCAGATTGTGAATTTAAAATTACTACCTTGTCAATATTTACAGTGTGTTGATTTTTATTAACATTATTTCCTTTATCTTGGTTATTTTCTCTTGGAGGATCAACGGAGCTTTGTGCATCTTTAGTTTCATTTTTATAGTCTTTTTTAACATTTGTATTTTTCATTTCTTCACCAGATTCGGAGTCAGAATATTTATTTGTGTTAAACTGCTCAGCAAATAGACTTACACTTTTTAGGCAAGGATTTAATTGAGAAGAAGGCATTTCATCACTTCTACTGTCTGGTGATCTCCTTTGGACTGTGTTATTTGTGTCTTCTTTGCTTTTATCTGTTATACATTCATCATTAGACTGTTTCTTGGGTTCTCTTCTATCTTTGCTTGTTAAAGTTGAAGGGTGTTTAAAGTAATTTTGTTTATCTTCTGTACCAGAACCAGCTTCAGATATTGATTTATGTTTATTGTTTTCTTTCGACATTTTTTTTATTTCAGTATTAGTTAAAATATCGTGTGAATTTGCTCTCTTTCTAGATAATTTCAGTTTATTATTACCGATAGTTTTATTTGGCTCTTCATTGACTAAATTTACTTTCTGAAGATTTATACATGCAAATTGTTCTTGATTCCCTGGCAAAGCTGTATCATTCGTGCTACCAGAGCTATTTTGTGTGTTTGTTTTTTCTTTAGTGGTCTCATCATTTTTCTTAATACTTCCTTCTGAAGTTAAATTATTTTCTGCATGATTGTTTTGATCAGCTTCTTTATTTTGGGTACTGTCAACAGCATTTTCTGCATCATTAACAACAACAATAGATGAAGAGACAGTTTCGGATTCTTTATCAATATTAGATTCTACAATATTATTATCAACACAATTATGTTTAGATTTATTTTCCGATTGGTTTTTCGATAATTCTTTCTCATTTTCAGATATTACATTTTCATCTATCTTTAAAACTGGCTCACTGCTTGATTCATCCGATTCATCAGTAGCAAAATCATGTAAGACTTCATGTAAAATTGGAGTCAGTGGTTCTGCATAAGTTATAAAATCCCTTAGTGTTTTATTAAATACATTTTCATCAAGTGACTCTCTCCTTTTATCAGGCCTTGGTGACTCCAACTCCTTCTGTACTTCCTCAGGATCAAGTACAATAGTTTCAGTAGAAGCTCGGTTATGTTGTGGTATTTTGGAAGGTAGAGGTTCCTCACCTGATGCTTTTTCTCCATCATTGTCATTACTTGTACTGGGCTGGGCTTTATTCGAACTTTCAACTGGAAGTAATATAAAATAGATTATGAAGTTCTTATTTTGTTAATTTATAATAGTAAATAGATAGTACAAATATAATGCAATCATGTGATAGGTGATTATCTACTATGTGTATTATGTGAGGTCATTTATACTATAAAATCAAATTGAAGAGTCTGTTTGTTTCAATGTTCTAATTTTTGGGACTATGAGAAATCCTTTCTTGAGAAAAGTTTAAGCTACTCAACATCATGATACAATTACAGGCAAAACAGCAGAATATAGTTGGTCTTTCGAAAATGTGACGTGTATAATTATGATTTTTACCTTTCGATGTTGACACTTCATCAACAGGGCATACTTCAAGCTTGCTTTTTTCTCTTTTTTCAATATCATACCTGAGATTAGAAACGCAGGTGATTATATACATATGTACAACAGGATTTTTATGAATGTACTGTGTTTGCTGTTTCCGGCAATTGTTTCTACTTCATCCAGAAATCTTCTTTAGGGTATGGCATTGCCAGAAAGAGCATTCAAAATTCATAAAATTTGCATTGTGCATGTATATAAACTTATATTAAAAAGTAATATAAGTATTTATAATTTATTAGTTACAATTATTAGTATTATATTAGCTGTTATATATTTTTAATGTCAAATGTTATAATAGTAACAAAAAATAATAATATCCCATAACCTTTAATTGGATTAAAATAGAGATAAATGAAATACTGGTGATAAAATCATTTTATTATTATAAGTAGAAAAATAATATTACATTAATAACTGATTCTGAGGCGTCATTTGAATTTTATATCATACTGAAATCTTTATTTTTTATATAACAAAATTTCAATGGACATTATAATAAAATTAGTTTAAATTAAATTAAAATATTAAGTTAAGAGATAGGTTTATAGAAATGGTGCCTCAGAATCAACCACAATGTCAAGACTATAGGGTCTATAGAGTCTATAGTTAAGAAATAAAAATTACGCATACTAACCCTTGCCTAAAGCTCTGTATTTGTTCCTTGGTTAGTTTATAATATGGATTGTGTATGTCCGGTAGAATTCTCTTCAAAAATGTCTCCTTCAAACTTTGCCATGTCCTAGTTGTTTGCTAACATAACAAGAAGTAAAATAAATGTCAGGTTTATTAATATGCTGCTAAATTTGTTTTCATCTAATTAAGTAGATTAGGTAACTTGGAACTGAGTCTCAAGAATGTCAGTGTATAATAAAAGTAGGATGTAGTAAATATTTCATTTAAAAATATGAAATAGAATATAAATTTTATAGTTGTGTTCCTATAAGAAGGTGTAGCTTTCAAATTTGTTCAAAAACTTTTAAGTTTGGCAACATGAAGCATTTTTTAACATTTCTTTAATTGAGAAAAGGATTGTTAATTATAGGGTCTAACTATTACTAGCAATATACTGTAGCTGGTCGACCTCTATGTGTAGAAACTATTGTGATTAATTCTTATGGAATTCATCATGATGGGCCAACTGACCTGCTTTCAGTTTACCAATCATAACTCACTAGCACCTCACTAGCTTATAACAATAATGCAGGGGTTACCATTCCATATTCACCCATTAAAAAATATCATTCCTAAGCAGCTAACCACTTTATCCTCATTTATATAGATAGGATGCAATTATTAAAAAATAAGTGTTCTAATGCTATGTGGTCCCAGCACAGATTGAGCTTCTCTTTCCATACCCATGGGTGTCGTAAGAAGTGACTAAGGAAACTTAATGTCGGCCATTAATGAATGAATGAATGGGCAACATAACATTAAGTCTACTCACAGTCGCCAATCCTGCCTGCCTAGCATGTGAGTTATTGGGAAAAACTCTCCTGGGGAAGGTTATGTTCAGCAGTAGACAGTTCGCGGCTAATTATTATTATAAGGCATAACAAATGGTCCATTATGTGACTTTCTCATTACATTTATCACAGATATACAAATACCTTTAGACACTTTAATTTTTGCCATATTTAATCAATAATTATAGAATGAATTATTGAAGTAGCTACTTTTAAAAATCAAATTTATAATGGTACATGATAAATGTAACTATTTTGCAGGAACATTAAACAAGAAAAATTCTTACAGAAGTACTTGCAAAGTCCATCCACATTTTTTTTCCTCTAACCTCACCATATGCTCGGTGAGTAACTAAATACTCCACAATGCTCCTCATTTCTTTCATTGTGTAGGATCTCCTATAAGATTAACAGTTTTTGTTTTTAGTAAACAATAATCTAAAAGAGGGAAAGAAACTTGAAACTCATAAAAAATATTTTTTTTAATGTTTATAAACATTAGCTACTCTTTTTATGATTATTTCATTTGAGATTAAATATAATACTTAATTTATATTGAATATTGGCTTTTTGTTACAAGTTTTAGGTTCAGGTAATGAACTAGGCTAACATGTGGGTAGGTATAATCTAGAAACTATAATAAATTCCTTAAACAATAGTGCTTATTTATAAGAATTAAACTTTTCAATTAAAATGTTACGACAAGCAATAATATTTAAAAGCGTAAATAAAAATATTTACAAACATACCCTGACATTTTGGAGGGAGCCGGTAATCGGCAGGTTTTAGTGATGGAAAATTGTGAAATAACAATATGAAGGTTATATTTAACAATCACAACTGCAAATAATAATTTAATACTTATAAAATCGATAACAGAATGATGGAGGTAAAAAATTAATTCGTATTTAATAATTTTACATATTCCTTGAAAGAAATGATAATGTTTAAAAAAACAGTAGTACTTTGAATAAAAAAGTTTACATGATGTCTATGCAACTTTATCTATGCAACATTATTTAAAATAGATAATTTGCAAATATGGTGTCGAAAATAAAACTTTTCTTAAATTTTTAATAATTTTCATAAAGAAATTTTACAAATAAAATTAATTTGTGTTTGGATAAATTACCGTGACTGTTCAAAAACATAAACAAAATTTTGATATAATACAACTTAAAGAACTACTTGTTCTTTTTGGCATAGATAAAAATTATGGTAATAACATTGTTTGATACAATTTTACATTTGAGCCGATTAGTATAAAATTTGACATAATAATGAAATTTTATTGTTAATATCATAACAAGGCCGACATTCAGATTTTTTTTATTATTTATTTATATATATAACATTATAAAGATAAGTATTCCAGTAAGGTAGCAAATAATTATACGGCCCACCTAAAGGTAAGCGGTTACCGTAGCCTATGAACATCTGCAATACCAGAGGTATCGCAGAGAAATAATTCAATCTGCAATACGCGTGCGTTGCCGATCCTGAAGAAACCTCTTTACCCCCCTTTTGAAGAACCCCATGCTGTAGGCTTTTGGGAAAACCTCGGCAGGGAGCTCATTCCATAACTTGAGTGTTCATGGGAGGAAACATCTCTGAAACCGCGCAGTACGTGACTATTGAGGCTGTAGGACATGGGGATAAACTCCCTGTCGATGACGAGCCGTACGATGGTAGAAAATGGCTGTGAGCATCACATTGAACAATTTCTCTGAACACAATCCGTTGTACAAGCGGTAGAACACGCAGAGTGAGGCAAAATATCTCCTAAGACTTAAAGGTTCGATACTGCTTATGAGCTTGGTATCATCGACAATTCTCATAGCTCGTCGTTGCAACGAGTCGAAGGGTTCAAGCTGGTAGGTGCTCCCACCCATAAGTGACAGCAATACAATAGATAAGTATATTTTAAAATTATTTTACATCATTTAATTTCATGACATAATCTATTATTTTCCAGAAGATGACTCTAGATGGTTGCATAAATTTTTTATATTTTTTTTTTACATAAGTACTACTGATGATGATTGGGGATTTGCATACATAGATTATGGCAACACTAGTCTCTTGCCAAAATAAAAAAGTACATTTGTACACCAAATACGTGATCTATGGTATACTGATATAATAAGTACGACTGTACGATTGTGAGACGCTATTTCATTGAAATTAAGCTAATATTTTGATTTAGTAGTTTTGTATAGTTCCAATTTTATGAATATCACAAACTACATATATAATAATTTTGGCTCTGGTCCTATCCTTAATCTATGTAGTTATGTAAACTCAATAGACTAACTATGTGACTGCTATTGCAGTCGAATCAGATGTCATTAATGTTTTGTTTTCTTTTATTTCGCGCCTTTTCTTTATTCATTATTGTTGGGAAGTGCTATAGGAGTTAAAAATTCCAATATTTTAGTTTGGATTGGATATTTTATAATTGTTTTTATCTTGAACTTAGCTATACATATTTCAAATTCATATTATTCAGTATTTAATGGTTATAAGGGTTATATTTCGTTATTTCAGCTATCAAGGAATATTTAATAATGACCAATTCTAACTATTTAAACATATCAGATATATTAGTATCGAACGAAAAAATACCTTGCAAAATTTTACAAGATTTGCCTAAAATGGGTAAGTTCAAAACATGTTCTTTATGATTAATAATGTAACTAGACTATTCATGTAATTAGAAGATTTAATAATGGTAGATATTTATGAAAAAATAATATGAGGCGTCTTAATAATACAAATAAATGCCAATACAATACTTATTAGTCATTTTGCCTTTCTATCCCTTTGTTTGTTTCGACATCACGAAAAAATTACTGATGGTCTAACTTAAAAAATGGTGTGGTCCATCTTGATACACCATCTAAAAGTGGTCTTTTTAATTAATTTTTCTACCTCTGATATCTATACATATGAAGTAGCAGAAAGTTATTTTTTAATAATTATTCCACATAGTTTATATTTATGCAAGGAATTTGTTATGAAGATAGAACTATACTTAATCTTTGCAAAATCCTGTCATATGAGTGATTCTATTTTAGGATTCCTAGATCCTTCAGCAACAGAAGACGATTTGAAGGTTGGATCAAATGTTGAAATTCCATTGTGGTTGGGAGAAACTCTGTACTCTAGAAGACCTCCATTAGTCAGTGTTGACTTACCAAAAATATATAAGGATGCTTATAGGGAAATACTTAATGCTGATGCTTGCACAATTGATTTACACAAATTTGCCCAATACTTTTATGAACTAGGTTGTTATATTGCCAAATATGATATTAAGGGAGAGGTTGCTACAACACTTGTTAATGTAAGTATGGACTTATGTATTGAATTTTAAAAATTAATTATGATTAATAATGAGATGATGATGATAAAAAAATACTTATGTATTGAAAACTAAATAGCACTGAGCTGTTTTGTAACGTAATTATATGAAACTTAAATAAGAAAATAATATAAAAAGGATTGATATATATATAACTAATTTATATAATTATTTTCCAATTGTAATAAATTTTATCAAAATTTATCATAAGCTTGTCTAAATATTTGATTACAGACATTTAAACAAAGATTTAGAATGTTGCTGGCAGCTAGTGTCTCAAATGACTCTATTGGTACAATGCAACCATTATCAGTAAGTGAGCGTGAAAGGGCTGCAGCAGCTGCTGCTACTGAACATGCTTTATCAGCCTGGCTCCAAAGAGGCGATTCCCCCCTCACAACAGCCTGTATGGTAGCAAACCATCGGAAACGTAAAAGAGCAGAAATGGAAATGTTATAAAGTTTATATTAATGTGTAGTAAGCTAGTGTAGTGTTGCATCCAAGAGTTCTACATAATAGTTCTATATACCTATATATTATAGACTTTTAAATATTTAGATTACTGCTAATGTAACATTGTTAAGTTATTGAATGTAACAATTTATTAAATTCAATTTGTAATCAGTTATTAGATTGTTTTATATATATAGAATATCTTGTTGAATCTTTGGTTACCAGAGATCTTTCAAATAATTTGTAAATTCATCTAATCTTCAAAAAATTAGTTATTTATTTTTATTGTTAGGGAGACAAACTAATTGATATTGTTATAAAATGTTGATATTCTTTGTCTATATGTATGGTTATGGCCTAGTAATTATTTAAAATAAAATGCTTTAGTATTGTATTGGACAGTTTGAATATTTTCCTTCATTATACAAAAAACAAGATTACAAAGCAGACAAGTTAAATTATCAATAGTATCAGATATTAATGAACTATTTAATGAAGTTTCTGGTACACAAAACTGATAATTAAAATTAGTCATATTCATTGCACTTACTACAAAACTTATCTTTATTATTATGATAATTCTTACTTAATACTTAATCTTACACATAATAACATAGTATACTTACATGAAAATATACATTGTTTAATTGTTAAGGAAGTTATGAATATTTAACTTTATGAGATCAGTAATGAGCAAATGTCATTAAATATTTACTATTAGTAAACTGAAATTGTTCATATTCAGTATACTTAAGCTTACAATTACTCCTATACTCTGTGCTTTATAGTATTGTACAGATGACAATTTACTAAAATCATAGATAAAAATTATTAATAATACAAATTCAACATTTGTGAGATAGGAATTAACTTCGACTCCAAAAATGCAAAAATTGTTATAATGTCAGCTATCATTTATACCATGCTACAATGCTCAGAGTAAAAAATTAAGACTGACTGATCTAGTTGAATATTTGCAAAATATTAAATTAAGTCATGAATAAGTTAATAATAAATAAATATGACATTGATCACCTTATATCTATTGCACATTACTTATGATTTATATATTAGGTTTAAGTCTCTTCATCACAACACTCTTGCACCTCAATGTTGTTTTTATCACAAAATAATAGTTCTGAGGTACATTTGTATGGGTGTATTGATTGTTAACATCTGTCATTTTTTACTGATGGATTCAAGTCGTGGAAGTAGGCATGTGCCATGGCATCATCAGCTGGCATCCTTAAGGCTGGGTTACAAGTAAGGAGACGTGCAAGAAGATCTCGTCCTCTAGCTGGTAGCCGTGGGACCACTTGTGCCAAGCCAAGACTTGGCTGGTATACAGGCAGTGGTTTGTAGTCTGGCAATTGTGTTACACCTGGCCATGTATCTTCATTGGGTGTACCTATTTAAATTAGTTTATATTAAACTAAGTATACATCTCTACATCTAATTGTATTCTTGATAATAAAAATTGCTACTTAATACCTGTCACATCTGTCACTTAATAAAAATAACATATAACTGAATGTTAAATGTGCTCTTTAAATGTTTTGGAACATAAATGTAGCTAAAGTATTATTATTATTATTAAAATAGAACTTACCAAGTAATTTGAAAATTCTCTTTAATTGGTCATCAACATCAGAACCAGGAAATAAAGGACGGCCTGAGTTTGCCAGTTCAGCAAATATACAACCTGCAGACCACATATCAATACTAGTTGTGTATAGTTTAGCACCAAAGAGAACATCTGGTGGACGGTACCACAGTGTCACTACCTCTGCTGAGTAACATTTCACTGGGATACCGAAAGCTCTTGCCAAGCCAAAATCTGCTAGTTTAAGTTCACCATTCTTATTAATTAACAAATTTTGGGGCTTAAGATCTCGATGTAAAACGTTATGACTATGACAAAATGCGAGACCTCGCAGCAATTGGTACATAAATGACTTTACTACATCTAAATCTATTTCGCCATTCAGACTGTCAAAATATTTCTTCAAATCTTGATCGCAGTGCTCAAAAACTAGAGTTAATTTTTTCTCACTATGAAGCACATCATACAGCCGAACTATGTTCTTGTGCTTAAGTTCTTTCAAGAGGCATATTTCACGTAAAGCGGACGACGGTACGCCTTCATCGTCGTCGTCTAACCTAACACGTTTCAGAGCCACAATTTCATGAGTTTCTTTATTTTTTGCCTTGAAAACAGTTCCGTATGTGCCTTCGCCGATTTTTTCAAGTTTTTCATATTTCTGCATAATTTACTTTATTTTACAGTAACAAATAATGTAATATCGATTGTTTATGTTAGGAAAATTTAAGTATTTTTCTAAGTTATGAATGAATGAAATTGAATGAAGAATAGTAACGGTCACGTTCACGTCTTTACTTTTTTTTCTTTTCATATGTCACGGCACAAATGCATCCACCAAAAACAAAGTTTGGGAAAGTGCATTTTAATAAAGCGACTTTTAGACGACGGAATTTAGGATAAGGATCAGAAAAGTTGAGTAATGGAAAATATAAAGAAAAGGACAGATAGCTGGAAAGAAATAACAATATAATTAACCTTAGAAATATATATACAATATATGTAAGTAAAGTACATAAACTGAGAGAATTTACAACTTAATATTATTGATAAAAAGAAAAGAGGAAATCAAATATATACTTCTAAATTAACAAGAAATAATAATACTAGAATTGAAGTAGGTAAGGAAATACGGAGGTAAAAAGTGCTAACAGTTTGTGCCACAATTGCATATATTATTGTTCACAATTTTTAACTTAGTCAAATGAGAAGGGGAACTCACATGATCAAGTCTCATCCTAATAATGAAGTCGTAGCACGTTTATTAATGTTATTAATATGGTAAAACCATGGTTTACAGGGATTAACAGGCTGAATACTAAAGCAATAGCGGGCCTTAACTTAACAGCTAAGAGACCAAGATTCATTCCAAGTATTTTGGAAGAAAGACCCGCCAAGTCATGACTAAAGATTCTATAAGGAAAGATGTCACTACACTCAATAGCCTCATTAACAAGTCTGTCTGTCATATCCCCTTGAATACCAGAGTGCACGTCATTATTTTTATCATTTTGATTAGACTGTTTTTTTATTTTACTAGGCGCTTTTCCACTGTGGGACCTAAAGTAACAGAGTTGTAAGAATTTTTGATGTTGGAACCCCACTGCCTGTCAAATTTACAGACAAATGTCAAACATTCTATAACCCCCCCCCCCCAAGTCAGTCAAATCCAAAAAGTTGAATTGTCATAATTTCGGATTTATTTTCATTGTTATAAAACCAAATAGTTTTAAAGGTGAGATTTATAATGTATTTTATTTATTATATTTTTTTAACTAATATGCAAATAATTGTCGACATGCTAATAATTGCAAAACAGAAAGCTAATTGAAAGAAAAACATTATTACGTATTAACTACGTTCAAATCAAAATGCGTATCTACCTATCTTTTCAGATGAGTGAGGCTGAGAGGACTTTAGTGGACAAGTCTGAGAGCAGTTCATTTGAGGACTTGGCTTCTGCTGCAGCGCATGAAATAGAAGAAGCAAAATTAGCTGAAGCGGCGGCCGCCGAAAGGGATAGATCAGCTGAGATCAAAACAGACGAGTGGCAAGATGTACTCGGGTCAGGTGCATTGCTCAAAAAGGTCAGTCAGTTGAAAACATTGGGGCCTTATAAGTGAATTGGAAATAAGCTAATCTATTATTTGCCTTTTCCAAGTTTTAATATTAGATATGATTGACTATTGATCTTATTAACAATTATTATCTAGTTTTGCATATTAGAAAGTAGCTCAGTTAGAAACTTGAATTGTAAGATTTATTTGTTTTTCTACTGTAGATAATAAAAGAAGGTAATGAGTCTTCGGGCTCCAGACCGCAGAGAAGTGACATATGCAGAATCAGTTATGAACTTAAAATTCGTGATACTGAACATATTGTTGAGAAAAGGGAGCAAGTTAAAATATACTTGGGTGACAATGAAGTGAGTATATAAATTTAAATATTCAAAATTATTAAATTAAATGTTATATATATACATACTGTACAATTCCCAGAGAGGTTTGCCATTAGGTAGATGGCCGGTTTTAAAGCTAAAAGCCAAATCTTTTTGTAATATGGATAAAAACATATTACGCTGACTTCAAATAATAATTGGGATAAGGGTAGGAAAATAATGATATATACTGTACAATATGATTTATATTCTAAAAGTGCTGTCCATTCTTAATAAACAATAATGGCATGTTTTATTCTTAGAATTTATATATTACTATAGTGGGCAGGTGGTATAGGTTATTTAGTTTTTTTTTTCTTTGCATACCCTCCCAATTTTTTTTTCCATGTAAATATTTACTATATATGAACACTGTTGAGAAACTACTACCTAATTTGAAAAATACATCTGAATAAATTTGTTAAATGTGAGATAGGCTTTAAAACATTTTGTAAAATTTTTGTTCCCTTTCTTATTTTGAAATTTTTTTTTCACTTTACTTATGATATTAATATGTAGTTTTTTTACTAGTATGCACTGGAATTTAAATTATTATACCTATTTACATGTTTAAAAATGATTAGAAAGTAATACAGAACTTTAAAGACAATAAATTCAATATTGTTTATTGACAATACTAAAAAAAAATTATAGTTATTTTTTGTAACGAATAAACCATACATATCTGTATTTCATAATTGGATTGTCAATTTGTAAAATAGTTTTCAATTATTATATAGTATATTATTTTACAACAGTGGAATATGGATATTTTATTATATTTGTTATAACACTATAGGTCACTTTGATACTATATTTTTTTTAATGGATGATAATGCAATTGTAATCCCACATGCAATAAATTCATCTACATTAAACCTAAAAAAAGTATTAAATATATCTACAAAAATTTAAGACATACACAGCATTTCACTACTTTCATTCATAAGGTTTTAAAACATTTTTAAATCAATAACAATTAAATGTGATTGTGTATATAATACAGACACTTATCAACTGGCCTACGTTATCAATCACCTACTTGTTAAATAGTGGACAATTTTATTAATGATCCAAATAATGAGAATGAAACAATGTGAAGTAATAAGTACAGTATAGATTTTGATACTGTGTTTTTATAAGAGTTACATATATTTGATTTTACAAAATTTATTATAATCAAGATGGAACAGAACCAGCTCAATTTCTTTTTCATGTAGTGCCACCATATGGATGACTTAAGATACTTATGGATAATATTTGTCACTTTTAGATCCTGCAAGGACTGGACTTAGCCTTAACACTAATGTACAAAGGTGAAGAATGTCTCCTACAGTTAGCACCTAGATTCGCTTACGGCGATGTTGGTCTGAAACCTGGTGAGAGTCTAGGTTTAGTTGGAGAATTGGAGAGCCCAAAGTATGAAGGACCTTTAATAGATGCGGACACCTGGCTCGAAGCTCGATTGGAACTTCACGATTGGGCGGAAGAACCAGAACATGAAACATTGCCAATAGCGGAAAGAATGGAAATTGGGTATGTAATATATAAAAAATAAACTAACAATATATCCACCTGATATAAAAATTATAATTATCGCCTATAAACATGAACAGGATAGCAAAATATGATGTGAAACCCATGGTACACTTCATGCATTGCCTCTTGAGGTCTGAGATATGCTATTGTATTCTGTAATTTTACTGCTATATCCCACCCTTTATACCGAAACACAGCCATGCATGTTTAGCGGCAGAAACATGAACGGAAAAGAAGCACATAAGCAAACAAATGTCATACAAAATATCTTCTTGTTAAGTATGCCTATTTACATCTGGTAGATATACCCTTATTATTGTATTGTTTTTTATTCAGCTATATAATGTCTATTAATTCGGCAATCTATAGGGTGCAGTGGTAGGCACGTTTCGTTTTGTGGTCACATGGTCAATGACGTCTCGATTTTAATTCTCAGTCCAACCTGTTTAAGAAATAATCTTTTGTAAATTATTCTGGGTTGTCCCTCTATATAAACTTGAGGATCAGATAATTGGCGTGATTGGCATTTAATATTATCTAATATAACTAACAATGCCGCCATTTTGCGTGAACTCAAGGTTGAAATATTTATCTCCTGTTTTAAGACCATGACATATTAAGATTGTTTGCATATTAAATAAATATTTATGTTTATCATAGAAGGTCACTCACCAGTTCACGAAAAGTATTTAGGTATTATTTATTTTATATCTGTCTCTAGTCTAGTAGTAAAGATTAAAAGTGGTGTAACTTAGTAAAGTAATTAATAAAAAAAATATAACATAGTGGCATTCAACATAGCATGCCGCATCCTCATCAATTAGGTTTGTTAACGATATTTAGCATTACTACATGAGTGGTAGACAATTAAACCTTGTTTGTTATTTCTTGCTCAATCATGACAAGGAGTTTGGCTCAATCAATTTTCGGATGGAGAACGATATATATATTTTATCCAAGTCTATCGTAATATCCAGATCACGCGGATGAAGTTACCGCTAATGAATTGTGAATATTAAATCGTGCAAGGCGAGTCTAAAAGTGAATATGTTGTGATGACGTCAGCACGCGAAGGCGCGCGCGCGGCAACTGGTGGTACACGCGCGGCGAGGCGCAGCTGGCCGTGCAGCTGTACCGGCGCGCGCTGGACGCGCTGGACGAGAGCGAGGGCGGCATCACCGAGCCCACCGCCGGCGGCGACCTGCCGCCCGCCTCCGCCGCCCTGCGCGCGCTGCTGGACGAGCGGCTGCGCGTGCACAACAACATGGCCGCCGCGCAGCTGCGCGCCGGCGCCTACGAAGCCGCGCTGCAGGCACGTTCATTATCACAAGCTCCAAATACACTAGCAGAACCGTACACAGGTTTAGTTTTGGAAAATTAAACACTAGATGCGCAGCTAATTCTAATATAATATTACTTTCAAATTAATCTGTACGATAGTACGTGAAAAGAGATACATTTTATCCTTTAACATTACAGGTTTCTTAATATAAAAATTGTTGCCTATGATGGATAATTGTTAAAAATTTATCTATAGACGACCTACGCCAGGTACTCTGAGGCTAGCTCTGTATACCACCAAGATTGTTTTATCATTGTCTTATATATATAGCCATATAAATTCCATAGTGCATCGGTGGTTATTGACTAGCATTTTCATACTACACAAAGAACACATTTCGATAGTATTTTTTTTTTATTTTGTTTTCTCACACCCAGCTCTCACCTATGTGTTACACCTGTTAACCCTAAGCAATATTTTCGAGCCTTTTTCGAGACGTTTTAATAAAAACCGCAGGCGGTGACCCGCGTGCTGATGTGCCAGCCGGACAACGCGAAAGCGCTGTACCGCAAGGCGCGCATCCTGTCGGCGATGGGCCGCACGAGCGAGGCGCTGGCGGCGGCGCGCGCGGCGGCGGCGGCGGCGCCGGCGGACGCGGCGGCGCGCGCCGAGCTGCAGCGCTGCGAGCGGCGCGCCGACCGCGACCGCTCCTCCGAGCGCCGCCTCGCGCGCCGCATGCTCGGCGCCGCCGCGCCGGCCTCGCCAGCCTCGTCCGCCGCGCCAGCCTCGCCAGCCTCGCCCGGCAAGAAGCCGTCCAGAGCCAAGGTGAGCTGGCGTCGCGGGCCCGGGATACGTATGCGGGGATCCGTAGCAACCCTGTGTAACTTAGGGTGATCCATTTCTACACAGTAAGCCAGTGTATCGGGGAGCTGGTCTGATTCCCACATACCTAATGTTCCTCCCAACACTCTATCTAACTCTGTATGTGTTCATAATATATAAAAAAACCCTGTGTAACTGTATGCAGATGAGTAGTGCTAGTATGTATAGCGAACTCTTTTTAAGATATGCAAACAGGGTGTGGTGTGGTGGAAGCGGACAGTCATCTTATGCAAACACTGTTTACTAACTGGTAGTTTCTCAATCGTGTTTCTTGCACACGTTTCTCGCAACATAATACAACTCACTTGTTTTGTATATACAAAAACTACGCTCCGCTAAGTCGTCCCCACTAAACATGTGTTGCGTAGTCCTGAAATAATTAAAATAAATTTAAATGAAATGTTTCTGTTGGTATTTATCCATATATCCCTTGCTACGTACAGCTCTAGTGTACGCAGCCATAAATCCAATTAGCGACCTGCTCATCTTTGCAAAAGTGCAATTTATTACAAAACATTGAATTTATCCACATTAGTATGTATTTATAATAACCTTGGGTTACGTGTTATAGAAGTAATTATGTAACAATGTGTATGATTTGCAATCACTGTTGAATGATAGATAGAGATGGACCATATACTTTATTTGGTTTTATTTTTTATTTATGGATGAAATAGTATATATACATATATATATTTCATCAACATAAAAATAGTCAATATAACTAACAATCTCTTCACTCAACAAGAAGTGGTTTGCGGTTCTGTTATTGTCCTATAACTACAATAACATAAAGTATACTTCTTGGGGCTACTGGGTCAGTCTTGGATGATGCGAAGGCAGTGAAAAACACGTGTTTTTTTTTCTTATACAACTTAGAATGGCAAACAAGCTGACGAACCACCTGATGGAAAGTGGTAACCGTCACCTATAGACATGAGCAGTACCATGGACATAACAGAGTATACTGTTTCGCCCATGATACCCCCCATGCGTTACCATTCCTGAGGACTCAGATGTTATTCCTCTGTACCCAGTAAATTGACGCTATATTCCACCCTTCAAACCGAAACACAGCCATGCAAGCACAACTGCTTCACGGTTGAAACACGAATGGGACAGAGGTACCCAAGCAATCGACTTTTGTACAAAGTCTCCCTCTGGTTTCTTGTTTTTTTAACATCACCTATGTTTAGGTATCAATAGGTGCCAATGGATCGTTATATTAATTAGGTTATTAAATAATCATTAATACACAACTAAATTGTTATGTACTGTCGCATATTTATATCTAAATTCTTCTCTGAATACTGCTCATTAGAAGTTCCTAAATTTTGATTCCCTGCTTTTTACTCTTCAGATGCTAATGTGGGGTTCGTTGTTGCTGAGTCTTCTGGTGGGTGTCGCTAGCGTGCTCGTGTACCGCTACAAGATGCAGGCTCACTGACGGGCGTTGATAGCGCTACTTATACGGCCATAAGTTTGTAAGTATCTACTTGACTTTT
Organism: Galleria mellonella; assembly: GCF_026898425.1. Classification (NCBI taxonomy): domain Eukaryota; kingdom Metazoa; phylum Arthropoda; class Insecta; order Lepidoptera; family Pyralidae; genus Galleria; species Galleria mellonella. Next base: position 5,882,278 of record NW_026442130.1, on the reverse strand, counting down.
ATTTCCCAAAATAATAGTAGTTCCCTGATATATCAAGCCAAAAAATCTGATTCTCTCTTTTGAAAGAGTGAAAATATTTGATCCTATCAAGCAAACAAAATTTAATATTTCGCTCTCTAAAACTTTGATAAATATTCAATTCCTAAGTTGCTTGTTTTATAAGGTTTTTCGACACGTTTTCATTTGATAATGTACAATAACATTTTCTTAACTGTAGGTAAATAAAATGAAACAGAATTTACTATATTTGGTGTTATGCTATTATATTCTAGACGTTTTCCTAGCAAAGAACCTAATAAAACTATAGATAATAAATCCCGTGAAATTGGGGTACAAATATAAAAAAAAAAACCATCTAATTGAGAAGCTTCTTTTTATTGAAGTCGTTAGAAAATGTGTCTCAAAATTGTGTGTTTATGTGAAATCAGGTTTTTATTCAAATAGATCAATTTCGGTTATATTTTATTTACCTATAGTCTAATCGTCATTCTGATTGTCCGATATAATTACTTAACGGAAAATATAAATCTATAGCTTTTTTTTTTCAGGAAGTTGAGAGCAAGTGATGTACGTGTGAATAGGAAAGGTACACTTTCCGCTACTTAAACGAATATGATAAATAAAATTCTAATCATAAAGTAAAGGTAGCGTTGATTACTTAACTGAAATATCATAGTGGAAACAATTCATGTCTACTCAAAAGAAATAAATTTCCATTTACAATGACATATTTTTTATAACTTGTGCTATTGATCATTAATTTCTACAAATACGAATTGTTCATTTCCTTTTCAAATGTCGCTCTGTTGACTCTGTCTTACTAAAGCAATAATAAACAGCGAAATTACGTCAAAGCAAATGTTTATATGAAAGTACATCTGGCGATTTACATATTACTGACTAATGGATATCAAGTAACTTGTCACTTCAATTTGTGCTTTATGTTATGTGTACTATGATACATTTTACTCCGTTACTAGTAGCGAGTACTTACTCAAATTTATCTTTGTATTGTAAAATGTATTGTAGTACATACATGTTAAAGTTTCAAATTAATAAGTTCTCTGCTGCTGTTGTAGCGGTGCTGTTACGGTTCTAGTACATAGGTTCCCAACCCAACTAAGCTGTACCGCCCCCATCCGCAGTGGATGCTGATGCCTTCCATATCTTAGATAAATTACTATATGTCCAATATATATAACTTCAAAAAGGATCCACTCCTTGACTTCGATTAAAGGACAAGTTAAGGCACATTATTTTAGTTACTCTATTCCATTATTCTGTAATTTTTTTGATCGGATTCGTCATATTTTCTATGACGCATGCTATGTATGTATTTATATGTGTATATTTATGTATTATATATATATTGCCCTTACGATAAGAGCGCCTTTTGTACCTTTATGTATATATTTAAATTCGTATTTATGTTACTGTATTTCACTTGAATTATTCTATTGTCATTGTATAAATTTATGTTTCTGGTGGAATAAAGAGTTAAATAATAATAATAATAGTCCAGAAATAAATGAAGGTGTTACTTTTTTAATGTATATTTTTTGCCATTTTTTTTTTCTATTTTATGATATTCCAGATATTGTTGGGAATCTATGCTTCAATATATTTGATACGTTATTTTTTATTTTGCCAGTCAGTACAAGTTTGCACACTTATACTGGACAATACTTGTATCTATTTAATTGTAAAAATGGTGATAGGCTAGGTTATAGGAGTTAAATATAATTGTGATCCTTTATTTCTTGTTGTGGCTTATATCATACACCGCGGCAAGTCGCATTTATATAAATTATATGTATATATTATTATTTTTTTTCTGTAACTCTGTAGGCCCTGTTTAGTTAGTGCCAAAAATTGGAGTGTACACTCTAGATATATGTAGTTGTATTTTTTCAAAAATAGTATTTTGTCACGTATTATAAACTATATTTTTATTGTCAAACGAGACAGTGTGAGAATATATATTTTTCGATACTATATTAAACTTAATAGCAGCTAAAACATGTAAACGCATTCCATGGAAATAACTTTCGTTCTTTTTGTCGAAAGCATTTTTGTAATAAAATTTAAGAGGAAAAAAAATTTTAGGTATAATTTGTAGTCTGTTGTTTTTGGTGCTTATACGTAGGTTTTATAATATTTTCGAGTCTTGATTTTAGGGTATTTACAATGATTAGTGCGACAGGGAAAATTATTGATAGCTATTATAAATATTCATGAAAAGATTTTATTTTGAATACTTTATATTATGCAACAATATATAAGCTGTAGGCATTTGTATGTAAAATTTACTTTTAAACTCACGTGTATAATATGTAAACATTCTTGTACTTTGTCGCACTAAAAATGTTTAGTAAATGGTGGTAGAGTTTCTCACAGTAACTAGTTTTGTGACCTTTGCTTGGTTAGGTATCACCATTTAGCATGTTCCTATCGTGAAGAGTCGTTTTAGTGTAAAGATGTTCCCTCTTAGACAAACGGGAAACAAATCTATTAGTAGATAAGTTTTACGCATAAGAAAAAAAACGTTTCTGTCGAGATCTATCTAATGCACATGGCATCGAAAACTTTACTGCTGATAGATTCTTTTGCCGTAGAAGGGCGGATCAATAACAAAAAAGTATAGGTGGATTATTATACATGATATCACAACATTTATACCGAAACTATGGTCATTGCTTGTCAAAATAGATTTTTTTTAACGTAAAATTATAGTAAATAAGTTTTGATATTCATCTCAAATTATTATTATTTATTATTAAAAAAATATTCATCAAAATGTCGTTATTATTTTATTTTATTTTTTAATAAGAATAAATGAGCATGCGGTTCACTTGATGGTGACTACTGCTGCCCAAGAATAAATTCTTTGGTATTGTAATATCTAAAATTATTTGAGTAAAATATACTGACTCCGAATATTGGAGTAAATTAGGATTGCATGCGATTCTATATGACTGTACTCCACTTATTAAAGTAAATAATTTGGCGACAGTGACTGTAAATTATTATTTGATAGTGATCTACATATACTTTTTTTGTTAGTTTGAAATCTAAAGTATTAGGAAAATAATCAGTGTGACCTCTAGAACCAGGAGTTTGTGAAACACTTTGGAGTAAAATAAATTAATACAAAATTGCATATATTTTTATATAAATCGGTTTATTTAGACAATCACGTTTATACAGAGCTGTTGCTTACTACTACGCATAGACAAGTTCATGTAATTACATTAGAATAAGGTTGCAAAGTTGAAATTAGTGGAACCCCTCGTTTCCTCCGAAATATGTGAAGGAAAAATCGTCAAAGGAAAAATACAATATCAATATATGTGTTTTTGCTATGTATTTTGGTGGAGATGATTGTCGGAACAATATATCACATGTAAAAACTTAGTATGAACGATCTACATCTTTAGTAAACGTGTATGTTTAGCGCATTTCTAATAAAAATGTTACTAAAGTAATTAGTAACAAAGTACTAAAATGCTTACATATTAACTTCACGTGACTGCGCCCCAACAAATGGATAATTAGTTTTATGAAGTAGCAAGACCTATATCTATTCGGACATGTTAAATATTAGATTGAAAAATTTAAACCTAGATTCGAATCTGAATAGCAAAGCAAATTTGTAATTAAGCCATGAAAGTAGTTTTTTGCCCACAGACAGTGCTTAAATTTTTCAATATAATATTCATTGATTGTACTTCTCACATAACAATGTGAAGTTTGCCCTGTATCTATTTTTGTAGTGATAAATGTATAGAAAATTCCACAACTAATGTTAGATTTTATTAAAAATAAGACTTTTGGTTTGGTGTAGAATCTTAATAATGTAAAGGAGATAAATGGATAAAGATATGAAAATTAAAAACATGGTGGTCCCAAATAAAGTTGCTAATAAAGAAATTGTTGCAGATATTTATTGTTTTATTATTTATTTTTTTATAGTTTTTTTTTTTAATTTCAATTACAAATTAAAAAATAAAATTAATATCATATTAATATACAATAAATTATTCAAAATGTGGCAATTCTTATGCCAATAAATAAATAATAATAATCGGTTTCTCTAAAGAGAGATCAATAACTAAACAGATGTTCTTAGGTATAAGCGTTACAATTGAATAAACTACTCCACACAAACCCGAAAATATTACCCTCTTTTTGGCAGTCGGGTAACTATAATATCACAATCGTGCACACGTGCAGGTGTTCAAGTGATGGCACTGACACACGGTGAATTTTCTTAAACTAATAAAAATCAGTAGGTAGTACACATTATTTTTAAAGAATGAAGAATAACAATCAACGTAGACATGTTATTATAAATGTATTAAAGACTAGCGATCCGCTCCAGCTCCACACGGGTATACAACATAGACACGATGCATCTTTTTATTATAGGCGAAACAATGTTTTAAAATTCATTCAATATTTTTTAAATTTATCTATTACAAATAAACATACAAATATTCAAATCTTTCCTCTTTATAATATTACCTTCTTATTCATAAAAGTGGCAACTTCCTACAAACCTATTTTAATTTATTAGAGTGTTTTGTTACAGTCTTGCAAATTGGGAATCGAGCGTAAAAGAAAAAGACAAAACACTTCAATCGATAACTAAATAAGACTTACGAGACGGTTGGAGTTTTTATGAATAAGGTTCATATAGACGAGTGTAGGTGTATTTTGAAAGCTCCAGATTCAATTCTCGGTGTCTTTTAGATAACAATTTTTTTCAAAAATGCCTCAAGTCTGATTATAATCACTCAAAACAGATGGATGCATTGAATTATTATGTTACTATAGTATTTATTTCTTTATAAAACATTAATATAGCTTAATACTGATAAAAACTATACAAAATAAAGTACTAATATCACAGTTTTGACTTATAAGTAAGCGTTTTGGCGAGCCAACTCGTGAAGTGCGTTAGACCAACAATTTGTGCTATAGAAGTTAACGCTTGCGTGGTGAATACAGTCGCCACAAAGTCATACAGTAGTTTAGGAGAGAATACTGTCCATACATAGAGATGATGTCTGAAGAAAATCGTCACTATACAGTACAAAGATACAGCGTACACACGATGGAGGGCGAGTACATTAGTGGTTTGCCATAAAGCTTGTAAGTACCTGAAATAGAACATTTTTGTAGACATGTATTAAGTATAAAGAAGTAACTTCACTTATGTCAGAGTGAGACATTGGGGTTTATTCTAAGGCGCAATTTCTCTAAATATATATTTAATGCATGAATCAATATGAACTGATATATAGATATAATAGATTTAAATCAAAATTATAAATTTAGTTTATGATTGTCCTAAAGCAGTAATATTGCGAAACAAAACTATATATTTTGATAGTTTCGCAGATAAAAAACACAGTAAGAGAAATAGCGCTTCACAATTGACTCCATTGAATAAATCTATCTATATATCAACAGTATTTTTTTTTTTTTTTTTTTTTTTTTTTTTTTTTTTTTTTTTTTTTTTTTTTTTAGAACTTAGAATGGCAAACAAGCTGACGGCCCACCTGATGGAAAGTGGTAACCGTCGCCTATAGGCATGAGCAGTACCATGGACATAACAGAGTATACTGTTTCGCCCATGATACCCCCATGCGTTGCCATTCCTGAGGACTCAGGTGTTATTCCTCTGTACCCAGTAAATTCACGCCATATCCCACCCTTCAAACCGAAACACAGCCATGCAAACACAACTGCTTCACGGTTGAAACACGAATGGGACAGAGGTACCCAAGCAATCGACAGTCACGTTTCTGGTATATTCTGATACTTAAGAAACCTTAATACGCCAGTTTTGAAAATTCCCATGCTGTAGTCTCTAGGGAAAACCATACACTGTATACATATTTTATACTAGGCTCTACTAATATCTTCCATGATGACAACGATAGACATAGATGGAGGATTACCTTTCTCTAATAATGATTTTTTTTAAAGAAAGGTGATTCTATTGAGGAGTCACGATCCTCAATAATTGAGGATGAGAATGGGTAATCAATATTTAGGACGAGAATGAGTAATCGCGACATGTGCAAGCGGCGTGTACGCACCGGTGCCAGGAGGGCGCGGCGGCGAGGCGCGCGAAGAGCGCGGCGCCCGCGACAGCCGGCCCGCCGTATGCGTGCAGCCCCATGCGCAGCGCCACGCGCCACGCGCTGTACTCGCGCAGCCCCACGTAGCCCGCGCCCAGGTCCACCGACGCCAGGCTGTTGCTGTTACCCTGCCGACACCCACAACACATTGCGATTATTATTAATGGTATCTAACAATCCCATAGATAGTACACTACAAGGTCAAGAGATGGGCCAAAAGAGTTGCTTCCATACCCGCTTATCATCTCTCACTGATATACCAATAACGCAGACGGGGTTCTCAGGTTGGTGTATATATTATATATTAGTATATACTATGTGTTAAGTTAGGATATAACCTACATGTGTATCAAATTTCATTAAAATCGTTTCAGTGGTGTTTGCGTGAAAGAATAACAAACATTCATTGATCGTTATGAACTTTGGCATTTAGTATATTAATAGGATATAATTCAATTACAGAAAACATTTATTTTGGAGTTACTTGTTTAAAAAACCTGAAATTATTATGTTCATAAAGTAACTTGTTTTAACTAACTTTCTAAAGTAGAAATACAAATAAAAAGGACATCTTACCTGATAAAAGAAAAACACCTGACCGATCCATAGGTGTACTAGAACCTGACTCAAGGTATCGACTATTTCAGTATCCCTCCCCGGCCTCGTATCCAGTAGTTTGTGATTCACGCACTTCGACGTCAGCATGCACGTTATGTAGACACTGGGCACCATTATAACGTTGTGAGGTCGCATCAGTAGAATGACAATGAGCATTAAATAATTCAGCATAAGGTGCGAAATCGAACACGCCAAACTTAGTTTAACTTCTTCGAGGTTCCACGGCTCTTCCGCGAGAGGATCATAGAAGTAATCTTCTGTTTTCGCTTTCGGTTTGTTGTATACAAACTTTTTGTTACTCTGTGTTTTTAATGAATTCACCCCGCAGCTCCTGAATATTCCAACGTATGTGAGTATCTCGAAGACGAATTGCGCTATAAGGAGTCCCCAGAACAAGTTGACTATATTCACAGGGTCCCAAGATTGTATGTAATCGAAGGGTGAGTCTAACGCTTTGGTACTTATACGATAACATAGTATGCAGCCCGTGGCTAGTACTGTGAATGCGGTATGCATATGCATAACGTTGTTCATGCAACGTACATTCCATAGGCATATTATTAACGTCAGAAGTGTTCCTGAAAATAAAAATATATTACGATGATAATATTAAAACGAAATTGTAAAGCGTTATAGGACTTGGACAGTTTATTAGAGTATTTATAATTAAAGATTCAATATAAGTATATATTTGCCGTATGGTCCCAATATTGCTGCGTGGTCTCAGCACAGAATAGACCAACTATTTCTGTCCTGTGGGTGTCGTAAGAGGCGAATAAGGAAGGGCAAGGAATGGACAGCAGTGTTCCTTTCAAAACATCTCTAAAGTCTGACGGTTACGAACCCGCTTGCCACGCGAGGCAACTATTGCCAACTCCCTTCCCTCTCAGGGGAGGCTTAGCAGCAGTGGACAGTTAAAGGCTGATATGATGATGATAGGACTTGGACAGTTCATTAGAGTATTTATAATTAATGAATGCGCCCCACAAAAACCGGCTACAATTGTGACGGAACTAGTTTTTTGATATAAAATCTAAACTACTGAACCGATTTTGATAGAATTTCTTTAGGACCAATCTGTAAGCATATCCTTTCAGATAAAAAAGGAATTTTCCAAATCGATTTACATTTGTCTGTATTATAAGGTAACAAACAAAAAAAAAAAAACAACCGAATTAAGAATCTCCTTTTTGAAGTCGGTTGAAAATAAGCTGCTTTTGTGCATTTATAAAAGATTTTAAGTAAATTTTAATATCCATTCAGATAAAAAAAATTTTCGTAATCGGTTTAGAACTCACGGAGTTATGGGTAACGAGTAACAAATATAAAAAAAAATACAACCAAATTGACTCTCCTTTTTTTTTAAATTGGTTGAAAAGAACATGCAAACAAGTCTTTTTGAATAATGATGACTGTTATTGTATTATATAAACAATAAACTATTGTAAATTAATTTGTTGGATTTATAAATAATTTTAACAGCAAAAATATTAGGCGCTTTTGCACTCTGTCACTAATTATAAAACTGAGAGAGACAAAAACATACAAATTAAACATACCTACGACCAAATGGGCTTGTAAAAACACAGCATTTTCCGGAGCGTTCAACCAATCTGCTGTGTCGGGTAAGAATAACCACCGGTCTCCAGTTTGATTCATTGTTTTGAGATACCTGAGGATATTGTGTTTTACATTTATTTGGAATTCTTTTCAAATGGGATTTAAGTTCAGAGATTTGTTTGAAACTGTTTTGCGAATAAAAATAAATAGTAGATAAAAAACACATTTCATAACTTCATAAAATGTATTAAGTTCTGTCTCCCTTATTCATATAAAAAACTTTTACAAACCTAGCACACTGTTTTTTTTTTATGGGTGAAAATGGTATGGTAACCCCGCCTGCGTTAACGGGATACGCTGGCGGAGCACCAGTGAAGGGTGATAGATGAGAATGAAAACAGATCAATGAGAATGAGAATGAATTCATCAGGAATTAACCAGGGAGAACCGCGAGGAGGTCGATCTGGTTGGGTATATTGCTAGCAATGGGATCCTCAATCTCTATTACTAACAATCCCTTTCCCCCATCACACTGTTTTGTCACTTTCTTCCAAATTTAGAATTTAGTATAAAAGTAAGAGACAAAACAGTTCTATAACTAAAATAGGTTAAGAAAAGGTTTAAATGTAGGCATACGCCTATAAGGTTGATAATAGAGGATCACATGATATATATATGTATCTATTAGTAACTAAATAAACGATTGATTGATTGAAGTATTTATGAATAAGGGGGATAAAACTTAAAATAGACTATAATAATATAATTAATAAATTATCGTAACCGGTTTATAAATTACAGAATTATGGGGTAACTAATATAAAAAAAATACCACTGAATTTACCATCATTCTTATTTTGAAGTCGATTGAAATTGCAATTTAACAACAACAACAGGGTCTTCTCTTGCCCGCCAAATGATGTGTGGGCGGGCGAGGTAGAGGCCTCGGGGCGTACCCCATTACCCTGGCTTCTATTCCGGAGACGATGACCTCCGAGTCGCTGGATTTGCAGCCGGCATACACTGTTGGTCTGTGTATGCCGGCGTGGTTGTAATTTAAGTACGTGGACAATCTATTCTATTTATTTTAGACTAGATGGCGTTACTACATACTTTGTCCCATGGTATGTATTATTATAATTATCAGACACAAGAGTCTTACCTATGTAAAGCGATGAGCAAGACCCATTTTGGCAATAGACCAATATTAATGTCCATTCTCTTGTGTAATTCCGGTTTCTCCTGCACCTCGGTCGCTCCAACAAACATTTTACCCAAATACATTAATACAACCACCACAGTCCTTAGCAATATGAATAACATGAGGGTATTCCAGAAGAAATACCATGTCATGTGTTCCTCTTCTATGAAACTGGTACCGAAGAATGACCACGAATGGAAGACTGTACCAAATATTAACAAATAATCTATAAGATTCAAATCCTTCAGGATCGTTAGGTCTCTTGTGTTCTCTATTGCAGTTTTAGTTATGAAATAAACCATAGTTATTACACACGCGGTTAGTCCAAAGACTAAAATCCAGGCGGAGTTGAAAGAACAAAATTGACTTTTGGTTTCTGTGATGAAGCAAGATATTACGAGGGTGGTGGAACAGATGAATAGTACTATAATGAAGGCGAGGAAGGACCCAGCAGTAGACCTGTGATGGTGACCTGTACTTGTTTTACGGCTGTGCTCTGGTTGGAGGGAATATAATGTCACGCAAAGCAAGGTGACTGCGATCTGTAATGTAAAAAAAGACAAAAATATTGAAATATTAAATTGTTATTATTGAGTCGTTAACAGTCTTCTGCAAAGTATAGACCTTTCTCATAAGGAGAGTTTTGCCACTGGTTGCTACGATTGGGAACCGCAAATAGACGTTTTATGAGGGACGTTACTGCTGCTCACCCATTAAGTTACCTTAATCGCCTCTTACAAGGTCAGCCACGAGAAAAGAAATATGAATTTAATTACAATATATATATATATATATATATATATATATATATATATATATATAATATAATATGCGAGTAATCCTGTAATATTAAAGCCTTTGCTAATTCTAATTGAATTTTGAAATAAATTATTTTGTCAATAAATAAGGTAAACAAGGTAAATACATTTATGAATATTATTTCGATTTATTCATACCAAATTTTTTAATTATATTAACTTGACCTAAGGAAAAAAGCATCTCAAGAAACAAATTATAGCAACTTTAATTTCTCTATTTCTAGTAATGTAAGGACAGAGCAAGGGTATACTCACAAAGTACAGAAGGAAGACAGCAATGCCAATTGCAAACATATCCAAGTCGACCGTTTGCTCCGAGAGATATCTGGACATTGCTTCTAGAGATTCCTCATAAAAATCCTTTGCTATTTTGGCGGCGCTCTTCTGTCCTGTCGCTAGGTAATGAGCGAATTGTGTTTGGGCACGTTGGAATTGCTTGTAGAATTCTGTGAGAGTGTTTATTTTTTTATGCAGCTTAGGCATAGGCATATTAGTATAAGGCCCACCTGATTAAAAGTCAATCATAAAATGCAGAGTGACGCTTATCGGTTGCCCTTCTTAAGAAGTAAGGTGTTATATCTCTGTATCCAATAATATATCTCATTCCTTGAAACCACTAACACAAGCACAATTGCTCGATGGCAAAAACACGAGTGAGGCAGAGGTACCCATACAGATCATCGTACAAATTTAAAAGGTTTAGTTTAGATAGAACCAAATAGTAGTGCAATAAACTTTGAAATCATTTTAAGATTCGCAAAAAATAAAAATAAAATTATAAGAAGTTATTTGTGGCAGTGGCGGACTAAGCCCGTCAGGCCCCGTGGTGGCAAAGTTGAATGAAGCCCCCAGTTTAAGAAGGTGATTTAATTTTGTAGGTTTTTTATTAAGTTCACATTTGTACTTGCAAAATAAACAATCTTGCAAGTGAAACTTTATATATATATATATATATATATATATATATATATATATATATATATATATATATATATATATGACTTTGGATATATTGAAATATTATGAATATCGATGAGAAAAATGGAGGCATTTGGAATTCTCCCAGGACCAGAGGCCCGGGACAGACCGCTCATTCCCAACCCCTCGTTAGTTTGCCACTGCTTTGTAGTGAGTTGGTAGATTTACCTGCGTTTGTGGGCACACCCTGGCGGGCGTTGTGTGCCGCTAGTACGTGCAGCAGGTAAAGGTGTTGGCGAGAATCCGAAGGCAGTAGCGCGGGTAACATGCGGCCCACGCTCTCGCCTGGTATGGGCGCGTTCAGCAGCCACGCCACAGATGGCGCCACGTCCACCTGCGCCACTGTCGGGCCCGGACCTTTTCTGCACCGTGCAAGTTATCATCGATATGTAAGTTCTAATATATTGTGGACTAGCTTTTTGCTCGCTATTTCGTACGCGAGTTTCGGAAGCAGGAAAACCAATGACGTACAATTCTAGATAGCGTATTGAGATAAAACGTACATCAGATTTTAAGTTAGACTTTCAGGAACATGACTGTGAATACTACATACAATTTGGTATAGTTACAAATATATAGACACAAAATTTCTAAGAATTTTTGTTTTAACATCTATTGTTCTTATTAAGACCTTCTCATATATTTTTTTAATATCACCCATGTACAGACATTGTCTATTTACAATTTTATTATATGTTTTATTTGTTTTGCGTATTGTTATATTTTTATATATTATCAATATGTACAATAAAGTATAAATAAATAAATAAAAATATTTGTAAGATACAAATGACAATTTTAAATTAAAGAACTTTCGAGTTATGAAAATTATCGCAAAAATTTAACTGGACGAACTATATGAAAAACATCTAGAAGGATCCTACTGGCATATTTGTTCATTATTTTCTAGCGCAGTAATGGTTTAAATAATTGTTTTGAAATTTGATATGGCATTATTATTATTATCACCAGAGGGAGGCTTTGTAAAAATGTTGATTGCTTGGGTACCTCTGTCCCATTCGTGTTTCAACCGTGAAGCAGTTGTGTTTGCATGGCTGTGTTTCGGTTTGAAGGCGTATGGCGTGAATTTACTGGGTACAGAGGAATAACACCTGAGTCCTCAGGAATGGCAACGCAATGGGGGGTATAATGGGCGAAACAGTATACTCTGTTATGTCCATGCTACTGCTCATGTCTATAGGCGACGGTTACCACTTTCCATCAGGTGGACCGTCAGCTTGTTTGCCATTCTAAGTTGTATAAAAAAAAATACATTTGGTATTTATGATACAGAAGGATATCAAGTTGTTGTAAATATGCTATTAAGATAGACTTAATATCATAGGATGATAACTTAATAACAACCGACTTGTGGGTACAATTGGTGACCTTAATGCAGTAAGGCGTTCTCTAATTAACGATTAGGTAAAAACGGAAAGCGATTAACGGTCAGTGGCGTGGAAAAGCTATTAATTATAGTAACTATTTAAATTACATGCTATGTAATTATTGAACTTGTATGTTGTTTACATCGTAACATTGAATTTGAATAATTAATGTACAGATACATGTCTTTTATTGTTCTTTCTAAAAGGTTACAATAGTAAACATTTCAAAAATAAAAAAAAAATACAGGATCAATATATCTACTTGTCTCGTTTTTGTGTGTAAAATAATTGTATATAGTAATATAATTGTATATATATATGAACACTAATACAATATGTATATTATTATTTTATATTTTATTTATTTAAACTTGAATGCACAGTGAAACTATGTAAATATGGCCAACTTAACACCGGACGGTGTTCTTTGCCAGTGAACCATTGAGCAAACCGAGAAATAAGAAGGCGGCATATTATTGAATTGAAAGAATATAAAAAAAATGTACTAATATTATTATGTATATAATATTATTATGTATATAATATTATATAAATGTATGTTATGTATTTTATATATTTATTTATGTAACATATATTATTATAAGTACTTAGATGTAAGGTGTGCATATGATTATTTGCATATGTTTTATTAACATTGGTGTTTTTCTTTTTTTATTAGTTACACTTTTAGCGCCAAATAGCTACCGTATTTTTCTTTCTCCTCTACACAAAAGTTGTCTGCAAGAGATTGCTTTAGCGATAAGACTATTTATATTTCAAATGTGAAATATACGTTTGTCTTTGTATTATTCTTTATGGATGCAATAAAGATTAAATACATAAATATGTTCACAGTAAGAAAACAATGGATGGTCTTATCGCTAAAAGATTTCTACCTGGAGAAAAAGAGACCCTTCTTAAAAGGACATATAAGTCTCTTTCTCTCTCTCACACTCTGATCTCTCAGATATGATTTAATCTATAGCGGAAAGCTCCGCTCCTTATTTTGGGGTGGGCACCAGACAATACTATGGTGGGCATGACCCATGCCCATCATAGTCATAGTATAGTTGATGATGATTGTTGGGTTTTTTTTAATGAGTGATAATGGAATAGCAACCCTGCCCGCGCTATCGGTATACACCGGCGGGGCACCAGTGAGGGATGATAGGTAAGGATGAAGAAGATCAGCCCATCTGGCCATTAGCCCATCGTGACGAATTCAACAAGAATTATTCACGATGGTTTTCAGGGGGAACCACGTGGAAGTCGACCTAATAGGGCATGTTGCTAGCAATGGGGCTGTCAAACTCCATTGCTAACAATCCCTTTCCCCCCATGATTGTTGTGTAGCTACCCCTCTATTCCTATAGTTCATGTAATGGAATGGACCGTTAGCTTATTTCCCATTCCAAGTTGTAAAAAATACAAGCATAAACACTCTGTTTGCTAAAACAAACATGTTTGCGAGCAAATACGTACGAGTGTGGGCAGACGAAGTCTGGTGTGCGAGCGAGCACGAGCGGTACGAGCAGCTCGGCGGGAGATGCGCCGCCGTGTCCGCCCGCGTCGCGCATACCGTGGTCACCGCACACTATCAGTGTTCCTGCACGATCCTGTACACATGCTCTAGCTGGAACTAGGGTTGTCAGCCGTCCGGATAAAGTCGGACATAGGAATTTTGAATCCTTGTCTCATCAAATTAGTTGGTGGTTTGTTCGGTTGTTAACTTTTATTTTCAACTTATTTCAAAATGAAGGAGATTCTCAATTCAGTTGTATTTTTTATGTTTGTTACCTCACAACTCCGTCAGCAGTTAATCGTGAAGCAGTTGTGTTTGCATGGCTGTGTTTCGGTTTGAAGGGTGGAATATGGCGTGAATTTACAGGGTACAGAGGAATAACACCTGAGTCCTCATGAAAGGCAACGCATGGGGAATATCATAAGCGAAACAGTACACTCTGTTATGTACTCCAATCATCTGGACGAGTGGCGGTCTTCCACCGTGCGTTTTTCAAGGCACTTTCTTCCACGCACAACCATTCTTTGGAATCAACTTCCAGCAG